>NC_091539.1:20000000-24800000 GCF_042242935.1 Bactrocera oleae
CAGTGCATAGCTCCTCTACTGATTCCAAAAGTGCATCATGTGGCGCAATCTCGGAGGACGTAGCTCCTCCAACCAGGTTATGATTATCCATGAAGCGCTCAAAATGTGATTCAAGTGACTTGAGCTCTTGTTGAAAGTGAAATACATCACGACCTTCTATGGCACCTTCCGAGAAACGTGTATGTATGTGCTTTATTGCTTTCACTGTTGATGTACGCTAATTGAGCTCCGCCATGAAACCCCAAAACCGCAATTACAAAACGAAATTAAAAAATATTTGTCCTCACAGGAGGCACCAAAATGAGGAATACTTAATTTACCAGCGGGTAGAGTTCTCAATGCTTTATTGGGATTTGTACAATTGTGAACGGTTTGTTTGACACCAAACTAGAGATGAGTATAATCAGCACCGAGTTACAATCAGAGAAGAGTTCGTACACACATACATGTCCTCCGACATTTATAGGAGTTCAACGGAATTTAAAATACCGTAACTTTAGATATGCGTAAACAAAGACAATTGTAAAGGGAATGAATGATAAACGAGAGATGACAAATATAAAACTTAGATAAGACAGTATTGCCAGATCAAACTTGACATTATTAAAAAAAAAACTTAATCTAATGTAACTAATCCTAAACAATTAATAGCAGGTACCCTAAATACTGTTTTACTATTTTTATGGTAATTCCTTACAAACAGAATATGAGACCAACATACAAATTTAATACACAACGCGCTTCAGATGTCGCGTGTGTATAGCCATTAAATTGATACTTTTATTCAACAATCCAGTGATCGAACTTAAGAGTGAGTTATTGGTAGACGATTTATCGAGAAATCCATTATGACAACCGTGACGTAGAGTGTAGGCAACAATCAATAATAATGGTTTGAAGATGTTGTTGTCATGGAAACCGTTTACAATTCTTGAACATTTTGCAGGAAATTTTTAATATAGTGGATTGATATACTTAAATTTTGATATCAATCTATGAATATAGTGAAATATTCATATTTCCGATAATTGCATGTCATTTCTTTGCAAAACTATGTGACGTAGAAAAGTGAGAGTGTTTGCAACTAGAAAGCATTTTCATGAGCGTATAACGTCCGGGTAAACCATCAAAATGACAGATTATTGCCCGCAATAGATTTTTCTAGACTCGTGTATTGTGTCCTCAGGTGCCCGGTTAAAAATTTTGACTGCAATATTTATTGGTTCTGGGAGCGTGATGTAATGTCGCTAAGAAGTATATTTACTGACGGTATCTCAAAACAAATAATATTAAACATTGTGTGATACATTTTATATATAAATAATAATTTACGAAAAGTAAGGAAATGAATTCAATATTTAGAAACATGGACAAGAAAAGTTTACCAAAATTATTCAATAACGAAACATTACTTTGTTGTCAGTGATATATTGTATATTATGCTTTTTCGATATTTAAGTTTAATCGCGATTTGGTCCGAAAGAATGTTTCGTCATAAAAAAAGGGGGGGAAAACTTTAGTCCCACGCTTTCGGGGATAAAATGGGTATGGGCGGATAGAGGAGATCCTCCAGATCAAGAATATATATAGATATAGCCGCGGGAAACCTATGGTTTTCAAGATATTTGGGTTTAAAGTTCAAAATTTCGTCTATTTAAAGTACGTATTTTTTCGTTATAGAATGAATTATACAGTTATATTTTTAACTTTTATATCCACTAACACTTCACTAATTCGTTTTTACACATTTTTTGTATATTATATCATAAAAAATAGCTTTATTTCAATATTTTAATTATTCTTCAATTTTTGTGATTTTCACAATAACAAGATGGTTGCAAAATGTCAAATAACCAGTGTTACCTTATCGACATCTTTTGTAAGTGAACTGAAAGAAATGAAAACAGATTATACCCCAATTAAAATATGTTGAAATTCCATTCATTTTTAAAATAAAAACTTGAATTATAAATTTTATAATTTATCCTTTCCCACAATTTAAGCACAACTCACTAAACGCGTTTGAATTTTATTTGCCATATATGAAGTAAATAGCAAATGGAAAAAACGAAACGGTACTTTTCTTCAAAAGTAACAGTAATTATATCCGTTAGAGAGCATTGATGTTAAGGATTATGTTATACCCTCTATGACAATATTACTTTTTTGCGTGAAACTCCTTTTTGCGTTGGCGGCCTTCGGCCTCGCTTCAAAAAAAATAACCCTGGTCGATCCAACACCTGGGTTTATCAAAAGAAGGAAACTAAATGATTTATTAGTGTCCATCAACAATTATGATTCCTGTATCTAGGGATCTATAATCTCTGTTAATTTTATTTTTCTTCGTTTACAAAATATATTAGTATGGCAACACTGATGTTTTGACATTCATAACCATTTTGTTATTGTCAAAATTGATAAAATTGAAGAATGATTTAAATATTGAAATAAAGCTATTTTTTATGATATAATATAAAAAAAATGTGTAAAAACGAATTAGTGAAGTGTTAGTGGATATAAAAGTTAAAAATATAAGTGTATAATTCATTCTATAACGAAAAAATACGTACTTTAAATAGTCGAAATTTTGAACTTTAAACCCAAATATCTTGAAAACAATAGGTTTCCCGCGGCAATATCTATATATATTCTTGATCTGGAAGATCTCCTCTATCCGCCCATACCCATTTTATCACCGAAAGCGTGGGACGTTATTCTAAAGCCGACCCAAAAGGGGATTCAATTCAGCGAGACAGGCACGATTATTTGTAATAAAGGAAACTTTTTATTATTTTGTGAATAGAAAGAATTGAAGATACATATGTACATTAAATGTGAATTAAAGTTATGGGGTCGGCTTTAGCATACCACCTCACGAGTTCAGGGTTAAAATGGTCATGGGTCGGCTTTAGTATACCGTCCAAGGCTTTCGGGAATAAAATGGGGGTGGGCTTTTGTTTAGCATCCCACGATTTCAGGGTTAAGAGGGGAAGGTTGGATAGAGGATATCCTCCAGATCAAGAATATATATAGATATTGCCGCGGGAAACTTATAGTTTTCGAAATATTTACGTTTAAAGTTGAAAATTTCAACTATTTTAAGTACGTATTTGTGCGATTTAAAATGAATTATACACTTATTTTTTTCTTTTTTATATCCACTAACACTTGACTAATTAGTTTTTCGACATTTTTTTTTATTAGATGCTGCAAAAATAGCTTTATTTCCATATTTAAATCATACTTCAATTTTATTAATTTTTACAATAACAAAATGGTGGTGAATGTCAAAACAGCAGTGTTGCCATACTAATATATTTTGTAAACGAAGAAAAATAAAATAAACAGAGATTATATCCTAGACACAGGAAACAACGCAAAAAGAAGTTCTGCGCAAAAAAACCTCGATACACGCCAGTGTTGGACCGACCAGGGTTATTTTTTTGAAGCGCGGGCGAAGTCCGCCAATGCAAAAAGAAGTTCTGCGCAAAAAAACCTCGATACACCCCGGTGTTGGACCGACCAGGGTTATTTTTTTAAAGCGCGGCCGAAGGCCGCCTACCCATAAGGGGTTCTACGCGAAAAGAAATTGTTACATCCAGGTGTTGAACCGACCAGGGTTATTTTTTTTGAAGCGCGGCCGAAGGCCCCCAACGCAAAAGGAAGTTCTACAAGAAAAAGTAATATTGTCATAGAGTGTATAACGTAATACTTAACATCAATGCTCTGTAATAGTTTATTTCTCTAGGTTTTGGATTCCTGTATTTGGGGTATTATCTTTTTAACTTCTTTCAGTTCAATTACAAAAGATGTCGATAAGGTAACACTGGTTATTTGACATTTTGCAACCCTTTTGTAATTGTCGGAATTAATAGAATTTAACAATAATTTAATAATTGAATTAAACTATTTTTGCACTATATAATGTAAAATAAATGTGTACAAACGAATTAGTGAAGTGTTAGTGGGTATAAAAGTGGAAAATGACTTGTCTATTCGTAAGAAAATAAAACTTTATTTGTCTTACGCTGGGCAGAAAAGGTATGCGTAAAAGGTACCCACAAAATAAATTGTTGGAAAACATAAATGTATATACTTTTTATAAAAACCAATTTATTTTATATTCCTTAAAGCACATTAAATATAATATATTGTATATACTTCTTATAAAAATCAATTTATTTGATATTCCTTAAAGCACATTAAATATGTAGATATAAACAAAACCCAACATACCGACGAATAGAAAATTCATTAGAAAAAGTCTGTGTACATACATATATTTCATAATCTGGAGAACTTTCTCTATCGGTACATACCAATTTTAACCCCAAATTCCGGGGATGCTGTTCTAAAATGTACCCCTCTATTTAATTCTAAGGTATCGAAAAGGCTATAAAGTTTCAATGTCGCAAACAAGATAAAGCAGTTGAAGGGCATCCCAATTTCTATTCCAGTGACGCATTGGTCGTCTGTACACTGTTCACCTGAACAATACCCCATACTTCTATTTGCAGTTGCTGTTAATTAATGTACGTGGATGGACAGTCTTCCCAGATTTAAGTCAGTCAACAGTCGATGGTTAGCTGTGCGCCATCGGCGGGGTCGGACCATAAGGAGAAAGGTGTTAGATGAGTGGGGTCCGTTGGGCATGCAAAGAGGTGGTGTCATGCGGATACTCTTTGCATGCTGGACTTATGTATGATATGTCGGGGTCGATTCTGCATAGGTATGTGTTTAACCTGCTACAGTATCCAGAACGAAGATACGCCACCTATCGACAAGCTTGCCTTGTTTGGAACAAAATCTTCTTGATGCATATTGAGACACTACACTCTATGATGAACAAAATACATCAAATACACACGTTATTTGCATAATATGGGCAACCTGCGTCTAATCTCATCCAAAAGATCTTTGGCAAAGTGCAAGGACTACATGCGTAAAGATATTCTACATTGTTTGTGCGCTGCTAATCAAAATCCGCAAAATTACGATTCTTTCGGCACTGCGATTTGATTGTACGGGCGGATAGAGGATATACACATATGCCTGCCTCTGACTTATAGTTTTCGAGATATTTGTATTTAAAGTTCCAAAATTTGTTAAAGTTATGCACGCCCTACACTATGTTTAACACCCTGTCGACCCATTTGTCAACTCATTTGTACACATTAAAATATATCCATAATATAGATTTATTGTGCATTTTTAAAGTAAGTAAATATATTATATATAAGAAATTTGTATTTTTACGTTAATGACAAATATCAGTATTGCCACATGCTGTGTTGTGCAAAAATTATCAAAAAATGTTTTGTTGTTGTTGTTGTAGCGGCAGAATTTTGTCGAGTTGACAGTCCTTGGCCGGAAAAAATCCGGATCCGTTCCGGTTACGTAGATCCGAATGTTATGGAAACGGCAAAAAAAAAAAGATTTAGTACCCCGCCCTCTCCTCATATAACGGTTATGTTGCAAACTACTAAAACAGAGATGTTGTGGGACAATGGTGCGCCAGGTCAGCGACATTAGTTCCAAACTCTTGACGATGCGATGAGACGATTAAGTCAGCTGCATGCCGCAGTGCATAGCTCCTCTACTGATTCCAAAAGTGCATCATGTGGCGCAATCTCGGAGGACGTAGCTCCTCCAACCAGGTTATGATTATCCATGAAGCGCTCAAAATGTGATTCAAGTGACTTGAGCTCTTGTCGAAAGTGAAACACATCACGACCTTCTATGGCACCTTCCGAGAAACGTGTATGTATGTGCTTTATTGCTTTCACTGTTGATGTACGCTAATTGAGCTCCGCCATGAAACCCCAAAACCGCAATTACAAAACGAAATTAAAAAATATTTGTCCTCACAGGAGGCACCAAAATGAGGAATACTTAATTTACCAGCGGGTAGAGTTCTCAATGCTTTATTGGGATTTGTACAATTGTGAACGGTTTGTTTGACACCAAACTAGAGATGAGTATAATCAGCACCGAGTTACAATCAGAGAAGAGTTCGTACACACATACATGTCCTCCGACATTTATAGGAGTTCAACGGAATTTAAAATACCGTAACTTTAGATATGCGTAAACAAAGACAATTGTAAAGGGAATGAATGATAAACGAGAGATGACAAATATAAAACTTAGATAAGACAGTATTGCCAGATCAAACTTGACATTATTAAAAAAAAAACTTTATCTAATGTAACTAATCCTAAACAATTAATAGCAGGTACCCTAAATACTGTTTTACTATTTTTATGGTAATTCCTTACAAACAGAATATGAGACCAACATACAAATTTAATACACAACGCGCTTCAGATGTCGCGTGTGTATAGCCATTAAATTGATACTTTTATTCAACAATCCAGTGATCGAACTTAAGAGTGAGTTATTGGTAGACGATTTATCGAGAAATCCATTATGACAACCGTGACGTAGAGTGTAGGCAACAATCAATAATAATGGTTTGAAGATGTTGTTGTCATGGAAACCGTTTACAATTCTTGAACATTTTGCAGGAAATTTTTAATATACTGGATTGATATACTTAAATTTTGATATCAATCTATGAATATAGTGAAATATTCATATTTCCGATAATTGCATGTCATTTCTTTGCAAAACTATGTGACGTAGAAAAGTGAGAGTGTTTGCAACTAGAAAGCATTTTCATGAGCGTATAACGTCCGGGTAAACCATCAAAATGACAGATTATTGCCCGCAATAGATTTTTCTAGACTCGTGTATTGTGTCCTCAGGTGCCCGGTTAAAAATTTTGACTGCAATATTTATTGGTTCTGGGAGCGTGATGTAATGTCGCTAAGAAGTATATTTACTGACGGTATCTCAAAACAAATAATATTAAACATTGTGTGATACATTTTATATATAAATAATAATTTACGAAAAGTAAGGAAATGAATTCAATATTTAGAAACATGGACAAGAAAAGTTTACCAAAATTATTCAATAACGAAACATTACTTTGTTGTCAGTGATATATTGTATATTATGCTTTTTCGATATTTAAGTTTAATCGCGATTTGGTCTGAAAGAATGTTTCGTCATAAAAAAAGGGGGGGAAAACTTTAGTATAACGTCCCACGCTTTCGGGGATAAAATGGGTATGGGCGGATAGAGGAGATCCTCCAGATCAAGAATATATATAGATATAGCCGCGGGAAACCTATGGTTTTCAAGATATTTGGGTTTAAAGTTCAAAATTTCGTCTATTTAAAGTACGTATTTTTTCGTTATAGAATGAATTATACAGTTATATTTTTAACTTTTATATCCACTAACACTTCACTAATTCGTTTTTACACATTTTTTGTATATTATATCATAAAAAATAGCTTTATTTCAATATTTTAATTATTCTTCAATTTTTGTGATTTTCACAATAACAAGATGGTTGCAAAATGTCAAATAACCAGTGTTACCTTATCGACATCTTTTGTAAGTGAACTGAAAGAAATGAAAACAGATTATACCCCAATTAAAATATGTTGAAATTCCATTCATTTTTAAAATAAAAACTTGAATTATAAATTTTATAATTTATCCTTTTCCACAATTTAAGCACAACTCACTAAACGCGTTTGAATTTTATTTGCCATATATCTTGAAAACAATAGGTTTTCCGCGGCTATATCTATATATATTCTTGATCTGGAAGATCTCCTCTATCCGCCCATACCCATTTTATCACCGAAAGCGTGGGACGTTATTCTAAAGCCGACCCAAAAGGGGATTCAATTCAGCGAGACAGGCACGATTATTTGTAATAAAGGAACCTTTTTATTATTTTGTGAATAGAAAGAATTGAAGATACATATGTACATTAAATGTGAATTAAAGTTATGGGGTCGGCTTTAGCATACCACCTCACGAGTTCAGGGTTAAAATGGTCATGGGTCGGCTTTAGTATACCGTCCAAGGCTTTCGGGGATAAAATGGGGGTGGGCTTTTGTTTAGCATCCCACGATTTCAGGGTTAAGAGGGGAAGGTTGGATAGAGGATATCCTCCAGATCAAGAATATATATAGATATTGCCGCGGGAAACTTATAGTTTTCGAAATATTTACGTTTAAAGTTGAAAATTTCAACTATTTTAAGTACGTATTTTTGCGATTTAAAATGAATTATACACTTATTTTTTTCTTTTTTATATCCACTAACACTTGACTAATTAGTTTTTCGACATTTTTTTTATTAGATGCTGCAAAAATAGCTTTATTTCCATATTTAAATCATACTTCAATTTTATTAATTTTGACAATAACAAAATGGTGGTGAATGTCAAAACAGCAGTGTTGCCATACTAATATATTTTGTAAACGAAGAAAAATAAAATAAACAGAGATTATACCCTAGATACAGGAAAAAACGCAAAAAGAAGTTCTGCGCAAAAAAACCTCGATACACCCCAGTGTTGGACCGACCAGGGTTATTTTTTTGAAGCGCGGGCGAAGTCCGCCAATGCAAAAAGAAGTTCTGCGCAAAAAAACCTCGATACACCCCGGTGTTGAACCGACCAGGGTTATTTTTTTAAAGCGCGGCCGAAGGCCGCCTACCCATAAGGGGTTCTACGCGAAAAGAAATTGTTACATCCAGGTGTTGAACCGACCAGGGTTATTTTTTTTGAAGCGCGGCCGAAGGCCCCCAACGCAAAAGGAAGTTCTACAAGAAAAAGTAATATTGTCATAGAGTGTATAACGTAATACTTAACATCAATGCTCTGTAATAGTTTATTTCTCTAGGTTTTGGATTCCTGTATTTGGGGTATTATCTGTTTTAACTTCTTTCAGTTCAATTACAAAAGATGTCGATAAGGTAACACTGGTTATTTGACATTTTGCAACCCTTTTGTAATTGTCGGAATTAATAGAATTTAACAATAATTTAATTATTGAATTAAACTATTTTTGCACTATATAATGTAAAATAAATGTGTACAAACGAATTAGTGAAGTGTTAGTGGGTATAAAAGTGGAAAATGACTTGTCTATTCGTAAGAAAATAAAACTTTATTTGTCTTACGCTGGGCAGAAAAGGTATGCGTAAAAGGTACCCACAAAATAAATTGTTGGAAAACATAAATGTATATACTTTTTATAAAAACCAATTTATTTTATATTCCTTAAAGCACATTAAATATAATATATTGTATATACTTCTTATAAAAATCAATTTATTTTATATTCCTTAAAGCACATTAAATATAATATTTTGTATATACTTCTTATAAAAATCAATTTATTTGATATTCCTTAAAGCACATTAAATATGTAGATATAAACAAAACCCAACATACCGACGAATAGAAAATTCATTAGAAAAAGTCTGTGTACATACATATATTTCATAATCTGGAGAACTTTCTCTATCGGTACATACCAATTTTAACCCCAAATTCCGGGGATGCTGTTCTAAAATGTACCCCTCTATTTAATTCTAAGGTATCGAAAAGGCTATAAAGTTTCAATGTCGCAAACAAGATAACGCAGTTGAAGGGCATCCCAATTTCTATTCCAGTGACGCATTGGTCGTCTGTACACTGTTCACCTGAACAATACCCCATACTTCTATCTGCAGTTGCTGTTAATTAATGTACGTGGATGGACAGTCTTCCCAGATTTAAGTCAGTCAACAGTCGATGGTTAGCTGTGCGCCAGCTATGTTGTTGTTTTCCCACTAAAAGAGCTGTATCGGCGGGGTCGGACCATAAGGAGAAAGGTATTAGATGAGTGGGGTCCGTTGGGCATGCAAAGAGGTGGTGTCATGCGGATACTCTTTGCATGCTGGACTTATGTATGATATGTCGGGGTCGATTCTGCATAGGTATGTGTTTAACCTGCTGCAGTATCCAGAACGAAGATACGCCACCTATCGACAAGCTTGCCTTGTTTGGAACAAAATCTTCTTGATGCATATTGAGACACTACACTCTATGATGAACAAAATACATCAAATACACACGTTATTTGCTATAATATGGGCAACCTGCGTCTAATCTCATCCAAAAGATCTTTGGCAAAGTGCAAGGACTCCATGCGTAAAGATATTCTACATTGTTTGTGCGCTGCTAATCAAAATCCGCAAAATTACGATTCTTTTGGCACTGCGATCTGATTGTACGGGCGGATAGAGGATATACACATATACCTGCCTCTGACTTATAGTTTTCGAGATATTTGTATTTAAAGTTCCAAAATTTGTTAAAGTTATGCACGCCCTACACTATGTTTAACACCCTGTCGACCCATTTGTCAACTCATTTGTACACATTAAAATATATCCATAATATAGATTTATTGTGCATTTTTAAAGTAAGTAAATATATTATATATAAGAATATATTAATGACAAATATCAGTATTGCCACATGCTGTGTTGTGCAAAAATTATCAAAAAATGTTTTGTTGTTGTTGTTGTAGCGGCAGAATTTTGTCGAGTTGACAGTCCTTGGCCGGAAAAAATCCGGATCCGTTCCGGTTACGTAGATCCGAATGTTATGGAAACGGCAAAAAAAAAAAAGATTTAGTACCCCGCCCTCTCCTCATATAACGGTTATGTTGCAAACTACTAAAACAGAGATGTTGTGGGACAATGGTGCGCCAGGTCAGCGACATTAGTTCCAAACTCTTGACGATGCGATGAGACGATTAAGTCAGCTGCATGCCGCAGTGCATAGCTCCTCTACTGATTCCAAAAGTGCGTCATGTGGCGCAATCTCGGAGGACGTAGCTCCTCCAACCAGGTTATGATTATCCATGAAGCGCTCAAAATGTGATTCAAGTGACTTGAGCTCTTGTTGAAAGTGAAACACATCACGACCTTCTATGGCACCTTCCGAGAAACGTGTATGTATGTGCTTTATTGCTTTCACTGTTGATGTACGCTAATTGAGCTCCGCCATGAAACCCCAAAACCGCAATTACAAAACGAAATTAAAAAATATTTGTCCTCACAGGAGGCACCAAAATGAGGAATACTTAATTTACCAGCGGGTAGAGTTCTCAATGCTTTATTGGGATTTGTACAATTGTGAACGGTTTGTTTGACACCAAACTAGAGATGAGTATAATCAGCACCGAGTTACAATCAGAGAAGAGTTCGTACACACATACATGTCCTCCGACATTTATAGGAGTTCAACGGAATTTAAAATACCGTAACTTTAGATATGCTTAAACAAAGACAATTGTAAAAGGAATGAATGATAAACGAGAGATGACAAATATAAAACTTAGATAAGACAGTATTGCCAGATCAAACTTGACATTATTAAAAAAACTTAATCTAATGTAACTAATCCTAAACAATTAATAGCAGGTACCCTAAATACTGTTTTACTATTTTTATGGTAATTCCTTATAAACAGAATATGAGACCAACATACAAATTTAATACACAACGCGCTTTAGATGTCGCGTGTGTATAGCCATTAAATTGATACTTTTATTCAACAATCCACTGATCGAACTTAAGAGTGAGTTATTGGTAGACGATTTATCGAGAAATCCATTATGACAACCGTGACGTAGAGTGTAGGCAACAATCAATAATAATGGTTTGAAGATGTTGTTGTCATGGAAACCGTTTACAATTCTTGAACATTTTGCAGGAAATTTTTAATATAGTGGATTGATATACTTAAATTTTGATATCAATCTATGAATATAGTGAAATATTCATATTTCCGATAATTGCATGTCATTTCTTTGCAAAACTATGTGACGTAGAAAAGTGAGAGTGTTTGCAACTAGAAAGCATTTTCATGAGCGTATAACGTCCGGGTAAACCATCAAAATGACAGATTATTGCCCGCAATAGATTTTTCTAGACTCGTGTATTGTGTCCTCAGGTGCCCGGTTAAAAATTTTGACTGCAATATTTATTGGTTCTGGGAGCGTGATGTAATGTCGCTAAGAAGTATATTTACTGACGGTATCTCAAAACAAATAATATTAAACATTGTGTGATACATTTTATATATAAATAATAATTTACGAAAAGTAAGGAAATGAATTCAATATTTAGAAACATGGACAAGAAAAGTTTACCAAAATTATTCAATAACGAAACATTACTTTGTTGTCAGTGATATATTGTATATTATGCTTTTTCGATATTTAAGTTTAATCGCGATTTGGTCCGAAAGAATGTTTCGTCATAAAAAAAGGGGGGGAAAACTTTAGTATAACGTCCCACGCTTTCGGGGATAAAATGGGTATGGGCGGATAGAGTAGATCCTCCAGATCAAGAATATATATAGATATTGCCGCGGGAAACCTATGGTTTTCAAGATATTTGGGTTTAAAGTTGAAAATTTCGTCTATTGAAAGTACGTATTTTTTCGTTATAGAATGAATTATACAGTTATATTTTTAACTTTTATATCCACTAACACTTCACTAATTCGTTTTTACACATTTTTTTATATTATATCATAAAAAATTGCTTTATTTCAATATTTTAATTATTCTTCAATTTTTGTGATTTTCACAATAACAAGATGGTTGCAAAATGTCAAATAACCAGTGTTACCTTATCGACATCTTTTGTAAGTGAACTGAAAGAAATGAAAACAGATTATACCCCAATTAAAATATGTTGAAATTCCACTCATTTTTAAAATAAAAACTTGAATAATAACTTTTATAATTTATCCTTTTCCACAATTTAAGCACAACTCACTAAACGCGTTTGAATTTTATTTGCCATATATGAAGTAATTAGCAAATGGAAAAAACGAAACGGTACTTTTCTTCAAACAGTAATTATATCCGTTAGAGAGCATTGATGTTAAGGATTATGTTATACCCTCTATGACAATATTACTTTTTCGCGTAAAACTCCTTTTTGCGTTGGCGGCCTTCGGCCGCACTTCAAAAAAAATAACCCTGGTCGATCCAACACCCGGGTGTACTAAGGTCTTTTTGCGTGGAACTCCTTTTTGCGTTGGCGGCCTTCGGCCTCGCTTCAAAAAAAAATAACCCTGGTCGATCCAACACCTGGGTTTATCAAAAGAAGGAAACTAAATGATTTATTAGTGTCCATCAACAATTATGATTCCTGTATCTAGAGTATAATATCTGTTTATTTTATTTTTCTTCGTTTACAAAATATATTAGTATGGCAACACTGATGTTTTGACATTCACAACCATTTTGTTATTGTCAAAATTGATAAAATTGAAGAATGATTTAAATATTGAAATAAAGCTATTTTTTATGATATAATATAAAAAAAATGTGTAAAAACGAATTAGTGAAGTGTTAGTGGATATAAAAGTTAAAAATATAAGTGTATAATTCATTCTATAACGAAAAAATACGTACTTTAAATAGTCGAAATTTTGAACTTTAAACCCAAATATCTTGAAAACAATAGGTTTCCCGCGGCTATATCTATATATATTCTTGATCTGGAAGACCTCCTCTATCCACCCATACCCATTTTATCACCGAAAGCGTGGGACGTTATTCTAAAGCCGACCCAAAAGGGGATTCAATTCAGCGAGACAGGCACGATTATTTGTAATAAAGGAAACTTTTTATTATTTTGTGAATAGAAAGAATTGAAGATACATATGTACATTAAATGTGAATTAAAGTTATGGGGTCGGCTTTAGCATACCACCTCACGAGTTCAGGGTTAAAATGGTCATGGGTCGGCTTTAGTATACCGTCCAAGGCTTTCGGGGATAAAATGGGGGTGGGCTTTTGTTTAGCATCCCACGATTTCAGGGTTAAGAGGGGAAGGTTGGATAGAGGATATCCTCCAGATCAAGAATATATATAGATATTGCCGCGGGAAACTTATAGTTTTCGAAATATTTACGTTTAAAGTTGAAAATTTCAACTATTTTAAGTACGTATTTTTGCGATTTAAAATGAATTATACACTTATTTTTTTCTTTTTTATATCCACTAACACTTGACTAATTAGTTTTTCGACATTTTTTTTATTAGATGCTGCAAAAATAGCTTTATTTCCATATTTAAATCATACTTCAATTTTATTAATTTTGACAATAACAAAATGGTGGTGAATGTCAAAACAGCAGTGTTGCCATACTAATATATTTTGTAAACGAAGAAAAATAAAATAAACAGAGATTATACCCTAGATACAGGAAACAACGCAAAAAGAAGTTCTGCGCAAAAAAACCTCGATACACCCCAGTGTTGGACCGACCAGGGTTATTTTTTTGAAGCGCGGGCGAAGTCCGCCAATGCAAAAAGAAGTTCTGCGCAAAAAAACCTCGATACACCCCGGTGTTGGACGGACCAGGGTTATTTTTTTAAAGCGCGGCCGAAGGCCGCCTACCCATAAGGGGTTCTACGCGAAAAGAAATTGTTACATCCAGGTGTTGAACCGACCAGGGTTATTTTTTTTGAAGCGCGGCCGAAGGCCCCCAACGCAAAAGGAAGTTCTACAAGAAAAAGTAATATTGTCATAGAGTGTATAACGTAATACTTAACATCAATGCTCTGTAATAGTTTATTTCTCTAGGTTTTGGATTCCTGTATTTGGGGTATTATCTGTTTTAACTTCTTTCAGTTCAATTACAAAAGATGTCGATAAGGTAACACTGGTTATTTGACATTTTGCAACCCTTTTGTAATTGTCGGAATTAATAGAATTTAACAATAATTTAATAATTGAATTAAACTATTTTTGCACTATATAATGTAAAATAAATGTGTACAAACGAATTAGTGAAGTGTTAGTGGGTATAAAAGTGGAAAATTACTTGTCTATTCGTAAGAAAATAAAACTTTATTTGTCTTACGCTGGGCAGAAAAGGTATGCGTACAAGGTACCCACAAAATAAATTGTTGGAAAACATAAATGTATATACTTTTTATAAAAACCAATTTATTTTATATTCCTTAAAGCACATTAAATATAATATATTGTATATACTTCTTATAAAAATCAATTTATTTGATATTCCTTAAAGTACATTAAATATAATATTATGTATATACTTCTTATAAAAATCAATTTATTTGATATTCCTTAAAGCACATTAAATATGTAGATATAAACAAAACCCAACATACCGACGAATAGAAAATTCATTAAAAAAAGTCTGTGTACATACATATATTTCATAATCTGAAGAACTTTCTCTATCGGTACATACCAATTTTAACCCCAAATTCCGGGGATGCTGTTCTAAAATGTACCCCTCTATTTAATTCTAAGGTATCGAAAAGGCTATAAAGTTTCAATGTCGCAAACAAGATAAAGCAGTTGAAGGGCATCCCAATTTCTATTCCAGTGACGCATTGGTCGTCTGTACACTGTTCACCTGAACAATACCCCATACTTCTATCTGCAGTTGCTGTTAATTAATGTACGTGGATGGACAGTCTTCCCAGATTTAAGTCAGTCAACAGCCGATGGTTAGCTGTGCGCCACCTATGTTGTTGTTTTCCCACTAAAAGAGCTGTATCGGCGGGGTCGGACCATAAGGAGAAAGGTATTAGATGAGTGGGGTCCGTTGGGCATGCAAAGAGGTGGTGTCATGCGGATACTCTTTGCATGCTGGACTTATGTATGATATGTCGGGGTCGATTCTGCATAGGTATGTGTTTAACCTGCTACAGTATCCAGAACGAAGATACGCCACCTATCGACAAGCTTGCCTTGTTTGGAACAAAATCTTCTTGATGCATATTGAGACACTACACTCTATGATGAACAAAATACATCAAATACACACGTTATTTGCTATAATATGGGCAACCTGCGTCTAATCTCATCCAAAAGATCTTTGGCAAAGTGCAAGGACTACATGCGTAAAGATATTCTACATTGTTTGTGCGCTGCTAATCAAAATCCGCAAAATTACGATTCTTTCGGCACTGCGATCTGATTGTACGGGCGGATAGAGGATATACACATATAGCTGCCTCTGACTTATAGTTTTCGAGATATTTGTATTTAAAGTTCCAAAATTTGTTAAAGTTATGCACGCCCTACACTATGTTTAACACCCTGTCGACCCATTTGTCAACTCATTTGTACACATTAAAATATATCCATAATATAGATTTATTGTGCATTTTTAAAGTAAGTAAATATATTATATATAAGAAATTTGTATTTTTACATTAATGACAAATATCAGTATTGCCACATGCTGTGTTGTGCAAAAATTATCAAAAAATGTTTTGTTGTTGTTGTTGTAGCGGCAGAATTTTGTCGAGTTGACAGTCCTTGGCCGGAAAAAATCCGGATCCGTTCCGGTTACGTAGATCCGAATGTTATGGAAACGGCAAAAAAAAAAGATTTAGTACCCCGCCCTCTCCTCATATATCGGTTATGTTGCAAACTACTAAAACAGAGATGTTGTGGGACAATGGTGCGCTCCGTCAGCGACATTAGTTCCAAACTCTTGACGATGCAATGAGACGATTAAGTCAGCTGCATGCCGCAGTGCATAGCTCCTCTACTGATTCCAAAAGTGCATCATGTGGCGCAATCTCGGAGGACGTAGCTCCTCCAACCAGGTTATGATTATCCATGAAGCGCTCAAAATGTGATTCAAGTGACTTGAGCTCTTGTTGAAAGTGAAACACATCACGACCTTCTATGGCACCTTCCGAGAAACGTGTATGTATGTGCTTTATTGCTTTCACTGTTGATGTACGCTAATTGAGCTCCGCCATGAAACCCCAAAACCGCAATTACAAAACGAAATTAAAAAATATTTGTCCTCACAGGAGGCACCAAAATGAGGAATACTTAATTTACCAGCGGGTAGAGTCTCAATGCTTTATTGGGATTTGTACAATTGTGAACGGTTTGTTTGACACCAAACTAGAGATGAGTATAATCAGCACCGAGTTACAATCAGAGAAGAGTTCGTACACACATACATGTCCTCCGACATTTATAGGAGTTCAACGGAATTTAAAATACCGTAACTTTAGATATGCGTAAACAAAGACAATTGTAAAGGGAATGAATGATAAACGAGAGATGACAAATATAAAACTTAGATAAGACAGTATTGCCAGATCAAACTTGACATTATTAAAAAAAAAACTTAATCTAATGTAACTAATCCTAAACAATTAATAGCAGGTACCCTAAATACTGTTTTACTATTTTTATGGTAATTCCTTACAAACAGAATATGAGACCAACATACAAATTTAATACACAACGCGCTTCAGATGTCGCGTGTGTATAGCCATTAAATTGATACTTTTATTCAACAATCCAGTGATCGAACTTAAGAGTGAGTTATTGGTAGACGATTTATCGAGAAATCCATTATGACAACCGTGACGTAGAGTGTAGGCAACAATCAATAATAATGGTTTGAAGATGTTGTTGTCATGGAAACCGTTTACAATTCTTGAACATTTTGCAGGAAATTTTTAATATAGTGGATTGATATACTTAAATTTTGATATCAATCTATGAATATAGTGAAATATTCATATTTCCGATAATTGCATGTCATTTCTTTGCAAAACTATGTGACGTAGAAAAGTGAGAGTGTTTGCAACTAGAAAGCATTTTCATGAGCGTATAACGTCCGGGTAAACCATCAAAATGACAGATTATTGCCCGCAATAGATTTTTCTAGACTCGTGTATTGTGTCCTCAGGTGCCCGGTTAAAAATTTTGACTGCAATATTTATTGGTTCTGGGAGCGTGATGTAATGTCGCTAAGAAGTATATTTACTGACGGTATCTCAAAACAAATAATATTAAACATTGTGTGATACATTTTATATATAAATAATAATTTACGAAAAGTAAGGAAATGAATTCAATATTTAGAAACATGGACAAGAAAAGTTTACCAAAATTATTCAATAACGAAACATTACTTTGTTGTCAGTGATATATTGTATATTATGCTTTTTCGATATTTAAGTTTAATCGCGATTTGGTCCGAAAGAATGTTTCGTCATAAAAAAAGGGGGGGAAAACTTTAGTATAACGTCCCACGCTTTCGGGGATAAAATGGGTATGGGTGGATAGAGGAGATCCTCCAGATCAAGAATATATATAGATATAGCCGCGGGAAACCTATGGTTTTCAAGATATTTGGGTTTAAAGTTCAAAATTTCGTCTATTTAAAGTACGTATTTTTTCGTTATAGAATGAATTATACAGTTATATTTTTAACTTTTATATCCACTAACACTTCACTAATTCGTTTTTACACATTTTTTTTATATTATATCATAAAAAATTGCTTTATTTCAATATTTTAATTATTCTTCAATTTTTGTGATTTTCACAATAACAAGATGGTTGCAAAATGTCAAATAACCAGTGTTACCTTATCGACATCTTTTGTAAGTGAACTGAAAGAAATGAAAACAGATTATACCCCAATTAAAATATGTTGAAATTCCATTCATTTTTAAAATAAAAACTTGAATTATAAATTTTATAATTTATCCTTTTCCACAATTTAAGCACAACTCACTAAACGCGTTTGAATTTTATTTGCCATATATGAAGTAAATAGCAAATGGAAAAAACGAAACGGTACTTTTCTTCAAAAGTAACAGTAATTATATCCGTTAGAGAGCATTGATGTTAAGGATTATGTTATACCCTATATGACAATATTACTTTTTCGCGTAGAACTCCTTTTTTCATTGGCGGCCTTCGGCCGCGCTTCAAAAAAAATTACCCTGGTCGATCCAACACCCGGGTGTACTAAGGTCTTTTTGCGTGGAACTCCTTTTTGCGTTGGCGGCCTTCGGCCTCGCTTCAAAAAAAAATAACCCTGGTCGATCCAACACCTGGGTTTATCAAAAGAAGGAAACTAAATGATTTATTAGTGTCCATCAACAATTATGATTCCTGTATCTAGAGTATATCTGTTTATTTTATTTTTCTTCGTTTACAAAATATATTAGTATGGCAACACTGATGTTTTGACATTCACAACCATTTTGTTATTGTCAAAATTGATAAAATTGAAGAATGATTTAAATATTGAAATAAAGCTATTTTTTATGATATAATATAAAAAAAATGTGTAAAAACGAATTAGTGAAGTGTTAGTGGATATAAAAGTTAAAAATATAAGTGTATAATTCATTCTATAACGAAAAACTCTAAACCCAAATATCTTGAAAACAATAGGTTTCCCGCGGCTATATCTATATATATTCTTGATCTGGAAGATCTCCTCGATCCGCCCATACCCATTTTATCACCGAAAGCGTGGGACGTTATTCTAAAGCCGACCCAAAAGGGGATTCAATTCAGCGAGACAGGCACGATTATTTGTAATAAAGGAGCCTTTTTATTATTTTGTGAATAGAAAGAATTGAAGATACATATGTACATTAAATGTGAATTAAAGTTATGGGGTCGGCTTTAGCATACCACCTCACGAGTTCAGGGTTAAAATGGTCATGGGTCGGCTTTAGTATACCGTCCAAGGCTTTCGGGGATAAAATGGGGGTGGGCTTTTGTTTAGCATCCCACGATTTCAGGGTTAAGAGGGGAAGGTTGGATAGAGGATATCCTCCAGATCAAGAATATATATAGATATTGCCGCGGGAAACTTATAGTTTTCGAAATATTTACGTTTAAAGTTGAAAATTTCAACTATTTTAAGTACGTATTTTTGCGATTTAAAATGAATTATACACTTATTTTTTTCTTTTTTACATCCACTAACACTTGACTAATTAGTTTTTCGACATTTTTTTTATTAGATGCTGCAAAAATAGCTTTATTTCCATATTTAAATCATACTTCAATTTTATTAATTTTGACAATAACAAAATGGTGGTGAATGCCATACTAATATATTTTGTAAACGAAGAAAAATAAAATAAACAGAGATTATACCCTAGATACAGGAAACAACGCAAAAAGAAGTTCTGCGCAAAAAAACCTCGATACACCCCAGTGTTGGACCGACCAGGGTTATTTTTTTGAAGCGCGGGCGAAGTCCGCCAATGCAAAAAGAAGTTCTGCGCAAAAAAACCTCGATACACCCCGGTGTTGGACCGACCAGGGTTATTTTTTTAAAGCGCGGCCGAAGGCCGCCTACCCATAAGGGGTTCTACGCGAAAAGAAATTGTTACATCCAGGTGTTGAACCGACCAGGGTTATTTTTTTTGAAGCGCGGCCGAAGGCCCCCAACGCAAAAGGAAGTTCTACAAGAAAAAGTAATATTGTCATAGAGTGTATAACGTAATACTTAACATCAATGCTCTGTAATAGTTTATTTCTCTAGGTTTTGGATTCCTGTATTTGGGGTATTATCTGTTTTAACTTCTTTCAGTTCAATTACAAAAGATGTCGATAAGGTAACACTGGTTATTTGACATTTTGCAACCCTTTTGTAATTGTCGGAATTAATAGAATTTAACAATAATTTAATAATTGAATTAAACTATTTTTGCACTATATAATGTAAAATAAATGTGTACAAACGAATTAGTGAAGTGTTAGTGGGTATAAAAGTGGAAAATGACTTGTCTATTCGTAAGAAAATAAAACTTTATTTGTCTTACGCTGGGCAGAAAAGGTATGCGTAAAAGGTACCCACAAAATAAATTGTTGGAAAACATAAATGTATATACTTTTTATAAAAACCAATTTATTTTATATTCCTTAAAGCACATTAAATATAATATATTGTATATACTTCTTATAAAAATCAATTTATTTGATATTCCTTAAAGCACATTAAATATGTAGATATAAACAAAACCCAACATACCGACGAATAGAAAATTCATTAGAAAAAGTCTGTGTACATACATATATTTCATAATCTGGAGAACTTTCTCTATCGGTACATACCAATTTTAACCCCAAATTCCGGGGATGCTGTTCTAAAATGTACCCCTCTATTTAATTCTAAGGTATCGAAAAGGCTATAAAGTTTCAATGTCGCAAACAAGATAAAGCAGTTGAAGGGCATCCCAATTTCTATTCCAGTGACGCATTGGTCGTCTGTACACTGTTCACCTGAACAATACCCCATACTTCTATCTGCAGTTGCTGTTAATTAATGTACGTGGATAGACAGTCTACCCAGATTTAAGTCAGTCAACAGTCGACGGTTAGCTGTGCGCCACCTATGTTGTTGTTTTCCCACTAAAAGAGCTGTATCGGCGGGGTCGGACCATAAGGAGAAAGGTGTTAGATGAGTGGGGTCCGTTGGGCATGCAAAGAGGTGGTGTCATGCGGATACTCTTTGCATGCTGGACTTATGTATGATATGTCGGGGTCGATTCTGCATAGGTATGTGTTTAACCTGCTACAGTATCCAGAACGAAGATACGCCACCTATCGACAAGCTTGCCTTGTTTGGAACAAAATCTTCTTGATGCATACTGAGACACTACACTCTATGATGAACAAAATACATCAAATACACACGTTATTTGCTATAATATGGGAAACCTGCGTCTAATCTCATCCAAAAGATCTTTGGCAAAGTGCAAGGACTACATGCGTAAAATATTCTACATTGTTTGTGCGCTGCTAATCAAAATCCGCAAAATTACGATTCTTTCGGCACTGCGATCTGATTGTACGGGCGGATAGAGGATATACACATATACCTGCCTCTGACTTATAGTTTTCGAGATATTTGTATTTAAAGTTCCAAAATTTGTTAAAGTTATGCACGCCCTACACTATGTTTAACACCCTGTCGACCCATTTGTCAACTCATTTGTACACATTAAAATATATCCATAATATAGATTTATTGTGCATTTTTAAAGTAAGTAAATATATTATATATAAGAAATTTGTATTTTTACATTAATGACAAATATCAGTATTGCCACATGCTGTGTTGTGCAAAAATTATCAAAAAATGTTTTGTTGTTGTTGTTGTAGCGGCAGAATTTTGTCGAGTTGACAGTCCTTGGCCGGAAAAAATCCGGATCCGTTCCGGTTACGTAGATCCGAATGTTATGGAAACGGCAAAAAAAAAAAGATTTAGTACCCCGCCCTCTCCTCATATAACGGTTATGTTGCAAACTACTAAAACAGAGATGTTGTGGGACAATGGTGCGCTCCGTCAGCGACATTAGTTCCAAACTCTTGACGATGCGATGAGACGATTAAGTCAGCTGCATGCCGCAGTGCATAGCTCCTCTACTGATTCCAAAAGTGCATCATGTGGCGCAATCTCGGAGGACGTAGCTCCTCCAACCAGGTTATGATTATCCATGAAGCGCTCAAAATGTGATTCAAGTGACTTGAGCTCTTGTTGAAAGTGAAACACATCACGACCTTCTATGGCACCTTCCGAGAAACGTGTATGTATGTGCTTTATTGCTTTCACTGTTGATGTACGCTAATTGAGCTCCGCCATGAAACCCCAAAACCGCAATTACAAAACGAAATTAAAAAATATTTGTCCTCACAGGAGGCACCAAAATGAGGAATACTTAATTTACCAGCGGGTAGAGTTCTCAATGCTTTATTGGGATTTGTACAATTGTGAACGGTTTGTTTGACACCAAACTAGAGATGAGTATAATCAGCACCGAGTTACAATCAGAGAAGAGTTCGTACACACATACATGTCCTCCGACATTTATAGGAGTTCAACGGAATTTAAAATACCGTAACTTTAGATATGCGTAAACAAAGACAATTGTAAAGGGAATGAATGATAAACGAGAGATGACAAATATAAAACTTAGATAAGACAGTATTGCCAGATCAAACTTGACATTATTAAAAAAACTTAATCTAATGTAACTAATCCTAAACAATTAATAGCAGGTACCCTAAATACTGTTTTACTATTTTTATGGTAATTCCTTATAAACAGAATATGAGACCAACATACAAATTTAATACACAACGCGCTTTAGATGTCGCGTGTGTATAGCCATTAAATTGATACTTTTATTCAACAATCCACTGATCGAACTTAAGAGTGAGTTATTGGTAGACGATTTATCGAGAAATCCATTATGACAACCGTGACGTAGAGTGTAGGCAACAATCAATAATAATGGTTTGAAGATGTTGTTGTCATGGAAACCGTTTACAATTCTTGAACATTTTGCAGGAAATTTTTAATATAGTGGATTGATATACTTAAATTTTGATATCAATCTATGAATATAGTGAAATATTCATATTTCCGATAATTGCATGTCATTTCTTTGCAAAACTATGTGACGTAGAAAAGTGAGAGTGTTTGCAACTAGAAAGCATTTTCATGAGCGTATAACGTCCGGGTAAACCATCAAAATGACAGATTATTGCCCGCAATAGATTTTTCTAGACTCGTGTATTGTGTCCTCAGGTGCCCGGTTAAAAATTTTGACTGCAATATTTATTGGTTCTGGGAGCGTGATGTAATGTCGCTAAGAAGTATATTTACTGACGGTATCTCAAAACAAATAATATTAAACATTGTGTGATACATTTTATATATAAATAATAATTTACGAAAAGTAAGGAAATGAATTCAATATTTAGAAACATGGACAAGAAAAGTTTACCAAAATTATTCAATAACGAAACATTACTTTGTTGTCAGTGATATATTGTATATTATGCTTTTTCGATATTTAAGTTTAATCGCGATTTGGTCCGAAAGAATGTTTCGTCATAAAAAAAGGGGGGAAAAACTTTAGTATAACGTCCCACGCTTTCGGGGATAAAATGGGTATGGGCGGATAGAGGAGATCCTCCAGATCAAGAATATATATAGATATTGCCGCGGGAAACCTATGGTTTTCAAGATATTTGGGTTTAAAGTTGAAAATTTCGTCTATTGAAAGTACGTATTTTTTCGTTATAGAATGAATTGTACAGTTATATTTTTAACTTTTATATCCACTAACACTTCACTAATTCGTTTTTACACATTTTTTGTATATTATATCATAAAAAATTGCTTTATTTCAATATTTTAATTATTCTTCAATTTTTGTGATTTTCACAATAACAAGATGGTTGCAAAATGTCAAATAACCAGTGTTACCTTATCGATATCTTTTGTAAGTGAACTGAAAGAAATGAAAACAGATTATACCCCAATTAAAATATGTTGAAATTCCACTCATTTTTAAAATAAAAACTTGAATAATAACTTTTATAATTTATCCTTTTCCACAATTTAAGCACAACTCACTAAACGCGTTTGAATTTTATTTGCCATATATGAAGTAATTAGCAAATGGAAAAAACGAAACGGTACTTTTCTTCAAACAGTAATTATATCCGTTAGAGAGCATTGATGTTAAGGATTATGTTATACCCTCTATGACAATATTACTTTTTCGCGTAAAACTCCTTTTTGCGTTGGCGGCCTTCGGCCGCACTTCAAAAAAAATAACCCTGGTCGATCCAACACCCGGGTGTACTAAGGTCTTTTTGCGTGGAACTCCTTTTTTGCGTTGGCGGCCTTCGGCCTCGCTTCAAAAAAAAATAACCCTGGTCGATCCAACACCTGGGTTTATCAAAAGAAGGAAACTAAATGATTTATTAGTGTCCATCAACAATTATGATTCCTGTATCTAGAGTATAATATCTGTTTATTTTATTTTTCTTCGTTTACAAAATATATTAGTATGGCAACACTGATGTTTTGACATTCACAACCATTTTGTTATTGTCAAAATTGATAAAATTGAAGAATGATTTAAATATTGAAATAAAGCTATTTTTTATGATATAATATAAAAAAAATGTGTAAAAACGAATTAGTGAAGTGTTAGTGGATATAAAAGTTAAAAATATAAGTGAATAATTCATTCTATAACGAAAAAATACGTACTTTAAATAGTCGAAATTTTGAACTTTAAACCCAAATATCTTGAAAACAATAGGTTTCCCGCGGCTATATCTATATATATTCTTGATCTGGAAGATCTCCTCTATCCACCCATACCCATTTTATCACCGAAAGCGTGGGACGTTATTCTAAAGCCGACCCAAAAGGGGATTCAATTCAGCGAGACAGGCACGATTATTTGTAATAAAGGAAACTTTTTATTATTTTGTGAATAGAAAGAATTGAAGATACATATGTACATTAAATGTGAATTAAAGTTATGGGGTCGGCTTTAGCATACCACCTCACGAGTTCAGGGTTAAAATGGTCATGGGTCGGCTTTAGTATACCGTCCAAGGCTTTCGGGGATAAAATGGGGGTGGGCTTTTGTTTAGCATCCCACGATTTCAGGGTTAAGAGGGGAAGGTTGGATAGAGGATATCCTCCAGATCAAGAATATATATAGATATTGCCGCGGGAAACTTATAGTTTTCGAAATATTTACGTTTAAAGTTGAAAATTTCAACTATTTTAAGTACGTATTTTTGCGATTTAAAATGAATTATACACTTATTTTTTTCTTTTTTATATCCACTAACACTTGACTAATTAGTTTTTCGACATTTTTTTTATTAGATGCTGCAAAAATAGCTTTATTTCCATATTTAAATCAATTTTATTAATTTTGACAATAACAAAATGGTGGTGAATGCCATACTAATATATTTTGTAAACGAAGAAAAATAAAATAAACAGAGATTATACCCTAGATACAGGAAACAACGCAAAAAGAAGTTCTGCGCAAAAAAACCTCGATACACCTCAGTGTTGGACCGACCAGGGTTATTTTTTTGAAGCGCGGGCGAAGTCCGCCAATGCAAAAAGAAGTTCTGCGCAAAAAAACCTCGATACACCCCGGTGTTGGACCGACCAGGGTTATTTTTTTAAAGCGCGGCCGAAGGCCGCCTACCCATAAGGGGTTCTACGCGAAAAGAAATTGTTACATCCAGGTGTTGAACCGACCAGGGTTATTTTTTTTGAAGCGCGGCCGAAGGCCCCCAACGCAAAAGGAAGTTCTACAAGAAAAAGTAATATTGTCATAGAGTGTATAACGTAATACTTAACATCAATGCTCTGTAATAGTTTATTTCTCTAGGTTTTGGATTCCTGTATTTGGGGTATTATCTGTTTTAACTTCTTTCAGTTCAATTACAAAAGATGTCGATAAGGTAACACTGGTTATTTGACATTTTGCAACCCTTTTGTAATTGTCGGAATTAATAGAATTTAACAATAATTTAATTATTGAATTAAACTATTTTTGCACTATATAATGTAAAATAAATGTGTACAAACGAATTAGTGAAGTGTTAGTGGGTATAAAAGTGGAAAATTACTTGTCTATTCGTAAGAAAATAAAACTTTATTTGTCTTACGCTGGGCAGAAAAGGTATGCGTACAAGGTACCCACAAAATAAATTGTTGGAAAACATAAATGTATATACTTTTTATAAAAACCAATTTATTTTATATTCCTTAAAGCACATTAAATATAATATATTGTATATACTTCTTATAAAAATCAATTTATTTGATATTCCTTAAAGTACATTAAATATGTAGATATAAACAAAACCCAACATACCGACGAATAGAAAATTCATTAAAAAAAAGTCTGTGTACATACATATATTTCATAATCTGAAGAACTTTCTCTATCGGTACATACCAATTTTAACCCCAAATTCCGGGGATGCTGTTCTAAAATGTACCCCTCTATTTAATTCTAAGGTATCGAAAAGGCTATAAAGTTTCAATGTCGCAAACAAGATAAAGCAGTTGAAGGGCATCCCAATTTCTATTCCAGTGACGCATTGGTCGTCTGTACACTGTTCACCTGAACAATACCCCATACTTCTATCTGCAGTTGCTGTTAATTAATGTACGTGGATGGACAGTCTTCCCAGATTTAAGTCAGTCAACAGCCGATGGTTAGCTGTGCGCCACCTATGTTGTTGTTTTCCCACTAAAAGAGCTGTATCGGCGGGGTCGGACCATAAGGAGAAAGGTATTAGATGAGTGGGGTCCGTTGGGCATGCAAAGAGTATCCGCATGACACCACCTCTTTCATTGTACTTATGTATGATATGTCGGGGTCGATTCTGCATAGGTATGTGTTTAACCTGCTACAGTATCCAGAACGAAGATACGCCACCTATCGACAAGCTTGCCTTGTTTGGAACAAAATCTTCTTGATGCATATTGAGACACTACACTCTATGATGAACAAAATACATCAAATACACACGTTATTTGCTATAATATGGGCAACCTGCGTCTAATCTCATCCAAAAGATCTTTGGCAAAGTGCAAGGACTACATGCGTAAAGATATTCTACCTTGTTTGTGCGCTGCTAATCAAAATCCGCAAAATTACGATTCTTTCGGCACTGCGATCTGATTGTACGGGCGGATAGAGGATATACACATATAGCTGCCTCTGACTTATAGTTTTCGAGATATTTGTATTTAAAGTTCCAAAATTTGTTAAAGTTATGCACGCCCTACACTATGTTTAACACCCTGTCGACCCATTTGTCAACTCATTTGTACACATTAAAATATATCCATAATATAGATTTATTGTGCATTTTTAAAGTAAGTAAATATATTATATATAAGAAATTTGTATTTTTACATTAATGACAAATATCAGTATTGCCACATGCTGTGTTGTGCAAAAATTATCAAAAAATGTTTTGTTGTTGTTGTTGTAGCGGCAGAATTTTGTCGAGTTGACAGTCCTTGGCCGGAAAAAATCCGGATCCGTTCCTGTTACGTAAATCCGAATGTTATGGAAACGGCAAAAAAAAAAGATTTAGTACCCCGCCCTCTCCTCATATATCGGTTATGTTGCAAACTACTAAAACAGAGATGTTGTGGGACAATGGTGCGCTCCGTCAGCGACATTAGTTCCAAACTCTTGACGATGCAATGAGACGATTAAGTCAGCTGCATGCCGCAGTGCATAGCTCCTCTACTGATTCCAAAAGTGCATCATGTGGCGCAATCTCGGAGGACGTAGCTCCTCCAACCAGGTTATGATTATCCATGAAGCGCTCAAAATGGGATTCAAGTGACTTGAGCTCTTGTTGAAAGTGAAACACATCACGACCTTCTATGGCACCTTCCGAGAAACGTGTATGTATGTGCTTTATTGCTTTCACTGTTGATGTACGCTAATTGAGCTCTGCCATGAAAACCGCAATTACAAAACGAAATTAAAAAATATTTGTCCTCACAGGAGGCACCAAAATGAGGAATACTTAATTTACCAGCGGGTAGAGTCTCAATGCTTTATTGGGATTTGTACAATTGTGAACGGTTTGTTTGACACCAAACTAGAGATGAGTATAATCAGCACCGAGTTACAATCAGAGAAGAGTTCGTACACACATACATGTCCTCCGACATTTATAGGAGTTCAACGGAATTTAAAATACCGTAACTTTAGATATGCGTAAACAAAGACAATTGTAAAGGGAATGAATGATAAACGAGAAATGACAAATATAAAACTTAGATAAGACAGTATTGCCAGATCAAACTTGACATTATTAAAAAAACTTAATCTAATGTAACTAATCCTAAACAATTAATAGCAGGTACCCTAAATACTGTTTTACTATTTTTATGGTAATTCCTTATAAACAGAATATGAGACCAACATACAAATTTAATACACAACGCGCTTTAGATGTCGCGTGTGTATAGCCATTAAATTGATACTTTTATTCAACAATCCACTGATCGAACTTAAGAGTGAGTTATTGGTAGACGATTTATCGAGAAATCCATTATGACAACCGTGACGTAGAGTGTAGGCAACAATCAATAATAATGGTTTGAAGATGTTGTTGTCATGGAAACCGTTTACAATTCTTGAACATTTTGCAGGAAATTTTTAATATAGTGGATTGATATACTTAAATTTTGATATCAATCTATGAATATAGTGAAATATTCATATTTCCGATAATTGCATGTCATTTCTTTGCAAAACTATGTGACGTAGAAAAGTGAGAGTGTTTGCAACTAGAAAGCATTTTCATGAGCGTATAACGTCCGGGTAAACCATCAAAATGACAGATTATTGCCCGCAATAGATTTTTCTAGACTCGTGTATTGTGTCCTCAGGTGCCCGGTTAAAAATTTTGACTGCAATATTTATTGGTTCTGGGAGCGTGATGTAATGTCGCTAAGAAGTATATTTACTGACGGTATCTCAAAACAAATAATATTAAACATTGTGTGATACATTTTATATATAAATAATAATTTACGAAAAGTAAGGAAATGAATTCAATATTTAGAAACATGGACAAGAAAAGTTTACCAAAATTATTCAATAACGAAACATTACTTTGTTGTCAGTGATATATTGTATATTATGCTTTTTCGATATTTAAGTTTAATCGCGATTTGGTCCGAAAGAATGTTTCGTCATAAAAAAAGGGGGGAAAAACTTTAGTATAACGTCCCACGCTTTCGGGGATAAAATGGGTATGGGCGGATAGAGGAGATCCTCCAGATCAAGAATATATATAGATATTGCCGCGGGAAACCTATGGTTTTCAAGATATTTGGGTTTAAAGTTGAAAATTTCGTCTATTGAAAGTACGTATTTTTTCGTTATAGAATGAATTATACAGTTATATTTTTAACTTTTATATCCACTAACACTTCACTAATTCGTTTTTACACATTTTTTGTATATTATATCATAAAAAATTGCTTTATTTCAATATTTTAATTATTCTTCAATTTTTGTGATTTTCACAATAACAAGATGGTTGCAAAATGTCAAATAACCAGTGTTACCTTATCGATATCTTTTGTAAGTGAACTGAAAGAAATGAAAACAGATTATACCCCAATTAAAATATGTTGAAATTCCACTCATTTTTAAAATAAAAACTTGAATAATAACTTTTATAATTTATCCTTTTCCACAATTTAAGCACAACTCACTAAACGCGTTTGAATTTTATTTGCCATATATGAAGTAATTAGCAAATGGAAAAAACGAAACGGTACTTTTCTTCAAACAGTAATTATATCCGTTAGAGAGCATTGATGTTAAGGATTATGTTATACCCTCTATGACAATATTACTTTTTCGCGTAAAACTCCTTTTTGCGTTGGCGGCCTTCGGCCGCACTTCAAAAAAAATAACCCTGGTCGATCCAACACCCGGGTGTACTAAGGTCTTTTTGCGTGGAACTCCTTTTTTGCGTTGGCGGCCTTCGGCCTCGCTTCAAAAAAAAATAACCCTGGTCGATCCAACACCTGGGTTTATCAAAAGAAGGAAACTAAATGATTTATTAGTGTCCATCAACAATTATGATTCCTGTATCTAGAGTATAATATCTGTTTATTTTATTTTTCTTCGTTTACAAAATATATTAGTATGGCAACACTGATGTTTTGACATTCACAACCATTTTGTTATTGTCAAAATTGATAAAATTGAAGAATGATTTAAATATTGAAATAAAGCTATTTTTTATGATATAATATAAAAAAAATGTGTAAAAACGAATTAGTGAAGTGTTAGTGGATATAAAAGTTAAAAATATAAGTGAATAATTCATTCTATAACGAAAAAATACGTACTTTAAATAGTCGAAATTTTGAACTTTAAACCCAAATATCTTGAAAACAATAGGTTTCCCGCGGCTATATCTATATATATTCTTGATCTGGAAGATCTCCTCTATCCACCCATACCCATTTTATCACCGAAAGCGTGGGACGTTATTCTAAAGCCGACCCAAAAGGGGATTCAATTCAGCGAGACAGGCACGATTATTTGTAATAAAGGAAACTTTTTATTATTTTGTGAATAGAAAGAATTGAAGATACATATGTACATTAAATGTGAATTAAAGTTATGGGGTCGGCTTTAGCATACCACCTCACGAGTTCAGGGTTAAAATGGTCATGGGTCGGCTTTAGTATACCGTCCAAGGCTTTCGGGGATAAAATGGGGGTGGGCTTTTGTTTAGCATCCCACGATTTCAGGGTTAAGAGGGGAAGGTTGGATAGAGGATATCCTCCAGATCAAGAATATATATAGATATTGCCGCGGGAAACTTATAGTTTTCGAAATATTTACGTTTAAAGTTGAAAATTTCAACTATTTTAAGTACGTATTTTTGCGATTTAAAATGAATTATACACTTATTTTTTTCTTTTTTATATCCACTAACACTTGACTAATTAGTTTTTCGACATTTTTTTTATTAGATGCTGCAAAAATAGCTTTATTTCCATATTTAAATCATACTTCAATTTTATTAATTTTGACAATAACAAAATGGTGGTGAATGCCATACTAATATATTTTGTAAACGAAGAAAAATAAAATAAACAGAGATTATACCCTAGATACAGGAAACAACGCAAAAAGAAGTTCTGCGCAAAAAAACCTCGATACACCTCAGTGTTGGACCGACCAGGGTTATTTTTTTGAAGCGCGGGCGAAGTCCGCCAATGCAAAAAGAAGTTCTGCGCAAAAAAACCTCGATACACCCCGGTGTTGGACCGACCAGGGTTATTTTTTTAAAGCGCGGCCGAAGGCCGCCTACCCATAAGGGGTTCTACGCGAAAAGAAATTGTTACATCCAGGTGTTGAACCGACCAGGGTTATTTTTTTTGAAGCGCGGCCGAAGGCCCCCAACGCAAAAGGAAGTTCTACAAGAAAAAGTAATATTGTCATAGAGTGTATAACGTAATACTTAACATCAATGCTCTGTAATAGTTTATTTCTCTAGGTTTTGGATTCCTGTATTTGGGGTATTATCTGTTTTAACTTCTTTCAGTTCAATTACAAAAGATGTCGATAAGGTAACACTGGTTATTTGACATTTTGCAACCCTTTTGTAATTGTCGGAATTAATAGAATTTAACAATAATTTAATAATTGAATTAAACTATTTTTGCACTATATAATGTAAAATAAATGTGTACAAACGAATTAGTGAAGTGTTAGTGGGTATAAAAGTGGAAAATTACTTGTCTATTCGTAAGAAAATAAAACTTTATTTGTCTTACGCTGGGCAGAAAAGGTATGCGTACAAGGTACCCACAAAATAAATTGTTGGAAAACATAAATGTATATACTTTTTATAAAAACCAATTTATTTTATATTCCTTAAAGCACATTAAATATAATATATTGTATATACTTCTTATAAAAATCAATTTATTTGATATTCCTTAAAGTACATTAAATATAATATTATGTATATACTTCTTATAAAAATCAATTTATTTGATATTCCTTAAAGCACATTAAATATGTAGATATAAACAAAACCCAACATACCGACGAATAGAAAATTCATTAAAAAAAAGTCTGTGTACATACATATATTTCATAATCTGAAGAACTTTCTCTATCGGTACATACCAATTTTAACCCCAAATTCCGGGGATGCTGTTCTAAAATGTACCCCTCTATTTAATTCTAAGGTATCGAAAAGGCTATAAAGTTTCAATGTCGCAAACAAGATAAAGCAGTTGAAGGGCATCCCAATTTCTATTCCAGTGACGCATTGGTCGTCTGTACACTGTTCACCTGAACAATACCCCATACTTCTATCTGCAGTTGCTGTTAATTAATGTACGTGGATGGACAGTCTTCCCAGATTTAAGTCAGTCAACAGCCGATGGTTAGCTGTGCGCCACCTATGTTGTTGTTTTCCCACTAAAAGAGCTGTATCGGCGGGGTCGGACCATAAGGAGAAAGGTATTAGATGAGTGGGGTCCGTTGGGCATGCAAAGAGGTGGTGTCATGCGGATACTCTTTGCATGCTGGACTTATGTATGATATGTCGGGGTCGATTCTGCATAGGTATGTGTTTAACCTGCTACAGTATCCAGAACGAAGATACGCCACCTATCGACAAGCTTGCCTTGTTTGGAACAAAATCTTCTTGATGCATATTGAGACACTACACTCTATGATGAACAAAATACATCAAATACACACGTTATTTGCTATAATATGGGCAACCTGCGTCTAATCTCATCCAAAAGATCTTTGGCAAAGTGCAAGGACTACATGCGTAAAGATATTCTACCTTGTTTGTGCGCTGCTAATCAAAATCCGCAAAATTACGATTCTTTCGGCACTGCGATCTGATTGTACGGGCGGATAGAGGATATACACATATAGCTGCCTCTGACTTATAGTTTTCGAGATATTTGTATTTAAAGTTCCAAAATTTGTTAAAGTTATGCACGCCCTACACTATGTTTAACACCCTGTCGACCCATTTGTCAACTCATTTGTACACATTAAAATATATCCATAATATAGATTTATTGTGCATTTTTAAAGTAAGTAAATATATTATATATAAGAAATTTGTATTTTTACATTAATGACAAATATCAGTATTGCCACATGCTGTGTTGTGCAAAAATTATCAAAAAATGTTTTGTTGTTGTTGTTGTAGCGGCAGAATTTTGTCGAGTTGACAGTCCTTGGCCGGAAAAAATCCGGATCCGTTCCTGTTACGTAAATCCGAATGTTATGGAAACGGCAAAAAAAAAAGATTTAGTACCCCGCCCTCTCCTCATATATCGGTTATGTTGCAAACTACTAAAACAGAGATGTTGTGGGACAATGGTGCGCTCCGTTAGCGACATTAGTTCCAAACTCTTGACGATGCAATGAGACGATTAAGTCAGCTGCATGCCGCAGTGCATAGCTCCTCTACTGATTCCAAAAGTGCATCATGTGGCGCAATCTCGGAGGACGTAGCTCCTCCAACCAGGTTATGATTATCCATGAAGCGCTCAAAATGGGATTCAAGTGACTTGAGCTCTTGTTGAAAGTGAAACACATCACGACCTTCTATGGCACCTTCCGAGAAACGTGTATGTATGTGCTTTATTGCTTTCACTGTTGATGTACGCTAATTGAGCTCTGCCATGAAAACCGCAATTACAAAACGAAATTAAAAAATATTTGTCCTCACAGGAGGCACCAAAATGAGGAATACTTAATTTACCAGCGGGTAGAGTCTCAATGCTTTATTGGGATTTGTACAATTGTGAACGGTTTGTTTGACACCAAACTAGAGATGAGTATAATCAGCACCGAGTTACAATCAGAGAAGAGTTCGTACACACATACATGTCCTCCGACATTTATAGGAGTTCAACGGAATTTAAAATACCGTAACTTTAGATATGCGTAAACAAAGACAATTGTAAAGGGAATGAATGATAAACGAGAAATGACAAATATAAAACTTAGATAAGACAGTATTGCCAGATCAAACTTGACATTATTAAAAAAACTTAATCTAATGTAACTAATCCTAAACAATTAATAGCAGGTACCCTAAATACTGTTTTACTATTTTTATGGTAATTCCTTATAAACAGAATATGAGACCAACATACAAATTTAATACACAACGCGCTTTAGATGTCGCGTGTGTATAGCCATTAAATTGATACTTTTATTCAACAATCCACTGATCGAACTTAAGAGTGAGTTATTGGTAGACGATTTATCGAGAAATCCATTATGACAACCGTGACGTAGAGTGTAGGCAACAATCAATAATAATGGTTTGAAGATGTTGTTGTCATGGAAACCGTTTACAATTCTTGAACATTTTGCAGGAAATTTTTAATATAGTGGATTGATATACTTAAATTTTGATATCAATCTATGAATATAGTGAAATATTCATATTTCCGATAATTGCATGTCATTTCTTTGCAAAACTATGTGACGTAGAAAAGTGAGAGTGTTTGCAACTAGAAAGCATTTTCATGAGCGTATAACGTCCGGGTAAACCATCAAAATGACAGATTATTGCCCGCAATAGATTTTTCTAGACTCGTGTATTGTGTCCTCAGGTGCCCGGTTAAAAATTTTGACTGCAATATTTATTGGTTCTGGGAGCGTGATGTAATGTCGCTAAGAAGTATATTTACTGACGGTATCTCAAAACAAATAATATTAAACATTGTGTGATACATTTTATATATAAATAATAATTTACGAAAAGTAAGGAAATGAATTCAATATTTAGAAACATGGACAAGAAAAGTTTACCAAAATTATTCAATAACGAAACATTACTTTGTTGTCAGTGATATATTGTATATTATGCTTTTTCGATATTTAAGTTTAATCGCGATTTGGTCCGAAAGAATGTTTCGTCATAAAAAAAGGGGGGGAAAACTTTAGTATAACGTCCCACGCTTTCGGGGATAAAATGGGTATGGGCGGATAGAGGAGATCCTCCAGATCAAGAATATATATAGATATAGCCGCGGGAAACCTATGGTTTTCAAGATATTTGGGTTTAAAGTTCAAAATTTCGTCTATTTAAAGTACGTATTTTTTCGTTATAGAATGAATTATACAGTTATATTTTTAACTTTTATATCCACTAACACTTTACTAATTCGTTTTTACACATTTTTTTTATATTATATCATAAAAAATTGCTTTATTTCAATATTTTAATTATTCTTCAATTTTTGTGATTTTCACAATAACAAGATGGTTGCAAAATGTCAAATAACCAGTGTTACCTTATCGACATCTTTTGTAAGTGAACTGAAAGAAATGAAAACAGATTATACCCCAATTAAAATATGTTGAAATTCCATTCATTTTTAAAATAAAAACTTGAATTATAAATTTTATAATTTATCCTTTTCCACAATTTAAGCACAACTCACTAAACGCGTTTGAATTTTATTTGCCATATATGAAGTAATTAGCAAATGGAAAAAACGAAACGGTACTTTTCTTCAAACAGTAATTATATCCGTTAGAGAGCATTGATGTTAAGGATTATGTTATACCCTCTATGACAATATTACTTTTTCGCGTAAAACTCCTTTTTGCGTTGGCGGCCTTCGGCCGCACTTCAAAAAAAATTACCCTGGTCGATCCAACACCCGGGTGTACTAAGGTCTTTTTGCGTGGAACTCCTTTTTGCGTTGGCGGCCTTCGGCCTCGCTTCAAAAAAAAATAACCCTGGTCGATCCAACACCTGGGTTTATCAAAAGAAGGAAACTAAATGATTTATTAGTGTCCATCAACAATTATGATTCCTGTATCTAGAGTATAATATCTGTTTATTTTATTTTTCTTCGTTTACAAAATATATTAGTATGGCAACACTGATGTTTTGACATTCACAACCATTTTGTTATTGTCAAAATTGATAAAATTGAAGAATGATTTAAATATTGAAATAAAGCTATTTTTTATGATATAATATAAAAAAAATGTGTAAAAACGAATTAGTGAAGTGTTAGTGGATATAAAAGTTAAAAATATAAGTGTATAATTCATTCTATAACGAAAAACTCTAAACCCAAATATCTTGAAAACAATAGGTTTCCCGCGGCTATATCTATATATATTCTTGATCTGGAAGATCTCCTCGATCCGCCCATACCCATTTTATCACCGAAAGCGTGGGACGTTATTCTAAAGCCGACCCAAAAGGGGATTCAATTCAGCGAGACAGGCACGATTATTTGTAATAAAGGAGCCTTTTTATTATTTTGTGAATAGAAAGAATTGAAGATACATATGTACATTAAATGTGAATTAAAGTTATGGGGTCGGCTTTAGCATACCACCTCACGAGTTCAGGGTTAAAATGGTCATGGGTCGGCTTTAGTATACCGTCCAAGGCTTTCGGGGATAAAATGGGGGTGGGCTTTTGTTTAGCATCCCACGATTTCAGGGTTAAGAGGGGAAGGTTGGATAGAGGATATCCTCCAGATCAAGAATATATATAGATATTGCCGCGGGAAACTTATAGTTTTCGAAATATTTACGTTTAAAGTTGAAAATTTCAACTATTTTAAGTACGTATTTTTGCGATTTAAAATGAATTATACACTTATTTTTTTCTTTTTTACATCCACTAACACTTGACTAATTAGTTTTTCGACATTTTTTTTATTAGATGCTGCAAAAATAGCTTTATTTCCATATTTAAATCATACTTCAATTTTATTAATTTTGACAATAACAAAATGGTGGTGAATGCCATACTAATATATTTTGTAAACGAAGAAAAATAAAATAAACAGAGATTATACCCTAGATACAGGAAACAACGCAAAAAGAAGTTCTGCGCAAAAAAACCTCGATACACCCCAGTGTTGGACCGACCAGGGTTATTTTTTTGAAGCGCGGGCGAAGTCCGCCAATGCAAAAAGAAGTTCTGCGCAAAAAAACCTCGATACACCCCGGTGTTGGACCGACCAGGGTTATTTTTTTAAAGCGCGGCCGAAGGCCGCCTACCCATAAGGGGTTCTACGCGAAAAGAAATTGTTACATCCAGGTGTTGAACCGACCAGGGTTATTTTTTTTGAAGCGCGGCCGAAGGCCCCCAACGCAAAAGGAAGTTCTACAAGAAAAAGTAATATTGTCATAGAGTGTATAACGTAATACTTAACATCAATGCTCTGTAATAGTTTATTTCTCTAGGTTTTGGATTCCTGTATTTGGGGTATTATCTGTTTTAACTTCTTTCAGTTCAATTACAAAAGATGTCGATAAGGTAACACTGGTTATTTGACATTTTGCAACCCTTTTGTAATTGTCGGAATCAATAGAATTTAACAATAATTTAATAATTGAATTAAACTATTTTTGCACTATATAATGTAAAATAAATGTGTACAAACGAATTAGTGAAGTGTTAGTGGGTATAAAAGTGGAAAATTACTTGTCTATTCGTAAGAAAATAAAACTTTATTTGTCTTACGCTGGGCAGAAAAGGTATGCGTAAAAGGTACCCACAAAATAAATTGTTGGAAAACATAAATGTATATACTTTTTATAAAAATCAATTTATTTGATATTCCTTAAAGCACATTAAATATTTAGATATAAACAAAACCCAACATACCGACGAATAGAAAATTCATTAGAAAAAGTCTGTGTACATATATATATTTCATAATCTGGAGAACTTTCTCTATCGGTACATACCAATTTTAACCCCAAATTCCGGGGATGCTGTTCTAAAATGTACCCCTCTATTTAATTCTAAGGTATCGAAAAGGCTATAAAGTTTCAATGTCGCAAACAAGATAAAGCAGTTGAAGGGCATCCCAATTTCTATTCCAGTGACGCATTGGTCGTCTGTACACTGTTCACCTGAACAATACCCCATACTTCTATCTGCAGTTGCTGTTAATTAATGTACGTGGATAGACAGTCTACCCAGATTTAAGTCAGTCAACAGTCGACGGTTAGCTGTGCGCCCCCTATGTTGTTGTTTTCCCACTAAAAGAGCTGTATCGGCGGGGTCGGACCATAAGGAGAAAGGTGTTAGATGAGTGGGGTCCGTTGGGCATGCAAAGAGGTGGTGTCATGCGGATACTCTTTGCATGCTGGACTTATGTATGATATGTCGGGGTCGATTCTGCATAGGTATGTGTTTAACCTGCTACAGTATCCAGAACGAAGATACGCCACCTATCGACAAGCTTGCCTTGTTTGGAACAAAATCTTCTTGATGCATATTGAGACACTACACTCTATGATGAACAAAATACATCAAATACACACGTTATTTGCTATAATATGGGCAACCTGCGTCTAATCTCATCCAAAAGATCTTTGGCAAAGTGCAAGGACTACATGCGTAAAGATATTCTACATTGTTTGTGCGCTGCTAATCAAAATCCGCAAAATTACGATTCTTTCGGCACTGCGATCTGATTGTACGGGCGGATAGAGGATATACACATATACCTGCCTCTGACTTATAGTTTTCGAGATATTTGTATTTAAAGTTCCAAAATTTGTTAAAGTTATGCACGCCCTACACTATGTTTAACACCCTGTCGACCCATTTGTCAACTCATTTGTACACATTAAAATATATCCATAATATAGATTTATTGTGCATTTTTAAAGTAAGTAAATATATTATATATAAGAAATTTGTATTTTTACATTAATGACAAATATCAGTATTGCCACATGCTGTGTTGTGCAAAAATTATCAAAAAATGTTTTGTTGTTGTTGTTGTAGCGGCAGAATTTTGTCGAGTTGACAGTCCTTGGCCGGAAAAAATCCGGATCCGTTCCGGTTACGTAGATCCGAATGTTATGGAAACGGCAAAAAAAAAAGATTTAGTACCCCGCCCTCTCCTCATATAACGGTTATGTTGCAAACTACTAAAACAGAGATGTTGTGGGACAATGGTGCGCTCCGTCAGCGACATTAGTTCCAAACTCTTGACGATGCGATGAGACGATTAAGTCAGCTGCATGCCGCAGTGCATAGCTCCTCTACTGATTCCAAAAGTGCATCATGTGGCGCAATCTCGGAGGACGTAGCTCCTCCAACCAGGTTATGATTATCCATGAAGCGCTCAAAATGTGATTCAAGTGACTTGAGCTCTTGTTGAAAGTGAAACACATCACGACCTTCTATGGCACCTTCCGAGAAACGTGTATGTATGTGCTTTATTGCTTTCACTGTTGATGTACGCTAATTGAGCTCCGCCATGAAACCCCAAAACCGCAATTACAAAACGAAATTAAAAAATATTTGTCCTCACAGGAGGCACCAAAATGAGGAATACTTAATTTACCAGCGGGTAGAGTTCTCAATGCTTTATTGGGATTTGTACAATTGTGAACGGTTTGTTTGACACCAAACTAGAGATGAGTATAATCAGCACCGAGTTACAATCAGAGAAGAGTTCGTACACACATACATGTCCTCCGACATTTATAGGAGTTCAACGGAATTTAAAATACCGTAACTTTAGATATGCGTAAACAAAGACAATTGTAAAGGGAATGAATGATAAACGAGAAATGACAAATATAAAACTTAGATAAGACAGTATTGCCAGATCAAACTTGACATTATTAAAAAAACTTAATCTAATGTAACTAATCCTAAACAATTAATAGCAGGTACCCTAAATACTGTTTTACTATTTTTATGGTAATTCCTTATAAACAGAATATGAGACCAACATACAAATTTAATACACAACGCGCTTTAGATGTCGCGTGTGTATAGCCATTAAATTGATACTTTTATTCAACAATCCACTGATCGAACTTAAGAGTGAGTTATTGGTAGACGATTTATCGAGAAATCCATTATGACAACCGTGACGTAGAGTGTAGGCAACAATCAATAATAATGGTTTGAAGATGTTGTTGTCATGGAAACCGTTTACAATTCTTGAACATTTTGCAGGAAATTTTTAATATAGTGGATTGATATACTTAAATTTTGATATCAATCTATGAATATAGTGAAATATTCATATTTCCGATAATTGCATGTCATTTCTTTGCAAAACTATGTGACGTAGAAAAGTGAGAGTGTTTGCAACTAGAAAGCATTTTCATGAGCGTATAACGTCCGGGTAAACCATCAAAATGACAGATTATTGCCCGCAATAGATTTTTCTAGACTCGTGTATTGTGTCCTCAGGTGCCCGGTTAAAAATTTTGACTGCAATATTTATTGGTTCTGGGAGCGTGATGTAATGTCGCTAAGAAGTATATTTACTGACGGTATCTCAAAACAAATAATATTAAACATTGTGTGATACATTTTATATATAAATAATAATTTACGAAAAGTAAGGAAATGAATTCAATATTTAGAAACATGGACAAGAAAAGTTTACCAAAATTATTCAATAACGAAACATTACTTTGTTGTCAGTGATATATTGTATATTATGCTTTTTCGATATTTAAGTTTAATCGCGATTTGGTCCGAAAGAATGTTTCGTCATAAAAAATAGGGGGGAAAAACTTTAGTATAACGTCCCACGCTTTCGGGGATAAAATGGGTATGGGCGGATAGAGGAGATCCTTCAGATCAAGAATATATATAGATATTGCCGCGGGAAACCTATGGTTTTCAAGATATTTGGGTTTAAAGTTGAAAATTTCGTCTATTTAAAGTACGTATTTTTTCGTTATAGAATGAATTATACAGTTATATTTTTAACTTTTATATCCACTAACACTTCACTAATTCGTTTTTACACATTTTTTTATATTATATCATAAAAAATTGCTTTATTTCAATATTTTAATTATTCTTCAATTTTTGTGATTTTCACAATAACAAGATGGTTGCAAAATGTCAAATAACCAGTGTTACCTTATCGACATCTTTTGTAAGTGAACTGAAAGAAATGAAAACAGATTATACCCCAATTAAAATATGTTGAAATTCCACTCATTTTTAAAATAAAAACTTGAATAATAACTTTTATAATTTATCCTTTTCCACAATTTAAGCACAACTCACTAAACGCGTTTGAATTTTATTTGGCATATATGAAGTAATTAGCAAATGGAAAAAACGAAACGGTACTTTTCTTCAAACAGTAATTATATCCGTTAGAGAGCATTGATGTTAAGGATTATGTTATACCCTCTATGACAATATTACTTTTTCGCGTAGAACTCCTTTTTGCGTTGGCGGCCTACCGGCCGCACTTCAAAAAAAATAACCCTGGTCGATCCAACACCCGGGTGTACTAAGGTCTTTTTGCGTGGAACTCCTTTTTGCGTTGGCGGCCTTCGGCCTCGCTTCAAAAAAAAATAACCCTGGTCGATCCAACACCTGGGTTTATCAAAAGAAGGAAACTAAATGATTTATTAGTGTCCATCAACAATTATGATTCCTGTATCTAGAGTATAATATCTGTTTATTTTATTTTTCTTCGTTTACAAAATATATTAGTATGGCAACACTGATGTTTTGACATTCACAACCATTTTGTTATTGTCAAAATTGATAAAATTGAAGAATGATTTAAATATTGAAATAAAGCTATTTTTTATGATATAATATAAAAAAAATGTGTAAAAACGAATTAGTGAAGTGTTAGTGGATATAAAAGTTAAAAATATAAGTGTATAATTCATTCTATAACGAAAAAATACGTACTTTAAATAGTCGAAATTTTGAACTTTAAACCCAAATATCGTGAAAACAATAGGTTTCCCGCGGCTATATCTATATATATTCTTGATCTGGAAGATCTCCTCGATCCGCCCATACCCATTTTATCACCGAAAGCGTGGGACGTTATTCTAAAGCCGACCCAAAAGGGGATTCAATTCAGCGAGACAGGCACGATTATCTGTAATAAAGGAACCTTTTTATTATTTTGTGAATAGAAAGAATTGAAGATACATATGTTCATTAAATGTGAATTAAAGTTATGGGGTCGGCTTTAGCATACCACCTCACGAGTTCAGGGTTAAAATGGTCATGGGTCGGCTTTAGTATACCGTCCAAGGCTTTCGGGGATAAAATGGGGGTGGGCTTTTGTTTAGCATCCCACGATTTCAGGGTTAAGAGGGGAAGGTTGGATAGAGGATATCCTCCAGATCAAGAATATATATAGATATTGCCGCGGGAAACTTATAGTTTTCGAAATATTTACGTTTAAAGTTGAAAATTTCAACTATTTTAAGTACGTATTTTTGCGATTTAAAATGAATTATACACTTTTTTTTTTCTTTTTTATATCCACTAACACTTGACTATTTATTTTTTCGACATTTTTTTTATTAGATGCTGCAAAAATAGCTTTATTTCCATATTTAAATCATACTTCAATTTTATTAATTTTGACAATAACAAAATGGTGGTGAATGTCAAAACAGCAGTGTTGCCATACTAATATATTTTGTAAACGAAGAAAAATAAAATAAACAGAGATTATACCCTAGATACAGGAAACAACGCAAAAAGAAGTTCTGCGCAAGAAATCTCGATACACCCCAGTGTTGGACCGACCAGGGTTATTTTTTTGAAGCGCGGGCGAAGTCCGCCAATGCAAAAAGAAGTTCTGCGCAAAAAAACCTCGATACACCCCGGTGTTGGACCGACCAGGGTTATTTTTTTAAAGCGCGGCCGAAGGCCGCCTACCCATAAGGGGTTCTACGCGAAAAGAAATTGTTACATCCAGGTGTTGAACCGACCAGGGTTATTTTTTTTGAAGCGCGGCCGAAGGCCCCCAACTCCACAAAGGAAGTTCTACAAGAAAAAGTAATATTGTCATAGAGTGTATAACGTAATATTTAACATCAATGCTCTGTAATAGTTTATTTCTCTAGGTTTTGGATTCCTGTATTTGGGGTATTATCTGTTTTAACTTCTTTCAGTTCAATTACAAAAGATGTCGATAAGGTAACACTGGTTATTTGACATTTTGCAACCCTTTTGTAATTGTCGGAATTAATAGAATTTAACAATAATTTAATAATTGAATTAAACTATTTTTGCACTATATAATGTAAAATAAATGTGTACAAACGAATTAGTGAAGTGTTAGTGGGTATAAAAGTGGAAAATGACTTGTCTATTCGTAAGAAAATAAAACTTTATTTGTCTTACGCTGGGCAGAAAAGGTATGAAGATGTCGATAAGGTAACACTGGTTATTTGACATTTTGCAACCCTTTTGTAATTGTCGGAATTAATAGAATTTAACAATAATTTAATTATTGAATTAAACTATTTTTGCACTATATAATGTAAAATAAATGTGTACAAACGAATTAGGGAAGTGTTAGTGGGTATAAAAGTGGAAAATTACTTGTCTATTCGTAAGAAAATAAAACTTTATTTGTCTTACGCTGGGCAGAAAAGGTATGCGTAAAAGGTACCCACAAAATAAATTGTTGGAAAACATAAATGTATATACTTTTTATAAAAACCAATTTATTTTATATTCCTTAAAGCACATTAAATATAATATATTGTATATACTTCTTATAAAAATCAATTAATTTGATATTCCTTAAAGCACATTAAATATAATATTTGGTATATACTTCTTATAAAAATCAATTTATTTGATATTCCTTAAAGCACATTAAATATGTAGATATAAACAAAACCCAACATACCGACGAATAGAAAATTCATTAGAAAAAGTCTGTGTACATACATATATTTCATAATCTGGAGAACTTTCTCTATCGGTACATACCAATTTTAACCCCAAATTCCGGGGATGCTGTTCTAAAATGTACCCCTCTATTTAATTCTAAGGTATCGAAAAGGCTATAAAGTTTCAATGTCGCAAACAAGATAAAGCAGTTGAAGGGCATCCCAATTTCTATTCCAGTGACGCATTGGTCGTCTATACACTGTTCACCTGAACAATACCCCATACTTCTATCTGCAGTTGCTGTTAATTAATGTACGTGGATGGACAGTCTACCCAGATTTAAGTCAGTCAACAGTCGACGGTTAGCTGTGCGCCACCTATGTTGTTGTTTTCCCACTAAAAGAGCTGTATCGGCGGGGTCTGACCATAAGGAGAAAGGTGTTAGATGAGTGGGGTCCGTTGGGCATGCAAAGAGGTGGTGTCATGCGGATACTCTTTGCATGCTGGACTTATGTATGATATGTCGGGGTCGATTCTGCATAGGTATGTGTTTAACCTGCTACAGTATCCAGAACGAAGATACGCCACCTATCGACAAGCTTGCCTTGTTTGGAACAAAATCTTCTTGATGCATATTGAGACACTACACTCTATGATGAACAAAATACATCAAATACACACGTTATTTGCTATAATATGGGCAACCTGCGTCTAATCTCATCCAAAAGATCTTTGGCAAAGTGCAAGGACTACATGCGTAAAGATATTCTACATTGTTTGTGCGCTGCTAATCAAAATCCGCAAAATTACGATTCTTTTGGCACTGCGATCTGATTGTACGGGCGGATAGAGGATATACACATATACCTGCCTCTGACTTATAGTTTTCGAGATATTTGTATTTAAAGTTCCAAAATTTGTTAAAGTTATGCACGCCCTACACTATGTTTAACACCCTGTCGACCCATTTGTCAACTCATTTGTACACATTAAAATATATCCATAATATAGATTTATTGTGCATTTTTAAAGTAAGTGAATATATTATATATAAGAAATTTGTATTTTTACATTAATGACAAATATCAGTATTGCCACATGCTGTGTTGTGCAAAAATTATCAAAAAATGTTTTGTTGTTGTTGTTGTAGCGGCAAAATTTTGTCGAGTTGACAGTCCTTGGCCGGAAAAAATCCGGATCCGTTCCGGTTACGTAGATCCGAATGTTATGGAAACGGCAAAAAAAAAAGATTTAGTACCCCGCCCTCTCCTCATATAACGGTTATGTTGCAAACTACTAAAACAGAGATGTTGTGGGACAATGGTGCGCTCCGTCAGCGACATTAGTTCCAAACTCTTGACGATGCGATGAGACGATTAAGTCAGCTGCATGCCGCAGTGCATAGCTCCTCTACTGATTCCAAAAGTGCATCATGTGGCGCAATCTCGGAGGACGTAGCTCCTCCAACCAGGTTATGATTATCCATGAAGCGCTCAAAATGTGATTCAAGTGACTTGAGCTCTTGTTGAAAGTGAAACACATCACGACCTTCTATGGCACCTTCCGAGAAACGTGTATGTATGTGCTTTATTGCTTTCACTGTTGATGTACGCTAATTGAGCTCCGCCATGAAACCCCAAAACCGCAATTACAAAACGAAATTAAAAAATATTTGTCCTCACAGGAGGCACCAAAATGAGGAATACTTAATTTACCAGCGGGTAGAGTTCTCAATGCTTTATTGGGATTTGTACAATTGTGAACGGTTTGTTTGACACCAAACTAGAGATGAGTATAATCAGCACCGAGTTACAATCAGAGAAGAGTTCGTACACACATACATGTCCTCCGACATTTATAGGAGTTCAACGGAATTTAAAATACCGTAACTTTAGATATGCGTAAACAAAGACAATTGTAAAGGGAATGAATGATAAACGAGAAATGACAAATATAAAACTTAGATAAGACAGTATTGCCAGATCAAACTTGACATTATTAAAAAAACTTAATCTAATGTAACTAATCCTAAACAATTAATAGCAGGTACCCTAAATACTGTTTTACTATTTTTATGGTAATTCCTTATAAACAGAATATGAGACCAACATACAAATTTAATACACAACGCGCTTTAGATGTCGCGTGTGTATAGCCATTAAATTGATACTTTTATTCAACAATCCACTGATCGAACTTAAGAGTGAGTTATTGGTAGACGATTTATCAGAAATCCATTATGACAACCGTGACGTAGAGTGTAGGCAACAATCAATAATAATGGTTTGAAGATGTTGTTGTCATGGAAACCGTTTACAATTCTTGAACATTTTGCAGGAAATTTTTAATATAGTGGATTGATATACTTAAATTTTGATATCAATCTATGAATATAGTGAAATATTCATATTTCCGATAATTGCATGTCATTTCTTTGCAAAACTATGTGACGTAGAAAAGTGAGAGTGTTTGCAACTAGAAAGCATTTTCATGAGCGTATAACGTCCGGGTAAACCATCAAAATGACAGATTATTGCCCGCAATAGATTTTTCTAGACTCGTGTATTGTGTCCTCAGGTGCCCGGTTAAAAATTTTGACTGCAATATTTATTGGTTCTGGGAGCGTGATGTAATGTCGCTAAGAAGTATATTTACTGACGGTATCTCAAAACAAATAATATTAAACATTGTGTGATACATTTTATATATAAATAATAATTTACGAAAAGTAAGGAAATGAATTCAATATTTAGAAACATGGACAAGAAAAGTTTACCAAAATTATTCAATAACGAAACATTACTTTGTTGTCAGTGATATATTGTATATTATGCTTTTTCGATATTTAAGTTTAATCGCGATTTGGTCCGAAAGAATGTTTCGTCATAAAAAATAGGGGGGAAAAACTTTAGTATAACGTCCCACGCTTTCGGGGATAAAATGGGTATGGGCGGATAGAGGAGATCCTTCAGATCAAGAATATATATAGATATTGCCGCGGGAAACCTATGGTTTTCAAGATATTTGGGTTTAAAGTTGAAAATTTCGTCTATTTAAAGTACGTATTTTTTCGTTATAGAATGAATTATACAGTTATATTTTTAACTTTTATATCCACTAACACTTCACTAATTCGTTTTTACACATTTTTTTATATTATATCATAAAAAATTGCTTTATTTCAATATTTTAATTATTCTTCAATTTTTGTGATTTTCACAATAACAAGATGGTTGCAAAATGTCAAATAACCAGTGTTACCTTATCGACATCTTTTGTAAGTGAACTGAAAGAAATGAAAGCAGATTATACCCCAATTAAAATATGTTGAAATTCCACTCATTTTTAAAATAAAAACTTGAATAATAACTTTTATAATTTATCCTTTTCCACAATTTAAGCACAACTCACTAAACGCGTTTGAATTTTATTTGGCATATATGAAGTAATTAGCAAATGGAAAAAACGAAACGGTACTTTTCTTCAAACAGTAATTATATCCGTTAGAGAGCATTGATGTTAAGGATTATGTTATACCCTCTATGACAATATTACTTTTTCGCGTAGAACTCCTTTTTGCGTTGGCGGCCTACCGGCCGCACTTCAAAAAAAATAACCCTGGTCGATCCAACACCCGGGTGTACTAAGGTCTTTTTGCGTGGAACTCCTTTTTGCGTTGGCGGCCTTCGGCCTCGCTTCAAAAAAAAATAACCCTGGTCGATCCAACACCTGGGTTTATCAAAAGAAGGAAACTAAATGATTTATTAGTGTCCATCAACAATTATGATTCCTGTATCTAGAGTATAATATCTGTTTATTTTATTTTTCTTCGTTTACAAAATATATTAGTATGGCAACACTGATGTTTTGACATTCACAACCATTTTGTTATTGTCAAAATTGATAAAATTGAAGAATGATTTAAATATTGAAATAAAGCTATTTTTTATGATATAATATAAAAAAAATGTGTAAAAACGAATTAGTGAAGTGTTAGTGGATATAAAAGTTAAAAATATAAGTGTATAATTCATTCTATAACGAAAAAATACGTACTTTAAATAGTCGAAATTTTGAACTTTAAACCCAAATATCGTGAAAACAATAGGTTTCCCGCGGCTATATCTATATATATTCTTGATCTGGAAGATCTCCTCGATCCGCCCATACCCATTTTATCACCGAAAGCGTGGGACGTTATTCTAAAGCCGACCCAAAAGGGGATTCAATTCAGCGAGACAGGCACGATTATCTGTAATAAAGGAACCTTTTTATTATTTTGTGAATAGAAAGAATTGAAGATACATATGTTCATTAAATGTGAATTAAAGTTATGGGGTCGGCTTTAGCATACCACCTCACGAGTTCAGGGTTAAAATGGTCATGGGTCGGCTTTAGTATACCGTCCAAGGCTTTCGGGGATAAAATGGGGGTGGGCTTTTGTTTAGCATCCCACGATTTCAGGGTTAAGAGGGGAAGGTTGGATAGAGGATATCCTCCAGATCAAGAATATATATAGATATTGCCGCGGGAAACTTATAGTTTTCGAAATATTTACGTTTAAAGTTGAAAATTTCAACTATTTTAAGTACGTATTTTTGCGATTTAAAATGAATTATACACTTTTTTTTTTCTTTTTTATATCCACTAACACTTGACTATTTATTTTTTCGACATTTTTTTTATTAGATGCTGCAAAAATAGCTTTATTTCCATATTTAAATCATACTTCAATTTTATTAATTTTGACAATAACAAAATGGTGGTGAATGTCAAAACAGCAGTGTTGCCATACTAATATATTTTGTAAACGAAGAAAAATAAAATAAACAGAGATTATACCCTAGATACAGGAAACAACGCAAAAAGAAGTTCTGCGCAAAAAAATCTCGATACACCCCAGTGTTGGACCGACCAGGGTTATTTTTTTGAAGCGCGGGCGAAGTCCGCCAATGCAAAAAGAAGTTCTGCGCAAAAAAACCTCGATACACCCCGGTGTTGGACCGACCAGGGTTATTTTTTTAAAGCGCGGCCGAAGGCCGCCTACCCATAAGGGGTTCTACGCGAAAAGAAATTGTTACATCCAGGTGTTGAACCGACCAGGGTTATTTTTTTTGAAGCGCGGCCGAAGGCCCCCAACTCCACAAAGGAAGTTCTACAAGAAAAAGTAATATTGTCATAGAGTGTATAACGTAATATTTAACATCAATGCTCTGTAATAGTTTATTTCTCTAGGTTTTGGATTCCTGTATTTGGGGTATTATCTGTTTTAACTTCTTTCAGTTCAATTACAAAAGATGTCGATAAGGTAACACTGGTTATTTGACATTTTGCAACCCTTTTGTAATTGTCGGAATTAATAGAATTTAACAATAATTTAATAATTGAATTAAACTATTTTTGCACTATATAATGTAAAATAAATGTGTACAAACGAATTAGTGAAGTGTTAGTGGGTATAAAAGTGGAAAATGACTTGTCTATTCGTAAGAAAATAAAACTTTATTTGTCTTACGCTGGGCAGAAAAGGTATGAAGATGTCGATAAGGTAACACTGGTTATTTGACATTTTGCAACCCTTTTGTAATTGTCGGAATTAATAGAATTTAACAATAATTTAATTATTGAATTAAACTATTTTTGCACTATATAATGTAAAATAAATGTGTACAAACGAATTAGTGAAGTGTTAGTGGGTATAAAAGTGGAAAATTACTTGTCTATTCGTAAGAAAATAAAACTTTATTTGTCTTACGCTGGGCAGAAAAGGTATGCGTAAAAGGTACCCACAAAATAAATTGTTGGAAAACATAAATGTATATACTTTTTATAAAAACCAATTTATTTTATATTCCTTAAAGCACATTAAATATAATATATTGTATATACTTCTTATAAAAATCAATTAATTTGATATTCCTTAAAGCACATTAAATATAATATTTGGTATATACTTCTTATAAAAATCAATTTATTTGATATTCCTTAAAGCACATTAAATATGTAGATATAAACAAAACCCAACATACCGACGAATAGAAAATTCATTAGAAAAAGTCTGTGTACATACATATATTTCATAATCTGGAGAACTTTCTCTATCGGTACATACCAATTTTAACCCCAAATTCCGGGGATGCTGTTCTAAAATGTACCCCTCTATTTAATTCTAAGGTATCGAAAAGGCTATAAAGTTTCAATGTCGCAAACAAGATAAAGCAGTTGAAGGGCATCCCAATTTCTATTCCAGTGACGCATTGGTCGTCTGTACACTGTTCACCTGAACAATACCCCATACTTCTATCTGCAGTTGCTGTTAATTAATGTACGTGGATGGACAGTCTACCCAGATTTAAGTCAGTCAACAGTCGACGGTTAGCTGTGCGCCACCTATGTTGTTGTTTTCCCACTAAAAGAGCTGTATCGGCGGGGTCTGACCATAAGGAGAAAGGTGTTAGATGAGTGGGGTCCGTTGGGCATGCAAAGAGGTGGTGTCATGCGGATACTCTTTGCATGCTGGACTTATGTATGATATGTCGGGGTCGATTCTGCATAGGTATGTGTTTAACCTGCTACAGTATCCAGAACGAAGATACGCCACCTATCGACAAGCTTGCCTTGTTTGGAACAAAATCTTCTTGATGCATATTGAGACACTACACTCTATGATGAACAAAATACATCAAATACACACGTTATTTGCTATAATATGGGCAACCTGCGTCTAATCTCATCCAAAAGATCTTTGGCAAAGTGCAAGGACTACATGCGTAAAGATATTCTACATTGTTTGTGCGCTGCTAATCAAAATCCGCAAAATTACGATTCTTTTGGCACTGCGATCTGATTGTACGGGCGGATAGAGGATATACACATATACCTGCCTCTGACTTATAGTTTTCGAGATATTTGTATTTAAAGTTCCAAAATTTGTTAAAGTTATGCACGCCCTACACTATGTTTAACACCCTGTCGACCCATTTGTCAACTCATTTGTACACATTAAAATATATCCATAATATAGATTTATTGTGCATTTTTAAAGTAAGTAAATATATTATATATAAGAATATATTAATGACAAATATCAGTATTGCCACATGCTGTGTTGTGCAAAAATTATCAAAAAATGTTTTGTTGTTGTTGTTGTAGCGGCAGAATTTTGTCGAGTTGACAGTCCTTGGCCGGAAAAAATCCGGATCCATTCCGGTTACGTAGATCCGAATGTTATGGAAACGGCAAAAAAAAAAGATTTAGTACCCCGCCCTCTCCTCATATAACGGTTATGTTGCAAACTACTAAAACAGAGATGTTGTGGGACAATGGTGCGCTCCGTCAGCGACATTAGTTCCAAACTCTTGACGATGCGATGAGACGATTAAGTCTGCTGCATGCCGCAGTACATAGCTCCTCTACTGATTCCAAAAGTGCATCATGTGGCGCAATCTCGGAGGACGTAGCTCCTCCAACCAGACGATTATGATTATCCATGAAGCGCTCAAAATGTGATTCAACTGACTTGAGCTCTTGTTGGAAGTGAAACACATCACGACCTTCTATGGCACCTTCCGAGAAACGTGTATGTATGTGCTTTATTGCTTTCACTGTTGATGTACGCTAATTGAGCTCCGCCATGAAACCCCAAAACCGCAATTACAAAACGAAATTAAAAAATATTTGTCCTCACAGGAGGCACCAAAATGAGGAATACTTAATTTACCAGCGGGTAGAGTTCTCAATGCTTTATTGGGGTTTGTACAATTGTGAACGGTTGGTTTGACACCAAACTAGAGATGAGTACAATCAGCACCGAGTTACAATCAGAGAAGAGTTCGTACACACATACATGTCCTCCGACATTTATAGGAGTTCAACGGAATTTAAAATACCGTAACTTTAGATATGCGTAAACAAAGACAATTGTAAAGGGAATGAATGATAAACGAGAGATGACAAATATAAAACTTAGATAAGACAGTATTGCCAGATCAAACTTGACATTATTAAAAAAACAACTTAATCTAATGTAACTAATCCTAAACAATTAATAGCAGGTACCCTAAATACTGTTTTACTATTTTTATGGTAATTCCTTATAAACAGAATATGAGACCAACATACAAATTTAATACACAACGCGCTTTAGATGTCGCGTGTGTATAGCCATTAAATTGATACTTTTATTCAACAATCCACTGATCGAACTTAAGAGTGAGTTATTGGTAGACGATTTATCGAGAAAACCATTATGACAACCGTGACGTAGAGTGTAGGCAACAATCAATAATAAATGTTTGAAGATGTTGTTGTCATGGAAACCGTTTACAATTCTTGAACATTTTGCAGGAAATTTTTAATATAGTGGAGTGATATACTTAAATTTTGATATCAATCTATGAATATAGTGAAATATTCATATTTCCGATAATTGCATGTCATTTCATTGCAAAACTATGTGACGTAGAAAAGTGAGAGTGTTTGCAACTAGAAAGCATTTTCATGAGCGTACAACGTTCGGGTAAACCATCAAAATGACAGATTATTGCCCGCAATAGATTTTTCTAGACTCGTGTATTGTGTCCTCAGGTGCCCGGTTAAAAATTTTGACTGCAATATTTATTGGTTCTGGGAGCGTGATGTAATGTCGCTAAGAAGTATATTTACTGACGGTATCTCAAAACAAATAATATTAAACATTGTGTGATACATTTTATATATAAATAAAATTTACGAAAAGTAAGGAAATGAATTCAATATTTAGAAACATGGACAAGAAAAGTTTACCAAAATTATTCAAGTAACGAAACATTACTTTGTTGTCAGTGATATATTGTATATTATGCTTTTTCGATATTTAAGTTTAATCGCGATTTGGTCCGAAAGAATGTTTCGCCATAAAAAAAGGGGATTCAATTCAGCGAGACAGGCACGATTATTTGTTATAAAGGAACCTTTTTATTATTTTGTGAATAGAAAGAATTGAAGATGCATATGTATATTAAATGTGAATTAAAGTTATGGGGTCGGCTTTAGCATACCACCCCACGAGTTCAGGATTAAAATGGTAATGGGTCGGCTTTAGTATACCGTCCCAGGCTTTCGGGGATAAAATGGGGGTGGGCTTTTGTTTAGCATCCCACGATTTCAAGGTTAAGAGGGGAAGGTTGGATAGAGGATATTCTCCAGGGGTCGGCTTTAGAATAACGTCCCACGCTTTCGTGGATAAAATGGGTATGGGCGGATAGAGGAGATCCTCCAGATCAAGAATAGCCGCGGGAAACTTATAGTTTTCGAGATATTTGCGTTTAAAGTTGAAAATTTCAACTATTTAAAGTACTTATTGTTGCGATTTAAAATGAATTATACACTTTTATTTTTCACTTTTATAGCCACTAACACTTGACTAATTCGTTTTTAGAAATTTTTTTTATATTAGATGCTGCAAAAATAGCTTTATTTCCATATTTAAATCATTCTTCAATTTCTACGCAAAAAGGGGTTCTACGCGCAAAGAAATTGTTACATCCAGGTGTTGGACCGACCAGGGTTATTTTTTTTGAAGCGCGGCCGAAGGCCGCCAACGCAAAAGGAAGTTCTACAAGAAAAAGTAATATTGTCATAGAGGGTATAACGTAATACTTAACATCAATGCTCTGTAATAGTTTATTTCTCTAGGTTTTGGATTCCTGTATTTGGGGTATTATCTGTTTTAACTTCTTTCAGTTCAATTACAAAAGATGTCGATAAGGTAACACTGGTTATTTGACATTTTGCAACCCTTTTGTTATTGTCGGAATTAAGAGAATTTAACAATAATTTAATTATTGAATTAAACTATTTTTGCACTATATAATGTAAAATAAATGTGTACAAACGAATTAGTGAAGTGTTAGTGGGTATAAAAGTGGAAAATTACTTGTCTATTCGTAAGAAAATAAAACTTTATTTGTCTTACGCTCGGCAGAAAAGGTATGCGTAAAAGGTACCCACAAAATAAATTGTTGGAAAACATAAATGTATATATTTTTTATAAAAACCAATTTATTTTATATTCCTTAAAGCACATTAAATATATTGTATATACTTCTTATAAAAATCAATTTATTTGATATTCCTTAAAGCACATTAAATATGTAGATATAAACAAAACCCAACATACCGACGAATAGAAAATTCATTAGAAAAAGTCTGTGTACATACATATATTTCATAATCTGGAGAACTTTCTCTATCAGTACATACCCATTTTAACCCCAAATTCCGGGGATGCTGTTCTAAAATGTACCCCTATATTTAATTCTAAGGTATCGAAAAGGCTATAAAGTTTCAATGTCGCAAACAAGATAAAGCAGTTGAAGGGCATCCCAATTTCTATTCCAGTGACGCATTGGTCGTCTGTACACTGTTCACCTGAACAATACCCCATACTTCTATCTGCAGTTGCTGTTAATTAATGTACGTGGATGGACAGTCTTCCCAGATTTAAGTCAGTCAACAGTCGACGTTTAGCTGTGCGCCACCTATGTTGTTGTTTTCCCACTAAAAGAGCTGTATCGGCGGGGTCGGACCATAAGGAGAAAGGTGTTAGATGAGTGGGGTCCGTTGGGCATGCAAAGAGGTGGTGTCATGCGGATACTCTTTGCATGCTGGACTTATGTATGATATGTCGGGGTGGATTCTGCGTAGGTATGTGTTTAACCTGCTACAGTATCCAGAACGAAGATACGCCACCTATCGACAAGCTTGCCTTGTTTGGAACAAAATCTTCTTGATGCATATTGAGACACTACACTCTATGATGAACAAAATACATCAAATACACACGTTATTTGCTATAATATGGGCAACCTGCGTCTAATCTCATCCAAAAGATCTTTGGCAAAGTGCAAGGACTACGTGCGTAAAGATATTTTACATTGTTTGTGCGCTGCTAATCAAAATCCGCAAAATTACGATTCTTTTGGCACTGCGATCTGATTGTACGGGCGGATAGAGGATATACACATATACCTGCCTCTGACTTATAGTTTTCGAGATATTTGTATTTAAAGTTCCAAAATTTGTTAAAGTTATGCACGCCCTACACTATGTTTAACACCCTGTCGACCCATTTGTCAACTCATTTGTACACATTAATATATATCCATAATATAGATTTATTGTGCATTTTTAAAGTAAGTAAATATATTATATATAAGAAATTTGTATTTTTACATTAATGACAAATATCAGTATTGCTACATGCTGTGTTGTGCAAAAATTATCAAAAAATGTTTTGTTGTTGTTGTTGTAGCCGCAGAATTTTGTCGAGTTGACAGTCCTTGGCCGGAAAAAATCCGGATCCGTTCCGGTTACGTAGATCCGAATGTTATGGAAACGGCAAAAAAAAAAGATTTAGTACCCCGCCCTCTCCTCATATAACGGTTATGTTGCAAACTACTAAAACAGAGATGTTGTGGGACAATGGTGCGCTCCGTCAGCGACATTAGTTCCAAACTCTTGACGATGCGATGAGACGATTAAGTCTGCTGCATGCCGCAGTACATAGCTCCTCTACTGATTCCAAAAGTGCATCATGTGGCGCAATCTCGGAGGACGTAGCTCCTCCAACCAGACGATTATGATTATCTATGAAGCGCTCAAAATGTGATTCAAGTGACTTGAGCTCTTGTGGGAAGTGAAACGTGTATGTATGTGCTTTATTGCTTTCACTGTTGATGTACGCTAATTGAGCTCCGCCATGAAACCCCAAAACCGCAATTACAAAACGAAATTAAAAAATATTTGTCCTCACAGGAGGCACCAAAATGAGGAATACTTAATTTACCAGCGGGTAGAGTTCTCAATGCTTTATTGGGGTTTGTACAATTGTGAACGGTTTGTTTGACACCAAACTAGAGATGAGTACAATCAGCACCGAGTTACAATCAGAGAAGAGTTCGTACGCACATACATGTCCTCCGACATTTATAGGAGTTCAACGGAATTTAAAATACCGTAACTTTAGATATGCGTAAACAAAGACAATTGTAAAGGGAATGAATGATAAACGAGAGATGACAAATATAAAACTTAGATAAGACAGTATTGCCAGATCAAACTTGACATTATTAAAAAAACAACTTAGTCTAATGTAACTAATCCTAAACAATTAATAGCAGGTACCCTAAATACTGTTTTACTATTTTTATGGTAATTCCTTATAAACAGAATATGAGACCAACATACAAATTTAATACACAACGCGTGTACTGGATTGATTTACTTAAATTTTGATATCAATCTATGAATATAGTGAAATATTCATATTTCCGATAATTGCATGTCATTTCATTGCAAAACTATGTGACGTAGAAAAGTGAGAGTGTTTGCAACTAGAAAGCATTTTCATGAGCGTATAACGTCCGGGTAAACCATCAAAATGACAGATTATTGCCCGCAATAGATTTTTCTAGACTCGTGTATTGTGTCCTCAGGTGCCCGGTTAAAAATTTTGACTGCAATATTTATTGGTTCTGGTAGCGTGATGTAATGTCGCTAAGAAGTATATTTACTGACGGTATCTCAAAACAAATAATATTAAACATTGTGTGATACATTTTATATATAAATAAAATTTACGAAAAGTAAGGAAATGAATTCAATATTTAGAAACATGGACAAGAAAAGTTTACCAAAATTATTCAAGTAACGAAACATTACTTTGTTGTCAGTTATATATTGTATATTATGCTTTTTCGATATTTAAGTTTAATCGCGATTTGGTCCGAAAGAATGTTTCGTCATAAAAAAAGGGGATTCAATTCAGCGAGACAGGCACGATTATTTGTTATAAAGGAACGTTTTTATTATTTTGTTAATAGAAAGAATTGAAGATGCATATGTATATTAAATGTGAATTAAAGTTATGGGGTCGGCTTTAGCATACCACCCCACGAGTTCAGGATTAAAATGGTCATGGGTCGGCTTTAGTATACCGTCCCAGGCTTTCGGGGGTAAAATGGGGATGGGCTTTTGTTTAGCATCCCACGATTTCAAGGTTAAGAGGGGAAGGTTGGATAGAGGATATTCTCCAGATCAAGAATATATATAGATATTGCCGCGGGAAACTTATAGTTTTCGAAATATTTACGTTTAAAGTTGAAAATTTTAACTATTTTAAGTACGTATATTTGCGATTTAAAATGTATACACTTATTTTTTTTTTTTATCCACTAACACTTGACTAATTAGTTTTTCGACATTTTTTATATTAGATGCTGCAAAAATAGCTTTTTTTCGGGGATAAAATGGGTATGGACGAATAGAGGAGATCCTCTAGATCAAGAACATATATATACAGCCGCGGGAAACTTATAGTTTTCGAGATATTTACGTTTAAAGTTGAAAATTTCAACTATTTAAAGTACGTATTTTTCCGTTTTAAATTGAAATTACGCTTTTACTTTTCACTTTTATAGCCACTAACACTTGACTAATTCGTTTTTAGAAATTTTTTTTTATATTAGATGCTGCAAAAATAGCTTTATTTCCATATTTAAATCATTCTTCAATTTTAATAATTTTGACAATAACAAAATGGTGGTGAATGTCAAAACAGCAGTGTTGCCACACTAATATATTTTGTAAACGAAGAAAAATAAAATAATCAGAGATTATACCCTAGATACAGGAAACAATGCAAAAAGAATTTCTGCGCAAAAAAACCTCTATACACCCCGGTGTTGGACCGACCAGGGTTATTTTTTTTGGAGCGCGGCGAAGGCCGCCAATGCAAAAGGATGTTCTACAAGAAAAAGTAATATTGTCAAAGAGGGTATAACGTAATACTTAACATCAATGCTCTGTAATAAATTATTTCTCTAGGTTTTGGATTCCTGTATTTGGGGTATTATCTGTTTTAACTTCTTTCAGTTCAATTACAAAAGATGTCGATAAGGTAACACTGGTTATTTGACATTTTGCAACCCTTTTGTTATTGTCGGAATTAATAGAATTTAACAATAATTTAATTATTGAATTAAACTATTTTTGCAATATATAATGTAAAATAAATGTGTACAAACGAATTAGTGAAGTGTTAGTGGGTATACAAGTGGAAAATTACTTGTCTATTCGTAAGAAAATAAAACTTTATTTGTCTTACGCTGGGCAGAAAAGGTATTCGTAAAAGGTACCCACAAAATAAATTGTTGGAAAACATAAATGTATATACTTTTTATAAAAACCAATTTATTTTATATTCCTTAAAGCACATTAAATATATTGTATATACTTCTTATAAAAATCAATTTATTTGATATTCCTTAAAGCACATTAAATATGTAGATATAAACAAAACCCAACATACCGACGAATAGAAAATTCATTAGAAAAAGTCTGTGTACATACATATATTTCATAATCTGGAGAACTTTCTCTATCAGTACATACCCATTTTAACCCCAAATTCCGGGGATGCTGTTCTAAAATGTACCCCTCTATTTAATTCTAAGGTATCGAAAAGGCTATAAAGTTTCAATGTCCCAAACAAGATAAAGCTGTTGAGGGCATCCCAATTTCTATTTCAGTGACGCATTGGTCGTCTGTACACTGTTCACCTGAACAATACCCCATACTTCTATCTGCAGTTGCTGTTAATTAATGTACGTGGATGGACAGTCTTCCCAGATTTAAGTCAGTCAACAGTCGACGGTTAGCTGTGCGCCACCTATGTTGTGGTTTTCCCACTAAAAGAGCTGTATCGGCGGGGTCGGACCATAAGGAGAAAGGTGTTAGATGAGTGGGGTCCGTTGGGCATGCAAAGAGGTGGTGTCATGCGGATACTCTTTGCATGCTGGACTTATGTATGATATGTCGGGGTCGATTCTGCATAGGTATGTGTTTAACCTGCTACAGTATCCAGAACGAAGATACGCCACCTATCGACAAGCTTGCCTTGTTTGGAACAAAATTTTCTTGATGCATATTGAGACACTACACTCTATGATGAACAAAATACATCAAATACACACGTTATTTGCTATAATATGGGCAACCTGCGTCTAATCCCATCCAAAAGATCTTTGGCAAAGTGCAAGGACTACATGCGTAAAGATATTCTACATTGTTTGTGCGCTGCTAATCAAAATCCGCAAAATTACGATTCTTTTGGCACTGCGATCTGATTGTACGGGCGGATAGAGGATATACACATATACCTGCCTCTGACTTATAGTTTTCGAGATATTTGTATTTAAAGTTCCAAAATTTGTTAAAGTTATGCACGCCCTACACTATGTTTAACACCCTGTCGACCCATTTGTCAACTCATTTGTACACATTAAAATATATCCATAATATAGATTTATTGTGCATTTTTAAAGTAAGTAAATATATTATATATAAGAAATTTGTATTTTTACATTAATGACAAATATCAGTATTGCCACATGCTGTGTTGTGCAAAAATTATCAAAAAATGTTTTGTTGTTGTTGTTGTAGCGGCAGAATTTTGTCGAGTTGATCCGTTCCGGTTACGTAGATCCGAATGTTATGGAAACGGCAAAAAAAAAGATTGAGTACCCCGCCCTCTCCTCATATAACGGTTATGTTGAAAACTACTAAAACTTCGATAACTCACTGAATAAATGAGCCACAAGCATTAAATTTCACAATCAGGATGGCAGGGAAGGGCTTTGTGTGAGGCATTGTAAAAATTGGAAAACGGGCGTGGTACCGCTCATATTTAAGTGAAATCCCTTACCACAAGAACTGACCGAAACCAAATTTGGTGTGTGATGTTATCCAATTATTGCCATTGTAGACTATGGAAATTAGCGAAATCGGTTGACAACCACGCCTACTTCCCATATAACAAACTTTTAATTCCATCTGATTCTTTCACTTTACAGTACGCAATCAATATACCTAATAAAAATATTTCAAACTTTCGGTTGACTTTATACCGCATAATAATATTGTATCTTCTTGCCTGCGGTTATAAATAATAGATACAATCCTTCCTACTTTTACTTATAATATATACGAAAATTCCGTATACCACTTTACCTTGTGAGAGTTTAAAACGTTCGGTTACACTCGAACATAGACCTTCCTTACTTGTTCAAATGTATTTTGATTGCATGCTTCCTCCAAAAATCTCCTCTGTGCAGAATGTTTCCATGCAGGGGAATATTCAGCGGCTCCACCATATTTCAAATCTATGGTTAAAATTCGGTGCTTGTGGTCACAAATCTGCATATATTGGTGTAGTAAAGAGAAATCTATTATTTTTCCAACAGATGGCGTTATTTATCTGTATCTCGCGTTGTATAAGTTGGATCGGGTTCCGCTAGATGGCGTTAGAAAGATGACGTTCCGTACTAAAAAAGTTTTTCTGACGGTTTTGTTTGAGCGCGCGTCAAAGATGGACACTAGCAAAGAGGAAATACGCTATATTTTACAACTTTTCTTCGATAAGGGCGAAAACAGAGGTCAGGTGGCTGAAAATGTGAATAGTTTATGGTCCTGATACTGTAACAGCTAATCACACGCAAGGCCAGGAAAGTTTTGCTGTATGTTTCGTGGTATTGGCAGGAAATTATCTACTATGAGCTGTTCCCATACGGCAAAACTCTTAACTCGAAACTGTACTGTCAACAATTGGACCATCTGAAGGAAGTAATCGCGCAGAACCGGCCAGCTTTGGCCAATAGAAGACGAAATGTGTCAAGGTCATAGAAGGCCAGCTATAGGCACTGGGGTCCACATATTTAGTACTTAGGGGCTTGAATAGTTTTGGTTCGATTTAGACAATTTTTAGTCACAAGGTGGCATACTTTAAACGTATTATTCACGCAAAGTTTTACCCCGATATAATCATTGTTGCTTGATATGTATAGTGGAAAGTGAAAGAATCAGATGGAATTGAAAATGGTGTTATATGGAAAATAGGCGTGGTTGTAGTCCAATTTCGCCCATTTTTGCACTATAACATAAAAATACGAAAAGAACGTTACGCACCGAATTTGGTTGAAATCGGTTAAACAGATCCCAAGATATTTGTTTTCACCTAACAGTGGGCGGTGCCACACCCACTGACTAATTTTGAACGCGGTTCCTATAAAGTCATCTCATACCATCCCAGAGATAAAATTTAATGTCTCTGGCGTGTTTAGTGCTTGATTTATCGCGCTCTTAGTAGTTTTTAACAGTACCGTTATATGGGGAGTGGGCGGAGTTGCCACCCTTTTTGTAGGTAGAGGTTCTAAAAACATTTGCTTCCAGTGAATTTTGTTATTATAGCATTAGCGGCTTAGGAGATATGCACATTAAACCCATTAGGTGCGGGACCAGGCCCACTTAAAAAAATTTTTTTAACTGCAGATGCCCCTCCCTATTGTGATCCTGTATACCAAATAAGAGTCTTGTATCTTGTTGTGGAGCTTAGTTATGGCAATTTATTTGTTTTTGATTAATGGCGTGTTGTGGGCGTGGCAGTAGTCCGATTACGCCCATCTGCAATACCAACCGTCTCACGGTACCAAGAAACATGTCTACCAAGTTTCATAAAGATATCTCAATTTTTACTCAAGTTAGAGCTTGCACGGACGGACGGACGGGCGGACGTACAGACAGTCCCCCGGATTTCAACTCGTCTCTTCATCCTGATTATTTATATATATATAACCCTATATCTAACTCGATTAGTTTTAGTTGATACAAACAACCGTTACGTGAACAAAACTATTATACTCTGTAGCAACAGGTTGCGAGAGTATAACAATGTATATTCCTATTTTCATTTTTGTGATAACGGGATTTTGGTGTAAGAACAAGTAAACATAGGCTCCATTAAGTCTGCGTTCAGTTAGATTGAATTGGAAATACCGTTACTTCTCAAGAATTTTTTCCTTATTTTTGCGTAGATTCTATTGTGTTTTAATATAATAAGTCGTTTAAAGAGCTCGTGACGCGTTTTAATAATATTTAAAAAAATGGAAACCCAAGCAAAAGAAATAAGTCTGTCGGAAAGAAAAATTATCATTAAGTTGTGAAAAAATGGCGAAAGTTTCAGAAAAACTGGGAAAACTATTGGAAGATTCTTCTGTCCAGCGGGGTCGTAAACAATTAAAAAAAGCCGGAATTTTAACGTCAAAACCGCGATCTGGCCGGCCAAAGTCTTTACTATTTCCGCAGTATGCTTTGGGTCATTATCTTGTTGGAACCAAAACGTCGAAGATAATCCAAGATTCTCTGCACTTTGTTTCAAATTGTGTTTTAAAATGTTCAAATATCACTTATCTATTGTGGATTCAATAAATATAACTAGTTCTTTTATTTTTTTACATTTATTTTTGTCCCTCTGTATTAATTATACTATTTTTTTTGGCATTTTTTAGTTTTGTATTTATTTCTAATTCTCGTGTATATTTCCCATCTTTCACTGGTATTTTCAAACTTTGCAGCTTGATATGCGTTAATCTGTTTGTTTTAAGTATTTTTAAATTTTGGTTAAATCACCTATTGGTCTTACCATACAACTTTTTCTGATATTTTTCTAACTTTAAAATTTTTTTAGAGTCCTAAATTTCAAAAAGGATGCTTGTAAGTTATGCGATACCAGCACTTCCTTCCAATTCATCTCAAGATGGTATCCGAGAAACAATGTTATATAGTGGATCAAAGTTTAAAGGATTTCAAAAGTCTCAAGGAAATTCATATGACGTGGAAGTTGTTCTGCAGGTACTTTAAATTTAAAATTTACAAGGTACAATATTTAAAAAGGCTTGAAATAACCACTGGAAATTGAGTTATAAACCATAATAAGTTGTATCAGTGTACTTCTAATAAGTAGATGCCTGTTCAAAAAATATTACTTTTTATATTTTAGCATATCGATTTGCAAAATTCTTTTTTATGTGGATATTTAAAAATTAATGGACTGACCTTCGAATTTCCAACTCTTACAACATTTTTTGATGGAGAAATTATATCGAAGAAATATCCATTTTTAACCAGAAAATGGGAAGCAGATGAGGATGTTGACAAAGGGCATTGGGTAAGAATGATTAAGAGATTCAATTTTTTCAGTAAACATATGTTTTTACTTGTATAATGGACATATGTACATATACCCGACTGAAGTACGAACACTTATAGGAGATTATTTTTAAATATGATTGAATAAAATTGTATCCAATATATTAGGGATCACCAAACTTTGTCCGCACTTAAAGATTGCACAATTATAAAAGAAGCTGAAAATGCTAGTTTATTTGGTTGCACAATTTATATTATTTTTCGAATTGAGTTAATGTGATTTTACTTAATAAAGTTCTAAAGATATCCATTTTTGTTAAAAATTATCGGAATAAAGTTCGCTGAATGTAGTGTAGGCACGTGCGGAACCGCGTTGTGACGAAGTAGTAGCGCACGGGAGCTGTCACATCGAATTAATGTATAAGCGAACGATTCAATCCTTTTTGTTGGTTGGTGGTGTGAGGCGTCCTCGTGTATGTGTTCTCAGGTGTAGTTTGTACTATTAGTGTGTACTATTAAGGTATGGCAATAATGTACCCGTCATTAGTGTATACAAGTATATGCGAGGGGAGGCTTAGTTCATTTAACCATCCTGGGCCCCCTAGGCGAATATTTTGCCTAGTATTACCTATATTGGCTATATTATGCATTTCGGCGTGCTGCTAATGGAGTAGAAGAGGTCGCAAATATTAGCTGTAAGCAGCAATTTTGGTTTTAATCGATTTGTACAATATTTTGGTATAGGCTTGAGATATGCAACTTTATTGTGACCGTTTGATTTTCAATATTTGGCAATACAATAAGTAGTGATTGTATATACGATTTTTTCTTTTATCGATTTGTTATGCGGATTGTTTATGATTGCCTTTTCTGTATTATCGGCAATTATTTGCAATTTCTTTACTATCGGCTTATGAAGGAATGCGACTCCACGCCTGTTTCAGATATGCTCAGAATGGGTTCTCCTTTGCCCTGGGGTAGGTGATTGGCCGTGAATTGAGAACGGCTTCATTTCGAGTTAGTAACGTGGTAAATTCGTCATAGTTAGATTTGTAAGCTCCTTTTTTTGACGTGGGATTTGAAGCTTTTTGCTTTTACAACTGATTCCCATAAACCACCCCTATGAGGGGCGCTTAGAAAGATGCGACGCTTGCTTTTTGCAAGTCTAGGAGCATCGCTGTATCACCGTTTGAGTATGGCGTTCTCTTATCTTTATTTTTGTGTTGTTCTATAAATTTGAAAATATATTATACTACTCTGAGGGGCTCGGGAGAACGGTAAAATCGTTCAAGGATGTTAGTATCATCCAATATTGTATACTGTGTAGATTTTTCTAGGGCAATTATGTCCCGCATGGACGAGTGTACGTGTGATGGAATATATGTGTGTTACCAGGCTAGAGGAATTTCGGAATCGGAGCAGCGAGATAGTTTATATTTTACCAGGTTGAAATACGTATGTACTGTGAATACTTATTTGGCAATACCACATTGCTGATGATTTTTGAATGAGGATTTTCAACTTGAGTTGGTAATATGAAAAGGGTTTCTTTAACTTGTCCACTTAGTATCCAACCAAAAATAATGTTTTGAGCCAAAAGTGTGTTTGAAATTTTTCTAGATCTATTTGAGCGGGTGTGTTGCATTTTAGATCTGCTAATGTTAGGTGTGAAACCTCTTCCCAATGTTTGCTATTTATATGATAGCTTGGAAGCATGTTTGTAAGTTGCAGTAAGACTTTAGCTTCTGCTTGAATGAGCTTATCCGCTTTGGTGGAAATTAGGATAATGGGGCAGATTTTATTTGAGTTTTGAACTACTCTTTCGCCTATTCCCATTATTTCAAAATTGGCAAATTTTGTTGGCAATTTAAGCATATTTTGTGCCCTAGATGCTATGAAAGATCGTTGTGATCCTTGGTCTATTAAGGCCCTAAGTTTGAACAGTTCTCCTCGGTGCTCGATGGAGACGACTGTTGTGAGTACTACCCTACTTAGAATTTCGCTGTGTTTTTAATGCCTTTGAGAAGCATGGTGCTTCTTGGCAATTTTCGAGATTTGCTTTTGCAATTAAACTGTGGTTCTTTTCTTATAAGCGCTGCTTTGGGGTGAGCTGGCATATGTGCTGTAATGAAGCATTGAGTGGTGTCTTATGATAATAGAAGCAATTGAATTTGCTTTTACAATTTTTATAAGAATGCGCATGTGAGAAGTAGTTTGTACAAACTCTTTTTGTTCCCCCCTGTACATAATTCGCATGACGTTTGTTTAGTCTGTTCAGATGTGAACGACTGAGTTTTGTAAAAGCTTCGACATAATTTGTTTTTGCTACTAGCTTGGGGTCTATTGAATCTTCTTTTTAGGTCGTGTTGAACAATTTTTGTTTTAATTCGTTTTTTTTATCTACCCTTTCAGTGATTTCGTACTGGGTAGTTAGAAAATATTTCATTTGTTGCCACGTTGGGCATTTTTTTTTCGAGATGAGAGCTCCTACAAAAGTAACGATTTTTCTGGTAAAGCCGCGGTGCATATATTTACCAGTATAAAACCGACAAACAATTTGAAACAGGGGATAGTTGTTTGATAAAGTTTATTAGTGTCGTTATTTGTTTATCGACCAATATTCTTTCATTTTCATATCTAGCTTTTAGAGCTTCCTAAGCCAAATTAAAATTATCGTCATTTAGTACGAACTGTTTGACTATTACGTCTGTTTGACCTTTTGTTTTGTATCGGAGGTGATACAATTTCTGTGCTAGTGATAATTTGGTATGGTTGATGTAAACGGCTGTAAACATATCCCTCGGGGTGGATGCCAGAACTTGCCTCTTGATTTTGCACTTGTGGCAGCTCACTTAATTTTGATTTCAAGTACCGATTCAGAGTAATCTCATATCTGTGAAGATAAAATCTAGTTCAGTATCTTGTTAATCTGTTCTGAAATAAATTTAGTATTCTGTTTTGAGCGAAAAGCTCCTGCAGGTGTAGTTTTTTTTTGTCGGTATTAACTATTTTTGTTATATTGTGTTGTTTTTGTTATATATGTGTCAAATTTGACTAAAATTTTCTTAGTATAAACTGATTTAAACGCAGCGATAAATGATAATTAATATAGTATATACGAGTTATTTTTCGGATTAACATTTACTTGCGAAATCAATTTTTTTAATTTGGATTTGTTTTTTTTTAATATTTTGTTGTGATTGTAATTTTAATTTTCTTAATTTATTTTATTAAGAACCGCACTTTAAGTTTAACAATACTTTTTATGTCCTTATGTTGAGGTATTTAGGTACATCCTAATACACGGACTTGTATGTATATATATATATATATATGTGCTTGTGCAATTGAGAGCTCGTTGAAAAGAACAATTCGCTTTTTTTTAGTACGCAATCCTGCTTGTTTGTTGCAAGGGGTATTGCGGGATATTTGCCAATATGGACTACACTGCATATACGTATAATGTTCAAATTACTTCTTTTTGTACCCGCGCTTTTTGTTTTTTGCTTTTTAATTGGCAAAAACATCGAATTTAATAAAAATTTAATTAAAAACAAACAAATTATTCAATATTCGGAGTCATAATATTAGTAACATTATTATTATTTTGGTAAATAGCTATCCCATCTTTTGGCACAGTATCTCGTTTAAATTAAAAAATACAATGGTAATAATTTCCACTTATCTTGGATGATGATTTCGACATCAACTTCGCTGGTAAAAAATCAGAGCGGTTGACAACTTTTCTTTCGAAAAATATGCCAACAGAGAGATTTGTGGCTCCTGTTGAAGATCACTAACAAAAATTGGAAAACAATGAAAATGAAAGAGAACGCGAAATTGAAATTCGCGCCTTGTTCTGTTATACTCTCGCAACCTGTTACTACAGAGCATTATAGTTTTGTTCACCTAACGGTTGTTTGTATTACTAAAACTAATCGAGTTAGATATAAGGCTATATGTTTATATTAGGTAAAGTAAAAAGTTCGTTCGTTTGAGTCACAATCCGCTTCAGAAACGGGTTGATTTTGTTGCGATTCAGCAGCGATTCGCAGATGGAAATTCGGTCCATCATGTTTTTTTGCGTTAGTTCGTGTGGCACCCAAACATCGAGCTTCTTTTTGAATCCAAGGTTATGCAAATGGTTCCAAACGGTCTTCTGGCTTCTTTAGTTGCTCAGCAATTAAATAAGTGCTCACGTGATGGTCTGCTTCCGCTATTTCCATGATTTTATCGCAATTTTCGACGACAAGTCTCCCGACGCGTGGTGCATCTTTGACATCGAAATTACCGGAACGGTACCTAGCAAACCACTTTTGTGCTACACGTTCGTTTACAGTATCGGGCCCATAAACTAAATTAACTTTTTCAGCCGCTGGCTGCTTTTTCGCCTTGATCGAAGAAAAATTGTAAAATATAGCGAATTTTCTCTATGCTGGTGTCCATCTTTGACGTGTGCTCTCAACGTACTGAGTCAATCAATTGAAAGACTGTCAAAGACAAACTTTTAGCGCGAATGAACATGTTTTCAGCGCCGTATAGTATGACATGATGCGGCACGTAACACTAGTACTATGGACAATAAAGCCATCTTTTAGATAAAAACCGAACCTGAACTTTTTACTTGACCTATATAAGGGATCACCAAGCTTTGTCCACAGTCACAGTTTGCACAATTGTAGAAGACACTGAAAATGCTTGTTTATTTGGTTGCACAATTTATATTATTTTTTGATTTGAGTTAATGTGATTTTACATAATAAAGTTATAAAGATATACAATGATTAATAACTAATGGTTCCAAAAGCGAAAAAATATGAAATTAAAGTGACCTTTTAAAAAAAAAAGTGTAATTGTTGACAGCTTAATATTTGATTAAGTTTCTACAAAGTCTCTTAGGCTGTGTGCCAAATGGTAACATTTTGCTGTGCCAAATGGAAAGTAGTTGAAATTCAAAACAAACGCAATTGCGTCGTATGAATGTTTGCCTTGTTATTTAAATAATTAAATATATTCGTAAAATTAACTAAATAAAAATCAAATACTTTACTTGCTGATAACAATATTAATGAAACTGGAAAAAATTAATTAAGTTGAAGATTTGTTATTAATTGAGAAATTTAGGCAACGTGCAGGCCTACTACGGCGCTAGTACATAACAATTTTTTCATCAACTACAAAAATATCATTTTTATTATTTTTACTGAATTCTTTCATCCTAATATTAGTTTGCAATATTTCGGCTAAATAATAAAAGTTCAAAAGGAGTTTACAACTTTCCTTATTTGGAGTATCATTTCTGTATGAAATAGAATAAATAATAACATAAACAAATTAATAATTACGAATTAATAATATATTTTATAACATACTTTTTATGTATGCGGTGTTTTATACAACCTTAGTGGAGAAACTCTTTTTTTCGCAGACTCTATTGTACGAATTCCACTCGATAACTTTGTTGTTGCTTTACATTTAATTTTTTTGACAGAGCAGAAGCGAGCAGAGAAATGGCGAATCGAAAACAGCTAATATTTCACAATATTTAACATATGACTCATCCAATTTGATGAGATCCTCATTCTTGTTCTTCGAAACACGGTGAAATTTAGATTAAACAAGATTAGAAAAGTCTACACTCGAGCTCGTCACAATTATTTCCTTTCGTTATATAAATTAATTTTGTATTCTTTTTTCAGAGCAAATTTGCCGCCTTTTCTGAGTACGAAGAGTCGTTTAATTCGGATAATTTTGACTTTAAAAATTTGGCGAATAGCGACTATGTATTCATGCGATGGAAAGAACATTTCCTAGTGCCGGATCATACGATAAAGGATATAAATGGGGCCTCTTTCGCTGGATTTTATTATATTTGCTTTATAAAATCTAGTGGCAGGGTGGAAGGTTATTATTACCATCGCTCATCAGAGTTATATCAATCTATTGAATTAGAACACATGCCAGAAAATTCTTCCGAAGTGTATGAATTTAGATAAAGTGAAAATTGTAATTTATTTGTTATCATTAAGTCATACAATAAATATTTATCAAAAAAATTCTTTATAGTTAAGTATATTAATTATTTTTTATACTTTGTCTCCTCAGAGAATACTATTTCGGATTCCTTTAGTCAAAAGTGCATAAAACAAAAGATATAAGAATCATATTTTTGATTTATTTTGTGCCTTTCAAAAAAGTAAATCAAGTTTCCCAATTTTTTTACACCCTTATTTCGTTATCTATACTATCGTTAGTAATGTTGGAGTGTTAATATACTTATCTTCAATATCAAAAAGAAATCGTGTAAAAATAATAATTTTATTAAATATGAATAGCTTTAAAGTCAAAATTTGAGATGTCTTTCACTGTCTAACATTTGCCGCAATTTTACAAAAAATTAATTCTAACTTCTTCGTTGCTGATTCTGCTCACGTAATGCTATGAAGGAAAGGTTTCAGCTTTCTTGATCCATGAGGCTTAATGAAGAATTGAGGTGTTTAAAAAATGTTAGCCGACGAGTATATCTGCGAAAATTTCATCGTCGTCGAATTGAAAGATTTAACTTTTAGATTCTAGAAGATTAGTTCTGTCGAATCTACTTCAAATCGAGCAGAGCGTACTTGTAATTCAGTTATTTTTAACATATAATGAATTCATAAATGAATTATATGATATGAACCACAAGCCACTGTACTGTAGCCATTAACATGCATCCAATTCACGTCTGTGTTTTATCGTCATTACTCGGTTGCTTGGTTGGGATGTATTTATAAATACAGTATGCAAAATCCATATTCGTACCCCACTACTTTTACTAAACTAACAGAACTCACTCTTAATTTAATTGAAAGATTCTCCTTAAAAATTTATCAATAAACTAAACAATAGAAGCACTTTTCTAAATGCATAAAACTTTTTTAAATTTAAAACACGGCAGTTAGTTTATGGCAACCATGACGAAATTTATGAGCAAAATTCGTATTCGTACAGCGTCCAATAACAAAGCTGGAATTGTACCGTTACTTTGAAATTCGTCAATTTTCGATGAGAAGTGTCTAATGTTTTCTCTATTTCATCAAATGTGCTACTTTTCGTGTAAAAGAAGTTTAAAGTTTAAAAAATGGGACGCAAATCAAGGGAGTTGACAAATGAAATAAGAAATTTAGTTATAAATTTACATATAGATGGAAAATCTCTTCGAGAAACCGGAAAAACTGTGAAACGGAGTTCCACTATTCAATCGATTATTAAGATATATAAAAATAGCGGAAGAATCAATAAAAAGATTATAAATCAATATCACTTTTGGGAAAGAGTTATTTTCAGTGATGAGTCGAAATTCAACTTGAAGATGTCAGATGAAAGAGTTAAAATATGGAGGGAGGCAAATACCAGCTTGTATAAACAAAATCTTATGCCCACGTTTAAACACGGTGTTTTATCTGCGATGGTTTGGGGATGTGTCAGTGCTTCGGGAATAGAAAATTTGCACTTTATTGATGGAATCATGAATGCTAAGAAGTATATGGATATATTAACAAGAAATCTACACCAACGTGCTAAAAATTGGGTTTAGGGGATCGTTTCATATTCCAGCAGGATAATGACCCCAAACATACGGCATTAGATACAAGACTTTGGATATTATATAACTGCCCAAAATACTTGAAAATGCCTCCTCAGAGCCTAATTGAGAAGTTATGGTCTGTTTTGAAAACTTCACCAAACAATTATACTATTAGAAACATTCCGAACCTAAAACGAGCTTTACGAAAAGAATGGGAAAAGATAACATCAAAACTCACAAAAGAAATTGGTGAAATCGATGTCACGCTGCTTATATGTTGTTTCAAAACAAAGGGGATATCCAAAAAAATAATAATTTTATTATAATAGTTGTACTGTAAATAGTGTACTGTACTGTAATAGTGTACTGTAAATAGTGTACGAATATGAATTTTGCTGTATAAAATATTTTAAATATTCTTAAAAATACGCTATTTTTTTGGAAAAACAGGTTTCTTTATTAAGTTGGAAAATATATACGTTTATACTTGAAATTACATATAAGTTTACTAATTTATTTTGATTATAATTTTTTTATCTGCAAAATTGGTATAAAAGATGTGGTGTACGAATATGATATATTTTTGGAAAAATAAGTTTCTTTAATAAGTTGGAAAATATATACGTTAATACTTGAAATTGCATATAAGTTTAATAATATAATAGGTGTACGAATATGGATTTTGCATACTGTATTTCTCCATACCTCTCTAAATGTAGTCCCAAAATATTATAAGCCATTTCTTGAGCCGATATTTAAAATTCCTTTAAAACTTTGTTTCTGTTGTGCTTGAGTTTTCTTTTTATAAATAAATTTCTAGCATTAAATTACTCCATGTTAATAATTCCGATGTTCCTCTATTTGATTTTGTTTATATTCTTAGGGCTGTATAATTGGTTTGTAAGACCAAATATTTAAACTCAATAAATTTTCGAATTGTCTTACGAGCTGGTGGGGGACGGAAAAGACCTTCATTAAGCTGAGAAATATTTCATTCTAACTTTATTTTATTAAATTAATCTCTTATATACTATTTACAAATCTTACTATCTAATTATTATATATGTATATATATGTGTATATTGCATGCACACCACATGGGGTTGTTTTTAAATACACAACTCAATACATGTGTGTGTGTGTCCATATGTATGTAGCACATTGTTTATGCTGCATGATATGGAAGTGTTTTCAAGTGCACATGTGCACTTGTAATCAATTGTCTAAATGTATATCTTAGGTTACAAATTATCATATGAATGCATATATATTTATGTGTTTGTTTATGTATGTATGTACATTAAATATATATGAACACACATATTTATGATTAGTGGACTGTATTTATTCTTATATTATATTCCTACTATGTAGAATAATAAAACTAAATTTATTGCAACACACCGTCTAAGTGGGGCCCTTTTGGTCCTAATGCGCATGTTCATTTTTGAACAGGGCCGTTTTCTCAATGTCTGGTTAGCAACCATCTGCCAGATAAGTTCTGGTTAACTTAACCGAAAGGAGTATTGGTTAGTTAACGCCGCATTGCCACAGACAATGTCTATTGCTAACCATCTGTCAAATACATTGCCATGGAGGTTGGCAATGCCTTGTGTGAGCATTGTTATCATGAAAAAATCATTATCGAAATGAATAATACAATAACTAAATATAATATAAGCAATGATATTTACATATGCAATTATTAAAATATTTACCATACATTAACGTACGTATGTACATATTGTAACGGATTTCTCGATAAATCGTCTACCTATAATTCACTCTTGAGTTCGATCACTGGATTGTTAAATAAAAGTCCCAATTTAATGTCTATACACTTATCTTTATTTATAATTCCAACAACCTAACGCTTTATCACTTATTATCCAAGGTTACAACTTCTTGCTTATGTCTCAATTGCTCTTTACACGCCAACACTCATGGATAAAATCAGGGATAATGGGATGCCCAACTCTTTCCAGTGTGAGAGCGCCTCAAAATTAGCGTTTTTTATAACATTTTCCAATGTAGCCAGATCGGACAAAATAATAATTTTTGGGAATTTAAATTAAAACACCCATCATTTATTAAGATTAAATATTATTATACATGGATCCGTTAAACATATCCAGAAACTTTTTATACTCTTTTTTTGTGATTTTGTAATATATTAAACAATTGATTTTTGAACTTTCAATACGTAATCAAAAGAATAAATGTATTAGCTCTCAATTAATAAATGTTTATAAAAATTTTCAATTGAAAATGAATACCACTTAACATGACATCACAAAAGATATCATCACATACATTTAAATTTCGCGTTTTCTTTCATTTTCATTGTTTTCCAATTTTTGTTAGTTATCTTCAACAGCAGCACAAATCTCTCTGTTTACATATTTCTGTAGGATTTTAATCTGGCCGTCCGTCTTTTTCCTTTTGCCAAATGGAAGACCTACTGAACTTTGACAGGTAGGTTTTGACGTTTATCAATTGTGCTCGCATTTCCAGTGAGAGACGAGTTGGTCATCTCTTTATCTCTGGATAAAATCATAGATAATAGGATGCCCAACTGTTACCAGTGTGAGAGTGCCTCAAAATTAGCGTTTTTTACAACATTTTCCATTGTAGCCAGATCGGAAAAAATAATAATTTTTGGGCATGTAAATTAAAATACCCAATTTGCTGTTTCCACACTACCCAGGAGGTATGCAAAATGGCGCGTTACCGAAGTTATTTTAGGGTGCTCGGTTCCTCAGTAGGCCTATATCATCCATTATAAACTTATTTGTTTAAAAAAACAAAAGATAACAAGATAAGATGACAAAAAAATTAACTTCATATCACAGAATAAATATAATATTTACAAATATACATATATACAAATGCCTACATTTAAACCCCGACTTCTAATTTTACTTAAAAAAGATCACATTATAATTTTAGAGCCTCTTTGTTCTAGCCTATCTGTTTAAAAAATTTTGTATGATATAATATTGTATGGTAAGTTCACTTATTGTAATCACTAAAAAATAAAGATAAAAACCTATAGGTGTGAAACGCACATAATTTTATTTTTAAAATTAGGGACAGAAAGTGTTTTATTTAAAAATTTAATTACAAAATAAATTTTTATTCCAATGAACTAATATGAATAACTATTTTCGGGTCACAATTTTCACAACACAAAAAGAGCCTAACATCTTTTATTTCATTAAAAAGAATAAAAATTTTGTTTCTAAAACTTTTACAAATGCAACAAACTCCTGAGGTGGCTTCAATAAATTGCATTTGTTTATTTGATTTTGATAAATGAAGATGAATTCGTCCGAAGGAATTTCATCTCCTAAATAAGGTAATGGAAGGGAGCATGAGTGCATTTTGAAAATTTTTAAATAAAGATAGTCGCAAAAGAAACTAAAAGCATTTTCTTTTAAAAAGTGAATTTCTAAAGTACTATCTAAAGTAATTGATATAATGAGGTAGTGTTCAGGCCGTGGTAAGCCTTGAAATTTCTGCCAAGAAAGGACGTACAAAAGTGAATCTTTGCACACATTAAGTAGAATATTATTACTATGTTCCGAAATTACTGTAGCATCAGGTTCTAAAGGTAGCTCCTTTTGTTACTATATTTACATAACGTAAACCGCACGATTTCCTAAATAAACTAGAGAACATGTAAGGCGTTACTCTAGTAATTCCTCTGCTTCTAATTTGCCCAAAAAAATGTTCCATACTGTCCTGACATAGTCGTCTCGTCTTCAAGTATGGAAATCCTGAGTGAGGTAAAAATTGCCACAACCGTCTTAAACTGTTTATATTTAATACCCATCCCTTTAAAAAACTAAAATTATTGGTTGTGTTGTTTTCTAACTCATCTACGACTCGAATAGTTTTTCAAATTTTTAATTCTCATTTAAAAACTAACTGTTCTGGGGAACCTACAAACACTTTTTTAGTGGATACAATAGCCTCAACGAAACTGCTATTCAAAATGTCAAATAATTTATTACAAAAAGAAACGAGTTCCGCGGTATTAATAAATCTCCCACTATTCAAGCTTAAGGCTCCCGAGGTATAAAGGGACAACATACCAGAAGCGACCGTATTACTCAATACCTGAGATGCAAATTTAAACTTCATTTTTTGAAAGGTATTTGGATAAATATGAGCATCGGTAAATTTATGCGTACTCCGATAACTCGACTTAGAGTCGATTTCATAAAAATGAATAATATCCGACCAACTTACGCGACAATTTTTAAAGAAACCCGTATTTTTCATAATTTTGTAAACAGTTACGACTACTTTTTATAATATGGGGGCTATCGTAAAAAAATATATATTTCCTTGCCATTAACATTAAAAAAAGGCCGTGAAATTAGCGAAATTTTGAAAATTGGTGCCCTGGTCGCATGCAAAATGGCAAGGAATTAGTCCTATATTTTGGAGTTGAGTAATGACTTCAAGAATATATTTCTTGAGGACATCCCCTTTGCAGGCTCCTTTAACGAAAAAATAAGCTTATGGGTGGGACCAAGGCTCTCCACCTATACCTTGCACCATTATGGTCATTGCAGTTGAGGCTAATCTCGAAGTGCGATTTTCATCGCCAATCCTGGGAAACGAGGCCAATCGGTAACAACATTTTCCAAAGTAATTTCGGTGGGAAAATCTAATTGGTGCTTTAAGTGACGATAAGCAACTCGCGACAAAAAAAATACACCCAAAGTTATAGTTTTAGAAAAATTGTCATATCGCCGACCGTGGTTAGGGCGATTACTATTTATAAAACTACACCTAATACAAGCACTTAACTGAGGATGAATTTTGCTGCAAACTATCTCAAGAGGATCTGACTCTTCCCTAAATGAACCACTTCTTAACATTTCTCTACATCTTTTTAAATCAATGGCCATTTTTACCAACTGAGCCTTTTAACTTCTATTCTCCTGTTCTTTTTCATCTAATTTTACTTTTAGAATCCTATTCTCTTCCCTCAATTTCTTCTTTCTATCTGTTCCTGCTGTCAGACCCTTACCTGTTTGCGCGTCTTTATCACTACTATTTAATAGTTTCTCCTCAAGAAGTGGAAGGGGCTCTAAAATTATTTCGCAATTTTCCTTTTCTAAAAGCGTAAGGAGCTACCTCGATGCACCGTTTGCATATCGGGAACGGCCCTCGGGCGCAATTTTTTTACATGTCGCATTTTTTCTGAAGAATGCCGTTCAAAAGCAAAAATGTGTTTAGGTGTTTCTTCTTTAAATCTTTCAGAAACACCTAAACGTCTGAGCCAACATTTACGCCTATTAAAAGAAAAAACATAATATAAATACTTAAGTTATAAAATAATATTATATAAAATATATATAATTATATGAGTGCAAAAAGTTGCAAAACACGTAAACTTTTATTTTAATAAAGCCGTATCGATATTTAATTTAGTTAGCTATTCTATAATTATCATAAATATTCAACGATAAGTCGTTGCTTCAAAATAATTTAAGAATGAAATTTAGATAAATCGTAAATTATCGAAACTGATATTTTAACACTTGTTACAATTATTGAAAACTTTTTTATCACTTTCGCACTTAAATATACGCAGAACTACAATTTTACATCCAAAATATTACATATAATGTTATGCGCACAGTCGTTACTTCAAAAAATTAATTATCTAAATTCCAATATATCGAAAGCTATCGAAAGACATTTTCAAAACTTTTACCATTATTTAAACTTTTTTAAATACTCACCGCTCGAGATCCATTCCCTCACATGGAAAATTTAAAGTTTGTCCCTCCTCGCTGCAGCCAGCAACACACTTTCTCCAATTTAACTTTGCTTTTGGCATTTCGGCTGTAAAATAACGCTATAAATTATTAAATAAATGCAAATTTACCTAATAAAAATTAAGATATACTTACAATTTCACAAGCTGCGTGCTGTTTTTCTTTCGTTATTCTTCGTTATAACGGCCGTTACAAATGGAGAGTAAAAATTAAAAATGTTTCCATTCCAATTATAATATTATGGGATTTCAATCTGGCCGTCCTTCTTTTTCCAATTGCTAAACGTCAGACCTCCTAAACTTTGACAGTTGCTTGAGTTCAAGAGGTTTTGACGTTTAGCAATTGCGCTCTCATTTAAAGTGAGAGACGAGTTGGGCATCTCTTTATCTAGAGTGCGCTGTCAAAGTTCAAATTTTTTATAACAGTTGATATTGGTGCCACTTAGGAAAGAAATAAGTTTTGAGATTTTTTAAAGTATTTCTTGAGTATTTTTCGGTTTTCCATATAACAGAAAAATATACATAATTAATATTAGTTTAACGAACTAGATATCCTATATGCAGTCTAAATATACATATGTACATGTTTGTTTGAATCCCAAATGATTTTAAAAATTAACTTTGCGGATGTGGTGCAGCTGTACGGGTTTTCTGGATACCCAGTTTCTGGCACATCTCCTGAATTGATGATGATTTAAAATTTCTCCCTTGGTCAGAATGTAATTCTATTGAAACACCATACCCAATTGTTGATGAATACATCCGCTACTCTTTTTTCTCTTACATTTGCTAAAATAGTCTCTGACTACCAAAACATATTTGTTTCTTAAGTTACTGAAAGGAAATGGACCATGGCAATTCGCAGCTGAATTGTACTGCTTCATCTGACCATGATTCCTGGACCTCTGCCCTTTAGCAGCAATGCACGCGATCCACTTCGTAACTGATTGACGATAACCAACCCAATTAAATCTTTGTTTTAAATTTTCCAAGGTTTTAGTGATACCCATGTGTCCTCCACTATAATCTCTTCTTTGGCCTCAGCTTTCGAGCAATGACTGCATTCCAAATTACACGGACGGCGGGATATTGCATCAGCATTTCCATGACTACTACTTTGGAGTCTCTCAATCCACCATGCCAACTGTGTTTCTGGGTTCCTGAATGGTAGAAGCCATTTAATGCTGCTGTCCTCACCCGAAATCGTTGGCCTTACAGTTATTTCTGAAAATGTTTGATACACTTCACCAACGCCAGTAATTCCCTCCAAGTAACACAATCATTCCTCTCTGGCTTGCTTATTGTCTGGCTGTAACCACTTTCTCATGTCCATCAATGACTTTTGATAGAACGCCTCCTACTGCAAACCCACTAGCATCCGTATCCAAAATAAATTTTTAATAATTTGGAACGAATCGTCGATAATAAGTACACAGTCCACGGAAACTCCGCAATTCATGTATATTTATCTTTTACTGCTTCTATCTTTTCATTAGCTGTGCAAATGCTCTCCGTTGTCACTTTGTGTTCTAAATAGCTTACTTCCTTATTGAAAAGGGAAAACCTTTTTGGACTCAGCTCTATACGTCGCTAGCTATCCGTTGGAAAACCTCTTCCAAATTGCTAAGGCGTTCAACGAAGCTTTTACTCAACACGATGATATCGTAGAGGTATACCAAACAGGTCTTCCAGTGTAATCATTTTAATACCTGGTCCATATTTGTGTTGACATCTGGGACATAGTAGCCAAAATCATGTTTATGTCCATAGCGTTTGACTCTAATTCCAAATAAAATACATATTCTTCAACGTTAATGATTTCCGCATCAATGGCCTCTCGCAACCGTGATTGTAATTCAATTTTTAATCCATTTGTCAACAAACCACGTTGCTCCAGCTCCTTTTTCAGTTGTTGAATCTTCAGATCGTTAAACTTGGCCATTTTCAAATAATTATCTCTTTGGGAATTTATTTGACAATCCCACTTCTGACACCAATTGTAACGGATTTCTTGATAAATCGTCTACCTATAACTCACTCTTGAGTTCAATCGCTGGATTGTTAAAAGTCCCAATTCAATGGCTATTCACTTATCTTTATTTCTAATTCGAACAACTTAACGCTGTATTACTTATTATTGGAGTTTCCAACTTCTTGCTTATGTCACAATTGCTCTCAACACGACAACACTCTAACTAGAACAGGGCCTACTGCACAGTCCGGCAGCCCTTATATAGTAGATTTTTAACAAAACTTCGCCTTTAGAACATTCTGGCAACTACGAATTCGCTGTCTAGTTGGTTCTAGTAGTTTATCGCCGATTCTGACTTGTTCTGGTATTCGTGTTCGCCACAATATGTACTTAATTAATATATTCCAAAGTTCTAAGCTTTGTTTGGTTGAAATGTGTTGTTTCTTCTTCTAATAAATAGTTTCTGTATTTTTTGGAACTGATGTTTGTCTCTCTCAATACTTTCCTTATTCTTTAAGGTTAAAAGTATTTCTGACCGGGGCATCAAGGGATGTATGACATGTTGAATCGGCACACTTGTTTTCTATGCAGATATCTTAAGCATGCACGACCATGTCTGTGCATTTGATACGGAATGAAATCTTGCAAGCCCAAATCATCCCCATTAATTGTATTGTGCCGGTCAATGAAACTTTCAACTTCGCTTGTGTTATTTGTCTCAGTAGCAAACAATGCTATAAAAAATGTTGCAATCCCAACTATCGGATCAAGCCTAAAACTTTCTTCTTCTAAGCATTCCAATCTGCAGGGGAGGATATAAGTTTTTAAGTATATGATGCCGTCAAATTGTTGTATTAGGATGCTGACAAAGTTTTCATTCCTCAAGTATATAGAATTTTTGCGCAAAAAAAAAGGAAATTGCATTTTTAATTTCAACTCGTAGAACTTATAAGTATAGGAGCACGTCCACACGCACAGAGCGACGATCATAGCGTTGTTTTTCAGAGCGTGCAATTTTTCTATAAGATGTCGTGGATATCCTGTTCTTTCTGCAGTAAATCGTTGGATACGACAATTCCTGAGTATCATTGGCGTTTGTAATGCCCATAAGAAATCTACTTTGTCCTTCAATTCCTCTGCTATCCTTACTATTCTCTTGATGAACAGTAAGCAAGTCTCATTCATTCCAAGCTGTACATTTTCTTGATAGGCATTAAGCAGATCTTTTACTGTTGCCACATCTGCAGGATATGTAATAAATGATCCTCTTTTCCAAAAGAAACTTTTATAGCATCTTCCAAACGCGGCAATTTTGTTGAAGAATGTAATTTTTCTTATTTTTTCACTTCAGGCGGTAACCAACACATATTTCGGACCTTGCTTTATCAACAATGCGTACATATCAAAGATATTAGCAACTCGACGTTGACGTTATCGTTATTGTTCTTCTATATTCCTCCTGGTTTGCCTTTCGCTTTTCAACTGACGATTAGCGGGATCCGATCTGTTTCGTTGAACTATTTTTAGCGTCGTTCGCAAGTTGTTGTCTGGTTTAAAATATGCTTACGATGTCTTCTTTTTGGATCATCTCGACGACTTCTCCTCGATGCTGCATCTAGTTTCCTTTCTTCTTCTCTTATAATTGGTTCCACGATTTTGGGGTCCTGCACTGCAGCTGTATAAAGAGGATTCAAGCGCCTGATTTAATGACCTATTGTTTGGGGCTCCTGCTCTGCTGCTGTCGAATCTGTATTAGTTCGCCTGTTTCAAAGTTTCACGCTGTTGTGGTCCTGCTCTGCAGCTATGTGAAGGAGGTTCTGTCATCTAGTAAAACGTACATAACTGTCGTGAGCTCTTTCTTCATCGCGGTACTCCAAATTTGTACTGCGTAATTGTGCAATATAGACAGCGTTCCTCTGTCAAAGCATTGCGACACCTTTGTTTTTGTGATTGCCTAGATACTCGTGGCATTTTTTTGTGCTACACGTTCTTTGTTGGATATTTGTAGTAGCCCTATTTATCATCTGCAAATTCTTTTGTACTTCATGGAATGGTCAAGTTATTCTCGTAGAAATATTAAAGCGTTAGTTACAAGAGTCATTATACGGATTCTTTCTACCTTGGTTATATTTTCTACCTACTCTTCGAACTATGTTTTATTTTGGACCTACCCATCATCAGTTAGAAAGAAAAGAAAATTATTAATAATATATCGGGAAATAGTTGGGGATTTGTTTATGGGCTTCATTATGTGTGTCTATTCTTAACATAATTTTCAACTTATTTTTCCAAATTAGTTAGATGTTTGCACAAGGCAAAACTTTTCGGCAGATATAAGTACATAATTTTTGTTAAAAGCTCAAACAACAAAATATATAGTAAAATAATCATTTGTTTATAATCTATTATATATGTATAAAGCGGTTTATTATTGTCACAATGTTAAATTATCGGATGAATCTTACATTAGTTCCGCTATTTGCATTCATGGCAAATAAAACAATTCGTTCGGAGATTTCTGCGAAAACAGCCGATCAAAAACTTCTTGGAGAGGAGTGTATTGTGTTCCCCGATAATGAAGGGCACAGTTTTCCAAATTGGACAATAGGCGTGGCACCGCCCACATTTAGGTGAAATCACTATCTCTGAACCTACTTCACCGAAATCGGATAGTAACCACCCCACTGCCCATATAACGCAACTTTAAATTCCATCTGTTATTTTCACTTTCGAGTATCCCAGTACAAATCAAGCATTATTTAATATATCGGGATAAATATTTGCACGAATATTTCCTTTAATGTATTGCTATCTCAGGTCTAAAAATTGTCAAAATCAGACCATAACTATTCAAGCCCCCATATACCGGAAACGTGGACCCAAAAGCTTATGGCTGATTTTTTGCTGAATATATCGATCAATCCATGAGATACATACATCATTGAAATTAGGAAAAAATGGTTTTTTGACAATAATATACCCTTGTCAAAAATGGTTTAAATCGGATCAATACTTCCCTTAGCCAATATACTCGTATGTACCTAATATAAAGATTTTCCAACTTCCAGTTGACTTTATACCATATATCGGTCAATGTGAATTATTTTAATAAAATTTAAAAAGCGTGTTTTCTTTGTGCCTAAAATAGATAAAATCGGCGAAAACTTACCTTATCCCCGATATAACTGATAATCACGATTTTCAAACGTCTGCCTGACTTTACTCCATACATATGTTTAAATTTATAAAATTGGTTGAAAATAAGTTCTCAAGTATACCTGGGCAATGTCAAAAATAATGCAATCAGCCCTTCCATTTCTATTTCCCCAACGATTTTAGTATAATTTTCGCTGACCAGAAGTAAAATATAGTAATAAAACCAAATTTGATTGTCATCTATGCACCTTTTCACATTTCTTAATATAATATAATATTTTGCCAACACTTAAAGGTACTTCCTCGGCTTTGATTCTTGGAAGTTGCAAGAGTATGGAATGTTCGGTTACACCCGAACTTTGCCCTTTCTTACTTGTTTTAAGTTCATTTAGTTTGATTACTATCGTGGTAGCTATTGATTCGAAAATAAGTTTACAATATAGCAATTCAGAGTATTGTGCATCTGAGTTTGTAAAATTATGCAATTGCAAATATTTACCATGAACTGTGAACATATTTTGGAGGTTTCTTTGCAACCCATGTTGCATACCATTAATTTACAGCTGATTGGTAAAGAAAAACATTTTATAAAATTTTCACATAAATTAGAAAACTTTTCAATCAATTATACTCGTACTGACTGCGCTGACTTTTTGCCAATGAATTTCCACAACTTTTGAAAATTGGTGCCCTGGTCGCATGCAAAATGGCAAGGAATTAGTCCTATATTTTGGAGTTGAGTAATGACTTCAAGAATATATTTCTTGAGGACATCCCCTTTGCAGGCTCCTTTAACGAAAAAATAAGCTTATGGGTGGGACCAAGGCTCTCCACCTATACCTTGCACCATTATGGTCATTGCAGTTGAGGCTAATCTCGAAGTGCGATTTTCATCGCCAATCCTGGAAAACGAGGCCAATCGGTAACAACATTTTCCAAAGTAATTTCGGTGGGAAAATCTAATTGGTGCTTTAAGTGACGATAAGCAACTCGCGACAAAAAAAATACACCCAAAGTTATAGTTTTAGGAAAATTGTCTTATCGCCGACCGTGGTTAGGGCGATTACTATTTATAAAACTACACCTAATACAAGCACTTAACTGAGGATGAATTTTGCTGCAAACTATCTCAAGAGGATCTGACTCTTCCCTAAATGAACCACTTCTTAACATTTCTCTACATCTTTTTAAATCAATGGCCATTTGGACCAACTGAGCCTTTTAACTTCTATTCTCCTGTTCTTTTTCATCTAATTTTACTTTTAGAATCCTATTCTCTTCCCTAAATTTCTTCTTTCTATCTGTTCCTGCTGTCAGACCCTTACCTGTTTGCGCGTCTTTATCACTACTATTTAATAGTTTCTCCTCAAGAAGTGGAAGGGGCTCTAAAATTATTTCGCAATTTTCCTTTTCTAAAAGCGTAAGGAGCTGCCTCGATGCACCGTTTGCATATCGGGAACGGCCCTCGGGCGCAATTTTTTTACATGTCGCATTTTTTCTGAAGAATGCCGTTCAAAAGCAAAAATGTGTTTAGGTGTTTCTTCTTTAAATCTTTCAGAAACACCTAAACGTCTGAGCCAACATTTACGCCTATTAAAAGAAAAAACATAATATAAATACTTAAGTTATAAAATAATATTATATAAAATATATATAATTATATGAGTGCAAAAAGTTGCAAAACACGTAAACTTTTATTTTAATAAAGCCGTATCGATATTTAATTTAGTTAGCTATTCTATAATTATCATAAATATTCAACGATAAGTCGTTGCTTCAAAATAATTTAAGAATGAAATTTAGATAAATCGTAAATTATCGAAACTGATATTTTAACACTTGTTACAATTATTGAAAACTTTTTTATAACTTTCGCACTTAAATATACGCAGAACTACAATTTTACATCCAAAATATTACATATAATATTATGCGCACAGTCGTTACTTCAAAAAATTAATTATCTAAATTCCAATATATCAAAAGCTATCGAAAGACATTTTCAAAACTTTTACCATTATTTAAACTTTTTTAAATACTCACCGCTCGAGATCCATTCCCTCACATGGAAAATTTAAAGTTCGTCCCTCCTCGCTGCAGCCAGCAACACACTTTCTCCAATTTAACTTTGCTTTTGGCATTTCGGCTGTAAAATAACGCTATAAATTATTAAATAAATGCAAATTTATCTAATAAAAATTAAGATATACTTACAATTTCACAAGCTGCGTGCTGTTTTTCTTTCGTTATTCTTCGTTATAACGGCCGTTACAAATGGAGAGTAAAAATTAAAAATGTTTCCATTCCAATTATAATATTATGGGATTTCAATCTGGCCGTCCTTCTTTTTCCAATTGCTAAACGTCAGACCTCCTAAACTTTGACAGTTGCTTGAGTTCAAGAGGTTTTGACGTTTAGCAATTGCGCTCTCATTTAAAGTGAGAGACGAGTTGGGCATCTCTTTATCTAGAGTGCGCTGTCAAAGTTCAAATTTTTTATAACAGTTGATATTGGTGCCACTTAGGAAAGAAATAAGTTTTGAGATTTTTTAAAGTATTTCTTGAGTATTTTTCGGTTTTCCATATAACAGAAAAATATACATAATTAATATTAGTTTAACGAACTAGATATCCTATATGCAGTCTAAATATACATATGTACATGTTTGTTTGAATCCCAAATGATTTTAAAAATTAACTTTGCGGATGTGGTGCAGCTGTACGGGTTTTCTGGATACCCAGTTTCTGGCACATCTCCTGAATTGATGATGATTTAAAATTTCTCCCTTGGTCAGAATGTAATTCTATTGAAACACCATACCCAATTGTTGATGAATACATCCGCTACTCTTTTTTCTCTTACATTTGCTAAAATAGTCTCTGACTACCAAAACATATTTGTTTCTTAAGTTACTGAAAGGAAATGGACCATGGCAATTCGCAGCTGAATTGTACTGCTTCATCTGACCATGATTCCTGGACCTCTGCCCTTTAGCAGCAATGCACGCGATCCACTTCGTAACTGATTGACGATAACCAACCCAATTAAATCTTTGTTTTAAATTTTCCAAGGTTTTAGTGATACCCATGTGTCCTCCACTATAATCTCTTCTTTGGCCTCAGCTTTCGAGCAATGACTGCATTCCAAATTACACGGACGGCGGGATATTGCATCAGCATTTCCATGACTACTACTTTGGAGTCTCTCAATCCACCATGCCAACTGTGTTTCTGGGTTCCTGAATGGTAGAAGCCATTTAATGCTGCTGTCCTCACCCGAAATCGTTGGCCTTACAGTTATTTCTGAAAATGTTTGATACACTTCACCAACGCCAGTAATTCCCTCCAAGTAACACAATCATTCCTCTCTGGCTTGCTTATTGTCTGGCTGTAACCACTTTCTCATGTCCATCAATGACTTTTGATAGAACGCCTCCTACTGCAAACCCACTAGCATCCGTATCCAAAATAAATTTTTAATAATTTGGAACGAATCGTCGATAATAAGTACACAGTCCACGGAAACTCCGCAATTCATGTATATTTATCTTTTACTGCTTCTATCTTTTCATTAGCTGTGCAAATGCTCTCCGTTGTCACTTTGTGTTCTAAATAGCTTACTTCCTTATTGAAAAGGGAAAACCTTTTTGGACTCAGCTCTATACGTCGCTAGCTATCCGTTGGAAAACCTCTTCCAAATTGCTAAGGCGTTCAACGAAGCTTTTACTCAACACGATGATATCGTAGAGGTATACCAAACAGGTCTTCCAGTGTAATCATTTTAATACCTGGTCCATATTTGTGTTGACATCTGGGACATAGTAGCCAAAATCATGTTTATGTCCATAGCGTTTGACTCTAATTCCAAATAAAATACATATTCTTCAACGTTAATGATTTCCGCATCAATGGCCTCTCGCAACCGTGATTGTAATTCAATTTTTAATCCATTTGTCAACAAACCACGTTGCTCCAGCTCCTTTTTCAGTTGTTGAATCTTCAGATCGTTAAACTTGGCCATTTTCAAATAATTATCTCTTTGGGAATTTATTTGACAATCCCACTTCTGACACCAATTGTAACGGATTTCTTGATAAATCGTCTACCTATAACTCACTCTTGAGTTCAATCGCTGGATTGTTAAAAGTCCCAATTCAATGGCTATTCACTTATCTTTATTTCTAATTCGAACAACTTAACGCTGTATTACTTATTATTGGAGTTTCCAACTTCTTGCTTATGTCACAATTGCTCTCAACACGACAACACTCTAACTAGAACAGGGCCTACTGCACAGTCCGGCAGCCCTTATATAGTAGATTTTTAACAAAACTTCGCCTTTAGAACATTCTGGCAACTACGAATTCGCTGTCTAGTTGGTTCTAGTAGTTTATCGCCGATTCTGACTTGTTCTGGTATTCGTGTTCGCCACAATATGTACTTAATTAATATATTCCAAAGTTCTAAGCTTTGTTTGGTTGAAATGTGTTGTTTCTTCTTCTAATAAATAGTTTCTGTATTTTTTGGAACTGATGTTTGTCTCTCTCAATACTTTCCTTATTCTTTAAGGTTAAAAGTATTTCTGACCGGGGCATCAAGGGATGTATGACATGTTGAATCGGCACACTTGTTTTCTATGCAGATATCTTAAGCATGCACGACCATGTCTGTGCATTTGATACGGAATGAAATCTTGCAAGCCCAAATCATCCCCATTAATTGTATTGTGCCGGTCAATGAAACTTTCAACTTCGCTTGTGTTATTTGTCTCAGTAGCAAACAATGCTATAAAAAATGTTGCAATCCCAACTATCGGATCAAGCCTAAAACTTTCTTCTTCTAAGCATTCCAATCTGCAGGGGAGGATATAAGTTTTTAAGTATATGATGCCGTCAAATTGTTGTATTAGGATGCTGACAAAGTTTTCATTCCTCAAGTATATAGAATTTTTGCGCAAAAAAAAAGGAAATTGCATTTTTAATTTCAACTCGTAGAACTTATAAGTATAGGAGCACGTCCACACGCACAGAGCGACGATCATAGCGTTGTTTTTCAGAGCGTGCAATTTTTCTATAAGATGTCGTGGATATCCTGTTCTTTCTGCAGTAAATCGTTGGATACGACAATTCCTGAGTATCATTGGCGTTTGTAATGCCCATAAGAAATCTACTTTGTCCTTCAATTCCTCTGCTATCCTTACTATTCTCTTGATGAACAGTAAGCAAGTCTCATTCATTCCAAGCTGTACATTTTCTTGATAGGCATTAAGCAGATCTTTTACTGTTGCCACATCTGCAGGATATGTAATAAATGATCCTCTTTTCCAAAAGAAACTTTTATAGCATCTTCCAAACGCGGCAATTTTGTTGAAGAATGTAATTTTTCTTATTTTTTCACTTCAGGCGGTAACCAACACATATTTCGGACCTTGCTTTATCAACAATGCGTACATATCAAAGATATTAGCAACTCGACGTTGACGTTATCGTTATTGTTCTTCTATATTCCTCCTGGTTTGCCTTTCGCTTTTCAACTGACGATTAGCGGGATCCGATCTGTTTCGTTGAACTATTTTTAGCGTCGTTCGCAAGTTGTTGTCTGGTTTAAAATATGCTTACGATGTCTTCTTTTTGGATCATCTCGACGACTTCTCCTCGATGCTGCATCTAGTTTCCTTTCTTCTTCTCTTATAATTGGTTCCACGATTTCTCCAAATTTGTACTGCGTAATTGTGCAATAGCGTTCCTCTGTCAAAGCGTTCCTCTGTCAAAGCATTGCGACACCTTTGTTTTTGTGATTGCCTAGATACTCGTGGCATTTTTTTGTGCTACACGTTCTTTGTTGGATATTTGTAGTAGCCCTATTTATCATCTGCAAATTCTTTTGTACTTCATGGAATGGTCAAGTTATTCTCGTAGAAATATTAAAGCGTTAGTTACAAGAGTCATTATACGGATTCTTTCTACCTTGGTTATATTTTCTACCTACTCTTCGAACTATGTTTTATTTTGGACCTACCCATCATCAGTTAGAAAGAAAAGAAAATTATTAATAATATATCGGGAAATAGTTGGGGATTTGTTTATGGGCTTCATTATGTGTGTCTATTCTTAACATAATTTTCAACTTATTTTTCCAAATTAGTTAGATGTTTGCACAAGGCAAAACTTTTCGGCAGATATAAGTACATAATTTTTGTTAAAAGCTCAAACAACAAAATATATAGTAAAATAATCATTTGTTTATAATCTATTATATATGTATAAAGCGGTTTATTATTGTCACAATGTTAAATTATCGGATGAATCTTACATTAGTTCCGCTATTTGCATTCATGGCAAATAAAACAATTCGTTCGGAGATTTCTGCGAAAACAGCCGATCAAAAACTTCTTGGAGAGGAGTGTATTGTGTTCCCCGATAATGAAGGGCACAGTTTTCCAAATTGGACAATAGGCGTGGCACCGCCCACATTTAGGTGAAATCACTATCTCTGAACCTACTTCACCGAAATCGGATAGTAACCACCCCACTGCCCATATAACGCAACTTTAAATTCCATCTGTTATTTTCACTTTCGAGTATCCCAGTACAAATCAAGCATTAGTTAATATATCGGGATAAATATTTGCACGAATATTTCCTTTAATGTATTGCTATCTCAGGTCTAAAAATTGTCAAAATCAGACCATAACTATTCAAGCCCCCATATACCGGAAACGTGGACCCAAAAGCTTATGGCTGATTTTTTGCTGAATATATCGATCAATCCATGAGATACATACATCATTGAAATTAGGAAAAAATGGTTTTTTGACAATAATATACCCTTGTCAAAAATGGTTTAAATCGGATCAATACTTCCCTTAGCCAATATACTCGTATGTACCTAATATAAAGATTTTCCAACTTCCAGTTGACTTTATACCATATATCGGTCAATGTGAATTATTTTAATAAAATTTAAAAAGCGTGTTTTCTTTGTGCCTAAAATAGATAAAATCGGCGAAAACTTACCTTATCCCCGATATAACTGATAATCACGATTTTCAAACGTCTGCCTGACTTTACTCCATACATATGTTTAAATTTATAAAATTGGTTGAAAATAAGTTCTCAAGTATACCTGGGCAATGTCAAAAATAATGCAATCAGCCCTTCCATTTCTATTTCCCCAACGATTTTAGTATAATTTTCGCTGACCAGAAGTAAAATATAGTAATAAAACCAAATTTGATTGTCATCTATGCACCTTTTCACATTTCTTAATATAATATAATATTTTGCCAACACTTAAAGGTACTTCCTCGGCTTTGATTCTTGGAAGTTGCAAGAGTATGGAATGTTCGGTTACACCCGAACTTTGCCCTTTCTTACTTGTTTTAAGTTCATTTAGTTTGATTACTATCGTGGTAGCTATTGATTCGAAAATAAGTTTACAATATAGCAATTCAGAGTATTGTGCATCTGAGTTTGTAAAATTATGCAATTGCAAATATTTACCATGAACTGTGAACATATTTTGGAGGTTTCTTTGCAACCCATGTTGCATACCATTAATTTACAGCTGATTGGTAAAGAAAAACATTTTATAAAATTTTCACATAAATTAGAAAACTTTTCAATCAATTATACTCGTACTGACTGCGCTGACTTTTTGCCAATGAATTTCCACAACTTTTGAAAATTGGTGCCCTGGTCGCATGCAAAATGGCAAGGAATTAGTCCTATATTTTGGAGTTGAGTAATGACTTCAAGAATATATTTCTTGAGGACATCCCCTTTGCAGGCTCCTTTAACGAAAAAATAAGCTTATGGGTGGGACCAAGGCTCTCCACCTATACCTTGCACCATTATGGTCATTGCAGTTGAGGCTAATCTCGAAGTGCGATTTTCATCGCCAATCCTGGAAAACGAGGCCAATCGGTAACAACATTTTCCAAAGTAATTTCGGTGGGAAAATCTAATTGGTGCTTTAAGTGACGATAAGCAACTCGCGACAAAAAAAATACACCCAAAGTTATAGTTTTAGGAAAATTGTCTTATCGCCGACCGTGGTTAGGGCGATTACTATTTATAAAACTACACCTAATACAAGCACTTAACTGAGGATGAATTTTGCTGCAAACTATCTCAAGAGGATCTGACTCTTCCCTAAATGAACCACTTCTTAACATTTCTCTACATCTTTTTAAATCAATGGCCATTTGGACCAACTGAGCCTTTTAACTTCTATTCTCCTGTTCTTTTTCATCTAATTTTACTTTTAGAATCCTATTCTCTTCCCTAAATTTCTTCTTTCTATCTGTTCCTGCTGTCAGACCCTTACCTGTTTGCGCGTCTTTATCACTACTATTTAATAGTTTCTCCTCAAGAAGTGGAAGGGGCTCTAAAATTATTTCGCAATTTTCCTTTTCTAAAAGCGTAAGGAGCTGCCTCGATGCACCGTTTGCATATCGGGAACGGCCCTCGGGCGCAATTTTTTTACATGTCGCATTTTTTCTGAAGAATGCCGTTCAAAAGCAAAAATGTGTTTAGGTGTTTCTTCTTTAAATCTTTCAGAAACACCTAAACGTCTGAGCCAACATTTACGCCTATTAAAAGAAAAAACATAATATAAATACTTAAGTTATAAAATAATATTATATAAAATATATATAATTATATGAGTGCAAAAAGTTGCAAAACACGTAAACTTTTATTTTAATAAAGCCGTATCGATATTTAATTTAGTTAGCTATTCTATAATTATCATAAATATTCAACGATAAGTCGTTGCTTCAAAATAATTTAAGAATGAAATTTAGATAAATCGTAAATTATCGAAACTGATATTTTAACACTTGTTACAATTATTGAAAACTTTTTTATAACTTTCGCACTTAAATATACGCAGAACTACAATTTTACATCCAAAATATTACATATAATATTATGCGCACAGTCGTTACTTCAAAAAATTAATTATCTAAATTCCAATATATCAAAAGCTATCGAAAGACATTTTCAAAACTTTTACCATTATTTAAACTTTTTTAAATACTCACCGCTCGAGATCCATTCCCTCACATGGAAAATTTAAAGTTCGTCCCTCCTCGCTGCAGCCAGCAACACACTTTCTCCAATTTAACTTTGCTTTTGGCATTTCGGCTGTAAAATAACGCTATAAATTATTAAATAAATGCAAATTTATCTAATAAAAATTAAGATATACTTACAATTTCACAAGCTGCGTGCTGTTTTTCTTTCGTTATTCTTCGTTATAACGGCCGTTACAAATGGAGAGTAAAAATTAAAAATGTTTCCATTCCAATTATAATATTATGGGATTTCAATCTGGCCGTCCTTCTTTTTCCAATTGCTAAACGTCAGACCTCCTAAACTTTGACAGTTGCTTGAGTTCAAGAGGTTTTGACGTTTAGCAATTGCGCTCTCATTTAAAGTGAGAGACGAGTTGGGCATCTCTTTATCTAGAGTGCGCTGTCAAAGTTCAAATTTTTTATAACAGTTGATATTGGTGCCACTTAGGAAAGAAATAAGTTTTGAGATTTTTTAAAGTATTTCTTGAGTATTTTTCGGTTTTCCATATAACAGAAAAATATACATAATTAATATTAGTTTAACGAACTAGATATCCTATATGCAGTCTAAATATACATATGTACATGTTTGTTTGAATCCCAAATGATTTTAAAAATTAACTTTGCGGATGTGGTGCAGCTGTACGGGTTTTCTGGATACCCAGTTTCTGGCACATCTCCTGAATTGATGATGATTTAAAATTTCTCCCTTGGTCAGAATGTAATTCTATTGAAACACCATACCCAATTGTTGATGAATACATCCGCTACTCTTTTTTCTCTTACATTTGCTAAAATAGTCTCTGACTACCAAAACATATTTGTTTCTTAAGTTACTGAAAGGAAATGGACCATGGCAATTCGCAGCTGAATTGTACTGCTTCATCTGACCATGATTCCTGGACCTCTGCCCTTTAGCAGCAATGCACGCGATCCACTTCGTAACTGATTGACGATAACCAACCCAATTAAATCTTTGTTTTAAATTTTCCAAGGTTTTAGTGATACCCATGTGTCCTCCACTATAATCTCTTCTTTGGCCTCAGCTTTCGAGCAATGACTGCATTCCAAATTACACGGACGGCGGGATATTGCATCAGCATTTCCATGACTACTACTTTGGAGTCTCTCAATCCACCATGCCAACTGTGTTTCTGGGTTCCTGAATGGTAGAAGCCATTTAATGCTGCTGTCCTCACCCGAAATCGTTGGCCTTACAGTTATTTCTGAAAATGTTTGATACACTTCACCAACGCCAGTAATTCCCTCCAAGTAACACAATCATTCCTCTCTGGCTTGCTTATTGTCTGGCTGTAACCACTTTCTCATGTCCATCAATGACTTTTGATAGAACGCCTCCTACTGCAAACCCACTAGCATCCGTATCCAAAATAAATTTTTAATAATTTGGAACGAATCGTCGATAATAAGTACACAGTCCACGGAAACTCCGCAATTCATGTATATTTATCTTTTACTGCTTCTATCTTTTCATTAGCTGTGCAAATGCTCTCCGTTGTCACTTTGTGTTCTAAATAGCTTACTTCCTTATTGAAAAGGGAAAACCTTTTTGGACTCAGCTCTATACGTCGCTAGCTATCCGTTGGAAAACCTCTTCCAAATTGCTAAGGCGTTCAACGAAGCTTTTACTCAACACGATGATATCGTAGAGGTATACCAAACAGGTCTTCCAGTGTAATCATTTTAATACCTGGTCCATATTTGTGTTGACATCTGGGACATAGTAGCCAAAATCATGTTTATGTCCATAGCGTTTGACTCTAATTCCAAATAAAATACATATTCTTCAACGTTAATGATTTCCGCATCAATGGCCTCTCGCAACCGTGATTGTAATTCAATTTTTAATCCATTTGTCAACAAACCACGTTGCTCCAGCTCCTTTTTCAGTTGTTGAATCTTCAGATCGTTAAACTTGGCCATTTTCAAATAATTATCTCTTTGGGAATTTATTTGACAATCCCACTTCTGACACCAATTGTAACGGATTTCTTGATAAATCGTCTACCTATAACTCACTCTTGAGTTCAATCGCTGGATTGTTAAAAGTCCCAATTCAATGGCTATTCACTTATCTTTATTTCTAATTCGAACAACTTAACGCTGTATTACTTATTATTGGAGTTTCCAACTTCTTGCTTATGTCACAATTGCTCTCAACACGACAACACTCTAACTAGAACAGGGCCTACTGCACAGTCCGGCAGCCCTTATATAGTAGATTTTTAACAAAACTTCGCCTTTAGAACATTCTGGCAACTACGAATTCGCTGTCTAGTTGGTTCTAGTAGTTTATCGCCGATTCTGACTTGTTCTGGTATTCGTGTTCGCCACAATATGTACTTAATTAATATATTCCAAAGTTCTAAGCTTTGTTTGGTTGAAATGTGTTGTTTCTTCTTCTAATAAATAGTTTCTGTATTTTTTGGAACTGATGTTTGTCTCTCTCAATACTTTCCTTATTCTTTAAGGTTAAAAGTATTTCTGACCGGGGCATCAAGGGATGTATGACATGTTGAATCGGCACACTTGTTTTCTATGCAGATATCTTAAGCATGCACGACCATGTCTGTGCATTTGATACGGAATGAAATCTTGCAAGCCCAAATCATCCCCATTAATTGTATTGTGCCGGTCAATGAAACTTTCAACTTCGCTTGTGTTATTTGTCTCAGTAGCAAACAATGCTATAAAAAATGTTGCAATCCCAACTATCGGATCAAGCCTAAAACTTTCTTCTTCTAAGCATTCCAATCTGCAGGGGAGGATATAAGTTTTTAAGTATATGATGCCGTCAAATTGTTGTATTAGGATGCTGACAAAGTTTTCATTCCTCAAGTATATAGAATTTTTGCGCAAAAAAAAAGGAAATTGCATTTTTAATTTCAACTCGTAGAACTTATAAGTATAGGAGCACGTCCACACGCACAGAGCGACGATCATAGCGTTGTTTTTCAGAGCGTGCAATTTTTCTATAAGATGTCGTGGATATCCTGTTCTTTCTGCAGTAAATCGTTGGATACGACAATTCCTGAGTATCATTGGCGTTTGTAATGCCCATAAGAAATCTACTTTGTCCTTCAATTCCTCTGCTATCCTTACTATTCTCTTGATGAACAGTAAGCAAGTCTCATTCATTCCAAGCTGTACATTTTCTTGATAGGCATTAAGCAGATCTTTTACTGTTGCCACATCTGCAGGATATGTAATAAATGATCCTCTTTTCCAAAAGAAACTTTTATAGCATCTTCCAAACGCGGCAATTTTGTTGAAGAATGTAATTTTTCTTATTTTTTCACTTCAGGCGGTAACCAACACATATTTCGGACCTTGCTTTATCAACAATGCGTACATATCAAAGATATTAGCAACTCGACGTTGACGTTATCGTTATTGTTCTTCTATATTCCTCCTGGTTTGCCTTTCGCTTTTCAACTGACGATTAGCGGGATCCGATCTGTTTCGTTGAACTATTTTTAGCGTCGTTCGCAAGTTGTTGTCTGGTTTAAAATATGCTTACGATGTCTTCTTTTTGGATCATCTCGACGACTTCTCCTCGATGCTGCATCTAGTTTCCTTTCTTCTTCTCTTATAATTGGTTCCACGATTTCTCCAAATTTGTACTGCGTAATTGTGCAATAGCGTTCCTCTGTCAAAGCGTTCCTCTGTCAAAGCATTGCGACACCTTTGTTTTTGTGATTGCCTAGATACTCGTGGCATTTTTTTGTGCTACACGTTCTTTGTTGGATATTTGTAGTAGCCCTATTTATCATCTGCAAATTCTTTTGTACTTCATGGAATGGTCAAGTTATTCTCGTAGAAATATTAAAGCGTTAGTTACAAGAGTCATTATACGGATTCTTTCTACCTTGGTTATATTTTCTACCTACTCTTCGAACTATGTTTTATTTTGGACCTACCCATCATCAGTTAGAAAGAAAAGAAAATTATTAATAATATATCGGGAAATAGTTGGGGATTTGTTTATGGGCTTCATTATGTGTGTCTATTCTTAACATAATTTTCAACTTATTTTTCCAAATTAGTTAGATGTTTGCACAAGGCAAAACTTTTCGGCAGATATAAGTACATAATTTTTGTTAAAAGCTCAAACAACAAAATATATAGTAAAATAATCATTTGTTTATAATCTATTATATATGTATAAAGCGGTTTATTATTGTCACAATGTTAAATTATCGGATGAATCTTACATTAGTTCCGCTATTTGCATTCATGGCAAATAAAACAATTCGTTCGGAGATTTCTGCGAAAACAGCCGATCAAAAACTTCTTGGAGAGGAGTGTATTGTGTTCCCCGATAATGAAGGGCACAGTTTTCCAAATTGGACAATAGGCGTGGCACCGCCCACATTTAGGTGAAATCACTATCTCTGAACCTACTTCACCGAAATCGGATAGTAACCACCCCACTGCCCATATAACGCAACTTTAAATTCCATCTGTTATTTTCACTTTCGAGTATCCCAGTACAAATCAAGCATTAGTTAATATATCGGGATAAATATTTGCACGAATATTTCCTTTAATGTATTGCTATCTCAGGTCTAAAAATTGTCAAAATCAGACCATAACTATTCAAGCCCCCATATACCGGAAACGTGGACCCAAAAGCTTATGGCTGATTTTTTGCTGAATATATCGATCAATCCATGAGATACATACATCATTGAAATTAGGAAAAAATGGTTTTTTGACAATAATATACCCTTGTCAAAAATGGTTTAAATCGGATCAATACTTCCCTTAGCCAATATACTCGTATGTACCTAATATAAAGATTTTCCAACTTCCAGTTGACTTTATACCATATATCGGTCAATGTGAATTATTTTAATAAAATTTAAAAAGCGTGTTTTCTTTGTGCCTAAAATAGATAAAATCGGCGAAAACTTACCTTATCCCCGATATAACTGATAATCACGATTTTCAAACGTCTGCCTGACTTTACTCCATACATATGTTTAAATTTATAAAATTGGTTGAAAATAAGTTCTCAAGTATACCTGGGCAATGTCAAAAATAATGCAATCAGCCCTTCCATTTCTATTTCCCCAACGATTTTAGTATAATTTTCGCTGACCAGAAGTAAAATATAGTAATAAAACCAAATTTGATTGTCATCTATGCACCTTTTCACATTTCTTAATATAATATAATATTTTGCCAACACTTAAAGGTACTTCCTCGGCTTTGATTCTTGGAAGTTGCAAGAGTATGGAATGTTCGGTTACACCCGAACTTTGCCCTTTCTTACTTGTTTTAAGTTCATTTAGTTTGATTACTATCGTGGTAGCTATTGATTCGAAAATAAGTTTACAATATAGCAATTCAGAGTATTGTGCATCTGAGTTTGTAAAATTATGCAATTGCAAATATTTACCATGAACTGTGAACATATTTTGGAGGTTTCTTTGCAACCCATGTTGCATACCATTAATTTACAGCTGATTGGTAAAGAAAAACATTTTATAAAATTTTCACATAAATTAGAAAACTTTTCAATCAATTATACTCGTACTGACTGTGCTGACTTTTTGCCAATGAATTTCCACAACTTTTGAAAATTGGTGCCCTGGTCGCATGCAAAATGGCAAGGAATTAGTCCTATATTTTGGAGTTGAGTAATGACTTCAAGAATATATTTCTTGAGGACATCCCCTTTGCAGGCTCCTTTAACGAAAAAATAAGCTTATGGGTGGGACCAAGGCTCTCCACCTATACCTTGCACCATTATGGTCATTGCAGTTGAGGCTAATCTCGAAGTGCGATTTTCATCGCCAATCCTGGAAAACGAGGCCAATCGGTAACAACATTTTCCAAAGTAATTTCGGTGGGAAAATCTAATTGGTGCTTTAAGTGACGATAAGCAACTCGCGACAAAAAAAATACACCCAAAGTTATAGTTTTAGGAAAATTGTCTTATCGCCGACCGTGGTTAGGGCGATTACTATTTATAAAACTACACCTAATACAAGCACTTAACTGAGGATGAATTTTGCTGCAAACTATCTCAAGAGGATCTGACTCTTCCCTAAATGAACCACTTCTTAACATTTCTCTACATCTTTTTAAATCAATGGCCATTTGGACCAACTGAGCCTTTTAACTTCTATTCTCCTGTTCTTTTTCATCTAATTTTACTTTTAGAATCCTATTCTCTTCCCTAAATTTCTTCTTTCTATCTGTTCCTGCTGTCAGACCCTTACCTGTTTGCGCGTCTTTATCACTACTATTTAATAGTTTCTCCTCAAGAAGTGGAAGGGGCTCTAAAATTATTTCGCAATTTTCCTTTTCTAAAAGCGTAAGGAGCTGCCTCGATGCACCGTTTGCATATCGGGAACGGCCCTCGGGCGCAATTTTTTTACATGTCGCATTTTTTCTGAAGAATGCCGTTCAAAAGCAAAAATGTGTTTAGGTGTTTCTTCTTTAAATCTTTCAGAAACACCTAAACGTCTGAGCCAACATTTACGCCTATTAAAAGAAAAAACATAATATAAATACTTAAGTTATAAAATAATATTATATAAAATATATATAATTATATGAGTGCAAAAAGTTGCAAAACACGTAAACTTTTATTTTAATAAAGCCGTATCGATATTTAATTTAGTTAGCTATTCTATAATTATCATAAATATTCAACGATAAGTCGTTGCTTCAAAATAATTTAAGAATGAAATTTAGATAAATCGTAAATTATCGAAACTGATATTTTAACACTTGTTACAATTATTGAAAACTTTTTTATAACTTTCGCACTTAAATATACGCAGAACTACAATTTTACATCCAAAATATTACATATAATATTATGCGCACAGTCGTTACTTCAAAAAATTAATTATCTAAATTCCAATATATCAAAAGCTATCGAAAGACATTTTCAAAACTTTTACCATTATTTAAACTTTTTTAAATACTCACCGCTCGAGATCCATTCCCTCACATGGAAAATTTAAAGTTCGTCCCTCCTCGCTGCAGCCAGCAACACACTTTCTCCAATTTAACTTTGCTTTTGGCATTTCGGCTGTAAAATAACGCTATAAATTATTAAATAAATGCAAATTTATCTAATAAAAATTAAGATATACTTACAATTTCACAAGCTGCGTGCTGTTTTTCTTTCGTTATTCTTCGTTATAACGGCCGTTACAAATGGAGAGTAAAAATTAAAAATGTTTCCATTCCAATTATAATATTATGGGATTTCAATCTGGCCGTCCTTCTTTTTCCAATTGCTAAACGTCAGACCTCCTAAACTTTGACAGTTGCTTGAGTTCAAGAGGTTTTGACGTTTAGCAATTGCGCTCTCATTTAAAGTGAGAGACGAGTTGGGCATCTCTTTATCTAGAGTGCGCTGTCAAAGTTCAAATTTTTTATAACAGTTGATATTGGTGCCACTTAGGAAAGAAATAAGTTTTGAGATTTTTTAAAGTATTTCTTGAGTATTTTTCGGTTTTCCATATAACAGAAAAATATACATAATTAATATTAGTTTAACGAACTAGATATCCTATATGCAGTCTAAATATACATATGTACATGTTTGTTTGAATCCCAAATGATTTTAAAAATTAACTTTGCGGATGTGGTGCAGCTGTACGGGTTTTCTGGATACCCAGTTTCTGGCACATCTCCTGAATTGATGATGATTTAAAATTTCTCCCTTGGTCAGAATGTAATTCTATTGAAACACCATACCCAATTGTTGATGAATACATCCGCTACTCTTTTTTCTCTTACATTTGCTAAAATAGTCTCTGACTACCAAAACATATTTGTTTCTTAAGTTACTGAAAGGAAATGGACCATGGCAATTCGCAGCTGAATTGTACTGCTTCATCTGACCATGATTCCTGGACCTCTGCCCTTTAGCAGCAATGCACGCGATCCACTTCGTAACTGATTGACGATAACCAACCCAATTAAATCTTTGTTTTAAATTTTCCAAGGTTTTAGTGATACCCATGTGTCCTCCACTATAATCTCTTCTTTGGCCTCAGCTTTCGAGCAATGACTGCATTCCAAATTACACGGACGGCGGGATATTGCATCAGCATTTCCATGACTACTACTTTGGAGTCTCTCAATCCACCATGCCAACTGTGTTTCTGGGTTCCTGAATGGTAGAAGCCATTTAATGCTGCTGTCCTCACCCGAAATCGTTGGCCTTACAGTTATTTCTGAAAATGTTTGATACACTTCACCAACGCCAGTAATTCCCTCCAAGTAACACAATCATTCCTCTCTGGCTTGCTTATTGTCTGGCTGTAACCACTTTCTCATGTCCATCAATGACTTTTGATAGAACGCCTCCTACTGCAAACCCACTAGCATCCGTATCCAAAATAAATTTTTAATAATTTGGAACGAATCGTCGATAATAAGTACACAGTCCACGGAAACTCCGCAATTCATGTATATTTATCTTTTACTGCTTCTATCTTTTCATTAGCTGTGCAAATGCTCTCCGTTGTCACTTTGTGTTCTAAATAGCTTACTTCCTAATTGAAAAGGGAAAACCTTTTTGGACTCAGCTCTATACGTCGCTAGCTATCCGTTGGAAAACCTCTTCCAAATTGCTAAGGCGTTCAACGAAGCTTTTACTCAACACGATGATATCGTAGAGGTATACCAAACAGGTCTTCCAGTGTAATCATTTTAATACCTGGTCCATATTTGTGTTGACATCTGGGACATAGTAGCCAAAATCATGTTTATGTCCATAGCGTTTGACTCTAATTCCAAATAAAATACATATTCTTCAACGTTAATGATTTCCGCATCAATGGCCTCTCGCAACCGTGATTGTAATTCAATTTTTAATCCATTTGTCAACAAACCACGTTGCTCCAGCTCCTTTTTCAGTTGTTGAATCTTCAGATCGTTAAACTTGGCCATTTTCAAATAATTATCTCTTTGGGAATTTATTTGACAATCCCACTTCTGACACCAATTGTAACGGATTTCTTGATAAATCGTCTACCTATAACTCACTCTTGAGTTCAATCGCTGGATTGTTAAAAGTCCCAATTCAATGGCTATTCACTTATCTTTATTTCTAATTCGAACAACTTAACGCTGTATTACTTATTATTGGAGTTTCCAACTTCTTGCTTATGTCACAATTGCTCTCAACACGACAACACTCTAACTAGAACAGGGCCTACTGCACAGTCCGGCAGCCCTTATATAGTAGATTTTTAACAAAACTTCGCCTTTAGAATATTCTGGCAACTACGAATTCGCTGTCTAGTTGGTTCTAGTAGTTTATCGCCGATTCTGACTTGTTCTGGTATTCGTGTTCGCCACAATATGTACTTAATTAATATATTCCAAAGTTTTAAGCTTTGTTTGGATGAAATGTGTTGTTTCTTCTTCTAATAAATAGTTTCTGTATTTTTTGGAACTGATGTTTGTCTCTCTCAATACTTTCCTTATTCTTTAAGGTTAAAAGTATTTCTGACCGGGGCATCAAGGGATGTATGACATGTTGAATCGGCACACTTGTTTTCTATGCAGATATCTTAAGCATGCACGACCATGTCTGTGCATTTGATACGGAATGAAATCTTGCAAGCCCAAATCATCCCCATTAATTGTATTGTGCCGGTCAATGAAACTTTCAACTTCGCTTGTGTTATTTGTCTCAGTAGCAAACAATGCTATAAAAAATGTTGCAATCCCAACTATCGGATCAAGCCTAAAACTTTCTTCTTCTAAGCATTCCAATCTGCAGGGGAGGATATAAGTTTTTAAGTATATGATGCCGTCAAATTGTTGTATTAGGATGCTGACAAAGTTTTCATTCCTCAAGTATATAGAATTTTTGCGCAAAAAAAAAGGAAATTGCATTTTTAATTTCAACTCGTAGAACTTATAAGTATAGGAGCACGTCCACACGCACAGAGCGACGATCATAGCGTTGTTTTTCAGAGCGTGCAATTTTTCTATAAGATGTCGTGGATATCCTGTTCTTTCTGCAGTAAATCGTTGGATACGACAATTCCTGAGTATCATTGGCGTTTGTAATGCCCATAAGAAATCTACTTTGTCCTTCAATTCCTCTGCTATCCTTACTATTCTCTTGATGAACAGTAAGCAAGTCTCATTCATTCCAAGCTGTACATTTTCTTGATAGGCATTAAGCAGATCTTTTACTGTTGCCACATCTGCAGGATATGTAATAAATGATCCTCTTTTCCAAAAGAAACTTTTATAGCATCTTTCAAACGCGGCAATTTTGTTGAAGAATGTAATTTTTCTTATTTTTTCACTTCAGGCGGTAACCAACACATATTTCGGACCTTGCTTTATCAACAATGCGTACATATCAAAGATATTAGCAACTCGACGTTGACGTTATCGTTATTGTTCTTCTATATTCCTCCTGGTTTGCCTTTCGCTTTTCAACTGACGATTAGCGGGATCCGATCTGTTTCGTTGAACTATTTTTAGCGTCGTTCGCAAGTTGTTGTCTGGTTTAAAATATGCTTACGATGTCTTCTTTTTGGATCATCTCGACGACTTCTCCTCGATGCTGCATCTAGTTTCCTTTCTTCTTCTCTTATAATTGGTTCCACGATTTTGGGGTCCTGCACTGCAGCTGTATAAAGAGGATTCAAGCGCCTGATTTAATGACCTATTGTTTGGGGCTCCTGCTCTGCTGCTGTCGAATCTGTATTAGTTCGCCTGTTTCAAAGTTTCACGCTGTTGTGGTCCTGCTCTGCAGCTATGTGAAGGAGGTTCTGTCATCTAGTAAAACGTACATAACTGCCGTGAGCTCTTTCTTCATCGCGGTACTCCAAATTTGTACTGCGTAATTGTGCAATATAGACAGCGTTCCTCTGTCAAAGCATTGCGACACCTTTGTTTTTGTGATTGCCTAGATACTCGTGGCATTTTTTTGTGCTACACGTTCTTTGTTGGATATTTGTAGTAGCCCTATTTATCATCTGCAAATTCTTTTGTACTTCATGGAATGGTCAAGTTATTCTCGTAGAAATATTAAAGCGTTAGTTACAAGAGTCATTATACGGATTCTTTCTACCTTGGTTATATTTTCTACCTACTCTTCGAACTATGTTTTATTTTGGACCTACCCATCATCAGTTAGAAAGAAAAGAAAATTATTAATAATATATCGGGAAATAGTTGGGGATTTGTTTATGGGCTTCATTATGTGTGTCTATTCTTAACATAATTTTCAACTTATTTTTCCAAATTAGTTAGATGTTTGCACAAGGCAAAACTTTTCGGCAGATATAAGTACATAATTTTTGTTAAAAGCTCAAACAACAAAATATATAGTAAAATAATCATTTGTTTATAATCTATTATATATGTATAAAGCGGTTTATTATTGTCACAATGTTAAATTATCGGATGAATCTTACATTAGTTCCGCTATTTGCATTCATGGCAAATAAAACAATTCGTTCGGAGATTTCTGCGAAAACAGCCGATCAAAAACTTCTTGGAGAGGAGTGTATTGTGTTCCCCGATAATGAAGGGCACAGTTTTCCAAATTGGACAATAGGCGTGGCACCGCCCACATTTAGGTGAAATCACTATCTCTGAACCTACTTCACCGAAATCGGATAGTAACCACCCCACTGCCCATATAACGCAACTTTAAATTCCATCTGTTATTTTCACTTTCGAGTATCCCAGTACAAATCAAGCATTAGTTAATATATCGGGATAAATATTTGCACGAATATTTCCTTTAATGTATTGCTATCTCAGGTCTAAAAATTGTCAAAATCAGACCATAACTATTCAAGCCCCCAGATACCGGAAACGTGGACCCAAAAGCTTATGGCTGATTTTTTGCTGAATATATCGATCAATCCATGAGATACATACATCATTGAAATTAGGAAAAAATGGTTTTTTGACAATAATATACCCTTGTCAAAAATGGTTTAAATCGGATCAATACTTCCCTTAGCCAATATACTCGTATGTACCTAATATAAAGATTTTCCAACTTCCAGTTGACTTTATACCATATATCGGTCAATGTGAATTATTTTAATAAAATTTAAAAAGCGTGTTTTCTTTGTGCCTAAAATAGATAAAATCGGCGAAAACTTACCTTATCCCCGATATAACTGATAATCACGATTTTCAAACGTCTGCCTGACTTTACTCCATACATATGTTTAAATTTATAAAATTGGTTGAAAATAAGTTCTCAAGTATACCTGGGCAAAAAATACACCCAAAGTTATAGTTTTAGGAAAATTGTCTTATCGCCGACCGTGGTTAGGGCGATTACTATTTATAAAACTACACCTAATACAAGCACTTAACTGAGGATGAATTTTGCTGCAAACTATCTCAAGAGGATCTGACTCTTCCCTAAATGAACCACTTCTTAACATTTCTCTACATCTTTTTAAATCAATGGCCATTTGGACCAACTGAGCCTTTTAACTTCTATTCTCCTGTTCTTTTTCATCTAATTTTACTTTTAGAATCCTATTCTCTTCCCTAAATTTCTTCTTTCTATCTGTTCCTGCTGTCAGACCCTTACCTGTTTGCGCGTCTTTATCACTACTATTTAATAGTTTCTCCTCAAGAAGTGGAAGGGGCTCTAAAATTATTTCGCAATTTTCCTTTTCTAAAAGCGTAAGGAGCTGCCTCGATGCACCGTTTGCATATCGGGAACGGCCCTCGGGCGCAATTTTTTTACATGTCGCATTTTTTCTGAAGAATGCCGTTCAAAAGCAAAAATGTGTTTAGGTGTTTCTTCTTTAAATCTTTCAGAAACACCTAAACGTCTGAGCCAACATTTACGCCTATTAAAAGAAAAAACATAATATAAATACTTAAGTTATAAAATAATATTATATAAAATATATATAATTATATGAGTGCAAAAAGTTGCAAAACACGTAAACTTTTATTTTAATAAAGCCGTATCGATATTTAATTTAGTTAGCTATTCTATAATTATCATAAATATTCAACGATAAGTCGTTGCTTCAAAATAATTTAAGAATGAAATTTAGATAAATCGTAAATTATCGAAACTGATATTTTAACACTTGTTACAATTATTGAAAACTTTTTTATCACTTTCGCACTTAAATATACGCAGAACTACAATTTTACATCCAAAATATTACATATAATGTTATGCGCACAGTCGTTACTTCAAAAAATTAATTATCTAAATTCCAATATATCGAAAGCTATCGAAAGACATTTTCAAAACTTTTACCATTATTTAAACTTTTTTAAATACTCACCGCTCGAGATCCATTCCCTCACATGGAAAATTTAAAGTTCGTCCCTCCTCGCTGCAGCCAGCAACACACTTTCTCCAATTTAACTTTGCTTTTGGCATTTCGGCTGTAAAATAACGCTATAAATTATTAAATAAATGCAAATTTATCTAATAAAAATTAAGATATACTTACAATTTCACAAGCTGCGTGCTGTTTTTCTTTCGTTATTCTTCGTTATAACGGCCGTTACAAATGGAGAGTAAAAATTAAAAATGTTTCCATTCCAATTATAATATTATGGGATTTCAATCTGGCCGTCCTTCTTTTTCCAATTGCTAAACGTCAGACCTCCTAAACTTTGACAGTTGCTTGAGTTCAAGAGGTTTTGACGTTTAGCAATTGCGCTCTCATTTAAAGTGAGAGACGAGTTGGGCATCTCTTTATCTAGAGTGCGCTGTCAAAGTTCAAATTTTTTATAACAGTTGATATTGGTGCCACTTAGGAAAGAAATAAGTTTTGAGATTTTTTAAAGTATTTCTTGAGTATTTTTCGGTTTTCCATATAACAGAAAAATATACATAATTAATATTAGTTTAACGAACTAGATATCCTATATGCAGTCTAAATATACATATGTACATGTTTGTTTGAATCCCAAATGATTTTAAAAATTAACTTTGCGGATGTGGTGCAGCTGTACGGGTTTTCTGGATACCCAGTTTCTGGCACATCTCCTGAATTGATGATGATTTAAAATTTCTCCCTTGGTCAGAATGTAATTCTATTGAAACACCATACCCAATTGTTGATGAATACATCCGCTACTCTTTTTTCTCTTACATTTGCTAAAATAGTCTCTGACTACCAAAACATATTTGTTTCTTAAGTTACTGAAAGGAAATGGACCATGGCAATTCGCAGCTGAATTGTACTGCTTCATCTGACCATGATTCCTGGACCTCTGCCCTTTAGCAGCAATGCACGCGATCCACTTCGTAACTGATTGACGATAACCAACCCAATTAAATCTTTGTTTTAAATTTTCCAAGGTTTTAGTGATACCCATGTGTCCTCCACTATAATCTCTTCTTTGGCCTCAGCTTTCGAGCAATGACTGCATTCCAAATTACACGGACGGCGGGATATTGCATCAGCATTTCCATGACTACTACTTTGGAGTCTCTCAATCCACCATGCCAACTGTGTTTCTGGGTTCCTGAATGGTAGAAGCCATTTAATGCTGCTGTCCTCACCCGAAATCGTTGGCCTTACAGTTATTTCTGAAAATGTTTGATACACTTCACCAACGCCAGTAATTCCCTCCAAGTAACACAATCATTCCTCTCTGGCTTGCTTATTGTCTGGCTGTAACCACTTTCTCATGTCCATCAATGACTTTTGATAGAACGCCTCCTACTGCAAACCCACTAGCATCCGTATCCAAAATAAATTTTTAATAATTTGGAACGAATCGTCGATAATAAGTACACAGTCCACGGAAACTCCGCAATTCATGTATATTTATCTTTTACTGCTTCTATCTTTTCATTAGCTGTGCAAATGCTCTCCGTTGTCACTTTGTGTTCTAAATAGCTTACTTCCTTATTGAAAAGGGAAAACCTTTTTGGACTCAGCTCTATACGTCGCTAGCTATCCGTTGGAAAACCTCTTCCAAATTGCTAAGGCGTTCAACGAAGCTTTTACTCAACACGATGATATCGTAGAGGTATACCAAACAGGTCTTCCAGTGTAATCATTTTAATACCTGGTCCATATTTGTGTTGACATCTGGGACATAGTAGCCAAAATCATGTTTATGTCCATAGCGTTTGACTCTAATTCCAAATAAAATACATATTCTTCAACGTTAATGATTTCCGCATCAATGGCCTCTCGCAACCGTGATTGTAATTCAATTTTTAATCCATTTGTCAACAAACCACGTTGCTCCAGCTCCTTTTTCAGTTGTTGAATCTTCAGATCGTTAAACTTGGCCATTTTCAAATAATTATCTCTTTGGGAATTTATTTGACAATCCCACTTCTGACACCAATTGTAACGGATTTCTTGATAAATCGTCTACCTATAACTCACTCTTGAGTTCAATCGCTGGATTGTTAAAAGTCCCAATTCAATGGCTATTCACTTATCTTTATTTCTAATTCGAACAACTTAACGCTGTATTACTTATTATTGGAGTTTCCAACTTCTTGCTTATGTCACAATTGCTCTCAACACGACAACACTCTAACTAGAACAGGGCCTACTGCACAGTCCGGCAGCCCTTATATAGTAGATTTTTAACAAAACTTCGCCTTTAGAACATTCTGGCAACTACGAATTCGCTGTCTAGTTGGTTCTAGTAGTTTATCGCCGATTCTGACTTGTTCTGGTATTCGTGTTCGCCACAATATGTACTTAATTAATATATTCCAAAGTTCTAAGCTTTGTTTGGTTGAAATGTGTTGTTTCTTCTTCTAATAAATAGTTTCTGTATTTTTTGGAACTGATGTTTGTCTCTCTCAATACTTTCCTTATTCTTTAAGGTTAAAAGTATTTCTGACCGGGGCATCAAGGGATGTATGACATGTTGAATCGGCACACTTGTTTTCTATGCAGATATCTTAAGCATGCACGACCATGTCTGTGCATTTGATACGGAATGAAATCTTGCAAGCCCAAATCATCCCCATTAATTGTATTGTGCCGGTCAATGAAACTTTCAACTTCGCTTGTGTTATTTGTCTCAGTAGCAAACAATGCTATAAAAAATGTTGCAATCCCAACTATCGGATCAAGCCTAAAACTTTCTTCTTCTAAGCATTCCAATCTGCAGGGGAGGATATAAGTTTTTAAGTATATGATGCCGTCAAATTGTTGTATTAGGATGCTGACAAAGTTTTCATTCCTCAAGTATATAGAATTTTTGCGCAAAAAAAAAGGAAATTGCATTTTTAATTTCAACTCGTAGAACTTATAAGTATAGGAGCACGTCCACACGCACAGAGCGACGATCATAGCGTTGTTTTTCAGAGCGTGCAATTTTTCTATAAGATGTCGTGGATATCCTGTTCTTTCTGCAGTAAATCGTTGGATACGACAATTCCTGAGTATCATTGGCGTTTGTAATGCCCATAAGAAATCTACTTTGTCCTTCAATTCCTCTGCTATCCTTACTATTCTCTTGATGAACAGTAAGCAAGTCTCATTCATTCCAAGCTGTACATTTTCTTGATAGGCATTAAGCAGATCTTTTACTGTTGCCACATCTGCAGGATATGTAATAAATGATCCTCTTTTCCAAAAGAAACTTTTATAGCATCTTCCAAACGCGGCAATTTTGTTGAAGAATGTAATTTTTCTTATTTTTTCACTTCAGGCGGTAACCAACACATATTTCGGACCTTGCTTTATCAACAATGCGTACATATCAAAGATATTAGCAACTCGACGTTGACGTTATCGTTATTGTTCTTCTATATTCCTCCTGGTTTGCCTTTCGCTTTTCAACTGACGATTAGCGGGATCCGATCTGTTTCGTTGAACTATTTTTAGCGTCGTTCGCAAGTTGTTGTCTGGTTTAAAATATGCTTACGATGTCTTCTTTTTGGATCATCTCGACGACTTCTCCTCGATGCTGCATCTAGTTTCCTTTCTTCTTCTCTTATAATTGGTTCCACGATTTTGGGGTCCTGCACTGCAGCTGTATAAAGAGGATTCAAGCGCCTGATTTAATGACCTATTGTTTGGGGCTCCTGCTCTGCTGCTGTCGAATCTGTATTAGTTCGCCTGTTTCAAAGTTTCACGCTGTTGTGGTCCTGCTCTGCAGCTATGTGAAGGAGGTTCTGTCATCTAGTAAAACGTACATAACTGTCGTGAGCTCTTTCTTCATCGCGGTACTCCAAATTTGTACTGCGTAATTGTGCACTATATACAGCGTTCCTCTGTCAAAGCATTGCGACACCTTTGTTTTTGTGATTGCCTAGATACTCGTGGCATTTTTTTGTGCTACACGTTCTTTGTTGGATATTTGTAGTAGCCCTATTTATCATCTGCAAATTCTTTTGTAGTTCATGGAATGGTCAAGTTATTCTCGTAGAAATATTAAAGCGTTAGTTACAAGAGTCATTATACGGATTCTTTCTACCTTGGTTATATTTTCTACCTAATCTTCGAACTATGTTTTATTTTGGACCTACCCATCATCAGTTAGAAAGAAAAGAAAATTATTAATAATATATCGGGAAATAGTTGGGGATTTGTTTATGGGCTTCATTATGTGTGTCTATTCTTAACATAATTTTCAACTTATTTTTCCAAATTAGTTAGATGTTTGCACAAGGCAAAACTTTTCGGCAGATATAAGTACATAATTTTTGTTAAAAGCTCAAACAACAAAATATATAGTAAAATAATCATTTGTTTATAATCTATTATATATGTATAAAGCGGTTTATTATTGTCACAATGTTAAATTATCGGATGAATCTTACATTAGTTCCGCTATTTGCATTCATGGCAAATAAAACAATTCGTTCGGAGATTTCTGCGAAAACAGCCGATCAAAAACTTCTTGGAGAGGAGTGTATTGTGTTCCCCGATAATGAAGGGCACAGTTTTCCAAATTGGACAATAGGCGTGGCACCGCCCACATTTAGGTGAAATCACTATCTCTGAACCTACTTCACCGAAATCGGATAGTAACCACCCCACTGCCCATATAACGCAACTTTAAATTCCATCTGTTATTTTCACTTTCGAGTATCCCAGTACAAATCAAGCATTAGTTAATATATCGGGATAAATATTTGCACGAATATTTCCTTTAATGTATTGCTATCTCAGGTCTAAAAATTGTCAAAATCAGACCATAACTATTCAAGCCCCCATATACCGGAAACGTGGACCCAAAAGCTTATGGCTGATTTTTTGCTGAATATATCGATCAATCCATGAGATACATACATCATTGAAATTAGGAAAAAATGGTTTTTTGACAATAATATACCCTTGTCAAAAATGGTTTAAATCGGATCAATACTTCCCTTAGCCAATATACTCGTATGTACCTAATATAAAGATTTTCCAACTTCCAGTTGACTTTATACCATATATCGGTCAATGTGAATTATTTTAATACAATTTAAAAAGCGTGTTTTCTTTGTGCCTAAAATAGATAAAATCAGCGAAAACTTACCTTATCCCCGATATAACTGATAATCACGATTTTCAAACGTCTGCCTGACTTTACTCCATACATATGTTTAAATTTATAAAATTGGTTGAAAATAAGTTCTCAAGTATACCTGGGCAATGTCAAAAATAATGCAATCAGCCCTTCCATTTCTATTTCCCCAACGATTTTAGTATAATTTTCGCTGACCAGAAGTAAAATATAGTAATAAAACCAAATTTGATTGTCATCTATGCACCTTTTCACATTTCTTAATATAATATAATATTTGCCAACACTTAAAGGTACTTCCTCGGCTTTGATTCTTGGAAGTTGCAAGAGTATGGAATGTTCCGTTACACCCGAACTTTGCCCTTTCTTACTTGTTTTAAGTTTATTTAGTTTGATTACTATCCTGGTAGCTATTGATTCGAAAATAAGTTTACAATATAGCAATTCAGAGTATTGTGCATCTGAGTTCGTAAAATTATGCAATTGCAAATATTTACCATGAACTGTGAACATATTTTGGAGGTTTCGTTGCAACCCATGTTGCATACCATTAATTTACAGCTGATTGGTAAAGAAAAACATTTTATAAAATTTTCACATAAATTAGAAAACTTTTCAATCAATTATACTCGTACTGACTGTGCTGACTTTTTGCCAATGAATTTCCACAACAGCCGGTTTTTCGTTACCGGAATTGACTTGGATTTTACCCGACCAAGGGCTGTTATTTCGGCTATCTAACCCTGTTTGGATCGGTAAGTGTTAGTTTAAGGTTGTCGTCATTAGAGCAACACTTAGCAGCAGGGTTGCTCCGTATCCTCTTGACTCGTGGTGGCATCGAGTTCAACTCGGGCCCAGAGGAATTATTTTGCTGCATATGCGCTAAAAGGCTTTATCCAAACTCCACCTCGGTTAGGTGTAATACATACAATGGATGGAGCCATCTTAGGACATGCTCAGGTCTTAAGACACATAGGGAATGTACCACAAGTTACGTTTCCCCATGCTGCCAACGCAATACTGCGACACCAGGCTTAACGGCTGTGCAATCTGCACCATGTTCGCGCACTGCGCCGCCACTCCAGTCGAGTGTCCAAGAAAGGACCTCTACGGCCCTAAGGAGCTCTAGGCAGCATGACTCCCAGTCTGACCAAAACCCCCCTACCTAGGAAGCCCCCACCTGAATTATGGGCACCTGTAATAGCTTGCCCGATAGTACCATCGCTAGTGGTGGTCTGACAAATAGCATAACCTGGAGACCTATATAGACTCTCGCATCAGACCATCTGCTCATAATTATCTCGATCGAGAAACCTCCCGACTTTATTTCTGTGGACAACCGCACCTTCATCAACTTTAACAAAGCTAACTGAGTCGCCTTCACAGAATTTACTGAGAGCACCTTCAACGCACTATCCATTCCTATGGACGTCATCGTTGGCGAGCATCAATTCCGCAAGGTGATCGCTGCTGCTACTACTCGTTTCATACCAGCTGGAAGAAATCCCGGAACTCCGCCCTAATTTCCCAGCCGAAGCAGCTGTATTAGCAAACGAGTGCGACACCTTACGCCATGCCGATCCCTGTGATCCCCGAATAAGGGATCTCAATTTGGAGATTCGGCAAATGGTAAATCAACATAAGTGGGCAAAATGGATAGAGCACCTGAAGTCCTGCAATCTCTCCACCGGTGTAAGTAAGCTTTGGACTACTGTTAAGGCCTTGTCTAATCCGAAGAGACATGACGACCGGGTTGAAATTCAATTCGATGGCCATGCCTCCTCGGACCCGAAGAAGTGCGCGAGCTATTTTAGCCGGCACTTTTCACTGCACGGTTCGACTGACGGCTGCGCAAAATGCCAAAAGACTGCGCACCACTTATTTTCACCGATGGGGAGGTGCAGAGTGTCATCAAAAAGGCCAAATCGTCTAAATCCATTAGCCCTGACGGAATAAGCATGCTGATGCTAAAACATCTAGGCTTGACGGGAGTAAGCTACCTCACCAAGGTCCTCAACTTTTCGATATCCACTCTTCAAATACCCGATGTGTGGAAAGTCGGAAGAGTGGTCCCACTACTGAAACCTGGGAAACCCGCCAACAAAGGGGAGTCTTATCGCTCGATAACTCCTTTCCCCAGTAGTGAAGGCACTTGAGGCCTTGCTACTCCCGACGTTCACTCATCACCTGAGTCTAGCAGACCATCAGTATGGCTTCCCAAAAGTGCACAGCATCACCACAGCACTTAGCGTTATAAACGCCCAGATAATTCATGACGTAAACCAGAAGCGACCCTGCGAAAGGACGATCGTCGTAGGGTTGGACCTGTCAAAAGCTTTTGACATAGTCAATCACACAACGCTACTTGAGGACCTAGAACAATCAACGCTCCCTCCAGGGCTGAAGCGTTGGACCATGAACTATCTGAGCGGTCGCCATTCATCCGTACTGTTTCGAAGCCAGAACTCCAAACTTAGAAGAATTAAACAGGGGGTTCCACAGGGCGGTGTCCTCTCCCCACTACTGTTTAATTTCAACATTTCGAAACCCCCCCAACCACCAGCGGGAATTTTCGTGACCTCGTACGCTGATGACTGCTTGATATTGACGTCGGGCAATGGAATCGATGGCATGTGCTCAAAAGTAAACAGCTCCTCCGCTCAAAAGTAAATACTTCTCCGACCATTCTCGCTTTTTCTCTGCAAGGAGTCTGACACTCTCCCCCACTAAATCCACAGCGACCATATTCACAAATTGGACGAAGGAATACAGACTGAACATTTTAGTCGATGGCACAAAAATTCCAACAGTTAATAACCCTAAAATTTTAGGCGTAACATTGAACAGTCTGTGCTCCTGTGTCGACGACAACCAAACTATCACTTACTATCGAAGCGGGGACTAGATAACCGTTACAACAACAACAACACCAATAAGTGCTCAGAACAAAAATCACTTACCTCTACTTCTGCAGCTTCCTTCAAGAAATTCATGGCCATGGTTATTTATATTTTTGACAACAGCTGGCAATTTGCAAACTTCACAATACAATGGTGTTTTAGTGTTGCTTCTTTACAAGAGTGTAGCAGGTGAATCCCTGTTCATTTAGGAAGTGTAAAGCAAGCAAGCAACAAGAATGCAAGACCATTTGAGCAAGATTCTGAATTGCCCTATTGTACAATGTGTGCAATTATAATATGGATTTTAGCTCTGGGTCATGCTACGACTCATTTACTTGTTATTTAGATTGGTAAAAATTCTATGTAAAAACAAATTTGAACTGTTTAAAAGAAACCTATTGGAATTGATAACATTTACTTTATTTTTGAAAATACATAAATATAACATAAATATACATATAATGAATACTTGGTTTTTTATATCCAACAAGAAGTTGTTCTAAATAGTTACTAATCCCATTACTGTTTACAACTCCACTCAGATAAATTGAAGTTAGAAGAAGAAAATTGAAGAACATTTTAACTGCATAATATAAACGTATCGTTTAGTATATTTATTGACAACTAACTTAATTTGTAGTTTTATTGATGTTGCCAATCCAAAATAGTGAAAATTTGTCAAAAAGTAAAGACTTCGTGTTTACTGAAATCCATTAGAACATTTAAGTACCAAGTAAGGAAATTTGAAAGGAATAAGGAGCATATTGTTTTTTTATTAAATGAGATGAAGGAACACTTCCAAAAACGTGAAGGAGAAACGGTTCAACAAGTTTTCCAATTTATTTCTATGTACTTGTACAAAATAAATTTTCAAAATTCCTGTTAATATTTTTCCAAAACAAACTGCACTAATGTTCTAACTGAAAAACTGTAGCAGTTTCCCATTTTTGATAATATCGACGGTAAGCCACAAAAAAGTTGAACTTGGAGTTGTTATTAATGATATCGAATTTAAAAACTCTAACTAAAATGCAGTTGAGTTGTAAACCGTAATAGTGACATACGTTTAAATACTTTAGTACATAGTCTGAATAACTGATTCCTTTTCCACTAGCTGCCGGACTTTCATGCACCCATCGGAGCCACAAGAGAATAGACGCCCATAATTGTCTATAAGCACTTGGCTGACACCTTGGCCAATATGTTTAAAGAAACTGTTTTTGGCATGTTCAGCCGGGTATGCGTTAATTAACGAATACTGATTTAAGCTCCATATCTGAAAATACAAATAAAAAAAAACGTTAAAATGTGTTAAATATTTTATTGAAAAGACTTGAGTTATTTCCAATATTAATATTTTCAAACAACCAGGAAATTTAGTTCTTGTTTTGTGTCACCACAATACCGTATAGGGACTTGTATACTCTGATCGTCTTTAAGATTTTCTGCAATCATTAACGAGCTGACGAGCTAATATTTTATTTTCGAATTATTAGAGAAATCTAATGTATAAAAATAAATCACCTAGTTGTTCCGAATTGATAACTAATTAGTTACATTAGAAAATCGTAACCATTAAATTTATTATAATTTTTTATTTAAAAATTTTTTTAAATATTTTTACGAATTGCGAAATATATATTTGATAGCGTCCGAACTTAATTCACCCTCAATTGTTTAGAAGCTTGTTTTTGTCTTTAAAGAGGTTTCAGTAGAGCAAAGTTGAGAAACAGTGTTCTTGTTATAAGTTCAATGAATTTCTGACTAAGAAGCATTTCTCTTCGACCTAAGCTTTCCATCAATTGTAAAATTGTAAGCAATGTCAATTGTAAAATTAACGCAAACAAGTTTTTAACTTATGCTGACTATATGCGAGTGGAATTTATGGAGAGGAAATCCTCAATCTCACAGTATGCCACATGACAGTATTCCAAACTCAGTTCATGCACAGCATCGGTTGTCAACAATATTAGTTGAATTTGAAAATTGAAAGAAATCGCGATTGATATCTTTTAGAAGGGACGAGTGGGTGTATGAATTGGTAATCACAAGAAAATTTTAATATTTTGGTCTTATTTATTTTTTTTTATGTTACGTTTGCGAAATATCTGTAAAAAATTACCTTGGAAAACATACAATTAAACCAATCAATAATGCATAATAATGTATTATTTTCTAACTATAATCAGTGACTTACCTTAATATCACCTTCAGCAGATCCTGTAGCGAAAAATTCTTCGTGCGGATCAAGAGCAATACACTTTATAGTAGCATCATGCGCCTGGAAAATATTAATTTTAATTATCTATTATGTTTGCATTACAAAAAAATAATAGGTAGTCATTGTTATTTTACATCATTAACAACTTAGTGGGAAATCTTTGCCGAAAGTTACAAAAACCAGCTGTGCAATAAAGCCGCGCTGCATATTTATTTTTTTAATTAAATTTCAAAGTTGAAACTCTGATCATTATAAAAAAAGTGAGAGTGACATATCCAGACTATAGTCGATAACTGTCTGTCTGATTATTTCATTACGTTTGCCAAAAATTTATATGAGCCTGCCAACAATTTTGTCAACTAAGTACATTTTTGTCACTTCTTCCATGAAATTTGTCAAGAAATCGGATTTAAGAAACAAAACATAATCATAACAATGCATGAAGCAATTATTAGGAAGGACTGACTTTTCCAGATTTCCCAATTTTAACACATTTTTAAATGTATGATTTTTCTGAAAATATATTTTATATTTGTATATAATCATTTACTAATACTAATAATAGCTATATAGTCCGATGTACCTGAAATCGGTGTTTAAGAGTCCTCTGCCTTATATCAAAGACGCAAACATCACCTTTTTTTCCACAGGAAATCAACAATTGATGTTGCGGAGCAAAACACATGCATGACGATCCTTGATCGTGACATGTAAAGGCTATAGGAAATAAAGGTAATATGTAATATTAGTACTGATCAATTATTAGTTTGTATGTAATTTGTCATTGATTAAGTCTATTGAAATTACATATTCTAAATACATACATATGTATGTATATAGTTTCTCTATAATATACTTAATTAGGTAAATGGTTGTCAGTTATTGATCTATGGTACAGGTGTTGACATACATATTTTATATTAAAAACGATTGAGGTGTCTTTGAAGAGTCATCTCTCTAGAAACTTTAAGTTTTTAGTTGCCATCTGCCGTATCTAGAAAACTTACTATAAACAATCTAATTCATAATTCGGGAATTCATTTTGATTTTAAAAAATCTAAGCAATCATTTTTTTTCAAATGTTTCAAACTATGTATGTATATTTTTTAGTTACATATATGTAACTATAAATACTTTTAAATTATTTTCCAATTTTTTGTAAGCGTGTAGTCAGTTTAAGTCTCTACCTTTTATATCCTTATTCGCCAACGACTTTCTACCTCTCAGATCAACATGTGGAAAATATTATATTTAACTGTATGACGATATATGTATGTACACTCGGCAGAAAAAGTCTGCGTACACACTTATGTATTATTTTCTTTTGTTAAAAAATATTTTTTATATACAAAATTTTAGATGAAATCACATTAAGTGCTTTATTGCTAGTTTATGCATAATTTAATAGAACTTAAAGCAGTGAAAATCTGATACCTTAGTTTAATCGATAAATTTACACAAAATTGTCATTTCGTAGCGCAGAAAAAGTCTGCGTACAAGTAGTAAAATGGGAATTCTTCCCGCAAAAACCTAGAGAAAAAGTGTAGGAAAGTTATAGTTACAGTTGTTTTCGTAAAAGTAGCAATTTTAAACGACCTTTGTTTTACTCAGTTTGTTTTTAAAATCGTGAGATCGAATAACGCCTAAAAGAAAACAAAGAGATTTTCTGAAAGGTAAATTATGGTTAAATTTTTGGCAGAAAGAAAAATATACGGTGAAATCAGTCGAATTGTTGGAAGAGCACATTCTTCCATAAAAAGAATACTTAAAAATTTTAAACAGCGGCTTTTTTATATCTCGGCCCGTCCAGGGTGTCCAAAAATACTAGCATAGCGTGAAACACCTAGCCATGTGACAGAAAATATGAAGTAAAACCCCCGACTTACTGCAACCAAAATCGCTCAAAATTTTAAGAAAACTTTAAGGAATCTTTCACACACAGAAAGTCATTCATAGCGTTAGTCAATAGGCAAGTACAAAATATTGGCGTGGTTTTGGCAGAAAGTTATTTTGTTCAATGAAAACAAGTTTTGGGTTTATGTTGAACCAGGACTTACATCCCTTCAACAGAAACCTCTGAGCTTGTCTATTTTATGCCAAAACCTCTAGCGGAAGTTTCAAAACGTTGGGAATATCCGACTTCCTATTAAATTTTAAGAAGACTTCGGTGAAAGAATATCTTTGCTCAACTTATGTACCCTACCCTGTACGCAGACTTTTTCTAATGGATGTTTTATTCGTCGGCATGTTTTGCTTTGATTATATGGTATTGTCGGAAATTTAATCACTTTTATTTTCATAAAACCACATTTTTAATGTCTTTTAATGAATATCAAATAAATTGGTTTTTATAAAAAGTATCTAAAATTATTTTTCCAACGATTTATGTTTGTTGGTACCTTGTACGCAGACTTTTTCTCCTAGTGTTTGTATGTACATGGTTGTAAAAATTTTGTTTTATAAATACTACTTAAACAAACGTATAAACTTTTTCATCATATCTTAAGTAATATGATTGTACTTACCAGAAACGCACGATTTTTTGTGAGGCAATAATGTATCCCAAATATTTATATTTTTATTTTCAGAGCTTTGACCGGCTGAAAATAAAAAATAGTAAGAATATATATACAGTTCAAATTTTCTACATGTATTTCTTCCTATATTTTTAAGTTCAAAATGCAAAAACAAAAATGTATATTCCTATTTTCATTTTTGTGACAACAGGATTTTAGTGTAAGATCAAGTAAACACAGGCACCATTAAGTCTGCGTTCAGCTTTAAAATTAGTTACAAAAATATTAAAAATGATAAAGAACAATTAAATTCAATACAAAAATTACTTTCATCCGAAAATATTACTCCAAAATTCCGGCAACATACTTATATAATTATGAGCAAATTCAATGCGCATCCGCCTGTTTACAAGTGAAATATATGGTTTCTTCCGAGCGACTCTACCATGATATCCAGCTTTTCGTAAAATTTTTCTAGCAGTTTCGACATATATGGTTTTTTTAATGGTTATAATTATCTTTGTGGACTTTTTCAACTATCTTTGTGGACGTAATTCGAGGGTTAACTTTCACCGTATTTATTATTTTCTGTTCTTCCCGAGCTGATAATATTTTCGGACGGCCAGATCGCGCGGTTTTGATTCCGGTTTTTTATACTCTCGCAACCTGTTGATACAGAGTATAATAGTTTTGTTCACCTAACGGTTGTTTGTATCACCTAAAACTCATCGAGTTAGATATAGGGTTATGTATATATAAATTATCAGGATGAAGAGACGAGTTGAAATCCGGGTGACTGTCTGTCCGTCCGTGCAAGCTCTAACTTGAGTAAAAATTGAGATATCTGTATGAAACTTGGTAGACATGTTTCTTGGTACCGTGAACTTGCCATAACTAAGCTCCGCAATAAGATACAAGACTGTTATTTGGTACACAGGATCACATTAGGGACGGGCATCTGCAGGAAGTTTTTTAAAGTGGGCGTGGTCCCGCCCCTAATAGGTTTAATGTGCATATCTCCTAAACCGCTAATGCTATAATAACAAAATTCACTGGAAGTAAATGTTTTTAGAACCTCTACCTACAGTGTGAAAATAGTTTAAATCGGGCAACTCCGCCCACTCCCCAAAAACGGTAAAGTTAAAAACTAATAAAAGCGCGATAAATCCAGCACTAAACACGCCAGAGACATTAAATTTTATCTCTGGGATGGTATGAGATGACTTTATAGGAACCGCGTTCAAAATTAGACAGTGGGCGTGGCACAGCCCACTTTTAGGTGAAAACCCATATCTTGAGATCTGCTTAACCAATTTCAACCAAATTCGGAACGTAACATTTATATCTCTATGTTATAGTGCGAAAATGGGCGAAATCAGATTACAACCACGCCTATTTCCCATATAATACCATTTTAAATTCCGTTTGATTCTTTCACTTTCCAGTATGCAAATCAAGCAACAATGATTGTATCGGGGTAAAACTTTGCGTGAATAATGCGTTTAAAGTAAATTGTTAAAATCGAACCAAAACCGTTCAAGCCCCTAAGTACTAAATATGTGGACCCCAGTGCCCATAGTTGACCTTCTACCGAAAATATCAGTCAATCCACAAAGAAATCTTAAACGAGTATACCATTTGACCTTGCGAGAGTCCACCTTTCCTTTGCACCTTCTCATTCTTCTAAGTTCTCTGCACATACGGCTCTCTTAACATGCCCAACGGCGAATATTTAAGATACTATAATAATAATATGTATGCCAAGCTGGGAATATTGATATGCCATTTGAAAGATATTCCCTTTTATTGAACTATTATTTACTTTTTTAAAATTATTTTATGTTAATTCATTTTTACTTTATTGCGAGTTATTAGTAATAATGTAGAAATATTTTGATATATTTCTTAAAATAATTCATGTACTTGACACCATTATGGAGTCACAAAAGTACAGAATTGTGTTTTGCTGTCGGCATTTTCATATCATGTGTACATGTAAAGAAATATGAAAGAAAAATATTTGTAAATTTGTTTAAAAATCACATACATATGTATACATGTAGATATATACACGTTAAGTCACCGATTGTTATCACTTCCCTTGCCGCTCTAACAGCTTTGCCTACAAATCATTATAAATATGTACATATGTTTATATATGAACATGCATACATATTGACGCAGGTTTTTGCGACTCACGGAAAAATATTTTAGAATTGTATAAAATTGTAAAATATTTTTAATCGGCAAAAGCTTTGTTGTCACTTTCGTCACTTCTTCCTGTGTTTTGTATGCATGCAGGGTTGTCACTTTTCCCTTCTAGAGGGAACATCAGAAAGTTGGGTCAGTCTGCGCTTATTGCATGTGGGCCAGCATTCATGAATGAAAATGTTGTTTTTGTGTGATTAACTACAAATTTAGGATTTGTCAATTTGGCTGCTGTATTGAATTATGATGCTGTTCATGCTATTATAACAATGTTTGTACTTTTTCTATTGGCTGACAAACTTGCATTTGTACGCTTATGTGTGCATATCTAGATTTGTGTATGCATCACTAATTTCAGAGGCATATTTGTACATACATACTTACATATAAATCAGTGCGTGCACATATCTTTATTGTTAAGTGATAATATGGTGTATGCATTAATTCGTGCGGTTTTTTTTTTACGAAAATTAAGACTTTATTGTGAAAAAATTGTTATAAATTTAATGTTCAAAGTATTGCCCATCGGAAGCTATGATGTTTGCCCATCTTTCTGGCAGTTTGTGGATCCCATCCCAAAAGAACTTCTCCGGCTTGGAGGTCAAGAAAGAATCAATCCAATTTCTGATACCCTGTTCTGAAGAGAAGCGTACTCCGGTGAGGGCATTTTGCATTGATCTGAACAAGTGGTAATCGGAAGGTGCTATGTCTGGGCTATAAGGCGGATGAGGTAGAACTTCTCACCCACATTTTTCCAAATAGTTTTTAACTGGCCTTGCAACATGTGGCCGAGCGTTGTCATGATGAAAAATTATTGATTCGTGTCTGGTCGCATATTCTGGTCGTTTTTCCGCGATGGCCTTTTTCAAACGAATCAATTGTTTTCGGTAGAGGTCCCCATTGATCGTCTGACCCGATTTCAATAGCTCATAATAGAGCACACCCTTGTGGTCCCACCAAATACATAGCATAACCTTAGCAGCATGGATATTCGGCTTTGCCGTGGATGTTGATGGTTGGCCGGGCTTCACATACGATTTCTTGCGCTTTGGGTTATCATAATGAATCCATTTTTCATCGCCAGTGACAATCCGATGCAAAAACGACTTCTTTTGGTGGCGTTGAAGCAACATTTCCGACATGCAGAATCGACGTTCGACGTCTCTTGGCTTTAATTCATAAGGCACCCAATTTCCAAACTTCTGGATGAATCCTAATGATTTTAATCGTCTGGAAACAGTTGCTTGATCAACTCCTAATACTTTTGCAAGTTCTTCTTGCGTCTGGCATGCATCTGCGTCGAGCAATGTCTCCAATTCTTTGTCTTGAAGTTTGTTTGGCTGTCCGGGTCGTTCTCCGTCGTCTAAGTCGAAATTGCCACTTTTAAACCGTGCAAACCACTTTTGGCACGTTCGTTCGGCTAAAGCATGGTCACCATAAACGTCCAGTAAAATACGATGGCTTTCGGCAGCACTTTTCTTCATGTTAAAATAATGAAGAAGAACTCCCCGCAAAAACACTTTATCTGGTACAAATTTCGACATTTTCAAATGAATGAAACAAATTGTTGTTCACGCTCAAACAATTTATATCTACTGAAAACGACGCGAAATGGCAGTACCTTTGAAATGAATATAGCCACAGATGAATACGACGCGAAATAATACTAGTAGAGCCCTCTCTTAGAAAACCGCACGAATTAATGCATACACCATTGATGTACATATGTTCATACGTAAATTATTAATTCTGTAACAATTGAAATTAGAAAATTATGAAAATAGTAAAATACCATTTTTTGCATAATCTTTCACATTTTATCAATGTAGCATATGTGCAAAAAAATCATATTTTATCAATTTTTCATCATAAAAATTTCTCATTCATTTCATTTTTCTCTTTATGTTTGGAGATACGTATTTTGCCAGAGAACGTTGTTATAATATCTAATTTCTGTTAAAGAACAGCAAATACTACAGGAAATGGAGAACTCCCTGATCTCAATTTTTTAGCTCTGTTAGCCGCCCAATCGAGCATCATACAAATTCAATTTGCACCTTCTCGTTCATTTACGTTCTCTGGTATGTGTACAGATTCACCGCTGTTATAAAAGCGAGATGTGTTATTTGTTTCTCCTACTTGTGAGGTGAAATCCCCGACTAAAATTTTACAAATGTCCGCTGTCGAACCTGCATCTTCTCGTTCATTTATGTTCTTTGATTTCACGTTAATTTCTGTGGTGACTATTTTGATCGCAGTTTCACAGGAATTTCTGTGGCGACCGTTCGGACTGCTGTTCTACCAGAAAATGTAAATGAACGAAAAGGTGCAAATTGAATTTTGTATGATGCTCGATTGAACGGCTAACAGAGCTGAAAAAATCAGAGCAGAGAATTCACCATTGACGATGGTATTCGCTTTATAACAACGCTCTCTGGCATAAATACGTATCTACCAACATAAAGAGAAAAATGAAACACTTTAAACCAAAAATACAAATGCCACTTCACATATGCATGATTATTTTTTGTTGTATAAACTATTTTTATGATATAAAATTGATAAAATGTCATGTTTTGCATAAATGCGAAAGATTATGAAAAAAAAAAATATTTTAATTTTCTAATTCCAATTGTTACAAAATTAATAATTTATGTATGTACATACATACATACTTATGTACATCAATTTGGAGTTCATTTAAATTCTCTGGTGTGTAAACATGGAGGAATAGAATTTTTGATATTATCACTTATCAATAAATACATGTGCGCACACTGCTCTATATGTAAGTATGTATGTATGTACAAATATGCTTATGAAATTCGTAATGCATACACAAATCTACATATGCACATATAAGCGTACAAATGCAAGTATGTCAGTCAATAGAAAAAGTACAAACATTGTTGCACAAAAATAAGAATTGTCTTAAATAGCATGAACAGCATCATAATTCAATACAGCAGCCAAATTGAAAAATCCTAAATTTGTAGTAAATCACACAAAAACAACATTTTCATTCATGAATGCTGAGGCACATGCAATAAGCGCAGTCGTTTCATTCATAAAAGCAAACGCCTTACACATTTCCCCGAGCATGCGTGTGCCTACAAGCGTCTTTTCGCGACGATATTAAAAGCTAGAAATCATAAATTGAACAACTTTCTGATGTTCCCTTTAGAATGGAAAAGTGACAACCCTGCAAACCCACAAAACACAGAAAAAAGTGACGAAAGTGGCGACAAATCTTTTGTCGATTACAAGTATTTTACCATTCTAAACTATTTTTTCGTGGCTCACAAAAACCTGCGTCAATATGTATGCACGTTCATATATAAACATACATACTTACAAAGATATGTGGGCAAAGTTGTTAGAGCGGCAAGGGAAGCGATGACAGTCGGCGAGCGTTCTTTTATTTTTTCGGCCCATCTCGGATTTTGTACCAACAACACAATGTTGTCACTTTGTCGTCGCGTAAGCCAGCACATTGACTCTTTGTCATGAAAGCAAAAAACGTTAGCTTCGATCATTGGTTGACCGTGTCAACGGAGATTTCACATGAAGCAATGAGTGTACATATCTACATGCACATGTTGCATATCCTACGAATTCTCTAGTTGAGAAAAGCAACATGTAGGATGAATGTAAAATGCCGACGAAAATCACAATTCTGTACTTTTGTGACTCCATAATGGTGTCAAGTAGATGAATTATTTTAAGAAACATATGAAAATAATTTTAAATTATTACTAATGACACATAATAAAGTAAGAATGAATTAACATAAAATAATTAAAAAAATAATAAATAAAAGTTCAATTAAAGGGAATATATTTCAAATGACATACATACATATATAAATATTCCCTGGCATACATATCAGCCTCATTTCTCTTCAATATACTCCGGTTGGGCAAGTTAAGAGAGTTGTATTTGTACATACTTGTATGTATTCCCCGCTGTTATAAAAGCGAGAAATCTTATTTGATTGCTGCTTGTGATGTGAATTCCTCGACTGAAATTTTACAAATGCACCGTTTTGTTCATTTATGTTCTCTGGTTTTACATTAATTTTTGTGGCGACTATTATGTTCGCAGTTTCACAAGAATTTCTGTGGCGATTGATCGGATTATCGTTTCAGATAAATTTCTGTGGCATCTATAGTTTGGATAATTCCTGGAAAAAGCAATTGATAGCAAACCTGATAGCAGAGACAGGGAGAGTTTCTGCTGCTAAGTGACGTCTGAACCTAGTACCGCGGATATTAGGAGACAGATAGAGAAGCATACATTCATTCATATATGTGAACTATGAGATATAAAGTCAGAGTCAAAAGCTAGTACAAGCATATAACATATACATGCTTCTAAAACCATTTACTTTCTGTTTTTAATAGAAAAACAACTTAATTTTTTGTGTGCTTTTAATAATCCCACAGTTTTTAGTTTTATTCAATGAAAAATCCGGCTAAAAAAACTTAAGAATTTACAAAATATTCAAGTTCCAGGAAAAAGTATCTGAAAAATGCATTCAAAAGTTAGTACACAAGCGGTATAAGAGTTCTTTTTTATACTATGTTACCTTAGTCAAAAAAATTAAAACCAATATTTTGTGGGGCCACCATTAGACTTTATAACGGCTTCCATACGCCTTTGCATGGAGTTAACCAAATTTTAAGCAACCTCACTTGAAATTTTAGCCTATTCTTCAGTCAAGGCATTCCGCAAATTATTTTTTGAGGTTATTGGTATTTTTCTAATGTTGCTTTTGTTACTAAACACAACGACATTGGTACATTGAGGACAGTCCCATTGGACGGCTTGTACCACTAGTGGTACAAAGAAAGAAATCAATTAACTTAAAAAAGTTTGTAAATGAACTGAATTAAAACTATTTAAGCGGTATATATTATATTAGTAAGTTACAGAGCAGCCAGATGCCGAGAACAACAAATTCGTTCGCCGGCGGGAACGTGTTAAATTAGTTTTGGCGAAGTTAAGCCTTTGATATTACAAATGCAAGGCTTCTTCCTTGGTGTCCTCCTATGCAAGCCATTAATATTTAGGAATGAGAGTATAGTAGAGGCACTGACTTGGGATTTTTCTAAACTTCTCTCACAATTTTACGAACTTCGGTATCACTTCTGTTACGGGGACGACCAGAACGTTTAGCAGTTTCTGTGTTACCCCGCAATTCGTAATTGCTAATAATTGTTTGGACAGTTGAACGACTTTTCTTAGCTATTTCACCTAAAGACTTCCCGTTTTTACGATGCTGTACCACCAATGTTCTTAGATCTGTTAAAAGCTCCTTTTCACAAACCATTTTGAGCGCATTTATGACACAACCTACAACAACTATCGCGAACTAATATTCTGCAAAACTTTAGGTAGGCGGTTTACTTATAATCATAAGCTTCGGCGTAAAGACGGTACTTATAACGCTTTAAGCATGCCTACTGTATGCTAATTTTTGACTGTATTTCTGCAGGCACTTTTTCTTTACACTTAAGTATTCTGTGCATTTCATCTTTCTTTTAACGGACTACTGTGTTAAATGAAGTACAAAATAGCGAGATTATCAATAGTTAAAAAAAAAAAAACATTTATAAGAATTAACATGGTTTTAGACCTCACATGTATGCTAAGTTTTGACGTTGACTGTACAAAGAGTCAAGCCTGAACATTACATCTGAAGATATGACTAACTTACTAATTGTGGCCATATCCTCCAGCACAAAACTTTATACAATTATGTAAATTTAATATTTTCTGTAAAATTAAAGTTTAAAATTCTGAAATTTGAAAGCTGCAAAAGGGTCTAAGTAGAGGGCACATGAGAAACCTTGGAAGAATTAAAGGAAAGTTTTTTATGGGGTTGGTTGTCTTCAATCAATTCCGGAGTGGATTATCAATTATGCTGTGTGCATTACAGCTAAAGCTCCGAGGTTGGGTGTGCCATGTGAGCGAACCGCTATGGATGTATCTGGTCAATTTTCCACCAGTAAATTAGGAAAAAACTAGGTTTTGGCAGTCATGGACTGTTTCAGTAAATAGCCAGAGTAATACCCAATCTAATCAAGAAGCTGAGAGAATAGCGAACGTATTCATCAGCAATTGGGTAACAAGATATGGTATTTCAATTGAATTACGTTCTGGCCAAGAAAAAAATCAACTCTAATTCAGGAGATATGCTAGATTGGGTATCCGGAAAACGCTACATCAGCAGTCTGATGGCATGGTAGAACGATTTAATCGAACTCTAGAAGCACATTTGAGAAAAGTGATTAAACAAATATCCAAAAATTAAGATACCCATATATCCTTGTTCTTGACGACATCCTGATGATTCTCGATCTGCTATTAATAAAAGAACACGGAAGACTCGTTTACTTAATCTTTAGTAATGAGCTTCGGTTACTGATAGATTTGCAGTTTGAAATTAACGCCAATGGGAGAAGGGATGCTAAGGAAGCATTATAAAAGGCAATATTGGAGAAGTACTTGCTAACGTGAGACAGCGCATGCAAAATATGAGTGACAAAATGAAGGTAAAATGCGATAAGGCAGGCAATGATCAGACTTAGGTGAAGTGCAGTGAAGCGAACATGAAGGCCAGAACAAAACAGAATCAATGATAATTCGCCGGAAACAACCAGAGAGCTAAACTCGTATTTGCCCGACTGTTCGAACGTAGAAGTTTTAGTAACGATCAGCCCTTATATGGTAGATTTGGCCAGATTGACAGCAGACAGTCCTTTTTAGTGTTACCGAGCTAAGAGTAAATTGGTTTAAAAAAATGTATATCTAATTAAGTATCAATAAAAGGACAATGACAGCCCATTCTAACTGAGTAAACAAAATAAGTTATAAAGTTTTATACATTAAAAAATTAAACTTTATCAAACTACTTACTTCTATTCACGCAATCTTAAATTCAAATGAAAACAAATAAAAATTAAAAAAAAACGTTCGGAAAATCAAAAAGTGCTTCGTTAAATTAATTGCCATCGAAGACACCCAGTGGAAGGAGAAATTAAAATTTTTTTACTTTTATTGAATAAATTTCAGTGATATATCTCACACACCTGTACTTGGCAATGAAATCTAAAATCACGTAAATACTATCTAACCAAAACCAATTATAATATAGACAAGGCCAATATAGTGGTTTAAATATTATTTTCTTAGCTGAAAGAGTTTAATTTAACGATACTTTGAAGATGGGAGGAGAAACTTATATACGCTTATGTCTTATTTTTTTTTGTTAAAAAATATCTTTTATATACAAAATTTTAGAATAAAATCACAGTAAGTGCTATATTGCTAGTATATTGCATAATTTAATAGAATTTAAAGCAGTGAAAATCTGATACCATAGTTTTATCGATAAAATTTTCATTTCGCAGCGCAGAAAAAGTCTGCGTACAAGTAGTAAAATGGGAATTCTTACCGCAAAAACCAAGAACAAAAGTTTCTGAAAGTTATAGTGTTAGTTGTTTTCGTAAAAGTAGCAATTTTAAACGACTTTTGTTTTACTCAGTTTGTTATTAAAATCGTGAGATCGAATAACGCCTAAAAGAAAACAAAGAGATTTTCTGAAAGGTAAATTATGGTTAAATTTTTAGAAGAAGGAAACATATACGGAAAATCAGTCGAACTGTTGGAAGAACACATTCTTCTATAAAAAGAATACTAAAAAATTTCAAACAGCGTATTTTTTATATCTTGGCCCGTCCAGGGTGGCTAAAAAATACTAGCATAGTGTGAAACAACTAGCTATGTGACAGAAAATATGAAGCAGAACCCCCGACTTACTGCAACAAAATCGCTACAAACTTTAAGAAAACTTTAAGGAATCATTCACACACAGAAAGTCATATCTTCAGTCAATAAGCAAGTGTATATTGTTTTCGCGAAAAAGCGCTTAAATAAGCTCTGAGGATTTGGCAGAAGGTTTTTTTGTTCAATGAAAGCAAGTTTTGGGTCTTTGTAATCAAAGGACGTAAGATTTTATGACGAAAAACGAGCAAGGTACTCGATAAGGAAATCTTGATGTATACTGTGAAGCACGGTGGTGAAAAAGCAATGAATCAGGGGTACATAGCTAGTAATTGTGTGGGACAAATGGAATTTATAGATATCACCATGGTTATATATGCATTCCTTAATATCTTAAAAATTAATTTGAAGCAAAGAGCGGAAAAATTGGGTCTTGGAAGTGACTACTATTATACAGGATAACGACCGGAACCTTATAGCATAGACATAGTTAAGCTTTAGTTACTCTACAACGTTCCCAAGCAGCTTCAAACACCACCAAAACAACCAGATTTGAATCCTAAAAAGCACCTATGCTCAAGGATGATCTTCGACAGAAACCTCTGAGCTTGTCTATTTCATGCCAAAACCTCTTGCGGAAGTTTTAAAACGTTGGGAATATCCGACTTCCTATTAAATTTTAAGAAGAATTCGGTGGAAAAATATCTGTGCTCGACTTATGTAACCTGTACGCAGACTTTTTCTACTTGTAATTAATTATCTTATAAAATTATTTTTTCCAATGATCTATTTTTGTTGGTATCTTGTATGTACGTATGTATTCGCAAGATCATACCCAACTACTTATAATGTGCCAAATTCTAAGAAACCTTAAATAAGGTTTTTTGTGAAAAATTTTCAAAAGTATGAGGATATATTTCCTAAATTACCTGTTGCCAGTAAACTGCATGATCCAAGAAACACGAAGTCCGAAAGTAATTTATTGTGACACTGGTGCGTCTAAAATTAGAAAGCAGAAATTGTTAGAGAATAAAGATGTGGATACCTTTTGAGAACTTTCGAGTTATCTAGATAATTTTCTTTTTAAGATTATTCAATTATAATTAATTATATCCTTTAGATGGTTACCGCCACCACCCATTTTTAACGCCCACTGCGCTTTTACATTTTACTTACAATGCTTGGTTAGCTACTAGTTAAATCTTTGTGGTTAACTACTAGTCAAATAATAGCTCATATTGTAAAATTATAAACTACAATTGCTTCCACTAATAATTTTTTGAAGAATTAACCGAAATTGACAACATTGAATATGATATTAAAAGTGATGTCGACATCGAAGACATCTGGAATATATATATGGATCGTCGCAAAAGAAAAATTAGTAATCGCCCAAACTTTTTCCAAATGTATGATCCTGTAGAGTTTTCCACTTCCGTCTGAGCAAAGAAGTGGCGTTGCAAATTTTAGACTGTATAGGACCACGGATTCAAGGCAAAACAACTTGAAAATTATTTGCAATATAAAAATAATACTGTGCAACCCGAGCAACTGCTTTGGGATCGATTTGTTCAATTTTTATACAGGAGTTTGAGAACACGAAATTATGATTTCAACGAATTTAGCTTCTAAGATTTACTGATTTACGAGATATGTATATTAAACACATGCAAATGAAATATAAACCTTCTGATTATTAGAAAAGCTGCAATTCTTATTTAAGTATACCACAAGTTAAAAGTGTAAGGATATTTTTTTATTTATGGTAATAAAAAAATTGTTCACAGGTTAAATACTTGATTGGTGGAAAGAAGGCGTCACTGAATACTCTTCTTTTAATTGAGAATACTTCTCCAAATCGAATGTGACTCCTTTAATCCAGCTCATAGACGAAAATTACATATATTAATATTATAAAGTTATATTACAGAAAGTCTCTTGACTTCATTATCATCCAAACATTGTGTCGGTATACAATCGAGTAAGTTCTCTTAGCGAAACCAAGGGAGCCATACGCAATAAGTTCGAGAGAGTTATCTTCAGAATCCTCTCAACAGATGCCAAAGCTGATGGCGCTTAGCCTTCGGTTGCGGAGGATAGGTCAAAGGAAGATTGTCTAACGACCATGGATATCGAACAGGTGACATAGCAAGTTCAGGGGCGGTTCGTCGATTGACAAAGCCATGTTCAGACTTGAGCGACTTTTCGATTATGGGCGGGCAAGCACGAATTGGGTGCTGAACTAGAGAAATAAATGAAAATTGAGATCCTTCAGAGTAACCTTCAACATACAAAGGCGACTATGAGGTGGAATCACTCCCGTTATTGCTTAGGAAAACCTTGGCTGAGGCGTCGCGAATAGAAATCGGCGTAATCATTGGTTCTGACGCCATATAGGTGAGTCACTCTTCGAATTTATTGTAAGCGAAAATCTGTTCCTTTTTAGTAAGGGAAACTCTCCTTCTTTTGTGGACAAAGGAAAACACCTATAATGGACCATAGACCTGGCAGACGATTATTCAACAATACCGGTTTTTGCGCTGTCGCAAGATCTTTTTGGCTCAAGTAAGGCTAGCTGCTCCCTAGTTGTGAGAGTTCTAACAGATCATTGTCCTATTGACGGCCACGCTGTAAGGTTGAGAATCTTTAACAAAGCGCTTTGTCGAATCGCACAATATTATACTAGTCCAAATTACTATAACATTGGCCATATTTTATATTTTCGCAATTTTGTGCCTCAAAGACAGTTAAATATTTCTCGGTTTTGACAAAATTTTATATTAAACAAGAAAGGAAAGGCTAAGTTCTGGTGATTCATTTTATACTGTCTCATTTTTAAAGATTATGTCGTTCAGATATAACGATCAATGTCGTTCAGATATAACCTACATCCCGTTAAACGCATTAAGAATCGATAAAGTTTTGTTTGACTTGTCAAAAGAATTAAGTTAGTTTTCAATTGATATACGTATAAATACTATTACTTACGAAAAATGGTCGATTGTTTTGCGTTGCAGTACCAGCTTGCCATAAACTCAAATTTCCATCTCCATCTCCAATTGCAAATTTATTTCCTTGCTCAGAAAATCTACAACGAGTCACTTTTGCAAAAGTACCTGATTGTCGCGGTGTACAAACTGGTTGTTGATGACCCCATTCCCATATTTGAACTGAACCATCTTGACCTCCGGTAAGATACAGAGGAAGTAATGGATGGGAACTCATGCGTTTTACATTTTCAATTTTATGACGCAATATCTGAAAAAAGGATTTCCTTTAAAATTCATACTTTTCGAATATATTCTCCATCTATATAATATCGTCAATATTGGATTGTTCTAAACTCTTTCACGTATATATTGACCCTTTTATAGACCTTTCCACTTTCTACAAACATTAATAAATAAATGATGGGCTACACAGGCTCCATAAGACATCACGGGAAATCATTTCTATATAAAGCTCACGTACGCTCTCATCCTGTGACTAGTTGTTGTACGCAAAGAATAAAATATTGCAGGTTAGCCATTTAAGCCAACTAATCTCACACCCCTCCCTGTTGTTCTGCCAAAACTCTCCGTTAACTGGCACATTAGAATTTAGTAATATTAAAAGACTCACCAATGAGGTACCTCGGCCTGATTGTGAAGCGGACGGGAAATTAACCGATGATTCGGAGTTTATTGCAGAATTATGTTGGTTCCTAAGGATATTAAGATTAAATATAGGTATATAAATATATATAAATAAATATCTTTATATTGTTTCGAAAAAATGCAACTGTTAACTTTATCCAAAATCATGATCCAATTATATAATGTTGTGTTACTAAAGGGCGTGCATCAAATAAACCTTTTTATGTTTTTTCAAGTCCTCTTGAAATTAATGAAAACACTTTTGTTGTTTTTTATGACAACGACACAACCTTATATAATTTAATCATGATCGCGGCAGATTATAAACATGAAAATAAGGCTATTTAAATGAATTTTGTTATTTACTGATGCAAAATAGATAGATAGAAGGAATATTCTCAATTAATACGTTTAAATATTAAACCGACATAGAAAAAATAGCCATTAGCTAACCAAAATTATTTAGCTATGATTGAACTAAAAATTATGCGTTTATATAATATATAAGTATACTACTTATTATCGCTTAATTATCACCGTGAGTGCTCCCCAATCATAAAATTGCATTGTATTTAACTATGAGTATATACTCACTGTTCCTGAGTTTGAATAACCAAAAATCCAGTAGTTGACAACGGTTCTGCCTCCTTAGATAACACGTCATAATCACATTCGTCTTCGTACCAATTTGGAGATTCTAATAACATCGTAATGTCTAATTCTTGAATTTCCCTGGGGCTTGCTAAGGAAATCATCCCAGAAGAATTGTTGTTTAAACAAAATGATAATAAAGCTTCATGGTCCTTATGGATTATTCTAATATGCTCGGAGTCGTCACTTTCATTCACTAATCCTACAAAATATAATCGAAATTTGCTTAAAGATCGATATATGTTGTTCATAAGAAAATCGTCGTTTGCATTCATTATTTCTCCAAAAAGTAAAATTTGTAACCATTCAATCATAATTATTAAAAAAAAAAAGAAAAACGGTTACCTGATTCTAATTTAAAATCGACATTATCTCGAGTCATCGTTCGATAATCTAGTTTCTTTCCAAATACTGCTTTTATAAAAACTTCCTGTGCTTGTTCCTGCCTTACTAAGTAATTCCACAATCTTCGAATAGGCCCAGTAGATGAATTAACGAGGAACGGCGTATTATCTTTGTTCAAGAGGGAACGATATCTGTGTATAGCTGGCCCTTGTCCGCTGCTTTCAACAAAACAACCTATAAATAAAAGACAGAAATGGTGAAAACCAAATAATATATATTATATGTAATATAAAGTTCATAAAAATTAGAAATATTTCAAAATTTAATATATAAGTAATGCTATGAATCTTATTATCGTAACTAGATATAAGATATACAGCATATATAAAATTAACATTGAAGGTATTGGAGGTATGTATTATATAGTACAATACATAAAGATACTATGTAAGAGGGTTGCGAATTTTTTAATTAAAAAATTTGGGATTAAAAATTAGATATATAACTTTTTATTTGAATGAACGCAAAAAAATGTTATTTTAAAAGCAAATAATTTTTTTTAATTTTATTTGAAGGAAGATTTAGCCCATTTTGGCGTTAGTGACACATATTCTATTAGTGTCTGCGGAACACAGAACGCGAAATTAACGCTGTTTCGGTTTAGCGAGTTTATTTCAACTCGGAGATTCCTTGAAATTGTTCATCTGAATACACACAGACAATGGACCAAGACGGTATTTCCAATTTTAAGGCATACTACTTGCGGCTAACATTAAAGCAGATGTTTGAAAAAATAGACGAAGCAAGAAGCAAGCAATAAGAGAATTTTGGAAAAACTTATCATGAATACTGTGAAAACCTTTGTTGGAGTGAGATAACAAAAAGATCTTTGAAAGGGTTGTGGATGAACATTTGGCCAGATTTAAATAAGAGCGAAAACACTCTGGTGAAGAAAACAAAAATATTGATAGTAGTACTTTCGAAGAAGAGCAAATAAATTTTCGATGGCGTTGGTAAAAAGGAGTTTGACCATCAAAAATGAAATTATGGACCAAATTTTAAAATTATCCAAATTTTGACAGGAGTCCAAAGGAAAACGGGATATGTTAGATGCTTTATCCACTTATCAACAACTATTAACAGAACGCAAATTTATATAAAATATATTGGTTTATATTTTTTTAATTTTTGTAAGAAATACTTGTTCGTTTTTTTATTATTTTTTTAACATAATTGTTAAATTTAATAGAGTCATCTTTCCCTAACCCCATTATTTACAAGTTAAAGTAGTATCGTTTAGCGCTGTTTCGCATTACGCTCTACTTTGATGAAACGTATCCTACGCGTTAAGCGGGGTCTTACTGTACATGAGAATACAAGATGCGATGGCGCAAATTTGAACCACTAATTAATTATGGGAACAAAGTTTACAATAGGTGTATTCAGATCGAACAACATGTTGTCTAGTAATTCGTTAGTTGATAATTCGTTAAAACATTTAACTGTGAACATACTTTTTGCTCTATTTCAGTAGTGTGGTAAATTTTGTTCCAAAACTGCTGATTAAATTTTATTAAATAGTAAAAATGCTTCGAGAAAGCGGAAAATCAGAAATTGTCAGTATTTTAATTGAAAATTCTGTGGAGATCAAATTTATTACTATTGAATGATATACAGAGGACCATGGAACTAACTTTCAAATTCTTTCAAGACGTATTCAGTGAGGATGTAGATTTGGTAGAGAATACCATTGACGAGCTATATGATGAGTTACTCATTTCACAAAACTGTCGTAGAGGTGTAGAAAATATTGTTGCAAAGTAAATTCGGTGGTGCGACGATATTTTAACCAAAATGGATGATAATCGGTCCCATCAAATTCTTCGAGTATGCCGAACTCAATTTGCTTACTTATTGTCCCTGAAAGCATGATGATGGTAAGCAATTCCCAATTGATATACAGCCAGCTGTCGTTCTATATAGATTGGGTTCCTTTGGAGAAAGTGCATCGATACGAGAAATTGCGCCAACTTTTGGGATTGGTGACGGGAGAACGTTGACCAATATTATTCGCAAAGTATTCAAGGCATTTTTAAAACAACTTCATTTATATATATTATTGACCAGATCACACTGAGCACTCTGAATTAGAGAAACGTTCAACGAAGTACCATTTTGTGTAGGTTACGTGGATGGCACTCAAATAAAATTCTCCGAATCGACAATAAAAATCATTAAACGTTTTTTTCCCGATATCATATATTATATATGCAATTAAAGCTCAAATGGTTTGGGACCACAAGCTCAAAGTTGGCGATGTTGTCGTTGGCTACACGATGCAAAAATGTTTAACAATTGTGCACCAAACAAATATCAGCCAAAATACTTTACAGACAGGAATGGGTTGCTGGAGACTCTGCATACCCCTCAATAACATAACGCCTTACAGAAGCAACTCTCAACAATTTGACCCAACCAAAGAAAAACAATCTTTGGTTTCCTGCTGCAGTGCTAAACTAATAGACCTATTTGAAATATTAATTTAAAGTTTTAGTACGGTATGATTAAAGGTGTAAAGTATCGAAATATGCAAGAAAATAAAAAAAAATTTTATTTTAAAAGTATACAATAGGTGTATCCTTAAGAAAGAGGTTGGTATTGAAATATTACCTTAAGAGTGTTAATCGAGAATTAAATAATATATTATAAAACAAGGAAAAACGTTAACTTCGGTTGCACCGAAGCTATAATACCAGAGGCTCCTTGCCAGAACTTGATTCCGATCGTTCAGTTTGTATGGCAACTATATGATATATACGATATCTAAAAAATTTCGTCAAATAAAATAATTTTCCATGCAAGCACTTTACTCCGATCGTTCACTTAATATGATCTATTCAATTTCTTCGGCGATTTGATTAATGCCATAAGTAAACCATGCCGAATTTCGTGAAGATACCTCGTCAAATAAAACACTTTTTTATACAAGCGCTCGATTCCGATCGTTCAGTTTGTATCGCAGCTATACGCTATAGTCATCCGATCTGAATAATTTCTTCGGAGTATACATTGTTGCCTTAGAAAATAACTTATGCCAAATTTCGTGAAGATACCTCGTCAAATAAAAAAGTTTTCCATACAAGTACTTGTTTCCGATTGTTCATTTAATATGGCAGCTATATGCTATAGCCATCCGATCTATACAACTTCATCGGAGATTAGATTAATGCCTTAAATAATAATACATGCCAAATTTTGTGAAGATACCTTGTCAAATGAAAGACTTTTCTATACAAGCACTTGATTCCGATTGTTCAGTTTGTATGGCAGCTATATGCTATAGTGGTCCGATATCGGCCGTTCCGACAAATGAGCAGCTTCTTGGCGAGAATAGCTGGAAAACTAAGGGACTAGTTTGTATATATACAGACAGAGAGACGGACATGACTAAATAAACTCAGCTCGTCGTGCATATCATTTACATATGTAAATATAATATTTTATAGGGTCTCCGAGGTTTCCTTCGGAGCCATGTAGGCATTAGGCACTCCTATTCCCTGCTCTTAGTCCACAAAAATATTTGTTATATTTTAATAAGTTGTACTATGCAGCTTGTATTCATACGAGGGCTTCTATATAGCTGGCTGGCCTAGGCAACACTAAGTGTTGGTGCAATCTGACATTTCCATTGGAAAGTTTGACATTTTTTAGCATAACATCACTCAGAACGTTTTGTAATTTAATCGTGAATTGTTTTATTTACAGGGAATTAAAAAATTCATCTCGGCCAAAAAATGGAATTAACTCGTGAACATTTTCGTGCGATCATTTTTCACAACTTTCGACGTGGATTATCACGACAAGAGTGCATCGATGAACTTAAATCTTTTATGGCTATGAAGCACCATCCTATAGCACTGTGAAAAACTGGTACAACGAATTCAATCGTGGCCGACGCTCGCTCAAAGACGAATTCCGTGAAGGTCGTCCAAAAGCAGCCGTTGTGCCAGAAAACATCGATGCCGTACGTGAACTGATAATGCAAGACCGTCATGTAACATACCTTCAGATAGAGGCATGCCTATGCATTTCTCCCACCAGCATACATTCGATATTGCATGAACACCTGGCCGTAAAAAAGTTCTCTTTGGATCCCGATCGCTCAAAAAACGGCTCGTGGGGATTGGTGTAAAGAAATGCTGAAAAAATACGATCGCGGTGCTTCAAAAGACGTTGATAAGATCGTCACAGGTGACGAATCATGGATCTATGCGTATGAGCCCGAAACAAAACAGCAATCGACCGAAAAAAAAACCATTTTCGTTGATAAATATTCGTATTTTCATTATTAGGCCAGAAATATATATAGCAGCCCTCGTATAAACGTGACAATACTCTCATCGACACATTTCTCTCTACTCTACATGTGATAATTGTAATTGGCAGGTCAATAAATACATTCAAGAAAGATATCTTGAAAAAAATTTACAGAATCTATTTAAAAATGTTTTGACTTTAATTGAGGTATTATATGAAACATCGTGCTGTAACAATTAAAAATTACCTATGTAAAAATGTAACTGCTCAATAGGAATTTATAACAAATAAAAATGTAACGCCATAGCTTAGTAACAATTCAACCGTTAGGAAAGTAATTACCTGGTATAAAGTCTTCAGGTGGCGGTCCTTTGGTTATCAATAGATTTATCGCAAAATCTTGCCATCGTCTAAGAGTTCGCAAAAGTTCATGTGATAGAGGACTCAAAACTGGTAAATCTAATAAAAAAAAATATATTTGAAAAGTTTTAAAGTGAATTAAGTTCAGAATATATCTGCTACATACATATACATATGTACAAGATGTTTGGTCAATAATAAAAAAAATAAACAATGTGTTCGAGTATAAACGAACATTTTATACTCTCGCAATTTCATGAATCAACGCCAGGGAAATGCCTAAGATGCTGGCAAATGTTAGATCAAAAAATATTTCGAAATAATTCAGCATTTATTGTTCGATTAAAGCCGGAAAAGATTACATTCATTAGTGGTATATTATTAACTTAAATTATATTAGTTGCATTAGTATATTTGTTCATGTCTCAGATATTTATATCAAAATCAATCTAATTAACTCAAATGAGATATATGTACAGTGTACAGCATAAGTGAATGCATTTCACTGTATGTGATATAAACTCAACCAAAGTGGCAAAATTTAATGGAAAAAGTCAACCAGAGAAACGAAAAGAAATATATTAGAGATAAGGGACTTCGACCACTTAACAGCGGCTTAAAAGTAATATTGCTGGTTTAATAGTTGCAGATGATTGGACGTCTGCAGGTCCACATTAGAATCTATTGGACTACAGTTTGTAGTCAGAGTTTGAGAACATGAACTGCCGAATACCACACAGAAATTTGGAGAGTCTCAAGAAATCTTTGGTTCTTTTTACGTGTATGCATACCTTGGATTTCTATACCCGCTACATTTACAAATTCTTGAATTTTAGAAGAAACCAGCTGAAGAACCGCTAATCGTAAAATACTCCAAGAATATGATGAAGGATTTAGATGTTCGGTATTGCACTTTGGTTGCCGATAATTCATTTTAGAGTTATTCATTTCCGTAGGATCATCATCATCTTCATCTTCATTATCACTTTCAATAGGATCATCAGTATCGTAGTCGTCTTCATCTTAAAATAAATAAAACAAAATGTATTATACCATATATGTATATGTATATTGTAACTAATAATACAAATTATTATAAAATTGCACTGCAATATAAAATTTTTATTTATTTTATTTATTCATAATACTCAATTATCCGAGCTTAAATATTAAGTTTTAAAACACTCGTTCCACTGACAGATATCGTGGAAAATTTTTTTGGCAATTAATATAACACCAGTTAAAAAGTATCTCCGCAACTAATTTCAAAACGTGAAGCTTAGGTTATGCGAAAAAGTTGGTTATAATTTTTTTTTGTATAATATATGTTTTTGAATGTGAAGAAACACTTAAGTAACATCAGTAAATTGGAGTACTTGTAAGCAAAAATCACTAAAAACAATTAAGTTTACATCTTCAAATCAATCCCGGTTATTGCGGAAACCAAGACAGAGAGAAATGCAAATCAATTGTGAGTTTCAACGGTGTCCGGAATTTAATTGTATTTTCGTCTTTAAGAACATAGCCGTTTAATTTAAATCATTTTAAGCATTCATGAAAAGCAAAGAAATATGGATCAAATTTGTGCAGCCATTGTAGTTTGATTATTGGAGGAAGTAAGAACAAGCGGAAGATTTTACAAGACAAGTTCATATGAATCCGACAAATGCCTGCACCATTAAGGATTTAACTTAACTCCTACCAAAACGAATTCATCAGTAGCATTTTTCACATGTGTATGTTTTCGCCTATTTCAATTAATCAAGCACATATCTATAAAATAAAGTGAGTTATTTACATTAAAATTCTTTCAAATCGCACAAATTTGTCTCCATGACACCGAAAACCAATAAAAATTTTGATTCGAACATCCAACCAATAATATCGGAACTAAAGACATATTCTAAATTTTTTTTATCGATTTCAATTCCTAATCCCAAAACGATTAGCTTCCTGAATTTGAATATAAAAATGGTAAAAGAAAGTTCTACAATTTATATTTGTTGCATCTGTGTGAAATGATTTTTGTGGTAAGTAAAAATTTTACATCCTTACTAAAATTAAAAAAAAAGTATTCTACTAATTTTTTAGATATTTGCTCAAAGTCTCCAAGATATTTTTAATTATTAAATTTGTTTCTTATATTTAACTAACACAATTTTAAAACAATATACAAATATATATTTGGACATTTTGTTTGGTTAAGTAAGGAAATGGTAATTTAATTATATTGTATTAATTATATTGTTTTGAAATTGATACTCCATATTCCACCTAAATTTTAATAATAATAATTTATTTACCAAATTTTATTCAATTGCCTAATTCAAAAAATAAAAAAACAATAAAATTGATGTGGTAGTAAGCTCTACAACAAAACAAAAGCTATCCCAACATCAGACAAGGTACGTCGCAATCAAATTAACTCAAAATTTAACTCCATTACAACCGAAGTTAAAAAATCAATGTATAAAAATGCTTACCATTAATATTGACAGCTTTCAAAAGAAAATATGACAACATAGACATTTCTGGAGGGACAAATTGTTCGCGATAAGTTGGCTTATCTTCTTTCATATTTGTTGAAGTACTACTGTGGTTGAATGTACCAAGTAGTTTCATGTTGAGTTTAACACGTTGTTTGGTGATGGAAGTGACTGTGTTCCAAACACCACTTTCATCGGTTCTATCCTCAGAACCGTTAGATTGCGATTGATTTAAAGTCGTAGTCTCGTTACGTAAAGTTGCTTTTCTCAATAACTTCTTCATTCCGCCTCCGAATATGGTCGACCAAGTTTCTGTCGAAAATTTTTGGCCAACAAGTCTATATAGCAACCGACAGTCACAAGTGGCCATGGAGTATATTAAGAGCGACATAAAGGTAGCAATAAATGACTCAAGCAGTAAAACGTTTAATTTTGGAATGTCTTCATCTTTCTCTCGTGCTAACAATGCTCTTAAATTTGTAACGCCTGGCCACTTCGCCGGAGAAGTACAAACATTTGTGGATTCATCGCAGGAGTACTTTCTTCTCTTATTATATGCATTGCTATTGCCAATTAAATGTGAACATTCGAAAAGTGAATTCAATTTGGCAATGTTTTCAATACCAGGGCTTTGAAATCCATTTAATGTTGAGTTACGATGAACAACAAAACTTTCCGAGTCACATAAAGATTGATAAATACAAGAAGACAGTGCAATTGATAAATCTCTGAGAATGAAGATTTCACAGAAAGAGTTCGCTGTAACTCCAGGTAACGGTGAAATTTTAATGATAGTCTGAAGCATATCCACCGTTTGCGACTGAAAAGATAATTAATACAAATTTAATTATGATAACTGCAGTATAGTGATTTATTGTTTTACTTTTAACATAATTCTTATATAAACTATCCTATATTTTAAGTTGGATATAACTGGACACAGTGTACTAAATTTTACTGGAGTTTACTCCAGAGAAAACGTTTGAATGAAAACAGTAGTGCTGTTGGGTTCCAACTATAAAACAAAAAAAATCTAATTCAAATATTTATACGTATATACACAGTTTTATATATGTATAGTATGTACTTTTTAGTAAAAAGATTTATTTTAATTTTAAAAATTTGTCTGTTCCCGAAAATAAAAGTTCCTATTTTGGTGAAAGAAATACAGAAAAATAATCCAGTCAACAATTCAAATTTCAAATACAAGGTGCAATTCAAAAGTTTCAGGATTTTTATTAAAAAAACGAATATTATTTGTTTCTTTTTGAAAAATTTATTGGTCGCCTTCAAAATAGCCTCCTTCCGCCTGAAAACAACGTTTTGCACATTCAAGAAGGTTATCGAATGACTTTTTTAGGTCATTTGTCCGTATAGCGTTGAGGATGGCATCAACATCTGCATAGCGGTTTCCTTTCATGGCCAAATGTAGTTTTCCAAACAAATAAAAATCGCAGGGTGCTATATCAGGCGAATAGGGTGAATGGTTGATGATATGAATGCGATTTTTGGTCAAAATGAATGTTGAATTCTGAGGTCTTTTTCGTGTTGTTTCAAAGTGTGCGGTACAAATGCGATAAATCGATGCTGCGGGTATTGATAATTCCGATTCCATAAATAATATTTAAGCGATGATTTCGGCTCTTTTTTATGAATTCACGCACAATTTTCGTGTTTTTTTCGTTCACAACATCTTTTGGCCGGCCCGATCGTTCGTCGTCTTCCAAGTCCTCCCGTCCCTCTTGAAAACGTTTAAACCACTCGTGAATACGGCTACGGGATAGACAATCATCGCCATAAACTTGTTCATCATTTGATGAGTTTTGGTAAAAGTTTTACCAAGTTTAAAACAAAACCTAATGTTGGCTCTTTGTTCGATGCTCATTTTCCGACCGACACTACAAATGTAATGCCACATGTAGCGCGATATCTCAGCTGTTATATAAATTATATACGACAACACTGAAGAATAAACAATTGAGGGATAACAATTTCAGACAAATGGCGTCACTAGAAGCCGCATTGTTTAAAAAGTCCTGGAACTTTTGAATTGTACCTTGTATTAAATGTTTTCGATGCTTACAACGCTTCATAGAGATGTGAGCCTATGCCTTTCTGAACATTAGCCAAAGTTGTGTTTTACTTGATGGATTTGCTGTTGCTACAACTCGTTCAACATTTCCCCATAAATTTTCAATTCCATTCAGGTCCAGTGTCTGCACTTTGAGTATTTTTTCATAAAGTAGTCATCATGAGCAAGAAATCCCCCGCTCAGTTTTTAAATTTTAATTTTAACAACTTTTTTTAATTGAAAATTTTTACTACTTTTAGTTAAAAAATTAATAACTAGAAAACTATTGGTGATTTTTTAATGAAATTTTCAGGAGTTATAGTTCAAAACTTTTACTTTGAAAAAATATGTATGAATTTAAATATTTTTTTTTTTTTCAAATTGTTAATTAACTTTTAAGTTAAGAAAAGAAAATTTTAATGACTTTTCCCTCAAAAAATTAAAATTAACGAAATCCGCAAAAAAATTTGACTGAGCGCTGCCGGTATAGCGCTGCAGGTATAGCAAAATGTGAGACCATCATCCCAACATACAAATGAAATATGCAACACACTCTAAGTGTTGCGTTGCCGAACCGCTATACCTGCAGCGCTATACCGGCAGCGCTCAGTCAAATTTTTTTGCGGATTTCGTTACTTTAATGTTTATTGCAAAATACTAAAAAAAAAATTTTTAATTTTTTGAGGGAGAAGTCAGTAAAATTTTCATTTCTTAACTTAAAAGTTAATTAACAATTTGAAAAAAAAAATTATTTAAATTCATAAATATTTTTTCAAAGTAAAAGTTTTGAACTACAACTCCTGAAAATTTCATTAAAAAATCACCAATAGTTTTCTAGTTATTAATTTTTTAACTAAAAGTAGTAAAAATATTCAATTAAAAAAAAATTGTTAAAATTAAAATTTAAAAACACTGAGCGGGGGATTACTTGCTCATGATGACTACTTTATGAAAAAAATACTCACATTCAAATTCGATGATCAAGTGGAAAATGGGGGGTCCACTTGACGTGTTTTTACTCATATATTAAAGTTCAAGTTAGGAGAGGTATTGCAGATATGCGGAATAGAAACATTGCATTCCCACAAAATTCCGTTAAGATGATGACTACTTTATGAAAAAAATACTCACATTCAAATTCGATGATCAAGTGGAAAATGGGGGGTCCATTTGACGTGTTTTTACTCATATATTAAAGTTCAAGTTAGGAGAGGTATTGCAGATGTGCGGAATAGAAACATTGCATTCCCACAAAATTCCGTTAAGATGTGAGAAATGTATAAAATGCCATAACTAAGCCATAAATTAAGATACAAATGACGAGAAGCTAAAGTTTTAAAAAGTAGGCGTGACTCCGCCACTAATAAGTTTAATGTACTTATCTCACAAACCGCTTAAGCTATATCAACCGAATTTGCTCAGAACAAATTTGTTCGGAACGTCTTCCTACAGTGGGAAAATAAGGAAATCGAATGATAACTCCGCCCGCTCCCCATATAATAACGGTTATATTGTATACTACAATACTAAAAGTGCGATAACTCACTAAATAAACACGCCTCCGGATAACAAGCGCAACCATTTAAACGCAATACGAAGGATGCAGTGAAATCAAAGAGCATTTAGATGCTGAATATGCTGACTGTTCTAGTTCGCCGAAGACTGTTTCACAGTGGTCGCAAGTCCACGATCACGTATTGTAACACTGCCGATTGAGCGTACGCAAGATAGCTGAGGCATCTCAAAATATGAGAAAGCTGTCGGCACAATGGATGTCACGTTTGCTCAACCGTGAGAGCACACCACAGCAGTATGCGACGATGTTGAAACGTATGAAGCTTCAAAGCCTTTCAAATTGGAGTGAAATATTTTTCCAGCGATCCATTTTTTTTAATTTTGGGAATGTGAAAATAGTTCATGAGAGCAAACTCAGACGACTTCGGTGGGAGAGGAACTAGTTCATAGCGTAATTTCATAAATGTATTGGTCGTATCAGAAGCTGAATCTTTTTAGATGCCAATGATGTTAACTAACTCATTCAATTTCATTTTATGGCCACCCCATGCAGTTAAACAATTTTTGAAATATTTTCTGGTGTTACTACTTCATGTGATCTCCCTGAACCGGGCGCAACAATTGACGTTTATCACAGGTATGAAATTATCGTTTTTTGTGAAAATTAAATACTAATTTTGAATAGGAAAGCAAATTCACCACATCAATTCACATCCACATAACCACACCATGAAGACATCACAATAGATATAAAAGGGACTAACGAAGGATCCCGTACGCTGCTTTTTAGCATCGATTTTACTAGCGGTGAGTGAAATCAAAATTAATTTAGTAATTGGTTATTTATATTGACCACTGCTTTTTACACATTTTGACCACATTTTTGGTGGTATCCTTGTGGATACCATGCCACCCATTAATAAAAACAAAAAGTAATCGGAAGGTGCCAATGATGAGGTAGCAGCTCCCAACCAAGTACTTTGATTGTATTCTGAACCGATTTTGCTTTGTGTGCAGGTGCATAGTCGAGTAATAAAATTACTTTGTGCGTCTTCTAGCCCATTCTGGTGGTTTTTGATCAATGGTTGATATTGATCATTTGTTGTCTGTAAAGAATAGTATTTATAACTTCACCAGGTCTTAAAACCTCCGTTTAGGATTCTTAATACAAATCCATTTTCCATTGCCAATGACAATTCGATGCAAAACTGATTTTCTTTCTTCGTGTCTTTGAAGCTAATTTTCACAACTGTTTTTTCGGTTTTCCATATTTTTTTCATTTAATTCATGTGGCACCCATTGTCCACACTTTTAGATCATTCCCATAGCTTTCAAACGGTCTGAAATTGTATGTTGTGCAACATTTATGACAGCCATGTTAATGCTTTTGCTGTATGCTTTTGACTCAAAGTATCATCTTCATCCAAAATTGCTTTTTGGTGGTCTTCCACGTTCTTCATTTCTCCTCATAACAAAATCATTATCGCTGAACCGATGAAACCATCTTTTGCATGTGGCTTCTCCATACGCCTCGACAAGCTTCGATGCGACTCTACAACGCTTTTTTTCAAATGGAAACAAAAAATTAATGCTTTCCGCAAATCATCACTTTCCGGCACAAAATTTGATATTTTCAACACAATGAAAAAATATGATGTTGTTTGTTCAATGTCTGGAAGGCTATTGAATATGTTTGACAGATGCCATGCCAACCAAACAGAAAAAAATGAAGGATCGTTCATACCGGTACCCCTGGTATAATATATACTTGCGGTTTGTTATTAGGCAAGAAATATTAAACAGAGAACGTAAATGGACGAAAAAGTGCAAATTGAATTTTGTATGATGCTCGATTGGATGGCTAACAGAGCTGAAAAATTGAAATCAGGGAGTTCACCATTTCCTGTAGTATTTGCTGTTATTTAACAGAAATGAGAATTTATAACAACGTTCTCTGGCAAAATACGTATCTCCCAACATAAAGAGAAAAATGAAATGAAATGAATGAGGAAACAAAAAACACAAATGCCACTTCACATATGCATGATTATCAATAAATTGAACAACTTTCTGATGTTCCCTCTAGAAGGGAAAAGTGACAACCCTGCATGCATACAAAACACAGAAAAAAGTGACGAAAGTGGCAACAAAGCTTTTGCCGATTAAAAATATTTTACAATTTTATATATTTTACAATTTTAAAATATTTTTCCGTGTCTCACAAAAATCTTCGTCAATATGTATGCATGTTCATATATAAACATACATACTTACAATGATTTGTGGGCAAAACTATTAGAGCGGCAAGGAAAGCGATGACAATCGACGAGCGTTCGTTAATTTTTCGGCACATCTCGGATTTTCTACCAACAACACAATGTTGTGACGCTTTGTCATCGCGTCAGCCAGCACATTGATTCTTTGACATGAAAGCAAAAAACGTTAGCTTCGATCATTGGTTGATCGTGTTAACGGAGATTTCACATGAAGAAATGAGTGTACATATCTACATACATTTGTTGTTTATAGACAAATTTACAAATATGTTTCTTTCTTATTTCTTTACATGTACACATAATATGTAAATGCCGACGGCAAAACACAATTCTGTACTTTTATGACTCCATAATGGTGTCAAGTACATGAATTATTTTAAGAAATGTATCAAAATACTTCATTAGTAATAATTTAAAAGTATTTTGATATATATCTCATAATAAAGTAAAAATGAATTAACATAAAATAATTTAAAAAATCATAAATAATAGTTCAATAAAAGGGAATACTTATATTTCAAATGACATATCAATATTCCCAGTTTGGCATACATATTATATTTTCTTCAATATTCGCAGTGTGGTTATGTTAAGAGCTCGTATGTGTACAGATTCACCGCTGTTATAAAAGCGAGAAATGTTATTTGTTTCTCCTGCGTGTGAGGTGAACTCCCCTATAAAATTTTACAAATGTTCGCTGTCGCACCTGCACCTTCTCATTCTTCTAATTTCTCTGGTGAAACGACGCTAACGCTTTCAAAAATTATTTTGAATTTTGTGCTATACATTTCTGAGAATACTTCATGTTCACAAATTCAAGTGAAACGACGCTTTCAATAATTATTTAGGATTGTGTTGCTATACATTTACGCGTTTTACAAGGTATTGGTTTTTGTGAAACAACAAGCAATTTGATAGAAAAAAATTAAATAATGAAATACAATGCAAAAGAAAAAAAAAATTTGCCTCTCTAATGAGGAAAAATATTCAATATGGAAATTTCGTGTAACAAGCTTTGTTGGCAGAGAGTGACAGTTTGTATGTTCTAGAAAAAGAGAAACTGAATAGCATTGATGAAAAATGGTTTAAAACAGAAAGTCAGACTGCCAAAAGTGTTATAAGTGAATTTCTCAGTGACTAATTTTTTTCATTTGCCGATGGCGATAGCTCTGCAAAATATTTTTAGAAAAACTTGGCGACGTACACCAGGTAGCTTCCCGAAAAGTTAATATTCTCGGATGTCCAGATTGAGGCTTTGAAGTAATGACTCCCGTGTTTTCGAAAGTCTGGATGACGTATCGCACTTTTATATCTTTGCCTTTTGCACTCATTTCGATTTCCGCTGAATAATTCGAAAAATTTACATACAAATTGTAGATTTTTGCTTGGATTATCTAATTCTGTATTATTGACAACAACGTACAAAAAATTAACAGGTCTTAAACGCGTGAAAACTACAATAACCGCAGTGAACGGACACTTTTTCTGATTATTCTGTATTAGTAGAATTCAAAAAATACCCTTAACTTTGCAAACGCACATAGGAATTCCATGAAATTTAACGACTGTAATGCTATTAGCATGCTCATCTGATATTCTGAAAATAACTTCAAAAACATATATAATATATTTTAATAATATTATATTTTTATTGAAACACATTCCACGAAGTGGTGAACGGAGACTTTTTCTACCTAGTGTATGTATATGAACGTAAAAGTCATATAAAAAGTATCAATTAGGAAACAATTACTAACATTTAAATTAAAGGGTGACACTGTGATTCATTTTAATAAATTTGATTAAAGAATTAATGGCATCGGGAGCAAAAATTGAGAAGGTGGAGAAAGTGTCACACTTAATTTTAACTTTACCATCTACCAATGATGGAGTTGTAACTGATATCTTTGTCCGTTGAAAACTTGACTCTGGCATTTGTTAAAAATATCTGGATCACGAAAATAAACTTAAAAATTAAAATGAAATGTTGAGGCAAAATATGAATAAAAGGAATTACAATGGGTTATCATTCATTATGGATTCTGGAGCATCAGACCATATGATAAATAACACAAACCAATTATGTCATTCTCGAGTCATCAATTGAGATTGCAATCGCAAAACAAGGAATACATACATGCCACTGCAATTTGAAGATTACGATTTCGCAGTAATATACCGTGTAATCTGCCATCGGTATCAAAAATGCAGGATGCAGGTATGAAAATCGAATTCCGATCAGAAGGTGTAAAAGTCACAAAGAATGAGAAAGAAGTTCTTGAAGGTACATACACCCGAAAAATTACCCGTACACATCAACATGAAAACAATAAACTGAGAAATTTGTGATCAAATAATTTATTATGTATAATAATAGTATATATTGTAAAAGTTTTATTTAGTATTTTTACTACACTTTCTTATGGAATATTTTAGACATACACTTAAAAAAAATTTCCCGGAACATAAACAAAAAAAGCTCACATAATGAAACAGAAAAATTATTCGTACATTTTGATATTAATCAAATATAATTGAATTATTTTGGGAAAATTCAATATCCTAGTAAGGATCCTAGGTGGGGTAGCCCTTACGTTTTAGGACCTCGGCAAGTCGATGTGGCATTGAATGAACTAGTTTAGATGTGTCATGATTTGTAATTTTGGCCCATTCATCCATGATCACATTTTTAAGCATTTCTCTGGAGGTTATAGTTTGTTGGCACATTCTGCGCTCCAGTAAGCGAGTGTATGTGTAAATCTAATGTATGTATCTATTATTAAATTCAAATTAAATCATAAAGGTTATGCAACTAAACTAATAGTGAATTATCGTTTGTGACATGAGAGATTGGGACACATTAGCAGAGGGGAGTTTCTAGAAATTGTGCGGAGCAATATGTTTAGAGATGTAGAACTTTTAAAAAATGTTGAAATAAATAACGAACTTTGTGAAACATGTATAAAAGGTAAACAAACTCGAATTCCGTTTGAAAATTTTTAAAATAAAGAGTGTATTAAGAACCCATTATTAGTTGTTCACTCTGCTATTTGTGGTCCAATAACTCCTTCTAGTGTTGATGGGAAAAATTAATGTGTAATTTTTGTCGATCAATTTACACATTATTGTGTAACTTATTTAATAACTTATAAATCTCACGTACTTTCAAATTTTAATAATGTTATGTCAAAAAGCAAAGTTTATTTTACTTTAAGGTTGTAAATATCTACATTGATAATGGTAGAGAATATTCATCCAATGAAATGCGAGGTTATCGTTTTGGAAAAGGCATATAACAAAAAGCCTAATTAAATATTTTTAAAAATATTTGGTTCCACAGTATACATATGTGCATAATAAAATGAGAAAGCGAAAGCTTGATGGTAAATCAATAAAATCTGTACTCGTTGGGTATGAACCAAATAGCAATAAGTTATGGGATGTGAATTTAAATAAATTTATAGTAGCAAAGATGTTGTTGTGGATGAAAAAAATCTGGAAAACTCTAGGACTGTGGTAAGTGACTCAAAGTTCCAAAATAATAATGTTTAAATAGATAAACAATGTATTGGGGATCACACACCACTGACTTAGAATTAAATTCGCTTTATTTTAAAGGAAAACTCCGTGTCTCGATATATAATAAGTTTTGATTTATTCCGTAATACAAGAACAATGTCTTTCGATTTTAACGATATTAAAAAAATATAAAATAGTTATGTCGACGGGCGGAGCGTTGTGGATCGAATCGCATGTACGTAACGCCCAAGATCGCTGTTGTCGACCAAACGAAAAAAGCAGCAAACAGTAACCATGTTGATTGAAGCGCATAATCTAATGGGTTTGCGAAGTGATGTCGATCGCAGTAATCATATGTCCGTAGTGCACGTAATCGGTGGCCTGTTGAAAGTTGAGTCATCGAGTGTGGTTTTGCGAAAGATACCGGCTCTCCTGTTGTCCATCCTTATTTTTGAGTGAAGTAGTGTACAGGTACGGGATATTGTGTTGTGTGCGATTGTGGTGTCATCGACTACGGTGTTTTCCAATTTGTAGTGTATTGGTGAATGTGATGGGCAGTATTAGGGTTCGCCAGTTTTTACCGAGTAAAGTGGTGTGTTTAGTTACTGAGGCTTAGCTCATTTAAACAAATAGTATGGAACAGGTAGAAAATAGTCTGAATGATGGTATGGATAGTCTACACTATATGTATATATGTAATCAAATTTAAATTCAGAGTCGAACGATTCAAATTTCCCGAACGAGAGTACGAAAAAAAAAATATGATAATTTAAATTATATAAACAGCCTAGTGATACAACAGCATTGAAAAATACTGATCCAATTATAATTATTGGTGAAAAATTGCCAACCACACAAATAAATAATAAGGAAAGTGAAGTTAGAAGAAATGAAAGGGTATAATATATATTTTTGAATAATTGTTTAATGAATGCGCACATTTTTCACAACACACACAAGAATAACCTATATATTATGATGAAACATTCGCTCCAGTTGCAAGAATATCTTCCGATTTATTTTATCTATAGCAAACCATTTTAATCTTAAAGTTCACCATATGCATGTAAAAACTGAATTCCTGAAAGGTGTTCTAAGAGGAAATCTATGTCAAAATTTTAGAAGGATTATCACATCCAATTAACAAAGTATGTAAATTAAATAAATCACTTTACGGGTTGAAGCAGGCGGCTCGATGTTGGTTTGAGGATTTTTGGAAAGCATTAAAAAAAATGGGATTCCTTAATTCAGCTGTAGATTGATGCATTTACCTTCTTGACCATGGAAATAAATACATTTATGTGCTTTGGTATGTATATGATTTGTTAATTACAACTGAAAACAAAATCACTATGAATAAGTTTAAGTCACACCTTATGGGGAATGACAGATTTATTAAAAATAAAATACTTTATTGGAATAAAAGTAGAGAGATAAGAAGATAAATTATATCTAAGACAGTCAACGTATATTAACAACGTTCTGAATAAATTTAATAAACCAAGAATGTAATCCAGTTTGTAGACCACTTCCAAGTAAGCTCAATTATGAAGCTATGAATTCTGTTGAAGTATTTTTGAGCCGATATACAAATAAAAATAATAAATAATTATGGCTGTGTCTTAAAAGAGTTGAGGTATATTAAGTGTACTTTCACTTTAATGTTAATGCTCATAAAAAGTGTAAATTTTAAAGACAATTTAATAGGGTATGTAGATTTTGATTGGGCTGCAAGTGAATTCTATAGGAAAAGTATTACTGGATACATATTTAAGTTGTTTGGAAATTGTCTTATTTGTTGGAATACTCGGAAAACAAAATTCAGTGGCTGTATCTTCAACTGAAGCAGAATATATAGCTTTATTTGAAGCAGTTAGAGAAGCTTTATGGTTAAAATCATTAATGTCGAGTAAAAAATTTTTGTTGAGTGAACCAATAAAATTAATGGGGATAATCAAGGTTGCATTAGTATAGCTAATAATCCCACATGTCACAAAAGATCAAAACACATATATATAAAGTAACATTTTTCAAGAGTGCAAATTGAAAATAAACTAATAACCCTTGAGTATATTTCCACAGATAAGCAGGTGGGCAATATCCTGCCAAAGCCGTTGCCTGGGTTTCCCTTAATCTCGGAACTAATTTTTGATTTCATTTAAAAATTATTTCTCGACAAATGTGGATCATTACTATTGTCCCCAGAAGGCGCAACTTGTCTTATAAGAATATAATTGTAAAACTAACTCATGGTTTAATGTTGGAAACAGTCACCGACGCAGAACCGTAGACCGTTTCAGCTGATACGATCTGTTTTATTTTACTCACCACCGCTTCTACAGACCGTACGGTACGATATCCGCAAAAATTGGATTTTACCGTAGACACGAGTCAGCTGATTGCTCTATTGCAACGCAGGGTTGCCAGTCTCGCTACTGACTCAAAATCACAGTCGTATTCATTTATTTATAAATAGGTCGACTATTTTTAATAGTTGAATTTTAGTTTTAAGCTTTTGCATTATGAAATATTATAACTAAAAAACTAAATGTATGCAAAATCATGAGCAATTACAACATTGGTGAAATGAAAACAAAAGAGAACAACTGATTTCTACGTTGATTTACGTACGTAAATTTTGTTTAATACGGGCGGTAAGAAAGGAAGGGCGGAACGTCGGTGACTGTTTCCAGCATAAGTTGAGTTCATTCGTATTGTAAACCTAGAAAGGACAAGTTGATGAGAAAAAAGGATAAGTGAAACTTAAAACTACTTATGTATGTATATATTTCATTTAATAAAAAGTGTATTGTTTTATCACATGAAATTTGAATATGTGGTAGTATAAACAACAGTTTTTTATTTCATTTCCTGTGAATAATTTTGTTTAAAAAGACGCTGAGGGAAATAAGCACTCTAGCAAATGTTAATCAATGTTAAAAATGTGCTACTTGTGATATTTTAATACATTTACCCCGAATACTTAAATAAATAAATATTTTACTCAGATATGTATAAACAAATGTTTCTTCCCAAGTTAGAAATTTTCCGCTCCACGCAGTAACCCTAACAACCTTTATCTAACAAATTAATATTTAATAGCAATTACAATTGTTTATAATATAAATACCTGCAAATATTTAATAGGATCAGCGCTGACAGTTTTATTACCCGCAACACATGCACTTAATAATGGCAAAGTTGTTGGAAATGGAAGAGGACTTAATAGTTGTTGCTGCGTTTTCTCTTGTTGTAGTTCTTGTAAAAGAAGTACTAATTCCATTCTGACAGATGCAAGACCACCACCACTAGCTCCGTGAAGTGAACAATAACTCAGCAACGTTCGTAAAAGTGTTTCGTTACCTTGAGAAAGAAACAAATGTTCAACAGTCACGCTTATACAAAACAAACTTACAAAATATAATATACCATTATAAAAGTATATATCATTATAAACATTTCATTTCATCACACTATACATAACAGCTGGAAAATGATAAGTAATGCATATTTTTAGCTTTATTTAGTTTACAAAAAAAAAAAACAAGATTCATAAAGTTTTTGCAAATACATTTCTAATTGTAACAAGTAAGGAAGGGCAAAGTTCGGGATTCGGACCATACCCTCAGAAAGATTTTCAATCATTTACTTTACAGAGTTTATGATGTTAATATACATATATAAATGAAATTAAATGGGCAAGTTTTCTTAAAAAAAAAATGTATTTATCACTGGGTACAAAAGAAATCAGTCTTTGTCTGTAAGTCCTTTATAGAATCGCATTTGAACATGTGATGATCTTCAACAAAGTTGTTGTGCATGAGCCAAAGAAGGTTTCTGAGTTGGTCCGACCAATTTATTGATAAACAAAAGCAATTAAATGACTCCAAATGAATTGAATATTTATCTAATGTCTTTCTTTCATATTTATTTTAGTTGGTAACATAGCAACGCGAGCAGGGTACAGATAGTATATTACATTAAATTTCGTCCCTTTGTTTAAGTTTTTAACGCATTTGGATCAGGAATTTGTTATTCGATAGAAAAAATTAGTGATATTTGTGTGTCTCTTCCCAGACCGCCTATATTTTAACTATAGTGATTTACATTAGTTAGGCTGATTTTAATATATATATAAATATAAGTACATACCTAACCTAGATATACACATCTTACATAAGCCGAAATGTTGTAATGGAACTAATTGATTATTGACCTATAGCATAAATAATTTAACAGCAGATATGATTTTATATCATGTTCACAATTTCATCGAATAAAAAATATTGAATTCAAATGTAATATTTTTTTACTCTCGCAATATGTTGCACAGAGTATAATAGCATTGTTCACCTGACGGTTCTTGTTAACATCTAAAACTAATCTAGATAGATATACATATTTAATACCAGTGATAGACATATGGTAACAATACTATACTACGAACGAATACCAATAATAAAAGCAACGGACCACGATGAAGACTTATACACAAAAACTCTTCAAAATATTTTGTTAAAATGACTTATTTAATAAAATGGAAAATAAGATATTTTTACACACTTTTATTTAAAGGCATGTACCGACTTATTTTATGGCGGGTTTTTAGGAAAGCTTTAACCAATTCTGTTTTTCATGAAGAAAATATTTCACTTTTACCCTTACTTTTTTAATTACACACGTGTAGTAAACACAATATTATAATACCTGTATTATGGTATTGTTACCCTGTCTATCACAGCTATACATGATCAGAATTACTGTTCGTGCAAGCAAGAACTAGAGATATCTTGGTGAAACTCGGACTATTACCATGGCCACAAATGCCGTTAAAGGAAAAATCATAACTTATTACAACTAGTCAGAAATTATCATACAAAACTTTAATTTGGTACAGAGTAATACACAATATTAAAAATTAAATAGATTTTGGTCTAAACCTTATTGTTCAAATATCTTTGAACATGCTTGTCATTGATATGCTGAGGTGTTACAAAAGGTATATACTCGTATAGACATAAACAAACATAAAATTATATGCATTTATATAGCAATGTTCATGCATATGTATGTATGTATAAATGTATGCCTTGATTTAAGATAAGAAACTTGTAAGAAAAAATACAGTCCACTAATCTTAAATATAATATGTATGTGCTAATATATTTAACAGACCTACATACATAAACAAACACATAAACATATATGCAGTTATATGCAACACGCATAAGTTTATGTGAGGCACGAATGCATTTATATACTATCCACATGCACTCAACAATTAAAACTACAAACATATTTACTTAGCTTAAGATTTATTCATATAATAACTTGTTGACCTAAGATATACATTTAGGCAATTGATTACAAGTGTACATGTGCACTTGAAAACAACCTAATACCATGCAGCATAAACAATGGGCTACATACATACGGACTCATATACACACATGTCCCAACCTATGGAACATAAAACAAAGTTTACAAAAGTGGTTAAAGGCCGCAATTGAAGGAAAAAGCAGAGTGCAAACGCAACTAGCAAACCGGTACTAATCCAATCGACAGAAAAGTCGTACAAGCGGTGAGTGCTATTTCTATTTAAAAATATTTATTTATTTCGGGCAAAGGTCCGCACAAAAGGGAATACGCAAAGATCGCTCTCTCAGCTGCTCATATTGCCGTTTCCCTTTTTTTAATTATTTTCACACCTTCTTGAAACCCACAGTCCACATTGAGAGAAATTCCTGAAGCCTGGTCCTGAGGAATCTTTGCTCAACACCAGCGCTAGAGGATTTCTGTTTATGTAGCTACAAAAATGTCAACTAAAGCGAAAACAGCAAATACCATAGTCGACACCAAGGAGAAAGGTGAAATGGCTGAAATTAGTCGATTTACACGGAGCAGCAAAACTGTCCGATCACCCGAGCTACGGGTGATAACGCCCGGCACACAATCGGTCAACGCTGCAACGCCAACTGCGCTTGATATGATCCCTTCCAAGAAACCAATGCGAACAGCTGATAACTTGATCGTAGTCAATCTGACATCAACACAAAGCGACACTAAAACCGACCCCATTATAACATGAGCGAAGGAGAAAACTCGTTCACTGCATTGCGAGTGCTCATAGATGAACTAATCTCTCTTACACATGGCCAAAAACAAAGCCATGTGAACCAGAATATGAAAAATATGATATATAGGATATCGCAGCTACAAAAACAAACACTAGCTAAATTCAAAGAGGCAACAACCCAGTCAATCATTCAGCCGAAAAGAGGCCGCACTATGCACACTGATGAACCAATAGCAGATGAGCACACTCAGCAACAAACTAAACGAACATGCACACTCGCCAAAAACTCGCGCAAACACATGTTTGATTGGCCAAGCTAAGCGATCAATAATAACAAATGACCGCGCTATGCCTCCACTTTTGAAGCCGCTGTAACCCCACCATCAACGATGATATTAATTTCTAAGAATGGAAATCTTACTTATGCCGAAATACTTAGGAAAATCAAGTCCGATTCTATTCTCAACGAATTCGAAAAGAAAGTTATCCGAATTCGTAAAACACAAGGCGGTAAAATGTTGCTGCAACTAAGTGGTTCAGCAATGTCAGCCGACTCGCAGCAAACAATGAGGAAATGCCTTGGCGACCAGGCAAATATAAAAGTTCTGACCCAGGAGAAACTTATATAGTGTAAAGACTTGGACGAAATTACAACCAAGGAAGAAGTACTTTATACTCTACAGAGAGAGTTGGGCAACAACAATCTGACGAGATCAGCTATTAAGAGCCTAAGAAAGTCCTACAGAGACACTCAAACAGCGCTTATTAAACTCCCAGTTGAGAATGCCAGGAAACTGCTTCAATCCAAGAAATTAAAAGTAGTACAGGCAGACACAACGGTGCTACAGATGCCTCGATTATGGCCACACAGCGAAAAGCTGCGAAAACGAGGACAGGTCTAAACTATGTAGAAGATATGTTGAGGGTGAACACTAGGCTACGGGCTGTACCAATAAGCCAAAATGCTTGCTTTGCTTGAAAGCAGGCTCTAGTGAAACTGATCACTTTACTAGGAGCCTCAGACGCCCGGTATACAATAAAGCGGCTCAAACTCAAAAATTGATATGAGGTGATTACAACTTAACCTAAACCACTGTCAAGTAGCACATGACCTATTAAAACAGGCAGTTCTTGAGAAGCAGATCGATGTGGCCTTAGTTTAAGAACATCATCGATCGTCTAGTGACTGATGCCAGAAGTAAAACTAATCTAGTAATATCCGGCGACTTTAATGCCTGGGCTATTGAATGGGGATCCAAAAGAACTAATAGTAGGGGTAAAGCCTTACTAGCGCCTTTGCTTCCCTTGACCTTGTGCTCTTAAACATCAACCAACCCAGATTCAACAAAGATGGGCGGCAGTCAGTAATAGATCTGACTTTCGTCAAATCAAATCTTGTCCGTAGATCTCAATGGAAAATGAGTGATCATTATACTTTTAGCGATCACTATGCCATTATATATGAAATAAATGTCGTACACATACGGCAGAGTGAACCGACCCTAGTAAGATGTTCCTGGCGAACTAAAAAGTTCGACCCTGACCTCTTTGAGGAGACCTTTAAGCCCACTGCTTTACACGAGAACCCGCTTGTGGCTAATAGTTCCGCCTCAATAATTATGACCCATCTTAAAAAAGCATGTGACGCATGAATGTCCAAACATACACGACGCAATCATCACCCTCCAGTATATTGGTGGAATGACACAATTGACAAGGCCCCTCCAAAGACTTTTCAAGGACAAGGGGAAGCTATTAAAACAGTCTATTAAGAAAAGCAAACGAGAATGCTTTCTGAAATTATGCGACGACGTTGAAGACAATGCCTGGGAGATACCATATAAGGTGGTAATGGCAAAACTCCGTTTTCGTGGGCAAATGCCGACCTCCCCCTCATTGCTGGAAAGAATAGTATCGGTACTCTTCCCAAACCGACCAATGCATTTTTAACTTCATCAAGCGCACATATGTAGAAGTCCCAGATATACCGTCTGTTTCGAACGAAGAGGTCCGAGAAGCATGTGACCGGTTAAACCCATCTAAAGCCCCAGGCCCAGACGGAATTCCTCATATAGCGCTGAAAACAGCGATAATTAAGAACACAGATCCCTTTCGAATTATGTATGACACATGCATTAAAGAAGGTTACTTCCCTAAGCTATGTAAAAAGCAACATCTAATATTACTGCCACAACCAAACAAGCCTTTTATAGACCTGTCCCATTTCCGGCCACTGTGCATGTTGGACTCCGCTGGAAAAATCCTTGAGCGAATTATATACCGACGCTTAAACAAAGCAATGTTGTTGTTGTAGCGGCAGAATTCTGCCGAGTTGACAGTCCTTGGCCGGATAAAATCCGGTTACGTAGATCCGACTGTCGTGGGAACGGTCAAACAAAGCAATCGATGACGCTGGCGGCTTATCCCCGAATCAATTTGAATTCAGAAAAGCAAGATCCACCATCGACGCGGTGATCCTAGTAAAGACATTGGTCGAAAAGGAAATTAGTGGAAAACAATGGAAGGGCGGCACAATACAATATTGCATGGTCGTAACTCTCGACGTTAAAAATGCTTTTAACTCAGCATTCTGGTATAGCATATTAACTGCCCTAAAAAGTTTCTCCGTGCCTCCATACCTTTACAACATAATCGTAAGCTACTTTAATGAAAGAATTCTGAGCTACTACACAAGCAACGGCTATAAGGAATATAAAGTCACCGGTGGTGTACCACAAGGATCTGTACTCGGATCGTTACTCTGGAACATCATGTACGACGGAGTACTGCGATTCAAGGTACCCAACATTGCTGTTGTGGTGACAGCTAAGCACATAGAAGATATTGTTGCAATAACCCGTGCTTACCCTAGCAGAGAGCAAAACGGAAGCCGTGCTTATTACTGGCAGAAAAACCCGAGAGACTGCTACATTCAGAATAAAAGGTGCGTGTATAACTACACAACCAGCGCTGAAATATTTAGGAATTGTTCTTGAAGCAAGATTTGCCTTTAAAGAACACTTAGCCTTCACCTGCGGAAAAGCTTCAAAAACATGTAGAGCCTTAACCCGAATGATGCTCAATACCCGCAGACCGAAGCAAAATAGGAGAAGACTCCTGGCTGGAGTTCTGAAGTCCGTCACTCTATATGGCGCCGAGGTTTTGGGAAAAGCACTCGAAACAAAATCCTATCGACGTGGCCTTTTTTCCATTTAAGCCATTTGCGCACTCATTGCGCTCAGATGCTGCCCTTGTAATTGCGCGCTTACACCCATTAGATCTCTTAGCCAAAGAGACTAAAAAGCCTGTAACGGACTTACCACCCAGAACCGTAAAAGGAAATGCTCGAGCGGAGACGGTGGAGAGTTGGCAAAGACGATGGGAAGTCAGTCAAAAAGGACGTTGGACGTTCCGACTGATTCCCAACATTGACCCATGGCTAAAAAGACCACACGGCGAGGTAGATTTTTATTTACCACAAATTCTCACAGGGCATGACTGTTTAAAAGCATATTTGAAACGATTTCAACACGAAAATGATGATATATGCCATAAATGCGGTGGCGAGATAATTAAGAATGTAGAGCATACGTTGTTCCATTGTCCGCAATACGAGCAAGAGAGACGATTCCTCAAGAGTGCATTCGGTATAGACCCAACCTCTGAAAACTTAGTGGACCAAATGGTTGAATCAAAAGCTAAGTGGAATGCGGTGTGCGAAATAGCCGCCAAACTCAGGAAAACCCAAAGAGCCCAAAACTTAACGGCCCACTAGAACGCAGACCAAACAAACGCAGTAAAACAAAAGTATAAAATCATAAGAGAAGGGTTTGGCGACAAACATTGCACGGTGCGTGTTCAAGACCAACAGAGGTGGGGCCAAATAAATGCAACTTGTAACTGAATGCATTGAGACTTCTGCAAACGTATGAGCACTGCTCAACCATCCTCCCGACGGAATAATTGACGGTGGTACCGGGGGGAAAGGTACATGATGGTAGGAGGTTTTTAGTTGGATTAAAGTTCCAAACTGACGTGGGGTTCAGGCTTTCGATCCTTCCTCCTCGTAAGTAATAAAACCAGGTAAGTCTAGGTAAATAACAAATCAAATATTGTTTTTATATTATGTAGTATTTATGGTGCTCGAAAATGAACATGCGCGTGGGTGTCAAGAGGCACCGCTTCGTCTATGCGCATGAGCTTAGGTAATCTCTATTGGTCTAAGTGTTAGTAAAAATATTCAACAGGATACAATATGTAATCCTAAAGGTCCATTCAAATACAACTTTCCTCGCTTTGCGTGACAGTTCATACTGAAACAAAAGATATGTCACAATGCAAAGCTTTCAGTGTATCTCTCTAATTAAAATGGCGACTGTTGCTTGGCAAAGCGTAAAAGGATGAGAGTTGTCCAACATTTTGCTTGGTTTCGCGTTGAAAACTTTTCATGTGAACGTACTCATACAAAAGTATACATCGAACTTTTCTGTCAAAATAAATATCTGACGCAAACCGAAGCAAAAGTTATTAGTGAATTGGCTATAACTGCCTCAAGAACACAGACATTCCATTCATTTTAAATAATTACTTTGTCCTCGGCAAAATGCTCAAATATCCTTGAACATGTTTTTCTTTAACAATGCCCAGACAATACAAGACATATATATAATATATGGTATACATTAACAAACACAAAAGAAACACATGCAAATTTAGTTTAAGTACCTGAAAATAAGCAAACATACCTAATATTATAATTTGTTAACTATGTGCAAAGACCTAGACGAGATAACCACTCCCGAAGAAATCTGCGACGCATTTAAAAAGGAGTGTGGGATTCAAAATCTAGTGAAAGAAAGTGTTAAAAGTATGCGAAAAACCCGAAGCGGCACACAAATAGCTCTTATATGACTACGTGCCGAGGATGCCAAGACCGTACTTAAGCAAGGCAAAGTAAAGATCGGGCGGTCTATCTGTCGCCTCCGGGAATACTCATCTATCACTTGCAGCTTTAGGTGTTTCGAAGTGGGGCATATGGTGTCGCAACCCCATTGACAGGTCTTCCCTCTGTACATGCTGCGGAATCTCAGGACACGTCGCAAAAGTATGCACTAATGCCCCGAGCTGCATGCTTTGTAAAGGGAAACACTCTGTCTTCAGCACGGCCTGTCCTAAGTATCTAGAGATGAAAAACTAAAAGGCAAAATAAAGATATTACAATTAAATCTTAACCATTGCGCTGCAGCACAAGACCTGCTAAAACAGATGGTGCTAAAGAAAACATAGATGTCGCCCTGCTAAATGAGCACTATACTCAGCGTTCGGAAAGCACTTGAATTAAAGATATAAGTGGCAAGGCAGCAATATGGTCATGCAAAGGACAAGCTTTCACATCGTGCTGCAGAGGAACCCAAACGGCTTCACATGGGCGAATATACAGGGAATATATGTTGTAAGCTGTTATGCTCGTCCAAGCGCGTCAATAAATTAATTCGGAACTTTCTCCTTGAGCTGTCTCTAGAGACTAGAAGCAAATCTCCGATAATAATAGCGGGAGATTTTAACGCATGGTCTACTGCTTGGAGTAGCAGACGCACGAATCATCATAGACGTCTTATATTAGAGACAAAAAAAGTTCGATACTGACGTTTTCGAGAGCGTGTGGAGTGCAGCAAAGGCACCAGGCGACGACGCCGCCCACTTGGTATCCGCTGTGCAAAAGGAACTAGTTGCAGCATGCGACACAACTATGCGCATGACGCAAACCTCATCTAAAGGACGATGGACTCATAGACTGATTCCGGACATTCATTCGTGGATAGACAGACGACATGGCGACCTGAATTTTCACCTAACTTGACTGAGTGGGCATGGATACTTTAGAAAGTATCTATTCCAAATAAATTATGATATTAGTCCGTATTGTCCGACGAGTACAGAGTGCATAGAAGACTGTGAACACGTATTTTTTCAGTTTTCCCGCTTTTTAAATATAAGGGAAAAGTTAAAATCTACACTCGGCGGTAGTGTAACCGTGGAAACTCTGACAACAAATGGAAAGCTGTCAGCGAAGCTGCAGCTCTAATTATGACAAAACTGAGATACTTGCAACAGATTAGGAGTCAGTTAGTCCGTGCCGTAGAGGAGACTTAAATGTCATTTTCTCCTCCATGAAGTAATACAATACTTAATCCGGTGGTTCCGTGGGAGAGATATGAGATGGTAGTAAGTTAGGTTTAGCGGATTAAAGTTCCGCACTTCGGCTTTCGATGCTTCCCCCTACTATAAAAAAAAAACATTATAATAAAGCCAGAATATAGTTCCCACAAGATGACATGTATATCAATTATTATCCCCCACCAGAGGTAATATATTATTGTACAGCTCGTTCATCACATGGTTTGGTCGAATAATAAATAGAGTTCTTACTCACCATAACGGCTATCAAAACGGCTAAGGTTGGAAGGTATCCCTTCCGCTTTTTTGCTCTTCATTCAATGCTTTATAAAAAGTGTTACAGTGATCGGATTTAGTTAAAATATGCGCCGTTTTGTTCGATGATCTGTTTCCATCTAGACGGCAACTTCATAATACCTTCCCTCGTAGAAGCCCCCTCCTTATTTGCGAAGAATTCGGACAGCCACTTTTCACAAGCCTCTTTTGAGTTCAACTTCAACCCCCACCAAGGGCATTCGCCATGGACAGGAACAGGTGGTAATCACTTGGCGCTATGCCCGGGCTATATGGTGGATGCGAACCTCCCATCCGAGCTCCCGTAGCTTCTGACGAGTCATCAACGAAGTGTGTGGTCTGTCGTTGTCCTGGTGGAACACTACACCCTTCCTGTTGGCCAATTCTGGACGCTTCTGGTCGATCGCCTGCTTCAAGCGGTCCAGTTGTTCGCAGTAAATGGTAGAATTAATCGTCTGGCCATATGGGAGCAGCTCATAGTGGATGATTCCCTTCCAATCCCACCAAACACACAGCAAAACCTTCCTGGCCGACAATCCCGGCTTGGCCACTGTTTGGGACGATTCACCGGCCTTCGACCACGACCGTTTTCGCTTGATATTGTCGTATGTGATCCATTTTTCATCGCCAGTCACCATCCGCTTCAAGAATGGGACGAGTTCGTTCCGTTTCAGCAGCATATCGCAGGCGTTGATTCGGTCCAGAAGGTTTTTTTGCGTCAAATTATGCGGCACCCAAACATCAAACTTTTTTTTGTATCCAGCCTTCTGCAGATGGTTCAAAATGGTTTGGTGACTAACTCCCATCTCCTGGGCGATGTCACGAGATACCATATGCCGGTCTAACTCGATGTATTCCATGATTTGATCGGTATTTGTCGTCACAGGTCTTCCGCCGGCTGGCTTATCCATGGTGTCGTTTTCACCGGCTCTGAATCGTCGAAACCATTCCTCCGCGGTTCGAAGTGATAGAGTACCATCCGCCAAAACACCATTAATCTCACGGAACGTTTCTCTAGCGGATTTGCCTTTAACGAAGGAAAACTTTAAAATAGCGCGAATTTCGGCGTTAGTGAACTCCATGCTTACACGTCTATAACTGTTGAACGCAATATCCAAACTAATCATGCATAGCGTTGTTTTGTAGGTTATGTCAAGACCTTTCAAATTATGTATAGTGTTGCCAGATACGAGCTCTGTAGCGCTTTGTACATAGCCGCGAAATTCAAAAGACAAAAAAGCGGAAGGGAGGTACCTTCCAACCATTATATGCAAACTAGCAGTATTCGGCATGTCCTGCTACGCCCCTTTTACATTCTCAACAATGTTGCTACATAGTATAACAGTTTTGTTCACCTTACAGTTGTTTGTATTACATAAAACTAATCGATATAGATATAGATTATATATTAACGGTCAGAATGACGGGCGAGTTCAAAGACAGTCTGACGGTCTGTTCGTCTTATTGAAGTTCTCGTTAAATAAATTTTTTTGAGCTACTTTCAACGAAATTAGGTTTAAAACATTATTCTAACATTCGTAAATTACGGTGTGTGAATTCGGTCTACAACCACGCCTACTTCTCATATAAAAGTATGATATTTTTTTTGGTTAGGTAGCTGTGAACATGTGCAGTCTGCATAGTGAAAAGTGCTCCGTAATATCTGAAAATATTACATCAATTGTATATATAAAAGTGAAAGAATATTAAATTAATGCCTCATAGAAGTTTCCTTAAAAGAAAATAATAATTCTTATAAGAAAATATAAAGGATGTACAAAGAAAAGTTCGATTAAATTTCGATATTGAACCATAATTGAATTTCGTACAACAAAGAAAGATGTGTGCGACGTAATATTGTGAGGTGTAATAATAAAAAGCATAACAAACATTAACATTGATTGTGAATTAGACATCATAGAGTGAATTAATGCATTGATAATACACGAAAATAAAAAAATTACTCCGGAATTATTTGGAACATATCTTTTGTTTTTTTCCTGTATCGTGTACTTACAAAATGCCACTCAAAAAAGTAAATACAACACAACAGATACCGCCGTCAAAGGATATTGAAACCTTATTCAAGATACACTTTGAACGTTTTACAGCAAATTATGAACGTGAGTTCAGGGACCTTAAAAAATCATTTTTAAGTGAAATCAAGGACTTAAGAAAAGAGGTAAGCAAACTGTCAGAACAAAACGTCTCGCTATCAAATCAATGTTCTGCTCTGGATGACAGACTTATATCAGTTGAAGACAAGCTAAACGTAGATATGAGTCTGCCTACCAGCCAACCAACATGATTGCCCTAAATATTCCTGAGTCTGATAAAGCTGCTGGAAAGGACCGTTTAGAGGATGACAGAACAAAGTTAGTTACAGCTTTGCCTCCCAGTCTCAAGGCCACTGAACTCAAGTTACGTAGACTGGGTCGTCCTACACCTGGACGTACACGTCCTCTTCGCATTGCCACCCGCTCAGCAGCCGATGCACTTGCCATTATCAAATACAGACCAACAGACGAAAACTCAGGTTTTTAATTTGCGTCAAGAGCTTGATTCAATCGTGAAGAGTGGTGATGACAGTAACACAATTAAATATATCCATGGTGTCCCTAGAATCGTTAAAAGAAATTTTCGTCCGCTCAATGAGCAAGAAGAAAGTATCTTACGTCCACCTGTGCTACCAGAACGTCAGAGGTCTGCGTACAAAACTCTCAACATTTCAAACAGCATTGGCGGCTAACCAGTACGACGTTGTATGTATTTAGGAATCCTGGCTTCACTCATCTATATGTGATGGTGAAGTCATTGATTCAACATATAGTATTTACCGTAAAGACCGTGTTTCTCTCATCAACGAGCAGGTACGTGGTGGTGGTGTCTTCATCGCCTGTAAACGTAGTCTCCATACAGAACAAATTGCAATAACAAACAACGATTTAGAGCAAATATTCATCCGTGTCAAGGGAGCTTCTCGCGATATGATCATCGGCTGCATCTACATACCTCCTCAATTAACTCTTGAGATCTTCGAGTGCCACATAGCTACCGTTTCATTTATAATGGACAAATACCAAAACTCCAACGTCATGATTGTCGGCGACTTCAATATTCCTAGCAGCTTGCCTCGTGTCGAATGTGAAAAGCAACTTTATGATGGCTTTGCCTCATTAAACTGCACTCAACAAAATTACATTCAAAATGCCTGGAACTCAACACTTGACCTTTGTTTCAGTGACATTGACTCTTCTCCGGAACACGCAGTTGCTCTTGTCCCGGAAGATAAGTACTATCCTGCTATCGACATCTTGCTAAATTTTCGGCCGGGGTTGACGCCAGATAATTCCTCATCATACGTATTTAAAAAGGCTAACTACGTAGCCCTTAATACCTCTCTCTTAAGAACGAACTGGATTGACCTCCTCTACAAACTCGAGACTATTGACAGTAAGTTGGACTTTCTCTATGATAAAATCTTTGAAGGTGTAAACCAGTTTGTTCCAGTACACGTACACAAGCCAAGTAACTATCCATATTGGTTCTCACATGATCTCATTCACAAAGTCAAACAGAAGAAATCTGCACACCTGATATATAAAATTCGGAAAACTAAGCCAAATTATTTACGATTCAGCAGGTTAAGATTGGAATGCAAAAAGTTAAGTATCGATTGCTACAAAAGTTATGTCGACAAGGTAGAGGACAAACTGCAATCGGAGATCAAAGCATTCTGGAATTTTATCAAGGACAAAAACCGTTGCACCGGTGACATACCATCTTCCGTAGCCTAGAATGACCGCTCAGCAGATACGGGGCCAGGTATCAGTAACCTCTTTGCGTCCTTCTTCCACAGCATCGACGTGCCATCGAATAGCAACGACCCAGGTATTGCAACCTTCAATCCTGGTACACAGCGCACACACTTGGATGCCCTGACAGTGACCTACGACGCAGTACTCAAAGAACTCCTTGCTCTCGACCCCAGCAAAGGTCCAGGCCCCGACGGTTTACCTAACATATTCATCAAAAACTGTGCGGTAGGCCTATGTGAGCCTTTGACACATATATTTGGCGAATCTCTTCACCATGGTACCTTCCCGACCTACTGGAAACTGTCATACATCTCACCGATTCATAAAGAGGGGCCCAAGACCTTGGTTACCAACTACCGTCCTATCTGCATACAGTCTGCACTTGCAAAACTATTTGAGAGGTTAGTGCTTCCAGATACGTCAGGCATTTGAAAACATCATACCAATTTGTTCATATACGTCGACAAACTGCTGAACTCCATGGATTCCGGCAACTGCACACACAGCATTTACACAGACTTCAGCAAGGCTTTCGACCGTGTTGACTACGAAATACTTTTAGATAAGCTAAGTAAATATGGTGTGGCTGGACGTGCATTAGCTTGGATACGTACATACCTCACAGGCAGACGCTTGCAAGTCAGAGTAGATGGCCACTTATCCAGTGAATATGAAGTAATCTCTGATGTGCCACAAGGATCTCACCTTGGTCCTGTACTATTTAACATCTTCGTCAACGACATTGGTAATAATTTTGCTTCTGATTTCCTTCTGTATGCTGATGACCTCAAAATATTTAGACCGATTACTTGTGAGACAGACATCATAATTTTGCAACAAGACATAAATATCCTCAGTGACTGGTGTCGAGTGAACAAGCTGGATCTCAACGTAAACAAATGTGCGGCCGTATCTTTCGCTCGCTCACACTCACCGATCCGCACGAGCTACAAACTTGATGGGCTTGAGATAGCGGAGGTCGAGAACATAAAAGACTTAGTTATCATTGTTGATAATAAGCTCACCTTCTCAGACCACACAGACAAAATTACATCAAAGGCGTTCAAAGACCTTGGATTTATACTCAGGAGTGGTAAAGATTTCAAAAACCCTTGGACACTCATTAGACTATTCAAGTCACTTGTACTACCAATTTTGGAATATGGTTCGGTAATCTGGTCTCCCTACACTAACACGACAATCGATAAAGTTGAAAAGGTGGAGCGTAAATTCTGTAAGTCACTGACCTATAAACTATCGTCACCAAGTCACATCTGCACTACTGATGAGGTCTACCAGTGCTACTGTATAAACAAATTGTCTTCTCGTCGACAGGTCGCTGACCTCTGCTTTTTCTACAAAGTAGTCAATAACATCACTGATGCTCATGAGATCCTAAACAGTTTTGAACTCGCCCCTGCTGGTCTTACCCTGAGGCGAAATAGATTACTAAAAACATCGAAATCCAAGAAAAATTATGTTATCCATGGTCCTCAGAATAGACTGGCTAATTAAGTAAATTCACTTCAAGGTGAAATTGATTTCTATGGAGGAACATACGCTGCTTTTACCGAAAACACCAAGAGACACCTGCTCGTCTGAATTACATCTAAATCAAGTCTGAATTACATATTAACTTACAATTATTTAAATATTTTCCAGATATTACACTAATATACCCTAGCCACTTTTGTATAATACTTTAATTCTTTATTATATCTATGTATATTGCCGATTGGCGTTTAAATAAATAAATAAATAAAACAATTTTAAACTTCTGATTATGCCACTTCCCAGAATAGAAATTGAGAGCTACTAAAGGCATCGGGTTAAAGCTCTACAATACCGATTAGATGTGCCATCCACCGTGTTCAAAAACTACTTGCAGTAGCTATGTGTTATTATTATATTCTTTTGAAGTAATAAAATATTCAAGTAATTCTTATATGAATTTTGAACACATACTTATGTATTATTTGAAATATAATTTTTTTTATTTTGATATAAGAAGTATAATATGTCCGTCCCTTGAATTGCATTGACTTTTATCATAAAATATAAAAAGTATAATAGATTGTAAAATCGTGGGCAAAGAAAAAAGCCTTCGTTTGGGTCTTCTTCAGGAATAAAAGAATAACTGTGCAAATTTGGCTGTGGCTCGGATGTTGTGTGGGTACATAACGAAATAGCGTTTCATTTTTATATACATACAAATGTACATAAAAGGTTAGAAAACTCCATTACATTCCATTTTAATGACTTTTGTAAACAAAATTGCTTTCACCACTTGGAAAAAACAAACTTAAGACTACCAAAGAATGTAATATAATGCCAATTGCTTGATAAGCATTTTTAGTTTTTCTCACATTAGCTACACTTAATTAATGAAAACATTAATCGCTAAGGTGGTATTGTAAACATTAAATTTGAGTTACTTCAAAAATAAGGAATCAATTTGAAATCTAAACTTAAAACGAATGGTTTCTTTAATCGGTATGTTGGCCAAAACTATTTATTTTTATACCCTGAACAGGGTATATTAAGTTTGCGACGATGTTTGTAACACCCAGAAGGAAATGTCGGTGACTCTATAAAATAAGTATATAAATGATCAAGATGACAAGCTGAGTCGCTTTCGCCATGCCCATCTAGTCCCTCAGTTTTTGAGACATCGATCAGAAATTTTTCACACGTCCTTTTCTCCTCAAGAAGCCGCTCATTTATCGAAACGATATCGGACTACTATAGCGTATAGCTGTCATACCAGCTGAACTATCAAATTCAAGTACCCGTATGGAAAACATTTTTATTTGACAAGGTATTTTCACGAAATGTGGCAAAGATTTTTGTTCAAATTGTCGGATCACTACAGCATATAGCCATACAAACTGATCGATTCAAATCAAGATCTTGTAAAGAAAACTCGAACATGTAAAGGGAATTATAGCTTCGGCGCAACCGAAGTTAACGTGTTTTCTTTTCCTAAAGATTTTTATCATTTTTATACTATTGAACATGAGAATTAATATTACACAAATGCAACTCTAAAGCTGGTCTATAGTTAAAATAAAACAATGGCAGTTTGGTAAAGATTTAAACATAATTAATGCTTCTTCTTTGCTACATAGAAAAAAGTTAACAAGACATTCATAATCTCTTACGTTGAATAATTAAATAAAAAAATATTTCATTCATTGTATATATAGAGGCAAATATAAAAATATTTTTATAAAAAAAATCCGACGAAATCACTGTGATGAGCATTTCAAAAAGCTAAAAATTTGTATTTACCTTTAAGCCATCGCTTTCGTTTGGCAGCTCTAAAAACTTTTGCCTCAAAATCATATTTTTCTTGCATCAAAATTTCATGAAGTGTTGGCTTGTCTGATAACACAAAAGTAGTAGAGTTTGGATCTCTTTCCTGTAAATAATAAACAGTCACAGATAATTTGGGTTATTATGAAATTATAACAGGATTTATATTAATATTATTCCCAAAGTGGATAAGAAAATTTTGAAAAATTTTTATAACGGCGGCCGCTACGCATTGTTGCATATGAATGTTGCGTTTTTTTTTTCAAACATTAATATCTGATAATCGACGTGCACAAACCTGCAAAGCAAAGGCCAACTTACACTGTGAGTGTATTGAGTAAAGAAGCTTTGTTTGTGTATCCTATTCCTTAATTATCTATCTATTCCTTAATTATGCCAGAAAATAATTAATATTGAAAACCTTATAACACATTCAATATATAGTATGAAGTAATAGCAGAGAATGTTGATGAATAGAGAAGGAGCAAATGTTAAATGAAAACTTTTTGAGTACTAATTTGTAGTTCCAGATGAGGGAACATCGAAAAATATAACTTCGAAAAAGAAAAATACACCACGCAATGTGCGAAATGCTATAAATAGACACAACGAATATTCCTATATGAAAAATCGTTGCGCATACCTATTTAGATCTCTGTTTTCAATTTCTATGATATGACAAATTTATAATTATGAAAAGCCTTCTGAATTAAAAAGCTGTATTACCGGTAAAAGCCCCAGAATTCATAATAAAATAAACATTTAGTAGGCTATTTTTCCAACTTATGTATGTGCGTTATGTGAGCAATTGCTTATTAAACAAAGGATAACAATAAAACGGTGGCTAAGCGGCCACATTTCCACTTTTGTGGTGGCTTAGGTCGTAAGCGCGAAGGAGTTAAGCTCATTCCGAATACGAGCATATACGTTCGAATCGTAAAATACATAAAATTAATATTGTATTTTATTTTTTTATTTTATTAATTGGAGTCTAAGCATATCATAATTCAATTACTTTAATAGCATATTTTACTTCCTGAGATAATTAAAATATATCAGGAAAATATAATATGTTCATATGTTTAGGTTTATTGAATATTTCCTTATTATGCGTATTTACACAAATGTGATAATCACACATACATTCTTAAATACACGTACGCTGATGCTTGCTTCTTCTTGCCCCGCACAAGCAATGACTTTTGTCTACGCTTTTTGCTTTTTGCGAGTTGAACGATCGCAGGCAAGGAGGGATTGGGGCGCACCGCCACATAATTATTTCAGATATATATTTTATTTATCGAATTTAGTTTAAAAACGATTATAGGTATGAATAGATGTGTATTTATATATATATATAATATATATTATATTACGAAAATAATTCATAAATGCATCAGTATTTTTCAATACAAAATAAGCAACATAATAATATACTAAGAGTCCTCAGTTAGAACGCCTCTGTGTATAGTGGCAAGCCAACGAAATAACGGCGAGTTCACGCAGACATTGTGTTGTTGAAAGTAACCAAATGACGACAAACATACATATATACATATGAGCTCGCATACATATTGACGCCGAATTTTGCGCATCGTGGCGGAGTTGACAAAATTTGTTTCAATCGACAATTTTACGACAATGTCGATCGGCTATGTTGTCTCGTTTGTCCTTTTTGCAGGGCTTTCCTGTTGAAAATTGACTTATGCTCTTTTGAAATATTGCGATTACCGATTGGGCTGCATTTTCATAGCGTCGTATTTGGATAAATGGGCTAAATCGACAAACTATGAAATAATGATAATAAATAAACATATAAAAGTACTATATGGACTGTGCTTAGAATATATAGAAGTAGTTAATGATTTCATATGAATGGCAATTTAATATAAATTTTGTAATTTAATGCCATAAATAGTGCATAATATGCAAAAATATAAATATTATTTAAATTCGCTAAGAGGTCATGTTGCCAATTCTCCTTTTTGAAGTGAACATCAGACAAATTCTTCAATTTCTGATTTTTAGCAAATGTTGTGAGGAAGCAGCTTGTGGGCAACATACAAACGCGAGGGGGATGGTAGGATTTTCAGTGATACAAATTGTAAAATTGAAATTTTGCTGATTCTTCAATTTTACTGAAGACATTCAAATTCAATTTCATTCATTTTTATTTTCGCGCATTTGCGGTAGGAATTCTATATGAAAACCAAATGTGGTTTACCAGGCGCACAGAAAAAATAGCGCGGCGCAGAGTTATGAACGAATGCACTTTGCTTTGAAGCAGCGCACGTTCCTTATGAATGAATTTGTTGTCGTTGTAATATAAAATACTTAGAAAATATGCCGCGAGTTCGCTTGAATATTATTGGCCGATGATGGTGCGTCTACGTTTTTTTGTCACTTGCGCGAATGTTTGATTTTTTGCGAAAGACATATTGAGGTACATACATATGTACATATGTGTACATATATGCAAATATATATGGACATGCGAATGAAGGAAGGCAATTTCAAGAATATTCACATATAGACATATAAACATTGAAGCAAGTAAACAACAATAGCTGTTTGAGTTCACAGATTAGACAAATATGTTCTAATATGATCTGTGGTGCTGCTTGTATAGCACACTTCCTTATTGCAATGAAATGTTTTGCCTAAGTTCAAATCCTATCATATTTTTATATATTATACTATTTTTTATTTTTATAACCCTTTTTTATGAAATGATATTTGAATTCTATTTTAATATTATTTCCCTGATTATTAATATTTTCCTGTCAGAAGTCAATTTCTTTCGTTTTTATTATTTCAATTTTTGTTTATGCGCATATCAAAGAACATCTGTGCATATGTATGTGTATACATTTTGCTTATAGAGTGGTGTAGTTCGTTTCGTACCCTGATAGTTGTGGTGAAATTTTATTTTCCAATTTGCGCGTTTTCGATGTTCCTCCATCGTAATTAACATTTTAGTACTGCTAACATTTGCTCCTTCTCTACTCATCAACATTCTCTGGTAATAGCAATATTAACAGATAAACATACTTACATTCAATATTACATCGGAAATTTGCTTAGTAGACTCCAAGTCTAGAGGATCATAATTACAGTAATTGCAAAGTTGTTTTAATGCCTCAACTTCTTTCTCCAACCAGATGTAAAGCTGATAGCGCAATTGACCACCATCAACTTCAAATCCAGTTGCTAATGTCGAAAGTTCTTCCATTAATATTTTTAAGCATGCTACAAATTTAAGTTGCTGTGCCATAATATCTATTTTCACATCCTTTGATGTCTCTAACTGGGTTTTTTGTGGAGCTTTTGTTATTGTAGGGGTTTTATTTTCAAAAGGCTCATCAACTTCTGTATCTTCGGGGGCGTCGGCATCATCATCGTCCCACTTTATCTCAAATGCGTCTTCTTTTTGTAAAACCGAAACTGGAGTGCTCCAATCCATATCACATTTTATGCCAGAATCAACCACTGGTTCACTCCAATCAATTATACCAGAAGTTATTTGGTCTTCCTTGTAAATTTTAGTATTAGTCTCTTCGATAATATTATTTGAATCCATAATTTTCATTGGCAATTTATTTAGCACTTCTAAAGCTAATGCCGGGCAACCAGCCTTAAAGTGTGCATGGGCTGTTGTAAAATAAAGTTGTCTCTCAATAGGTGTTATTGAATCTTCTAGTTGAAGTTGTTTATCATTTGATTTTGATTTTTGATTATCTCCAGAATAACTAAATCCTGATAATACTACATTTGCACATTTCTTCTCTTGTGCAGACAGTGCTAAGCTTTGCCGAACTAACAATGGATGTGTACGTAAAAATATGTAGAAGTTAAAAACATTAGGATTTGTTGCAGAATTTTCAGCTTTCAACATGTCTTCGTCTTTAAATGCGACATGATTCATACCAACTCCGTTTAACAAAAGTGTATGCAAACTATCTTGATATCTCTTTAAAATCCAATAAGTAATGGATCGAAGAAAAGGATCTGGGTGAGCTCTATTTATATCAAATACACTGTTATCATCGGAAATTCCAAGAACATGTTCTGAGAGTAAACTTCGATAAGTTGAGTTGCATGATATTTCAATGTCATCTTCGAATAACCTCGCTATTACTAAAGCCAGCTGGAAGTCTTCCAATTTATTTATGCAAACTTCTATGGCATCATTTAAAGAATTCGCAAGTAGGAAAAATGCAACTGCGTGCTCAAAACGTTGTTTTCCTAGAAGAACAAAAGCGTTCTTCAGGGCTGCTTTCCTCCACCGGTCTTCAGAAAAATTATTTGAAAAGAAAGCGGTCATTTTTTCGTCTCGCTTTGATCTAAAAAGACCCCAAACAATCGATTTCTTCTTCATAGCTAAATAAAATATAGCTGCATCTAATGGATCTTGTTTCATTTGATAAGCACTCTTTGCTAGTTTCTCAACGCAACAACGTAAAGTATTAACATTTTTCAACCAATATCCAACGCCGAGATCTTTCAGTGTAGACCACCTTAAATCTCCTTTTGAATAAGAAGGAATGAGATTTAGGAGCTCCTCTTCACTTTCAGAATGAAAAGCCCACACTATGTTTGAAGTTCCAATTCCTTGTTTTTGAAATAGTGCTCTTTGGTTTAGTGGTAAACAGCGTAGAAGATACGTAAAATGTTTCATAGCGAGTAGAAACCGAAGGCCACAATCATCTAAAGATTCTGATATTTTACACACATTTTTACCATGATCGGAAGAAAATGTTTCGCTGAAGTCGCTGTTGAAATTTGCAACGGTATCAGCTAGAGCTAATAAATGCATCTGGTCAAGAGAAGATAGTCCTGGTAAATGCGTATGAGTAAGCAGGCGCGATAACAACTGTCCTTGACGCGAACCGAAATGTGATATACTTAATTTTTCGGGCATAGATAACTTTCTTTCGAATTTACAATGTTCCCCTTCATTATCAAGAAGATCATCTAAATTGTCCTCCGAGTTGTTCATTTCAAAAAGTTCATTATAGTCTTTACCATTTTCCAAAGCGTTCATTCCCTGACCTGGAAATTCGTTATCCGCGTTTAGTAGGACCCAAAGCGGTAATGGAGGTATTGATGTGATTTCAGTATAGTCGAGCATCAATTCTTCTGGAACCTACAAAAATATTTTATCGTTAAAAAAATTATATAGAATATCGTTGCCAAATTTACTTAATAATAAAGCTCAATAGATTGGTAATGGGTAATGGTAACCTTTTATTTATATCTATTACAACCAAGTACCACGATATGCTTTATTCACGATATCCTGTTACTGATGGCTACGGCTGCATTATATATTATATTAAACCAAGGAACAGGTTGGCAAAATCGTCCGCTGAACCCAAAAGCAAAGGCAAACACCAAAGGTACAGAAGCCAAGACTGGCGCCAGGAAAGCAGCAGCACTGGTGGCAGCCCATACCAACCCCTGTAGCCAAGGCTTGGAGGCTAAGCAGGGGAAGGAGGGAGATGCCAAAAGTGATGCTGCCAGTAGTGGGTCAGCCAGAGAATTGCCTACCTTTAAGATTGACGACCCAGCGAAAACAAGGTATGCAGAGAAGCGACGCGCTGCATACCTGCTGAAGAAGCATACCTACTGCAACCGCCAACCAATGAGGAGCTCACAAAATAGCTCCAGGAATCCATTGATTGCGCGAGAGCTGTCTTACCTAACTTCAAGCTAGAAGCGCCGGTAGTGGCAGCTAAGAGACAAAGGTCAGCTGAAAAGGCTAAGCCGTCAGCTAAGAGACCGAAGACTAAGGGCGTGACAACCGCAAAATCTTTTGCTGATGTGGCCCGAACCGTATTGTCATTGGGGTGCTGGATGAGAATGACCCCGAAGGAAAAATCCCCAGAGACCAATGGAAGAGGGTGCAAGCCGCACTGACGAATGTGGCGTTGGAAGTGCTACTAAGCAATCCAGGTCCACCCCCGTCATGTACGGATGCCGGATGTTATCAGGGTCAGATAAAGGTGATTGCGTGTGACGACGAGGATCGGTCCAGCTATATAAGGCCGCAATAGCTAAGGTGGGGGAGGTCTACCCCGGAGCCAGGCTAGTAGCGGTAGACAAAAAAGATATCCCATCCCGACCGAGGGCAAGGGTATGGATCCCGGCTACACCATCGCAGCCAGACCAGATAATGCAGCTCATAAGAGCCTGTAACCCAAATTTGCCATCTGGGAGATGGAGATTCGTCAGGGCCTTCGATGACCCCGCAGCGAAATCTGGTGTGGAGACGAAACGAGCCACAATGCAAAGGAATCCGTAGAACCGCTAACGAAAAGTGTCGGAGAGATCAACTACGGATTCACAAAAGTGAAGGTTATGACCTACAAGTCAGACGCCAATGCAGGAGAAAACTTGGCGTCGGAATCGGAATGCGAAGTGGAGTCCTCGAGTGATGTAGAGAACACTGACCAAGGTGAGTGTACTTCGGGGTCTAAGCTTGCAGACAGACTCTCTAAACATTACACTGAGAGTGACCTTTTAAGCGACTCTCAAGAAGACGCAGAGAAGACACTAATTAATGCGTATTCTCCAAATTAATTTACACCATAGCAAACTAGCGTCTCTAGCCCTATTTAACCGCATGGCAGAAGAACGGCCTGACTTCGTCCTCATTCAGGAGCCAAGGGTTAATGGAACGCGTATTTGCGGTCTGAGGACACCGGGATATAATTTATACGCGAATGGTTGTGTAGGTAAGCCTAGGACATGTATATTGGCTAGCAAAAAGCTTAATGTCTTTTTATTACACAGTAGTAACGACACTACAGTAGTAAGCTGGGAGACGGCTGGCATCATGCTACAGCTGTTCAAAGAGCTGGTACGTGACACCGAAGCACCCAAGTGTTCGATTACACTTGGGTGCGGCTCCAATGCGCACCACACACTATGGGGAAGCCGGATATTAATGAAAGGGGTGATATGCTCTTTAATTATTTAATAGGAAGTAAGCTTTTGCTATGTAACAAAGGTAGTACGCCAACATTTATAACCAGAAACCGACAGGAAGTATTAGATATAACACTGGTATCGGAAGAACTGGTGGATAAAACAACACATTGGAGGAACATTCCTTCTCAGATCACCGCTACATTGAGTGTATAATTGAAGAAAATGTAGTTAGGGAAGAGAAATTTAGGAATCATAGGAAAACGAACTGGCAGATGCACATGCAGGAGCTAAAAAAGCGTATTCCTATGATTCCACCATTTCAACCGGAAAAGAAGAGGACCTAGACATCCTCGTTAAACAATTCACAGATTCTTGTCATCAAGCACTAGAAGTAGCTTGTCCATTAACGTACAGTAGGGGAAGAATTAGACCCATACTTAAGAACATGCAGAAAAATTGCAGGAAGCAATTCAATTTTGCCAAATTATCCCAAAAAGATATAGAGTGGAATAACTATCATAACCACCTACGGACATACAAAAAGGAGGTAAGAAAAGCAAAAAAGAAATTCGTGGAAATCTTTTTGTAATGACATCGAGAATACGGCAGAAGCGTCTCGACTGAGAAAGATAATGACACAGTCGAAACATAGTATCGGATACCTTCGGAAGCCAGATCACAGCTGGACGGTATCCAGTAAAGAGACTCTAGGCCTACTAATGGATACTCACTTCACAGACAGTTCCGAGAACCTCATAGGGGAACATATAATGGAGAGTGAAGTGGGCTGAGTCCCTTCCGCTAGACATAGTGTCAGATAGCAATGTTTATTGGGCAATAGGCAGCTTCAAGCCTTATAAAACGCCGGGACCAGACGGATTATTCCCGGCTAAGTTACAGCAGTCCCTGAGCTACACAATAAACTGGTTAACAACCATGCTTAAAGGGGCACTGCAATTAAACTATATTCCCTCGATATGGAGGGAAGTCAAGGTGATATATATACCAAAGGCTGGCAAAAGCTCACACATTAATCCAAAGGATTTTAGACCAATTAGTATTTCATCATTTCTTTTAAAAACACTGGAGAGACTAATAGAAATACATATAAGGGACAAACTAAACCCAGGAAAAATGGCAGTTTCGCAGCATGCGTACTCTAAGGGTAAATCCACAGAAACGGCATTAAGCTCAGTGGTAACAGAGATTGAAGTCTCTGGAAATAAAAGAATACACCCGCGTAGCCTTCCTAGACATAGAAGGTGCTTTCAACAACATCCAGCCGAAGGCCCTATTGAGCGCGCTTAAAGATCTGGACATCTCTGAGCCTCTCCGGAAATTAATTGAACAGATGCTTTTGGGCAGGTCAATTATTTCAACGTTGGGAGCTTCAACGATGCGCAGATCTGTCCGAAGGGGTACACCCCAAGGAGGCGTGTTATCCCCACTTCTCTCGATCCTGACAATGAATAAAATGCTTGCGGATCTAGAAAATAAGGGGGTACATGTTGTGGCCTACGCTGATGATGTGGCTGTTTCGGTTAGAGGCAAGTTCCCGGATACCCTCGCTGGCCTTATTCAGACAATATTTAACGATATTAACCGATGGGCCGTATCATGCGGACTGAATTTCAATGCTAGCAAGACAGAACTAGTATTGTTCACTAAGATGCACAGTACTCCAGAAATCACGCCGCCAATTTTAAATGGCACCAGGCTAACGATAGGAGATAAAGCAAGCTACTTGGGACTAGTTTTGGACATGAAGCTTTCTTGGAAACAAAACTTGGAAGCGAGGGTAAAGAAAGCAGCTACAGCGCTTTACACATGTAAAAGAATGGTGGGGCCCAGATGGGGACTGACGCCTCGGGTAGCTCACTGGCTGTACACAGCAATTGTAAGGCCGATCATGACTTACGGTATATTAGTATGGTGGCCAATTACAGAAAAGAAATATACGATTAGAAGCATGGAAAGTATACAAAGAGCAGCCAGTATTTGCATCAGTAGAGCTCTCAGAACTACGTCAAGCCAGGCACTCAACGTAATTTTACACTTACTGTCAACAGATCTGTTTTGCAAGCAAATGGCAGCGAAAGTTAGCTCTGAGACAGGTGGAATTCTCCCTACTAGTCGCCAGTAACAAGGGGCATTCTATGATACTTAGGAAGTTCCCGTTTCTTCCCATAACCACGGTGTTTTCTCGGCTAAACTAGATACCAAAATCGCCTCCCGGTTACCAGACCACTGCAGTCTTTTAAGCGGAGGTCACTGCAATTAAAGAAAACCTTCTTGTACTAACAAGAAGTGTGATCACAGCAAGAAATATATTTATATATACAGACAGCCAGGCGGCTTTGAAATCTCTGATGTCTCATAGGATTTCGTCGAAGACAGTGAAAGAATGCCATGATCTTCTAGCGGATCTGTCATCCAATTTCACGGTAAATCTACAATGGGTCCCAGAACACAGTGACATCCCCGGGAACTGTGTAGCAGATGAACTACCCAGAACAGGCACCACCCTACAACTAGATCCTGGTAAGGAGGACATAAATATGCCTCTGGCTACTTGTAGATACTTAATCGACAAACATGTCATTAACATAGCCGAGTGTCAGTGGAATCAATCCTTGACCTGCTCAACTAGCAGGCAAACGTGGCATGAATGGAATATGAGCCGCACATGCCAACTGTTAAAATTCAAGTGGAAAGATATAAGAACTCTAGTAGGAGTACTAACAGGCCACTGTCTAATAGGCAGACATGCAAGTAGACTTGGCACGCCATATAACGACTATTGTAAAAGCTGTCAGGAAGTAGAAGAGGAGGATACCATTAAACATCTTCTATGCGATTGCGCAACACTATATAGGAAAAGAATCGCAGCCATCGGTCGTGGGTTTCTTGACGACGTCTCGGAGGTTGCACGGATAAAACTTGTTTCACTGATGAAGTTCATCAGAAGTGCGAGGTGGTTCAGAGAGGAGCCAATAGAGTGAGGGGACCACAGTCCCAGTGGAAACACAATGGGCCTCCTAAAGGCCTAGGTGTGTCGAATGACAGCCACTTTACCTACCTACCTACCTAAACCAAGGAACATATGTATGTACCAAGTTTCAACAGGATATCTCAAGTTATCGGACGGACAGAGAGTCTCTCGGATTTTAACTCTTCTCGTCATCCTGATCAATGATATATGTATGTATATATAACCCTATACTTATCTCAATTAGTTTTAGGTTCTAAAAACAACCGTTAGGTGAATAAAACTATTATACTCTCTAGCAACATATAATTCAACGATGAGAATACAATTTAATTTAAATGTACTAAAACATAACTATTTTCAATTTCAATGATCTTCATTGTCCTTCCGTTATGTTTCATTTTACGAATTCTTGCACAAAAGTACTTATCACAAAAGTGCTTACCTTCGCTATATACAGGGTGTCTCACGAATCGTGCTACAAAAACAAACCTTAATAACTTTTTATTTAATCAATGCATTACATTTATTTATTTTTTTTATTGTATAGAAAATTTTATTTTATTTTATATAATTAAATATTTAAAAAAATTATGTACCGTAAATGACCTCCATGCTCAGCCACATGTGACAACACCTACGTAATTAGAAAATTATTCATTCATTGCGGCCTGAAGGGTTGAAGTCGGGATTGCCTCAATTATCGATATAATGGACTGCTTCAGTTCAGTCAGATTTCTGAGTTTTGTTTTGTACAGCTCTTGCTTGACATAACCCCGTAAAAAAAGTCTAGTGTAGTCAGGTCAGGAGGCCTTGGGGGTCAGCGGAAAGTGGAGTTTCTCCATATTAATTTGTTTTAAAATTTTCGTTGGAGCTCCGCAATGACCGGACTGGCTATGTGTACAGTTCCTCGATCTTGCCGAAACCAAACGCTATTGAAACGAATACGGCTTCAACGCAGTTAGGGTAAAAAAAAACTCATTCCATATATTTAAATAACGGTGCCCATTGACACTGTTACACCGTTTTCTTCAAAGAAGTATGGCCCGACCGTACACCTTGATGAAACTGAGCACCACACAGTGGCTCGTTCTGTGTAAACGAGGCAATTTATCAAGATATTGTCTTCTTCGGCCATTTTAATCATTTTCTGTAAAAATTCCTGGCGAAAAGGCAAATCTATAGAGTTGTGAGTCAAAACTCTTGGATTTGAATGAATTGACGATGCAACAGCCGCGATTGTTTCTTGAACACGAACATACGGATTTCAAATATGGAAATGACGGACTGCAAAGCATAGTACCGCTGCCCTTTACACACCGTCTTTCCGGTATCCCAAGCAATCATTTTTAAAGAAAACTTAATTAATAACCTGCCAAATAAAAACAAAAGTAGGTCGATTACTCGCACAGAACAAAAGTTATAACGGTTTGTTTTTGTAGCACGATTCGTGAGCCACGATTTATAATATAAAAACATGTAGTAGTCTTTGTTGTTCTTTTTAAATCGACAGAAAAATTTTTGTTGATAATTTGAAAGAATACTGCCAAAATGACAGTCCCCGGCCGAATAAATCCGGGTCCGTTCTGGTTACGTAGAATCGACTGTCGTGGGGGTTATTTTCCGTAGTAATTGTTGACCTCGGTAGTAAACCGGAAACTGAAAACTAGTATACATAAATAATAGTGATAGTCATCTTAAACTACTCAGTATAAATATTATTAGTAAAATAAAAAATAAAAAGTTTGTGTAAAGCTTTATTAATGTATACTCAAGTCTCATTTCTTTGAACCCAACTTGACAAAACTGAGTTTTTTATTGCACACTCTCTCGTTAAGAAAACTCCACAAAGCTCAGAAATAATATTTGTAAGACCCAATTTTATATAAGGTTACGTTTTCTCCACAAATCATGAGTATTTTTTTTACGAAGATATTTTGTTAAATAATCTTATTAAGACTGATATTAAGTGTTGGCGCCTCCGTCTATACAAATTTTTTAAAAGCAAATGCTATTTCTGGTGAGAAGGTGTGAATTTTTCTTTGCAATTTTTGCAAAAGTAATAAGTACTCGACGTACCAACATGTATTAATTTCTGTACTCTAGGGATCGTCCAGTTTGACTAACAAAAATTAATTGAAGTTAAATAAATTAAATGTCAAGAAGACACGTAAAAGCACGTTCGATATAAAAAATAATATGAATAATGAGCAACTACCATAATCACCTGCGTTGTTGAACCCCTGTGTTCAGTTGATACGTTCGTTTCTCCAACGTAACTGATAGATAAAGTTCGAGATCGAGACCATGCCCTCTGCAACGAGAATAAAAGGAAAATTTAGCAAACGCAAGAAATATTGAACTAAAAGGCGGCACAACCGACTTGATTCCACGTTTATATTGTTTGCAAGTCACTTCTGATAAGTTACATGTCCGAATAATAAAGCATGATCAAAACCAGCCTTCTTTAATACAAACGAGGAAAGATTGCATTCGAATCATCTTTAGAAACTTTGGTAATATTGATCATTTCAATGTCTACCCCATAAGCATTTTAAAAAGTGGTCAAAGACAAAAGACATTGAAAGAACATCCAGAGTATTAGAATGCACCTTGCACCCATATGTATTTTTCCATATTAAATATTTAATATAATATATCACATATCGTATTTTACATACATATGTATATATCCTATACATCATTTATATATACAATTAAAAACTTACATACGTACATACAGTGCTTACGGAAAATTGCGCCATTACCTGCTATTGTCAATTTCTCTCTCGCACTCTTTTACGATTATACATAATTCGCTTATTTGTATTACATACAGTATACAATCAGCTTATACTTATATACCCTATATATATGTACATAGGGTACAACTTTAAGAAAACCAATCGAAACATTTCGCGAAAATACGGTTCGGTAAATAAAACGCGGATTATTTAATATAAATCATACTACATTATATAAAAAATACAAAATTTTGAACAATATACATACAAATAGGTTCAAACTAAATTTATATTTTATATTCAAAGTCCACTTTGGCATATATCCCGCAATACCCCTTGCAGCAAGCAAGCAGGATTGCGTACAAAACTTTTCAGCACAAATAATTCGTGCTTACTCGTACATAGGTACAAAGTGCATTGATCTCTTCAAGGAGCTCTCAATTTATTGTGTACCTACATACCCCTAAATAAAGACATCAAAAAAAATGGAATAAATAACAACTGTCAATAAATTGGATAAATATAATTAAATTAAAAATAAATACGAACCGGTATCAATGACAACTAAATCCGGGTATTTCAGTTATTTATTTCAAATTAAGAAAATTAATATTAATTTTGTTCAAGGAGAAAAACTCTATCCACTAAAAAGCTTTCGTTCACACATTTTTATACGAATTATGCATCAGTCGACACTGAGGAATTTTTAATTTAGTTCATACAATTTCTAAATGAGCTCAGACTCAAAAGAGAACAACAGTATCTAAAAGTACCAAAAATGATTGCGGACGAAAAAAGTCCATGCACACCAGCAGAAGCTACACACTCCAAGCAAGGTGCTACAAAACAAAAAAGGGGTAGAGACAGTTCTTACACAAAATTCATTTGGGAAAGTGACAGTTTAATAAGATACTGCACTAGATTCTCATCTTCGCCGATTCAGGACAATTCTGAATCGGTATTAGAAATCAAAAAAGACAACATTTACAATTTTTGGTCACGTCCTTCAGGGACATGTTTACAGCCGTTTACATCAACCACCCGAAATTATCAAATGCTCAAAAATTTTATCACCTGCGATACAAAACAAAAGGTCAAGCAGGCGTAATAGTAAAACAGTTAATGTTAATGACGATACTTTCAATTTGCCTTGGGAAGCTCTTAAATCTAGAAATGAAAATGAAAGAATAAGAAGAAAAGGTCGATAAGCAAGTAACGATACTAATGAATTTGCCTAAGATTCAAAAGGAAACAAGTGAAGAGTTTATAAAACTGCAATCCACTGTTTCTAATTGCTTGTCGGTTTTATCGACACAAAATATTCCCACAGACAGCTGGGACCCAATACTGGTAAATATAAGCACCGCCGCTTTACCAGAAAAATCGTTACTTTTGTGGGAGCAATCGCTCTCATCTCGACGTGGCAACAGATGAAAGACTTTTTAATAACCCAATACGAAATCGCAGAAAGGGTAGATAAAAAAAATGGTCAGAACGAAAACCGTTCAACACGACCTAAATAGAAGCTTCCACAGACCCCAAGCCAGTAGCAACAACAATTTAAATAGAAGCTTCTTTAGAAATCAAACTCTCACATCCGAACACTCCCCACTGCTCTGGATAATGGTGGTTAACGACCTACTTATAGAATTCGAGACGCAAGGCTGTCGGGTGACAGCATACGCTGATGATGTGGTTCTTATGGTTAAGGGAAAGTTCCTGAATACTGTCTAGGAGCTCACCGAGGGGTACCTGAACGTGGTATCTAGGTGGGCGAATAGAAGCGGCCTAGCCGTCAACCCAAGTAAAACCGAAATGATTCTATTCACCAGGAGGTATAAGATACCAAATGTGCCTCTCCCCTCCTTCGGGGGTTCACTTTTTCAACCTACTGAGAAAGTGAAATACCTAGGGCTCATCCTCGATAGAAAACTTTCCTGGAGGCCAAATATTGAGGAGAGAGTTAAGAAGGCTTCGGTCGCCTTATGCAAAGCTGCTGCAAAGGGGCAAGGTGGGGACTCTCACCTAAGGTGGTGTTCTGGCTCTACGAAACCGTAGTTAAGCCAATAATGTTCTATGGTGTGTTCGTCTGGTGGAGGGCGCTCGAAAGGTCCACAATGGCTAAAAAGCTTGAAAGGATCCAAAGAGCGGCGCTCATCGGAATCTCCGGTGCACTGCGAACCACACCGACACTAGCTCTTAATGCTATTCTAAACATAGCACCTGTGGACATTGCCGGTAGGTGCATTGCCGCGAAGTGTGCTCTAAGGCTTAGGGAAGCTGGGCTTTAGAAGAGGTCCGAACAAGGGCACTCCGAAATTCTTTCCTCCTTCAGCGGCATCCCGGAAAATATAGATCACTGCGTCACTGAAGCCACTCGAGGCGGTTCCTTCTCCGCTCGTATTCCAACGGGGGACATGTGGATGGGAAGAAGCCGCTGGAGAAGAGGCGCGGTGAGCTTTTTCACGGATGGATCGAGGGTAGGGGGGAAGGTTAGAGGGGGGGTTTTCTGCAAGGAGCTCTCCGTCAGTCTTAGCTTCAGGCTACCGAATCACTCGTGTTTTTCAGGCGGAAGGTGCTGTTATCAAGGTGGCGGTAGAAGTACTGCTGCGTAGTGCCGCCTCGTTTGTAGAAGTGAATATCCACTCTGATAGTAGGGCGGCAATACTAGCTTTGAGCGCGCGTACCGTGCAATCAAAGCTAGTCAAGGAGTGTCTGTCCTCTTTAGAGATAGCGTCTGGCTATTTCAACATCAGGCTCGTCTGGGTGCCTGGTCACAGCGGAATCGCTGGAAACTGCAAAGCCGATGAGCTAGCCAGGGGGGGCACCTTTGCCCCGCTCACATCGGAATGGGATCGGGTTGGATCTCCGTTAGCGTCTTGCGCTCTAACGTTGGATCAATGGACCTCGCGTGCACTCAGCAGACGCTGGTCGGCGACTAGTTCCTGTGTGACCGCGAGATCCTTCTGGCCAAGAGTGGATCGCAGGAGGTCGGGGGAACTTCTCGCCCTGAGCAAAGTGCATCTCGCCGCTATGGTAGGAGTTCTCACTGGACACTGTCCAATGGGCACTCATGCGGTACGGCTTGGTGTATTACCCGATGCTAGTTGCCAAAGTTGCATGGAAGAGGGCGAGGTGGAATCATCCCGGCACTTTCTCCTCCAATGTCCGGCTTTCGTTAGGCTGCGATTGAAATATCTCGGCAATCACACGTTTGGCGGACCCGAATACTTATCCTAAATAGATATTGGCCGTCTTAACAAGTTTGTAGTCAGCACAATGCGTCTCGTCGACTTGTAAGGGTCTTTTGATCCAGATTATAGGAGTTTGTAGGTATCACAACGGACCGGCGTCTTAAGCTGTCCAAGTGGGATCCCTTCTGGAATCGACCTCCTAACCATTTCAATATGAGTTCACCAAATCGAAGTGCATCTGATTTAATCAACACATATATAAATCGTGAAATGAGGTATGATACTGTCGAATTCTTCCACTACTATCGACAGTGAACATGGGCTTCAAGATCCATGTGCCGACACTTTCTCAAAACAGTTGTTTATATATTGGCAATGAAAAATTACATGAAAATATTGGATATATATAATTACCGACAGAATTCTACACAATCATCAATTAACAAAATACTCTCATCGGAAATATACTTTCCGATGTACATACAAAATATAACATTGGCTGGCAGAAAGATTGATTTTGGCATCAAAAAATGTGGACGTCAATGAATTAAATTCAAAGATATAACAGTTGTTGCCAGGACCACGGCAATGGCCCAATATTAGTTATTAAAAAATTAAAGAAGCCACCATTTTGAATAGCAAGTTTCGAGTCGAAAATGTAGTTAGTTATTTTTAAAAGTATTTCCTAAAAATATCGTATATGGCAATACAACATTTGCTGGGTCAGCTAGTAATATTTATAAATGTGAGTCAAAAAGATGTCAAGCAGAATCATCGCAAAGCGATTTGATTTTGGTAGCAAAATATATAAAATACATAAAGAAATACGAAAATGCTTACCGTATGTTTGTTTTTGTTAAATATTTTATTTTATTCAGAATTTATTTAATTTTTATCATTTAAATGACAACAACTAACAAGTACATTTGTTGACAAAAACAATGATGTTGAAGTACATTGACAAATATTTTACAGTAGTACAGTACAGCAGTTGAATCGTGAGTAAGTTATCATGGATCTTCTACCGAGTTTAACTTAGGAATGAAAAACATCTTAAATTTAAGGTTATAGAGTTTTCACTAGATGTCTTTATTTTGGCGCTCGCCTACACATTTGCAGTTCTTAAGCCGACTACTCGTAAAGCAACCAATCGCTTTTGTTTTCACAAAGTGAAGTCCTTTGTATATTATTTCTTCAAGAGTTGAAAAAAACAGAGTTTGTTGATTGACAATTAAAGCAAAACGCAAATCGTTCAACCAATAAATCAAGAAAGCAACAAAAACTCAAGGTAGAGTAAAGAAGAAGCATAGTAGAAACAAAGGTACGGAGGTTTTTATGTGTGTGTTTTTATCCAAATTAATCATAAAAAAACAAGACGTTTATCCTCAAAAAACTATGTTTAAAAAATTATTCAAATAAACAATTTTATTAAATTAGTATAGATGGAACCACGCCCACCCCCACTAAAAGCTCGATAACTTACTAAATAAATTCACCCGAAGAATAAGCCTTCATAGCCAAGATGATGCTTAATAGAAACCGGTGTGGAAATTGGATAAGGGGCTAGGCACAGCCGCCCTTTAGGTGAACTCCTACATATATCTCAGGAACTATTTGACCAATTTTAACCGAATTTGGAGCATAGCATTATCCTGATATTTTTATGTTACACTGTGTTTAAATAAGCTAAGCCTCAGTAACTAAACACACCACTTTACTCGGCAAAAGCTGGCGCACCCTACTAATACACACCACACCTAAGAACACAACCACACTCAGCAAGATGTCACCACACGACGACAACGAAAAGCTATGATTTCTGATCAATTAAAGCTAATAAATGCAATTGTACCTACTCCATATCCGAGAGTAGAGCTGCCACAAATACAAAATCAAGAGGCAAGTTCAGGCATCCACCTCGAGGTGCCCGCATGTGACACAGAAATATTTCATGGAGGTTATGAAGAATGGCCGTCACAGAAGTCGTCTCCATCGAACACCGAGGAGAACTTTTTAAACTTAGGGCCTTAATAGACCAAGGATCACAACGATTCTTCATAGCTCAACTTTGGAAATTACAGGAATGGGCGGAAGAGTGGTTCAAAACTCAAATAAAATCTGCCCCATTACGCTAATTTCGCCCCAATCGGATAAGCACATTCAAGCAGAAGATATAGTTTTACCGCAACTTACAAATATGCTTTCAAGCTATCATACAAATAGCAAGCATTGGCAAAAGGTTTCACACCTGAATCTAGCAGATCCCAACTGCAATACCCCCGCTCAAATAGATATAATAGTAGGCAGCGACCTTATACCGCAAATAATGCTTGAAGGTATTGAGAAAATTTCAAACACCCTTCTAGCCCAAAACTCTATATTTGGTTGGATTATAAGTGGACATATTACAGAACCAGTTTCCACATCAACAACTCAAGTTGACGAATACTCTAAAGAATACTTTCATTCACAATTAAGGAAATTTTGGGAGTTAGAAAAACGCCCCCTCATATCAATTACAACCCTTAAAGATCAGTATTGCGAAGACTTCCACAAAGCCACAACTACTCGATCAAATAATGGCCGGTACGTCGTACGACTACCACTAAAGCCACAACTTTCCAACACTCCACAAATTGCCACAAAAGACCAAGTTATAGCTTCTTCTGACAACCCCAGTGTTAAAAACACAAATATATATAATTCAACCAAATCATCCCGATATATTACTAAATATTCCAAAAGAAAATTTTTTGTACTCTAATTTCCTTAAACTCGAAAATGGCAGTACAACAAAAATGGATGGCTTTTGCCAATTATGATACAAGCGAAAATCTTCATCCTTCTTCACTTAGAAAAATGGTCACAATCCTCAAACAATCTTAGCGATATCCGAATCTACCGATTCTTGGCCACAATCGCCCACTTTCATACATATTATCGTCCGCAACATAAGAGTAATTGTCCTAGGAAGTCCAAAAATAGAAACCTCTCTTACTATAGTGCCTCATAATGCCTAAATTTTCATAATCAAATACAATTCAAAATTAAATTTAAGGGATCACCATACTTCCAATGTGATACAGCGCTCATGATATGGGTAGGTTATGGGAAACACTTGTGAAAGTTGCAAATCTCGCTTCAAAAAATCACAAATCTCACTCTCGCAAGATCCCTCTTCATAGGTTTCAAAGGAGCACCCATTCTGGCCATATCTGAGCCAGGCGTGGAGTCGCTAACCGTAATAAACCGATGGTAAAGAAATTTTAAACAAACAATACAAATAATAAAATTATAAAAGAAACAACCGCAAATACCATAAGTACGAAATGCAAATATAACCTCAAAACCCGCAAAATGAAGTTACATATCTTTTGCACGCACAGCAAAATGCATAAATAAATATGAATATAACTCTATCACAATGTATGCCGCGCCCTCCGCTACTCAACCAGCAGCACGCCGAAATACATGCAATATAAGCATATACGTGTTATACTAGGCAAAATATTCGCCTAGGGGGCCCAGGATGTTTAAATGAGATAAGCCACCCCTACATATACACACCACTCTACTCGGGTAAAACTGGCACACCCTAATAAAACACACCACACTGCACTCAACATTGGGAACACTACACATGATGACACCAACACACTCAATCCCTGAGTACAACATGCACGAAGCCACCTAGCAAAAAGGACGGGAACATCGCTAAATCATCATTCGCTATATACAATTGGATCATTTCGCGGCACCACTCCACGCATCTTTAACATTCGTTTTGTTTACGGGCCTGAGCGCCAGATGAACTTCTCGATACGAAAGCGATCCTGCGCGCAACACCCAATCGATTCGTCAACTGTTCTACACATTTATTTTTGGACAACACCGACCGATAATATATAAGCTTAAATTTAAGGAATTTTATTGTGCAATATTTAATAATAAAATTCGGATAGTAATCTAAATTGCGCATTTTGATTACTTATAATTATACAAGTGATAGTGCTGCTAAAGTAGGATGTGACCCTAATTTATTAATTATATAAATTTGTTCATATATATAAATTTTGAAAATTATTTTTTCAGCCAATTTATTTAGTCAAGAAATATTTTTTAGATCGAACAAAAAAAAATTACTTTCTCACTCTATTTTCAATACAAACAAATCATCAATCAAAGTTGATTGTTTTATCATATACCCGTACATTCTTTTAACCTCAAATTTGCTTCCAATAGCTTCCAATAGCCAAGTAAATCAGTTTAAATAGTCTTATAATTGACATTAAAGAATTCTAAATATATGTAGATTTGAAATGAAAATTATACCATGACAACTCTTGAATAATATAATAATTAGTTGATTACCTGTTTCTCAGAACTTCCATCGTCTGAAGTTGATGTATATTCATTCGATCCACTCATACAACGGACTAAATGGGCTAATATTGCCTTAACCCAATTAATTTTACCAGAGTTAAGGAGTTCCATTAGTTGCTTTGGGTGATATTGAGGAAGTACCGGGCATGCGATGCGAGAAGCTTGAAACAATCCAAAGTCAGGCATATAATCATCATTTGTTGATTCGCAACCTGCTGGAACGCTTGCGCTTGAATTTCCATACCTTTTACGTCTTTCATTGGAAAGTAACTGGAGGTTAGCAGTGCTCACTTTACTTATTAATGGTATGGATGATGCAGTTTTTAATCGTATTTGCGTAGATTCGTTAGCCAAAGATCTTAAATCTTCATCACGTAGATTTCTTGAATCGAAAAAATCCTCCACGCTATGCTGTTCGCTAAAACGAGGCTTCCATTGTGAGTACACATGCATTTCAGAATCCATTGCTACTACCAATATTCCATCCCGAACCCATGAAATTTGCATAGGTAGTGGCGGTAAACCATCTGCGGTATGCAAATCAATTTGACGAAGTTTCATCCAACGAATTTCGTCATTAAAATGTGGCTGAGCTAAGGAGCTAGCTTTTCGCAATATAGGTCGATTTGCTGACCTTGATACTTTCATAGCTTTAATATTGGCCTGGGCAATGTCAGACGAAACCGCAGTATACAAAAGTATTTTACTCCCTACAGCCACTGTTAATATATGGGAACCGTCTTCTTTTGACACCCAATCCAACTGAACAAGATGTTTTTGAGTTAATGGACAAGTATTTCCATTTTCAGCGATGCTTTTCCTTAGCGATTGTAAGGTACTAAAACTGGGTACCGCTAATAGACCAGATGTAGAAGATGTTTTTGTTGTAAGCTCAGGGGTTGTATCGCCACTTCGTGGAGATCTACCGTCTTCTTGCGTAAATGTTTGAAAAACTTGATTAAGACGTTGCTTTTTTTGCAATAATCGGTTATCATGTAAATAGCTAAGATCAATCCCATGATCAATATTCATCCGAGGCAAATGTACATTTTTTAAGTGAATCGTATCTTCTAGTACCCATTCGCTTCCACCAGAACTTTCACATTCATAAATCGCTACACAAAGGTTTATATACCTAGAGTCTGGATCACCTTTATTTGGTCGTGTAAAGCTTTTTCCATATTTATAAGCACAAGCAACTCTACCCGAATAAGCAGCACTAATATTCAAAGGCTGACCAGGAATTTCTATTGCAGAATCTTGTATTCTACTGAACATTTTCCATTCTACCCATTTATATGTCTTTACGGATAGATCATCGACCGAACTTGTTTCACATTTCCAAAAACGAGAAATTGAATCTGAACATGCTGTGACTATTATATAAGGAGCATAACAAGCTGGGTAAATTGATGACGAGCTTAAATGGCCAGCAGCTGGTGAAGCGTGAACGACATCAACACCTTCCGGCATTGGTAGCTCCTGTGTGCAGACTTTTTCTGTTTTTATAGTCATATGTGAAGTGTCATTACCTGGATCGTCACAATTATTTAGTAATATATTAGCAACCGACATCCTGCGGGCGGCTAAATCTGAGTCGTCGATGTCTTGAACAATGTTGCTATCAGGAACATACATTGCTGTATCAGATAGAAAAGTTTTTTGCTCTTTTGATGAAATAATAATGCGCCACATATGAATTGTACTGCCTTTTATAGTTTTTTCAATTATAACAATATAAAATGGCTCCTTAAATTCATAATTTTGTTGTAAATCAACGATTGCATCTAAATCAGGTTCCATTCGGTGCCCCCCATCTATTAACTGAGCTTGAAATACATGTAAAAATTGCGTATTCTGCCAGTCGTGTTTAGCTTCAGATATCGGGTCAAGTTGAATTATACATCCAGGACGTGCGGTGGACTGCTGTGATACCACTTTTAATTTTTCATGAATATTTGTTTTTCGAGTTTTAAATGTTGACGACGCATTCGAATAAATTGATGTCATTGAATTGGACTTATAAAGGTAATTGACATTTTCTGATGAAGATATCTCTGCAAGTAACGTTCGAGCATCAATTACTGCTTGATAAACACGTAGATTCTCTCCATCACTGGCAACAAAACAAGCTGATGGTGAATTACTGCTGCTTCCCAAAGTTGTACTTGGAAGTAAAGTAGGAATCCATGCTACATTGCTAAATGCTGAGATTTCAGGTGAATTGATACGTGCCAATTCACTTACTCCCCCTGAATAACAAAGTGGACCCACAGAATCAACTCTCCACAATATTAGTTCAGAACAGAATCCAGAAGGTGTAAAAACGTCTTTATTGTAAGGAAGATTTTCAGCATTGCTGGTCGATTTCTTCTCTGATTCAGGTAAGTTGTGATGGGATGTTGATACAAGAAGTGGCAAAACCGGATGGCATGTTATGTCATTGACTCTAAAACGATGACCAGAAGCTCTGCAAACATGCCCTATGCTGAGCACTTGGGTGAACTTAGTTTTAAGCGCAAAAGTTAGTTGCCACAGATTTAATGTTCCATTGGAATGTTTTGTTACCATTGAAACAGAAGGTGAAATACCACTAGTTATAGTGTTAAAAGCCTGCTCGCTTATGTCGGGGTTGCTCACCTTATTCAAAGGCGAAGAGCTTGGTGACTCTTTAAGTGATGTTGTTTCCTCACTTCTACTTTTCACGCTATTTGCGATTTCCCTAAAAATTAGCGGCGGAGATCCCGTATTATATAAACTCACTGTTGTTGACATAGATATTGCATCTCCAAGAGGAAATGCAAAGGGTATTCTAGTGGAAAACGAAATTTGTGCTTGGCGAAAAGATCCAGGATAGTAATCGTCCAACCAATCAACTACCCATATAAGATAACTTCCATCAATGGGATGAATAGCAAATACAAGATCGGGACTTTGATGCCAATCTCTTAATAAACATTCAATTTTCAAATCCAAAGAGTCGGCAAACTGATTAATGGTGTGGTTATTTTCGTTATTTAAAGAATTTAGGGATGCTGTATTTGACATTGAATTTGCATTTTGTAAAATTCCGATTTTATTATGGTGCGGCAAATTCTTGCAGTCCTCTGAATTACTATCCTCTGCAGACAATGATTTCGACAAAGCTCGGAAAATTTTCTTTTTAGATTCGTCAGCAACATCTGGTTCATTATGTTCTGAAACATTATTAGTGGACACATTTGGACTCTCTTCATCAATTATTTTTTTCGTTAACTCTTGCAATATGACCTCAGCTTGTAAAGAAAAATTTATTTCCTTGTTATTAAGCCAGTGTAAAATAAAGCTGTTTTGGTTAGAACTATCCGAAGAATGCATTGAAGGAACCAGTGGAATATCCGTCTCTGCGTTGATTGAAGCGGCCAAATGAAAATGCATACCGGGAGCCATTCCTGTTCCATGAAATCCATATGAATGAAAGTCATGGACACTACAAGAAGAAGGTAAGGATGGTATAGGTCCATGAAAAGTATCAGTATTTGGTTGGTAATTAACCATTCCAGTCTCAGTCTTGACATGCCTTCTTATATGAAAACAAGTTTTCATATGTTTTAATCGTTGCATAAAACGATGCTTATGGCGTTGTGTTCTGAATTTCGGGTTTTGTGAAGCCAATGGATCAAACTGTGTCATATTAATTAGACCATCATCTGGCAACACAGTTTCTATCCAAATGCGACATATGTTATCAAGACAAGATGTTACAATCATGTTGGATACTGCTCCCTTCGGCATGTATTTGCTTGTTTTGCGCCATGCAATGTTTGTTACTGCTCTAGGATGCGCAATATAGACGTAGGTAAAGTTTAGTTCTGCATCATTTCCAACAGTTTTGATGCCATGTTTTGAGGGAAAGAGAACTACAAAAATTTGTCAACCCAAAGTGTGTACTACAGGTTAAAAATTAAAAATTATATTTGCTACCTTTTCTTACCTTGCTTATTTTCATACCAAATTTTTACAAGTCTGTCATTTCGACCACATGTAGCAAATAAAGTGCCATCAGGACTAAATGCCATATGATAAATTGGAATAGCAGTTTGACATGACCATACAGTGTCCCAAGTTACAACATCATCTAAGCTCTCATTGGTAGGAGTTTTATTTCCGCGGTCACCACCTCCTATTTCAAACTTTACACCTAAAAACGAAAAAATAGTAGGACTAAAAAATAGTTGGCCTTTGAACTTATATTTACCGGTAGAACTTTCCTCTGATTTTTCAGAAGTTCTTTCTTTCCACATTTCGATAATGGAACCACCAGTTAAAAGCCGAGTCCCTTCTAAGTTCCACGAGAGAGTGTAAACATGATAATTACATACAAAGGAGCCTGTCTGTACCCATCTAAAATAAAAAATATGCACATTACTCGCTTTTTTATTGAATACTAAAAAATATATAAAGGTTATGTAAATCTGTTTATAGTAAAATTTCCAACTAATTTAGTTTCCTAGAAATTGTTTGATATTTCTTTAGCAGTTTTAAAAGTTTGTGAATTGCTATGCGACTTAAAACCTAATTTTGTTGTTATTGACCGACAATGATTTCTTTTAAAGGGTGAAATTACGACGCCGCGACAAATTGGCGGAAAGCAGATGCACAGATATTTAAAATTAAATCAACCTAGTTAACTCCAATGAGATATACATATGTGATATAAACTCAACCAAGCAGGCTATTACAGATATGAAGTTTAGACCAAGGTCTAGACCAATTTCATTCCTATTCATCGCTGAATCACATAATTTTTAAGAAAATTTGTCCACTTAATTTCATAAAAATATTACACATACTGACCAACATAAAGAGTTTAATGTCAGGTCGAAAGTCGAAAATTATTATGTAGGTCTGCATTGATTGCATTAACTTTTGGCATTACTCACTCGAGAACTTATCTCCACGCAATTTTTTGAAGATAACACACACACTGGCCGACATAACGAAAACCATTATAAGTAGTAAAGGGAGTTCGTAGACCAATTTCACACTTTTCGGCATTAAACTATAGTACCATGTATCCAATATTATAAATACTGTATAAAACCAACCGAATTCTTATATTAGGTACATGGAGGTAGGGGAAGTATTGCCCCGATTTTATCCATTTTAGGAAAAAAGATGCACTGTTATTAGAAATAGACGCTCTCTGAATTTCAATAAGATAACTCACATATTGACCATAAGTACTGATATCTTAAAAATATTGTCTCCAATTAGTCTTGCCATAAATTCAGTTACAAAGTTTATAATTCATACTTTTGGGATATTTATTTTTTAACTAATCTCATTTTTTGAACTATACACACACACGTAAGCCTATTTTATATTAGGATGGCTGTTATCTTTTAGATGACGTTCGGTAAGGTTGTGTCTCTACAGTTGCCACATACCCACTGCTCACCCTTTTTGGGCAGCTTCACAAATTGCCTTTTAACCATGATGGAGGTTGGCTGTGCCAAGCCGCAGAGATATGGGGATGCATGGTTTCAGTTAAAATTTGTCGGCCATTAAGAGTTCAGATTGTATGTATACCATTCATACCCGTAGCTTAGTTTAGCTTTAGCTTCTTAATTGCCAAAAATAAATAATTTAATACTATAATTTAGAATTTGTAGCCTCGATTTTTATCTGAATCATACATGTTTATGTATACAAAATAAAATATATGTAATAAATAAAAGAATGTCAAATTCAAAAAATGTGTCTCAAATGTAAAGAATATTGTAACGGATTTCTCGAAAAATCGTCTACCTTGTAATTCAATCTTGAGTTCGATCACTTCAATAAAAGTCCAAATTTAATGGCTATACACTCATCTTTATTTCTAATCCAAAGTTTTGAAGGTTTAAAAACCTCGTTTTTTAACCATTTCTGGCTGGCAGAGGCGGTGATCGCTTTACATATGTAAGTGTAGACTTTATACAGAAGAAAAAATGTTCACTGTTGTTGCTGTAAGTGTGTTCAATAAGCAAAACGGCAAAAGTGTATTAGCCAGATGTTTAAGAAGAAAGTGGTAAAGCAGTTAAGCAATACTGTCTTCGATAGAGAGCATTGGATCTTCCAGCAAGTATTTATATGAGGTGTGTTCAAAAGAAAAGATGAATTTTGAATTTTTTTGAAAAGTACTTATTTGTTCATCAATATCTATTTCGTAGCCTTCAAATTAATCGCCGTCGGATATAATAAACTTGTGCCAACGCTTTTTACAATCCTCGTAGCAATTCTAGAATGCCCTTTTCGGTATGGGCATCAGCTCTTTGTTCGATTCTGACTTAATCTCATCAATTGTGGCAAAACGTTTTCCTTTCATTGGTTTATTCATTTTTGGAAATAGCAAAAAAAGTCGCATGGTGCCAAATTTTTAATTTTCAGCAAACCTGACATCATTCAACAACTCCTGAGCGATACTAATGCGAGATTTCTTTCGCTCAAAATTTAGCAATTTCGGAACAAATTTCGCTGCCCAAAATATTCAAGAGTATTTAATGGCATGAGCCGATTAATATGACAACATCTTCAGCAACTTCCTTAATAGGGATTCGACGATTTTCAAGAACAATAATTTTTACTGTTTCGATGTTTCTTCGCTTGTTGACGGGGTTTGCACCTTTCGGATTCTCATGGTCATCAACATCTTCTGTGTCCGAATATAACAAAAACAAAATATCGAATATACACAGCCCGCGAAAAATCAAAATTCACCTTTTCCTTTGAATACATTTCGTACACTGTAAAGTGAAAGAATCACATGGAATTTTAAGTAGAAATACATGGGCAGTGGTTGTAGTCTAATTTCGCTCATTGTCACAGTGTGAATAAATTGATGCTAATTTACACAAAGCCATTCACCACCTTCACTTTACACCTGCCTTTAACACTTATTTCGGAATAAAGCAAAGATGTAAAGAATTTGATGAAAACAGTTTACAAATTTAAAATTTATTGAGATCTTTTAACGCATTTAAATTAAACTTTAACAAATTAAATTAAAGACTCCACAGAGAAAGAGTCGAAAATACGATGTTCACTTCGCAGGTTTACGATGACGGCGATCGATCGAAAAGTTGCGCGCACGAGCTTTCGTATCAAATGTTGACTTGGCGCTCAGGCCTGTTGACGAGACGGATGTGTTTAAGCGAATACAGGTAGCGGGTTGGATAGCGTTCGTAATGAATTTTGATCCTCTAATGTGGGGACCATCCTTTTTGTTGCTTGGCGGAGGGGGGGGTGTCGTCGTGTGGTGACATCTTGCTGAGTGTGCGCCAGCTTTTGCCGAGTAAAGTGGTGTGTTTAGTTACTGAGGCTTAGCTTATTTAAACACAGTGTAACATAAAAATATCAGGATAATGCTATGCTCCAAATTTGGTTAAAATTGGTCAAATAGTTCCTGAGATATATGTAGGAGTTCACCTAAAGGACGGCTGTGCCTAGCCCCTTATCCAATTTCCACACCGGTTTCTATTAAGCATCATCTTGGCTATGAAGGCTCATTCTTCGGGTGAATTTATTTAGTAAGTTATCGAGCTTTTAGTGGGGGTGGGCGTGGTTCCATCTATACTAATTTAATAAAATTGTTTATTTGAATAATTTTTTAAACATAGTTTTTTGAGGATAAACGTCTTGTTTTTTTATGATTAATTTGGATAAAAACACACACATAAAAACCTCCGTACCTTTGTTTCTACTATGCTTCTTCTTTACTCTACCTTGAGTTTTTGTTGCTTTCTTGATTTATTGGTTGAACGATTTGCGTTTTGCTTTAATTGTCAATCAACAAACTCTGTTTTTTTCAACTCTTGAAGAAATAATATACAAAGGACTTCACTTTGTGAAAACAAAAGCGATTGGTTGCTTTACGAGTAGTCGGCTTAAGAACTGCAAATGTGTAGGCGAGCGCCAAAATAAAGACATCTAGTGAAAACTCTATAACCTTAAATTTAAGATGTTTTTCATTCCTAAGTTAAACTCGGTGGAAGATCCATGATAACTTACTCACGATTCAACTGCTGTACTGTACTACTGTAAAATATTTGTCAATGTACTTCAACATCATTGTTTTTGTCAACAAATGTACTTGTTAGTTGTTGTCATTTAAATGATAAAAATTAAATAAATTCTGAATAAAATAAAATATTTAACAAAAACAAACATACGGTAAGCATTTTCGTATTTCTTTATGTATTTTATATATTTTGCTACCAAAATCAAATCGCTTTGCGATGATTCTGCTTGACATCTTTTTGACTCACATTTATAAATATTACCAGCTGACCCAGCAAATGTTGTATTGCCATATACGATATTTTTAGGAAATACTTTTAAAAATAACTAACTACATTTTCGACTCGAAACTTGCTTTTCAAAATGGTGGCTTCTTTAATTTTTTTAATAACTAATATTGGGCCATTGCCGTGGTCCTGGCAACAACTGTTATATCTTTGAATTTAATTCATTGACGTCCACATTTTTTGATGCCAAAATCAATCTTTCTGCCAGCCAATGTTATATTTTGTATGTACATCGGAAAGTATATTTCCGATGAGAGTATTTTGTTAATTGATGATTGTGTAGAATTCTGTCGGTAATTTTATATATCCAATATTTTCATGTAATTTTTCATTGCCAATATATAAACAACTGTTTTGAGAAAGTGTCGGCACATGGATCTTGAAGCCCATGTTCACTGTCGATAGTAGTGGAAGAATTCGACAGTATCATACCTCATTTCACGATTTATATATGTGTTGATTAAATCAGATGCACTTCGATTTGGTGAACTCATATTGAAATGGTTAGGAGGTCGATTCCAGAAGGGATCCCACTTGGACAGCTTAAGACGCCGGTCCGTTGTGATACCTACAAACTCCTATAATCTGGATCAAAAGACCCTTACAAGTCGACGAGACGCATTGTGCTGACTACAAACTTGTTAAGTCGGCCAATATCTATTTAGGATAAGTATTCGGGTCCGCCAAACGTGTGATTGCCGAGATATTTCAATCGCAGCCTAACGAAAGCCGGACATTGGAGGAGAAAGTGCCGGGATGATTCCACCTCGCCCTCCTCCATGCAACTTTGGCAACTAGCATCGGGTAATACACCAAGCCGTACCGCATGAGTGCCCATTGGACAGTGTCCAGTGAGAACTCCTACCATAGCGGCGAGATGCACTTTGCTCAGGGCGAGAAGTTCCCCCGACCTCCTGCGATCCACTCTTGGCCAGAAGGATCTCGCGGTCACACAGGAACTAGTCGCCGACCAGCGTCTGCTGAGTGCACGCGAGGTCCATTGATCCAACATTAGAGCGCAAGACGCTAACGGAGATCCAACCCGATCCCATTCCGATGTGAGCGGGGCAAAGGTGCCCCCCCTGGCTAGCTCATCGGCTTTGCAGTTTCCAGCGATTCCGCTGTGACTAGGCACCCAGACGAGCCTGATGTTGAAATAGCCAGACACTATCTCTAAAGAGGACAGACACTCCTTGACTAGCTTTGATTGCACGGTACGCGCGCTCAAAGCTAGTATTGCCGCCCTACTAACTAGTGGATATTCACTTCTACAAACGAGGCGGCACTACGCAGCAGTACTTCTACCGCCACCTTGATAGCAGCACCTTCCGCCTGAAAAACACGAGTGATTCGGTAGCCTGAAGCTAAGACTGACGGAGAGCTCCTTACAGAAAACCCCCCCTCTAACCTTCCCCCCTACCCTCGATCCATCCGTGAAAAAGCTCACCGCGCCTCTTCTCCAGCGGCTTCTTCCCATCCACATGTCCCCCGTTGGAATACGAGCGGAGAAGGAACCGCCTCGAGTGGCTTCAGTGACGCAGTGATCTATATTTTCCGGGATGCCGCTGAAGGAGGAAAGAATTTCGGAGTGCCCTTGTTCGGACCTCTTCTAAAGCCCAGCTTCCCTAAGCCTTAGAGCACACTTCGCGGCAATGCACCTACCGGCAATGTCCAAAGGTGCTATGTTTAGAATAGCATTAAGAGCTAGTGTCGGTGTGGTTCGCAGTGCACCGGAGATTCCGATGAGCGCCGCTCTTTGGACCCTTTCAAGCTTTTTAGCCATTGTGGACCTTTCGAGCGCCCTCCACCAGACGAACACACCATAGAACATTATTGGCTTAACTACGGTTTCGTAGAGCCAGAACACCACCTTAGGTGAGAGTCCCCACCTTGCACCTTTGCAGCAGCTTTGCATAAGGCGACCGAAGCCTTCTTAACTCTCTCCTCAATATTTGGCCTCCAGGAAAGTTTTCTATGGAGGATGAGCCCTAGGTATTTCACTTTCTCAGTAGGTTGAAGAAGTGAACCCCCGAAGGAGGGGAGAGGCACATTTGGTATCTTATACCTCCTGGTAAATAGAACCATTTCGGTCTTACTTGGGTTGACGGCTAGGCCGCTTCTTATCGCCCAGCTAGATACCACGTTCAGGTACCCCTCGGTGAGCTCGTAGACGGTATTCAGGAACTTTCCCTTAACCATAAGAACCACATCATCAGCGTATGCTGTCACCCGACAGCCTTGCGTTTCGAGTTCTATAAGTGGGTCGTTAACCACCATTATCCAGAGCAGTGGGGAGAGTACTCCCCCCTGCGGTGTTCCCCTATTCACTTTTCTGGTAGTCTTGGCACCACCCCACTCCGCTGCGACAGTTCTGTCGCATAGGAGACTAAAAATAAGGTGCTTGAGGTTAGATTCCACCTCAAACTTTTCGAGGGCTTTAACCACTGCCTCTGGTCGCACATTGTTGAAGGCCCCCTCGATGTCGAGGAAGGTGCCCACAGCAAATTCCTTGTGCTTGAGAGCTATCTCCAGCCATGACACTACATCATGCAAAGCAGTGTCGACCGACCTGCCTTTGATATATGCATGTTGCGCCCGTAACAGTTTACCCCTCGGTATTCTGCTCCTAATGTACAGATCCATAAGCCTCTCTAATGTTTTCAACAGAAACGAGGATAGGCTGATGGGTCTGAAATCTTTTGCACCGACGTGAGAGCTTTTGCCGGCCTTCGGAATGAAAGTAACCTTAACCTGTCTCCAGACTTTCGGGACATGGCCTAATCTAACACAGGTCACGTAGATGGGGGCCAGCCAGCTCAATGACATCTTAATCGTACGCTGTAATTGCGCTGGAATAATGCCATCGGGCCCCCATATTGAAATGACTGAATGGTAAATTCGCAATGACAGTGCAATGATCTTCAATAGCAAGCAGTGCTTTTTTGTACATTGCGCCAGTGAATGATATCGTTAAATCGTTGCACCTTTTACGATGTCGATGCAATATATCATTAGTCATCGTATCTTTTTGATCATCTCACACCATTCGGCCCGGGAAACATGCCGTCGATACTGTAGCAAATAGTAGACGACTTTGTATTCCTGTGCGATATAATGCTTGATGGAAGATGATAATTAGTGGGGCAGTATGATTGCTGAAATACTGTCCCACTGATTTTCCAGCAAGCTTATACGTTGGATACTGCTGCCCATTTACTTTACGTATATCTTGAAATGTTAATGCCCTGGTGACATTAACCAACAACCGTCGCAAACAAAAGCATCCATCCTGGATTGACTGTATATACACGACCCTAATTATTTGATCTGAATAAACCAGGCGTACTACTTTTGAATATCAGTGTTTGAGCAAAGGCACTAAAAACATTCGCACGATTACACAATTCAAAAAATTTGATGATCGTAGTTGTTGGTGGATTTATAACACTATTAATCGTTGTTTCGTTCGTAAACGGCGTAGGCCGTTTTCGAGATGCAGAAGGAAAAAATGTTAAATTCGCTATTAGAATGAAATTAACTTGACTTAATGAGAATAAAATTTTATTTTAATTCCTACTCCGTGATGTGGTATCACAATGGGCCTCCTATAGGCCTAGGTGCGTCGTTAGACTGCCACTCTACCTACCTACCTACTCCGTGATGCTTGCTGGTTGAGAAGTTACAACGAGAGACACCTGGCGGGGATAACTGGTAGATAGAACTACGAGTACACTACATTAAAATTATAATATACTACAATTATTACGAGTATATTCGATTGCCTCTGAATGGGATAGCATAAACAATTTGTCCAAAGAAATTAAAATAAGTAATATTTGGAGTCGACCCTTAACATTTAGGAGTATGAAAAATAAATGTTGGCCGACTCTCAGACCTACATGATAAGCACACCAAATTTCATCAAAATCGGTCCAGCAGTTTCGGAGCAGCTTGGCAACAAACACCGAGACACGAGAATTTTATATATTCGATATTAATCATATAAATGTATCAATAGACGAATGTAAATTCTTAACAAGTAAGGAAGGGCTAAGTTCGGATGTAACCGAACATTTTATACTCTCGCAAAGTCAAATGGTATACTCGTTTGAGATTTCTTTGTGGATTGACTGATATTTTCGGTATAAGGTCAACTATAGGCACTGGGGTCCACATATTTAGTACTTAGGGGCTTGAACAGTTTTGGTTCGATTTAGACAATTTTTGGTCACAAGGTGGCATACTTTAAACTCATTATTCACGCAAAGTTTTACTCCGATACAATCATTGTTGCTTGATTTGCATAGTGGAAAGTGAAAGAATCAGATGGAATTGAAATGGTGTTATGTGGGAAACAATCGTGGTTGTAGTCCGATTCCGCCCATTTTCGCACTATGACATAGAAATATGAAAAGAACGTTATGTACCGAATTTGGTTGAAATTGGTTAAGCAGATCCCAAGATATGGGTTTTCACCTAAAAGTGGGCGGTGCCACGCCCACTGCCTAATTTTGAACGAGGTTTCTATATAAACATCTTATACCATCCCAGAAATAAAATTTAATGTCTCTGGCGTGTTTAGTGCTTGGTTTATCGCGCTTTTAGTAGTTTTTAACAGTACCGTTATATGGGGATCCCGGTTCCTCGCACAGTCTGTTCCGTGTGTCAGACCGTAATACGCCGGAATGTCACATGTACTGGCTGGTGTCACTTGTTGCCGTGTTCCGGTCTGCGCACCACACGAGAGTGGAGTACGTCGTATGTTGCCCCATGCTGTAGGAGTCTGCCCCCGGAATCACACACAGTGGCGTTGCCAATCAACACCACAGTGCGACAACCGCCCATGCGGATAGTACAGCTGCAACAACCACCACCAACACGCACCCCACTCACCCCTAGGATCACGACTGGACACCCGCGACAAACGCGACTCCTACAATTCAACTGCAACGGAATCCAGAGTAAGATCGAGGAGATAGTTGCATTCATGAGCCAGGAGCGCGTAACGATAGCTGCGGTCCAAGAAACCAAGCTAAACAGCCGCTCAGATCTTCTAAGTTGTGCAGGTTTCAACGTTTTACGTAAGGATCGCGAGCAAGATAATGGTGGAGGCCTAGCCTTCATATTGCACAACACCGTGCAATATCGTCTAATCGATGTTGACATCGACCGCAGGGACACTACCCTAGAATGTCAGGGTATAGCTGTCCAGTAAGACGATGTCGAGCTCGAAATATTTAATATATACATCCCACCAGTTACATGTTGCCCAACAGGATATCAACCGAACATAGATGTGCAACTTCGTGGTGAAAACCGTTTGGTGCTCGGCGACTTTAACGCGCATCATGATCTTTGGCATTCCTGCCTGTCAAATGATCGTAGGGGGATGGAGCTGACGGAACAGATTGACGATTCGATATTCTGCACAATGAATGACGAAGCCCTCAGCAGAATTATGGGCACCTGTAATAGCTCGCCCGATATTACCATCGCTAGCGGTGGTCTGATAAATAGCATAACCTGGCGACTTATGCTAACTGTCGCATCAAACCATCTGCCCATACTTATCTCGATCGAGAAACCTCCCGACTTTATTTCTGTGGACAACCGCACCTTCATTAACTTTAACAAAGCTAACTGGGTCGGCTTCACAAAATTTACTGAGGGCACCTTCAACGCACTACCCATTCCTACGGACGTCATCGTTGGCGAGCGTCAATTCCGCAAAGTGATCGCTGCGGCTACCGCTCGCTTCATACCAGCTGGTAGAGTCGCGGAACTCCGCCCAAATTTCCCAGCCGAAGCAGCTGTACTAGCAAACGAGCGCGACACCTTACGCCATGCTGATCCCTGTGATCCCCGAATAAGGGATATCAATTTGGAGATTCGGCAAATGGTAAACCAACATAAACGGACAAAATGGGTGGAGCAACTGAAGTCCTGTAATCTCTCCACCGGTGTGAGTAAGTTTTGGAATACTGTCAAGCCCTTGTCTAACCCGAGGAGACATGACGACCGAGTTGAAATTCAATTCGATGGCCATGCCTCCTCGGACCCGAAGAAGTGCGCGAGCTATTTTAGCCGGCAGTTTACACTGCACCCTTCGACCGACAAGGCCAAACGATGTGTTACCCGACGGCTGCGCAAAATGCCAAAAGACTGCGCACCACTTACTTTCACCGATGGGGAGGTTCAGAGTGTCATCAAAAAGGCGAAATCGTCTAAATCCATCGGCCCTGACGGAATAAGCATGCTGATGCTAAAACACCTAGGCCCAATGGGAGTAAACTATCTCACCAAGGTCCTCAACTTGTCGATATCCACTCTTCAAATACCCGATGTGTGGAAAGTCGGAGGAGTGGTCCCACTACTGAAACCTGGGAAGCCCGCCAACAAAGGGGAGTCTTATCGCCCGATAACTCTCCTTTCCCCAGTAGTGAAGACACTTGAGGCCTTATTACTCCCGTCATTCACTCACCACCTGAGCCTAGCAGATCATCAGCATGGCTTCCGAAAAGTGTACAGTACCACCACAGCACTTAGCGTCATAAACGCTCAGATAGTTCATGGCCTGAACCAGAAGCCACCCTGCGAGAACACGATCCTCGTAGCGTTGGACTTGTCAAAAGCTTTTGACACAGTCAATCACACAACGCTACTTGAGGACCTAGAACAATCAACGCCCCCTCCACGGCTGAAGCGGTGGACTATGAACTACCTGAGCGGTCGGCATTCATCCGTACTGTTTCGAGGTCAAAACTCCAACTTAGGAAAATTAAATAAGGGGTTCCGCAGGGCGGTGTCCTCTCCCCACTACTGTTTAATTTCTATATTTCGAAACTCCCCCAGCCACCAGCGGGAATTTCAGTGATCTCGTACGCTGATGACTGTACTATATTGACGTCGGGCAATGGAATCGAAGGCATGTGTTCAAAAGTAAACAGCTACCTCTCCGATTTTTCCCGCTTCTTCTCTGCAAGGAGCCTAACACTTTCCCCACTAAATCCACAGCGACCATCTTCACAAATTGGACGAAGGAGTACAGACTGGACCTGAACATTTCAGTCGATGGCACAAAAATTCCGACAGTTAATAACCCTAAAATTGTAGGCGTCACATTGGACAGTCTGTGCTCTTTCACTCCTCACACGACCGCGATAACTGCCAAAGTACAGAGCCGCAACAAAATCCTCAAGTCGCTTGCCGGCAGCTCTTGGGGAAAAGACAAAAAAACGTTGTTGGCAACATACAAGGCAATCGGCCGGCCGGTCCTAAATTATGCAGCCCCAATATGTTCGCCTGGATGCAGTGACACGCAGCAGAAGAAGAAGCTTCAGACCTGTCAGAACACTGCACTCCGGACTATCACGGGATACCTCTTGATGTCTCCAATCGAACACCTACAAAGTGAGGCCCGTATGCTTCCGGTTAAGGAACACAACGAACTCCTCTCCAAGCAGTTTTCGTAGAAACCACCCCTGTAGTCGCCTGCTTGTAGCGGAACCGCCTCCTAGGAACATCAAGAGGTCTTTCCTTGATTACGTCGACGACATTAGGCAGTACGCCGACCGGACTTCGGACGCTTCGAACTTCAGACAGGTACTGACCGCCATTCACAGTGGAGCCATCGACATCTTCACCGACTCCCTCTCAGTGAATGGCGTATTACGAGACGTAGAGCTCGAGTTGCCTCGCGAAACCAGAGGGACCCTCGCGCAACTTCGTTCTGGATACTGTAGCAGTTTAAACTCCTACAACAAACCCCACTCATCTAACACCCTTCTCCCTATGGTCCGACCCCGTCGAAACAGCTCGTTTCCTGGGCCTCCCGTTAGATGACCTCGACGACAACCAATCTGGAATTTATCACCCAAACGGGGACTAGGTAACCGTTACAACAACAACAAAAACGGCATATTAAGCCTCGACATGCCCGACGATACATACCTAGTTGGCTACGCAGACGACATAGCCGCGATAATAACTGCGAGAGATACCGAAGGTACGTGCAGGAAGTTAAACCAGGTGATGATAAGAGCACAAATGTGGCTTGATGCGAGAGGTCTCAAGCTTGCAACATAGAAGCCTATTTTGATTATAAAAGACATGAGTACAAGAACTAAGGACACAAAAGGTTGTCAACTACCTGGAGGTAAGATTAGACTCCAGACTTACCTACTAGACACAAATCCAACACGCTGCCGAAAAGGTGTCTAACATAACTTGTCAACTGAGCAGGCTGATGTCCAATATAGAAGGACCGAGACAGGATAAACGGAAACATTTGATGTCGACAACACTAAATGTCTTACTCTACGGAGCAGTTATGGGGAGACACATTGAGGAAAAATAATCGACGCAAATCCCGCGAAAGTGTATCGCACAGCTGCTCTATCGGCATATCGTACAGTCTCGGGCGAAGCTATACATGTAATAAACGGAAACACACACACCCATCAACTTATTAGCATTTCCACGAAAGAAAATGTAGACGTTGAAGAAACAAGAAATATGCTGCCGCTACAAAAGAAGAAATAAAGAACGACACCTTGGAACAATGACAAGCTCGCTGGGGGCAAGGACGCCACGGCAGATGGACGGCCAGGGTAATCCGAAACATAAAACAATGGTCCAACAGGAAACATGGTGAGGTGGATTTTTACACTACTCAGATGCTATCCGGGCACAGTCCTGTATATACAACGACGCGATCGAGGACGACGCTGAACACACATTTTTCAATGCTAGCAAATGCAGCCAAATAGGCTCCACACTTTGCTCTGAATGCTTCAAAATGAGGAAAACTGGAAGAACGAGAAAAAGTATATAGAAAACATGTAAGTCTTAAGAAGAGAAATATGGAACGCGACCCTGAAGTAATGCGAAAGCTGTTCCAGGGTGGGCGACGGTTCCCTAGAGGAGAGTTTTTAGTGACCTGCAAGTTTTTAGTGACCTGCAAGTGGCACCTACCATTGCGATGCGGAGAGCATTTTTCTCAGACTCCCCAGAAAAAAAAAACAACAATTACACTTTCCAATATATTAGAAGACATCAGTGAATTATTTGTTTTAAGAGAACTCATATTATTATAAATTAAAAATTTGAAATATATATGTCAAGGTTATATTAGTACCTGTAATCCAAGTAATGTTTAACACTTTTGTTGCTCAAAAGCATAGGTGTGGGTTCGAATATACATATTTTATTTTCATAAGATGCAGCAATTTTTCCCGTGTCGGTACTGCAATCAAGAGCAGATATTTTAACATAGCCATGTGTAGCTCCTGGAATTATTTGTACTCTCTCGAAAGTACTGGCCAAGATTACAATATTACATCCTGCAGCATACGCCTGTAATTAAAAAAAAAATTTATTACAAAATAAATATAGAACATTTATTAGTGTTCTCCTCTATTTGGAAATTTGCGCGCTCATGCAATCTGTTTAATAAAACTTTTTTCGAGCGTTAAAATTTTGAAAATTCATACCTCCTAAATTTTTTTAGGAGAAACTTTAGTATACCATCCGTCGATTTCAGGGTTAAGAGAGTTATGGTTGGATAGAGGAGATTCTCCAGATAAAGAATATATATAATTTTTTTTTACTCAATTTCGTTATATGCACAATAACAAATGGGTTTCATATTGACAGATAAGTATTGCCATATCAATATATATATATAAAAATAACACTGGCCGATCACACCGGGGTGGTCGTTATCCCTTTCGCGTCCTATTTCTTCCTGATAAAAATAACACTAGCAAATGTTGTTGTAGTTGTTGTTATAACGATTATCTAATCCCCGTTTGGGTGATAAATTCTAGATTCGTTGTCGTCGAGGTCATCTAACGGAAGGCCCAGGAAACGAGCTATTTCGACGGGGTCGGACCATAGGGAGAGGGGTATTAGATGAGTGGGGTTTGTTGGGCATGCAAAGAGGTGGTTAGTGTCATGCGGAGACTCATTGCATGCAGGACATGTGTTTGGTATGTCAAGGTCTATTCTGGATAGGTAGGAGTTTAACCTGCTACAGTATCCAGAACGAAGTTGCGCGAGGGTCACTCTAGATTCGCGAGGCAACTCGAGCTCTGTGTCTGCAATGGGTGGTGGTTTGACTCGTATTACGCCATTCACTGAAAGGGAGTCGGTGAAGGTGTTAATGGCTCCACTGTGAATGGCGGTCAGTGCCTGTCTGAAGTTAGTTGCGTCCGAAGTCTGGTCGGCGTGCTGTCTGATGTCGACGACGTAGTCAAGGAAGGACCTCTTGATGTTCCTAGGAGGCTGCTCCGCTGCAAGCAGGCGTCTGCAGGGGTGGTTTCTGCGAAAACATCCCAGCAGAAACTACTTGGAGAGGAGCTCGTTATGTTCCTTAACCGGAAGCATACGGGCCTCGCTATGTAGGTGTTCGATTGGGGACATCAAGAGGCACCCCGTGATAGTCCGGAGTGCAGTGTTCTGACAAGTCTGAAGCTTCTTATTCTGCGTGTCACTGCATCCAGGCGACCATATTGCGGCTGCATAATTGATGACCGGCCGGCCGATTGCCTTGTATGTTGCCAACAACGTTTCTTTGTCCTTTACCCATGAGCTGCCGGCAAGCGACTTGAGGATTTTGTTGCGGCTCTGTACTTTGGCAGTTATCGCGGTCGTGTGAGGAGTGAAAGAGCACAGACTGTCCAATGTGACGCCTACAATTTTAGGGTTATTAACTGTCGGAATTTTTGTGCCATCGACTGAAATGTTCAGGTCCAGTCTGTACTCCTTCGTCCAATTTGTGAAGATGGTCGCTGTGGATTTAGTGGGGAAAGTGTTAGGCTCCTTGCAGAAAAGAAGCGAGAAAGATCGGAGAGGTAGCTGTTTACTTTTGAACACATGCCATCGATTCCATTGCCCGACGTCAATATCGTACAGTCATCTGCGTACGAGGTCATTGAAATTCTCGCTGGTAGCTGGGGGAGTTTTGAAATGTAGAAATTAAACAGTAGCGGGGAGAGGACACCGCCCTGCGGAACCCCCTGTTTAATTTTCCTGAGTTTGGAGTTTTGACCTCGAAATAGTACGGATGAGTGTCGACCGCTCAGGTAGTTCATGGTTTACCGCTTCAGCCCTGGAGGGAGCGTTGATTGTTCCAGGTCCTCAAGGAGCGTTGTGTGATTGACTGTGTCAAAAGCTTTTGACAAGTCCAACGCTACGAGAATCGTCCTCTCGCAGGGTGGCTTCTGGTTCAGGCCATGAACTATCTGAGCGTTTATGACGCTAAGTGCTGTGGTGGTACTGTACACTTTTCGGAAGCCATGCTGATGATCTGCTAGGCTCAGGTGGTGAGTGAATGACGGGAGTAATAAGGCCTCAAGTGTCTTCACTACTGGGGAAAGGAGAGTTATCGGGCGATAAGACTCCCCTTTGTTGGCGGGCTTTTCAGGTTTCAGTAGTGGGACCACTCTTCCGACTTTCCACACATCGGCTATTTGAAGAGTGGATATCGACAAGTTGAGGACCTTGGTGAGATAGTTTACTCCCATTGGGCCTAGGTGTTTTAGCATCAGCATGCTTATTCCGTCAGGGCCGATGGATTTAGACGATTTCGCCTTTTTGATGACACTCTGAACCTCCCCGTCGGTGAAAGTAAGTGGTGCGCAGTCTTTTGGCATTTTGCTCAGCCGTCGGGTAACACATCGTTTGTCCTTGTCGGTCGAAGGGTGCAGTATAAACTGCCGGCTAAAGTAGCTCGCGCACTTCTTCGGGTCCGAGGAGGCATGGCCATCGAATTGAATTTCAACCCGATCGTCATGTTTCCTCGGATTTAAAAGGGCCTTGACAGTAGTCCAAAGCTTACTCACACCGGTGGAGAGGTTGCAGGACTTCAGGTGCTCTATCCATTTTGTCCGCCTATGATGGTTTATCATTTGCCGAATCTCCAAATTGAGATCCCTTATTCGGGGATCACAGGGATCGGCATGGCGTAAGGTGTCGCGCTCATTTGCTAATACAGCTGCTTCGGCTGGGAAATTAGGGCGGAGTTCCGCTATTCTTCCAGCCGGTATGAAGCGAGCTGTAGCCGCAGCGATCACCTTGCGGAATTGACGCTCGCCAACGATGACGTCCGTAGGAATGGATAGTGCGTTGAAGGTGCTCTCAGTAAATTCTGTGAAGCCGACCCAGTTAGCTTTGTTAAAGTTAACATAGGTGCGGTTATCCACAGAAATAAAGTCAGGAGGTTTCTCGATCGAGATAATTATGGGCAGATGGTCTGATGCAAGAGTTAGCATAGTGCTCTCAGTAAATTCTGTGAAGCCGACCCAGTTAGCTTTGTTAAAGTTAACATAGGTGCGGTTATCCACAGAAATAAAGTCAGGAGGTTTCTCGATCGAGATAATTATGGGCAGATGGTCTGATGCAAGAGTTAGCATAGGTCGCCAGGTTATACTATTTATCAGACCACCGCTAGCGATGGTAATATCTGGCGAGCTATTACAGGTGCCCATAATTCTGGTGGGGGCTTCGTCGTTCAATGTGCAGAATGTCGAATCGTCTATCTGTTCCGCCAGCTCCATCCCCCTACGATCGTTTGACAGGCAGGAATGCCAAAGATCGTGATGCGCGTTAAAGTCGCCTAGCACCAGACGGTTTTCACCACGAAGTAGCGCATCTATATTCGGGTGATATCCTGTTGGGCAACATGTAACTGGGGGGATGTATATATTAAATATTTCGAGCTCGACATCGCCTGACCGGACAGCTATACCCTGACATTCTAGGGTGGTGTCCCTGCGGTCGATGTCAACATCGATTAGACGATATTGCACGGTGTTGTGCAATATGAAGGCTAGGCCTCCACCATTATCCCGCTCGCGATCCTTACGTAAAACGTTGAAACCTGCACAACTCAGAAGATCTGAGCGGCTGTTTAACTTGGTTTCTTGGACCGCAGCTATCGTTACGCGCTCCCGGCTCATAAATGCAACTATCTCCTCGATCTTGCTCTGGAGTCCGTTCGACTCGACTGGAGTGGCAGCGCAGTGCGCGAACATGGTGCAGGTTGCACGGCCGTTGAGGCAGATGTCGCATTATTGCGTTGACAGCATGGGGCCACGTAACTCGTGGTCCACTCCCTGTGTGTCTTAAGGCCCGAGCAGGTCTTAAGATGGCTCCATCCATTGCATGTATTGCACCTAACCGAGGTGGAATTTGGATGGAGCCTTTTTGCGCATACGCAGCAGTAGAATACCTCGGGGCCCGGGTTGGACTCGATGCCAGCACGGGTCAGGAGGATACGGAGCAACCCTGCTGCTAGGCGTTGCTCCAGTGACGACAAACTTAATCTAAAACTTACCGATCCAAACAGGGTTAGATCGTCGAAATACACTAGCAAATCCAATACCATGGTTTATCAAGAGAAAAGAACGAACAAAATTATGGTTAATGTATGTGAGGTATAATCCTCTTTATTCATTTTAATTCGTTTGCAAAATATAAATATATATATATACTAGGCGCCCTCCGCTGCGCTCCGGGACGCTGGCTTCGCTCGCTCGCCTACGTCCGCCCCCCGCCGAGCGCGAGCTAGCTCGCTCTTATGTTAGTTGATTCTCGACAGCAGCAGAAAACTTTTATATATAATAGAGAGATATATTAACCATAATTTTGTTCGTTCTTTTCTCTTGATAAACCATGGTATTGGATTGGCTAGTGACATATTTATCAGGAAGTAATAGGACGCGAAAGGGATAACGACCACCCCGGTGTTGGATCGGCCAGTGTTATTTTTTTGAAGCGTGGCCGAAGGCCTGCAATGCAGAAAGAAGAAGAACGCGAAAGGAATAACGACCACCCCAGTGTTGGATAGGCCAGGGTTATTTGTTTTAAGCGCGGCCGAAGGCCGCCAATGCAGAAAGAAGTCCGACACGAAAACCCCGGTGTCATATTGGCCACGGTTATTTTTTTAAAGCGCGGCCGAGAGGCGCCAATGCAAATAGAAAACCCTACCAAAAAAAAGTAATGTTAAAGAGGGTATATCACTCTATTTAAACTTCCTATTCTATAACGGATTATAACGGCTATTTTTACAACTAAACAAGGTACCGTCATTATACTCTCGCAACCTGTTGCTACAGAGTATAATAGCTTTGTTCACCTAACGGTTGTTTTCATCACCTAACGGTTGTTTGCATCACCTAAAACTAATCGAGTTAGATATAGGGTTATATACATTTAAATGATCAGGATGAAGAGACGGGTTGAAATATGGGTGACTGTCTGTCTGTCTGTCCGTCCGTCCGTCCGTCCGTGCAAGCTCTAACTTGAGTAAAAATTGAGATATCTTTATGAAACTTGGTAGACATGTTTCTTGGTACCGTGAGACGGTTGGTATTGCAGATGGGCGTAATCAGACCACTGCCACGCCCACAAAACGCCATTAATCAAAAACAAATAAATTGCCATAACTAAGATCCGCAATAAGATACAAGACTGTTATTTGGTACACAGAATCACATTAGGGAGGGGCATCTGCAGTTAAATTTTTTTGATGTTATGAGATGACTTTATAGGAACCTCGTTCAAACCTAGACAGTGGGCGTGGCACAGCCCACTTTTAGGTGAAAATCCATATCTTGAGATCTGCTTAACCAATTTCAACCAAATTCGGTACATAACGTTTTATATTTCTATGTTATAGTGCGAAAATGGGCGGAATCGGACTACAACAACGCCTATAACACCATTTTCAATTCCATCTGATTCTTTCACTTTCCACTATGCAAATCAAGCAACAATGATTGTATCGGCGTAAAACTTTGCGTGAATAATGCGTTTAAAGTATGCCACCTTGTTACCAAAAACTGTCTAAATCGAACTTAAGCTATTCACGCCCCTAGGTACTGAATATGTGGACCCCAGTGCCTATAGTTAACCGTCTACCGAAAATATCAGTCAATCCACAAAGAAATCTCAAACGAGTATACCAATTGATTTTGCGAGAGTATAAAATGTTCGGTTACATCCGAACTTAGCTCTTCCTTACTTGTTTTTTTTTTCGTTTTGTCATTGAATTGGTAAATATTGTGCATATAAGTTAATTTTGTGGAGGGTAGTTGGGTATTTTATATATTTCGATTGCTTTCATTCGTTTGGATATGGCAACACTTATTATCTATCAACATTGAACCCATTTGTTATTGTGCATATAACGAAAATATTAAAATAATTAATGTTAAATAAATATGTAGAAACAATGTAGTTAAGTGTTAGTGAATAATAAGTGCATAATAAAGAGAAAAATTGGGAAAACTTAAGTTTAGCATCCCACGCCGGAAACTTATAGTTTTCGAGATATTTGCATCTTAAGTTCCAAAAATTTCCCAAATTTTATTTCACAATTTCTCGATTTATGGTTATCTTTTCTTTTATATTATGCACTTATTACACACTAACACTTCACTACAATGTTTGTACATATTTATTTTATATTAAATATTTAAATATTTGCTTTAAATAAGCATGCATTTTTACACAATTTTCGTTATATGAACAATAACAAATGGGTTCCATGTTGTCGGATAATAAGTGTTGCCATATCCAAACGAATGAAAGCAATCAAAATAAATAAAAAACCCAATCACCCTCTACAAAATATTATGAACTAAATTTTACATTTTAATAAAAGAAAATGGTTTTATAGCTTAAACGTATGTTTTATGGCATCTGATAAACTCACAAATGGATCATGATGTTGATTTGCGATATTTTTACGCCATATGTATTCATATATCAAATTTTTAAAATCTTCACTCTTATTATAATTATCCTCAGTAAAAATTGAAGTTTATAGAGAGTGATATATTCCTTTAACATTGCTTTTTTTAAAAAAATAACCTTGGCCGGTCCAACACCTGGGTGTTCATAATTCAATCGCGTCAAACTTCTTCCTGCACTGGCGGCCTTCGGCCGCGCTTAAAAAAAATAGCCCTGGTCGGTCGAACACCGAGGTGTTGATAATTCAATCGCGTCAAACTCCTTTCTGCACTGGCGGCCTTCGGCCGCGCTTCAAAAAAATAACCCTGGTCGGTCCAACACCGGGGTGTTCATAATTCAATCGCGTCAAACTTTTTTCTACACTGGCGGCCTTCGGCCGCGCTTCAAAAAAATAACCCTGGTCGGTCCAACACCGGGGTGTTCATAATTTAATCGCGTCAAACTTCTTTCCGCACTGGCGGCCTTCGGCCGCCCTTTAAATAAATAACCCTGGCCAATCCAATACCATAATTTATCAATAGAAGGGAATGAACAAAACTATAGTTCATGTATTTAAGGTATAATCCTCTTTTATTGTTCATTTTAATTCGCTTTCAAAATATATATTTATATATATAGGTATATATATATAATAGATATGGCAACACTTATTATCTGACAACATGGAACCCATTTGTTATTGTTCATATTACGAAAATTGTGTAAAAATTAAATGCTTATTTAAAGCAAATACTTAAATATTTAATATAAAATAAATATGTAGAAACGTTGAAGTGAAAAGTTAGTGTATAATAAGTGCATAATATAAAATATATATATTCGTGATCTGGAGAATCTCTTCTATCCAACCATACCCCTCTTAACCGTGAAATCGTGGGATGCTAAACTAAAGCCCACCCTAATCCTCTTTTATTGTTCATTTTAATTCGCTTTCAAAATATTATTATATATATATATATATATATATATATGATATGGCAACACTTGTTACCTGTCAACATGGAACCAAAGCAAATACTTAAATATTTAATATAAAATAAATATGTAAAAACATTAACGTGAAGTGTTAGTGTATAATAAGTGCATAATATAAAAGAAAAGTTAACCATCGAGAAATTGTAAAATAAAAATTGGGAAATTTTCAACTTAAAATGCAAATATCTCGAAAACTATAAGCCCCTCTTAACCCTGAAATCGTTGGATGCTAAACTAAAGCCGACCCATACCTATATTATTGATCTGAAGAACATCCTCTATCCGTCCATAGCCATTTTATCCCCCGAAATCGGGATACGCTATGCTACAGTTTCTCTCAACTTAAATGAGATTTTAGTTATACAGAAATTATTAGCATGTATGATGTTGGAACATTGTTAATTTTAATAACAAATTATTTTAAAACATTAGCTCTCAGAAAAACTTATTTTGGTAAATGTATAGTTTAGGTCCCCCAACTAAGGAGGCCTCAGAAATTAAATTTTTTTTAAATCGGTTTATTTTTCCGCGAAGATTACAGATCCGTGAGCGGAAAGTGATTTCAATAATTATATTCATTCAATTTAAAATAAAAAATTTTTTTTGAGGCGTCCTGAAACTGATTGTAAATCTTCTGTTGTAAGGTCTATTTATTATCTTTTGGAGACAAAACATTTCCATATTCTGAGATGCGCATAATTATACGAGTACTTTATTACAACAAAGAATGTATTTTTTTTAATCTAATCGCCATAGTACGAAACTTATGGCTACTTATTATTAGCCTTGACAATGAAAAAACTTAAATCTTATATCTTGTAGCAATTTATATTTCCATTACATAATGAAAACATTCAATAACCCGCACACCCAAAATATATATATTTCTAATCATGTGATTACAAGCGCTACATTCCTTAAAGAAAAATTAACTTATGCACAGCTTACTGTAAATGAGACACCTTCTACAGATCCTGTAGCGAAGCATCTGTCGCCAGCATTACATGCTCCACTTAAAATTTGGTGACAATTCATTTTTGTCGTATTTTAAACCATATTTAAAATAAAAGTATATGCCACAATACACCAATGACTAATCTAATCAATTAATGTTATTTTTCACAAACGATAAAATATTTAGCCGTACAACTAACGTTGCCATTTTGTACCGATCGAACTAATATTGGTAGTTTCATTTGCCCTGGGTAGTTTGGTTGGTAGGCAAAAGGTTTGGATAGGCAATATTTTTTATCAGATGTATTTACTAAAAGCATCAAACGGAGCGCTTTCTACCGTTTTGGTTTAACGCCGCCGAGTTATCCCTAAACTTTAACGGCAACTTTAGGTCAAATTCGCATATAAATTCTAAAATTAATTCAAAAGAAATGAAATGCAATACGAATTAATTTATTAATAATGCTTACATCCGTTGGGTAAGTTTTAGAGTAACATCCTCCGAATTCGCGGTCAATATGGCTATGTACGGAGAGAGGACGTTCCCCAGATTAAGAAATATATACATCTAGTTGCCGTTTATAGTTTTGAGATATTTGCAATTAAAATTGAAAAATTCAACTATTTAAAGATGTTTTCTTCGCGTGTTTCTTTGATTTATAAGGAATTTTACATCTATATTTTTAACTTTTATATCCTTTATCCCTTTTTTCTATACATTTATTTTGTATTAACTAGTGCTAAACTAGCTTCAATTTTATATTTATCCTTGGTTTAAATCCGTTTATTCATACAATACCAAAATAGTTGCATGAAAACATAAAATAAGTGTTGCAGTGCTGTATTATATTTGTTTAATTTATTTATTTTTCTTTGTATTTGACGTAAGTGGTAGTTTTTTTTTTGTTGGAGGGGAATCTTACATAGATACTGATATTTATTAGTATGCAATATGCATGATTCGTACTGTCTGCTAAAGGGTACCCCTCTTTCGGGACCACGCCCAGTCAGGGTTGCCGTCCCACGTTGGACTTGCGTTTTAGAACGCCTACGTACTAAACATTAAACTCCGTCACCCGCAGCTTTGGTGAAAGACACTGCGGAAGCGCCGTTAGGCATTTCATCGCAGGGTCGGCTTAGCCTTTCGGCTCACGTCATTTATTCGCTATTCGCGGCTCAAGCTCCACTGTTTCTTTGTCATTCGGCTCTTCTCAGCTCTTGGATTATCAGAGCTGTTGTTTTTTCTATAATGCTCCATACTTGCCTCCAACATATAAGACACTATATTATCTTGAGATATTTGGTCTGCCACTTCCTTCTCCAGGTTCTATCTTTCTTTTGAAAGTTTTTGGCAGTGAAAGAAGATATGCTTTGCACTTTCGCTACTGCTACCACAAAAGGAGTAAGCGACTCCTTTGTCATGTCCGTACTTATGCAAGTACTATCGGAAACACCCATGCCCCGTTAGGTGCTGCGTCATGTAGAAGTCAGTTTCTCCGTGTTTTCTTTCCGCCCACGGTTGCACATTACCAATCAACCGGTGCGTCCATCTCCTCTTGTTAACTTCCTGCCCACACTCTTACTTTTATCGTTAATTCCCTTCAGTTCACGAGCCATTATATCTGATGGCATTATTCCTGATATAATGCTAACAGCTTCATGTGGTACTGTACGAAATGCTCTAACGGTTTTGATGGCCGCATTCACACAGGCGGCTTTTTCGCAAACTTTCTCAATATTGACTTTGTAACTTAGTTTCGCGTCTATCATTACACCCAGGTACTTCAACGATGTTTGTGTCGTGATGTTATGTCCATCTCTGATAAGAGAAATCGTCTCCAATTTTTTCCTGCTTGTAATAACCACTGCCTCAGTTTTTTGTTTAGCAAGTTGAAGTTTTGTCCACCCCACTCGTGACTTTATACTTTTACGGTCCGTCATCTGTGTCATAGAGCAGCAGCCTGTTAGATAAGTAGCTCTTTATGACTTTCAACAGATACGATGGTGTTCTCTTGGTCTCTAGTGCTTGCAGTATATGGGGCCAGCTGGTCGAATTAAACGCGTTTTTTACATCGAAAGTAATGACAGCGCAGTATTGCTTTTTGCCGTACATCCACCTATCTTCTTCAATAGCTTTTTATCTCTGTAAGATTCTTGATTGCGTCAACGGTTGATTGTTCGATCATGCAGAGTGGTCAATAAGAGCTCGGTCTCCTGACTGTTTTGTCGTCTTTTACAGTAGTACGAGCCGTTAAATATTCCATATGGGAACACACCTTCTCGCAAGCATCGTGTAAATAACTCCGTGAATTGCTTTGTGTTGAGTTTTACTGCGAGTTTCAGAGCCCTGTTCGGAATAATAATTAGTCCTGGCGCTTTATAATTTCCGAACCGCTCAACAGCTTGTAGTACTTGCATATCATTGACCTCTGGCGCATCTGTGGCTTAGTGTGTGTGTAGAAAACAGCGCTTCCACTACCTTTTTGAGTATTGAGGGGTGTTTGTACTTTGCCTACTGCAATCCTTGACATTACGATCTTATATGGTTCATCTCAGGGGTTCTCGTCTACTTTGTCACATAGAGCTTTGAAGCTGTAATTTTTCCTCTGTTTTATAGCCTTTTTGAGCTTGCTCTGTTTTTCTTGAAAATGTCACGGAGTACCGTATATTCCCCTCTTCCTATGCTCTGCTGACATAGGCGTCGTGCTTTGTGGAAATGGCTCTCAATATTTCGATTTCACTGTTCCACCAATATGCCAGCTTTCTCCGAGCGGTATGTTTCTTTTTGGTCATAGCTTAGTGACGTGATGAACCAAAAGTTTTGACATCATTAGTTTCATTGAGAAAAATTTGTCTTATATCGTTTTATTTCCACGTTATATTATTTGCGACCTTATTGGTGAGATACACATGTTAGTGTCTTTATTTTTATATTGTTCACAAATTATTGATCCGTCAATATTGTTTTTATAGGCCGTTTGCGTTAAGAGATCCTACGCTGCCTCGCAGTGGTCCAAGTATATTTGCAGGATCTTCACTTTTTAGTTTTACTACACGCTGCTGTATAAATGAGAGTTGGCAATGAACTGTACACATTTGTGAAAGCACGACCGCAAACCACACTGTGAGGTCAGAGAACGTATCTGTATAACAGAGAAAGATCATGTTGTGCCGATTGTTTAAATTCTTTCATATTTCGCATGCAGCATTGAAGTTCAGAAGTTAGCATTGATATTATAGCAGTAATATTTTGGACTTTTGGTTTATATATTTTTATACGTTTAATGCAATGATATGTATAGATGTAAAATTCTTTTTATGAATATGTTTGATAGCATGATACATATTAATTAAAAAATATAATATTGTAAACGAATATTTGTAGTCTAAAATAAGACCTAAGTAGTGTAAAAATAAGACCTAAATTTTTAATAATTTTCTATGTTTTATATACTTTCACATATGTATATGCTATATGTGAAATATACTAGAAAAAACTTAATATATTACGATAGTAATATATGTATATCATATATAGTTACAACTTATATACATAGTATATGTAGGTAGCATAGAAATATGTCTGCAGATATGTACGCCTCTAAGAATTCGAATCATAATAGTGTAACGAATTTCTCGATAAATCGTCTACCTACTTATAACTCAGTCTTGATTTCGATCTCTGGATTGTTAAATGTAAGTATCAATTTAATGGGACTCTATATTTTTGATTCCAACAACTTAAGGCTTTATTATTATTGTATTATCCGAGTTTACAACTACTTGATTATGTCTCAATTGCTCTTTTCACGGCCACATTCGCCACACGGCACCCTTATATAGGAGATTGTTAACAAAACTTCGCTACTAGAACATACGGGCAATACGAATTTTGCTATCTAGTTAATGGTATAATCCTGCAAGTAACAGAAGAATGAGCTGTTTTCCTATTTGTGTAACACAGCTGAGATCAACTGACCGAAATCTGAAATTGTTGACTCAGAGGTGTGAATAAAAGGAAGTAGCTTAATAACTTTTTTGTGAAGGGGTATGTGTTATAACAAACATGAATGAAAACTTTCAAAAATATTTTCGAAACAAAAGTTTATTGCATATTTATTATATTTCCTCACCACCTCTTAGGATTAAATGTAGGCGCGATACCGATAGTTTTTGGGTTTTTGGTTTTTCAACAGGCCTATATTCACCCATAAAATATAACAGTTTTAAATCAATCTATTTTCATAACTAATATAACAACAACAACAAAATGTATAATATATAATATTTACAAAAATATTCTTCTAAATCACTCACAGCGATATACTTATTACATGTAAGTTTAATCTTTAGGAATTTTAATAATCGACAAATATTTGAATATGTTATTAAAACATTCTTAAAGTTAAATTTCATTTGAAAACATAACACGGCAACACACTGTAGTAGATTTGAGGCGTTTGGGTGTTTTAGTATTAATAGACAACCCGTACCAAAGTGTGACTTTAGTAGTAGAATATTAGTAGGCAACCCGTACCAAGTGTGACTTTAGATTACTTTTAGGTAGAATATTTGAAGGAACCCGTAACAAGTGGGACATTTTTGCGTGTGTATTAGTGAAAATCTTAGGATTGGTTACTTCTAGATTTATAATAATAATAAAGAGATGCCCAACTCATCTCTCACTGGAAATGAGAGCACAATTGCTAAACGTCAAAACCAGAGATTATCCCTGGTCAAAACCTCCTGAACTCAGACAACTGTAAAAGTTCAGGAGGTCTGACGTTTAGCAATTGGAAAAAGAGGAACGGCCAGATTGAAATCCTACAGCGAGATTTGTTGCCGCTGTTGAAGATCACTATTAAAAATTGGAAAACAATAAAAATTAAAGAAAACACAAAATTGAAATGTATGTGATAAAATCTTTTGTGATGTCATGCTTAGTAGTATTAATTTTCAATTGAAAATTATAAAAAACATTTACTAATTGACAGTTATTTTACTTTTTAATTATTGAAAGTTCAAAAATCAGTTAATTTAATATTATATATATATCATATATATCAATATATCACATAATCACAAAAATGGATTCAAATAGTCAAATATTTAATATTAATAAATGTTGGGTATTATAATTTAACTGCCCGAAAATGATAATTTTATCCGATCTGGAGTGGAAAATGTTATAAAACACCCTAGTTTTAAGCGCTCTCACACTGGAAAGAGTTGGGACCCCAATATCCCTGATATATATAATGATCTAGTTTGTTCTAGCAGTTTATCGTCGATTCTGATTTGTTCTGGCATTCGTGTTCGCCACAATATTATCACTTATCATTAGCTTGATATTCTCAATTTTTATTTATGAACACAAGTTGATTCATTCATAAAAACAAATCCCATCACATCTCTCCGAGCATATGATGGCCTCAAGTGTCTTTTCACGACGATGGCAAAAGCTTAAAATCATATATTCACTACTTTCTGATCTTCCTTGTAAAAGGGAATAGTGACAACCCCCCAAGTCACCTTCTACAAGGAACTCAGAAGACACAGTGACAAAAGTGGCAACATAGCTCCTTTCGATTTAGAATATTTGTCAATTCTTAAATTTTTATCCGGGGATCGAAAAAATCTCACATTTACGTGTGCCTATTTTCGATCACAAAATAATGTTGCATTGGCAATTGAGTTGTGTGTTATTGTGTTGACTTGGAGCATCTTAATTTTGCTAAAATAAAAGTTACTAATGTGGAAAATGAATTAAACAAAGAAGAATTATGCGAGGTTATATTATATGTAATAGAAATTTCCTAGATATTGATGGAGCATTCAATATCATCGCGGACTACAAGAACAAAGCTGGAATCCGGTCATTGATACTGGAGCTAACCTCTGAGGCATACCAACATCTAAAAAATTGCGGATTTAAATTATACATTGGTTATCAATGCTGCCAAGTATATGATTTTTTAAATTATGCTATAAATGCGGAAGATCAAACCACAAACATAAAAATTGTAAGAATGAGGTTAAATGTCTTAGGTGTGCTGGTGATCATTTAACTAACTCCTGTAAAAGTACTTACATAAACTGTCTCGATTGCGTGTACTATAATGAAAAATATCGGAAAAACCGCCCATCTAATCATTGTGCTATGGATACATGTTGTGAATATATCTCTAATATCCTAAATAAAATAATAAACAATACTGATTATCCGTTGAAACCATCGATATCAAAGTTACTAGGTAAAATCGGAAATTGGTCTTTACAAACAACCGATGATTGATAAAGAATAAATGCAGATTGAAGAAATTTTTACTGATTTATATAATTTAAATAATACGTTATCTAGTAATAATTTCTTGATGGTTCACCTAAATGTTAGAAGTCTAAATACAAATTTCAACAAATTTGAGTTATTTATTGAACATCTTGTAATAAAACCAGATATTATTGACTGTACGGAGACTTGGCTCCTTACTTGTTATACTTTTTTTGAAATGAATGATTAAAACATTTTCTATAATAGTTGCAATAATAATAAAGTTGATGGCGTTGTAATTGATAACGTGAAAATTATCTCAACGATAATAAAATTGAAAGGTAATAAAAATGTTAAAATATCGGGTTTATATAGATGTCATGACATTCCTAAAGAAAACTTTATAGATGCAATAACTAAATTTTTAGACGTAAACAAGCATGGGAACAATCATTTTCTAGTTGGGGATTTATTAAATTCTGATATTGCTACAAATGAATATTTAAAGAATCTATTAGATCGTGGCTATTTACCATATTTCAATGTTGTAACCAGATGTAATGATTTAGGGGGTACTTGTATCGATAACATTTTTGTTAAATCAAATATTTAGAAAATCATCATCAAAAATCTTATGCTAATGTTTTAACAGATCTACCTACCTATTTTTGTTGCTCTTGATTTGTTCCCTATAAGGTCTATGCTTAAAGAAACCTATTTCATTAACCACAATCTTATAAAAGTAAATAGTGGTTTATATGATTGGTCTCATATGCTCGATATAAAAGATCCAGAAGTTTTTGTTTACGCTTCTGATTGAAAATATAAAGAATATTATTGATGTTTCAAGATCCAAAGTAAATAAAACTAAAAACAATAACAAACCGAGAAGTAAATGGATAACTAAAGGTATTATAAAATCATGTAAAACAAAAGAAACTTTATACGCACTATGGAACCTGGATAGAAATAATGTAAAATTAAAATCTGAATATAACGCGTACTGTAAAATACTAAAGAAAGTTATAACACTTGCCAAAAATAACTACGAAAGTAAATATGTTAAAAAAATATCCAAAGATAGTAAAAAAATGTGGCAATACGTTAACGCGAAAATAGGTAAAAAAACTAAAGTAACGCCAGGACTAGATTATCTAGTATGTAATGATGAAATCATATTCGATCACCAGTTTATTGCAGATGAGTTTATAACTTTTTTGGTAATATTGGAGTAGAATTAGCTAATAAAATTGACAACATATCTAAAACAAAAAGGTGGGTCGGCTTTAGAATAACGTCCCACGCTTTCGGGGATAAAACGGGTATGGGCGGATAGAGGAGATCCTCCAGATCAAGAATATATATAGATATAGCCTCGGGAAACTTATAGTTTTCGAGATATTTACGTTTAAAATTGAAAATTTCAACTATTTAAAGTACGTATTTTTGCGAGTTAAAATGAATTATACACTTATATTTTTCACTTTTATATCCACTAACACTTGACTAATACGTTTTTAGAAATTTTTTTATATTAGATGCTGCAAAAATAGCTTTATTTCAATATTTAAAACATTCTTTAATTTTATTAATTTTGACAATAACAAAATGGTTGTGAATGTCAAAACATCAGTGTTGCCATACTAAGATATTTTGCAAACGAAGAAAAATAAAATTAACAGAGAGATTGTATCCTAGATACAGGAAACAACGCAACAAGAATTTCTGCGCGTAAAAACTTTGGTACACTCCGGTGTTGGATCGACCAGAGTTATTTTTTTTTGAAGCGCGGCCGAAGGCCGCCAACGCAAAAAAACCTTGATACACCTCGGTGTTGGACCGACCAGGGTTATTTTTTTGAAGCGCGGCCGAAGGCCGCCAACGCAAAAAGAAGTTCTGCGCAAAAAATATTTTGATACACCCCGGTGTTGGACCGACCAGGGTTATTTTTTTGAAGCGCGGCCAAAGCTCGCCAACGCAAAAAGAAGTTCTACAAGAAAAAAGTAATATTGTCATAGAGGGTATAACACAATACTTAACATCAATGCTTTGTAATAGTTTATTTCTCTAGGTTTTGGATACCTGTATTTGGGGTATTATCTGTTTTAATTTCTTTCAGTTCAATTACAAAAGATGTCGATAAGGTAACACTGGTTATTTGAAATTTTGCAACCCTTTTGTTATTGTCAGAATTAATAGAATTTAACAATAATTTAATTATTGAATTAAACTATTTTTGCACTATATAATGTATAATAAATGTGTACAAACGAATTAGTGAAGTGTTAGTGGATATAAAAGTGGAAAATATAAGTGTATAACTCATTCGAAATGGGAAAAATGCGTACTTTAAATAGTCGAAATTTTGAACTTTAAACCCAAATATCTCGAAAACTATAAATTTCCCGCGGCTGTATCTATATATATTCTTGATCTGGAGGATCTCTTCTATCCGCCCATATCCATTTTATCCCCGAAAGCGTGGGACGTTATACTAAAGTTTTCCCAAAAAGGTTAAGCATAACCCTAATAGTATGTTTCTAACTTCAACTAGTTATAGTGAAATTGAAAAAATCATAAAAGAAATGAAAGATAAATCGGGTGGTGTAGACGGCATTAGCAGTAAGATTTTAAAAAGTATATCCAAAGATATTAGTATACCTGGAGAGCATATTTTCAATATATGTATAAATAAAGCTATTTGGCCCTCTGTACTTAAAAAAGCTGATATTATACCTATACATAAATCCGGGGGCAAACACTTAGCAAATAACTATCTCTTATCTCAAACTTTGCTAAAATATTCGAGAAAATAATATAATATATGTAATTTATGATTTCTGTAGTAAAAATAGCTTAATTTCTCCGAACCAATTTGGATTTATGAAAAATAGAGGTACCAGCGATGCTTTAACTCTTACATCAGATTTTATTTATTTATTTCAATAACAAACGCCGATCGGCTATATACATAAAGATAGATAAAAAATGTTTAACCTAGTAATTGCTGAGACGGTTATAAGTCCGCGTATAAATACATTCATTGCACTATAATAGTGACAAAGAAAAGTTAATACATTATTTTAATGATGAATTATATAAGGAAACAATTTGATGATAACAGTGATATAGTGAATTACATAAGTGAGTTATGGTTATTTATTCATTAACAATTCGTTGATCTTTGAGTTAAAAGTAGACAGCGAGTCATCCTGGAAGTTGATGTTGGAGCAGTGCTCATTGACTAGGTTGATAATTCTATTTCTAGGCCCATGGTAGACATAGCTTTTATTTGTTCTGGATGCGGTTAACAGTCTAGCGTTTCTTAGCCCTGGTCTATGTCCAGTAAACTGTAATTGTTCAAGAACCTCAGATGACATTATTAATCCGTTAATTACTTTATAGAAGAATGTCAGATCAACAGCTTGTCTACGGTTAAGTAGATTGACGATGTTGAATTGCTTGTAGACATATCCTGTGCTCATCAGCAAACCCCGGGTGTACATGTAGTATGCAATAAATTTAAAAAATTTTCTTTGAATGTTTTCCACCCTGTCGACTAGTACCTGGGTGTAAGGTGACCATATAATGCTACAGTACTCCAGGATCGGACGAACGAGGGAGTTGAAAAGGTATATAATTGTATGTACATCGCCGAACTCTCTACCTGTTCTTAGTATAAATCCAAGCGTTTTAAAAGCTTTTGATGTTGTTTTGCTTATATTCTCAATAAAGTTGAGCTTATTATCGACTATCACACCTAGGTCCTTCACAGCAGAAACCTCTGTTAGGTGGTGTAGACCGAGGCTGTATGCTGGCAGATGCTGAGGGTGTGAGCGAGAGAGGCTCAGTGTAACACATTTACTTTTATTTAGTTTTAATTTATTTAAATTGCACCAATTGTTAAGTTCATCAATATCACGCTTGAGACTGACCGTATCTTCGATGCTGTTTATCCTTCTGAATATTTTTAGATCGTCTGCATACATAAGATATTCAGAACTGAAATTATTACCAATATCATTAATAAATATAATGAAGAGAATGGGTCCTAGGTGAAAGCCTTGTGGAACACCAAACGTTACTTCATACTCATTTGAGATATAACCGTTTACGCGGACCTGTAGGGTACTACCTAATAGATAAGACCGTATCCAATCTAAAGCTTTATTTCTAACTCCGTACCAATTTAGTTTATTAATTAACGTCTCGTCGTCTACTGTATCAAAGGCTTTGGAGAAGTCAGTGTAGATAGTGTGAGTACTGAAACCATGGTTCATTGCATCCAGAACGTAGGTAGTATATAAGTAGAGATTGGTAGTGGTGGATCGACCACAGATGAATCCATGTTGCCTTAAAGATATTATATTCTGAAATGCTGTGGTGATCTGGGTTAGAACTATTTTTTCAAATAGTTTAGACAACGACGATTGAATACAGATGGGCCTGTAGTTGGATACATCACATCTGGATCCGGACTTATGTATAGAACTAATAAATGAGATCTTCCATGCTGATGGAGACATGCCTGATTCCAATGACACACTAAATGGATGTGTAATCGGCTCTGCGAGTCCAGCTGCGCAGTTTCTCAAGAACTGATTGGGCAGTTTATCAGGACCGGCTCCTTTTTTGGAATCAAGTTACCTCTATTCTTTGTACACGTCATCGTATGATACATTTAATTCAGAAAGATTTACGTCATGTCTTGAGGTACGACTAGGACTTGTTGAGGTCTGGTTGTTGTTGATGTCGTGAAGATAAGTGCTTTTGAAGAAGGAGGCAAACAAATCGCTTACTTTCTGTCCGTTATCAGCAGTAACGTCGTTCCAGTGATCTGTAGATGGGATGTCAGTGTCACTTTTTCTTCTGTTCTTGACCAAGCTCCAAAAATTGCTGGCATTATTTTTTATCATACGTTCAGTTTTAGTTAAGTAGACTTTGTAACACTTTTCATTAATGTTTTTACCCTCACGCCGAAGTCTGCGAAAAACGTTGTAGTTATAACGACATTTAGTTTTTTTATATCTAGTGTGTGCTGCTTTTTTTTTTTGATTTTATTAATTCATTCATTTGAAAACCATGTGGGAAAATTATTAGACTTTTTGTAGCGATTAGGTACGTATAGCTCGATCCCTTCATAAATATAATTTGTCATAAAACCAGGTAACTTTATCATCCAAGGCTATAATTTGATACAATTCTATCCAGTTGCATTTTTATGTAATTCATTCAACCCAATGTGGTCTGCTTCGTTGAATATCAGTCTGAGAGATATATAATTTTCTTGAGATTAGCTTGGATATCAGCATGTATTTCCAATGCTGGATGATGATAGTCCTTATTGATGAGTGGGTCTGCTCTGCTGACTATAACATTAATATCGCTAAAACAAAGATCAAGAATTTTGTTATTGCTGTTGTAGTTTGAATTAAATTGTTGACAACTAACCAGGGACATCTCGTTATACAATACAATTTCGCAGAGTGCTTGATAACTGCTGGGCAAATTAAAATCACCAAGCGAGAGTAACTTACAATTAGGATACTTATATAATATTTTAAGAACGATATTGTATTTGTATGGCTCGTATAGGAATCAAGTGGCGATAGAGGCGGTAGATAGTTGCACCCGACTATGAGGTCGCTGCTAGTACATTTTTATTTACATTTACATTTTATTTATAAATATATTGATAAAAATTTACCATCTGTCCTAGTCTTTGTAGACCTAGCAAAAGCGTTCGATACTGTAAATCACGAAATACTATTAGATAAGGTCTGGAGGAATACTTCACCAATTACTTAAAAACTACCTTTACGAAAGGGAACAATGTGTAAAAATCAATAATTGTATTAGTACAACAACTAATGTAAAAGTTGTTGTGCCACAAGCCACAATAAGTTAAAACACGCCTGAATAGATGGTTGGAGATACTAAATAAATGGCTACGAAGTAATCAATTATCTCTTAACATAGACAAGTCAACATAGATCACTTTTGGCAGTTATTGTGATAGTATACCTGTCATTTATATACTAAATATAAACAACAGAGAACTCACAAGAGTAGATTACAGCAAATATCTGGGTCTGGGAATTTTCATGTGAACGAGTTGGCCAATAAAGTCAGATACTTTGCTTTCTTCTTTTTCAAACTGAGTAAATGGGTTGACATAAAAATCTTAAAAACTATTGTATATACTATGGACTTTTCGAAAGTGTAATCAATTACGGAATAATTGCCTGGGGTGCAGCCTACAAAAATGCTCTGCAGCCTATAACAAATATGCAAAACCGTTTATTAAAGTTCTTTGAAAACAATTATGAAACTAATTTGCCCCTTGACATCAAGAAAACTTTTATTGTTAAGGCTCTAATACAATACTATGAAAAGTGTAAATCAAAATATATTAGTAAACAAGTACAAACTAGAGCTAATACTCTAACATTACCCAAAATTAAAAAGTCAATTAGCATTAAAAATGCATATTATATAGCAATTAAGTACTTTAACATGCTTCCTAATAATTTGAAGATTCTAACATGTAATAAAAAATCTCTTAACAAAAATCTAAAATCCTGGATAAATAACTTATCAATATGGTAAATTTGAGCTATCTATTAAGTGCCTCGTTTTTGCTCTTACTTGGTATAATTTATAATTTTTATATGTATAACTTTGTTACGCAATATTTAGTGTAATATACTATTATCTATACTAGAATATTAATAATATTAAGAAGTAAGCTGTTAAATATATTGTATTTGTAATGCCCTGGTTCTATGCACAGATGTTAAACATCTCTATAGACTTGTACCAGATGTTTAAGAAATTTATAACTACTAATTTGGGATGAATGTACAAAGGCTCACAAGCATTCGCTTTACGCCCTCGAGATCCCAAAGAGATATTAAATATAAGACTATGATTACTGTGGTGCTATACTGCAAAATTTTTATGTATACGCAATTAATTTCAACACACAACAATCATTACCATTCATGTATAGTTCTTAAGTTCACTAGAACCACAAAATTTACGAATGATAATTACCTATTATTTTGGTTTGAAATTTGAATGCCCTGAAATTGCGGAATCGCCCAAGACTGGTCGTAAAAAATAGTGGGAAGCATGATTAAAGCCAGTATTTTACGTGGAAATTTTCAAAATGAAGTTGTACAGCCACCGTGGATTCCGCGAATTAATAGCTTTAGGAAATCTGTGCTTTTCTGACCAATTAAATGCTGCTTGCTCTAGGGTTGAAAACCTATTGAATTTGTTTGTGTAGGTATGGTATTCTCCTCAAGGGCTAACCAAAAATATTTTACATCCAAACGCAATTGCAATAGGCTAAATTAATTTTTTGAAAACTAAAATATATATGTCTTAAAAACATTTTGAAATAAAACTTTTCAACTTTATTTAAAAAAAGTTTCTCTTCATTCATAGAATTGAAATAAATGTACGGCCAGAAGATTCCTTTGGCTGGAAGCTATGGTTTATCTGAACGACGTTTACCATGATCGAAACACTAATGGTCACAAATGTTGGTATTGGCTAACAAATTCCACTACCCCTCCTCTTGAGAGAATCATCGAAAGGACAAAGTTCACAAATAATAATAACTTATTTAAAGTTACCCAGTGTACTAAACGGGAGTCCTTTACTACACATTTGACCTGTTACTCAAAGACACTAGTACACAGGCGGCTCGAAAACACCAGATGGCATTGGTGAAAGCATTGCAGCCCCGCGCATCAAGGTCTCCGTATACATGGGCCAGCTCTGCAGCGCCTACCAAGCCGCTGAGACCAGAACCCTTCTTTGCAGTGAATCCTCATACAATAGGAGAATTATGACATGATACGCAAGTCTTTGAATCGAGAGAGCGCTGTAAAAGTCCACACTTTTTATAACATTTGACAGTGGTGCCACAAAGGAAGGAAATACGTTTTGAGATTTTTAATGTATTTCTTGGGAATTTTTTGGTTTTCATATAACAGAAAAATATACATAATTAGTAATAGTTTAACAAACTAGATATCTTATATGCAGTCCTAATATATGTACATGTTTATTTTAATCGCAAATGATTTTCAAAATTAACTCTTAAAGCTCAATTTAACAAAATATTTTAGTATTTCAAAACACTTACAAGTTTCAAATAACCTATACATGAACATTATTTATTTTTTATTTACTCAATAAACAAATATATTTTGATAGTTTATTCGGAAGTCAAAGTTTTTATAACATTTGCTGGGAATTCTAACCAAAATATATATATACGTTGACATTTGGTACTGCTAAGCAAAACAATACTTTGCGACAAAATGCCCGCTCTTTCTTAAAGACAAAACTATATTTAATCTCTTTAAATAAGGATTAGAAACACACGTAAAACTCACTAAAAAATCTGATCTCACAAATAACTCATTGATTTCGCAAATTTACTTCTGCGGGATTCTTAGTTGTGGTTTATTGTTTTGCTTGTCATCTGTTCAGTAGCTCATTAACTCGTGGATTTTTTTGGCAGCCCTGAAAGTTTGTGAGCTTTCTCAGAAAGCAAAGAGAGAAGCTTCATATCATTTTATCTATGGCAACAAGTAACAAAAGAATCAGCTGTTTTCCAAGTATTTCTTAGATCACCTGATCGAAAACAGCCTTTTTTGTTCTCAGAGATGTAAATAAAAGGAATTTAGTCTAAATAAAATCAAGAACACTTCATGAATATTAATTACATTAACAATACAAGTCAAAACAATATACTCATATTAATTTCAACAAAAGCAAATGTAAAAAGTCAGGTACAATTCAGGAAAAACGATAATAATAATGGGAAAACTTAAGTATACCGTCCAAGGCTTTCGGGGATAAAATGGATATGGGCGGATAGAGGAGATCCTCCAAATCAAGAATATATATAGATATAGCGGAAAACTTATTGTTTTCGAGATATTTACGTTTAAAGTTGAAAATTTCAACTATTTAAAGTACACTTATTTTTTTCACTTTTATATCCACTAACACTTCGCACATAAGTCCGCCTATTTTCAAAAATAATATTAACAAGTGAAATCCTAACTTGTATGGAATGAATGTAATTATACAAAATCATAAAATAAAGAAATTTTTGTAGGATTATTCTTAACCAATTCAAAATTTTTAAACTAGACTGTCCATAATTCTTTTACCTAATTCCGTTTGACTTTAAAATATTATATATACTTACATACGTATGTATTTCATGCAAGAAAAATGTAAAATATATAGTAACTTAGTCCTCTTTTTAACTAATTTTATGTCTAAAGAGTTCTGGGAACACTCTTAATTACAAAATATAAATCTTTTTAACTTACTTCATGTTCAAAGCGTTCTCAAAACACTTGTTTACGTGTTTCGTAATACACGTAAAAATACAAAATGAAAATACTATTGAAATGAACTTGAGCTTTAAATTAATACGTTCAAATTAATTAATTATTAACTTTTATTATTTATACCTATTTATATATGTGGCAATCACAAATGCAACTCTGAAAGAGTTATTTATAAAGCAGATATGGCAACATTCAACCTATACTATCTGTCATGCTGACGTACCTCCATCTTCCCTTTTCATCACGTATCGGTCAGATGTAAGCACGTCATCACTATTTTTGTATGTAATCACATTATATCATTTTATGGAAAGTAAATAAATCGAACATTATTGTGGACATCCCACATATTGGTGACCTCACGCAAGCAAAAATGGCCGAAGTGGACGCGCTAAATCAGTTGGCAGAAAATTTGCAGCCTCGCAGCGTGGAAGTTGCTAAAGTGTTCATCGAAATTCCACCATTCTGGCACGCAAAGCTAGAACTTGGGATCGCACAAGTGGAGTCATAATTTATTGCCGCAGGGATAACGAGCGACAAGACCAAGTATCACACTGTCGTGGCCGAAATAGAAAGCAACGTTCTAGCACAAACGTGTAAAGAAGCTACTACAAGAACAAGAGCTTGGTGACATGCGCCCATCACAACTCTTGCGCGAGATGCGTAGTTTAACAGACAGCGAAATAAACGACAACATACTAAAGTCTATTTGGATGAGTCGGTTACCATGCAACACACGACTAATAATTTCCATCAGCAACGATCCCCTGGACAAAGTAGCTCTGCTCGCAGATAAAATAAGTCAGGTTAGCGACACACCACTTGTACACGCGGTTGAAGTCCAACACACAGCCACACACGCGCAATTCAGCATCGAGCAACAACTGGCTGAGATCACAAAAGAAATCGTCTCAATAAAAGCAAACATAAATCGTCGATATAGAAGTCAAAGCAGGAACGGTGCTCCGGCACGCAAAACAACAGCTTGAGCGATTTGTGCTGGTACCACCTAAATTTTGGTAACGAAGCTAAAAAATGTCGTAGCCCCCTGCACAAGAAAGTTAAACTAATAAACTCAACAACGCAAACCACCGTTTGATTGTTCGAGATAAGGTATCTGCAATGAAATTTCTCATCGACATGGGAGCCGAAGTCAGCGCAATTCCACCGACGCAACAACAATGTAGACATCTTGACAAAAGTAACTACCTCTACGCAGCAAACAGGCCCACCATAAAAACTTACGGTGAAAAAGTCATGACTGTTAATTTAGGTCTACGCCGCCAATTTTCCTGGAATTTCATAGTTGTCGACGTATCACAAGCCATCATCGGAGCGGATTTTTAAACGCATTTTAACTTATCGGTCAATCTACGACAACGAAAACTCATCGACGACATCACAAGCGTTAGCAAACATTGTTGAGTGTCAACTAATAGTGAAGTAGTATTGAATTTATCATGCATTAACAAAAATCAACCGTTCCAGGATTTGCTGAGAGAATTCAAAGACATCACAGTAGAAAATTTCACGACCAATAAACTACTACACCTGGACACATCACATCGTCACGAAAGGGCCACCAGTTTTCTCCAAATCGAGACGCTTATCACCTGAGAAACTAAAAGCAGCTAAAGCCGAGATACAATTCATGCTAGATACAGGCATTTCGCCGCTAGATGCGGGGATTTCAGGCGACTAAACGTTGTCACCGAACCTGACAGGTACCCCCTTCCACACGTGCACGACTTCACGCACTCACTGCATGGTTGCAGAATTTTTTCCACACTCTATCTGCGCCGGGCATACCACCAGATTCCTGTCGAACCCACCGATACACCAAAAACAACAATCACCACACCATTTGGCATGTTTGAATTCCCTTTCATGTGTTTCGGTTTAAGAAATGGTCAAACGTTCCAAAAATCACGTCTTCTGCGAATACGATTTCGCCTGCCCATATCTCGATGACATTTTGATATCGTCAAAGGATATGAACCAACATCGTCAACATCTGCAATTAGTGTTCGAAAAACTGCGCGAGTACGGTTTTGTCATCAACCATTCGAAGTGTATGCTAGGCCAGCCTCAAGTGGCTTTCTTAGGTTTCAAGCTAAACATCAGCGGAATCTCACCCCAAAAGAACGAGTGCATGCCAAATTTTAAACTACCTACTAGAGCATGTGACTTGCGACGTATTCTCGGCATGGTAAACTTTTTCCGCATATTTTTGCCTAGTGCCGCCGAAAGGCAAATTACGTTATTCAAACTCGTGAAAGGTAGCAAGAAAAAGGACACATCAACAGTAGAATGGATGAACGAAGCAGAAGAGGCATTCCAGCAGTGTAAAAACGATTTATGTAAAGAAACTTTACTCGCCTATCCTAAACTCGGGGCTCAACTCATTTATTTTCCGAAGATAACACGCACAACGTCACCAAAGGTGAATTTGTCGGTAATTTACGCATACGCATGCAGGCACTGAGACCGTCACCAACAACAAATAACTCAGTTCATGCACCATTCGTGGAAAAGAATCTGCAGCCAACACCATCAGTTTTCGTGCGTAATGACGCAATTCGCCAGCCGCTTCAACCACTGTACGAGGGACCATTTCCAGTAGTTGAACGCAACGACAAGTTTTTCAAAGTCAAAATCGGGGAAAGGACGTGAACATCTTCATCGACCGGTTAAAATCAGCCTCCATCGCCGAGAATAGCCAAAATCCGTCGAATCAAACAACTCAGCCGAAAGAGTACCAGGCAGAATCGGGACGACGAGTACGTTTTCGCTTTCCCGCATAGAGGGGAGTGATGTGGCAATCACAAATGCAACTCTGCAAGAGTTATTCTTATTATTTTATCTTCCCTTTTCATCACGCATCGGTCAGCTGTAAGCACGTCATCACTATTTTTGTATGTACATTATATCATTTTATTGAAAGTAAATAAATCGAACATTATTGGGGATATCCCACATATACGAAGGGTAATATTCTATAATTTTTATATATGAAACTCACCTGGACATTTCTCCTACTGATGGCCCTTTCGTGAGCGTCACCTCCAAACTGGAACCAGTAGTACACTTTATTAACAAATTTAATAAATTAATGTTATTATACTTACACTTTCACTTACAATAAAGCAATAACTTAAACACTTTGACATCACACGGTTGCACGATAGATATACAAATCGTCACACAAATGTTCTATAAATATTTTTGATAATATTGGAAACATTTAATAATATTTTGATACAATAAATAATATTTTAGACAAAACTATGTAAATTTAATCTTTATGTATTAAAAGCAATCTTCAAGTTATACATTTGAAAACATAACACGGCAACACCCTATAGCAGATTTGAGGGATTTTGACGTTTTAATGGTAGAATATTAAAAAATGAAGGATTAGTTAATTGTAGGTTTATACAATAGTATGCAATCAGCAGTTGACTGAAGGCGTTGGTGCAGACGGAGGTCCACACTTTACGTATTAAACTAAACTAATTCCCCCTTCAGCCATCCATACAACTTTGACAACTAGCGTCCGAAAAGATTTTTAGCCTAAACGCATGAATACCTATTGGACCGTGTCTAGTAAGAACTCTTACGATTGCGGCAAAACGAACTTTGCTCAAGGCAATTAGTTCAGTAGATCTCCTGCGTTCTACTCTAGGCCAAAAGGATCTCGCAGTTCCACAGGAGCTGGTCTTCAAACCTCGTCTTCTACATACGACAACAATGGAGATCCAACTCAGTTACATTGCGATGTGTGCAGGGCAATGGTGCATCTTCTGACTCACTCATCGGATTTGCAATTGCCAGCGATTCCGTTGTGACCAGGCACCTAACTAGTCTGATGATGAAATAGCTTGATGCTATTTCTAGTGAAAGTCCCCCTAGTGACAGACCCTTCTTGACTAGCTTTGAGCGCACAGTTAGCAAACTTACCGCTATTATTGCCGTTTTTCTGTCGGAGTAAATGCCCTGAAAGAAGCTGCACTTCGTAACAGTACGTCTACCGCCATCTCGATAGCAGCCACTTCTGCCTAAAAAACACTACAGTGGACCGATAGCTTAAAGTAAGGATTAGCGGATAGCTCGTTACAGAAAACGCCCCGTCCAACCTTTCCTTCTACCTTCGACCCATACATGAAAAAGCTCACTACGCCTCTTAGCTCTATACGGTATTTAGGAATTTTCCTTTAACCATATAAACAACATCACGTTGGTGGTCGTAAACCACCAAGATCCAAAGCAGTGGGGTTAGTACCCCACCCAGCGTGGTTCCCGCAATACCCTACTCTGCTTCGACCATTCTGTCTGTATAGGAGATGCTTGAGGTTCGATTCCACCTTAAACTTTTCGAGGGTTTTATCCACCGCCTCCTCTAAGGGCTCCCTGCAGCCATACAGTACATCATGCAAAGCATGTCGACCGACCTTCTTTTGGCACCGTTGGAAGAACTGATCGAAACTTCCTACAATACAGGCCTCTATTGGTATTCCTGAAATGTCTACAAGTTCTGCACTCCGGGCGCAATGCGTCCAAGCTAAAACTGAAGTATCTATGCTCAGGGAAGAAGTGGTCGTCTAGAATCAGCCATTCCGAGATAAAGTAAGTAATTTCCCAGAGACTAGCATAACGTCAAGGACCTCTGCCCTGCTAGCAGTCACAAAAGTGGGAAGTTTTCTTTATTACAAATGGAGATGTTTTCACTACATACAAAATCAAAAAGTAACTCACTTCTTGCATTTGTGCCTGAGCTTCCCCAGACAGTGACTTGGAGTTGATATCCGTGCCGATTATTACTGACTCTTCTGCGCTTGGCCTCTACCAGAGCTCTTCTCAGTAGATCTTCTAGCCTGGCTTTTAAGACACCCTCGTTGCTGAAATAAGGTAAAAGAAAAACACTAAGTTCATTTTTAGTCAATAAACAAGCTCTGGTTCTTACTGTATTATTGGCCGCCAAGAGCTTGTGGCTCTTTGTCATTAATCCAGAGATGCCGTTGCTGCTCAGCCATGGCTCTTGGATAAGAACACGTGGCTTCAACCTTGCCCCTTTCCATACTTCCACCACAATGGCTACTGCCTCCTTACAAAGGGATGTCGGCGGTTCGTCGGCCACTTTATTAATTTGTGCATGCCGAGGTGCCTACCGGCATTCTCGCACCTAGGCGATGAGCTCTTCGGCGCTACTCTTCTCCATTTCTCATGAGAGACACACCAAAAAGGCCGACTCTCCCTAACTTACCGCTCCCATGGCAGACGGGTCTATGTAACCGAAACGGACTCGGAGTTTTACCCGGCCAAGGACTGTAAACTCGTCAGCATTACTCAAAATTACTGAAGGGATGTTTTCTTACGATACAATAACAACTACGGTAAGCCATGCATTACCATTTCCACAGCACAATTTGCTCTCCTTAGGTGATGGCATCCCTCCTGAAAGACTGTCCAGTTTCACGCACAGAGGTTGAATCCAACCTCTTTCTCCCTCGTCCTTATTAGAGTTTTTGCCTTTTTCCTGTTTTTAGCATTGTTTTACAAAAACAAAATCTCAAATAGCATCATAAGTCAATATGGCAGCCCAAGTGTAAAACACACAACAACAACATTTTCATTCATGAACGCAAGCGCACTTTCAACAAGCAAAAATGATTCATTCATAAAAGTAAACGCCATACACATCTCCCCGAACATGTCTTTCCTTACAAGTGTCGCGACGATGGCAAAAGCTAAAAATCGTAAATTGAAAAACTTTCTGATGTTCCCTCTAGAAGGGGGAAGTTGCAACCCCAACAATTTCTTGATGGTTCACCTAAATGTTAGAAGTCTAAATACCAATTTCAACAAATTTGAGTTATTTATTGAACATCTTGTAATAAAACCAGATATTAGTGTCTGTACGGAGACTTGGCTCCTTACTTGTTATACTTTTTAAAGTGAAACTTTTATTACATCGTCTCAAATTTTTTGGGCTGCGTTTGCATGTCGTTTTTGTAATGCTCTATACATATGTGTATATGTACATACATATGTGCCGAACAAATAATGCATACACAAATCTACGTACACATGTAAATACGTCACCGGCAAAAATTACAAACATTGTTCTACAAAACAACAATCGTCTCAATTAACATAAGCAGCACACACACATGTCAATATGACAGCCAAATTCCTATAGCGATTTACGTGACGACAAAGCGTCACAACATTGTGTTGTTGGTAGAAAATCCGAGCTGTGTCGAAAACAATAAACGAACGATTGCCGATTGTCACCGCTTCCCTTGCCGCTCTAACAGCTTTGCCAATAAACCATCGTAAATATGTATGTTTATGTATGAGCATGCATATATGTATATCGACGCAGATTTTTGCGAGCCATATAAAAATATTTTAAAATTGTAAAATATTTTAAATCGACAAGAGCTATGTTGACATTTTTGTCACTTTTTCTGTGTTTGCCGGGTTGACACTTTTCTTTTCAAGAAGGAACATCAGAAAGTTGTTCAATTTATGATTTTTAGCTTTTGCCATCGTCGCGAAAGATGTGTATGGCGTTTACTTTTATGAATGAGTCAACTTCGCTTGTTAAGAGTAAGCCTACGTTCATGAATAAAAATGTTGTTGTTGTGTGATTTACTAAAAATTTGGCTTCGACACATTGATTCTTTGAAATGAAAGCAAAAAACGTGAGATTTCGCATGAAGCAATTAGTGTACATATTCACATACACTGTACACATACACATACATGTACATATATGTTGTAGGTAGACAGATATACAAAAAGTATGCGCTCTTTCATATTTGTTTAGATGCACACATAATTATATATGTGGTCGCTTGGTCTTTTCAGATGTTATCACAGCTTTTAATAATAATAATAATAAACCCAACGATTACCCTCCTCCCGCCCATCCGACGCGAGGGGCGCAATCCGCATACGAGCGGAATTAGCCGAGTCAGAAAAGGCAAGAGAGTTTTTTAAGTGTTGAGATCTAAAACTGCTCAGCTACAGAAACAAAAATTTCAACAGCTAAGATCTAAAGTTACAATATAATAAATTGTTACATTTTCATTTATTAAGAGAAAACAATAAAGTCTTTTTAATTTTGAAAAGTGAGTCAGATAAGTCAAATGTTTTGGAATGAGAATTAAAATCATGACATATACGGCGGAATGGCTCGTTTAGTTCAAAATTTGATCTACAGGATTTTAGCAGTAAAGGTCTAAACTGCCTCGAAGGGCGAACCGGGATATTAAATTTAATTTCAGACAGGAGAAAAGAACTGCAAAGAGTTCCATTCAAAAGTTTCACTAAGAATATTATGCCAATCATTTCCCTACGACTAGAAAGTGTAGGTAGATTAATAAGTTTTAAAGGACTAGTGTATGGAGTTAGACTTACCCTGGCATCCCATCGGAAATGCGCTAAGGCAAAAGTAAAATTTGTTTTTGAACCGACTCTAACTTGTCAGAATGGATTTGGTAGCTAGGGTTCCATACCACAGAGCCATATTCCAATATAGGTCTAACCAAAGTTGTATAAAGTGTTTTAGTAATATACGGATCTCTAAATCCTTTGGACCAACGTTTAACAAAACTGAGGACAGCTTTTGCTTTCAAGACCATGGTATCAATATGAAGACTGAAATTAAGCTTAGGGTCCATATTAACTCCCAAATCAACATAGTTTAAAACTTGCTCTATAATATGGTGTTTTATTACATAAGAAGAGGGGTGCACAGATCTACGGGAAAAGCACATCGTCTTACATTTATTGAGATTCAATGGCAAATCATTTCTATCACACCATGCAACCAAATTGTTTAAGTCTGTTTGCAACAGACACCTTTCCTCAGTTGAAGTGTATGATTTAAAAAGCTTTACATCGTCAGCGTATAATAAAATTTTTGAGAATTCTATTACTGAAGAGATATCGTTAATAAACAACAAGAACAGAATCGGGCCAAGATGACTACCTTGCGGAACACCAGAAGAAACATTAATTGTATCTGAAGGTTTATTCTCAAATATCACTCGTTGTGTTCTATTATAAAGATAGGAAGATACCCATTGAAGGAATAATGATCAAAGCAAACAAATAGATTATATGAATATGTGCTATATACTTATGTCCTGTGATACCAATATATATATGTAACTCCCTTCGCTCCCTTCCACTGCTCGTTCCACCTGTACGCGCCACTGCAATTTACAAGCAACCAAAACAAAGTATCGCAGGGCCTATGCTTTGGCGAAAACTACAATTTTATCCGTTACATGAAGTTATGCGTCAAGAAGATCGAGTGTTTTCGTCTATTTTAACAAAAATTGGTAGTGGATCAGAGGAAACAAATATTATCGAATCAAGGATCTTTACTGAAGACGAAGCTAAACGAATGTGTCCATCAGCAATACGATTATTTTTTCAAGTTAAGAAAGTTGAAAATTATAACAATTCAAACCTATCGACGTATGATGAAAAATACGAGTCAATTGCTGAGGACATAATTATGAACTGTGATGACCTGGTACTTGCTCAGAAATATTTAGATGCATTTGCACAAAATCACCCGTTGATGCTGGTAAACTGCCTCATAAAATAATTTTTGTTTATGATTTACCGTACGTCATAACAAAAAATATTGACGTTTCAGATGGAATCGCTTACGGTAATGTGGGGAAATTGATACATCTTGAATTTGACAATACTACATTAATAAGAGTGTGGTTACTGCTCCCGGACAAGAATGTGGGGAAAAAAATCCGACAAAAATTTGCTCATCGCATCGAGGAATTAAATATTAATAGATACTCCGTGCCAATCAAGTTATTATTAACTTCATCACCAATTAACTCTCGTCAACGTAATACTGTAATAAAACGAACACATTTTCCATTATCAGCTTTCAATGCATCAACGATTCATAAAGCGCAAGGGGGAACGTATAGTGAAATTGTTTATCATTACGAAAAAATTCATGCTCAAGATTTAGTTTACGTAGCTCTTAGCCGCGTCACTGATTTAAACGGTCTTTACATTGTGTCAGAAAATGGTAACAAAAAATTTCATCACACTGGTAGTCGAGATTTGAGATTTGAGAATAGAATTGGAGCGACTTTCGTTAAATCCACTGATTACTATCACCGATGAAATCTCAAATTTTATTATGAGTCGACGGGGATTCTCGATGGTATCATTCAATGTACAAAGCTTACGAACTCATTCAGAAAATATTTCTGCAAGTCTGACAAAATCGATTAACACACTTGTTTTATGTGAAACTAATTTGAGAAATAATGAGCAAATAAATATCCCCAATTTTCAATGCGTGAGTAGACAGAAACATAGTACTTCTCGATATGGTGGAGTAGCTATACTAAAAAACAATGATAATTCATTGAGGGTTTATTCAGAAATGCAAGCATACATTAGTAACATGAGTGTAAGTCAAACAACTGCTTCCGAATCTGCTGTAGGAGATTTTTGTACATCTATTTGTCAATTTGATGAAAACAGAAAATTCGTAATTGCGCCAATTTATATTAAAGTAAATCAAAAAATAGATGATGTGATGGATTTCCTGGGTTTCCATCTAGCTCCATTTGCTACGTCATCAGCACAAATCTTCTGTTCTCGAGAAATATATTCACGAATGCCCATTATTTTGTCTGGTGATTTCAATACAGACTTTAAGAAAGAAGAATCTGCTCCACTTATTGAATACTTAAAAGAAGTATTTAATCTCCAAATGTTAAATGTTAGAAATATACCCACCACGAGATATGGTACAACGATCGATGCGGTTTTTACTAGATACATTTAAAAAATTGAATGTAAGTCACTGTTTACGTATTTTAGTTACCATAAAACATTGGTTACATTTATGAACTGTGAAACTCAGGATGAAGATGGTATTGACAATAGAATAATTGACAATAATTAAAAATAGATCAAATTGACTTAACGACTGTAATTAATATTGTTTTCATATTAATATTTGTATATCATCTAAATAAATGTTAAGAATTATTTAATTTAAGAGTATCCTAAACCACAGAGTTGAATAAAAAAAGTGTTACTGGGAAAACTAATCTGCTTGTATCATTTTCCATTACCATTCCGATTTTCCAAAAATAAAATTGAAATTGATCATGCCTTAATAGAATATTATTCCAAAAATTATTAATTTAATGTCTACGATATGAAAATAAGTTTCACTTTTACCGTGGTTTCATAAAACCACACAATAGTTTTTTTTTTAAATGAATGATTAAAACATTTTCTATAATAGTTGCAATAATAATAAAGCTGATGGCGTTGTAATTGATAACGTGAAAATTATCTCAACGATAATAAAATTGAAAGGTAATAAAAATGTTAAAATATCGGGTTTATATAGATGTCATGACATTCCTAAAGAAAATTTTATAGATGCAATAACTAAATTTTTAGACGTAAACAAGCATGGGAACAATCATTTTCTAGTTGGGGATTTATTAAGTTCTGATATTGCTACAAATGAATATTTAAAGAATCTATTAGATCGTGGCTATTTACCATATTTCAATGTTGTAACCAGACCTAATGATTTAGGGGGTACTTGTATCGATAACATTTTTGTTAAATCAAATATTTAGAAAATCATCATCAAAAATCTTATTGTAACGGATTTCTCGATAAATCGTCTACCTGTAACTCACTCTTGAATTCGATCACTGTATTGTTAAAAAAAAGTCCCAATTTAATGGCTACACACTTATCTTTATTTCTAATTCCAACAACTTAACACTTATTGCTCGTTATTCGAGCTTACAACTTCTGGCTTATGTCTCAATTGTTCTTATCTGACAACACTCTAACTAGAACTGTGTTTGCTGCACAATCCGGCAGCCCTTATATAGTAAATCTGTAACAAAACATTGCTTCTAGAACATTCTGGCAACTACGAATTCGCTAACTAGCTGCTTCTGGCAGTTTATCGTTGATTCGATTTTGTTCTATCATCCGTGTTCGTCACATTATGCTAATGTTTGAACAGATCTACCTACCTATTTTTGTTGCTCTTGATTTGTTCCCTATAACCACATTCTTATAAAAGTAAATAGTAGTTTATATGATTGGTCTCATATGCTCGATATAAAAGATCCAGAAGTTTTTTTTACGCTTCTGATTGAAAATACGTAGTGTTGCCTTAAAGATATTATATTCTGAAATGCTGTGGTGATCTGGGTTTGAACTATTTTTTCAAATAGTTTAGACAACGACGATTGAATACAGATGGGCCTGTAGTTGGATACATCACATATGGATCCGGACTTATGTATAGGACTAATAAATGAGATCTTCCATGCTGATGGAGACATGCCTGATTCCAATGACACACTAAATGGATGTGTAATCGGATCTGCGAGTCCAGCTGCGCAGTTTCTCAAGAACTGATTGGGCAGTTTATCAGGACCGGCTCCTTTTTTGGAATCAAGTTTCCTCAATTGTTTGTACACGTCATCGTATGATACATTTAATTCAGAAAGATTTACGTCATGTCTTGAGGTACGACTAGGACTTGTTGAGGTCTGGTTGTTGTTGATGTCGTGAAGATAAGTGCTTTTGAAGAAGGAGGCAAACAAATCGCTTACTTTCTGTCCGTTATCAGCAGTAACGTCGTTCCAGTGATCTGTAGATGGGATGTCAGTGTCACTTTTTCTTCTGTTCTTGACCAAGCTCCAAAAACTGCTGGCATTATTTTTTATCATATGTTCAGTTTTAGTTAAGTAGACTTTGTAACACTTTTCATTAATGTTTTTACACTCACGCCGAAGTCTGCGAAAAACGTTGTAGTTATAACGACATTTAGTTTTTTTATATCTAGTGTGTGCTGCTTTTTTTTTTTGATTTTATTAATTCATTCATTTGAAAACCATGTGGGAAAATTATAATACTTTTTGTAGCGAGTAGGTACGTATAGCTCGATCCCGATCATAAAACCAGTTAACTTTATCATCCAAGGCTATAATTTGATACAATTCTATCCAGTTGCTGCACATAAAAATTCATTCAACCCAATGTGGTCTGTTTCGTTGAATATCAGTCTGAGAGATATATTTTTATTGAGATTAGCTTGGATATCAGCATGTATTTCCAATGCTGGATGATGATAGTCTTCATTGATGAGTGGGTCTGCTCTGCTGACTATAACATTAGTATCGCTAAAACAAAGATCAAGAATTTTGTTATTGCTGTTGTAGTTTGAATTAAATTGTTGACAACTAACCAGGGACATCTCGTTATACAATACAATTTCGCAGAGTGCTTGAGGATAACTGCTGGGCAAATTAAAATCACCAAGCGAGAGTAACTTACAATTAGGATACTTATATAATATTTTAAGAACGATATTGTATTTGTATGGCTGATATAGGAATCAAGTAGCGATAGAGGCGGTAGATAGTTGCACCCGACTATGAGGTCGCTGCTAGTACATATTTATTTACATTTACATTTTATTTATAAAAATATTGATACAAATTTACCATCTGTCCTAGTCTTTGTAGACCTAGCAAAAGCGTTCGATACTGTAAATCACGAAATACTATTAGATAAGATCTGGAGGAATACTTCACCAATTACTTAAAAACTACCTTTACGAAAGGGAACAATGTGTAAAAATCAATAATTATATTACTACAACAACTAATGTAAAAGTTGGTGTGCCACAAGCTACAATAAGTTAAAACACGCCTGAATAGATGGTTGGAGATACTAAATAAATGGCTACGAAGTAATCAATTATCTCTTAACATAGACAAGTCAACATAGATCACTTTTGGCAGTTATTGTGATAGTATACCTGTCATTTATATACTAAATATAAACAACAGAGAACTCACAAGAGTAGATTACAGCAAATATCTGGGTCTGGGAATTTTCATGTGAACGAGTTGGCCAATAAAGTCAGATACTTTGCTTTCTTCTTTTTCAAACTGAGTAAATGGGTTGACATAAAAATCTTAAAAACTATTGTATATACTATGGACTTTTCGAAAGTGTAATCAATTACGGAATAATTGCCTGGGGTGCAGCCTACAAAAATGCTCTGCAGCCTATAACAAATACGCAAAACCGTTTATTAAAGTTCTTTGAAAACAATTATGAAACTAACCCTTGACATCAAGAAAACTTTTATTGTTAAGGCTCTAATACAATACTATAAAAAGTGTTAATCAAAATATATTAGTAAACAAGTACAAACTAGAGCTAATACTCTAACATTACCCAAAATTAAAAAATCAATTAGCATTAAAAATGCATATTATATAGCAATTAAGTACTTTAACATTGTTCCTAATAATTTGAAGATTCTAACATGTAATAAAAAATCTCTTAACAAAAATCTAAAATCCTGGATAAATAACTTATCAATATGGTAAATGTGAGCTATCTATAATATTAAGTGCCTCGTTTTTGCTCTTACTTGGTATAATTTATAATTTTTATATGTATAACTTTGTTACGCAATATTTAGTGTATTATACTATTATCTATACTAGAATATTAATAATATTAGGAAGTAAGCTGTTAAATATATTGTATTTGTAATGCCCTGGTTCTATGCACAGATGTTAAACATCTCTATAGACTTGTACCAGATATTTAAGAATATTATAACTACTAATTTGGGATACGCAACTCTTTGAATCGAGAGAGCGCTGTAAAAGTCCACACTTTTTATAACATTTGACAGCGGTGCCACAAAGGAAGGAAATACGTTTTGAGATTTTTAATATATTTCTTGGGAACTTTTCGGTTTTCATATAACAGAAAAATATACATAATAAGTAATAGTTTAAAAAACTAGATATCTTATATGCGGTCCTAATATATGTACATGTTTATTTTAATCGCAAATGATTTTCAAAATTAACTCTTAAAGCTCAATTTAACAAAATATTTTAGTATTTCAAAACACTTACAAGTTTCAAATAACCTATACATGAACATTACTTATTTTTTATTTACTCAATAAACAAATATATTTTGATAGTTTATTCGGGAGTCAAAGTTTTTATAACATTTGCTGGGAATTCTAACCAAAATATATATATACGTTGACATTTGGTACTGCTAAGCAAAACAATACTTTGCGACAAAATGCCCGCTCTTTCTTAAAGACAAAACTATATTTAATCTCTTTAAATAAAGATTAGAAACACACGTAAAACTCACTAAAAAATCTGATCTCACAAATAACTCATTGATTTCGCAAATTTACTTCTGCGGGATTCTTAGTTGTGGTTTATTGTTTTGCTTGTCATCTGTTCAGTAGCTCATTAACTCGTGGATTTTTTTGGCAGCCCTGAAAGTTTGTGAGCTTTCTCAGAAAGCAAAGAGAGAAGCTTCATATCATTTTATCTATGGCAACAAGTAACAAAAGAATCAGCTGTATTCCAAGTATTTCTGAGATCACCTGATCGAAAACAGCCTTTTTTGTTCTCAGAGATGTAAATAAAAGGAATTTAGTATAATAACGTTTTTGTGGAGAACATGTTTGATAACTTTCAAGAATATTTTCGAACTAAAAGTATATTGCATGTTAATTGCCTTGCCTTATATTCACCCATATAATATATACAGTTCTAGGAATCCACTTGTAATAACAAATATGTATGACTAGACAAAAATAAATAAATAAAATCAAGAACACTTCATGAATATTAATTACATTAACAATACAAGTCAAAACAATATACTGATATTAATTTCAACATAAGCAAAAATTAATGTAAAAAGTCAGGTAAAATTCAGGAAAAACGATAATAATAATGGGAAAACTTTAGTATACCGTCCAAGGCTTTCGGGGATAAAATGGATATGGGCGGATAGAGGAGATCCTCCAAATCAAGAATATATATAGATATAGCGGAAAACTTATTGTTTTCGAGATATTTACGTTTAAAGTTGAAAATTTTAACTATTTAAAGTACACTTATTTTTTTCACTTTTATATCTACTAACACTTCGCACATAAGTCCGAATATTTTCAATAATAATATTAACAAGTGAAATCCTAACTTGTATGTAATGAATGTAATAATACAAAATCATAAAATAAAGAAATTTTTGTAGGATTATTCTTAACCAATTCAAAATTTTTAAACTAGACTGTCCATAATTCTTTTACCTAATTCCGTTTGACTTTAAAATATTATATATACTTACATACGTATGTATTTCATGCAAGAAAAATTTAAAATATATAGTAACTTAGTCCTCTTTTTAACTAATTTTATGTCTAAAGAGCTCTCGAAACACTCTTAATTACAAAATATAAATCTTTTTAACTTACTTCATGTTCAAAGCGTTCTCAAAACACTTAATTGCGAAACACGTAAAAATACAAATGAAAATACTTTTGAAATGAACTTGAACTTTAAATAAATACGTTCAAATTAATTAATTATTAACTTTTATTATTTATACCTATTTATATATGTGGCAATCACGAATGCAACTCTGAAAGAGTTATTTATAAAGCAGATATGGCAACATTCTACCTATACTATCTGTCATGCTGACGTACCTCCATCTTCCCTTTTCATCACGTATCGGTCAGATGTAAGCACGTCATCACTATTTTTGTATGTAATCACATTATATCATTTTATGGAAAGTAAATAAATCGAACATTATTGTGGACATCCCACATATTGGTGACCCCGACGCAAGCAAAAATGGCCGCAGCGTGGAAGTTGCTAAAGTGTTCATCAAAATTCCACCATTCTGGCACGCAAAGCTAGAACTTGGGATCGCACAAGTGGAGTCATAATTTATTGCCGCAGGGATAACGAGCGACAAGACCAAGTATCACACTGTCGTGGCCGAAATAGAAAGCAACGTGCTAGCACAAACGTGTAAAGAAGCTACTACAAGAATAAGAGCTTGGTGACATGCGCCCATCACAACTCTTGCGCGAGATGCGTAGTTTAACAGACAGCGAAATAAACGACAACATACTAAAGTCTATTTGGATGAGTCGGTTACCATGCAACATACGACTAATAATTTCCATCAGCAACGATCCATGTACACGCACCACATGTACACGCGGTTGAAGTCCAACACACAGCCACACACGCGCAATTCAGCATCGAGCAACAACTGGCTGAGGTCACAAAAGAAATCGCCTCGATAAAAGCAAACATAAATCGTCGATATAGAAGTCAAAGCAGGAACGGTGCTCCGGCACGCAAAACAACAGCTTGAGCGATTTGTGCTGGTACCACCTAAAATTTGGTAACGAAGCTAAAAAATGTCGTAGCCCCCTGCACAAGAAAGTTAAACTAATTAACTCAACAACGCAAACCGCCGTTTGATAGTTCGAGATAAGGTATCTGCAATGAAATTTCTCATTGACATGGGAGCCGAAGTCAGCGCAATTCCACCGACGCAACAACAATGTAGACATCCTGACAAAAGTAACTACCTCTACGCAGCAAACAGGTCCACCATAAAAACTTACGGTGAAAAAGTCATGACTGTTAATTTGGGTCTACGCCGCCAATTTTCCTGGAATTTCATAGTTGTCGACGTATCACAAGCCATCATCGGAGCGGATTTTTAAACGCATTTTAACTTATCGGTCAATCTACGACAACGAAAACTCATCGACGACATCACAAGCGTTAGCAAACATTGTTGAGTGTCAACTAATAGTGAAGTAGTATTGAATTTATCATGCATTAACAAAAATCAACCGTTCCAGGATTTGCTGAGAGAATTCAAAGACATCACAGTAGAAAATTTCACGACCAATAAACTACTACACCTGGACACATCACATCGTCACGAAAGGGCCACCAGTTTTCTCCAAATCGAGACGCTTATCACCTGAGAAACTAAAAGCAGCTAAAGCCGAGATAAAATTCATGCTAGATACAGGCATTTCGCCGCTAGATGCGGGGATTTCAGGCGACTAAACGTTGTCACCGAACCTGACAGGTACCCCCTTCCACACGTGCACGACTTCACGCACTCACTGCATGGTTGCAGAATTTTTTCCACACTCTATCTGCGCCGGGCATACCACCAGATTCCTGTCGAACCCACCGATACACCAAAAACAACAATCACCACACCATTTGGCATGTTTGAATTCCCTTTCATGTGTTTCGGTTTAAGAAATGGTCAAACGTTCCAAAAATCACGTCTTCCGCGAATACGATTTCGCCTGCCCATATCTCGATGACATTTTGATATCGTCAAAGGATATGAACCAACATCGTCAACATCTGCAATTAGTGTTCGAAAAACTGCGCGAGTACGGTTTTGTCATCAACCATTCGAAGTGTATGCTAGGCCAGCCTCAAGTGGCTTTCTTAGGTTTCAAGCTAAACATCAGCGGAATCTCACCCCAAAAGAACGAGTGCATGCCAAATTTTAAACTACCTACTAGAGCATGTGACTTGCGACGTATTCTCGGCATGGTAAACTTTTTCCGCAGATTTTTGCCTAGTGCCGCCGAAAGGCAAATTACGTTATTCAAACTCGTGAAAGGTAGCAAGAAAAAGGACAAATCAACAGTAGAATGGATGAACGAAGCAGAAGAGGCATTCCAGCAGTGTAAAAACGATTTATGTAAAGAAACTTTACTCGCCTATCCTAAACTCGGGGCTCAACTCATCTATTTTCCGAAGATAACACGCACAACGTCACCAAAGGTGAATTTGTCGGTAATTTACGCATACGCATGCAGGCACTGAGACCGTCACCAACAACAAATAACTCAGTTCATGCACCATTCGTGGAAAAGAATCTGCAGCCAACACCATCAGTTTTCGTGCGTAATGACGCAATTCGCCAGCCGCTTCAACCACTGTACGAGGGACCATTTCCAGTAGTTGAACGCAACGACAAGTTTTTCAAAGTCAAAATCGGGGAAAGGACGTGAACATCTTCATCGACCGGTTAAAATCAGCCTCCATCGCCGAGAATAGCCAAAATCCGTCGAATCAAACAACTCAGCCGAAAGAGTACCAGGCAGAATCGGGACGACGAGTACGTTTTCGCTTTCCCGCATAGAGGGGAGTGATGTGGCAATCACAAATGCAACTCTGCAAGAGTTATTTATATAGCAGATATGGCAACATTCCACCTATAATCTGTCATGCTGACGTACCTCCATCTTCCCTTTTCATCACGCATCGGTCAGCTGTAAGCACGTCATCACTATTTTTGTATGTACATTATATCATTTTATTGAAAGTAAATAAATCGAACATTATTGGGGATATCCCACATATACGAAGGGTAATATTCTATAATTTTTATATATGAAACTCACCTGGACATTTCTCCTACTGATGGCCCTTTCGTGAGCGACACCTCCAAACTGGAACCAGTAGTACACTTTATTAACAAATTTAATAAATTAATGTTATTATACTTACACTTTCACTTACAATAAAGCAATAATTTAAACACTTTGACATCACACGGTTGCACGATAGATATACAAATCGTCACACAAATGTTCTATAAATATTTTTGATAATATTGGAAACATTTAATAATATTTTGATACAATAAATAATATTTTAGACAAAACTATGTAAATTTAATCTTTATGTATTAAAAGCAATCTTCAAGTTATACATTTGAAAACATAACACGGCAACAAACTATAGCAGATTTGAGGGATTTTGACGTTTTAATGGTAGAATATTAAAAAATTAAGGATTAGTTAATTGTAGGTTTATACAATAGTATGCAATCAGCAGTTGACTGAAGGCGTTGGTGCAGACGGAGGTCCACACTTTACGTATGAAACTAAACTAATTCCCCCTTCAGCCATCCATACAACTTTGACAACTAGCGTCCGAAAAGATTTTTAGCCAAAACGCATGAATACCTATTGGACCGTGTCTAGTAAGAACTCTTACGATTGCGGCAAAATGAACTTTGCTCAAGGCAAGTAGTTCAGTAGATCTCCTGCGTTCTACTCTAGGCCAAAAGGATCTCGCAGTTCCACAGGAGCTGGTCTTCAAACCTCGTCTGCTACATACGACGACAATGGAGATCCAACTCAGTTACATTGCGATGTGTGCAGGGCAATGGTGCATCTTCTGACTCACTCATCGGATTTGCAATTGCCAGCGATTCCATTGTGACCAGGCACCTAAACTAGTCTGATGATGAAATAGCTTGATGCTATTTCTAGTGACCGTCCCCCTAGTGATAGACCCTTCTTGACTAGCTTTGGCGCACAGTTAGCGAACTTACCGCTATTATTGCCGTTCTCCTGTCGGAGTGAATGCCCTGCTGAAAGGAAGCTGCACTTCGAAACAGTACGTCTACCGCCATCTCGATAGCAGCCACTTCTGCCTTAAAAACACTACAGTGGACCGATAGCCTAAAGTAAGGATTAGGGATAGCTCGTTACAGAAAACGCCCCGTCCAACCTTTCCTTCTACCTTCGACCCATACATGAAAAAGCTCACTACGCCTCTTCTTCAGCGACTTCTCCTCATCCATCCCTCGTTGGTATGTGAGCAGAGAAAAATTCTTCACGAGTGGCCTCCGCGACGCAGTTATCCAATTTGTGTAGCTTTTTCGAGCGCCCTCTACCAGACGAATACACCATAGAACATTATTGGCTTTACTCCATAGTTTCGCTTCTCTACAGCAATATAAGGTAACCGATTCCTTTCGAACATTCTCCTCATTATTTGGCCTCCATGAAAGCTTCTATCAAGGTTGAAGGCGTAAACTTTCGAAAGAGGGGAAAGGCACGTTTTGGATCTTATACCTCCTAGTAAATAAAACAATTTTAATTTTACGTGAGTTGACGGTTAAGCAGCTTCTATTCGGTCTATTGAATATGACGTTGACGTACCCTTCGGTTAGCTCTTATACGGTATTTAGGAATTTTCCTTTAACCATATAAACAACATCACGTTGGTGGTCGTAAACCACCAAGATCCAAAGCAGTGGGGTTAGTACCCCACCCAGCGTGGTTCCCGCAATACCCTACTCTGCTTCGACCATTCTGTCTGTATAGGAGATGCTTGAGGTTCGATTCCACCTTAAACTTTTCGAGGGTTTTATCCACCGCCTCCTCTAAGGGCTCCCTGCAGCCATACAGTACATCATGCAAAGCATGTCGACCGACCTGCTTTTGGCACCGTTGGAAGAACTGATCGAAACTTCCTACAATACAGGCCTCTATTGGTATTCCTGAAATGTCTACAAGTTCTGCACTCCGGGCGCAATGCGTCCAAGCTAAAACTGAAGTATCTATGCTCAGGGAAGAAGTGGTCGTCTAGAATCAGCCATTCCGAGATAAAGTAAGTAATTTCCCAGAGACTAGCATAACGTCAAGGACCTCTGCCCTGCTAGCAGTCACAAAAGTGGGAAGTTTTCTTTATTACAAATGGAGATGTTTTCACTACATACAAAATCAAAAAGTAACTCACTTCTTGCATTTGTGCCTGAGCTTCCCCAGACAGTGACTTGGAGTTGATATCCGTGCCGATTATTACTGACTCTTCTGTGCTTGGCCTCTACCAGAGCTCTTCTCAGTAGATCTTCTAGCCTGGCTTTAAAGACACCCTCGTTGCTGAAATAAGGTAAAAGAAAAACACTAAGTTCATTTTTAATCAATAAACAAGCTCTGGTTCTTACTGTATTATTGGCCGCCAAGAGCTTGTGGCTCTTTGTCTTTAATCCAGAGATGCCGTTGCTGCTCAGCCATGGCTCTTGGATAAGAACACGTGGCTTCAACCTTGCCCCTTTCCATACTTCCACCACAATGGCTACTGCCTCCTTACAAAGGGATGTCGGCGGTTCGTCGGCCACTTTATTAATTTGTGCATGCCGAGGTGCCTACCGGCATTCTCGCACCTAGGCGATGAGCTCTTCGGCGCTATTCGCCTCCATTTCTCATGAGAGACACACCAAAAAGGCCGACTCTCCCTAACTTACCGCTCCCATGGCGAACGGGTCTATGTAACCGGAATGGACTCGGAGTTTTATCCGGCTAAGGACTGTAAACTCGTCAGCATTACTCAAAATTACTTAAGGGATGTTTTCTTACGATACAATAACAACTACGGTAAGCCATGCATTACCATTTCCACAGCACAATTTGCTCTCCTTAGGTGATGGCATCCCTCCTGAAAGACTGTCCAGTTTCACGCACAGAGGTTGAATCCAACCTCTTTCTCCCTCGTCCTTATTAGAGTTTTTGCCTTTTTCCTGTTTTTAGGGGCCCCACTTAGAGTCGTTATCCATTTCCCGGAAAGGGCCTAATATGATTATAAAGTTATGTCAGTTACGGGGCCAAGGGGAGGGTTCACGCACGCCCTTATAATGCAATGCACTTAGAGCAAACCGGATTTAGACATGCCCATCAGATCTTTCTGCAGAGTGTCCTCCCTGAATACTCAGGTGACAGAATACCACGTCCACCAACCCAGGGTTCCAACCAATCCATCTAATCCAAGCTTTGACCTTGTCAAGTCAAGTGATCAAAATACGTTTGAGACTAAAAAGGTCGTGAAGGCCGCATGCCATTTAGAGTTACCCAGGATGCACATTCCCTTTTATATATGGTTCTAGCAATTTATCGTCGATTCTGTTTTAATCTCGCATCAACTACGGACAAGCGTGTGAATGGTCAAAACCTAACAAAAAACGATACGCGTGTTTCACCACAGCTAGCTCGGAAGGAGAAATTTTAACAGTAGCGTGTGAACAGAGCTGAGCATTGAATAAACATTATGCTCAGAGACTTGCTTTGATTTTACAGCCGCATGTTACTCTTTTGGCTTATATTTTTATACGCGTATATGCAATCATATTCATTGAAATGAATATCATTTTTTATGAATGTGTGTAAAACTGATTAATTCTAATTAAATTATTCTATTTTCAAAGTAATATTAGTAGTCAATGTGAAAAAAAGAAATAGTGATAATATATATAAGTACTTTCATATGTTTGTATATATGCTATGTGTATACTAGATACATAACATACTATCATAATATACTAAAAGACTTACTATATTACAAAAGTAATTTATATAAATCGTATCTCTCATCATTTAAAACTTATATAGGCGTGTATCATGCTCATACACATTTATTTATGTATGTACCCCTTCGCGCATTCGAATCAGTAACATGTGCGCGCACTGCTCTATATGTACATACATACATTGTTTTACAAGCATTGTTTTACAAAAACAAAATCTTAAATAGCATCATCTCAAATAAGCAGCCAATTTGTAAAACACACAACAACAACATTTTCATTCATGAACGCAAGCGCACTTTCAACAAGCAAAAATGATTCATTCATAAAAGTAAACGCCATACACATCTCCCCGAACATGTCTTTCCTTACAAGTGTCTTTTCGCGACGATTGCAAAAGCTAAAAATCGTAAATTGAAAAACTTTCTAATGTTCCCTCTAGAAGGGAAAAGTTTCAACCCCGCAAACCCCCAAAACACAGAAAAAATTGACAAAATTGGCAACAAAGCTTTTGTCGATTTAAAATAGAATTTAAAATTCAAAAATATTTTTCCATGACAAAAATCTCCGTCAATATGTACGCATGCTCATACATAAACATACAAGGTGCGTTCCAAAGTAAACAGTAAAAAAGTAACAAAGTAAATTCTAGTGGCGCCATCTATATGTCGGCTAGTGCGTTAAAATCTGCTATCCTTTATCGATTTCCAGTAAAAATTTCATGACATTTTATCTATTGGAAGTGAAGTTATTGAGTTTTAAGTGTCAGTATGTTTTTGTCATCGGTGCGAAAATGAGCTTCGAACAAAGAGCCAACATTAAATTTTGTTTTATCGCGAAGATGGAAGTTGGCGTTTGTTGCACGATAATGCGCCGTCTCATCGATCGACGCTTGTGGCCGATTATTTGACAAAAAATCACATTTTAACAATCAACAACTCCCCGTATTCACCTGATATGGCACCGTGCGACTTCTACCTTTTCGGAAAAATGCATTTGCCGATGAAAGGAAAGCGTTTTGCAGACGTGGAGGCCATTCAAAAGGCTTGCACCAGCATACTGGCGGCCATACTGGGCAACGAGCTAAAACACTAGTTCGACATGCTTTTGGACCGTGTTATTTTGAATAAAATTAATTGGTTTTGCCGATTAAACCATTTGTTCTGTTTTTTTTTTGAAAGTCCTGTTTACTTCGGACGCAAAGCTGTTCGAGCGACAATGAAAGCGGTGACACCCGGCGGTCGTTCGTTAATTTTTTTCGTCACATATTCAATATATGGTTAGAGAATCTTATTACGTAAATATGTATGTATATTCCAAAATGCTTTTTACACGTATTATATGTTTATACAAATAAATGTATGTTTGTACTATACTATAAATCAAAGACAAGTGTATTATTTTCAGAAAATATATACAAATTTTATTGATTTATTCTTTTTACTTAAAATAATTAAAAACAATTAAAACAGTTTTTGTAAAATGCTGAAATTAAATGTTAAAAAAATTTAAAAAAATTGTAATGCCGAATTACGAAACTGTCTTTTTGCAATTGAAATTTCTCACACGACTTATTAATTAAATTAAGTAATTTTATCACCTGCAAAGAGCTAGGCTCAGTTGGCATGTTAAAAAAATAGAAGTAAAAAACACCTGAAAATATATAGAGAAAACTGAAAGTAGAGAAAAAAGTGGAAATAAAAAACCTGTAAATAGAATAAAATGATAAACATTAAAAAAATGAAAATATTTATTTTATAAATTTATTACTCACCCAAAAGTAAGATGTTCATCAAACAAAGGGTCTTAACTTGCAACTTACTTAAGTTTTTTTAGTTTAGCTTCGTGCTTCCGCTGTCGTTCTCTATTTATTTCCTGCTTCACAAACCATTTTGAATTTTTATATAAAAGTACCGTCACTAAATACTCTAATAATTTCATTTTATGAGCGAAACACTCATCAGTTAGGTCCAACCATTGCGGAAAAACATTTTCCGTTTTTTGTTTTATTGCGGACAACCGAACATTTGGATAATGAGCGTATTTGTTGAAAAGCTTCACGTACCACATCATCTGCAGTCGACACACTTCGAAGACCCTATCGCTAGGATTGACTAGCCTTAAATCGCCATCATCCTTATAATTTTTTGCTCTGATTAGTGCCTCCGAATACAGCGTTAAATCGCTTTGTGTCTGCGTCATTGCCTTGGTGCATTTTTCGCAATGAATCTTACACAGAATTTTCTGGTATATACCATAGCCTGTGTAAAACCGCTTGATTTGGACGTCAGCTTCAACAAAATTCTCGTCTGGAATTGTAAATGTTTCCAAGTCGAGTTGCTCATATTCCGGTTAGGTAAGTGCGCCACATCAAGGAGGCCTGTGAAGTCCGCTAAGCATTATTTGACACGCTGTGTGGGATGCGTCCTGATTTTACCATTTCTAGCGGTCCCTGACCTAGATATCAAACATATTCCTAGCAACCGGCTTAAACAATGGCAATGGATACGTCGAATTCAACAAGGATTCTGGGAGCTGATGGAGTGGTCCGCAATGTCACGTTGAGCTAGAGAATACATGAAACGAGCCATGCAGAAATTATGTCTATTGATAGAGAAGGAGAATTTCAAGTCAACCGACTCGACCGGGCAGGATGTTTAGGATTATTTACCTTAGTTTAAGTTTATTTTCTAATAATGCCAAGTTTGATCTGGCAATACTGTCTTATCTAAGTTTTATATTTCTCATCTCTCGTTTATCATTCATTCCCTTTACAATTATCTTTGTTTATACATATTTAAGGTTACGGTATTTTAAATTCCGTTGAACTGCTATAAATGTTGGAGGACCTGTGTGCACGAACTCTTCTCTGATTGTAACTCGGTGCTGATTGTACTCATCTCTGGTTTGGTGTTAAGCAAACCATTCACAATCGTACAAATCCCAATAAAGCATTGAGAACTCTACCCGCTGGTAAATGAACTATTTAACTCATATAATATTAGTGTTTTATTATAGATGTACAAGTTTATTAAATTAACAATAGTTAAATTAGTTTAAACCTTTTATCAAAGATATTGTAATTACATTAATTACAAAATAATACATAATATCGAAGTATTTTATGAATTGCTTAACAGAAAGTGTACAATTGTATTTGGTTCGGAATAACCTTTAGATGCTATTGTATATGTTTCAATTATCTAACCATTTGATGTTTTAAAGCTATATTTTGTGACACAGTTTTCTTGCTGGGTTCTGCAAAAATGTTGAGATATATCGTTGTTGTCTATATCGATTGTATGTTGGAGTCGAAATATCGACACTTATTTAACATCTTAACTGTGGATGTTTGTGTAAATTAAACTTTTTTGAGTGATTTAGTGTTGTGCCAGGTGTATTGTTCCGGAAAAGATAAATATAAAATGGCAGATTTCTTGGATTCGGAAGCTGAAGAATCCGAGGTAATATTATCGTCGATGTGTGTATGCTGATAAACAGAAACCTTACGTTTTCTTTTAGGAGGAGGAGGAGTTGGATACCAATGAGAGAAAAAAATTAAAGAAGCTAAAAGCTCTTGCTGACAGTAGTGAAGAAGATGACGAAGGTATGTTACCATGTTTTAAATATAGTTTAAATTGTGAAATAAACGTATTGTCTCAAATTTTGTTAGCTAATAAGCGATATCCTACCTGCCAACAAGATTGTTTGTTCTACGTAATTACAATCGAATGCTTAAAACACGTTTTCCAATCCATTAAAAACAAAAATATAGTGCAATTTTTTGATGCCTCCTTAGTTGGGGGATCTAAACTATACTTATACCAAAATAGATAAGAGCAGATAGAGGAGATCCTCAGATCAAGAATATATATAGATGTAGCCGCAGGAAACTTATAGGTTTCGAGATATTTACGTTTAAAGTTGAAAATTTCAACTATTTAAAGTACGTATTATTTCAATTTAAAATGAATTATACACTTATATTTTTTTCACTTTTATATCCACTAACACTTCACTAATTCGTTTTTAGACATTTATTTTACATTACCCGTTGAGGACCTCCTCTATCCGCCCATACCCATTTTATCCCCGAAATTCTGGGACGGTATTCCATTGCCGGTATTCCGGCCATTTTCCATTGCAAATTTTTGAACCATGCTAAGAGGGAATATTTTAGACCATATTCGTTTAAATTAACCAGGCACATGATTAGTATACGGTAAATTTTAGATTTGCATTAGCGGGAAAGCTTTAAAATAACGTCTCAAGAGGTTCTCGTGATGAAGAATATATGTATATAGATAAAGCCGCGGGAAACTTATAGTTTTTGAGATATTTGCATTTAAAGTTTAAAAATTTAACTATTTGAAGTGCGTGTTTTTACGACTTGAAATGAACTTTACACTTCTATTTTTAAATTTTATATCCTTCAATTCGTTTCTACACACTTATTTTATATTGAATAATGAAAAATTAACTTTACCCAGTTATCCCCAGATTTTTTGCGTATAACAACTTTTTGGATTGGGAGCTTTCGGCCGCTCATCAAAAAAATAACCCAGCTCTATCCAACATCGGGATTTATTAAGAGAAAGGAAATTCTGAAAAATTTTTCGTTACTCATCACACGTTTATGAATTTTATATTTACCGTATAATCCTTGTTTTATTTATTTATTTTTTATTCGTTTGCAAAATATGGTAACACTTATTTTTTGTTTGCACGCAATCATTTTGATTTTGTAAGAATAAATTGATTTAAACAAAATTTAAATATTGAATTAAATTAGTTTTGCACTAGTTAATACAAAATAAATGTATAGGTAAAAGGGATATAGGATATAAAAGTTAAAAATATAGATGTAAAATTCATTATAAATCAAAGAAACACGCACTTTAAGTAGTTGAATATTTGAACTTTAAATTCAAATATCAAAATAATCGTTCTCCAATTGCAACTTTACGCGCGCTTTTGCCATTTTATGGTCGTAATAATCGTCCATCTGTGCTCGCTAAGCGTGGGGAAAATAAACAAAACTGACGATTATGGTGCGAAGAAAATTCTTTAATTATTCCTGAACAACCATAACATTCACCTAAATTGACAGTTTGGTGTGGTTTTTGGTCTGGTGGAATCATTGGTCCGTACTTCTTTCGAAATGAAGCTGGCAACATCGTTATTGCCAATGGAGAGCGGTATAGATCGATGATAACCAACTTTTACGACTGCAAATGAAAGAAGTTGATCTTGACAACACCTGGTTCAAACAAGACGGGGCTTCGTGCCACACGTAACATTGGATGGCCTCCAAGAAGTTATGATTTAATACTGACTTCAAATAACCTCACAAGAAGTAGTCGAATGCTCTTGTGGGGTTATTTGAAGTCATTGGTGTTTATCAATAAACCAGACTCTCATCAAGCTTTAGAAGTCAATATTGAACGTGCTATTAATGACATACGACTTGATTTAGTGACAAAGTATTGAAAAATTGGGTTCGTCGAAGTCGTTCCTGCAAAGGAGGTCGTTCCATATGAATGATGTTATATTCAAAGCTTAATTGTATCGATTGTACTTCACATTAAATAAAAAAGATACGTGTGGCACTCGGGGACTGCCGCGATAAAGCTGTTGCATAGCATTTTTTTTTATCAACTTATGTAATTATATTTATTCATTTACTTTTATGTAGTATTTTTTTTCTTTGATATTAATTAAAGTTTTTTCTTTGATAATAATTCAAGTTACGCTTTTTGAGCGTGGTGACCGATAAGTAAACAAATTTTTCTCTTTTATTGAATAAATGAGAAGTTAATATTTTTATTATCTTACAATACATGTAGGTTATTCAGGAATTTTTATCATTGAAACCAGGGATGAAGAGATGCCCAATTTATTAATTTATTAATAATAAATGTTTTTTAAAATTTTCAATTGAAAATTAATACTGCTAAGTATGGCATCACAAAAGATTTTATCTCATACATTTCGATTTCCCGTTTTCTTCATTTTCATTGTTTTCCAATTTTTGTTAGTGATCTTCAACAGCACTAACAAATCTCTTTGTTCACATATTTTTCTGTAGCATTTCAATTTGGCCGTCCCTGTTTTTCCAATTAACTTTAACTGTTGCCTAAATTCAGGAGGTTTTGACGTTTTGACGTTTAGCAAGTGCGCTCTCATTTCCAGTAAGAGATGGGTTAGGCATCTCTTTATCTTTGTGTAAATCAGTCAAATTTAAGAAAACTTTAATTACGATTTAAAGCTATTTGTGTACTATTTAATATTAAACAAATGTGTACAAGCTATTTATTGCTGTGTTAGTGGATATAATATTGCTTAATATTCATAATACATAAAAAATTGCTAACTTTAATTTGTGAACTTTTGAACTTTAAATGCGAATATCTCGAAAACTATGAGTCTCCTGCAGCTAAATATACACACAATAACAAAATGGCTTCATTCTCCTAAATAAACAGTGTTACCTTATCTACATATTTTGCAAAGGAACCAAAAGAAATAAAGAAAACAGTTAATACGCAAATGGCAAGAAATAAATACCACATAATTAATTTTTCGCGTAGAATTCTTTTATGCATCGGTGGCCATCGGCCGCGCTCCAAAAAAGTAACCCTGGTCGATCCAACACCAGGATTTATCAAGAGAAACCAATTTCTGAGAAATTTTGCGTTACTCACCAAATAATTATGAATTGTTTATTGACGGTATAATAATTTTTTTTATGTATTTTTATTTGTTTGCAAAATATGGTAATTTTTTGTTTGCTTGAAACCATTTTGTTGTTGTATGAATAAATGGATTTGAACAAAAGTTGAATATTTGATTAATGTTATTTTTGCATTGTTTTATACAAATAAATGAGTAGAAACGAATTAGTGGAATATATAAATATAGATGTAAAATTCATTATAAATCGAAAAAATGCAATTTAAAATGAATTTTTGAACTTTAAATGAAAATATCTCAAATACTATAGGTCGGCGGCAACTACATATATATATTTTCTTAATCTGGAGAACTCCTCACATACCCATTTTAACCCCGAATTCGGAAGATGCTATTCTAAATGCTACCTCCCAGAAGACAAAATTTAAAATAATAGTTTTAGAATAGTAAAATTTTTGTTAGATGACTTTTAAAATATAACAAACAAACAGCAGTTTACAAAAAATTGAAAGCTAAATGTAGAACAAAATTCACAAATAGGGCAACCCTTAATGCATTAACAAAACTGAATTACGATTAAATAAATATATATATATATATTTTTTTTTGTTTTGTAATTACGAACATCTTAATTACAAACAATTTTCAAATTGCCTATTCCTGCAAAATTTTAATTTTTTTGGCGGTGCGATCTGATGGTAGCGACGGATAAAGCAAGCTTAAATATGGACTGCGCACGCAATTTGAATCGATAAATAAATTTTGGTAGGATTGGTACAACTTTTTTATGTTCGTGTGAAGTATGATCTCGATATGTTAGTTAGTGTGTGTTTATACTTGTAACGCTAAAAGTTTTCTGGCGACTTTTATACATCAACAAGTACGGGGTTTAACCGAACATTTTATACTCTTCCAACTGACAAGGATCAAGGCGCAAAATAATGAAAATTATTTATGTAGTATATGGGAGTTTGAGTAATTCGTCGACTAATTTCACATATTTTCGGTATTAACCTAGTTAATTTTGCTAAAATATCTTACTCATGGACCAATATATACGGTATAAAGCCATGGGAAATAGGGATAGTTGACCCGATTTTATCTATCTATAGTATTTATCTTTACTACATAGTGCTAACGGAAAAAATGCTTTCTGAGTGGTTTTCAGGTCCCTCACATACCATCACCAATAGATAAGGAGTAAAGTCAAGCGGATGTTTGAAAATCCTGATATTAGTTATATGGGGGCTAAGGGAACTTCTCACACGATTTAATCCATTTTAGGTACATAGATGCACCGTTATTACATGCCTGCACAATAGAAAACTCATTTTTAGCCGATATAGGCGGTATAAAGTCAACCGGAAGTTCCAAAATTTTTCTATTAGTTATATGGGGGTTAACAGAAGTATTGACCGGATTCAATCCATTTTTGACATTCAGACATAGTATTATCAGGAAAGGATTCTTTCCGAATTCCAATTATGTATTTCATACATTGAAGTATAATTGCGGTAAAAAGTCAACCATGGATACTGGGGAGCTTGAACAGTTATGGCCCGATTTTACCACTTTTTAGACTTGAGATAGCATATCTTGAAGCCACTCTTTAGGGAGTAGGCGTGCTTTTAATTGATTTCACATTTTTTGCACTGTAACATAGGCCTGCCAGGAAAATGGCACTTACCAAATTTAATTGAAATCGGTCAGTAGATACCGAGATATGGTCTTTCACCTAAAGGTGGGCGGTGACACGCCAATTTTTGTATTGTTTTCTATAAAACTGAGCTGTACCTTCTATGTGTAAAATTCAAACTCTCTAAATTGTTTAGTTAATGAGTTATCGCCCCATTTAATCAAAACCATTATATGAGGAGTGGGCGGGGTTATCACCTGATTTCACCCATTTTCACACTGCCGGTAAGGCTGCGAAAAAGATTTGCCCTCAATGAATTTGGTTATTATAGCTTAGTGGTTTATGAGATTTGCACAATAAATCTATTAGAGGGCGGACGCCCACTTTTACAAAAATGTTTAACTGCAGATGCCCCTCCTTAATGACAATTTATTGGTTTTCGTATCGGCGTTTTGTGGGCGTGGCAGTGATCCGATTGCCTTATGGTGCCAAGGAACATGTGTACCAAGTTTCACCAAGATTTCTCAATTTTTACTCAAGTTACAGCTGGCACAGACGGACGGACGGACAAACAGTCACCCGGCTTTGATATCGTCTATTCATCCTGATCATTTATATTATATAATTATATAATTCGATTAACAAACCTACAAACCTATTATACTCTGTAGCAACATGTTGCAAAAGTATAAAAATGTCAATGGACATGGGCGTTGCTCGAAGCGGATCAAAATCTGGAGAATACAGTGGCAAAGCGATGACTCTAATACGAATGCTTGGGCAAAAAGTCAGTCTCAATTATTCTAGAATGCTACCAAATTGAGTTGTTTCATAAGAGATGTTGAGATCCTATATAATCTAATATGATGCGATGTTATCGTCATTAATATAAAATAATGGAAAGACGATTCGCATGAAGCAAGCTTTTGATGACTTTACGGCCTTCACTAAATGCTTAGTTCCAATCAAATACTTGTGTTCGAAAAAAAAGTAGGCTCTCCAAAACACACATATATTTTCAACGATTCTGTAGTTATGATTCTATTGGAAACACAATATTTCAAGCAAACTTGTTACATTTTTTCCATGGTAAAAATCGCCGGAAACATTTTTCGTGTCGTAAACAAACAGCTGCCATACACCTACTGATGCCAATGATTGAGATAAAACTTCACACGAACTTAAAGAAGTTTGTACCAATCTGGAAAGAAATGTTTATCGATGTTTATGGGTCCGTCCGAGTCAAATTTGATTTTGAATGTATATTGATCATTTTAAGTCGTCTAGTTATTTTGTATTTTTGTATATACTTTTGTTATAATACTTCCTAATCTTTAACCATTAGTTTCAGTTGTTACAAACAACAATTTGGTGATCACAACTAATATACGTTGAGCAACATGTACGAGGTGTGTTCAAGAGAAAAAGTGAATTTTGATTTGTTTTTGAAAAGTACTTATTTATTCATCAATATCTATTTTGTCCCCTTCAAAGTAACCCCTCTCGGATATAATACATTTGTGTCAACGCTTTTTCCAATCCTCGAAGCACTTCTGAAATACGCTTTTTGGTATGGCCATTAGTTTCACGTTTCGTCACCAGTTATGACCCGTTTGAGCAACCCTGGATCGTTGTTGACGTCATTCAACAACTCCTGAGCGAACTAATACTTTGCTTTTGCTCAAAATTTAGTAATTTCGGAACAAACATCGCTGCCACACACTTTATGCCCAAAACATTCGAGAAAATTGAATGGCATGTGCCGATTGATATGACAACATCCTCTGCAACTTCCCTAATAGTGATTCGACGATTTTCAAGAACAATTATTTTACTGTTTCGTTGTTTTCTTCACTTGTTGACGTGGTCGCACCTCCAAGATGGTCATAACCATCAACATCTTCTCGGCCTTCTGTAAAGCGCTTGTAACACTTATAAACACCTTTTTTAGACAAAGTGGACCCATTGAATGACGCAGTCAACATTTCAAGTGCCTTGGAGCACTTTATTCCATATTTAACGCAAAAATTAATACATGTTCTTAGATCCATCGCTTTCAAAAGTCAAAAATCGAAGAGCACACAACAACATGACTAACCTTTTCTGTTGTCAAAAACTAACTACTAATCGAAATTGGATCCTAATGGAAGCACATGATAAGCATATGTGTCCGATTATAACAAAAACAAAATATCGATAATTGAATGTACACAGCCCGCTGATTTCCTTTTCCTTTGAACACACCTCGTGTGTAGTACATTTGCTTTCATTTGAAATCTTCATAGCTTTATTTCTTGTAGTAACATCAAAGTCTAGATGGCTGATGATTCTATGTGTATGTAAATCTATTTTCTTTTTAGATGATGAAGAGCGGTTACGTGAAGAATTGAAGGATTTGATCGATGATAATCCCATTGAAGAAGAGGCTAGTGATGGAGAATATTCTGATACCGGATCAAAAAAGAGGAAAAAGCATGATGATGAATTAGACGATCGATTGGAAGATGATGACTATGACTTAATTGAGGAGAACTTAGGTGTAAAAGTTGAAAGGAAGGTAGTGCTTTTTAGCATTTTATACTCTATTTAAGTTAATTGCAAAAATCTATATCTTTATATTTTTTATGAATCCTTTTTTTTGTTTAGTTTAAAAATTATATCATATTGCTAATAACGCTCACACTTTTTGTTTATATCTCCTAAAAATATACATATATGTATAAATAATTGATCTGGATGACGCGACGGGTTGAAATGATTAAATTTCACCAACGAAGTGGTACGAAAAGCCTTCATAAAAGCCGGTTTCAAAATTGGACAATGGGCGTAATCCCGCCCACCTTTAGGTGAAACCCTATATCTAAGGAACTAATAGACTAATTTCAACCAAATTTTGTGCACAACAATATTTAAACATCCGTATGTTTCTTTGTGAAAATAAGCCTACTTCCCATATATCACAATTTAAAATTCCATATCATTCTTTCACTGTACAATTAAAGTTTCAATGAAGATATGGAAAAAAGCTGTTTACAAAAAGTTCCCTGAGGGCACGCCATCTTATGTCAAAAAATAGATCGAAATCGCGCAATAACTTTTTAAGTTCCCAAATACCAAATATGTGGACTATAGTGCCGATAGTTGATTTTAATAATAATAATAATAACCCAACGATTGCCCTCCTCCCGCCCAACCGACGCGAGGGGAGCAATCCGTATACGTGCGGAATTACCCGAGTAAGAAAAGGCAACAGAGTTTTTAATATAATAAATTGTTACATTTTCATTCATTAAGAGACAACAATAAAGTCTTTTTAATTTTGAAAAGTGAGTCAGATAAGCCAAATGTGATGGAATGAGAATTAAAATCATGACATATGCGGCGGAATGGCTCTTTTAGTTCAAAATTTGATCTACAGGATTTTAACAGTAAAGGTCTAAACTGCCTCGAAAAGCGAATCGGGATATTAAATTTAATTTCAGACAGGAGAAAACAACTGCAAACTGTTCCATTCAAGATTTTCACTTAGAATATTATGCCAAGCATTTCCCTACGACTAGAAAGTGTAGGTAGATTAATAAGTTTTAAACGATTAGTGTATGGAGGTAGGCTTACCCTAGAATCCCATCGGAAATGCGTTAAGGCGAAAAGTAAAAATTGTTTTTGAATAGACTCTAACTTGTCAGAATGGATTTGGTAGTTAGGGTTCCATACAACAGAGCCATATTCCAATATAGGTCTAACCAAAGTTTTATAAAGTGTTTTAGTAATATACGGATCTCTAAATTCTTTAGACCAACGTTTAACAAAACTGAGGACAGCTTTTACTTGCAAGACCATGGTGTCAATATGAAGACAAAAATTAAGCTTAGGGTCCATATTAACTCCCAAATCAACATAGTTAAAAACTTGCTCCAGAAAACTTTTGTACCTAAAATATTAGGAAAACTCTAGGTTTGTTATTAAAATTCAAAGAGAATATTTTCCTGACAGTAGTGTGCCCTAGTGACGAAAATGGAAAAAATTGAGTCGATACCTCCCCTAGCTCCCATATACCTAATAAATAGGTTTTTAAACTTCCGATTGACTTTTTACCGCACCTATTTTTCAATATTTGATGTATCATATTAAAAGTCGACGATCATCTTTTTGTGCGAATAGTATGCCGTGATGCCAAAAATTGATAATATCGGGTCAACGCTAATCTAACCCCCATATACTAACATAACAATTTCAAACTTCCGGTTGGCTTTATTCGGTATATATCGATCAATATGAAAGATATCCAAGCAAAATTAATTGTACGTATAATATTGGATATTCTATAGTATAATGCCGAAAATATTTGAACTTGGTCAACAAATTACCCGAACATTATACATTCTTTATGTGTCGGTCAGTGTGTGAGTTATTCTCATAAAATTGGCTGGAAACATGTTTGACAGTATACTGACCAGACCCAGATAACTCGATACAATGATTTCTCATTTTCTAGCTGACTTTAAACCTTATTGTTGTTTAGCACTGGTTTCAGTTTCTCGGTTGACGTTTTCCTCTAATGACTATTATTATATATTAAACTTAACCATTTTGATTGAGTTTGTATTACATATATGGTATATTATTTGAGTTAATTGGGTTGATTTTAATATAAATATCTCGGTCATGGAGCAGCATATAGTAACGAAACTAAGTGACTCTTAAGTCGCAGTGAAGCGTCGTGGTATTTTATATGTATGATTTCTCAAATGTTATGGCTACAATTAGTTTAAAAAACGCATACATAAACGTAACATAAATATATTCATTGCATGAATAAATTTTTTAGAAGCGTTTTAAGCGGCTCCGGCGTATTCAAGAAAGTGATGGCGAAGAAGAGCATGTGGATGAGGGCTTAGCCAGAGAAGCTATTGCTGAACAACTCTTTGATGAAGAAGACGAGGTAAGTATTGTTCTGGAATAGTTTTCCAAGTTGAAATTTTGTGGTACTGTGGTCTGATTGTAATCTTTGTTGTGTAACAAATTTATGTAAGCTAAAAAGACAACAATTTGCAGGAGTTGAATTAAATTTTTCAAGTTAGATGTGAAATTTGTCGGAGCCAAACCACCATGTATCAATTTTTGTATTTAAAAAATTACAAAGTGACTTACCAATGTTCTAATAATTGCTCAACAGTTTTCTGTCAAGCGTAATTATGGAATGTAAATCCAATTGCATTATAAATCCTTAATAAATCCATTGTATGTTTCTTTGTTCACTTTTTCACACCTGGAGAGAGTGTTGATTATTCAAATGCTCTAGATCTAGTGGAGTCAGCAACATTGTTAAATGTTTGTTGGTTACTTTAAGTGAAGAGTAAGTTTTTAATATCAACATGCTTTTTTTTTGGACGACTTGACAACTTTCAATGGTCCTCTTGTACTCAGTTGTTATAACGGCAGAAAATGTTCACATAATTTTCAGGAATGCTGCCTTGTTGATAATCCTCTGCTAATGGGATAGGATCGGTTCCATTACGTAAATTCGATTGTCGTGGCAGCGGCGTTATGCATTTTCGACATGCGTTTAAAGATTTAACAGTTGTCAAATCTGAAGCGGGTAGAAGTAAACGTAATTACCCTGAGGAATCAGCTTTTACCAATATTTAACATTACAGAATAGTTGTTACAGATTTGTTTTACGTGATGTTCAATGACGGATTTCAACTGTTTTAATAAGAGAGCTAGGACGTTAAAGTTTAGTCAATTAAGAATAATGAACTAAAATAGGTCAGTTGAAAAGCTTTACTAAGAATTGTATATTCTCTAAGGATTAGCATCAACCTCTAAAGATTACCTATAAGAGCATAACTAGATACAATTGTTCAAGACTATCCACTTACGAATGGTGTTTGATTGCTCCTGCTTTTAAAATAAAATTCTAACGTTAATATTTTTTTTGTTGAATAATATTTAGTTTTATTTAGAATCTATTTTTATTAAAATGACAATAACTAAATTTGCTGACAAAAACAATGATGTTGAAGTACAATCAATTGAATCGAAGGGGTTGTTAAATGTTATGTTAATAATTGATTAATTATATTTCTTTACTTTTTTCTTTAAAATTTTTATATATCGTTTTCTCAGTTTTCTAATATTTTAATTTACAATTTTTTTTATTGTAATATAAAAAATCACTATTTTTCTTTAGCGCTAACCAGCGTTGCGAATTTTTCAAATCAAAAATTTTGGAACAAAAATTAAACTTTAAATTTTTTAATCCCGATATTAGAATAATAACCTTTACTAGAATACTCTTAAAGTTTCAAAACACTTGATACAATCAAGTTGTTGGTGTCAAAGGGATGCTACCACTGCTGTTTTTTGTTCCAATGGATTGCTTAATAAGGGAAAATAAGCTAAAGCTTGATATGTGTTACGTCAAATCTGTCCCAACACATTTAACGGTCATGTACTGGTTTACTGAATTTCGTCGTAACCATAACCGAAATATGCACAATTCCCTTCATGAAGGCCACCATAGGTAGTAACACCAGAATTAGTGTTGAGTGAACATAAAATGTGTAGGGCAATCAATGAGGCTAGTTTCGTGGTACCATCTTCCATATAGCTAGTGAAGTTGTAATACGTGCTTGAGAGATCTTCCTCTAATCAACTTAACATTCACTTCAACTCTAAACTCGTGTTTGATAAAAATCTCAATGCCTTGTACAGTGGTTCATAGAGGCTAGCTAGCAAGAAAGTAGACCTGTACAAAATGTCTGAATGCCTAATAATGCACAAAACTTTGGAATATTATAGTTGGTATGCATCGTGAAATTATTTTCGGAACAAAATCCTTACGATAATTATAAAAATGACATAATTTACAAAATGTTTTCCGTTTTTTAGGAACTTACTAAAGTTATTCGCATTATGAGAATAAACATATATGGTAAACACACATATTGAAAGTGTATTTTTATTTTTGCACTTTTAGAACTTAGAAAGGCGGTCTGAACGAAGTCAAAAGGATCATGACACTTATGAAGAAGATGAAGAATCTGATTCGGATGCAGATGATTTTATTGTCGATGATGAAGGACGTCCGATTGCCGAGAAAAAGAAAAGGCGGAAACCTATCTTCACCGACGCGTAAGTAAACAAACAACAAAATATTGCTAGAAATATAATTTATTAAATATCCGAAACTAAAAAATAATTAAAAAGAAAAATGTTTTTATATTAAAATATAGAATAATTTATACTTGTCGTGTGTGAGTGTATTTTTAATGTTTAAAATAATGTACAATATCCGTTATATCCATAGATCATTGCAAGAAGGTCAGGACATTTTTGGAGTGGATTTTGATTACGATGATTTTGCAAAATATGACGAAGATGAATATGAAGATGAGTCGGAAGGTGAGGATTACGATGAAGATATTGGTGAAGAAGATCGAAGCAAAAGTAAAAAGAAACCGCCTAAAAAAAAAGTTTCCAAGAAAACTATATTCGATCTATACGAACCAAGTGAACTCAAGCGAGGTCACTTCACTGATTTGGATAACGAGATCCGAAAGACTGACATACCTGAAAGAATGCAGTTAAGACAAGTTCCGGTAACGCCTGTTGCAGAGGGTTCAACTGAATTAGACGATGAAGCAGAGTGGATTTATAAACAGGCGTTTTGCAAACCAACCGTCTCACAACCAGAATCCTTGGACACAAGTCGTGACAAACATAAGAAACCAATCAGTGCTATTGGAAAAATTAAGCAAACGTTGGAATTTATTAGAAATCAACAATTAGAGGTACCTTTCATAGCTTTTTATAGGAAAGAATATGTAAAACCGGAACTAAGTTGTGAAGATTTGTGGAAGATATATTATTATGATGAACGTTGGTGTCAGCTTTATAGTAGGAAGAAAAAATTAAAACTGTTATTTGAAAAAATGCGTGACTTTCAAAGATCAAATATAGATCAAAATGGTGACAATCCCACAGCCAGCGATATCCGAATTTTTTTGGATGAGGACTTAGAGAGGTTAAAGGAAGTACAAACAATGGAAGAATTAAAGGATGTTCATATGCATTTTTTGCTGCATTATTCACATGAAATACCTAAAATGCAAGAACAAATTAGAAAAATAGAAAAAGAACGAAAACGACTTGCTAGAGAAGAAGAACTTCGCCAGAGTCAGCAAGATGGGGAAGATATGATTGAAAATTTTGACGATGACGTTGAGGAAGGAGAAGAACAATTAAAACAGGCAAAGGATTCAGGTCCCTATGCAATGTGTCGTAAAGCAGGCATATGTGGATTTGCCAAAAAGTTTGGGCTAACACCTGAGAATTATGCAGAACATTTAAGAGACAGCTATCAACGTCATGAAGTGGAGCAGGAAACAGCTTCCCCACTCGATATAGCAAAGCAATATTTATGTCCAAAATTTGTAACTGTTGAAGAAGTTGTACATGCTGCTAAATTCGTTGTTGCTCGGCAACTTTCAAGGGAACCTCTTCTTAAAAAGTGTGTTCGAGAAGTTTTTTTTGAACGTGCTAAAATAGATGTCCACCCTACCAAAAAGGGGTTAAAAGAAATTGATGAAAATCATCACTGTTATACTATGAAATACTTGGTGAAAAAACCTGTAAAGGATTTAGTTGGAGACCAATTTTTGAGGCTTTCTATGGCCGAAGAAGATAAGTTAATTGAAATAACAATTTCGGATCATATTGATGGTAATACTTCAAATTCGTATATTGATGAAGCTAAACAACTTTATCAGCGAGACGAATTTTCAAAAGTGGTCCAAGAATGGAACTCGTTACGAGCCGAATGTGTCGAGCTGGCATTGAAAATGATGGTTATTCCAGAATTGCGTAAAGAATTGAAAACAGTACTTCTAAATGAAGCGAAACAGTTTGTTTTGAAGTCTTGCTGTATGAAGCTAGCGAACTGGTTAAAAGTGGCCCCATATCGCCCTGATATTGCAGATGAATATATGTATGACGATTGGAGCTATAATAAGGGAATCAGAGCAATGGGTATAGCATATGTCCCAGATTATTCACAGGCTGCTTTTTGTGCTATAACAACAGTTGAAGGCGATGTTAGCGATTATCTTCGATTACCACATATTTTAAAACGCAAGAATTCATATCGTTCCGATGAAAAAAATTTTAAAATATCGGATTTAAAAAATTTGAAGGAATTTATCCAAAATAAAAAACCACATATTATTGCAATTGGGGGTGAATCTAGAGAAGCCCAGATGTTAAAAAACGACGTCCAGGAATTAGTTAAAGAACTATCCGAAGAAGATCAATTTCCAATGATTGCTGTGGAAATTGTTGACAACGAACTGGCTAAGATTTATGCAAATTCTAATAAAGGAGCTTCTGATTTTAAAGAATATCCAGATTTATTAAAACAAGCAGTATCAATAGCAAGAAAAATGCAGGATCCGCTTGTTGAATATTCGCAATTGTGCAGCGTTGATGAAGAAATACTTTGCTTGCGATATCATACATTGCAAGAGCAATTAGCAAAAGAAGAGATGTTAGAATACTTGTATATAGAATTTATAAATCGTACAAACGAGGTTGGACTGGATATAAATTTAACTGTTCAAAACTCATACACCCAAAATTTAGTGCAATTTATTTGTGGATTGGGTCCACGAAAGGGACAGGCGTTAATTAAATTACTCAAACAGTCCAATCAAAGGTTGGAAAATCGTACACAGTTGGTGACTTTGTGTCATTTAGGTCCAAAAGTATTTATAAATTGTTCGGGTTTTATTAAAATAGATACAAGTTCACTCGGTGATAGTACAGAAGCCTATGTAGAAGTTTTGGATGGTTCAAGAATACATCCAGAAACATATGAATGGGCCAGAAAAATGGCTATCGATGCAATGGAGTATGATGATGAAGAAGCTAACCCTGCAGGCGCTTTAGAGGAAATTCTTGAATCCCCGGAAAGACTTAAAGATCTCGATTTGGATGCATTTGCTGTAGAGTTAGAGAGACAAGGTTTTGGAAATAAGAGCATAACTCTTTATGATATTCGTACAGAACTAAATGCTTTATATAAAGACTTGAGAACACCTTATCGGTCTGCAAATTCTGAGGAATTGTTCGATATGCTAACCAAGGAAACACCTGAGTCATTTTATGTGGGAAAAATGGTGTTGGCTACAGTTTCGGGAATATCTCATAAAAAACCCCAAGGGGATCAACTTGATCAAGCCAATCCCGTAAGAAATGACGAAACTGGGCATTGGCAATGCCCGTTTTGTTTAAAGGATGATTTTCCCGAACTTTCCGAGGTATGGAATCATTTTGATGCCGGCGCTTGCCCTGGTCAAGCAACAGGTGTTAAATTACGGTTAGATAATGGGCTTTCTGGATTCATTCACATTAAAAACCTGTCAGACAAACACGTATTAAATCCGGAAGATCGAGTTCAAATTGGTCAAGCTATACATGTACGTATCATTAAAATTGACGTAGAAAGGTTTTCCGTCGATTGTTCTTCGAAAAGTTCTGACTTGATGGATAAAAATCATGAGTGGCGACCGCGTAAAGATCCATTTTATGACTATGAAATAGAAGAAAAAGACAACCGAAAAGAAAATGAGCAGAAGCAAGTGAGATCAAAGCAGCAGTACGTAAAACGTGTAATTATTCATCCATCATTCCACAACAAATCATATGCAGAAGTTGTTAAAATTATGGAAAATATGGACCAAGGAGAAGTTATTGTACGCCCCTCTAGCAAAGGATCAGATCATTTAACTGTAACATGGAAGGTTTCCTCGGGAATTTATCAACACATAGACGTTCGAGAAGAAGGAAAGGAAAATGCTTTCAGTTTGGGTCAAAGCCTATGGATTGGAAATGAAGAATTTGAAGATCTAGATGAAATTATTGCCAGACATGTAAACCCCATGGCAGCATGTGCACGAGAATTTCTTACCTATAAATATTATAGAGACACAGGTGGTGGTCTCAAAGATAAAATGGAAGAATTGCTGAAAGAAGAAAAAACTAAAGACCCTAAAAAAATTCATTACTTTATATCAGCATCGAAATCTTATCCTGGAAAATTTTTATTGTCGTATTTGCCTAAAATTAAGTGCAGACACGAATACGTCACTGTTATACCGGAAGGCTTTCGTTTTAGAGGTCAAATATTTGACTCACTGAATTCTCTTCTAAAATGGTTTAAAGATCATTATTCAGACCCCATAATAGCGAACACTCCTATTTCTACTCCCAACGTTTCGGGTAGCGTCAGAACTTCAGGGTATGATACCCCTAGAGGAAACGTTGATTCACGAATATCGGATCAACATATTTCACAATCATCAACAATACATACCCCTCATTATCCAAATACTCCTGGATATCAAGGCGGATATGTTAATACACCGTATACCCCCAGCGGACAAACACCATTCATGACCCCATATAATACGCCACACTCTTCACAAACACCTCGTTACTCGCATAATACCCCCAGTCCCAATTCTTCATCCTCAAATTTAAATTATCATCGCACAGTAAACCTTAAGCAGCCTAAGGAAAACCATCTATATCACGGAATTTCACCCAGATTGGAATTAGAGTCAACGAAAAACCATATTTATTCTTCCCAAAAGGAGAGCGCAGAATGGCAAATGGCGTCCGAATCATGGGCCAGACGTAAGCCAGTACATCCTACCCCAAATATATCTCGAGCAGTTGGGAATGATTTCTCAAGGGCCGTTAGTTATGCGGTTCCAACTGCAAGCGATATGGCATCTGCATTTAATAAACTCTCAGATGAACATTATCGATTAAGGGATCATAAGAGCCCACGGTCGATTCGAAGTACACCTCGTACAAATACTTCTCCTCATTCTATGAATTTGGGCGACGCGACACCCCTGTACGATGAAAATTAACATACTTTATTATATCATACCAATTAAAAACTATTTTTTTATGATGACACGCTCAATTGCCTATACATCGTATTGCATTAGATTTCTTAATTTTAGTTCTAATGTTTACAATTATAACTTGACTAAAAATGAAATATAAACAGTTCAATGTTAGCGGCAGTATATTGTTTTATTAAAAAATATAGATTATGAAAAATCTTTGACCTAAGGAAATATATTTCATTAAAATTTTATTAACGGTAAAAGAAATTTGTTTAATAAAGTTATGTAAGCATGATTGGCATATAAATTGTACCTTCTCTGTTAAAATTTTTTTAATCACACTGTTTATAATTGAATTCAGTTAACCCCGAGTATAGTAGTCGCTAAGCAATTGTATATCCTACACTTCTACGACTAGTGGATTATAGTTGCCGGTTTGTTTGCTATAGATACTGAAACACAATTATAATTTGCAGCTACAAAATCGGTCTATTTAAAAACACAGGTAACTATCCTGAGTGTACATATTCGGAAACGGGTAAAAACTTTTCCCAGAAATCGTAAAATGCAACATAAAGAAAAGGGTAACAATGACGTTCATTAGAATTTAAAATTGTTTTATTTAGTAGAATTGAATTAATTTCTACGTTTGTCATGAAATTACTAAATTATGTGCGTTGACTCAGTTTGTAAAGTTGATTAATATTGACAATTCTAAAAATTCTAAAAAATATTAAAATTTTGTTTACTAACTATCAATCTATAAGAATGCAGCATTTAAGTACAATTATAAATATTATATTAATCATATTATTATCTCTAGATAATGTAAATTCTTAAAATATATGTCGCAACAAAAAATGTGTTACCTTAAAAATACATAAACTGTTTAAGCCAGATAGAAGGATTTGTTTGCAGATTAATTTCTATAAATTATTCAATTAGAAACGTTCGTAAATGAATATAAAATAAAGTACACAAATATTCTTTAAAGGTATTATTCAAAGTAATCAAACTAAAATTCGGAAAATAGTGTAGACAACTGCTCTTGAGCTGCTATAATAAGGGTTAATACTATTAGATACAATTTTCTGAGGTAGGTAGACGATACTTTTCTGTAAGGTATAATTGTCGAATGGGTAAATTGTACAAGGGTACTAGTTACATATCACAGGTGACTGAGTCGCCAGTCACCATTTTTTGTTTTCAGGTATTGCCATATATTTTTTTGTTATCGTGAACAATACATGTCAGTACTTAGCGTGTTGTGGAGTATATATGTACATATATAATCTCACAATATGGTAAATGATCAGGATGACAAGACGAGTTCTATTACGAGTTACTATCCGTCTGTCCACCCGACCGTCCATTCGTCTGTCCATCCGTGCAAGCGATAACTTGAGTAAAAATTGAGATATTTTGATGAAATTCGGTACACATGTTCCTTGGCACCCAAGGAGGGTTGGTATTGCTATATATACCAAGATAGGCGGAATCGGATCATGTTATTTGGAACAAAGCATTTCACAAGAGAGAAGCACCTGCGGCTACAAAATTTTTTTTAAGTGGTCGTGGCCCCACTCTTATAAGTTTTATGTTTAAACCTTTTTTTTTTTTTTTAAAAACTTTTTCTGTTAATAATACTATATTTATTAAATTGCTTGGAAATAAAAAATCTAAAGTAAAGCTGAGTAATGTCAAAAGTTTGTGCAATCAGCGCTGACCTTTTCTGCCTCCAATATACCCTATCTTTAAACCGCTTTAAACCGTTAAGGTTGGTCAAAATATGTGATATTTTAGTGAAATTATGTGGTTTACGAATGAAGTTGGTTTAGACCTCATATTCCTAATGTAATAAGGGGGCGTTCGAGCTATGTAATAATTGCAGCAGTACAGCAACTGTGTTGCATATTTTCTGATACTCTGCTGATGTGCAGACAAAAATTTAGTGTTGCCGATTATTTGCATAAATTGCGTGCAAAAAATGACAGCAGAACGTGATGCTGTTGCAAGTGTTGCCAAAAATTCACGCAGAACGTGATACTATGACAAATTTGCAACATTGCTGTCGTGATTGCCATCTCGAACGCACCCGAATTCTGCTCCTCTGGTTAACATTGATGAGATGCAATATCTCAATATATTAAATTTATCCTCTTAGATTGAGTTTATGTCAGATATGTATATCTTAATTTAGGATTATTTGAATATAATTTTCGCTGGCGGGAACCAAAATATAATTATCAAACTAATTTAGTCTATGAACTATAATATAAGTTAATAAGATACAAATTTGATTGTAACCCATTCACAATTTCGTCGAACAATGAATGTTGAATTCTTTCGCAACATTTTTTACGGTTAAAGTAAGTTAAAGTCGAACTTAGTGCTTCCATACATGTTTGATTTGTTAATATACTAAAATTAAAAATTAGTTGTCACTTAAATACATCATAAAAATATATTTTTCAAATAATATTTAACTCGTTTCATAATTTTTTGTTGTAAACTATTTTTAAAAATTTCCCATGTGTATTTTTGTATTAACATAATTAAACTAACAATAATTATTGCGCCTGAACGCAGTATTCATAAACGTAAATGAAAAATAATTTTGCAGATCCTTTAAAAATTTAATTTTAACCAACTTGCGAAACACACCTATAGCGCGCAAGAGTTTCACCGCAAACGAACTAATTAATTCAAATCTACTATACATAACAATTCTAAATTTCTATGAACGTCATTACCTTCGTTTTACCAATTCGTACACAAATTTGAACAATGCTGTCAAACACTTTAAACAGTGGTTCTCCAAAATGTAAACTCGGAGCTGTTGCTTTTAATTTTAGTTGAAGTTTCTAAATACAGTATTATCGTTACCAACTCAACCCGCCAAAAAAATTTCGGTTGAAGTGTTATCGAACCTCACCTTTTTTTGTGGTATTACAGTTTCCAACTCTGTGTTGACTAGAGTGTCAAAAACAATGTTTTTTATTATTATAATTTTATTTTTACAATTGTGCCTAGTATATAAAAACAAATACTAACAAACAATTCAACAATTATTTTCTAATTAAAATAAAAAATAAAATACTTAAAAGCTCAATGTTAATGAAATATGTACATTTGCTGCTACTGTTCCCGTGCTAGGTCGGAAGGCTTCTTGTCTTCATTTCGTGAGACTTTGCAATTTTGATTATTTCATTTACCACTGAATTCACGCCTAGATCACGGTGTAGGTCAGCGGATATAACGTAACGCATTAACTAAAATCCTTAGTACCTTAATTTGCAAGCGCTGGATGGCGGCAATATAACTTTGGCTTGAGCAACCCCATAGTCTACCTACGGAGCCCAGAGGCCTAGACTGGCTTTAGAACTTGATTGTATATTAACAACTTACTTTGGACTGAAAAACTGGATGTCCTGCCGGTAAAGTTTAGCAAATTTCAAATCAAACTTAGTTTTTTTGACTTGCTATTTACAGCGAAGCTTAGCATCTAAGGTGATACCTTGATACTTAGCACTTAAACGATATGCCGATTTTTTCAATGTAAAGTCGACGTGAATTGATTTGGTGTTGTTTAATTTGATGCGTCACTTAGATGCCCATTTGGTAATTGCATTGAATGCTGTCTGCACTCGTCGAGTAGATACTGAGGTTGATTCTCCAACAAATAAAATGCAAATAATGCATAGCCCCATTGGCCTCGGGAGCATCCGCTTCCAAGCAGTTGTATCTGAACATTATTGCGTTAAATTAGGAAAAATATTAATAGAAAAGGGAAAACAGTTAAATAAACTCCTTTATACGAGGTGTGTTCAAAGGAAAAGGTGCATTTTGATTTTCTGTGTATATACGATTATCAATATTTTGTTTTCGTTATAACCGCGTGCATCATGTGCTTGCATAAGGGTTAATACTATTAGATACAATTTTCTGAGGTAGGTAGACGATACTTTTCTGTAAGGTATAATTGTCGAATGGGTAAATTGTACAAGGCTACTAGTTACATATCACAGGTGACTGAGTCGCCAGTCACCATTTTTTGTTTTCAGGTATTGCCATATATTTTTTTGTTATCGTGAACAATACATGTCAGTACTTAGCGTGTTGTGGAGTATATATGTACATATATAATCTCACAATATGGTAAATGATCAGGATGACAAGACGAGTTCTATTACGAGTTACTATCCGTCTGTCCACCCGACCGTCCATTCGTCTGTCCATCCGTGCAAGCGATAACTTGAGTAAAAATTGAGATATTTTGATGAAATTCGGTACACATGTTCCTTGGCACCCAAGGAGGGTTGGTATTGCTATATATACCAAGATAGGCGGAATCGGATCATGTTATTTGGAACAAAGCATTTCACAAGAGAGAAGCACCTGCGGCTACAAAATTTTTTTTAAGTGGTCGTGGCCCCACTCTTATAAGTTTTATGTTTAAACCTTTTCTTTTTTTAAAAACTTTTTCTGTTAATAATACTATATTTATTAAATTGCTTGGAAATAAAAAATCTAAAGTAAAGCTGAGTAATGTCAAAAGTTTGTGCAATCAGCGCTGACCTTTTCTGCCTCCAATATACCCTATCTTTAAACCGCTTTAAACCGTTAAGGTTGGTCAAAATATGTGATATTTTAGTGAAATTATGTGGTTTACGAATGAAGTTGGTTTAGACCTCATATTCCTAATGTAATAAGGGGGCGTTCGAGCTATGTAATAATTGCAGCAGTACAGCAACTGTGTTGCATATTTTCTGATACTCTGCTGATGTGCAGACAAAAATTTAGTGTTGCCGATTATTTGCATAAATTGCGTGCAAAAAATGACAGCAGAACGTGATGCTGTTGCAAGTGTTGCCAAAAATTCACGCAGAACGTGATACTATGACAAATTTGCAACATTGCTGTCGTGATTGCCATCTCGAACGCACCCGAATTCTGCTCCTCTGGTTAACATTGATGAGATGCAATATCTCAATATATTAAATTTATCCTCTTAGATTGAGTTTATGTCAGATATGTATATCTTAATTTAGGATTATTTGAATATAATTTTCGCTGGCGGGAACCAAAATATAATTATCAAACTAATTTAGTCTATGAACTATAATATAAGTTAATAAGATACAAATTTGATTGTAACCCATTCACAATTTCGTCGAACAATGAATGTTGAATTCTTTCGCAACATTTTTTACGGTTAAAGTAAGTTAAAGTCGAACTTAGTGCTTCCATACATGTTTGATTTGTTAATATACTAAAATTAAAAATTAGTTGTCACTTAAATACATCATAAAAATATATTTTTCAAATAATATTTAACTCGTTTCATAATTTTTTGTTGTAAACTATTTTTAAAAATTTCCCATGTGTATTTTTGTATTAACATAATTAAACTAACAATAATTATTGCGCCTGAACGCAGTATTCATAAACGTAAATAAAAAATAATTTTGCAGATCCTTTAAAAATTTAATTTTAACCAACTTGCGAAACACACCTATAGCGCGCAAGAGTTTCACCGCAAACGAACTAATTAATTCAAATCTACTATACATAACAATTCTAAATTTCTATGAACGTCATTACCTTCGTTTTACCAATTCGTACACAAATTTGAACAATGCTGTCAAACACTTTAAACAGTGGTTCTCCAAAATGTAAACTCGGAGCTGTTGCTTTTAATTTTAGTTGAAGTTTCTAAATACAGTATTATCGTTACCAACTCAACCCGCCAAAAAATTTTCGGTTGAAGTGTTATCGAACCTCACCTTTTTTTGTGGTATTACAGTTTCCAACTCTGTGTTGACTAGAGTGTCAAAAACAATGTTTTTTATTATTATAATTTTATTTTTACAATTGTGCCTAGTATATAAAAACAAATACTAACAAACAATTCAACAATTATTTTCTAATTAAAATAAAAAATAAAATACTTAAAAGCTCAATGTTAATGAAATATGTACATTTGCTGCTACTGTTCCCGTGCTAGGTCGGAAGGCTTCTTGTCTTCATTTCGTGAGACTTTGCAATTTTGATTATTTCATTTTCCACTGAATTCACGCCTAGATCACGGTGTAGGTCAGCGGATATAACGTAACGCATTAACTAAAATCCTTAGTACCTTAATTTGCAAGCGCTGGATGGCGGCAATATAACTTTGGCTTGAGCAACCCCATAGTCTACCTACGGAGCCCAGAGGCCTAGACTGGCTTTAGAACTTGATTGTATATTAACAACTTACTTTGGACTGAAAAACTGGATGTCCTGCCGGTAAAGTTTAGCAAATTTCAAATCAAACTTATTTTTTTTGACTTGCTATTTACAGCGAAGCTTAGCATCTAAGGTGATACCTTGATACTTAGCACTTAAACGATATGCCGATTTTTTCAATGTAAAGTCGACGTGAATTGATTTGGTGTTGTTTAATTTGATGCGTCACTTAGATGCCCATTTGGTAATTGCATTGAATGCTGTCTGCACTCGTCGAGTAGATACTGAGGTTGATTCTCCAACAAATAAAGTGCAAATAATGCATAGCCCCATTGGCCTCGGGAGCATCCGCTTCCAAGCAGTTGTATCTGAACATTATTGCGTTAAATTAGGAAAAATATTAATAGAAAAGGGAAAACAGTTAAATAAACTCCTTTATACGAGGTGTGTTCAAAGGAAAAGGTGCATTTTGATTTTCTGTGTATATACGATTATCAATATTTTGTTTTCGTTATAACCGCGTGCATCATGTGCTTGCATAAGGGTTAATACTATTAGATACAATTTTCTGAGGTAGGTAGACGATACTTTTCTGCAAGGTATAATTGTCGAATGGGTAAATTGTACAAGGGTACTAGTTACATATCACAGGTGACTGAGTCGCCAGTCACCATTTTTTGTTTTCAGGTATTGCCATATATTTTTTTGTTATCGTGAACAATACATGTCAGTACTTAGCGTGTTGTGGAGTATATATGTACATATATAATCTCACAATATGGTAAATGATCAGGATGACAAGACGAGTTCTATTACGAGTTACTATCCGTCTGTCCACCCGACCGTCCATTCGTCTGTCCATCCGTGCAAGCGATAACTTGAGTAAAAATTGAGATATTTTGATGAAATTCGGTACACATGTTCCTTGGCACCCAAGGAGGGTTGGTATTGCTATATATACCAAGATAGGCGGAATCGGATCATGTTATTTGGAACAAAGCATTTCACAAGAGAGAAGCACCTGCGGCTACAAAATTTTTTTTAAGTGGTCGTGGCCCCACTCTTATAAGTTTTATGTTTAAACCTTTTCTTTTTTTAAAAACTTTTTCTGTTAATAATACTATATTTATTAAATTGCTTGGAAATAAAAAATCTAAAGTAAAGCTGAGTAATGTCAAAAGTTTGTGCAATCAGCGCTGACCTTTTCTGCCTCCAATATACCCTATCTTTAAACCGCTTTAAACCGTTAAGGTTGGTCAAAATATGTGATATTTTAGTGAAATTATGTGGTTTACGAATGAAGTTGGTTTAGACCTCATATTCCTAATGTAATAAGGGGGCGTTCGAGCTATGTAATAATTGCAGCAGTACAGCAACTGTGTTGCATATTTTCTGATACTCTGCTGATGTGCAGACAAAAATTTAGTGTTGCCGATTATTTGCATAAATTGCGTGCAAAAAATGACAGCAGAACGTGATGCTGTTGCAAGTGTTGCCAAAAATTCACGCAGAACGTGATACTATGACAAATTTGCAACATTGCTGTCGTGATTGCCATCTCGAACGCACCCGAATTCTGCTCCTCTGGTTAACATTGATGAGATGCAATATCTCAATATATTAAATTTATCCTCTTAGATTGAGTTTATGTCAGATATGTATATCTTAATTTAGGATTATTTGAATATAATTTTCGCTGGCGGGAACCAAAATATAATTATCAAACTAATTTAGTCTATGAACTATAATATAAGTTAATAAGATACAAATTTGATTGTAACCCATTCACAATTTCGTCGAACAATGAATGTTGAATTCTTTCGCAACATTTTTTACGGTTAAAGTAAGTTAAAGTCGAACTTAGTGCTTCCATACATGTTTGATTTGTTAATATACTAAAATTAAAAATTAGTTGTCACTTAAATACATCATAAAAATATATTTTTCAAATAATATTTAACTCGTTTCATAATTTTTTGTTGTAAACTATTTTTAAAAATTTCCCATGTGTATTTTTGTATTAACATAATTAAACTAACAATAATTATTGCGCCTGAACGCAGTATTCATAAACGTAAATGAAAAATAATTTTGCAGATCCTTTAAAAATTTAATTTTAACCAACTTGCGAAACACACCTATAGCGCGCAAGAGTTTCACCGCAAACGAACTAATTAATTCAAATCTACTATACATAACAATTCTAAATTTCTATGAACGTCATTACCTTCGTTTTACCAATTCGTACACAAATTTGAACAATGCTGTCAAACACTTTAAACAGTGGTTCTCCAAAATGTAAACTCGGAGCTGTTGCTTTTAATTTTAGTTGAAGTTTCTAACTACAGTATTATCGTTACCAACTCAACCCGCCAAAAAAATTTCGGTTGAAGTGTTATCGAACCTCACCTTTTTTTGTGGTATTACAGTTTCCAACTCTGTGTTGACTAGAGTGTCAAAAACAATGTTTTTTATTATTATAATTTTATTTTTACAATTGTGCCTAGTATATAAAAACAAATACTAACAAACAATTCAACAATTATTTTCTAATTAAAATAAAAAATAAAATACTTAAAAGCTCAATGTTAATGAAATATGTACATTTGCTGCTACTGTTCCCGCGCTAGGTCGGAAGGCTTCTTGTCTTCATTTCGTGAGACTTTGCAATTTTGATTATTTCATTTACCACTGAATTCACGCCTAGATCACGGTGTAGGTCAGCGGATATAACGTAACGCATTAACTAAAATCCTTAGTACCTTAATTTGCAAGCGCTGGATGGCGGCAATATAACTTTGGCTTGAGCAACCCCATAGTCTACCTACGGAGCCCAGAGGCCTAGACTGGCTTTAGAACTTGATTGTATATTAACAACTTACTTTGGACTGAAAAACTGGATGTCCTGCCGGTAAAGTTTAGCAAATTTCAAATCAAACTTAGTTTTTTTGACTTGCTATTTACAGCGAAGCTTAGCATCTAAGGTGATACCTTGATACTTAGCACTTAAACGATATGCCGATTTTTTCAATGTAAAGTCGACGTGAATTGATTTGGTGTTGTTTAATTTGATGCGTCACTTAGATGCCCATTTGGTAATTGCATTGAATGCTGTCTGCACTCGTCGAGTAGATACTGAGGTTGATTCTCCAACAAATAAAATGCAAATAATGCATAGCCCCATTGGCCTCGGGAGCATCCGCTTCCAAGCAGTTGTATCTGAACATTATTGCGTTAAATTAGGAAAAATATTAATAGAAAAGGGAAAACAGTTAAATAAACTCCTTTATACGAGGTGTGTTCAAAGGAAAAGGTGCATTTTGATTTTCTGTGTATATACGATTATCAATATTTTGTTTTCGTTATAACCGCGTGCATCATGTGCTTGCATAAGGGTTAATACTATTAGATACAATTTTCTGAGGTAGGTAGACGATACTTTTCTGTAAGGTATAATTGTCGAATGGGTAAATTGTACAAGGGTACTAGTTACATATCACAGGTGACTGAGTCGCCAGTCACCATTTTTTGTTTTCAGGTATTGCCATATATTTTTTTGTTATCGTGAACAATACATGTCAGTACTTAGCGTGTTGTGGAGTATATATGTACATATATAATCTCACAATATGGTAAATGATCAGGATGACAAGACGAGTTCTATTACGAGTTACTATCCGTCTGTCCACCCGACCGTCCATTCGTCTGTCCATCCGTGCAAGCGATAACTTGAGTAAAAATTGAGATATTTTGATGAAATTCGGTACACATGTTCCTTGGCACCCAAGGAGGGTTGGTATTGCTATATATACCAAGATAGGCGGAATCGGATCATGTTATTTGGAACAAAGCATTTCACAAGAGAGAAGCACCTGCGGCTACAAAATTTTTTTTAAGTGGTCGTGGCCCCACTCTTATAAGTTTTATGTTTAAACCTTTTTTTTTTTTTTTAAAAACTTTTTCTGTTAATAATACTATATTTATTAAATTGCTTGGAAATAAAAAATCTAAAGTAAAGCTGAGTAATGTCAAAAGTTTGTGCAATCAGCGCTGACCTTTTCTGCCTCCAATATACCCTATCTTTAAACCGCTTTAAACCGTTAAGGTTGGTCAAAATATGTGATATTTTAGTGAAATTATGTGGTTTACGAATGAAGTTGGTTTAGACCTCATATTCCTAATGTAATAAGGGGGCGTTCGAGCTATGTAATAATTGCAGCAGTACAGCAACTGTGTTGCATATTTTCTGATACTCTGCTGATGTGCAGACAAAAATTTAGTGTTGCCGATTATTTGCATAAATTGCGTGCAAAAAATGACAGCAGAACGTGATGCTGTTGCAAGTGTTGCCAAAAATTCACGCAGAACGTGATACTATGACAAATTTGCAACATTGCTGTCGTGATTGCCATCTCGAACGCACCCGAATTCTGCTCCTCTGGTTAACATTGATGAGATGCAATATCTCAATATATTAAATTTATCCTCTTAGATTGAGTTTATGTCAGATATGTATATCTTAATTTAGGATTATTTGAATATAATTTTCGCTGGCGGGAACCAAAATATAATTATCAAACTAATTTAGTCTATGAACTATAATATAAGTTAATAAGATACAAATTTGATTGTAACCCATTCACAATTTCGTCGAACAATGAATGTTGAATTCTTTCGCAACATTTTTTACGGTTAAAGTAAGTTAAAGTCGAACTTAGTGCTTCCATACATGTTTGATTTGTTAATATACTAAAATTAAAAATTAGTTGTCACTTAAATACATCATAAAAATATATTTTTCAAATAATATTTAACTCGTTTCATAATTTTTTGTTGTAAACTATTTTTAAAAATTTCCCATGTGTATTTTTGTATTAACATAATTAAACTAACAATAATTATTGCGCCTGAACGCAGTATTCATAAACGTAAATGAAAAATAATTTTGCAGATCCTTTAAAAATTTAATTTTAACCAACTTGCGAAACACACCTATAGCGCGCAAGAGTTTCACCGCAAACGAACTAATTAATTCAAATCTACTATACATAACAATTCTAAATTTCTATGAACGTCATTACCTTCGTTTTACCAATTCGTACACAAATTTGAACAATGCTGTCAAACACTTTAAACAGTGGTTCTCCAAAATGTAAACTCGGAGCTGTTGCTTTTAATTTTAGTTGAAGTTTCTAAATACAGTATTATCGTTACCAACTCAACCCGCCAAAAAAATTTCGGTTGAAGTGTTATCGAACCTCACCTTTTTTTGTGGTATTACAGTTTCCAACTCTGTGTTGACTAGAGTGTCAAAAACAATGTTTTTTATTATTATAATTTTATTTTTACAATTGTGCCTAGTATATAAAAACAAATACTAACAAACAATTCAACAATTATTTTCTAATTAAAATAAAAAATAAAATACTTAAAAGCTCAATGTTAATGAAATATGTACATTTGCTGCTACTGTTCCCGTGCTAGGTCGGAAGGCTTCTTGTCTTCATTTCGTGAGACTTTGCAATTTTGATTATTTCATTTACCACTGAATTCACGCCTAGATCACGGTGTAGGTCAGCGGATATAACGTAACGCATTAACTAAAATCCTTAGTACCTTAATTTGCAAGCGCTGGATGGCGGCAATATAACTTTGGCTTGAGCAACCCCATAGTCTACCTACGGAGCCCAGAGGCCTAGACTGGCTTTAGAACTTGATTGTATATTAACAACTTACTTTGGACTGAAAAACTGGATGTCCTGCCGGTAAAGTTTAGCAAATTTCAAATCAAACTTATTTTTTTTGACTTGCTATTTACAGCGAAGCTTAGCATCTAAGGTGATACCTTGATACTTAGCACTTAAACGATATGCCGATTTTTTCAATGTAAAGTCGACGTGAATTGATTTGGTGTTGTTTAATTTGATGCGTCACTTAGATGCCCATTTGGTAATTGCATTGAATGCTGTCTGCACTCGTCGAGTAGATACTGAGGTTGATTCTCCAACAAATAAAGTGCAAATAATGCATAGCCCCATTGGCCTCGGGAGCATCCGCTTCCAAGCAGTTGTATCTGAACATTATTGCGTTAAATTAGGAAAAATATTAATAGAAAAGGGAAAACAGTTAAATAAACTCCTTTATACGAGGTGTGTTCAAAGGAAAAGGTGCATTTTGATTTTCTGTGTATATACGATTATCAATATTTTGTTTTCGTTATAACCGCGTGCATCATGTGCTTGCATAAGGGTTAATACTATTAGATACAATTTTCTGAGGTAGGTAGACGATACTTTTCTGTAAGGTATAATTGTCGAATGGGTAAATTGTACAAGGGTACTAGTTACATATCACAGGTGACTGAGTCGCCAGTCACCATTTTTTGTTTTCAGGTATTGCCATATATTTTTTTGTTATCGTGAACAATACATGTCAGTACTTAGCGTGTTGTGGAGTATATATGTACATATATAATCTCACAATATGGTAAATGATCAGGATGACAAGACGAGTTCTATTACGAGTTACTATCCGTCTGTCCACCCGACCGTCCATTCGTCTGTCCATCCGTGCAAGCGATAACTTGAGTAAAAATTGAGATATTTTGATGAAATTCGGTACACATGTTCCTTGGCACCCAAGGAGGGTTGGTATTGCTATATATACCAAGATAGGCGGAATCGGATCATGTTATTTGGAACAAAGCATTTCACAAGAGAGAAGCACCTGCGGCTACAAAATTTTTTTTAAGTGGTCGTGGCCCCACTCTTATAAGTTTTATGTTTAAACCTTTTTTTTTTTTTTTAAAAACTTTTTCTGTTAATAATACTATATTTATTAAATTGCTTGGAAATAAAAAATCTAAAGTAAAGCTGAGTAATGTCAAAAGTTTGTGCAATCAGCGCTGACCTTTTCTGCCTCCAATATACCCTATCTTTAAACCGCTTTAAACCGTTAAGGTTGGTCAAAATATGTGATATTTTAGTGAAATTATGTGGTTTACGAATGAAGTTGGTTTAGACCTCATATTCCTAATGTAATAAGGGGGCGTTCGAGCTATGTAATAATTGCAGCAGTACAGCAACTGTGTTGCATATTTTCTGATACTCTGCTGATGTGCAGACAAAAATTTAGTGTTGCCGATTATTTGCATAAATTGCGTGCAAAAAATGACAGCAGAACGTGATGCTGTTGCAAGTGTTGCCAAAAATTCACGCAGAACGTGATACTATGACAAATTTGCAACATTGCTGTCGTGATTGCCATCTCGAACGCACCCGAATTCTGCTCCTCTGGTTAACATTGATGAGATGCAATATCTCAATATATTAAATTTATCCTCTTAGATTGAGTTTATGTCAGATATGTATATCTTAATTTAGGATTATTTGAATATAATTTTCGCTGGCGGGAACCAAAATATAATTATCAAACTAATTTAGTCTATGAACTATAATATAAGTTAATAAGATACAAATTTGATTGTAACCCATTCACAATTTCGTCGAACAATGAATGTTGAATTCTTTCGCAACATTTTTTACGGTTAAAGTAAGTTAAAGTCGAACTTAGTGCTTCCATACATGTTTGATTTGTTAATATACTAAAATTAAAAATTAGTTGTCACTTAAATACATCATAAAAATATATTTTTCAAATAATATTTAACTCGTTTCATAATTTTTTGTTGTAAACTATTTTTAAAAATTTCCCATGTGTATTTTTGTATTAACATAATTAAACTAACAATAATTATTGCGCCTGAACGCAGTATTCATAAACGTAAATGAAAAATAATTTTGCAGATCCTTTAAAAATTTAATTTTAACCAACTTGCGAAACACACCTATAGCGCGCAAGAGTTTCACCGCAAACGAACTAATTAATTCAAATCTACTATACATAACAATTCTAAATTTCTATGAACGTCATTACCTTCGTTTTACCAATTCGTACACAAATTTGAACAATGCTGTCAAACACTTTAAACAGTGGTTCTCCAAAATGTAAACTCGGAGCTGTTGCTTTTAATTTTAGTTGAAGTTTCTAACTACAGTATTATCGTTACCAACTCAACCCGCCAAAAAAATTTCGGTTGAAGTGTTATCGAACCTCACCTTTTTTTGTGGTATTACAGTTTCCAACTCTGTGTTGACTAGAGTGTCAAAAACAATGTTTTTTATTATTATAATTTTATTTTTACAATTGTGCCTAGTATATAAAAACAAATACTAACAAACAATTCAACAATTATTTTCTAATTAAAATAAAAAATAAAATACTTAAAAGCTCAATGTTAATGAAATATGTACATTTGCTGCTACTGTTCCCGCGCTAGGTCGGAAGGCTTCTTGTCTTCATTTCGTGAGACTTTGCAATTTTGATTATTTCATTTACCACTGAATTCACGCCTAGATCACGGTGTAGGTCAGCGGATATAACGTAACGCATTAACTAAAATCCTTAGTACCTTAATTTGCAAGCGCTGGATGGCGGCAATATAACTTTGGCTTGAGCAACCCCATAGTCTACCTACGGAGCCCAGAGGCCTAGACTGGCTTTAGAACTTGATTGTATATTAACAACTTACTTTGGACTGAAAAACTGGATGTCCTGCCGGTAAAGTTTAGCAAATTTCAAATCAAACTTAGTTTTTTTGACTTGCTATTTACAGCGAAGCTTAGCATCTAAGGTGATACCTTGATACTTAGCACTTAAACGATATGCCGATTTTTTCAATGTAAAGTCGACGTGAATTGATTTGGTGTTGTTTAATTTGATGCGTCACTTAGATGCCCATTTGGTAATTGCATTGAATGCTGTCTGCACTCGTCGAGTAGATACTGAGGTTGATTCTCCAACAAATAAAATGCAAATAATGCATAGCCCCATTGGCCTCGGGAGCATCCGCTTCCAAGCAGTTGTATCTGAACATTATTGCGTTAAATTAGGAAAAATATTAATAGAAAAGGGAAAACAGTTAAATAAACTCCTTTATACGAGGTGTGTTCAAAGGAAAAGGTGCATTTTGATTTTCTGTGTATATACGATTATCAATATTTTGTTTTCGTTATAACCGCGTGCATCATGTGCTTGCATAAGGGTTAATACTATTAGATACAATTTTCTGAGGTAGGTAGACGATACTTTTCTGTAAGGTATAATTGTCGAATGGGTAAATTGTACAAGGGTACTAGTTACATATCACAGGTGACTGAGTCGCCAGTCACCATTTTTTGTTTTCAGGTATTGCCATATATTTTTTTGTTATCGTGAACAATACATGTCAGTACTTAGCGTGTTGTGGAGTATATATGTACATATATAATCTCACAATATGGTAAATGATCAGGATGACAAGACGAGTTCTATTACGAGTTACTATCCGTCTGTCCACCCGACCGTCCATTCGTCTGTCCATCCGTGCAAGCGATAACTTGAGTAAAAATTGAGATATTTTGATGAAATTCGGTACACATGTTCCTTGGCACCCAAGGAGGGTTGGTATTGCTATATATACCAAGATAGGCGGAATCGGATCATGTTATTTGGAACAAAGCATTTCACAAGAGAGAAGCACCTGCGGCTACAAAATTTTTTTTAAGTGGTCGTGGCCCCACTCTTATAAGTTTTATGTTTAAACCTTTTTTTTTTTTTTTAAAAACTTTTTCTGTTAATAATACTATATTTATTAAATTGCTTGGAAATAAAAAATCTAAAGTAAAGCTGAGTAATGTCAAAAGTTTGTGCAATCAGCGCTGACCTTTTCTGCCTCCAATATACCCTATCTTTAAACCGCTTTAAACCGTTAAGGTTGGTCAAAATATGTGATATTTTAGTGAAATTATGTGGTTTACGAATGAAGTTGGTTTAGACCTCATATTCCTAATGTAATAAGGGGGCGTTCGAGCTATGTAATAATTGCAGCAGTACAGCAACTGTGTTGCATATTTTCTGATACTCTGCTGATGTGCAGACAAAAATTTAGTGTTGCCGATTATTTGCATAAATTGCGTGCAAAAAATGACAGCAGAACGTGATGCTGTTGCAAGTGTTGCCAAAAATTCACGCAGAACGTGATACTATGACAAATTTGCAACATTGCTGTCGTGATTGCCATCTCGAACGCACCCGAATTCTGCTCCTCTGGTTAACATTGATGAGATGCAATATCTCAATATATTAAATTTATCCTCTTAGATTGAGTTTATGTCAGATATGTATATCTTAATTTAGGATTATTTGAATATAATTTTCGCTGGCGGGAACCAAAATATAATTATCAAACTAATTTAGTCTATGAACTATAATATAAGTTAATAAGATACAAATTTGATTGTAACCCATTCACAATTTCGTCGAACAATGAATGTTGAATTCTTTCGCAACATTTTTTACGGTTAAAGTAAGTTAAAGTCGAACTTAGTGCTTCCATACATGTTTGATTTGTTAATATACTAAAATTAAAAATTAGTTGTCACTTAAATACATCATAAAAATATATTTTTCAAATAATATTTAACTCGTTTCATAATTTTTTGTTGTAAACTATTTTTAAAAATTTCCCATGTGTATTTTTGTATTAACATAATTAAACTAACAATAATTATTGCGCCTGAACGCAGTATTCATAAACGTAAATGAAAAATAATTTTGCAGATCCTTTAAAAATTTAATTTTAACCAACTTGCGAAACACACCTATAGCGCGCAAGAGTTTCACCGCAAACGAACTAATTAATTCAAATCTACTATACATAACAATTCTAAATTTCTATGAACGTCATTACCTTCGTTTTACCAATTCGTACACAAATTTGAACAATGCTGTCAAACACTTTAAACAGTGGTTCTCCAAAATGTAAACTCGGAGCTGTTGCTTTTAATTTTAGTTGAAGTTTCTAAATACAGTATTATCGTTACCAACTCAACCCGCCAAAAAAATTTCGGTTGAAGTGTTATCGAACCTCACCTTTTTTTGTGGTATTACAGTTTCCAACTCTGTGTTGACTAGAGTGTCAAAAACAATGTTTTTTATTATTATAATTTTATTTTTACAATTGTGCCTAGTATATAAAAACAAATACTAACAAACAATTCAACAATTATTTTCTAATTAAAATAAAAAATAAAATACTTAAAAGCTCAATGTTAATGAAATATGTACATTTGCTGCTACTGTTCCCGTGCTAGGTCGGAAGGCTTCTTGTCTTCATTTCGTGAGACTTTGCAATTTTGATTATTTCATTTACCACTGAATTCACGCCTAGATCACGGTGTAGGTCAGCGGATATAACGTAACGCATTAACTAAAATCCTTAGTACCTTAATTTGCAAGCGCTGGATGGCGGCAATATAACTTTGGCTTGAGCAACCCCATAGTCTACCTACGGAGCCCAGAGGCCTAGACTGGCTTTAGAACTTGATTGTATATTAACAACTTACTTTGGACTGAAAAACTGGATGTCCTGCCGGTAAAGTTTAGCAAATTTCAAATCAAACTTATTTTTTTTGACTTGCTATTTACAGCGAAGCTTAGCATCTAAGGTGATACCTTGATACTTAGCACTTAAACGATATGCCGATTTTTTCAATGTAAAGTCGACGTGAATTGATTTGGTGTTGTTTAATTTGATGCGTCACTTAGATGCCCATTTGGTAATTGCATTGAATGCTGTCTGCACTCGTCGAGTAGATACTGAGGTTGATTCTCCAACAAATAAAATGCAAATAATGCATAGCCCCATTGGCCTCGGGAGCATCCGCTTCCAAGCAGTTGTATCTGAACATTATTGCGTTAAATTAGGAAAAATATTAATAGAAAAGGGAAAACAGTTAAATAAACTCCTTTATACGAGGTGTGTTCAAAGGAAAAGGTGCATTTTGATTTTCTGTGTATATACGATTATCAATATTTTGTTTTCGTTATAACCGCGTGCATCATGTGCTTGCATAAGGGTTAATACTATTAGATACAATTTTCTGAGGTAGGTAGACGATACTTTTCTGTAAGGTATAATTGTCGAATGGGTAAATTGTACAAGGGTACTAGTTACATATCACAGGTGACTGAGTCGCCAGTCACCATTTTTTGTTTTCAGGTATTGCCATATATTTTTTTGTTATCGTGAACAATACATGTCAGTACTTAGCGTGTTGTGGAGTATATATGTACATATATAATCTCACAATATGGTAAATGATCAGGATGACAAGACGAGTTCTATTACGAGTTACTATCCGTCTGTCCACCCGACCGTCCATTCGTCTGTCCATCCGTGCAAGCGATAACTTGAGTAAAAATTGAGATATTTTGATGAAATTCGGTACACATGTTCCTTGGCACCCAAGGAGGGTTGGTATTGCTATATATACCAAGATAGGCGGAATCGGATCATGTTATTTGGAACAAAGCATTTCACAAGAGAGAAGCACCTGCGGCTACAAAATTTTTTTTAAGTGGTCGTGGCCCCACTCTTATAAGTTTTATGTTTAAACCTTTTCTTTTTTTAAAAACTTTTTCTGTTAATAATACTATATTTATTAAATTGCTTGGAAATAAAAAATCTAAAGTAAAGCTGAGTAATGTCAAAAGTTTGTGCAATCAGCGCTGACCTTTTCTGCCTCCAATATACCCTATCTTTAAACCGCTTTAAACCGTTAAGGTTGGTCAAAATATGTGATATTTTAGTGAAATTATGTGGTTTACGAATGAAGTTGGTTTAGACCTCATATTCCTAATGTAATAAGGGGGCGTTCGAGCTATGTAATAATTGCAGCAGTACAGCAACTGTGTTGCATATTTTCTGATACTCTGCTGATGTGCAGACAAAAATTTAGTGTTGCCGATTATTTGCATAAATTGCGTGCAAAAAATGACAGCAGAACGTGATGCTGTTGCAAGTGTTGCCAAAAATTCACGCAGAACGTGATACTATGACAAATTTGCAACATTGCTGTCGTGATTGCCATCTCGAACGCACCCGAATTCTGCTCCTCTGGTTAACATTGATGAGATGCAATATCTCAATATATTAAATTTATCCTCTTAGATTGAGTTTATGTCAGATATGTATATCTTAATTTAGGATTATTTGAATATAATTTTCGCTGGCGGGAACCAAAATATAATTATCAAACTAATTTAGTCTATGAACTATAATATAAGTTAATAAGATACAAATTTGATTGTAACCCATTCACAATTTCGTCGAACAATGAATGTTGAATTCTTTCGCAACATTTTTTACGGTTAAAGTAAGTTAAAGTCGAACTTAGTGCTTCCATACATGTTTGATTTGTTAATATACTAAAATTAAAAATTAGTTGTCACTTAAATACATCATAAAAATATATTTTTCAAATAATATTTAACTCGTTTCATAATTTTTTGTTGTAAACTATTTTTAAAAATTTCCCATGTGTATTTTTGTATTAACATAATTAAACTAACAATAATTATTGCGCCTGAACGCAGTATTCATAAACGTAAATAAAAAATAATTTTGCAGATCCTTTAAAAATTTAATTTTAACCAACTTGCGAAACACACCTATAGCGCGCAAGAGTTTCACCGCAAACGAACTAATTAATTCAAATCTACTATACATAACAATTCTAAATTTCTATGAACGTCATTACCTTCGTTTTACCAATTCGTACACAAATTTGAACAATGCTGTCAAACACTTTAAACAGTGGTTCTCCAAAATGTAAACTCGGAGCTGTTGCTTTTAATTTTAGTTGAAGTTTCTAAATACAGTATTATCGTTACCAACTCAACCCGCCAAAAAAATTTCGGTTGAAGTGTTATCGAACCTCACCTTGTTTTGTGGTATTACAGTTTCCAACTCTGTGTTGACTAGAGTGTCAAAAACAATGTTTTTTATTATTATAATTTTATTTTTACAATTGTGCCTAGTATATAAAAACAAATACTAACAAACAATTCAACAATTATTTTCTAATTAAAATAAAAAATAAAATACTTAAAAGCTCAATGTTAATGAAATATGTACATTTGCTGCTACTGTTCCCGTGCTAGGTCGGAAGGCTTCTTGTCTTCATTTCGTGAGACTTTGCAATTTTGATTATTTCATTTACCACTGAATTCACGCCTAGATCACGGTGTAGGTCAGCGGATATAACGTAACGCATTAACTAAAATCCTTAGTACCTTAATTTGCAAGCGCTGGATGGCGGCAATATAACTTTGGCTTGAGCAACCCCATAGTCTACCTACGGAGCCCAGAGGCCTAGACTGGCTTTAGAACTTGATTGTATATTAACAACTTACTTTGGACTGAAAAACTGGATGTCCTGCCGGTAAAGTTTAGCAAATTTCAAATCAAACTTATTTTTTTTGACTTGCTATTTACAGCGAAGCTTAGCATCTAAGGTGATACCTTGATACTTAGCACTTAAACGATATGCCGATTTTTTCAATGTAAAGTCGACGTGAATTGATTTGGTGTTGTTTAATTTGATGCGTCACTTAGATGCCCATTTGGTAATTGCATTGAATGCTGTCTGCACTCGTCGAGTAGATACTGAGGTTGATTCTCCAACAAATAAAATGCAAATAATGCATAGCCCCATTGGCCTCGGGAGCATCCGCTTCCAAGCAGTTGTATCTGAACATTATTGCGTTAAATTAGGAAAAATATTAATAGAAAAGGGAAAACAGTTAAATAAACTCCTTTATACGAGGTGTGTTCAAAGGAAAAGGTGCATTTTGATTTTCTGTGTATATACGATTATCAATATTTTGTTTTCGTTATAACCGCGTGCATCATGTGCTTGCATAAGGGTTAATACTATTAGATACAATTTTCTGAGGTAGGTAGACGATACTTTTCTGTAAGGTATAATTGTCGAATGGGTAAATTGTACAAGGGTACTAGTTACATATCACAGGTGACTGAGTCGCCAGTCACCATTTTTTGTTTTCAGGTATTGCCATATATTTTTTTGTTATCGTGAACAATACATGTCAGTACTTAGCGTGTTGTGGAGTATATATGTACATATATAATCTCACAATATGGTAAATGATCAGGATGACAAGACGAGTTCTATTACGAGTTACTATCCGTCTGTCCACCCGACCGTCCATTCGTCTGTCCATCCGTGCAAGCGATAACTTGAGTAAAAATTGAGATATTTTGATGAAATTCGGTACACATGTTCCTTGGCACCCAAGGAGGGTTGGTATTGCTATATATACCAAGATAGGCGGAATCGGATCATGTTATTTGGAACAAAGCATTTCACAAGAGAGAAGCACCTGCGGCTACAAAATTTTTTTTAAGTGGTCGTGGCCCCACTCTTATAAGTTTTATGTTTAAACCTTTTCTTTTTTTAAAAACTTTTTCTGTTAATAATACTATATTTATTAAATTGCTTGGAAATAAAAAATCTAAAGTAAAGCTGAGTAATGTCAAAAGTTTGTGCAATCAGCGCTGACCTTTTCTGCCTCCAATATACCCTATCTTTAAACCGCTTTAAACCGTTAAGGTTGGTCAAAATATGTGATATTTTAGTGAAATTATGTGGTTTACGAATGAAGTTGGTTTAGACCTCATATTCCTAATGTAATAAGGGGGCGTTCGAGCTATGTAATAATTGCAGCAGTACAGCAACTGTGTTGCATATTTTCTGATACTCTGCTGATGTGCAGACAAAAATTTAGTGTTGCCGATTATTTGCATAAATTGCGTGCAAAAAATGACAGCAGAACGTGATGCTGTTGCAAGTGTTGCCAAAAATTCACGCAGAACGTGATACTATGACAAATTTGCAACATTGCTGTCGTGATTGCCATCTCGAACGCACCCGAATTCTGCTCCTCTGGTTAACATTGATGACAATTCATGTGTATTTTTGTATTAACATAATTAAACTAACAATAATTATTGCGCCTGAACGCAGTATTCATAAACGTAAATAAAAAATAATTTTGCAGATCCTTTAAAAATTTAATTTTAACCAACTTGCGAAACACACCTATAGCGCGCAAGAGTTTCACCGCAAACGAACTAATTAATTCAAATCTACTATACATAACAATTCTAAATTTCTATGAACGTCATTACCTTCGTTTTACCAATTCGTACACAAATTTGAACAATGCTGTCAAACACTTTAAACAGTGGTTCTCCAAAATGTAAACTCGGAGCTGTTGCTTTTAATTTTAGTTGAAGTTTCTAAATACAGTATTATCGTTACCAACTCAACCCGCCAAAAAAATTTCGGTTGAAGTGTTATCGAACCTCACCTTGTTTTGTGGTATTACAGTTTCCAACTCTGTGTTGACTAGAGTGTCAAAAACAATGTTTTTTATTATTATAATTTTATTTTTACAATTGTGCCTAGTATATAAAAACAAATACTAACAAACAATTCAACAATTATTTTCTAATTAAAATAAAAAATAAAATACTTAAAAGCTCAATGTTAATGAAATATGTACATTTGTTGCTACTGTTCCCGTGCTAGGTCGGAAGGCTTCTTGTCTTCATTTCGTGAGACTTTGCAATTTTGATTATTTCATTTACCACTGAATTCACGCCTAGATCACGGTGTAGGTCAGCGGATATAGCGTAACGCATTAACTAAAATCCTTAGTACCTTAATTTGCAAGCGCTGGATGGCGGCAATATAACTTTGGCTTGAGCAACCCCATAGTCTACCTACGGAGCCCAGAGGCCTAGACTGGCTTTAGAACTTGATTGTATATTAACAACTTACTTTGGACTGAAAAACTGGATGTCCTGCCGGTAAAGTTTAGCAAATTTCAAATCAAACTTATTTTTTTTGACTTGCTATTTACAGCGAAGCTTAGCATCTAAGGTGATACCTTGATACTTAGCACTTAAACGATATGCCGATTTTTTCAATGTAAAGTCGACGTGAATTGATTTGGTGTTGTTTAATTTGATGCGTCACTTAGATGCCCATTTGGTAATTGCATTGAATGCTGTCTGCACTCGTCGAGTAGATACTGAGGTTGATTCTCCAACAAATAAAATGCAAATAATGCATAGCCCCATTGGCCTCGGGAGCATCCGCTTCCAAGCAGTTGTATCTGAACATTATTGCGTTAAATTAGGAAAAATATTAATAGAAAAGGGAAAACAGTTAAATAAACTCCTTTATACGAGGTGTGTTCAAAGGAAAAGGTGCATTTTGATTTTCTGTGTATATACGATTATCAATATTTTGTTTTCGTTATAACCGCGTGCATCATGTGCTTGCATAAGGAGCCAATAAGTAGTTTGTTTTTGACAACAGAAAAGGTTAGTCACGTTTTTGTGTGCTCTTCGATTTTTGACTTTTAACGAAACGTGGTCCTATTCCCAAAATTGAAGAAACCAATAAAAATAAAGCGTTTCGCCACAATTGATGAGATCGAGTCAGAATCAAAGAAAGAGCTGATGGCCACACCGGAAAGCGCATTTCGGAAGGGTTTCGATAATTGGAAAAAGCGTTGGCACACATTATATCCGAGGGGGATTACTTTGAAGGAGACAAAATAGATACTGATGAATAAGAAAGTACTTTTAAAAAATTTTAAAAATTCACCTTTTCCTTTGAACACATTTCGTATATAATTTTAAACAATGGGTGCGTTCGAGCTACCTAATAATTGCAGCAGTACAGCTATTGTGTTGCATATTTGCTGATACTCTGCTGATGTGCAGACAAAAATTTAGTGTTGCCGATTATTTGCATAAATTGCGTGCAAAAAGTGACAGTAGAACGTGATGCTGTTGCAAGAGTTGCCAAAATTCACGCAGAACGTGATACTTTGACAAATTTGCAACAATGCTGTCGTAATTGCCATCTCGAACGCACCCTATTTTAATTACTTACTAGGTAGGTGAAAAATTAATTGAGCTAGAAAATCCCGAATTGGTTAAGGGCCCGTGGGAAGTGTTTTAAACAAAAAGCGCCGATACTATCTACTATTCCTAGTAATACACTTTTTGAGTAAAATTTTCATATTGAAGCATTTTGCGCCTCTTCAGTCGTTTGTGTTTTATTCGCTACTCACAATTACGGTGTTCATAATATTTAAAACCTCCTTAAAAACAAAAAGATTCCTTAATAACCATTCCGAAAATAACCATTTAGTTGTTAGTAAAACTTTGGCTTACTTGGTGTTAGGAAGTTCGCAATTTATTAAAGTAATCACGAAGTCAACATTTTCATCATCGTAATATAAATCAAAACTAATCTCCATTTCCATTCCTGAGTTATGACGGAATTTAATTGCTTTGATTTTTTTTTTGGGTTAATCTGAAGTTGAATTGCTTCAACTGAATTTTTAAATCTTTATTTTTCGGTTTCTATTCCATAACCAACAGTAGTTTTAGAAGCTTGATATCTTATATTACACACTTATGTACATAGGCGCACATAATTATTTACACATCACCCAGTTTACCATAAAACGGTTTTATCTTTGAAATAACAAAAACCAGCTTATTGGTTTGTTGTAAACAAATCTTTATTCATATCTTAGATATTTAAAAACAAAAATAATTCAACAAATTTATTTTCCAATTTAAATAACTTTACAAAAATTACGTATTAAACATTCGTTCTACGATCCAGCCGATCCGAACAGCGCGGTTCGTTTTATCTTTTCCATACGATACCGGTCCTGGCGATTAACTTTTATTCGTATCCGGTTGTTATTTTGACATCGGCCACCGAACTTATTTTTAAAATTTATTGTGCATACATTCATTGTTTCTACAACATTAAATATACAATATATATAAGTTAAATAAATTGCTAACTCCCCATACGCGGGCATTTTTATTAAAAAAAATTGCGACATTTTCTTTGAAAGAAAGCATGTGCTACTTTTAGATATATAGTGTGTGCTCCCCAATATCTTGGGTACAACTTTAAATATGGTCCTTCGAGCCTTACCGAAAGGCACCCTCGGATTTTTATAAAAAAAAACAAAAATTAGAAGAATAAATAAGAAGAATAATATATAATTATATTAAAAACAATTGTGGTGACAAAAAACAAAACAAAGGGCGGTAACAAAGGGCAATGATACCTAAAAAATATAAATAAATATAACAAGTGAATAACGAGTGCCGTGCAGGGGAGTAATAAACTCATATACAATAAAATTAAAAAAAAGGCCAGTGACATAAAACTATACACAAATATTCGTGTAAAACAATAAACGGGCGCGAAACTTAAAAGCACCCAATGGAATGCGATATCTGACCAGTTTTCATATCTTACTGAGCCAATATCCGCAATAGCAATTTCGACCCCGAAGGATGGTTTTAGCCAATTATGATACAAGCGAATTCTCAAACAATCTAAACGATATCAGTATCTCCAGATACTTGGCCACAATCGCCCACATAATATCGTACGCAACATAATAGTAATTGCCCTAAAAAATCAAAAAATCGAAAAATCGACACCTCATAGTTGCCTAAATTTTTATAATTATAAAAGAATTCAAAAATAAAATTAAGGGATCACCATACTCCCAATGTAATACAGTGACGCACCTAGACTTACAAAAAGCAAAGGTGGCCTTATCGTATCTGTCTAAGCGCTCCTCACATGGGTGATATATTTGAATCAGCTATAAAAAAGCTTCAAATCCTAAAGTAAGTAGATGGGTATTTCACACATAAGCCATTCTCAATTTACGGTTAATCACTGTACTCTCGCAAGATCCCTCTTCAAAGGTTTGAAAGGAGCACCCATTCTGGCCATATCTGAGCCAGGCGGAGTCGATATAATAATATAATAACACAGAAAAAGTTCGTTCGGTTTTTATCTAAGAGATGGCGATATTGTCCATAGTACTAGTGTAACTCAGTACGTTGTGAGCGCTCGTCAAAGATGGACACCAGCAAAGAGAAAATTCGCTATATTTTAAAATTTTTCTTCGATCAAAGCGAAAAAGCAGCCAAAGCGGCTGAAATATTAATTTAGTTTATGGGCCCGATACTGTAAACGAACGTGTAGCACAAAAGTGGTTTGATAGGTTCCGTTCCGGTAATTTCGATGTCAAAGATGCACCACGCGTCGGGAGGCCTGTCGTCTAAAGTTGCGATAAAATCATGGAAATAGGGGAAACAGACCTTCACGTGAGCACTTATTTAATTGCTGAGGAACTAAAGATAAGCCAGAAAACCGTTTGGAACCATTTGGATAACCTTGGATTCAAAAAGAAGCTCGATGTTTGGGTGCCACACGAACTAACGCAAAGAAACATGATGGACCAATTTCCATCTGCGAATCGCTGCTGAATCGCAACAAAATTGACCCGTTTCTGAAACGGATTGTGACTGGCGATGAAAAATGGGTCACTTACGACAACATCGAGCGCAAACGGTCGTGATCAAAGCTAGGGGAAGCGGCCCCGTCGGTGGCCAAGACCGGATTGACGGCCAGGAAGGTTTTGCTGTGTGTTTTGTGGGATTGGCAAGGAATCATCTACTACGAGCTACTCCTCCATGGCCAAACGCTCAATCCGGCCCTCTATTGCCAACAACTGGACCTCTTGAAGGCAGCACTCATCCAGAAGAGGCCATCTTTGATCAACAGAGGCCGAATTGTGTTCCATCAGGACAACGTCAGGCCACACACGTCTTTTGTGAAGCACCAGAAGCTCCGGGAGCTCGGATTGGAGGTGCTAATGCATCCACCTTATAGTCCGTACCTGGCACCAAGTGACTATATATAATATTTTTAATATATTCTATTTTCCAAATAATATTTAATTCGTTTCATAATTTTTTGTTGTAAACTATTATTTTAAAATTTCTCATGTCTATTTTTGTATTAACATAATTAAACTAACAATAATTATTGTGCCTGAACGCTGCATTCCTAAAAGTAAATAGTAAATAATTTTTCAGATCCTTTAAAAATTTCGTTTTAACCAACTTGTGAAACTGAGCCCTACAGCCCGCAGGAGTTTCACCGCAAAAGAATTAATTAATTCAAATCTACGATACATATTAATTGAAAATTTCTATGAACGTCATTACTTTCCATTTAATTATCCTTCATTTTACCAATTCGTACGCAAACTTAAGCAATGCTGTCAAATACTTCAAACAGTGTTTCTCCAAAATGTAAACTCAGAGCTGTTGCTTTTAATTTTAGTTGAAGTTTTTAAATACCGTATTACGGATACCAACTCATTCAAAAAAATTTCGGTTGAAGTGTTGTCGAACTTCACCTTTTTTGTAGTATTACGGTTTTCAACTCTGTGTTGACTAGAGTGCCAAAAAACACATTATGATAATTTTTTATTTTTACAATTGTACCTAGTATATAAAAGGAAAATACTAACAAACAATTCAACAATTTTTTTCTAATTAAAACAAAAAACAAAATACTTAAAAGCTCATCATTAATGAAATACGTTTGCTGCTACTGTTCCCTTGCTAGGTCGGAAGGCTTCTTGCGTTTCAACCGGAATTCTGAGCATTAACTAAAGTCCTTGGTACCTTAATTTGCAAGCGCTGAATGCCAGCAATAGAGCTTTGCATTGAGCAACCTCATAGTTGGCCTCCGTAGGCCCAGACTGGCTTTAGAACTTGATTGTATATTATCAACTTATTTTGGACTGATAAAATGGATCTCCTGCCAACTAAGTGGTAAAGTTTCGGAAACTTCATATCCAGCTCACTCCTTTTTGAAGTGGAACTTCTTTGCGCTCGTTGGGCTGTAATTCCAGTATCGAATGAAACAAAAAAGCGACAGGAAATATTAATGTTAATGTTAATGCAGAGAATGTTAATAAATAGAGAAGGCGCAAATGTTAGCTGTGCTAAAATTTAAATTATTAAAAGAGAACATCGAAAATGCGCAAATTCGAAAAATAAATTACACCACGTCAGAAAGGAACTCTAAAAATGAACCAAGCAAATTTTCCCCACCTTATAAGGAAATTGCAAATGTATGTATGCGCAGATGTTTTTTGGCATACGTAATAATGAAAATTCGAATAACAAAAATAAATAATAAATTTTGAAGAACATAATGAATGAAAAAGAATAACGAGGGTAAAATTAAACTTAAATTAAAATAAATGTAATAAAAAAGTTTATAAAAATTAAAAGAGGAATTAAACAACACCTATGATTGCAATAAAGAGCTGTGCTATACACGCGGAGACACGAACACTACACATTTATTTTGTTCTAATCCGTGAACTCAAACAGCAATCGTCGTTTAGTTGTTGCAAATGACCAATTTGTATGTTTATATTTTATTCGCATGTCCAAGTAAATTTGCATATATATAGGCATGTGTACATATGTATGTATGTCCCTCAATATACAATAATATTTGTAAAAAATTAAGCTTTAGCGCAAGCCACAAAAAAAAATCGCAGACGCACCATCATTGACCAATAAGATTCGGGTAAACTCGTGCTATATTTTCTAATTTTTTTTATTACAACGACAACAAATTCATCCATGAGGGGCGCGCGTATGCTACAAAACGAAATGCGATCGTTTATAATCCTGAACTGCGCTCTTTTTTTCTGTGCGCCTGGTCAACCCCATTTGGTTTTCATATGGAATTCCTACCGCAAGTGCGCGAAAATACAATGAAAATTAATTTAATTGAAATAAATGTTTTAAGTAAAATTGAAGATCAGCCAAAATTTCAAGTTTACAATTTGTACCACTAAAAATCTATTGCTCACAAGCTGCTTCTTCATTATGATGCTAAAAATCTGAAATTGAAGAATTTGTCTGATGTTCCCTTCAGAAAGGAGAATTGACAACATGGCATATTAGCGACTATATATATATGACATTATATTATAAAACACACATATTAAATTATAAACTCCATATAGTACTTTTATAATTTTACTTATTATAATTATTTCATAGTTTTTCGATTTTGCCCATTCTATCTAAATACGACGCTATAAAAATACAGCCGGTAGTCGTAGTATTTTAAAAGAGCATAAGTCAATTTTCAATATCAAAGCACTGCAAAAAGGACAAACGCGACAACATAGCCGAACGACATTGTCGCAAAATTGTGGATTCAAAAAAATTTTGTCAACTCCGTGAAGCTGCGCAAAATTCGGCGTCAATATGTATGCTAGCTCCTATGCACGTATGTTTGTCGATAAAGTTGTCATTTGGGTTTTTTCAACGTTTTGTCAAAACAAAATTTTTTCGTTTCCGCGAGAACTAGCCGTTACTTCCATGGCGTTCCACCGGCGTTATCATATCATTATATTGCTTAATGTGTATAGAAAAATACTGATATCTTAGGGTTTATTTACATAATATTATAATATTAAATTTACTTAGAAATATTATAATATTATATTTACTTAAAAATATTAATAGACATAAATTCATACTTATTTAAACCTTTTTAAAATAAACTCGATTAATTAAAATATTATGTGGTAGTGCACCCCTTGCTTGCGATCGTTCAACTTGCTTCGTTCTAGCTGTTCTCGTAAACATTCTCTGGCCAAAGTTTACGGGCTCACGCAGTAGACTTGACGAACACAGTACACGAAACATGGATAAACAATGAAGAAGCTGTGGATGTGCCGAACTTCGATTGTGTCGTCCATTTCAAACGTCCCAAGGTAAGAGATGGGGGGTAGCTGTCTACCATAACTCCACTGTCAGAATTAATATTGTCTCTCCACATATGGATATGAATTTACAACAAATTAACTGGTTGGCTGTGAATGCTGCTGCAGTTGGAGATATTTCTGCAGCCGAATTTGTCATAGAAAGCGGACAACTATCTTTTTTCATTAACTTAACACCCTTCAAAATTCCAGAATAATGAATAGTGGCTTCTGTTATCGGGGAAATATTTCTATCTCATAAAACTTCCTCGCTAGGGTGAGTATTTTCATTTCAAGTGCCCATCGAGATCCATGAAGATCACTTCTATCGCATAGCTTTCTAGGCTGTTTTTTTTTTTGACATATTTAATGTGATACCTAGATACTTAGCACTGTTATGATATGGTATAAGAGTATTATTTATATAAATTGAACGACATGCCGATTTTTTCAATGTAAAGTCGACGTTAATTGAATTGAAGTTGTTTAATTTGATGCGCCACTTCGATGCCCACTTTGTTATTGCCCTGAGTGCTGTCTGCACTCGTCGAGTAGATATTGAGGTTGATTCTTCAGCAAATAAAATGCAAATAAAGCATTGGTCCCAACACGCTTACCTCGGGAACACCCGCTTCGAAGCATTTTGATTTGAACATTACTGCGTTGAAGTCGTGCTTACATTGGCAGATCTCGCAAGCTGACTAAAAGGAATCCCAAAATTACTTCCACGCAGATGGCAGCAGAAGTTCGTAAAGAAACTAGGAAAAATATTCACGTAGAAACAGTACGCAGGACTTTGCAACGTGCTGGCTACAGTTCAAGAATAGCGCGAAAAAAACCTCTCAGCAAGGCTAATAAAAAAAGGGTAGACTTCACAAAAGCATACGCCACCTGAGTTCTGAACGTAAATTCAACATTTTTCAGTCAGATGGCAGAATACGGGTCTGAAGGAAACCCAATACTAAACTAGAGAAAAATAACACGATAAATACTGTTAAAATTTTTGCTATTTCACAGACAAAACCGTTTTAATGGTAAACTGAGTGATGTGTGAATAAATATGTCCGCCTATGTAGAATTAGTTTTATTTTGCGTTAGTCGTTTGTATTTCCATGATATTTTCACAATCAAAATTAATATGCGAAAGTGTAGTTTTTCTGTATATGTGCCTTCATTTGTATCATCACGTTGTTCATTCTTGCTAATTCACACTGCTTGCTATCAATTGTGTTAGATCAGAGAATTTTTTCACTTTAAAAAAATAAAAAAATATGATCTCACAAAAAACGAATTAATTTCCTCTTTCATTACTGCCGAAGTTTCGCATCATATTACTTATAATTACGTTGGTGCCAGGACCTGCCGAATTACAGCGGATGAGTTAGAACTACATACATTTTGTCAAGAAATGTTGTAAATAAGCTTTGTTCGTATGAATATAAAGTGTTTCATTTTGCTATATATAAATATATCATATTAAAGAAGCAAAACAAACTGTGCACAATTTCGAATAAACAACTTCATATCTACATATCTGTTTAGGATTAGTTACATTAGTTTAAGTTTATTTTCTAATAATGTCAAGGTTGATCTGGCAATACTGTCTTATCTTAGTTTTATATTTGTCACCTCTCGTTTATTATTCATTCCCTTTACAATTATCTTTGTTGATGCATACTTAAGGTTACGGTATTTTAAATTCCGTTGAACTCCTATAAATGTCGGAGGACATGTATGTGTGTACGAACTCTTCTCTGATTGTAACTCGGAGCTGATCGTACAGATCCCAATAAAGCATTGAGACCCGCTGGTAAGTTAATTATTTAACATTTTGGTGCCTCCTGTGAGGACAAATATTTTTAATTTCGTTTTGTAATTGCGGTTTTGAGATTTCATGGCGGAGCTCAATTAGCGTACATTAGTAATAAAAGCAATAAAGCGCATACATTCATGTGTCTCGGAAGGTGTAATGGAAGGTAGTGATGTGTTTCACTTTCAACAAAAGCTCAAGTCGCTTGAATCACATTTTGAGCGCTTCATGGAGAATCATAATCGTCAGGTTGGAGGAGAGGGCCCTCCAAGATTAGGTCGCATGATGCACTTTTGGAATCAGTAGAGGAGCTGTATACTGCCGCATGCAGCAGACTTAATCGTCTCATCGCATCGTCAAGGGTTGAATCTAATGTCGCTGACGGAGCGCACAATTGTCCCACAACATCTCTGGATGGCCATTTGGAGGATCTCAAATTGGACCCGTTAGCTATCCCGTTATTTGGTGGAGACATGTGTAAATGGTTAGCGTTCAAAGATGCTTTGAAACACTGGTACATAATTCGGCATACCCAGAAGCGTTTAAATTGGGAAAACTTCGTCAGACAGTCAATGTGGCTACTGTTCCTTTAATTGGTGGAATATACTCGGGTGGCTATCAAGAGGTGTGGTAGGCTCTCAAGGACCGCTATGACAATAAGGAGCAGCTAGCGGAAATACACGTATCCCGTTTTCTTAACCTTAAAACAGCTACCCAGAAGTCATCACAATCGTTATTGGCTATTGTGGACACGGTTCACGAGTCGCTGCGCGCATTGCGTGTTATGGGTATCCCCATAAATCAGTGGGATGCGTTAGCTCTACCAATAGTGGTGACAAAGCTTCCGGCGATAACAAAGCGAGATTGGTGTATGAGGTGCTCCAGTACAGAAATACTCCAGTTAGAAGACCTTTTGAAATTTCTGGAAAGACGTGCTCATACATAGGCTTGCTCCTGAACCATCGGTCTCATTAATGGTTTGCCGTCAGCAACGACCAGTGAGGACATGTGGCTACCCCGGATGCAGCTACATTATTGGCTCTTAGTATCGAGCAACGATTTGAAGCCCTAAAGAGACTGAAGATGTGTTACAACTGCTTACGTAAGGGTCATTCTTATCGACAGTGTTCATCTGGTAGCTGTCGAAATTGTAGTCGTAAGCACAACACAATCCTATGCCGATACAAGTTCATCAATACGTCAACGCTTGCATCTACAACGACGCCGACCGTATGCAATGGGGTACCTGCGGAGGTACCAACAACCGCAACAGCATGACTAGTTGCACATGCAAGGCCTCTCGCTGCCAACCCAAAGCCGGTAACCCTTTTAGCAACCGCGCGTGAGTTATATAATAATAATATTGGGTTTATTATTTTGATTTATTTATTAAGTTCAATATATCCACCTTTACGTTTGATGGCAATACTAAGACTAAAAGACATTAGGTTTGCTTACAACTATTTGTACTATCGACAGAACATTCATGTTATTCTGTTGTGTTCTTATTTTAAGTAAATATATTTGGATAAGTTCTTATCTGTTACTGATAATTACAATACATTATTATGTGTATATGTCATGAGACATGTTTTTAATAAGGATTTGTTGATGTATTTGGGTTCGTGAGTATGATAAGGAATGTTATCTTCCTTAACTCTCCCCTCTGTTAAAATGAAATATCCTCATTTAAAAGGCGCTGTGTTTGGAGTCGCTGTACTTCCATTTCATACACCTGCTCGAAAAGCTCGCGTTTTTTGGCTTCTTGTTTTATCTGGTAACATTTACATGCCTTTACTGAGGCGTATATAAATAATCCTAATATTATTACTAAAAGAATAGAATAGCTTATTAATTGTAAAGGGCGCTCCTCAACAGGAATTATGTATTTGTACATTTCTTGTATATTAGAAAATTTATAATTCGATTTGGATTCTAGTATTTTCATAATTTTGATTCGTTCATTTTGATGACCATGTATTATATTTTTTATTTTTTGGTCATGGTTAAAATATGTCTTATTATCTAAAGTAGTGATAATATTAAACTGAATTAATTTTTTGCCTGTAATATTTTGGCCGTTCCATATATGGTTTCCGTCAATTATAATATTTCCGTGATCTAATATTAATAATGGCACATTGTTTTCTTGAACAATATTACAATACGCTTTGTCCTTATTTAGTAAAGGGATGGTACAATTATCTTGCAATTCTTGTTTACAAATATTTATTCCTACATTATTTTTTCACTTAGATACTCTAATAAATTTATTTTCACATTATGCTATTTTTCTTTCAATTTGTAATTTTCCATGTTTGTAGGCTAACGGAATTAAATTGTATAATTTACATTTATTATTAACGATAGGGTATTTATATATTGTGATTATCGCATTCACATCGCAGTACATACATACGTGGATATCCGAATATTCTAATATATTTATGACAGGAACATCAAAAATTTCATTTGAAATCAATTCGTGAATATTGTTCAAGTTTAAAGTTCCAGAGTAAAAATTTCCATTTCTAGCAAAACTAATTGTATTTGTAATTGTTTCTAACTCTTTGTAAACTTCTCTGATTACAAATTCTTCTACAACAGATTTCGGATCTAATTTTTCTAATAATTTTTCTAACTGAGAGTTAATCTTCCTTTGTTTGTTATTGTTTTCAATTAAGTAATTTAAGCCTGTTCTTATTTCTATTAAATCGTCATGGTCTGGTGTTCCTGTGACGAATTTTATAATTGAGCCTAAAAAAGGACAAGAATATCCTCTTCTTCGGATTTGCATTATACCTGTTCCTCATTATATTTTCGTACGGTGTAAGTATAGTCGTTAAATTGGCTACATGGTACAAAAATTGTGTCTTCAAATAAATACACTATGTCTGTCTCAGTCAAAACAAATTTTCTATTACTGAGTTCAGTCACTAAATCTGCAAAAGAGGAGTAAATTGTAAATAATATAATACCGCTGTACATGCTGTAGCCTGTCTTCGAATGCTGTCTTTATGGATAATTTTTCCTCTGTCAGTTAGAATGGTTGCACCGCGATCTTCTTTTACAGTATGTTTACTATATTTATTGCCACTTTTATTCCGTCTGTCCGTTCGGGAATAAATTATATCTACTGACTTATATGTGATTGTCTTTCTACCTTTATTGTGATGATTTAATACTCTTTTCTTGATTTTTGAGTAAAATATCTTCTATTTCTAGATACTTGTCCCGATTGAAAAATACGTCTTCCGGTTTGTATCCTGTAGTTGAATGGATAGTTTTATTGTACTGTCGTACCGCGCTAAACAATTCTTCGCCAGGAGTTGTTTTGTTTTCGCTAGCTAAACTTGTCGAAATTTCGATTAGCGTACTGTGAACTCGTTCAACTTGACCCATTGTAAAAATCTAAGCTAAGCTTATACAATGACTTGACCGTTCGTTGTTGAATGGTGTATTGGAGTCAATGCATGTGTAATTTGAAGTCTGTTATACACTGCCTTCGTTACGTTTCCTACGAACACATTTTCGTTATTAGTCATAAGATGTTTGGCGTTGGGGTACACTTGAGATAATATTTCCTCTATGTACTCATGACAATTTAGTTTGTTTTCTAGTTGTCGTAAGTAACAATATTTTGAGTACTTATCAATAGAGCTGATGTACATTATGTTGTTCATGTGAAATATATCCATCTGTATGTATTCCCCTACTTTTGTTGGAATTGGAGATTTTCCTATAGGTTGTTTGTTTGGATGTCTTTCATACTTGTGTTGTAAACAAATTTCACATTTTATTGTTTCTGTTCTACACATTTCCTTCACGTTGGGCCAAAAATGTGTAAGTAAAATTTCTTGTGTGTTATTTTTGTAATTGCGGTGAGCACGTCTGTGTGGCTTTACTACTAGTTCCTTTTGTTCATGTTTGAATGTCATCTTTGACATGAAATAATATTTCCTCGTCTATTTTTAAAGCGTTCGTGACAGTTGGTCTTGCACCTTCTTTTAATTTTTCTATTAAGTAATTCTTGTCTTTGTAGTGGATTGTATGACGTACTCTATTTGGAAAAATTGTTTTCGTTGATACGCCTACGTTGGCTTGATCATAAATAGGTACAATTTGATTTTTAAATGAATAAAGGTGAACTTTCTGCTGAATGTTTAGAACAATCAGTAGTCGCATTTATTTGTTGTCTTGATAAATCGTCTGCTACAACATTTTGGTGTCCTGGTTTATAAACAAGTTTTGCTCCATATTCTTCAATTAAATTTTTCCACCTTTTTAATTTCGTATTCAGATTCTTGTCTGATATTGAATATATGAGGGACTCATGGTCTGTGTAAATAGTTAAATTTTTTTTAAGTGACCAAACTATGGCTAATAGTTCTTTTTCATTTGTGCTATAATTCTGTTCAGTATCATTTAATGTTCTTGAAATGAAGGCAATTGGTTGTTTATTATGAGATAGGACTGCCCCAATATCAAAATTACTTGCATCAGTAGTTAAATCAAATGGTTTCGAGAAATTTGGTTGAAAGAGTTCTGTTTGTTCCTGAAGTGCTATTTTTATTTTTTGCAGTGCATCCAGTGCTGCCTCGTCTAATTTTATGTCTACTTCGGAGCTCTGATTTTTTCTTATCATTCCTTGATCTTCTCTTAAATGAGTAGTTAAGGGTTTAGTGATAGATGCAAAATTCCTAATAAATTTTCTATAATAACTAGCTAATCCTAAAAATGACCTTAGTTCTTTAAGCGTTTTTGGAACTGGGAAATTTTTTATTGTTTCAATCTTGTTTGATCCATAGTAATCCTGTTATGCTTATTGATGTGGCCAAGATACTCCACTGAGTCTTGAAAAAAATGTGACTTTTCGTCGGAAATTTTCATATTGGCTTTATGTAGTGCATTTATTATAGTTGAAACGTGTTCAATATGTTCTTTGGGTGAGGAAGAGAATATTAATACATCGTCTATGTATACATATGCAAATTTACCAATATATTCTCGTAAGATATCGTCTAAATCACCGTTGAAAGTTTGAAGGTGCGTTTTTCAACCCAAACGGATATCGGATTCCTTTATTAAAATTTGATGGAATCCTGATTCTAAATCTATAGCTGAAAATACTTTTGCTTTTCCTAAATTTTGGATAGTCATATTTACATCAGATATTGGATATCTATCTGTGATTGTCTGAGCATTAATTTTTTGGAAATCAACTACCATTCTCCTTTTTGGCTTACCTTGTTCGTCAGTGACTTTTTTTGGAACAGTCCATATGGGTGAATTATATGGGCTTTTACTTGGTTTAATAATTCCATTTTGTAATAACTCGCTAATTTCTTTAGTCACAAAGTCGTTATCCGCAATGGGATATGGATATTGTTTTGTCCATATTAGTTCCTCTGTCTGGGTCCTAATTGTCGCCTGAATAGTTGTAGTGAAAGGAATATTTTCACTTATTTGAACGTTTTTTATCATTAGTTTTCTAATGTCTTCTTCGTATTGAGGGTTATTGATAGTAAAATTAATTTTTTGTTCTACGTTATGGGTCACTTCCTTCTGGTACTTTAAACTATAATCAAATAAATTCAGTTCTGCTTTAAGAGTTCTAAGTCCCTGTTCTCCTAATATCATATCGAATTCATTTAGCTTATCTATTTCATAATATACTAAATCATATCCATATGTCCCAATCACTTTTTTTGAATTAATGACTGAAAAGCCATGTAAAGTTTTTGTTTTAAAAGGAATAATTTGTATTGACTTACCGATTTTACATTTGTCGAAACCATTTAATAATTATATTAAGTTGAATGTGTTAATCCACATTTTGTTTTGATACAAGGCAACCCGTTTTTTTGCCTAAAAAAGTACTCCGTGTCTCAAAATGTTCATCGTAGTCTGCTTGTGCGGTTTGATTGATGCGTTGCATGTTTTGTTGATGGAAGTTTTGTGACGAGACGTTCCTATCTCTTTTGAATGAATTTTGTTGGTGAGGTGGATTCCTTGGTTGATTGAAGTAATAAGTTGGCCTCTGATACTGCTGCGAACTGTCCACTTCCATTAGTTCTGGTGCAAGTTGTTGTTGCGGTTGATATTTCCTCTGTACTCTGACGTTTGGTCTGTATTGATGATGTTGTCTGTCCTCTCTATGTGAATAAACTTGGCCTTCGCTGAAGCGAGGATTATATTTCCTTTTATCATCAGGTTGATGGAATCGTTGTTGCTCGTTCCTCCTTGGCAGGTTAGAATGTATCTCGAATTGGCGATTCACATTGTCGTGGTAAATAGTACTAGCTACTGCGTAAGCTGTTTCCAAATCTTTAGGGTTATAACTATACAATGACCCACTTATATATTTGCTATTTAACCATAGGATGAAGGTCCTTACTTAGCAGGAAGCCCTGGTTTGCATAGTCTTTCATAGAACCACTGTTTTGGTTTTCGGACATCTTAATTCTTGATAATGAATTCGGCTAAGGTTTTCCTTCCTTGTACGATCTTTTTCATTTCCTCTAAAAGGACGTATAGTGGCCTTTGGCCCGCAAACGTGTAATCCAATCTATTTATTATGGAATAAAAATTCATCTTCGTGTTGTGCTTTGTAAGAATATCTGCTGCTGCTCCTGTTATTTTTGTGCGTACTATACCAAGTGCACTGTAGTATCTAGGGTGGTTGGTGAATCCTTTTATACCATCCATAAAGGTCCATACTTGCGATCTCCAGCATCTATATTGATCTTTGTTTCCATCGAACCGTGGAAGTGCTTTGAATAATTCCAGGTCAATTTCCATGGGGTCGTTTATGTGCAAGCGTATTGCTTCGTGTTCATAGATAAAATGATCCGAAACTCCTCTCTTTGCCTTTCGAGAGAGCTCATGAACTTTCAGTGCTGCCAAAAAAAACCACGAGTTCACGAGCTACTGAACAGATGACAACCAAAACAATGAACTACTACTAAGAATCCCGCAGAAATAAATTGCGAAATCAGTGGGTAATTTGTGAGATCAGATTTTTTGTTAACTTTTACGTATATTTGTAATCTTTATTTAAAGAGTTTTAATATATTTAAATAAGCGGGTATTTTCTCGCAAAGTATTGTTTTGCTTAGCAGTACCAATTGTCAACGTATTATTACTTATTTTGGTTAGAATTCCCAGCAAATGTTATGTAAACTTTGACTTCCGAATAAATTATCAAAAGATATTTGTTTATTGAGTATATAAAAAGGAAATAAGAATCATGTTAAGCTTATTTAAAACTTGTAAGTGTGAAATATTAAAATATTTTGTTAAATTTAATTTAAAAAGTAAATTTTGAAAATCTTTTGTGATCAAAATATACACGTACATATATTTAGACATCATATAGGATATCTAGCTTGTTAAACTAATTTTATTTATGTATATTTTACTGTAAAATGGAAACCGAAAAATACCCAAGAAATACATTAAAAAATCTCAAAACGTATTTTTTTCACTAGTGGCACCATTGTCAAATGTTATAAAAAATGTGGACTTTTACAGCGCTCTCTCGATTCAAAGAGTTTCGGATCATATTATCCATGTTCGTGTTGATCTACCATCGATACTCCTTTAAACGATTGGCTTGATTCAATCGATGATAGTCGATTTTGCATCTCAATGCTTTGCTGCTGCAAAGTTTGAGTTAGTACGTCGATGTGTGCGCGTAGTTGTGCCATTTCTGATGTCATCGTAACTGATTCTGATTTTCTACAACTGCAGTGGATTTTTGCCCTTTTTCCCTTCCGGAAGTTCTTGAGGTGCTCCAGTTTTAAATGGTTCCTCAGAATTCTGTTTTTGTTCCAATTTTTCAGGAACCTGATATGTCTTTCTTTAAGACCGTGCATTTTGGTTTTTTAAGTATTATATTTCAAAGACTGGCTGGAAAGCAAGTTGATTTGCTATCCCGGTTGAGCCCCCAGTTAAAAATTAATAATATTGGGTTTATTATTTTTATTTATTTATTGAGTTCAATATATCCACCTTTACGTTTGATGGCAATACTAAGACTAAAATACATTAGGTTTGCTTACAACTATTTGTACTATCGACAGAACATTCATGTTGTTCTGTTGTGTTCTTATTTTAAGCTGATAAATATATTTGGATAAGTTCTTATCTGTTATTGATAATTACAATACAATATTATGTGTATATGTCATGAGACATGTTTTTATGTTTACAGCTGATAAGGATTTGTTGATGTATTTAGGTTCGTGAGTTTGGGATGTAGAGCAGGTTCGCCTCCACGCGGTGCATCCTGGGTAACGCTAAATGACCTGCGGCCTTCACGGCCTTTATAACTCCTACGGATTTGACCTTTGCTCGACACGGACTTAGCTTGGACTATTAGATGGATCGGTTTGAACCCTGGGCTGGTGGTCGTGGTATTCTGTCACCTGAGTATGTAGGGGTGACACCCTGCAGAAATGGCTGATGGGCTAATACCAAGGCCGCCTCCGTCCCGTTAAAACCATGGCAGGCCTCAGAGTACGTTCCCCTCCTGTCATCATTAAGTTGGTGTGGTAGGTGTTTGTTGAGATGACTCCTTCTTTGCGCAGGTCGGCTCTGAACGCACTGCCTCATAAGGGCGTGCGTCAACCCCCGCCTTGGCCTCGTAACCGAGAAAACCTTGGGACCATTTAAAGGCGACTACCTTTCCAGGAGACGGATAGCGACTCTGAGTGGGGACCCAATTACAATGAATACAAAACAACAACAACAAAACTTAAACAAGGACGAGGGAGGAAGCGGGTCGAAATCGACCTCTTCAAAAGTGGTCAGTTCCCTTGGGGGGCATCCCCACCGATGGGGACGAAACCGTCTCCGCCGAAGGGTGAGAAGAACGGGGGTGACCGGCTTACCATCGCTAGGGGCGGTAACGTGGGGGGAGTGGGCAGGAATCTGCCGACGGACACCTTAGGCAGGGCAGAAGTGCGCGGCGGAATCGCCAGCACTAGCAGAGGAACCTCTGTTAAGTACATGGGGGGCGCGGGGCCCTCAGTGAAAGCTAAGGGCTCCGGGGGGAAACGCCAGACTACAGCTAAAAAGCTGAAGTCGGACCGTCGGCTGGCTACCAAGATTTTGGAGCGCTACGGTGGCAAGCAGGCTGACCAGGAAACTGATCAGCATGCTAGCACACTGGAGTGGGCCAAAAGGGTGCTAAGCGACGTCAATGTCGGGAAAGGGGTTCCGAGCGTACTCCCCGCGTCGATGAAGCGACAGAGGTCGCAGGAGGGGGAATCCTCCCTCGGTAAGAAGCCTCGAGTCGGAGCGGCACCGATGTTTAGCGAAATCGCTAAACTCGCCAGCTCAATTGAGCTCGGGGTATACGACAGCAGCAGGGGAGATGGAGCCATCTCCCATGAAGAGTGGAAGCGGGTAGCGGCTGCTATCTCCGCAGTGTTCATGAAGGTGGTCAGGGGTAGCCCTGGACCACCCCCTAGATGTGAAAGTGCCGGGTGGAATCTCGGCTTACACAAACTTGTAAGGTGTGCCGACGAACGGTCGGCATTCCTTTATAAGGAGGCGGTAGCCAGGGTGGGGGAAGTATGGAAGGGAGCAAGGCTCGAGGCGGTGGCCAAATCGGATCTTCCGATGCGACCTCGTGCTCGTGTCTGGCTTCCGACCGAACCCTCCACCCCGACCGAAATTGAAGAGATATTGCGGTACTGCAATCCATCTTTTCCCACCCAGGACTGGAAGGTGGTTAGGCTGGAGAGGACCGAGGAACCATATCGGCAAGCGCTGATACTCCTAAATAAGGAGTCCCTCGCTCCTCTCAGCAGTGCAAAGGGGGCCATAAGCTATGGCTTCGAGAGGGTCGTCCTCAGGATTCTCCCAAATGAAGCCAGGGCTGATGGCGAGTCACCACCAGCTGAGGTGCAAGAGAGTGGGAGAGCGACCCACTCTAAAATGGATATCGACCCCATCCTCTCGGATACGGTGAGCACGGGGGGCGGATCGTCAGTCGATGATGGATCCGTTTTCAGTCTCGACCGTCTGTTTGAGGCTGCTGGGGTCGATAGTACGGATGAAGGTGCGGATCTCGCACTGCTGGAGAGGAGTTTGGAGGATGAGGATCCTCCAAATTAACCTCCAGCACTCGAAGGTGGCCTCCGCCGATCTAGTGCTTCGTCTAGGACGGGACGAAGCCGACGTTGTCCTTATCCAGGAACCGTGGCTGAGCAGCAACGGTATCTCTAGTCTAAGGACAAAGAGCCACAAGCTCCTGGCCGCAAACAGTACAGGTAGAACCAGAGCCTGCTTGTTAATCAGAAACGAGCTTAACGTTTTTCTTTTACATAAGTTCAGCAACGAGGACGTCGTCGCTGCTAGACTGGAGGACAGCGCTGGAGAACTCTGGCTGTTCTCAGCCTACATGACGCACGACGACGAGGTGGAGCCACCTCCGAACCTGCTGAGAGGAGCCCTGGCAGAGGCCAGGCGCAAAGGAGCCGGTGTCTTAATAGGCTCGGATGCAAATTCAAGGCACACCGTCTGGGGGAGCTCGGACATTAACACAAGATGTGAGTCACTCTTTGATTTTATTTGTAGAGCAGATCTTTCTATTTGTAATAGGGGGAACAGCCCTACTTTTGTTACTGCTAGCAGGGCGGAAGTCCTTGACATTATGCTAGCCTCTAGAGAAATCGCTCCCTTGATTTCGGAATGGAGGGTTCTAGACGACCATTCATTCTCGGATCATAGATATATTGGTTTCAGCTTGAAAGCCTCATGCCCGGAACTCAAAACCTATAGAAATTTTAGGAATACCAACTGGGTCCGGTACTGCAGGATCAGCTCTGCCACCCGCACCCGACAGGGATTCGATCCTATCGGCGGATGCGGTTGATGAGCTCGTCGAGATTTTCAGCTCTGTTAGTAGAACAACTCTTGACAGCTCCTGTCCTCTGAGAACTCAGAAAATCAAAGGGAAACCCCTTGGTGGACTTCGGAGCTAACGGAGATCAGATCTTCGAGCAGAAGACTGTTCAACAAAGCCCGTAGAAGCGGCTCTGGCGACGACTGGGCGTTGTACAAGGCCGGACTGGCCATCTACAAGTCCGAGTTGAAGAAAGCCAAGAGAGTTTCTTGGAGAGCCTTCTGCGGTAGTGTAGAGGGCTGTCATGAGTCCTCACGATTTAGGCGCATTCTTGCAAAAAACCCTACTCCAGTGGGGTATCTAAAAAATGCAGATAGTAATTGGACAACGAGTAGCGAGGAGTCGTTGAAACTACTCCTGGATGCTCATTTTCCACTAAATCACTCTGCTGAAGAAGTATCACTGGGGGAGCTGCAGGAGGGCTGTACAGCCTTTTTGGACCTTCTGGACGATCGTCACCTTACTTGGGCGCGGAAATCCTTCAAGCCCTTTAAGTCCCCGGGGCCCGATGGCATTATTCCTGCGCAATTGCAGCGCACGATCAAGATGTCATTGAGCTGGCTGGCCCCTATCTACGCGAACTGCGTCAGATTAGGCCATGTCCAAAGGTCTGGAGACAGGTTAAGGTTGCTTTCATTCCGAAGGCCGGCAAAAGCTCTCACGTCTGTGCGAAAGATTTCAGACCCATCAGCCTATCCTCGTTTTTGTTGAAAACACTGGAGAGGCTTATGGATCTGTACATTAGGAGCAGAATACCGAGGGGTAAACTGTTACGGGCGCAGCATGCATATATCAAGGGCAAGTCAGTCGACACTGCTTTGCATGATGTAGTGTCATGGCTGGAGATAGCTCTCAAGCACAAGGAATTTGCTGTGGGCACCTTCCTCGACATCGAGGGGGCCTTCAACAATGTGCGACCAGAGGCAGTGGTTAAAGCCCTCGAAAAGTTTGAGGTGGAATCTAACCTCAAGCACCTTATTTTTAGTCTTCTTTGCGACAGAACTGTCGCAGCGGAGTGGGGTGGTGCCAAGGCCACCAGAAAAGTGAATAGGGGAACTCCGCAGGGGGGAGTACTCTCCCCACTGCTCTGGATAATGGTGGTTAACGACCTACTTATAGAACTCGAGACGCAAGGCTGTCGGGTGACAGCATACGCTGACGATGTGGTTCTTATGGTTAAGGGAAAGTTCCTGAATACCGTTTACGAGCTCACCGAAGGGTACCTGAACGTGGTATCTAGGTGGGCGAATAGAAGCGGCCTAGCCGTCAACCCAAGTAAAACCGAATTGGTTGTATTTACCAGGAGGTATAAGATACCAAATGTGCCTCTCCCTTCCTTCGGGGGTTCACTTCTTCAGCATGCTGAGAAAGTGAAATACCTAGGGCTCATCCTCGATAGCAAACTTTCCTGGAGGCCAAATATAGAGGAGAGAGTTAAGAAGGCTTCGGTCGCCTTATACTGCTGCAAAGGGGCTATTGGGAAAAGGTGGGGACTCTCACCTAAGGTGGTGTTCTGGCTCTACGAAACCGTAGTTAAGCCAATAATGTTCTATGGTGTGTTCGTCTGGTGGAGGGCGCTCGAGAGGACCACACTGGCTAAAAAGCTTGAAAGGGTCCAAAGAGCGGCGCTCATCGGAATCTCCGGTGCACTGCGGACCACACCGACACTAGCTCTTAATGCTATTTTAAACATAGCACCTGTGGACATTGCCGGTAGGTGCATTGCCGCGAAGTGTGCTCTAAGGCTCAGGGAAGCTGGGCTTTTGAAGAGGTCCGAACAAGGGCACTCCGAAATTCTTTCCTCCTTCAGCGGCATCCCGGAAAATATAGATCACTGCGTCACTGTAGCCACTCGAGGCGGTTCCTTCTCCGCTCATATCCCAACCAGGGACATGTGGGTGGGAAGAAGCCGTAGGAGAAGAGGCGCGGTGAGCTTTTTCACGGATGGATCGAGGCTAGGAGGGAAGGTTGGAGGGGGGGTTTTTCTGTAACGAGCTCTCCGTCAGTCTTAGCTTCAGGCTACCGGATCACTGTAGTGTTTTTCAGGCGGAAGTGGCTGCTATTAAGGCGGCGGTAGAAGTACTGCTGCATAGTGCAGCCTTGTTTGTAGAAGTGAGCATTCACTCTGATAGTAGGGCAGCAATACTAGCTTTGAGCGCGCGTACCGTGCAATCAAAGCTACTCAAGGAGTATCTGTCCTCTTTAGAGGTAGCGTCTGGCTATTTCAACATCAGGCTCGTTTGGGTACCTGGTCACAGCGGAATCGCTGGAAACTGCAAAGCCGATGAGCAAGCCAGGGGGGGGCACCTTTGCCCCGCTCTCATCGGAATGGGATCGGGTTGGATCTCCGTTAGCGTCCTGCGCTCTAACTTTGGATCAATGGACCTCGCGTGCACTCAGCAGACGTTGTTCGACGACTAGGTCCTGTGCGACCGCGAAATCCTTCTGGCCAAGAGTGGATCGCAGGAGGTCGGGGGAACTTCTCGCCCTGAGCAAAGTGCATCTAGCCGCTATTGTAGGAGTTCTCACTGGACACTGTCCAATGGGCACTCATGCGGTACGGCTTGGTGTACTACCCGATGCCAGTTGCCAAAGTTGTATGGAGGAGGGCGAGGTGGAATCATCCCAGCACTTTCTCCTCCAATGTCCGGCATTCGCTAGGCTGCGATTGAAATATCTCGGCAATCACACGTTTGGCGGTCCTGAATACCTATCCGTAATGGATATTGGCCGTCTTAACAAGTTTGTAGTCAGCACAAGACGTCTTGTCGACTTGTAAGGGTCTTTTGATCCGGACTATAGGAGCCGTAGGTATCACAACGGACTGGCGTCTTAAGCTGTCCAAGTGGGATCCCTTCTGGGATCGACCTCCTAACCTAACCTAACCTAGGTTCGTGAGTATGATAAGAAATGTTATTACTCGTGCGTATGCCTTTGGAGAAGCATCAGTGCAGCGAGTGGCACGAGTTCTTTGCGATCCCGGATCACAGGTTAGCTTTGTGCCGGATCGTCTAGTAAACTGTTTGCAGCTGTATCGGCGAAAATGTGATGTGAGGATAAAAGGTGCAGGTGCTACCATCAATACTCGAGTGAAATGCAGCGTTACGTTCACTCTTAGATCAGCAACAACTAACTGCGAAATGCGAATTGATGCCTTGGTTTTATCGTCCATTACTTCTCCGACTCCAGCAGTGAGTATTGACATGAACCAATGGCCATATTTGAGAGTCATAGATTTGGCGGACAACCGGTGAAGTCATCGGTGGTGGACCAGACGAACCTTTCGCCCAGCGTACCCGCTTAGGATGGGTGGTGTTTGATCCAGCAGCAGTGACCCTTCCTGCAAAGGAATCATTGCTCACACTCACCACTTCGCTAGACAGGGAGGACCACCGGTTGGAGGAACTGGTGTCCAACTTTTGGCAAATGAAGGAAATCGCAGTGGTTGACTTTCTGCCAGAGAATGAATGTGGGCAGATTTTCGAGACCACTCATAGCCGTACCTTAGACGGCTGTTATATCGTACACTTACCTTTGCGACGAAAGGCAACGGAATTAGGCGACTATTACGCACTGGCATTACGGAAATTCTATAAACTAGAGCGTCGCATGGTTGCGGATCCACTCCTTAAGGAAAACTACATTTCATTTATGAGGGAGTATGCAGCACTCGGACATATGGAACTAGTACAACCACCTTACGGTCATATTAATTGCTACTACATCCCTCATCATGCGGTCACAACGAAGTTCCGCGTGGTGTTCAACGTTTCGGCACCTACCAGTACTGGAATCTCACTGAACAATGTTCAACTGGTAGGTCCAAGATCTCAGGATTCGCCGAGTAGTATACTTTTACGTTTTCGTCGGTATCGAGTGGCGATAACTGCGGACATAGAGAAGATGTTCAGGCAAGTGTTGGTTGCATCTGAACATCGCGACTATCAACGAATTATATGGCGAGAGCCTCCTGAAGACGAGATCCGGGTGTATCGCATGAAGACCATCACATATGGCTTGGGATGCAGTCCTTACAATGCAGTATGAACCCTACAACAATGTGCTTATGATAACTCCGCTGTGGTTCCCGAAATACAACAAGCGACTCGTGCTCGAACTGCGATATTAACCTCGTTTTATGTTGATGACTTCTTACCAAGTTGCGTTACCGAAGCAGTGGAGCTGGCTAAGAACGTGGATGCCATCTTATTTGCGGGACAGTTCACCCTAAGGAAATGGAACTCGAACGATAGTCAGGTGATGATGCGTTTATCTAATGAGCCGTTTTTTTTAGTTATATTTTCAATTCTAATAAAACTTCCGTTTTGGGCTTAAGATAGAACGCACTGAAAGATCAGTTACGCTTTCGCGTCGATCTATGCCAAAGAGTAGAAATTTCAACGAAGCGCCGTGTACTCAGCGAGGTGGCACGACTTTTCGATCCTACTGGATTATTATCGCCTGTTATCGTAACTGTTATCGTAAAAATATTCATTCAGCGACTGTGGTCTAAACTATCGGTCACAGCTTCCGGAACTCAATTAAATTCGCATCGAAAGGTTGATAGGAATGATGCCACGTATTCAGACATAATTTCACGGTCACATGCTTATGCCGCAGTTATTTATGCGAAGACGTCAATCACAAACGGTTCGGTGCGTTTCACACTTCTGACGGCACGCACCAATGTGGCACCACTTAAAACTGCTACTATTCTACACCTAGAACTTGCAGCAGCGCTCCTTTTAGCCAAGACATTCCAGAACGTGCGAGATTCTTTGCCATTAGTTGACGTTCCCTACTATCTGTGGTCGGACTCAGCGATCGTATTGTGTTGGCTGAGGAAGGTACCAGCAACACTTAAACCATTCATATCAAATCGGGTTCGTAGAATACAGGAGCTGACATCCCCCATCCGATAAGATGAAATTCTACAATTGAAGTCGAGTTCAGGTTTGACATCTTCCAGTCGGATAATACCTTTAAATCCATTTACAGACGAGAACCGAACGGGAACGGGAACGGGACGCATCCACGAGGCCTACTTAGGCCATGATCAACGATTCCTGATTATTCCGCCTAAATCAACGCCATTGGTCAAGCTTTTACTAACTCAGGCGCATGAGGTTATACTGCATAGAGGAACGCAACTCATGCTGCATACTCTTCGTCAACGCTTCTGGATTCTGAGTGCCAGGCAAGCAGTAAAGAGTTTCATCCATAACTGCGTTGTATGCCGCTGTCATAGAGGGGAAGTCCTGAAGCAACAAATGGCTTCCTTACCCGGGCAGAGGATCAGAGCAGCAAGGCCGTTCATATCATCTGGAGTCGGTTACTGTGGGCCTTTTACACTACGTACCGGAACGAAACGCTCTCGAACGCTCATCATGACGTATCTCGCAATATTCGTATGCAGGGCCACCAAGGCTGTACACATTGAGGTAGTTGATGACCTATCAGCATAGGCCTTTTTAAATGCTTTCACTCGTTTCGTCAGCAAACGCAGTCCCTGTCGGGATTTATATAGTGATAATAGTGCAACCTTTGTTAGTGCCAACCGACTCTTGAAAGAAGATGTCGCAGCATGGCCGGGTTAAAATAATCAGCGATCGTTAGCAGATTCGGGAACACATTGGCATTTAATTACACCCAGTGCGCCACATCAAGGACAGAGGCTGCTGTGAAGTCCTCTAAACATTATTTGACACGCTGTGTGGGTACGAATTTCATGTGGTATAATCAGTTGCAGACACTGGCTGTAAGAATAGAGGCCTGTCCCAATTCCAGTCCTATTACACCCCTCTATGACGATCCTGAAGAGATCCATTTCTAGCGGTCCCTGAACTAGATATCAAACATATTTCTAGCAACCGGCTTAAACAATGGCAATGGATACGTCGAATTCAACAAGGATTCTGGAAGCTGATGGAGTGGTCCGCAATGTCACGTTGAGCTAGAGAATACATGAAACGAGCCATGCAGAAATTATGTCTATTGATAGAGAAGGAGGATTTCGAGTCAACCGACTCGACCGGGCAGGATGTTTAGGATTATTTACATTAGTTTAAGTTTATTTTCTAATAATGTCAAGTTTGATCTGGCAATACTGTCTTATCTAAGTTTTATATTTGTCATCTCTCGTTTAACATTCATTCTCTTACAATTATCTTTGTTTCTATATATTGAAGGTTATGGTATTTTAAATTCCGTTGAACTCCTATAAATGTCCGAGAAGATGTGTGTACGAACTCTTCACTGATTGTAACTCGGTGCTGATTGTACTCAGCTCTGGTTTGGTGTCAAGCAAGCCGTTCATAATCGTACAAATCCCAATAAAGCATTGAGAACTCTACCCGCAGGTAAATTAATTATTTAAAAATATCTATATATATAAAAGAAAGTCGTGTTAGTTACACTATTTATAACTCCAGAACGGCTGAACCGATTTGGCTAAAAATTGGTGGGAGGTAGCTTAGAATTATTTCTTTATGTTTAAAGTTAATATAATATGTATTGTACTGCAAGCCTACAGAAATTTTTGTATTCACATATGGATTATACTGATTGTTGCTACTGCACAAGGCGGTTTTTTTCTTGGGCGCACCATGTGGAACCGGTAAGACATTTTTAATATCATAACAGAAAACTTCAATGCATTGGCAAATAATAAGAAAAATAAGAATGAAACATTTTACTACGAGGCATATAATTAGGAATTAAAAAAGAAATTGTTATGAAACTAACATTCTTCGCGTCTTTCAAATTAAAAAAATAAAATTTTTATTTCCAAAGGTTTTGGATCTCCAGGCGATCTGATATATTGTATTTTAAATCAATCGCTACTAATGTTGATGAAAACGAAATCGTAAATTTTCAAATGAAAAATGCTCTAGATATACCCAAAATGACATTACATATTCTTCGGTTGAAAATTGGATGTTTTTAGATTGTACATTTTAATAGAGAAGAAGTAAGGAAGGGCTAAGTTCGGGCGTAACCGAAAACTTTATACTCTTGCAACTAGCAAGAATGAAATGTCTTCAGGAGCGGGCAAAACTTCATATTAACAAATGTTGCGAAAAAATTTAGCATTTATTATTCGTAGAAGTCATTATCATTAACATAGATCTAATTTTATTGCTATGTTACAGTAGCTTCAGTAAAATTATATTATAAACTTCTTCAAATGAGATATTGTATGTGATATTAACTCAATCAAAGAGGCTAAATTAAATATACATACCTATATTGAGTTAATCTGGAAAACGTCAACCAGAGGATCGGAATTCATTATATCAGCGATATGAGGTTAGGATCTAGGTCTAGTCTTCTTCAAATGAGATATTGTATGTGATATTAACTCAACCAAAGAGGCTAAATTAAATATACATACCTATATTGAGTTAATCTGGAAAACGTCAACCAGAGGATCGGAATTCATTATATCAGCGATATGAGGTTAGGATCAAGGTTTAGACTAATTCCATTCTAATTCAGCGCTGAACCACATAAGTTTAAAAAAAAACTTGTCTATTTAATTTCATTAAAATATTACATTTTGACCAACCTGAATGGTTTAAAGGCAGGTGCAATGACGGAAATCATTATATGGGGTATATTAGAGGCAGAAAAACGGACAGGCTTGCATTATTTTGGACATTGGTCAGGTATGTCTGAGAACATATTTTCAAGCAATTGTTTAAATATATATTACTTACGCACTGAACGAAAATTATTATATGTAGTGTATGGGAGTTGGGGGTAGTATTAACCCCGATTTTATCTATTTTTGCCAATATCACATACTATTAACATTCCTTGGCACCCAAGGATGCTTGGTATTGCTATATATGTATACCAAGATAGTTGGAATCGGACCATTGCCACGCACACAAATCGCCCTTAATCGACAACCTAAAAAGTGCCATAACTAATCTCCACAATAAGATACAAGGCTGTTATTTGGTACAAAGCATTGTAGTAGAGAGAAGCATCTGTGGCTAAAAGTTTTTTTTTTAAGTGGGTGTGACCTCGTTTTTTTATAAGTATAATGTTTAAACCATAAATCTTTTTCTGTTAATAATACCATATTTATTAAATTGCTTGGAAATATGTTCTAAAGTAGAGCTGTGTAATGTCAAAAGTTTGTGCAATCAGCGCAGACCTTTTCTGTCTCCACTATACCCTATATAGTGAGTCCCACCTATCTTTAAACCGCTTTAAACCGTTTAGGTTGGTAAAAATATGTGATATTTTAGTAAAATTATGTGGCCAGGCTGTCTTAAAAATTATGTGGTTTACGAACGAAACCAACGACCTCATATCCCCAATGTAACGAATTCTGATCCTCTGGTTAACATTGATGAGGTGCAACATCTTAATATATTAAATTTATCCTCTTCGATTGAGTATATGTCAGATATGTATATCTTATTTTGGGATTATTTGAATATAATTTTCGCTGGCGGGAACCAAATTTAATTATAAAACTAATTTAGTCTATGAAATGTAATATAAGTTAATAAGATACAAATTTGATTGTAACCAATTCACAATTTCGTCGAACAATGAATGTTGAATTTTTTCCCAACATTTTTTACGGTTAAAGTCGAACTAAGCGTTTACATACTTGTTTGATCTTTTAGGAACCTTTTCATTTGAATAATATACTAAAATTAAAAATTAGTTGTCACTTAAAAACATTATGAAAATATATTTTCCAAATAATATTTAATTCGTTGCATCATTTTTTGTTGTAAACTAGTTTTTAAAAACCTCCCATGTCCATTGTTGTATTAATATAATGAAACTAACAATTATATTGTGTCTGAACGCTGCATTCATAAAAGTTAATAGTAAATAATTTAGTCTTTTAAAAATTTAACTTTAACCAACTTTTGAAACTGAAAACTATAGCGCGCAGGAGTTTCACCGCAAACGAACTACAATAATTAATCCAAATAACAATTCTAAATTTCTATGAACGTCATTACTTTCCATTTAATTATACTTAATTTTACCAGTTCGTTCACAAATTGGAGCAATGCTGTCAAGTACTTTGAACAGTGGTTCTCCAAAATCTAAACTCAGAGCTGTTGCTTTTAATTTTAGTTGAAGTTTCGAAATACAGTATTATAGATACCAACTCAACCCGTCAAAAACATGTTTTTTTTGCGGGTGAGGGGTGGGCAAATATCTTCCGCATCATCAGTGCTGTCGCTACAGCAACGGTATGTGCCACATGCAGGTCACTAAAAACATACCCTCTAGGGAACCGTCGCCCACCCTGAAACCGCGTTTGCATAAATTCAGGGTGGTCTCGCTTTTTGCTGCGTAGCAAAGTAGCTGCGAATTTCTGGATAATACCCCAGTTAACTTCGCTCTCCACTATTACGCTGTTTATGGGACATTAGTTGTTCGCGTTTAAGGGACCGACCAGGTCTTCTGCGGCGGTGTGTTCCCTTTGCCATCGCTCACATTTAAAGAATGTGTGTTCAGCGTCGTTTTCGGTCGCATCGTTTTATAGGCAAACTTCCTTCGCGCATCTTCTGTGTCTCGGGCTGTATTGGTATTTCGAGTTTTAGTATGGCGTCATAGCTGATGTTCCACAAGTCTGGGCCTAAAATTGATCCTTGTGCAGCTCCTGACGTAATCGCTTTTTGCTGTGATCCCTCTCTGGTTTGGTACAGCAGTTTTCTATTGCTGAGGTAGCTCCTCACCACAACTCTGAGGTAGTTGGGGATTCTAAAACCTTTTTCGACCGCCCATCTAACGTTGTTGAAGGCATTTCGGACGTCTAGAGTCGTCAGCAAAACTACTCTTTTGTACTTATGGCATCTACGCTGTGCGGCTTCTACGCTTTCAATGATGCATCTTATAGCTCCTAAAGTTGACCTGCCGGGTCTAAAGCCGTGTTGTCTGGAGGAGAGTCCTCCAGCTTCGAGTCCGGGATTAAGTAGCCTTCATAAAGCTTTCCCGCCATGTCGAGAATACATAGTAGACGGTATGCTGATGGTAAGTTGGGATCACATTTTCCCTTACAGATTAGCACCAGTCGTTGTTTTTTCCAAAGTTCAGGGAATATTCCGGCTTCGAAGGAGGCGTTGTACATATTCAGAAGTACTACCGGTCGTTCCGCAGTGATTTTTTTAAAGGATTTCTGCTGGGATCCCGTCCGGGCCGAGTGATTTATTTGCCTTGAGCTTGCCAGTGGCCAGTTGCAGCTCTTCGAGGGTGAACTGGGGGATTTGTGGAAGTTTTGTTATTTGTTCTGGATCACTAATACTTTTTTCATGTGTGTTGTTTTCGTCAGTGTGTAAGAGGGCGCTTACGATGTGATCCATTTTGGCAGTTGCTAAGTCAGGTGGCTTTGCTCGAACTCCGAGTTTCTTCATTATTTTGTACTCAAGTACCCAGGGGTTTTTGTTAACGTCCTCGCGTAGTTCCTCCCATTTTTCTAATTGCATCAAAATCGTGCTTAAGCTACTTTTTTACGCTTGATATTGCTCGGATTCTCAGGATGCGGCTCCTCTGCGCCTGGATCTCGTATACGATCTGCGAATGCGAAGGCATGTGCGTATGAGTTGAGCGAAATTTTCTATCCACCAGTTAACAGCTGCTTTATGTTTCCTGTGCGAAGCCTTAGCCATCGATTGGTGACAGGATCTTGTTATATTAAGCATTGTGTGTTCGACAACTTTTCTTGCAATTTTTAGTGGGCTGCTAGATGAGTTATGGTCGTCTATTGCGGAGATTAATTTCAAAGTGTTTAGTTTCGAGATGTTCCATTTTCTGGTTCCTGTATTTTTACTTTACTGTTTGGCGTTTGTTCCAGTGTCCACCGTAAAAGAAATGTACTGATGACCGCTGCCAGTGTAACCTTTTAGGACTATCCATTTTTTTACTAAGCCAACCATGCGTTCTGTTGATAGGGTGAAGTCTGGAAGTCTGAAGCACTATTCGACCAAGCCGCGCAGCCGTTTCTAGAATGCGCTTTCCTCTCGAATCCGTGTTTGGCATGCGCCACTCTATGGCTTTCGAATTTAGGTCTCCGGCGATAATTAATTGACTTTCTATAGATCTGGCTGTATCCTCTATATTGTCGAGCTTTTCTTGAAATTTTTGTAGCAGCTAATTACTGTAAAAAGGTCGCATTTGGCTCATACGAACCCGTTGCCGTTCCCTTTACGTATAGTGCCGACGGTGATACCTGGTGGTAGCCATATAGCTGCTATCTTCTAACCAGGTTCCGCTCTTCTTCTTTTTGTATTGCTCGCTTATGATGATTAAGTTCTAACCATTCTCCGTCACCATTTGCGAGAGTAATATACCGTACATTTTGCGGAGCCCGGGATATTTTCGACTTTTTCGTGTTTGGCCTCTTTGCAGAGGCAGCATGAGGGGTTTTGTGCACTCTTCTAATTTGTGACCTGGTTGGCTGCATTTTATGCAAGTTCCTAGCCCTCTCCTGTCGGGTCCTTTGCAGTCCCAGGTCAAGTGCCTTGGTCCAAAGCAGCGGTAGCACCTTATGGCGTTTTCTTTAAGTCACAGCCTGCAGTTAATCCAGCCAATTTTAATGCGTGTCTTTCGCAGCAGTGTGTCAGCTTTATCCTGATGAAGCGTTATATATTCCCTTACCTGCTCTCTTTTGTTAGGTGCTGTTATATTTATCGATGGTGTCCTGTACCACTTCTTTTACAGCCTCAGTGACTTCGTTTTTGTTGTAAGTGAATCGAAGTCTCTAATCTCTATAGTAGCCTTTGGTTTAAGGGCGGCCACAGTTGCGGATTTTTGAAGGGTGTGCTTGAGTGCCTCACAGAAGTTGGCTTTTGCGGTCTGTCCTTTCTCCAGCTCTAATAAGAACGCCCTGGCTCTTGTTTTGCGGATCCCTTTAACCTGAACCTCTGCTTCTTTTAGATTTACCTTGCTACGGATGTTCTTAAAGACCGCAGCGCAGCTATTGCCTTCTGCTGGCTTAATAATCACGGCCTATGATTGTGACTTCGGCCTATTATTAGCTTTCTGACTTGCAGCTATATTCTTCCTTTGTTGCCTCTCTTCTGTGGTTTTAAGTACTTCCAGCACCTTGCCCCCTTTTGCGTGGGTCTTCTTCGTCCTTTAAAGCAAAACTTTTTGCCACTGGCCCTCCTTTTCGTTTCGTGGTCGCACTGTTTCTTGAGGCTCCACAGGGCTTGTCGCGCGCCAGTTCGAAGTTATTGGCTCGAGGTCGCAATGCGCCTGCTTAAATGTCCCCGTCTTTTCTCGGTTTCAGCGATAAGCCAGTTTCTGCGGTCACTTTTGATTACGTCAGAAAGTTCGTCTAGCTGTGCCGCTCCGTTCTTAACGTTCATGCTGACATTCTCCTTGTTTTGCAGATCCTGTTTACGTGCCCGGGGTTTCCCTTGATGCTGTCTTTTCTCCAGTTTTGTGCGGTTGTTTGGAGTGGTCGAAAATATAGGGGATCTAAGAATCCTACTACTCCTACGGAAGACGGTCCCGTATTCCTCATCTTGGCCATCTTTATTTTGTTTTTTTCTAGTTGTTCTTTTTGTTGGCGTTTTTGTTGTTGTTGTGGTGTATTTATTTTGTTCTGATGGGTCTCCGCTTCAAGCAGCTATCTCTACGCGTTGTAACAGTTGCTCTATATGAACCCCGTGGTTATCTATTCAAGCAAAGAGGCCACGCAAGGATTGACACAAGTCTTTATGACAGCTTATGTTCAGACCCAGGTTTGAGCAAGGGCCAAGACAATATGGCGACGTGCATTGAACGCACTTGAAGACCTGCCAGGGTTTTCACGAGACGGAGTTGAGAACAGCATAAACCAACCAGCCATTTCGGTCACTCTTACCTACTGAGGTGGTTCAGGCTCTCACCAGCCCTTTGTCCAACTAATCCGTTCCGGGTTTCCAGTATACCCGACTCAGAATCTTACTGGCCTCGATTCTGATGGGCGCTTTTCGTCGGCATCCGTACACATTGAGTACTGTCGCTGTATTGATCCCTCGTCGATTTGTTGCCTCTCTCTCGTGGGTAGGTTCTCCCTAGGGGCAGCCCCGGTGGGGGTTGTGGGCGCTCATTAAAGGCGGCATCTGTTCGCCTCTTCGCCGGAGCTTCATTGGGTGCGTGAGGCATTTTGAGCCAAGCCCTCCTCTCCTGCAGCTTTTGGTCGGCGGCTGCGTATTACTATTCGCAGCTAACCTACATAGCGTAGGCCGTCCACTATCCGCCAGCTGTGACCCCGTTAGTGGCTTGAGCTCGGCCCTACAAAAACATGTCGGTTGAAGTGTTGTCAAACCTCACCTTTGTTGTGGTATTACGGTTTTCAATTCTGTATTGACTAAAGTGCCAAAAAACAATTTTTTGTTTTTAATTATTTTATTTTTACAATTGTACCTAGTATATAAAAAGAAAATACTAACAAACAATCCAACAATTCTTTTCTAATTAAATTAAATATTTACTTAAAAGCTCCATGTTAATTGTCTGAGCCTCAGTACCTTACTTTGAATGCGTTGAATGCCGGCAATAGAGCTTTGCATTAAGCAACCCCATAGTTGGGCTCCGTAGGCCCAGACTGGCTTTAGAACTTGATTGTATATTATCAACATTATTTTGGACTGATGAAATGTATCTGCTGCCAACTAAGTGGTAAAGTTAAGGAAGTTTCATATCAAGCTCACCCTTTTTTGTTAATATGCTCTTTCCAGCGAAGCTTAGCATCTAAGGTTATACCTAGGTACTTAGCACTGTTATGATATGGTATATGAGTATTATTTATGTAAATTGAAGGACAAGCCCATTTTTTCAATGTAAAGTCGACGTTAATTGATTTGGAGTATTTGCCCTGACTGCTGTCTGCACTCGTCGAGTAGATACTGAGGTTGATTCTCCAGCAAATAAAAAGTAAATAAAGCATTGTCCCCAACACGCTTCCCTCGGGAACACTCGCATCTAAGCAGTTATATTTGAACATTACTACATTGAAGTCGTGCTTATACTGGCAGACCACACAAGCTGACAACCGCTGAAGAACGGCAAATTGTAAGAAAAATTAAAAAGAATCCCAAAATTACCTCCACGCAGGTTGCAGCAGAAGTTCGTGAAGAAACTAGGAAAAATATTCACGCAGAAACAGTATGCAGGACTTTGCATCGTGCTGGCTACAGTTCAAGAATAGCGCGAAAAAAAACCTCTTCTTAGCAAGGCTAATAAAAAGAGAAAAGCGTTAACTTCGGTTGTACCGAACCTATAATACCCTTCACAAATACAAAGGCTATTTACAAGAACTTGATTCCGATCGTTCAATTAGTATGGGAGCTGTATGTTATAGTTATCTGATCAGAGCAATTTCTGCGAAGCCTTAACAATAACTCGTACATAATTTTGTGAAGATACCTCGTCAAATAAAAAAGCTTTCCATCAAAACACTTTACTTAGATAGGATTATTGCCTTACATAATATTCTATGCCAAATTTCGTGAAGATACCTGGTCAAATCAAAGAGTTTTCCATACAAGCACTTGATTCCGATCGTTCAGTTTATATGACAGCTATAGGCTATAGTAATCTGATCTGAACCATTGTTTCGGAGATCACATTGTTGCTTTAGATAATAACTCATGCATAATTTCGCGAAAATATCTCGTCAAACGAAAAGTTTTCCATGCACACTCTTTATTCAGATCGGTCAGTTAATAGGGCAGCTAAATGCTATAGTCATTCGATCTATACAGTTTCTTCAAAGATTACATTGTTACTTTAGAAAATAACTCATGCCAAATTTCGTGAAAATATTACGTCAAATAAAAAAGTTTCCCATATAAGTACTTGATTCTAATTGTTCTGTTTGTATGGCAGCTATATGCTATAGTGATCCCATATCGGCCGTTGCGACAAATGCGCAGCTCCTTAGAGAGAAAAGAACAGGTGCAAAATTTCTGATCGATAGCTTAAAAACTGAGGGACTAGTTTGAATATATACAGACAGACGAACAGACCGACATGGCTAAATAAACTCAGCTCATCATGCTGATCATTTATGTATATATTTTATAGGATATCCGAAGTTTCCTTCTGGGTGTACAAACTTCGTGGAAAACTTAATATACCCTACTCATACAAGGACAAACCATCTGAGTTCTGAAGCAACGTTCTCCTTAGCGACGACAGTAAATTTAACATTTTTCAGTCGGATGGCAGAATATGAATCTAAAGGAAACCAAACACTGAACTAGAGAAAACTAGCTCGATGAATGCTGTTAAAGGTTTTGTTATTTTAAAGATATGTTATTATATTGAAAAAACTGTTTTAATGGTAAACTGAGTGATGTGCGAATAATTATGTCAGCCTCTATATATGAATATATTTTTATCAAAAAGTATTTTAAATTAACATATAAACCTCAATATAAATAGTTAAAATAGTTTAATACTTCTAAACCCTTACATATTTTAAGCAACCTAAATCCTTTCAGGGTTAATTATATATGTAAGTACATAATAAACAAATTTTAATAAATGTTTTAGTCGGTAAGTACATAATAAACAAATTTTAATAAATGTTTTAGTCGGAAGTTGAAGTTAAGTTAATATTTTGAGGGAATTATAATCGAAATATATATTTACGTATTTCAAATTTAACACAACTAAATAAATAAAAAAATATTTTGCTATAAATAACCATCCATTCTTAGATAATTACACTTCTTGTAAGCTTCATGTGAATAATTTTCAATGCCTTCTCTTAATTTCTTTAATTCATGCTTTATTTCTTTATAGTGTTCGCTTCGTATTTTCAGATTCTTACTTAACCTTTAACTAGTGACGTGTATTCTCACAGGAGTCGCGTGTTTTGCAAATTCTCAGAATTGACCACTTCCCTCCGCTTGCCACGACCTTGCGTCTCAGTAGTTTTTTTTTTAGTTCTTAAACGACCGCGGAAAGAAGGAGACGTGTCGTCCGTTGTTTAACAGGTAAGTAATACTAATTGTAAAATGTCCCTAGTTGTCAGACAAATATTTTTTTGAAAATTTTTTTTTCATTTTAGTACAAAATGGCTGAAAACACTAAGAAACGTCAACTCCAGCCCACGAGTTCATCAAAGAGAAAAATATTACGAGTAAACAATCCGTCATTTCAAGAGGAATTCAAAGCCCTCTTGCTGGCTTCAGACCAATCTGTCAGTGAAGATGATATTGATGAGTTGTTGGTTTCCGATGATCTATTACAGTTTCGTGACCAAATAAAGATTTCAAGGAGAATATTCCAGCAGTGGATAGCAGCAATGAGAGGAGCGCTTATAGTTCTGATGAAGGTAGCATCGAAGGTCGAACTTTTATTACGGGAAAAATGTTAATAAATGATCTAAGACTCCTTCTAAATCTAGAGTTCGCACACTATAACATGATATCATAACACATGGTTTTGCCTCCAAATTGACAGATGCGGATGCTAAAGACCCTATCACCATTTGGTATAAATTATTGAACGAGTAAATGCTTCAAAAAATTGACTTGGACAAACCGAAAAATGCCTCCTTATATAGAAAAAAGTTTTCTTGTCAGAATAAACCTGAACTGAAAGACATAGACATAACTGAGCTGAAGGCTTTTGTAGGTCTTTTACTTTATTCAGCTGTTTTGAAATCTAACCACGAACGCACAAGCTACTTATTTGTTAGGGATGGCACAGGGTGTGAAATATTTGGATGCGGGATGTCAGAAAATAGATTTGTAATTTTGTTACTGTTACTTACAACTATAAGTTGGCAGCTCCAAAGATGAGATGTTAGTGAAGTTGAGGAAGAACTCACATGATTTCTTACGCGAAATACCAAGCGAATTTTAACCAAAAAAAAAAAAAAATTGAGATCTCCAGTCAACTTTGTTTGGATTTACAAATCAAAAAACTATTTGCTCATTGTGCCTAAGAAGAGTGCTGTGATAATTGTGTCCTCAATGCATCATGGAAAAGTAGTTGATGACGATTCTAAAAAGCCAGAAATTATTCTGTATTGTGACACAACAAAATGAGGCGTCGATGAAGCAGATAAAAGATGCTCCATATTTTCCAGCAGCCGCCGAACGAGAAGGTGGCTATGTGAACTTGAGCCTATATAGTATGCAATATTCATCAGCCTAAGGTTAGAGACAGAGGAGATTTTTTAAAGTCTTTAGCCCGCTCGCTACTGCTTTCCCAAATGCAAAGACGTGTTGTGTGCAGTCAATTGCCAATGGCGATACGGCTAGTGATAAAGCGAGTACTGGGTGAAGATATGGTTGCAGAAGGTATCCAAAGTAGGTATCCAAAATAGGTGGTTATTTTTTGACTTCAGAAGAAGCTTTTATGATTTTTTTTGTTCTTTCTTGATTAGATTTTAAGCAAAAAATGTTAAATTTATTATTTATTTTAAAGGCTTCAACTAAGGCTGAAAAGTACCGCAAATTGTTAATTAACATATTAAAAAAAATAAAGATAAATACTGATTAAATTCATTTAAATTTGTTTTATTACATTCCAATATATGAAAGTAGTAGCCTGTGAGACGTTATGTCCCTTACAGTGTTATAAATTTGTCATGTCCCTAGTTAAAAATTAAGTAACACACATTTCTTTTTGAATTTTTAGTTCCATGCTTAGTAGCTCAGAGGAATTAGTTTTATTTTGCGTTAGTCGTTCGGCTTGTGTGCAGGCGTTGTATTTCCATGATATTTTCACAATCGAAACTTATTTGTGAAAGCTTAGTTTTTCTGTATGTGTGCCTTCATTGTATCTTCACGTTCTTCATTCTTGCTAGTTCACACTGCTTGCTATCAATTGTGTTAGATCTGAGAATTTTTTCACTGGGATGACATTCGCTTGTAAAATTCACTAAAAAAATATGGTCTCACAAAAAACGAGTTAATTTCCTCTTTCATATCTGCCGCAGTTTCGCATCATATTACTTATGAGTATATTGGTGCCAGGACCTGCTCAACTACATACAGTTTGTCAAGGAGTGTTGTAAATAAGCTAGGTTTGTATGAATACAAAGTGTTTCATTTTGCTTTATATTATATATTGTAAATATATCATATTAAAGAGATAATAAAGAACCAAAACAAACTGTCCACAATTTCGGATAAACAACTTCATATCTACATATAAAACATCTATATATAAAAAAAGAAAGTCGTGTTAGTTACACTATTTATAACTCCAGAACGGCTCAACCGCTTTGGCTAAAAAGTAGTAAAGAGGTAGCCTAGAACCAAGGGACGGACATGTGATACTTTTTATTTCTTTATGTTAAAAGTCAAAGCAATTCAAAATAAAAAATTATATATTTCAAAACAAATATAGCATCTGTTCAAAATTCATATAAGCATCGTTTGAATATTTTATTACATAAAAAAAAAATAAATACTAATATGTTTTGTACTGCAAGCTTGCAGTAATCTTTTGTCTCGTCTTCCAAATTAAAAAATAAAATATTAATTCCAAAAGGTTTTTGATCTCCAGGAGATCTGATATCTTTTAAATCCATCGCTACTAATGTTGAAAAAAACGAAAACGTAAATTTTAAAATTGTGTGTCTAAATGCTCTAGATATACCAACACATATTCTTCGGTTGAAAATTGGTTCACCCATTATTCTTCAGCGAAGCCGGGGTATACTAGTTGTGAATGAAAGAAAACTACATAGTTCAGTATCAAGAAAATGTTTTCAGATTGTGCATTTTAATAGAGAAAAAGTCAGTAAAGTGTCAAAAAAACAAGTTATTATTATTTTTTATTTTTACAATTGTACCTAGTATAAAAAAAGAAAATACTAACTCACAATTCAACAATTCTTTTCTAATTAAAATAAAAAAATAAAATACCTAAAAGCTCAATGTTAATGAAATACGTCTGCTGCTACTGTTCTCTTGCTAGGTCGGAAGGCTTCTTGCGTTTCAATCGGAATTCTGAGTCTGGAAGCCTCCTCATTAACATGCTGTCTAAGCCTCAGTTCGTGAGACTTTGCAATTATGATTATAATTACGCAATGATTATTTTATTTACCACTGAATTCATGCCTAGATCACGGTGTAGGCCAGTAGATCTAACGTACCAAGGAGCATTAACTAAAGTCCTTGGTACCTTAATTTGCAAGCGCTGAATGCCGGCAATAGAGCTTTGCATTGAGCAACCGCATAGCTAGGCTCCGTAGGCCCTGACTGGCGTTAGAACTTGATTGTATATTATCAACATTTTTTGGACTGATGAAATGTATCTGCTGCCAACTTAGTGGTAGAGTTTAGGAAATTTCACATCAACCTCACTCCTGTTTGTTGATTTGCTCTTTCCAGCGAAGCTTAGCATCTAAGGTGATACCTAGGTACTTAGCACTGTTATGATATAGTATATGAGTATTATATATGTAAATTGAAGGACAAGCCCATTTTTTCAATGTAAAGTCGACGTTAATTGATTTAGAGTATTTGCCCTGAGTGCTGTCTGCACTCGTCGATTAGATACTGAGGTTGATTCTCCAGCAAATAAAAAGTAAATAAAGCATTGTTCCCAACACGCTTCCCTCGGGAACACTCGCATCTAAGCAGTTATATTTGAACATTACTACGTTGAAGTCGTGCTTATACTGGCAGACCACACAAGCTGACAACCGCTGAAGAACGGCAAATTGTAAGAAAAATTAAAAAGAATCCCAAAATTACCTCCACGCAGGTTGCAGCAGAAGTTCGTGAAGAAACTAGGAAAAATATTCACGCAGAAACAGTACGCAGGACTTTGCATCGTGCTGGCTACAGTTCAAGAATAGCGTGAAAAAAAACCTCTCCTTAGCAAGGCTAATAAAAAAAAAAAGCGTTAACTTCGGTTGTACCGAACCTATAATACCCTTCACAAATACAAAGGCTATTTACAAGAACTTGATTCCGATCGTTCAATTAGCATGGGAGCTGTATGTTATAGTTATCTGATCAGAGCAATTTCTGCGAAGCCTTAAACAATAACTCGTACATAATTTTGTGAAGATACCTCGTCAAATAAAAAAGCTTTCCATCAAAACACTTTACTTAGATAGGATTATTGCCTTACATAATATTCTATGCCAAATTTCGTGAAGATACCTGGTCAAATCAAAGAGTTTTCCATACAAGCACTTGATTCCGATCGTTCAGTTTATATGACAGCTATAGGCTATAGTGATCTGATCTGAACCATTGTTTCGGAGATCACATTGTTGCTTTAGATAATAACTCATGCATAATTTCGCGAAAATATCTCGTCAAACGAAAAGTTTTCCATGCACACTCTTTATTCAGATCGGTCAGTTAATAGGGCAGCTAAATGCTATAGTCATTCGATCTATACAGTTTCTTCAAAGATTACATTGTTACTTTAGAAAATAACTCATGCCAAATTTCGTGAAAATATTACGTCAAATAAAAAAGTTTCCCATATAAGTACTTGATTCTAATTGTTCTGTTTGTATGGCAGCTATATGCTATAGTGATCCCATATCGGCCGTTGCGACAAATGCGCAGCTCCTTAGAGAGAAAAGAACAGGTGCAAAATTTCTGATCGATAGCTTAAAAACTGAGGGACTAGTTTGAATATATACAGACAGACGAACAGACCGACATGGCTAAATAAACTCAGCTCATCATGCTGATCATTTATGTATATATTTTATAGGATATCCGAAGTTTCCTTCTGGGTGTACAAACTTCGTGGAAAACTTAATATACCCTACTCATACAAGGACAAACCATCTGAGTTCTGAAGCAACGTTCTCCTTAGCGACGACAGTAAATTTAACATTTTTCAGTCGGATGGCAGAATATGAATCTAAAGGAAACCAAACACTGAACTAGAGAAAACTAGCTCGATGAATGCTGTTAAAGGTTTTGTTATTTTAAAGATATGTTATTATATTTAAAAAACTGTTTTAATGGTAAACTGAGTGATGTGCGAATAATTATGTCAGCCTCTATATATGAATATATTTTTATCAAAAAGTATTTTAAATTAACATATAAACCTCAATATAAATAGTTAAAATAGTTTAATACTTCTAAACCCTTACATATTTTAAGCAACCTAAATCCTTTCAGGGTTAATTATATATGTAAGTACATAATAAACAAATTTTAATAAATGTTTTAGTCGGAAGTTGAAGTTAAGTTAATATTTTGAGGGAATTATAATCGAAATATATATTTACGTATTTCAAATTTAACACAACTAAATAAATAAAAAAATATTTTGCTATAAATAACCATCCATTCTTAGATAATTACACTTCTTGTAAGCTTCATGTGAATAATTTTCAATGCCTTCTCTTAATTTCTTTAATTCATGCTTTATTTCTTTATAGTGTTCGCTCCGTATTTTCAGATTCTTACTTAACCTTTAACTAGTGACGTGTATTCTCACAGGAGTTGCGGGGTTTTCAAATTCTCAGAATTGACCACTTCCCCTCGCTTTCCACGTACCCGCGTCAAGTAGTTTTTTTTAGTTCTTAAACGACCGCGGAAGGAAGGAGATGTGTCGTCCGTTGTTTAACAGGTAAGTAATACTAATTGTAAAATGTCCCTAGTTGTCATACAAATATTTTTTTGAATTTTTTTTTTTCATTTTAGTACAAAATGGCTGAAAACACTAAGAAACGTCAACTCCAGCCCACGAGTTCATCAAAGAGAAAAATATTACGAGTAAACAATCCATCATTTCAAGAGGAATTCAAAGCCCTCTTGCTGGCTTCAGACCAATCTGTCAGTGAAGATGATATTGATGAGTTGTTGGTTTCCGGTGATCTATTACAGTTTCGTGACCAAATAAAGATTTCAAGGAGAATATTCCAGCAGTGGATAGCAGCAATGAGAGGAGTGCTTATAGTTCTGATGAAGGTAGCATCGAAGGTCGAACTTTTATTACGAGAAAAATGTTAATAAATGATCTAAGACTCCTCCTAAATCTAGAGTTCGCACACTTCAACATAATATCATAACACATGGTAGTGTCTCCAAATTGATAGACGCGGATGCTAAAGACCCTATCACCATTTGGTATAAATTATTGAAAGAGTAAATGCTTCAAAAAATTGACTTGGACAAACCGAAAAATGCCTCCTTATATAGAAAAAAGTTTGCTTGTCAGAATAAACCTGAACTGAAAGACATAGACATAACTGAGCTGAAGGCTTTTGTGGGTCTTTTACTTTATTCAGCTGTTTTTAAATCTGACCACGAACGCACAAGCTACTTATATTTTAGGGATGGCACAGGGTGTGAAATATTTGGATGCGGAATGTCAGAAAATAGATTTGTTATTTTTTTACTGTGTTTGCGTTTCGTTAATCCAGACGATCGCGCTGGAAGGCAAGTCGATTATAGTTTGGCAGCTATATCTTTTATTTTCAACATGTTCGTCAACAATTTCCAACAGCTATACGAATTGAGTGAATGCGTCACCAAAGATGAGATGTTAGTGAAGTTTCGAGGAAGAACTCACATGATTTCTTACGCGAAATACCAAGCGAATTTTAACCCAAAAAAAAAAAAAATAGAGATCTCCAGTCAACTTTGTTTGGATTTACAAATCAAAAAACTATTTGCTCATTGTGCCTAAGAAGAAAAGAGCTGTGATAATTGTGTCCTCAATGCATCATGGAAAAGTAGTTGATGACGATTCTAAAAAGCCAGAAATTATTCTGTATTGGGACACAACAAAATGAGGCGTCGATGAAGCAGATAAAAGATGCTCCATATTTTCTAGCAGCCGCCGAACGAGAAGGTGGCTATGTGAACTTGAGCCTATATAGTATGCAATATGCATAAGCCTAAGGTTAGAGACAGAGGAGATTTTTTAAAGTCTTTAGCCCGCTCGCTACTGCTATCCCAAATGCAAAGACGTGTTGTGTGCAGTCAATTGCCAATGGCGATACGGCTAGTGATAAAGCGAGTACTGGGTGAAGATATGATTGCAGAAGGTATCCAAAGTCCTAAAACTAGTCAGGGAAAGCGAAGAGCATGCAGTATTCGTCTGCCCAAACTGCACAGAATCACAGTGTACACATGTGTCGGGAGTTGCAATCCCATATGTCTGCAACGTGCTCGCCCCTTGTGAAAAAATTACCAATGATTTATATCAAATTGAGTAGGTGTCAGAATTTTTATTTTTGACTTCAGAAGAAGCTTTTATGATTTTTTTGTTCTTTCTTCATTTTAAGCAAAAAATGTTAAATTTGTCATTTATTTTAAAGGGTTCAACTAAGGCTGAAAAGTACCACAAATTGTTAATTAACATATTAAAAAAAATAAAGATAAATACTGATTAAATTCATTTAAATTTGTTTTATTACATTCCAGTAGTTGAATATCAACACAATTCTAAATCAGCTATATGCTATTTTATGGCAAAATTTAACTTTGAAAGTAGTAGCCTGTGAGGCGTTATGTCCCTTATAGTGTTATTAATTTGTCATGTCCCTAGTTAAAGGTTAAGTAACACATTTCTTGTTCAAAATTCATATAAGCATCATTTGAATATTTTATTACATAAAAAAAATAAATAATAATATGAGTTGTACTGCAAGCTTTGTTTTGTTTTGAAATTAACATTTTTCTCGTCTTCCAAATTAAAAAATAAAATATTAATTCCCAAAGGTTTTTGATCTCCAGGCGATCTGATATCTTTTAAATCCATCGCTACTAATGTTGAAAAAACGAAAACGTAAATTTTAAAATTGTGTGTCTAAATGCTCTAGATATACCAACACATATTCTTCAGTTGAAAATTGTGTAAATGACCAAAATATGATATTGATTTTGTTTATTAAAGTGTACATTTGTAATAATAACTGAATAATGCTGGCAACTCGCGCTGCGTTGCCTCGTTTCGACTGACTACTCGTTGTCTGCCTTGCCACACCATTTGCCATCTGCCGTATTGCCATCTGCCGTATTGCCATCTAACGTTGACAATTGGTTCACCCATTATTTTCAGCCGAGCCGGGGTATACTAGTTATGAATGAAAAAAAACTACATAGTTCAGTATCAAGAAAATGTTTTCAGATTGTGCATTTTAATAGAGAAGTAAGTAAAGTGTCAAAAAACAAGTTATTATTATTTGGTATTTTTTTATTTTTACAATTGTACCTAGTCTAAAAAAAAAAAATACTAACTAACAATGCAACAATTCTTTTCTAATTAAAATAAAATACCTAAAAGCTCAATGTTAATAAAAATACGCCTGCTGCTACTGTTCCCCTGCTAGGTCGGAAGGCTTCTTGCGTTTCAATCCGAATTCTGAGTCTGGAAGCCTTCTCATTAACATGCTGTCTAAGCCTCAGTTCGTGAGACTTTGCAATTATGATTATAATTACGCAATGGTTATTTCATTTACCACTGAATTCACGCCTAGATCACGGTGTAGGTCAGCAAATCTAACGTACCAAGGAGCATTAATTGAAGTCCTTCGTACCTTAATTTGCAAGCGCTGAATGCCGGCAATAGAGCTTCGCATTGAGCAACCCCACAGTTGGGCTCCGTAGGCCCAGACTGGCTTTATAACTTGATTGTATATTATCAACTTATTTTGGACTGATAAAATAGATCTCCTGCCAACTATGTGGAAAAGTTTAGGAAACTTCACATCCAGCTCACCCTTTTTTTGACATGCTCTTTCCAGCGAAGTTTAGCATTTACGGTGATACCTAGGTACTTAGCACTGGTATCATACCATATGAGAGTATTATATATAAAAAATAGGACGACATGCCGATTTTTTCAATGTAAAGTCGACGTGAATTGATTTGGAGTCATTTAATTTGATGCGCCACTTAGCTGCCCACTTGGTAATTGCCTTGACTGCTGTCTGCACTCGTCGAGTAGATACTGAGGTTGATTCTTCAACTAATAAAATGCAAAGAAAGTATTGGCCTAACAAGCTTACCTCGTTAACACCCCCTTTCAAGCAGTTGTATTTGAACATTACTACATTGAAGTCGTGCTTATACTGGCAGATCCCACAAGCTGACTACCGCTGAAGAACGGCAAATTGTAAGAAATGTTAAAAGGAATCCCAAAATTACCTCTATGCGGGTGGCAGCAGAAGTTCGTGAAGAAACTAGGAAAAATATTCACGCAGAAACAGTACGCAGGACTTTGCATCGTGCTGGCTACAATTCAAGAATAGCGCGAAAAAAACCTCCCTCAGCAAGGCTAATATAAAAAAAGAAAGAAGGGCTTAGTTCGGATGTAACCGAACATTTTATACTTTCGCAAAATTAAATGGTATACTCGTGTGAGATTTCTTAATATATTTTAATATTTAGAAGTAGGAACTGTTGCCTCAGTTATTTACATTCACAGTGAAATTAATTTGAGCAATTTGTAAACTAAATTTACTCAAATTATGCGAAACCGTTCTTGTGTTTTTTGTATACGCTTATAAGTGATTTTATATAGAATGCATTACAGCTGTATTGAGGAGTATGAAAATAATTCGTTTTTGGACCATGAATAACGTTTTTTATTTATTATATCGATATTATTATACATGTTTAGCTTAAAAATAATAAGTACTAACAACTTTAAAAATTATATTATTATATTAATTTGTATATAATATTTACAATATTAAACATAAATTTTTATAGAGATGCTTATACATATATCCAAATTATACAATATTTATTTTTCCTTATACTATTTAATTTCTATCATATGTTCATAAAATAATTTTCTTAATTCGATTTTTCTTAAATTGTTTTAAAAACTATTGTCAAAATTGCTATACCATTCTAATTCGATTATATTTGAAAAAAAATTAACAACTATTGCAATAAGTCTGAAAACTTTAGTTCGAAATACTGTCATGATCTGTCTCAAAAGTAATTGCATTAACATGGGAAGGATCCATGTTAGAAAATGCCCAATCAATTTGTGTACCGGCAGGTGTAGTTGTATATACTACACCAAGCAGGGAACTTAAGTTATTTTTTGCAGCAGATTTCCTTTGTAGTCCCTGTAGACATTAAACAAATGTTAAAATATCCAACAATTATCACATTTTGACTCAGAGGTAAGGATTTCCTTATAGAACCAGAATATTAGTATTGAAACATTTAAACAAAACCGCTTCTAAAACTTTGCGGCCTCAATAAATTTTCTTTACAGTTTACGTTTATTTCTGTTGCTTGTTTCCGTGCTATCTATCCTCAGCTCGTTAATTGGAGCAAATCCTGGTATATCAAAACTTTCGCAAGGATAACTTCAAGTCTCTACAAAACATAAAATATCTGAAGATAGCATCAAACAGTCGCTTTTTATATCATTAATGTGAGCGTGAAGGCTCTGAACATTATGGAATAAAATTTTATGTCCTGATGTTCGTGAAATCATAAAAATTTAAACTTGCTTTATTTGTGTTCAATTCCCCCAGTTCCCTAAATACAGGATCTGATTCAGAAAACTTGTTAGGAGGAATAAAATTTTCTATGATGAATAGAACTTCTGGGTATCGTCAAATGACCTGCGGCCTTTACGGCCTTTTTCTTGAATTCCTGATCTGACCTTTGCTCGACCTGGACATAGCTTGGACAATTAGATGGATTCGGTTGAACCCTGGGCTGGTGGTCTTGGTATTCTGTCACCTGAGTATGCAGGGGTGATACCCTGCAGAAATAGCTGATGGGCTAATGCCAAGGTCGCCTCCGTCCCGTTAAAACCATAGCAGGCCTCGGAGTACGTTCCCCTCCCGTCATCATTAAGTTGGTGTGGTAGGTGTTTGTTGAGATGACTCCTTCTTTGCGCTGGTCGGCTCTGAACGCACTGCCTCATAAGGGCGTGCGTCAACCCTCGCCTTGGCCTCGTAACCGAGACAACCTTGGGACCATTTAAAGGCGACTACCTTTCCAGGAGACCGATAGCGGCTCGGAGTGGGGACCCAACAAGAACAAAATGCAAACGAACAAAAACACTAAGGACGAGGGAGGAAGCGGGTCGAAACCGACCTCCGCTGTAGTGGACGGTTCCCTGGGGGGGACACTTTCACCGAGGGGGACGAAAACGTCCCCGGTTAAGGGTGAGAAAGGAAATCCAGGGGGTGCCTGGCTTACCGTCACGGGGAGCGGTAAGGCAGGGGGAGTCGGCAGCAGTCTGCCGACGGCAACCTTGGGTTGGGCGGAAGTGCGAGGCGGAATCGCCAGCACTAGCAGAGGAACCTCTGCTAAGTTCATGGGGGTCACGGGGTCCTCGGTGAACGCTAAGGGCCCGGTGGGGAAGCGAGTGACTGCAGCTAAAAAGCTGAAGTTTGATCGTCGATTGGCTGCCAAGATTTTGGAGCGCTACGGTGGCAAGCAGGCTGATCAGAAATCTAGCACACTGGAGTGGGCCAAAAAGGTGCTGAACGACGTGAGCGACGGAAAAGTGGGGCCGAGCGGGCCCCATACCTCAATAAAGCGGCAGAGATCGCAGGAGGGGGAATCCTCCCTCGACAAAAAACCTCGGGTCGGACCCGCACCTATGTTTAGCGAAATCGCTAAACTCGCAAGCTCAGTGGAGCTTGGGGTGTACGACCGAAGCAGGGGAGATGGAGCCATCTCTCATGACGAGTGGAAGCGGGTAGCGGCTGCTTTCTCCGCTGTTTTCATGAAGGTAGTCAGGGAAAGCCCTGGACCACCCCCTAGATGTGAAAGTACCGGGTGGAACCTCGGCATTCACAAACTGATTAGATGTGCCGACGAACGGTCGGCTCTCCTTTATAAGGAGGCGGTAGCCAGGGTAGGGGAGGTGTGGAAAGGAGCAAGGCTCGAGGCGATGGACAAATTGGATCTCCCGATGCGGCCTCGGCCTTGGGTCTGGCTTCCGGCCGAACCTTCCACCCCGGCCGAAATTGAAGAGATGTTGCGGTACTGCAACCCATCTCTCCCCATCCCAGACTGGAGGGTGATCAGGCTGGAGAGGACCGAGGCACCATATCGGCAAGCGGTGATACTCCTAAACAAGGAGTCCCTCGCTCCTCTCAGTGTCACAAAGAGGCCATAAGCTATGGCTTGGAGAGGGTCGTTCCCAAGACGCTCCCAACAGAAACCAGGGCGGATGGCCCGCTGCCTCCTGCGGGGGCGGAAAAGAGTGGGAAATTTCCCCTCTCGAAAATGGATGTCGACCCTGTCCTCTCGGACGCGGTGAGCACGGGGGGCGGATCGTCAGGTGATGATGGATCCGTCTTCAGTCTCGAGCATCTGTTCGAGGAGGCTGGCGTCGATGATATGGACGATGTTGCGGAACTCGCACTGCTGGAGAGGAGTTTGGAGGATGCAGATCCTCCAAATTAACCACCAGCACTCAAAGGCGGCCTCCGCCGATCTAGTGCTTCGTCTAGGAAGGGACGAAGCCGACGTTGTCCTTATCCAGGAACTGTGGCTGAGTAGCTATGGGATATCTGGACTAAGGACAAAAAGCCATAAGTTCCTGGCGGCAAGCAGCACAGGTAGAACCAGAGCCTGCCTGTTGGTCAGAGATGAGCTTAACGTTTTTCTTTTACCTAATTTCAGCAACGAGGACGTCGTCACCGCTAGGCTGGAGGACAGTGCTAGGGAAATCTGGCTTGTCTCAGCCTACATGCCGCACGACGACGAGGTGGAACCATCTCCGAACTTGCTGAGGATGGCTCTGGCAGAGGCCAGGCGCAAAGGAGCCGCGGTTATAATAGGCTCGGATGCCAACTCAAGGCACACCGTCTGGGGGAGCTCGGACACAAACGCAAGAGGTGAGTCACTTTTTGATTTTATTTGCGATGTAGACCTTTTTATCTGTAATAGGGGAAACTGCCCTACTTTTGTGACAGCTAGCAGGGCGGAAGTCCTTGACGTCACGCTAGCCTCTAGGGAAATTGCTCCCTTGATTTCGAAATGGAGAGTTCTACACGCCCACTCCTTTTCTGATCATAAATATATTGGGTTCAGCTTGGACGCCTCGCGCCCGAAGCATAGAACCTACAGAAACTTCAGGAATACCAATTGGGTCCTGTATTGCAGGAAGCTTTGATCAGCTCTTCCAACCGCGCCTGATAGGGGTTCGATCCTATCTGCGGACGCAATTGAGGAGCTCGACGAGGTTTTCAGCTCTGTTAGCAGATCTACTCTTGAAAGCTCCTGTCCTCTGAAAACTCAGAAAAGTAAAGGGAAACCCCCTTGGTGGACTTCGGAGCTAACGGAGGTCAGATCTTCGAGTAGAAGACTCTTCAACAAAGCCCGTAAAAGTGGTTCTAGCGACGACTGGGCGTTGTACAAGGCCGGATTGGCCATTTACAAGTCCGACTTTAAGAAAGCCAAGAGGGCTTCGTGGAAAGCCTTCTGCGGCAGTGTAGAGGGTTGTCACGAGTCCTCAAGGTTTAGACGCATTCTTGCAAAAAATCCTACTCCGGTGGGGTATCTAAGAAATGCAGATAGCGGGTGGACTACGAGTAGCGAGGAGTCGCTGAGGCTACTCCTAGATGCTCATTTTCCACTGAATCGCTTTGCTGAAGAAGTGCCACTGGGGGAGCTTCAGGAAGGCTGTACAGCCTTCTGGATGAGGGTCACCTTTCCTGGGCGCTGAAATCTTTTAAGCCCTTCAAGTCCCCGGGTCCTGATGGCATCATACCGGCGCAACTACAGCGAACGGTTAAGATGTCATGTAGCTGGCTGGCCCCTATCTACGCGAACTGTGTTAGATTGGGCCATGTCCCGAAGGCCTGGAGACAGGTTAAGGTTGCGTTCATTCCGAAGGCCTGTAAAAGCTCTCATGTCGGTGCAAAAGATTTCAGACCCATCAGCCTATCCTCGTTTCATTAGGTGATGAATACCGAGGGGTAAACTGTTACGGGCCCAGCATGCCTATATCAAGGGCGGTCGACACTGCTTTGCATGATGTAGTGTCGTGGCTGGAGAGAGCGCTGATGCACAAGGAATTTGCAGTGGGCACCTTTCTCGACATCGAGGGGGCCTTCAATAACGTGCGGCCAGAGGCAGTGGTTAAAGTCGTAGCCGAGTGGGGTAGTGCCAAGTCAACCAGAAAGGTTAATAGAGGAACTCCGCAGGGTGGAGTACTCTCACCACTGCTCTGGATCTTGGTGGTAAACGACCTACTTATAGAACTCGAGGAGCAAGGCTGTCGGGTGATAGCCTATGCTGATGATGTGGTTCTTATGGTTAAAGGTAAATTCCTGAATACCGTCTATGAGCTCACCGAAGGGTACCTAAACGTGGTATCCAACTGGGCAAACAGAAGCAGCCTAGCCGTGAAACCAAGTAAAACCGAAATGGTTTTATTCACTAGGAGGTATAAGATTCCAAATGTGCCTCTCCCCTCCTTCGGGGGTTCACGTCTTCAACCTGTTGATAAGGTGAAATACCTAGGGCTTATCCTTGATAGAAAGCTTTCTTGGAGGCCGAACATCGAGGAGAGAGTCAAGCAGGCATCGGTCGCCTTATACTGCTGCAGGGGAGCTGTTCAAAAATGAACATGTGCGTTAGGACCACAAGGTCCCCACTTAGACGGCGTGCAGCAATAAATTTAGTTTTATTATTTTACATATTAAGATAAGAAGCATGTTAGAATATACAGTCCACTAATCCTAAATATGTATACTCAAATATATTTAACAGGCATACATACATACATAAGCAAACACATAAACAAATATACACTCATATGATAACTTGTAGACCTAAGATATATATTTAGGCAATTGATTACAAGTGCACATGTGCACTTGAAAACAATTCCATAACATGTAGCATAAACAATGTGCTACATACATACGGACATACACACACACACATGTATTGAGTTGTACTTAAAAACAACCCTATATGGTGTGCATACCACATACACATATACATATATATACATTTAATTAGATAGTAAGATTTGTAAATAGTATATAAGCCATACATTTTATAAAATAAAATTAGAATGAATAAGTTCTCAGCTCAATGAAGTCTTTTTCTGTCCCCCACCAGCGGTAAGGCAATTAGAATCTTCATTGAGTTTAATAATTGGTCTTACAAATCAATTATACATTTGGTCCTTCGAGCCGGATAGAGCTCAAGGCAAATTACAAAGTCCTGTATGCTAAAGCATACAGGCAATTATACATTTGGTCTTACAAACCAAAAATTATAAGTCCTAATACATACAGGCAATTATACATTTGGTCCTTCGAGCCGGATAGAGCTCAAGGCAAATTAAAAAGTCCTGTATGATAAAGCATATAGGCAATTATATAATTGGTCCTTCGAGCCGGATAGAGCTCAAGGCAAATTAAAAAGTCCTGTATGATAAAGCATACAGGCAATTATACATTTGGTCTTACAAACCAAAAATTATAAGTCCTAATACATACAGGCAATTATACATTTGGTCCTTCGAGCTGGATAGAGCTCAAGGCAAATTAAAAAGTCCTGTATGATAAAGCATATAGGCAATTATATAATTGGTCCTTCGAGCCGGATAGAGCTCAAGGCAAATTAAAAAGTCCTGTATGATAAAGCATACAGGCAATTATACATTTGGTCTTACAAACCAAAAATTATAAGTCCTAATACATACAGGCAATTATACATTTGGTCCTTCGAGCCGGATAGAGCTCAAGGCAAATTAAAAAGTCCTGTATGATAAAGCATACAGGCAATTATACATTTGGTCTTACAAACCAAAAATTATAAGTCCTAATACATACAGGCAACAAAAACAAAGACCTGTATTTACAAAACAGGCAAAAACAAAAGCCCTGTAATTTACACAGGCTTAAAAAGCCCTGTTAAAAATACAGGCAAATTTAATAATAATAAAAATAATTAGACGGGTGTATATTCCGCAGTTTTTAATTGATCACATAAGCCGTTTTAGAAAGGAACTAAACGCAGTGTTGTCATGATGAAACAAAGTCAAGATGCTCGATTAGAATCGGATACCGTGCTGATCTCCATTTTCGAGAGTAAAATTGAATACCTCAGAAAAGTTATGGATGATCTAAGCAATAAAATAATAAACAGTAACCACAACAAGCTTTTAAAAATTTTATATTTTCAAATGGACAATTTTTACACAAAGTACGTAGAGAGAATGTTCTCTCTTGAAGTTGACGAATTGTACCTTGAAATTATTGCGGAATATTACAAGGCGCTTGAAAATTGTAAAAAAATATTACAAGAAGAAGAGCCCGAAATCAAAGAAGGCGAGCTACGCGTGGAAGATATTACCTTTGAGAAACTACGCTTAGAAAACATTACCTTTGAGAAGGAAAATATATTTGAGGATGCAGCTCTAGTAATTTATGAAGATCTTTCATATATAAAATTTCCTAGAGTAATAGATGTTGAAGTTGATGTCACAATGGAAGAGCACGACCCAATAGTAGCTGATGACGAGTCAATAAATCCAACGCAACACGACCACAAGCAATGCAGGCTGGCAGAAGTAAAAGAAGAAACTAATATTACAACGTTTAAAGATGAGAATGCAGCTCAAGTAATTTATGAAGATTTTTCATATATAAAATTTCCAAGAATGGATATTGAAAAAACCGCATTCAAAGAAGGCGAGCTATGCGTAGAAAACATTACCTCTGAGAAGGAAAATACATTTGAGGATGCAGCTCAAGTAATTTATGAAGATCTTTCATATATAAAATTTCCAAAAGAAATGGATGTTGAAATTGATGCAAAAACAAAGAAAGAACGAGCGATTACACCAACTATAGAAATGTCTTCTCTTCTCAAGTGGCATTTTATTTGCCCGGAGAGTCCTCACTTTGGAGGAATTAGGGAGGCTGGTTATTTTGTCATAGACGCAACATTGGATCCTGATCCTCCTGATGAAGAGCCAAATAAAGATGTGGAAATTAAAGTCTCCGACGATGGAGGCATAACAAATAAAGATGGCTTAGATGATTTTAAGTTTGGTGCTACAATTAAAAAGAGACGGAACCCAACGCCCAAGGAGAAAAAACGTATGAGACGTCCGCCAAGCAGTGAAGAGGAGTATGGTCAGTCACAAATAAAGAAGGGTAAAATCAAGGGTACACCGCCGTCTGATGAGAGAGAGAGAAGACCGACAGAATACCTTTGCGACAAATATAAAGAAATAGTTACAAGTATACTATCACTAATACAACACAGGAAGGCGCATAGTCATCGTGAAATGTTATTTGATATGTTAAGATTTAAATGGCAGAAAGGCGAATATGCAGCCACCAGCTACGACGTCACTTAGTTGACGAACATGACACGACTACATGCTGCGGGCATCTTTCCAGCCGTCACTTTGTCGCCCGGGAGTATGTTCAAAAATGAACATGTGCGTTAGGACCACAAGGTCCCCACTTAGACGGCGTGCAGCAATAAATTTAGTTTTATTATTTTACATATTAAGATAAGAAGCATGTTAGAATATACAGTCCACTAGTCCTAAATATGTATACTCAAATATATTTAACAGGCATACATACATACATAAGCAAACACATAAACAAATATACACTCATATGATAACTTGTAGACCTAAGATATATATTTAGGCAATTGATTACAAGTGCACATCAATTATAAAGGAGCTATAGGGAAAAGGTGGGGACTCTCATCAAAGGTGGTATTCTGGCTCTACGAAACCGTCGTCAAGCCAATACTGTTCTATGGTGTATTCGTCTGGTGGAAGGCGCTCGAAAAGACTACCCTGGCTAAAAAGCTTGAGCGAGTCCAAAGAGCGGCGCTCATCGGAATCTCCGGTGCACTGCGAACCACACCAACGATAGCTCTCAACGCTATATTAAATAAAGCACCTGTGGACATTACCGGTAGGTGCATTGCTGCGAGGTGTGCTATTAGGCTCAGAGAAGCTGGGCTTGTGAATAGGTCCGAACAAGGACACGCCGCAATTCTCTCCTCCTTCACCTGCATTCCTGAAAATTTGGATCACTGCGTCACAGCGGCCACTCGAGGCGGCTTTTTCTCTGCTCATATCCCGACGAGGGAGATGTGGAGGGGAAGAAGCCGCTGGAGAAGAGGCGCGGTGAGTTTTTTCACGGATGGGTCGAAGCTAGGAGGGAAAGTTGGAGGGAGGGTTTTCTGTAAAGAGCTCTCCGTCAATCTTTGCTTCAGGCTACTGGACCACTGTAGCGTTTTTCAGCCGGAAGTGGCCGCGATCAAGGTGGCAGTAGAAGTACTGTTACGTAGTGTAGCTTCGTTTAGAGAGGTGAGCATTCACTTCGACAGCAGAGCGGCAATACAAGCACTGAGTGCGCGAACTGTGCATTCAAAGCTAGTTAAGGAGTGTCTGTCCTCGCTAGAATTAGCATCAGGCTCGTTTGGGTGCCTGGTCACAGCGGAATCGCTGGGAATTGCAAGGCCGATGAGCTGGCCAGGGGGGGTACCCTTGCCCCGCCCACATCGGAATGGGATCGAGTTGGTTCTCCACTAACGTCTGGCATTTTGGCTCTGGACCAATGGACCTCGCATGCGCTCAGCAGACGCTGGTCGACGACCATCTCCTGCGCGATCCTTCTGGCCGAGAGTGGATCGTAGGAGGTCGGGGGATCTTCTCGCCTTGAACAAAGTTCACCTCGCCGCCATGGTAGGAGTTCTCACTGGGCACTGTCCAATGGGAACTCATGCGGTGCGGCTTAGAATATTACCCGATGGCAGTTGTCAAAGCTGTATGGAGGAGGGTGAAGTGGAAACATCCCGGCATTTTCTCCTCCATTGTCCGGCTTTTGCTAGGTTGAGATTGAAACATCTCGGCAATCACACTTTTGGCGGACCAGAAGATCTGGCCGAAACAGATATTGGCCGTCTCAACAAGTTTGTCATAGGCACAGCTTTGTCGACATGTAAGGGTCTATTGATCCGGCTCATAGGAGTTTTGGGTACCACAACGGACCGGCGTTTAAGCTGTCCAAGTGTGATCCTTCTTAGAATCGACCCTCTAACCTAACTTAACCTAATAGAACTTCTGCAGAAGTAGCTCGACTACAAGCGACATATATTGAAGCTCTAGGCATTCTGGGTCGAGTATGAACTACAACTTTATTATATGTGGCGCCCTGACTTTTATGAATAGATATTCCTTCAGCCGGAACAACTGGAAACTGATTTATGTCAATTGAAATTTGTTCATTTATTTTATAATGAAAAGAGTTTAGAACTTTTTCATTTGGTGTCCAAGAAATTTCTAGAGGCTTTTTTGATCGTGCTATCAAGCTAACAGAAGGTTCCAAAAATTTAATCCACAGAATTGTTGAAAATGAACAATGGAAATCAATTTGCATAAGTAGTCCAGCTGCCCCATTAACCAAGCCATCAGACGTGTTTATATTCACTGTTTTCATCTATTTGGCGGAGGTTTTAAGTACCAATTCATAGGGCAGTCCCTGCATTTCAGAAGTTTTGAAAAGTTTAACTCTTTCCAAAATATTCTCATTTTCACTTATACCAATTCCTTTAACGGAGTCTTTTGCAGTTGAGAGGATAGCTTCAGTTGGGACTCGACTTCGAATGATCTTAAGGGCATTGCAGTTATTTATCTCTTCATTGGACCAAACTAAATGTATGGCATCATCGGGAACTTCCTCGAAATTAACTACTCGAGTTTCAATGAGTGATATGTCTTCATTTGTCATATTACCAGATGCCATATGGTTTAATGCAATTGAAAAGGACTGATGCTGCCGTTGTCTGCAACAGGTGAGAGTTACTTCAAATCACCAAACACAATATCGGTATATCACCGAAGGGGCTTTTAAATCGATAAGTCTGGAATACAATGAATTAACTGTCTCTCTCTATTCAACTGAGTAACAGGTAAAGAGAATATTGAATGAAGGGTCATTCCTCCTATTGCGAATGCTGATTTACCCGTAGGTGCGCAAAGAAGAACTTTTAAGGAACTTGGATTGGATCCAGGTGTAGAATTGTAACGATGGTTCCTACACCTGCACCGCCGCCAATGGACTCATAAAGTGGGCGATTTGGTTTTAGCTGCATTAAATGTGTCAAATAGGTCCTTTGCTAAGTATTTAGACTTTTAAGTAAAGAAAATAATTCCTCAACTGGAACTAAAAGGGGTAGTTTAATAAGTCTAACATAGCAATCAAATTCAGTGCCATTATCTGTTGAATTGTTGAATCTTCACCATGCAAGTCCAGCAAATTTATATATTGGGTTTATTTCTGGAAGTGCCAACACTATGTACTCATTTTCCACGATAGGTAGTTCATTTTGAGCACTTTCCTCTAAGTCTATTGCATTATAAAGCCTTTCTAGAACATTTCCGAGTTCTTTTTGCTAAGAAACATCATAATTTCTTTGATTTTCCTCAATTAGAATACGATAAGTTATGCAAGTAAAATAAAGTAGTAAAGCATTACCATTTCGCGGAAATACTCAACTCTGGTCAAATCTGGGTTAAACCTGCTATACCGAATTATACATGGTTTGGTACGTTTTTTAAAATAACTGTTACCGTCTTTAAGAGGAATGACAACCCCGCTTTCTGGTAAATTATCATCTTCCCTCTCTTCTTCTTCATGATCACTGTCTTGTGCTCTTGTACTGACCCTGAAGGAAGGTTCTGAAGTTCTGCTCTAGCTTTTGCCATTCGAACACGTTCCTTAAGTCGAGAGATATTTATAAATATTTCTGCATTACTTGCTTCCGAAAGATGGAGTCCAATGCAGTGGATATACATTGTGCCTGATATACATTTGTGACCTATATGTTTAAGTTTTGGCTTAACAGTATAATTTCCAGCATTTACCTCTATATAGCTTCATTTAAGAGCCTAGAAATTCCCCTGTTAGACTTGTTAATATAATTAATGATATATAAATAGCAATCATATGCATTTAGTATACTTGTATATTGGATATCCATATTTGCTCTATGGAGTTCCAAAATCAGAGGATTATACGCGTTTATAAAATGATCCTGTAATTTTCTTTTTAGAAAAATTTTGGGTTTTGTTAAACTTGATCTAAGGGCTAACAAAAAGTCATCAAAAGACATATTTATTCTAATACAGAACAGAAAATGTTCAAAATCGTTTAAATTTGAAATGTCTTCTGTAGTCATATTTGAATAAAATTTTAGAGAGGATGACCAAAAGCTCAACCCATTGATATTTTGCAGCCGATAAGCTGATAAAGAAGGTTAGAAGCCCAAATTGGCGAATCATAGCGATTGCCTTTTTCTTCGCAGCTTCCCAGTGCGCAGGAGAGGATCTAACACCTTTCAAAACATTGTGACCATCATCGTGTTGAATCAAGTTTTGAACAAAGTTTTCGTTTAATAGATTTTGGGCCGTAACTCGGTTGCAACCTGAAAACTTTCTAAGGAAAATGGATGTACTATTTTAAATTTGTGGCAGTTCTAATTTTTTGTAATCATAAAACAACTTTGGAATGGTATACACTCTTCTGTCAAAACAGCGAATTTCAGAACGTATTATCTTGCTATATGTTTCAGAGCATGTACGTTTCTACCTATCGTATATTGTTCCAAATGACAGCTCTTCTGAATTATTATCTTGAATCACGTCTGAATAATTATGCTACAATGTTAACACTCACCAAACACATGTTATTTCCCTTTTTTTCACAAACCCCCTTTTTAGGTTTTAATAAAAAATTTTTTAGTTCTTTTTATTTTTTTTTATTAAATGTTATTTTCACAAACTTTGTACTAAAAGTTAATACCACGATTTTAAAGCGGTCGGTAGCGGAGATCGCGACTTCACGGTGACGTTGCGCAAAAGAAATTTGTGGTCGCTCGTCGTCCCCTTTTTACCTCCTTCGGTGTGGTGTGTAGTGTGTCTTCATGTGTGGGGTGATCGTGGTGGTAGGGTTGGTGTGAAATGTGTGTGGGATGATGTGTTGAGTTACTCATTTAACCATCCCGACCCACCTAGGCAAATATTTAGCTTAGCAAATTCTGTATTAGGCTTGAATTGGCAAGCCGACCATTCACCCGAAGCAGACCTTTCGAATGGATTTAGTACTAAGAGTGAGCTCTTTTTATCAATCGGCTTCGATACTCTTAGTAATGATATTTCTCGGCTGAAGTAATGCGCTTGAGTGGATGCGATAAGAGCGACCTTTGCTTTTTGTAAGTCTAGGTGCGTCACTGTATCGCATTGAGAATAGTATAATGAGGTTACTCCCTTAAGTTTAATTTTTAGTCGCTCTATGAACTTGAGCATGTAAGCGATTACCCTGAGTGCTCGGGTGTACGAGGAAAATCGCTCGAGGATGTCATTATCCTGCAATTTTGTGTGAAAGGCGTCGATTTTTCGACTCTCTGGGGCAATTATGTTACGCATGGTCGATTGAGGCCAAGATTCGGGAGATTCTATCAACCATCGGGTGCCATTCCACCAGAGGGTGGTGGTGGCAAGGTGCAGGAGTTTGCACCCTCTTGTACCTAGATTAGCTGGATTGTCAGCACTGGCTACGTGTTGCGAGGTGGCTGATCCTATTAGGTCAAGTATTTGAGACATTCGATTGGAAATATACGTCTTCTATGCATGTGGTGGTTTTTCTAACCAGGCTAGTACGATTTCAGAACCGGACCACAGATATAATTTGTATTTTGCCATGTTTAAATGCATTCGCACCATGGATACTAGTTTGGCTAGTAATAGCGCTCCACACAGTTCAAGTCGTGGTAGACTTATTGTTTTTAAGGGAGCCACTTTTGCCTTTGTTACAAGTAAGTGGCTTGTGGTCGCAGTGTCGCTTTGTGTGCGAAGGTATAAAGTGGCGCAATATGCCTTTTCAGAGGCGTCACAAAAGCCGTGTAGTTCGACTTTGTACTCTGGGGCATAGTTTACCCATCGTGGGATTTGTATCTGTGAGATATGGTTTAGTTTGTATCTGTAGTGTATGAAAACTGGTCAGATATCGCATTCTATTGGATTCCCAGAGTTTTTTTTTGTACTTTCCTTTTCGAATTTAAGGAAATTAGTATCTGACAAATTTGTATGTGGTATATTTTTTAAAATATTAGGGTGGTTCGCCGTTATCTTTTTCAACGGAAATCCCGCGGTTTTGAGGGCTTTTACCACTTGTGATAGTGACTCGTATGCTTGTGGAAGACTGTGACTTCCAGACAAGATATCGTCTACATATGTTTGTGTTTTTAACACCTGGGTTGCCGAGGAAATTCTGACTTGGTATTTTCTGCCAATTCGTGCAGTGTTCAAATGGCTTAATATGGAGCACAGTTGACGCCAAAGGTAGCTATTTTCAATTTATAGTCGCGGAGTAGACTACTGATCCGAAAATCTCCGGAAAATAATTCGCTGAAAATCTTGATCGTCTTTATGTACGACTATTTGTCCATACATTTTTTCGACGTCTCCGTTTAATATGTATTTGAATATACGCCAATTTAATATGAGGAGCATTAAATCTGGTTGGAGCGTGGGTCTCGTAAATATAATATCATTCCCCGAGCTAGTGGATCTTGATGCATTAAAGACAACTCTTACTTTAGTTGTCTTTTTGTCTGGCTTTACTACTGCATGGTGCGGCAAGTAAAATGAGTAGTATTTGTCGTTGATGATTCATCTAACTCTAACTAACTGATATTCTTCTAACTCCCATAATTTTTTAATTCGTTTGAGATTTCCTCAACTTGAGTGGTCATGGTGGTAACTAGTAATAACTAGTCCACTTAGGATCCAACCGAAAATAGTATTTTGTGCCAATAGTGTGTTTGAAATTTTCTCAATACCCTCAAGTATTATCTGAGGCATGAGATCGCTGCCTAATAAAAGATATATTTGGGCGAGAGTATTGCAGTTGGGATCTGCTAGCTAGTTGTGAAACCTTTTGCCAATGCTTGCTATTAATGTGATAGCTTGGAAGCATATTTGTAAGTTGCGGTAAGACTATAGCTTCTGCTGTAATTCTCTTATCCGCATGGGGGAAATTAAGGTAATGGGGCAAATTTTATTAGAGTTTTGCACTACTCTTCTGCCCATTCCTGTAATTTCAAAGTTGGCTTGTTGCAGTTGTAGCCTATTTTGTGCCCTAGACGCTATGAAAGATCGTTGTGATCCTTGGTCTATTAAGGCCCTAATTTAAACAGTTCTCCTCGGTGTTCGATGGAGACTAATGCTGTGGGTAGTAGTACCCTACTTTGGTTTTCGCTGTGTAGCGTTTGAGCTTTTAATGCCTTTGAGCATGTGACATACAGTTTGTACAAAGTTTTTTTGTTCTTACATAATTGTTTCGATCGGTAATATTAATTTTTTTGAATTTCTTGTAAGATTTGAGCTTATGCTCCCCTGTACACAGTTAGCATGACGTTTGTTTGTATTTTTTTATGTATTTTATTATTATATATTTTATTTTTGTGTATTTATACCTATATTATCTTGATATCTATTTTTCCGCACTTTTTGTATATATGTATATATTTTTATGGCCTATATACGTATATTTTTATATTCGGCACTTTTTTTTGTTTGTTTTATATATGTACCGCACTTGCTTGTTTCACTGTACACTTTTGATTTTTTTTTTTGTTTTGGGTTTATGTATTGTATATATAAGCATTCGATCTCCGCACTTTTGTTCTTTATTTTATTAAAATTTTTTTTTTTTCCTAATAGTGCCTTTCCGTAAGGCTCGAAGGACCAATGAATAATTATGCTACAATGTTAGCACTCACAAAAGACATGTTATTTTCCTTTTTTTACAAACGCCCTTTTTAGGTTTAAATTAAATTTTTTTATTTATTTTTATTTTTTTTATTAAATGTTATTTTCACAACCTTTGTACTAAAAGTTAATACTACGATTTTAAAGAGGTCGGTAGCGGAGATAGCAATTTCACGGTGACGTTGCGCAAAAGAGATTTGTGGTCGCTCGTCGTCCCCTTTTTACCTCCTTCGGTGTGGTGTGTAGTGTGTCTTCATGTGTGGGGTGATCGTGGTGGTAGGGTTGGTGTGGAATGTGTTTGGATGATGTGTTAAGCCTGGATTTAAGTCTGAAGGTAAAAGACCCATAGGAATATTATTAACTGAGGGATTATCATGAGAAGTTTGTTCCGCATGAAAAAATTTATCTAATCGGAAATCCTCTGCAGATGCAAAAAACGGAATTTCTTCTTGGTTATAAAATTCTGAAATCCAGTTCTCATTAATATGTTTATTGTGCTCACGATATGGAGGGGTATTCAGTAAGAACTGCAAAGCTTCCATAATCTTTGCGGGGCGTATTGTATCGATCATGTAATCCTGATTGTATTCCAAACGCATATTTTTGGAACGTTCTTTTTAACAATCGTATTTTTGCAAGCAGCACATAAATTGAAATTTCCATCTTCCGAAGAAAATTTTTGCATTAAATAGAAGGCGGGCGGATGCAGCATTCGGGTGACCTTGCGCAATAGTTTAGAAATTTAATTTGCGAACTTGGTGTGAAAACCATAATCCGCCGCAGCAAATACATATTTCAGTAGGGCCCTTATTTATATTTTAGAAATAAATGTTTTTGAAATCTGTTAAATTGTCACTATAATCAGTTTCTATAATATTATTTCCTCTCGTTAATCGGATTCGTTGGGACTGCCATTTTTTCAATTGTCTATTTTTTTCAATTTGCCTATTGACCGGGTTATCTCTACGAAGGCGAACCTGACTTTGTCTAAGACGTATCTGATTCAAAATTTCTTCCCCCGTACCCCTCCTACTAAGCTGTCGGCGTTGTGTTTCGCTATCACGTTCTCTCTTCTTGTTTCAGGATTTCTTCTAGCATGTTCTCATAGGTAGATAGGTAGGTAGAGTGGCTGTCTAACGACGCACCTAGGCCTATGGGAGGCCCATTGTGATACCACCGGGACTACTGTTCCCTCACTCTATCGTCTCCTCTCTGAACCAACCTGTGCTTCTGATGAAGCTCATCAGTATAAATAATTTTATATTAGCAACTTCTGATACGTCGTCAAGGAATCCACGACCGATAGTTGCGATTCTTTTCCTGCATAGAGCTTTACATTCGCATGGAAGATGTTTTACTGTCTCCTCTTCTTCTACTTCTTTGCAGCTTCTACAATAATCGTTGTAAGGTACACCTAGCCTGCTGGCATGTCTACCAATTAGACAGTGACCTGTTAGTACCCCAATCAGAGTTCTTATATCATTCCTTTTGAATTTTAATAGTCGGTTTGTATGACTCTTGCTCCATTCCTGCCACGTTAGTCTGCTAGTGGAGCAGGTTATGGATTGTCTTCACCGAGACTCTGCTATATTTATAGCATGTTCGTTGATTAAGTGCTTACAAGTTGCCAGGGGTATAAAAATTTCCCCTTTTTCAGGGGTTAATTGTAACTCGGTGCCTGTTCTGGCTAGTTCATCTGCTTTGCAGTTTCCAGGGATATCACTATGCCCTGGAACCCATTGCAGGTTTATCGTGAAGTAGAATGTTAGATCCTCTAATAGATTAAGACATTCTTTCACTATCTTTGATGAGACCATAGGAGACTTGAGTGATTTCAAGGCCGCTTGGCTATCCGTATAAATATATATGTTCCTTGTTGTGAGCACACTTTTTGTCAATACAACAAGGCTTTCTTTGATTGCTGTGATCTCCGCCTGGAAAACACTGCAGTGGTCTGGTAAGCGGAAGGCTATTTTGGTGTCTAAAGTTGCGCAAAAGACACCACCTCCCACTCGATTATCTAGTTTGGAATCATCCGTGTAGATGCTAATTCCTGGGTTCCTGTCCACCTCGTCCCTTTCCCATTCCTCTCTGGTGGGGAAGGCAACATTGTGGCCGGAATTTAGCTTCAATTCTATTGGATTACAGAAATCCGTGGTTTTGGATAGAACCGGGAACGATCTAAGTATTCTAGAATGCCCCTTGTTGCAGGCGACTAATTGGGAGGATTCCCTTAGTCTGAGAGCAGACTTTGCTGCCACTTGCTTACAGAACAGGTCTGTTGGCAATAAATGTAGAATGACGTTTAGTGCCTGGCTAGGCGTTGTTCTAAGAGCTCCGCTAATGCATATACTGGCTGCTCTTTGCATACTTTCCATACACCTCACCGCGTATTTCTTCTCCATTATTGGCCACCATACCAATATACCGTATGTCATGATTGGTCTGACAACTGCTGTATAGAGCCAATAAGCTATCCGAGGCGTTAGCCCGCATTTGTGGCCCACCATCCTTTTACAAGTGTAGAGTGCTGTGGCTGCTTTCTTATACCCAGTATCCAAGTTTTGTTTCCATGAAAGCTTCCTGTCTAAGATTAGTCCTAGGTAGCTTGCTTTATCTCCAATTGTTAGTTCGCAACCCTTTAGTACTGGTGCCGTAACTACTGGAGTGTTATGATTCCTGGTAAACAATACTAGCTCTGTCTTACCAGCATTTAAGTTTAATCCGCACGATACAGCCCAACAGTTTATATCGTCCAGGATCGTTTGCATACGGTTTGCGAGAGTATTAGGGGATTTACCTCTAACTGATACTGCCACATCGTCAGCGTAGGCCACAACATGTACCCCCTTCTTCTCTAGATCCCACAGCAACTTATTCATTGTCAGGATCCAGAGAAGTGGAGATAGCACGCCTCCTTGGGGTGTACCCCTTTGGACGGATCTTCGCATCGTTGACGCTCCCAGCTTTGAAATTATTGACCTGCTCGTGAGCATCTGTTCAATTAATTTCTTGAGAGGTTCAGAGATGCCCAGATCCTTAAGCGCACTCAGTATGGCCCTAGGCTGGATGTTATTGAAGGCTCCTTCTATATCTAAGAAGGCGATTAGAGTGTATTCTTTAACTTCTAGAGATTTTTCAATCTCCGTCACCAAAGAGCTCAGCGCTGTTTCTGTGGATTTACCTTTAGAATACGCATGTTGTGAACCAGCCAACTTGTCTGGTGTTAGTTTGTTTCTTATATGTAATTCTATTAGCCTCTCCAACGTTTTTAGAAGGAACAAGGAGAGACTAATAGGTCTGAAGTCCTTTGGATTTGTATGCGAGCTTTTGCCTGCCTTAGGTATGTCTATTACCTTGACTTCCCTTCAAAGCGAAGGTATATAGTTTAATTGCAGTGCCCCCTTAAGAATGGTAACAAGCCAATCCATTATGTAATTCTGCGACTGCTGTAATTGAGCCGGGAATAGACCATCTGGTCCCGGCGACTTGAAGGGCTTGAAGCCATTTATTGTCCAGCGTACGTTGCTTTCTGACACTGTGTTTATAAGAGTGGAGTCTATTTCTGCTCCACTGTCTTGAGTATATACAACAGTATGGCTTTCAGAGCTACCTGGGAAGTGGGTATCCATTAGTAGTTCCAGTGACTCTTTACTGGATACCGTCCAGCTACAGTCTGGCCTCTGCAGATACCCGATACTATGCACCGATTGTGCCATTATTTTCCTAAGTCGAGATGCTTCCGCCGTGTTCTCGATATCATTACAAAAAGATTTCAAAGAATTTCTTTTTACTCTCCTAACTTCCTTCTTGTATGACCTAAGGAGGTTGTAGTAATGATCCCAGGCTGACTCGCCTTGGGATTGCTTTGCTAAATTGAACTGCTTTCTGCATTCTTTCTGTAACTTTTTAAGTTCGAGAGACCACCAGGGTGGCCTAATTCTACCTCTACTTCGTGTTATTGGACAAGCCACTTCTAGTGTTTGCCGGCAAGATTCAGTGAATTGATCAGCGAGGATATCGAGATCCTCCTTACTTTTGAGCTGAAACGGCGGAATCATAGGGATACGTTTTTCCAGCTCTTGCATGTGCACCTGCCAGTTCGTTTTCCTATGATTCCTGAAGTTCATGCCTCTATCGGCCCTTTCTTCTAATGTACATTCAATATATCGGTGATCCGAAAATGAATGTTCTTCGAGGACTCTCCATTTAATTACCCTGTCAAATAGTACTTCCGACACAAGTGTGATATCCAGTACTTCTTGCCGGTTTCTTGTAATGAATGTTGGCGTACTTCCCTTATTACACAGCAATAGCTTAGTGCCTAGTAGGTAATTGAAGAGAGACTCACCTCTGTCGTTGACATCTGAGCTGCCCCAGACTGTGTGATGTGCGTTTGAGTCGCATGCAAGTATTATCATGTACTTGGATGCCTCGCTATCCCTTACCACCTCTTTTACCATCAGAGGGGGCACCAGCCCCTCCTCGTACGGCATATAGCACGACATCAGCCGATAACTGCATATGCTCCTTTCCCAGCTTACTGCTACTGTGTCGTTGTTGCTGTAATGATGTAATATAAAAACGTTAAGGTTTTTCTTTGCCATTATGCAGGCTCTGATTTTACCTTGACTACTAGCCATAAATAAATTATAGCTCGGTGTCCTCAGTCCGCAAATACGCCCTCCATTAACCCATGGCTCCTGAATGAGGACAAACTCAGGCTGTTCTTCTACCATGCGGTTAATTAGGGCTGCTGAAGCTAGTTTGCTGTGATGAAGATTAATTTGTAAGAGACGCATTAACTAGTGTTGTTTCTGCGTCTTCCTGAGAGTCGCTTAACAGCTCTCTCTCTCAGTATACAAGTTTACGAGTCTGGCAGCAAGTTCAGACTCGGAAGAACACTCACCTTGCTCTATGCTCTCTACATCGCTTGAGGACTCCACCGGATCTTCCTCTACTTCGCATGTCTCGCTTTCCGATGCTAGATGGCCTGCAGCATTGGCGTCCGACTTGTACGGTGTAATCCTCACTTTCGTGAATCCGTAGTTTGTCTCCCCGCCACTTTTTGCCAGCGGTTCGATGGATTCTTTTTTTAGTAATAGCAGAATCTGCATTGTGGCCCTTTTGGTCTCCACGCCAGATTCTGCTACGCTATCGTCAAACAAAAATATGATCATAAATGCGCTCTAAATTCCTATACTCAGAATATCTTGCGCGAACATCGGGATTTTCTTGACGAGATCTATGACCTAGAGTATTTCTTATTTGCTCTTCAGAACGATCTTGGGGGATCTTGCCGCCTTGTTCTATGTTGAATAGTATTTACAGCTTGCTCAAAATATCGTAACTCGGGATCTTCGCGCCGAGATTTATGACCTCGAGTAGTTTTTATTTGCTCTTCAGAGCGAATTTGTGGATCTTGCCGCCTTGTTCTATGTTGAACAGTATTTACAGCTTGCTCAAAATATCGTACCTCGGGGTCTTCGCGCCGAGATTTATGATCTCGAGTATTTCTTATTTGCTCTTCAGAGCGAATTTGTGGATCTTGCCGCCTTGTTCTATGTTGAACAGTATTTACAACTTGCTGAACAGATCGAACCTCGGGGTCTTCACGCCGAGACCTATGACCCCAAGTAACCTAGAGATTTTCGCGCCGAAATCTATGTCCCCGAGTATTTCTGCTTTGCTTTTTAGAGCGGATTTGAATTTTCCCGCCGGGATCTATGTTGATTCGTATTGATAATTTGTTAGGACAGACATGCATCGGAATCTAATCTACGATTAGCGTGATGTACAGTATCTTGTGACTGCTCACTATCTCTATAAAAAGAGTTTGCACGAAGAACTCTCATACGTCTTCTATTCTGAAGACGACTTAGTAATACAGAATTTCTACTTAAGGTAGGCATAATTAATAAATAATAAATGGATTAATATATAAAATACTTATATACCTATAATACTTATATAATGCGGTCCGTCCGGGTGTGCTAAGTTGGATCCTAGGTGGTGCTCTCTTTCATTGTAATTGAGGCCTTGCTATGACTCCTTTCATGTTTGGTGTATAGGTACTATGGTATACTGGTGCACATATGTATGTATGTTTGCTCGCCACTGTGTATAATAATAGCTTAAACACTATATAAGTAATACACTAAAACTAGTTTGAATAAAGCACTTTGTTGGTCAAGAAATCTAGTGTAACTGAAACTACAAACACAGTGTACTGATATTTATTATACTCTTGCAACATGTTGCTACAGAGTATAACAGTTTTGTTAAGGTTTATTTTGTACACATTTAAACCGAAGGGTCTTTAGCCCTTTTCGTACTACACTACTATTATTTATTTCACGCGATTTTTACTAGAAAGATATTTTTGCTCTTTAAAAAGTCCAGCACTCTAAGAAAGTTTTTTACATTGTTGTCTGGTATGTTTTGTTATAAGTTCAACATGATGGCTGAGAAAATATTAGAAGAAATATATGTATATAGAAATCTAAATCTATCTCGATTAGTTTTAGGTGAAGCAAACAAAGGTTTGGTGAACAAAACTACATATACTTTGTTGTAACATGTTGCGAAAGTATAAAAATGTTGTGATAGAATTCAACATTCATTATTCGATTATTATTTGATATCTTAATAGCTTATGTTATTGATCATAGTTTTATTTGTTGTCAAAACTATTTTTTTCTCCGAAATGTTTACTTTAATAAAAAGAGGCTATGTAACTCAAATATGATATATGTTATATAAACTGAACCAAAGGAGTTATATCTAATATGTGGGGTATATGAGGTAGCTGTTGGACCAGAGGAGCGGAAATCAGTATATTAGGGTTATAACGTTTAAACCAAGGTCTAGACCAATTTCATTCTTATGCAGCGATAAACTACATTATTTTTAAGAAAAACTGTTCATTTATTTTCATTAAATTATCAAATTAACGAAAACAATTAAGGAAGGGCTAATTCGGATGTAACCGAATATTTTATACTCTCGCAAAGTCAAATGGTATACTCGTTTGAGATTTCTTTGTGGATTGATTGATATTTTCGGTAGAAGGTCAACTATAGGCACTGGGGTCCACATATTTAGTACTTAGGGGCTTGAACAGTTTTGGTTCGATTTAGACAATTTTTAGTCACAAGGTGGCATACTTTACATGTATTATTCACGCAAAGTTTTACCCCGATATAATCATTGTTGCTTGATATACATAGTGGAAAGTGAAAGAATCAGATGGAATTGAAAAAGGTGTTATATGGAAAACAGGCGTGCTTGTAATCCGATTTCGCCCATTTTCGTACTATAACACAGAAATATGAAAAGAACGTTATGCACCGAATTTGGTTGAAATCGGTTAAGCAGATCCCAAGATATGGGTTTTCACCTAAAAGTGGGCGGTGTTGCCCACTGTCTAATTTTGAACGCGGTTCCTATAAAGTCATCTCATACCATCCCTGAGATAAAATTTAATGTCTCTGGCGTGTTTAGTGCTTGATTTATCGCGCTTTTAGTAGTTTTTAACAGTACCGTTACATGGGGAGTAGGCGGGGTTGTCACCCGATTTCTCACCGTAGGTAGAGGGGCTAAAAACATTTGCTTCCAGTGAATTTTGTTAATATAGCTTTAGTAGTTTAGGAGATATGCACATTAAACCTATTAGGGGCGGGACCACGCCCACTTAGAAAAATTTTTAATTGCAGATGCCCCTCCCTAATGTGATCTCGTGTACCAAATAACAGTATTGTATCTTATTGCGGAGCTTAGTTATGGCAATTTATTTGTTTTTGATTAATAACGTTTTGTGGGCGTGGCAGTGGTCCGATTACGCTCATCTGCAATACCAACTGTTCCACGGTACCAAGAAACATGTATAGCAAATTTTATAAAGATACTCAAGTTACAGCTTGCAAGGACGGATGGACGGACGGACAAACAGTCACCCGGATTTCAACTCGTCTCTTCATCCTGATCATTTATATATGTACAACCCTATATCTAACTCGATTAGTTTTAGGTGATATAAACAACCCTTAGGTGAACAAAACTATTATACTCTGTAGGAACAAGTTGTGAGAGTATAAAAATTATACTATAAGTAGTACATGTGAGCTGGGGAAATTCATGGCCCGATTTCACACATTTTTGACATTAACCTATCGTATATTTAATATTTTACGTTTATATAAAGCCAAACGGAAGTTTTAATTTTTAACATAAAATATGTTGGAGCTAGGGTCAATATATCCCCGATAATGGGGACTAGGGCGGAACCGGAATTTTATACTTCTTGACTTATATTAAGGGCCATAAACTTAGTCTCAGTTTTATTGCTTGAATTGAGATAAACATAAGTATGAATGCGATAATAACTCTACCAAAGTAGCTAAATTTTATATTATAAGCTTATGTGGCAAACGTCAACCAGAGAATCGGAATTCATTATATGAAGGTGTGTTGTTTAGACCAATGTATATACTAATTTTATTCAAATTCAGCGTCAAACCACATAATTTTTAAGAAATCTTATCCACTTAATTTCGTTAAAATATCACATTTTGATCAACCAGAACGGTTTAAAGTGAGTTATAAAGTCGTAATTCATATATATCTATACTAATATTATAAATGCGAAAGTCCGTTTGTTTGTTAAGCTTTCACGCAAAAACTACTTAACAGATCATCATGAAATTTTGTACATATACTCTTAGAGGTGTCAGAATGAACATAGGATACTTTTTATTACAAAATTTGTAAATTTTTTACGGATTATTAAAAAAATTATTTTGGAAGATTATATATGTTTGGAAAATAAATTTGAAAATTTTGAAATTGAAAAAAAAAAGTTTGGCAGAAATGATTGTTTGTCGAAAAAATTAAAAATGAAAGAAAACATAAATGTATAAAAAACGTAAATCAGAGAAATAACACAAATATTATTAGTTACTCTTATTAAATATAAAAATGCCTCGAAAGCGGAAATCGGCGCTGTCAAGAAATTCTACGCCGGTGCGTAAGGCTAAAGTTACACGAAATAAAGAATGTGAAGTTCAAGCAGAGCTGAGAAGGCAACAGCAAGCAGATCGACAACGTGTTTTGAGAGCAGCTGAAACTTCTCATCAGGCACGAGTACGTTCGAAAAGACAAGCTTAGCAGCAGGAAGCTAGAAGAGCAACGGAAACGCAAGAACAATTGCAGGCAAGAAGAATTAATGATGCAGAAGTAAGAACCACGCGTCGTCGTAATTTCATAACTAAGAATTGGAATATATATAAAATATATTCTTTATATGGATCCATATCTACTATAATGATATCAGTTATTTATTTGATGGATTCGATGCGAGCGAAGCCGCGGGTAAAAGCTAGTATTATATATTATATTAGGGATAGGGAAAGATATTAATTTTGACATTGCTCAGCTATACTCGAGAATATACTTTGAAGCAATTTTATATATAAAACAAAAATATTAATATTCATTCACCGGCATATTTGACATAAAACTGGTTAGAATAACGACAAACATTATAAGTAGTATATGGAAGTTGAGGGTAGTATTAATCCGACTGTATAATTTTTTGCCAATACCACATAATACTAACATGCCACAGACTAATAAAATCCTCCTACTGTTTCATTAAGGTACCTCACATACCATCACTAATCATATGGAGTAAAGTCAGACGAATGTTCGAAAATCCTGATATTAGTTAATATGGGGGCTAGGTAAAATTTTCACCCGATTTCATCCATTTTAGGCACAAAGATACCTTGTTATGAGTAAAACACACTCTTTGATTTTCATTGAGATAACTTACATATTGGCCGATATATGCGGTATAAAGTCACCCGTAAGTTCAAAAATTTTTATATTAGGTATATGAGGGCTACAGGAAGTATATATCCGATTCAACATTTTTTGATACAAATATACTGTCATCGAGAGTTTCATTGATTTATTATATTATTGGGCGAAAAAGCAGCCAAAGCGGCTGAAAATTTAATTTAGTTTATGGGCCCGATACTGTAAACGAACGTGTAGCACAAAAGTGGTTTGATAGGTTCCGTTCCGGTAATTTCGATGTCAAAGATGCACCACGCGTCGGGAGGCCTGTCGTCGAAAGTTGCGATAAAATCATGGAAATAGGGGAAACAGACCGTCACGTGAGCACTTATTTAATTGCTGAGGAACTAAAGATAAGCCAGAAAACCCATTGGAACCATTTGCATAACCTTGGATTCAAAAAGGAGCTCGATGTTTGGATGTCACACGAACTAACGCAAAAAACATGATGGACCGAATTTCCATCTGCAAATCGCTGCAGAATCGCAACAAAATCCACCCGTTTCTGAAGCGGATTGTGACTGGCGATGAAAAATGGGTCACTTATGACAACATCGAGTGCAAACGGTCGTGATCAAAGCTAGAAGAAGCGGCCCAGTCGGTGGCCAAGACCGGATTGACGGCCAGGAAGGTTTTGCTGTGTGTTTGGTGGCATTGGCAAGGAATCATCTACTACGAGCTACTCCTTATGGCCAAACGCTCAATTCGGCCCTCTACTGCCAACAACTGGACCGCTTGAAGGCAGCACTCATCCAGTAGAAGCCATCTTTGATCAACAGAGGCCGAATTGTGTTCCATCAGATCAACGCCAGGCCACACACCAGAAAGGCCTGTGAAAATTGGCTCTCAGAGTTTTTGCCAATAGGGACGCAGCCTTCTACGAGAGGGGTATAATGATCTTTTGAAAAATTAATAAAAAAAACCGAACGATCTTTTTACTTGACCAGTATATCTTACACATTGACCGATATTTTCGGTAAGTAGTCAACTATAGTCACTGGGGTCCACATATTCAGTACCTAGGGGTTTAACAGTTTTGGTTCGATTTAGGCTATTTTTGGGCACAAGGTGGCATACTTTAAACGCATTATTTACACAAAGTTTCACCCCGATACAATCATTGTTGCTTGATTTGCATAGTGGAAAGTGAAAAAATCAGGTGGAATTTAAAATGTTGTTATATGGGCAATAGGCGTGATTGTAATCCAATTTCGCCCATCTTCGCACTATAACATAGAAATATGAGAAGAATGTTATGCACCAAATGGTTGAAATCGGTTAAGCAGATCCCAAGATATGGGTTTTCGCCTAAAAGTAGGCTGTGCAACGCCCACTGTCTAATTATGAACGCGATTCCTATAAAATCATCTCATACCATCCTAGAGATAAAATTCAATGTCTCTATCGTGTTTAGTGCTTGTTTTATCGCTTTTAGTAGTTTTTAACAGCACCGTATATAGGGACTGTTGGTAGAGGTGCTAAAACATTTTTTTTCAGTGAATTTTGTTATTATAGCTTGAACAGTTTAGGAGATTTGCACATTAAACCTATAAGGTGGCGGGACCACACCAAAAAAAATTTAAACTGCATATGCCCCTCGCCAATATGATCCTGTGTACCAAATAACAGTATTGTATCTTGTTTTGGAGCTTAGTTATGGCAATTTATTTATTTTTGATTAATGGCGTTTTGTGGGCGTGGCAGTGGTCCGATTACGCTCATCTGCAATACCAACTGTTCCACGGTACCAAGAAACATGTATACCAAATTTTATAAAGATACTCAAGTTACAGCTTGCAAGGACGGATGGACGGACGGACAGACAGTCACCCGGATTTCAACTCGTCTCTTCATCCTGATCATTTATATACATATAACCCTATATCTAACTTGATTAGTTTTAGGTGATACAAACAACCGTTAGGTGAACAAAACTATTATACTCTGTAGCAACGGGTTGCGCGAGTATGATGAATAATGATCCACAAGAATCCACACCAAATATGGGACCGCCATTGACGCATATTTTCCCGATATTTGGAGGATATCAAGTCTCGAACTTATGTTTCTTATTTCAGTTATCATAAACCTATAGTTTCAGTCAGAGATAAGGAGATGCCCAACTCATCTCTTACTGGAAATGAGAGTGCAATTGCTAAACGTGGAAACCTTCTGAACTCAGGCAACATTCAAAGTTCCAAATGACTGACGTTTAGCAATTGAAAAAAGAGGGACGGCCAGATTTAAATCCTACAGAAAAATATGTGAACAGAGAGTTTTGTTGCTGCTGTTGAAGATCACTAACAAAAATTGGAAAACCATGAAAATGAAAGAAAACCTAAAGTTGAAATGTATATATCATATCCCTAATATAATGAATTCAGACCTCTCTCTGCTTAACATTGATAAGGTGCAATATCTCAATATATTAAATTTATTCTCTTCGATTGAGTTTATGTCAGATATGTACATTAGGCCGAAAAAGTCTGCGTACAAGAAACCAACGAAAATAAATCGTTAGAATAAATAATTTTATGTTCTTCTTAAAATTTAATAGGAAGTCGGAACTCCCCAACATTTTAAAACTTCCGTTTAAGGTTTTGTTATGAAGTATACAAGTTCAGTTTTTGTCGAAGGGATGTGAGCCCATTCCTCGTTCAACACATCCTTGAGTATATCCTAATTTTGCGTTGGCAAATTTTATGTTCGAATGAATCCCATAGGTGTTTTTTTTGGATTCAAATCTAGTAATTCTGGTGGTGTTTATAGCTTAACTATGTCTATGCTGTATGCTTCGGGTCGCTATCCTGTAGAATGGCAGTCACTTTCAAGACACAATTCTTCCGCCCTTTGTTTCAATTTTATTTTTCAGATATTAAGGCATGGACTTTATGACTTCCATTCGGCCCACACCGTTATTAGCTATGCACCCCCTATATCATTACTTCTTCAACACCGTGCTTCACAGTATGCATAAAGATTTCCTTATCGAGTGCCTTCCTCGTTTTTCGCCATAAAATCTTTCGGCCTTTGATTCCAAAGAGCTTTAAGTGTTCTTGCGCGACAGCATTATGCACTTGCCTTTTGACTGATATGCGAATCGTGTCAGTGCAGAGGGATTTCTTATTTTTATTACACACTTACATATATGCATAAATGTATATTACAAAGAATTTTAAATTAGCATATAAACCAAAATATATCGAATTATTTTAATATTTCAAAACACTTACATATTTTAAACAACCTAAACGTATACATTACTTTCCTTTCAGGGTTAATTATATAAATATATAATAAACAAATTTTGTTTAATGTTTTATTCAGAAGTTGAAGTTAAGTTAATATTATCGGGGAATTATAATCCAAATATATATTAACGTATTTAAAATTTGCTATTGCTAAATACAATTAAAGTAAAGCTATTGCATAACATTTTTTTATATTTATATTATAATTATTTATTTACTTTTTATGTGGTTTTTTTTCTTTGATATTACTTCCAGCTACACTTTTTGAGCGTGGTGACCGATTAGAAAACAAATTGATATTTTTTATTAAATATATGAGAATTTAATATTGTTTCAAATATTTTTATTATCTTACAATACATATAGTTATTCAGAAATTGATATCGTTGAAACTGAAGGTTTATGGTAACTGAAATAAGAAACATAAGTTTGAGACTTGATATCCTTTAAATATATGGCAAATACAGCGTCAATGGTGGTCCCATAACATTTGTTGTGGATTCTTGTGGATAATTATTAATTTTTTCCGAAAGAAAGGTTGTCAAGCGCTCTGATTTTATCAGCGAAGTTGAAATCTCCAGCCAAGATAAATGGAAATTTATCACCATTGATAATCCGATAAACGGGATACTGTTCCAAAATATGAGAAAGTTATTTGCTAAAATAAAAATAATGGTAAATATTATGACTCTTTGACTTTATTAAATTCCATATTTTTATTTGCCATTAAAAAAATTGTATCTTAAATTTTATTATTTTTGAATCACCCTGCTCTTCATTTGATTTTTTCCGCTTGAGATATACGCCTTAAGCGAAAATACGCCTAAAAGGAACATTTTGCGCATACTTTGTGATCGTGTTAGGTATATTCCAGTTACGGAATATTTTGATTCGGCGTCCGCGCTCAAAGCCCACGCTAAAAGCAATGCAATAGCTTAAAATATATAAATTCTCCGTTAACTCTTAGACGAAAGAAAACTAACAAGGTAGATGCTGAACCGGTTAACTTATTAAACAAAAATTAAAAGGAATTTGCTATGTGTGCTAAATGTGAACAAAAGGAACCATATTAAAAGTTCGATCATATATGTATATGGAGTACTCACTCATTTTCTTTGACTATTTCTATATCACTTTCTACATTAATAAATGCACTTTGTTTATTCATATTTAAAACACTTTATACACAAATTTTACACGTATTCCCCGGACGTTCGTTTGCTACAAGGTTTTCTTCGCGACGATGACAGAAGCTAAATATCATAGGTTGAACAATTTTTTGATTTTCCTTCTGGAAGGGAAAAGTTTCAACCCCGCAAACCCGCAAACACAGAAAATTTACAAAATGGCAACATAGTTCTTGTCGATTTAAAATATTTTATAATTCTAAAATATTTTTTTTTAACAATCTAAAATATTTTTCCTTGAGTCTCAAAATCTGCGTCGATATATATATATGCATGCTCATACATAAACATTTGGCATGAATCAATTAGTGTACATTTTTATATACATACCTATGTTGCATGTAGACAGATAAACAAACATTATGCGTATTATGCTATGCAATAGCTTAATAATATTGTTACTAATATTATATTATGACTCCGAATATTGAATAATTTATTTTTATTATATTTGCTCAAAGCTCAAAGCCCGCGATATAAGCTATGCAATTTTGTTTTTGTTTTTATTTGTTTCGTTTTTTTTAAGGCCGTAAGGAGGGTTTTCAAATGCCTTCGCACCATATAGGGATCGTCATCCTACGTGAGTGGTGTACCTACTAAAACTCCTTTTATTATGGAATTTTTCATCGAGTGGTTCGCCTCCGTAAATACATGCAGGGCTCTCGGCTTTTCCCATGTTGTACAGGTTTTTTCGAAAATACCCGTGGCCGGAGAGCATCTGTGTTAAGTAGTAGTTCACCTCGCCGTGTTTTCTACTGTCTATCTTTATATCTTTGATCAATTTGGCGGTCCATCTTCCTTTGCGCTCCCTTGTCCACCGATCTTGTCAAAATTCGAGTCTTGGCTTCCTTGCTTGTTGTCTTGTTTGCATGTGTATTTCCGTTTCATCTTTCTTCCATAACCAGAGTTGTCTTCTCTCCTTTGCGAGTAGATGTATTGGAATGACGCCGCTTATCACTAGCACTGCAGATTCGGATACAGTGCGGTAAGCCGAGGCGACTCTCAGGGCTTCTTTCCGTCTATGTTTTAAGTTTAATGTATCGGATAGAGTGCGGTAAGCCGAGCCGACTCTCAGGGCTTCTTTCCGTCTATGTTTCAAGTTTAATGTATCGGCCCACAGTTCACTACCATATAATACCACTGACTGTGTTGTTTCCATGAGCAGTTTCCTTCCGCCTGCAAGCCTCCGATGTTTGCCATAAGTCTTGTCTATTTTACATGGTTAGGTTAGGTTAGGTTAGGAGGTCGATCCCAGAAGGGATCCCACTTGGACAGCTTAAGACGCCAGTTCGTTGTGATACCTACGACTCCTATAGTCCGGATCAAAAGACCCTTACAAGTCGACAAGACGTCTTGTGCTGACTACAAACTTGTTAAGACGGCCAATATCCATTACGGATAGGTATTCAGAACCGCCAAACGTGTGATTGCCGAGATATTTCAATCGCAGCCTAGCGAATGCCGGACATTGGAGGAGAAAGTGCTGGGATGATTCCACCTCGCCCTCCTCCATACAACTTTGGCAACTGGCATCGGGTAGTACACCAAGCCGTACCGCATGAGTGCCCATTGGACAGTGTCCAGTGAGAACTCCTACAATAGCGGCTAGATGCACTTTGCTCAGGGCGAGAAGTTTCCCCGACCTCCTGCGATCCACTCTTGGCCAGAAGGATTTCGCGGTCGCACAGGACCTAGTCGTCGAACAACGTTTGCTGAGTGCACGCGAGGTCCATTGATCCAAAGTTAGAGCGCAGGACGCTAACGGAGATCCAACCCGATCCCATTCCGATGAGAGCGGGGCAAAGGTGCCCCCCCCTGGCTTGCTCATCGGCTTTGCAGTTTCCAGCGATTCCGCTGTGACCAGGTACCCAAACGAGCCTGATGTTGAAATAGCCAGACGCTACCTCTAAAGAGGACAGATACTCCTTGAGTAGCTTTGATTGCACGGTACGCGCGCTCAAAGCTAGTATTGCTGCCCTACTATCAGAGTGAATGCTCACTTCTACAAACAAGGCTGCACTATGCAGCAGTACTTCTACCGCCGCCTTAATAGCAGCCACTTCCGCCTGAAAAATACTACAGTGATCCGGTAGCCTGAAGCTAAGACTGACGGAGAGCTCCTTATAGAAAACCCCCCCTCCAACCTTCCCTCCTAGCCTCGATCCATCCGTGAAAAAGCTCACCGCGCCTCTTCTCCAACGGCTTCTTCCCACCCACATGTCCCTGGTTGGGATATGAGCGGAGCAGGAATAGCCTCGAGTGGCTACAGTGACGCAGTGATCTATATTTTCCGGGATGCCGCTGAAGGAAGACGGAATTTCGGAGTGCCCTTGTTCGGACCTCTTCAAAAGCCCAGCTTCCCTGAGCCTTAGAGCACACTTCGCGGCAATGCACCTACCGGCAATGTCCACAGGTGCTATGTTTAAAATAGCATTAAGAGCTAGTGTCGGTGTGGTCCGCAGTGCACCAGAGATTCCGATGAGCGCCGCTCTTTGGACCCTTTCAAGCTTTTTAGCCAGTGTGGTCCTCTCGAGCGCCCTCCACCAGACGAACACACCATAGAATATTATTGGCTTAACTACGTAGAGCCAGAACACCACCTTAGGTGAGAGTCCCCACCTTTTCCCAATAGCCCCTTTGCAGCAGTATAAGGCGACCGAAGCCTTCTTAACTCTCTCCTCTATATTTTGCCTCCAGGAAAGTTTGCTATCGAGGATGAGCCCTAGGTATTTCACTTTCTCAGCATGCTGAAGAAGTGAACCCCCGAAGGAAGGGAGAGGCACATTTGGTATCTTATACCTCCTGGTAAATAAAACCAATTCGGTTTTACTTGGGTTGACGGCTAGGCTTCTATTCGCCCACCTAGATACCACGTTCAGGTACCCTTCGGTGAGCTCGTAAACGGTATTCAGGAACTTTCCCTTAACCATAAGAACCACATCGTCAGCGTATGCTGTCACCCGACAGCCTTGCGTCTCGAGTTCTATAAGTAGGTCGTTAACCACCATTATCCAGAGCAGTGGGGAGAGTACTCCCCCCTGCGGAGTTCCCCTATTCACTTTTCTGGTGGCCTTGGCACCACCCCACTCCGCTGTGACAGTTCTGTCGCAAAGAAGACTAAAAATAAGGTGCTTGAGGTTAGATTCCACCTCAAACTTTTCGAGGGCTTTAACCACTGCCTCTGGTCGCACATTGTTGAAGGCCCCCTCGATGTCGAGGAAGGTGCCCACAGCAAATTCCTTGTGCTTGAGAGCTATCTCCAGCCATGACACTACATCATGCAAAGCAGTGTCGACTGACTTGCCCTTGATATATGCATGCTGCGCCCGTAACAGTTTACCCCTCGGTATTCTGCTCCTAATGTACAGATCCATAAGCCTCTCCAGTGTTTTCAACAAAAACGAGGATAGGCTGATGGGTCTGAAATCTTTCGCACAGACGTGAGAGCTTTTGCCGGCCTTCGGAATGAAAGCAACCTTAACCTGTCTCCAGACCTTTGGGACATGGCCTAATCTGACGCAGTTCGCGTAGATAGGGGCCAGCCAGCTCAATGACATCTTGATCGTGCGCTGCAATTGCGCAGGAATAATGCCATCGGGCCCCGGGGACTTAAAGGGCTTGAAGGATTTCAGCGCCCAAGTAAGGTGACGATCGTCCAGAAGGTCCAAGAAGGCTGTACAACCCTCCTGCAGCACCCGCAGTGATACTTCTTCAGCAGAGTGATTTAGTGGAAAATGAGCATCCAGGAGTAGTTTCAACGACTCCTCGCTACTCGTTGTCCAATTACTATCTGCATTTTTTAGATACCCCACTGGAGTAGGGTTTTTTTGCAAGAATGCGCCTAAATCGTGAGGACTCATGACAGCCCTCTACACTACCGCAGAAGGCTCTCCAAGAAACTCTCTTGGATTTCTTCAACTTGGACTTGTAGATGGCCAGTCCGGCCTTGTACAACGCCCAGTCGTCGCCAGAGCCGCTTCTACGGGCTTTGTTGAACAGTCTTCTGCTCGAAGATCTGATCTCCGTTAGCTCCGAAGTCCACCAAGGGGGTTTCCCTTTGATTTTCTGAGTTCTCAGAGGACAGGAGCTGTCAAGAGTAGTTCTACTAACAGAGCTGAAAATCCATCCGCATCCGCCGATAGGATCGAATCCCTGTCGGGTGCGGGTGGCAGAGCTGATCAAAGCTTCCTGCAGTACCGAACCCAGTTGGTATTCCTAAAATTTCTATAGGTTTTGAGTTCAAGGCATGAGGCTTTCAAGCTGAAACCAATATATCTATGATCCGAGAATGAATGGTCGTCTAGAACCCTCCATTCCGAAATCAAGGGAGCGATTTCCCTAGAGGCTAGCGTAATGTCAAGGACTTCCGCCCTGCTAGCAGTAACAAAAGTAGGGCTGTTCCCCCTATTACAAATAGAAAGATCTACTCTACAAATAAAATCAAAGAGTGACTCACCTCTTGTGTTAATGTCCGAGCTCCCCCAGACGGTGTGCCTTGAATTTGCATCCGAGCCTATTAAGACACCGGCTCCTTTGCGCCTGGCCTCATTTTTTACATGGTGATATTGGCTGACTTTTTAACAGCGTGCTGAATTTTAGCCCAGTATGTTAGTTTGTTGCACATTCTTATACCTAGGTATTGTAGGGCTTTCGTCGTTTGTATGGTTTCTAAATCAACCTTTATGTTCACCTCCAACGGGATGTGTTTCCTAGTGAGCAGGATCAGCTCCATATCTGTGTTCGCAGCATGACTTGTGTAAGTTTGCGTCTGGCTATGTATTACGAGCTGTTATGATGGCAGTGATGTTGTCAGCGTACCCAACGAGGAAGCAGTTATCTGGCATGTCGACGTTTAAAATTCCGTCGTAGCTAACGTTCCATAGGTATGGTCCAAGTATGGATCCCTGCGCTGCTCCGGAGGTGATTTCTTTTCTTTGAGGGTCGTCACTTGTCTCATATAGCAATTCCCTGTCTTTAAGATAGCTTCGTATAATTTTCATCAAGTAGGGGGGCGTTTTGAATCGTCTCCTGAATAGTCTTCTTTTTCCTTTCTTATCCGGGTCAGATGTTGCCTCTTCCATACTTAATGTAAATAAACCATTCCTTAGTTTTCAATGCCTTCTCTTAATTTTCTCAATTAGTTTTTAATTTCTTTGTAGTGCTGACTCCGTATTCATTATTCATATTCTTACTTAAGTAATGCACTTTTCTTTTAGAATTTTTAATTCCATGCAAAGTACCTCGGAGGAATTAGTTTTATTTTACATTAGTCGTTTTTCCGTTGGTATTTCAATGATATTTGCAGAATCGATGCTAATATGCAAATATCACTGTTTAATTGAGTTTAAACTCCCTATTCCAAGTACACCACTTTACTCAGGAAAAACTGGCACACCCTAATTAAACACACCACACCGCACTCAACATTTGAGAAAACTACACATGATGACACCACCACACTCAACCTCTGAGTACATCATGCACGAAGATACCGAACAAAAAAGACGGGATTATCGCTAAATCAGCTATCGCTTATTAGACTCTGGACTTTTTTATTGTGGATTCCATTCCGACAGTTACTCGATCCTCCTTTATTAAATAATTTATAATTACCTGCTTAATAAAATAATACCTGGTTTTTTAAATAACATTTTTCGCACGAAAAAAATGGCATTTTCATTTAACTAATTAAAGCGATTCTAAGTGACGTAAGTGAACTGAATATCCCAGTGGTGTATACTCCCCAATAGATTGTGTGCGAAATTATTCAATCACGTTCTCATTCTTGCTAGTTCACACTGCTGGCTATCAATAGTGTTAAATCAGAGAATTTGTTCTCTGGGACCTGCCGAATAGCAGTTGATGACTTAGAACTACACAGAGTTTTTCAATAAGTGTTGTAATTAAAACCTAGTTTATTTCATATAAGCATCATTTGAATATTTGATTACTTAAAATAAATAAATAACAATATGTGTTGTGCTGCAAGCTTACAGTAATTTTGGTATTCACATATGAGATACACTGATTGTTGCTCTTGCACAAGGCGGTTTTTTTCTTGGTTACACCATGTGGAACCGGTAAGACATTTTTAATATCATAACAAAAAACCTCAATGTATCGACAGGAGAGTTCAAAATAATAATAAAATAACAAGTAAGGAAGGGTTGAGTACGGACAGAAAATTTTATACTCTCGCATAGTCAAATGGCATACTCGTTTGAGATTACTTTATATATTGTATTTTAATAATTAGAAGTAGGAACTGTTGCTTCAGTTATCTACATTCACTGTGAAATTAATTTGAGCAATTGGTAAACTAAATTTACTCAACTTATGCGAAATCGTTCTTGCGTTTTTTGTATACGCTTATAATTGATTTTATATAGAATGCATTACAACTGTATTGAGGAGTATGAAAGAAATCGTTTTTGGACAAAGAATAACATTTTTTATTTACTACATCGATATTATTATACATATTTAGCTTAAAAATAATAAATACTAACAACTTTAAAAACTATATTTTTACATTAATTCGTATATAATACTTACAATATTAAACATACATTTTTATAGAGATGCTTATACATACTTGTATATTCAAATTATACAATATTTATTTTTCCTTATACTATTTAATTTCTATCATATATTCATAAAATAATGTCTTATATTATATAATAACGAATTATACACATAAATTACATTTTCTTAATTAGATTTTTCTTAAATTGTCTTAAAAACTATTGTCAAAATTGCTATACCATTCTAATTCGATTATATTTGAAAAAAAATGAACAACTATTGCAATAAGTCTGAAAACTTTAGTTCGAAATACTGTCATGATAGCTGTGTACTGTCTCAAAAGTAATTGCATTAACATGGGAAGGATCCATGTTTGAAAATGCCCAATCAATTTGTGTACCGGCAGGTGTAGTTGAATATCCTACACCAAGCAGGGAACTTAAGTTTTTTTTTTGCAGCAGATTTCCTTTGTAGTCCCTGTAGACATTAAAAAAATGTTAAAATCTCCAACAAGTATCACATTTTGACTCAGAGGTAAGGATTTCCTGATGTTCTACAATTAAATGTCTGACAGAGAAAGCTGAATTTCTGTATAGAACCAGAATATTAATATTGAAACATTTAAACAAAACCGCTTCTAAAATTTTGCGGCCTCAATACATTTTCTTTACAGCCTTTGATTCAATAGAGCTAGCAATACTTGTTTTGCATATATTATAATGTCCCATTTTTTTCTGTTGCTTGTTTCCGTACTATCTATCCTTAGCTCGTTAATTGGAGCAAATCCTGGTATATCAAAACTTTCGCAAGAATAACTTCAAGTCTCTACAAAACATAAAATATCTGAAGATAGCATCAAACAGTCGCTTTTTATATCATTAATGTGAGCGTGAAGGCTCTGAACATTATGGAATAAAATTTGATGTTATGATGTTCGTGAAATCATAAAAATTGAAACTTGCTTTGTTTGTGTTCAATTCTCCCAGTTCCCTAAATACAGGATCTGATTCAGAAAACTTGTTAGGAGGAATAAAATTTCCTATGATGAATAGAACTTCTGCAGAAGTAGCTCGACTACAAGCGACATATATTGAAGCTGTAGGCATTCTGGGTCGAGTATGAACTACAACTTTATTATATGTGGCGCCCTGACTTTTATGAATAGATATTCCTTCAGCCGGAACAACTGGAAACTGATTTATGTCAATTGAAATGTGTTCATTTATTTTATAATGAAAAGAGTTTAGAACTTTTTCATTTGGTGTCCAAGAAATTTCTAGAAGCTTTTTTGATCGTGCTATCAAGCTAACAGAAGGTACCAAAAATTTAATCCACAGAATTGTTGGAAAAGAACAATGGAAATCAATATGTGTAAGTTGTCCAGCTGCCCCATTAATCAAGCCATCACACGTGTTTATATTCACTGTAATCATATATTTGGAGGAGGTTTTTAGTGTCAATTCATAGGGCAGTCCCCGGGAACTTCCTCGAAATTAACTACTCGATTTTCAATGAGTGATATGTCTTCATTTGTCATATTAGCAGATTACCATCGGTATATCACCGAAGGGGCTTTTAAATCGATAAGTCTGGAATACAATGAATTAACTGGCATTGCTAAGTGGCCTCAACTCTCTATTCAACTGAGTAATAGGTAAAGAGAATATTGAATGAAGGGTCATTCCTCCTATTCCGAATGCTGTTTTACCCGTAGGTGCGCAAAGAGGAACTTTTAAAGAACTTGGATTGGATCCAGGTGTAGAATTGTAACGATGGTTCCTACACCTGCACCGCCGCCAATGAACTCATAAAATGGGCGATTTGGTTTTAGCTGCATTAAATGTGTCAAATAGGTTCTTTGCCAAGTATTTAGACTTAACTAAAGAAAATAATTCCTCAACTGGAACAAAAGGGGGTAGTTTAATAAGTCTAACATAGAAATCAAATTCAGTGCTATAATATGTTGAATTTTTACCATGCAAGTCCAGCAAGCTTATATTTGGGTTTATTTCTGGAAGTGCCAACACTATGTACTCATTTTCCACGATAGGTAGTTCATTTTGAGCACTTTCCTCTAAGTCATTATAAAGCCTTTCCAGAACATTTTTAAGTTCTCTTTGCTAATAAACATCATAATTTCTTTGATTTTCCTCAATTAGAATACGATGTGTTATGCAAGTCTGCTCATTATCGTTGAGATCTTGCTGTTCATTCCGCCATGGATAGTAAAGCATTACCATTTCGCGGATATACTCAACTCTGGTCAAATCTGGGTTAAACCTTCTATACCGAATTATACATGGTTTAGTACGTTTTTTAAAATAACTGTTACCGTCTTTAAGAGGCATGACAACCCCGCTTTCTGGTAAATTATCGTATTAACGTCTTCCCTCTCTTCTTTTTCATGATCACTGTCTTGTGCTCTTCTACTAGATTTAAAATATTTATACATAGATGCAAAATCAGCTAAACAAAGAGTTTCTAATTGATGGAATCTGTGAATATAGCGGTCTAAAATACCAGCTACTAATATTTCAATGGAACCTGAAGGAAGGTTCTGAAGTTCCGCTCTAGGTTTCACATTCGAACAGGTTCCTCAGGCCGAGAGGTATTTATACATATTTCTGCATTACTTGCTTCCGAAAGCTGGAGCCCAATGCATCAATATATATGCTTCTTGTGCATACATTTCTGTGCCAGATATAATATTATATAAATTTGTGACCTATATGTTTAAGTTTTTGTTTAACAGTATAATTTTCAGTATATACCTCTGTCTAAACTCAATAAAGTTTCTAAATGTCTTACCGCTGGCGGGGGGCAGAAAAAGACTTCCTTGAGCTGAGAATATTTTCATTCTGATTTTATTTTACATGTGCATTGTACATGTGTACGTTTGTATGTATCGTTACACGACATGGGGGCAGAAAAGGACTTTCTTGAGCTGAGAATATTTTCATTCTGATTTTATTTTACATGTACATTGTCCATGTGTACGTTTGTATGCATCGTTACACGACATGGGGTTGTTTTTAATTGTACATCCATGTGCGTGTGTATGTGTTCGTATGTTATCTATTTTATGGGATATGTGACATGGGGTTCTTATTTGTATGTACGTACTTAGCGTTCAAGTACACATATTATTTGTATATCTTAGGTTAACAAGTTATCATATGAATACATTTTAACCTAAGTAAATTTTTTTAATTGTTGAGTTCATGCGTATTGCATATAAATGGGATGTCCCTTGGCACCAACGGACATGTTTATATTTGCACACCTCTGATATAGCTTCATTTAAGAGCCTAGAAATTCCCCTGTTAGACTTCTAATATAATTAATTATATATGATGCTTCCTGTTCATATGCATCCCGTATATATTGGATATCCATATTTGCTCTATGGAGTTCCAAAATCAAAGGATTATAAGCGTTTATAAATCGATCATGTAATTTTCTTTTTAGAAAAATTTTGGGTTTTGATAAACTTGATCTAAATGCTAACAAATAGTCATCAAAAGACATATTTATTCTACCATCAGACAGGAAGTGTTCAAAATCGTTTAAATTAGAAATGTCTTCTGTAGTCATATTTGAATTTAAAACGTTTTGAATTTTGTAAAAGTTTTCCTTGTGTCTTTCTGCATTTTGACTTGTTTCTGTAAGAGGTAACAGTATTTGCGTTGAAGGCATTGGTGGATATGGTATACCAAAATGACAAAACTGTTGTCCTCTTATTACCCTAGTAGACCGACTGTGGTTATGCTTTTGATAACCCAAATAATTTTCTAAGTGGCTGACCGAACCAACTGTAGAAAAATAATTGCCAATAAAACTAATGCCATCCGGGAATGTCTGAGAATTTTGTAGGTTGATCCTGGGAGCATTATTAAGCCAATACATGCCATGTACATGCGGGAGCCTCTCTGTTGAAACTCCACTCTGCAGTAGAAATTTGTGACAAATGCTCTCTAAAAATGCCGGCGTTATCTTTAAAAAGCTTAAGAATTTGTCGATCGCATTAGTCAAAATATCTAGTAACAGTTTTAGAGAGGCAGACCAAAAGCTCAACCTGGTTGAAAGCCCAAATTGGCGAATCATAGCGATTGCCTTTTTCATCTCAGCTTCCCAATGCGCAGGAGAAATTCTAACGCTTTTCAAAACCTTGTAACCATCGTTGAATCAAGTTTTGAACAAAGTTTTCGTTTAATATATTTTGGGGCGTAACTCAGTTGCCACCTGAAAACTTTCTAAGTCAAATGGATGTAGTATTCTTAATTTGTGACAGTTCTAATTTTTTGTAATTATAAAACAACTTTCGAATGATACACGCTCTTCTGTCAAAACAGCGAATTTCAGAACGAATTATTTTGTTATATGTTTCAGAGCATGTACGTTTCTACCCAACGACGATCTATGTCTCCGAATATTTCTGCTTTGCTCTTCAGAGCGGATTTGAAGACTTAGACGTCTTGCCCTATGTTGAACAGTATTTAACTTTTGTTCAAAAGACCGTACCTCGAGATTTTCCCGCCAGGTTCTATGTTGATTTGTATTGATAATTTGTTGGGACAGACGTACATCCAAATCTAACCTACGATTAGCGTCACTTACAATATTTAGTGACTGCTCACTATCTCTATATAAAGGGTCTGCACGAAGAACTCTCATACGTCTTCTTTTCTTAAGACGACTTAGTAATACAGATTTTCTACTTAATCTAGGCATAATTAATAAATAATAAATGGCTTAATATAAAAAATACTTATATATAATACTTATATAATCCGTCCGGGTGTGCAAAGTTGGATCCTAGGTGCTGCTCTCTTTCACTGTAATTCCTTGTAAGTCCTTGCTATGACTCCTTTCCTGTTCCATGTATAGGTACTATGGTATACTGGTGCACATATGTATATGTGTTTGCTCGCCACTGTATATAATAATAGCTTAAACACTATATAACTAATACACTAAAATTAGTTTGAATAAAGCACTTTGTTGGTCAAGAAATCTAGTGTAATTGAAACTACAAATACAGTCTACTGATATTTATTATGCTATATATCAACATGTTGCTACAGAGTATAATAGTTTTGTTATGGTATATTTTTGTACACACAGCTTACGTACTTTTATATACCTATATATTGCATAGATATTCACAAACATAATAATACATAATATTTATTAATATTTATATTTTAGAAATTAGTAGTTTATTTCATTGTATTGAAATTAAGTTCTCGGAAAACCCCTCCGAAAATTGCTTTTGTCTAACGCTTTTTAAAACATGGATCCCCCTGGTACCTATTTTGAAAAATCTGTTCATGAAGGCTAAATTACCAATAACTTATATAAAAATAAGTATGGTATACACGTATGTAGAGCAGGCATATATATTTTCTTCTTGCTGTCTTAATATCTAAACCTTTCATAAGCCGCCAACGGCGCTGGGTAAATCCCAAAAAGTATTTAAATGTAATTATCTTGAGTTCACAGCTCACCTCATGACCATGTGTCGCAAAACTGAAATAATAGACAGTAGCATTCAAACCGATGGGGTCGAAGTTTATCTATAACCATATAAAAAGGGTCTTTAGCCCTTTTGATACAACACTACTAATATTTATTGTATTTCATGCGTTTTTTAATAGAAAGATATTTTTGCTCTATACAAAGTCCAGCACTCTAAGAAACTTTTTACATTGTTGTCTGGTATATTTTGTTATAAGTTCAACATGATGGCTGAGTAAATATACTTATCCACTGATTATCACCAAATATTAGAAAATTTGTGTATAGAAATCTATATCTATCTCAATTAGTTTTAGGTGATGCAAACAACCGTTTGGTGAACAAAACTATACTCTGTTGCATCATGTTGATTCGATTATTATTTGGCATCTTATTAACTTATGTTATTGATAAAAGATTTATTTAGTGTCAATACTATTATGTGATATAAACTGAACCAAAGGAGTTAGATTTAATAGGTATGTGGGGTATATGAGGTTGCTGTTGTACCAAAGGAGCGGAAATCAGTATATTAGGGTTATAAGGATTAAAAAAAGGTCTAGACCAATTTCATTCTTATGCAGCGATAAACTACATTGTTTTTAAGAAAAACTGTCCATTTAATTTCATTAAATTATCAAATTAACGAAAAAAATTATACCATAAGTAGTAAATGTGAGATGGGGAAATTCGTCAACTGATTTCATACATTTTCGGCATTAAACTATTGTATATCTAATACTTTGCGTTTATATAAGCCAAACGGAAGTTTGAAATTTTTACATAAAGTGTCTTGGAGCTAGGGTCAATATATCCCCGATAATGGGTACTAAGGCGGAACCGAGAATTTTGTACTCTTGCAATTCGCAAGAAGTCTTCTTGAAGTGAGATATACATACATAAGTATGTAAAGTTGCTAAGTTTTATATTATGAGCTTGCTACGGTTTAAAGTCAGGTGGAAAAACAGAAATCATATATATATATATTGGGGATAGAGAAAGATATTAATTTTAACATTGCTCAGCTATACACGAGCATAGAGAACATATTTTGAATAAATTTTATATAAAAAAAAAATGTTAATACTCACAGACCAACATATTCGGCATAAAACTGGTTAGAATAACGAACAGTATTATAAGTAGTGTATGGAATTAGAGAGTAGTATTACTATTAGTACCCGATTTTATCAATTTTTGCTAATACTACATACTACCAACATGCCAAAGACTAATAAAATGCTCCCACTGTTTCATTAAGGTACCTCACATACCATCACTAATCATATGGAGTAAAATCAAACGAATGTTCGAAAATCCTGATATTAGTTATATGGGGCTAGGTAAACTTTTTACCCGATTTCATCCATTTTAGGCACAAAGATCCCTTGTTATGAGTAAAACACGCTCTCTCATTTTCATTGAGATAACTTACATATTGACCGATATATACGGTATAAAGTCACCCGGAAGTTCAAATATCTTTATATTACGTATATGAGGGCTATAAGAAGTATACATATATCCGATTCAACCCATTTTTTGACACAAACATAATATCATCGAGAGTTTCATTTATTTATTTTATTATATGAATTTCAATTATAAATCTTACACATTGACCGATATTTTCGGTAAGTAGTCAACTATAGGCACTGAGGTCCACATATTCAGTACCTAGGGGCTTAAACAGTTTTGGTTCGATTTAGGCAATATAGTGGATAGCAATTGCATAGTGGAATGTGAAAAATCAAGTGGAATTTAAAATGTTGTTATATGGGAAATAGGCGTGGTTGTAATCCGATTTCGCCCATTTTCGCACTATAACATAGAAATAGGAGAAGAATGTTATGCATCAAATGGTTGAAATCGGTTATGCAGATCCCAAGATATGGGTTTTACCTAAAAGTGGGCTGTACCACGCCCACTGTCTAATTATGAACGCGGTTTTTATAAAATCATCTCATACCATGCTAGAGATAAAATTTAATGTAACTAAACACGCTTGTTTTATCGCTTTTAGTAGTTTTTAACAGCACTGTTATATAGGAACTGTCGGTAGAGGTGCTAAAAACATTTGTTCTCAGAGAATTTTGTTATTATAGCTTGAGCAGTTTAGGAGATATGCACCATATGGACCACACCAAAAAAAATGTAAACTGCATATGCCGCTCTCCAATATGATCCTGTGTACCAAATAACAGTATTGTATCTTGTTGTGAAGTTTAGTTATGGCAATTTATTCGTTTTTGATTAATGGCGTTTTGTGGGCGTGCCAGTGGTCCGATTCCGCCCATCTGCAATACCAAACGTCTTACGGTAGCAAGAAACATGTATACCAAGTTTTATAAAGATATCTCTTTTTATTCAAGTTACAGCTTGCATAGACGGATTTTAGGTGATACAAACAACTGTTAGTTGTAAAAAACTTTTATACTCTGTAGCAACATGTTGCGAGAGTATAAAAATAGCACTTTCATACATTTAGACTCCAAGTAAATTTTCTTGCAATTTGTATATTAGTTATATGAACAAGTTACCCTTATACTGAAAAAAATCAATTTTGCTGATCTGCGCTAAAAAAATGTTCATTACAGGATTAACAAATTCAAATACCCAGTGAATATCAAAAAAAAATTAAGCTTTTTCTTATATTTAGACTTATACTGAAAAACATCAATTTTACTGTGCTGAAATAAATTTTTCAGGTTATTGCGTTATTAAAAAAATCAAATAAACAGTGCATTTCAATAAAATAGCACTTTCTTAGACTTAGACTCAAAGTGGATTTTCTCGCTAATTGTATATTAATTATGTGAGGAAGGTACCGTTTATACTGAGAAACATTAATTATGCTGATTTGCGCCAAAGAAACATTTTCATGTTAGTAAAGGGTTAACAAATTCGTATTACAAGTGCATTTAAAAAATATAGCACTTTCTTAGATTTATACTGTAATTCGATTTTCTTGAAAATTTCATATTAATTATGTGAACAAGGTACTGCGTAACCTGAAAAGCCTTACTTTGGCTGATCTGCGCTAAAAAAAAATTTCCATTACAGGATTAAACAATTCATCCGACCGGCGCATTTTGAAAAAATAACACTTTTTTAGATTTAGACACAATAACGATTTTCTTGCAAATTATATATGTATTATATGATCATGGTACCGCTTATACAGAAAAAAATAAATTTTGCTGATCTGCGCTAAAGTCAAATTTTCATGTTATTGCGTTATGACGAAATTCTAATAACCAGTGCATTTCATTAAACTAGCACTTTCTTGTATCTAGATGTATACGAAAAGACATCAATTTACTAGTTGTGCTGAAAAACACTAATGTGCTGATCGGCGCTTAAGTAAACTTTTCATGTTATTACAGGCGAGGTACCGCTTATACTGAAAAACATCAATTTTCTAATCTGCGCTTAAGAAATTTTCAATTACAGTATTAATAAATTCAAATGACCAGTGCATTTCAATAACATAGCACTTTCTTAGATTTAGACTTATACTAAACAAGTAAGGAAGGGCTAAGTTCGGATGTAACCGAACATTTTATACTCTCGCAAAGTTAAATGGTATATTCGTTTGAGACTTCTTTATATATTTTAATATTTAGAAGTAGGAACTGTTGTACCTAGGAACTGTTGCCTTAGTTATTTACTTTTCACTCACAGCAATTTGTAAACTAAATTTACTCAAATTATAAGAAATCGTTCTTGTGCTTTTTGTATACGCTTATAATTGATTTTATATAGAATGCATTACAACTGTATTGAGAAGAATGAAAATAAATCGTTTTTGGACAATGAATAACATTTTTTATTTATTATATCGATATTATTATACATGTTTACCTTAAAAATAATAAATATTAACAAATTTAAAAATGATATAATATTATTATATTAATTTGTATAGATAGAGATTTTTATACATATATCAAAATTATATTTCTTTATTCCTTATACTATTTAATTTCTATTATAGATTTATACAATAATGTCATATATAATAACATTTTATATATATAATTTAAATTTTCTTAATTAGATTATTTACACATTTTTCTTAAAATTGTCTTAAAAACTACCGTCAAAATTCCTATACCATTCCAGTTCGATTATATTTGGAAAAAAAAATGAAGAAGTATTGCATTAAGTCTGAACACTTTAGTTCGAAATAGAGACAAAAATACTGTCATGATAGCTGTGTACTGTCTCAAAAGTAATTGCATTTACACGGGAAGGATCCATGTTTGAAAATGTCCAATCAATTTGTGTACCGGCAGGTGTAGTTGAATATTCTGCACCAAGCAGGGAACTAAAGTTTTTTTTCTTGGAGCAGATTTCTTATTGCAGTCCCTGTAGACATTAAACAAATGTTAAAATCTCCAACAATTAGCACATTTTGATTGCCTAACTCAGAAGTAAGGACTTCCTGAAGTTCTGCAATTAATTGTAAGGCAGAGAAAGCTGAACTTCTATATAGAACCAGAATATTAATATTGAAACATTTAAACAAAACCGCTTCTAAAACTTTGCGGCCTGAATAAATTTTCTTTACAGCCTTTGATTCTATAGAGCAAGCAATACTATGCTTTGCATATATTATAATGTCCCGTTTATTTCTTTTGCTTGTTTCCGTGCTATCTATCCTCAGCTCGCTAATTGGAGTAAATCCTGGTATATCAAAACTTTCGCAAGGATAACTCCAAGTTTTTACAAAACATAAAATATCTGAAGATAGCATCAAACAGTCGCTTTTTATATCATTAATGTGAGTGTGAAGACTCTGAACATTATGGAATAATTTTTGATGTACTGATGTTCGGGAAATCATAAAATTGAAACTTGTTGTCAAAGCTTTATTTGTGTTCAATTTCCTCAGTTTCCTAAATACGGGATCCGATTCAGAAAATTTGTTAGGAGGAATAAAATTTCCTATGATGAATAGACCTTCTGCAGAAGTAGCTCTACTACCACCGACATATATTGAAGCTCTAATCATTCTGGGTCGAGTATGAACTACAACTTTATTATATGTGGCACCCTGACTTTAATGAATAGTTATTCCTTCAGCCGGAACAACTGGAAACTGGTTTCTTTCAATTGAAATTTGTTCATTTCTTTTATATTGAAAAGATTTTAGAACTTTTTCAATTGGTGTCCAAGAACTTTCTAGAGGATGAGGCTTTTTTGATCGTGCTATCAAACCAACAGAAAGATCCAAAAATTTAATCCACAGAATTGTTGGAAAAGAACAATGGAAATTAATTTGCATAAGTTGTCCAGCTGCCCCATTAACCAAGCCATCACACGTTTTTATGTTCACTGGTGAAGAGTTGCTTCAAATCACCAAACACTATGATCGGTATACCACCGAAGGGGCTGTTTGTTTTAATCTCGCATCAACAGAGCTAAACATACGAGCACCTACCATCGATATTTCATCAATTATGATTAATTTTAAATCGATAAGTCTGGAATACAATGAACTAACTGTGTCATTGCTAAGTGGCCTCAACTCTCTATTCAACTGCTTAACAGGTAAAGAGAATATTGAATGAAGGGTCATTCCACCTATTCCGAATGCTGCTTTATCCGTAGGTGCGCAAAGAAGAATTTTTAAGGAACTTGGATTGCATCCAGGTGTAGAATTGTAACGATGGTTAAGAGCTTGATATATTGCAGATATCAAACGACTCTTTCCTACACCTGCACCGCCGCCAATCAACTCATAAAATGGGAGATTTGTTTTTAGGTGGTGCATCAAATGTGTCAAATAGGTTCTTTGCTTAGTATTTAGACTTTTAAGTAAAGAAAATAATTCCTCAACTGGAATTAAAGGGGGTAGTTTAATAAGTCTAATATTGCAATCAGATTCAGTGCCATTATCTGTTGAATCTTCGCCATGCAAGTCCAGCAAATTTATATTTGGGTTTATTTCTGGAAGTGCCAACACTCTGAACTCATTTTCCACGATAGGTAGTTCATTTTGAGCACCTTCGTCCAAGTGTATTTTATTATAAAGACTTTAAAGAACATTTTCAAGTTCTCTTTGCTCAAAAACATCATATTTTCTTTGATTTTCCTCAATTATAATACGATGTGTTATGCAAGTCTGCTCATTATCGTTTTCAATGAGATCTTGCTGTTCATTCCGCCAAGGATAGTAAAGCTTTAACATTTCACGGAAATACTCAACTCTGGCCAAATCTGGGTCAAAGCTTCTACACCGAATAATACAAGGTTTGGTACGTTTTTTCACAAAACCGCTACCGTCTTTAAGAGGCATAACAAACCCGCGTCTGGCAAATTATCGTCTTCCCTCTCTTCTTCTTCATGATCACTATCTTGTGCTCTTCTACTAGATTTAAAATTATTAATTAAAGATATTTATACCTAGATGCAAAATCAGCTAAACAAAGAGTTTCTAACTGATCGGATTTTTTAACATAACGGTCTAAAATACAGGCTACGAATATTTCAGTCGAACCTGAAGGAAGGTTCTGAAGTTCCGCTCTAGGTTTTACCATTCGAACACGTTCCTCAGGTAGAAAGGTATTTATAAATATTTCTGCATTACTTGCTTCCGAAAGATGGAGCCCAATGCAGCAATATACTGCTTCTTGTGCAGAGATTTCTGTGCCTGATATAAATTTGTGACCTATATGTTTAAGTTTTTGATTAATAGTATAATTTCCAGCATTTACCTCTGATACAGCTTCATTTTAGAGCCTAGAAATTCCCCTGTTAGACTTGGTAATATAATTAATTATATATGAACAGCAAGCATATGCATCCAGTATATATTGGATATCCATGTTTGCTCTATGTAGTTCCAAAATCAGAGGATTATAAGCGTTTATAAAACGATCCTGTAATTTTCTTTTTAGAAACATTTTGGGTTTTGATAAACTTGATCTAAGGGCTAACAAATAGTCATCAAAAGACATATTTATTCTAATATCAGACAGGAAGTGTTCAAAATCGTTTAAATTAGAAATGTCTTCTGTAGTCACATTTGAATTTAAAACATGTTGAATTTTGACTTGTTTCTGTAAGAGGTAACAGTATTTGCGTTGAAGGCATTGGTGGATATGGTATACCAAAACGATAAAACTGTTGTCCTCTTATTTCCCTAGTACAAGACCGAATGTGGTTATGCTTTTGATAACCCAAATAATTTTCTAAGTGGCTGATCGAACCATCGGTAGAAATATAATTGTCAATAAAACTAATGACATCAGGGAATGTCTGAGGATCTTGAAGGTTGATCCTGGGAGCCAATACATGCAATGTACATGCGGAGAACCTCTCTGTTGAAACTCCACTCTCCAGTAGAAATTTGTAACAAAATGCTCTCCAAAAATGCCGGCGTTATCTTTAAAAAGCTTAAGAATTTGTCGATAGCGGTAGTCAAAATATCTAGCACAAGTAACCGCATCTGACCGAATTAAGCGATATCTATCTTGGGTTGTTAAACTGTTGGCTTCCTCTTCCGAAATATCTGTAGAATCAAAAGTTTTAGAGAGGATGACCAAAAGCTCAAGCCACCGAGATTCTGCAGCCGATAAAGTGATAAAGAAGGTTGGAAGCCCAAATTGGCGAATCATAGCGATTGCCTTTTTCTTCTCAGCTTCCCAGTGCGCAGGTGAGGATCTAACGCCTTTCAAAACCTTGTAACCATCATCGTGTTGAATCAAGTTTTGAACAAAGTTTTCGTTTAATATATTTTGGGGCGTAACTCAGTTGCCACCTGAAAACTTTCTAAGTCAAATGGATGTACTATTCTTAATTTGTGGCAGTTCTAATTTTTTGTAATCATAGAGCAACTTTGGAATGGTACACGCTCTTCTGTCAAAACGGCGAATTTCAGAACGAATTATTTTGTTATACGTTTCAGAGCATGTACGCTCCTGCCCAACGTATATTGTTCCAAATGACAACTCTTCAGAATTATTATCTTGAATTATGTCAATTGGTCTTTGTCCTTCACCTGGCTACAGGAATATTGTCCAAAAGAGTTTCTTGACCGCCTGGATTTAGCTCTGAAGGTAAAAGACCCATGGGAATATTATTACCTGAGGGATTATCATGAGAAGTTTGTGCCGCATGAATAATTGAACCAATCGGGAATCCTCTGCAGATGCAACAAACGGAACTTCTTCTTGGTTATTAAATTCTGAAATCCAGTTTTCAATAAAGTGTACTTATATTGTGCTTACGATACAGAGGGGTATTCACTAAGGCGTATGGTATCGATCATGTAATCATGATTGTATTCCAAACGCCTTCTTAAGTGAATTTGTATAACATGAGCCTCATCAAAGGACCTTGGTATAGATGTGACAATATTGTTAACAGAAATTGGTATATTAACAACAGCACCTTTGAGCAAACTCTGACCTTGATATCCTAACGGACGGATTGTCATAAAAGGTAATCTAGGCATTATGAGACGTTCTTCAATTGGGGTTAAACCTTTCAAACAATCGGGTATTTCAAGAAAGTCTAGACCGTTAGCTAAACATATTTTTGGAACGTTCTTTTTAACAATCGCATTTTTGCAAGTAGCACAAAAATTGTAATTTCCATCTTCTGAAGGAAATTTTTACATTAAAAAGAAGGCGGATGCAGCATTCGGGTGACCTTGCGCAATAGTTTCGAAATTTAATTTGCGAACTTGGTGTGAAAACCATAAGCCGCCGCAGCAAGTACATATTTCTGTAGGGCCCTTATTTATATTTTGGAAATAAATGTTTTTGAAATCTGTTAAATTGCCACTATTATCAGTTCTATAACATTATTTTCTTTCGTTAATGGAATTCGTTGGGACTGCCTTTGGTTTTCAATTTGTCTATTGAGTGGGTTATCTCTACGAAGGCGAACTTGACCTTGTCTAAGACGTCTCTGATTCAAAATTTTTTCCCTCATACCCCTCCTACTAAGCTGTCGACGTTGTGTTTCTCTATCACGCTCCTCTCTCCTTATTTCAGGATTTCTTCTTGCATGTTCCCTTTGCATTTGATCACGAAGGCGCTCTAAATTCCTATACTCAGGATTTCTTGCGCGAAGTTCTCTAGGATCCCTAGTGTTCCTACTTTGTTCATCATATCGTACCTCAGGATTTTCTCGACGAGATCTATGATTTCGAGTATTTCTTATTTGCTCTTCAGAGCGAATTTGTGGATCTTGCCGCCTTGCTCTATGTTGAACAGTATTTGCAACTTGCTCAAGAGATCGAACCTCGGGATCTTCACGCTGAGACCTATGACCTCGAGTATCTCTTAGTTGCTCTTCAGAGCGAATTTGGGGATCTTGCCGCCTTGTTCTATGTTGAACAGTATTTGCAACTTGCTCAACAGATCGAACCTCGGGGTCTTCACGCCGATACTTATGACCTCGAGTATCTCTTATTTGCTCTTCAGAGCGAATTTGCGGATCTTGCCGCCTTGTTCTATGTTGAAGAGTATTTGCAATTTGCTCAACAGATCGAACCTCGGGGTCTTCACGCCGAGACCTATGATCTCGAGTATCTCTTATTTGCTCTTCAGAGCGAATTTGGGGATCTTGCCGCCTTGTTCTATGTTGAACAGTATTTGCAACTTGCTCAACAGATCGAACCTCGGGGTCTTCACGCCGATACTTATGACCTCGAGTATCTCTTATTTGCTCTTCAGAGCGAATTTGCGGATCTTGCCGCCTTGTTCTATGTTGAAGAGTATTTGCAATTTGCTCAACAGATCGAACCTCGGGGTCTTCACGTCGAGACCTATGACCTCGAGTATCTCTTATTTGCTCTTCAGAGCGAATTTGCGGATCTTGCCGCCTTGTTTTATGTTGAACAGTATTTAAATTTTGTTCAAAAGACCGTACCTCGAGATTTTCCCGCCTGGTTCTATGTTGATTTGTATTGATAATTTGTTCGGACAGACGTACATCGGGATCTAATCTACGATTAGCGTGACTTACAGTATTTTGTGACTGCTCACTATCTCTATATAAAGAGTTTGCACGAAGGACTCTCATACGTCTTCTATTCTGAAGACGACTTAGTAATATAGATTTTCTACTTAATCTAGGCGTAATTGATTAATAATAAATGGATTAATATAATAAATATTATAAAATACTTATAGATAATACTTATATAATTCAGTCCGTCCGGGTGTTAAAAGTTGGATCCTAGGTGCTGCTCTCTTTCACTGTAATTCCTTGTAAGTCCTTGCTATGACTCCTTTCCTGTTCCGTGTATAGGTACTATGGTATACTGGCGCACATATGTATATGTGTTTGCTGGCCACGGTATATAATACGGTTATGCTCGTCACTGTATATAATAATACTTTAAACACTACATATATAACTAATACACTAAAATTATTTTGAATAAAGCACTTTGCCGGTAAAGACATCTAGTGAAACTGAAACTACAAACACAGTGTACTGATATTTATTATACTCTTGCAACATGTTGGTACAGCTGACGTACTTTTGTATACCTATATATTACTTAGCTATTCACTAATATAATAATACATAATATTTAGTTATATTTATATTTTAGAAATTAGTAGTTTATTTCATTGTATTAAAATTAAGTTCTCGGAAAACCCCTCCGAAAATTACTTTTGTTAAACGCTTTCTAAAACCGGGGTATCTATGGTACCTATTTTGAGGGGTCTTCCCATGAAGGCTAAATGAACAATAACTTACAATAATTAAGTATGGTATACACATACGTAGAGCAGGTATGTAGATTTTCTTCTTTCTGTCTTAATATCTAAACCTTTCATAAGCTGCCAACGGCGCTAGGTAAAAATGTAATTTTCTTGAGTTTACAGTTCACCTCATGACCTTCATATTAAAATGTGTCGCAAAAGTGAAATAATAGACCGTAGCATGTAAACCGAAGGGGTCGCAGTTTATCTATAACCACATAAAAAGGGTCTTTAGCCCTTTTGATACTACATTACTAATAATAATTTTTTGTAGAAAGATTTTTTTGCTCTATACAAAGTCCAGCACTCTAAGAAACTTTTTTAGCATTGTTGTCTGGTATATTTTATAATAACTTCAACATGATGGCTGAGAAAATATACCTAACCACTGATTATCATCAAATATTAGAAGAAATATATGTATCTATCACTTTAGGTGATGCAAACAACTCTTTGGTGAACAAAACTATACTCTGTTGCAACATGTTGCGAAAGTATAAAAATGTTGCGAAAGAATTCAACATTCATTACTCGATTATTATTTGGTATCTTATTAACTTATGTTATTGATCATAGATTTATTTTGTGTCAATACTATTTTTTTCTCCGAAATGTTAACTTTTATAAAAAGAAGCTATTTAACTCAAACATGGTATATGTGATATAAACTGAACCAAAGGGGTTAGATTTAATATGTCGGGTATATGAGGTTGCTGTTGTACCAGAGGAGCGGAAATCAGTATATTAGGGTTATAAGGTTTAAACAAAGTCTAGACCAATTTCATTCATATGCAGCGATATACATTATTTTTAAGAAAAACTGTTCATTTAATTTCTTCAAATTATCAAACTGACGAAAAAAATTATATACCATAAGTAGTACATATGAGCTGGGAAAATCAAAGACCAGAAAATTCCTCCAAACCGTATATTAAAAAATGTAGAATTAAACATCCATTATTAAATGATATCGTGATTAAATTACAATCAAATTTGGTATCTTTTTGACATATATTAAAGTCCATAAACTTAGTCTCAGTTTTATTGCTTGAAGTGAGATATACATAAGTATGAATGTGATATTAACTCCACCAAAGTGGCTAAATTTTATATTATAAGCTTAGGTGGCAAACGTCAACCAGAGAATCGGAATTCATTATATGAAGGTGTGAGGTTAAGACTTAGTATATACTAATTTCATTCTAATTCAGCGTCAAACCACATAATTTTTAAGAAATATTTTCCACTTAATTTCGCTAAAATATCACGTTGATCAACAGGAACGGTGTAAAGTCTGGTGGAAAGACGGAAATCATATATATATTGGGGATAGAGAAATATATTAATTTTGACATTGCTCAGCTATACTCGAGAACATATTTTGAAGCAATTTTATATATAAAAAAAAATATTAATACTCACTGACCGACATATTCGGCATAAAACTGGTTAGAATAACGAAAAGCATTATAAGTAGTATATGGAATTTGCGGGTAGTATTAACCCGATTTTATTAATTTTTTCCAATACCACATACTACTAATATGCCACAGACTAATAAAATGCTCCCACTGTTTCATTAAGGTACCTCACATACCATCACCAATCATATGGAGTAAAGTCAGACGAATGTTCGAAAATCCACATATCAGTTACATGGGGGCTAAGGGAAATTTTCACCCGATTTGATTTTGTTATTAGTAAAACACGCTCTCTCATTTTCGTTGAGATAACTCACATATGCGGTATAAAGTCACGCGGAAGTTCAAAAATATTTATATTAGATATATGAGGGCTACAAGAACTATTGATCCGATTCAACCCATTTTTGAAACAAAGACATACTATTATCGATAGTTTCCTTTATTTATTCTATTATATGAATTTCAATTATATATCTTACACAATGGCCGATATTTACGGTAAAAAGTCAACTATAGGTACTGGGGTCCAGATATTCAGTACCTAGGGGCTTGAATAGTTTTGGTTCGATTTAGAGAATTTTTGGTCACAAGGTGGTATACTTTAAACGTATTATTGACGCAAAGTTTGACGCCGATATAGTCATTGTTGCTTGATTTGCATAGTGGAAAGTGAAAGAATCAAGTGGAATTTAAAATGGTGTCATATTTAAAATAGGTGTGGTTGTAATCCGATTTCGTCCATTTTCGCACCATAACATAAAAATATAAAAAGAATGTTATGTACCAAATTTGGTTGAAATCGGTTTAAAAGATCCCAAGATATGGGTTTTCACCTAAAAGTGGGCGGTGACGCCCACTGTCTAATTTTGAACACGGTTCCTATAAAGTCATCTCATACCATCCCTGATATAAAGTTTAATGTCTCTGGTGTGTTTAGTGTTTGATTTATCGCGCTTTTAGTAGTTTTTAACAGTACCGTTACATGGGGAGTAGGCGGGGTTGTCACCCGATTTCTCACCGTAGGTAGAGGGGCTAAAAACATTTGCTTCCAGTGAATTTTGTTAATATAGCTTTAGTAGTTTAGGAGATATGCACATTAAACCTATTAGAGGCGGGACCACGCCCACTTAAAAAAAATTTTAACTGCAGATGCCCCTCCCTAATGTGATCTCGTGTACCAAATAACAGTATTGTATCTTATTGCGGAGCTTAGTTATGACAATTTATTTGTTTTTGATTAATGGCGTTTTGAGGGTGTGGCAGTGGACCGATTACGCCCATCTGCAATACCAACCGTCTTACTGTACCAAGAAACATGTGTACCAAGTTTTATAAAGATATCTCAATTTTTACTCAAGTTACAGCTTGCACGGACGGACGGACAGACAGTCACCCGGATTTCAACTCGTCTCTTCATCCTGATCTTATATATATATATAGCCCTATATCTAACTTGATTACTTTTAGGTGATACAAACAACCGTTAGGTGAACAAAACTATTATACTCTGTAGCAACATGTTGCGAGAGTATAAAAACATAAATTTACTGATGGCGCTGAAAAACACTAATGTGCTGATCTGCGCTTAAAAAAACTTTTCATGTTTTTACAGGCTTACACAGTTCATATAACCACGCGAAGTACCGCTTATACTGAAAAACATCAATTTTCTAATCTGCACTTAAGAAAACTTTTCATGTTATTACAGGAATTAAAAATTCATTTAACCAGTGCATTTCGAACAAATAGCACTTTCATAGACTTAAAATCTATGTCGATTTTCTTGCAAATTGTATATTAATTATGTGAGCAAGTATTCCTTATACTGAAAAACATCAATTTTGCTGATCTGTGCTAAAGAAAAATTTCCATTACAGGATTAACAAAGTCATATAACCAGCGCATTTCGAACAAATAGCACTTTCTTAGATTTAGACTTATACTGAAAAACATCAATTTCCATTAGAGGAGTAACAAACTTTTATAACCAGGACATTTCGAGCAAATAACACTTTCTTAGATTAAAACTCAACGTCGATTTTCTTGCAAATTATATATTAATTATGTGAGCAAGGTACCGCTTTTATTGAAAAACATCAATTTTGCGATCTGCGTTAAGGAAAAATTTCCATTTCAGGATTAACAAATTTATATAACCACCGCTGTTCCAAATTATAACTCTTCTTAGATTTAGACACAATAACGAGTTTCTTGCGAATTGTATATGTATTATATACTTAGATTTCGACTTAAAGTCGATTTTCTTGCAAATTGTGTATTAATTATGTGAGCAAGGTACCGCGTATACTGAAAAATATCAACTTTTAAATTCAAAAATTTCTATTTCAGGATTAACAAATTTATATAACCAGTGCTGTTCGAAATAATAACTCTTCTTAGATTTAGACACAATAGCGAGTTTCTTGCAAATTGTATATATATTATATACTTAGATTTGGACCTAAAGTCGATTTTCTTGCAAATTGTATATTAATTATGTGAGCAAGGTACAGCTTATACTGAAAAATATCAATTTTGCTGATCTGCGCTAAAGAAAAATTTCCATTTCAGGATTAACAAAGTCATATAACCAGCGCATTTCGAACCAATAGTACTTTCTTAGATTTAGACTTATACTGAAAAACATCAATTTCCATTAGAGGAGTAACAAACTTTTATAACCAGGACCTTTCGAGCAAATAACACTTTCTTAGATTAAAACTCAACGTCGATTTTCTTGCAAATTATATATTAATTATGTGAGCAAGGTACCGCTTTTATTGAAAAACATCAATTTTGCGATCTGCGTTAAGGAAAAATTTCCATTTCAGGATTAACAAATTTATATAACCACCGCTGTTCCAAATTATAACTCTTCTTAGATTTAGTCGATTTTCTTGCAAATTGTGTATTAATTATGTGAGCAAGGTACAGCTTATACTGAAAAATATCAATTTTGCTGATCTGCGCTAAAGAAAAATTTCCATTTCAGGATTAACAAAGTCATATAACCAGGACATTTCGAGCAAATAACACTTTCTTAGATTAAAACTCAACGTCGATTTTCTTGCAAATTATATATTAATTATGTGAGCAAGGTACCGCTTTTATTGAAAAACATCAATTTTGCGATCTGCGTTAAGGAAAAATTTCCATTTCAGGATTAACAAATTTATATAACCACCGCTGTTCCAAATTATAACTCTTCTTAGATTTAGACACAATAACGAGTTTCTTGCGAATTGTATATGTATTATATACTTAGATTTCGACTTAAAGTCGATTTTCTTGCAAATTGTGTATTAATTATGTGAGCAAGGTACCGCGTATACTGAAAAATATCAATTTTTAAATTCAAAAATTTCTATTTCAGGATTAACAAATTTATATAACCAGTGCTGTTCGAAATAATAACTCTTCTTAGATTTAGACACAATAGCGAGTTTCTTGCAAATTGTATATATATTATATACTTAGATTTGGACCTAAAGTCGATTTTCTTGCAAATTGTATATTAATTATGTGAGCGAGGTACAGCTTATACTGAAAAATATCAATTTTGCTGATCTGCGCTAATGAAAAATTTCCATTGCAGTATAAACAAATTCAAATAACCAGTGAATTTCAAATAAATATTACTTTCTTAGATTAAGACTTATACTGAAAAATATCAATCTTGCTGATCTATGCTAAAGTAAAATTTTCATGTTATTGCATTATTAACTTACATTTCAAAAAGATAGCACTTTCTTAGATTTAGAGTCAAAGTTTATTCTCTTGCAAATTGTATATTAATTATGTGAGCAAGGTACCGTTCATACTGAAAACCATCAATTTTGCTGATCTGCGCTAAAGAACAATTTTCAGTACAGTATTAAAAAATTCAAATAACCAGTGAATTTCAAATAAATATTACTTTATTAGATTAAGACTTATACTGAAAAACATCAATCTTCCTGATCTGTGCTAAAGTAAAATTTTCATGTTATTGCATTATTAACATACATTTCAAAAAAATAGCACTTTCATAGATTTAGAGTCAAAGTTTATTCTCTTGCAAATTGTATATTAATTATGTGAGCAAGGTACCGTTTATACTGAAAACCATCAATTTTGCTGATCTGCGCTAATGAAAAATTTCCATTACAGTATAAACAAATTCAATAACCAGTAAATTTCAAATTAATATTACTTTCTTAGATTAAGACTTATACTGAAAAACTCAATTTTGCTGATCTGCGCTAAAGTCAAATTTTCATGTTATTGCGTTATTAAGAAATTCAGATAAGCAGTGCATTTCATTAAACTAGCACTTTCTTAGATTTAGATTTATACGAAAACACATCAATTTACTGGTTGTGCTGAAAAACACTAATGTGCTGATCTGCGCTTAAGAAAACTTTTCGTGTTATTACAAACTTAAACAATTTATATAACCATGCTGGTACTGCATACTGAAAACATCAATTTTCTTATCTGCGCTTAAGAAAACTTTTTATGCTATTACAGGAATAAAAAAAATCATTTAACCAGTGAATTTCGAACAAATAGCACTTTCTTAAATTTAGACTCAAATTGGATTTTCTCGCTAATTGAAAAATTAATTAGTCGAGGAAGGTACCGTTTATACTGAGAAATATTAATTATGCTGATTTGCGCTATAGAAACATTTTCATGTTAGTAAAAGGTTGTATTTATGTAATTAAGAAATTAATTTTCATTTCACTCACCTTTGTAGGAACGAAACGAAGAATTGGTTTACGCGGATGCTCGAAAGACGGTCAAATCGCTTGCCAGTCGAATGCAAAAAAAGGGAGTCGAATGCTACGGGTGCTCGGTTCGCTAGCGAAATCGAAATGCTAAAAAGCGGGTGGGATCCTTCTGTCAGTCCCTTATATATCGGCTGATGTCTTCATGGTGGTGTGATCGGTGTTAAGTTGTATTTGTGTGCGTGTTGGTGCATGGTGTAGTGATGTGGAATGTATGGTAAGTAGGTGTGGAATGTGTGGTGTGAATTGGTGTAGTGTGACAGTGTCTTACGGTGAGGGGGGATTGAGTGGTCATTTAGCCATCCCGGCCCCCCTAGGCAAATTATTAGCCTAGTAGTCGCTGCAGCTGTTGTAACGTTTCCACAACGCTGCTCAGTCCATTGGAACGACGTGGTTGCGGTCTAGGCTGTCGACGCCGTGGGGTTACATTCCGCGGGTGTACCGCACGAGTGGAGGGTCGAGGTCCTGTTGCGCGGATCCGCAGAGTAGGTGGCCGACCAACGCGCCTCGAGGTGCGATGAAGGAGTGTGTGATGTGGTCTGCTGCACATTTGGCACAGACCCGTGGACACACACTCTTGAGTCCCATGCGTATGCGATAGGCAATTTAGACAGTGCCCATGTGCCTGGGCAACTTGTTGTCGTTGTAACGGTCGCATACTCCTGAAAATCCCACAATGTTGCAGACGATGTGGGCGCCGACAAATGGGACATCGTATACGATGTGCCTCTGAAGGCGGCGATGATAGCGTCGGTGAAGGTCGCGTGCCACCGCGAGGAACTGGTGCTGACCTAGGTGTCGTTGCAGGTGCGCTTGCAGGGGCAGTTGCAGCTGCAGATCGGGGCGTTGGGGTAGGCCCCGTGCGTGGCACGTTGGTAGCCGACCGCACAGTTGGCGTGGGAGTAGTTGGCGTATCCACATCCATGTTAATCTGTATGAAAAAGTTGTTTAATAATGCAGACTTGTTATAGAAAGGATATGGATGATCGTGCCACGTAATGTGGCATGAATGGGTCATCGTATTGATCGACCATTTTTTTTTATTAGGTATTTGTTATTTAAACGGTTATTAACGAGTTTTTCGGTTTTTTGCTTATTGATTTGGTTATTTTATTGAATTGCGGTAGTATCGGTTGATTGTGTGCGATTTGCTGTGTCACTTTTATCGGCGGTTGGGAGAAAGCATAGCTTCACGAGCGGTCTGGTTAGCATTCCGCTTTGTGTACGAAGATCAACCACTCGTATGTGACCGTCGGAGCCGTAATGTAGCTTTTCTATGCGCCCAAGCCGCCATTCGATAGGAGGTAGACAATCATCATGGATAATGACACAATCTCCAAGCTTTGGTGCTTGTTCAGGAGTCTTCCAACGGTATCGTTTATGGAGATCCTTTATGTATTCTTCTTTCCATCGACGGCTGAAATCGTGATGGAGAATTTTAATTCTTTCCCAGCGATTTAGTAAGGATAGCGACTCCACGCCTGGCTCAGGTATGGCCAGAATGGGTGTTCCTTTGAGAAAGTGCCCTGGAGTTAAGGCTGTGAAATCGGAGGGATCTTGCGAAAGGATTGTAAGAGGCCATGAATTGAGAACGGCTTCAATTCGAATTAATAATGTCGTGAATTCTTCGTAATTGAATTTTTAATTTCCAGCTACTTTTTTGAAGTGGGATTTGAAGCTTTTTACAGCTGATTCCCATAAACCACCCATATGAGGAGCGCTTGGGGAGATGAATTGCCAATTAATGCCTTGGGGCGCGTACTTTTGTACAATCTCAGGTGAGACTTGTTTGATAAAGTCCACAAATTGTTTTTCGGTGGCTCTTTGAGCACCGATAAATGTTTTACCATTATCGCTCATGATCTTCGATGGAAAGCCGCGTCGACCGACGAAGCGGGCAAATGCCGCAAGGAAAGCCTCCTTCGTCAGATTAGTACAAAGCTCAAGGTGCACTGCTTTTGTCGTAAAACAGACAAAAACAGCCACATAGCCTTTCATCAGAGTGGGAGACCTTAACATGGACGCCTTTATTTGAAAAGGCCCAGCAAAATCGACACCTGTGATGGAGAAAGGGAGAGCAAAGTTGCAGCGTTCCGGAGGAAGTGCTGCCATAATCTGTGTTCGCATCTTTTGCTTGTACGTTGTACAGATTTTGCACAAGAAAATGCACTTCTTTATTTGGGGCTTGAGTCGGGGAATGTAAAATTCCTGGCGGACCATATGTTGCATGAGGCGATGTTCGGCATGAAGCATTAATATGTGGATATAATTGATGAGTAGTGTGGCAAGACGAGACTTCTCTGGTACAATTATGGGATGGCGTTCGTTATACGTTAGGCTTGAATTGGCAAGCCGACCATTCACACGAAGAAGACTTTTCGTGTCGAGGAATGGATTTAGAACTAAGAGGGGACTTCTCTTGTCAATAGGTTTTGATTCTCTCAAAAGTGATATATCGCGGCTGAAGTAGCGCGCTTGCGTAGATGCGATAAGAGCGACCTTTGCTTTTTGTAAGTCTAGGTGCGTCACTGTATCGCATTGGGAGTGTACTGAAGTTACTCCTTTAAGTTTAATTTTGAGTCGCTCTATGAACTTGAGCATATAAGCGATTACCCTGAGGGCTCGTGGGAACGATGAAAATCGTTCGAGAATGTCAGTATCATCCACTGTTGTGTGAAAAGAGTCGATTTTTCGACTTTCTGGGGCAATTATATTGCGCATGGGCGATTGTGGCCAAGAATCGGGAGATTCTGTTAACCAACGGGGGCCATTCCACCAGAGGGTGGTGGTGGCAAGATGCAGGGGTTTGCATCCTCTTGTACCTAGATTAGCTGGATTGTCAGCACTGGCTACGTGTTGCGAGGTGGCTGATCCTATTAGGTCAAGTATTTGAGACATTCGATTGGAAATATACGTCTTCCATGCATGTGGTGGTTTTTCTAACCAGGCGAGTACGATTTCAGAATCGGACCACAGATATAGTTTGTATTTTGCCATGTTTAAATGCATTCGCACCATGGATACTAGTTTGGCTAGTTGTAGCGCTCCACACAGTTCAAGTCGTGGCAGACTTATTGTTTTTAACGGAGCTACTTTTGCTTTTGCTACTAGTAAGTGGCATGTGGTCGCATTGTCGCTTTGTGCGCGAACATATATAGTTGCGCAATATGCCTTTTCAGAAGCGTCACAGAAGCCGTGTAGTTCGACTTTGTGCTCTGGGGCATAATTTACCCATCGTGGGATTTGTATCTGTGAGATATCATTTAGATTGCTCGCAAACTGGGACCACTTTTCTAAACGCAGTGGTTTTACTTGTTCGTCCCAGTCGGTTCCATCTAACCATAATTCTTGTATTAGAATTTTGGCTTGTATCATAACTGGCGAAAGCCATCCTGCGGGGTCGAAAAGTTTCGCCACCGAGGATAGAATTTGCCGCTTTGTTATGGCAGATAATGCAGATATTGACTCTGTAGTGTATGAAAACTGGTCAGATATCGCATTCCATTGGATCCCCAGAGTTTTTGTTGTACTTTCCTTTTCGAATTTAAGGAAATTAGTATCTAACAAATTTTCTTGTGGTATATTTTTTAGAATATTAGGGTGGTTCGCCGTTATCTTTTTCAACGGAAACCCTGCGGTTTTGAGGGCTTGTATCACCTGTGATAGTGACTCGTATGCTTGTGGAAGACTGTGACTTCCAGACAAGATATCGTCCACATACGTTTGTGTTTTTAACACCTGGGTTGCCAGAGGAAATTCTGACTTGGTGTTTTCTGCCAATTCGTGCAGTGTTCGAATGGCTAAATATGGAGCACAGTTGACGCCAAAGGTAACTGTTTTTAATTTATAGTCGCGGAGTGGACTATTGGGAGATTTTCGGAAAATAATTCGCTGAAAATCTTGATCGTCTTTATGTACGACTATTTGTCTATACATTTTTTCGACGTCTCCGTTAAATACGTATTTGAATATACGCCAATTTAATATGAGGAGCATTAAATCTGGTTGGAGCGTGGGTCCCGTAAATAGAATATCATTTAGGGAATTCCCCGAGCTAGTGGATCTTGATGCATTAAAGACAACTCTTACTTTAGTTGTTTTTTTGTCTGGCTTTACTACTGCATGGTGCGGCAAATAAAATGAGTAGTATTTGCCGTTGATGATTTTTTCGCATGGGCTTATTTCCTCCATGTGGTCTAAATGGAGATATTCTTCCAACACACCATCATATACTGGTTTGAGTTCGCCTTTTTTAAGTAGGTTTTTTTCCATACTTTGAAACTGCTGTATTGCAGAGGTGCGAGAGTGACCTAAGGCGATTGTGTTGGGAAATTGTTGTTTTAGTGGTAGTCGTACGACGTACCGACCATTATCTGATCTAGTAGTTGTGGCTTTGTAAAAGTCTTCACAATACTGATCTTCTGGGGTTGTAATTGATATAGGGGGGAGCTCTTCTAACTCCCAAAATTTCTTTAATTGTGAATTGAGGTATTCGTTTGAGATTTCCTCAACCTGAGTAGTCATGGTTGTAACTGGTTCCGGAACTAGTCCACTTAGGATCCAACCGAAAATAGTATTTTGTGCCAGAAGTGTATTTGAAATTTTTTCAATACCTTCGAGTATTATCTGTGGTATGAGATCGCTGCCTAATAGAAGGTCTATTTGAGCGGGAGTGTTGCAGTTGGGATCTGCTAGCTTTAGGTGTGAAACCTTTTGCCAATGCTTGCTATTTATATGATAGCTTGGAAGCATATTTGTAAGTTGCGGTAAGACTATAGCTTCTGCTTGTATGTGCTTATCCGCTTGGGGGGAAATTGAGGTAATGGAGCAGATTTTATTAGAGTTTTGAACTACTCTCCCGCCCATTCCTGTAATTTCAAAGTTGGCTTGTTTTGTTGGCAGTTGTAGCCTATTTTGTGCCCTAGACGCTATGAAGGATCGTTGTGATCCTTGGTCTATTAAGGCCCTAAGTTTAAACAGTTCTCCTCGGTGTTCGATGGAGACAACTGCTGTGGGTAGTAGTACTCTACTTTGATTTTCGCTGTGTAGCGTTTGGGTTTTTAATGCCTTTGAGCAGCATGGTGCTTCTTGGCAATTTTCGGGATTTCGCACTTCGGGATTTGCTGTTGCAACTAAACCCGTGGCTCTTTTCATATTTGCGCTGTTTGGGGATGAGCTGGTAAATGTGCTGTAATGCAGCATTGAATGATGTCGTTTATGACAATAAACGCAATTAAATTTGCTTTCGCACTCTTTAAGAGTATGTGCATGTGATAGGCAATTTGTACAAAGTCTTTTTGTTCTCACAAAATTGTTCCTATCGACAATATTTAATTTTTTGAATTTATCGCAAGATTTAAGTTTATGCCCTCCTGTACACAGTTCGCATGACGTTTGTTTATACTGTTCGGATGTGAACGATTGATTTTTAAAAAAACTTCTATTTAAATTGTTATGGCTACTGGTTTGGGGTCTATTAAAGCTCCTATTGAGGTCGTTTTGAACGTTTTTAGTTCTAACTAGTTTTGTGTCTACCCTTTCTGCTATTTCATATTGGGTAGTTAGAAATTCTTTCATTTGCTGCCACGTTGGGCATTTTTTCCGAGATGAGAGCGATTGCTCCCACAAAAGTAACGATTTTTCTGGTAATGCCGCGGTGCATATATTTACCAGAATAGGGTCCCAGCTGTCTGTGGGAATATTTTGTGTCGATAAAACCGACAAACAATTAGAAACAGTGGATTGTAGTCTAATAAATTCCTCACTTGTTTCTTTCTGAATTTTAGGCAAGTTCATTAGTATCGTTACTTGCTTATCGACCAATATTCTTTCATTTTCGTATCTCGCTTTTAGAGCTTCCCAAGCCAAATTGAAATTATCGTCATTTAGTGCGAACTGTTTGACTATGACGCCTGCTTGACCTTTTGTTTTGTATCGGAGGTGATACAATTTTTGTGCATTTGTTAATTTTGGGTGGTTTATGTAAACGGCTGTAAACATGTCCCGGAAGGACGGCCATTGTTCATAACCACCATGAAAGATTTCGGTATCACATGTGGGCACCTTGAGATGGATGCCTGAATTTGACTCTTGACATTGAATTTGTGGCAGCTCTACTCTCGGATGTGGAGCAGGTGCTATGGCTTTAATTAATTTTAATTGATCCGAAATCATTGCTTTTGTTTCTTCAAACTGGTCTAAGCAGTTTTCGTACTTGGCGTAAGCCGAGGATTTAAAATTTTCAGGTAGATCTGAGTCGTCAGATTCTACTATTGCGTCATATGCAGCTTGGAGACGTGTCCAGAAATTATCAATATTTTCCTTTTTGATTTCTAATACCGATTCAGAATTGTCCTGAATCGGCGAAGATGAAAATCGAGTGCAGTATCGTATTAGACTGTCACTCTCAGAGATAAATTTGGTGTATGAAATATCTTTCACCCGTTTTTGTTTTGTAGCACCTTGCTTTGAGCGTGTAGCTTCTGCAGGTGTACATGGACTCTTTTCTTCAGAAATCATTTTAGGTACTTTTAGCGACTGTGTTGATTTGGATTCTTTTGAATCTGAGCTCATTTAAAAATTGTATGAAATAAATTCAAAATTCCTCAGTGTCGACTGATGGATAATTCAGGAAATTTCTTCGTATATAGAAATCTGAATGAAAGCTCTTTGTAGTAAGTAGAGTTTTCCACTTTAAACAAAATTAAGATTAATTTTCGTATATATGTATAACCGTAAAAATTTTTTTTTTTTTGTTAATTACCGTTTTAATTTGAAAATAACTGAAATACCCGGATTCAGTTGTTATAGATACCGGTGCGTATTTCTTTTTAATTTAATTTACCAATGTATTGAATAAATTGTTTATCTATTTTATTTTTTATTTTTTGATGTCCTTATTTAGGGGTATGTAGGTATACCCTAATGCGTGGACTTGTAGATATGTATTTATGTACTTGAGCAATTGAGAGCTCGTTGAAGAGATCAATGCACTTTGTACCTAGGTATACACGAATTATTGTGCTGAAATGTTTGTGCGCAATCCTGCTTGTGTTTGTTTGCCAAAGAACAAGGGGTATTGCGGGATATTTGCCAAAATGGACTTTGAAGCAATTTTTAGTTGAGAATTTTGTATATTGTGTTTAGCTTTCTTTTACCAAAAAAAAAATTTTTATTTGATTTTTTTTTTTTTTTTTGTAATTATTAATTATTTGTTGCTATTTAACCGCGCTGTTTAATCAGTTTTAAAATAATCGATATTTAAATAATTAAATGAATTAAAAATATGTATTTGTACCCACTGTATGTGGGTTATGTGCATAGGCAGATCGGATGCCGTATGTACAAGTGCGTATGTGTACGACTGTGCACGCGTGATATTTCTCGCGGTGAGAGAAGAATGTGGAGAAAAGTAAAAATTGTAATACGCAGGTATTTTGCCGACTGCGCTTATGTTACTTTATTCTGATATAATATATATGTAAAAATATAAGTGAGTGTTTAGTTATAAGATTTATCGGCAAATGCAATTTGCATATTGTTTGCCGATTGAATGTATATATATGTATGTTTGTATGTTTGTATGTTTGTCTCTTTGCTGTAATTGTTATTGTGCCTTTAGCTTACTTATCGTTACACAGTCCTGCTTATTGCTTTATTAAGCCTAAGGGGTACTGCCGGAATTCTTCGCAAGTAAATACTTGAATTTTTATTTTTTATTTTCTGGTTGTTGTGTGTATATATATATACAAATGTAAGCACATAAGTTTAGGCAATCAATAATTTGTTAATATAATACATATATACATATATGTGTAAATATAAGTATATATGTATATTAGTGTATTAACCCAATTTTTTGTTTTTTATGTATCGGTTTTTTGAAATTTTCCGTTAACGTTAGGAAAATTTATAAGTATATAGTACTTAAATTTTTAGTTCCGTTTTTTTTTTTTTTATATATACTTTCCGTTAACGTTTCCTGTACCCGTGGGTTAAAACTGTTACAACGGATTTTCCTAGTTTTAAGGGTATACAGGATTTAAATACAAACATACATATATAATTAATAAGAAAAATGAAAACGATACACTCACTTTGTCTCGCCTCAAGGGGGTTTTGGGGAGAATGTAAGCGGTTTAATTTAGAGGGTTTTTTGGGTTCCTTATTTCCCAACTTCCTTCACTCCAGCTGTCCTGATGCCTATTGTGCAGCTCTCTTCCTGTGTTTTGTTGTTGTTGGCTGCTATATATTTTGTTTTAGTCTCGCGCCCGTTTTAGATTAATATTTTTTTGTTGTATATTTTCGGGTTTCGCGCCGCGTTTAGTTTTTTTGTTTTTTGGTTTCGCGCCCGTTTGTTTTTGTGTTAAAGTAATTTTTGCTTTTATGTTTTTGTAGCACTGTTAATATGTTTTGCCTCTTTTCTTCATATGTGTATATGTACGAACATATGTTCGGTCACTCAACTTCACTAATCTTTTTATACATATGTATGTATGTATGTATATATATGTACCAATATTTCTTTTTTTTTTCTTTTGTACACTGCACTTCGCTTATGCTCACATTTGATTTGTTTTTTTTTTTGTTTTTTGTTTGTTCACTTCTTGGCACCGCACCTTTGTCACTGCACCTTTTTGATTTTTGTTGTTTTTAATGAAATATATATATATATTTTTCCTGTTTTTTGTTTTTTTTTTGTTCAATTTCTGTCACATCACCTTTTTCGGTTTCGTTCACTTTTTCACTGCACTTGTTTTTTGTTTAAATGCACTGGTTCTCTTGTTTTTTTTTTTTCACTGTTTGTTAATTTTTTTTTTTTCTTTTTTTTTTTGTTTTTATGTTTTGTACCCCATAGTGCCGTCCACTAGGGCTCGAAGGACCATATTTATGTAATTAAGAAATTAATTTTCATTTCACTCACCTTTGTAGGAACGAAACGAAGAATTGGTTTACGCGGATGCTCGAAAGACGGTCAAATCGCTTGCCAGTCGAATGCAAAAAAAGGGAGTCGAATGCTACGGGTGCTCGGTTCGCTAGCGAAATCGAAATGCTAAAAAGCGGGTGGGATCCTTCTGTCAGTCCCTTATATATCGGCTGATGTCTTCATGGTGGTGTGATCGGTGTTAAGTTGTATTTGTGTGCGTGTTGGTGCATGGTGTAGTGATGTGGAATGTATGGTAAGTAGGTGTGGAATGTGTGGTGTGAATTGGTGTAGTGTGACAGTGTCTTACGGTGAGGGGGGATTGAGTGGTCATTTAGCCAGGTTGACAAATTCATATTACACGTGCATTTCAAAAATATAGAACTTTCTTAAATTTAAACTCACATTCGATTTTCTTTCAAATTTCATATTAATTATGTGAACAAAGTACTGCTTAACCTGAAAAGCCTTAATTTGGCTGATGTGCGCTAAAAAAATTTCCATTACAGGATTAAACAATTCAGCCGACCGGCGCATTTTGAAAAAATAACCTTTTCTTAGTTTAGACTCAAAGTCGATTTTCTTGCAAACTATATATTAAATATGTGAGCATGGTAGCGTTTATACTGAAAAAATCAATTTTGCTGATCTGCGCTAAAGTCAAATTTTCATGTTATTGCGTTATTAAAAAATTCAAATAATCAGTGCATTTCATTAAACTAGCACTTTCTTAGATTTAGATTTAAAAGAAAACACATCAATTTACTGGTAGTGCTGCAAAACACTAATGTGCTAATCTGCGCTTAAGAAAACTTTTCATGTTATCACAGGAATAAACAATTCATTTAACTAGTGCATTTCGAACGAATAGCACTTTCTTAGACTCAAACTTAAAGTCGTTTTTCTTGCAAATTGTATATTAATTATGTGAGCAAGGTACCGTTTATACTGAAAAACATCAATTTTGCTGATCTGCGCTAAAGAACAATTTTCATTACAGTATTTAAGAATTCAAATAACCAGTGAATTTCAAATTAATATTACTTTCTTAGATTAAGACTTATACTGAAAAATTCAATTTTGCTGATCTGCGCTAAAGTCAAATTTTCATGTTATTGCGTTATTAAGAAATTCAAATAAGCAGTGCATTTCATTAAACTAGCACTTTCTTAGATTTAGATTTAAAAGAAAACACATCAATTTACTGGTAGTGCTGCAAAACACTAATGTGCTAATCTGCGCTTAAGAAAACTTTTCATGTTATCACAGGAATAAACAATTCATTTAACTAGTGCATTTCGAACGAATAGCACTTTCTTAGACTCAAACTTAAAGTCGTTTTTCTTGCAAATTGTATATTAATTATGTGAGCAAGGTACCGTTTATACTGAAAACCATCAATTTTGCTGATCTGCGCTAATGAAAAATTTCCATTACAGTATAAACAAATTCAAATAACCAGTGAATTTCAAATTAATATTACTTTCTTAGATTAAGACTTATACTGAAAAATTCAATTTTGCTAATCTGCGCTAAAGTCAAGTTTTCATGTTATTGCGTTATTAAGAAATTCAAATAACCAGTGCATTTCAATAAACTAGCACTTTCTTAGATTTAGATTTATACGAAAAAACATCAATTTACTGGTTGTGCTGAAAAACACTAATGTGCTGATCGGCGCTTAAGAAAACTTTTCGTGTTATTACAAACTTAAACAATTTATATAACCATGCAAGGTACTGCATACTGAAAACATCAATTTTCTTAACCGCGCTTAAGAAAACTTTTTATGCTATTACAGGAATAAAAAAATCATTTAACCAGTGAATGTCGAACAAATAGCACTTTCTTAAATTTAGACTAAAATTGGATTTTCTCGCTAATTTTATATAATATTAGTTATTCGAGAAGGTGCCGTTTATAGTGAGAAATATTAATTATGCTGATTTGCGCTAAAAAAACATTTTCATCTTAGTAAAAGGTTAACAAATTCATATTACAAGTGCATTTCAAAAATATAGGACTTTCTTAGATTTATACTCACATTCGATTTTCTTTCAAATTTCATAATAATTATGTGAACAAAGTACTGCTTAACCTGAAAAGCCTTAATTTGGCTGATGTGCGCTAAAAAAAATTTCCATTACAGGATTAAACAATTCAGCCGACCGGCGCATTTTGAAAAAATAACCTTTTCTTAGTTTAGACTCAAAGTCGATTTTCTTGCAAACTATATATTAAATATGTGAGCATGGTAGCGTTTATACTGAAAAAATCAATTTTGCTGATCTGCGCTAAAGTCAAATTTTCATGTTATTGCGTTATTAAAAAATTCAAATAATCAGTGCATTTCATTAAACTAGCACTTTCTTAGATTTAGATTTAAAAGAAAACACATCAATTTACTGGTAGTGCTGCAAAACACTAATGTGCTAATCTGCGCTTAAGTAAACTTTTCATGTTATCACAGGAATAAACAATTCATTTAACTAGTGCATTTCGAACGAATAGCACTTTCTTAGACTCAAACTTAAAGTCGTTTTTCTTGCAAATTGTATATTAATTATGTGAGCAAGGTACCGTTTATACTGAAAAACATCAATTTTGCTGATCTGCGCTAAAGAACAATTTTCATTACAGTATTTAAGAATTCAAATAACCAGTGAATTTCAAATAAATATTACTTTATTAGAATAAGACTTATACTGAAAAACATCAATCTTGCTGATCTGTGCTAAAGTAAAATTTTCATGTTTGCATTATTAACATACATTTAAAAAAAATAGCACTTTCTTAGATTTAGAGTCAAAGTTTATTCTCTTGCAAATTGTATATTAATTATGTGAGCAAGGTACCGCTTATACTGAAAAAAATGAATTTTGCTGATCTGCGCTAAAGTCAAAATTTCATGTTATTGCGTTATTAAGAAATTCAAATAACCAGTGCATTTCAGTAAACTAGCACTTTCTTAGATTTAGATTTATACGAAAACACATCAATTTACTGGCTGAAAAACACTAATGTGCTGATCTGCGCTTAAGAAAACTTTTTCGTGTTATTACAGGCTTAAACAATTCATATAACAATGCAAGGTACTGCATACTGAAAACATCAATTTTCTTATCTGCGCTTAAGAAAACTTTTTATGCTATTACAGGAAAAAAAAATCATTCAACCAGTGCATGTCGAACAAATAGCACTTTCTTAAATTTAGACTCAAATTGGATTATCTCGCTAATTGTATACTAATTATTGGAGGAAGGTACCGTTTATACTGAAAAACTCAATTTTGCTGATCTGCGCTAAAGTCAAATTTTCATGTTATTGCGTTATTAAGAAATTCAAATAACCAGTGCATTTCATGAAACTAGGTCTTTCTTAGGTTTAGATTTATACGAAAAAACATCAATTTACTGGTTGTGCTGAAAAACACTAATGTGCTGATCTGCGCTTAAGAAAACTTTTCGTGTTATTACAGGCTTAAACAATTCATATAACCATGCAAAGTACCGCATACTGAAAACATCAATTTTTTTATCTGCGCTTAAGAAAACTTTTTATGTTATTACAGGAATAAAAAATCCATTTAACCAGTGAATGTCGAACAAATAGCACTTTCTTAAATTCAAACTTAAAGTCGATTTTCTTGCAAATTGTTATTAATTATGTGAGCAAAGTACCGCTTATACTGAAATAAATGAATTTTGCTGATCTGCGCTAAAGTCAAAATTTCATGTTATTGCGTTATTAAGAAATTCAAATAACCAGTTAATTTCAGTAAACTAGCACTTTCTTAGATTTAAATTTATACGAAAACACATCAATTTACTGGTTGTGCTGAAAAACACTAATGTGCTGATCTGCGCTTAAGAAAACTTTTTCGTGTTATTACAGGCTTAAACAATTCATATAACCATGCAAAGTACCGCATACTGAAAACATCAATTTTCTTATCTGCGCTTAAGAAAACTTTTTATGCTATTATAGGAATAAAAAAACCATTTAACCAGTGAATGTCGAACAAATAGCACTTTCTTAAATTCAAACTTAAAGTCGATTTTCTTGCAAATTGTATATTAATTATGTGAGCAAGGTACCGCTTATACTGAAAAAAATGAATTTTGCTGATCTGCGCTAAAGTCAAAATTTCATGTTATTGCGTTATTAAGAAATTCAAATAACCAGTGAATTTCAGTAAACTAGCACTTTCTTAGATTTAAATTTATACGAAAACACATCAATTTACTGGTTGTGCTGAAAAACACTAATGTGCTGATCTGCGCTTAAGAAAACTTTTTCGTGTTATTACAGGCTTAAACAATTCATATAACCATGCAAAGTACCGCATACTGAAAACATCAATTTTTTTATCTGCGCTTAAGAAAACTTTTTATGTTATTACAGGAATAAAAAATCCATTTAACCAGTGAATGTCGAACAAATAGCACTTTCTTAAATTCAAACTTAAAGTCGATTTTCTTGCAAATTGTATATTAATTATGTGAGCAAGGTACCGCTTATACTGAAAAAAATGAATTTTGCTGATCTGCGCTAAAGTCAAAATTTCATGTTATTGCGTTATTAAGAAATTCAAATAACCAGTGCATTTCATTAAACTAGCACTTTCTTAGATTCAGATTTATACGAAAACACATCAATTTACTGGTTGTGCTGAAAAACACTAATGTGCTGATCTGCGCTTAAGAAAACTTTTCGTGTTATTACAGGCTTAATCAATTCATATAACCATGCAAAGTACCGCATACTGAAAACATCAATTTTCTTATCTGCGCTTAAGAAAACTTTGTATGCTATTACAGGAATAAAAAAACCATTTAACCAGTGAATGTCGAACAAATAGCACTTTCTTAAATTTAGACTCAAATTGGATTTTCTCGCTAATTGTATATTAATTATTCGAGGAAGGTGCCGTTTATACTGGGAAATATTAATTATGCTGATTTGCGCTATAGAAACATTTTCATGTTAGTAAAAGGTTAACAAATTCATATTACACGTGCATTTCAAAAATATAGAACATTCTTAGATTTATACTCACATTCGATTTTCTTTCAAATTTCATATTAATTATGTAAACAAGGTACTGCTTAACCTGAAAAGCCTTAATTTGGCTGATCTGCGCTAAAAAAAATTCCATTGCAGGATTAAACAATTCATCCGATCGGCGCATTTTGAAAAAATAACACTTTCTTAGATTAAGACACAATAACGATTTTCTTGCAAATTGTATATGTATTATGTGAGCATGGTACCGCTTATACTGAAAAAAATTAATTTTGCTGATCTGCGCTAAAGTCAAAATTTCATTTTATTGCGTTATTAAGAAATTCAAAAATATCTGCGCTTAAGAAAACTTTTTATGCTATTACAGGAAAAGAAAATCATTCAACCAGTGCATGTCGAACAAATAGCACTTTCTTAAATTTAGACTCAAATTGGATTATCTCGCTAATTGTATACTAATTATTGGAGGAAGGTACCGTTTATACTGAAAAACTCAATTTTGCTGATCTGCGCTAAAGTCAAATTTTCATGTTATTGCGTTATTAAGAAATTCAAATAACCAGTGCATTTCATGAAACTAGGTCTTTCTTAGGTTTAGATTTATACGAAAAAACATCAATTTACTGGTTGTGCTGAAAAACACTAATGTGCTGATCTGCGCTTAAGAAAACTTTTCGTGTTATTACAGGCTTAAACAATTCATATAACCATGCAAAGTACCGCATTTTTTTATCTGCGCTTAAGAAAACTTTTTATGTTATTACAGGAATAAAAAATCCATTTAACCAGTGAATGTCGAACAAATAGCACTTTCTTAAATTCAAACTTAAAGTCGATTTTCTTGCAAATTGTATATTAATTATGTGAGCAAGGTACCGCTTATACTGAAAAAAATGAATTTTGCTGATCTGCGCTAAAGTCAAAATTTCATGTTATTGCGTTATTAAGAAATTCAAATAACCAGTGCATTTCATTAAACTAGCACTTTCTTAGATTCAGATTTATACGAAAACACATCAATTTACTGGTTGTGCTGAAAAACACTAATGTGCTGATCTGCGCTTAAGAAAACTTTTCGTGTTATTACAGGCTTAATCAATTCATATAACCATGCAAAGTACCGCATACTGAAAACATCAATTTTCTTATCTGCGCTTAAGAAAACTTTGTATGCTATTACAGGAATAAAAAAACCATTTAACCAGTGAATGTCGAACAAATAGCACTTTCTTAAATTTAGACTCAAATTGGATTTTCTCGCTAATTGTATATTAATTATTCGAGGAAGGTGCCGTTTATACTGGGAAATATTAATTATGCTGATTTGCGCTATAGAAACATTTTCATGTTAGTAAAAGGTTAACAAATTCATATTACACGTGCATTTCAAAAATATAGAACATTCTTAGATTTATACTCACATTCGATTTTCTTTCAAATTTCATATTAATTATGTAAACAAGGTACTGCTTAACCTGAAAAGCCTTAATTTGGCTGATCTGCGCTAAAAAAAATTCCATTGCAGGATTAAACAATTCATCCGATCGGCGCATTTTGAAAAAATAACACTTTCTTAGATTAAGACACAATAACGATTTTCTTGCAAATTGTATATGTATTATGTGAGCATGGTACCGCTTATACTGAAAAAAATTAATTTTGCTGATCTGCGCTAAAGTCAAAATTTCATTTTATTGCGTTATTAAGAAATTCAAATAACCAGTGCATTTCATTATACTAGCACTTTCTTAGATTTAGATTTATACGAAAACACATCAATTTACTGGTTGTGCTGAAAAACACTAATGTGCTGATCTGCGCTTAAGAAAACTTTTCGTGTTATTACAGGCTTAAACAATTCATATAATCATGCAAAGTACCGCATACTGAAAACATCAATTTTCTAAGAAAACTTTTTATGTTATTACAAGAATAAAAAGTTCATGTAACCAGTGCATGTCGAACAAATAGCACTTTCATAAATTTAGACACAAATTGGATTTTCTCGCTAATTGAAAAATTAATTAGTCGAGGAAGGTACCGTTTATACTGAGAAATATTAATTATGCTGATCTACGCTAAAGAAAAAATTTCCATTACAGTATTAACAAATTCAAATAACCAGTGAATTTCAAATAAATATTACTTTCTTAGATTAAGACTTATACTGAAAAACTCAATTTTGCTGATCTGCGCTAAAGTCAAATTTTCATGTTATTGCGTTATTAAGAAATTCAAATAACCAGTGCATTTCATGAAACTAGGTCTTTCTTAGGTTTAGATTTATACGAAAAAATATCAATTTACTGGTTGTGCTGAAAAACACTAATGTGCTGATCTGCGCTTAAGAAAACTTTTCATGTTATTACAGGCTTAAACAATTCATATAACCACGCAAGGTACCCCTTATACTGAAAAACATCAATTTTGCTGATCTGCGCAAAAGAAAAATTTCCATTAGAGGTGTAACAAATTCAACGTCGATTTTCTTGCAAATTATATATTAGTTATGTGAGCAAGGTACCAGTTATACTAAAAAGCATCAATTTTGCTGATCTGCGCTAAAGAAGAATTTCCATTTTAGGATTAACAAATTCATATAACCAGCGCATTTCGAAATAATAACACTTTCTTAGATTTGTACTTATACTGAAAAACATCAATTTTCATTAGAGGAGTAACAAATTTTTATAACCGGCACATTTCGAACAAATAGCATATTCTTAGATTTAGACTCAACGTAGATTTTCTTGCAAATAATATATTAGTTATGTGAGGTCGGCAAAAATCCCCCACTGAACCCTATCCGAGGGTGCTGACAGGTAATAGATACCACAGATTCACGACACAAGCGGGGACGAGCTGGTGACAGTCCGCCCGTGCCGTAGACGTGAGGAATCTAGCTAAGGTCAGACTTCTTATCTGTGTGTTTGATGTTCCCCAATAGCACAGCATACAGATAAGGAGCCTTACCATGGTCGGGGGGGAAAGGCTGGATCAAGGTGTCATGCGACCCGTGCCGAGGATCAACCTGGCTGGGTGCCCTTAAATAGCCCAGTCTCGAACGGAGCTTACGGATACCTGGCGCCCTCCGTAATAAGATAGCCTTACTTGCGCAACGGGGGCTATGCGCAAGTGGACATACTTTCCTCCACACTCGTGGAACCAACAATGAACCAAAACGAAAATAAACAAAAACAACAAATAACGAAAACAAAAAATCGGAGAGAGCCCGGATCTCCAGGAAAAAAGCCGGAGGGAGCGAGTTGCTCCCATTAAAGAGCAGCGTTTGGAGCGAGCTCAATAAACACAGAAAAGGGCAGGAGCGAAGCTTGGTCCTGAAGACAAGGCAAGCACTAGTAAAGGGGCAGAAGCTAAAGCTGGCCCACAGAAAGTGGTAGCGCCGGAGGCAGCCAGACCCAAACCCTGCGGCCAAAACACGGCTGAGAAGCAGGGGGAGGGAGGAGATGCCAAAGGGGCTGCTGCCGGAAGTGCATCTGCCAGGGAGTGGCCTACAGTTAGCATGCAGGACCCGTCAAAGGCAAAATATGCGCAGAGACGACGCGCCTCATACTTACTAAGGTTGGTAGAGCTAAAGCCGCCAACGAAAGAGGAGCTAACGCAGGGGCTCCAATCATCGATTGACTGCACGAGAGCAGTCATACCCAACTTCAAGTTGGAGCCGCCGGTAAAGGCAGCCAAGCAACAGAGGTCAGCTGAAGAGGCAAAGTCGTGAGCTAAGAGACCGAAGACCAAGGGTGTAACGCCCGCAAAATCATTTGCAGAAGTGGCCCGGAACCGAATTGTGATTGGCGTTCTGGATGAGGGAGATCCCGAAGGAAGAATCCGCAGAGCCCAATGGAAATGGGTGCAGGCTGCGCTGACAAATGTGGCGTTGGAAGTGCTATTAAGCAATCCGGGTCCGCCACCGTCATGCGCAGATGCCGGCTGGTATCAGGGCCAGATCAAAATGATTGTTTGCGATGACGAGAGATCGGTCGCTCTATACAAAGCTGCTATAGCCAAGGTGGGAGAGGTATACCCCGGGGCAAAATTGGTAGCAGTGGACAAGAAGGACATACCATCCAGACCAAGGGCAAGGGTATGGATTCCGGCTACACCATCACAGCCGGACCAAATTATGCAGCTCATAAGAGCCTGCAACCCGAGCCTACCCACGGAAGGGTGGAAGTATGTCAAGACATTTGAGGACAGCGTAGCAGAATCTGGCGTGGTGACCAAAAAGGCCACGATGCAGATTCTGCTGTTATTAACGAAAGAATCCATCGAACTGCTGGCGAAAAGTGGCGGGGAGATAAATTAAGGGTTCACGAAAGTAAGGATAACGCCTTACAAGTCGGACGCCGATGCTGCAGACCATCTGGCATCGGGGAAAGAGATATGCAAAGTAGAGGAAGATCCTATGGAGTTCTCGAGCGACGCGGAAAGTATGGAGCAAGGTGAGTGTTCTTCTTTCGGGTCTGAGCTTGCGGCCAGACTCTCAAGCTTGTATACTGAGAAAGAGCTTTTAAGCGGCTCTCAGGAAAACGCAGATATAACAATAGTTAATGCGTCTTCTACAAATTAATCTCCATCATAGCAAACTAGCTTCAGCAGCCCTAATTAACCGCGTGGCAATGGAACAGCCTGAATTTGTCCTCATTCAGGAGCCATGGGTTAATGGAGGGCGTATTTGCGGACTGAGGACGCCGAACTATAAGTTGCTGATGGCTAACTGTGAAGGTAAAATCAGAGCCTGCATAATGGCAAAGAAGAACCTTAATGTTTTTATATTACATAATTACAGCAACAACGACACAGCAGCAGTAAGCTGGAAAACGGGCTCAAGCAGTTACCGGCTAGTGTCGTGCTATATGCCGTATGAGCAGGAACTGGTGCCACCTCTGTTGGTAAAAGAGGTGGTACGGGATAGCGAGGCATCCAAGTGCATGACGATACTTGGATGCGACTCAAATGCGCATCACACAATCTGGGGCAGCACAGATGTAAACGACAGAGGTGAGTGTCTCTTTAATTACCTACTAGGTACTAAGTTACTGGTGTGTAATAAGGGAAGCACGCCAACATTTATTACAAGAAACCGAAAAGAAGTTCTGGATATCACACTTGTGTCGGAAGAACTAATTGACAGGGTAACCCAATGGAGGGTTCTCGAAGAACATTCGAGAACACGGCGGAAGCGTTTCGATTTAGGAAAATAATGGCACAATCGGTGCATAGTATCGGTTATCTTCAGAAGCCAGACCGAAGTTGGACGGTATCCAGTGAAGAGTCCTTGGGGCTACTAATGGATACCCACTTCCCAGGCAGCTCTGAAAGCCATACTGCAGAATATACTCAAGACAGTGGAGCAGAAATGAGCCCCACTCTCATAAACATAGTGTCAGAAAGCAACGTACGCTGGGCAATAAACAGCTTTAAGCCCTTCAAGTCGCCGGGATCAGACGGTATATTCCCGGCTCAATTGCAGCAGTCGCAGAATTACATAATGAATTGGCTAATTGCCATTCTTAAGGGGGCGCTGCAATTAAACTACATCCTTTCGCTTTGGAGAAAGGTCAAGGTAATATACATACCAAAGGCAGGCAAAAGCTCGCATACAAGTCCAAAGGACTTCAGGCCAATTAGCCTCTCCTCTTTCCTTTTAAAAATCCTGGAAAGACTAATAGAATTACTTATAAGAAACAAACTGAAACCAGAAAAGTTGGCTGGTTCACAGCATGCGTATTCTAAAGGAAAATCCACAGAAACAGCACTAAGCTCTGTGGTGGCGGAGATTGAAAAATCTCTGGAAGTCAAAGAATACACTCTATTTGCCTTCTTAGACATAGAAGAAGCCTTCAATAATATCCAGCCTAGGGCCATACTGAGTGCGCTTAAGGATCTGGACATCTCTGAACCTCTCAGGAAATTAATTGAACAGATGCTCACGAGCAGGTCAATAATTTCAACGATGGGAGCGTCAACGATGTGCATATCTGTCCAAAGAGGTACACCTCAAGGAGGCGTGTTATCCCCACTTCTCTGGGTCCTGACAATGAATAAGTTGCTGATGGATCTAGAAAAGAAGGGGGTACACGTTGTGGGGCAGTATCGTGCGGATTAAATTTAAATGCTGGTAAGACAGAGCTCGTATTGTTCACCAGAAAACATAATGCTCCAGAAGTTACGGCGCCAATAATAAATGGTTGCAGACTAACAATTGGAGATAAGGCAAGCTACCTGGGACTAATCTTAGACAGGAAGCTTTCTTGGAAACAAAACTTGAATGCTAGGGTGAAGAAGGCAGCCACAGCACTCTTCACCTGTAAAAGGATGGTGGGCCCCAAATGGGGACTTACACCTCGGGTAACTTATTGGCTCTATACAGCAGTTGTCAGACCAATCATAATGTAAAAGAAATACGCGGTAAAGCGTATGGACAGCATACAGAGAGCAGCCAGTATATGCATTAGTGGAGCTCTTAGAACAACGCCAAGCCAGGCTCTTAACGTCATTCTACATTTAGTGCCAACAGACCTGTTCTGTAAACAAGTGGCGGCAAAGTCAGCTCTTAGACTGAGGGAATCCTCCCAACTAGTCGCATGCAACAAGGGGCATTCAAGGATACTCAGTATATTCCCGTTCCTACCCAAAACCACGGATTTCCACAATCCAATAGAACGGATGCTAAATTCGGTCCACAATATTGCTTTCCCCACAAGAGAGGAGTGGAAAAGGGGCGAGGTGGACAGGAATACAGGAATCAGCATCTACACGGATGGATCCAAACTGGATCATCGGGTGGGAGGTGGTGTCTTTTGCGCAACATTAAACACCAAAATAGCCTTCCGCTTACCAGACCACTGCAGTGTTTTCCAGGCGGAGATCACAGCAATCAAAGAAAGCCTTGTTGTATTGACAAAAAGTGTGCTCACAACAAGGAACATATATATTTATACGGATAGCCAAGCGGCCTTGAAATCACTCAAGTCTCCTATGGTCTCATCAAAGATAGTGAAAGATTGTCTTGATCTATTAGAGGATCTGACATCCTACTTTACAATAAACCTGCAATGGGTTCCAGGGCATAGTGATATCCCTGGAAACTGCGAAGCAGATGAACTAGCCAGAACAGGCACCGAGTTACAATTAACCCCTGAAAAAGGGGAAATTTTTATGCCCCTGGCAACTTGTAAGCACTTAATCAACGAACATGCTATAAATATAGCAGAGTCTCGTTGGAGACAATCCATAACAAGCTCCACTAGCAGACTAACGTGGCAGGTATGGAGCAAGAGTCGTACAAACCGACTATTAAAATTCAAAAGGAATGACATAAAAACTCTGATTGGGGTACTAACAGGTCACTGTCTAATTGGTAGACATGCCAGCAGGCTAGGTGTACCTTACAACGATTATTGTAGAAGCTGCCAAGAAGTAGAAGAAGAGGAGACAGTAAAACATCTTCTATGCGAATGTAAAGCTCTATGCAGGAAAAGAATCGCAACTATCGGTCGTGGATTCCTTGACGACGTATCAGAAGTTGCTAATATAAAATTATTTATACTGATGAGCTTCATCAGAAGCACAGGTTGGTTCAGAGAGGAGACGATAGAGTGAGGGAACAGTAGTCCCGGTGATATCACAATGGGCCTCCCATAGGCCTAGGTGCGTTGTTAGACAGCCACTCTACCTACCTACCTACCTATGATCATATGCAACGAGAACATGCTAGAAGAAATCCTGAAACAAGGAAAGATAACGTGATAGAGAAACACAACGCCGACAGCTTAGTAGGAGGGGTACGGGGGAAGAAATTTTGGGCCCCGCAAAGATTATGGAAGCTTTGCAGTTCTTACTGAATACCCCTCTATATCGTGAGCACAACAAACATATTAATGAGAACTGGATTTCAGAATTTTATAACCAATAAGAAATTCCGTTTTTTGCATCTGCAGAGGATTTCCGATTGGATAAATTTTTTCATGCGGAACAAATTTCTCATGATAATCCCTCAGTTAACAATATTCCTACGGGTCTTTAACCTTCAGACTTAAATCCAGGCTTAACACATCATCCAAACACATTCCACACCAACCCTACCACCACGATCACCCCACACATGAAGACACACTACACACCACACCGAAGGAGGTAAAAAGGGGACGACGAGCGACCACAAATCTCTTTTGCGCAACGTCACCGTGAAATTGCTATCTCCGCTACCGACCTCTTTAAAATCGTGGTATTAACTTTTAGTACAAAGGTTGTGAAAATAACATTTAATAAAAAAAAAAAAATAAAAATAAATAAAAAATTGTAATTTAAACTGTTCATACCAAATGAACACATCCCTGCATTGTTCTCCTAACTCGTATAAATACGAATTAGAGGACAATGCAAAAGGCTCAACAGCACCAACATAACTAATAATTCCAATTGGAATTAGTCAGCATACCAAGGAGCAGACATCAACGCGGACGGACAGAAAGGGCGCGAAAATTAGATCGCCCCAGCAATATAAAAACAACAACAGCAGCATCACAAAAATCGACGAGGGATTATTTAAGCCACATCAGGTTGTAATTAAATGTATATTTAAATTATTTATATTATTTAAGCCTAACCTGTAAATAACATATAATTTGAATTATACATATAACACTTAACATACACACACATAAATATTGTACAATTAACCCACATAAATTGTCTATATTTCTACCCTATATACTAAAAGTAATTAAAGTTACATTTTGTTGAATTTGAATTAACATTTTATTTTATTTGGCACACCGGCAAACTCAACGTCGAGTACCCCGACATTTTGGTCCTTCGAGCCGGATCGTCCTGGATAAAATAAAACCCACCCAATTAAACATCGTTTATAAATTATACATTCACCCACCCAATCAACCACCATTTGGATCATCAAAAATAATATAATATATTCGCGCACCCAATCAACCATAAACTTGGATCATATCAGCAACAAGGATTATATACGTGAGAAAAAAAAAATTGTGAGTACATAAACCCAAAATTTTAAAAAAAAAATATAATATATCAGTGCAATACGGAATAAAAGTGCAAAGTGAAAACAAATATATATAATAAAATAAATCTTGTGCTTAACAGGTATTAAGTGCAAAGTATTTGCGAATTTATTATTGCCATATTCCGTTTAGCACTTTACTCATAATACATACATAAGTACGTACTTACAACATAATATAAAATTTTTGAGAGCCAAGCAACGTTACTCTTGGTACCTATTCGTACATACACGTATATATATATATTCAAATTGCATTATCCGCTCTCTTAAATATTCATTGCTAGTGCATTGCGAGCGAACAAAAAACCCTGTAGGAAAAAATTCAAATAACCCAGTAGGAAATTTTTCGTGCATCGGAATTTTAAATATTGTGCATATATAATATAAGACACATACAAAAAAAAAAAAAAATTTTATTTTGGAAATTCGCCAGCATTCGGAAATTTGCTTTTAAAATTTAAATAAAGAAAAATTACTTGAAATTTATTATTTGTTTCATTTAAAATTTATAAATTGTGGCGATATATACATACCTATCTATATAATAAAGAAATAAATAAAATTTCTATCGAAAATGGAAGAATTTAAGTTCTGTATTTCGGATTTGTTCGAATATATCGAAGAACATTACGAGACCCACCCCGAAGATGAATCCGTTCATACTCTGGAAATAAAAAGAGTTGAACTTAACGCTATTTACGATAAGGCAAACAAGTCGTACGATGCCTTTCGTAGAACCCCACAAAAACGCGGTGAGACTATTGACTTCTCAAAAGTTAAAGAAAAATTTAAAACAGGTCATCAATTATATTTGAAATGTTTGGGATCCATTAACCAAGCTATAGATGATCTTAAGACCCCAACCCCCACAATAAAGGAACGAGCTTCAGATGAAAACACATCGCGGGACATAGGATCTTCAATTCATCTACCCCCATCTGACACGGACATATTTTATGGCGACTTCGTAACCTGGCCCTCATTCAGAGACATGTTTACGGCCATATATGTAAACAATCACAAAATTAGTAACGTGGAGAGACTGTTTCACCTCATTCAAAAAACCCGAGGAGAAGCAGGAGCAATAGTGAAAAACGCACCATTAACAAATGATGGTTTCTTGATGGCATGGAGGGACCTGGTATCGCAATACGAAAACAAACGAGTTCAATTCAACGCGCAATTAAAAATTTTGTTCAATTTACCCCAAGCAAACCAGGAAAGTGGAAGCGCTATTAAACATCTTCAGAGGACCGTCAACAATTGTCTTACAAATCTTCATAATGTATACATAGACACGACTAGTTGGGACCCAATCTTAATCTTCTTATGTGGATTGAAACTACCTAAGACTTTACTTCATCAATTTGAGGATACCCTAGAAGACAACTCCGAAATACCATCATGGAAAACTTTCGACGCATTTCTCACCCATAGATACAAATCTTTGGAAGCAGTAGGAAATCTAACTGACCCCGTTCCAGTTACCCAACCCGATAATGGGCCTTATAGAAAAGGAAAAGACAGGAAATTTAATACCTTTCACGCGAACGTTTCTGGAACTTCGAATTTGAGTTTTCCACACGCTAGTGAAAACCCTGTAAGAAGCAACATCATCTCAAAAAAACCCCAAGACATTGAGAGTTGTAAATTATGTAGAACCCAACATTCCATTCGAGAATGCCCAAAGTTTTTACAATTGAATGTCGAGACCCGAATAAACGTAATAAAAAATAATGGTTACTGTTTTAATTGCCTTGCATTATCGCATCGCTTCAAGGAATGCAAGAGCAAATACTCATGCAGAATATGTAGAAAGAAACATAACACTCTTCTGCATAGGGATGCCCCATCCCGCTCCCAATCCCTCCCGCAAGGATCAAGAGCCTCGAACCCGCCTCTTGACTCTACCAATAGTAGTACCTCCCAAACCCTTAATCTTAATACAAATCCGCAAGCCTACACAACCCTCTTACAGTCCACTGAAAATAAAACTCAAGACCCACACAACTCAAGTAGGAAGCAGGTTTTGCTAGGTACTGCCATAGTGCAAGTTTCTTACAAAGGGCAATTATATACAGCTCGAGCACTAATCGACTCTGGGTCAGAAGCTACGTTCATTTCTGAGAAGCTCCACAGAAAATTGGACATACCCACATTCAAGAAAAACGCACAAGTGACCGGATTGAACAACACAGTCTCCGCAACAGCTACCAAAACTTGCGAACTCACCCTTCGTTCACCAACAAAAAGGGAATTTAAGATAACAACCCACGCGTTTATCTTAAAAACTTTAACTGATAACTTACCCACTCACTCACTTGATAGAATAATTTCTAATAAAGAATTCGGTTTTAGTTTAGCTGACCCTCACTTCTATAAACCCAGACCTGTCGACATCCTTATCGGAAGTGATCTGTACCCACAAATAATTCTCAGTGGCGTACAGAGAAATGTACTCGGGTCATTACTAGCCCAAGAAACAAAATTCGGTTGGATTCTTTCCGGGCCCACACCTGAAAAACCCATCTCACCCTCAATATTGTCATTTTTCAATAAGACGACCCCAGACAAGTTGCTCACACAATTTTGGGAAGTCGAAGAAGTTCCGAAAAAGCCTCTACCCTCAACTTCGGATATACTGTGTGAGCAACATTATCAAAAAACAACCCGAAGGCACTCAACTGGGCGTTACGTGGTAACATTACCCTTTAAAACCCCAGAAAAAATAGACTTGGGCAACTCGAGACATATAGCTTTAGCTCAGTATCTAAGAAATGAAAAATCCCTCTCTAGAAAACCTGAAATAAAAACAGATCACGACAAGGCCATCAACGAGTACCTGGAACTCGGTCATATGACCAAAATAGAATATGACCCCGCAGAGAATACGAAAACATACTATCTACCACATCACGCAGTCATCAAACCCGATCGCTTAACGACCCAACTGCGAGTGGTATTCAACGCATCATGCCCCTCCTCAAATAGAAATAGCCTCAACGATGTATTACACACTGGACCTATTCTGCAAGCAGACCTGGTAATCCTAGTGGTAAAGTGTCGTATGTTTCGAATCGTATTCAATGCAGATATTCAAAAAATGTATCGTCAAATACTTGTTGAAAGCAAACACACTCCATTTCAAAGAATCTTATATAGAAGATCGCCTAACGACCCCATAGAAGATTTTGAACTACAAACTGTTACGTTTGGTATTAACTGTGCCCCATACTTAGCTATCCGTACCCTCCTCAAATTAGCGGATGATGTACAAGAAACCCACCCACTGGCAGCAGAGATACTTCGAAACGGAATGTACGTCGATGATGTACTTGCAGGAGCACATGACGTAGCAAATGCGAAGATGGCACGAAACGAACTTACCTCATCTTTGGAGTCCGCAGGATTTGCTCTACGCAAATGGACCTCAAATGACCCAAAAGTTTTATCTGGAATCTCACAAGAACATCTGTTGGACACGAACTTACTCAGTTTACCGGAATCCAATAGCACAAAATCACTGGGGATCAGATGGAATGCAAAAAAAGATGCATTCTTTTTTGTCATCAACCCTATTCACGATAAGACATCGTTTACTAAAAGAGAAGTATTATCGATTATAGCAAAATTGTTCGACCCGGCTGGTTGGCTCAGTCCCGTTGTAGTCACAGCCAAAATAATAATGCAACAAATATGGCTCGATAAATCCGATTGGGATGAAAGTTTAAAACCCTTAACTCTCCATCACTGGAAAACCTTCATAAAAGATTACGAAACCCTAAATCTGATTGAAATTCCTCAGTGGACCCACTTTTCGACATCCGCGATCATCAATTTCCACGGATTCTCTGACGCCTCAGTAAAAGCTTACGCAGCAAACCTATACATAAGTGTTTCTACAAACACAAACACCTGGACAACTCTTTTAATATTTAAGACTCGTGTGTCCCCAATAAAAAGTATATCTCTACCAAGGCTAGAACTTTGCGGAGCGGTTCTTCTGGCGAATCTAGTGGATGCGACCCTACCCCAATTAAATATTACTCAGTACCGCACTCACCTTTGGACGGATTCTACAATTGTCCTTTCTTGGCTAAGCAAACCCCCATGCTCATGGACAACCTTTGTATCCCACCGAGTTGCCACAATTGCAGAAAAAGTTGGAACCGAAAATTGGCGTCACATCGAAAGCCAGGACAATCCGGCAGATTTGGGCAGTCGCGGATGCACACCTCTGGAGATGGTTAACAATGACCTCTGGTGGCACGGACCCCAATGGCTAAAACTCAACCCGAAACATTGGCCAATTACCCAAAAATCAATCGATACAACACTGGAACTGCGGCCAATCAAGACTTTCGTCAACACAACACAAGAGGATATACTGGATAGATTTTCATCACTACCCAAAGCCATTCGAGTCATAGCATATCTATTCAGATTCTGCTCGAATGCGTCACCCAACAGATCACAACAGCCATACACAACGTTGGAAATAACTCCAGACGAGTTCAAAACTACCCGCACGAAGTAAATTATTTTAACCCAAAGAAAGCACTTCCAGGAGGAGTATGAAGCTTTAACTCAAAAAACCAGCATACACAGAAAAAGTACAATTTTGACCCTAAACCCTTTAATCGATCCCAAAGGAATAATGCGAGTCAATGGCCGATTGAGCAATTCAGCCGCATTATCATATAACGAGCGTCATCCGATTATATTACCCTATAGCAGTCGATTAACAAAACTACTCACCCAATTTACTCACTCAATTACCCTACATGGTGGCAACCAACTAGTTTTACGACTCATGCGTACGGAATTTTGGATACCGAAGCTTAAAACTCTCATCAAGTCCATTATCCATCAGTGCAAAACCTGCGTCTTACACAAGAAGAGCGAAACTACTCAATTAATGGCAGCTCTTCCAGCGGAACGTACCACCCTAACCCGCCCATTCGCAGCAACAGGAATCGACTTCGCCGGTCCCTATGACATAAAAAATTACACCGGCAGAGCGTGCTTGATCACAAAAAGTTATGTATGCGTATTTGTTTGTTTTGCAACCAAAGCAATACACCTGGAGGCAGCAAGCGATCTCACCATCCAAGAATTCATGGCCGCATTCGCACGATTCTTTTCTAGGCGCGGATGTCCCGCCGATCTCTATTCTGACAATGGTACTAATTTCGTGGGAGCGTCTAAACTCTTAATCAAAGATCGACGAGAATTCATAAAATCACTAAGAACACAAATAACAACAAGTGAAGCACACCAAAACATCAACTGGCACTTTAATCCTCCAGGAGCTCCACACATGGGTGGACTCTGGGAAGCAGGAGTGAAAAGTTTAAAGAGCCACTTAAAAAAGGTGTCTCAGATCCAAAAATTCACTTTCGAAGAATTATCTACCCTTCTAACCCGAATCGAAAGCTGCTTGAATTCTCGACCTTTAAGCCCACTAAGTGAAGACCCCAGGAATATAGAACCTTTAACTCCAGGCCATTTCTTAATAGGTACCCCTTTATTAACCCCAGCAGAACCCAACTTAGAAGATACACAACTAAGCATCGCACATAGATGGCAAAAGTTAAAGATACTCCATCAACACTTCTGCAAACGATGGAAAGAAGAATATCTAAAAGAACTCCACAAACGGTATAAGTGGAAATACCCTCAACGCAATATAGAGGTCAATGATATGGTAGTCATACGCCAAGAAACTCTACCCCCAAATGAATGGAAACTTGGTCGCATCGAAAAAACCTATATCGGTGCAGACAATAAGACCAGAGTAGTTGACATACGTACTTCTCAGGGAACAATTACCCGCCCAATAACCAAAATAGTCACCTTACCAAATACCTAATCTCATTTCTTTATAGTGACATGGCTCCTCAAAATAGCATCAAATCTATCTGCAGCCGACAGAGCAGCCCAGCCTTCACCATACGATCACTCAGCGTCATCCGAAGCATCACCCCACTCTCCGACAATAGGACCCTGGCTAGACGCTTACACCGCTTTAAAGCGACCCTCTCCCCCATTCGAGAAGAAAGAGGAAGTACCCACCGCACGGCTCGGCGTACTATCACCCATTCATCAAAACGCGCACATAAACACGTCGCCTGTGGATTGTGCAAAAAAGATCACAGGCTGGTGACATGTTCAAAGTTTACTAAAATAAACATCCACGAAAAGTTTAACGCAGTAACTAAGTATAAGTACTGCGTCAACTGCTTGGCCAGATCGCACTCAACACAACGATGCACAAGCGCAAAACGATGTAACATGTGTAACGGGGAGCACCATTCAACCCTACATGGACACCCCAGGTTGTTTTGCAAAGAAAAAACCAAAACAACAAAGAACGACGAACGACTACACAAAGATCCAGAGATTCCAACACAACTGGCCAAGCCGACCCTTATACCCACTGCCATGATAAAAATAAAACACGATGGCAAATGGAATAAAGTACGTGTCATAATTAACCCGACCCGAAAGGTGACAATTATTGCCTCGGAGCTAGTTAAGAGATTGAGGTTACCGAAAACGTACCTTGACTCTCATCGCATATGTAAACTCGTCATAGGGTCATTAACTGATCCCGACTGGCATGTCGAAGTTAACTGCCTTATGACGCAGGAATTACCGACCCGACCCTACAATCGTGATATAGGTGGCGAAATCTTTAAGAGATTCGACCACTTAGTCCTAGCCGACCCTATGTTCCACAAGGATGATAAAATCATGATGGAACTGGGAGCAGACATCTACCCAAGGATAATGAAACCCGGATTATTCAACCCAGACAACAGCACCGTGATCGCACAAAACATCGCACTCGGTTGGACTCTAACTGGTGCTTGTGCGATTTAAACCCTAAGTAACCACTCAACCCATTTTAAAAACAATATTCCTTAACCCAAAGCGAAAAAGTTCTAATAACTTTTTTATTCGCAGACCCTGCAAGGCGGCAGGGATGTTCATACCAAATGAACACATCCCTGCATTGTTCTCCTAACTCGTATAAATACGAATTAGAGGACAATGCAAAAGGCTCAACAGCACCAACATAACTAATAATTCCAATTGGAATTAGTCAGCATACCAAGGAGCAGACATCAACGCGGACGGACAGAAAAGGCGCGAAAATTAGATCGCCCCAGCAACATAAAAACAACAATAGCAGCATCACAAAAATCTACGAGGGATTATTTAAGCCACATCAGGTTGTAATTAAATGTATATTTAAATTATTTATATTATTTAAGCCTAACCTGTAAATAACATATAATTTGAATTATACATATAACACTTAACATACACACACATAAATATTGTACAATTAACCCACATCTATATTTCTACCCTATATACTAAAAGTAATTAAAGTTACATTTTGTTAAATTTGAATTAACATTTTATTTTATTTGGCACACCGGCAAACTCAACGTCGAGTACCCCGACATAAACCTAAAAAGGGCGTTTGTAAAAAAAAGGAAAATAACATGTCTTTGGTGAGAGCTAACATGGTAGCATAATTATTCATTGGTCCTTCGAACCTTACGGAAAGGCACTATTAGGAAAAAAAATTTTTTTTTAATAAAATAAAGAACTAAAGTGCGGAGATCGAATGCTTATATATACAATACAATACATAAACCCAAAACAAAAATCAAAAGTGTACAGTGAAACAAGCAAGTGCGGTGCAAATGAATATACATATATAAAACAAACTAAAAAAAGTGCCGAATATAAAAATATACGTATATAGTGCCATAAAAATATATACATATATACAAAAAGTGCGGAAAAATAGATATCAAGTTAATATATAAATACACAAAAATTAAATATATAATAATAAAATACATAAAAAAATACAAACAAACGTCATGCTAACTGTGTACAGGGGAGCATAAGCTTAAATCTTACAAGAAATTCAAAAAAAATAATATTACCGATCGAAACAATTATGTAAGAACAAAAAAGCTTTGTATAAACTGTATGTCACTTGCGCATTCACTCAAAGATTGCGAAAGCAAGTTCAATTGCGTTTATTGTCATAAACGACATCATTCTATGCTTCATTTAAATAATTTTTCCACTTCACCCCCAAACAGCGCTAATATGAAAAGAGCCACGGGTTTAGTTGCAATAACAAATCCCGAAGTGCAAAATCCCGAAAATTGTCAAGAAGCACCATGCTGCTCAAAGGTATTAAAAACTCAAACGCTACACAGCGAAAACCAAAGTAGGGTACTACTACCCACAGTATTAGTCTCCATCGAACACCGAGAAGATAGGAAATTAGGGCCTTAATAGACCAAGGATCACAACGATCTTTCATAGCGTCTAGGGCACAAAATAGGCTACAATTGCCAACAAAACAAGCCAACTTTGAAATTACAGGAATAGGCAGAAGAGTAGTACAAAACTCTAATAAAATCTGCCCCATTACCTTAATTTCCCCCCAAGCGGATAAGAGAATTACAGCAGAAGCTATAGCCTTACCGCAACTTACAAATATGCTTCTATCATATAAATAGCAAGCATTGGCAAAAGGTTTCACACTTAAAGCTAGAAGATCCAGACATGCAAGTAGGCTAGGTGTACCACACAACGACTATTGTAGAAGCTGCCAAGAAGTAGAAGAAGAGGAGACTGTAAAGCATCTTCTATGCGAATGTAAAGCTCTATATAGGAAAAGAATCGCAACTAATGGTCGTGGATTCCTTGCTGACGTATCTGAAGTTGCTAATATAAAATTATTTGTACTGATGAACTTCATCAGGAGCACAGGTTGGTTCAGAGAGGAGACGATAGAGTGAGGGAACATTAGCCCCGGTGGTATCACAATGGGCCTCCTATAGGCCTAGGTGCGTCATTGGACAGCCACTCAACCTACCTACCTACCTATGTGAGCAAGGTACCGCTTATACTGAAAAACATCAATTTTGCTGATCTGCGCTAAACAAAAATTTCCATTAAGTATTAACAAATTCAAATAAACAGTGAATTTCAAATAAATCTTACTTTTTAGATTAAGACTTATACTGAAAAACATCAATCTTGCTGATCTGTGCTAAAGTAAAATTTTCATGTTATTGCATTATTAAGGTTTCACACTTAAAGCTAGAAGATCCAGACATGCAAGTAGGCTAGGTGTACCACACAACGACTATTGTAGAAGCTGCCAAGAAGTAGAAGAAGAGGAGACTGTAAAGCATCTTCTATGCGAATGTAAAGCTCTATATAGGAAAAGAATCGCAACTAATGGTCGTGGATTCCTTGCTGACGTATCTGAAGTTGCTAATATAAAATTATTTGTACTGATGAACTTCATCAGGAGCACACGTTGGTTCAGAGAGGAGACGATAGAGTGAGGGAACATTAGCCCCGGTGGTATCACAATGGGCCTCCTATAGGCCTAGATGCGTCATTGGACAGCCACTCAACCTACCTACCTACCTATGTGAGCAAGGTACCGCTTATACTGAAAACCATCAATTTTGCTGATCTGCGCTAATGAAAAATTTCCATTACAGTATAAACAAATTCAAATAACCAGTGAATTTCAAATAAATATTACTTTCTTAGATTTAGACTTATACTGAAAAACATCAATTTTGCTGATCTGCGTAAAAGAAAAATTTCCATTAGTGGAGTAACAAATTCAACGTCGATTTTCTTGCAAATTATATATTAGTTACGTGAGCAAGGTACCGCTTATACTGAAAACCATCAATTTTGCTGATCTGCGCTAATGAAAAATTTCCATTACAGTATAAACAAATTCAAATAATCAGTGAATTTCAAATAAATATTGCTTTCTTAGATTTAGACTTATACTGAAAAACATCAATTTTGCTGATCTGCGTAAAAGAAAAATTTCCATTAGTGGAGTAACAAATTCAACGTCGATTTTCTTGCAAATTATATATTAGTTACGTGAGCAAGGCACCGCTTATACTGAAAAAAAATCAATTTTGCTGATCTGCGCTAAAGTCAAATTTTCAAGTTATTGCGTTATTAAGAAATTCAAATAACCAGTGAATTTCAATAAACTAGCACTTTCTTAGATTTAGATTTATACGAAAAGACCTCAATTTACTAGTTGTGCTGAAAACACTAATGCGCTGATCTGCGCTTAAGAAAACTTTTCATGTTATTACAGGAATAAACAATTCATTTAACCAGTGCATTTCGAACGAATAGCACTTTCTTAGATTCAAATTTAAAGTCGATTTTCTTGCAATTTGTAAATTGATTATGTGAGCAAGGTATCGCTTATACTGAAAAATATCAATTTTGCTGATCTACGCTAAAGAAGAATTTCCATTACAGGATTAACAAATTTAAATAACCAGTGCATTTCAATTAAATAGCAGTTTCTTAGATTTAGACTTATACTGAAACACATCAATTTCCATTAGGGGAGTAACAAATTTTTATAACCAGCACATTTCGAACAAATAGCACTTTCTTAGATTCAAACTTAAAGTCGATTTTCTTGCGAATTGTATATTAATTATGTGAACAAGGTACCGCTTATACTGAAAAACATCAATTTTGCTAATCTGCGCTAAAGAAAAATTTCCATTACAGTATTAACAAATTCAAATATCCAGTGAATTTCAAATAAATGTTACTTTCTTAGATTAAGACTTATTGAAAAACATCAATCTTATTGATCTGTGCTAAAGTAAAATTTTCATGTTATTGCATTATTAACATACATTTCAATCTGATGCTGATCTGCGCTTAAGAAAAGTTTTCATGTTATTACAGGTTTAACCAATTCATATAACCATGCAAGGTACCGCTTATACTGAAAACATCAATTTTCTTATCTGCGCTTAAGAAAACTTTTCACGTTTTAACGGGAATAAACAATTCATTTAACCAGTGCATGTCGAACAAATAGCACTTTTTTAAATTTAGACTCAAAGTGGATTTTCTCGCTAATTTTATATTATTTATTCGAGGAAGGTACCGTTAATACTGAGAAATATTAATTATGCTGATTTGCGCTAAGGAAACATTTTCATGTTAGTAAAAGGTTAACAAATTCATATTACAAGTGCATTTCAAATATATAGAACTTTTTTAGATTTAGAGTCAAAGTTTATTCTCTTGCAAATTGTATATTAATTATGTGAGCAAGGTACCGTTCATACTGAAAACCATCAATTTTGCTGATCTGCGCTAATGAAAAATTTCCATTGCAGTATAAACAAATTCAAATAACCAGTGAATTTCAAATAAATATTACTTTCTTAGATTAAGACTTATACTGAAAAATATCAATCTTGCTGATCTATGCTAAAGTAAAATTTTCATGTTATTGCATTATTAACTTACATTTCAAAAAGATAGCACTTTCTTAGATTTAGAGTCAAAGTTTATTCTCTTGCAAATTGTATATTAATTATGTGAGCAAGGTACCGTTCATACTGAAAACCATCAATTTTGCTGATCTGCGCTAATGAAAAATTTCCATTACAGTATAAACAAATTCAAATAACCAGTGAATTTCAAATAAATATTACTTTCTTAGATTTAGACTTATACTGAAAACATCAATTTCCATTAGAGGAGTAACAAATTTTTATAACCGCCACATATCGAACAAATTGCACTTTCAAAGATTTAGAGTCAACGTAGATTTTCTTGCAAGTTATATATTAGTTATGTGAGTAAGGTACCGCTTATACTGAAAAACATCAATTTTGCTGATCTGCGCTAAAGAAGAATTTCCATTTCAGGAATAACAAATTCAAATAACCAGTGCGTTTCAATAAAATCGCATTTTCTTATATTTAGACTTATACTGAAAAACATCAATTTCCATTAGAGGAGTAACAAATTTTTATAACCGGCACATTTCGAACAAATAGCACTTTCTTAGATTTAGAGTCAACGTAGATTTTCTTGCAAGTTATATATTAGTTATGTGAGTAAGGTACCGCTTATACTGAAAAACATCAATTTTGCTGATCTGTAGTCTAAAGTAAAATTTTCTTGTTATTGCATTATTAACATGCATTTCAAAAAAATAGCACTTTCTTAGATTTAGACTTATACCATTAATTTCCATTGGAGGAGTAAAAATTTTTTATAACCAACACATTTCGAACAAATAGCACTTTCTTAGATTCAAACTGAAAGTCGATTTTCTTGCGAATTGTATATTAATTATGTGAGCAAGGTACTGCTTATACTGAAAAACATCAATTTTGCTAATCTGCGCTAAAGAAAAATTTCCATTACAGTATTAACAAATTCAAATAACCAGTGAATTTCAAATAAATGTTACTTTCTTAGATTAAGACTTATACTGAAAAACATCAACCTTGCTGATCTATGCTAAAGTCAAATTTTCATGTTATTGCGTTATTAACATACATTTCAAAAAAATAGCACTTTCTTAGATTTAGAGTCAAATTGTATTCTCTTGCAAATTATATATTAGTTATGTGAGCAAGGTACCCCTTTTACTGAAAAACATCAATTTTGCTGATCTGCGCTAAAATAAAATTTCCATTACAGGATTAACAAATTTAAATAACCAGTGCATTTCAATTAAATAGCACTTTCTTAGATTTAGACTTATACTGAAACACATCAATTTCCATTAGGGGAGTAACAAATTTTTATAACCAGCACATTTCGAACAAATAGCACTTTCTTAGATTCAAACTTAAAGTCGATTTTCTTGCGAATTGTATATTAATTATGTGAGCAAGGTACCGCTTATACTGAAAAACATCAATTTTGCTGATCTGCGCTAAAAAAAATTTCCATTATAGGATTAACAAATTCAAATAACCAGTGCATTTCAAAAAAATAGCACTTTCTTAGATTTAGAGTCAAATTTTATTCTCTTGCAAATTGTATATTAATTATGTGAGCAAGTGTGTAACAAATTCAACGTCGATTTTTTTGCAAATTATATATTAGCTATGTGAGCAGGGTACCCTTTATACTGAAAAACATTAATTTTGCTGATCTGCGCTAAAATAAAATTTCCATTACAGGATTAACAAATTTAAATAACCAGTGCATTTTAATTAAATAGCACTTTCTTAGATTTAGACTTCTACTGAAACACATCAATTTCCATTAGGGGAATAAAAAATTTTTATAACCAACATATTTCGAACAAATAGCACTTTGTTAGATTTAGTTTCAACCTAGATTTTCTTGCAAATTATATATTAGTTATGTGGGCTAGGTACCGCTTATACTGGAAAACATCAACCTTGCTGATCTGTGCTAAAGCCAAATTTTCATGTTATTGCACTATTAACATATATTTCAAAAAAATAGCACTTTCTTAGATTTAGAGTCAAATTTTATTCTTTTGCAAATTGTATATTAATTATGTGAGCAAGGTACCCCTATACTGAAAAACATCAATTTTGCTGATCTGCGTAAAAGAAAAATTTCCATTAGAGGAGTAACAAATTCAACGTCGATTTTCTTGCAAATTATATATTAGTTACGTGAGTAAGGTACCAGTTATACTGAAAAACATCAATTGTGCTGATCTGCGGTTAAGAAGAATTTCCATTTCAGGATTAAAAATTCATACAACCAGCGCATCTCGAAATAATAACACTTTCTTAGATTTAGACTTATACTGAAAAACATCAATTTCCATAAGAGGAGTAACAAATTTTTATAACCAGCACATTTCGAACAAATAGCACTTTCTTAGATTCAAACTTAAAGTCGATTTTCTTGCAAATTGTATATTAATTATGTGAGCAAGGTACCGCTTATATTGAAAAACATCAATTTTGCTGATCTGCGCTAAAAAAAATTTCCATTATAGGATTAACAAATTCAAATAACCAGTGCATTTCAAAAAAACAGCACTTTCTTAGATTTAGAGTCAAAGTTTATTCTCTTGCAAATTGTATATTAATTATGTGAGCAAGTGTGTAACAAATTCAACGTCGATTTTTTTGCAAATTATATATTAGCTATGTGAGCAAGGTACCGCTTATACTGAAAAACATCAATTTTGCTAATCTGCGCTAAAGAAAAATTTCCATTACAGTATTAACAAATTCAAATAACCAGTGAATTTCAAATAAATGTTACTTTCTTAGATTAAGACTTATTGAAAAACATCAATCTTATTGATCTGTGCTAAAGTAAAATTTTCATGTTATTGCATTATTAACATACATTTCAATCTGATGCTGATCTGCGCTTAAGAAAAGTTTTCATGTTATTACAGGTTTAACCAATTCATATAACCATGCAAGGTACCGCTTATACTGAAAACCATCAATTTTGCTGATCTGTGCTAAAGTAAAATTTTCTTGTTATTGCATTATTAACATGCATTTCAAAAAAATAGCACTTTCTTAGATTGAGACTTATACTGAAAACCATTAATTTCCATTAGAGGACTAAAAATTTTTTATAACCAACACATTTCGAACAAATAGCACTTTCTTAGATTCAAATTTAAAGTCGATTTTCTTGCAAATTGTATATTAATTATGTGAGCAAGGTACCGTTCATACTGAAAACCATAAATTTTGCTGATCTGCGCTAATGAAAAATTTCCATTGCAGTATAAACAAATTCAAATAACCAGTGAATTTCAAATAAATATTACTTTCTTAGATTAAGACTTATACTGAAAAATATCAATCTTGCTGATCTATGCTAAAGTAAAATTTTCATGTTATTGCATTATTAACTTACATTTCAAAAAGATAGCACTTTCTTAGATTTAGAGTCAAAGTTTATTCTCTTGCAAATTGTATATTAATTATGTGAGCAAGGTACCGTTCATACTTAAAACCATCAATTTTGCTGATCTGTGCTAAAGTAAAATTTTCTTGTTATTGCATTATTAACATGCATTTCAAAAAAATAGCACTTTCTTAGATTGAGATTTATACTGAAAACCATTAATTTCCATTAGAGGAGTAAAAATTTTTTATAACCAACACATTTCGAACAAATAGCACTTTCTTAGATTCAAATTTAAAGTCGATTTTCTTGCAAATTGTATATTAATTATGTGAGCAAGGTACCGCTTATACTGAAAAACATCAATTTTGCTGATCTGCGCTAAAGAAGAATTTCCATTTCAGGATTAACAAATTCAAATAACCAGTGCGTTTCAATTATATATCACTTTCTTAGATTTAGACTTATACTGAAAAACATCAATTTCCATTAGAGGAGTAACAAATTTTTATAACCAGCACATTTCGAACAAATAGCATTTTCTTAGATTAAGACTCAACGTCGATTATCTTGCAAATTTTATATTAGTTATGTAAGCAAGGTACTCCTTATACGGAGGAAATTTCCATTAAAGGAGTAACAAATTTTTATAACCAACACATTTCGAACAAATAGCACTTTGTTAGATTTAGTTTCAACCTAGATTTTCTTGCAAATTATATATTAGTTATGTGGGCTAGGTACCGCTTATCCTGAAAAAAAATCAATTTTGCTGATCTGCGCTAAAGTGAAATTTTCAAGTTATTGCGTTATTAAGAAATTCAAATAACCAGTGCATTTTAATTAAATAGCACTTTCTTAGATTAAGACTTATACTGAAACACATCAATTTCCATTAGGGGAGTAACAAATTTTTATAACCAGCACATTTCGAACAAATAGCACTTTCTTAGATTCAAACTTAAAGTCGATTTTCTTGCGAATTGTATATTAATTATGTGAGCAAGGTACCGCTTATACTGAAAAACATCAATTTTGCTGATCTGCGCTAAAGTCAAATTTTCAAGTTATTGCGTTATTAAGAAATTCAAATAACCAGTGCATTTCAATAAACTAGCACTTTCTTAGATTTAGATTTATACTGAAACACATCAATTTCCATTAGGGGAGTAACAAATTTTTATAACCAGCAAATTTCGAACAAATAGCACTTTCTTAGATTCAAACTTAAGGTCGATTTTTTTGCGAATTGTATATTAATTATGTGAGCAAGATACCGCTTATATTGAAAAAATTCAATTTTGCTGATCTGTGCTAAAGTCAAATTTTCATGTTATTACATTATTAACATACATTTCAAAAAAATAGCACTTTCTTAGATTTAGAGTCAAATTTTATTCTCTTGCAAATTGTATATTAATTATGTGAGCAAGGTACCCCCTATACTGAAAAACATCAATTTTACTGATCTGCGCAAAAGAAAAATTTCCATTAGAGGAGTAACAAATTCAACGTCGATTTTCTTGCAAATTATATATTAGCTATGTGAGCAAGGTATTGCTTATACTGAAAACTACAATATCAATTTTGCTGATCTACGCAAAAGAAAAATTTTTATTACAGTATTAACAAATTCAAATAACCAGGGAATTTTAAATAAATATTACTTTCTTAGATTAAGACTTATACTGAAAAACATCAACCTTGCTGATCTGTGCTAAAGCCAAATTTTCATGTTATTGCATTATTAACACACATTTCAAAAAAATAGCACTTTCTTAGATTTAGAGTCAAATTTCTATCTATTGCAAATTGTATATTAATTATGTGAGCAAGGTACCCCCTATACTGAAAAACATCAATTTTACTGATCTGCGCTAAAATAAAATTTCCATTACAGGATTAACAAATTCAAATAACCAGTGCATTTCAATTAAATAGCACTTTCTTAGATTTAGACTTATACTGAAACACATCAATTTCCATTAGGGGAGTAACAAATTTTTATAACCAGCACATTTCGAACAAATAGCACTTTCTTAGATTCAAACTTAAGGTCGATTTTCTTGCGAATTGTATATTAATTATGTGAGCAAGGTACCGCTTATACTGAAAAACATCAACCTTGCTGATCTGTGCTAAAGTCAAATTTTCATGTTATTGCATTATTGACATACATTTCAAAAAAATAGCATTTTCTTAGATTTAGAGTCAAATTTTATTCTCTTGCAAATTGTATATTAATTATGTGAGCAAGGTACTCCCTATACTGAAAAACATCAATTTTACTGATCTGCGCAAAAGAAAAATTTCCATTAGAGGAGTAACAAATTCAACGTCGATTTTCTTGCAAATTATATATTAGCTATGTGAGCAAGGTATTGCTTATACTGAAAAACTTTAATTTTGCTGATCTGCGCTAAAATAAGATTTCCATTACAGGATTAACAAATTCAAATAACCAGTGCATTTCAATTAAATAGCACTTTTTTAGATTTAGACTTATACTGAAACACATCAATTTCCATTAGGGGAGTAACAAATTTTTATAACCAGCACATTTCGAACAAATAGCACTTTCTTAGATTCAAACTTAAAGTCGATTTTCTTGCGAATTGTATACTAGTTATGTGAGCAAGGTACCGCTTATACTGAAAAACATCAACCTTGCTGATCTGTGCTAAAGTCAAATTTTCATGTTATTGCATTATTGACATACATTTCAAAAAAATAGCATTTTCTTAGATTTAGAGTCAAATTTTATTCTCTTGCAAATTGTATATTAATTATGTGAGCAAGGTACCCCCTATACTGAAAAACATCAATTTTACTGATCTGCGCAAAAGAAAAATTTCCATTAGAGGAGTAACAAATTCAACGTCGATTTTCTTGCAAATTATATATTAGCTATGTGAGCAAGGTATTGCTTATACTGAAAACTACAATATCAATTTTGCTGATCTACGCAAAAGAAAAATTTTTATTACAGTATTAACAAATTCAAATAACCAGGGAATTTTAAATAAATATTACTTTCTTAGATTAAGACTTATACTGAAAAACATCAACCTTGCTGATCTGTGCTAAAGCCAAATTTTCATGTTATTGCATTATTAACACACATTTCAAAAAAATAGCACTTTCTTAGATTTAGAGTCAAAGTTTATTTTCTTGCAAATTGTATATTAATTATGTTAGCAAGGTACCCCCTATACTGAAAAACATCAATTTTACTGATCTGCGCTAAAATAAAATTTCTATTACAGGATTAACAAATTCAAATAACCAGTGCATTTCAATTAAATAGCACTTTCTTAGATTTAGACTTATACTGAAACACATCAATTTCCATTAGGGGAGTAACAAATTTTTATAACCAGCACATTTCGAACAAATAGCACTTTCTTAGATTCAAACTTAAGGTCGATTTTCTTGCGAATTGTATATTAATTATGTTAGCAAGGTACCGCTTATACTGAAAAACATCAACCTTGCTGATCTGTGCTAAAGTCAAATTTTCCTGTTATTGCATTATTGACATACATTTCAAAAAAATAGCATTTTCTTAGATTTAGAGTCAAATTTTATTCTCTTGCAAATTGTATATTAATTATGTGAGCAAGGTACCCCCTATACTGAAAAACATCAATTTTACTGATCTGCGCAAAAGAAAAATTTCCATTAGAGGAGTAACAAAATCAACGTCGATTTTCTTGCAAATTGTATATTAATTATGTGAGCAAGATGCCGCTTATATTGAAAAAAATCAATTTTGCTGATCTGCGCTAAAGTCATATTTTCAAGTTATTGCGTTATTAAGAAATTCAAATAACCAGTGCATTTAAATAAGCTAGCACTTTCTTAGATTTAGATTTATACGAAAAGACCTCAATTTACTGGTTGTGCTGAAAAACACTAATGTGGTGATCTGTGCTTAAGAAAACTTTTCATGTTATTACAGGAATAAACAATTCATTTAACCAGTGCATTTCGAACGAACAGCACTTTCTTAGATTCAAACTTAAAGTCGATTTTCTTGCGAATTGTATATTAATTATGTGAGCAAGGAATTGTATATTAATTATAAGCGGTATACTGAAAAACATCAATTTTGCTAATCTGCGCTAAAGAAAAATTTCCATTACAGTATTAAAAAATTCAAATAACCAGTGAATTTCAAATAAATGTTACTTTCTTAGATTAAGACTTATTGAAAAATATCAATATTATTGATCTGTGCTAAAGTAAAATTTTCATGTTATTGCATTATTAACATACATTTCAATCTGATGCTGATCTGCGCTTAAGAAAAGTTTTCATGTTATTACAGGTTTAACCAATTCATATAACCATGCAAGGTACCGCTTATACTGAAAAACATTAATTTTGCTGATCTGCGCTAAAATAAAATTTCCTTTACAGGATTAACAAATTTAAATAACCAGTGCATTTTAATTAAATAGCACTTTCTTAGATTTAGACTTCTACTGAAACACATCAATTTCCATTAGGGGAGTAAAAAATTTTTATAACCAGCACATTTCGAACAAACAGCACTTTCATAGATTCAAACTTAAAGTCGATTTTCTTGCGAATTGTATATTAATTATGTGAGCAAGGTACCGCTTATACTGAAAAACATCAATTTTGCTGATCTGCGCTAAAGAAAAATTTTCAAGTTATTGCGTTATTAAGAAATTCAAATAACCAGTGCATTTCAATAAACTAGCACTCTCTTAGATTTAGATTTATACGAAAAGACCTCAATTTACTGGTTGTGCTGAAAAACACTAATGTGCTGATCTGTGCTTAAGAAAACTTTTCATGTTATTACAGGAATAAACAATTTATTTAACCAGCACATTTCGAACAAATAGCACTTTCTTAGATTCAAACTTAAAGTCGAATTTCTTGCGAATTGTATATTAATTATGTGAGCAAGGTACCGATTATACTGAAAAACATCAATTTTGCTGATCTGTGCTAAAGAAAAATTTCCATTACAGTATTAAAAAATTCAAATAACCAGTGAATTTCAAATAAATGTTACTTTCTTAGATTAAGACTTATTGAAAAACATCAATCTTATTGATCTGTGCTATTGTAAAATTTTCATGTTATTGCATTATTAACATACATTTCAATCTGATGCTGATCTGCCCTTAAAAAAAGTTTTCATGTTATTACAGGCTTAACCAATTCATATAACCATGCAAGGTACCGCTTATACTGAAAACATCAATTTTCTTATCTGCGCTTAAGAAAACTTTTCACGTTTTAACGGGAATAAACAATTCATTTAACCAGTGCATGTCGAACAAATAGCACTTTTTTAAATTTAGACTCAAAGTGGATTTTCTCGCTAATTTTATATTATTTATTCGAGGAAGGTACCGTTAATACTGAGAAATATTAATTATGCTGATTTGCGCTAAAGAAACATTTTCATATTAGTAAAAGGTTAACAAATTCATATTACAAGTGCATTTAAAATATATAGAACTTTCTTAGATATAGGTATACTCACATTCGATTTCCTTTCAAATTTTATATTAATTATGTGGACAAGGTACTGCTTAACCTGAAAAGCCTTAATTTGGCTGATCTGCGTTAAAAAAAAATTCCATTACGGTATTAACAAATTCAAATAACCAGTGAATTTCAAATCAATCTTACTTTCTTACATTAAGACTTATACTAAAAAACATCAATCTTGCTGATCTATGCTAAAGTAAAGTTTTCATGTTATTGCATTATTAACATACATTTCAAAAATATAGCACTTTCTTAGATTTAGAGTCTAAGTTTATTCTCTTGCAAATTGTATATTAATTATGTGAGCAAGGTACCGTTTATACTGAAAACCATCCATTTGGCTGATCTGCGCTAAAAAAAAAATTCCATTACAGTATTAACAAATTCAAATAACCAGTGAATTTCAAATAAATATTACTTTCTTAGATTAAGACTTATACTGAAAAACATCAACCTTGCTGATCTGTGCTAAAGTAAAATTTTCATGTTATTGCATTATTAACATACATATCAAAAAGATAGCACTTTCTTAGATTTAGAGTCAAAGTTTATTCTCTTGCAAATTGTATATTAATTATGTGAGCAAGGTTCCGTTCATACTGAAAACCATCAATTTTGCTGATCTGCGCTAATGAAAAATTTCCATTACAGTATAAACAAATTCAAATAACGAGTAAATTTCAAATAAATATTACTTTCTTAGATTAAGACTTAGACTGAAAAACATCAATCTTGCTGATCTATGCTAAAGTAAAATTTTCATGTTATTGCATTATTAACACACATTTCAAAAAAATAGCACTTTCTTAGATTTAGAGTCTAAGTTTATTCTCTTGCAAATTGTATATTAATTATGTGAGCAAGGTACCGTTTATACTGAAAACCATCCATTTGGCTGATCTGCGTTAAAAAAAAATTCCATTACGGTATTAACAAATTCAAATAACCAGTGAATTTCAAATCAATCTTACTTTCTTACATTAAGACTTATACTAAAAAACATCAATCTTGCTGATCTATGCTAAAGTAAAGTTTTCATGTTATTGCATTATTAACATACATTTCAAAAATATAGCACTTTCTTAGATTTAGAGTCTAAGTTTATTCTCTTGCAAATTGTATATTAATTATGTGAGCAAGGTACCGTTTATACTGAAAACCATCCATTTGGCTGATCTGCGCTAAAAAAAAAATTCCATTACGGTATTAACAAATTCAAATAACCAGTGAATTTCAAATCAATCTTACTTTCTTACATTAAGACTTATACTAAAAAACATCAATCTTGCTGATCTATGCTAAAGTAAAATTTTCATGTTATTGCATTATTAACACACATTTCAAAAAAATAGCACTTTCTTAGATTTAGAGTCAAAGTTTATTTTCTTGCAAATTGTATATTAATTATGTTAGCAAGGTACCCCCTATACTGAAAAACATCAATTTTACTGATCTGCGCTAAAATAAAATTTCTATTACAGGATTAACAAATTCAAATAACCAGTGCATTTCAATTAAATAGCACTTTCTTAGATTTAGACTTATACTGAAACACATCAATTTCCATTAGGGGAGTAACAAATTTTTATAACCAGCACATTTCGAACAAATAGCACTTTCTTAGATTCAAACTTAAGGTCGATTTTCTTGCGAATTGTATATTAATTATGTGAGCAAGGTACCGCTTATACTGAAAAACATCAACCTTGCTGATCTGTGCTAAAGTCAAATTTTCCTGTTATTGCATTATTGACATACATTTCAAAAAAATAGCATTTTCTTAGATTTAGAGTCAAATTTTATTCTCTTGCAAATTGTATATTAATTATGTGAGCAAGGTACCCCCTATACTGAAAAACATCAATTTTACTGATCTGCGCAAAAGAAAAATTTCCATTAGAGGAGTAACAAAATCAACGTCGATTTTCTTGCAAATTGTATATTAATTATGTGAGCAAGATGCCGCTTATATTGAAAAAAATCAATTTTGCTGATCTGCGCTAAAGTCATATTTTCAAGTTATTGCGTTATTAAGAAATTCAAATAACCAGTGCATTTAAATAAGCTAGCACTTTCTTAGATTTAGATTTATACGAAAAGACCTCAATTTACTGGTTGTGCTGAAAAACACTAATGTGGTGATCTGTGCTTAAGAAAACTTTTCATGTTATTACAGGAATAAACAATTCATTTAACCAGTGCATTTCGAACGAACAGCACTTTCTTAGATTCAAACTTAAAGTCGATTTTCTTGCGAATTGTATATTAATTATGTGAGCAAGGAATTGTATATTAATTATAAGCGGTATACTGAAAAACATTAATTTTGCTGATCTGCGCTAAAATAAAATTTCCTTTACAGGATTAACAAATTTAAATAACCAGTGCATTTTAATTAAATAGCACTTTCTTAGATTTAGACTTCTACTGAAACACATCAATTTCCATTAGGGGAGTAAAAAATTTTTATAACCAGCACATTTCGAACAAACAGCACTTTCATAGATTCAAACTTAAAGTCGATTTTCTTGCGAATTGTATATTAATTATGTGAGCAAGGTACCGCTTATACTGAAAAACATCAATTTTGCTGATCTGCGCTAAAGAAAAATTTTCAAGTTATTGCGTTATTAAGAAATTCAAATAACCAGTGCATTTCAATAAACTAGCACTCTCTTAGATTTAGATTTATACGAAAAGACCTCAATTTACTGGTTGTGCTGAAAAACACTAATGTGCTGATCTGTGCTTAAGAAAACTTTTCATGTTATTACAGGAATAAACAATTTATTTAACCAGCACATTTCGAACAAATAGCACTTTCTTAGATTCAAACTTAAAGTCGAATTTCTTGCGAATTGTATATTAATTATGTGAGCAAGGTACCGATTATACTGAAAAACATCAATTTTGCTGATCTGTGCTAAAGAAAAATTTCCATTACAGTATTAAAAAATTCAAATAACCAGTGAATTTCAAATAAATGTTACTTTCTTAGATTAAGACTTATTGAAAAACATCAATCTTATTGATCTGTGCTATTGTAAAATTTTCATGTTATTGCATTATTAACATACATTTCAATCTGATGCTGATCTGCCCTTAAAAAAAGTTTTCATGTTATTACAGGCTTAACCAATTCATATAACCATGCAAGGTACCGCTTATACTGAAAACATCAATTTTCTTATCTGCGCTTAAGAAAACTTTTCACGTTTTAACGCGAATAAACAATTCATTTAACCAGTGCATGTCGAACAAATAGCACTTTTTTAAATTTAGACTCAAAGTGGATTTTCTCGCTAATTTTATATTATTTATTCGAGGAAGGTACCGTTAATACTGAGAAATATTAATTATGCTGATTTGCGCTAAAGAAACATTTTCATATTAGTAAAAGGTTAACAAATTCATATTACAAGTGCATTTAAAATATATAGAACTTTCTTAGATATAGGTATACTCACATTCGATTTCCTTTCAAATTTTATATTAATTATGTGGACAAGGTACTGCTTAACCTGAAAAGCCTTAATTTGGCTGATCTGCGTTAAAAAAAAATTCCATTACGGTATTAACAAATTCAAATAACCAGTGAATTTCAAATCAATCTTACTTTCTTACATTAAGACTTATACTAAAAAACATCAATCTTGCTGATCTATGCTAAAGTAAAGTTTTCATGTTATTGCATTATTAACATACATTTCAAAAATATAGCACTTTCTTAGATTTAGAGTCTAAGTTTATTCTCTTGCAAATTGTATATTAATTATGTGAGCAAGGTACCGTTTATACTGAAAACCATCCATTTGGCTGATCTGCGCTAAAAAAAAAATTCCATTACAGTATTAACAAATTCAAATAACCTGTGAATTTCAAATAAATATTACTTTCTTAGATTAAGACTTATACTGAAAAACATCAACCTTGCTGATCTGTGCTAAAGTAAAATTTTCATGTTATTGCATTATTAACATACATATCAAAAAGATAGCACTTTCTTAGATTTAGAGTCAAAGTTTATTCTCTTGCAAATTGTATATTAATTATGTGAGCAAGGTTCCGTTCATACTGAAAACCATCAATTTTGCTGATCTGCGCTAATGAAAAATTTCCATTACAGTATAAACAAATTCAAATAACGAGTAAATTTCAAATAAATATTACTTTCTTAGATTAAGACTTAGACTGAAAAACATCAATCTTGCTGATCTATGCTAAAGTAAAATTTTCATGTTATTGCATTATTAACATACATATCAAAAAGATAGCACTTTCTTAGATTTAGAGTCAAAGTTTATTCTCTTGCAAATTGTATATTAATTATGTGAGCAAGGTACCGTTCAAACTGAAAACCATCAATTTTGCTGATCTGCGCTAATGAAAAATTTCCATTACAGTATAAACAAATTTAAATAACCAGTGAATTTCAAATAAATATTACTTTCTTAGATTTAGACTTATACTGAAAAACATCAATTTCCATTAGAGGAGTAACATATTTTTATAACCGGCAGATTTCGAACAAATAGCACTTTCTTAGATTTAGAGTCAACGTAGATTTTCTTGCAAGTTATACATTAGTTATGTGAGCAAGGTACCGCTTATACTGAAAAACATCAATTTTGCTGATCTGTGCTAAAGTAAAATTTTCATGTTATTGCATTATTAACATGCATTTCAAAAAAATAGCACTTTCTTAGATTTAGACTTATACTGAAAACCATTAGAGGTGTAAAAATTTTGTATAACCAACACATTTCGAACAAATAGCACTTTCTTAGATTCAAATTTAAAGTCGATTTTCTTGCAAATTGTATATTAATTATGTGAGCAAGGTACCGCTTATACTGAAAAACATCAATTTTGCTGATCTGCGCTAAAGAAGAATTTCCATTTCAGGATTAACAAATTCAAATAACCAGTGCGTTTCAATTATATAGCACTTTCTTGGATTTAGACTTATACTGAAAAACATCAATTTCCATTAGAGGAGTAACAAATTTTTATAACCAGCACATTTCGAACAAATAGCATTTTCTTAGATTTAGACTCAACGTCGATTATCTTGCAAATTTTATATTAGTTATGTAAGCAAGGTACTCCTTATACGGAGGAAATTTCCATTACAGGAGCAACAAATTTTTATAACCAACACATTTCGAACAAATAGCACTTTGTTAGATTTTGAAAAGACCTCAATTTACTGGTTGTGCTGAAAAACACTAATGTGCTGATCTGTACTTAAGAAAACTTTTCATGTTATTACAGGAATAAACAATTCATTTAACCAGTGCATTTCGAACGAATAGCACTTTCTTAGATTCAAATTTAAAGGCGATTTTCTTGCAAATTGTATATTAATTATGTAAGCAAGGTATCGCTTATACTGAAAAATACAATATCAATTTTGCTGATCTACGCTAAAGAAAAATTTCCATTACAGTATTAACAAATTCAAATAACCAGGGAATTTCAAATAAATATTACCTTCTTAGATTAAGACTTAAAGTCGATTTTCTTGCAAATTGTATATTAATTATGTGAGCAAGGTACCGCTTATATTGAAAAACATCAATTTTGCTGATCTGCGCTAAAATAAAATTTCCATTAGAGGAGTAACAAATTCAACGTCGATTTTCTTGCAAATTATATATAAGTTATGTGAGCAAGGTACCCCTTTTACTGAAAAGCATCAATTTTGCTGATCTGCGCTAAAATAAAATTTCCGTTATAGGATTAACAAATTCAAATAACCAGTGCATTTAAATTAAATAGCACTTTCTTAGATTTAGACTTATATTGAAACACATCATTTTCCATTAGGGGAGTAATAAATTTTTATAACCAGCACATTTCGAACAAATAGCACTTTCTTAGATTCAAACTTAAAGTCGATTTTCTTGCGAATTTTATATTAATTATGTGAGCAAGGTACCGCTTATACTGAAAAACATCAATTTTGCTGAAAATTTCCATTACAGTATTAACAAATTCAAGTAACCAGTGAATTTCATATAAATATTACTTTCTTATATTAAGACTTATACTGAAAAACATCAATCTTACTGATCTGTGCTAAAGTAAATTTTTCATGTCATTGCATTTTTAACATGCATTTAAAAAAAAAAGCACTTTCTTAGATTTAGAGTCAAAGTTTATTCTCTTGCAAATTGTATATTAATTATGTGAGCAAGGACTCCTTATACTGAAAAACTACAATTTTGCTGATCTGCGCTAAAATAAAATTTCCATTAGAGGAGTAACAAATTCAACGTCGATTTTCTTGCAAATTATATATTAGCTATGTGAGCAAGGTACCCCTTATACTGAAAAACATTAATTTTGCTGATCTGCGCTAAAATAAAATTTCCATTACAGGATTAACAAATTCAAATAACCAGTGCATTTCAATAAAATAGCACTTTCTTAGATTTAGACTTATACTGAAACACATCAATTTCCATTAGGGGAGTAACAAATTTTTATAACCAGCACATTTCGAACAAATAGCACTTTCTTAGATTCAAACTTAAGGTCGATTTTTTTGCGAATTGTATATTAATTATGTGAGCAAGATACCGCTTATATTGAAAAAATTCAATTTTGCTGATCTGTGCTAAAGTCAAATTTTCATGTTATTACATTATTAACATACATTTCAAAAAAATAGCACTTTCTTAGATTTAGAGTCAAATTTTATTCTCTTGCAAATTGTATATTAATTATGTGAGCAAGGTACCCCCTATACTGAAAAACATCAATTTTACTGATCTGCGCAAAAGAAAAATTTCCATTAGAGGAGTAACAAATTCAACGTCGATTTTCTTGCAAATTATATATTAGCTATGTGAGCAAGGTACCCCTTATACTGAAAAACATTAATTTTGCTGATCTGCGCTAAAATAAGATTTCCATTACAGGATTAACAAATTCAAATAACCAGTGCATTTCAATTAAATAGCACTTTTTTAGATTTAGACTTATACTGAAACACATCAATTTCCATTAGGGGAGTAACAAATTTTTATAACCAGCACATTTCGAACAAATAGCACTTTCTTAGATTCAAACTTAAAGTCGATTTTCTTGCGAATTGTATACTAGTTATGTGAGCAAGGTACCGCTTATACTGAAAAACATCAACCTTGCTGATCTGTGCTAAAGTCAAATTTTCATGTTATTGCATTATTGACATACATTTCAAAAAAATAGCATTTTCTTAGATTTAGAGTCAAATTTTATTCTCTTGCAAATTGTATATTAATTATGTGAGCAAGGTACCCCCTATACTGAAAAACATCAATTTTACTGATCTGCGCAAAAGAAAAATTTCCATTAGAGGAGTAACAAATTCAACGTCGATTTTCTTGCAAATTATATATTAGCTATGTGAGCAAGGTATTGCTTATACTGAAAACTACAATATCAATTTTGCTGATCTACGCAAAAGAAAAATTTTTATTACAGTATTAACAAATTCAAATAACCAGGGAATTTTAAATAAATATTACTTTCTTAGATAAGGACTTATACTGAAAAACATCAACCTTGCTGATCTGTGCTAAAGCCAAATGTTCATGTTATTGCATTATTAACACACATTTCAAAAAAATAGCACTTTCTTAGATTTAGAGTCAAATTTCTATCTCTTGCAAATTGTATATTAATTATGTGAGCAAGGTACCCTCTATACTGAAAAACATCAATTTTACTGATCTGCGCTAAAATAAAATTTCCATTACAGGATTAACAAATTCAAATAACCAGTGCATTTCAATTAAATAGCACTTTCTTAGATTTAGTCTTATACTGAAACACATCAATTTCCATTAGGGGAGTAACAAATTTTTATAACCAGCACATTTCGAACAAATAGCACTTTCTTAGATTCAAACTTAAGGTCGATTTTCTTGCGAATTGTATATTAATTATGTGAGCAAGGTACCGCTTATACTGAAAAACATCAACCTTGCTGATCTGTGCTAAAGTCAAATTTTCATGTTATTGCATTATTGACATACATTTCAAAAAAATAGCATTTTCTTAGATTTAGAGTCAAATTTTATTCTCTTGCAAATTGTATATTAATTATGTGAGCAAGGTACCCCCTATACTGAAAAACATCAATTTTACTGATCTGCGCAAAAGAAAAATTTCCATTAGAGGAGTAACAAATTCAACGTCGATTTTCTTGCAAATTATATATTAGCTATGTGAGCAAGGTACCCCTTATACTGAAAAACATTAATTTTGCTGATCTGTGCTAAAATAAAATCTCCATTACAGGATTAACAAATTCAAATAACCAGTGCATTTCAATTAAATAGCACTTTCTTAGATTTAGACTTATACTGAAACACATCAATTTCCATTAGGGGAGTAACAAATTTTTATAACCAGCACATTTCGAACAAATAGCACTTTTTTAGATTCAAACTTAAAGTCGAGTTTCTTGCAAATTGTATATTAATTATGTGAGCAAGATACCGCTTATACTGAAAAACATCAACCTTGCTGATCTGTGCTAAAGTCAAATTTTCATGTTATTGCATTATTGACATACATTTCAAAAAAATAGCATTTTCTTAGATTTAGAGTCAAATTTTATTCTCTTGCAAATTGTATATTAATTATGTGAGCAAGGTACCCCCTATACTGAAAAACATCAATTTTACTGATCTGCGCTAAAATAAAATTTCCATTACAGGATTAACAAATTCAAATAACCAGTGCATTTCAATTAAATAGCACTTTCTTAGATTTAGACTTATACTGAAACACATCAATTTCCATTAGGGGAGTAACAAATTTTTATAACCAGCACATTTCGAACAAATAGCACTTTCTTAGATTCAAACTTAAGGTCGATTTTCTTGCGAATTGTATATTAATTATGTGAGCAAGGTACCGCTTATACTGAAAAACATCAACCTTGCTGATCTGTGCTAAAGTCAAATTTTCATGTTATTGCATTATTGACATACATTTCAAAAAAATAGCATTTTCTTAGATTTAGAGTCAAATTTTATTCTCTTGCAAATTGTATATTAATTATGTGAGCAAGGTACCCCCTTTACTGAAAAACATCAATTTTACTGATCTGCGCAAAAGAAAAATTTCCATTAGAGGAGTAACAAATTCAACGTCGATTTTCTTGCAAATTGTATATTAATTATGTGAGCAAGATGCCGCTTATATTGAAAAAAATCAATTTTGCTGATCTGCGCTAAAGTCAAATTTTCAAGTTATTGCGTTATTAAGAAATTCAAATAACCAGTGCATTTAAATAAGCTAGCACTTTCTTAGATTTAGATTTATACGAAAAGACCTCAATTTACTGGTTGTGCTGAAAAACACTAATGTGGTGATCTGTGCTTAAGAAAACTTTTCATGTTATTACAGGAATAAACAATTCATTTAACCAGTGCATTTCGAACGAATAGCACTTTCTTAGACTCAAATTTATAGTCGATTTTCTTGCAAGTTGTATATTAATTATGTGAGCAAGGTATTGCTTATACTGAAAACTACAATATCAATTTTGCTGATCTACGCAAAAGAAAAATTTTTATTACAGTATTAACAAATTCAAATAACTAGGGAATTTTAAATAAATATTACTTTCTTAGATTAAGACTTATACTGAAAAACATCAACCTTGCTGATCTGTGCTAAAGCCGAATTTTCATGTTATTGCGTTATTGACATACATTTCAAAAAAATAGCATTTTCTTAGATTTAGAGTCAAATTTTATTCTCTTGCAAATTGTATATTAATTATGTGAGCAAGGTACCCCCTATACTGAAAAACATCAATTTTACTGATCTGCGCAAAAGAAAAATTTCCATTAGAGGAGTGACAAATTCAACGTCGATTTTCTTGCAAATTATATATTAGCTATGTGAGCAAGGTATTGCTTATACTGAAAACTACAATATCAATTTTGCTGATCTACGCAAAAGAAAAATTTTTATTACAGTATTAACAAATTCAAATAACCAGGGAATTTTAAATAAATATTACTTTCTTAGATTAAGACTTATACTGAAAAACATCAACCTTGCTGATCTGTGCTAAAGCCAAATTTTCATGTTATTGCATTATTAACACACATTTCAAAAAAATAGCACTTTCTTAGATTTAGAGTCAAATTTCTATCTCTTGCAAATTGTATATTAATTATGTGAGCAAGGTACCCCCTATACTGAAAAACATCAATTTTACTGATCTGCGCTAAAATAAAATTTCCATTACAGGATTAACAAATTCAAATAACCAGTGCATTTCAATTAAATAGCACTTTCTTAGATTTAGACTTATACTGAAACACATCAATTTCCATTAGGGGAGTAACAAATTTTTATAACCAGCACATTTCGAACAAATAGCACTTTCTTAGATTCAAACTTAAGGTCGATTTTCTTGCGAATTGTATATTAATTATGTGAGCAAGGTACCGCTTATACTGAAAAACATCAACCTTGCTGATCTGTGCTAAAGTTAAATTTTCATGTTATTGCATTATTGACATACATTTCAAAAAAATAGCATTTTCTTAGATTTAGAGTCAAATTTTATTCTCTTGCAAATTGTATATTAATTATGTGAGCAAGGTACCCCCTATACTGAAAAACATCAATTTTACTGATCTGCGCAAAAGAAAAATTTCCATTAGAGGAGTAACAAATTCAACGTCGATTTTCTTGCAAATTATATATTAGCTATGTGAGCAAGGTATTGCTTATACTGAAAACTACAATATCAATTTTGCTGATCTACGCAAAAGAAAAATTTTTATTACAGTATTAACAAATTCAAATAACCAGGGAATTTTAAATAAATATTACTTTCTTAGATTAAGACTTATACTGAAAAACATCAACCTTGCTGATCTGTGCTAAAGCCAAATTTTCATGTTATTGCATTATTAACACACATTTCAAAAAAATAGCACTTTCTTAGATTTAGAGTCAAATTTCTATCTCTTGCAAATTGTATATTAATTATGTGAGCAAGGTACCCCCTATACTGAAAAACATCAATTTTACTGATCTGCGCTAAAATAAAATTTCCATTACAGGATTAACAAATTCAAATAACCAGTGCATTTCAATTAAATAGCACTTTCTTAGATTTAGTCTTATACTGAAACACATCAATTTCCATTAGGGGAGTAACAAATTTGTATAACCAGCACATTTCGAACAAATAGCACTTTCTTAGATTCAAACTTAAGGTCGATTTTCTTGCGAATTGTATATTAATTATGTGAGCAAGGTACCGCTTATACTGAAAAACATCAACCTTGCTGATCTGTGCTAAAGTCAAATTTTCATGTTATTGCATTATTGACATACATTTCAAAAAAATAGCATTTTCTTAGATTTAGAGTCAAATTTTATTCTCTTGCAAATTGTATATTAATTATGTGAGCAAGGTACCCCCTATACTGAAAAACATCAATTTTACTGATCTGCGCAAAAGAAAAATTTCCATTAGAGGAGTAACAAATTCAACGTCGATTTTCTTGCAAATTATATATTAGCTATGTGAGCAAGGTACCCCTTATACTGAAAAACATTAATTTTGCTGATCTGCGCTAAAATAAAATTTCCATTATAGGATTAACAAATTCAAATAACCAGTGCATTTCAAAAAAATAGCACTTTCTTAGATTTAGAGTCAAAGTTTATTCTCTTGCAAATTGTATATTAATTATGTGAGCAAGGTACCCCCTATACTGAAAAACATCAATTTTACTGATCTGCGCTAAAATAAAATTTCCATTACAGGATTAACAAATTCAAATAACCAGTGCATTTCAATTAAATAGCACTTTTTTAGATTTAGACTTATACTAAAACACATCAATTTCCATTAGGGGAGTAACAAATTTTTATAACCAGCACATTTCGAACAAATAGCACTTTTTTAGATTCAAACTTAAAGTCGAGTTTCTTGCAAATTGTATATTAATTATGTGAGCAAGATACCGCTTATACTGCAAAACATCAACCTTGCTGATCTGTGCTAAAGTCAAATTTTCATGTTATTGCATTATTAACACACATTTCAAAAAAATAGCACTTTCTTAGATTTAGAGTCAAATTTCTATCTCTTGCAAATTGTATATTAATTATGTGAGCAAGGTACCCCCTATACTGAAAAACATCAATTTTACTGATCTGCGCTAAAATAAAATTTCCATTACAGGATTAACAAATTCAAATAACCAGTGCATTTCAATTAAATAGCACTTTCTTAGATTTAGTCTTATACTGAAACACATCAATTTCCATTAGGGGAGTAACAAATTTGTATAACCAGCACATTTCGAACAAATAGCACTTTCTTAGATTCAAACTTAAGGTCGATTTTCTTGCGAATTGTATATTAATTATGTGAGCAAGGTACCGCTTATACTGAAAAACATCAACCTTGCTGATCTGTGCTAAAGCCAAATTTTCATGTTATTGCATTATTAACACACATTTCAAAAAAATAGCACTTTCTTAGATTTAGAGTCAAATTTCTATCTCTTGCAAATTGTATATTAATTATGTGAGCAAGGTACCCCCTATACTGAAAAACATCAATTTTACTGATCTGCGCTAAAATAAAATTTCCATTACAGGATTAACAAATTCAAATAACCAGTGCATTTCAATTAAATAGCACTTTTTTAGATTTAGACTTATACTAAAACACATCAATTTCCATTAGGGGAGTAACAAATTTTTATAACCAGCACATTTCGAACAAATAGCACTTTTTTAGATTCAAACTTAAAGTCGAGTTTCTTGCAAATTGTATATTAATTATGTGAGCAAGATACCGCTTATACTGCAAAACATCAACCTTGCTGATCTGTGCTAAAGTCAAATTTTCATGTTATTGCATTATTGACATACATTTCAAAAAAATAGCATTTTCTTAGATTTAGAGTCAAATTTTATTCTCTTGCAAACTGTATATTAATTATGTGAGCAAGGTACCCCCTATACTGAAAAACATCAATTTTACTGATCTGCGCAAAAGAAAAATTTCCATTAGAGGAGTAACAAATTCAACGTCGATTTTCTTGCAAATTATATATTAGCTATGTGAGCAAGGTACCCCTTATACTGAAAAACATTAATTTTGCTGATCTGCGCTAAAATAAAATATCCATTACAGGATTAACAAATTCAAATAACCAGTGCATTTCAATTAAATAGCAATTTCTTAGATTTAGACTTATACTGAAACACATCAATTTCCATTAGGAGAGTAACAAATTTTTATAACCAGCACATTTCGAACAAATAGCACTTTTGTAGATTCAAACTTAAAGTCGAGTTTCTTGCAAATTGTATATTAATTATGTGAGCAAGATACCGCTTATACTGCAAAACATCAACCTTGCTGATCTGTGCTAAAGTCAAATTTTCATGTTATTGCATTATTGACATACATTTCAAAAAAATAGCATTTTCTTAGATTTAGAGTCAAATTTTATTCTCTTGCAAATTGTATATTAATTATGTGAGCAAGGTACCCCCTATACTGAAAAACATCAATTTTACTGATCTGCGCAAAAGAAAAATTTCCATTAGAGGAGTAACAAATTCAACGTCGATTTTCTTGCAAATTATATATTAGCTATGTGAGCAAGGTACCCCTTATACTGAAAAACATTAATTTTGCTGATCTGCGCTAAAATAAAATTTCCATTATAGGATTAACAAATTCAAATAACCAGTGCATTTCAAAAAAATAGCACTTTCTTAGATTTAGAGTCAAAGTTTATTCTCTTGCAAATTGTATATTAATTAGGTGAGCAAGATACCGCTTATATTGAAAAAAATCAAATTTGCTGATCTGCGCTAAAGTCAAATTTTCAAGTTATTGCGTTATTAAGAAATTCAAATAACCAGTGCATTTAAATAAGCTAGCACTTTCTTAGATTTAGATTTATACGAAAAGACCTCAATTTACTGGTTGTGCTGAAAAACACTAATGTGCTGATCTGTGCTTAAGAAAACTTTTCATGTTATTACAGGAATAAACAATTCATTTAACCAGTGCATTTCGAACGAATAGCACTTTCTTAGACTCAAATTTAAAGTCGATTTTCTTGCAAGTTGTATATTAATTATGTGAGCAAGGTATTGCTTATACTGAAAAATACAATATCAATTTTGCTGATCTACGCTAAAATAAAATATCCATTACAGGATTAACAAATTCAAATAACCAGTGCATTTCAATTAAATAGCACTTTCTTAGATTTAGACTTATACTGAAACACATCAATTTCCATTAGGGGAGTAGTAAATTTTTATAACCAGCAATTGTATATAAATTATGTGAGCAAGGTATCCCCTATACTGAAAAACATCAATTTTACTGATCTGCGCAAAAGAAAAATTTCCATCAGAGGAGTAACAAATTCAACGTCGATTTTCTTGCAAATTATATATTAGCTATGTGAGCAAGGTACCCCTTATACTGAAAAACATTAATTTTGCTGATCTGCGCTAAAATAAAATTTCCATTATAGGATTAACAAATTCAAATAACCAGTGCATTTCAAAAAAAATAGCACTTTCTTAGATTTAGAGTCAAAGTTTATTCTCTTGCAAATTGTATATTAATTATGTGAGCAAGGTACCCCCTATACTGAAAAACATCAATTTTACTGATCTGCGCAAAAGAAAAATTTCCATTAGAGGAGTAACAAATTCAACGTCGATTTTCTTGCAAATTATATATTAGCTATGTGAGCAAGGTATTGCTTATACTGAAAACTACAATATCAATTTTGCTGATCTACGCAAAAGAAAAATTTTTATTACAGTATTAACAAATTCAAATAACCAGGGAATTTTAAATAAATATTACTTTCTTAGATTAAGACTTATACTGAAAAACATCAACCTTGCTGATCTGTGCTAAAGTCAAATTTTCATGTTATTGCATTATTGACATACATTTCAAAAAAATAGCATTTTCTTAGATTTAGAGTCAAACTTTATTCTCTTGCAAATTGTATATTAATTATGTGAGCAAGGTACCCCCTATACTGAAAAACATCAATTTTACTGATCTGCGCAAAAGAAAAATTTCCATTAGAGGAGTAACAAATTCAACGTCGATTTTCTTGCAAATTATATATTAGCTATGTGAGCAAGGTATTGCTTATACTGAAAACTACAATATCAATTTTGCTGATCTAGGGGGTACCTATACTGAAAAACATCAATTTTACTGATCTGCGCTAAAATAAAATTTCCATTACAGGATTAACAAATTGAAATAACCAGTGCATTTCAATTAAATAGCACTTTCTTAGATTTAGTCTTATACTGAAACACATCAATTTCCATTAGGGGAGTAACAAATTTTTATAACCAGCACATTTCGAACAAATAGGTCTTTTTTAGATTCAAACTTAAAGTCAAGTTTCTTGCAAATTGTATATTAATTATGTGAGCAAGATACCGCTTATACTGAAAAACATCAACCTTGCTGATCTGTGCTAAAGTCAAATTTTCATGTTATTGCATTATTGACATACATTTCAAAAAAATAGCATTTTCTTAGATTTAGAGTCAAATTTTATTCTCTTGCAAATTGTATATTAATTATGTGAGCAAGGTACCCCCTATACTGAAAAACATCAATTTTACTGATCTGCGCAAAAGAAAAATTTCCATTAGAGGAGTAACAAATTCAACGTCGATTTTCTTGCAAATTATATATTAGCTATGTGAGCAAGGTACCCCTTATACTGAAAAACATTAATTTTGCTGATCTGCGCTAAAATAAAATATCCATTACAGGATTAACAAATTCAAATAACCAGTGCATTTCAATTAAATAGCACTTTCTTAGATTTAGACTTATACTGAAACACATCAATTTCCATTAGGGGAGTAACAAATTTTTATAACCAGCACATTTCGAACAAATAGCACTTTTTTAGATTCAAACTTAAAGTCGATTTTCTTGCAAATTGTATATTAATTAGGTGAGCAAGATACCGCTTATATTTAAAAAAATCAATTTTGCTGATCTGCGCTAAAGTCAAATTTTCAAGTTATTGCGTTATTAAGAAATTCAAATAACCAGTGCATTTAAATAAGCTAGCACTTTCTTAGATTTAGATTTATACGAAAAGACCTCAATTTACTGGTTGTGCTGAAAAACACTAATGTGCTGATCTGTGCTTAAGAAAACTTTTCATGTTATTACAGGAATAAACAATTCATTTAACCAGTGCATTTCGAACGAATAGCACTTTCTTAGACTCAAATTTAAAGTCGATTTTCTTGCAAGTTGTATATTAATAATGTGAGCAAGGTATTGCTTATACTGAAAAATACAATATCAATTTTGCTGATCTACGCTAAAATAAAATATCCATTACAGGATTAACAAATTCAAATAACCAGTGCATTTCAATTAAATAGCACTTTCTTAGATTTAGACTTATACTGAAACACATCAATTTCCATTAGGGGAGTAACAAATTTTTATAACCAGCAATTGTATATAAATTATGTGAGCAAGGTATCCCCTATACTGAAAAACATCAATTTTACTGATCTGCGCAAAAGAAAAATTTCCATCAGAGGAGTAACAAATTCAACGTCGATTTTCTTGCAAATTATATATTAGCTATGTGAGCAAGGTACCCCTTATACTGAAAAACATTAATTTTGCTGATCTGCGCTAAAATAAAATTTCCATTATAGGATTAACAAATTCAAATAACCAGTGCATTTCAAAAAAATAGCACTTTCTTAGATTTAGAGTCAAAGTTTATTCTCTTGCAAATTGTATATTAATTATGTGAGCAAGGTACCCCCTATACTGAAAAACATCAATTTTACTGATCTGCGCAAAAGAAAAATTTCCATTAGAGGAGTAACAAATTCAACGTCGATTTTCTTGCAAATTATATATTAGCTATGTGAGCAAGGTATTGCTTATACTGAAAACTACAATATCAATTTTGCTGATCTACGCAAAAGAAAAATTTTTATTACAGTATTAACAAATTCAAATAACCAGGGAATTTTAAATAAATATTACTTTCTTAGATTAAGACTTATACTGAAAAACATCAACCTTGCTGATCTGTGCTAAAGTCAAATTTTCATGTTATTGCATTATTGACATACATTTCAAAAAAATAGCATTTTCTTAGATTTAGAGTCAAACTTTATTCTCTTGCAAATTGTATATTAATTATGTGAGCAAGGTACCCCCTATACTGAAAAACATCAATTTTACTGATCTGCGCAAAAGAAAAATTTCCATTAGAGGAGTAACAAATTCAACGTCGATTTTCTTGCAAATTATATATTAGCTATGTGAGCAAGGTATTGCTTATACTGAAAACTACAATATCAATTTTGCTGATCTACGCAAAAGAAAAATTTTTATTACAGTATTAACAAATTCAAATAACCAGGGAATTTTAAATAAATATTACTTTCTTAGATTAAGACTTATACTGAAAAACATCAACCTTGCTGATCTGTGCTAAAGCCAAATTTTCATGTTATTGCATTATTAACACACATTTAAAAAAATAGCACTTTCTTAGATTTAGAGTCAAATTTCTATCTCTTGCAAATTGTATATTAATTATGTGAGCAAGGTACCCCCTATACTGAAAAACATCAATTTTACTGATCTGCGCTAAAATAAAATTTCCATTACAGGATTAACAAATTGAAATAACCAGTGCATTTCAATTAAATAGCACTTTCTTAGATTTAGTCTTATACTGAAACACATCAATTTCCATTAGGGGAGTAACAAATTTTTATAACCAGCACATTTCGAACAAATAGCACTTTTTTAGATTCAAACTTAAAGTCGAGTTTCTTGCAAATTGTATATTAATTATGTGAGCAAGATACCGCTTATACTGAAAAACATCAACCTTGCTGATCTGTGCTAAAGTCAAATTTTCATGTTATTGCATTATTGACATACATTTCAAAAAAATAGCATTTTCTTAGATTTAGAGTCAAATTTTATTCTCTTGCAAATTGTATATTAATTATGTGAGCAAGGTACCCCCTATACTGAAAAACATCAATTTTACTGATCTGCGCAAAAGAAAAATTTCCATTAGAGGAGTAACAAATTCAACGTCGATTTTCTTGCAAATTATATATTAGCTATGTGAGCAAGGTACCCCTTATACTGAAAAACATTAATTTTGCTGATCTGCGCTAAAATAAAATATCCATTACAGGATTAACAAATTCAAATAACCAGTGCATTTCAATTAAATAGCACTTTCTTAGATTTAGACTTATACTGAAACACATCAATTTCCATTAGGGGAGTAACAAATTTTTATAACCAGCACATTTCGAACAAATAGCACTTTTTTAGATTCAAACTTAAAGTCGATTTTCTTGCAAATTGTATATTAATTAGGTGAGCAAGATACCGCTTATATTTAAAAAAATCAATTTTGCTGATCTGCGCTAAAGTCAAATTTTCAAGTTATTGCGTTATTAAGAAATTCAAATAACCAGTGCATTTAAATAAGCTAGCACTTTCTTAGATTTAGATTTATACGAAAAGACCTCAATTTACTGGTTGTGCTGAAAAACACTAATGTGCTGATCTGTGCTTAAGAAAACTTTTCATGTTATTACAGGAATAAACAATTCATTTAACCAGTGCATTTCGAACGAATAGCACTTTCTTAGACTCAAATTTAAAGTCGATTTTCTTGCAAGTTGTATATTAATTATGTGAGCAAGGTATTGCTTATACTGAAAAATACAATATCAATTTTGCTGATCTACGCTAAAATAAAATATCCATTACAGGATTAACAAATTCAAATAACCAGTGCATTTCAATTAAATAGCACTTTCTTAGATTTAGACTTATACTGAAACACATCAATTTCCATTAGGGGAGTAACAAATTTTTATAACCAGCAATTGTATATAAATTATGTGAGCAAGGTATCCCCTATACTGAAAAACATCAATTTTACTGATCTGCGCAAAAGAAAAATTTCCATCAGAGGAGTAACAAATTCAACGTCGATTTTCTTGCAAATTATATATTAGCTATGTGAGCAAGGTACCCCTTATACTGAAAAACATTAATTTTGCTGATCTGCGCTAAAATAAAATTTCCATTATAGGATTAACAAATTCAAATAACCAGTGCATTTCAAAAAAATAGCACTTTCTTAGATTTAGAGTCAAAGTTTATTCTCTTGCAAATTGTATATTAATTATGTGAGCAAGGTACCCCCTATACTGAAAAAAATCAATTTTACTGATCTGCGCAAAAGAAAAATTTCCATTAGAGGAGTAACAAATTCAACGTCGATTTTCTTGCAAATTATATATTAGCTATGTGAGCAAGGTATTGCTTATGCTGAAAACTACAATATCAATTTTGCTGATCTACGCAAAAGAAAAATTTTTATTACAGTATTAACAAATTCAAATAACCAGGGAATTTTAAATAAATATTACTTTCTTAGATTAAGACTTATACTGAAAAACATCAACCTTGCTGATCTGTGCTAAAGTCAAATTTTCATGTTATTGCATTATTGACATACATTTCAAAAAAATAGCATTTTCTTAGATTTAGAGTCAAACTTTATTCTCTTGCAAATTGTATATTAATTATGTGAGCAAGGTACCCCCTATACTGAAAAACATCAATTTTACTGATCTGCGCAAAAGAAAAATTTCCATTAGAGGAGTAACAAATTCAACGTCGATTTTCTTGCAAATTATATATTAGCTATGTGAGCAAGGTATTGCTTATACTGAAAACTACAATATCAATTTTGCTGATCTACGCAAAAGAAAAATTTTTATTACAGTATTAACAAATTCAAATAACCAGGGAATTTTAAATAAATATTACTTTCTTAGATTAAGACTTATACTGAAAAACATCAACCTTGCTGATCTGTGCTAAAGCCAAATTTTCATGTTATTGCATTATTAACACACATTTAAAAAAATAGCACTTTCTTAGATTTAGAGTCAAATTTCTATCTCTTGCAAATTGTATATTAATTATGCAATTACAAGGTACCCCCTATACTGAAAAACATCAATTTTACTGATCTGCGCTAAAATAAAATTTCCATTACAGGATTAACAAATTGAAATAACCAGTGCATTTCAATTAAATTGCACTTTCTTAGATTTAGACTTATACTGAAACTCATCCATTTCCATAAGGGGAGTAACAAGTTTTTATAACCAACACATTTCGAACAAATAGCACTTTCTTAGAATCAAACTTAAAGTCGATTTTCTTGCGAATTGCATACTAGTTATGTGAGCAAGGTACTGCTTATACTAACAAACATCAATTTTGCTGATCTGCGCTTAAGAAAAATTTCCATTACAGTATTAACAAATTCAATTAACCAGTGCATTTCAATTAAATAGCACTTTCTTAGATTTAGACTTATACTGAAAAACATCAATTTCCAGTAGGGGAGTAACAAATTTTTATAACCAGCACATTTCGAACAAATAGCACTTTCTGAGATTCAATTTTAAAGTCGATTTTCTTGCAAATTGTATACTAATATGTGAGCAAGGTACCGCTCATACTGAAAAATATCAATTTTACTGATCTGCGCTAAAATAAAATTTCCATTACAGGATTAACAAATTCAAATAACCAGTGCATTTCAATTAAATAGCACTTTCTTAGATTTAGACTTATACTGAAACTCATCCATTTCCATAAAGGGAGTAACAAATTTTTATAACTAACACATTTCGAACAAATAGCACTTTCTTAGATTCAAACTTAAAGTCGATTTTCTTGCGAATTGTATATTAGTTATGTGAGCAAGGTACTGCTTATACTAAAAAACATCAATTTAGCTGATCTGGGCTTAAGAAAAATTTCCATTACAGTATTAACAAATTCAAGTAACCAGTGAATTTCATATAAATATTACATTTTTATATTAAGACTTATACTGAAAAACATCAATCTTACTGATCTGTGCTAAAGTAAAATTTTCATGTTATTGCATTTTTAACATGCATTTCAAAAAATAGCACTTTCTTAGATTTAGTGTCAAATTTTATTCTCTTGAAAATTGTATATTAATTATGTGAGCAAGGTACCCCCTATACTGAAAAACATCAATTTTGCTGATCTGCGCAAAAGAAAAATTTCCATTAGAGGAGTAACAAATTCAATATACTGAAATTATATATTAGTTATGTGAGCAAGGTACCCCTTATACTGAAAAACATCAGTTTTGCTGATCTGCGCTAAAATAAAATTTCCATTACAGGATTAACAAATTCAAACAATTAGTGCATTTCAATTAAATTGCACTTTCTTAGATTTAGACTTATACTGAAACTCATCCATTTCCATAAGGGGAGTAACAAGTTTTTATAACCAACACATTTCGAACAAATAGCACTTTCTTAGAATCAAACTTAAAGTCGATTTTCTTGCGAATTGCATACTAGTTATGTGAGCAAGGTACTGCTTATACTAACAAACATCAATTTTGCTGATCTGCGCTTAAGAAAAATTTCCATTACAGTATTAACAAATTCAATTAACCAGTGCATTTCAATTAAATAGCACTTTCTTAGATTTAGACTTATACTGAAAAACATCAATTTCCAGTAGGGGAGTAACAAATTTTTACAACCAGCACATTTCGAACAAATAGCACTTTCTGAGATTCAATTTTAAAGTCGATTTTCTTGCAAATTGTATATTAATATGTGAGCAAGGTACCGCTCATACTGAAAAATATCAATTTTACTGATCTGCGCTAAAATAAAATTTCCATTACAGGATTAACAAATTCAAATAACCAGTGCATTTCAATTAAATAGCACTTTCTTAGATTTAGACTTATACTGAAACTCATCCATTTCCATAAGGGGAGTAACAAATTTTTATAACTAACACATTTCGAACAAATAGCACTTTCTTAGATTCAAACTTAAAGTCGATTTTCTTGCGAATTGTATATTAGTTATGTGAGCAAGGTACTGCTTATACTAAAAAACATCAATTTAGCTGATCTGGGCTTAAGAAAAATTTCCATTACAGTATTAACAAATTCAAATAACCAGTGCATTTCAATTAAATAGCACTTTCTTAGATTTAGACTTATACTGAAAAACATCAATTTCCAGTAGGGGAGTAACAAATTTTTATAACCAGCACATTTCGAACAAATAGCACTTTCTTAGATTCAAACTTAAAGTCGATTTTCTTGCAATTTGTATATTAATTATGTGAGCAAGGTACCGCTTATATTGAAAAACATCAATTTTGCTGATCTGCGCTAAAATAAAATTTTCATTAGAGGAGTAAAAATTCAACGTCGATTTTCTTGCAAATTATATTATATATTAGTTATGTGAGCAAGGTACCGCTTATACCGAAAAACATCAATTTTGCTGATCTGCGCTTAAGAAAATTTCCATTACAGTATTAACAAATTCAAGTAACTAGTGAATTTCAAATAAATATTACTTTCTTAGAGTAAGACTTATACTGAAAAACATCAATCTTACTGATCTGTGCTAAAGTAAAATTTTCATGTTATTGTATTATTAACATGCATTTCATAAAATAGCACTTTCTTAGATTTAGAGTCAAAGTTTATTTTCTTGCAAATTGTATATTAATTATGTGAGCAAGGTACCGCTTATACTGAAAAACATCAATTTTGCTGATCTGCGCTTAAGAAAATTTCCATTACAGTATTAGCAAATTCAAAAAACCAGTGAATTTCAAATAAATATTACTTTCTTATATAAAGACTTATACTGAAAAACATCAATCTTACTGCTCTGTGCTAAAGTAAAATTTTCATGTTTTTGCATTATTAACATGCATTTCAAAAAAATAGCACTTTCTTAGATTTAGAGTCAAAGTTTATTTTCTTGCAAATTGTATATTAATTATGTGAGCAAGGTACCGCTTATACTGAAAAACATCAATTTTGCTGATCTGCACTAAAATAAAATTTCCATTGCAGGATTAACAAATTCAAATAACCAGTGCATTTCAATTAAATAGCACTTTCTTAGATTTAGACTTATACTGAAAAACATCAATTTCCAGTAGGGGAGTAACAAATTTTTATAACCAGCACATTTCGAACAAATAGCACTTTCTTAGATTTAGTGTCAAATTTTATTCTCTTGCAAATTGTTTATTAATTATGTGAGCAAAGTACTCCTTATACTTAAAAACTACAATTTTGCTGATCTGCACTAAAATAAAATTTCCATTGCAGGATTAACAAATTCAAATAACCAGTGCATTTCAATTAAATAGCACTTTCTTAGATTTAGACTTATACTGAAAAACATCAATTTCCAGTAGGGGAGTAACAAATTTTTATAACCAGCACATTTCGAACAAATAGCACTTTCTTAGATTCAAACTTAAAGTCGATTTTCTTGCAAATTGTATATTAATTATGTGAGCAAGGTACCGCTTATATTGAAAAACATCAATTTTTCTAATCTGCGCTAAAATAAAATTTTCATTAGAGGAGTAAAAATTCAACGTCGATTTTCTTGCAAATTATATTATATATTAGTTATGTGAGCAAGGTACCGCTTATACCGAAAAACATCAATTTTGCTGATCTGCGCTTAAGAAAATTTCCATTACAGTATTAACAAATTCAAGTAACTAGTGAATTTCAAATAAATATTACTTTCTTAGAGTAAGACTTATACTGAAAAACATCAATCTTACTGATCTGTGCTAAAGTAAAATTTTCATGTTATTGTATTATTAACATGCATTTCATAAAATAGCACTTTCTTAGATTTAGAGTCAAAGTTTATTTTCTTGCGAATTGTATATTAATTATTTGAGCAAGATACCGCTTATACTGAAAAACATCAATTTTGCTGAAAGTTTCCATTACAGTATTAACAAATTCGAGTAACCAGTGAATTTCATATAAATATTACTTTCTTATATTAAGACTTATACTGAAAAACATTAATCTTACTGATCTGTGCTAAAGTAAAATTTTCATGTTATTGCATTTTTAACATGCATTTAAAAAAATAGCACTTTCTTAGATTTAGTGTCAAATTTTATTCTCTTGCAAATTGTTTATTAATTATGTGAGCAAAGTACTCCTTATACTTAAAAACTACAATTTTGCTGATCTGCACTAAAATAAAATTTCCATTGCAGGATTAACAAATTCAAATAACCAGTGCATTTCAATTAAATAGCACTTTCTTAGATTTAGACTTATACTGAAAACATCAATTTCCAGTAGAGGAGTAACAAATTTTTATAGCCAGCACATTTCGAACAAATAGCACTTTCTTAGATTCAAACTTAAAGTCGATTTTCTTGCAAATTGTATTATAATTATGTGAGCAAGGTACCGCTTATATTGAAAAACATCAATTTTGCTGATCTTTTCTGAAATTTTCATTACAGGATTAACAAATTCAAACAATTAGTGCATTTCAATTAAATAGCACTTTCTTAGATTTAGACTTATACTGAAAAACATCATTTTGTTGATCTGCGCTAAAATAAAATTTCCATCAGAGGAGTAACAAATTCAACGTCGATTTTCTTGCAAATTATATATAAGTTATGTGAGCAAGGTACCCCTTTACTGAAAAACATCAATTTTGCTGATCTGCGCTAACATAAAATTTCCATTACAGGATTAACAAATTCAAATAACCAGTGCATTTCAATTAAATAGCACTTTCTTAGATTTAGACTTATATTGAAACACATCAATTTCCATTAGGGGAGTAACAAATTTTTATAACCAGCACATTTCGAACAAATAGCACTTTCTTAGATTCAAACTTAAAGTCGATTTTCTTGCGAATTTTATATTAATTATGTGAGCAAGGTACCGCTTATACTGAAAAACATCAATTTTGCTGAAAATTTCCATTACAGTATTAACAAATTCAAGTAACCAGTGAATTTCATATAAATATTACTTTTTTATATTAAGACTTATACTGAAAAACATCAATCTTACTGATCTGTGCTAAAGTAAAATTTTCATGTTAATGCATTTTTAACATGCATTTCAAAAAATAGCACTTTCTTAGATTTAGAGTCAAATTTTATTCTCTTGCAAATTGTATATTAATTATGTGAGCAAGGTACCCCCTATACTGAAAAACATCAATTTTGCTGATCTGCGCAAAAGAAAAATTTCCATTAGAGGAGTAACAAATTCAATATACTGAAATTATATATTAGTTATGTGAGCAAGGTACCCCTTATACTGAAAAACATCAGTTTTGCTGATCTGCGCTAAAATAAAATTTCCATTACAGGATTAACAAATTCAAACAATTAGTGCATTTCAATTAAATTGCACTTTCTTAGATTTAGACTTATACTGAAACTCATCCATTTCCATAAGGGGAGTAACAAATTTTTATAACCAGCACATTTCAAACAAATAGCACTTTCTTAGATTCAAACTTAAAGTCGATTTTCTTGCAAATTGTATATTAATTATGTGAGCAAGGTACCGCTTATATTGAAAAACATCAATTTTGCTGATCTGCGCTAAAATAAAATTTTCATTAGAGGAGTAAAAATTCAACGTCGATTTTCTTGCAAATTATATTATATATTAGTTATGTGAGCAAGGTACCGCTTATACCGAAAAACATCAATTTTGCTGATCTGCGCTTAAGAAAATTTCCATTACAGTATTAACAAATTCAAGCAACTAGTGAATTTCAAATAAATATTACTTTCTTAGAGTAAGACTTATACTGAAAAACATCAATCTTACTGATCTGTGCTAAAGTAAAATTTTCATGTTATTGTATTATTAACATGCATTTCATAAAATAGCACTTTCTTAGATTTAGAGTCAAAGTTTATTTTCTTGCAAATTGTATATTAATTATGTGAGCAAGGTACCGCTTATACTGAAAAACATCAATTTTGCTGATCTGCGCTTAAGAAAATTTCCATTACAGTATTAGCAAATTCAAAAAACCAGTGAATTTCAAATAAATATTACTTTCTTATATAAAGACTTATACTGAAAAACATCAATCTTACTGCTCTGTGCTAAAGTAAAATTTTCATGTTTTTGCATTATTAACATGCATTTCAAAAAGATAGCACTTTCTTAGATTTAGAGTCAAAGTTTATTTTCTTGCAAATTGTATATTAATTATGTGAGCAAGGTACCGCTTATACTGAAAAACATCAATTTTGCTGATCTGCACTAAAATAAAATTTCCATTACAGGATTAATAAATTCAAATAACCAGTGCATTTCAATTAAATTGCACATTCTTAGATTTAGACTGATACTGAAACTCATCCATTTCCATAAGGGGAGTAACAAATTTTTATAACTAACACATTTCGAACAAATAGCACTTTCTTAGATTCAAACTTAAAGTCGATTTTCTTGCGAATTGTATATTAGTTATGTGAGCAAGGTACTGCTTATACTAAAAAACATCAATTTTGCTGATCTGCGCTTAAGAAAAATTTCCATTACAGTATTAACAAATTCAAATAACCAGTGCATTTCAATTAAATAGCACTTTCTTAGATTTAGACTTATACTGAAAAACATCAATTTCCAGTAGGGGAGTAACAAATTTTTATAACCAGCACATTTCGAACAAATAGCACTTTCTTAGATTCAAACTTAAAGTCGATTTTCTTGCAAATTGTATATTAATTATGTGAGCAAAGTACCGCTTATATTGAAAAACATCAATTTTTCTAATCTGCGCTAAAATAAAATTTTCATTAGAGGAGCAAAAATTCAACGTCGATTTTCTTGCAAATTATATTATATATTAGTTATGTGAGCAAGGTACCGCTTATACCGAAAAACATCAATTTTGCTGATCTGCGCTTAAGAAAATTTCCATTACAGTATTAACAAATTCAAGTAACTAGTGAATTTCAAATAAATATTACTTTCTTAGAGTAAGACTTATACTGAAAAACATCAATCTTACTGATCTGTGCTAAAGTAAAATTTTCATGTTATTGTATTATTAACATGCATTTCATAAAATAGCACTTTCTTAGATTTAGAGTCAAAGTTTATTTTCTTGCGAATTGTATATTAATTATTTGAGCAAGATACCGCTTATACTGAAAAACATCAATTTTGCTGAAAGTTTCCATTACAGTATTAACAAATTCGAGTAACCAGTGAATTTCATATAAATATTACTTTCTTATATTAAGACTTATACTGAAAAACATTAATCTTACTGATCTGTGCTAAAGTAAAATTTTCATGTTATTGTATTATTAACATGCATTTCATAAAATAGCACTTTCTTAGATTTAGAGTCAAAGTTTATTTTCTTGCGAATTGTATATTAATTATTTGAGCAAGATACCGCTTATACTGAAAAACATCAATTTTGCTGAAAGTTTCCATTACAGTATTAACAAATTCAAATAACCAGGGAATTTTAAATAAATATTACTTTCTTAGATTAAGACTTATACTGAAAAACATCAACCTTGCTGATCTGTGCTAAAGTCAAATTTTCATGTTATTGCATTATTGACATACATTTCAAAAAAATAGCATTTTCTTAGATTTAGAGTCAAACTTTATTCTCTTGCAAATTGTATATTAATTATGTGAGCAAGGTACCCCCTATACTGAAAAACATCAATTTTACTGATCTGCGCAAAAGAAAAATTTCCATTAGAGGAGTAACAAATTCAACGTCGATTTTCTTGCAAATTATATATTAGCTATGTGAGCAAGGTATTGCTTATACTGAAAACTACAATATCAATTTTGCTGATCTACGCAAAAGAAAAATTTTTATTACAGTATTAACAAATTCAAATAACCAGGGAATTTTAAATAAATATTACTTTCTTAGATTAAGACTTATACTGAAAAACATCAACCTTGCTGATCTGTGCTAAAGCCAAATTTTCATGTTATTGCATTATTAACACACATTTAAAAAAATAGCACTTTCTTAGATTTAGAGTCAAATTTCTATCTCTTGCAAATTGTATATTAATTATGTGAGCAAGGTACCCCCTATACTGAAAAACATCAATTTTACTGATCTGCGCTAAAATAAAATTTCCATTACAGGATTAACAAATTGAAATAACCAGTGCATTTCAATTAAATTGCACTTTCTTAGATTTAGACTTATACTGAAACTCATCCATTTCCATAAGGGGAGTAACAAGTTTTTATAACCAACACATTTCGAACAAATAGCACTTTCTTAGAATCAAACTTAAAGTCGATTTTCTTGCGAATTGCATACTAGTTATGTGAGCAAGGTACTGCTTATACTAACAAACATCAATTTTGCTGATCTGCGCTTAAGAAAAATTTCCATTACAGTATTAACAAATTCAATTAACCAGTGCATTTCAATTAAATAGCACTTTCTTAGATTTAGACTTATACTGAAAAACATCAATTTCCAGTAGGGGAGTAACAAATTTTTATAACCAGCACATTTCGAACAAATAGCACTTTCTGAGATTCAATTTTAAAGTCGATTTTCTTGCAAATTGTATATTAATATGTGAGCAAGGTACCGCTCATACTGAAAAATATCAATTTTACTGATCTGCGCTAAAATAAAATTTCCATTACAGGATTAACAAATTCAAATAACCAGTGCATTTCAATTAAATAGCACTTTCTTAGATTTAGACTTATACTGAAACTCATCCATTTCCATAAAGGGAGTAACAAATTTTTATAACTAACACATTTCGAACAAATAGCACTTTCTTAGATTCAAACTTAAAGTCGATTTTCTTGCGAATTGTATATTAGTTATGTGAGCAAGGTACTGCTTATACTAAAAAACATCAATTTAGCTGATCTGGGCTTAAGAAAAATTTCCATTACAGTATTAACAAATTCAAATAACCAGTGCATTTCAATTAAATAGCACTTTCTTAGATTTAGACTTATACTGAAAAACATCAATTTCCAGTAGGGGAGTAACAAATTTTTATTTTTTAGCACTTTCTTAGATTTAGAGTCAAATTTTATTCTTTTGCAAATTGTATATTAATTATGTGAGCAAGGTACCCCTATACTGAAAAACATCAATTTTGCTGATCTGCGTAAAAGAAAAATTTCCATTAGAGGAGTAACAAATTCAACGTCGATTTTCTTGCAAATTATATATTAGTTACGTGAGCAAGGTACCCTTTTACTGAAAAACATCAATTTTGCTGAACTGCGCTAACACAAAATTTCCATTACAGGATTAACAAATTCAAATAACCAGTGCATTTCAATTAAATAGCACTTTCTTAGATTTAGACTTATATTGAAACACATCAATTTCCATTAGGGGAGTAACAAATTTTTATAACCAGCACATTTCGAACAAATAGCACTTTCTTAGATTCAAACTTAAAGTCGATTTTCTAGCGAATTGTATATTAATTATGTGAGCAAGGTACCGCTTATACTGAAAAACATCAATTTTGCTGAAAATTTCCATTACAGTATTAACAAATTCAAGTAACCAGTGAATTTCATATAAATATTACATTTTTATATTAAGACTTATACTGAAAAACATCAATCTTACTGATCTGTGCTAAAGTAAAATTTTCATGTTATTGCATTTTTAACATGCATTTCAAAAAATAGCACTTTCTTAGATTTAGTGTCAAATTTTATTCTCTTGAAAATTGTATATTAATTATGTGAGCAAGGTACCCCCTATACTGATATTTTACTGATCTGCGCTAAAATAAAATTTCCATTACAGGATTAACAAATTCAAATAACCAGTGCATTTCAATTAAATAGCACTTTCTTAGATTTAGACTTATACTGAAACTCATCCATTTCCATAAGGGGAGTAACAAATTTTTATAACTAACACATTTCGAACAAATAGCACTTTCTTAGATTCAAACTTAAAGTCGATTTTCTTGCGAATTGTATATTAGTTATGTGAGCAAGGTACTGCTTATACTAAAAAACATCAATTTAGCTGATCTGGGCTTAAGAAAAATTTCCATTACAGTATTAACAAATTCAAATAACCAGTGCATTTCAATTAAATAGCACTTTCTTAGATTTAGACTTATACTGAAAAACATCAATTTCCAGTAGGGGAGTAACAAATTTTTATAACCAGCACATTTCGAACAAATAGCACTTTCTTAGATTCAAACTTAAAGTCGATTTTCTTGCAAATTGTATATTAATTATGTGAGCAAGGTACCGCTTATATTGAAAAACATCAATTTTGCTGATCTGCGCTAAAATGAAATTTTCATTAGAGGAGTAAAAATTCAACGTCGATTTTCTTGCAAATTATATTATATATTAGTTATGTGAGCAAGGTACCGCTTATACCGAAAAACATCAATTTTGCTGATCTGCGCTTAAGAAAATTTCCATTACAGTATTAACAAATTCAAGTAACTAGTGAATTTCAAATAAATATTACTTTCTTAGAGTAAGACTTATACTGAAAAACATCAATCTTACTGATCTGTGCTAAAGTAAAATTTTCATGTTATTGTATTATTAACATGCATTTCATAAAATAGCACTTTCTTAGATTTAGAGTCAAAGTTTATTTTCTTGCAAATTGTATATTAATTATGTGAGCAAGGTACCGCTTATACTGAAAAACATCAATTTTGCTGATCTGCGCTTAAGAAAATTTCCATTACAGTATTAGCAAATTCAAAAAACCAGTGAATTTCAAATAAATATTACTTTCTTATATAAAGACTTATACTGAAAAACATCAATCTTACTGCTCTGTGCTAAAGTAAAATTTTCATGTTTTTGCATTATTAACATGCATTTCAAAAAAATAGCACTTTCTTAGATTTAGAGTCAAAGTTTATTTTCTTGCAAATTGTATATTAATTATGTGAGCAAGGTACCGCTTATACTGAAAAACATCAATTTTGCTGATCTGCACTAAAATAAAATTTCCATTACAGGATTAACAAATTCAAATAACCAGTGCATTTCAATTAAATTGCACATTCTTAGATTTAGACTTATACTGAAACTCATCCATTTCCATAAGGGGAGTAACAAATTTTTATAACTAACACATTTCGAACAAATAGCACTTTCTTAGATTCAAACTTAAAGTCGATTTTCTTGCGAATTGTATATTAGTTATGTGAGCAAGGTACTGCTTATACTAAAAAACATCAATTTTGCTGATCTGCGCTTAAGAAAAATTTCCATTACAGTATTAACAAATTCAAATAACCAGTGCATTTCAATTAAATAGCACTTTCTTAGATTTAGACTTATACTGAAAAACATCAATTTCCAGTAGGGGAGTAACAAATTTTTATAACCAGCACATTTCGAACAAATAGCACTTTCTTAGATTCAAACTTAAAGTCGATTTTCTTGCAAATTGTATATTAATTATGTGAGCAAGGTACCGCTTATATTGAAAAACATCAATTTTTCTAATCTGCGCTAAAATAAAATTTTCATTAGAGGAGTAAAAATTCAACGTCGATTTTCTTGCAAATTATATTATATATTAGTTATGTGAACAAGGTACCGCTTATACCGAAAAACATCAATTTTGCTGATCTGCGCTTAAGAAAATTTCCATTACAGTATTAACAAATTCAAGTAACTAGTGAATTTCAAATAAATATTACTTTCTTAGAGTAAGACTTATACTGAAAAACATCAATCTTACTGATCTGTGCTAAAGTAAAATTTTCATGTTATTGTATTATTAACATGCATTTCATAAAATAGCACTTTCTTAGATTTAGAGTCAAAGTTTATTTTCTTGCGAATTGTATATTAATTATTTGAGCAAGATACCGCTTATACTGAAAAACATCAATTTTGCTGAAAGTTTCCATTACAGTATTAACAAATTCGAGTAACCAGTGAATTTCATATAAATATTACTTTCTTATATTAAGACTTATACTGAAAAACATTAATCTTACTGATCTGTGCTAAAGTAAAATTTTCATGTTATTGCATTTTTAACATGCATTTAAAAAAATAGCACTTTCTTAGATTTAGTGTCAAATTTTATTCTCTTGCAAATTGTTTATTAATTATGTGAGCAAAGTACTCCTTATACTGCACTAAAATAAAATTTCCATTGCAGGATTAACAAATTCAAATAACCAGTGCATTTCAATTAAATAGCACTTTCTTAGATTTAGACTTATACTGAAAACATCAATTTCCAGTAGAGGAGTAACAAATTTTTATAGCCAGCACATTTCGAACAAATAGCACTTTCTTAGATTCAAACTTAAAGTCGATTTTCTTGCAAATTGTATTATAATTATGTGAGCAAGGTACCGCTTATATTGAAAAACATCAATTTTGCTGATCTTTTCTGAAATTTTCATTACAGGATTAACAAATTCAAACAATTAGTGCATTTCAATTAAATAGCACTTTCTTAGATTTAGACTTATACTGAAAAACATCAATTTTGTTGATCTGCGCTAAAATAAAATTTCCATCAGAGGAGTAACAAATTCAACGTCGATTTTCTTGCAAATTATATATAAGTTATGTGAGCAAGGTACCCCTTTACTGAAAAACATCAATTTTGCTGATCTGCGCTAACATAAAATTTCCATTACAGGATTAACAAATTCAAATAACCAGTGCATTTCAATTAAATAGCACTTTCTTAGATTTAGACTTATATTGAAACACATCAATTTCCATTAGGGGAGTAACAAATTTTTATAACCAGCACATTTCGAACAAATAGCACTTTCTTAGATTCAAACTTAAAGTCGATTTTCTTGCGAATTTTATATTAATTATGTGAGCAAGGTACCGCTTATACTGAAAAACATCAATTTTGCTGAAAATTTCCATTACAGTATTAACAAATTCAAGTAACCAGTGAATTTCATTTAAATATTACTTTTTTATATTAAGACTTATACTGAAAAACATCAATCTTACTGATCTGTGCTAAAGTAAAATTTTCATGTTATTGCATTTTTAACATGCATTTCAAAAAATAGCACTTTCTTAGATTTAGAGTCAAATTTTATTCTCTTGCAAATTGTATATTAATTATGTGAGCAAGGTACCCCCTATACTGAAAAACATCAATTTTGCTGATCTGCGCAAAAGAAAAATTTCCATTAGAGGAGTAACAAATTCAATATACTGAAATTATATATTAGTTATGTGAGCAAGGTACCCCTTATACTGAAAAACATCAGTTTTGCTGATCTGCGCTAAAATAAAATTTCCATTACAGGATTAACAAATTCAAACAATTAGTGCATTTCAATTAAATTGCACTTTCTTAGATTTAGACTTATACTGAAACTCATCCATTTCCATAAGGGGAGTAACAAATTTTTATAACCAGCACATTTCGAACAAATAGCACTTTCTTAGATTCAAACTTAAAGTCGATTTTCTTGCAAATTGTATATTAATTATGTGAGCAAGGTACCGCTTATATTGAAAAACATCAATTTTGCTGATCTGCGCTAAAATAAAATTTTCATTAGAGGAGTAAAAATTCAACGTCGATTTTCTTGCAAATTATATTATATATTAGTTATGTGAGCAAGGTACCGCTTATACCGAAAAACATCAATTTTGCTGATCTGCGCTTAAGAAAATTTCCATTACAGTATTAACAAATTCAAGCAACTAGTGAATTTCAAATAAATATTACTTTCTTAGAGTAAGACTTATACTGAAAAACATCAATCTTACTGATCTGTGCTAAAGTAAAATTTTCATGTTATTGTATTATTAACATGCATTTCATAAAATAGCACTTTCTTAGATTTAGAGTCAAAGTTTATTTTCTTGCAAATTGTATATTAATTATGTGAGCAAGGTACCGCTTATACTGAAAAACATCAATTTTGCTGATCTGCGCTTAAGAAAATTTCCATTACAGTATTAGCAAATTCAAAAAACCAGTGAATTTCAAATAAATATTACTTTCTTATATAAAGACTTATACTGAAAAACATCAATCTTACTGCTCTGTGCTAAAGTAAAATTTTCATGTTTTTGCATTATTAACATGCATTTCAAAAAGATAGCACTTTCTTAGATTTAGAGTCAAAGTTTATTTTCTTGCAAATTGTATATTAATTATGTGAGCAAGGTACCGCTTATACTGAAAAACATCAATTTTGCTGATCTGCACTAAAATAAAATTTCCATTACAGGATTAATAAATTCAAATAACCAGTGCATTTCAATTAAATTGCACATTCTTAGATTTAGACTTATACTGAAACTCATCCATTTCCATAAGGGGAGTAACAAATTTTTATAACTAACACATTTCGAACAAATAGCACTTTCTTAGATTCAAACTTAAAGTCGATTTTCTTGCGAATTGTATATTAGTTATGTGAGCAAGGTACTGCTTATACTAAAAAACATCAATTTTGCTGATCTGCGCTTAAGAAAAATTTCCATTACAGTATTAACAAATTCAAATAACCAGTGCATTTCAATTAAATAGCACTTTCTTAGATTTAGACTTATACTGAAAAACATCAATTTCCAGTAGGGGAGTAACAAATTTTTATAACCAGCACATTTCGAACAAATAGCACTTTCTTAGATTCAAACTTAAAGTCGATTTTCTTGCAAATTGTATATTAATTATGTGAGCAAGGTACCGCTTATATTGAAAAACATCAATTTTGCTGATCTGCGCTAAAATAAAATTTTCATTAGAGGAGTAAAAATTCAACGTCGATTTTCTTGCAAATTATATTATATATTAGTTATGTGAGCAAGGTACCGCTTATACCGAAAAACATCAATTTTGCTGATCTGCGCTTAAGAAAATTTCCATTACAGTATTAACAAATTCAAGCAACTAGTGAATTTCAAATAAATATTACTTTCTTAGAGTAAGACTTATACTGAAAAACATCAATCTTACTGATCTGTGCTAAAGTAAAATTTTCATGTTATTGTATTATTAACATGCATTTCATAAAATAGCACTTTCTTAGATTTAGAGTCAAAGTTTATTTTCTTGCAAATTGTATATTAATTATGTGAGCAAGGTACCGCTTATACTGAAAAACATCAATTTTGCTGATCTGCGCTTAAGAAAATTTCCATTACAGTATTAGCAAATTCAAAAAACCAGTGAATTTCAAATAAATATTACTTTCTTATATAAAGACTTATACTGAAAAACATCAATCTTACTGCTCTGTGCTAAAGTAAAATTTTCATGTTTTTGCATTATTAACATGCATTTCAAAAAGATAGCACTTTCTTAGATTTAGAGTCAAAGTTTATTTTCTTGCAAATTGTATATTAATTATGTGAGCAAGGTACCGCTTATACTGAAAAACATCAATTTTGCTGATCTGCACTAAAATAAAATTTCCATTACAGGATTAATAAATTCAAATAACCAGTGCATTTCAATTAAATTGCACATTCTTAGATTTAGACTGATACTGAAACTCATCCATTTCCATAAGGGGAGTAACAAATTTTTATAACTAACACATTTCGAACAAATAGCACTTTCTTAGATTCAAACTTAAAGTCGATTTTCTTGCAAATTGTATATTAATTATGTGAGCAAGGTACCGCTTATATTGAAAAACATCAATTTTGCTGATCTGCGCTAAAATAAAATTTCCATTAGATTAGTAAAAATTCAACGTCGATTTTCTTGCAAATTATATTATATATTAGTTATGTGAGCAAGGTACCGCTTATACCGAAAAACATCAATTTTGCTGATCTGCGCTTAAGAAAATTTCCATTACAGTATTAACAAATTCAAGTAACTAGTGAATTTCAAATAAATATTACTTTCTTAGAGTAAGACTTATACTGAAAAACATCAATCTTACTGATCTGTGCTAAAGTAAAATTTTCATGTTATTGTATTATTAACATGCATTTCATAAAATAGCACTTTCTTAGATTTAGAGTCAAAGTTTATTTTCTTGCGAATTGTATATTAATTATTTGAGCAAGATACCGCTTATACTGAAAAACATCAATTTTGCTGAAAGTTTCCATTACAGTATTAACAAATTCGAGTAACCAGTGAATTTCATATAAATATTATTTTCTTATATTAAGACTTATACTGAAAAACATTAATCTTACTGATCTGTGCTAAAGTAAAATTTTCATGTTATTGCATTTTTAACATGCATTTAAAAAAATAGCACTTTCTTAGATTTAGTGTCAAATTTTATTCTCTTGCAAATTGTTTATTAATTATGTGAGCAAAGTACTCCTTATACTGAAAAACTACAATTTTGCTGATCTGCACTAAAATAAAATTTCCATTGCAGGATTAACAAATTCAAATAACCAGTGCATTTCAATTAAATAGCACTTTCTTAGATTTAGACTTATACTGAAAACATCAATTTCCAGTAGAGGAGTAACAAATTTTTATAGCCAGCACATTTCGAACAAATAGCACTTTCTTAGATTCAAACTTAAAGTCGATTTTCTTGCAAATTGTATTATAATTATGTGAGCAAGGTACCGCTTATATTGAAAAACATCAATTTTGCTGATCTTTTCTGAAATTTTCATTACAGGATTAACAAATTCAAACAATTAGTGCATTTCAATTAAATAGCACTTTCTTAGATTTAGACTTATACTGAAAAACATCAATTTTGCTGATCTGCGCAAAAGAAAAATTTCCATTAGAGGAGTAACAAATTCAATATACTGAAATTATATATTAGTTATGTGAGCAAGGTACCCCTTATACTGAAAAACATCAGTTTTGCTGATCTGCGCTAAAATAAAATTTCCATTACAGGATTAACAAATTAAAACAATTAGTGCATTTCAATTAAATTGCACTTTCTTAGATTTAGACTTATACTGAAACTCATCCATTTCCATAAGGGGAGTAACAAATTTTTATAACCAACACATTTCGAACAAATAGCACTTTCTTAGATTAAAACTTAAAGTCGATTTTCTTGCGAATTGCATACTAGTTATGTGAGCAAGGTACTGCTTATACTAAAAAACATCAATTTTGCTGATCTGCGCTTAAGAAAAATTTCCATTACAGTATTAACAAATTCATATAACCAGTGCATTTCAATTAAATAGCACTTTCTTAGATTTAGACTTATACTGAAAAACATCAATTTACAGTAGGGGAGTAACAAATTTTTATAACCAGCACATTTCGAACAAATAGCACTTTCTTAGATTCAAACTTAAAGTCGATTTTCTTGCAAATTGTATATTAATTATGTGCGCAAGGTACCGCTTATATTGAAAAACATCAATTTTGCTGATCTGCGCTAAAATAAAATTTCCATTAGATTAGTAAAAATTCAACGTCGATTTTCTTGCAAATTATATTATATATTAGTTATGTGAGCAAGGTACCGCTTATACTGAAAAACATCAATTTTGCTGATCTGCGCTTAAGAAAATTTCCATTACAGTATTAACAAATTCAAGTAACTAGTGAATTTCAAATAAATATTACTTTCTTAGAGTAAGACTTATACTGAAAAACATCAATCTTACTGATCTGTGCTAAAATAAAATTTCCATTACAGGATTAACAAATTAAAACAATTAGTGCATTTCAATTAAATTGCACTTTCTTAGATTTAGACTTATACTGAAACTCATCCATTTCCAGTAGGGGAGTAACAAATTTTTATAACCAGCACATTTCGAACAAATAGCACTTTCTTAGATTCAAACTTAAAGTCGATTTTCTTGCGAATTGTATACTAGTTATGTGAGCAAGGTACTGCTTATACTAAAAAACATCAATTTTGCTGATCTGCGCTAAAATAAAATTTCCATTAGATTAGTAAAAATTCAACGTCGATTTTCTTGCAAATTATATTATATATTAGTTATGTGAGCAAGGTACCCCTTATACTGAAAAACATCAGTTTTGCTGATCTGCGCTAAAATAAGATTTCCATTACAGGATTAACAAATTAAAACAATTAGTGCATTTCAATTAAATTGCACTTTCTTAGATTTAGACTTATACTGAAACTCATCCATTTCCAGTAGGGGAGTAACAAATTTTTATAACCAGCACATTTCGAACAAATAGCACTTTCTTAGATTCAAACTTAAAGTCGATTTTCTTGCAAATTGTATATTAATTATGTGAGCAAGATACCGCTTATATTGAAAAACATCAATTTTGCTGATCTGCGCTAAAATAAAATTTCCATTAGATTAGTAAAAATTCAACGTCGATTTTCTTGCAAATTATATTATATATTAGTTATGTGAGCAAGGTACCGCTTATACTGAAAAACATCAATTTTGCTGATCTGCGCTTAAGAAAATTTCCATTACAGTATTAACAAATTCAAGTAACTAGTGAATTTCAAATAAATATTACTTTCTTAGAGTAAGACTTATACTGAAAAACATCAATCTTACTGATCTGTGCTAAAGTAAAATTTTCATGTTATTGTATTATTAACATGCATTTCAAAAAAATAGCACTTTCTTAGATTTAGAGTCAAAGTTTATTTTCTTGCAAATTGTATATTAATTATGTGAGCAAGGTACCGCTTATACTGAAAAACATCAATTTTGCTGATCTGCGCTTAAGAAAATTTCCATTACAGTATTAGCAAATTCAAAAAACCAGTGAATTTCAAATAAATATTACTTTCTTATATAAAGACTTATACTGAAAAACATAAATCTTACTGATCTGTGCTAAAGTAAAATTTTCATGTTTTTGCATTATTAACATGCATTTCAAAAAAATAGCACTTTCTTAGATTTAGAGTCAAAGTTTATTTTCTTGCAAATTGTATATTAATTATGTGAGCAAGGTACCGCTTATACTGAAAAACATCAATTTTGCTGATCTGCACTAAAATAAAATTTCCATTACAGGATTAACAAATTCAAATGACCAGTGCATTTCAATTAAATAGCACTTTCTTAGATTTAGACTTATACTGAAAAACATCAATTTCCAGTAGGGGAGTAACAAATTTTTATAACCAGCACATTTCGAACAAATAGCACTTTCTTAGATTCAAACTTAAAGTCGATTTTCCTGCATATTGTGTATTAATTATGTGAGCAAGTTACCGCTTATATTGAAAAACATCAATTTTGCTGATCTGCGCTTAAGAAAAATTTCCATTACAGTATTAACAAATTCAAGTAACCAGTAAATTTCAAATAAATATTACTTTCTTATATAAAGACTTATACTGAAAAACATCAATCTTACTGATCTGTGCTAAAGTAAAATTTTCATGTTATTGCATTATTAACATGCATTTCAAAAAATAGCACTTTCTTAGATTTAGAGTCAAAGTTTATTTTCTTGCAAATTGTATATTAATTATTTGAGCGAGGTACCGCTTATACTGAAAAACGTCAATTTTACTGATCTGCGCTAAAATAAAATTTCCATTACAGGATTAACCAATTCAAATAACCAGTGCATTTCAATTAAATTGCACTTTCTTAGATTTAGACTTATACTGAAACTCATCCATTTCCATAAGGGGAGTAACAAATTTTTATAACTAACACATTTCGAACAAATAGCACTTTCTTAGATTTAAACTTAAAGTCGATTTTCTTGCAAATTGTATATTAATTATGTGAGCAAGGTACCGCTTATATTGAAAAACATCAATTTTGCTGATCTGCGCTAATGAAAAATTTCCATTAGAGGAGTAACAAATTCAAATGACCAGTGCATTTCAATTAAATAGCACTTTCTTAGATTTAGACTTATACTGAAAAACATCAATTTCCAGTAGGGGAGAAACAAATTTTTATAACCAGCACATTTCGAACAAATAGCACTTTCTTAGATTCAAACTTAAAGTCGATTTTCCTGCATATTGTATATTAATTATGTGAGCAAGGTACCGCTTATATTGAAAAACATCAATTTTGCTGATCTGCACTACAATAAAATTTCCATTACAGGATTAACAAATTCAAATGACCAGTGCATTTCAATTAAATAGCACTTTCTTAGATTTAGACTTTTACTGAAAAACATCAATTTCCAGTAGGGGAGTAACAAATTTTTATAACCAGCACATTTCGAACAAATAGCACTTTCTTAGATTCAAACTTAAAGTCGATTTTCCGGCATATTGTATATTAGTTATGTGAGCAAGGTACCGCTTATACTGAAAAACATCAATTTTACTGATCTGCGCTAAAATAAAATTTCCATTACAGGATTAACAAATTCAAATAACCAGTGCATTTCAATTAAATTGCACTTTCTTAGATTTAGACTTATACTGAAACTCATCCATTTCCATAAGGGGAGTAACAAATTTTTATAACTAACACATTTCGAACAAATAGCACTTTCTTAGATTCAAACTTAAAGTCGATTTTCTTGCAAATTGTATATTAATTATGTGAGCAAGGTACCGCTTATATTGAAAAGCATCAATTTTGCTGATCTGCGTTAAAATAAAATTTCCATTAGAGGAGTAAAAATTCAACGTCGATTTTCTTGCAAATTAGATTATATATTAGTTATGTGAGCAAGGTACCGCTTATACTGAAAAACATCAATTTTGCTGATCTGCGCTTAAGAAAAATTTCCATTACAGTATTAACAAATTCAAGTAACCAGTGAATTTCAAATAAATATTACTTTCTTATATAAAGACTTATACTGAAAAACATCAATCTTACTGATCTGTGCTAAAGTAAAATTTTCATGTTATTGCATTATTAACATGCATTTCAAAAAAATAGCACTTTCTTAGATTTAGAGTCAAAGTTTATTTTCTTGCAAATTGTATATTAATTATTTGAGCAAGGTACCGCTTATACTGAAAAACATCAATTTTACTGTAATTTTAATTAATTAATAATTACTGTGTGTAATTTTAAAGTAAAATTTTCATGTTATTGTATTTATAACATGCATTTCAAAAAAATAGCACTTTCTTAGATTTATAGTCAAAGTTTATTTTCTTGCAAATTGTATATTAATTATGTGAGCAAGGTACCGCTTATACTGAGAAACATCAAATTTGCTCATCTGCGCTTAAGAAAATTTCCATTACAGTAATAGCAAATTCAAGTAACCAGTGAATTTCAAATAAATATTACTTTCTTATATAAAGACTTATACTGAAAAACATCAATCTTACTGATCTGTGCTAAAGTAAAATTTTCATGTTGTTGCATTATTAACATGCATTTCAAAAAAATAGCACTTTCTTAGATTTAGAGTCAAAGTTTATTTTCTTGCAAATTATATATTAATTATTTGAGCAAGGTACCGCTTATACTGAAAAACGTCAATTTTACTGATCTGCACTAAAATAAAATTTCCATTACAGGATTAACAAATTCAAATAACCAGTGCATTTCAATTAAATTGCACTTTCTTAGATTTAGACTTATACTGAAACTCATCCATTTCCATAAGAGGAGTAAAAAATTTTTATAACCAGCACATTTCGAAAAAATAGCACTTTCTTAGGTTCAAACTTAAAGTCAATTTTCTTGCGAATTGTATATTAATTATGTGAGCAAGGTACCGCTTATATTGAAAAACATCAATTTTGCTGATCTGCGCTAATGAAAAATTTCCATTACAGTATTAACAAATTCAAGTAACCAGTGAATTTCAAATAAATATTACTTTCTTATATAAAGACTTATACTGAAAAACATCAATCTTACTGATCTGTGCTAAAGTAAAATTTTCATGTTATTGCATTATTAACATGCATTTCAAAAAAATAGCACTTTCTTAGATTTAGAGTCAAAGTTTATTTTCTTGCAAATTGTATATTAATTATTTAAGCAAGGTACCGCTTATACTGAAAAACGTCAATTTTACTGATCTGCGCTAAAATAAAATTTCCATTACAGGATTAACAAATTCAAATAACCAGTGCATTTCAATTAAATTGCACTTTCTTAGATTTAGACTTATACTGAAACTCATCCATTTCCATAAGGGGAGTAACAAATTTTTATAACTAACACATTTCGAACAAATAGCACTTTCTTAGATTCAAACTTAAAGTCGATTTTCTTGCAAATTGTATATTAATTATGTGAGCAAGGTACCGCTTATATTGAAAAACATCAATTTTGCTGATCTGCGCTAATGAAAAATTTCCATTAGAGGAGTAACAAATTCAACGTCGATTTTCTTGCTAATTATATATAAGTTATGTAAGCAAGGTACCTCTTATACTGAAAAACATCAATTTTGCTGATCTGCACTAAAATAAAATTTCCATTACAGGATTAACAAATTCAAATGACCAGTGCATTTCAATTAAATAGCACTTTCTTAGATTTAGACCTATACTGAAAAACATCAATTTCCAGTAGGGGAGTAACAAATTTTTATAACCAGCACATTTCGAACAAATAGCACTTTCTTAGATTCAAACTTAAAGTTGATTTTCTTGCAAATTGTATGTTAATTATGTGAGCAAGGTACCGCTTATACTGAAAAACATCAATTTTGCTGATCTGCGCTTAAGAAAAATTTCCATTACAGTATTAACAAATTCAAGTAACCAGTGAATTTCAAATAAATATTACTTTCTTATATAAAGACTTATACTGAAAAACATCAATCTTACTGATCTGTGCTAAAGTAAAATTTTCATGTTATTGCATTATTAACATGCATTTCAAAAAAATAGCACTTTCTTAGATTTAGAGTCAAAGTTTATTTTCTTGCAAATTGTATATTAATTATTTGAGCAAGGTACCGCTTATACTGAAAAACGTCAATTTTACTGATCTGCGCTAAAATAAAATTTCCATTACAGGATTAACAAATTCAAATAACCAGTGCATTTCAATTAAATTGCACTTTCTTAGATTTAGACTTATACTGAAACTCATCCATTTCCATAAGGGGAGTAACAAATTTTTATAACTAACACATTTCGAACAAATAGCACTTTCTTAGATTCAAACTTAAAGTCGATTTTCTTGCAAATTGTATATTAATTATGTGAGCAAGGTACCGCTTATACTGAAAAACATCAATTTTGCTGATCTGCGCTAAAATAAAATTTCCATTAGAGGAGTAACAAATTCAACGTCGATTTTCTTGCAAATTATATATTAGTTATGTGAGCAAGGTACCCCTTATACTGAAAAACATCAATTTTGCTGATCTGCGCTTAAGAAATTTTCCATTACAGTATTAACAAATTCAAGTAACCAGTGAATTTCAAATGAATATCACTTTCTTATATAAAGACTTATACTGAAAAACATCAATGCTACTGATCTGTGCTAAAGTAAAATTTTCATGTTATTGTATTTATAACATGCATTTCAAAAAAATAGCACTTTCTTAGATTTATAGTCAAAGTTTATTTTCTTGCAAATTGTATATTAATTATGTGAGCAAGGTACCGCTTATACTGAGAAACATCAAATTTGCTCATCTGCGCTTAAGAAAATTTCCATTACAGTAATAGCAAATTCAAGTAACCAGTGAATTTCAAATAAATATTACTTTCTTATATAAAGACTTATACTGAAAAACATCAATCTTACTGATCTGTGCTAAAGTAAAATTTTCATGTTGTTGCATTATTAACATGCATTTCAAAAAAATAGCACTTTCTTAGATTTAGAGTCAAAGTTTATTTTCTTGCAAATTATATATTAATTATTTGAGCAAGGTACCGCTTATACTGAAAAACGTCAATTTTACTGATCTGCGCTAAAATAAAATTTCCATTACAGGATTAACAAATTCAAATAACCAGTGCATTTCAATTAAATTGCACTTTCTTAGATTTAGACTTATACTGAAACTCATCCATTTCCATAAGGGGAGTAAAAAATTTTTATAACCAGCACATTTCGAAAAAATAGCACTTTCTTAGATTCAAACTTAAAGTCGATTTTCTTGCGAATTGTATATTAATTATGTGAGCAAGGTACCGCTTATACTGAAAAACATCAATTTTGCTGATCTGCACTTAAGAAAAATTTACATTACAGTATTAACAAATTCAAGTAACCAGTGAATTTCAAATAAATATTACTTTCTTATATAAAGACTTATACTGAAAAACATCAATCTTACTGATCTGTGCTAAAGTAAAATTTTCATGTTATTGCATTATTAACATGCATTTCAAAAAAATAGCACTTTCTTAGATTTAGAGTCAAAGTTTATTTTCTTGCAAATTGTATATTAATTATTTGAGCAAGGTACCGCTTATACTGAAAAACGTCAATTTTACTGATCTGCGCTAAAATAAAATTTCCATTACAGGATTAACAAATTCAAATAACCAGTGCATTTCAATTAAATTGCACTTTCTTAGATTTAGACTTATACTGAAACTCATCCATTTCCATAAGGGGAGTAACAAATTTTTATAACTAATACATTTCGAACAAATAGCACTTTCTTAGATTCAAACTTCAAGTCGATTTTCTTGCAAATTGTATATTAATTATGTGAGCAAGGTACCGCTTATATTGAAAAACATCAATTTTGCTGATCTGCGCTAATGAAAAATTTCCATTAGAGGAGTAACAAATTCAACGTCGATTTTCTTGCTAATTATTTATAAGTTATGTAAGCAAGGTACCTCTTATACTGAAAAACATCAATTTTGCTGATCTGCACTAAAATAAAATTTCCATTACAGGATTAACAAATTCAAATGACCAGTGCATTTCAATTAAATAGCACTTTCTTAGATTTAGTCCTATACTGAAAAACATCAATTTCCAGTAGGGGAGTAACAAATTTTTATAACCAGCACATTTCGAACAAATAGCACTTTCTTAGATTCAAACTTAAAGTTGATTTTCTTGCAAATTGTATGTTAATTATGTGAGCAAGGTACCGCTTATACTGAAAAACATCAATTTTGCTGATCTGCGCTTAAGAAAAATTTCCATTACAGTATTAACAAATTCAAGTAACCAGTGAATTTCAAATAAATATTACTTTCTTATATAAAGACTTATACTGAAAAACATCAATCTTACTGATCTGTGCTAAAGTAAAATTTTCATGTTATTGCATTATTAACATGCATTTCAAAAAAATAGCACTTTCTTAGATTTAGAGTCAAAGTTTATTTTCTTGCAAATTGTATATTAATTATTTGAGCAAGGTACCGCTTATACTGAAAAACGTCAATTTTACTGATCTGCGCTAAAATAAAATTTCCATTACAGGATTAACAAATTCAAATAACCAGTGCATTTCAATTAAATTGCACTTTCTTAGATTTAGACTTATACTGAAACTCATCCATTTCCATAAGGGGAGTGACAAATTTTTATAACCAGCACATTTCGAAAAAATAGCACTTTCTTAGATTCAAACTTAAAGTCGATTTTCTTGCGAATTGTATATTAATTATGTGAGCAAGGTACCGCTTATACTGAAAAACATCAATTTTGCTGATCTGCGCTAAAATAAAATTTCCATTAGAGGAGTAACAAATTCAACGTCGATTTTCCTGCATATTGTATATTAATTATGTGAGCAAGGTACCGCTTATATTGAAAAACATCAATTTTGCTGATCTGCACTAAAATAAAATTTCCATTACAGGATTAACAAATTCAAATGACCAGTGCATTTCAATTAAATAGCACTTTCTTAGATTCAAACTTAAAGTCGATTTTCTTGCAAATTGTATATTAATTATGTGAGCAAGGTACCGCTTATATTGAAAAACATCAATTTTGCTGATCTGCGTTAAAATAAAATTTCCATTAGAGGAGTAAAAATTCAACGTCGATTTTCTTGCAAATTAGATTATATATTAGTTATGTGAGCAAGGTACCGCTTATACTGAAAAACATCAATTTTGCTGATCTGCACTAAAATAAAATTTCAATTACAGGATTAACAAATTCAAATGACCAGTGCATTTCAATTAAATAGCACTTTCTTAGATTTAGACCTATACTGAAAAACATCAATTTCCAGTAGGGGAGTAACAAATTTTTATAATCAGCACGTTTCGAACAAATAGCACTTTCTTAGATTCAAACTTAAAGTTGATTTTCTTGCAAATTGTATGTTAATTATGTGAGCAAGGTACCGCTTATACTGAAAAACATCAATTTTGCTGATCTGCGCTTAAGAAAAATTTCCATTACAGTATTAACAAATTCAAGTAACCAGTGACTTTCAAATGAATATTACTTTCTTATATAAAGACTTATACTGAAAAACATCAATCTTACTGATCTGTGCTAAAGTAAAATTTTCATGTTATTGCATTATTAACATGCATTTCAAAAAAATAGCACTTTCTTAGATTGAGAGTCAAAGTTTATTTTCTTGCAAATTGTATATTAATTATTTGAGCAAGGTACCGCTTATACTGAAAAACGTCAATTTTACTGATCTGCGCTAAAATAAAATTTCCATTACAGGATTAACAAATTCAAATAACCAGTGCATTTCAATTAAATTGCACTTTCTTAGATTTAGACTTATACTGAAACTCATCCATTTCCATAAGGGGAGTAACAAATTTTTATAACTAGCACATTTCGAACAAATAGCACTTTCTTAGATTCAAACTTAAAGTCGATTTTCTTGCAAATTGTATATTAATTATGTGAGCAAGGTACCGCTTATACTGAAAAACATCAATTTTGCTGATCTGCGCTTAAGAAAAATTTCCATTACAGTATTAACAAATTCAAGTAACCAGTGAATTTCAAATTAATATTACTTTCTTATATAAAGACTTATACTGAAAAACATCAATTTTACTGATCTGTGCTAAAGTAAAATTTTCATGTTTTTGCATTATTAACATGCATTTCAAAAAAATAGCACTTTCCTAGATTTAGAGTCAAAGTTTATTTTCTTGCAAATTGTATATTAATTATGTGAGCAAGGTACCGCTTATACTGAAAAACATCAATTTTGCTGATCTGCACTAAAATAAAATTTCCATTACAGGATTAACAAATTCAAATGACCAGTGCATTTCAATTAAATATCACTTTCTTAGATTTAGACTTATACTGAAAAACATCAATTTCCAGTAGGGGAGTAACAAATTTTTATAACCAGCACATTTCGAACAAATAGCACTTTCTTAGATTCAAACTTAAAGTCGATTCTCTTGCAAATTGTATATTAATTATGTGAGCAAGGTACCGCTTATATTGAAAAACATCAATTTTGCTGATCTGCGCCAATGAAAAATTTTCATTAGAGGAGTAACAAATTCAACGTCGATTTTCTTGCAAATTATATATAAGTTATGTGAGCAAGGTACCCCTTATACTGAAAAATATTAATTTTGCTGATCTGCGCTAAAATAAAATTTCCGTTACAGCATTAACAAATTCAAATAACCAGTGCATTTAAATTAAATAGCACTTTCTTAGATTTAGACTTATATTGAAACACATCAATTTCCATTAGGGGAGTAATAAATTTTTATAACCAGCACATTTCGAACAAATAGCACTTTCTTAGATTCAAACTTAAAGTCGATTTTCTTGCAAATTGTATGTTAATTATGTGAGCAAGGTACCGCTTATACTGAAAAACATCAATTTTGCTGATCTGCGCTTAAGAAAAATTTCCATTACAGTATTAACAAATTCAAGTAACCAGTGAATTTCAAATAAATATCACTTTCTTATATAAAGACTTATACTGAAAAACATCAATTTTACTGATCTGTGCTAAAGTAAAATTTTCATGTTTTTGCATTATTAACATGCATTTCAAAAAAATAGCACTTTCCTAGATTTAGAGTCAAAGTTTATTTTCTTGCAAATTGTATATTAATTATGTGAGCAAGGTACCACTTATACTGAAAAACATCAATTTTACTGATCTCTGCTAAAGTAAAATTTTCATGTTATTGCATTATTAACATGCATTTCAAAAAAATAGCACTTTCTTAGATTTAGAGTCAAAGTTTATTTTCTTGCAAATTGTATATTAATTATGTGAGCAAGGTACCGCTTATACTGAAAAACATCAATTTTGCTGATCTGCGCTTAAGAAAAATTTCCATTACAGTATTAACAAATTCAAGTAACCAGTGAATTTCAAATTAATATTACTTTCTTATATAAAGACTTATACTGAAAAACATCAATTTTACTGATCTGTGCTAAAGTAAAATTTTCATGTTTTTGCATTATTAACATGCATTTCAAAAAAATAGCACTTTCCTAGATTTAGAGTCAAAGTTTATTTTCTTGCAAGTTGTATATTAATTATGTGAGCAAGGTACCACTTATACTGAAAAACATCAATTTTGCTGATCTGCGCTTAAGAAAATTTCCTTTACAGTATTAGCAAATTCAAAAAACCAGTGAATTTCAAATAAATATTAGTTTCTTATATAAAGACTTATACTGAAAAATATCAATTTTACTGATCTGTGCTAAAGTAAAATTTTCATGTTTTTGCATTATTAACATGCATTTCAAAAAAATAGCACTTTCTTAGATTTAGAGTCAAAGTTTATTTTCTTGCAAATTGTATATTAATTATGTGAGCAAGGTACCGCTTATACTGAAAAACATCAATTTTGCTGATCTGCGCTTAAGAAAAATTTCCATTACAGTATAAACAAATTCAAGTAACCAGTGAATTTCAAATAAATATTACTTTCTTAGAGTAAGACTTATACTGAAAAATATCAATCTTACTGATCTGTGCTAAAGTAAAATTTTCATGTTATTGTATTATTAATATGCATTTCAAAAAAATAGCTTTTTCTTAAATTTAGAGTCAAAGTTTATTTTCTTGCAAATTGTATATTAATTATTTGAGCAAGGTACCGCTTATACTGAAAAACGTCAATTTTACTGATCTGCGCTAAAATAAAATTTCCATTACAGGATTAACAAATTCAAATAACCAGTGCATTTCAATTAAATTGCACTTTCTTAGATTTAGACTTATACTGAAACTCATCCATTTCCATAAGGGGAGTAACAAATTTTTATAACTAGCACATTTCGAACAAATAGCACTTTCTTAGATTCAAACTTAAAGTCGATTTTCTTGCAAATTGTATATTAATTATGTGAGCAAGGTACCGCTTATACTGAAAAACATCAATTTTGCTGATCTGCGCTTAAGAAAAATTTCCATTACAGTATTAACAAATTCAAGTAACCAGTGAATTTCAAATTAATATTACTTTCTTATATAAAGACTTATACTGAAAAACATCAATTTTACTGATCTGTGCTAAAGTAAAATTTTCATGTTTTTGCATTATTAACATGCATTTCAAAAAAATAGCACTTTCCTAGATTTAGAGTCAAAGTTTATTTTCTTGCAAATTGTATATTAATTATGTGAGCAAGGTACCGCTTATACTGAAAAACATCAATTTTGCTGATCTGCACTAAAATAAAATTTCCATTACAGGATTAACAAATTCAAATGACCAGTGCATTTCAATTAAATATCACTTTCTTAGATTTAGACTTATACTGAAAAACATCAATTTCCAGTAGGGGAGTAACAAATTTTTATAACCAGCACATTTCGAACAAATAGCACTTTCTTAGATTCAAACTTAAAGTCGATTCTCTTGCAAATTGTATATTAATTATGTGAGCAAGGTACCGCTTATATTGAAAAACATCAATTTTGCTGATCTGCGCCAATGAAAAATTTTCATTAGAGGAGTAACAAATTCAACGTCGATTTTCTTGCAAATTATATATAAGTTATGTGAGCAAGGTACCCCTTATACTGAAAAATATTAATTTTGCTGATCTGCGCTAAAATAAAATTTCCGTTACAGCATTAACAAATTCAAATAACCAGTGCATTTAAATTAAATAGCACTTTCTTAGATTTAGACTTATATTGAAACACATCAATTTCCATTAGGGGAGTAATAAATTTTTATAACCAGCACATTTCGAACAAATAGCACTTTCTTAGATTCAAACTTAAAGTCGATTTTCTTGCGAATTGTATATTAATTATGTGAGCAAGGTACCCCTTATACTGAAAAACATCAATTTTGCTGATCTGCGCTTAAGAAGTTTTCCATTACAGTATTAACAAATTCAAGTAACCAGTGAATTTCAAATAAATATCACTTTCTTATATAAAGACTTATACTGAAAAACATCAATCTTACTGATCTGTGCTAAAGTAAAATTTTCATGTTATTGTATTATTAACATGCATTTCAAAAAAATAGCACTTTCTTAGATTTAGAGTCAAAGTTTATTTTCTTGCAAGGTACCGCTTATACTGAAAAACATCATTTTTGCTGATCTGCGCTTAAGAAAATTTCCATTACAGTATAAACAAATTCAAGTAACCAGTGAATTTCAAATAAATATTACTTTCTTAGAGTAAGACTTATACTGAAAAACATCAATTTTACTGATCTCTGCTAAAGTAAAATTTTCATGTTATTGCATTATAAACATGCATTTCAAAAAAATAGCACTTTCTTAGATTTAGAGTCAAAGTTTATTTTCTTGCAAATTGTATATTAATTATGTGAGCAAGGTACCGCTTATACTGAAAAACATCAATTTTGCTGATCTGCGCTTAAGAAAAATTTCCATTACAGTATTAACAAATTCAAGTAACCAGTGAATTTCAAATTAATATTACTTTCTTATATAAAGACTTATACTGAAAAACATCAATTTTACTGATCTGTGCTAAAGTAAAATTTTCATGTTTTTGCATTATTAATATGCATTTCAAAAAAATAGCACTTTCCTAGATTTAGAGTCAAAGTTTATTTTCTTGCAAGTTGTATATTAATTATGTGAGCAAGGTACCACTTATACTGAAAAACATCAATTTTGCTGATCTGCGCTTAAGAAAATTTCCTTTACAGTATTAGCAAATTCAAAAAACCAGTGAATTTCAAATAAATATTAGTTTCTTATATAAAGACTTATACTGAAAAATATCAATTTTACTGATCTGTGCTAAAGTAAAATTTTCATGTTTTTGCATTATTAACATGCATTTCAAAAAAATAGCACTTTCTTAGATTTAGAGTCAAAGTTTATTTTCTTGCAAATTGTATATTAATTATGTGAGCAAGGTACCGCTTATACTGAAAAACATCAATTTTGCTGATCTGCGCTTAAGAAAAATTTCCATTACAGTATAAACAAATTCAAGTAACCAGTGAATTTCAAATAAATATTACTTTCTTAGAGTAAGACTTATACTGAAAAATATCAATCTTACTGATCTGTGCTAAAGTAAAATTTTCATGTTATTGTATTATTAATATGCATTTCAAAAAAATAGCTTTTTCTTAAATTTAGAGTCAAAGTTTATTTTCTTGCAAATTGTATATTAATTATTTGAGCAAGGTACCGCTTATACTGAAAAACGTCAATTTTACTGATCTGCGCTAAAATAAAATTTCCATTACAGGATTAACAAATTCAAATAACCAGTGCATTTCAATTAAATTGCACTTTCTTAGATTTAGACTTATACTGAAACTCATCCATTTCCATAAGGGGAGTAACAAATTTTTATAACTAGCACATTTCGAACAAATAGCACTTTCTTAGATTCAAACTTAAAGTCGATTTTCTTGCAAATTGTATATTAATTATGTGAGCAAGGTACCGCTTATACTGAAAAACATCAATTTTGCTGATCTGCGCTTAAGAAAAATTTCCATTACAGTATTAACAAATTCAAGTAACCAGTGAATTTCAAATTAATATTACTTTCTTATATAAAGACTTATACTGAAAAACATCAATTTTACTGATCTGTGCTAAAGTAAAATTTTCATGTTTTTGCATTATTAACATGCATTTCAAAAAAATAGCACTTTCCTAGATTTAGAGTCAAAGTTTATTTTCTTGCAAATTGTATATTAATTATGTGAGCAAGGTACCGCTTATACTGAAAAACATCAATTTTGCTGATCTGCACTAAAATAAAATTTCCATTACAGGATTAACAAATTCAAATGACCAGTGCATTTCAATTAAATATCACTTTCTTAGATTTAGACTTATACTGAAAAACATCAATTTCCAGTAGGGGAGTAACAAATTTTTATAACCAGCACATTTCGAACAAATAGCACTTTCTTAGATTCAAACTTAAAGTCGATTCTCTTGCAAATTGTATATTAATTATGTGAGCAAGGTACCGCTTATATTGAAAAACATCAATTTTGCTGATCTGCGCCAATGAAAAATTTTCATTAGAGGAGTAACAAATTCAACGTCGATTTTCTTGCAAATTATATATAAGTTATGTGAGCAAGGTACCCCTTATACTGAAAAATATTAATTTTGCTGATCTGCGCTAAAATAAAATTTCCGTTACAGCATTAACAAATTCAAATAACCAGTGCATTTAAATTAAATAGCACTTTCTTAGATTTAGACTTATATTGAAACACATCAATTTCCATTAGGGGAGTAATAAATTTTTATAACCAGCACATTTCGAACAAATAGCACTTTCTTAGATTCAAACTTAAAGTCGATTTTCTTGCGAATTGTATATTAATTATGTGAGCAAGGTACCCCTTATACTGAAAAACATCAATTTTGCTGATCTGCGCTTAAGAAGTTTTCCATTACAGTATTAACAAATTCAAGTAACCAGTGAATTTCAAATAAATATCACTTTCTTATATAAAGACTTATACTGAAAAACATCAATCTTACTGATCTGTGCTAAAGTAAAATTTTCATGTTATTGCATTATTAACATGCATTTCAAAAAAATAGCACTTTCTTAGATTTAGAGTCAAAGTTTATTTTCTTGCAAATTGTATATTAATTATGTGAGCAAGGTACCGCTTATACTGAAAAACATCAATTTTGCTGATCTGCGCTTAAGAAAAATTTCCATTACAGCATAAACAAATTCAAGTAACCAGTGAATTTCAAATAAATATTACTTTCTTAGAGTAAGACTTATACTGAAAAACATCAATTTTACTGATCTCTGCTAAAGTAAAATTTTCATGTTATTGCATTATTAACATGCATTTCAAAAAAATAGCACTTTCTTAGATTTAGAGTCAAAGTTTATTTTCTTGCAAATTGTATATTAATTATGTGAGCAAGGTACCGCTTATACTGAAAAACATCAATTTTGCTGATCTGCGCTTAAGAAAAATTTCCATTACAGTATTAACAAATTCAAGTAACCAGTGAATTTCAAATTAATATTACTTTCTTATATAAAGACTTATACTGAAAAACATCAATTTTACTGATCTGTGCTAAAGTAAAATTTTCATGTTATTGTATTATTAACATGCATTTCAAAAAAATAGCACTTTCTTAGATTTAGAGTCAAAGTTTATTTTCTTGCAAGGTACCGCTTATACTGAAAAACATCATTTTTGCTGATCTGCGCTTAAGAAAATTTCCATTACAGTATAAACAAATTCAAGTAACCAGTGAATTTCAAATAAATATTACTTTCTTAGAGTAAGACTTATACTGAAAAACATCAATTTTACTGATCTCTGCTAAAGTAAAATTTTCATGTTATTGCATTATTAACATGCATTTCAAAAAAATAGCACTTTCTTAGATTTAGAGTCAAAGTTTATTTTCTTGCAAATTGTATATTAATTATGTGAGCAAGGTACCGCTTATACTGAAAAACATCAATTTTGCTGATCTGCGCTTAAGAAAAATTTCCATTACAGTATTAACAAATTCAAGTAACCAGTGAATTTCAAATTAATATTACTTTCTTATATAAAGACTTATACTGAAAAACATCAATTTTACTGATCTGTGCTAAAGTAAAATTTTCATGTTTTTGCATTATTAACATGCATTTCAAAAAAATAGCACTTTCCTAGATTTAGAGTCAAAGTTTATTTTCTTGCAAGTTGTATATTAATTATGTGAGCAAGGTACCACTTATACTGAAAAACATCAATTTTGCTGATCTGCGCTTAAGAAAATTTCCTTTACAGTATTAGCAAATTCAAAAAACCAGTGAATTTCAAATAAATATTAGTTTCTTATATAAAGACTTATACTGAAAAATATCAATTTTACTGATCTGTGCTAAAGTAAAATTTTCATGTTTTTGCATTATTAACATGCATTTCAAAAAAATAGCACTTTCTTAGATTTAGAGTCAAAGTTTATTTTCTTGCAAATTGTATATTAATTATGTGAGCAAGGTACCGCTTATACTGAAAAACATCAATTTTGCTGATCTGCGCTTAAGAAAAATTTCCATTACAGCATAAACAAATTCAAGTAACCAGTGAATTTCAAATAAATATTACTTTCTTAGAGTAAGACTTATACTGAAAAATATCAATCTTACTGATCTGTGCTAAAGTAAAATTTTCATGTTATTGGATTATTAATATGCATTTCAAAAAAATAGCTTTTTCTTAAATTTAGAGTCAAAGTTTATTTTCTTGCAAATTGTATATTAATTATTTGAGCAAGGTACCGCTTATACTGAAAAACGTCAATTTTACTGATCTGCGCTAAAATAAAATTTCCATTACAGGATTAACAAATTCAAATAACCATTGCATTTCAATTAAATTGCACTTTCTTAGATTTAGACTTATACTGAAACTCATCCATTTCCATAAGGGGAGTAACAAATTTTTATAACTAGCACATTTCGAACAAATAGCACTTTCTTAGATTCAAACTTAAAGTCGATTTTCTTGCAAATTGTATATTAATTATGTGAGCAAGGTACCGCTTATACTGAAAAACATCAATTTTGCTGATCTGCGCTTAAGAAAAATTTCCATTACAGTATTAACAAATTCAAGTAACCAGTGAATTTCAAATTAATATTACTTTCTTATATAAAGACTTATACTGAAAAACATCAATTTTACTGATCTGTGCTAAAGTAAAATTTTCATGTTTTTGCATTATTAACATGCATTTCAAAAAAATAGCACTTTCCTAGATTTAGAGTCAAAGTTTATTTTCTTGCAAATTGTATATTAATTATGTGAGCAAGGTACCGCTTATACTGAAAAACATCAATTTTGCTGATCTGCACTAAAATAAAATTTCCATTACAGGATTAACAAATTCAAATGACCAGTGCATTTCAATTAAATATCACTTTCTTAGATTTAGACTTATACTGAAAAACATCAATTTCCAGTAGGGGAGTAACAAATTTTTATAACCAGCACATTTCGAACAAATAGCACTTTCTTAGATTCAAACTTAAAGTCGATTCTCTTGCAAATTGTATATTAATTATGTGAGCAAGGTACCGCTTATATTGAAAAACATCAATTTTGCTGATCTGCGCCAATGAAAAATTTTCATTAGAGGAGTAACAAATTCAACGTCGATTTTCTTGCAAATTATATATAAGTTATGTGAGCAAGGTACCCCTTATACTGAAAAATATTAATTTTGCTGATCTGCGCTAAAATAAAATTTCCGTTACAGCATTAACAAATTCAAATAACCAGTGCATTTAAATTAAATAGCACTTTCTTAGATTTAGACTTATATTGAAACACATCAATTTCCATTAGGGGAGTAATAAATTTTTATAACCAGCACATTTCGAACAAATAGCACTTTCTTAGATTCAAACTTAAAGTCGATTTTCTTGCGAATTGTATATTAATTATATGAGCAAGGTACCCCTTATACTGAAAAACATCAATTTTGCTGATCTGCGCTTAAGAAGTTTTCCATTACAGTATTAACAAATTCAAGTAACCAGTGAATTTCAAATAAATATCACTTTCTTATATAAAGACTTATACTGAAAAACATCAATCTTACTGATCTGTGCTAAAGTAAAATTTTCATGTTATTGTATTATTAACATGCATTTCAAAAAAATAGCACTTTCTTAGATTTAGAGTCAAAGTTTATTTTCTTGCAAATTGTATATTAATTATGTGAGCAAGGTACCGCTTATACTGAAAAACATCAATTTTGCTGATCTGCGCTTAAGAAAATTTCCATTACAGTATTAGCAAATTCAAAAAACCAGTGAATTTCAAATAAATATTAGTTTCTTATATAAAGACTTATACTGAAAAACATCAATCTTACTGATCTCTGCTAAAGTAAAATTTTCATGTTATTGCATTATTAACATGCATTTCAAAAAAATAGCACTTTCTTAGATTTAGAGTCAAAGTTTATTTTCTTGCAAATTGTATATTAATTATGTGAGCAAGGTACCGCTTATACTGAAAAACATCATTTTTGCTGATCTGCGCTTAAGAAAATTTCCATTACAGTATAAACAAATTCAAGTAACCAGTGAATTTCAAATAAATATTACTTTCTTAGAGTAAGACTTATACTGAAAAATATCAATCTTACTGATCTGTGCTAAAGTAAAATTTTCATGTTATTGTATTATTAATATGCATTTCAAAAAAATAGCTTTTTCTGAAATTTAGAGTCAAAGTTCATTTTCTTGCAAATTGTATAATAATTATGTGAGCAAGGTAAAGCTTATACTGAAAAACATCAATTTTGCTGATCTGCGCTTAAGAAAATTTCCATTACAGTATTAGCAAATTCAAAAAACCAGTGAATTTCAAATAAATATTACTTTCTTATATAAAGACTTAAACTGAAAAACATCAATCTTACTGATCTGTGCTAAAGTAAAATTTTCATGTTATTGCATTATTAACATGCATTTCAAAAAAATAGCACTTTCTTAGATTTAGAGTCAAAGTTTATTTTCTTGCAAGTTGTATATTAATTATGTGAGCAAGGTACCACTTATACTGAAAAACATCAATTTTGCTGATCTGCGCTTAAGAAAATTTCCTTTACAGTATTAGCAAATTCAAAAAACCAGTGAATTTCAAATAAATATTAGTTTCTTATATAAAGACTTATACTGAAAAATATCAATTTTACTGATCTCTGCTAAAGTAAAATTTTCATGTTATTGCATTATTAACATGCATTTCAAAAAAATAGCACTTTCTTAGATTTAGAGTCAAAGTTTATTTTCTTGCAAATTGTATATTAATTATGTGAGCAAGGTACCGCTTATACTGAAAAACATCAATTTTGCTGATCTGCGCTCAAGAAAATTTCCATTACAGTATAAACAAATTCAAGTAACCAGTGAATTTCAAATAAATATTACTTTCTTATATAAAGACTTATACTGAAAAACATCAATCTTACTGATCTGTGCCAAAGTAAAATTTTCATGTTATTGTATTATTAACATGCATTTCAAAAAAATAGCACTTTCTTAGATTTAGAGTCAAAGTTTATTTTCTTGCAAGTTGTATATTAATTATGTGAGCAAGGTACCGCTTATACTGAAAAACATCAATTTTGCTGATCTGCGCTTAAGAAAATTTCCATTACAGTATTAACAAATTCAAGTAACCAGTGAATTTCAAATAAATATTACTTTCTTAGAGTAAGACTTATACTGAAAAACATCAATCTTACTGATCTGTGCTAAAGTAAAATTTTCATGTTATTGTATTATTAATATGAATTTCAAAAAAATAGCACTTTCTTAGATTTAGAGTCAAAGTTTATTCTCTTGCAAATTGTATAATAATTATGTGAGCAAGGTACCGTTTATACTAAAAAAACATCAATTTTGCTGATCTGCGCTTAAGAAAATTTCAATTACATTAACAAATTCAAGTAACCAGTGAATTTCAAATAAATATTACTTTCTTATATAAAGACTTATACTGAAAAACATCAATCCTACTGATCTGTGCTAAAGTAAAATTTTCATGTTATTGTATTATTAACATGCATTTCAAAAAAATTGCACTTTCTTAGATTTAGAGTCAAAGTTTATTTTCTTGCAAATTGTATAATAATTATGTGAGCAAGGTACCGCTTATACTGAAAAACATCAATTTTGCTGATCTGCGCTTAAGAAAATTTCCATTACAGTATTAGCAAATTCAAAAAACCAGTGAATTTCAAATAAATATTAGTTTCTTATATAAAGACTTAAACTGAAAAAGATTAATCTTACTGATCTGTGCTAAAGTAAAATTTTCATGTTATTGCATTACTAACATGCATTTCAAAAAAATAGCACTTTCTTAGATTTAGAGTCAAAGTTTATTTTCTTGCAAGTTGTATATTAATTATGTGAGCAAGGTACCGCTTATACTGAAAATCATCAATTTTGCTGATCTGCGCTTAAATAAAATTTCCATTAGAGGAGTAACAAATTCAACGTCGATTTGCTTGCAAATTATATATTAGTTATGTGAGCAAGGTACCCCTTATCCTGAAAAACATCAATTTTGCTGATCTGCGCTTAAGAAATTTTCCATTACAGTATTAACAAATTCAAGTAACCAGTGAATTTCAAATAAATATTACTTTCTTATATAAAGACTTATACTAAAAAACATCATTCTTACTGATCTGTGCTAAAGTAAAATTTTCATGTTATTGTATTATTAACATGCATTTCAAAAAAATAGCACTTTCTTAGATCTAGAGTCAAAGTTTATTTTCTTGCAAATTGTATATTAATTATGTGAACAAGGTACCGCTTATACTGAAAAACATCAATTTTGCTGATCTGCGCTTAAGAAAATTTCCATTAAAGTATTAGCAAATTCAAAAAACCAGTGAATTTCAAATAAATATTAGTTTCTTAAATAAAGACTTATACTGAAAAACATCAATCTTACTGATCTCTGCTAAAGTAAAATTTTCATGTTATTGCATTATTAACATGCATTTCAAAAAAATAGCACTTTCTTAGATTTAGAGTCAAAGTTTTATTTCTTGCAAATTGTATATTAATTATGTGAGCAAGGTACCGCTTATACTGAAAAACATCAATTTTGCTGATCTGCGCTTAAGAAAATTTCCATTACAGTATTAACAAATTCAAAAAACCAGTGAATTTCAAATAAATATTACTTTCTTATATAAAGACTTAAACTGAAAAAGATTAATCTTACTGATCTGTGCTAAAGTAAAATTTTCATGTTATTGCATTACTAACATGCATTTCAAAAAAATTGCACTTTCTTAGATTTAGAGTCAAAGTTTATTTTCTTGCAAATTGTATATTAATTATGTGAGCAAGGTACCGCTTATACTGAAAAACATCAATTTTGCTGATCTGCGCTTAAGAAAATTTCCATTACAGTATTAGCAAATTCAAAAAACCAGTGAATTTCAAATAAATAGCACTTTCTTAGATTTAGACTTATACTGAAAAACATCAATCTTACTGATCTGTGCTAAGGTAAAATTTTCATTTTATTGCATTATTAACATGCATTTCAAAAAAATAGCACTTTCTTAGATTTAGAGTCAAAGTTTATTCTCTTGCAAATTGTATAATAATTAAGTGAGCAAGGTACCGCTTATACTGAAAAACATCAATTTTGCTGATCTGCGCTAATGAAAAATTTCCATTACAGTATAAACAACTTCAAATAACCAGTGCATTTCAAATAAATATTACTTTCTTAGAGTAAGACCTTTACTGAAAAACATCAATCTTATTGATCTGTGCTAAAGTAAAATTTTCATGTTATTGCATTATTAACATGCATTTCAAAAAAATAGCACTTTCTTAGATTTAGAGTAAAAGTTTATTCTCTTGCAAATTGTATAATAATAAAGTTTGCAAGGTACCGTTTATACTGAAAAACATCAATTTTGCTGATCTGCGCTTAAGAAAATTTCCATTACATTAACAAATTCAAGTAACCAGTGAATTTCAAATAAATATTACTTTCTTATATAAAGACTTATACTGAAAAACATCAACCTTACTGATCTGTGCTAAAGTAAAATTTTCATGTTATTGCATTATTAACATGCATTTCAAAAAATAGCACTTTCTTAGATTTAGAGTCAAAGTTTATTTTCTTGCAAATTGTATATTACTTATGTGAGCAAGGTACCGCTTATACTGAAAAACATCAATTTTGCTGATCTGCGCTCAAGAAAATTTCCATTACAGTATAAACAAATTCAAGTAACCAGTGAATTTCAAATAAATATTACTTTCTTATATAAAGACTTATACTGAAAAACATCAATCTTACTGATCTGTGCTAAAGTAAAATTTTCATGTTATTGCATTATTAACATGCATTTCAAAAAAATAGCACTTTCTTAGATTTAGAGTCAAAGTTTATTTTCTTGCAAGTTGTATATTAATTATGTGAGCAAGGTACCGCTTATACTGAAAAACATCAATTTTGCTGATCTGCGCTTAAATAAAATTTCCATTAGAGGAGTAACAAATTCAACGTCGATTTTCTTGCAAATTATATATTAGTTATGTGAGCAAGGTACCCCTTATACTGAAAACCATCAATTTTGCTGATCTGCGCTAATGAAAAATTTCCATTACAGTATAAACAACTTCAAATAACCAGTGCATTTCAAATAAATATTACTTTCTTAGAGTAAGACCTTTACTGAAAAACATCAATCTTATTGATCTGTGCTAAAGTAAAATTTTCATGTTATTGCATTATTAACATGCATTTCAAAAAAATAGCACTTTCTTAGATTTAGAGTCAAAGTTTATTTTCTTGCAAATTGTATATTAATTATGTGAGCAAGGTACCGCTTATACTGAAAAACATCAATTTTGCTGATCTGCGCTTAAGAAAATTTCCATTACAGTATTAGCAAATTCAAGAAACCAGTGAATTTCAAATAAATATTACTTTCTTATATAAAGACTTAAACTGAAAAACATCAATCTTACTGATCTGTGCTAAAGTAAAATTTTCATGTTATTGCATTATTAACATGCATTTCAAAAAAATAGCACTTTCTTAGATTTAGAGTCAAAGTTTATTTTCTTGCAAGTTGTATATTAATTATGTGAGCAAGGTACCGCTTATACTGAAAAACATCAATTTTGCTGATCTGCGCTTAAATAAAATTTCCATTAGAGGAGTAACAAATTCAACGTCGATTTTCTTGCAAATTATATATTAGTTATGTGAGCAAGGTACCCCTTATACTGAAAACCATCAATTTTGCTGATCTGCGCTTAAGAAAATTTCCATTAAAGTATTAGCAAATTCAAAAAACCAGTGAATTTCAAATAAATATTAGTTTCTTATATAAAGACTTATACTGAAAAACATCAATCTTACTGATCTCTGCTAAAGTAAAATTTTCATGTTATTGCATTATTAACATGCATTTCAAAAAAATAGCACTTTCTTAGATTTAGAGTCAAAGTTTATTTTCTTGCAAATTGTATATTAATTATGTGAGCAAGGTACCGCTTATACTGAAAAACATCAATTTTGCTGATCTGCGCTCAAGAAAATTTCCATTACAGTATAAACAAATTCAAGTAACCAGTGAATTTCAAATAAATATTACTTTCTTATATAAAGACTTATACTGAAAAACATCAATCTTACTGATCTGTGTCAAAGTAAAATTTTCATGTTATTGTATTATTAACATGCATTTCAAAAAAATAGCACTTTCTTAGATTTAGAGTCAAAGTTTATTTTCTTGCAAATTGTATATTGATTATGTGAGCAAGGTACCGCTCATACTGAAAAACATCAATTTTGCTGATCTGCGCTCAAGAAAATTTCCATTACAGTATAAACAAATTCAAAAAACCAGTGAATTTCAAATAAATATTAGTTTCTTATATAAAGACTTATACTGAAAAACATCAATCTTACTGATCTCTGCTAAAGTAAAATTTTCATGTTATTGCATTATTAACATGCATTTCAAAAAAATAGCACTTTCTTAGATTTAGAGTCAAAGTTTATTTTCTTGCAAATTGTATATTAATTATGTGAGCAAGGTACCGCTTATACTGAAAAACATCAATTTTGCTGATCTGCGCTAATGAAAAATTTCCATTACAGTATAAACAAATTCAAATAACCAGTGCATTTCAATTAAATAGCACTTTCTTAGATTTAGACTTATACTGAAAAACATCAATCTTACTGATCTGTGCTAAAGTAAAATTTTCATTTTATTGCATTATTAACATGCATTTCAAAAATAGCACTTTCTTAGATTTAGAGTCAAAGTTTATTCTCTTGCAAATTGTATAATAATTAAGTGAGCAAGGTACCGCTTATACTGAAAAACATCAATTTTGCTGATCTGCGCTAATGAAAAATTTCCATTACAGTATAAACAACTTCAAATAACCAGTGCATTTCAAATAAATATTACTTTCTTAGAGTAAGACCTTTACTGAAAAACATCAATCTTATTGATCTGTGCTAAAGTAAAATTTTCATGTTATTGCATTATTAACATGCATTTCAAAAAAATAGCACTTTCTTAGATTTAGAGTAAAAGTTTATTCTCTTGCAAATTGTATAATAATAAAGTTTGCAAGGTACCGTTTATACTGAAAAACATCAATTTAGCTGATCTGCGCTTAAGAAAATTTCCATTACATTAACAAATTCAAGTAACCAGTGAATTTCAAATAAATATTACTTTCTTATATAAAGACTTATACTGAAAAACATCAACCTTACTGATCTGTGCTAAAGTAAAATTTTCATGTTATTGCATTATTAACATGCATTTCAAAAAAATAGCACTTTCTTAGATTTAGAGTCAAAGTTTATTTTCTTGCAAATTGTATATTAATTATGTGAGCAAGGTACCGCTTATACTGAAAAACATCAATTTTGCTGATCTGCGCTCAAGAAAATTTCCATTACAGTATAAACAAATTCAAGTAACCAGTGAATTTCAAATAAATATTACTTTCTTATATAAAGACTTATACTGAAAAACATCAATCTTACTGATCTGTGCTAAAGTAAAATTTTCATGTTATTGCATTATTAACATGCATTTCAAAAAAATAGCACTTTCTTAGATTTAGAGTCAAAGTTTATTTTCTTGCAAGTTGTATATTAATTATGTGAGCAAGGTACCGCTTATACTGAAAAACATCAGTTTTGCTGATCTGCGCTAATGAAAAATTTCCATTACAGTATAAAAAATTCAAGTAACCAGTGAATTTCAAATAAATATTAGTTTCTTATATAAAGACTTATACTGAAAAACATCAATCTTACTGATCTCTGCTAAAGTAAAATTTTCATGTTATTGCATTATTAACATGCATTTCAAAAAAATAGCACTTTCTTAGATTTAGAGTCAAAGTTTATTTTCTTGCAAGTTGTATATTAATTATGTGAGCAAGGTACCGCTTATACTGAAAAACATCAGTTTTGCTGATCTGCGCTAATGAAAAATTTCCATTACAGTATAAACAAATTCAAGTAACCAGTGAATTTCAAATAAATATTAGTTTCTTATATAAAGACTTATACTGAAAAACATCAATCTTACTGATCTCTGCTAAAGTAAAATTTTCATGTTATTGCATTATTAACATGCATTTCAAAAAAATAGCACTTTCTTAGATTTAGAGTAAAAGTTTATTCTCTTGCAAATTGTATAATAATTAAGTGAGCAAGGTACCGCTTATACTGAAAAACATCAGTTTTGCTGATCTGCGCTAATGAAAAATTTCCATTACAGTATAAACAAATTCAAATAACCAGTGCATTTCAATTAAATAGCACTTTCTTAGATTTAGACTTATACTGAAAAACATCAATCTTACTGATCTGTGCTAAGGTAAAATTTTCATTTTATTGCATTATTAACATGCATTTCAAAAAAATAGCACTTTCTTAGATTTAGAGTCAAAGTTTATTCTCTTGCAAATTGTATAATAATTAAGTGAGCAAGGTACCGCTTATACTGAAAAACATCAATTTTGCTGATCTGCGCTAATGAAAAATTTCCATTACAGTATAAACAACTTCAAATAACCAGTGCATTTCAAATAAATATTACTTTCTTAGAGTAAGACCTTTCCTGAAAAACATCAATCTTATTGATCTGTGCTAAAGTAAAATTTTCATGTTATTGCATTATTAACATGCATTTCAAAAAAATAGCACTTTCTTAGATTTAGAGTAAAAGTTTATTCTCTTGCAAATTGTATAATAATAAAGTTTGCAAGGTACCGTTTATACTGAAAAACATCAATTTTGCTGATCTGCGCTTAAGAAAATTTCCATTACATTAACAAATTCGAGTAACCAGTGAATTTCAAATAAATATTACTTTCTTATATAAAGACTTATACTGAAAAACATCAACCTTACTGATCTGTGCTAAAGTAAAATTTTCATGTTATTGCATTATTAACATGCATTTCAAAAAAATAGCACTTTCTTAGATTTAGAGTCAAAGTTTATTTTCTTGCAAGTTGTATATTAATTATGTGAGCAAGGTACCGCTTATACTGAAAAACATCAATTTTGCTGATCTGCGCTTAAATAAAATTTCCATTAGAGGAGTAACAAATTCAACGTCGATTTTCTTGCAAATTATATATTAGTTATGTGAGCAAGGTACCCCTTATACTGAAAACCATCAATTTTGCTGATCTGCGCTAATGAAAAATTTCCATTACAGTATAAACAACTTCAAATAACCAGTGCATTTCAAATAAATATTACTTTCTTAGAGTAAGACCTTTACTGAAAAACATCAATCTTATTGATCTGTGCTAAAGTAAAATTTTCATTTATTGCATTATTAACATGCATTTCAAAAAAATAGCACTTTCTTAGATTTAGAGTAAAAGTTTATTCTCTTGCAAATTGTATAATAATTAAGTGAGCAAGGTACCGCTTATACTGAAAAACATCAATTTTGCTGATCTGCGCTAATGAAAAATTTCCATTACAGTATAAACAAATTCAAATAACCAGTGCATTTCAATTAAATAGCACTTTCTTAGATTTAGACTTATACTGAAAAACATCAATCTTACTGATCTGTGCTAAGGTAAAATTTTCATTTTATTGCATTATTAACATGCATTTCAAAAAAATAGCACTTTCTTAGATTTAGAGTCAAAGTTTATTCTCTTGCAAATTGTATAATAATTAAGTGAGCAAGGTACCGCTTATACTGAAAAACATCAATTTTGCTGATCTGCGCTAATGAAAAATTTCCATTACAGTATAAACAACTTCAAATAACCAGTGCATTTCAAATAAATATTACTTTCTTAGAGTAAGACCTTTCCTGAAAAACATCAATCTTATTGATCTGTGCTAAAGTAAAATTTTCATGTTATTGCATTATTAACATGCATTTCAAAAAAATAGCACTTTCTTAGATTTAGAGTAAAAGTTTATTCTCTTGCAAATTGTATAATAATAAAGTTTGCAAGGTACCGTTTATACTGAAAAACATCAATTTTGCTGATCTGTGCTTAAGAAAATTTCCATTACATTAACAAATTCAAGTAACCAGTGAATTTCAAATAAATATTACTTTCTTATATAAAGACTTATACTGAAAAACATCAACCTTACTGATCTGTGCTAAAGTAAAATTTTCATGTTATTGCATTATTAACATGCATTTCAAAAAAATAGCACTTTCTTAGATTTAGAGTCAAAGTTTATTTTCTTGCAAGTTGTATATTAATTATGTGAGCAAGGTACCGCTTATACTGAAAAACATCAATTTTGCTGATCTGCGCTTAAATAAAATTTCCATTAGAGGAGTAACAAATTCAACGTCGATTTTCTTGCAAATTATATATTAGTTATGTGAGCAAGGTACCCCTTATACTGAAAACCATCAATTTTGCTGATCTGCGCTAATGAAAAATTTCCATTACAGTATAAACAACTTCAAATAACCAGTGCATTTCAAATAAATATTACTTTCTTAGAGTAAGACCTTTACTGAAAAACATCAATCTTATTGATCTGTGCTAAAGTAAAATTTTCATGTTATTGCATTATTAACATGCATTTCAAAAAAATAGCACTTTCTTAGATTTAGAGTCAAAGTTTATTTTCTTGCAAATTGTATATTAATTATGTGAGCAAGGTACCGCTTATACTGAAAAACATCAATTTTGCTGATCTGCGCTTAAGAAAATTTCCATTACAGTATTAGCAAATTCAAGAAACCAGTGAATTTCAAATAAATATTACTTTCTTATATAAAGACTTAAACTGAAAAACATCAATCTTACTGATCTGTGCTAAAGTAAAATTTTCATGTTATTGCATTATTAACATGCATTTCAAAAAAATAGCACTTTCTTAGATTTAGAGTCAAAGTTTATTTTCTTGCAAGTTGTATATTAATTATGTGAGCAAGGTACCGCTTATACTGAAAAACATCAATTTTGCTGATCTGCGCTTAAATAAAATTTCCATTAGAGGAGTAACAAATTCAACGTCGATTTTCTTGCAAATTATATATTAGTTATGTGAGCAAGGTACCCCTTATACTGAAAACCATCAATTTTGCTGATCTGCGCTTAAGAAAATTTCCATTAAAGTATTAGCAAATTCAAAAAACCAGTGAATTTCAAATAAATATTAGTTTCTTATATAAAGACTTATACTGAAAAACATCAATCTTACTGATCTCTGCTAAAGTAAAATTTTCATGTTATTGCATTATTAACATGCATTTCAAAAAAATAGCACTTTCTTAGATTTAGAGTCAAAGTTTATTTTCTTGCAAATTGTATATTAATTATGTGAGCAAGGTACCGCTTATACTGAAAAACATCAATTTTGCTGATCTGCGCTCAAGAAAATTTCCATTACAGTATAAACAAATTCAAGTAACCAGTGAATTTCAAATAAATATTACTTTCTTATATAAAGACTTATACTGAAAAACATCAATCTTACTGATCTGTGTCAAAGTAAAATTTTCATGTTATTGTATTATTAACATGCATTTCAAAAAAATAGCACTTTCTTAGATTTAGAGTCAAAGTTTATTTTCTTGCAAATTGTATATTGATTATGTGAGCAAGGTACCGCTTATACTGAAAAACATCAATTTTGCTGATCTGCGCTCAAGAAAATTTCCATTACAGTATAAACAAATTCAAAAAACCAGTGAATTTCAAATAAATATTAGTTTCTTATATAAAGACTTATACTGAAAAACATCAATCTTACTGATCTCTGCTAAAGTAAAATTTTCATGTTATTGTATTATTAACATGCATTTCAAAAAAATAGCACTTTCTTAGATTTAGAGTCAAAGTTTATTTTCTTGCAAATTGTATATTAATTATGTGAGCAAGGTACCGCTTATACTGAAAAACATCAATTTTGCTCATCTGCGCTTAAGAAAATTTCCATTACAATAATAGCAAATTCAAGTAACCAGTGAATTTCAAATAAATATTACTTTTTTTATATAAAGACTTATACTGAAAAACATCAATCTTACTGATCTGTGCTAAAGTAAAATTTTCATTTTATTGCATTATTAACATGCATTTCAAAAAAATAGCACTTTCTTAGATTTAGAGTCAAAGTTTATTCTCTTGCAAATTGTATAATAATTAAGTGAGCAAGGTACCGCTTATACTGAAAAACATCAATTTTGCTGATCTGCGCTAATGAAAAATTTCCATTACAGTATAAACAACTTCAAATAACCAGTGCATTTCAAATAAATATTACTTTCTTAGAGTAAGACCTTTACTGAAAAACATCAATCTTATTGATCTGTGCTAAAGTAAAATTTTCATGTTATTGCATTATTAACATGCATTTCAAAAAAATAGCACTTTCTTAGATTTAGAGTAAAAGTTTATTCTCTTGCAAATTGTATAATAATTAAGTGAGCAAGGTACCGTTTATACTGAAAAACATCAATTTTGCTGATCTGCGCTTAAGAAAATTTCCATTACATTAACAAATTCAAGTAACCAGTGAATTTCAAATAAATATTACTTTCTTATATAAAGACTTATACTGAAAAACATCAACCTTACTGATCTGTGCTAAAGTAAAATTTTCATGTTATTGCATTATTAACATGCATTTCAAAAAAATAGCACTTTCTTAGATTTAGAGTCAAAGTTTATTTTCTTGCAAATTGTATATTAATTATGTGAGCAAGGTACCGCTTATACTGAAAAACATCAATTTTGCTGATCTGCGCTTAAGAAAATTTCCATTACAGTATTAGCAAATTCAAAAAACCAGTGAATTTCAAATAAATATTACTTTCTTATATAAAGACTTAAACTGAAAAACATCAATCTTACTGATCTGTGCTAAAGTAAAATTTTCATGTTATTGCATTATTAACATGCATTTCAAAAAAATAGCACTTTCTTAGATTTAGAGTCAAAGTTTATTTTCTTGCAAGTTGTATATTAATTATGTGAGCAAGGTACCGCTTATACTGAAAAACATCAATTTTGCTGATCTGCGCTTAAATAAAATTTCCATTACAGTATAAACAAATTCAAGTAACCAGTGAATTTCAAATAAATATTACTTTCTTATATAAAGACTTATACTGAAAAACATCAATCTTACTGATCTGTGCCAAAGTAAAATTTTCATGTTATTGTATTATTAACATGCATTTCAAAAAAATAGCACTTTCTTAGATTTAGAGTCAAAGTTTATTTTCTTGCAAGTTGTATATTAATTATGTGAGCAAGGTACCGCTTATACTGAAAAACATCAATTTTGCTGATCTGCGCTTAAGAAAATTTCCATTACAGTATTAACAAATTCAAGTAACCAGTGAATTTCAAATAAATATTACTTTCTTAGAGTAAGACTTATAATGAAAAACAGCAATCTTACTGATCTGTGCTAAAGTAAAATTTTCATGTTATTGTATTATTAATATGCATTTCAAAAAAATAGCACTTTCTTAGATTTAGAGTCAAAGTTTATTCTCTTGCAAATTGTATAATAATTAAGTGAGCAAGGTACCGTTTATACTGAAAACCATCAATTTTCCTGATCTGCGCTAATGAAAAATTTCCATTACAGTATAAACAAATTCAAATAACCAGTGCATTTCAATTAAATAGCACTTTCTTAGATTTAGACTTATACTGAAAAACATCAATTTCCAGTAGGGGAGTAACAAATTTTTATAACCAGCACATTTCGAACAAATAGCGCTTGCTTAGATTCAAACTTAAGGTCGATTTTCTTGCAAATTGTATAATAATTAAGTGAGCAAGGTACCGCTTGTACTGTAAAACATCAATTTTGCTGATCTGCGCTTAAGAAAATTTCAAATACATTAACAAATTCAAGTAACCAGTGAATTTCAAATAAATATTACTTTCTTATATAAAGATTTATACTGAAAAACATCAATCCTACTGATCTGTGCTAAAGTAAAATTTTCATGTTATTGTATAATTAACATGCATTTCAAAAAAATAGCACTTTCTTAGATTTAGAGTCAAAGTTTATTCTCTTGCAAATTGTATAATAATTAAGTGAGCAAGGTACCGCTTATACTGAAAAACATCAATTTTGCTGATCTGCGCTAATGAAAAATTTCCATTACAGTATAAACAACTTCAAATAACCAGTGCATTTCAAATAAATATTACTTTCTTAGAGTAAGACCTTTACTGAAAAACATCAATCTTATTGATCTGTGCTAAAGTGAAATTTTCATGTTATTGCATTATTAACATGCATTTCAAAAAAATAGCACTTTCTTAGATTTAGAGTAAAAGTTTATTCTCTTGCAAATTGTATAATAATTAAGTGAGCAAGGTACCGTTTATACTGAAAAACATCAATTTTGCTGATCTGCGCTTAAGAAAATTTCCATTACATTAACAAATTCAAGTAACCAGTGAATTTCAAATAAATATTACTTTCTTATATAAAGACTTATACTGAAAAACATCAACCTTACTGATCTGTGCTAAAGTAAAATTTTCATGTTATTGCATTATTAACATGCATTTCAAAAAAATAGCACTTTCTTAGATTTAGAGTCAAAGTTTATTTTCTTGCAAATTGTATATTAATTATGTGAGCAAGGTACCGCTTATACTGAAAAACATCAATTTTGCTGATCTGCGCTTAAGAAAATTTCCATTACAGTATTAGCAAATTCAAAAAACCAGTGAATTTCAAATAAATATTACTTTCTTATATAAAGACTTAAACTGAAAAACATCAATCTTACTGATCTGTGCTAAAGTAAAATTTTCATGTTATTGCATTATTAACATGCATTTCAAAAAAATAGCACTTTCTTAGATTTAGAGTCAAAGTTTATTTTCTTGCAAGTTGTATATTAATTATGTGAGCAAGGTACCGCTTATACTGAAAAACATCAATTTTGCTGATCTGCGCTTAAATAAAATTTCCATTACAGTATAAAAAAATTCAAGTAACCAGTGAATTTCAAATAAATATTACTTTCTTATATAAAGACTTATACTGAAAAACATCAATCTTACTGATCTGTGCCAAAGTAAAATTTTCATGTTATTGTATTATTAACATGCATTTCAAAAAAATAGCACTTTCTTAGATTTAGAGTCAAAGTTTATTTTCTTGCAAGTTGTATATTAATTATGTGAGCAAGGTACCGCTTATACTGAAAAACATCAATTTTGCTGATCTGCGCTTAAGAAAATTTCCATTACAGTATAAACAAATTCAAATAACCAGTGCATTTCAATTAAATAGCACTTTCTTAGATTTAGACTTATACTGAAAAACATCAATTTCCAGTAGGGGAGTAACAAATTTTTATAACCAGCACATTTCGAACAAATAGCGCTTGCTTAGATTCAAACTTAAGGTCGATTTTCTTGCAAATTGTATAATAATTAAGTGAGCAAGGTACCGCTTGTACTGAAAAACATCAATTTTGCTGATCTGCGCTTAAGAAAATTTCAAATACATTAACAAATTCAAGTAACCAGTGAATTTCAAATAAATATTACTTTCTTATATAAAGACTTATACTGAAAAACATCAATCCTACTGATCTGTGCTAAAGTAAAATTTTCATGTTATTGTATAATTAACATGCATTTCAAAAAAATAGCACTTTCTTAGATTTAGAGTCAAAGTTTATTCTCTTGCAAATTGTATAATAATTAAGTGAGCAAGGTATCGCTTATACTGAAAAACATCAATTTTGCTGATCTGCGCTTAAGAAAATTTCCATTACATTAACAAATTCAAGTAACCAGTGAATTTCAAATAAATATTACTTTCTTATATAAAGACTTATACTGAAAAACATCAATCCTACTGATCTGTGCTAAAGTAAAATTTTCATGTTATTGTATAATTAACATGCATTTCAAAAAAATAGCACTTTCTTAGATTTAGAGTCAAAGTTTATTCTCTTGCAAATTGTATAATAATTAAGTGAGCAAGGTACCGCTTATACTGAAAAACATCAATTTTGCTGATCTGCGCTAATGAAAACTTTCCATTACAGTATAAACAACTTCAAATAACCAGTGCATTTCAAATAAATATTACTTTCTTAGAGTAAGACTTATACAGAAAAACATCAATCTTATTGATCTGTGCTAAAGTAAAATTTTCATGTTATTGCATTATTAACATGCATTTCAAAAAAATAGCACTTTCTTAGATTTAGAGTCAAAGTTTATTCTCTTGCAAATTGTATAATAATTAAGTGAGCAAGGTATCGCTTATACTGAAAAACATCAATTTTGCTGATCTGCGCTTAAGAAAATTTCCATTACATTAACAAATTCAAGTAACCAGTGAATTTCAAATAAATATTACTTTTTTTATATAAAGACTTATACTGAAAAATATCAATCTTACTGATCTGTGCTAAAGTAAAATTTTCATTTTATTGCATTATTAACATGCATTTCAAAAAAATAGCACTTTCTTAGATTTAGAGTCAAAGTTTATTCTCTTGCAAATTGTATAATAATTAAGTGAGCAAGGTACCGCTTATACTGAAAAACATCAATTTTAATGAAAAATTTCCATTACAGTATAAACAACTTCAAATAACCAGTGCATTTCAAATAAATATTACTTTCTTAGAGTAAGACTTATACAGAAAAACATCAATCTTATTGATCTGTGCTAAAGTAAAATTTTCATGTTATTGCATTATTAACATGCATTTCAAAAAAATAGCACTTTCTTAGATTTAGAGTCAAAGTTTATTCTCTTGCAAATTGTATAATAATTAAGTGAGCAAGGTATCGCTTATACTGAAAAACATCAATTTTGCTGATCTGCGCTTAAGAAAATTTCCATTACATTAACAAATTCAAGTAACCAGTGAATTTCAAATAAATATTACTTTCTTATATAAAGATTTATACTGAAAAACATCAACCTTAGTGATCTGTGCTAAAGTAAAATTTTCATGTTATTGCATTATTAACATGCATTTCAAAAAAATAGCACTTTCTTAGATTTAGAGTCAAAGTTTATTTTCTTGCAAATTGTATATTAATTATGTGAGCAAGGTACCCCTTATACTGAAAAACATCAATTTTGCTGATCTGCGCTAAAATAAAATTTCCATTACAATATTAACAAATTCAAACAACCAGTGCATTTCAATTAAATTGCACTTTCTTAGATTTAGACTTATACTGAAACTCATCCATTTCCGTAAGGGGAGTAACAAATTTTTATAACCAGTACATTTCGAACAAATAGCACTTTATTAGATTCAAACTTAAAGTCGATTTTCTTGCGAATTGTATATTAGGTATGTGAGGAAGGTACCGCTTGTACTGAAAAACATCAATTTTGCTGATCTGCGCTTTAGAAAATTTCCATTACAGTATTAACAAATTCAAGTAACCAGTGAATTTCAAATAAATATTACTTTCTTAGAGTAAGACTTATACTGAAAAACATCAATCTTATTGATCTGTGCTAAAGTAAAATTTTCATGTTATTGCATTATTAACATGCATTTCAAAAAAATAGCACTTTCTTAGATTTAGAGTCAAAGTTTATTTTCTTGCAAATTGTATATTAATTATGTGAGCAAGGTACCGCTTATACTGAAAAACATCAATTTTGCTCATATGCGCTTAAGAAAATCTCCATTACAGTAATAGCAAATTCAAGTAACCAGTGAATTTCAAATAAATATTACTTTCTTATATAAAGACTTATACTGAAAAACATCAATCTTACTGATCTGTGCTAAAGTAAAATTTTCATGTTATTGCATTACTAACATGCATTTCAAAAAACTAGCACTTTCTTATATTTATAGTCAAAGTTTATTTTCTTGCAAATTGTATAATAATTAAGTGAGCAAGGTACCGCTTATACTGAAAAACATCAATTTTGCTGATGTGCGCTTAAGAAAATTTCCATTACATTAACAAATTCAAGTAACCAGTGAATTTCAAATAAATATTACTTTCTTATATAAAGACTTATACTGAAAAACATCAACCTTACTGATCTGTGCTAAAGTAAAATTTTCATGTTATTGCATTATTAACATGCATTTCAAAAAAATAGCACTTTCTTAGATTTAGAGTCAAAGTTTATTTTCTTGCAAAATGTATATTAATTAAGTGAGCAAGGTACCGTTTATACTGAAAACCATCAATTTTGCTGATCTGCGCTAATGAAAAATTTCCATTACAGTATAAACAAATTCAAATAACCAGTGCATTTCAATTAAATAGCACTTTCTTAGATTTAGACTTATACTGAAAAACATCAATTTCCAGTAGGGGAGTAACAAATTTTTATAACCAGCACATTTCGAACAAATAGCGCTTGCTTAGATTCAAACTTAAGGTCGATTTTCGTGCAAATTGTATAATAATTAAGTGAGCAAGGTACCGCTTATACTGAATAACATCAATTTTGCTGATCTGCGCTTAAGAAAATTTCAATTACATTAACAAATTCAAGTAACCAGTGAATTTCAAATAAATATTACTTTCTTATATAAAGACTTATACTGAAAAACATCAATCCTACTGATCTGTGCTAAAGTAAAATTTTCATGTTATTGTATTATTAACATGCATTTCAAAAAAATAGCACTTTCTTAGATTTAGAGTCAAAGTTTATTCTCTTGCAAATTGTATAATAATTAAGTGAGCAAGGTACCGCTTATACTGAAAAACATCAGTTTTGCTGATCTGCGCTTAAGAAATTTTCCATTACAGTATTAACAAATTCAAGTAACTAGTGAATTTCAAATAAATATTACTTTCTTATATAAAGACTTATACTGAAAAACATCAATCTTACTGATCTGTGCTAAAGTAAAATTTTCATGTTATTGCATTATTAACATGCATTTCAAAAAAATAGCACTTTCTTAGATTTAGAGTCAAAGTTTATTTTCTTGCAAATTGTATATTAATTATGTGAGCAAGGTACCGCTTATACTGAAAAACATCAATTTTGCTCATATGCGCTTAAGAAAATCTCCATTACAGTAATAGCAAATTCAAGTAACCAGTGAATTTCAAATAAATATTACTTTCTTATATAAAGACTTATACTGAAAAACATCAATCTTACTGATCTGTGCTAAAGTAAAATTTTCATGTTATTGCATTACTAACATGCATTTCAAAAAACTAGCACTTTCTTATATTTATAGTCAAAGTTTATTTTCTTGCAAATTGTATAATAATTAAGTTAGGAAGGTACCGCTTATACTGAAAAACATCAATTTTGCTGATGTGCGCTTAAGAAAATTTCCATTACATTAACAAATTCAAGTAACCAGTGAATTTCAAATAAATATTACTTTCTTATATAAAGACTTATACTGAAAAACATCAACCTTACTGATCTGTGCTAAAGTAAAATTTTCATGTTATTGCATTATTAACATGCATTTCAAAAAAATAGCACTTTCTTAGATTTAGAGTCAAAGTTTATTTTCTTGCAAAATGTATATTAATTAAGTGAGCAAGGTACCGTTTATACTGAAAACCATCAATTTTGCTGATCTGCGCTAATGAAAAATTTCCATCCTTATTGATCTGTGCTAAAGTAAAATTTTCATGTTATTGCATTATTAACATGCATTTCAAAAAAATAGCACTTTCTTAGATTTAGAGTCAAAGTTTATTTTCTTGCAAATTGTATATTAATTAAGTGAGCAAGGTACCGCTTATACTGAAAAACATCAGTTTTGCTGATCTGCGCTAATGAAAAATTTCCATTACAGTATAAACAACTTCAAATAACTAGTGCATTTCAAATAAATATTACTTTCTTAGAGTAAGACTTATACTGAAAAACATCAATCTTATTGATCTGTGCTAAAGTAAAATTTTCATGTTATTGCATTATTAACATGCATTTCAAAAAAATAGCACTTTCTTAGATTTAGAGTCAAAGTTTATTTTCTTGCAAATTGTAAATTAATTAAGTGAGCAAGGTACCGTTTATACTGAAAACCATCAATTTTGCTGATCTGCGCTAATGAAAAATTTCCATTACAGTATAAACAAATTCAAATAACCAGTGCATTTCAATTAAATAGCACTTTCTTAGATTTAGACTTATACTGAAAAACATCAATTTCCAGTAGGGGAGTAACAAATTTTTATAACCAGCACATTTCGAACAAATAGCGCTTGCTTAGATTCAAACTTAAGGTCGATTTTCTTGCAAATTGTATAATAATTAAGTGAGCAAGGTACCGCTTATACTGAAAAACATCAATTTTGCTGATCTGCGCTTAAGAAAATTTCAATTACATTAACAAATTCAAGTAACCAGTGAATTTCAAATAAATATTACTTTCTTATATAAAGACTTATACTGAAAAACATCAATCCTACTGATCTGTGCTAAAGTAAAATTTTCATGTTATTGTATTATTAACATGCATTTCAAAAAAATAGCACTTTCTTAGATTTAGAGTCAAACTTTATTTTCTTGCAAATTGTATATTAATTATGTGAGCAAGGTACCGCTTATACTGAAAAACATCAATTTTGCTCATCTGCGCTTAAGAAAATTTTCATTACAGTATAAACAAATTCAAGTAACCAGTGAATTTCAAATAAATATTACTTTCTTAGAGTAAGCCTTATACTGAAAAATATCAATCTTACTGATCTGTGCTAAAGTAAAATTTTCATGTTATTGTATTATTAATATGCATTTCAAAAAAATAGCGTTTTCTTAGATTTAGAGTCAAACTTTATTTTCTTGCAAATTGTATATTAATTATGTGAGCAAGGTACCGCTTATACTGAAAAACATAAATTTTGCTGATCTGCGCTTAAGAAAATTTCCATTACATTAACAAATTCAAGTAACCAGTGAATTTCCATTACATTAACAAATTCAAGTAACCAGTGAATTTCTAATAAATATTACTTTCTTAGAGTAAGACTTATACTGAAAAACATCAACCTTACTGATCTGTGCTAAAGTAAAATTTTCATGTTATTGCATTATTAACATGCATTTCAAAAAAATAGCACTTTCTTAGATTTAAAGTCAAAGTTTATTTTCTGGCAAATTGTATATTAATTAAGTGAGCAAGGTACCGTTTATACTGAAAACCATCAATTTTGCTGATCTGCGCTAATGAAAAATTTCCATTACAGTATAAACAAATTCAAATAACCAGTGCATTTCAATTAAATAGCACTTTCTTAGATTTAGACTTATACTGAAAAACATCAATCTTATTGATCTGTGCTAAAGTAAAATTTTCATGTTATTGCATTATTAACATGCATTTCAAAAAAATAGCACTTTCTTAGATTTAGAGTCAAAGTTTATTCTCTTGCAAATTGTATAATAATTAAGTGAGCAAGGTACCGCTTATACTGAAAAACATCAATTTTGCTGATCTGCGCTTTAGAAAATTTCCATTACAGTATTAACAAATTCAAGTAACCAGTGAATTTCAAATAAATATTACTTTCTTAGAGTAAGACTTATACTGAAAAACATCAACCTTACTGATCTGTGCTAAAGTAAAATTTTCATGTTATTGCATTATTAACATGCATTTCAAAAAAATAGCACTTTCTTAGATTTAAAGTCAAAGTTTATTTTCTTGCAAATTGTATATTAATTAAGTGAGCAAGGTACCGTTTATACTGAAAACCATCAATTTTGCTGATCTGCGCTAATGAAAAATTTCCATTACAGTATAAACAAATTCAAATAACCAGTGCATTTCAATTAAATAGCACTTTCTTAGATTTAGACTTATATTGAAAAACATCAATCTTATTGATCTGTGCTAAAGTAAAATTTTCATGTTATTGCATTATTAACATGCATTTCAAAAAAATAGCACTTTCTTAGATTTAGAGTAAAAGTTTATTCTCTTGCAAATTGTATAATAATTAAGTGAGCAAGGTACCGCTTATACTGAAAAACATCAGTTTTGCTGATCTGCGCTAATGAAAAATTTCCATTACAGTATTAACAAATTCAAGTAACCAGTGCATTTCAATTAAATAGCACTTTCTTAGATTTAGACTTATACTGAAAAACATCAATCTTATTGATCTGTGCTAAAGTAAAATTTTCATGTTATTGCATTATTAACATGCATTTCAAAAAAATAGCACTTTCTTAGATTTAGAGTCAAAGTTTATTTTCTTGCAAATTGTATATTAATTAAGTGAGCAAGGTACCGCTTATACTAAAAAACATCAGTTTTGCTGATCTGCGCTAATGAAAAATTTCCATTACAGTATTAACAAATTCAAGTAACCAGTGAATTTCAAATAAATATTACTTTCTTAGAGTAAGACTTATACTGAAAAACATCAATCTTATTGATCTGTGCTAAAGTAAAATTTTCATGTTATTGCATTATTAACATGCATTTCAAAAAAATAGCACTTTCTTAGATTTAGAGTCAAAGTTTATTCTCTTGCAAATTGTATAATAATTAAGTGAGCAAGGTACCGCTTATACTGAAAAACATCAATTTTGCTGATCTGCGCTTTAGAAAATTTCCATTACAGTATTAACAAATTCAAGTAACCAGTGAATTTCAAATAAATATTACTTTCTTAGAGTAAGACTTATACTGAAAAACATCAATCTTACTGATCTGTGCTAAAGTAAAATTTTCATGTTATTGCATTATTAACATGCATTTCAAAAAAATAGCACTTTCTTAGATTTATAGTCAAAGTTTATTTTCTTGCAAATTGTATAATAATTAAGTGAGCAAGGTACCGCTTATACTGAAAAACATCAATTTTGCTGATCTGCGCTTAAGAAAATTTCCATTACATTAACTAATTCAAGTAAACAGTGAATTTCCATTACATTAACAAATTCAAGTAACCAGTGAATTTCAAATAAATATTACTTTCTTAGAGTAAGACTTATACTGAAAAACATCAATCTTATTGATCTGTGCTAAAGTAAAATTTTCATGTTATTGCATTATTAACATGCATTTAAAAAAAATAGCACTTTCTTAGATTTAGAGTCAAAGTTTATTTTCTTGCAAATTGTATATTAATTAAGTGAGCAAGGTACCGCTTATACTGAAAAACATCAGTTTTGCTGATCTGCGCTAATGAAAAATTTCCATTACAGTATAAACAACTTCAAATAACTAGTGCATTTCAAATAAATATTACTTTCTTAGAGTAAGACTTATACTGAAAAACATCAATCTTATTGATCTGTGCTAAAGTAAAATTTTCATGTTATTGCATTATTAACATGCATTTCAAAAAAATAGCACTTTCTTAGATTTAGAGTCAAAGTTTATTTTCTTGCAAATTGTAAATTAATTAAGTGAGCAAGGTACCGTTTATACTGAAAACCATCAATTTTGCTGATCTGCGCTAATGAAAAATTTCCATTACAGTATAAACAAATTCAAATAACCAGTGCATTTCAATTAAATAGCACTTTCTTAGATTTAGACTTATACTGAAAAACATCAATTTCCAGTAGGGGAGTAACAAATTTTTATAACCAGCACATTTCGAACAAATAGCGCTTGCTTAGATTCAAACTTAAGGTCGATTTTCTTGCAAATTGTATAATAATTAAGTGAGCAAGGTACCGCTTATACTGAAAAACATCAATTTTGCTGATCTGCGCTTAAGAAAATTTCAATTACATTAACAAATTCAAGTAACCAGTGAATTTCAAATAAATATTACTTTCTTATATAAAGACTTATACTGAAAAACATCAATCCTACTGATCTGTGCTAAAGTAAAATTTTCATGTTATTGTATTATTAACATGCATTTCAAAAAAATAGCACTTTCTTAGATTTAGAGTCAAACTTTATTTTCTTGCAAATTGTATATTAATTATGTGAGCAAGGTACCGCTTATACTGAAAAACATCAATTTTGCTCATCTGCGCTTAAGAAAATTTTCATTACAGTATAAACAAATTCAAGTAACCAGTGAATTTCAAATAAATATTACTTTCTTAGAGTAAGACTTATACTGAAAAATATCAATCTTACTGATCTGTGCTAAAGTAAAATTTTCATGTTATTGTATTATTAATATGCATTTCAAAAAAATAGCGTTTTCTTAGATTTAGAGTCAAACTTTATTTTCTTGCAAATTGTATATTAATTATGTGAGCAAGGTACCGCTTATACTGAAAAACATAAATTTTGCTGATCTGCGCTTAAGAAAATTTCCATTACATTAACAAATTCAAGTAACCAGTGAATTTCCATTACATTAACAAATTCAAGTAACCAGTGAATTTCTAATAAATATTACTTTCTTAGAGTAAGACTTATACTGAAAAACATCAACCTAACTGATCTGTGCTAAAGTAAAATTTTCATGTTATTGCATTATTAACATGCATTTCAAAAAAATAGCACTTTCTTAGATTTAAAGTCAAAGTTTATTTTCTTGCAAATTGTATATTAATTAAGTGAGCAAGGTACCGTTTATACTGAAAACCATCAATTTTGCTGATCTGCGCTAATGAAAAATTTCCATTACAGTATAAACAAATTCAAATAACCAGTGCATTTCAATTAAATAGCACTTTCTTAGATTTAGACTTATACTGAAAAACATCAATCTTATTGATCTGTGCTAAAGTAAAATTTTCATGTTATTGCATTATTAACATGCATTTCAAAAAAATAGCACTTTCTTAGATTTAGAGTCAAAGTTTATTCTCTTGCAAATTGTATAATAATTAAGTGAGCAAGGTACCGCTTATACTGAAAAACATCAGTTTTGCTGATCTGCGCTAATGAAAAATTTCCATTACAGTATTAACAAATTCAAGTAACCAGTGAATTTCAAATAAATATTACTTTCTTAGAGTAAGACTTATACTGAAAAACATCAATCTTACTGATCTGTGCTAAAGTAAAATTTTCATGTTATTGCATTATTAACATGCATTTCAAAAAAATAGCACTTTCTTAGATTTATAGTCAAAGTTTATTTTCTTGCAAATTGTATAATAATTAAGTGAGCAAGGTACCGCTTATACTGAAAAACATCAATTTTGCTGATCTGCGCTTAAGAAAATTTCCATTACATTAACTAATTCAAGTAACCAGTGAATTTCCATTACATTAACAAATTCAAGTAACCAGTGAATTTCAAATAAATATTACTTTCTTAGAGTAAGACTCATACTGAAAAACATCAATCTTATTGATCTGTGCTAAAGTAAAATTTTCATGTTATTGCATTATTAACATGCATTTCAAAAAAATAGCACTTTCTTAGATTTAGAGTCAAAGTTTATTTTCTTGCAAATTGTATATTAATTAAGTGAGCAAGGTACCGCTTATACTGAAAAACATCAGTTTTGCTGATCTGCGCTAATGAAAAATTTCCATTACAGTATAAACAACTTCAAATAACCAGTGCATTTCAAATAAATATTACTTTCTTAGAGTAAGACTTATACTGAAAAACATCAATCTTATTTATCTGTGCTAAAGTAAAATTTTCATGTTATTGCATTATTAACATGCATTTCAAAAAAATAGCACTTTCTTAGATTTAGAGTCAAAGTTTATTTTCTTGCAAATTGTAAATTAATTAAGTGAGCAAGGTACCGTTTATACTGAAAACCATCAATTTTGCTGATCTGCGCTAATGAAAAATTTCCATTACAGTATAAACAAATTCAAATAACCAGTGCATTTCAATTAAATAGCACTTTCTTAGATTTAGACTTATACTGAAAAACATCAATTTCCAGTAGGGGAGTAACAAATTTTTATAACCAGCACATTTCGAACAAATAGCGCTTGCTTAGATTCAAACTTAAGGTCGATTTTCTTGCAAATTGTATAATAATTAAGTGAGCAAGGTACCGCTTATACTGAAAAACATCAATTTTGCTGATCTGCGCTTAAGAAAATTTCAATTACATTAACAAATTCAAGTAACCAGTGAATTTCAAATAAATATTACTTTCTTATATAAAGACTTATACTGAAAAACATCAATCCTACTGATCTGTGCTAAAGTAAAATTTTCATGTTATTGTATTATTAACATGCATTTCAAAAAAATAGCACTTTCTTAGATTTAGAGTCAAACTTTATTTTCTTGCAAATTGTATATTAATTATGTGAGCAAGGTACCGCTTATACTGAAAAACATCAATTTTGCTCATCTGCGCTTAAGAAAATTTTCATTACAGTATAAACAAATTCAAGTAACCAGTGAATTTCAAATAAATATTACTTTCTTAGAGTAAGACTTATACTGAAAAATATCAATCTTACTGATCTGTGCTAAAGTAAAATTTTCATGTTATTGTATTATTAATATGCATTTCAAAAAAATAGCGTTTTCTTAGATTTAGAGTCAAACTTTATTTTCTTGCAAATTGTATATTAATTATGTGAGCAAGGTACCGCTTATACTGAAAAACATCAATTTTGCTGATCTGCGCTTAAGAAAATTTCCATTCAATAAACAAATTCAAGTAACCAGTGAATTTCCATTACATTAACAAATTCAAGTAACCAGTGAATTTCTAATAAATATTACTTTCTTATATAAAGACTTATACTGAAAAACATCAACCTTACTGATCTGTGCTAAAGTAAAATTTTCATGTTATTGCATTATTAACATGCATTTCAAAAAAATAGCACTTTCTTAGATTTAAAGTCAAAGTTTATTTTCTTGCAAATTGTATATTAATTAAGTGAGCAAGGTACCGTTTATACTGAAAACCATCAATTTTGCTGATCTGCGCTAATGAAAAATTTCCATTACAGTATAAACAAATTCAAATAACCAGTGAATTTCAAATAAATATTGTTTTCTTAGAGTAAGACTTATACTGAAAAACATCAATCTTATTGATCTGTGCTAAAGTAAAATTTTCATGTTATTGCATTATTAACATGCATTTCAAAAAAATAGCACTTTCTTAGATTTAGAGTCAAAGTTTATTCTCTTGCAAATTGTATAATAATTAAGTGAGCAAGGTACCGCTTATACTGAAAAACATCAATTTTGCTGATCTGCGCTTTAGAAAATTTCCATTACAGTATTAACAAATTCAAGTAACCAGTGAATTTCAAATAGATATTGTTTTCTTAGAGTAAGACTTATACTGAAAAACATCAATCTTACTGATCTGTGCTAAAGTAAAATTTTCATCTTATTGCATTATTAACATGCATTTCAAAAAAATAGCACTTTCTTAGATTTATAGTCAAAGTTTATTTTCTTGCAAATTGTATAATAATTAAGTGAGCAAGGTACCGCTTATACTGAAAAACATCAATTTTGCTGATCTGCGCTTAAGAAAATTTCCATTACATTAACTAATTCAAGTAACCAGTGAATTTCCATTACATTAACAAATTCAAGTAACCAGTGAATTTCAAATAAATATTACTTTCTTAGAGTAAGACTTATACTGAAAAACATCAATCTTATTGATCTGTGCTAAAGTAAAATTTTCATGTTATTGCATTATTAACATGCATTTCAAAAAAATAGCACTTTCTTAGATTTAGAGTCAAAGTTTATTTTCTTGCAAATTGTATATTAATTAAGTGAGCAAGGTACCGCTTACACTGAAAAACATCAGTTTTGCTGATCTGCGCTAATGAAAAATTTCCATTACAGTATAAACAACTTCCAATAACCAGTGCATTTCAAATAAATATTACTTTCTTAGAGTAAGACTTATACTGAAAAACATCAATCTTATTGATCTGTGCTAAAGTAAAATTTTCATGTTATTGCATTATTAACATGCATTTCAAAAAAATAGCACTTTCTTAGATTTAGAGTCAAAGTTTATTCTCTTGCAAATTGTATAGTAATTAAGTGAGCAAGGTACCGCTTATACTGAAAAACATCAATTTTGCTGATCTGCGCTTTAGAAAATTTCCATTACAGTATAAACAACTTCAAATAACCAGTGCATTTCAAATAAATATTACTTTCTTAGAGTAAGACTTATACTGAAAAACATCAATCTTATTGATCTGTGCTAAAGTAAAATTTTCATGTTATTGCATTATTAACATGCATTTCAAAAAAATAGCACTTTCTTAGATTTAGAGTCAAAGTTTATTTTCTTGCAAATTGTATATTAATTAAGTGAGCAAGGTACCGCTTATACTGAAAAACATCAGTTTTGCTGATCTGCGCTAATGAAAAATTTCCATTACAGTATAAACAACTTCAAATAACCAGTGCATTTCAAATAAATATTACTTTCTTAGAGTAAGACTTATACTGAAAAACATCAATCTTATTGATCTGTGCTAAAGTAAAATTTTCATGTTATTGCATTATTAACATGCATTTCAAAAAAATAGCACTTTCTTAGATTTAGAGTCAAAGTTTATTTTCTTGCAAATTGTATATTAATTAAGAGAGCAAGGTACCGTTTATACTGAAAACCATCAATTTTGCTGATCTGCGCTAATGAAAAATTTCCATTACAGTATAAACAAATTCAAATAACCAGTGCATTTCAATTAAATAGCACTTTCTTAGATTTAGACTTATACTGAAAAACATCAATTTCCAGTAGGGGAGTAACAAATTTTTATAACCAGCATATTTCGAACAAATAGCGCTTGCTTAGATTCAAACTTAAGGTCGATTTTCTTGCAAATTGTATAATAATTAAGTGAGCAAGGTACCGCTTATACTGAAAAACATCAATTTTGCTGATCTGCGCTTAAGAAAATTTCAATTACATTAACAAATTCAAGTAACCAGTGAATTTCAAATAAATATTACTTTCTTATATAAAGACTTATACTGAAAAACATCAATCCTACTGATCTGTGCTAAAGTAAAATTTTCATGTTATTGTATTATTAACATGCATTTCAAAAAAATAGCACTTTCTTAGATTTAGAGTCAAACTTTATTTTCTTGCAAATTGTATATTAATTATGTGAGCAAGGTACCGCTTATACTGAAAAACATCAATTTTGCTCATCTGCGCTTAAGAAAATTTTCATTACAGTATAAACAAATTCAAGTAACCAGTGAATTTCAAATAAATATTACTTTCTTAGAGTAAGACTTATACTGAAAAATATCAATCTTACTGATCTGTGCTAAAGTAAAATTTTCATGTTATTGTATTATTAATATGCATTTCAAAAAAATAGCGTTTTCTTAGATTTAGAGTCAAACTTTATTTTCTTGCAAATTGTATATTAATTATGTGAGCAAGGTACCGCTTATACTGAAAAACATCAATTTTGCTGATCTGCGCTTAAGAAAATTTCAATTACATTAACAAATTCAAGTAACCAGTGAATTTCAAATAAATATTACTTTCTTATATAAAGACTTATACTGAAAAACATCAATCCTACTGATCTGTGCTAAAGTAAAATTTTCATGTTATTGTATTATTAACATGCATTTCAAAAAAATAGCACTTTCTTAGATTTAGAGTCAAACTTTATTTTCTTGCAAATTGTATATTAATTATGTGAGCAAGGTACCGCTTATACTGAAAAACATCAATTTTGCTCATCTGCGCTTAAGAAAATTTTCATTACAGTATAAACAAACTCAAGTAACCAGTGAATTTCAAATAAATATTACTTTCTTAGAGTAAGACTTATACTGAAAAATATCAATCTTACTGATCTGTGCTAAAGTAAAATTTTCATGTTATTGTATTATTAATATGCATTTCAAAAAAATAGCGCTTTCTTAGATTTAGAGTCAAACTTTATTTTCTTGCAAATTGTATATTAATTATGTGAGCAAGGTACCGCTTATACTGAAAAACATCAATTTTGCTGATCTGCGCTTAAGAAAATTTCAATTACATTAACAAATTCAAGTAACCAGTGAATTTCAAATAAATATTACTTTCTTATATAAAGACTTATACTGAAAAACATCAATCCTACTGATCTGTGCTAAAGTAAAATTTTCATGTTATTGTATTATTAACATGCATTTCAAAAAAATAGCACTTTCTTAGATTTAGAGTCAAAGTTTATTTTCTTGCAAATTGTATATTAATTAAGTGAGCAAGGTACCATTTATACTGAAAACCATCAATTTTGCTGATCTGCGCTAATGAAAAATTTCCATTACAGTATAAACAAATTCAAATAACCAGTGCATTTCAATTAAATAGCACTTTCTTAGATTTAGACTTATACTGAAACTCATCCATTTCCATAAGGGGAGTAACAAATTTTTATAACCAGCACATTTCGAACAAATAGCACTTTCTTAGATTCAAACTTAAAGTCGATTTTCTTGCGAATTGTATATTAATTATGTGAGCAAGGTACCGCTTATACTGAAAAACATCAATTTTGCTGATCTGCGCTAAAATAAAATTTCCATTAGAGGAGTAACAAATTCAACGTCGATTTTCTTGCAAATTATATATTAGATATGTGAGCAAGGTACCCCTTATACTGAAAAACATCAATCTTGCTGATCTGCGCTTTAAAAAATTTCCATTACAGTATTAACAAATTCAAGTAACCAGTGAATTTCAAATAAATATTACTTTCTTAGAGTAAGACTTATACTGAAAAACATCAATCTTACTGATCTCTGATAAAGTAATATTTTCATGTTATTGCATTATTAACATGCATTTCAAAAAAATAGCACTTTCTTAGATTTAGAGTCAAAGTTTATTTTCTTGCAAATTGTATATTAATTATGTGAGCAAGGTACCGCTTATACTGAAAAACATCAATTTTGCTGATCTGCGCTTAAGAAAATTTTCATTACAGTATAAACAAATTCAAGTAACCAGTGAATTTCAAATAAATATTACTTTCTTATATAAAGACTTATACTGAAAAACATCAATCCTACTGATCTGTGCTAAAGTAAAATTTTCATGTTATTGTATTATTAACATGCATTTCAAAAAAATAGCACTTTCTTAGATTTAGAGTCAAACTTTATTTTCTTGCAAATTGTATATTAATTATGTGAGCAAGGTACCATTTATACTGAAAACCATCAATTTTGCTGATCTGCGCTAATGAAAAATTTCCATTACAGTATAAACAAATTCAAATAACCAGTGCATTTCAATTAAATAGCACTTTCTTAGATTTAGACTTATATTGAAACACATCAATTTCCATTTTGGGAGTAATAAATTTTTATAACCAGCACATTTCGAACAAATAGCACTTTCTTAGATTCAAACTTAAAGTCGATTTTCTTGCGAATTGTATATTAATTATGTGAGCAAGGTACCGCTTATACTGAAAAACATCAATTTTGCTGATCTGCGCTTAAGAAAATTTCCATTACAGTATAAACAAATTCAAGTAACCAGTGAATTTCAAATAAGTATTACTTTCTTAGAGTAAGACTTATACTGAAAAATATCAATCTAACTGATCTGTGCTAAAGTAAAATTTTCATGTTATTGTATTATTAATATGCATTTCAAAAAAATAGCTTTTTCTTAGATTTAGAGTCAAAGTTTATTTTCTTGCAAATTGTATAATAATTAAGTGAGCAAGGTACCGTTTATACTGAAAACCATCAATTTGGCTGATCTGCGCTAATGAAAAATTTCCATTACAGTATAAACAACTTCAAATAACCAGTGCATTTCAAATAAATATTACTTTCTTAGAGTAAGACTTATACTGAAAAACATCAATCTTATTGATCTGTGCTGAAGTAAAATTTTCATGTTATTGCATTATTAACATGCATTTCAAAAAAATAGCACTTTCTTAGATTTAGAGTCAAAGTTTATTTTCTTGCAAATTGTAAATTAATTAAGTGAGCAAGGTACCGTTTTTACTGAAAACCATCAATTTTGCTGATCTGCGCTAATGAAAAATTTCCATTACAGTATAAACAAATTCAAATAACCAGTGCATTTCAATTAAATAGCACTTACTTAGATTTAGACTTATACTGACAAACATCAATTTCCAGTAGGGGAGTAACAAATTTTTATAACCAGCACATTTCGAACAAATAGCGCTTGCTTAGATTCAAACTTAAGGTCGATTTTCTTGCAAATTGTATAATAATTAAGTGAGCAAGGTACCGCTTATACTGAAAAACATCAATTTTGCTGATCTGCGCTTAAGAAAATTTCAATTACATTAACAAATTCAAGTAACCAGTGAATTTCAAATAAATATTACTTTCTTATATAAAGACTTATACTGAAAAACATCAATCCTACTGATCTGTGCTAAAGTAAAATTTTCATGTTATTGTATTATTAACATGCATTTCAAAAAAATAGCACTTTCTTAGATTTAGAGTCAAACTTTATTTTCTTGCAAATTGTATATTAATTATGTGAGCAAGGTACCGCTTATACTGAAAAACATCAATTTTGCTGATCTGCGCTTAAGAAAATTTCAATTACATTAACAAATTCAAGTAACAAGTGAATTTCAAATAAATATTACTTTCTTAGAGTAAGACTTATACTGAAAAATATCAATCTTACTGATCTGTGCTAAAGTAAAATTTTCATGTTATTGTATTATTAATATGCATTTCAAAAAAATAGCGTTTTCTTAGATTTAGAGTCAAACTTTATTTTCTTGCAAGTTGTATATTAATTATGTGAGCAAGGTACCGCTTATACTGAAAAACATCAATTTTGCTGATCTGCGCTTAAGAAAATTTCAATTACATTAACAAATTCAAGTAACCAGTGAATTTCAAATAAATATTACTTTCTTATATAAAGACTTATACTGAAAAACATCAATCCTACTGATCTGTGCTAAAGTAAAATTTTCATGTTATTGTATTATTAACATGCATTTCAAAAAAATAGCACTTTCTTAGATTTAGAGTCAAAGTTTATTTTCTTGCAAATTGTATATTAATTAAGTGAGCAAGGTACCATTTATACTGAAAACCATCAATTTTGCTGATCTGCGCTAATGAAAAATTTCCATTACAGTATAAACAAATTCAAATAACCAGTGCATTTCAATTAAATAGCACTTTCTTAGATTTAGACTTATACTGAAACTCATCCATTTCCATAAGGGGAGTAACAAATTTTTATCACCAGCACATTTCGAACAAATAGCACTTTCTTAGATTCAAACTTAAAGTCGATTTTCTTGCGAATTGTATATTAATTATGTGAGCAAGGTACCGCTTATACTGAAAAACATCAATTTTGCTGATCTGCGCTTTAAAAAATTTCCATTACAGTATTAACAAATTCAAGTAACCAGTGAATTTCAAATAAATATTACTTTCTTAGAGTAAGACTTATACTGAAAAACATCAATCTTACTGATCTCTGCTAAAGTAAAATTTTCATGTTATTGCATTATTAACATGCATTTCAAAAAAATAGCACTTTCTTAGATTTAGAGTCAAAGTTTATTTTCTTGCAAATTGTATATTAATTATGTGAGCAAGGTACCGCTTATACTGAAAAACATCAATTTTGCTGATCTGCGCTTAAGAAAATTTCCATTACAGTATAAACAAATTCAAGTAACCAGTGAATTTCAAATAAGTATTACTTTCTTAGAGTAAGACTTATACTGAAAAATATCAATCTAACTGATCTGTGCTAAAGTAAAATTTTCATGTTATTGTATTATTAATATGCATTTCAAAAAAATAGCTTTTTCTTAGATTTAGAGTCAAAGTTTATTTTCTTGCAAATTGTATAATAATTAAGTGAGCAAGGTACCGTTTATACTGAAAACCATCAATTTTGCTGATCTGCGCTAATGAAAAATTTCCATTACAGTATAAACAAATTCAAATAACCAGTGCATTTCAATTAAATAGCACTTTCTTAGATTTAGACTTATACTGAAAAACATCAATTTCCAGTAGGGGAGTAATAAATTTTTATAACCAGCACATTTCGAAAAAATAGCACTTTCTTAGATTCAAACTTAAGGTCGATTTTCTTGCAAATTGTATAATAATTAAGTGAGCAAGGTACCGCTTATACTGAAAAACATCAATTTTGCTGATCTGCGCTTAAGTAAATTTCCATTACAGTATTAGCAAATTCAAAAAACCAGTGAATTTCAAATAAATATTACTTTCTTATATAAAGACTTAAACTGAAAAACATCAATCTTACTGATCTGTGCTAAAGTAAAATTTTCATGTTGTTGCATTATTAACATGCATTTCAAAAAAATAGCACTTTCTTAGATTTAGAGTCAAAGTTTATTTTCTTGCAAATTGTAAATTAATTAAGTGAGCAAGGTACCGTTTATACTGAAACCCATCAATTTTGCTGATCTGCGCTAATGAAAAATTTCCATTACAGTATAAACAAATTCAAATAACCAGTGCATTTCAATTAAATAGCACTTTCTTAGATTTAGACTTATACTGAAAAACATCAATTTCCAGTAGGGGAGTAACAAATTTTTATAACCAGCACATTTCGAACAAATAGCGCTTGCTTAGATTCAAACTTAAGGTCGATTTTCTTGCAAATTGTATAATAATTAAGTGAGCAAGGTACCGCTTATACTGAAAAACATCAATTTTGCTGATCTGCGCTTAAGAAAATTTCAATTACATTAACAAATTCAAGTAACCAGTGAATTTCAAATAAATATTACTTTCTTATATAAAGACTTATACTGAAAAACATCAATCCTACTGATCTGTGCTAAAGTAAAATTTTCATGTTATTGTATTATTAACATGCATTTCAAAAAAATAGCACTTTCTTAGATTTAGAGTCAAAGTTTATTTTCTTGCAAATTGTAAATTAATTAAGTGAGCAAGGTACCGTTTATACTGAAGACCATCAATTTTGCTGATCTGCGCTAATGAAAAATTTCCATTACAGTATAAACAAATTCAAATAACCAGTGCATTTCAATTAAATAGCACTTTCTTAGATTTAGACTTATACTGAAAAACATCAATTTCCAGTAGGGGAGTAACAAATTTTTATAACCAGCACATTTCGAACAAATAGCGCTTGCTTAGATTCAAACTTAAGGTCGATTTTCTTGCAAATTGTATAATAATTAAGTGAGCAAGGTACCGCTTATACTGAAAAACATCAATTTTGCTGATCTGCGCTTAAGAAAATTTCAATTACATTAACAAATTCAAGTAACCAGTGAATTTCAAATAAATATTACTTTCTTATATAAAGACTTATACTGAAAAACATCAATCCTACTGATCTGTGCTAAAGTAAAATTTTCATGTTATTGTATTATTAACATGCATTTCAAAAAAATAGCACTTTCTTAGATTTAGAGTCAAACTTTATTTTCTTGCAAATTGTATATTAATTATGTGAGCAAGGTACCGCTTATACTGAAAAACATCAATTTTGCTCATCTGCGCTTAAGAAAATTTTCATTACAGTATAAACAAATTCAAGTAACCAGTGAATTTCAAATAAATATTACTTTCTTAGAGTAAGACTTATACTGAAAAATATCAATCTTACTGATCTGTGCTAAAGTAAAATTTTCATGTTATTGTATTATTAATATGCATTTCAAAAAAATAGCTTTTCCTTAGATTTAGAGTCAAAATTTATTTTCTTGCAAATTGTATAATAATTATGTGAGCAAGGTACCGCTTATACTGAAAAACATCAATTTTGCTGATCTGCGCTTAAGAAAATTCTATTACAATATTAGCAAATTCAAAAAACCAGTGAATTTCAAATAAATATTACTTTCTTATATAAAGACTTAAACTGAAAAACATCAATCTTACTGATCTGTGCTAAAGTAAAATTTTCATGTTATTGCATTATTAACATGCATTTCAAAAAAATAGCACTTTCTTAGATTTAGAGTCAAAGTTTATTTTCTTGCAAGGTGTATATTAATTATGTGAGCAAGGTACCGCTTATACTGAAAAACATCAATTTTGCTGATCTGCGCTTAAATAAAATTTCCATTAGAGGAGTAACAAATTCAACGTCGATTTTCTTGCAAATTATATATTAGTTATGTGAGCAAGGTACCCCTTATACTGAAAAACATCAATTTTGCTGATCTGCGCTTAAGAAATTTTCCATTACAGTGTTAGCAAATTCAAGTAACCAGTGAATTTCAAATAAATATTACTTTCTTATATAAAGACTTATACTGAAAAACATCAATCTTACTGATCTGTGCTAAAGCAAAATTTTCATGTTATTGTATTATTAACATGCATTCAAAAAAATAGCACTTTCTTAGATTTAGAGTCAAAGTTTATTTTCTTGCAAATTGTATATTAATTATGTGAACAAGGTACCGCTTATACTGAAAAACATCAATTTTGCTGATCTGCGCTTAAGAAAATTTCCATTACAGTATTAGCAAATTCAAAAAACCAGTGAATTTCAAATAAATATTAGTTTCTTATATAAAGACTTATACTGAAAAACATCAATCTTACTGATCTCTGCTAAAGTAAAATTTTCATGTTATTGCATTATTAACATGCATTTCAAAAAAATAGCACTTTCTTAGATTTAGAGTCAAAGTTTATTTTCTTGCAAATTGTATATTAGTTATGTGAGCAAGGTACCGCTTATACTGAAAAACATCAATTTTGCTGATCTGCGCTCAAGAAAATTTCCATTACAGTATAAACAAATTCAAGTAACCAGTGAATTTCAAATAAATATTACTTTCTTATATAAAGACTTATACTGAAAAACATCAATCTTACTGATCTGTGCCAAAGTAAAATTTTCATGTTATTGTATTATTAACATGCATTTCAAAAAAATAGCACTTTCTTACATTTAGAGTCAAAGTTTATTTTCTTGCAAGTTGTATATTAATTATGTGAGCAAGGTACCGCTTATACTGAAAAACATCAATTTTGCTGATCTGCGCTTAAGAAAATTTCCATTACAGTATTAACAAATTCAAGTAACCAGTGAATTTCAAATAAATATTACTTTCTTAGAGTAAGACTTATACTGAAAAACATCAATACTGATCTGTGCTAAAGTAAAATTTTCATGTTATTGTATTATTAATATGCATTTCAAAAAAATAGCACTTTCTTAGATTTAGAGTCAAAGTTTATTCTCTTGCAAATTGTATAATAATTATGTGAGCAAGGTACCGTTTTTACTAAAAACCATCTATTTTGCTGATCTGCGCTAATGAAAAATTTCCATTACAGTATAAACAAATTCAAATAACCAGTGCATTTCAATTAAATAGCACTTTCTTAGATTTAGACTTATACTGAAAAACATCAATTTCCAGTAGGGGAGTAACAAATTTTTATAACCAGCACATTTCGAACAAATAGCGCTTGCTTAGATTCAAACTTAAGGTCGATTTTCTTGCAAATTGATTAATAATTAAGTGAGCAAGGTACCGCTTATACTGAAAAACATCAATTTTGCTGATCTGCGCTTAAGAAATTTTCCATTACAGTATTAACAAATTCAAGTAACCAGTGAATTTCAAATAAATATTACTTTCTTATATAAAGACTTATACTGAAAAACATCAATCTTACTGATCTGTGCTAAAGCAAAATTTTCATGTTATTGTATTATTAACATGCATTTCAAAAAAATAGCACTTTCTTAGATTTAGAGTCAAAGTTTATTTTCTTGCAAATTGTATATTAATTATGTGAACAAGGTACCGCTTATACTGAAAAACATCAATTTTGCTGATCTGCGCTTAAGAAAATTTCCATTACAGTATTAGCAAATTCAAAAAACCAGTGAATTTCAAATAAATATTAGTTTCTTATATAAAGACTTATACTGAAAAACATCAATCTTACTGATCTCTGCTAAAGTAAAATTTTCATGTTATTGCATTATTAACATGCATTTAAAAAAAATAGCACTTTCTTAGATTTAGAGTCAAAGTTTATATTCTTGCAAATTGTATATTAATTATGTGAGCAAGGTACCGCTTATACTGAAAAACATCAATTTTGCTGATCTGCGCTCAAGAAAATTTCCATTACAGTATAAACAAATTCAAGTAACCAGTGAATTTCAAATAAATATTACCCTCTTATATAAAGACTTATACTGAAAAACATCAATCTTACTGATCTGTGCCAAAGTAAAATTTTCGTGTTATTGTATTATTAACATGCATTTCAAAAAAATAGCACTTTCTTAGATTTAGAGTCAAAGTTTATTTTCTTGCAAGTTGTATATTAATTATGCGAGCAAGGTACCGCTTATACTGAAAAACATCAATTTTGCTGATCTGCGCTTAAGAAAATTTCCATTACAGTATTAACAAATTCAAGTAACCAGTGAATTTCAAATAAATATTACTTTCTTAGAGTAAGACTTATACTGAAAAACATCAATACTGATCTGTGCTAAAGAAAAATTTTCATGTTATTGTATTATTAATATGCATTTCAAAAAAATAGCACTTTCTTAGATTTAGAGTCAAAGTTTATTCTCTTGCAAATTGTATAATAATTAAGTGAGCAAGGTACCGTTTATACTAAAAACCATCAATTTTGCTGATCTGCGCTAATGAAAAATTTCCATTACAGTATAAACAAATTCAAATAACCAGTGCATTTCAATTAAATAGCACTTTCTTAGATTTAGACTTATACTGAAAAACATCAGTTTCCAGTAGGGGAGTAACAAATTTTTATAACCAGCACATTTCGAACAAATAGCGCTTGCTTAGATTCAAACTTAAGGTCGATTTTCTTGCACATTGATTAATAATTAAGTGAGCAAGGTACCGCTTATACTGAAAAACATCAATTTTGCTGATCTGCGCTTAAGAAAATTTCAATTACATTAACAAATGTAACTCAATGTAATTCAAGTAACCAGTGAATTTCAAATAAATATTACTTTCTTATATAAAGACTTATACTGAAAAACATCAATCCTACTGATCTGTGCTAAAGTAAAATTTTCATGTTATTGTATTATTAACATGCCTTTCAAAAAAATAGCACTTTCTTAGATTTAGAGTCAAAGTTTATTTTCTTGCAAATTGTATATTAATTATGTGAGCAAGGTACCGCTTATACTGAAAAACATCAATTTTGCTCATCTGCGCTTAAGAAAATTTCCATTACAGTAATAGCAAATTCAAGTAACCAGCGAATTTTAAATAAATATTACTTTTTTTTATATAAAGACTTATACTGAAAAACATCAATCTTACTGATCTGTGCTAAAGTAAAATTTTCATGTTATTGCATTATTAACATGCATTTCAAAAAAATAGCACTTTCTTAGATTTAGAGTCAAAATTTATTCTCTTGCAAATTGTATAATAATTAAGTGAGCAAGGTACCGCTTATACTGAAAAACATCAATTTTGCTGATCTGCGCTAATGAAAAATTTCCATTACAGTATAAACAACTTCACATAACCAGTGCATTTCAAATAAATATTACTTTCTTAGAGTAAGACCTTTACTGAAAAACATCAATCTTATTGATCTGTGCTAAAGTAAAACTTTCATGTTATTGCATTATTAACATGCATTTCAAAAAAATAGAACTTTCTTAGATTTAGAGTAAAAGTTTATTCTCTTGCAAATTGTATAATAATTAAGTGAGCAAGGTACCGTTTATTCTGAAAAACATCAATTTTGCTGATCTGCGCTTAAGAAAATTTCCATTACATTAACAAATTCAAGTAACCAGTGAATTTCAAATAAATATTACTTTCTTATATAAAGACTTATACTGAAAAACATCAACCTTACTGATCTGTGCTAAAGTAAAATTTTCATGTTATTGCATTATTAACATGCATTTCAAAAAAAAAGCACTTTCTTAGATTTAGAGTCAAAGTTTATTTTCTTGCAAATTGTATATTAATTATGTGAGCAAGGTACCCCTTATACTGAAAAACATCAATTTTGCTGATCTGCGCTAAAATAAAATTTCCATTACAATATTAACAAATTCAAACAACCAGTGCATTTCAATTAAATTGCACTTTCTTAGATTTAGACTTATACTGAAACTCATCCATTTCCATAAGGGGAGTAACAAATTTTTATAACCAGCACATTTCGAACAAATAGCACTTTCTTAGATTCAAACTTAAAGTCGATTTTCGTGCGAATTGTATATTAGTTATGTGAGGAAGGTACCGCTTATACTGAAAAACATCAATTTTGCTGATCTGCGCTTAAGAAAATTTCAATTACATTAACAAATGTAACTCAATGTAATTCAAGTAACCAGTGAATTTCAAATAAATATTACTTTCTTATATAAAGACTTATACTGAAAAACATCAATCCTACTGATCTGTGCTAAAGTAAAATTTTCATGTTATTGTATTATTAACATGCCTTTCAAAAAAATAGCACTTTCTTAGATTTAGAGTCAAAGTTTATTTTCTTGCAAATTGTATATTAATTATGTGAGCAAGGTACCGCTTATACTGAAAAACATCAATTTTGCTCATCTGCGCTTAAGAAAATTTCCATTACAGTAATAGCAAATTCAAGTAACCAGCGAATTTTAAATAAATATTACTTTTTTTTATATAAAGACTTATACTGAAAAACATCAATCTTACTGATCTGTGCTAAAGTAAAATTTTCATGTTATTGCATTATTAACATGCATTTCAAAAAAATAGCACTTTCTTAGATTTAGAGTCAAAGTTTATTCTCTTGCAAATTGTATAATAATTAAGTGAGCAAGGTACCGCTTATACTGAAAAACATCAATTTTGCTGATCTGCGCTAATGAAAAATTTCCATTACAGTATAAACAACTTCACATAACCAGTGCATTTCAAATAAATATTACTTTCTTAGAGTAAGACCTTTACTGAAAAACATCAATCTTATTGATCTGTGCTAAAGTAAAACTTTCATGTTATTGCATTATTAACATGCATTTCAAAAAAATAGCACTTTCTTAGATTTAGAGTAAAAGTTTATTCTCTTGCAAATTGTATAATAATTAAGTGAGCAAGGTACCGTTTATTCTGAAAAACATCAATTTTGCTGATCTGCGCTTAAGAAAATTTCCATTACATTAACAAATTCAAGTAACCAGTGAATTTCAAATAAATATTACTTTCTTATATAAAGACTTATACTGAAAAACATCAACCTTACTGATCTGTGCTAAAGTAAAATTTTCATGTTATTGCATTATTAACATGCATTTCAAAAAAAAAGCACTTTCTTAGATTTAGAGTCAAAGTTTATTTTCTTGCAAATTGTATATTAATTATGTGAGCAAGGTACCCCTTATACTGAAAAACATCAATTTTGCTGATCTGCGCTAAAATAAAATTTCCATTACAATATTAACAAATTCAAACAACCAGTGCATTTCAATTAAATTGCACTTTCTTAGATTTAGACTTATACTGAAACTCATCCATTTCCATAAGGGGAGTAACAAATTTTTATAACCAGCACATTTCGAACAAATAGCACTTTCTTAGATTCAAACTTAAAGTCGATTTTCGTGCGAATTGTATATTAGTTATGTGAGGAAGGTACCGCTTATACTGAAAAACATCAATTTTGCTGATCTGCGCTTAAGAAAATTTCCATTACAGTATAAACAAATTCAAGTAACCAGTGAATTTCAAATAAATATTACTTTCTTAGAGTAAGACTTATACTGAAAAATATCAATCTTACTGATCTGTGCTAAAGTAAAATTTTCATGTTATTGTATTATTAATATGCATTTCAAAAAATTAGCTTTTTCTTAGATTTAGAGTCAAAGTTTATTTTATTGCAAATTGTATAATAATTATGTGAGCAAGGTACCGCTTATACTGAAAAACATCAATTTTGCTGATCTGCGCTTAAGAAAATTTCCATTACAGTATTAGCAAATTCAAAAAACCAGTGAATTTCAAATAAATATTACTTTCTTATGTAAAGACTTAAACTGAAAAACATCAATCTTACTGATCTGTGCTAAAGTAAAATTTTCATGTTATTGCATTATTAACATGCATTTCAAAAAAATAGCACTTTCTTAGATTTAGAGTCAAAGTTTATTTTCTTGCAAGTTGTATACTAATTATGTGAGCAAGGTACCGCTTATACTGAAAAACATCAATTTTGCTGATCTGCGCTTAAACAAAATTTCCATTAGAGGAGTAACAAATTCAACGTCGATTTTCTTGCAAATTATATATTAGTTATGTGAGCAAGGTACCCCTTATACTGAAAAACATCAATTTTGCTGATCTGCGCTTAAGAAATTTTCCATTACAGTATTAACAAATTCAAGTAACTAGTGAATTTCAAATAAATATTACTTTCTTATATAAAGACTTATACTGAAAAACATCAATCTTACTGATCTGTGCTAAAGTAAAATTTTCATGTTATTGTATTATTAACATGCATTTCAAAAAAATAGCACTTTCTTAGATTTAGAGTCAAAGTTTATTTTCTTGCAAATTGTATATTAATTATGTGAACAAGGTACCGCTTATACTGAAAAACATCAATTTTGCTGATCTGCGCTTAAGAAAATTTCCATTACAGTATTAGCAAATTCAAAAAACCAGTGAATTTCAAATAAATATTAGTTTCTTATATAAAGACTTATACTGAAAAACATCAATCTTACTGATCTCTGCTAAAGGAAAATTTTCATGTTATTGCATTATTAACATGCATTTCAAAAAAATAGCACTTTCTTAGATTTAGAGTCAAAGTTTATTTTCTTGCAAATTGTATATTAATTATGTGAGCAAGGTACCGCTTATACTGAAAAACATCAATTTTGCTGATCTGCGCTCAAGAAAATTTCCATTACAGTATAAACAAATTCAAGTAACCAGTGAATTTCAAATAAATATTACTTTCTTATATAAAGACTTATACTGAAAAACATCAATCTTACTGATCTGTGCCAAAGTAAAATTTTCATGTTATTGTATTATTAACATGCATTTCAAAAAAATAGCACTTTCTTAGATTTAGAGTCAAAGTTTATTTTCTTGCAAGTTGTATATTAATTATGTGAGCAAGGTACCGCTTATACTGAAAAACATCAATTTTGCTGATCTGCGCTTAAGAAAATTTCCATTACAGTATTAACAAATTCAAGTAACCAGTGAATTTCAAATAAATATTACTTTCTTAGAGTAAGACTTATACTGAAAAACATCAATCTTACTGATCTGTGCTAAAGTAAAATTTTCATGTTATTGTATTATTAATATGCATTTCAAAAAAATAGCACTTTCTTAGATTTAGAGTCAAAGTTTATTCTCTTGCAAATTGTATAATAATTAAGTGAGCAAGGTACCGTTTATACTGAAAACCATCAATTTTGCTGATCTGCGCTAATGAAAAATTTCCATTACAGTATAAACAAATTCAAATAACCAGTGCGTTTCAATTAAATAGCACTTTCTTAGATTTAGACTTATACTGAAAAACATCAATTTCCAGTAGGGGAGTAACAAATTTTTATAACCAGCACATTTCGAACAAATAGCGCTTGCTTAGATTCAAACTTAAGGTCGATTTTCTTGCAAATTGTATAATAATTAAGTGAGCAAGGTACCGCTTGTACTGAAAAACATCAATTTTGCTGATCTGCGCTTAAGAAAATTTCAATTACATTAACAAATTCAAGTAACCAGTGAATTTCAAATAAATATTACTTTCTTATATAAAGACTTATACTGAAAAACATCAATCTTACTGATCTGTGCTAAAGTAAAATTTTCATGTTATTGTATTATTAACATGCATTTCAAAAAAATAGCACTTTCTTAGATTTAGAGTCAAAGTTTATTTTCTTGCAAATTGTATATTAATTATGTGAACAAGGTACCGCTTATACTGAAAAACATCAATTTTGCTGATCTGCGCTTAAGAATATTTCCATTACAGTATTAGCAAATTCAAAAAACCAGTGAATTTCAAATAAATATTAGTTTCTTATATAAAGACTTATACTGAAAAACATCAATCTTACTGATCTGTGCTAAAGTAAAATTTTCATGTTATTGCATTATTAACATGCATTTCAAAAAAATAGCACTTTCTTAGATTTAGAGTCAAAGTTTATTTTCTTGCAAGTTGTATATTAATTATGTGAGCAAGGTACCGCTTATACTGAAAAACATCAATTTTGCTGATCTGCGCTTAAATAAAATTTCCATTAGAGGAGTAACAAATTCAACGTCGATTTTCTTGCAAATTATATATTAGTTATGTGAGCAAGGTACCCCTTATACTGAAAAACATCAATTTTGCTGATCTGCGCTTAAGAAATTTTCCATTACAGTATTAACAAATTCAAGTAACTAGTGAATTTCAAATAAATATTACTTTCTTATATAAAGACTTATACTGAAAAACATCAATCTTACTCATCTGTGCTAAAGTAAAATTTTCATGTTATTGTATTATTAACATGCATTTCAAAAAAATAGCACTTTCTTAGATTTAGAGTCAAAGTTTATTTTCTTGCAAATTGTATATTAATTATGTGAACAAGGTACCGTATTAGCAAATTCAAAAAACCAGTGAATTTCAAATAAATATTAGTTTTTTATATAAAGACTTATACTGAAAAACATCAATCTTACTGATCTCTGCTAAAGTAAAATTTTCATGTTATTGTATTATTAACATGCATTTCAAAAAAATAGCACTTTCTTAGATTTAGAGTCAAAGTTTATTTTCTTGCAAATTGTATATTAATTATGTGAGCAAGGTACCGCTTATACTGAAAAACATCAATTTTGCTGATCTGCGCTTAAGAAAATTTCCATTACAGTAATAGCAAATTCAAGTAACCAGTGAATTTCAAATAAATATTACTTTCTTATATAAAGACTTATACTGAAAAAAAATCAATCTTACTGATCTGTGCTAAAGTAAAATTTTCATGTTATTGCATTATTAACATGCATTTCAAAAAACTAGCACTTTCTTAGATTTAGAGTCAAAGTTTATTTTCTTGCAAATTGTATATTAATTATGTGAGCAAGGTACCGCTAATACTGAAAAACATCAATTTTGCTGATCTGCGCTCAAGAAAATTTCCATTACAGTATAAACAAATTCAAGTAACCAGTGAATTTCAAATAAATATTACTTTCTTATATAAAGACTTATACTGAAAAACATCAATCTTACTGATCTGTGCCAAAGTAAAATTTTCATGTTATTGTATTATTAATATGCATTTCAAAAAAATAGCACTTTCTTAGATTTAGAGTCAAAGTTTATTCTCTTGCAAATTGTATAATAATTAAGTGAGCAAGGTAACGTTTATACTGAAAACCATCAATTTTGCTGATCTGCGCTAATGAAAAATTTCCATTACAGTATAAACAAATTCAAATAACCAGTGCATTTCAATTAAATAGCACTTTCTTAGATTTAGACTTATACTGAAAAACATCAATTTCCAGTAGGGGAGTAACAAATTTTTATAACCAGCACATTTCGAACAAATAGCGCTTGCTTAGATTCAAACTTAAGGTCGATTTTCTTGCAAATTGTATAATAATTAAGTGAGCAAGGTACCGCTTGTACTGAAAAACATCAATTTTGCTGATCTGCGCTTAAGAAAATTTCAATTACATTAACAAATTGAAGTAACCAGTGAATTTCAAATAAATATTACTTTCTTATATAAAGACTTATACTGAAAAACATCAATCCTACTGATCTGTGCTAAAGTAAAATTTTCATGTTATTGTATTATTAACATGCATTTCAAAAAAATAGCACTTTCTTAGATTTAGAGTCAAAGTTTATTTTCTTGCAAATTGTATATTAATTATGTGAGCAAGGTACCGCTTATACTGAAAAACATCAATTTTGCTCATCTGCGCTTAAGAAAATTTCCATTACAGTAATAGCAAATTCAAGTAACCAGTGAATTTCAAATAAATATTACTTTTTTTATATAAAGACTTATACTGAAAAACATCAATCTTACTGATCTGTGCTAAAGTAAAATTTTCATTTTATTGCATTATTAACATGCATTTCAAAAAAATAGCACTTTCTTAGATTTAGAGTCAAAGTTTATTCTCTTGCAAATTGTATAATAATTAAGTGAGCAAGGTACCGCTTATACTGAAAAACATCAATTTTGCTGATCTGCGCTTAAGAAAATTTCCATTACAGTATAAACAAATTCAAGTAACCAGTGAATTTCAAATAAATATTACTTTCTTAGAGTAAGACTTATACTGAAAAATATCAATCTTACTGATCTGTGCTAAAGTAAAATTTTCATGTTATTGTATTATTAATATGCATTTCAAAAAAATAGCTTTTTCTTAGATTTAGAGTCAAAGTTTATTTTCTTGCAAATTGTATAATAATTATGTGAGCAAGGTACCGCTTATACTGAAAAACATCAATTTTGCTGATCTGCGCTTAAGAAAATTTCCATTACAGTATTAGCAAATTCAAAAAACCAGTGAATTTCAAATAAATATTACTTTCTTATATAAAGACTTAAACTGAAAAACATCAATCTTACTGATCTGTGCTTAAGTAAAATTTTCATGTTATTGCATTATTAACATGCATTTCAAAAAAATAGCACTTTCTTAGATTTAGAGTCAAAGTTTATTTTCTTGCAAGTTGAATATTAATTATGTGAGCAAGGTACCGTTTATACTGAAAAACATCAATTTTGCTGATCTGCGCTTAAATAAAATTTCCATTAGAGGAGTAACAAATTCAACGTCGATTTTCTTGCAAATTATATATTAGTTATGTGAGCAAGGTACCCCTTATACTGAAAAACATCAATTTTGCTGATCTGCGCTTAAGAAATTTTCCATTACAGTATTAACAAATTCAAGTAACCAGTGAATTTCAAATAAATATTACTTTCTTATATAAAGACCTATACTGAAAAACATCAATCTTACTGATCTGTGCTAAAGTAAAATTTTCATGTTATTGTATTATTAACATGCATTTCAAAAAAATAGCTCTTTCTTAGATTTAGAGTCAAAGTTTATTTTCTTGCAAATTGTATATTAATTATGTGAACAAGGTACCGCTTATACTGAAAAACATCAATTTTGCTGATCTGCGCTTAAGAAAATTTCCATTACAGTATTAGCAAATTCAAAAAACCAGTGAATTTCAAATAAATATTAGTTTCTTATATAAAGACTTATACTGAAAAACATCAACCTTACTGATCTGTGCTAAAGTAAAATTTTCATGTTATTGCATTATTAACATGCATTTCAAAAAAATAGCACTTTTTTAGATTTAGAGTCAAAGTTTATTTTCTTGCAAATTGTATATTAATTAAGTGAGCAGGGTACCGTTTATACTGAAAACCATCAATTTTGCTGATCTGCGCTAATGAAAAATTTCCATTACAGTATAAACAAATTCAAATAACCAGTGCATTTCAATTAAATAGCACTTTCTTAGATTTAGACTTATACTGAAAAACATCAATTTCCAGTAGGGGAGTAACAAATTTTTATAACCAGCACATTTCGAACAAATAGCGCTTGATTAGATTCAAACTTAAGGTCGATTTTCTTGCAAATTGTATAATAATTAAGTGAGCAAGGTACCGCTTATACTGAAAAACATCAATTTTGCTGATCTGCGCTTAAGAAAATTTCAATTACATTAACAAATTCAAGTAACCAGTGAATTTCAAATAAATATTACTTTCTTATATAAAGACTTATACTGAAAAACATCAATCCTACTGATCTGTGGTAAAGTAAAATTTTCATGTTATTGTATTATTAACATGCATTTCAAAAAAATAGCACTTTCTTAGATTTAGAGTCAAAGTTTATTCTCTTGCAAATTGTATAATAATTAAGTGAGCAAGGTACCGCTTATACTGAAAAACATCAGTTTTGCTGATCTGCGCTTAAGAAATTTTCCATTACAGTATTAACAAATTCAAGTAACTAGTGAATTTCAAATAAATATTACTTTCTTATATAAAGACTTATACTGAAAAACATCAATCTTACTGATCTGTGCTAAAGTAAAATTTTCATGTTATTGTATTATTTACATGCATTTAAAAAAAATAGCTTTTTCTTAGATTTAGAGTCAAAGTTTATTTTCTTGCAAATTGTATATTAATTATGTGAGCAAGGTACCCCTTATACTGAAAAACATCAATTTTGCTGATCTGCGCTCAAATAAAATTTCCATTACAATATTAACAAATTCAAACAACCAGTGCATTTCAATTAAATTGCACTTTCTTAGATTTAGACTTATACTGAAACTCATCCATTTCCATAAGGGGAGTAACAAATTTTTATAACCAGCACATTTCGAACAAATAGCACTTTCTTAGATTCAAACTTAAAGTCGATTTTCTTGCGAATTGTAAATTAGTTATGTGAGGAAGGTACCGCTTATACTGAAAAACATCAATTTTGCTGATCTGCGCTTAAGAAAATTTCCATTACAGTATAAAAAAATTCAAGTAACCAGTGAATTTCAAATAAATATTACTTTCTTATATAAAGACTTATACTGAAAAACATCAACCTTAGTGATCTGTGCTAAAGTAAAATTTTCATCTTATTGCATTACTAACATGCATTTCAAAAAAATAGCACTTTCTTAGATTTAGAGTCAAAGTTTATTTTCTTGCAAATTGTATATTAATTATGTGAGCAAGGTACCCCTTATACTGAAAAACATCAATTTTGCTGATCTGCGCTTGAGAAAATTTCCATTACAGTATTAACAAATTCAAGTAACCAGTGAATTTCAAATAAATATTACTTTCTTAGAGTAAGACTTATACTGAAAAACATCAATCTTATTGATCTGTGCTAAAGTAAAATTTTCATGTTGTTGCATTATTAACATGCATTTCATAAAAATAGCACTTTCTTAGATTTAGAGTCAAAGTTTATTTTCTTGCAAATTGTATATTAATTATGTGAGCAAGGTACCGCTTATACTGAAAAACATCAATTTTGCTCATATGCGCTTAAGAAAATTTCCATTACAGTAATAGCAAATTCAAGTAACCAGTGAATTTCAAATAAATATTACTTTCTTATATTAAGACTTATACTGAAAAACATCAATCTTACTGATCTGTGCTAAAGTAAAATTTTCATGTTATTGCATTATTAACATGCATTTCAAAAAACTAGCACTTTCTTAGATTTATAGTCAAAGTTTATTTTCTTGCAAACTGTATAATAATTAAGTGAGCAAGGTACCGCTTATACTGAAAAACATCAATTTTGCTGATCTGCGCTTAAGAAAATTTCCATTACATTAACAAATTCAAGTAACCAGTGAATTTCAAATAAATATTACTTTCTTATATAAAGACTTATACTGAAAAACATCAACCTTACTGATCTGTGCTAAAGTAAAATTTTCATGTTATTGCATTATTAACATGCATTTCAAAAAAATAGCACTTTCTTAGATTTAGAGTCAAAGTTTATTTTCTTGCAAATTGTATATTAATTAAGTGAGCAGGGTACCGTTTATACTGAAAAACATCAATTTTGCTGATCTGCGCTTAAGAAAATTTCCATTACAGTATAAAAAAATTCAAGTAACCAGTGAATTTCAAATAAATATTACTTTCTTATATAAAGACTTATACTGAAAAACATCAACCTTAGTGATCTGTGCTAAAGTAAAATTTTCATCTTATTGCATTACTAACATGCATTTCAAAAAAATAGCACTTTCTTAGATTTAGAGTCAAAGTTTATTTTCTTGCAAATTGTATATTAATTATGTGAGCAAGGTACCCCTTATACTGAAAAACATCAATTTTGCTGATCTGCGCTTGAGAAAATTTCCATTACAGTATTAACAAATTCAAGTAACCAGTGAATTTCAAATAAATATTACTTTCTTAGAGTAAGACTTATACTGAAAAACATCAATCTTATTGATCTGTGCTAAAGTAAAATTTTCATGTTGTTGCATTATTAACATGCATTTCATAAAAATAGCACTTTCTTAGATTTAGAGTCAAAGTTTATTTTCTTGCAAATTGTATATTAATTATGTGAGCAAGGTACCGCTTATACTGAAAAACATCAATTTTGCTCATATGCGCTTAAGAAAATTTCCATTACAGTAATAGCAAATTCAAGTAACCAGTGAATTTCAAATAAATATTACTTTCTTATATTAAGACTTATACTGAAAAACATCAATCTTACTGATCTGTGCTAAAGTAAAATTTTCATGTTATTGCATTATTAACATGCATTTCAAAAAACTAGCACTTTCTTAGATTTATAGTCAAAGTTTATTTTCTTGCAAACTGTATAATAATTAAGTGAGCAAGGTACCGCTTATACTGAAAAACATCAATTTTGCTGATCTGCGCTTAAGAAAATTTCCATTACATTAACAAATTCAAGTAACCAGTGAATTTCAAATAAATATTACTTTCTTATATAAAGACTTATACTGAAAAACATCAACCTTACTGATCTGTGCTAAAGTAAAATTTTCATGTTATTGCATTATTAACATGCATTTCAAAAAAATAGCACTTTCTTAGATTTAGAGTCAAAGTTTATTTTCTTGCAAATTGTATATTAATTAAGTGAGCAGGGTACCGTTTATACTGAAAACCATCAATTTTGCTGATCTGCGCTAATGAAAAATTTCCATTACAGTATAAACAAATTCAAATAACCAGTGCATTTCAATTAAATAGCACTTTCTTAGATTTAGACTTATACTGAAAAACATCAATTTCCAGTAGGGGAGTAACAAATTTTTATAACCAGCACATTTCGAACAAATAGCGCTTGATTAGATTCAAACTTAAGGTCGATTTTCTTGCAAATTGTATAATAATTAAGTGAGCAAGGTACCGCTTATACTGAAAAACATCAATTTTGCTGATCTGCGCTTAAGAAAATTTCAATTACATTAACAAATTCAAGTAACCAGTGAATTTCAAATAAATATTACTTTCTTAGAGTAAGACTTATACTAAAAAACATCAATCTTATTGATCTGTGCTAAAGTAAAATTTTCATGTTGTTGCATTATTAACATGCATTTCATAAAAATAGCACTTTCTTAGATTTAGAGTCAAAGTTTATTTTCTTGCAAATTGTATATTAATTATGTGAGCAAGGTACCGCTTATACTGAAAAACATCAATTTTGCTCATATGCGCTTAAGAAAATTTCCTTTACAGTAATAGCAAATTCAAGTAACCAGTGAATTTCAAATAAATATTACTTTCTTATATTAAGACTTATACTGAAAAACATCAATCTTACTGATCTGTGCTAAAGTAAAATTTTCATGTTATTGCATTATTAACATGCATTTCAAAAAACTAGCACTTTCTTAGATTTATAGTCAAAGTTTATTTTCTTGCAAACTGTATAATAATTAAGTGAGCAAGGTACCGCTTATACTGAAAAACATCAATTTTGCTGATCTGCGCTTAAGAAAATTTCCATTACATTAACAAATTCAAGTAACCAGTGAATTTCAAATAAATATTACTTTCTTATATAAAGACTTATACTGAAAAACATCAACCTTACTGATCTGTGCTAAAGTAAAATTTTCATGTTATTGCATTATTAACATGCATTTCAAAAAAATAGCACTTTCTTAGATTTAGAGTCAAAGTTTATTTTCTTGCAAATTGTATATTAATTAAGTGAGCAGGGTACCGTTTATACTGAAAACCATCAATTTTGCTGATCTGCGCTAATGAAAAATTTCCATTACAGTATAAACAAATTCAAATAACCAGTGCATTTCAATTAAATAGCACTTTCTTAGATTTAGACTTATACTGAAAAACATCAATTTCCAGTAGGGGAGTAACAAATTTTTATAACCAGCACATTTCGAACAAATAGCGCTTGATTAGATTCAAACTTAAGGTCGATTTTCTTGCAAATTGTATAATAATTAAGTGAGCAAGGTACCGCTTATACTGAAAAACATCAATTTTGCTGATCTGCGCTTAAGAAAATTTCAATTACATTAACAAATTCAAGTAACCAGTGAATTTCAAATAAATATTACTTTCTTATATAAAGACTTATACTGAAAAACATCAATCCTACTGATCTGTGGTAAAGTAAAATTTTCATGTTATTGTATTATTAACATGCATTTCAAAAAAATAGCACTTTCTTAGATTTAGAGTCAAAGTTTATTCTCTTGCAAATTGTATAATAATTAAGTGAGCAAGGTACCGCTTATACTGAAAAACATCAGTTTTGCTGATCTGCGCTTAAGAAATTTTCCATTACAGTATTAACAAATTCAAGTAACTAGTGAATTTCAAATAAATATTACTTTCTTATATAAAGACTTATACTGAAAAACATCAATCTTACTGATCTGTGCTAAAGTAAAATTTTCATGTTATTGTATTATTTACATGCATTTCAAAAAAATAGCTTTTTCTTAGATTTAGAGTCAAAGTTTATTTTCTTGCAAATTGTATATTAATTATGTGAGCAAGGTACCCCTTATACTGAAAAACATCAATTTTGCTGATCTGCGCTAAAATAAAATTTCCATTACAATATTAACAAATTCAAACAACCAGTGCATTTCAATTAAATTGCACTTTCTTAGATTTAGACTTATACTGAAACTCATCCATTTCCATAAGGGGAGTAACAAATTTTTATAACCAGCACATTTCGAACAAATAGCACTTTCTTAGATTCAAACTTAAAGTCGATTTTCTTGCGAATTGTATATTAGTTATGTGAGCAAGGTACCGCTTATACTGAAAAACATCAATTTTGCTGATCTGCGCTTTAGAAAATTTCCATTACAGTATTAACAAATTCAAGTAACCAGTGAATTTCAAATAAATATTACTTTCTTATATAAAATATTATACTGAAAAACATCAATCTTATTGATCTGTGCTAAAGTAAAATTTTCATGTTATTGCATTATTAACATGCATTTCAAAAAAATAGCACTTTCTTAGATTTAGAGTCAAAGTTTATTTTCTTGCAAATTGTATATTAATTATATGAGCAAGGTACCGCTTATACTGAAAAACATCAATTTTGCTGATCTGCGCTTAAGAAAATTTCCATTACAGTATTAACAAATTCAAGTAACCAGTGAATTTCAAATAAATATTACTTTCTTATATAAAGACTTATACTGAAAAACATCAACCTTAGTGATCTGTGCTAAAGTAAAATTTTCATCTTATTGCATTACTAACATGCATTTCAAAAAAATAGCACTTTCTTAGATTTAGAGTCAAAGTTTATTTTCTTGCAAATTGTATATTAATTATGTGAGCAAGGTACCGCTTATACTGAAAAACATCAATTTTGCTGATCTGCGCTTAAGAAAATTTCCATTACAGTATAAACAAATTCAAGTAACCAGTGAATTTCAAATAAATATTACTTTCTTAGAGTAAGACTTATACTGAAAAACATCAATCTTATTGATCTGTGCTAAAGTAAAATTTTCATCTTATTGCATTATTAACATGCATTTCAAAAAAATAGCACTTTCTTAGATTTAGAGTCAAAGTTTATTCTCTTGCAAATTGTATATTAATTATGTGAGCAAGGTACCGCTTATACTGAAAAACATCAATTTTGCTGATCTGCGCTTAAGAAAATTTCCATTACAGTATAAACAAATTCAAGTAACCAGTGAATTTCAAATAAATATTACTTTCTTATATAAAGACTTATACAGAAAAACATCAACCTTAGTGATCTGTGCTAAAGTAAAATTTTCATCTTATTGCATTACTAACATGCATTTCAAAAAAATAGCACTTTCTTAGATTTAGAGTCAAAGTTTATTTTCTTGCAAATTGTATATTAATTATGTGAGCAAGGTACCCCTTATACTGAAAAACATCAATTTTGCTGATCTGCGCTCAAATAAACTTATACTGAAACTCATCCATTTCCATAAGGGGAGTAACAAATTTTTATAACCAGCACATTTCGAACAAATAGCACTTTCTTAGATTCAAACTTAAAGTCGATTTTCTTGCGAATTGTAAATTAGTTATGTGAGGAAGGTACCGCTTATACTGAAAAACATCAATTTTGCTGATCTGCGCTTGAGAAAATTTCCATTACAGTATTAACAAATTCAAGTAACCAGTGAATTTCAAATAAATATTACTTTCTTAGAGTAAGACTTATACTGAAAAACATCAATTTTATTGATCTGTGCTAAAGTAAAATTTTCATGTTGTTGCATTATTAACATGCATTTCATAAAAATAGCACTTTCTTAGATTTAGAGTCAAAGTTTATTTTCTTGCAAATTGTATATTAATTATGTGAGCAAGGTACCGCTTATACTGAAAAGCATCAATTTTGCTCATATGCGCTTAAGAAAATTTCCATTACAGTAATAGCAAATTCAAGTAACCAGTGAATTTCAAATAAATATTACTTTCTTATATTAAGACTTATACTGAAAAACATCAATCTTACTGATCTGTGCTAAAGTAAAATTTTCATGTTATTGCATTATTAACATGCATTTCAAAAAACTAGCACTTTCTTAGATTTATAGTCAAAGTTTATTTTCTTGCAAACTGTATAATAATTAAGTGAGCAAGGTACCGCTTATACTGAAAAACATCAATTTTGCTGATCTGCGCTTAAGAAAATTTCCATTACATTAACAAATTCAAGTAACCAGTGAATTTCAAATAAATATTACTTTCTTATATAAAGACTTATACTGAAAAACATCAACCTTATTGATCTGTGCTAAAGTAAAATTTTCATGTTATTGCATTATTAACATGCATTTCAAAAAAATAGCACTTTCTTAGATTTAGAGTCAAAGTTTATTTTCTTGCAAATTGTATATTAATTAAGTGAGCAGGGTACCGTTTATACTGAAAACCATCAATTTTGCTGATCTGCGCTAATGAAAAATTTCCATTACAGTATAAACAAATTCAAATAACCAGTGCATTTCAATTAAATAGCACTTTCTTAGATTTAGACTTATACTGAAAAACATAAATTTCCAGTAGGGGAGTAACAAATTTTTATAACCAGCACATTTCGAACAAATAGCGCTTGATTAGATTCAAACTTAAGGTCGATTTTCTTGCAAATTGTATAATAATTAAGTGAGCAAGGTACCGCTTATACTGAAAAACATCAATTTTGCTGATCTGCGCTTAAGAAAATTTTAATTACATTAACAAATTCAAGTAACCAGTGAATTTCAAATAAATATTACTTTCTTATATAAAGACTTATACTGAAAAACATCAATCCTACTGATCTGTGGTAAAGTAAAATTTTCATGTTATTGTATTATTAACATGCATTTCAAAAAAATAGCACTTTCTTAGATTTAGAGTCAAAGTTTATTCTCTTGCAAATTGTATAATAATTAAGTGAGCAAGGTACCGCTTATACTGAAAAACATCAGTTTTGCTGATCTGCGCTTAAGAAATTTTCCATTACAGTATTAACAAATTCAAGTAACTAGTGAATTTCAAATAAATATTACTTTCTTATATAAAGACTTATACTGAAAAACATCAATCTTACTGATCTGTGCTAAAGTAAAATTTTCATGTTATTGTATTATTTACATGCATTTCAAAAAAATAGCTTTTTCTTAGATTTAGAGTCAAAGTTTATTTTCTTGCAAATTGTATATTAATTATGTGAGCAAGGTACCCCTTATACTGAAAAACATCAATTTTGCTGATCTGCGCTAAAATAAAATTTCCATTACAATATTAACAAATTCAAACAACCAGTGCATTTCAATTAAATTGCACTTTCTTAGATTTAGACTTATACTGAAACTCATCCATTTCCATAAGGGGAGTAACAAATTTTTATAACCAGCACATTTCGAACAAATAGCACTTTCTTAGATTCAAACTTAAAGTCGATTTTCTTGCGAATTGTATATTAGTTATGTGAGCAAGGTACCGCTTATACTGAAAAACATCAATTTTGCTGATCTGCGCTTTAGAAAATTTCCATTACAGTATTAACAAATTCAAGTAACCAGTGAATTTCAAATAAATATTACTTTCTTATATAAAATATTATACTGAAAAACATCAATCTTATTGATCTGTGCTAAAGTAAAATTTTCATGTTATTGCATTATTAACATGCATTTCAAAAAAATAGCACTTTCTTAGATTTAGAGTCAAAGTTTATTTTCTTGCAAATTGTATATTAATTATATGAGCAAGGTACCGCTTATACTGAAAAACATCAATTTTGCTGATCTGCGCTTAAGAAAATTTCCATTACAGTATTAACAAATTCAAGTAACCAGTGAATTTCAAATAAATATTACTTTCTTATATAAAGACTTATACTGAAAAACATCAACCTTAGTGATCTGTGCTAAAGTAAAATTTTCATCTTATTGCATTACTAACATGCATTTCAAAAAAATAGCACTTTCTTAGATTTAGAGTCAAAGTTTATTTTCTTGCAAATTGTATATTAATTATGTGAGCAAGGTACCGCTTATACTGAAAAACATCAATTTTGCTGATCTGCGCTTAAGAAAATTTCCATTACAGTATAAACAAATTCAAGTAACCAGTGAATTTCAAATAAATATTACTTTCTTAGAGTAAGACTTATACTGAAAAACATCAATCTTATTGATCTGTGCTAAAGTAAAATTTTCATCTTATTGCATTATTAACATGCATTTCAAAAAAATAGCACTTTCTTAGATTTAGAGTCAAAGTTTATTCTCTTGCAAATTGTATATTAATTATGTGAGCAAGGTACCGCTTATACTGAAAAACATCAATTTTGCTGATCTGCGCTTAAGAAAATTTCCATTACAGTATAAACAAATTCAAGTAACCAGTGAATTTCAAATAAATATTACTTTCTTATATAAAGACTTATACTGAAAAACATCAACCTTAGTGATCTGTGCTAAAGTAAAATATTCATCTTATTGCACTACTAACATGCATTTCAAAAAAATAGCACTTTCTTAGATTTAGAGTCAAAGTTTATTTTCTTGCAAATTGTATATTAATTATGTGAGCAAGGTACCCCTTATACTGAAAAACATCAATTTTGCTGATCTGCGCTAAAATAAAATTTCCATTACAATTTGAATTAACAAATTCAAACAACCAGTGCATTTCAATTAAATTGCACTTTCTTAGATTTAGACTTATACTGAAACTCATCCATTTCCATAAGGGGAGTAACAAATTTTTATAACCAGCACATTTCGAACAAATAGCACTTTCTTAGATTCAAACTTAAAGTCGATTTTCTTGCGAATTGTATATTAGTTATGTGAGCAAGGTACCGCTTATACTGAAAAACATCAATTTTGCTGATCTGCGCTTTAGAAAATTTCCATTACAGTATTAACAAATTCAAGTAACCAGTGAATTTCAAATAAATATTACTTTCTTATATAAAATATTATACTGAAAAACATCAATCTTATTGATCTGTGCTAAAGTAAAATTTTCATGTTATTGCATTATTAACATGCATTTCAAAAAAATAGCACTTTCTTAGATTTAGAGTCAAAGTTTATTTTCTTGCAAATTGTATATTAATTATATGAGCAAGGTACCGCTTATACTGAAAAACATCAATTTTGCTGATCTGCGCTTAAGAAAATTTCCATTACAGTATTAACAAATTCAAGTAACCAGCGAATTTCAAATAAATATTACTTTCTTATATAAAGACTTATACTGAAAAACATCAATCTTACTGATCTGTGCTAAAGTAAAATTTTCATGTTATTGTATTATTAACATGCATTTCAAAAAAATAGCACTTTCTTAGATTTAGAGTCAAAGTTTATTCTCTTGCAAATTGTATAATAATTAAGTGAGCAAGGTACCGCTTATACTGAAAAACATCAGTTTTGCTGATCTGCGCTTGAGAAAATTTCCATTACAGTATTAACAAATTCAAGTAACCAGTGAATTTCAAATAAATATTACTTTCTTATATAAAGACTTATACTGAAAAACATCAATTTTGCTGATCTGCGCTAAAATAAAATTTCCATTACAATATTAACAAATTCAAACAACCAGTGCATTTCAATTAAATTGCACTTTCTTAGATTTAGACTTATACTGAAACTCATCCATTTCCATAAGGGGAGTAACAAATTTTTATAACCAGCACATTTCGAACAAATAGCACTTTCTTAGATTCAAACTTAAAGTCGATTTTCTTGCGAATTGTATATTAGTTATGTGAGCAAGGTACCGCTTATACTGAAAAACATCAATTTTGCTGATCTGCGCTTTAGAAAATTTCCATTACAGTATTAACAAATTCAAGTAACCAGTGAATTTCAAATAAATATTACTTTCTTATATAAAATATTATACTGAAAAACATCAATCTTATTGATCTGTGCTAAAGTAAAATTTTCATGTTATTGCATTATTAACATGCATTTCAAAAAAATAGCACTTTCTTAGATTTAGAGTCAAAGTTTATTTTCTTGCAAATTGTATATTAATTATATGAGCAAGGTACCGCTTATACTGAAAAACACCAATTTTGCTGATCTGCGCTTAAGAAAATTTCCATTACAGTATTAACAAATTCAAGTAACCAGTGAATTTCAAATAAATGTTACTTTCTTATATAAAGACTTATACTGAAAAACATCAATCTTACTGATCTGTGCTAAAGTAAAATTTTCATGTTATTGTATTATTAACATGCATTTCAAAAAAATAGCACTTTCTTAGATTTAGAGTCAAAGTTTATTCTCTTGCAAATTGTATAATAATTAAGTGAGCAAGGTACCGCTTATACTGAAAAACATCAGTTTTGCTGATCTGCGCTTGAGAAAATTTCCATTACAGTATTAACAAATTCAAGTAACCAGTGAATTTCAAATAAATATTACTTTCTTAGAGTAAGACTTATACTGAAAAACATCAATCTTATTGATCTGTGCTAAAGTAAAATTTTCATGTTGTTGCATTATTAACATGCATTTCATAAAAATAGCACTTTCTTAGATTTAGAGTCAAAGTTTATTTTCTTGCAAATTGTATATTAATTATGTGAGCAAGGTACCGCTTATACTGAAAAACATCAATTTTGCTCATATGCGCTTAAGAAAATTTCCATTACAGTAATAGCAAATTCAAGTAACCAGTGAATTTCAAATAAATATTACTTTCTTATATTAAGACTTATACTGAAAAACATCAATCTTACTGATCTGTGCTAAAGTAAAATTTTCATGTTATTGCATTATTAACATGCATTTCAAAAAACTAGCACTTTCTTAGATTTATAGTCAAAGTTTATTTTCTTGCAAACTGTATAATAATTAAGTGAGCAAGGTACCGCTTATACTGAAAAACATCAATTTTGCTGATCTGCGCTTAAGAAAATTTCCATTACATTAACAAATTCAAGTAACCAGTGAATTTCAAATAAATATTACTTTCTTATATAAAGACTTATACTGAAAAACATCAACCTTACTGATCTGTGCTAAAGTAAAATTTTCATGTTATTGCATTATTAACATGCATTTCAAAAAAATAGCACTTTCTTAGATTTAGAGTCAAAGTTTATTTTCTTGCAAATTGTATATTAATTAAGTGAGCAGGGTACCGTTTATACTGAAAACCATCAATTTTGCTGATCTGCGCTAATGAAAAATTTCCATTACAGTATAAACAAATTCAAATAACCAGTGCATTTCAATTAAATAGCACTTTCTTAGATTTAGACTTATACTGAAAAACATCAATTTCCAGTAGGGGAGTAACAAATTTTTATAACCAGCACATTTCGAACAAATAGCGCTTGATTAGATTCAAACTTAAGGTCGATTTTCTTGCAAATTGTATAATAATTAAGTGAGCAAGGTACCGCTTATACTGAAAAACATCAATTTTGCTGATCTGCGCTTAAGAAAATTTCAATTACATTAACAAATTCAAGTAACCAGTGAATTTCAAATAAATATTACTTTCTTATATAAAGACTTATACTGAAAAACATCAATCCTACTGATCTGTGGTAAAGTAAAATTTTCATGTTATTGTATTATTAACATGCATTTCAAAAAAATAGCACTTTCTTAGATTTAGAGTCAAAGTTTATTCTCTTGCAAATTGTATAATAATTAAGTGAGCAAGGTACCGCTTATACTGAAAAACATCAGTTTTGCTGATCTGCGCTTAAGAAATTTTCCATTACAGTATTAACAAATTCAAGTAACTAGTGAATTTCAAATAAATATTACTTTCTTATATAAAGACTTATACTGAAAAACATCAATCTTACTGATCTGTGCTAAAGTAAAATTTTCATGTTATTGTATTATTTACATGCATTTCAAAAAAATAGCTTTTTCTTAGATTTAGAGTCAAAGTTTATTTTCTTGCAAATTGTATATTAATTATGTGAGCAAGGTACCCCTTATACTGAAAAACATCAATTTTGCTGATCTGCGCTAAAATAAAATTTCCATTACAATATTAACAAATTCAAACAACCAGTGCATTTCAATTAAATTGCACTTTCTTAGATTTAGACTTATACTGAAACTCATCCATTTCCATAAGGGGAGTAACAAATTTTTATAACCAGCACATTTCGAACAAATAGCACTTTCTTAGATTCAAACTTAAAGTCGATTTTCTTGCGAATTGTATATTAGTTATGTGAGCAAGGTACCGCTTATACTGAAAAACATCAATTTTGCTGATCTGCGCTTTAGAAAATTTCCATTACAGTATTAACAAATTCAAGTAACCAGTGAATTTCAAATAAATATTACTTTCTTATATAAAATATTATACTGAAAAACATCAATCTTATTGATCTGTGCTAAAGTAAAATTTTCATGTTATTGCTTATTAACATGCATTTCAAAAAAATAGCACTTTCTTAGATTTAGAGTCAAAGTTTATTTTCTTGCAAATTGTATATTAATTATATGAGCAAGGTACCGCTTATACTGAAAAACATCAATTTTGCTGATCTGCGCTTAAGAAAATTTCCATTACAGTATTAACAAATTCAAGTAACCAGTGAATTTCAAATAAATATTACTTTCTTAGAGTAAGACTTATACTGAAAAACATCAATCTTACTGATCTCTGCTAAAGTAAATTTTTCATGTTACTGTATTATTAACATGCATTTCAAAAAAATAGCACTTTCTTAGATTTAGAGTCAAACTTTATTTTCTTGCAAATTGTATATTAATTATGTGAGCAAGGTACCGCTTATACTGAAAAACATCAATTTTGCTCATCTGCGCTTAAGAAACTTTCCATTACAGTAATAGCAAATTCAAGTAACCAGTGAATTTCAAATAAATATTACTTTCTTATATAAAGACTTATACTGAAAAACATCAATCTTATTGATCTGTGCTAAAGTAAAATTTTCATGTTATTGCATTATTAACATGCATTTCAAAAAAATAGAACTTTCTTAGATTTAGAGTCAAAGTTTATTCTCTTGCAAATTGTATAATAATTATGTGAGCAAGGTACCGCTTATACTGAAAAACATCAATTTTGCTGATCTGCGCTTAAGAAAATTTCCATTACAGTATTAGCAAATTCAAAAAACCAGTGAATTTCAAATAAATATTACTTTATTATATAAAGACTTAAACTGAAAAACATCAATCTTACTGATCTGTGCTAAAGTAAAATTTTCATGTTATTGCATTATTAACATGCATTTCAAAAAAATAGCACTTTCTTAGATTTAGAGTCAAAGTTTATTTTCTTGCAAATTGTATATTAATTATGTGAGCAAGGTACCGCTTATACTGAAAAACATCAATTTTGCTGATCTGCGCTTAAGAAAATTTCCATTACAGTATTAGCAAATTGAAAAAACCAGTGAATTTCAAATAAATATTACTTTCTTAGAGTATGACTGATACTGAAAAACATCAATCTTATTGATCTGTGCTAAAGTAAAATTTTCATGTTGTTGCATTATTAACATGCATTTCATAAAAATAGCACTTTCTTAGATTTAGAGTCAAAGTTTATTTTCTTGCAAATTGTATATTAATTATGTGAGCAAGGTACCGCTTATACTGAAAAACATCAATTTTGCTGATCTGCGCTTAAGAAAATTTCCATTACAGTAATAGCAAATTCAAGTAACCAGTGAATTTCAAATAAATATTACTTTCTTATATTAAGACTTATACTGAAAAACATCAATCTTACTGATCTGTGCTAAAGTAAAATTTTCATGTTATTGCATTATTAACATGCATTTCAAAAAACTAGCACTTTCTTAGATTTATAGTCAAAGTTTATTTTCTTGCAAACTGTATAATAATTAAGTGAGCAAGGTACCGCTTATACTGAAAAACATCAATTTTGCTGATCTGCGCTTAAGAAAATTTCCATTACATTAACAAATTCAAGTAACCAGTGAATTTCAAATAAATATTACTTTCTTATATAAAGACTTATACTGAAAAACATCAACCTTACTGATCTGTGCTAAAGTAAAATTTTCATGTTATTGCATTATTAACATGCATTTCAAAAAAATAGCACTTTCTTAGATTTAGAGTCAAAGTTTATTTTCTTGCAAATTGTATATTAATTAAGTGAGCAGGGTACCGTTTATACTGAAAACCATCAATTTTGCTGATCTGCGCTAATGAAAAATTTCCATTACAGTATAAACAAATTCAAATAACCAGTGCATTTCAATTAAATAGCACTTTCTTAGATTTAGACTTATACTGAAAAACATCAATTTCCAGTAGGGGAGTAACAAATTTTTATAACCAGCACATTTCGAACAAATAGCGCTTGATTAGATTCAAACTTAAGGTCGATTTTCTTGCAAATTGTATAATAATTAAGTGAGCAAGGTACCGCTTATACTGAAAAACATCAATTTTGCTGATCTGCGCTTAAGAAAATTTCAATTACATTAACAAATTCAAGTAACCAGTGAATTTCAAATAAATATTACTTTCTTATATAAAGACTTATACTGAAAAACATCAATCCTACTGATCTGTGGTAAAGTAAAATTTTCATGTTATTGTATTATTAACATGCATTTCAAAAAAATAGCACTTTCTTAGATTTAGAGTCAAAGTTTATTCTCTTGCAAATTGTATAATAATTAAGTGAGCAAGGTACCGCTTATACTGAAAAACATCAGTTTTGCTGATCTGCGCTTAAGAAATTTTCCATTACAGTATTAACAAATTCAAGTAACTAGTGAATTTCAAATAAATATTACTTTCTTATATAAAGACTTATACTGAAAAACATCAATCTTACTGATCTGTGCTAAAGTAAAATTTTCATGTTATTGTATTATTTACATGCATTTCAAAAAAATAGCTTTTTCTTAGATTTAGAGTCAAAGTTTATTTTCTTGCAAATTGTATATTAATTATGTGAGCAAGGTACCCCTTATACTGAAAAACATCAATTTTGCTGATCTGCGCTAAAATAAAATTTCCATTACAATATTAACAAATTCAAACAACCAGTGCATTTCAATTAATGGCACTTTCTTAGATTTAGACTTATACTGAAACTCATCCATTTCCATAAGGGGAGTAACAAATTTTTATAACCAGCACATTTCGAACAAATAGCACTTTCTTAGATTCAAACTTAAAGTCGATTTTCTTGCGAATTGTATATTAGTTATGTGAGCAAGGTACCGCTTATACTGAAAAACATCAATTTTGCTGATCTGCGCTTTAGAAAATTTCCATTACAGTATTAACAAATTCAAGTAACCAGTGAATTTCAAATAAATATTACTTTCTTATATAAAATATTATACTGAAAAACATCAATCTTATTGATCTGTGCTAAAGTAAAATTTTCATGTTATTGCATTATTAACATGCATTTCAAAAAAATAGCACTTTCTTAGATTTAGAGTCAAAGTTTATTTTCTTGCAAATTGTATATTAATTATATGAGCAAGGTACCGCTTATACTGAAAAACATCAATTTTGCTGATCTGCGCTTAAGAAAATTTCCATTACAGTATTAACAAATTCAAGTAACCAGTGAATTTCAAATAAATATTACTTTCTTATATAAAGACTTATACTGAAAAACATCAATCTTACTGATCTGTGCTAAAGTAAAATTTTCATGTTATTGTATTATTAACATGCATTTCAAAAAAATAGCACTTTCTTAGATTTAGAGTCAAAGTTTATTCTCTTGCAAATTGTATAATAATTAAGTGAGCAAGGTACCGCTTATACTGAAAAACATCAGTTTTGCTGATCTGCGCTTGAGAAAATTTCCATTACAGTATTAACAAATTCAAGTAACCAGTGAATTTCAAATAAATTGCACTTTCTTAGATTTAGACTTATACTGAAACTCATCCATTTCCATAAGGGGAGTAACAAATTTTTATAACCAGCACATTTCGAACAAATAGCACTTTCTTAGATTCAAACTTAAAGTCGATTTTCTTGCGAATTGTATATTAGTTATGTGAGCAAGGTACCGCTTATACTGAAAAACATCAATTTTGCTGATCTGCGCTTTAGAAAATTTCCATTACAGTATTAACAAATTCAAGTAACCAGTGAATTTCAAATAAATATTACTTTCTTATATAAAATATTATACTGAAAAACATCAATCTTATTGATCTGTGCTAAAGTAAAATTTTCATGTTATTGCTTATTAACATGCATTTCAAAAAAATAGCACTTTCTTAGATTTAGAGTCAAAGTTTATTTTCTTGCAAATTGTATATTAATTATATGAGCAAGGTACCGCTTATACTGAAAAACATCAATTTTGCTGATCTGCGCTTAAGAAAATTTCCATTACAGTATTAACAAATTCAAGTAACCAGTGAATTTCAAATAAATATTACTTTCTTAGAGTAAGACTTATACTGAAAAACATCAATCTTACTGATCTCTGCTAAAGTAAATTTTTCATGTTACTGTATTATTAACATGCATTTCAAAAAAATAGCACTTTCTTAGATTTAGAGTCAAACTTTATTTTCTTGCAAATTGTATATTAATTATGTGAGCAAGGTACCGCTTATACTGAAAAACATCAATTTTGCTCATCTGCGCTTAAGAAACTTTCCATTACAGTAATAGCAAATTCAAGTAACCAGTGAATTTCAAATAAATATTACTTTCTTATATAAAGACTTATACTGAAAAACATCAATCTTATTGATCTGTGCTAAAGTAAAATTTTCATGTTATTGCATTATTAACATGCATTTCAAAAAAATAGAACTTTCTTAGATTTAGAGTCAAAGTTTATTCTCTTGCAAATTGTATAATAATTATGTGAGCAAGGTACCGCTTATACTGAAAAACATCAATTTTGCTGATCTGCGCTTAAGAAAATTTCCATTACAGTATTAGCAAATTCAAAAAACCAGTGAATTTCAAATAAATATTACTTTATTATATAAAGACTTAAACTGAAAAACATCAATCTTACTGATCTGTGCTAAAGTAAAATTTTCATGTTATTGCATTATTAACATGCATTTCAAAAAAATAGCACTTTCTTAGATTTAGAGTCAAAGTTTATTTTCTTGCAAATTGTATATTAATTATGTGAGCAAGGTACCGCTTATACTGAAAAACATCAATTTTGCTGATCTGCGCTTAAGAAAATTTCCATTACAGTATAAACAAATTCAAGTAACCAGTGAATTTCAAATAAATATTACTTTCTTAGAGTAAGACTTATACTGAAAAATATCAATCTAACTGATCTGTGCTAAAGTAAAATTTTCATGTTATTGTATTATTAATATGCATTTCAAAAAAATAGCTTTTTCTTAGATTTAGAGTCAAAATTTATTTTCTTGCAAATTGTATATTAATTATTTGAGCAAGGTACCGCTTATACTGAAAAACGTCAATTTTACTGATCTGCGCTAAAATAAAATTTCCGTTACAGGATTAACAAATTCAAACAACCAGTGCATTTCAATTAAATTGCACTTTCTTAGATTTAGACTTATACTGAAACTCATCCATTTCCATATGGGGAGTAACAAATTTTTATAACCAGCACATTTCGAACAAATAGCACTTTCTTAGATTCAAACTTAAAGTCGATTTTCTTGCGAATTGTATATTAGTTATGTGAGCAAGGTACCGCTTATACTGAAAAACATCAATTTTGCTGATCTGCGCTAAAATAAAATTTCCATTAGAGGAGTAACAAATTCAACGTCGATTTTCTTGCAAATTATATATTAGATATGTGAGCAAGGTACCCCTTATACTGAAAAACATCAATTTTGCTGATCTGCGCTTTAAAAAATTTCCATAACAGTATTAACAAATTCAAGTAACCAGTGAATTTCAAATAAATATTACTTTATTAGAGTAAGACTTATACTGAAAAACATCAATCTTACTGATCTCTGCTAAAGTAAAATTTTCATGTTATTGCATTATTAACATGCATTTCAAAAAAATAGCACTTTCTTAGATTTAGAGTCAAAGTTTATTTTCTTGCAAATTGTATATTAATTATGTGAGCAAGGTACCGCTTATACTGAAAAACATCAATTTTGCTGATCTGCGCTTAAGAAAATTTCCATTACAGTATAAACAAATTCAAGTAACCAGTGAATTTCAAATAAATATTACTTTCTTAGAGTAGGACTTATACTGAAAAATATCAATCTTACTGATCTGTGCTAAAGTAAAATTTTCATGTTATTGTATTATTAATATGCATTTCAAAAAAATAGCTTTTTCTTAGATTTAGAGTCAAAGTTTATTTTCTTGCAAATTGTACAATAATTATGTGAGCAAGGTACCGCTTATACTGAAAAACATCAATTTTGCTGATCTGCGCTTAAGAAAATTTCCATTACAGTATTAGCAAATTCAAAAAACCAGTGAATTTCAAATAAATATTACTTTATTATATAAAGACTTAAACTGAAAAACATCAATCTTACTGATCTGTGCTAAAGTAAAATTTTCATGTTATTGCATTATTATCATGCATTTCAAAAAAATAGCACTTTCTTAGATTTAGAGTCAAAGTTTATTTTCTTGCAAATTGTATATTAATTATGTGAGCAAGGTACCGCTTATACTGAAAAACATCAATTTTGCTGATCTGCGCTTAAGAAAATTTCCATTACAGTATAAACAAATTCAAGTAACCAGTGAATTTCAAATAAATATTACTTTCTTAGAGTAAGACTTATACTGAAAAATATCAATCTAACTGATCTGTGTTAAAGTAAAATTTTCATGTTATTGTATTATTAATATGCATTTCAAAAAAATAGCTTTTTCTTAGATTTAGAGTCAAAATTTATTTTCTTGCAAATTGTATATTAATTATTTGAGCAAGGTACCGCTTATACTGAAAAACGTCAATTTTACTGATCTGCGCTAAAATAAAATTTCCATTACAGGATTAACAAATTCAAACAACCAGTGCATTTCAATTAAATTGCACTTTCTTAGATTTAGACTTATACTGAAACTCATCCATTTCCATATGGGGAGTAACAAATTTTTATAACCAGCACATTTCGAACAAATAGCACTTTCTTAGATTCAAACTTAAAGTCGATTTTCTTGCGAATTGTATATTAGTTATGTGAGCAAGGTACCGCTTATACTGAAAAACATCAATTTTGCTGATCTGCGCTAAAATAAAATTTCCATTAGAGGAGTAACAAATTCAACGTCGATTTTCTTGCAAATTATATATTAGATATGTGAGCAAGGTACCCCTTATACTGAAAAACATCAATTTTTCTGATCTGCGCTTTAAAAAATTTCCATAACAGTATTAACAAATTCAAGTAACCAGTGAATTTCAAATAAATATTACTTTATTAGAGTAAGACTTATACTGAAAAACATCAATCTTACTGATCTCTGCTAAAGTAAAATTTTCATGTTATTGCATTATTAACATGCATTTCAAAAAAATAGCACTTTCTTAGATTTAGAGTCAAAGTTTATTTTCTTGCAAATTGTATATTAATTATGTGAGCAAGGTACCGCTTATACTGAAAAACATCAATTTTGCTGATCTGCGCTTAAGAAAATTTCCATTACAGTATAAACAAATTCAAGTAACCAGTGAATTTCAAATAAATATTACTTTCTTAGAGTAAGACTTATACTGAAAAATATCAATCTTACTGATCTGTGCTAAAGTAAAATTTTCATGTTATTGTATTATTAATATGCATTTCAAAAAAATAGCTTTTTCTTAGATTTAGAGTCAAAGTTTATTTTCTTGCAAATTGTATAATAATTATGTGAGCAAGGTACCGCTTATACTGAAAAACATCAATTTTGCTGATCTGCGCTTAAGAAAATTTCCATTACAGTATTAGCAAATTCAAAAAACCAGTGAATTTCAAATAAATATTACTTTATTATATAAAGACTTAAACTGAAAAACATCAATCTTACTGATCTGTGCTAAAGTAAAATTTTCATGTTATTGCATTATTAACATGCATTTCAAAAAAATAGCACTTTCTTAGATTTAGAGTCAAAGTTTATTTTCTTGCAAATTGTATATTAATTATGTGAGCAAGGTACCGCTTATACTGAAAAACATCAATTTTGCTGATCTGCGCTTAAGAAAATTTCCATTACAGTATAAACAAATTCAAGTAACCAGTGAATTTCAAATAAATATTACTTTCTTAGAGTAAGACTTATACTGAAAAATATCAATCTAACTGATCTGTGCTAAAGTAAAATTTTCATGTTATTGTATTATTAATATGCATTTCAAAAAAATAGCTTTTTCTTAGATTTAGAGTCAAAATTTATTTTCTTGCAAATTATATATTAGTTATGTGAGCAAAGTACCCCTTATACTGAAAAAACTCAATTTTGCTGATCTGCGCTTAAGAAATTTTCCATTACAGTATTAACAAATTCAAGTAACCAGTGAATTTCAAATAAATATTACTTTCTTATATAAAGACTTATACTGAAAAACATCAATCTTACTGATCTGTGCTAAAGTAAATTTTTCATGTTATTGCATTATTAACATGCATTTCAAAAAAATAGAACTTTCTTAGATTTAGAGTCAAAGTTTATTTTCTTGCAAATTATATATTAGTTATGTGAGCAAAGTACCCCTTATACTGAAAAAACTCAATTTTGCTGATCTGCGCTTAAGAAAATTTCCATTACAGTATAAACAAATTCAAGTAACCAGTGAATTTCAAATAAATATTACTTTCTTAGAGTAAGACTTATACTGAAAAATATCAATCTAACTGATCTGTGCTAAAGTAAAATTTTCATGTTACTGTATTATTAACATGCATTTCAAAAAAATAGCACTTTCTTAGATTTAGAGTCAAAATTTATTTTCTTGCAAATTGTATATTAATTATGTGAGCAAGGTACCGCTTATACTGAAAAACATCAATTTTGCTGATCTGCGCTTAAGAAAATTTCCATTACAGTAATAGCAAATTCAAGTAACCAGTGAATTTCAAATAAATATTACTTTCTTATATAAAGACTTATACTGAAAAACATCAATCTTATTGATCTGTGCTAAAGTAAAATTTTCATGTTATTGCATTATTAACATGCATTTCAAAAAAATAGAACTTTCTTAGATTTAGAGTCAAAGTTTATTCTCTTGCAAATTGTATAATAATTAAGTGAGCAAGGTACCGTTTATACTGAAAACCATCAATTTTGCTGATCTGCGCTAATGAAAAATTTCCATTACAGTATAAACAAATTCAAATAACCAGTGCATTTCAATTAAATAGCACTTTCTTAGATTTAGACTTATACTGAAAAACATCAATTTCCAGAAGGGGAGTAACAAATTTTTATAACCAGCACATTTCGAGCAAATAGCGCTTGCTTAGATTCAAACTTAAGGTCGATTTTCTTGCAAATTGTATATTAATTATGTGAGCAAGGTACCGCTTATATTGAAAACATCAATTTTGCTGATCTGCGCTAAAATAAAATTTCCATTAGAGGAGTAACAAATTCAACGTCGATTTTCTTGCAAATTATATATTAGTTATGTGAGTAAGGTACCGCTTATACTGAAAAACATCAATTTTGCTCATCTGCGCTTAAGAAAATTTTCATTACAGTAATAGCAAATTCAAGTAACCAGTGAATTTCAAATAAATATTACTTTCTTATATAAAGACTTATACTTAAAAACATCAATCTTACCGATCTGTGCTAAAGTAAAATTTTCATGTTATTGCATTATTAACATGCATTTCAAAAAAATAGCACTTTCTTAGATTTAGAGTCAAAGTTTATTCTCTTGCAAATTGTATAATAATTAAGTGAGCAAGGTACCGTTTATACTGAAAACCATCAATTTTGCTGATCTGCGCTAATGAAAAATTTCCATTACAGTATAAACAAATTCAAATAACCAGTGCATTTCAATTAAATAGCACTTTCTTAGATTTAGACTTATACTGAAAAACATCAATTTCCAGTAGGGGAGTAACAAATTTTTATAACCAGCACATTTCGAGCAAATAGCGCTTGCTTAGATTCAACCTTAAGGTCGATTTTCTTGCAAATTGTATATTAATTATGTGAGCAAGGTACCGCTTATATTGAAAACATCAATTTTGCTGATCTGCGCTAAAATAAAATTTCCATTAGAGGAGTAACAAATTCAACGTCGATTTTCTTGTAAATTATATATTAGTTATGTGAGCAAGATACCCCTTATACTGAAAAACATCAATTTTGCTGATCTGCGCTTAAGAAAATTTCCATTACATTATTAACAAATTCAAGTAACCAGTGAATTTCAAATAAATATTACTTTCTTATATAAAGATTTATACTGAAAAACATCAATCTTATTGATCTGTGCTAAAGTAAAATTTTCATGTTATTGCATTATTAACATGCATTTAAAAAAAATAGCACCTTCTTAGATTTAGAGTCAAAGTTTATTCTCTTGCAAATTGTATAATAATTAAGTGAGCAAGGTACCGCTTATACTGAAAAACATCAATTTTGCTGATCTGCGCTTAAGAAAATTTCAATTACATTAACAAATTCAAGTAACCAGTGAATTAAAAATAAATATTACTTTCTTATATAAAGACTTATACTGAAAAACATCAATCCTACTGATCTGTGCTAAAGTAAAATTTTCATGTTATTGTATTATTAACATGCATTTTAAAAAAAATAGCACTTTCTTAGATTTAGAGTCAAAGTTTATTTTCTTGCAAATTGTATATTAATTATGTGAGCAAGGTACCGCTTATACTGAAAAACATCAATTTTGCTCATCTGCGCTTAAGAAAATTTCCATTACAGTAATAGCAAATTCAAGTAACCAGTGAATTTCAAATAAATATTACGTTTTTTATATAAAGACTTATACTGAAAAACATTAATCTTACTGATCTGTGCTAAAGTAAAATTTTCATTTTATTGCATTATTAACATGCATTTCAAAAAAATAGCACTTTCTTAGATTTAGAGTCAAAGTTTATTCTCTTGCAAATTGTATAATAATTAAGTGAGCAAGGTACCGCTTATACTGAAAAACATCAATTTTGCTGATCTGCGCTAATGAAAAATTTCCATTACAGTATAAAAAACTTCAAATAACCAGTGCATTTCAAATAAATATTACTTTCTTAGAGTAAGACTTATACTGAAAAACATCAATCATATTGATCTGTGATAAAGTAAAATTTTCATGTTATTGCATTATTAACATGCATTTCAAAAAAATAGCACTTTCTTAGATTTAGAGTCAAAGTTTATTTTCTTGCAAATTGTATATTAATTATGTGAGCAAGGTACCCCTTATACTGAAAAACATCAATTTGGCTGATCTGCGCTAAAATAAAATTTCCATGACAATATTAACAAATTCAAACAACCAGTGCATTTCAATTAAATTGCACTTTCTTAGATTTAGACTTATACTGAAACTCATCCATTTCCCTAAGGGGAGTAACAAATTTTTATAACCAGCACATTTCGAACAAATATCACTTTCTTAGATTCAAACTTAAAGTCGATTTTCTTGCGAATTGTATATTAGTTATGTGAGCAAGGTACCGCTTATACTGAAAAACATCAATTTTGCTGATCTGCGCTTTAGAAAATTTCCATTACAGTATTAACAAATTCAAGTAACCAGTGAATTTCAAATAAATATTACTTTCTTATATAAAATATTATACTGAAAAACATCAATCTTATTGATCTGTGCTAAAGTAAAATTTTCATGTTATTGCATTATTAACATGCATTTCAAAAAAATAGCACTTTCTTAGATTTAGAGTCAAAGTTTATTTTCTTGCAAATTGTATATTAATTATATGAGCAAGGTACCGCTTATACTGAAAAACATCAATTTTGCTCATATGCGCTTAAGAAAATTTCCATTACAGTAATAGCAAATTCAAGTAACCAGTGAATTTCAAATAAATATTACTTTCTTATATAAAGATTTATACTGAAAAACATCAATCTTACTGATCTGTGCTAAAGTAAAATTTTCATGTTATTTCATTATTAACATGCATTTCAAAAAACTAGCACTTTCTTAGATTTATAGTCAAAGTTTATTTTCTTGCAAATTGTATAATAATTAAGTGAGCAAGGTACCGCTTATACTGAAAAACATCAATTTTGCTGATCTGCGCTTAAGAAAATTTCCATTACATTAACAAATTCAAGTAACCAGTGAATTTCAAATAAATATTACTTTCTTATATAAAGACTTATACTGAAAAACATCAACCTTACTGATCTGTGCTAAAGTAAAATTTTCATGTTATTGCATTATTAACATGCATTTCAAAAAAATAGCACTTTCTTAGATTTAGAGTCAAAGTTTATTTTCTTGCAAATTGTATATTAATTATGTGAGCAAGGTACCCCTTATACTGAAAAACATCAATTTTGCTGATCTGCGCTAAAATAAAATTTCCATTACAATATTAACAAATTCAAACAACCAGTGCATTTCAATTAATGGCACTTTCTTAGATTTAGACTTATACTGAAACTCATCCATTTCCATAAGGGGAGTAACAAATTTTTATAACCAGCACATTTCGAACAAATAGCACTTTCTTAGATTCAAACTTAAAGTGGATTTTCTTGCGAATTGTATATTAGTTATTTGAGCAAGGTACCGCTTATACTGAAAAACATATATTTAGCTGATCTGCGCTTTAGAAAATTTCCATTACAGTATTAACAAATTCAAGTAACCAGTGAATTTCAAATAAATATTACTTTCTTAGAGTAAGACTTATACTGAAAAACATCAATCTTATTTATCTGTGCTAAAGTAAAATTTTCATGTTATTGCATTATTAACATGCATTTCAAAAAACTAGCACTTTCTTAGATTTATAGTCAAAGTTTATTTTCTTGCAAATTGTATATTAATTATGTGAGCAAGGTACCGCTTATACTGAAAAACATCAATTTTGCTGATCTGCGCTAAAATAAAATTTCCATTACAATATTAACAAATTCAAACAACCAGTGCATTTCAATTAATGGCACTTTCTTAGATTTAGACTTATACTGAAACTCATCCATTTCCATAAGGGGAGTAACAAATTTTTATAACCAGCACATTTCGAACAAATAGCACTTTCTTAGATTCAAACTTAAAGTCGATTTTCTTGCGAATTGTATATTAGTTATTTGAGCAAGGTACCGCTTATACTGAAAAACATCAATTTTGCTCATCTGCGCTTAAGAAAATTTCCATTACAGTAATAGCAAATTCAAGTAACCAGTGAATTTCAAATAAATATTACTTTCTTATATAAAGACGTATACTGAAAAACATCAATCTTACTGATCTGTGCTAAAGTAAAATTTTCATGTTATTGCATTATTAACATGCATTTCAAAAAACTAGCACTTTCTTAGATTTAGAGTCAAAGTTTATTTTCTTGCAAATTGTATATTAATTATGTGAGCAAGGTACCGCTTATACTGAAAAACATCAATTTTGCTCATCTGCGCTTAAGAAAATTTCCATTACAGTAATAGCAAATTCAAGTAACCAGTGAATTTCAAATAAATATTGCTTTCTTATATAAAAACTTATACTGAAAAACATCAATCTTATTGATCTGTGCTAAAGTAAAATTTTCATGTTATTGTATTATTAACATGCATTTCAAAAAAATAGCACTTTCTTAGATTTAGAGTCAAAGTTTATTTTCTTGCAAATTGTATATTAATTATGTGAGCAAGGTACCGCTTATACTGAAAAACATCAATTTTGCTCATCTGCGCTTAAGAAAATTTCCATTACAGTAATAGCAAATTCAAGTAACCAGTGAATTTCAAATAAATATTACTTTCTTATATAAAGACTTATACTGAAAAAAAATCAATCTTACTGATCTGTGCTAAAGTAAAATTTTCATGCTATTGCATTATTAACATGCATTTCAAAAAACTAGCACTTTCTGAGAATTAGAGTCAAAGTTTATTCTCTTGCAAATTGTATAATAATTAAGTGAGCAAGGTACCGTTTATACTGAAAACCATCAATTTTGCTGATCTGCGCTTTAGAAAATTTCCATTACAGTATTAACAAATTCAAGTAACCAGTGAATTTCAAATAAATATTACTTTCTTAGAGTAAGACTTATACTGAAAAACATCAATCTTATTGATCTGTGCTAAAGTAAAATATTCATGTTATTGCATTATTAACATGCATTTCAAAAAAATAGCACTTTCTTAGATTTAGAGTCAGAGTTTATCTTTTTGCGAATTGTATATTAGTTATGTGAGCAAGGTACCGCTTATACTGAAAAACATCCATTTTGCTGATCTGCGCTTTAGAAAATTTCCATTACAGTATTAACAAATTCAAGTAACCAGTGAATTTCAAATAAATATTGCTTTCTTATATAAAAACTTATACTGAAAAACATCAATCTTATTGATCTGTGCTAAAGTAAAATTTTCATGTTATTGTATTATTAACATGCATTTCAAAAAAATAGCACTTTCTTAGATTTAGAGTCAAAGTTTATTTTCTTGCAAATTGTATATTAATTATGTGAGCAAGGTACCGCTTATACTGAAAAACATCAATTTTGCTCATCTGCGCTTAAGAAACTTTCCATTACAGTAATAGCAAATTCAAGTAACCAGTGAATTTCAAATAAATATTACTTTCTTATATAAAGACTTATACTGAAAAACATCAATCTTATTGATCTGTGCTAAAGTAAAATTTTCATGTTATTGCATTATTAACATGCATTTCAAAAAAATAGCACTTTCTTAGATTTAGAGTCAAAGTTTATTTTCTTGCGAATTGTATATTAGTTATGTGAGCAAGGTACCGCTTATACTGAAAAACATCAATTTTGCTGATCTGCGCTTTAGAAAATTTCCATTACAGTATTAACAAATTCAAGTAACTAGTGAATTTCAAATAAATATTACTTTCTTATATAAAAACTTATACTGAAAAACATCAATCTTATTGATCTGTGCTAAAGTAAAATTTTCATGTTATTGCATTATTAACATGCATTTCAAAAGATAGCACTTTCTTAGATTTAGAGTCAAAGTTTATTTTCTTGCAAATTGTATATTAATTATATGAGCAAGGTACCGCTTATACTGAAAAACATCAATTTTGCTCATATGCGCTTAAGAAAATTTCCATTACAGTAATAGCAAATTCCAGTAACCAGTGAATTTCAAATAAATATTACTTTCTTATATAAAGATTTATACTGAAAAACATCAATCTTACTGATCTGTGCTAAAGTAAAATTTTCATGTTATTTCATTATTAACATGCATTTCAAAAAACTAGCACTTTCTTAGATTTATAGTCAAAGTTTATTTTCTTGCAAATTGTATAATAATTAAGTGAGCAAGGTACCGCTTATACTGAAAAACATCAATTTTGCTCATCTGCGCTTTAGAAAATTTTCATTACAGTATTAACAAATTCAAGTAACCAGTGAATTTCAAATAAATATTGCTTTCTTATATAAAAACTTATACTGAAAAACATCAATCTTATTGATCTGTGCTAAAGTAAAATTTTCATGTTATTGTATTATTAACATGCATTTCAAAAAAATAGCACTTTCTTAGATTTAGAGTCAAAGTTTATTTTCTTGCAAATTGTATATTAATTATGTGAGCAAGGTACCGCTTATACTGAAAAACATCAATTTTGCTCATCTGCGCTTAAGAAACTTTCCATTACAGTACTAGCAAATTCAAGTAACCAGTGAATTTCAAATAAATATTACTTTCTTATATAAAGACTTATACTGAAAAACATCAATCTTATTGATCTGTGCTAAAGTAAAATTTTCATGTTATTGCATTATTAACATGCATTTCAAAAAAATAGCACTTTCTTAGATTTAGAGTCAAAGTTTATTTTCTTGCGAATTGTATATTAGTTATGTGAGCAAGGTACCGCTTATACTGAAAAACATCAATGTAGCTGATCTGCGCTTTAGAAAATTTCCATTACAGTATTAACAAATTCAAGTAACCAGTGAATTTCAAATAAATATTACTTTCTTAGAGTAAGACTTATTCTGAAAAACATCAATCTTATTGATCTGTGCTAAAGTAAAATTTTCATGTTATTGCATTATTAACATGCATTTCAAAAAACTAGCACTTTCTTAGATTTATAGTCAAAGTTTATTTTCTTGCAAATTGTATATTAATTATGTGAGCAAGGTACCGCTTATACTGAAAAACATCAATTTTGCTCATCTGCGCTTAAGAAAATTTCCATTACAGTAATAGCAAATTCAACTAACCAGTGAATTTCAAATAAATATTGCTTTCTTATATAAAAACTTATACTGAAAAACATCAATCTTATTGATCTGTGCTAAAGTAAAATTTTCATGTTATTGCATTATTAACATGCATTTCAAAAAAATAGCACTTTCTCAGATTTAGAGTCAAAGTTTATTTTCTTGCAAATTGTATATTAATTATGTGAGCAAGGTACCGCTTATACTGAAAAACATCAATTTTGCTCATCTGCGCTTAAGAAAATTTCCATTACAGTAATAGCAAATTCAAGTAACCAGTGAATTTCAAATAAATATTGCTTTCTTATATAAAAACTTATACTGAAAAACATCAATCTTATTGATCTGTGCTAAAGTAAAATTTTCATGTTATTGTATTATTAACATGCATTTCAAAAAAATAGCACTTTCTTAGATTTAGAGTCAAAGTTTATTTTCTTGCGAATTGTATATTAGTTATGTGAGCAAGGTACCGCTTATACTGAAAAACATCAATTTTGCTGATCTGCGCTTTAGAAAATTTCCATTACAGTATTAACAAATTCAAGTAACCAGTGAATTTCAAATAAATATTACTTTCTTATATAAATACTTATACTGAAAAACATCAATCTTATTGATCTGTGCTAAAGTAAAATTTTCATGTTATTGCATTATTAACATGCATTTCAAAAAATAGCACTTTCTTAGATTTAGAGTCAAAGTTTATTTTCTTGCAAATTGTATATTAATTATATGAGCAAGGTACCGCTTATACTGAAAAACATCAATTTTGCTCATCTGCGCTTAAGAAACTTTCCATTACAGTAATAGCAAATTCAAGTAACCAGTGAATTTCAAATAAATATTACTTTCTTATATAAAGACTTATACTGAAAAACATCAATCTTATTGATCTGTGCTAAAGTAAAATTTTCATGTTATTGCATTATTAACATGCATTTCAAAAAAATAGCACTTTCTTAGATTTAGAGTCAAAGTTTATTTTCTTGCGAATTGTATATTAGTTATGTGAGCAAGGTACCGCTTATACTGAAAAACATCAATGTAGCTGATCTGCGCTTTAGAAAATTTCCATTACAGTATTAACAAATTCAAGTAACCAGTGAATTTCAAATAAATATTACTTTCTTAGAGTAAGACTTATTCTGAAAAACATCAATCTTATTGATCTGTGCTAAAGTAAAATTTTCATGTTATTGCATTATTAACATGCATTTCAAAAAACTAGCACTTTCTTAGATTTATAGTCAAAGTTTATTTTCTTGCAAATTGTATATTAATTATGTGAGCAAGGTACCGCTTATACTGAAAAACATCAATTTTGCTCATCTGCGCTTAAGAAAATTTCCATTACAGTAATAGCAAATTCAACTAACCAGTGAATTTCAAATAAATATTGCTTTCTTATATAAAAACTTATACTGAAAAACATCAATCTTATTGATCTGTGCTAAAGTAAAATTTTCATGTTATTGCATTATTAACATGCATTTCAAAAAAATAGCACTTTCTCAGATTTAGAGTCAAAGTTTATTTTCTTGCAAATTGTATATTAATTATGTGAGCAAGGTACCGCTTATACTGAAAAACATCAATTTTGCTCATCTGCGCTTAAGAAAATTTCCATTACAGTAATAGCAAATTCAAGTAATCAGTGAATTTCAAATAAATATTGCTTTCTTATATAAAAACTTATACTGAAAAACATCAATCTTATTGATCTGTGCTAAAGTAAAATTTTCATGTTATTGTATTATTAACATGCATTTCAAAAAAATAGCACTTTCTTAGATTTAGAGTCAAAGTTTATTTTCTTGCGAATTGTATATTAGTTATGTGAGCAAGGTACCGCTTATACTGAAAAGCATCAATTTTGCTGATCTGCGCTTTAGAAAATTTCCATTACAGTATTAACAAATTCAAGTAACCAGTGAATTTCAAATAAATATTACTTTCTTATATAAATACTTATACTGAAAAACATCAATCTAATTGATCTGTGCTAAAGTAAAATTTTCATGTTATTGCATTATTAACATGCATTTCAAAAAATAGCACTTTCTTAGATTTAGAGTCAAAGTTTATTTTCTTGCAAATTGTATATTAATTATATGAGCAAGCTACCGCTTATACTGAAAAACATCAATTTTGCTCATATGCGCTTAAGAAAATTTCCATTACAGTAATAGCAAATTCCAGTAACCAGTGAATTTCAAATAAATATTACTTTCTTATATAAAGATTTATACTGAAAAACATCAATCTTACTGATCTGTGCTAAAGTAAAATTTTCATGTTATTTCATTATTAACATGCATTTCAAAAAACTAGCACTTTCTTAGATTTATAGTCAAAGTTTATTTTCTTGCAAATTGTATAATAATTAAGTGAGCAAGGTACCGCTTATACTGAAAAACATCAATTTTGCTCATCTGCGCTTAAGAAAATTTCCATTACAGTAATAGCAAATTCAAGTAACCAGTGAATTTCAAATAAATATTGCTTTCTTATATAAAAACTTATACTGAAAAACATCAATCTTATTGATCTGTGCTAAAGTAAAATTTTCATGTTATTGCATTATTAACATGCATTTCAAAAAACTAGCACTTTCTTAGATTTATAGTCAAAGTTTATTTTCTTGCAAATTGTATATTAATTATGTGAGCAAGGTACCGCTTATACTGAAAAACATCAATTTTGCTCATCTGCGCTTAAGAAAATTTCCATTACAGTAATAGCAAATTCAAGTAACCAGTGAATTTCAAATAAATATTACTTTCTTATATAAAGATTTATACTGAAAAACATCAATCTTACTGATCTGTGCTAAAGTAAAATTTTCATGTTATTTCATTATTAACATGCATTTCAAAAAACTAGCACTTTCTTAGATTTATAGTCAAAGTTTATTTTCTTGCAAATTGTATAATAATTAAGTGAGCAAGGTACCGCTTATACTGAAAAACATCAATTTAGCTGATCTGCGCTTAAGAAAATTTCCATTACAGTAATAGCAAATTCAAGTTACCAGTGAATTTCAAATAAATATTGCTTTCTTATATAAAAACTTATACTGAAAAACATCAATCTTACTGATCTGTGCTAAAGTAAAATTTTCATGTTATTTCATTATTAACATGCATTTCAAAAAACTAGCACTTTCTTAGATTTATAGCCAAGTTTATTTTCTTGCAAATTGTATAATAATTAAGTGAGCAAGGTACCGCTTATACTGAAAAACATCAATTTAGCTGATCTGCGCTTTAGAAAATTTCCATTACAGTATTAACAAATTCAAGTAACCAGTGAATTTCAAATAAATATTACTTTCTTAGAGTAAGACTTATACTGAAAAACATCAATCTTACTGATCTGTGCTAAAGTAAAATTTTCATGTTATTGCATTATTAACATTCATTTCAAAAAACTAGCACTTTCTTAGATTTATAGTCAAAGTTTATTTTCTTGCAAATTGTATATTAATTATGTGAGCAAGGTACCGCTTATACTGAAAAACATCAATTTTGCTCATCTGCGCTTAAGAAAATTTCCATTACAGTAATAGCAAATTCAAGTAACCAGTGAATTTCAAAAAAATATTGCTTTCTTATATAAAAACTTATACTGAAAAACATCAATCTTATTGATCTGTGCTAAAGTAAAATTTTCATGTTATTGCATTATTAACATGCATTTCAAAAAAATAGCACTTTCTTAGATTTAGAGTCAAAGTTTATTTTCTTGCAAATTGTATATTAATTATGTGAGCAAGGTACCGCTTATACTGAAAAACATCAATTTTGCTCATCTGCGCTTAAGAAAATTTCCATTGCAGTAATAGCAAATTCAAGTAACCAGTGAATTTCAAATAAATATTACTTTCTTAGAGTAAGACTTATACTGAAAAACATCAATCTTACTGATCTGTGCTAAAGTAAAATTTTCATGTTATTGCATTATTAACATGCATTTCAAAAAACTAGCACTTTCTTAGATTTAGAGTCAAAGTTTATTTTCTTGCAAATTGTATATTAATTATGTGAGCAAGGTACCGCTTATACTGAAAAACATCAATTTTGCTCATCTGCGCTTAAGAAAATTTCCATTACAGTAATAGCAAATTCAAGTAACCAGTGAATTTCAAATAAATATTGCTTTCTTATATAAAAACTTATACTGAAAAGCATCAATCTTATTGATCTGTGCTAAAGTAAAATTTTCATGTTATTGTATTATTACCGCTTATACTGAAAAACATAAATTTTGCTCATCTGCGCTTAAGAAAATTTCCATTACAGTAATAGCAAATTCAAGTAACCAGTGAATTTCAAATAAATATTGCTTTCTTATATAAAAACTTATACTGAAAAACATCAATCTTATTGATCTGTGCTAAAGTAAAATTTTCATGTTATTGTATTATTAACATGCATTTCAAAAAAATAGCACTTTCTTAGATTTAGAGTCAAAGTTTATTTTCTTGCAAATTGTATATTAATTATGTGAGCAAGGTACCGCTTATACTGAAAAACATCAATTTTGCTCATCTGCGCTTAAGAAAATTTCCATTACAGTAATAGCAAATTCAAGTAACCAGTGAATTTCAAATAAATATTACTTTCTTATATAAAGACTTATACTGAAAAAAAATCAATCTTACTGATCTGTGCTAAAGTAAAATTTTCATGTTATTGCATTATTAACATGCATTTCAAAAAACTAGCACTTTCTTAGATTTAGAGTCAAAGTTTATTCTCTTGCAAATTGTATAATAATTAAGTGAGCAAGGTACCGTTTATACTGAAAACCATCAATTTTGCTGATCTGCGCTTTAGAAAATTTCCATTACAGTATTAACAAATTCAAGTAACCAGTGAATTTCAAATAAATATTACTTTCTTAGAGTAAGACTTATACTGAAAAACATCAATCTTATTGATCTATGCTAAAGTAAAATATTCATGTTATTGCATTATTAACATGCATTTCAAAGAAATAGCACTTTCTTAGATTTAGAGTCAGAGTTTATCTTTTTGCGAATTGTATATTAGTTATGTGAGCAAGGTACCGCTTATACTGAAAAACATCAATTTTGCTCATCTGCGCTTAAGAAAATTTCCATTGCAGTAATAGCAAATTCAAGTAACCAGTGAATTTCAAATAAATATTACTTTCTTATATAAAGACTTATACTGAAAAACATCAATCTTACTGATCTGTGCTAAAGTAAAATTTTCATGTTATTGCATTATTAACATGCATTTCAAAAAACTAGCACTTTCTTAGATTTAGAGTCAAAGTTTATTTTCTTGCAAATTGTATATTAATTATGTGAGCAAGGTACCGCTTATACTGAAAAACATCAATTTTGCTCATCTGCGCTTAAGAAAATTTCCATTACAGTAATAGCAAATTCAAGTAACCAGTGAATTTCAAATAAATATTACTTTCTTATATAAAGACTTATACTGAAAAAAAATCAATCTTACTGATCTGTGCTAAAGTAAAATTTTCATGTTATTGCATTATTAACATGCATTTCAAAAAACTAGCACTTTCTTAGATTTAGAGTCAAAGTTTATTCTCTTGCAAATTGTATAATAATTAAGTGAGCAAGGTACCGTTTATACTGAAAACCATCAATTTTGCTGATCTGCGCTTTAGAAAATTTCCATTACAGTATTAACAAATTCAAGTAACCAGTGAATTTCAAATAAATATTACTTTCTTAGAGTAAGACTTATACTGAAAAACATCAATCTTATTGATCTGTGCTAAAGTAAAATATTCATGTTATTGCATTATTAACATGCATTTCAAAAAAATAGCACTTTCTTAGATTTAGAGTCAGAGTTTATCTTTTTGCGAATTGTATATTAGTTATGTGAGCAAGGTACCGCTTATACTGAAAAACATCAATTTTGCTCATCTGCGCTTAAGAAAATTTCCATTGCAGTAATAACAAATTCAAGTAACCAGTGAATTTCAAATAAATATTACTTTCTTAGAGTAAGACTTATACTGAAAAACATCAATCTTATTGATCTGTGCTAAAGTAAAATATTCATGTTATTGCATTAACATGCATTTCAAAAAAATAGCACTTTCTTAGATTTAGAGTCAGAGTTTATCTTTTTGCGAATTGTATATTAGTTATGTGAGCAAGGTACCGCTTATACTGAAAAACATCCATTTTGCTGATCTGCGCTTTAGAAAATTTCCATTACAGTATTAACAAATTCAAGTAACCAGTGAATTTCAAATAAATATTACTTTCTTATATAAAGACTTATACTGAAAAACATCAATGTTACTGATCTGTGCTTAAGTAAAATTTTCATGTTATTGCATTATTAACATGCATTTCAAAAAAATAGCACTTTCTTAGATTTAGAGTCAAAGTTTATTTTCTTGCGAATTGTATATTAGTTATGTGAGCAAGGTACCGCTTATACTGAAAAACATCAATTTTGCTCATCTGCGCTTAAGAAAATTTCCATTACAGTAATAGCAAATTCAAGTAACCAGTGAATTTCAAATAAATATTGCTTTCTTATATAAAAACGTATACCGAAAAACATCAATCTTATTGATCTGTGCTAAAGTAAAATTTTCATGTTATTGTATTATTAACATGCATTTCAAAAAAATAGCACTTTCTTAGATTTAGAGTCAAAGTTTATTTTCTTGCAAATTGTATATTAATTATGTGAGCAAGGTACCGCTTATACTGAAAAACATCAATTTTGTTCATCTGCGCTTAAGAAAATTTCCATTACAGTAATAGCAAATTCAAGTAACCAGTGAATTTCAAATAAATATTGCTTTCTTATATAAAAACTTATACTGAAAAACATCAATCTTATTGATCTGTGCTAAAGTAAAATTTTCATGTTATTGCATTATTAACATGCATTTCAAAAAACTAGCACTTTCTTAGATTTAGAGTCAAAGTTTATTTTCTTGCAAATTGTATATTAATTATGTGAGCAAGGTACCGCTTATACTGAAAAACATCAATTTTGCTCATCTGCGCTTAAGAAAATTTCCATTACAGTAATAGCAAATTCAAGTAACCAGTGAATTTCAAATAAATATTACTTTCTTATGTAAAGATTTATACTGAAAAAAAATCAATCTTACTGATCTGTGCTAAAGTAAAATTTTCATGTTATTGCATTATTAACATGCATTTCAAAAAAATAGCACTTTCTTAGATTTAGAGTCAAAGTTTATTTTCTTGCAAATTGTATATTAATTTTGTGAGCAAGGTACCCCTTATACTGAAAAACATCAATTTTGCTGATCTGCGCTAAAATAAAATTTCCATTACAATATTAACAAATTCAAACAACCAGTGCATTTCAATTAATGGCACTTTCTTAGATTTAGACTTATACTGAAACTCATCCATTTCCATAAGGGGAGTAACAAATTTTTATAACCAGCACATTTCGAACAAATAGCACTTTCTTAGATTCAAACTTAAAGTCGATTTTCTTGCGAATTGTATATTAGTTATTTGAGCAAGGTACCGCTTATACTGAAAAACATCAATTTAGCTGATCTGCGCTTTAGAAAATTTCCATTACAGTATTAACAAATTCAAGTAACCAGTGAATTTCAAATAAATATTACTTTCTTAGAGTAAGACTTATTCTGAAAAACATCAATCTTATTGATCTGTGCTAAAGTAAAATTTTCATGTTATTGCATTATTAACATGCATTTCAAAAAACTAGCACTTTCTTAGATTTATTGTCAAAGTTTATTTTCTTGCAAATTGTATATTAATTATGTGAGCAAGGTACCGCTTATACTGAAAAACATCAAATTTGCTGATCTGCGCTTTAGAAAATTTCCATTACAGTATTAACAAATTCAAGTAACCAGTGAATTTCAAATAAATATTACTTTCTTAGAGTAAGACTTATACTGAAAAACATCAATCTTATTGATCTGTGCTAAAGTAAAATATTCATGTTATTGCATTATTAACATGCATTTCAAAAAAATAGCACTTTCTTAGATTTAGAGTCAGAGTTTATCTTTTTGCGAATTGTATATTAGTTATGTGAGCAAGGTACCGCTTATACTGAAAAACATCAATTTTGCTCATCTGCGCTCAAGAAAATTTCCATTGCAGTAATAGCAAATTCAAGTAACCAGTGAATTTCAAATAAATATTACTTTCTTAGGGTAAGACTTATACTGAAAAACATCAATCTTATTGATCTGTGCTAAAGTAAAATATTCATGTTATTGCATTATTAACATGCATTTCAAAAAAATAGCACTTTCTTAGATTTAGAGTCAGAGTTTATCTTTTTGCGAATTGTATATTAGTTATGTGAGCAAGGTACCGCTTATACTGAAAAACATCAATTTTGCTGATCTGCGCTTTAGAAAATTTCCATTACAGTATTAACAAATTCAAGTAACCAGTGAATTTCAAATAAATATTACTTTCTTAGAGTAAGACTTATACTGAAAAACATCAATCTTATTGATCTGTGCTAAAGTAAAATATTCATGTTATTGCATTATTAACATGCATTTCAAAAAAATAGCACTTTCTTAGATTTAGAGTCAGAGTTTATCTTTTTGCGAATTGTATATTAGTTATGTGAGCAAGGTACCGCTTATACTGAAAAACATAAATTTTGCTCATCTACGCTTAAGAAAATTTCCATTACAGTAATAGCAAATTCAAGTAACCAGTGAATTTCAAATAAATATTGCTTTCTTATATAAAAACTTATACTGAAAAACATCAATCTTATTGATCTGTGCTAAAGTAAAATTTTCATGTTATTGTATTATTAACATGCATTTCAAAAAAATAGCACTTTCTTAGATTTAGAGTCAAAGTTTATTTTCTTGCAAATTGTATATTAATTATGTGAGCAAGGTACCGCTTATACTGAAAAACATCAATTTTGCTCATCTGCGCTTAAGAAAATTTCCATTACAGTAATAGCAAATTCAAGTAACCAGTGAATTTCAAATAAATATTACTTTCTTATATAAAGACTTATACTGAAAAAAAATCAATCTTACTGATCTGTGCTAAAGTAAAATTTTCATGTTATTGCATTATTAACATGCATTTCAAAAAACTAGCACTTTCTTAGATTTAGAGTCAAAGTTTATTCTCTTGCAAATTGTATAATAATTAAGTGAGCAAGGTACCGTTTATACTGAAAACCATCAATTTTGCTGATCTGCGCTTTAGAAAATTTCCATTACAGTATTAACAAATTCAAGTAACCAGTGAATTTCAAATAAATATTACTTTCTTAGAGTAAGACTTATACTGAAAAACATCAATCTTATTGATCTGTGCTAAAGTAAAATATTCATGTTATTGCATTATTAACATGCATTTCAAAAAACTAGCACTTTCTTAGATTTAGAGTCAAAGTTTATTTTCTTGCAAATTGTATATTAATTATGTGAGCAAGGTACCGCTTATACTGAAAAACATCAATTTTGCTCATCTGCGCTTAAGAAAATTTCCATTACAGTAATAGCAAATTCAAGTAACCAGTGAATTTCAAATAAATATTACTTTCTTATATAAAGACTTATACTGAAAAAAAATCAATCTTACTGATCTGTGCTAAAGTAAAATTTTCATGTTATTGCATTATTAACATGCATTTCAAAAAACTAGCACTTTCTTAGATTTAGAGTCAAAGTTTATTCTCTTGCAAATTGTATAATAATTAAGTGAGCAAGGTACCGTTTATACTGAAAACCATCAATTTTGCTGATCTGCGCTTTAGAAAATTTCCATTACAGTATTAACAAATTCAAGTAACCAGTGAATTTCAAATAAATATTACTTTCTTAGAGTAAGACTTATACTGAAAAACATCAATCTTATTGATCTGTGTTAAAGTAAAATATTCATGTTATTGCATTATTAACATGCATTTCAAAAAAATAGCACTTTCTTAGATTTAGAGTCAGAGTTTATCTTTTTGCGAATTGTATATTAGTTATGTGAGCAAGGTACCGCTTATACTGAAAAACATCAATTTTGCTCATCTGCGCTTAAGAAAATTTCCATTGCAGTAATAGCAAATTCAAGTAACCAGTGAATTTCAAATAAATATTACTTTCTTAGAGTAAGACTTATACTGAAAAACATCAATCTTATTGATCTGTGCTAAAGTAAAATATTCATGTTATTGCATTATTAACATGCATTTCAAAAAAATAGCACTTTCTTAGATTTAGAGTCAGAGTTTATCTTTTTGCGAATTGTATATTAGTTATGTGAGCAAGGTACCGCTTATACTGAAAAACATCCATTTTGCTGATCTGCGCTTTAGAAAATTTCCATCACAGTATTAACGAATTCAAGTAACCAGTGAATTTCAAATAAATATTACTTTCTTATATAAAGACTTATACTGAAAAACATCAATGTTACTGATCTGTGCTTAAGTAAAATTTTCATGTTATTGCATTATTAACATGCATTTCAAAAAAATAGCACTTTCTTAGATTTAGAGTCAAAGTTTATTTTCTTGCGAATTGTATATTAGTTATGTGAGCAAGGTACCGCTTATACTGAAAAACATCAATTTTGCTGATCTGCGCTTAAGAAAATTTCCATTACAGTAATAGCAAATTCAAGTAACCAGTGAATTTCAAATAAATATTGCTTTCTTATATAAAAACTTATACCGAAAAACATCAATCTTATTGATCTGTGCTAAAGTAAAATTTTCATGTTATTGTATTATTAACATGCATTTCAAAAAAATAGCACTTTCTTAGATTTAGAGTCAAAGTTTATTTTCTTGCAAATTGTATATTAATTATGTGAGCAAGGTACCGCTTATACTGAAAAACATCAATTTTGTTCATCTGCGCTTAAGAAAATTTCCATTACAGTAATAGCAAATTCAAGTAACCAGTGAATTTCAAATAAATATTGCTTTCTTATATAAAAACTTATACTGAAAAACATCAATCTTATTGATCTGTGCTAAAGTAAAATTTTCATGTTATTGTATTATTAACATGCATTTCAAAAAAATAGCACTTTCTTAGATTTAGAGTCAAAGTTTATTTTCTTGCAAATTGTATATTAATTATGTGAGCAAGGTACCGCTTATACTGAAAAACATCAATTTTGCTCATCTGCGCTTAAGAAACTTTCCATTACAGTAATAGCAAATTCAAGTAACCAGTGAATTTCAAATAAATATTACTTTCTTATATAAAGAATTATACTGAAAAACATCAACCTTATTGATCTATGCTAAAGTAAAATTTTCATGTTATTGCATTATTAACATGCATTTCAAAAAAATAGCACTTTCTTAGATTTAGAGTCAGAGTTTATCTTCTTGCAAATTGTATATTAATTATGTGAGCAAGGTACCGCTTATACTGAAAAACATCAATTTTGCTGATCTGCGCTTTAGAAAATTTCCATTACAGTATTAACAAATTCAAGTAATCAATGAATTTCATATAAATATTACTTTCTTAGAGTAAGACTTATACTGAAAAACATCAATATTATTGATCTGTGCTAAAGTAAAATTTTCATGTTATTGCATTATTAACATGCATTTCAAAAAAATAGCACTTATTTAGATTTAGAGTCAAAGTTTATCTTCTTGCGAATTGTATATTAGTTATGTGAGCAAGGTACCGCTTATACTGAAAAACATCCATTTTGCTGATCTGCGCTTTAGAAAATTTCCATTACAGTATTAACAAATTCAAGTAACCAGTGAATTTCAAATAAATATTACTTTCTTAGAGTAAGACTTATACTGAAAAACATCAATCTTATTGATCTGTGCTAAAGTAAAATTTTCATGTTATTGCATTATTAACATGCATTTCAAAAAAATAGCACTTTCTTAGATTTAGAGTCAAAGTTTATTTTCTTGCAAATTGTATATTAATTATATGAGCAAGGTGCCGCTTATACTGAAAAACATCAATTTTGCGCATATGCGCTTAAGAAAATTTCCATTACAGTAATAGCAAATTCAAGTAACCAGTGAATTTCAAATAAATATTACTTTCTTATATAAAGATTTATACTGAAAAACATCAATCTTACTGATCTTTGCTAAAGTAAAATTTTCATGTTATTTCATTATTAACATGCATTTCAAAAAACTAGCACTTTCTTAGATTTATAGTCAAAGTTTATTTTCTTGCAAACTGTATAATAACTAAGTGAGCAAGGTACCGCTTATACTGAAAAACATCAATTTTGCTGATCTGCGCTTAAGAAAATTTCCATTTCATTAACAAATTCAAGTAACCAGTGAATTTCAAATAAATATTACTTTCTTATATAAAGACTTATACTGAAAAACATCAACCTTACTGATCTGTGCTAAAGTAAAATTTTCATGTTATTGCATTATTAACATGCATTTCAAAAAAAAATCACTTTCTTAGATTTAGAGTCAAAGTTTATTTTCTTGCAAATTGTATATTAATTATGTGAGCAGGGTACCGCTTATACTGAAAAACATCAATTTAGCTGATCTGCGCTTTAGAAAATTTCCATTACAGTATTAACAAATTCAAGTAACCAGTGAATTTCAAATAAATATTACTTTCTTATATAAAAACTTATACTGAAAAACATCAATCTTATTGATCTGTGCTAAAGTAAAATTTTCATGTTATTGCATTATTAACATGCATTTCATAAAACTAGCACTTTCTTAGATTTAGAGTCAGAGTTTATTTTCTTGCAAATTGTATATTAATTATATGAGCAAGGTGCCGCTTATACTGAAAAACATCAATTTTGCTCATATGCGCTTTAGAAAATTTCCATTACAGTCTTAACAAATTCAAGTAACCAGTGAATTTCAAATAAATATTACTTTCTTAGAGTAAGACTTATACTGAAAAACATCAATCTTATTGATCTGTGCTAAAGTAAAATTTTCATGTTATTGCATTATTAACATGCATTTCAAAAAAATAGCACTTTCTTAGATTTAGAGTCAAAGTTTATTTTCTTGCAAATTGTATATTAATTATATGAGCAAGGTGCCGCTTATACTGAAAAACATCAATTTTGCTCATATGCGCTTAAGAAAATTTCCATTACAGTAATAGCAAATTCAAGTAACCAGTGAATTTCAAATAAATATTACTTTCTTATATAAAGATTTATACTGAAAAACATCAATCTTACTGATCTGTGCCAAAGTAAAATTTTCATGTTATTTCATTATTAACATGCATTTCAAAAAACTAGCACTTTCTTAGATTTATAGTCAAAGTTTATTTTCTTGCAAATTGTATAATAATTAAGTGAGCAAGGTACCGCTTATACTGAAAAACATCAATTTTGCTGATCTGCGCTTAAGTAAATTTCCATTTCATTAACAAATTCAAGTAACCAGTGAATTTCAAACAAATATTGCTTTCTTATATAAAAACTTATACTGAAAAACATCAATTTTATTGATCTGTGCTAAAGTAAAATTTTCATGTTATTGCATTATTAACATGCATTTCATAAAACTAGCACTTTCTTAGATTTAGAGTCAAAGTTTATTTTCTTGCAAATTGTATATTAATTATGTGAGCAAGGTACCGCTTATACTGAAAAACATCAATTTAGCTGATCTGCGCTTTAGATAATTTCCATTACAGTATTAACAAATTCAAGTAACCAGTGAATTTCAAATAAATATTACTTTCTTAGAGTAAGACTTATTCTGAAAAACATCAATCTTATTGATCTGTGCTAAAGTAAAATTTTCATGTTATTGCATTATTAACATGCATTTCTAAAAACTAACACTTTCTTAGATTTATAGTCAAAGTTTATTTTCTTGCAAATTGTATATTAATTATGTGAGCAAGGTACCGCTTATACTGAAAAACATCAAATTTGCTCATCTGCGCTTAAGAAAATTTCCATTACAGTAATAGAAAATTCAAGTAACCAGTGAATTTCAAATAAATATTACTTTCTTATATAAAGACTTATACTGAAAAACATCAATCTTACTGATCTGTGCTAAAGTAAAATTTTCATGTTATTGCATTATTAACATGCATTTCATAAAACTAGCACTTTCTTAGATTTAGAGTCAAAGTTTATTTTCTTGCAAACTGTATATTAATTATGTGAGCAAGGTACCGCTTATACTGAAAAACATCAATTTTGCTCATCTGCGCTTAAGAAAATTTCCATTACAGTAATAGCAAATTCAAGTAACCAGTGAATTTCAAATAAATATTGCTTTCTTATATAAAAACTTATACTGAAAAACATCAATCTTATTGATCTGTGCTAAAGTAAAATTTTCATGTTATTGTATTATTAACATGCATTTCAAAAAAATAGCACTTTCTTAGATTTAGAGTCAAAGTTTATTTTCTTGCAAATTGTATATTAATTGTGTGAGCAAGGTACCGCTTATACTGAAAAACATCAATTTTGCTCATCTGCGCTTAAGAAAATTTCCATTACAGTAATAGCAAATTCAAGTAACCAGTGAATTTCAAATGAATATTACTTTCTTATATAAAGACTTATACTGAAAAAAAATCAATCTTACTGATCTGTGTTAAAGTAAAATTTTCATGTTATTGCATTATTAACATGCATTTCAAAAAACTAGCACTTTCTTAGATTTAGAGTCAAAGTTTATTCTCTTGCAAATTGTATAATAATTAAGTGAGCAAGGTACCGTTTACACTGAAAAACATCAATTTTGCTGATCTGCGCTTAAGAAAATTTCCATTTCATTAACAAATTCAAGTAACCAGTGAATTTCAAATAAATATTACTTTCTTATATAAAGACTTATACTGAAAAACATCAACCTTACTGATCTGTGCTAAAGTAAAATTTTCATGTTATTGCATTATTAACATGCATTTCAAAAAACTAGCACTTTCTTAGATTTATAGTCAAAGTTTATTTTCTTGCAAATTGTATATTAATTATGTGAGCAAGGTACCGCTTATACTGAAAACCATCAATTTTGCTGATCTGCGCTTTAGAAAATTTCCATTACAGTATTAACAAATTCAAGTAACCAGTGAATTTCAAATACATATTACTTTCTTAGAGTGAGACTTATACTGAAAAACATCAATCTTATTGATCTGTGCTAAAGTAAAATATTCATGTTATTGCATTATTAACATGCATTTCAAAAAAATAGCACTTTCTTAGATTTAGAGTCAGAGTTTATCTTTTTGCGAATTGTATATTAGTTATGTGAGCAAGGTACCGCTTATACTGAAAAACATCAATTTTGCTCATCTGCGCTTAAGAAAATTTCCATTCCAGTAATAGCAAATTCAAGTAACCAGTGAATTTCAAATAAATATTACTTTCTTATATAAAGACTTATACTGAAAAACATCAATCTTACTGATCTGTGCTAAAGTAAAATTTTCATGTTATTGCATTATTAACATGCATTTCAAAAAACTAGCACTTTCTTAGATTTAGAGTCAAAGTTTATTTTCTTGCAAATTGTATATTAATTATGTGAGCAAGGTACCGCTTATACTGAAAAACATCAATTTTGCTCATCTGCGTTTAAGAAAATTTCCATTACAGTAATAGCAAATTCAAGTAACCAGTGAATTTCAAATAAATATTACTTTCTTATATAAAGACTTATACTGAAAAACATCAATCTTACTGATCTGTGCTAAAGTAAAATTTTCATGTTATTTCATTATTAACATGCATTTCAAAAAACAAGCACTTTCTTAGATTTATAGTCAAAGTTTATTTTCTTGCAAATTGTATAATAACTAAGTGAGCAAGGTACCGCTTACACTGAAAAACATCAATTTTGCTGATCTGCGCTTAAGAAAATTTCCATTTCATTAACAAATTCAAGTAACCAGTGAATTTCAAATAAATATTACTTTCTTATATAAAGACTTATACTGAAAAACATCAACCTTACTGATCTGTGCTAAAGTAAAATTTTCATGTTATTGCATTATTAACATGCATTTCAAAAAAAAATCACTTTCTTAGATTTAGAGTCAAAGTTTATTTTCTTGCAAATTGTATATTAATTATGTGAGCAAGGTACCGCTTATACTGAAAAACATCAATTTAGCTGATCTGCGCTTTAGAAAATTTCCATTACAGTATTAACAAATTCAAGTAACCAGTGAATTTCAAATAAATATTGCTTTCTTATATAAAAACTTATACTGAAAAACATCAATCTTACTGATCTGTGCTAAAGTAAAATTTTCATGTTATTGCATTATTAACATGCATTTCATAAAACTAGCACTTTCTTAGATTTATAGTCAAAGTTTATTTTCTTGCAAATTGTATATTAATTATGTGAGCAAGGTACCGCTTATACTGAAAAACATCAAATTTGCTCATCTGCGCTTAAGAAAATTTCCATTACAGTAATAGCAAATTCAAGTAACCAGTGAATTTCAAATAAATATTACTTTCTTATATAAAAACTTATACTGAAAAACATCAATCTTATTGATCTGTGCTAAAGTAAAATTTTCATGTTATTGTATTATTAATATGCATTTCAAAAAAATAGCACTTTCTTAGATTTAGAGTCAAAGTTTATTTTCTTGCAAATTGTATATTAATTATGTGAGCAAGGTACCGCTTATACTGAAAAACATCAATTTTGCTCATCTGCGCTTAAGAAAATTTCCATTACAGTAATAGCAAATTCAAGTAACCAGTGAATTTCAAATGAATATTACTTTCTTATATAAAGACTTATACTGAAAAAAAATCAATCTTACTGATCTGTGTTAAAGTAAAATTTTCATGTTATTGCATTATTAACATGCATTTCAAAAAACTAGCACTTTCTTAGATTTAGAGTTAAAGTTTATTCTCTTGCAAATTGTATAATAATTAAGTGAGCAAGGTACCGTTTATACTGAAAACCATCAATTTTGCTGATCTGCGCTTTAGAAAATTTCCATTACAGTATTAACAAATTCAAGTAACCAGTGAATTTCAAATACATATTACTTTCTTAGAGTAAGACTTATACTGAAAAACATCAATCTTATTGATCTGTGCTAAAGTAAAATATTCATGTTATTGCATTATTAACATGCATTTCAAAAAAATAGCACTTTCTTAGATTTAGAGTCAGAGTTTATCTTTTTGCGAATTGTATATTAGTTATGTGAGCAAGGTACCGCTTATACTGAAAAACATCAATTTTGCTCATCTGCGCTTAAGAAAATTTCCATTCCAGTAATAGCAAATTCAAGTAACCAGTAAATTTCAAATAAATATTACTTTCTTATATAAAGACTTATACTGAAAAACATCAATCTTACTGATCTGTGCTAAAGTAAAATTTTCATGTTATTGCATTATTAACATGAATTTCAAAAAACTAGCACTTTCTTAGATTTAGAGTCAAAGTTTATTTTCTTGCAAATTGTATATTAATTATGTGAGCAAGGTACCGCTTATACTGAAAAACATCAATTTTGCTCATCTGCGTTTAAGAAAATTTCCATTACAGTAATCGCAAATTCAAGTAACCAGTGAATTTCAAATAAATATTACTTTCTTATATAAAGCCTTATACTGAAAAAAAAATCAATCTTACTGATCTGTGCTAAAGTAAAATTTTCATGTTATTGCATTATTAACATGCATTTCAAAAAACTAGCACTTTCTTAGATTTAGAGTCAAAGTTTATTCTCTTGCAAATTGTATATTAATTATGTGAGCAAGGTACCGCTTATACTGAAAAACATCAAATTTGCTCATCTGCGCTTAAGAAAATTACCATTACAGTAATAGAAAATTCAAGTAACCAGTGAATTTCAAATAAATATTACTTTCTTATATAAAGACTTATACTGAAAAACATCAATCTTACTGATCTGTGCTAAAGTAAAATTTTCATGTTATTGCATTATTAACATGCATTTCATAAAACTAGCACTTTCTTAGATTTAGAGTCAAAGTTTATTTTCTTGCAAATTGTATATTAATTATGTGAGCAAGGTACCGCTTATACTGAAAAACATCAATTTTGCTCATCTGCGCTTAAGAAAATTTCCATTACAGTAATAGCAAATTCAAGTAACCAGTGAATTTCAAATAAATATTACTTTCTTATATAAAGATTTATACTGAAAAACATCAATCTTACTGATCTGTGCCAAAGTAAAATTTTCATGTTATTTCATTATTAACATGCATTTCAAAAAACTAGCACTTTCTTAGATTTATAGTCAAAGTTTATTTTCTTGCAAATTGTATAATAATTAAGTGAGCAAGGTACCGCTTATACTGAAAAACATCAATTTTGCTGATCTGCGCTTAAGAAAATTTCCATTTCATTAACAAATTCAAGTAACCAGTGAATTTCAAATAAATATTGCTTTCTTATATAAAAACTTATACTGAAAAACATCAATTTTATTGATCTGTGCTAAAGTAAAATTTTCATGTTATTGCATTATTAACATGCATTTCATAAAACTAGCACTTTCTTAGATTTAGAGTCAAAGTTTATTTTCTTGCAATTTGTATATTAATTATGTGAGCAAGGTACCGCTTATACTGAAAAACATCAATTTAGCTGATCTGCGCTTTAGAAAATTTCCATTACAGTATTAACAAATTCAAGTAACCAGTGAATTTCAAATAAATATTACTTTCTTAGAGTAAGACTTATTCTGAAAAACATCAATCTTATTGATCTGTGCTAAAGTAAAATTTTCATGTTATTGCATTATTAACATGCATTTCAAAAAACTAACACTTTCTTAGATTTATAGTCAAAGTTTATTTTCTTGCAAATTGTATATTAATTATGTGAGCAAGGTACCGCTTATACTGAAAAACATCAAATTTGCTCATCTGCGCTTAAGAAAATTTCCATTACAGTAATAGAAAATTCAAGTAACCAGTGAATTTCAAATAAATATTACTTTCTTATATAAAGACTTATACTGAAAAACATCAATCTAACTGATCTGTGCTAAAGTAAAATTTTCATGTTATTGCATTATTAACATGCATTTCATAAAACTAGCACTTTCTTAGATTTAGAGTCAAAGTTTATTTTCTTGCAAATTGTATATTAATTATGTGAGCAAGGTACCGCTTATACTGAAAAACATCAATTTTGCTCATCTGCGCTTAAGAAAATTTCCATTACAGTAATAGCAAATTTAAGTAACCAGTGAATTTCAAATAAATATTGCTTTCTTATATAAAAACTTATACTGAAAAACATCAATCTTATTGATCTGTGCTAAAGTAAAATTTTCATGTTATTGTATTATTAACATGCATTTCAAAAAAATAGCACTTTCTTAGATTTAGAGTCAAAGTTTATTTTCTTGCAAATTGTATATTAATTATGTGAGCAAGGTACCGCTTATACTGAAAAACATCAATTTTGCTCATCTGCGCTTAAGAAAATTTCCATTACAGTAATAGCAAATTCAAGTAACCAGTGAATTTCAAATGAATATTACTTTCTTATATAAAGACTTATACTGAAAAAAAATCAATCTTACTGATCTGTGTTAAAGTAAAATTTTCATGTTATTGCATTATTAACATGCATTTCAAAAAACTAGCACTTTCTTAGATTTAGAGTCAAAGTTTATTTTCTTGCAAATTGTATATTAATTATGTGAGCAAGGTACCGCTTATACTGAAAAACATCAATTTAGCTGATCTGCGCTTTAGAAAATTTCCATTACAGTATTAACAAATTCAAGTAACCAGTGAATTTCAAATAAATATTGCTTTCTTATATAAAAACTTATACTGAAAAACATCAATCTTACTGATCTGTGCTAAAGTAAAATTTTCATGTTATTGCATTATTAACATGCATTTCAAAAAACTAGCACTTTCTTAGATTTAGAGTCAAAGTTTATTTTCTTGCAAATTGTATATTAATTATGTGAGCAAGGTACCGCTTATACTGAAAAACATCAATTTTGCTCATCTGCGCTTAAGAAAATTTCCATTACAGTAATAGCAAATTCAAGTAACCAGTGAATTTCAAATAAATATTGCTTTCTTATATAAAAACTTATACTGAAAAACATCAATCTTATTGATCTGTGCTAAAGTAAAATTTTCATGTTATTGTATTATTAACATGCATTTCAAAAAAATAGCACTTTCTTAGATTTAGAGTCAAAGTTTATTTTCTTGCAAATTGTATATTAATTATGTGAGCAAGGTACCGCTTATACTGAAAAACATCAATTTTGCTCATCTGCGCTTAAGAAAATTTCCATTACAGTAATAGCAAATTCAAGTAACCAGTGAATTTCAAATGAATATTACTTTCTTATATAAAGACTTATACTGAAAAAAAATCAATCTTACTGATCTGTGTTAAAGTAAAATTTTCATGTTATTGCATTATTAACATGCATTTCAAAAAACTAGCACTTTCTTAGATTTAGAGTCAAAGTTTATTCTCTTGCAAATTGTATAATAATTAAGTGAGCAAGGTACCGTTTATACTGAAAACCATCAATTTTGCTGATCTGCGCTTTAGAAAATTTCCATTACAGTATTAACAAATTCAAGTAACCAGTGAATTTCAAATAAATATTACTTTCTTAGAGTAAGACTTATTCTGAAAAACATCAATCTTATTGATCTGTGCTAAAGTAAAATTTTCATGTTATTGCATTATTAACATGCATTTCAAAAAAATAGCACTTTCTTAGATTTAGAGTTAAAGTTTATTCTCTTGCAAATTGTATAATAATTAAGTGAGCAAGGTACCGTTTATACTGAAAACCATCAATTTTGCTGATCTGCGCTTTAGAAAATTTCCATTACAGTATTAACAAATTCAAGTAACCAGTGAATTTCAAATACATATTACTTTCTTAGAGTAAGACTTATACTGAAAAACATCAATCTTATTGATCTGTGCTAAAGTAAAATATTCATGTTATTGCATTATTAACATGCATTTCAAAAAAATAGCACTTTCTTAGATTTAGAGTCAAAGTTTATTTTCTTGCAAATTGTATATTAATTATGTGAGCAAGGTACCGCTTATACTGAAAAACATCAATTTAGCTGATCTGCGCTTTAGAAAATTTCCATTACAGTATTAACAAATTCAAGTAACCAGTGAATTTCAAATAAATATTGCTTTCTTATATAAAAACTTATACTGAAAAACATCAATCTTACTGATCTGTGCTAAAGTAAAATTTTCATGTTATTGCATTATTAACATGCATTTCATAAAACTAGCACTTTCTTAGATTTATAGTCAAAGTTTATTTTCTTGCAAATTGTATATTAATTATGTGAGCAAGGTACCGCTTATACTGAAAAACATCAAATTTGCTCATCTGCGCTTAAGAAAATTTCCATTACAGTAATAGCAAATTCAAGTAACCAGTGAATTTCAAATAAATATTACTTTCTTATATAAAAACTTATACTGAAAAACATCAATCTTATTGATCTGTGCTAAAGTAAAATTTTCATGTTATTGTATTATTAATATGCATTTCAAAAAAATAGCACTTTCTTAGATTTAGAGTCAAAGTTTATTTTCTTGCAAATTGTATAATAATTAAGTGAGCAAGGTACCGTTTATACTGAAAACCATCAATTTTGCTGATCTGCGCTTTAGAAAATTTCCATTACAGTATTAACAAATTCAAGTAACCAGTGAATTTCAAATAAATATTACTTTCTTAGAGTAAGACTTATTCTGAAAAACATCAATCTTATTGATCTGTGCTAAAGTAAAATTTTCATGTTATTGCATTATTAACATGCATTTCATAAAACTAGCACTTTCTTAGATTTATAGTCAAAGTTTATTTTCTTGCAAATTGTATATTAATTATGTGAGCAAGGTACCGCTTATACTGAAAAACATCAATTTTGCTCATCTGCGCTTAAGAAAATTTCCATTACAGTAATAGCAAATTCAAGTAACCAGTGAATTTCAAATGAATATTACTTTCTTATATAAAGACTTATACTGAAAAAAAATCAATCTTACTGATCTGTGTTAAAGTAAAATTTTCATGTTATTGCATTATTAACATGCATTTCAAAAAACTAGCACTTTCTTAGATTTAGAGTCAAAGTTTATTCTCTTGCAAATTGTATAATAATTAAGTGAGCAAGGTACCGTTTATACTGAAAACCATCAATTTTGCTGATCTGCGCTTTAGAAAATTTCCATTACAGTATTAACAAATTCAAGTAACCAGTGAATTTCAAATAAATATTACTTTCTTAGAGTAAGACTTATTCTGAAAAACATCAATCTTATTGATCTGTGCTAAAGTAAAATTTTCATGTTATTGCATTATTAACATGCATTTCAAAAAAATAGCACTTTCTTAGATTTAGAGTTAAAGTTTATTCTCTTGCAAATTGTATAATAATTAAGTGAGCAAGGTACCGTTTATACTGAAAACCATCAATTTTGCTGATCTGCGCTTTAGAAAATTTCCATTACAGTATTAACAAATTCAAGTAACCAGTGAATTTCAAATAAATATTACTTTCTTAGAGTAAGACTTATACTGAAAAACATCAACCTTACTGATCTGTGCTAAAGTAAAATTTTCATGTTATTGCATTATTAACATGCATTTCAAAAAAAAATCACTTTCTTAGATTTAGAGTCAAAGTTTATTTTCTTGCAAATTGTATATTAATTATGTGAGCAAGGTACCGCTTATACTGAAAAACATCAATTTAGCTGATCTGCGCTTTAGAAAATTTCCATTACAGTATTAACAAATTCAAGTAACCAGTGAATTTCAAATAAATATTGCTTTCTTATATAAAAACTTATACTGAAAAACATCAATCTTACTGATCTGTGCTAAAGTAAAATTTTCATGTTATTGCATTATTAACATGCATTTCATAAAACTAGCACTTTCTTAGATTTATAGTCAAAGTTTATTTTCTTGCAAATTGTATATTAATTATGTGAGCAAGGTACCGCTTATACTGAAAAACATCAAATTTGCTCATCTGCGCTTAAGAAAATTTCCATTACAGTAATAGCAAATTCAAGTAACCAGTGAATTTCAAATAAATATTACTTTCTTATATAAAAACTTATACTGAAAAACATCAATCTTATTGATCTGTGCTAAAGTAAAATTTTCATGTTATTGTATTATTAATATGCATTTCAAAAAAATAGCACTTTCTTAGATTTAGAGTCAAAGTTTATTTTCTTGCAAATTGTATATTAATTATGTGAGCAAGGTACCGCTTATACTGAAAAACATCAATTTTGCTCATCTGCGCTTAAGAAAATTTCCATTACAGTAATAGCAAATTCAAGTAACCAGTGAATTTCAAATGAATATTACTTTCTTATATAAAGACTTATACTGAAAAAAAATCAATCTTACTGATCTGTGTTAAAGTAAAATTTTCATGTTATTGCATTATTAACATGCATTTCAAAAAACTAGCACTTTCTTAGATTTAGAGTTAAAGTTTATTCTCTTGCAAATTGTATAATAATTAAGTGAGCAAGGTACCGTTTATACTGAAAACCATCAATTTTGCTGATCTGCGCTTTAGAAAATTTCCATTACAGTATTAACAAATTCAAGTAACCAGTGAATTTCAAATACATATTACTTTCTTAGAGTAAGACTTATACTGAAAAACATCAATCTTATTGATCTGTGCTAAAGTAAAATATTCATGTTATTGCATTATTAACATGCATTTCAAAAAAATAGCACTTTCTTAGATTTAGAGTCAGAGTTTATCTTTTTGCGAATTGTATATTAGTTATGTGAGCAAGGTACCGCTTATACTGAAAAACATCAATTTTGCTCATCTGCGCTTAAGAAAATTTCCATTCCAGTAATAGCAAATTCAAGTAACCAGTAAATTTCAAATAAATATTACTTTCTTATATAAAGACTTATACTGAAAAACATCAATCTTACTGATCTGTGCTAAAGTAAAATTTTCATGTTATTGCATTATTAACATGAATTTCAAAAAACTAGCACTTTCTTAGATTTAGAGTCAAAGTTTATTTTCTTGCAAATTGTATATTAATTATGTGAGCAAGGTACCGCTTATACTGAAAAACATCAATTTTGCTCATCTGCGTTTAAGAAAATTTCCATTACAGTAATCGCAAATTCAAGTAACCAGTGAATTTCAAATAAATATTACTTTCTTATATAAAGCCTTATACTGAAAAAAAAATCAATCTTACTGATCTGTGCTAAAGTAAAATTTTCATGTTATTGCATTATTAACATGCATTTCAAAAAACTAGCACTTTCTTAGATTTAGAGTCAAAGTTTATTCTCTTGCAAATTGTATATTAATTATGTGAGCAAGGTACCGCTTATACTGAAAAACATCAAATTTGCTCATCTGCGCTTAAGAAAATTACCATTACAGTAATAGAAAATTCAAGTAACCAGTGAATTTCAAATAAATATTACTTTCTTATATAAAGACTTATACTGAAAAACATCAATCTTACTGATCTGTGCTAAAGTAAAATTTTCATGTTATTGCATTATTAACATGCATTTCATAAAACTAGCACTTTCTTAGATTTAGAGTCAAAGTTTATTTTCTTGCAAATTGTATATTAATTATGTGAGCAAGGTACCGCTTATACTGAAAAACATCAATTTTGCTCATCTGCGCTTAAGAAAATTTCCATTACAGTAATAGCAAATTCAAGTAACCAGTGAATTTCAAATAAATATTACTTTCTTATATAAAGATTTATACTGAAAAACATCAATCTTACTGATCTGTGCCAAAGTAAAATTTTCATGTTATTTCATTATTAACATGCATTTCAAAAAACTAGCACTTTCTTAGATTTATAGTCAAAGTTTATTTTCTTGCAAATTGTATAATAATTAAGTGAGCAAGGTACCGCTTATACTGAAAAACATCAATTTTGCTGATCTGCGCTTAAGAAAATTTCCATTTCATTAACAAATTCAAGTAACCAGTGAATTTCAAATAAATATTGCTTTCTTATATAAAAACTTATACTGAAAAACATCAATTTTATTGATCTGTGCTAAAGTAAAATTTTCATGTTATTGCATTATTAACATGCATTTCATAAAACTAGCACTTTCTTAGATTTAGAGTCAAAGTTTATTTTCTTGCAATTTGTATATTAATTATGTGAGCAAGGTACCGCTTATACTGAAAAACATCAATTTAGCTGATCTGCGCTTTAGAAAATTTCCATTACAGTATTAACAAATTCAAGTAACCAGTGAATTTCAAATAAATATTACTTTCTTAGAGTAAGACTTATTCTGAAAAACATCAATCTTATTGATCTGTGCTAAAGTAAAATTTTCATGTTATTGCATTATTAACATGCATTTCAAAAAACTAACACTTTCTTAGATTTATAGTCAAAGTTTATTTTCTTGCAAATTGTATATTAATTATGTGAGCAAGGTACCGCTTATACTGAAAAACATCAAATTTGCTCATCTGCGCTTAAGAAAATTTCCATTACAGTAATAGAAAATTCAAGTAACCAGTGAATTTCAAATAAATATTACTTTCTTATATAAAGACTTATACTGAAAAACATCAATCTAACTGATCTGTGCTAAAGTAAAATTTTCATGTTATTGCATTATTAACATGCATTTCATAAAACTAGCACTTTCTTAGATTTAGAGTCAAAGTTTATTTTCTTGCAAATTGTATATTAATTATGTGAGCAAGGTACCGCTTATACTGAAAAACATCAATTTTGCTCATCTGCGCTTAAGAAAATTTCCATTACAGTAATAGCAAATTTAAGTAACCAGTGAATTTCAAATAAATATTGCTTTCTTATATAAAAACTTATACTGAAAAACATCAATCTTATTGATCTGTGCTAAAGTAAAATTTTCATGTTATTGTATTATTAACATGCATTTCAAAAAAATAGCACTTTCTTAGATTTAGAGTCAAAGTTTATTTTCTTGCAAATTGTATATTAATTATGTGAGCAAGGTACCGCTTATACTGAAAAACATCAATTTTGCTCATCTGCGCTTAAGAAAATTTCCATTACAGTAATAGCAAATTCAAGTAACCAGTGAATTTCAAATGAATATTACTTTCTTATATAAAGACTTATACTGAAAAAAAATCAATCTTACTGATCTGTGTTAAAGTAAAATTTTCATGTTATTGCATTATTAACATGCATTTCAAAAAACTAGCACTTTCTTAGATTTAGAGTCAAAGTTTATTTTCTTGCAAATTGTATATTAATTATGTGAGCAAGGTACCGCTTATACTGAAAAACATCAATTTAGCTGATCTGCGCTTTAGAAAATTTCCATTACAGTATTAACAAATTCAAGTAACCAGTGAATTTCAAATAAATATTGCTTTCTTATATAAAAACTTATACTGAAAAACATCAATCTTACTGATCTGTGCTAAAGTAAAATTTTCATGTTATTGCATTATTAACATGCATTTCAAAAAACTAGCACTTTCTTAGATTTAGAGTCAAAGTTTATTTTCTTGCAAATTGTATATTAATTATGTGAGCAAGGTACCGCTTATACTGAAAAACATCAATTTTGCTCATCTGCGCTTAAGAAAATTTCCATTACAGTAATAGCAAATTCAAGTAACCAGTGAATTTCAAATAAATATTGCTTTCTTATATAAAAACTTATACTGAAAAACATCAATCTTATTGATCTGTGCTAAAGTAAAATTTTCATGTTATTGTATTATTAACATGCATTTCAAAAAAATAGCACTTTCTTAGATTTAGAGTCAAAGTTTATTTTCTTGCAAATTGTATATTAATTATGTGAGCAAGGTACCGCTTATACTGAAAAACATCAATTTTGCTCATCTGCGCTTAAGAAAATTTCCATTACAGTAATAGCAAATTCAAGTAACCAGTGAATTTCAAATGAATATTACTTTCTTATATAAAGACTTATACTGAAAAAAAATCAATCTTACTGATCTGTGTTAAAGTAAAATTTTCATGTTATTGCATTATTAACATGCATTTCAAAAAACTAGCACTTTCTTAGATTTAGAGTCAAAGTTTATTCTCTTGCAAATTGTATAATAATTAAGTGAGCAAGGTACCGTTTATACTGAAAACCATCAATTTTGCTGATCTGCGCTTTAGAAAATTTCCATTACAGTATTAACAAATTCAAGTAACCAGTGAATTTCAAATAAATATTACTTTCTTAGAGTAAGACTTATTCTGAAAAACATCAATCTTATTGATCTGTGCTAAAGTAAAATTTTCATGTTATTGCATTATTAACATGCATTTCAAAAAACTAACACTTTCTTAGATTTATAGTCAAAGTTTATTTTCTTGCAAATTGTATATTAATTATGTGAGCAAGGTACCGCTTATACTGAAAAACATCAAATTTGCTCATCTGCGCTTAAGAAAATTTCCATTACAGTAATAGAAAATTCAAGTAACCAGTGAATTTCAAATAAATATTACTTTCTTATATAAAGACTTATACTGAAAAACATCAATCTAACTGATCTGTGCTAAAGTAAAATTTTCATGTTATTGCATTATTAACATGCATTTCATAAAACTAGCACTTTCTTAGATTTAGAGTCAAAGTTTATTTTCTTGCAAATTGTATATTAATTATGTGAGCAAGGTACCGCTTATACTGAAAAACATCAATTTTGCTCATCTGCGCTTAAGAAAATTTCCATTACAGTAATAGCAAATTTAAGTAACCAGTGAATTTCAAATAAATATTGCTTTCTTATATAAAAACTTATACTGAAAAACATCAATCTTATTGATCTGTGCTAAAGTAAAATATTCATGTTATTGCATTATTAACATGCATTTCAAAAAACTAACACTTTCTTAGATTTAGAGTCAAAGTTTATTTTCTTGCAAATTGTATATTAATTATGTGAGCAAGGTACCCCTTATACTGAAAAACATCAATTTTGCTGATCTGCGCTAAAATAAAATTTCCATTACAATATTAACAAATTCAAACAACCAGTGCATTTCAATTAAATTGCACTTTCTTAGATTTAGACTTATACTGAAACTCATCCATTTCCATAAGGGGAGTAACAAATTTTTATAACCAGCACATTTCGAACAAATAGCACTTTCTTAGATTCAAACTTAAAGTCGATTTTCTTGCGAATTGTATATTAGTTATGTGAGCAAGGTACCGCTTATACTGAAAAACATCAATTTTGCTGATCTGCGCTTTAGAAAATTTCCATTACAGTATTAACAAATTCAAGTAACCAGTGAATTTCAAATAAATATTACTTTCTTATATAAAATATTATACTGAAAAACATCAATCTTATTGATCTGTGCTAAAGTAAAATTTTCATGTTATTGCATTATTAACATGCATTTCAAAAAAATAGCACTTTCTTAGATTTAGAGTCAAAGTTTATTTTCTTGCAAATTGTATATTAATTATATGAGCAAGGTACCGCTTATACTGAAAAACATCAATTTTGCTGATCTGCGCTAAAGAAAATTTCCATTACAGTATTAACAAATTCAAGTAACCAGTGAATTTCAAATAAATATTACTTTCTTATATAAAGACTTATACTGAAAAACATCAATCTTACTGATCTGTGCTAAAGTAAAATTTTCATGTTATTGTATTATTAACATGCATTTCAAAAAAATAGCACTTTCTTAGATTTAGAGTTAAAGTTTATTTTCTTGCAAGTTGTATATTAATTATGTGAGCAAGGTACCGCTTATACTGAAAAACATCAATTTTGCTGATCTGCGCTAAAGAAAATTTCCATTACAGTATTAACAAATTCAAGTAACCAGTGAATTTCAAATAAATATTACTTTCTTAGAGTAAGACTTATACTGAAAAACATCAATCTTATTGATCTGTGCTAAAGTAAAATTTTCATGTTATTGCATTATTAACATGCATTTCAAAAAAATAGCACTTTCTTAGATTTAGAGTCAAAGTTTATTTTCTTGCAAATTGTATATTAATTATATGAGCAAGGTACCGCTTATACTGAAAAACATCAATTTTGCTGATCTGCGCTTAAGAAAATTTCCATTACAGTATTAACAAATTCAAGTAACCAGTGAATTTCAAATAAATATTACTTTCTTATATAAAATATTATACTGAAAAACATCAATCTTATTGATCTGTGCTAAAGTAAAATTTTCATGTTATTGCATTATTAACATGCATTTCAAAAAAATAGCACTTTCTTAGATTTAGAGTCAAAGTTTATTTTCTTGCAAATTGTATATTAATTATATGAGCAAGGTACCGCTTATACTGAAAAACATCAATTTTGCTGATCTGCGCTTAAGAAAATTTCCATTACAGTATTAACAAATTCAAGTAACCAGTGAATTTCAAATAAATATTACTTTCTTATATAAAGACTTATACTGAAAAACATCAACCTTAGTGATCTGTGCTAAAGTAAAATTTTCATCTTATTGCATTACTAACATGCATTTCAAAAAAATAGCACTTTCTTAGATTTAGAGTCAAAGTTTATTTTCTTGCAAATTGTATATTAATTATGTGAGCAAGGTACCGCTTATACTGAAAAACATCAATTTTGCTGATCTGCGCTTAAGAAAATTTCCATTACAGTATAAACAAATTCAAGTAACCAGTGAATTTCAAATAAATATTACTTTCTTAGAGTAAGACTTATACTGAAAAACATCAATCTTATTGATCTGTGCTAAAGTAAAATTTTCATCTTATTGCATTATTAACATGCATTTCAAAAAAATAGCACTTTCTTAGATTTAGAGTCAAAGTTTATTCTCATGCAAATTGTATATTAATTATGTGAGCAAGGTACCGCTTATACTGAAAAACATCAATTTTGCTGATCTGCGCTTAAGAAAATTTCCATTACAGTATAAACAAATTCAAGTAACCAGTGAATTTCAAATAAATATTACTTTCTTATATAAAGACTTATACTGAAAAACATCAACCTTAGTGATCTGTGCTAAAGTAAAATTTTCATCCTATTGCATTACTAACATGCATTTCAAAAAAATAGCACTTTCTTAGATTTAGAGTCAAAGTTTATTTTCTTGCAAATTGTATATTAATTATGTGAGCAAGGTACCGCTTATACTGAAAAACATCAATTTTGCTGATCTGCGCTTAAGAAAATTTCCATTACAGTATAAACAAATTCAAGTAACCAGTGAATTTCAAATAAATATTACTTTCTTAGAGTAAGACTTATACTGAAAAACATCAATCTTATTGATCTGTGCTAAAGTAAAATTTTCATCTTATTGCATTATTAACATGCATTTCAAAAAAATAGCACTTTCTTAGATTTAGAGTCAAAGTTTATTCTCTTGCAAATTGTATATTAATTATGTGAGCAAGGTACCGCTTATACTGAAAAACATCAATTTTGCTGATCTGCGCTTAAGAAAATTTCCATTACAGTATAAACAAATTCAAGTAACCAGTGAATTTCAAATAAATATTACTTTCTTATATAAAGACTTATACTGAAAAACATCAACCTTAGTGATCTGTGCTAAAGTAAAATTTTCATCTTATTGCATTACTAACATGCATTTCAAAAAAATAGCACTTTCTTAGATTTAGAGTCAAAGTTTATTTTCTTGCAAATTGTATATTAATTATGTGAGCAAGGTACCCCTTATACTGAAAAACATCAATTTTGCTGATCTGCGCTAAAATAAAATTTCCATTACAATATTAACAAATTCAAACAACCAGTGCATTTCAATTAAATTGCACTTTCTTAGATTTAGACTTATACTGAAACTCATCCATTTCCATAAGGGGAGTAACAAATTTTTATAACCAGCACATTTCGAACAAATAGCACTTTCTTAGATTCAAACTTAAAGTCGATTTTCTTGCGAATTGTATATTAGTTATGTGAGCAAGGTACCGCTTATACTGAAAAACATCAATTTTGCTGATCTGCGCTTTAGAAAATTTCCATTACAGTATTAACAAATTCAAGTAACCAGTGAATTTCAAATAAATATTACTTTCTTATATAAAATATTATACTGAAAAACATCAATCTTATTGATCTGTGCTAAAGTAAAATTTTCATGTTATTGCATTATTAACATGCATTTCAAAAAAATAGCACTTTCTTAGATTTAGAGTCAAAGTTTATTTTCTTGCAAATTGTATATTAATTATATGAGCAAGGTACCGCTTATACTGAAAAACATCAATTTTGCTGATCTGCGCTTAAGAAAATTTCCATTACAGTATTAACAAATTCAAGTAACCAGTGAATTTCAAATAAATATTACTTTCTTATATAAAGACTTATACTGAAAAACATCAATCTTACTGATCTGTGCTAAAGTAAAATTTTCATGTTATTGTATTATTAACATGCATTTCAAAAAAATAGCACTTTCTTAGATTTAGAGTTAAAGTTTATTTTCTTGCAAGTTGTATATTAATTATGTGAGCAAGGTACCGCTTATACTGAAAAACATCAATTTTGCTGATCTGCGCTAAAGAAAATTTCCATTACAGTATTAACAAATTCAAGTAACCAGTGAATTTCAAATAAATATTACTTTCTTAGAGTAAGACTTATACTGAAAAACATCAATCTTATTGATCTGTGCTAAAGTAAAATTTTCATGTTATTGCATTATTAACATGCATTTCAAAAAAATAGCACTTTCTTAGATTTAGAGTCAAAGTTTATTTTCTTGCAAATTGTATATTAATTATATGAGCAAGGTACCGCTTATACTGAAAAACATCAATTTTGCTGATCTGCGCTTAAGAAAATTTCCATTACAGTATTAACAAATTCAAGTAACCAGTGAATTTCAAATAAATATTACTTTCTTATATAAAATATTATACTGAAAAACATCAATCTTATTGATCTGTGCTAAAGTAAAATTTTCATGTTATTGCATTATTAACATGCATTTCAAAAAAATAGCACTTTCTTAGATTTAGAGTCAAAGTTTATTTTCTTGCAAATTGTATATTAATTATATGAGCAAGGTACCGCTTATACTGAAAAACATCAATTTTGCTGATCTGCGCTTAAGAAAATTTCCATTACAGTATTAACAAATTCAAGTAACCAGTGAATTTCAAATAAATATTACTTTCTTATATAAAGACTTATACTGAAAAACATCAACCTTAGTGATCTGTGCTAAAGTAAAATTTTCATCTTATTGCATTACTAACATGCATTTCAAAAAAATAGCACTTTCTTAGATTTAGAGTCAAAGTTTATTTTCTTGCAAATTGTATATTAATTATGTGAGCAAGGTACCGCTTATACTGAAAAACATCAATTTTGCTGATCTGCGCTTAAGAAAATTTCCATTACAGTATAAACAAATTCAAGTAACCAGTGAATTTCAAATAAATATTACTTTCTTAGAGTAAGACTTATACTGAAAAACATCAATCTTATTGATCTGTGCTAAAGTAAAATTTTCATCTTATTGCATTATTAACATGCATTTCAAAAAAATAGCACTTTCTTAGATTTAGAGTCAAAGTTTATTCTCATGCAAATTGTATATTAATTATGTGAGCAAGGTACCGCTTATACTGAAAAACATCAATTTTGCTGATCTGCGCTTAAGAAAATTTCCATTACAGTATAAACAAATTCAAGTAACCAGTGAATTTCAAATAAATATTACTTTCTTATATAAAGACTTATACTGAAAAACATCAACCTTAGTGATCTGTGCTAAAGTAAAATTTTCATCTTATTGCATTACTAACATGCATTTCAAAAAAATAGCACTTTCTTAGATTTAGAGTCAAAGTTTATTTTCTTGCAAATTGTATATTAATTATGTGAGCAAGGTACCCCTTATACTGAAAAACATCAATTTTGCTGATCTGCGCTAAAATAAAATTTCCATTACAATATTAACAAATTCAAACAACCAGTGCATTTCAATTAAATTGCACTTTCTTAGATTTAGACTTATACTGAAACTCATCCATTTCCATAAGGGGAGTAACAAATTTTTATAACCAGCACATTTCGAACAAATAGCACTTTCTTAGATTCAAACTTAAAGTCGATTTTCTTGCGAATTGTATATTAGTTATGTGAGCAAGGTACCGCTTATACTGAAAAACATCAATTTTGCTGATCTGCGCTTTAGAAAATTTCCATTACAGTATTAACAAATTCAAGTAACCAGTGAATTTCAAATAAATATTACTTTCTTATATAAAATATTATACTGAAAAACATCAATCTTATTGATCTGTGCTAAAGTAAAATTTTCATGTTATTGCATTATTAACATGCATTTCAAAAAAATAGCACTTTCTTAGATTTAGAGTCAAAGTTTATTTTCTTGCAAATTGTATATTAATTATATGAGCAAGGTACCGCTTATACTGAAAAACATCAATTTTGCTGATCTGCGCTTAAGAAAATTTCCATTACAGTATTAACAAATTCAAGTAACCAGTGAATTTCAAATAAATATTACTTTCTTATATAAAGACTTATACTGAAAAACATCAATCTTACTGATCTGTGCTAAAGTAAAATTTTCATGTTATTGTATTATTAACATGCATTTCAAAAAAATAGCACTTTCTTAGATTTAGAGTTAAAGTTTATTTTCTTGCAAGTTGTATATTAATTATGTGAGCAAGGTACCGCTTATACTGAAAAACATCAATTTTGCTGATCTGCGCTAAAGAAAATTTCCATTACAGTATTAACAAATTCAAGTAACCAGTGAATTTCAAATAAATATTACTTTCTTAGAGTAAGACTTATACTGAAAAACATCAATCTTATTGATCTGTGCTAAAGTAAAATTTTCATCTTATTGCATTATTAACATGCATTTCAAAAAAATAGCACTTTCTTAGATTTAGAGTCAAAGTTTATTCTCTTGCAAATTGTATATTAATTATGTGAGCAAGGTACCGCTTATACTGAAAAACATCAATTTTGCTGATCTGCGCTTAAGAAAATTTCCATTACAGTATAAACAAATTCAAGTAACCAGTGAATTTCAAATAAATATTACTTTCTTATATAAAGACTTATACTGAAAAACATCAACCTTAGTGATCTGTGCTAAAGTAAAATTTTCATCTTATTGCATTACTAACATGCATTTCAAAAAAATAGCACTTTCTTAGATTTAGAGTCAAAGTTTATTTTCTTGCAAATTGTATATTAATTATGTGAGCAAGGTACCCCTTATACTGAAAAACATCAATTTTGCTGATCTGCGCTAAAATAAAATTTCCATTACAATATTAACAAATTCAAACAACCAGTGCATTTCAATTAAATTGCACTTTCTTAGATTTAGACTTATACTGAAACTTATCCATTTCCATAAGGGGAGTAACAAATTTTTATAACCAGCACATTTCGAACAAATAGCACTTTCTTAGATTCAAACTTAAAGTCGATTTTCTTGCGAATTGTATATTAGTTATGTGAGCAAGGTACCGCTTATACTGAAAAACATCAATTTTGCTGATCTGCGCTTTAGAAAATTTCCATTACAGTATTAACAAATTCAAGTAACCAGTGAATTTCAAATAAATATTACTTTCTTATATAAAATATTATACTGAAAAACATCAATCTTATTGATCTGTGCTAAAGTAAAATTTTCATGTTATTGCATTATTAACATGCATTTCAAAAAAATAGCACTTTCTTAGATTTAGAGTCAAAGTTTATTTTCTTGCAAATTGTATATTAATTATATGAGCAAGGTACCGCTTATACTGAAAAACATCAATTTTGCTGATCTGCGCTTAAGAAAATTTCCATTACAGTATTAACAAATTCAAGTAACCAGTGAATTTCAAATAAATATTACTTTCTTATATAAAGACTTATACTGAAAAACATCAATCTTACTGATCTGTGCTAAAGTAAAATTTTCATGTTATTGTATTATTAACATGCATTTCAAAAAAATAGCACTTTCTTAGATTTAGAGTCAAAGTTTATTCTCTTGCAAATTGTATAATAATTAAGTGAGCAAGGTACCGCTTATACTGAAAAACATCAGTTTTGCTGATCTGCGCTTGAGAAAATTTCCATTACAGTATTAACAAATTCAAGTAACCAGTGAATTTCAAATAAATATTACTTTCTTATATAAAGACTTATACTGAAAAACATCAATTTTGCTGATCTGCGCTAAAATAAAATTTCCATTACAATATTAACAAATTCAAACAACCAGTGCATTTCAATTAAATTGCACTTTCTTAGATTTAGACTTATACTGAAACTCATCCATTTCCATAAGGGGAGTAACAAATTTTTATAACCAGCACATTTCGAACAAATAGCACTTTCTTAGATTCAAACTTAAAGTCGATTTTCTTGCGAATTGTATATTAGTTATGTGAGCAAGGTACCGCTTATACTGAAAAACATCAATTTTGCTGATCTGCGCTTTAGAAAATTTCCATTACAGTATTAACAAATTCAAGTAACCAGTGAATTTCAAATAAATATTACTTTCTTATATAAAATATTATACTGAAAAACATCAATCTTATTGATCTGTGCTAAAGTAAAATTTTCATGTTATTGCATTATTAACATGCATTTCAAAAAAATAGCACTTTCTTAGATTTAGAGTCAAAGTTTATTTTCTTGCAAATTGTATATTAATTATATGAGCAAGGTACCGCTTATACTGAAAAACATCAATTTTGCTGATCTGCGCTTAAGAAAATTTCCATTACAGTATTAACAAATTCAAGTAACCAGTGAATTTCAAATAAATATTACTTTCTTATATAAAGACTTATACTGAAAAACATCAATCTTACTGATCTGTGCTAAAGTAAAATTTTCATGTTATTGTATTATTAACATGCATTTCAAAAAAATAGCACTTTCTTAGATTTAGAGTCAAAGTTTATTCTCTTGCAAATTGTATAATAATTAAGTGAGCAAGGTACCGCTTATACTGAAAAACATCAGTTTTGCTGATCTGCGCTTGAGAAAATTTCCATTACAGTATTAACAAATTCAAGTAACCAGTGAATTTCAAATAAATATTACTTTCTTAGAGTAAGACTTATACTGAAAAACATCAATCTTATTGATCTGTGCTAAAGTAAAATTTTCATGTTGTTGCATTATTAACATGCATTTCATAAAAATAGCACTTTCTTAGATTTAGAGTCAAAGTTTATTTTCTTGCAAATTGTATATTAATTATGTGAGCAAGGTACCGCTTATACTGAAAAACATCAATTTTGCTCATATGCGCTTAAGAAAATTTCCATTACAGTAATAGCAAATTCAAGTAACCAGTGAATTTCAAATAAATATTACTTTCTTATATTAAGACTTATACTGAAAAACATCAATCTTACTGATCTGTGCTAAAGTAAAATTTTCATGTTATTGCATTATTAACATGCATTTCAAAAAACTAGCACTTTCTTAGATTTATAGTCAAAGTTTATTTTCTTGCAAACTGTATAATAATTAAGTGAGCAAGGTACCGCTTATACTGAAAAACATCAATTTTGCTGATCTGCGCTTAAGAAAATTTCCATTACATTAACAAATTCAAGTAACCAGTGAATTTCAAATAAATATTACTTTCTTATATAAAGACTTATACTGAAAAACATCAACCTTACTGATCTGTGCTAAAGTAAAATTTTCATGTTATTGCATTATTAACATGCATTTCAAAAAAATAGCACTTTCTTAGATTTAGAGTCAAAGTTTATTTTCTTGCAAATTGTATATTAATTAAGTGAGCAGGGTACCGTTTATACTGAAAACCATCAATTTTGCTGATCTGCGCTAATGAAAAATTTCCATTACAGTATAAACAAATTCAAATAACCAGTGCATTTCAATTAAATAGCACTTTCTTAGATTTAGACTTATACTGAAAAACATCAATTTCCAGTAGGGGAGTAACAAATTTTTATAACCAGCACATTTCGAACAAATAGCGCTTGATTAGATTCAAACTTAAGGTCGATTTTCTTGCAAATTGTATAATAATTAAGTGAGCAAGGTACCGCTTATACTGAAAAACATCAATTTTGCTGATCTGCGCTTAAGAAAATTTCAATTACATTAACAAATTCAAGTAACCAGTGAATTTCAAATAAATATTACTTTCTTATATAAAGACTTATACTGAAAAACATCAATCCTACTGATCTGTGGTAAAGTAAAATTTTCATGTTATTGTATTATTAACATGCATTTCAAAAAAATAGCACTTTCTTAGATTTAGAGTCAAAGTTTATTCTCTTGCAAATTGTATAATAATTAAGTGAGCAAGGTACCGCTTATACTGAAAAACATCAGTTTTGCTGATCTGCGCTTAAGAAATTTTCCATTACAGTATTAACAAATTCAAGTAACTAGTGAATTTCAAATAAATATTACTTTCTTATATAAAGACTTATACTGAAAAACATCAATCTTACTGATCTGTGCTAAAGTAAAATTTTCATGTTATTGTATTATTTACATGCATTTCAAAAAAATAGCTTTTTCTTAGATTTAGAGTCAAAGTTTATTTTCTTGCAAATTGTATATTAATTATGTGAGCAAGGTACCCCTTATACTGAAAAACATCAATTTTGCTGATCTGCGCTAAAATAAAATTTCCATTACAATATTAACAAATTCAAACAACCAGTGCATTTCAATTAAATTGCACTTTCTTAGATTTAGACTTATACTGAAACTCATCCATTTCCATAAGGGGAGTAACAAATTTTTATAACCAGCACATTTCGAACAAATAGCACTTTCTTAGATTCAAACTTAAAGTCGATTTTCTTGCGAATTGTATATTAGTTATGTGAGCAAGGTACCGCTTATACTGAAAAACATCAATTTTGCTGATCTGCGCTTTAGAAAATTTCCATTACAGTATTAACAAATTCAAGTAACCAGTGAATTTCAAATAAATATTACTTTCTTATATAAAATATTATACTGAAAAACATCAATCTTATTGATCTGTGCTAAAGTAAAATTTTCATGTTATTGCTTATTAACATGCATTTCAAAAAAATAGCACTTTCTTAGATTTAGAGTCAAAGTTTATTTTCTTGCAAATTGTATATTAATTATATGAGCAAGGTACCGCTTATACTGAAAAACATCAATTTTGCTGATCTGCGCTTAAGAAAATTTCCATTACAGTATTAACAAATTCAAGTAACCAGTGAATTTCAAATAAATATTACTTTCTTAGAGTAAGACTTATACTGAAAAACATCAATCTTACTGATCTCTGCTAAAGTAAATTTTTCATGTTACTGTATTATTAACATGCATTTCAAAAACATAGCACTTTCTTAGATTTAGAGTCAAACTTTATTTTCTTGCAAATTGTATATTAATTATGTGAGCAAGGTACCGCTTATACTGAAAAACATCAATTTTGCACATCTGCGCTTAAGAAACTTTCCATTACAGTAATAGCAAATTCAAGTAACCAGTGAATTTCAAATAAATATTACTTTCTTATATAAAGACTTATACTGAAAAACATCAATCTTATTGATCTGTGCTAAAGTAAAATTTTCATGTTATTGCATTATTAACATGCATTTCAAAAAAATAGAACTTTCTTAGATTTAGAGTCAAAGTTTATTCTCTTGCAAATTGTATAATAATTATGTGAGCAAGGTACCGCTTATACTGAAAAACATCAATTTTGCTGATCTGCGCTTAAGAAAATTTCCATTACAGTATTAGCAAGTTCAAAAAACCAGTGAATTTCAAATAAATATTACTTTATTATATAAAGACTTAAACTGAAAAACATCAATCTTACTGATCTGTGCTAAAGTAAAATTTTCATGTTATTGCATTATTAACATGCATTTCAAAAAAATAGCACTTTCTTAGATTTAGAGTCAAAGTTTATTTTCTTGCAAATTGTATATTAATTATGTGAGCAAGGTACCGCTTATACTGAAAAACATCAATTTTGCTGATCTGCGCTTAAGAAAATTTCCATTACAGTATAAACAAATTCAAGTAACCAGTGAATTTCAAATAAATATTACTTTCTTAGAGTAAGACTTATACTGAAAAATATCAATCTTACTGATCTGTGCTAAAGTAAAATTTTCATGTTATTGTATTATTAATATGCATTTCAAAAAAATAGCTTTTTCTTAGATTTAGAGTCAAAATTTATTTTCTTGCAAATTGTATATTAATTATTTGAGCAAGGTACCGCTTATACTGAAAAACGTCAATTTTACTGATCTGCGCTAAAATAAAATTTCCGTTACAGGATTAACAAATTCAAACAACCAGTGCATTTCAATTAAATTGCACTTTCTTAGATTTAGACTTATACTGAAACTCATCCATTTCCATATGGGGAGTAACAAATTTTTATAACCAGCACATTTCGAACAAATAGCACTTTCTTAGATTCAAACTTAAAGTCGATTTTCTTGCGAATTGTATATTAGTTATGTGAGCAAGGTACCGCTTATACTGAAAAACATCAATTTTGCTGATCTGCGCTAAAATAAAATTTCCATTAGAGGAGTAACAAATTCAACGTCGATTTTCTTGCAAATTATATATTAGATATGTGAGCAAGGTACCCCTTATACTGAAAAACATCAATTTTGCTGATCTGCGGTTTAAAAAATTTCCATAACAGTATTAACAAATTCAAGTAACCAGTGAATTTCAAATAAATATTACTTTATTAGAGTAAGACTTATACTGAAAAACATCAATCTTACTGATCTGTGCTAAAGTAAAATTTTCATGTTATTGCATTATTAACATGCATTTCAAAAAAATAGCACTTTCTTAGATTTAGAGTCAAAGTTTATTTTCTTGCAAATTGTATATTAATTATGTGAGCAAGGTACCGCTTATACTGAAAAACATCAATTTTGCTGATCTGCGCTTAAGAAAATTTCCATTACAGTATAAACAAATTCAAGTAACCAGTGAATTTCAAATAAATATTACTTTCTTAGAGTAAGACTTATACTGAAAAATATCAATCTTACTGATCTGTGCTAAAGTAAAATTTTCATGTTATTGTATTATTAATATGCATTTCAAAAAAATAGCTTTTTCTTAGATTTAGAGTCAAAGTTTATTTTCTTGCAAATTGTATAATAATTATGTGAGCAAGGTACCGCTTATACTGAAAAACATCAATTTTGCTGATCTGCGCTTAAGAAAATTTCCATTACAGTATTAGCAAATTCAAAAAACCAGTGAATTTCAAATAAATATTACTTTATTATATAAAGACTTAAACTGAAAAACATCAATCTTACTGATCTGTGCTAAAGTAAAATTTTCATGTTATTGCATTATTATCATGCATTTCAAAAAAATAGCACTTTCTTAGATTTAGAGTCAAAGTTTATTTTCTTGCAAATTGTATATTAATTATGTGAGCAAGGTACCGCTTATACTGAAAAACATCAATTTTGCTGATCTGCGCTTAAGAAAATTTCCATTACAGTATAAACAAATTCAAGTAACCAGTGAATTTCAAATAAATATTACTTTCTTAGAGTAAGACTTATACTGAAAAATATCAATCTAACTGATCTGTGCTAAAGTAAAATTTTCATGTTATTGTATTATTAATATGCATTTCAAAAAAATAGCTTTTTCTTAGATTTAGAGTCAAAATTTATTTTCTTGCAAATTGTATATTAATTATTTGAGCAAGGTACCGCTTATACTGAAAAACGTCAATTTTACTGATCTGCGCTAAAATAAAATTTCCATTACAGGATTAACAAATTCAAACAACCAGTGCATTTCAATTAAATTGCACTTTCTTAGATTTAGACTTATACTGAAACTCATCCATTTCCATATGGGGAGTAACAAATTTTTATAACCAGCACATTTCGAACAAATAGCACTTTCTTAGATTCAAACTTAAAGTCGATTTTCTTGCGAATTGTATATTAGTTATGTGAGCAAGGTACCGCTTATACTGAAAAACATCAATTTTGCTGATCTGCGCTAAAATAAAATTTCCATTAGAGGAGTAACAAATTCAACGTCGATTTTCTTGCAAATTATATATTAGATATGTGAGCAAGGTACCCCTTATACTGAAAAACATCAATTTTTCTGATCTGCGCTTTAAAAAATTTCCATAACAGTATTAACAAATTCAAGTAACCAGTGAATTTCAAATAAATATTACTTTATTAGAGTAAACTTATACTGAAAAACATCAATCTTACTGATCTCTGCTAAAGTAAAATTTTCATGTTATTGCATTATTAACATGCATTTCAAAAAAATAGCACTTTCTTAGATTTAGAGTCAAAGTTTATTTTCTTGCAAATTGTATATTAATTATGTGAGCAAGGTACCGCTTATACTGAAAAACATCAATTTTGCTGATCTGCGCTTAAGAAAATTTCCATTACAGTATAAACAAATTCAAGTAACCAGTGAATTTCAAATAAATATTACTTTCTTAGAGTAAGACTTATACTGAAAAATATCAATCTTACTGATCTGTGCTAAAGTAAAATTTTCATGTTTTTGTATTATTAATATGCATTTCAAAAAAATAGCTTTTTCTTAGATTTAGAGTCAAAGTTTATTTTCTTGCAAATTGTATAATAATTATGTGAGCAAGGTACCGCTTATACTGAAAAACATCAATTTTGCTGATCTGCGCTTAAGAAAATTTCCATTACAGTATTAGCAAATTCAAAAAACCAGTGAATTTCAAATAAATATTACTTTATTATATAAAGACTTAAACTGAAAAACATCAATCTTACTGATCTGTGCTAAAGTAAAATTTTCATGTTATTGCATTATTAACATGCATTTCAAAAAAATAGCACTTTCTTAGATTTAGAGTCAAAGTTTATTTTCTTGCAAATTGTATATTAATTATGTGAGCAAGGTACCGCTTATACTGAAAAACATCAATTTTGCTGATCTGCGCTTAAGAAAATTTCCATTACAGTATAAACAAATTCAAGTAACCAGTGAATTTCAAATAAATATTACTTTCTTAGAGTAAGACTTATACTGAAAAATATCAATCTAACTGATCTGTGCTAAAGTAAAATTTTCATGTTATTGTATTATTAATATGCATTTCAAAAAAATAGCTTTTTCTTAGATTTAGAGTCAAAATTTATTTTCTTGCAAATTATATATTAGTTATGTGAGCAAAGTACCCCTTATACTGAAAAAACTCAATTTTGCTGATCTGCGCTTAAGAAATTTTCCATTACAGTATTAACTAATTCAAGTAACCAGTGAATTTCAAATAAATATTACTTTCTTATATAAAGACTTATACTGAAAAACATCAATCTTACTGATCTGTGCTAAAGTAAATTTTTCATGTTATTGCATTATTAACATGCATTTCAAAAAAATAGAACTTTCTTAGATTTAGAGTCAAAGTTTATTTTCTTGCAAATTATATATTAGTTATGTGAGCAAAGTACCCCTTATACTGAAAAAACTCAATTTTGCTGATCTGCGCTTAAGAAAATTTCCATTACAGTATAAACAAATTCAAGTAACCAGTGAATTTCAAATAAATATTACTTTCTTAGAGTAAGACTTATACTGAAAAATATCAATCTAACTGATCTGTGCTAAAGTAAAATTTTCATGTTACTGTATTATTAACATGCATTTCAAAAAAATAGCACTTTCTTAGATTTAGAGTCAAAATTTATTTTCTTGCAAATTGTATATTAATTATGTGAGCAAGGTACCGCTTATACTGAAAAACATCAATTTTGCTCATCTGCGCTTAAGAAACTTTCCATTACAGTAATAGCAAATTCAAGTAACCAGTGAATTTCAAATAAATATTACTTTCTTATATAAAGACTTATACTGAAAAACATCAATCTTATTGATCTGTGCTAAAGTAAAATTTTCATGTTATTGCATTATTAACATGCATTTCAAAAAAATAGAACTTTCTTAGATTTAGAGTCAAAGTTTATTCTCTTGCAAATTGTATAATAATTAAGTGAGCAAGGTACCGTTTATACTGAAAACCATCAATTTTGCTGATCTGCGCTAATGAAAAATTTCCATTACAGTATAAACAAATTCAAATAACCAGTGCATTTCAATTAAATAGCACTTTCTTAGATTTAGACTTATACTGAAAAACATCAATTTCCAGAAGGGGAGTAACAAATTTTTATAACCAGCACATTTCGAGCAAATAGCGCTTGCTTAGATTCAAACTTAAGGTCGATTTTCTTGCAAATTGTATATTAATTATGTGAGCAAGGTACCGCTTATATTGAAAACATCAATTTTGCTGATCTGCGCTAAAATAAAATTTCCATTAGAGGAGTAACAAATTCAACGTCGATTTTCTTGCAAATTATATATTAGTTATGTGAGCAAGGTACCGCTTATACTGAAAAACATCAATTTTGCTCATCTGCGCTTAAGAAAATTTTCATTACAGTAATAGCAAATTCAAGTAACCAGTGAATTTCAAATAAATATTACTTTCTTATATAAAGACTTATACTTAAAAACATCAATCTTACCGATCTGTGCTAAAGTAAAATTTTCATGTTATTGCATTATTAACATGCATTTCAAAAAAATAGCACTTTCTTAGATTTAGAGTCAAAGTTTATTCTCTTGCAAATTGTATAATAATTAAGTGAGCAAGGTACCGTTTATACTGAAAACCATCAATTTTGCTGATCTGCGCTAATGAAAAATTTCCATTACAGTATAAACAAATTCAAATAACCAGTGCATTTCAATTAAATAGCACTTTCTTAGATTTAGACTTATACTGAAAAACATCAATTTCCAGTAGGGGAGTAACAAATTTTTATAACCAGCACATTTCGAGCAAATAGCGCTTGCTTAGATTCAACCTTAAGGTCGATTTTCTTGCAAATTGTATATTAATTATGTGAGCAAGGTACCGCTTATATTGAAAACATCAATTTTGCTGATCTGCGCTAAAATAAAATTTCCATTAGAGGAGTAACAAATTCAACGTCGATTTTCTTGTAAATTATATATTAGTTATGTGAGCAAGATACCCCTTATACTGAAAAACATCAATTTTGCTGATCTGCGCTTAAGAAAATTTCCATTACATTATTAACAAATTCAAGTAACCAGTGAATTTCAAATAAATATTACTTTCTTATATAAAGATTTATACTGAAAAACATCAATCTTATTGATCTGTGCTAAAGTAAAATTTTCATGTTATTGCATTATTAACATGCATTTAAAAAAAATAGCACCTTCTTAGATTTAGAGTCAAAGTTTATTCTCTTGCAAATTGTATAATAATTAAGTGAGCAAGGTACCGCTTATACTGAAAAACATCAATTTTGCTGATCTGCGCTTAAGAAAATTTCAATTACATTAACAAATTCAAGTAACCAGTGAATTAAAAATAAATATTACTTTCTTATATAAAGACTTATACTGAAAAACATCAATCCTACTGATCTGTGCTAAAGTAAAATTTTCATGTTATTGTATTATTAACATGCATTTTAAAAAAAATAGCACTTTCTTAGATTTAGAGTCAAAGTTTATTTTCTTGCAAATTGTATATTAATTATGTGAGCAAGGTACCGCTTATACTGAAAAACATCAATTTTGCTCATCTGCGCTTAAGAAAATTTCCATTACAGTAATAGCAAATTCAAGTAACCAGTGAATTTCAAATAAATATTACTTTTTTTATATAAAGACTTATACTGAAAAACATCAATCTTACTGATCTGTGCTAAAGTAAAATTTTCATTTTATTGCATTATTAACATGCATTTCAAAAAAATAGCACTTTCTTAGATTTAGAGTCAAAGTTTATTCTCTTGCAAATTGTATAATAATTAAGTGAGCAAGGTACCGCTTATACTGAAAAACATCAATTTTGCTGATCTGCGCTAATGAAAAATTTCCATTACAGTATAAAAAACTTCAAATAACCAGTGCATTTCAAATAAATATTACTTTCTTAGAGTAAGACTTATACTGAAAAACATCAATCATATTGATCTGTGATAAAGTAAAATTTTCATGTTATTGCATTATTAACATGCATTTCAAAAAAATAGCACTTTCTTAGATTTAGAGTCAAAGTTTATTTTCTTGCAAATTGTATATTAATTATGTGAGCAAGGTACCCCTTATACTGAAAAACATCAATTTGGCTGATCTGCGCTAAAATAAAATTTCCATGACAATATTAACAAATTCAAACAACCAGTGCATTTCAATTAAATTGCACTTTCTTAGATTTAGACTTATACTGAAACTCATCCATTTCCCTAAGGGGAGTAACAAATTTTTATAACCAGCACATTTCGAACAAATATCACTTTCTTAGATTCAAACTTAAAGTCGATTTTCTTGCGAATTGTATATTAGTTATGTGAGCAAGGTACCGCTTATACTGAAAAACATCAATTTTGCTGATCTGCGCTTTAGAAAATTTCCATTACAGTATTAACAAATTCAAGTAACCAGTGAATTTCAAATAAATATTACTTTCTTATATAAAATATTATACTGAAAAACATCAATCTTATTGATCTGTGCTAAAGTAAAATTTTCATGTTATTGCATTATTAACATGCATTTCAAAAAAATAGCACTTTCTTAGATTTAGAGTCAAAGTTTATTTTCTTGCAAATTGTATATTAATTATATGAGCAAGGTACCGCTTATACTGAAAAACATCAATTTTGCTCATATGCGCTTAAGAAAATTTCCATTACAGTAATAGCAAATTCAAGTAACCAGTGAATTTCAAATAAATATTACTTTCTTATATAAAGATTTATACTGAAAAACATCAATCTTACTGATCTGTGCTAAAGTAAAATTTTCATGTTATTTCATTATTAACATGCATTTCAAAAAACTAGCACTTTCTTAGATTTATAGTCAAAGTTTATTTTCTTGCAAATTGTATAATAATTAAGTGAGCAAGGTACCGCTTATACTGAAAAACATCAATTTTGCTGATCTGCGCTTAAGAAAATTTCCATTACATTAACAAATTCAAGTAACCAGTGAATTTCAAATAAATATTACTTTCTTATATAAAGACTTATACTGAAAAACATCAACCTTACTGATCTGTGCTAAAGTAAAATTTTCATGTTATTGCATTATTAACATGCATTTCAAAAAAATAGCACTTTCTTAGATTTAGAGTCAAAGTTTATTTTCTTGCAAATTGTATATTAATTATGTGAGCAAGGTACCCCTTATACTGAAAAACATCAATTTTGCTGATCTGCGCTAAAATAAAATTTCCATTACAATATTAACAAATTCAAACAACCAGTGCATTTCAATTAATGGCACTTTCTTAGATTTAGACTTATACTGAAACTCATCCATTTCCATAAGGGGAGTAACAAATTTTTATAACCAGCACATTTCGAACAAATAGCACTTTCTTAGATTCAAACTTAAAGTCGATTTTCTTGCGAATTGTATATTAGTTATTTGAGCAAGGTACCGCTTATACTGAAAAACATATATTTAGCTGATCTGCGCTTTAGAAAATTTCCATTACAGTATTAACAAATTCAAGTAACCAGTGAATTTCAAATAAATATTACTTTCTTAGAGTAAGACTTATACTGAAAAACATCAATCTTATTGATCTGTGCTAAAGTAAAATTTTCATGTTATTGCATTATTAACATGCATTTCAAAAAACTAGCACTTTCTTAGATTTATAGTCAAAGTTTATTTTCTTGCAAATTGTATATTAATTATGTGAGCAAGGTACCGCTTATACTGAAAAACATCAATTTTGCTGATCTGCGCTAATGAAAAATTTCCATTACAATATTAACAAATTCAAACAACCAGTGCATTTCAATTAATGGCACTTTCTTAGATTTAGACTTATACTGAAACTCATCCATTTCCATAAGGGGAGTAACAAATTTTTATAACCAGCACATTTCGAACAAATAGCACTTTCTTAGATTCAAACTTAAAGTCGATTTTCTTGCGAATTGTATATTAGTTATTTGAGCAAGGTACCGCTTATACTGAAAAACATCAATTTTGCTCATCTGCGCTTAAGAAAATTTCCATTACAGTAATAGCAAATTCAAGTAACCAGTGAATTTCAAATAAATATTACTTTCTTATATAAAGACGTATACTGAAAAACATCAATCTTACTGATCTGTGCTAAAGTAAAATTTTCATGTTATTGCATTATTAACATGCATTTCAAAAAACTAGCACTTTCTTAGATTTAGAGTCAAAGTTTATTTTCTTGCAAATTGTATATTAATTATGTGAGCAAGGTACCGCTTATACTGAAAAACATCAATTTTGCTCATCTGCGCTTAAGAAAATTTCCATTATATAAAGACTTATACTGAAAAACATCAATCCTACTGATCTGTGCTAAAGTAAAATTTTCATGTTATTGTATTATTAACATGCATTTTAAAAAAAATAGCACTTTCTTAGATTTAGAGTCAAAGTTTATTTTCTTGCAAATTGTATATTAATTATGTGAGCAAGGTACCGCTTATACTGAAAAACATCAATTTTGCTCATCTGCGCTTAAGAAAATTTCCATTACAGTAATAGCAAATTCAAGTAACCAGTGAATTTCAAATAAATATTACTTTTTTTATATAAAGACTTATACTGAAAAACATCAATCTTACTGATCTGTGCTAAAGTAAAATTTTCATTTTATTGCATTATTAACATGCATTTCAAAAAAATAGCACTTTCTTAGATTTAGAGTCAAAGTTTATTCTCTTGCAAATTGTATAATAATTAAGTGAGCAAGGTACCGCTTATACTGAAAAACATCAATTTTGCTGATCTGCGCTAATGAAAAATTTCCATTACAGTATAAAAAACTTCAAATAACCAGTGCATTTCAAATAAATATTACTTTCTTAGAGTAAGACTTATACTGAAAAACATCAATCATATTGATCTGTGATAAAGTAAAATTTTCATGTTATTGCATTATTAACATGCATTTCAAAAAAATAGCACTTTCTTAGATTTAGAGTCAAAGTTTATTTTCTTGCAAATTGTATATTAATTATGTGAGCAAGGTACCCCTTATACTGAAAAACATCAATTTGGCTGATCTGCGCTAAAATAAAATTTCCATGACAATATTAACAAATTCAAACAACCAGTGCATTTCAATTAAATTGCACTTTCTTAGATTTAGACTTATACTGAAACTCATCCATTTCCCTAAGGGGAGTAACAAATTTTTATAACCAGCACATTTCGAACAAATATCACTTTCTTAGATTCAAACTTAAAGTCGATTTTCTTGCGAATTGTATATTAGTTATGTGAGCAAGGTACCGCTTATACTGAAAAACATCAATTTTGCTGATCTGCGCTTTAGAAAATTTCCATTACAGTATTAACAAATTCAAGTAACCAGTGAATTTCAAATAAATATTACTTTCTTATATAAAATATTATACTGAAAAACATCAATCTTATTGATCTGTGCTAAAGTAAAATTTTCATGTTATTGCATTATTAACATGCATTTCAAAAAAATAGCACTTTCTTAGATTTAGAGTCAAAGTTTATTTTCTTGCAAATTGTATATTAATTATATGAGCAAGGTACCGCTTATACTGAAAAACATCAATTTTGCTCATATGCGCTTAAGAAAATTTCCATTACAGTAATAGCAAATTCAAGTAACCAGTGAATTTCAAATAAATATTACTTTCTTATATAAAGATTTATACTGAAAAACATCAATCTTACTGATCTGTGCTAAAGTAAAATTTTCATGTTATTTCATTATTAACATGCATTTCAAAAAACTAGCACTTTCTTAGATTTATAGTCAAAGTTTATTTTCTTGCAAATTGTATAATAATTAAGTGAGCAAGGTACCGCTTATACTGAAAAACATCAATTTTGCTGATCTGCGCTTAAGAAAATTTCCATTACATTAACAAATTCAAGTAAACAGTGAATTTCAAATAAATATTACTTTCTTATATAAAGACTTATACTGAAAAACATCAACCTTACTGATCTGTGCTAAAGTAAAATTTTCATGTTATTGCATTATTAACATGCATTTCAAAAAAATAGCACTTTCTTAGATTTAGAGTCAAAGTTTATTTTCTTGCAAATTGTATATTAATTATGTGAGCAAGGTACCCCTTATACTGAAAAACATCAATTTTGCTGATCTGCGCTAAAATAAAATTTCCATTACAATATTAACAAATTCAAACAACCAGTGCATTTCAATTAATGGCACTTTCTTAGATTTAGACTTATACTGAAACTCATCCATTTCCATAAGGGGAGTAACAAATTTTTATAACCAGCACATTTCGAACAAATAGCACTTTCTTAGATTCAAACTTAAAGTCGATTTTCTTGCGAATTGTATATTAGTTATTTGAGCAAGGTACCGCTTATACTGAAAAACATATATTTAGCTGATCTGCGCTTTAGAAAATTTCCATTACAGTATTAACAAATTCAAGTAACCAGTGAATTTCAAATAAATATTACTTTCTTAGAGTAAGACTTATACTGAAAAACATCAATCTTATTGATCTGTGCTAAAGTAAAATTTTCATGTTATTGCATTATTAACATGCATTTCAAAAAACTAGCACTTTCTTAGATTTATAGTCAAAGTTTATTTTCTTGCAAATTGTATATTAATTATGTGAGCAAGGTACCGCTTATACTGAAAAACATCAATTTTGCTGATCTGCGCTAATGAAAAATTTCCATTACAATATTAACAAATTCAAACAACCAGTGCATTTCAATTAATGGCACTTTCTTAGATTTAGACTTATACTGAAACTCATCCATTTCCATAAGGGGAGTAACAAATTTTTATAACCAGCACATTTCGAACAAATAGCACTTTCTTAGATTCAAACTTAAAGTCGATTTTCTTGCGAATTGTATATTAGTTATTTGAGCAAGGTACCGCTTATACTGAAAAACATCAATTTTGCTCATCTGCGCTTAAGAAAATTTCCATTACAGTAATAGCAAATTCAAGTAACCAGTGAATTTCAAATAAATATTACTTTCTTATATAAAGACGTATACTGAAAAACATCAATCTTACTGATCTGTGCTAAAGTAAAATTTTCATGTTATTGCATTATTAACATGCATTTCAAAAAACTAGCACTTTCTTAGATTTAGAGTCAAAGTTTATTTTCTTGCAAATTGTATATTAATTATGTGAGCAAGGTACCGCTTATACTGAAAAACATCAATTTTGCTCATCTGCGCTTAAGAAAATTTCCATTACAGTAATAGCAAATTCAAGTAACCAGTGAATTTCAAATAAATATTGCTTTCTTATATAAAAACTTATACTGAAAAACATCAATCTTATTGATCTGTGCTAAAGTAAAATTTTCATGTTATTGTATTATTAACATGCATTTCAAAAAAATAGCACTTTCTTAGATTTAGAGTCAAAGTTTATTTTCTTGCAAATTGTATATTAATTATGTGAGCAAGGTACCGCTTATACTGAAAAACATCAATTTTGCTCATCTGCGCTTAAGAAAATTTCCATTACAGTAATAGCAAATTCAAGTAACCAGTGAATTTCAAATAAATATTACTTTCTTATATAAAGACTTATACTGAAAAAAAATCAATCTTACTGATCTGTGCTAAAGTAAAATTTTCATGCTATTGCATTATTAACATGCATTTCAAAAAACTAGCACTTTCTTAGAATTAGAGTCAAAGTTTATTCTCTTGCAAATTGTATAATAATTAAGTGAGCAAGGTACCGTTTATACTGAAACCCATCAATTTTGCTGATCTGCGCTTTAGAAAATTTCCATTACAGTATTAACAAATTCAAGTAACCAGTGAATTTCAAATAAATATTACTTTCTTAGAGTAAGACTTATACTGAAAAACATCAATCTTATTGATCTGTGCTAAAGTAAAATATTCATGTTATTGCATTATTAACATGCATTTCAAAAAAATAGCACTTTCTTAGATTTAGAGTCAGAGTTTATCTTTTTGCGAATTGTATATTAGTTATGTGAGCAAGGTACCGCTTATACTGAAAAACATCCATTTTGCTGATCTGCGCTTTAGAAAATTTCCATTACAGTATTAACAAATTCAAGTAACCAGTGAATTTCAAATAAATATTGCTTTCTTATATAAAAACTTATACTGAAAAACATCAATCTTATTGATCTGTGCTAAAGTAAAATTTTCATGTTATTGTATTATTAACATGCATTTCAAAAAAATAGCACTTTCTTAGATTTAGAGTCAAAGTTTATTTTCTTGCAAATTGTATATTAATTATCTGAGCAAGGTACCGCTTATACTGAAAAACATCAATTTTGCTCATCTGCGCTTAAGAAACTTTCCATTACAGTAATAGCAAATTCAAGTAACCAGTGAATTTCAAATAAATATTACTTTCTTATATAAAGACTTATACTGAAAAACATCAATCTTATTGATCTGTGCTAAAGTAAAATTTTCATGTTATTGCATTATTAACATGCATTTCAAAAAAATAGCACTTTCTTAGATTTAGAGTCAAAATTTATTTTCTTGCGAATTGTATATTAGTTATGTGAGCAAGGTACCGCTTATACTGAAAAACATCAATTTTGCTGATCTGCGCTTTAGAAAATTTCCATTACAGTATTAACAAATTCAAGTAACTAGTGAATTTCAAATAAATATTACTTTCTTATATAAAAACTTATACTGAAAAACATCAATCTTATTGATCTGTGCTAAAGTAAAATTTTCATGTTATTGCATTATTAACATGCATTTCAAAAGATAGCACTTTCTTAGATTTAGAGTCAAAGTTTATTTTCTTGCAAATTGTATATTAATTATATGAGCAAGGTACCGCTTATACTGAAAAACATCAATTTTGCTCATATGCGCTTAAGAAAATTTCCATTACAGTAATAGCAAATTCCAGTAACCAGTGAATTTCAAATAAATATTACTTTCTTATATAAAGATTTATACTGAAAAACATCAATCTTACTGATCTGTGCTAAAGTAAAATTTTCATGTTATTTCATTATTAACATGCATTTCAAAAAACTAGCACTTTCTTAGATTTATAGTCAAAGTTTATTTTCTTGCAAATTGTATAATAATTAAGTGAGCAAGGTACCGCTTATACTGAAAAACATCAATTTTGCTCATCTGCGCTTTAGAAAATTTCCATTACAGTATTAACAAATTCAAGTAACCAGTGAATTTCAAATAAATATTGCTTTCTTATATAAAAACTTATACTGAAAAACATCAATCTTATTGATCTGTGCTAAAGTAAAATTTTCATGTTATTGTATTATTAACATGCATTTCAAAAAAATAGCACTTTCTTAGATTTAGAGTCAAAGTTTATTTTCTTGCAAATTGTATATTAATTATGTGAGCAAGGTACCGCTTATACTGAAAAACATCAATTTTGCTCATCTGCGCTTAAGAAAATTTCCATTACAGTAATAGCAAATTCAACTAACCAGTGAATTTCAAATAAATATTGCTTTCTTATATAAAAACTTATACTGAAAAACATCAATCTTATTGATCTGTGCTAAAGTAAAATTTTCATGTTATTGCATTATTAACATGCATTTCAAAAAAATAGCACTTTCTCAGATTTAGAGTCAAAGTTTATTTTCTTGCAAATTGTATATTAATTATGTGAGCAAGGTACCGCTTATACTGAAAAACATCAATTTTGCTCATCTGCGCTTAAGAAAATTTCCATTACAGTAATAGCAAATTCAAGTAACCAGTGAATTTCAAATAAATATTGCTTTCTTATATAAAAACTTATACTGAAAAGCATCAATCTTATTGATCTGTGCTAAAGTAAAATTTTCATGTTATTGTATTATTAACATGCATTTCAAAAAAATAGCACTTTCTTAGATTTAGAGTCAAAGTTTATTTTCTTGCGAATTGTATATTAGTTATGTGAGCAAGGTACCGCTTATACTGAAAAACATCAATTTTGCTGATCTGCGCTTTAGAAAATTTCCATTACAGTATTAACAAATTCAAGTAACCAGTGAATTTCAAATAAATATTACTTTCTTATATAAATACTTATACTGAAAAACATCAATCTTATTGATCTGTGCTAAAGTAAAATTTTCATGTTATTGCATTATTAACATGCATTTCAAAAAATAGCACTTTCTTAGATTTAGAGTCAAAGTTTATTTTCTTGCAAATTGTATATTAATTATATGAGCAAGCTACCGCTTATACTGAAAAACATCAATTTTGCTCATATGCGCTTAAGAAAATTTCCATTACAGTAATAGCAAATTCCAGTAACCAGTGAATTTCAAATAAATATTACTTTCTTATATAAAGATTTATACTGAAAAACATCAATCTTACTGATCTGTGCTAAAGTAAAATTTTCATGTTATTTCATTATTAACATGCATTTCAAAAAACTAGCACTTTCTTAGATTTATAGTCAAAGTTTATTTTCTTGCAAATTGTATAATAATTAAGTGAGCAAGGTACCGTTTATACTGAAAACCATCAATTTTGCTGATCTGCGCTTTAGAAAATTTCCATTACAGTATTAACAAATTCAAGTAACCAGTGAATTTCAAATAAATATTACTTTCTTAGAGTAAGACTTATACTGAAAAACATCAATCTTATTGATCTGTGCTAAAGTAAAATATTCATGTTATTGCATTATTAACATGCATTTCAAAAAAATAGCACTTTCTTAGATTTAGAGTCAGAGTTTATCTTTTTGCGAATTGTATATTAGTTATGTGAGCAAGGTACCGCTTATACTGAAAAACATCCATTTTGCTGATCTGCGCTTTAGAAAATTTCCATTACAGTATTAACAAATTCAAGTAACCAGTGAATTTCAAATAAATATTGCTTTCTTATATAAAAACTTATACTGAAAAACATCAATCTTATTGATCTGTGCTAAAGTAAAATTTTCATGTTATTGTATTATTAACATGCATTTCAAAAAAATAGCACTTTCTTAGATTCAAACTTAAAGTCGATTTTCTTGCGAATTGTATATTAGTTATTTGAGCAAGGTACCGCTTATACTGAAAAACATATATTTAGCTGATCTGCGCTTTAGAAAATTTCCATTACAGTATTAACAAATTCAAGTAACCAGTGAATTTCAAATAAATATTACTTTCTTAGAGTAAGACTTATACTGAAAAACATCAATCTTATTGATCTGTGCTAAAGTAAAATTTTCATGTTATTGCATTATTAACATGCATTTCAAAAAACTAGCACTTTCTTAGATTTATAGTCAAAGTTTATTTTCTTGCAAATTGTATATTAATTATGTGAGCAAGGTACCGCTTATACTGAAAAACATCAATTTTGCTGATCTGCGCTAAAATAAAATTTCCATTACAATATTAACAAATTCAAACAACCAGTGCATTTCAATTAATGGCACTTTCTTAGATTTAGACTTATACTGAAACTCATCCATTTCCATAAGGGGAGTAACAAATTTTTATAACCAGCACATTTCGAACAAATAGCACTTTCTTAGATTCAAACTTAAAGTCGATTTTCTTGCGAATTGTATATTAGTTATTTGAGCAAGGTACCGCTTATACTGAAAAACATCAATTTTGCTCATCTGCGCTTAAGAAAATTTCCATTACAGTAATAGCAAATTCAAGTAACCAGTGAATTTCAAATAAATATTGCTTTCTTATATAAAAACTTATACTGAAAAACATCAATCTTATTGATCTGTGCTAAAGTAAAATTTTCATGTTATTGTATTATTAACATGCATTTCAAAAAAATAGCACTTTCTTAGATTTAGAGTCAAAGTTTATTTTCTTGCAAATTGTATATTAATTATGTGAGCAAGGTACCGCTTATACTGAAAAACATCAATTTTGCTCATCTGCGCTTAAGAAAATTTCCATTACAGTAATAGCAAATTCAAGTAACCAGTGAATTTCAAATAAATATTGCTTTCTTATATAAAAACTTATACTGAAAAACATCAATCTTATTGATCTGTGCTAAAGTAAAATTTTCATGTTATTGTATTATTAACATGCATTTCAAAAAAATAGCACTTTCTTAGATTTAGAGTCAAAGTTTATTTTCTTGCAAATTGTATATTAATTATGTGAGCAAGGTACCGCTTATACTGAAAAACATCAATTTTGCTCATCTGCGCTTAAGAAAATTTCCATTACAGTAATAGCAAATTCAAGTAACCAGTGAATTTCAAATAAATATTACTTTCTTATATAAAGACTTATACTGAAAAAAAATCAATCTTACTGATCTGTGCTAAAGTAAAATTTTCATGCTATTGCATTATTAACATGCATTTCAAAAAACTAGCACTTTCTTAGAATTAGAGTCAAAGTTTATTCTCTTGCAAATTGTATAATAATTAAGTGAGCAAGGTACCGTTTATACTGAAAACCATCAATTTTGCTGATCTGCGCTTTAGAAAATTTCCATTACAGTATTAACAAATTCAAGTAACCAGTGAATTTCAAATAAATATTACTTTCTTAGAGTAAGACTTATACTGAAAAACATCAATCTTATTGATCTGTGCTAAAGTAAAATATTCATGTTATTGCATTATTAACATGCATTTCAAAAAAATAGCACTTTCTTAGATTTAGAGTCAGAGTTTATCTTTTTGCGAATTGTATATTAGTTATGTGAGCAAGGTACCGCTTATACTGAAAAACATCCATTTTGCTGATCTGCGCTTTAGAAAATTTCCATTACAGTATTAACAAATTCAAGTAACCAGTGAATTTCAAATAAATATTGCTTTCTTATATAAAAACTTATACTGAAAAACATCAATCTTATTGATCTGTGCTAAAGTAAAATTTTCATGTTATTGTATTATTAACATGCATTTCAAAAAAATAGCACTTTCTTAGATTTAGAGTCAAAGTTTATTTTCTTGCAAATTGTATATTAATTATGTGAGCAAGGTACCGCTTATACTGAAAAACATCAATTTTGCTCATCTGCGCTTAAGAAACTTTCCATTACAGTAATAGCAAATTCAAGTAACCAGTGAATTTCAAATAAATATTACTTTCTTATATAAAGACTTATACTGAAAAACATCAATCTTATTGATCTGTGCTAAAGTAAAATTTTCATGTTATTGCATTATTAACATGCATTTCAAAAAAATAGCACTTTCTTAGATTTAGAGTCAAAGTTTATTTTCTTGCGAATTGTATATTAGTTATGTGAGCAAGGTACCGCTTATACTGAAAAACATCAATTTTGCTGATCTGCGCTTTAGAAAATTTCCATTACAGTATTAACAAATTCAAGTAACTAGTGAATTTCAAATAAATATTACTTTCTTATATAAAAACTTATACTGAAAAACATCAATCTTATTGATCTGTGCTAAAGTAAAATTTTCATGTTATTGCATTATTAACATGCATTTCAAAAGATAGCACTTTCTTAGATTTAGAGTCAAAGTTTATTTTCTTGCAAATTGTATATTAATTATATGAGCAAGGTACCGCTTATACTGAAAAACATCAATTTTGCTCATATGCGCTTAAGAAAATTTCCATTACAGTAATAGCAAATTCCAGTAACCAGTGAATTTCAAATAAATATTACTTTCTTATATAAAGATTTATACTGAAAAACATCAATCTTACTGATCTGTGCTAAAGTAAAATTTTCATGTTATTTCATTATTAACATGCATTTCAAAAAACTAGCACTTTCTTAGATTTATAGTCAAAGTTTATTTTCTTGCAAATTGTATAATAATTAAGTGAGCAAGGTACCGCTTATACTGAAAAACATCAATTTTGCTCATCTGCGCTTTAGAAAATTTCCATTACAGTATTAACAAATTCAAGTAACCAGTGAATTTCAAATAAATATTGCTTTCTTATATAAAAACTTATACTGAAAAACATCAATCTTATTGATCTGTGCTAAAGTAAAATTTTCATGTTATTGTATTATTAACATGCATTTCAAAAAAATAGCACTTTCTTAGATTTAGAGTCAAAGTTTATTTTCTTGCAAATTGTATATTAATTATGTGAGCAAGGTACCGCTTATACTGAAAAACATCAATTTTGCTCATCTGCGCTTAAGAAACTTTCCATTACAGTAATAGCAAATTCAAGTAACCAGTGAATTTCAAATAAATATTACTTTCTTATATAAAGACTTATACTGAAAAACATCAATCTTATTGATCTGTGCTAAAGTAAAATTTTCATGTTATTGCATTATTAACATGCATTTCAAAAAAATAGCACTTTCTTAGATTTAGAGTCAAAGTTTATTTTCTTGCGAATTGTATATTAGTTATGTGAGCAAGGTACCGCTTATACTGAAAAACATCAATGTAGCTGATCTGCGCTTTAGAAAATTTCCATTACAGTATTAACAAATTCAAGTAACCAGTGAATTTCAAATAAATATTACTTTCTTAGAGTAAGACTTATTCTGAAAAACATCAATCTTATTGATCTGTGCTAAAGTAAAATTTTCATGTTATTGCATTATTAACATGCATTTCAAAAAACTAGCACTTTCTTAGATTTATAGTCAAAGTTTATTTTCTTGCAAATTGTATATTAATTATGTGAGCAAGGTACCGCTTATACTGAAAAACATCAATTTTGCTCATCTGCGCTTAAGAAAATTTCCATTACAGTAATAGCAAATTCAACTAACCAGTGAATTTCAAATAAATATTGCTTTCTTATATAAAAACTTATACTGAAAAACATCAATCTTATTGATCTGTGCTAAAGTAAAATTTTCATGTTATTGCATTATTAACATGCATTTCAAAAAAATAGCACTTTCTCAGATTTAGAGTCAAAGTTTATTTTCTTGCAAATTGTATATTAATTATGTGAGCAAGGTACCGCTTATACTGAAAAACATCAATTTTGCTCATCTGCGCTTAAGAAAATTTCCATTACAGTAATAGCAAATTCAAGTAACCAGTGAATTTCAAATAAATATTGCTTTCTTATATAAAAACTTATACTGAAAAACATCAATCTTATTGATCTGTGCTAAAGTAAAATTTTCATGTTATTGTATTATTAACATGCATTTCAAAAAAATAGCACTTTCTTAGATTTAGAGTCAAAGTTTATTTTCTTGCGAATTGTATATTAGTTATGTGAGCAAGGTACCGCTTATACTGAAAAACATCAATTTTGCTGATCTGCGCTTTAGAAAATTTCCATTACAGTATTAACAAATTCAAGTAACCAGTGAATTTCAAATAAATATTACTTTCTTATATAAATACTTATACTGAAAAACATCAATCTTATTGATCTGTGCTAAAGTAAAATTTTCATGTTATTGCATTATTAACATGCATTTCAAAAAATAGCACTTTCTTAGATTTAGAGTCAAAGTTTATTTTCTTGCAAATTGTATATTAATTATATGAGCAAGCTACCGCTTATACTGAAAAACATCAATTTTGCACATATGCGCTTAAGAAAATTTCCATTACAGTAATAGCAAATTCCAGTAACCAGTGAATTTCAAATAAATATTACTTTCTTATATAAAGATTTATACTGAAAAACATCAATCTTACTGATCTGTGCTAAAGTAAAATTTTCATGTTATTTCATTATTAACATGCATTTCAAAAAACTAGCACTTTCTTAGATTTATAGTCAAAGTTTATTTTCTTGCAAATTGTATAATAATTAAGTGAGCAAGGTACCGCTTATACTGAAAAACATCAATTTTGCTCATCTGCGCTTAAGAAAATTTCCATTACAGTAATAGCAAATTCAAGTAACCAGTGAATTTCAAATAAATATTGCTTTCTTATATAAAAACTTATACTGAAAAACATCAATCTTATTGATCTGTGCTAAAGTAAAATTTTCATGTTATTGCATTATTAACATGCATTTCAAAAAACTAGCACTTTCTTAGATTTATAGTCAAAGTTTATTTTCTTGCAAATTGTATATTAATTATGTGAGCAAGGTACCGCTTATACTGAAAAACATCAATTTTGCTCATCTGCGCTTAAGAAAATTTCCATTACAGTAATAGCAAATTCAAGTAACCAGTGAATTTCAAATAAATATTACTTTCTTATATAAAGATTTATACTGAAAAACATCAATCTTACTGATCTGTGCTAAAGTAAAATTTTCATGTTATTTCATTATTAACATGCATTTCAAAAAACTAGCACTTTCTTAGATTTATAGTCAAAGTTTATTTTCTTGCAAATTGTATAATAATTAAGTGAGCAAGGTACCGCTTATACTGAAAAACATCAATTTAGCTGATCTGCGCTTAAGAAAATTTCCATTACAGTAATAGCAAATTCAAGTAACCAGTGAATTTCAAATAAATATTGCTTTCTTATATAAAAACTTATACTGAAAAACATCAATTTTACTGATCTGTGCTAAAGTAAAATTTTCATGTTATTTCATTATTAACATGCATTTCAAAAAACTAGCACTTTCTTAGATTTATAGCCAAGTTTATTTTCTTGCAAATTGTATAATAATTAAGTGAGCAAGGTACCGCTTATACTGAAAAACATCAATTTAGCTGATCTGCGCTTTAGAAAATTTCCATTACAGTATTAACAAATTCAAGTAACCAGTGAATTTCAAATAAATATTACTTTCTTAGAGTAAGACTTATACTGAAAAACATCAATCTTACTGATCTGTGCTAAAGTAAAATTTTCATGTTATTGCATTATTAACATGCATTTCAAAAAACTAGCACTTTCTTAGATTTATAGTCAAAGTTTATTTTCTTGCAAATTGTATATTAATTATGTGAGCAAGGTACCGCTTATACTGAAAAACATCAATTTTGCTCATCTGCGCTTAAGAAAATTTCCATTACAGTAATAGCAAATTCAAGTAACCAGTGAATTTCAAAAAAATATTGCTTTCTTATATAAAAACTTATACTGAAAAACATCAATCTTATTGATCTGTGCTAAAGCAAAATTTTCATGTTATTGCATTATTAACATGCATTTCAAAAAAATAGCACTTTCTTAGATTTAGAGTCAAAGTTTATTTTCTTGCAAATTGTATATTAATTATGTGAGCAAGGTACCGCTTATACTGAAAAACATCAATTTTGCTCATCTGCGCTTAAGAAAATTTCCATTGCAGTAATAGCAAATTCAAGTAACCAGTGAATTTCAAATAAATATTACTTTCTTATATAAAGACTTATACTGAAAAACATCAATCTTACTGATCTGTGCTAAAGTAAAATTTTCATGTTATTTCATTATTAACATGCATTTCAAAAAACTAGCACTTTCTTAGATTTATAGTCAAAGTTTATTTTCTTGCAAATTGTATAATAATTAAGTGAGCAAGGTACCGCTTATACTGAAAAACATCAATTTAGCTGATCTGCGCTTAAGAAAATTTCCATTACAGTATTAACAAATTCAAGTAACCAGTGAATTTCAAATAAATATTGCTTTCTTATATAAAAACTTATACTGAAAAACATCAATCTTATTGATCTGTGCTAAAGTAAAATTTTCATGTTATTGTATTATTAACATTCATTTCAAAAAAATAGCACTTTCTTAGATTTAGAGTCAAAGTTTATTTTCTTGCAAATTGTATATTAATTATGTGAGCAAGGTACCGCTTATACTGAAAAACATCAATTTTGCTCATCTGCGCTTAAGAAACTTTCCATTACAGTAATAGCAAATTCAAGTAACCAGTGAATTTCAAATAAATATTACTTTCTTATATAAAGACTTATACTGAAAAACATCAATCTTATTGATCTGTGCTAAAGTAAAATTTTCATGTTATTGCATTATTAACATGCATTTCAAAAAAATAGCACTTTCTTAGATTTAGAGTCAAAGTTTATTTTCTTGCGAATTGTATATTAGTTATGTGAGCAAGGTACCGCTTATACTGAAAAACATCAATGTAGCTGATCTGCGCTTTAGAAAATTTCCATTACAGTAATAGCAAATTCAAGTAACCAGTGAATTTCAAATAAATATTACTTTCTTATATAAAGACGTATACTGAAAAGCATCAATCTTATTGATCTGTGCTAAAGTAAAATTTTCATGTTATTGCATTATTAACATGCATTTCAAAAAACTAGCACTTTCTTAGATTTAGAGTCAAAGTTTATTTTCTTGCAAATTGTATATTAATTATGTGAGCAAGGTACCGCTTATACTGAAAAACATCAATTTTGCTCATCTGCGCTTAAGAAAATTTCCATTACAGTAATAGCAAATTCAAGTAACCAGTGAATTTCAAATAAATATTGCTTTCTTATATAAAAACTTATACTGAAAAACATCAATCTTATTGATCTGTGCTAAAGTAAAATTTTCATGTTATTGTATTATTAACATGCATTTCAAAAAAATAGCACTTTCTTAGATTTAGAGTCAAAGTTTATTTTCTTGCAAATTGTATATTAATTATGTGAGCAAGGTACCGCTTATACTGAAAAACATCAATTTTGCTCATCTGCGCTTAAGAAAATTTCCATTACAGTAATAGCAAATTCAAGTAACCAGTGAATTTCAAATAAATATTACTTTCTTATATAAAGACTTATACTGAAAAAAAATCAATCTTACTGATCTGTGCTAAAGTAAAATTTTCATGCTATTGCATTATTAACATGCATTTCAAAAAACTAGCACTTTCTTAGAATTAGAGTCAAAGTTTATTCTCTTGCAAATTGTATAATAATTAAGTGAGCAAGGTACCGTTTATACTGAAAACCATCAATTTTGCTGATCTGCGCTTTAGAAAATTTCCATTACAGTATTAACAAATTCAAGTAACCAGTGAATTTCAAATAAATATTACTTTCTTAGAGTAAGACTTATACTGAAAAACATCAATCTTATTGATCTGTGCTAAAGTAAAATATTCATGTTATTGCATTATTAACATGCATTTCAAAAAAATAGCACTTTCTTAGATTTAGAGTCAGAGTTTATCTTTTTGCGAATTGTATATTAGTTATGTGAGCAAGGTACCGCTTATACTGAAAAACATCCATTTTGCTGATCTGCGCTTTAGAAAATTTCCATTACAGTATTAACAAATTCAAGTAACCAGTGAATTTCAAATAAATATTGCTTTCTTATATAAAAACTTATACTGAAAAACATCAATCTTATTGATCTGTGCTAAAGTAAAATTTTCATGTTATTGTATTATTAACATGCATTTCAAAAAAATAGCACTTTCTTAGATTTAGAGTCAAAGTTTATTTTCTTGCAAATTGTATATTAATTATGTGAGCAAGGTACCGCTTATACTGAAAAACATCAATTTTGCTCATCTGCGCTTAAGAAACTTTCCATTACAGTAATAGCAAATTCAAGTAACCAGTGAATTTCAAATAAATATTACTTTCTTATATAAAGACTTATACTGAAAAACATCAATCTTATTGATCTGTGCTAAAGTAAAATTTTCATGTTATTGCATTATTAACATGCATTTCAAAAAAATAGCACTTTCTTAGATTTAGAGTCAAAGTTTATTTTCTTGCGAATTGTATATTAGTTATGTGAGCAAGGTACCGCTTATACTGAAAAACATCAATTTTGCTGATCTGCGCTTTAGAAAATTTCCATTACAGTATTAACAAATTCAAGTAACTAGTGAATTTCAAATAAATATTACTTTCTTATATAAAAACTTATACTGAAAAACATCAATCTTATTGATCTGTGCTAAAGTAAAATTTTCATGTTATTGCATTATTAACATGCATTTCAAAAGATAGCACTTTCTTAGATTTAGAGTCAAAGTTTATTTTCTTGCAAATTGTATATTAATTATATGAGCAAGGTACCGCTTATACTGAAAAACATCAATTTTGCTCATATGCGCTTAAGAAAATTTCCATTACAGTAATAGCAAATTCCAGTAACCAGTGAATTTCAAATAAATATTACTTTCTTATATAAAGATTTATACTGAAAAACATCAATCTTACTGATCTGTGCTAAAGTAAAATTTTCATGTTATTTCATTATTAACATGCATTTCAAAAAACTAGCACTTTCTTAGATTTATAGTCAAAGTTTATTTTCTTGCAAATTGTATAATAATTAAGTGAGCAAGGTACCGCTTATACTGAAAAACATCAATTTTGCTCATCTGCGCTTTAGAAAATTTCCATTACAGTATTAACAAATTCAAGTAACCAGTGAATTTCAAATAAATATTGCTTTCTTATATAAAAACTTATACTGAAAAACATCAATCTTATTGATCTGTGCTAAAGTAAAATTTTCATGTTATTGTATTATTAACATGCATTTCAAAAAAATAGCACTTTCTTAGATTTAGAGTCAAAGTTTATTTTCTTGCAAATTGTATATTAATTATGTGAGCAAGGTACCGCTTATACTGAAAAACATCAATTTTGCTCATCTGCGCTTAAGAAACTTTCCATTACAGTAATAGCAAATTCAAGTAACCAGTGAATTTCAAATAAATATTACTTTCTTATATAAAGACTTATACTGAAAAACATCAATCTTATTGATCTGTGCTAAAGTAAAATTTTCATGTTATTGCATTATTAACATGCATTTCAAAAAAATAGCACTTTCTTAGATTTAGAGTCAAAGTTTATTTTCTTGCGAATTGTATATTAGTTATGTGAGCAAGGTACCGCTTATACTGAAAAACATCAATGTAGCTGATCTGCGCTTTAGAAAATTTCCATTACAGTATTAACAAATTCAAGTAACCAGTGAATTTCAAATAAATATTACTTTCTTAGAGTAAGACTTATTCTGAAAAACATCAATCTTATTGATCTGTGCTAAAGTAAAATTTTCATGTTATTGCATTATTAACATGCATTTCAAAAAACTAGCACTTTCTTAGATTTATAGTCAAAGTTTATTTTCTTGCAAATTGTATATTAATTATGTGAGCAAGGTACCGCTTATACTGAAAAACATCAATTTTGCTCATCTGCGCTTAAGAAAATTTCCATTACAGTAATAGCAAATTCAACTAACCAGTGAATTTCAAATAAATATTGCTTTCTTATATAAAAACTTATACTGAAAAACATCAATCTTATTGATCTGTGCTAAAGTAAAATTTTCATGTTATTGCATTATTAACATGCATTTCAAAAAAATAGCACTTTCTCAGATTTAGAGTCAAAGTTTATTTTCTTGCAAATTGTATATTAATTATGTGAGCAAGGTACCGCTTATACTGAAAAACATCAATTTTGCTCATCTGCGCTTAAGAAAATTTCCATTACAGTAATAGCAAATTCAAGTAACCAGTGAATTTCAAATAAATATTGCTTTCTTATATAAAAACTTATACTGAAAAACATCAATCTTATTGATCTGTGCTAAAGTAAAATTTTCATGTTATTGTATTATTAACATGCATTTCAAAAAAATAGCACTTTCTTAGATTTAGAGTCAAAGTTTATTTTCTTGCGAATTGTATATTAGTTATGTGAGCAAGGTACCGCTTATACTGAAAAACATCAATTTTGCTGATCTGCGCTTTAGAAAATTTCCATTACAGTATTAACAAATTCAAGTAACCAGTGAATTTCAAATAAATATTACTTTCTTATATAAATACTTATACTGAAAAACATCAATCTTATTGATCTGTGCTAAAGTAAAATTTTCATGTTATTGCATTATTAACATGCATTTCAAAAAATAGCACTTTCTTAGATTTAGAGTCAAAGTTTATTTTCTTGCAAATTGTATATTAATTATATGAGCAAGCTACCGCTTATACTGAAAAACATCAATTTTGCTCATATGCGCTTAAGAAAATTTCCATTACAGTAATAGCAAATTCCAGTAACCAGTGAATTTCAAATAAATATTACTTTCTTATATAAAGATTTATACTGAAAAACATCAATCTTACTGATCTGTGCTAAAGTAAAATTTTCATGTTATTTCATTATTAACATGCATTTCAAAAAACTAGCACTTTCTTAGATTTATAGTCAAAGTTTATTTTCTTGCAAATTGTATAATAATTAAGTGAGCAAGGTACCGCTTATACTGAAAAACATCAATTTTGGTCATCTGCGCTTAAGAAAATTTCCATTACAGTAATAGCAAATTCAAGTAACCAGTGAATTTCAAATAAATATTGCTTTCTTATATAAAAACTTATACTGAAAAACATCAATCTTATTGATCTGTGCTAAAGTAAAATTTTCATGTTATTGCATTATTAACATGCATTTCAAAAAACTAGCACTTTCTTAGATTTATAGTCAAAGTTTATTTTCTTGCAAATTGTATATTAATTATGTGAGCAAGGTACCGCTTATACTGAAAAACATCAATTTTGCTCATCTGCGCTTAAGAAAATTTCCATTACAGTAATAGCAAATTCAAGTAACCAGTGAATTTCAAATAAATATTACTTTCTTATATAAAGATTTATACTGAAAAACATCAATCTTACTGATCTGTGCTAAAGTAAAATTTTCATGTTATTTCATTATTAACATGCATTTCAAAAAACTAGCACTTTCTTAGATTTATAGTCAAAGTTTATTTTCTTGCAAATTGTATAATAATTAAGTGAGCAAGGTACCGCTTATACTGAAAAACATCAATTTAGCTGATCTGCGCTTAAGAAAATTTCCATTACAGTAATAGCAAATTCAAGTAACCAGTGAATTTCAAATAAATATTGCTTTCTTATATAAAAACTTATACTGAAAAACATCAATCTTACTGATCTGTGCTAAAGTAAAATTTTCATGTTATTTCATTATTAACATGCATTTCAAAAAACTAGCACTTTCTTAGATTTATAGCCAAGTTTATTTTCTTGCAAATTGTATAATAATTAAGTGAGCAAGGTACCGCTTATACTGAAAAACATCAATTTAGCTGATCTGCGCTTTAGAAAATTTCCATTACAGTATTAACAAATTCAAGTAACCAGTGAATTTCAAATAAATATTACTTTCTTAGAGTAAGACTTATACTGAAAAACATCAATCTTACTGATCTGTGCTAAAGTAAAATTTTCATGTTATTGCATTATTAACATGCATTTCAAAAAACTAGCACTTTCTTAGATTTATAGTCAAAGTTTATTTTCTTGCAAATTGTATATTAATTATGTGAGCAAGGTACCGCTTATACTGAAAAACATCAATTTTGCTCATCTGCGCTTAAGAAAATTTCCATTACAGTAATAGCAAATTCAAGTAACCAGTGAATTTCAAAAAAATATTGCTTTCTTATATAAAAACTTATACTGAAAAACATCAATCTTATTGATCTGTGCTAAAGCAAAATTTTCATGTTATTGCATTATTAACATGCATTTCAAAAAAATAGCACTTTCTTAGATTTAGAGTCAAAGTTTATTTTCTTGCAAATTGTATATTAATTATGTGAGCAAGGTACCGCTTATACTGAAAAACATCAATTTTGCTCATCTGCGCTTAAGAAAATTTCCATTGCAGTAATAGCAAATTCAAGTAACCAGTGAATTTCAAATAAATATTACTTTCTTATATAAAGACTTATACTGAAAAACATCAATCTTACTGATCTGTGCTAAAGTAAAATTTTCATGTTATTGCATTATTAACATGCATTTCAAAAAACTAGCACTTTCTTAGATTTAGAGTCAAAGTTTATTTTCTTGCAAATTGTATATTAATTATGTGAGCAAGGTACCGCTTATACTGAAAAACATCAATTTTGCTCATCTGCGCTTAAGAAAATTTCCATTACAGTAATAGCAAATTCAAGTAACCAGTGAATTTCAAATAAATATTGCTTTCTTATATAAAAACTTATACTGAAAAGCATCAATCTTATTGATCTGTGCTAAAGTAAAATTTTCATGTTATTGTATTATTACCGCTTATACTGAAAAACATAAATTTTGCTCATCTGCGCTTAAGAAAATTTCCATTACAGTAATAGCAAATTCAAGTAACCAGTGAATTTCAAATAAATATTGCTTTCTTATATAAAAACTTATACTGAAAAACATCAATCTTATTGATCTGTGCTAAAGTAAAATTTTCATGTTATTGTATTATTAACATGCATTTCAAAAAAATAGCACTTTCTTAGATTTAGAGTCAAAGTTTATTTTCTTGCAAATTGTATATTAATTATGTGAGCAAGGTACCGCTTATACTGAAAAACATCAATTTTGCTCATCTGCGCTTAAGAAAATTTCCATTACAGTAATAGCAAATTCAAGTAACCAGTGAATTTCAAATAAATATTACTTTCTTATATAAAGACTTATACTGAAAAAAAATCAATCTTACTGATCTGTGCTAAAGTAAAATTTTCATGTTATTGCATTATTAACATGCATTTCAAAAAACTAGCACTTTCTTAGATTTAGAGTCAAAGTTTATTCTCTTGCAAATTGTATAATAATTAAGTGAGCAAGGTACCGTTTATACTGAAAACCATCAATTTTGCTGATCTGCGCTTTAGAAAATTTCCATTACAGTATTAACAAATTGAAGTAACCAGTGAATTTCAAATAAATATTACTTTCTTAGAGTAAGACTTATACTGAAAAACATCAATCTTATTGATCTGTGCTAAAGTAAAATATTCATGTTATTGCATTATTAACATGCATTTCAAAGAAATAGCACTTTCTTAGATTTAGAGTCAGAGTTTATCTTTTTGCGAATTGTATATTAGTTATGTGAGCAAGGTACCGCTTATACTGAAAAACATCAATTTTGCTCATCTGCGCTTAAGAAAATTTCCATTGCAGTAATAGCAAATTCAAGTAACCAGTGAATTTCAAATAAATATTACTTTCTTATATAAAGACTTATACTGAAAAACATCAATTTTGCTTATCTGCGCTTAAGAAAATTTCCATTACAGTAATAGCAAATTCAAGTAACCAGTGAATTTCAAATAAATATGACTTTCTTATATAAAGACTTATACTGAAAAACATCAATCTTACTGATCTGTGCTAAAGTAAAATTTTCATGTTATTGCATTATTAACATGCATTTCAAAAAAATAGCACTTTCTTCGATTTAGAGTCAAAGTTTATTTTCTTGCAAATTGTATATTAATTATGTGAGCAAGGTACCGCTTATACTGAGAAACATAAATTTTGCTCATCTGCGCTTAAGAAAATTTCCATTACAGTAATAGCAAATTCAAGTAACCAGTGAATTTCAAATAAATATTACTTTCTTATATAAAGACTTATACTGAAAAACATCAATCTTACTGATCTGTGCTAAAGTAAAATTTTCATGTTATTGCATTATTAACATGCATTTCAAAAAAATAGCACTTTCTTCGATTTAGAGTCAAAGTTTATTTTCTTGCAAATTGTATATTAATTATGTGAGCAAGGTACCGCTTATACTGAAAACCATCAATTTTGCTGATCTGCGCTAATGAAAAATTTCCATTACATTATAAACAACTTCAAATAACCAGTGCATTTCAAATAAATATTACTTTCTTAGAGTAAGACTTATACTGAAAAACATCAATCTTACTGATCTTTGCTAAAGTAAAATTTTCATGTTATTGCATTATTAACATGCATTTCAAAAAACTAGCACTTTCTTAGATTTAGAGTCAAAGTTTATTTTCTTGCAAATTGTATATTAATTATGTGAGCAAGGTACCGCTTATACTGAAAAACATCAATTTTGCTCATCTGCGCTTAAGAAAATTTCCATTACAGTAATAGCAAATTCAAGTAACCAGTGAATTTCAAATAAATATTACTTTCTTATATAAAGACTTATACTGAAAAAAAATCAATCTTACTGATCTGTGCTAAAGTAAAATTTTCATGTTATTGCATTATTAACATGCATTTCAAAAAACTAGCACTTTCTTAGATTTAGAGTCAAAGTTTATTCTCTTGCAAATTGTATAATAATTAAGTGAGCAAGGTACCGTTTATACTGAAAACCATCAATTTTGCTGATCTGCGCTTTAGAAAATTTCCATTACAGTATTAACAAATTCAAGTAACCAGTGAATTTCAAATAAATATTACTTTCTTAGAGTAAGACTTATACTGAAAAACATCAATCTTATTGATCTGTGCTAAAGTAAAATATTCATGTTATTGCATTATTAACATGCATTTCAAAAAAATAGCACTTTCTTAGATTTAGAGTCAGAGTTTATCTTTTTGCGAATTGAATATTAGTTATGTGAGCAAGGTACCGCTTATACTGAAAAACATCAATTTTGCTCATCTGCGCTTAAGAAAATTTCCATTGCAGTAATAGCAAATTCAAGTAACCAGTGAATTTCAAATAAATATTACTTTCTTAGAGTAAGACTTATACTGAAAAACATCAATCTTATTGATCTGTGCTAAAGTAAAATATTCATGTTATTGCATTATTAACATGCATTTCAAAGAAATAGCACTTTCTTAGATTTAGAGTCAGAGTTTATCTTTTTGCGAATTGTATATTAGTTATGTGAGCAAGGTACCGCTTATACTGAAAAACATCAATTTTGCTCATCTGCGCTTAAGAAAATTTCCATTGCAGTAATAGCAAATTCAAGTAACCAGTGAATTTCAAATAAATATTACTTTCTTATATAAAGACTTATACTGAAAAACATCAATCTTACTGATCTGTGCTAAAGTAAAATTTTCATGTTATTGCATTATTAACATGCATTTCAAAAAAATAGCACTTTCTTAGATTTAGAGTCAGAGTTTATCTTTTTGCGAATTGTATATTAGTTATGTGAGCAAGGTACCGCTTATACTGAAAAACATCAATTTTGCTCATCTGCGCTTAAGAAAATTTCCATTACAGTAATAGCAAATTCAAGTAACCAGTGAATTTCAAATAAATATTACTTTCTTATATAAAGACTTATACTGAAAAAAAATCAATCTTACTGATCTGTGCTAAAGTAAAATTTTCATGTTATTGCATTATTAACATGCATTTCAAAAAACTAGCACTTTCTTAGATTTAGAGTCAAAGTTTATTCTCTTGCAAATTGTATAATAATTAAGTGAGCAAGGTACCGTTTATACTGAAAACCATCAATTTTGCTGATCTGCGCTTTAGAAAATTTCCATTACAGTATTAACAAATTCAAGTAACCAGTGAATTTCAAATAAATATTACTTTCTTAGAGTAAGACTTATACTGAAAAACATCAATCTTATTGATCTGTGCTAAAGTAAAATATTCATGTTATTGCATTATTAACATGCATTTCAAAAAAATAGCACTTTCTTAGATTTAGAGTCAGAGTTTATCTTTTTGCGAATTGTATATTAGTTATGTGAGCAAGGTACCGCTTATACTGAAAAACATCAATTTTGCTCATCTGCGCTTAAGAAAATTTCCATTACAGTATTAACAAATTCAAGTAACCAGTGAATTTCAAATAAATATTACTTTCTTAGAGTAAGACTTATACTGAAAAACATCAATCTTATTGATCTGTGCTAAAGTAAAATATTCATGTTATTGAATTATTAACATGCATTTCAAAAAAATAGCACTTTCTTAGATTTAGAGTCAGAGTTTATCTTTTTGCGAATTGTATATTAGTTATGTGAGCAAGGTACCGCTTATACTGAAAAACATCCATTTTGCTGATCTGCGCTTTAGAAAATTTCCATTACAGTATTAACAAATTCAAGTAACCAGTGAATTTCAAATAAATATTACTTTCTTATATAAAGACTTATACTGAAAAACATCAATGTTACTGATCTGTGCTTAAGTAAAATTTTCATGTTATTGCATTATTAACATGCATTTCAAAAAAATAGCACTTTCTTAGATTTAGAGTCAAAGTTTATTTTCTTGCGAATTGTATATTAGTTATGTGAGCAAGGTACCGCTTATACTGAAAAACATCAATTTTGCTCATCTGCGCTTAAGAAAATTTCCATTACAGTAATAGCAAATTCAAGTAACCAGTGAATTTCAAATAAATATTGCTTTCTTATATAAAAACTTATACCGAAAAACATCAATCTTATTGATCTGTGCTAAAGTAAAATTTTCATGTTATTGTATTATTAACATGCATTTCAAAAAAATAGCACTTTCTTAGATTTAGAGTCAAAGTTTATTTTCTTGCAAATTGTATATTAATTATGTGAGCAAGGTACCGCTTATACTGAAAAACATCAATTTTGTTCATCTGCGCTTAAGAAAATTTCCATTACAGTAATAGCAAATTCAAGTAACCAGTGAATTTCAAATAAATATTGCTTTCTTATATAAAAACTTATACTGAAAAACATCAATCTTATTGATCTGTGCTAAAGTAAAATTTTCATGTTATTGCATTATTAACATGCATTTCAAAAAACTAGCACTTTCTTAGATTTAGAGTCAAAGTTTATTTTCTTGCAAATTGTATATTAATTATGTGAGCAAGGTACCGCTTATACTGAAAAACATCAATTTTGCTCATCTGCGCTTAAGAAAATTTCCATTACAGTAATAGCAAATTCAAGTAACCAGTGAATTTCAAATAAATATTACTTTCTTATGTAAAGATTTATACTGAAAAAAAATCAATCTTACTGATCTGTGCTAAAGTAAAATTTTCATGTTATTGCATTATTAACATGCATTTCAAAAAAATAGCACTTTCTTAGATTTAGAGTCAAAGTTTATTTTCTTGCAAATTGTATATTAATTATGTGAGCAAGGTACCCCTTATACTGAAAAACATCAATTTTGCTGATCTGCGCTAAAATAAAATTTCCATTACAATATTAACAAATTCAAACAACCAGTGCATTTCAATTAATGGCACTTTCTTAGATTTAGACTTATACTGAAACTCATCCATTTCCATAAGGGGAGTAACAAATTTTTATAACCAGCACATTTCGAACAAATAGCACTTTCTTAGATTCAAACTTAAAGTCGATTTTCTTGCGAATTGTATATTAGTTATTTGAGCAAGGTACCGCTTATACTGAAAAACATCAATTTAGCTGATCTGCGCTTTAGAAAATTTCCATTACAGTATTAACAAATTCAAGTAACCAGTGAATTTCAAATAAATATTACTTTCTTAGAGTAAGACTTATTCTGAAAAACATCAATCTTATTGATCTGTGCTAAAGTAAAATTTTCATGTTATTGCATTATTAACATGCATTTCAAAAAACTAGCACTTTCTTAGATTTATAGTCAAAGTTTATTTTCTTGCAAATTGTATATTAATTATGTGAGCAAGGTACCGCTTATACTGAAAAACATCAAATTTGCTGATCTGCGCTTTAGAAAATTTCCATTACAGTATTAACAAATTCAAGTAACCAGTGAATTTCAAATAAATATTACTTTCTTAGAGTAAGACTTATACTGAAAAACATCAATCTTATTGATCTGTGCTAAAGTAAAATATTCATGTTATTGCATTATTAACATGCATTTCAAAAAAATAGCACTTTCTTAGATTTAGAGTCAGAGTTTATCTTTTTGCGAATTGTATATTAGTTATGTGAGCAAGGTACCGCTTATACTGAAAAACATCAATTTTGCTCATCTGCGCTTAAGAAAATTTCCATTGCAGTAATAGCAAATTCAAGTAACCAGTGAATTTCAAATAAATATTACTTTCTTAGGGTAAGACTTATACTGAAAAACATCAATCTTATTGATCTGTGCTAAAGTAAAATATTCATGTTATTGCATTATTAACATGCATTTCAAAAAAATAGCACTTTCTTAGATTTAGAGTCAGAGTTTATCTTTTTGCGAATTGTATATTAGTTATGTGAGCAAGGTACCGCTTATACTGAAAAACATCAATTTTGCTGATCTGCGCTTTAGAAAATTTCCATTACAGTATTAACAAATTCAAGTAACCAGTGAATTTCAAATAAATATTACTTTCTTAGAGTAAGACTTATACTGAAAAACATCAATCTTATTGATCTGTGCTAAAGTAAAATATTCATGTTATTGCATTATTAACATGCATTTCAAAAAAATAGCACTTTCTTAGATTTAGAGTCAGAGTTTATCTTTTTGCGAATTGTATATTAGTTATGTGAGCAAGGTACCGCTTATACTGAAAAACATAAATTTTGCTCATCTGCGCTTAAGAAAATTTCCATTACAGTAATAGCAAATTCAAGTAACCAGTGAATTTCAAATAAATATTGCTTTCTTATATAAAAACTTATACTGAAAAACATCAATCTTATTGATCTGTGCTAAAGTAAAATTTTCATGTTATTGTATTATTAACATGCATTTCAAAAAAATAGCACTTTCTTAGATTTAGAGTCAAAGTTTATTTTCTTGCAAATTGTATATTAATTATGTGAGCAAGGTACCGCTTATACTGAAAAACATCAATTTTGCTCATCTGCGCTTAAGAAAATTTCCATTACAGTAATAGCAAATTCAAGTAACCAGTGAATTTCAAATAAATATTACTTTCTTATATAAAGACTTATACTGAAAAAAAATCAATCTTACTGATCTGTGCTAAAGTAAAATTTTCATGTTATTGCATTATTAACATGCATTTCAAAAAACTAGCACTTTCTTAGATTTAGAGTCAAAGTTTATTCTCTTGCAAATTGTATAATAATTAAGTGAGCAAGGTACCGTTTATACTGAAAACCATCAATTTTGCTGATCTGCGCTTTAGAAAATTTCCATTACAGTATTAACAAATTCAAGTAACCAGTGAATTTCAAATAAATATTACTTTCTTAGAGTAAGACTTATACTGAAACACATCAATCTTATTGATCTGTGCTAAAGTAAAATATTCATGTTATTGCATTATTAACATGCATTTCAAAAAAATAGCACTTTCTTAGATTTAGAGTCAGAGTTTATCTTTTTGCGAATTGTATATTAGTTATGTGAGCAAGGTACCGCTTATACTGAAAAACATCAATTTTGCTCATCTGCGCTTAAGAAAATTTCCATTGCAGTAATAGCAAATTCAAGTAACCAGTGAATTTCAAATAAATATTACTTTCTTATATAAAGACTTATACTGAAAAACATCAATCTTATTGATCTGTGCTAAAGTAAAATTTTCATGTTATTGCATTATTAACATGCATTTCAAAAAACTAGCACTTTCTTAGATTTAGAGTCAAAGTTTATTTTCTTGCAAATTGTATATTAATTATGTGAGCAAGGTACCGCTTATACTGAAAAACATCAATTTTGCTCATCTGCGCTTAAGAAAATTTCCATTACAGTAATAGCAAATTCAAGTAACCAGTGAATTTCAAATAAATATTACTTTCTTATATAAAGACTTATACTGAAAAAAAATCAATCTTACTGATCTGTGCTAAAGTAAAATTTTCATGTTATTGTATTATTAACATGCATTTCAAAAAAATAGCACTTTCTTAGATTTAGAGTCAAAGTTTATTTTCTTGCAAATTGTATATTAATTATGTGAGCAAGGTACCGCTTATACTGAAAAACATCAATTTTGCTCATCTGCGCTTAAGAAAATTTCCATTACAGTAATAGCAAATTCAAGTAACCAGTGAATTTCAAATAAATATAACTTTCTTATATAAAGACTTATGCTGAAAAAAAATCAATCTTACTGATCTGTGCTAAAGTAAAATTTTCATGTTATTGCATTATTAACATGCATTTCAAAAAACTAGCACTTTCTTAGATTTAGAGTCAAAGTTTATTCTCTTGCAAATTGTATAATAATTAAGTGAGCAAGGTACCGTTTATACTGAAAACCATCAATTTTGCTGATCTGCGCTTTAGAAAATTTCCATTACAGTATTAACAAATTCAAGTAACCAGTGAATTTCAAATAAATATTACTTTCTTAGAGTAAGACTTATACTGAAAAACATCAATCTTATTGATCTGTGCTAAAGTAAAATATTCATGTTATTGCATTATTAACATGCATTTCAAAAAAATAGCACTTTCTTAGATTTAGAGTCAGAGTTTATCTTTTTGCGAATTGTATATTAGTTATGTGAGCAAGGTACCGCTTATACTGAAAAACATCAATTTTGCTCATCTGCGCTTAAGAAAATTTCCATTGCAGTAATAGCAAATTCAAGTAACCAGTGAATTTCAAATAAATATTACTTTCTTATATAAAGACTTATACTGAAAAACATCAATCTTACTGATCTGTGCTAAAGTAAAATTTTCATGTTATTGCATTATTAACATGCATTTCAAAAAACTAGCACTTTCTTAGATTTAGAGTCAAAGTTTATTTTCTTGCAAATTGTATATTAATTATGTGAGCAAGGTACCACTTATACTGAAAAACATCAATTTTGCTCATCTGCGCTTAAGAAAATTTCCATTACAGTAATAGCAAATTCAAGTAACCAGTGAATTTCAAATAAATATTACTTTCTTATATAAAGACTTATACTGAAAAAAAATCAATCTTACTGATCTGTGCTAAAGTAAAATTTTCATGTTATTGCATTATTAACATGCATTTCAAAAAACTAGCACTTTCTTAGATTTAGAGTCAAAGTTTATTCTCTTGCAAATTGTATAATAATTAAGTGAGCAAGGTACCGTTTATACTGAAAACCATCAATTTTGCTGATCTGCGCTTTAGAAAATTTCCATTACAGTATTAACAAATTCAAGTGACCAGTGAATTTCAAATAAATATTACTTTCTTAGAGTAAGACTTATACTGAAAAACATCAATCTTATTGATCTGTGCTAAAGTAAAATATTCATGTTATTGCATTATTAACATGCATTTCAAAAAAATAGCACTTTCTTAGATTTAGAGTCAGAGTTTATCTTTTTGCGAATTGTATATTAGTTATGTGAGCAAGGTACCGCTTATACTGAAAAACATCAATTTTGCTCATCTGCGCTTAAGAAAATTTCCATTGCAGTAATAGCAAATTCAAGTAACCAGTGAATTTCAAATAAATATTACTTTCTTAGAGTAAGACTTATACTGAAAATCATCAATCTTATTGATCTGTGCTAAAGTAAAATATTCATGTTATTGCATTATTAACATGCATTTCAAAAAAATAGCACTTTCTTAGATTTAGAGTCAGAGTTTATCTTTTTGCGAATTGTATATTAGTTATGTGAGCAAGGTACCGCTTATACTGAAAAACATCCATTTTGCTGATCTGCGCTTTAGAAAATTTCCATTACAGTATTAACGAATTCAAGTAACCAGTGAATTTCAAATAAATATTACTTTCTTATATAAAGACTTATACTGAAAAACATCAATGTTACTGATCTGTGCTTAAGTAAAATTTTCATGTTATTGCATTATTAACATGCATTTCAAAAAAATAGCACTTTCTTAGATTTAGAGTCAAAGTTTATTTTCTTGCGAATTGTATATTAGTTATGTGAGCAAGGTACCGCTTATACTGAAAAACATCAATTTTGCTGATCTGCGCTTAAGAAAATTTCCATTACAGTAATAGCAAATTCAAGTAACCAGTGAATTTCAAATAAATATTGCTTTCTTATATAAAAACTTATACCGAAAAACATCAATCTTATTGATCTGTGCTAAAGTAAAATTTTCATGTTATTGTATTATTAACATGCATTTCAAAAAAATAGCACTTTCTTAGATTTAGAGTCAAAGTTTATTTTCTTGCAAATTGTATATTAATTATGTGAGCAAGGTACCGCTTATACTGAAAAACATCAATTTTGTTCATCTGCGCTTAAGAAAATTTCCATTACAGTAATAGCAAATTCAAGTAACCAGTGAATTTCAAATAAATATTGCTTTCTTATATAAAAACTTATACTGAAAAACATCAATCTTATTGATCTGTGCTAAAGTAAAATTTTCATGTTATTGTATTATTAACATGCATTTCAAAAAAATAGCACTTTCTTAGATTTAGAGTCAAAGTTTATTTTCTTGCAAATTGTATATTAATTATGTGAGCAAGGTACCGCTTATACTGAAAAACATCAATTTTGCTCATCTGCGCTTAAGAAACTTTCCATTACAGTAATAGCAAATTCAAGTAACCAGTGAATTTCAAATAAATATTACTTTCTTATATAAAGAATTATACTGAAAAACATCAACCTTATTGATCTATGCTAAAGTAAAATTTTCATGTTATTGCATTATTAACATGCATTTCAAAAAAATAGCACTTTCTTAGATTTAGAGTCAGAGTTTATCTTCTTGCAAATCGTATATTAATTATGTGAGCAAGGTACCGCTTATACTGAAAAACATCAATTTTGCTGATCTGCGCTTTAGAAAATTTCCATTACAGTATTAACAATTTCAAGTAATCAATGAATTTCATATAAATATTACTTTCTTAGAGTAAGACTTATACTGAAAAACATCAATATTATTGATCTGTGCTAAAGTAAAATTTTCATGATATTGCATTATTAACATGCATTTCAAAAAAATAGCACTTATTTAGATTTAGAGTCAAAGTTTATCTTCTTGCGAATTGTATATTAGTTATGTGAGCAAGGTACCGCTTATACTGAAAAACATCCATTTTGCTGATCTGCGCTTTAGAAAATTTCCATTACAGTATTAACAAATTCAAGTAACCAGTGAATTTCAAATAAATATTACTTTCTTAGAGTAAGACTTATACTGAAAAACATCAATCTTATTGATCTGTGCTAAAGTAAAATTTTCATGTTATTGCATTATTAACATGCATTTCAAAAAAATAGCACTTTCTTAGATTTAGAGTCAAAGTTTATTTTCTTGCAAATTGTATATTAATTATATGAGCAAGGTGCCGCTTATACTGAAAAACATCAATTTTGCGCATATGCGCTTAAGAAAATTTCCATTACAGTAATAGCAAATTCAAGTAACCAGTGAATTTCAAATAAATATTACTTTCTTATATAAAGATTTATACTGAAAAACATCAATCTTACTGATCTTTGCTAAAGTAAAATTTTCATGTTATTTCATTATTAACATGCATTTCAAAAAACTAGCACTTTCTTAGATTTATAGTCAAAGTTTATTTTCTTGCAAACTGTATAATAACTAAGTGAGCAAGGTACCGCTTATACTGAAAAACATCAATTTTGCTGATCTGCGCTTAAGAAAATTTCCATTTCATTAACAAATTCAAGTAACCAGTGAATTTCAAATAAATATTACTTTCTTATATAAAGACTTATACTGAAAAACATCAACCTTACTGATCTGTGCTAAAGTAAAATTTTCATGTTATTGCATTATTAACATGCATTTCAAAAAAAAATCACTTTCTTAGATTTAGAGTCAAAGTTTATTTTCTTGCAAATTGTATATTAATTATGTGAGCAAGGTACCGCTTATACTGAAAAACATCAATTTAGCTGATCTGCGCTTTAGAAAATTTCCATTACAGTATTAACAAATTCAAGTAACCAGTGAATTTCAAATAAATATTACTTTCTTATATAAAAACTTATACTGAAAAGCATCAATCTTATTGATCTGTGCTAAAGTAAAATTTTCATGTTATTGCATTATTAACATGCATTTCAAAAAAATAGCACTTTCTTAGATTTAGAGTCAAAGTTTATTTTCTTGCAAACTGTATAATAACTAAGTGAGCAAGGTACCGCTTATACTGAAAAACATCAATTTTGCTGATCTGCGCTTTAGAAAATTTCCATTACAGTATTAACAAATTCAAGTAATCAATGAATTTCATATAAATATTACTTTCTTAGAGTAAGACTTATACTGAAAAACATCAATATTATTGATCTGTGCTAAAGTAAAATTTTCATGATATTGCATTATTAACATGCATTTCAAAAAAATAGCACTTATTTAGATTTAGAGTCAAAGTTTATCTTCTTGCGAATTGTATATTAGTTATGTGAGCAAGGTACCGCTTATACTGAAAAACATCCATTTTGCTGATCTGCGCTTTAGAAAATTTCCATTACAGTATTAACAAATTCAAGTAACCAGTGAATTTCAAATAAATATTACTTTCTTAGAGTAAGACTTATACTGAAAAACATCAATCTTATTGATCTGTGCTAAAGTAAAATTTTCATGTTATTGCATTATTAACATGCATTTCAAAAAAATAGCACTTTCTTAGATTTAGAGTCAAAGTTTATTTTCTTGCAAATTGTATATTAATTATATGAGCAAGGTGCCGCTTATACTGAAAAACATCAATTTTGCGCATATGCGCTTAAGAAAATTTCCATTACAGTAATAGCAAATTCAAGTAACCAGTGAATTTCAAATAAATATTACTTTCTTATATAAAGATTTATACTGAAAAACATCAATCTTACTGATCTTTGCTAAAGTAAAATTTTCATGTTATTTCATTATTAACATGCATTTCAAAAAACTAGCACTTTCTTAGATTTATAGTCAAAGTTTATTTTCTTGCAAACTGTATAATAACTAAGTGAGCAAGGTACCGCTTATACTGAAAAACATCAATTTTGCTGATCTGCGCTTAAGAAAATTTCCATTTCATTAACAAATTCAAGTAACCAGTGAATTTCAAATAAATATTACTTTCTTATATAAAGACTTATACTGAAAAACATCAACCTTACTGATCTGTGCTAAAGTAAAATTTTCATGTTATTGCATTATTAACATGCATTTCAAAAAAAAATCACTTTCTTAGATTTAGAGTCAAAGTTTATTTTCTTGCAAATTGTATATTAATTATGTGAGCAAGGTACCGCTTATACTGAAAAACATCAATTTTGCTCATATGCGCTTTAGAAAATTTCCATTACAGTCTTAACAAATTCAAGTAACCAGTGAATTTCAAATAAATATTACTTTCTTAGAGTAAGACTTATACTGAAAAACATCAATCTTATTGATCTGTGCTAAAGTAAAATTTTCATGTTATTGCATTATTAACATGCATTTCAAAAAAATAGCACTTTCTTAGATTTAGAGTCAAAGTTTATTTTCTTGCAAATTGTATATTAATTATATGAGCAAGGTGCCGCTTATACTGAAAAACATCAATTTTGCTCATATGCGCTTAAGAAAATTTCCATTACAGTAATAGCAAATTCAAGTAACCAGTGAATTTCAAATAAATATTACTTTCTTATATAAAGATTTATACTGAAAAACATCAATCTTACTGATCTGTGCCAAAGTAAAATTTTCATGTTATTTCATTATTAACATGCATTTCAAAAAACTAGCACTTTCTTAGATTTATAGTCAAAGTTTATTTTCTTGCAAATTGTATAATAATTAAGTGAGCAAGGTACCGCTTATACTGAAAAACATCAATTTTGCTGATCTGCGCTTAAGTAAATTTCCATTTCATTAACAAATTCAAGTAACCAGTGAATTTCAAACAAATATTGCTTTCTTATATAAAAACTTATACTGAAAAACATCAATTTTATTGATCTGTGCTAAAGTAAAATTTTCATGTTATTGCATTATTAACATGCATTTCATAAAACTAGCACTTTCTTAGATTTAGAGTCAAAGTTTATTTTCTTGCAAATTGTATATTAATTATGTGAGCAAGGTACCGCTTATACTGAAAAACATCAATTTAGCTGATCTGCGCTTTAGATAATTTCCATTACAGTATTAACAAATTCAAGTAACCAGTGAATTTCAAATAAATATTACTTTCTTAGAGTAAGACTTATTCTGAAAAACATCAATCTTATTGATCTGTGCTAAAGTAAAATTTTCATGTTATTGCATTATTAACATGCATTTCTAAAAACTAACACTTTATTAGATTTATAGTCAAAGTTTATTTTCTTGCAAATTGTATATTAATTATGTGAGCAAGGTACCGCTTATACTGAAAAACATCAAATTTGCTCATCTGCGCTTAAGAAAATTTCCATTACAGTAATAGAAAATTCAAGTAACCAGTGAATTTCAAATAAATATTACTTTCTTATATAAAGACTTATACTGAAAAACATCAATCTTACTGATCTGTGCTAAAGTAAAATTTTCATGTTATTGTATTATTAACATGCATTTCATAAAACTAGCACTTTCTTAGATTTAGAGTCAAAGTTTATTTTCTTGCAAATTGTATATTAATTATGTGAGCAAGGTACCGCTTATACTGAAAAACATCAATTTAGCTGATCTGCGCTTAAGAAAATTTCCATTACAGTAATAGCAAATTCAAGTAACCAGTGAATTTCAAATAAATATTGCTTTCTTATATAAAAACTTATACTGAAAAACATCAATCTTATTGATCTGTGCTAAAGTAAAATTTTCATGTTATTGTATTATTAACATGCATTTCAAAAAAATAGCACTTTCTTAGATTTAGAGTCAAAGTTTATTTTCTTGCAAATTGTATATTATTTATGTGAGCAAGGTACCGCTTATACTGAAAAACATCAATTTTGCTCATCTGCGCTTAAGAAAATTTCCATTCCAGTAATAGCAAATTCAAGTAACCAGTGAATTTCAAATAAATATTACTTTCTTATATAAAGACTTATACTGAAAAACATCAATCTTACTGATCTGTGCTAAAGTAAAATTTTCATGTTATTGCATTATTAACATGCATTTCAAAAAACTAGCACTTTCTTAGATTTAGAGTCAGAGTTTATCTTTTTGCGAACTGTAGATTAGTTATGTGAGCAAGGTACCGCTTATACTGAAAAACATCAATTTTGCTCATCTGCGCTTAAGAAAATTTCCATTCCAGTAATAGCAAATTCAAGTAACCAGTGAATTTCAAATAAATATTACTTTCTTATATAAAGACTTATACTGAAAAACATCAATCTTACTGATCTGTGCTAAAGTAAAATTTTCATGTTATTGCATTATTAACATGCATTTCAAAAAACTAGCACTTTCTTAGATTTAGAGTCAGAGTTTATCTTTTTGCGAACTGTATATTAGTTATGTGAGCAAGGTACCGCTTATACTGAAAAACATCAATTTTGCTCATCTGCGCTTAAGAAAATTTCCATTCCAGTAATAGCAAATTCAAGTAACCAGTGAATTTCAAATACATATTACTTACTTAGAGTGAGACTTATACTGAAAAACATCAATCTTATTGATCTGTGCTAAAGTAAAATATTCATGTTATTGCATTATTAACATGCATTTCAAAAAAATAGCACTTTCTTAGATTTAGAGTCAGAGTTTATCTTTTTGCGAACTGTATATTAGTTATGTGAGCAAGGTACCGCTTATACTGAAAAACATCAATTTTGCTCATCTGCGCTTAAGAAAATTTCCATTCCAGTAATAGCAAATTCAAGTAACCAGTGAATTTCAAATAAATATTACTTTCTTATATAAAGACTTATACTGAAAAACATCAATCTTACTGATCTGTGCTAAAGTAAAATTTTCATGTTATTGCATTATTAACATGCATTTCAAAAAACTAGCACTTTCTTAGATTTAGAGTCAAAGTTTATTTTCTTGCAAATTGTATATTAATTATGTGAGCAAGGTACCGCTTATACTGAAAAACATCAATTTTGCTCATCTGCGTTTAAGAAAATTTCCATTACAGTAATAGCAAATTCAAGTAACCAGTGAATTTCAAATAAATATTACTTTCTTATATAAAGACTTATACTGAAAAACATCAATCTTACTGATCTGTGCTAAAGTAAAATTTTCATGTTATTTCATTATTAACATGCATTTCAAAAAACTAGCACTTTCTTAGATTTATAGTCAAAGTTTATTTTCTTGCAAATTGTATAATAACTAAGTGAGCAAGGTACCGCTTATACTGAAAAACATCAATTTTGCTGATCTGCGCTTAAGAAAATTTCTATTTCATTAACAAATTCAAGTAACCAGTGAATTTCAAATAAATATTACTTTCTTATATAAAGACTTATACTGAAAAACATCAACCTTACTGATCTGTGCTAAAGTAAAATTTTCATGTTATTGCATTATTAACATGCATTTAAAAAAAAAATCACTTTCTTAGATTTAGAGTCAAAGTTTATTTTCTTGCAAATTGTATATTAATTATGTGAGCAAGGTACCGCTTATACTGAAAAACATCAATTTAGCTGATCTGCGCTTTAGAAAATTTCCATTACAGTATTAACAAATTCAAGTAACCAGTGAATTTCAAATAAATATTGCTTTCTTATATAAAAACTTATACTGAAAAACATCAATCTTACTGATCTGTGCTAAAGTAAAATTTTCATGTTATTGCATTATTAACATGCATTTCATAAAACTAGCACTTTCTTAGATTTATAGTCAAAGTTTATTTTCTTGCAAATTGTATATTAATTATGTGAGCAAGGTACCGCTTATACTGAAAAACATCAAATTTGCTCATCTGCGCTTAAGAAAATTTCCATTACAGTAATAGCAAATTCAAGTAACCAGTGAATTTCAAATAAATATTGCTTTCTTATATAAAAACTTATACTGAAAAACATCAATCTTATTGATCTGTGCTAAAGTAAAATTTTCATGTTATTGTATTATTAATATGCATTTCAAAAAAATAGCACTTTCTTAGATTTAGAGTCAAAGTTTATTTTCTTGCAAATTGTATATTAATTATGTGAGCAAGGTACCGCTTATACTGAAAAACATCAATTTTGCTCATCTGCGCTTAAGAAAATTTCCATTACAGTAATAGCAAATTCAAGTAACCAGTGAATTTCAAATGAATATTACTTTCTTATATAAAGACTTATACTGAAAAAAAATCAATCTTACTGATCTGTGTTAAAGTAAAATTTTCATGTTATTGCATTATTAACATGCATTTCAAAAAACTAGCACTTTCTTAGATTTAGAGTCAAAGTTTATTCTCTTGCAAATTGTATAATAATTAAGTGAGCAAGGTACCGTTTATACTGAAAACCATCAATTTTGCTGATCTGCGCTTTAGAAAATTTCCATTACAGTATTAACAAATTCAAGTAACCAGTGAATTTCAAATACATATTACTTTCTTAGAGTAAGACTTATACTGAAAAACATCAATCTTATTGATCTGTGCTAAAGTAAAATATTCATGTTATTGCATTATTAACATGCATTTCAAAAAAATAGCACTTTCTTAGATTTAGAGTCAGAGTTTATCTTTTTGCGAATTGTATATTAGTTATGTGAGCAAGGTACCGCTTATACTGAAAAACATCAATTTTGCTCATCTGCGCTTAAGAAAATTTCCATTCCAGTAATAGCAAATTCAAGTAACCAGTAAATTTCAAATAAATATTACTTTCTTATATAAAGACTTATACTGAAAAACATCAATCTTACTGATCTGTGCTAAAGTAAAATTTTCATGTTATTGCATTATTAACATGCATTTCAAAAAACTAGCACTTTCTTAGATTTAGAGTCAAAGTTTATTTTCTTGCAAATTGTATATTAATTATGTGAGCAAGGTACCGCTTATACTGAAAAACATCAAATTTGCTCATCTGCGCTTAAGAAAATTACCATTACAGTAATAGAAAATTCAAGTAACCAGTGAATTTCAAATAAATATTACTTTCTTATATAAAGACTTATACTGAAAAACATCAATCTTATTGATCTGTGCTAAAGTAAAATATTCATGTTATTGCATTATTAACATGCATTTCAAAAAAATAGCACTTTCTTAGATTTAGAGTCAGAGTTTATCTTTTTGCGAATTGTATATTAGTTATGTGAGCAAGGTACCGCTTATACTGAAAAACATCAATTTTGCTCATCTGCGCTTAAGAAAATTTCCATTCCAGTAATAGCAAATTCAAGTAACCAGTAAATTTCAAATAAATATTACTTTCTTATATAAAGACTTATACTGAAAAACATCAATCTTACTGATCTGTGCTAAAGTAAAATTTTCATGTTATTGCATTATTAACATGCATTTCAAAAAACTAGCACTTTCTTAGATTTAGAGTCAAAGTTTATTTTCTTGCAAATTGTATATTAATTATGTGAGCAAGGTACCGCTTATACTGAAAACCATCAATTTTGCTGATCTGCGCTTTAGAAAATTTCCATTACAGTATTAACAAATTCAAGTAACCAGTGAATTTCAAATACATATTACTTTCTTAGAGTAAGACTTATACTGAAAAACATCAATCTTATTGATCTGTGCTAAAGTAAAATATTCATGTTATTGCATTATTAACATGCATTTCAAAAAAATAGCACTTTCTTAGATTTAGAGTCAGAGTTTATCTTTTTGCGAATTGTATATTAGTTATGTGAGCAAGGTACCGCTTATACTGAAAAACATCAATTTTGCTCATCTGCGCTTAAGAAAATTTCCATTCCAGTAATAGCAAATTCAAGTAACCAGTAAATTTCAAATAAATATTACTTTCTTATATAAAGACTTATACTGAAAAACATCAATCTTACTGATCTGTGCTAAAGTAAAATTTTCATGTTATTGCATTATTAACATGCATTTCATAAAACTAGCACTTTCTTAGATTTAGAGTCAAAGTTTATTTTCTTGCAAATTGTATATTAATTATGTGAGCAAGGTACCGCTTATACTGAAAAACATCAATTTTGCTCATCTGCGCTTAAGAAAATTTCCATTACAGTAATAGCAAATTCAAGTAACCAGTGAATTTCAAATAAATATTACTTTCTTATATAAAGATTTATACTGAAAAACATCAATCTTACTGATCTGTGCCAAAGTAAAATTTTCATGTTATTTCATTATTAACATGCATTTCAAAAAACTAGCACTTTCTTAGATTTATAGTCAAAGTTTATTTTCTTGCAAATTGTATAATAATTAAGTGAGCAAGGTACCGCTTATACTGAAAAACATCAATTTTGCTGATCTGCGCTTAAGAAAATTTCCATTTCATTAACAAATTCAAGTAACCAGTGAATTTCAAATAAATATTGCTTTCTTATATAAAAACTTATACTGAAAAACATCAATTTTATTGATCTGTGCTAAAGTAAAATTTTCATGTTATTGCATTATTAACATGCATTTCATAAAACTAGCACTTTCTTAGATTTAGAGTCAAAGTTTATTTTCTTGCAATTTGTATATTAATTATGTGAGCAAGGTACCGCTTATACTGAAAAACATCAATTTAGCTGATCTGCGCTTTAGAAAATTTCCATTACAGTATTAACAAATTCAAGTAACCAGTGAATTTCAAATAAATATTACTTTCTTAGAGTAAGACTTATTCTGAAAAACATCAATCTTTTTGATCTGTGCTAAAGTAAAATTTTCATGTTATTGCATTATTAACATGCATTTCAAAAAACTAACACTTTCTTAGATTTATAGTCAAAGTTTATTTTCTTGCAAATTGTATATTAATTATGTGAGCAAGGTACCGCTTATACTGAAAAACATCAAATTTGCTCATCTGCGCTTAAGAAAATTTCCATTACAGTAATAGAAAATTCAAGTAACCAGTGAATTTCAAATAAATATTACTTTCTTATATAAAGACTTATACTGAAAAACATCAATCTAACTGATCTGTGCTAAAGTAAAATTTTCATGTTATTGCATTATTAACATGCATTTCATAAAACTAGCACTTTCTTAGATTTAGAGTCAAAGTTTATTTTCTTGCAAATTGTATATTAATTATGTGAGCAAGGTACCGCTTATACTGAAAAACATCAATTTTGCTCATCTGCGCTTAAGAAAATTTCCATTACAGTAATAGCAAATTCAAGTAACCAGTGAATTTCAAATAAATATTGCTTTCTTATATAAAAACTTATACTGAAAAACATCAATCTTATTGATCTGTGCTAAAGTAAAATTTTCATGTTATTGTATTATTAACATGCATTTCAAAAAAATAGCACTTTCTTAGATTTAGAGTCAAAGTTTATTTTCTTGCAAATTGTATATTAATTATGTGAGCAAGGTACCGCTTATACTGAAAAACATCAATTTTGCTCATCTGCGCTTAAGAAAATTTCCATTACAGTAATAGCAAATTCAAGTAACCAGTGAATTTCAAATGAATATTACTTTCTTATATAAAGACTTATACTGAAAAAAAATCAATCTTACTGATCTGTGTTAAAGTAAAATTTTCATGTTATTGCATTATTAACATGCATTTCAAAAAACTAGCACTTTCTTAGATTTAGAGTCAAAGTTTATTTTCTTGCAAATTGTATATTAATTATGTGAGCAAGGTACCGCTTATACTGAAAAACATCAATTTAGCTGATCTGCGCTTTAGAAAATTTCCATTACAGTATTAACAAATTCAAGTAACCAGTGAATTTCAAATAAATATTGCTTTCTTATATAAAAACTTATACTGAAAAACATCAATCTTACTGATCTGTGCTAAAGTAAAATTTTCATGTTATTGCATTATTAACATGCATTTCAAAAAACTAGCACTTTCTTAGATTTAGAGTCAAAGTTTATTTTCTTGCAAATTGTATATTAATTATGTGAGCAAGGTACCGCTTATACTGAAAAACATCAATTTTGCTCATCTGCGCTTAAGAAAATTTCCATTACAGTAATAGCAATTTCAAGTAACCAGTGAATTTCAAATAAATATTGCTTTCTTATATAAAAACTTATACTGAAAAACATCAATCTTATTGATCTGTGCTAAAGTAAAATTTTCATGTTATTGTATTATTAACATGCATTTCAAAAAAATAGCACTTTCTTAGATTTAGAGTCAAAGTTTATTTTCTTGCAAATTGTATATTAATTATGTGAGCAAGGTACCGCTTATACTGAAAAACATCAATTTTGCTCATCTGCGCTTAAGAAAATTTCCATTACAGTAATAGCAAATTCAAGTAACCAGTGAATTTCAAATGAATATTACTTTCTTATATAAAGACTTATACTGAAAAAAAATCAATCTTACTGATCTGTGTTAAAGTAAAATTTTCATGTTATTGCATTATTAACATGCATTTCAAAAAACTAGCACTTTCTTAGATTTAGAGTCAAAGTTTATTCTCTTGCAAATTGTATAATAATTAAGTGAGCAAGGTACCGTTTATACTGAAAACCATCAATTTTGCTGATCTGCGCTTTAGAAAATTTCCATTACAGTATTAACAAATTCAAGTAACCAGTGAATTTCAAATACATATTACTTTCTTAGAGTGAGACTTATACTGAAAAACATCAATCTTATTGATCTGTGCTAAAGTAAAATATTCATGTTATTGCATTATTAACATGCATTTCAAAAAAATAGCACTTTCTTAGATTTAGAGTCAGAGTTTATCTTTTTGCGAATTGTATATTAGTTATGTGAGCAAGGTACCGCTTATACTGAAAAACATCAATTTTGCTCATCTGCGCTTAAGAAAATTTCCATTCCAGTAATAGCAAATTCAAGTAACCAGTGAATTTCAAATAAATATTACTTTCTTATATAAAGACTTATACTGAAAAACATCAATCTTACTGATCTGTGCTAAAGTAAAATTTTCATGTTATTGCATTATTAACATGCATTTCAAAAAACTAGCACTTTCTTAGATTTAGAGTCAAAGTTTATTTTCTTGCAAATTGTATATTAATTATGTGAGCAAGGTACCGCTTATACTGAAAAACATCAATTTTGCTCATCTGCGTTTAAGAAAATTTCCTTTACAGTAATAGCAAATTCCAGTAACCAGTGAATTTCAAATAAATATTACTTTCTTATATAAAGACTTATACTGAAAAACATCAATCTTACTGATCTGTGCTAAAGTAAAATTTTCATGTTATTTCATTATTAACATGCATTTCAAAAAACTAGCACTTTCTTAGATTTATAGTCAAAGTTTATTTTCTTGCAAATTGTATAATAACTAAGTGAGCAAGGTACCGCTTATACTGAAAAACATCAATTTTGCTGATCTGCGCTTAAGAAAATTTCCATTTCACTAACAAATTCAAGTAACCAGTGAATTTCAAATAAATATTACTTTCTTATATAAAGACTTATACTGAAAAACATCAACCTTACTGATCTGTGCTAAAGTAAAATTTTCATGTTATTGCATTATTAACATGCATTTCAAAAAAAAATCACTTTCTTAGATTTAGAGTCAAAGTTTATTTTCTTGCAAATTGTATATTAATTATGTGAGCAAGGTACCGCTTATACTGAAAAACATCAATTTAGCTGATCTGCGCTTTAGAAAATTTCCATTACAGTATTAACAAATTCAAGTAACCAGTGAATTTCAAATAAATATTGCTTTCTTATATAAAAACTTATACTGAAAAACATCAATCTTACTGATCTGTGCTAAAGTAAAATTTTCATGTTATTGCATTATTAACATGCATTTCATAAAACTAGCACTTTCTTAGATTTATAGTCAAAGTTTATTTTCTTGCAAATTGTATATTAATTATGTGAGCAAGGTACCGCTTATACTGAAAAACATCAAATTTGCTCATCTGCGCTTAAGAAAATTTCCATTACAGTAATAGCAAATTCAAGTAACCAGTGAATTTCAAATAAATATTGCTTTCTTATATAAAAACTTATACTGAAAAACATCAATCTTATTGATCTGTGCTAAAGTAAAATTTTCATGTTATTGTATTATTAACATGCATTTCAAAAAAATAGCACTTTCTTAGATTTAGAGTCAAAGTTTATTTTCTTGCAAATTGTATATTAATTATGTGAGCAAGGTACCGCTTATACTGAAAAACATCAATTTTGCTCATCTGCGCTTAAGAAAATTTCCATTACAGTAATAGCAAATTCAAGTAACCAGTGAATTTCAAATGAATATTACTTTCTTATATAAAGACTTATACTGAAAAAAAATCAATCTTACTGATCTGTGTTAAAGTAAAATTTTCATGTTATTGCATTATTAACATGCATTTCAAAAAACTAGCACTTTCTTAGATTTAGAGTCAAAGTTTATTCTCTTGCAAATTTTATAATAATTAAGTGAGCAAGGTACCGTTTATACTGAAAACCATCAATTTTGCTGATCTGCGCTTTAGAAAATTTCCATTACAGTATTAACAAATTCAAGTAACCAGTGAATTTCAAATACATATTACTTTCTTAGAGTAAGACTTATACTGAAAAACATCAATCTTATTGATCTGTGCTAAAGTAAAATATTCATGTTATTGCATTATTAACATGCATTTCAAAAAAATAGCACTTTCTTAGATTTAGAGTCAGAGTTTATCTTTTTGCGAATTGTATATTAGTTATGTGAGCAAGGTACCGCTTATACTGAAAAACATCAATTTTGCTCATCTGCGCTTAAGAAAATTTCCATTCCAGTAATAGCAAATTCAAGTAACCAGTGAATTTCAAATAAATATTACTTTCTTATATAAAGACTTATACTGAAAAACATCAATCTTACTGATCTGTGCTAAAGTAAAATTTTCATGTTATTGCATTATTAACATGCATTTCAAAAAACTAGCACTTTCTTAGATTTAGAGTCAAAGTTTATTTTCTTGCAAATTGTATATTAATTATGTGAGCAAGGTACCGCTTATACTGAAAAACATCAATTTTGCTCATCTGCGTTTAAGAAAATTTCCATTACAGTAATAGCAAATTCAAGTAACCAGTGAATTTCAAATAAATATTACTTTCTTATATAAAGACTTATACTGAAAAACATCAATCTTACTGATCTGTGCTAAAGTAAAATTTTCATGTTATTTCATTATTAACATGCATTTCAAAAAACTAGCACTTTCTTAGATTTATAGTCAAAGTTTATTTTCTTGCAAATTGTATAATAATTATGTGAGCAAGGTACCGCTTATACTGAAACACATCAATTTAGCTGATCTGCGCTTTAGAAAATTTCCATTACAGTATTAACAAATTCAAGTAACCAGTGAATTTCAAATAAATATTGCTTTCTTATATAAAAACTTATACTGAAAAACATCAATCTTACTGATCTGTGCTAAAGTAAAATTTTCATGTTATTGCATTATTAACATGCATTTCAAAAAACTAGCACTTTCTTAGATTTATAGTCAAAGTTTATTTTCTTGCAAATTGTATAATAACTAAGTGAGCAAGGTACCGCTTATACTGAAAAACATCAATTTTGCTGATCTGCGCTTAAGAAAATTTCCATTTCATTAACAAATTCAAGTAACCAGTGAATTTCAAATAAATATTACTTTCTTATATAAAGACTTATACTGAAAAACATCAACCTTACTGATCTGTGCTAAAGTAAAATTTTCATGTTATTGCATTATTAACATGCATTTCAAAAAAAAATCACTTTCTTAGATTTAGAGTCAAAGTTTATTTTCTTGCAAATTGTATATTAATTATGTGAGCAAGGTACCGCTTATACTGAAAAACATCAATTTAGCTGATCTGCGCTTTAGAAAATTTCCATTACAGTATTAACAAATTCAAGTAACCAGTGAATTTCAAATAAATATTGCTTTCTTATATAAAAACTTATACTGAAAAACATCAATCTTATTGATCTGTGCTAAAGTAAAATTTTCATGTTATTGTATTATTAATATGCATTTCAAAAAAATAGCACTTTCTTAGATTTAGAGTCAAAGTTTATTTTCTTGCAAATTGTATATTAATTATGTGAGCAAGGTACCGCTTATACTGAAAAACATCAATTTTGCTCATCTGCGCTTAAGAAAATTTCCATTACAGTAATAGCAAATTCAAGTAACCAGTGAATTTCAAATGAATATTACTTTCTTATATAAAGACTTATACTGAAAAAAAATCAATCTTACTGATCTGTGTTAAAGTAAAATTTTCATGTTATTGCATTATTAACATGCATTTCAAAAAACTAGCACTTTCTTAGATTTAGAGTCAAAGTTTATTCTCTTGCAAATTGTATAATAATTAAGTGAGCAAGGTACCGTTTATACTGAAAACCATCAATTTTGCTGATCTGCGCTTTAGAAAATTTCCATTACAGTATTAACAAATTCAAGTAACCAGTGAATTTCAAATACATATTACTTTCTTAGAGTAAGACTTATACTGAAAAACATCAATCTTATTGATCTGTGCTAAAGTAAAATATTCATGTTATTGCATTATTAACATGCATTTCAAAAAAATAGCACTTTCTTAGATTTAGAGTCAGAGTTTATCTTTTTGCGAATTGTATATTAGTTATGTGAGCAAGGTACCGCTTATACTGAAAAACATCAATTTTGCTCATCTGCGCTTAAGAAAATTTCCATTCCAGTAATAGCAAATTCAAGTAACCAGTAAATTTCAAATAAATATTACTTTCTTATATAAAGACTTATACTGAAAAACATCAATCTTACTGATCTGTGCTAAAGTAAAATTTTCATGTTATTGCATTATTAACATGCATTTCAAAAAACTAGCACTTTCTTAGATTTAGAGTCAAAGTTTATTTTCTTGCAAATTGTATATTAATTATGTGAGCAAGGTACCGCTTATACTGAAAAACATCAATTTTGCTCATCTGCGATTAAGAAAATTTCCATTACAGTAATAGCAAATTCAAAAAACCAGTGAATTTCAAATAAATATTACTTTCTTATATAAAGACTTATACTGAAAAAAAATCAATCTTACTGATCTGTGCTAAAGTAAAATTTTCATGTTATTGCATTATTAACATGCATTTCAAAAAACTAGCACTTTCTTAGATTTAGAGTCAAAGTTTATTCTCTTGCAAATTGTATATTAATTATGTGAGCAAGGTACCGCTTATACTGAAAAACATCAAATTTGCTCATCTGCGCTTAAGAAAATTACCATTACAGTAATAGAAAATTCAAGTAACCAGTGAATTTCAAATAAATATTACTTTCTTATATAAATACTTATACTGAAAAACATCAATCTTACTGATCTGTGCTAAAGTAAAATTTTCATGTTATTGCATTATTAACATGCATTTCATAAAACTAGCACTTTCTTAGATTTAGAGTCAAAGTTTATTTTCTTGCAAATTGTATATTAATTATGTGAGCAAGGTACCGCTTATACTGAAAAACTTCAATTTTGCTCATCTGCGCTTAAGAAAATTTCCATTACAGTAATAGCAAATTCAAGTAACCAGTGAATTTCAAATAAATATTACTTTCTTATATAAAGATTTATACTGAAAAACATCAATCTTACTGATCTGTGCCAAAGTAAAATTTTCATGTTATTTCATTATTAACATGCATTTCAAAAAACTAGCACTTTCTTAGATTTATAGTCAAAGTTTATTTTCTTGCAAATTGTATAATAATTAAGTGAGCAAGGTACCGCTTATACTGAAAAACATCAATTTTGCTGATCTGCGCTTAAGAAAATTTCCATTTCATTAACAAATTCAAGTAACCAGTGAATTTCAAATAAATATTGCTTTCTTATATAAAAACTTATACTGAAAAACATCAATTTTATTGATCTGTGCTAAAGTAAAATTTTCATGTTATTGCATTATTAACATGCATTTCATAAAACTAGCACTTTCTTAGATTTAGAGTCAAAGTTTATTTTCTTGCAATTTGTATATTAATTATGTGAGCAAGGTACCGCTTATACTGAAAAACATCAATTTAGCTGATCTGCGCTTTAGAAAATTTCCATTACAGTATTAACAAATTCAAGTAACCAGTGAATTTCAAATAAATATTACTTTCTTAGAGTAAGACTTATTCTGAAAAACATCAATCTTATTGATCTGTGCTAAAGTAAAATTTTCATGTTATTGCATTATTAACATGCATTTCAAAAAGCTAACACTTTCTTAGATTTATAGTCAAAGTTTATTTTCTTGCAAATTGTATATTAATTATGTGAGCAAGGTACCGCTTATACTGAAAAACATCAAATTTGCTCATCTGCGCTTAAGAAAATTTCCATTACAGTAATAGAAAATTCAAGTAACCAGTGAATTTCAAATAAATATTACTTTCTTATATAAAGACTTATACTGAAAAACATCAATCTAACTGATCTGTGCTAAAGTAAAATTTTCATGTTATTGCATTATTAACATGCATTTCATAAAACTAGCACTTTCTTAGATTTAGAGTCAAAGTTTATTTTCTTGCAAATTGTATATTAATTATGTGAGCAAGGTACCGCTTATACTGAAAAACATCAATTTTGCTCATCTGCGCTTAAGAAAATTTCCATTACAGTAATAGCAAATTTAAGTAACCAGTGAATTTCAAATAAATATTGCTTTCTTATATAAACACTTATACTGAAAAACATCAATCTTATTGATCTGTGCTAAAGTAAAATTTTCATGTTATTGTATTATTAACATGCATTTCAAAAAAATAGCACTTTCTTAGATTTAGAGTCAAAGTTTATTTTCTTGCAAATTGTATATTAATTATGTGAGCAAGGTACCGCTTATACTGAAAAACATCAATTTTGCTCATCTGCGCTTAAGAAAATTTCCATTACAGTAATAGCAAATTCAAGTAACCAGTGAATTTCAAATGAATATTACTTTCTTATATAAAGACTTATACTGAAAAAAAATCAATCTTACTGATCTGTGTTAAAGTAAAATTTTCATGTTATTGCATTATTAACATGCATTTCAAAAAACTAGCACTTTCTTAGATTTAGAGTCAAAGTTTATTTTCTTGCAAATTGTATATTAATTATGTGAGCAAGGTACCGCTTATACTGAAAAACATCAATTTAGCTGATCTGCGCTTTAGAAAATTTCCATTACAGTATTAACAAATTCAAGTAACCAGTGAATTTCAAATAAATATTGCTTTCTTATATAAAAACTTATACTGAAAAACATCAATCTTACTGATCTGTGCTAAAGTAAAATTTTCATGTTATTGCATTATTAACATGCATTTCAAAAAACTAGCACTTTCTTAGATTTAGAGTCAAAGTTTATTTTCTTGCAAATTGTATATTAATTATGTGAGCAAGGTACCGCTTATACTGAAAAACATCAATTTTGCTCATCTGCGCTTAAGAAAATTTCCATTACAGTAATAGCAAATTCAAGTAACCAGTGAATTTCAAATAAATATTGCTTTCTTATATAAAAACTTATACTGAAAAACATCAATCTTATTGATCTGTGCTAAAGTAAAATTTTCATGTTATTGTATTATTAACATGCATTTCAATAAAATAGCACTTTCTTAGATTTAGAGTCAAAGTTTATTTTCTTGCAAATTGTATATTAATTATGTGAGCAAGGTACCGCTTATACTGAAAAACATCAATTTTGCTCATCTGCGCTTAAGAAAATTTCCATTACAGTAATAGCAAATTCAAGTAACCAGTGAATTTCAAATGAATATTACTTTCTTATATAAAGACTTATACTGAAAAAAAATCAATCTTACTGATCTGTGTTAAAGTAAAATTTTCATGTTATTGCATTATTAACATGCATTTCAAAAAACTAGCACTTTCTTAGATTTAGAGTCAAAGTTTATTCTCTTGCAAATTGTATAATAATTAAGTGAGCAAGGTACCGTTTATACTGAAAACCATCAATTTTGCTGATCTGCGCTTTAGAAAATTTCCATTACAGTATTAACAAATTCAAGTAACCAGTGAATTTCAAATACATATTACTTTCTTAGAGTGAGACTTATACTGAAAAACATCAATCTTATTGATCTGTGCTAAAGTAAAATATTCATGTTATTGCATTATTAACATGCATTTCAAAAAAATAGCACTTTCTTAGATTTAGAGTCAGAGTTTATCTTTTTGCGAATTGTATATTAGTTATGTGAGCAAGGTACCGCTTATACTGAAAAACATCAATTTTGCTCATCTGCGCTTAAGAAAATTTCCATTCCAGTAATAGCAAATTCAAGTAACCAGTGAATTTCAAATAAATATTACTTTCTTATATAAAGACTTATACTGAAAAACATCAATCTTACTGATCTGTGCTAAAGTAAAATTTTCATGTTATTGCATTATTAACATGCATTTCAAAAAACTAGCACTTTCTTAGATTTAGAGTCAAAGTTTATTTTCTTGCAAATTGTATATTAATTATGTGAGCAAGGTACCGCTTATACTGAAAAACATCAATTTTGCTCATCTGCGTTTAAGAAAATTTCCATTACAGTAATAGCAAATTCAAGTAACCAGTGAATTTCAAATAAATATTACTTTCTTATATAAAGACTTATACTGAAAAACATCAATCTTACTGATCTGTGCTAAAGTAAAATTTTCATGTTATTTCATTATTAACATGCATTTCAAAAAACTAGCACTTTCTTAGATTTATAGTCAAAGTTTATTTTCTTGCAAATTGTATAATAACTAAGTGAGCAAGGTACCGCTTATACTGAAAAACATCAATTTTGCTGATCTGCGCTTAAGAAAATTTCCATTTCATTAACAAATTCAAGTAACCAGTGAATTTCAAATAAATATTACTTTCTTATATAAAGACTTATACTGAAAAACATCAACCTTACTGATCTGTGCTAAAGTAAAATTTTCATGTTATTGCATTATTAACATGCATTTCAAAAAAAAATCACTTTCTTAGATTTAGAGTCAAAGTTTATTTTCTTGCAAATTGTATATTAATTATGTGAGCAAGGTACCGCTTATACTGAAAAACATCAATTTAGCTGATCTGCGCTTTAGAAAATTTCCATTACAGTATTAACAAATTCAAGTAACCAGTGAATTTCAAATAAATATTGCTTTCTTATATAAAAACTTATACTGAAAAACATCAATCTTACTGATCTGTGCTAAAGTAAAATTTTCATGTTATTGCATTATTAACATGCATTTCATAAAACTAGCACTTTCTTAGATTTATAGTCAAAGTTTATTTTCTTGCAAATTGTATATTAATTATGTGAGCAAGGTACCGCTTATACTGAAAAACATCAAATTTGCTCATCTGCGCTTAAGAAAATTTCCATTACAGTAATAGCAAATTCAAGTAACCAGTGAATTTCAAATAAATATTGCTTTCTTATATAAAAACTTATACTGAAAAACATCAATCTTATTGATCTGTGCTAAAGTAAAATTTTCATGTTATTGTATTATTAACATGCATTTCAAAAAAATAGCACTTTCTTAGATTTAGAGTCAAAGTTTATTTTCATCAATTTTGCTCATCTGCGCTTAAGAAAATTTCCATTACAGTAATAGCAAATTCAAGTAACCAGTGAATTTCAAATGAATATTACTTTCTTATATAAAGACTTATACTGAAAAAAAATCAATCTTACTGATCTGTGTTAAAGTAAAATTTTCATGCTATTGCATTATTAACATGCATTTCAAAAAACTAGCACTTTCTTAGATTTAGAGTCAAAGTTTATTCTCTTGCAAATTGTATAATAATTAAGTGAGCAAGGTACCGTTTATACTGAAAACCATCAATTTTGCTGATCTGCGCTTTAGAAAATTTCCATTACAGTATTAACAAATTCAAGTAACCAGTGAATTTCAAATACATATTACTTTCTTAGAGTAAGACTTATACTGAAAAACATCAATCTTATTGATCTGTGCTAAAGTAAAATATTCATGTAATTGCATTATTAACATGCATTTCAAAAAAATAGCACTTTCTTAGATTTAGAGTCAGAGTTTATCTTTTTGCGAATTGTATATTAGTTATGTGAGCAAGGTACCGCTTATACTGAAAAACATCAATTTTGCTCATCTGCGCTTAAGAAAATTTCCATTCCAGTAATAGCAAATTCAAGTAACCAGTGAATTTCAAATAAATATTACTTTCTTATATAAAGACTTATACTGAAAAACATCAATCTTACTGATCTGTGCTAAAGTAAAATTTTCATGTTATTGCATTATTAACATGCATTTCAAAAAACTAGCACTTTCTTAGATTTAGGGTCAAAGTTTATTTTCTTGCAAATTGTATATTAATTATGTGAGCAAGGTACCGCTTATACTGAAAAACATCAATTTTGCTCATCTGCGTTTAAGAAAATTTCCATTACAGTAATAGCAAATTCAAGTAACCAGTGAATTTCAAATAAATATTACTTTCTTATATAAAGACTTATACTGAAAAACATCAATCTTACTGATCTGTGCTAAAGTAAAATTTTCATGTTATTTCATTATTAACATGCATTTCAAAAAACTAGCACTTTCTTAGATTTATAGTCAAAGTTTATTTTCTTGCAAATTGTATAATAACTAAGTGAGCAAGGTACCGCTTATACTGAAAAACATCAATTTTGCTGATCTGCGCTTAAGAAAATTTCCATTTCATTAACAAATTCAAGTAACCAGTGAATTTCAAATAAATATTACTTTCTTATATAAAGACTTATACTGAAAAACATCAACCTTACTGATCTGTGCTAAAGTAAAATTTTCATGTTATTGCATTATTAACATGCATTTCAAAAAAAAATCACTTTCTTAGATTTAGAGTCAAAGTTTATTTTCTTGCAAATTGTATATTAATTATGTGAGCAAGGTACCGCTTATACTGAAAAACATCAATTTAGCTGATCTGCGCTTTAGAAAATTTCCATTACAGTATTAACAAATTCAAGTAACCAGTGAATTTCAAATAAATATTGCTTTCTTATATAAAAACTTATACTGAAAAACATCAATCTTACTGATCTGTGCTAAAGTAAAATTTTCATGTTATTGCATTATTAACATGCATTTCATAAAACTAGCACTTTCTTAGATTTATAGTCAAAGTTTATTTTCTTGCAAATTGTATATTAATTATGTGAGCAAGGTACCGCTTATACTGAAAAACATCAAATTTGCTCATCTGCGCTTAAGAAAATTTCCATTACAGTAATAGCAAATTCAAGTAACCAGTGAATTTCAAATAAATATTGCTTTCTTATATAAAAACTTATACTGAAAAACATCAATCTTATTGATCTGTGCTAAAGTAAAATTTTCATGTTATTGTATTATTAACATGCATTTCAAAAAAATAGCACTTTCTTAGATTTAGAGTCAAAGTTTATTTTCTTGCAAATTGTATATTAATTATGTGAGCAAGGTACCGCTTATACTGAAAAACATCAATTTTGCTCATCTGCGCTTAAGAAAATTTCCATTACAGTAATAGCAAATTCAAGTAACCAGTGAATTTCAAATGAATATTACTTTCTTATATAAAAACTTATACTGAAAAAAAATCAATCTTACTGATCTGTGTTAAAGTAAAATTTTCATGTTATTGCATTATTAACATGCATTTCAAAAAACTAGCACTTTCTTAGATTTAGAGTCAAAGTTTATTCTCTTGCAAATTGTATAATAATTAAGTGAGCAAGGTACCGTTTATACTGAAAACCATCAATTTTGCTGATCTGCGCTTTAGAAAATTTCCATTACAGTATTAACAAATTCAAGTAACCAGTGAATTTCAAATACATATTACTTTCTTAGAGTAAGACTTATACTGAAAAACATCAATCTTATTGATCTGTGCTAAAGTAAAATCTTCATGTTATTGCATTATTAACATGCATTTCAAAAAAATAGCACTTTCTTAGATTTAGAGTCAGAGTTTATCTTTTTGCGAATTGTATATTAGTTATGTGAGCAAGGTACCGCTTATACTGAAAAACATCAATTTTGCTCATCTGCGCTTAAGAAAATTTCCATTCCAGTAATAGCAAATTCAAGTAACCAGTGAATTTCAAATAAATATTACTTTCTTATATAAAGACTTATACTGAAAAACATCAATCTTACTGATCTGTGCTAAAGTAAAATTTTCATGTTATTGCATTATTAACATGCATTTCAAAAAACTAGCACTTTCTTAGATTTAGAGTCAAAGTTTATTTTCTTGCAAATTGTATATTAATTATGTGAGCAAGGTACCGCTTATACTGAAAAACATCAATTTTGCTCATCTGCGTTTAAGAAAATTTCCATTACAGTAATAGCAAATTCAAGTAACCAGTGAATTTCAAATAAATATTACTTTCTTATATAAAGACTTATACTGAAAAAAAATCAATCTTACTGATCTGTGCTAAAGTAAAATTTTCATGTTATTGCATTATTAACATGCATTTCAAAAAACTAGCACTTTCTTAGATTTAGAGTCAAAGTTTATTCTCTTGCAAATTGTATAATAATTAAGTGAGCAAGGTACCGTTTATACTGAAAAACATCAATTTTGCTGATCTGCGCTTTAGAAAATTTCCATTACAGTATTAACAAATTCAAGTAACCAGTGAATTTCAAATAAATATTACTTTCTTAGAGTAAGACTTATACTGAAAAACATCAATCTTATTGATCTGTGCTAAAGTAAAATATTCATGTTATTGCATTATTAACATGCATTTCAAAAAAATAGCACTTTCTTAGATTTAGAGTCAGAGTTTATCTTTTTGCGAATTGTATATTAGTTATGTGAGCAAGGTACCGCTTATACTGAAAAACATCAATTTTGCTCATCTGCGCTTAAGAAAATTTCCATTGCAGTAATAGCAAATTCAAGTAACCAGTGAATTTCAAATAAATATTACTTTCTTATATAAAGACTTATACTGAAAAACATCAATCTTACTGATCTGTGCTAAAGTAAAATTTTCATGTTATTGCATTATTAACATGCATTTCAAAAAACTAGCACTTTCTTAGATTTAGAGTCAAAGTTTATTTTCTTGCAAATTGTATATTAATTATGTGAGCAGGGTTCCGCTTATACTGAAAAACATCAATTTTGCTCATCTGCGCTTAAGAAAATTTCCATTACAGTAATAGCAAATTCAAGTAACCAGTGAATTTCAAATAAATATTGCTTTCTTATATAAAAACTTATACTGAAAAACATCAATCTTATTGATCTGTGCTAAAGTAAAATTTTCATGTTATTGTATTATTAACATGCATTTCAAAAAAATAGCACTTTCTTAGATTTAGAGTCAAAGTTTATTTTCTTGCAAATTGTATATTAAATATGTGAGCAAGGTACCGTTTATACTGAAAATTATCAAGTTTGCTCATCTGAGCTTAAGAAAATTTCCATTACAGTAATAGCAAATTCAAGTAACCAGTGAATTTCAGATAAATATTACTTTCTTATATAAAGACTTATACTGAAAAAAAATCAATCTTACTGATCTGTGCTAAAGTAAAATTTTCATGTTATTGCATTATTAACATGCATTTCAAAAAACTAGCACTTTCTTAGATTTAGAGTCAAAGTTTATTCTCTTGCAAATTGTATAATAATTAAGTGAGCAAGGTACCGTTTATACTGAAAACCATCAATTTTGCTGATCTGCGCTTTAGAAAATTTCCATTACAGTATTAACAAATTCAAGTAACCAGTGAATTTCAAATAAATATTACTTTCTTAGAGTAAGACTTATACTGAAAAACATCAATCTTATTGATCTGTGCTAAAGTCAAATATTCATGTTATTGCATTATTAACATGCATTTCAAAAAAATAGCACTTTCTTAGATTTAGAGTCAGAGTTTATCTTTTTGCGAATTGTATATTAGTTATGTGAGCAAGGTACCGCTTATACTGAAAAACATCAATTTTGCTCATCTGCGCTTAAGAAAATTTCCATTGCAGTAATAGCAAATTCAAGTAACCAGTGAATTTCAAATAAATATTACTTTCTTATATAAAGACTTATACTGAAAAACATCAATCTTACTGATCTGTGCTAAAGTAAAATTTTCATGTTATTGCATTATTAACATGCATTTCAAAAAACTAGCACTTTCTTAGATTTAGAGTCAAAGTTTATTTTCTTGCAAATTGTATATTAATTATGTGAGCAAGGTACTGCTTATACTGAAAAACATCAATTTTGCTGATCTGCGCTTAAGAAAATTTCCATTACAGTATTAGCAAATTCAAAAAACCAGTGAATTTCAAATAAATAGCACTTTCTTAGATTTAGACTTATACTGAAAAACATCAATCTTACTGATCTGTGCTAAGGTAAAATTTTCATTTTATTGCATTATTAACATGCATTTCAAAAAAATAGCACTTTCTTAGATTTAGAGTCAGAGTTTATCTTCTTGCGAATTGTATATTAATTATGTGAGCAAGGTACCGCTTATACTGAAAAACATCAATTTTGCTCATCTGCGCTTAAGAAAATTTCCATTGCAGTAATAGCAAATTCAAGTAACCAGTGAATTTCAAATAAATATTACTTTCTTATATAAAGACTTATACTGAAAAACATCAATCTTACTGATCTGTGCTAAAGTAAAATTTTCATGTTATTGCATTATTAACATGCATTTCAAAAAAATAGCACTTTCTTAGATTTAGAGTCAAAGTTTATTTTCTTGCGAATTGTATATTAGTTATGTGAGCAAGGTACCGCTTATACTGAAAAACATCAATTTTGCTGATCTGCGCGTTAGAAAATTTCCATTACACAATTAACAAATTCAAGTAACCAGTGAATTTCAAATAAATATTACTTTCTTAGAGTAAGACTTATACTGAAAAACATCAATCTTATTGATCTGTGCTAAAGTAAAATTTTCATGTTATTGCATTATTAACATGCATTTCAAAAAAATAGCACTTTCTTAGATTTAGAGTCAGAGTTTATCTTCTTGCAAATTGTATATTAATTATGTGAGCAAGGTACCGCTTATACTGAAAAACATCAATTTTGCTGATCTGCGCTTTAGAAAATTTCCATTACAGTATTAACAAATTCAAGTAACCAGTGAATTTCATATAAATATTACTTTCTTAGAGTAAGACTTATACTGAAAAACATCAATCTTATTGATCTGTGCTAAAGTAAAATTTTCATGTTATTGCATTATTAACATGCATTTCAAAAAAATAGCACTTATTTAGATTTAGAGTCAAAGTTTATCTTCTTGCGAATTGTATATTAGTTATGTGAGCAAGGTACCGCTTATACTGAAAACCATCAATTTTGCTGATCTGCGCTTTAGAAAATTTCCATTACAGTATTAACAAATTCAAGTAACCAGTGAACTTCAAATAAATATTACTTTCTTAGAGTAAGACTTATACTGAAAAACATCAATCTTATTGATCTGTGCTAAAGTAAAATTTTCATGTTATTGCATTATTAACATGCATTTCAAAAAATAGCACTTTCTTAGATTTAGAGTCAAAGTTTATTCTCTTGCAAATTGTATAATAATTAAGTGAGCAAGGTACCGTTTATATTGAAAACCATTAATTTTGCTGATCTGCGCTAATGGAAAATTTCCATTACAGTATAAACAAATTCAAATAACCAGTGCATTTCAATTAAACTTTCTTAGATTTAGACTTATACTGAAAAACATCAATTTCCAGTAGGGGAGTAACAAATTTTTATAACCAGCACATTTCGAACAAATAGCACTTTCTTAGATTCAAACTTAAAGTCGATTTTCTTGCGAATTGTATATTAGTTATATGAGCAAGGTACCGCTTATACTGAAAAACATCAATTTTGCTGATCTGCGCTTTAGAAAATTTCCAATATAGTATTAACAAATTCAAGTAACCAGTGATTTTCAAATAAATATTACTTTCTTATATAAAGACTTATACTGAAAAACATCAATGTTACTGATCTGTGCTAAAGGAAAATTTACATGTTTTTGCATTATTAACATGCATTTCAAAAAACTAGCACTTTCTTAGATATATAGTCAAAGTTTATTTTCTTGCAAATTGTATATTAATTATGTGAGCAAGGTACCGCTTATACTGAAAAACATCAAATTTGCTCATCTGCGCTTAAGAAAATTTCCATTACAGTAATAGCAAATTCAAGTAACCAGTGAATTTCAAATGAATATTACTTTCTTATATAAAGACTTATACTGAAAAAAAATCAATCTTACTGATCTGTGCTAAAGTAAAATTTTCATGTTATTGCATTATTAACATGCATTTCAAAAAACTAGCACTTTCTTAGATATATAGTCAAAGTTTATTTTCTTGCAAATTGTATATTAATTATGTGAGCAAGGTACCGCTTATACTGAAAAACATCAAATTTGCTCATCTGCGCTTAAGAAAATTTCCATTACAGTAATAGCAAATTCAAGTAACCAGTGAATTTCAAATGAATATTACTTTCTTATATAAAGACTTATACTGAAAAAAAATCAATCTTACTGATCTGTGCTAAAGTAAAATTTTCATGTTATTGCATTATTAACATGCATTTCAAAAAACTAGCACTTTCTTAGATTTAGAGTCAAAGTTTATTCTCTTGCAAATTGTATAATAATTAAGTGAGCAAGGTACCGTTTATACTGAAAACCATCAATTTTGCTGATCTGCGCTTTAGAAAATTTCCATTACAGTATTAACAAATTCAAGTAACCAGTGAATTTCAAATAAATATTACTGAAAAACATCAATGTTACTGATCTGTGCTAAAGTAAAATTTTCATGTTATTGCATTATTAACATGCATTTCAAAAAAATAGCACTTTCTTAGATTTAGAGTCAAAGTTTATTTTCTTGCGAATTGTATATTAGTTATGTGAGCAAGGTACCGCTTATACTGAAAAACATCAATTTTGCTGATCTGCGCGTTAGAAAATTTCCATTACACAATTAACAAATTCAAGTAACCAGTGAATTTCAAATAAATATTACTTTCTTAGAGTAAGACTTATACTGAAAAACATCAATCTTATTGATCTGTGCTAAAGTAAGATTTTCATGTTATTGCATTATTAACATGCATTTCAAAAAAATAGCACTTTCTTAGATTTAGAGTCAAAGTTTATCTTCTTGCGAATTGTATATTAGTTATGTGAGCAAGGTACCGCTTATACTGAAAAACATCCATTTTGCTGATCTGCGCTTTAGAAAATTTCCATTACAGTATTAACAAATTCAAGTAACCAGTGAATTTCAAATAAATATTACTGAAAAACATCAATGTTACTGATCTGTGCTAAAGTAAAATTTTCATGTTATTGCATTATTAACATGCATTTCAAAAAAATAGCACTTTCTTAGATTTAGAGTCAAAGTTTATTTTCTTGCGAATTGTATATTAGTTATGTGAGCAAGGTACCGCTTATACTGAAAAACATCAATTTTGCTGATCTGCGCGTTAGAAAATTTCCATTACACAATTAACAAATTCAAGTAACCAGTGAATTTCAAATAAATATTACTTTCTTAGAGTAAGACTTATACTGAAAAAAATCAATCTTATTGATCTGTGCTAAAGTAAAATATTCATGTTATTGCATTATTAACATGCATTTCAAAAAAATAGCACTTTCTTAGATTTAGAGTCAGAGTTTATCTTCTTGCGAATTGTATATTAATTATGTGAGCAAGGTACCGCTTATACTGAAAAACATCAATTTTGCTCATCTGCGCTTAAGAAACTTTCCATTACAGTAATAGCAAATTCAAGTAACCAGTGAATTTCAAATAAATATTACTTTCTTATATAAAGACTTATACTGAAAAACATCAATCTTATTGATCTGTGCTAAAGTAAAATTTTCATGTTATTGCATTATTAACATGCATTTCAAAAAAATAGCACTTTCTTAGATTTAGAGTCAGAGTTTATCTTCTTGCAAATTGTATATTAATTATGTGAGCAAGGTACCGCTTATACTGAAAAACATCAATTTTGCTGATCTGCGCTTTAGAAAATTTCCATTACAGTATTAACAAATTCAAGTAACCAGTGAATTTCATATAAATATTACTTTCTTAGAGTAAGACTTATACTGAAAAACATCAATATTATTGATCTGTGCTAAAGTAAAATTTTCATGTTATTGCATTATTAACATGCATTTTAAAAAAATAGCACTTATTTAGATTTAGAGTCAAAGTTTATCTTCTTGCGAATTGTATATTAGTTATGTGAGCAAGGTACCGCTTATACTGAAAAACATCCATTTTGCTGATCTGCGCTTTAGAAAATTTCCATTACAGTATTAACAAATTCAAGTAACCAGTGAATTTCATATAAATATTACTTTCTTAGAGTAAGACTTATACTGAAAAACATCAATATTATTGATATGTGCTAAAGTAAATATTTCAAGTAACCAGTGAATTTCAAATAAATATTACTTTCTTAGAGTAAGACTTATACTGAAAAACATCAATCTTATTGATCTGTGCTAAAGTAAAACTTTCATGTTATTGCATTATTAACATGCATTTCAAAAAAATAGCACTTTCTTAGATTTAGAGTCAAAGTTTATTTTCTTGCGAATTGTATATTAGTTATGTGAGCAAGGTACCGCTTATACTGAAAAACATCAATTTTGCTGATCTGCGCTTTAGAAAATTTCCATTACAGTATTAACAAATTCAAGTAACCAGTGAATTTCAAATAAATATTACTTTCTTAGAGTAAGACTTATACTGAAAAACATCAATCTTATTGATCTGTGCTAAAGTAAAATTTTCATGTTATTGCATTATTAACATGCATTTCAAAAAAATAGCACTTTCTTAGATTTAGAGTCAGAGTTTATCTTCTTGCAAATTGTATATTAATTATGTGAGCAAGGTACCGCTTATACTGAAAAACATCAATTTTGCTGATCTGCGCTTTAGAAAATTTCCATTACAGTATTAACAAATTCAAGTAACCAGTGAATTTCATATAAATATTACTTTCTTAGAGTAAGACTTATACTGAAAAACATCAATCTTATTGATCTGTGCTAAAGTAAAATTTTCATGTTATTGCATTATTAACATGCATTTCAAAAAAATAGCACTTATTTAGATTTAGAGTCAAAGTTTATCTTCTTGCGAATTGTATATTAGTTATGTGAGCAAGGTACCGCTTATACTGAAAACCATCCATTTTGCTGATCTGCGCTTTAGAAAATTTCCATTACAGTATTAACAAATTCAAGTAACCAGTGAACTTCAAATAAATATTACTTTCTTAGAGTAAGACTTATACTGAAAAACATCAATCTTATTGATCTGTGCTAAAGTAAAATTTTCATGTTATTGCATTATTAACATGCATTTCAAAAAATAGCACTTTCTTAGATTTAGAGTCAAAGTTTATTCTCTTGCAAATTGTATAATAATTAAGTGAGCAAGGTACCGTTTATATTGAAAACCATTAATTTTGCTGATCTGCGCTAATGGAAAATTTCCATTACAGTATAAACAAATTCAAATAACCAGTGCATTTCAATTAAACTTTCTTAGATTTAGACTTATACTGAAAAACATCAATTTTGCTGATCTGCGCTTTAGAAAATTTCCAATATAGTATTAACAAATTCAAGTAACCAGTGAATTTCAAATAAATATTACTTTCTTATATAAAGACTTATACTGAAAAACATCAATGTTACTGATCTGTGCTAAAGGAAAATTTACATGTTTTTGCATTATTAACATGCATTTCAAAAAACTAGCACTTTCTTAGATATATAGTCAAAGTTTATTTTCTTGCAAATTGTATATTAATTATGTGAGCAAGGTACCGCTTATACTGAAAAACATCAAATTTGCTCATCTGCGCTTAAGAAAATTTCCATTACAGTAATAGCAAATTCAAGTAACCAGTGAATTTCAAATGAATATTACTTTCTTATATAAAGACTTATACTGAAAAAAAATCAATCTTACTGATCTGTGCTAAAGTAAAATTTTCATGTTATTGCATTATTAACATGCATTTCAAAAAACTAGCACTTTCTTAGATATATAGTCAAAGTTTATTTTCTTGCAAATTGTATATTAATTATGTGAGCAAGGTACCGCTTATACTGAAAAACATCAAATTTGCTCATCTGCGCTTAAGAAAATTTCCATTACAGTAATAGCAAATTCAAGTAACCAGTGAATTTCAAATGAATATTACTTTCTTATATAAAGACTTATACTGAAAAAAAATCAATCTTACTGATCTGTGCTAAAGTAAAATTTTCATGTTATTGCATTATTAACATGCATTTCAAAAAACTAGCACTTTCTTAGATTTAGAGTCAAAGTTTATTCTCTTGCAAATTGTATAATAATTAAGTGAGCAAGGTACCGTTTATACTGAAAACCATCAATTTTGCTGATCTGCGCTTTAGAAAATTTCCATTACAGTATTAACAAATTCAAGTAACCAGTGAATTTCAAATAAATATTACTGAAAAACATCAATGTTACTGATCTGTGCTAAAGTAAAATTTTCATGTTATTGCATTATTAACATGCATTTCAAAAAAATAGCACTTTCTTAGATTTAGAGTCAAAGTTTATTTTCTTGCGAATTGTATATTAGTTATGTGAGCAAGGTACCGCTTATACTGAAAAACATCAATTTTGCTGATCTGCGCGTTAGAAAATTTCCATTACACAATTAACAAATTCAAGTAACCAGTGAATTTCAAATAAATATTACTTTCTTAGAGTAAGACTTATACTGAAAAACATCAATCTTATTGATCTGTGCTAAAGTAAGATTTTCATGTTATTGCATTATTAACATGCATTTCAAAAAAATAGCACTTTCTTAGATTTAGAGTCAAAGTTTATCTTCTTGCGAATTGTATATTAGTTATGTGAGCAAGGTACCGCTTATACTGAAAAACATCCATTTTGCTGATCTGCGCTTTAGAAAATTTCCATTACAGTATTAACAAATTCAAGTAACCAGTGAATTTCAAATAAATATTACTGAAAAACATCAATGTTACTGATCTGTGCTAAAGTAAAATTTTCATGTTATTGCATTATTAACATGCATTTCAAAAAAATAGCACTTTCTTAGATTTAGAGTCAAAGTTTATTTTCTTGCGAATTGTATATTAGTTATGTGAGCAAGGTACCGCTTATACTGAAAAACATCAATTTTGCTGATCTGCGCGTTAGAAAATTTCCATTACACAATTAACAAATTCAAGTAACCAGTGAATTTCAAATAAATATTACTTTCTTAGAGTAAGACTTATACTGAAAAACATCAATCTTATTGATCTGTGCTAAAGTAAGATTTTCATGTTATTGCATTATTAACATGCATTTCAAAAAACTAGCACTTTCTTAGATATATAGTCAAAGTTTATTTTCTTGCAAATTGTATATTAATTATGTGAGCAAGGTACCGCTTATACTGAAAAACATCAAATTTGCTCATCTGCGCTTAAGAAAATTTCCATTACAGTAATAGCAAATTCAAGTAACCAGTGAATTTCAAATGAATATTACTTTCTTATATAAAGACTTATACTGAAAAAAAATCAATCTTACTGATCTGTGCTAAAGTAAAATTTTCATGTTATTGCATTATTAACATGCATTTCAAAAAACTAGCACTTTCTTAGATTTAGAGTCAAAGTTTATTCTCTTGCAAATTGTATAATAATTAAGTGAGCAAGGTACCGTTTATACTGAAAACCATCAATTTTGCTGATCTGCGCTTTAGAAAATTTCCATTACAGTATTAACAAATTCAAGTAACCAGTGAATTTCAAATAAATATTACTGAAAAACATCAATGTTACTGATCTGTGCTAAAGTAAAATTTTTATGTTATTGCATTTCAAAAAAATAGCACTTTCTTAGATTTAGAGTCAAAGTTTATTTTCTTGCGAATTGTATATTAGTTATGTGAGCAAGGTACCGCTTATACTGAAAAACATCAATTTTGATGATCTGCGCGTTAGAAAATTTCCATTACACAATTAACAAATTCAAGTAACCAGTGAATTTCAAATAAATATTACTTTCTTACAGTAAGACTTATACTGAAAAACATCAATCTTATTGATCTGTGCTAAAGTAAGATTTTCATGTTATTGCATTATTAACATGCATTTCAAAAAAATAGCACTTTCTTAGATTTAGAGTCAGAGTTTATCTTCTTGCAAATTGTATATTAATTATGTGAGCAAGGTACCGCTTATACTGAAAAACATCAATTTTGCTGATCTGCGCTTTAGAAAATTTCCATTACAGTATTAACAAATTCAAGTAACCAGTGAATTTCATATAAATATTACTTTCTTAGAGTAAGACTTATACTGAAAAACATCAATCTTATTGATCTGTGCTAAAGTAAGATTTTCATGTTATTGCATTATTAACATGCATTTCAAAAAAATAGCACTTTCTTAGATTTAGAGTCAGAGTTTATCTTCTTGCAAATTGTATATTAATTATGTGAGCAAGGTACCGCTTATACTGAAAAACATCAATTTTGCTGATCTGCGCGTTAGAAAATTTCCATTACACAATTAACAAATTCAAGTAACCAGTGAATTTCAAATAAATATTACTTTCTTAGAGTAAGACTTATACTGAAAAACATCAATCTTATTGATCTGTGCTAAAGTAAAATTTTCATGTTATTGCATTATTAACATGCATTTCAAAAAAATAACACTTTCTTAGATTTAGAGTCAGAGTTTATCTTCTTGCAAATTGTATATTAATTATGTGAGCAAGGTACCGCTTATACTGAAAAACATCAATTTTGCTGATCTGCGCTTTAGAAAATTTCCATTACAGTATTAACAAATTCAAGTAACCAGTGAATTTCATATAAATATTACTTTCTTAGAGTAAGACTTATACTGAAAAACATCAATCTTATTGATCTGTGCTAAAGTAAAATTTTCATGTTATTGCATTATTAACATGCATTTCAAAAAAATAGCACTTATTTAGATTTAGAGTCAAAGTTTATCTTCTTGCGAATTGTATATTAGTTATGTGAGCAAGGTACCGCTTATACTGAAAACCATCCATTTTGCTGATCTGCGCTTTAGAAAATTTCCATTACAGTATTAACAAATTCAAGTAACCAGTGAACTTCAAATAAATATTACTGAAAAACATCAATGTTACTGATCTGTGCTAAAGTAAAATTTTTATGTTATTGCATTTCAAAAAAATAGCACTTTCTTAGATTTAGAGTCAAAGTTTATTTTCTTGCGAATTGTATATTAGTTATGTGAGCAAGGTACCGCTTATACTGAAAAACATCAATTTTGATGATCTGCGCGTTAGAAAATTTCCATTACACAATTAACAAATTCAAGTAACCAGTGAATTTCAAATAAATATTACTTTCTTAGAGTAAGACTTATACTGAAAAACATCAATCTTATTGATCTGTGCTAAAGTAAGATTTTCATGTTATTGCATTATTAACATGCATTTCAAAAAAATAGCACTTTCTTAGATTTAGAGTCAAAGTTTATTCTCTTGCAAATTGTATAATAATTAAGTGAGCAAGGTACCGTTTATACTGAAAACCATCAATTTTGCTGATCTGCGCTTTAGAAAATTTCCATTACAGTATTAACAAATTCAAGTAACCAGTGAATTTCAAATAAATATTACTGAAAAACATCAATGTTACTGATCTGTGCTAAAGTAAAATTTTTATGTTATTGCATTTCAAAAAAATAGCACTTTCTTAGATTTAGAGTCAAAGTTTATTTTCTTGCGAATTGTATATTAGTTATGTGAGCAAGGTACCGCTTATACTGAAAAACATCAATTTTGATGATCTGCGCGTTAGAAAATTTCCATTACACAATTAACAAATTCAAGTAACCAGTGAATTTCAAATAAATATTACTTTCTTAGAGTAAGACTTATACTGAAAAACATCAATCTTATTGATCTGTGCTAAAGTAAGATTTTCATGTTATTGCATTATTAACATGCATTTCAAAAAAATAGCACTTTCTTAGATTTAGAGTCAGAGTTTATCTTCTTGCAAATTGTATATTAATTATGTGAGCAAGGTACCGCTTATACTGAAAAACATCAATTTTGCTGATCTGCGCTTTAGAAAATTTCCATTACAGTATTAACAAATTCAAGTAACCAGTGAATTTCATATAAATATTACTTTCTTAGAGTAAGACTTATACTGAAAAACATCAATCTTATTGATCTGTGCTAAAGTAAGATTTTCATGTTATTGCATTATTAACATGCATTTCAAAAAAATAGCACTTTCTTAGATTTAGAGTCAGAGTTTATCTTCTTGCAAATTGTATATTAATTATGTGAGCAAGGTACCGCTTATACTGAAAAACATCAATTTTGCTGATCTGCGCGTTAGAAAATTTCCATTACACAATTAACAAATTCAAGTAACCAGTGAATTTCAAATAAATATTACTTTCTTAGAGTAAGACTTATACTGAAAAACATCAATCTTATTGATCTGTGCTAAAGTAAAATTTTCATGTTATTGCATTATTAACATGCATTTCAAAAAAATAACACTTTCTTAGATTTAGAGTCAGAGTTTATCTTCTTGCAAATTGTATATTAATTATGTGAGCAAGGTACCGCTTATACTGAAAAACATCAATTTTGCTGATCTGCGCTTTAGAAAATTTCCATTACAGTATTAACAAATTCAAGTAACCAGTGAATTTCATATAAATATTACTTTCTTAGAGTAAGACTTATACTGAAAAACATCAATCTTATTGATCTGTGCTAAAGTAAAATTTTCATGTTATTGCATTATTAACATGCATTTCAAAAAATAGCACTTTCTTAGATTTAGAGTCAAAGTTTATTCTCTTGCAAATTGTATAATAATTAAGTGAGCAAGGTACCGTTTATATTGAAAACCATTAATTTTGCTGATCTGCGCTAATGGAAAATTTCCATTACAGTATAAACAAATTCAAATAACCAGTGCATTTCAATTAAACTTTCTTAGATTTAGACTTATACTGAAAAACATCAATTTCCAGTAGGGGAGTAACAAATTTTTATAACCAGCACATTTCGAACAAATAGCACTTTCTTAGATTCAAACTTAAAGTCGATTTTCTTGCGAATTGTATATTAGTTATATGAGCAAGGTACCGCTTATACTGAAAAACATCAATTTTGCTGATCTGCGCTTTAGAAAATTTCCATTACAGTAATAGAAAATTCAAGTAACCAGTGAATTTCAAATGAATATTACTTTCTTATATAAAGACTTATACTGAAAAAAAATCAATCTTACTGATCTGTGCTAAAGTAAAATTTTCATGTTATTGCATTATTAACATGCATTTCAAAAAACTAGCACTTTCTTAGATTTAGAGTCAAAGTTTATTCTCTTGCAAATTGTATAATAATTAAGTGAGCAAGGTACCGTTTATACTGAAAACCATCAATTTTGCTGATCTGCGCTTTAGAAAATTTCCATTACAGTATAGACAAATTCAAATAACCAGTGCATTTCAATTAACCTTTCTTAGATTTAGACTTATACTGAAAAACATCAATTTCCAGTAGGGGAGTAACAAATTTTTATAACCAGCACATTTCGAACAAATAGCACTTTCTTAGATTCAAACTTAAAGTCGATTTTCTTGCGAATTGTATATTAGTTATATGAGCAAGGTACCGCTTATACTGAAAAACATCAATTTTGCTGATCTGCGCTTTAGAAAATTTCCATTACAGTAATAGCAAATTCAAGTAACCAGTGAATTTCAAATGAATATTACTTTCTTATATAAAGACTTATACTGAAAAACATCAATCTTATTGATCTGTGCTAAAGTAAAATTTTCATGTTATTGCATTATTAACATGCATTTCAAAAAACTAGCACTTTCTTAGATATATAGTCAAAGTTTATTTTCTTGCAAATTGTATATTAATTATGTGAGCAAGGTACCGCTTATACTGAAAATCATCAAATTTGCTCATCTGCGCTTAAGAAAATTTCCATTACAGTAATAGCAAATTCAAGTAACCAGTGAATTTCAAATGAATATTACTTTCTTATATAAAGACTTATACTGAAAAAAAATCAATCTTACTGATCTGTGCTAAAGTAAAATTTTCATGTTATTGCATTATTAACATGCATTTCAAAAAACTAGCACTTTCTTAGATTTAGAGTCAAAGTTTATTCTCTTGCAAATTGTATAATAATTAAGTGAGCAAGGTACCGTTTATACTGAAAACCATCAATTTTGCTGATCTGCGCTTTAGAAAATTTCCATTACAGTATTAACAAATTCAAGTAACCAGTGAATTTCAAATAAATATTACTGAAAAACATCAATGTTACTGATCTGTGCTAAAGTAAAATTTTCATGTTATTGCATTATTAACATGCATTTCAAAAAAATAGCACTTTCTTAGATTTAGAGTCAAAGTTTATTTTCTTGCGAATTGTATATTAGTTATGTGAGCAAGGTACCGCTTATACTGAAAAACATCAATTTTGCTGATCTGCGCGTTAGAAAATTTCCATTACAGTATTAACAAATTCAAGTAACCAGTGAATTTCAAATAAATATTACTTTCTTAGAGTAAGACTTATACTGAAAAACATCAATCTTATTGATCTGTGCTAAAGTAAGATTTTCATGTTATTGCATTATTAACATGCATTTCAAAAAAATAGCACTTTCTTAGATTTAGAGTCAGAGTTTATCTTCTTGCAAATTGTATATTAATTATGTGAGCAAGGTACCGCTTATACTGAAAAACATCAATTTTGCTGATCTGCGCTTTAGAAAATTTCCATTACAGTATTAACAAATTCAAGTAACCAGTGAATTTCATATAAATATTACTTTCTTAGAGTAAGACTTATACTGAAAAACATCAATATTATTGATCTGTGCTAAAGTAAAATTTTCATGTTATTGCATTATTAAAATGCATTTTAAAAAAATAGCACTTATTTAGATTTAGAGTCAAAGTTTATCTTCTTGCGAATTGTATATTAGTTATGTGAGCAAGGTACCGCTTATACTGAAAAACATCAAATTTGCTCATCTGCGCTTAAGAAAATTTCCATTACAGTAATAGCAAATTCAAGTTACCAGTGAATTTCAAATAAATATTACTTTCTTATATAAAGACTTATACTGAAAAACATCAATCTTATTGATCTGTGCTAAAGTAAAATTTTCATGTTATTGCATTATTAACATGCATTTCAAAAAAATAGCACTTATTTAGATTTAGAGTCAAAGTTTATCTTCTTGCGAATTGTATATTAGTTATGTGAGCAAGGTACCGCTTATACTGAAAAACATCCATTTTGCTGATCTGCGCTTTAGAAAATTTCCATTACAGTAATAGCAAATTCAAGTAACCAGTGAATTTCAAATGAATATTACTTTCTTATATAAAGACTTATACTGAAAAACATCAATCTTATTGATCTGTGCTAAAGTAAAATTTTCATGTTATTGCATTATTAACATGCATTTCAAAAAACTAGCACTTTCTTAGATTTAGAGTCAGAGTTTATCTTCTTGCAAATTGTATATTAATTATGTGAGCAAGGTACCGCTTATACTGAAAAACATCAATTTTGCTGATCTGCGCTTTAGAAAATTTCCATTACAGTAATAGCAAATTCAAGTAACCAGTGAATTTCAAATGAATATTACTTTCTTATATAAAGACTTATACTGAAAAACATCAATCTTATTGATCTGTGCTAAAGTAAAATTTTCATGTTATTGCATTATTAACATGCATTTAAAAACTAGCACTTTCTTAGATATATAGTCAAAGTTTATTTTCTTGCAAATTGTATATTAATTATGTGAACAAGGTACCGCTTATACTGAAAAACATCAAATTTGCTCATCTGCGCTTAAGAAAATTTCCATTACAGTAATAGCAAATTCAAGTAACCAGTGAATTTCAAATAAATATTACTTTCTTATATAAAGACTTATACTGAAAAACATCAATCTTATTGATCTGTGCTAAAGTAAAATTTTCATGTTATTGCATTATTAACATGCATTTCAAAAAAATAGCACTTTCTTAGATTTAGAGTCAGAGTTTATCTTCTTGCAAATTGTATATTAATTATGTAAGCAAGGTACCGCTTATACTGAAAAACATCAATTTTGCTGATCTGCGCTTTAGAAAATTTACATTACAGTATTAACAAATTCAAGTAACCAGTGAATTTCATATAAATATTACTTTCTTAGAGTAAGACTTATACTGAAAAACATCAATATTATTGATCTGTGCTAAAGTAAAATTTTCATGTTATTGCATTATTAACATGCATTTTAAAAAAATAGCACTTATTTAGATTTAGAGTCAAAGTTTATCTTCTTGCGAATTGTATATTAGTTATGTGAGCAAGGTACCGCTTATACTGAAAAACATCCATTTTGCTGATCTGCGCTTTAGAAAATTTCCATTACAGTATTAACAAATTCAAGTAACCAGTGAATTTCAAATAAATATTACTTTCTTAGAGTAAGACTTATACTGAAAAACATCAATCTTATTGATCTGTGCTAAAGTAAAATTTTCATGTTATTGCATTATTAACATGCATTTCAAAAAAATAGCACTTTCTTAGATTTAGGGTCAAAGTTTATTCTCTTGCAAATTGTATAATAATTAAGTGAGCAAGGTACCGTTTATATTGAAAACCATCAATTTTGCTGATCTGCGCTAATGAAAAATTTCCATTACAGTATAAACAAATTCAAATAACCAGTGCATTTCAATTAAACTTTCTTAGATTTAGACTTATACTGAAAAACATCAATTTCCAGTAGGGGAGTAACAAATTTTTATAACCGGCACATTTCGAACAAATAGCACTTTCTTAGATTTAGAGTCAAAGTTTATTTTCTTGCAAATTGTATATTAATTATGTGAGCAAGGTTCCGCTTATACTGAAAAACATCAATTTTGCTGATCTGCGTAAAAGAAAAATTTCCATTACAGTAATAGCAAATTCAAGTAACCAGTGAATTTCAAATAAATATTACTTTCTTATATAAAGACTTATACTGAAAAAAAATCAATCTTACTGATCTGTGCTAGAGTAAAATTTTCATGTTATTGCATTATTAACATGCATTTCAAAAAACTAGCACTTTCTTAGATTTAGAGTCAAAGTTTATTCTCTTGCAAATTGTATAATAATTAAGTGAGCAAGGTACCGTTTATACTGAAAACCATCAATTTTGCTGATCTGCGCTTTAGAAAATTTCCATTACAGTATTAACAAATTCAAGTAACCAGTGAATTTCAAATAAATATTACTTTCTTAGAGAAAGACTTATACTGAAAAACATCAATCTTATTGATCTGTGCTAAAGTAAGATATTCATGTTATTGCATAATTAGCATGCATTTCAAAAAAATAGCACTTTCTTAGATTTAGAGTCAGAGTTTATCTTCTTGCGAATTGTATATTAGTTATGTGAGCAAGGTACCGCTTATACTGAAAAACATCCATTTTGCTGATCTGCGCTTTAGAAAATTTCCATTACAGTATTAACAAATTCAAGTAACCAGTGAATTTCAAATAAATATTACTTTCTTATATAAAGACTTATACTGAAAAACATCAATGTTACTGATCTGTGCTAAAGTAAAATTTTCATGTTATTGCATTATTAACATGCATTTCAAAAAAATAGCACTTTCTTAGATTTAGAGTCAAAGTTTATTTTCTTGCGAATTGTATATTAGTTATGTGAGCAAGGTACCGCTTATTTTGAAAAACATCAATTTTGCTGATCTGCGCTTTAGAAAATTTCCATTACAGTATTAACAAATTCAAGTAACCAGTGAATTTCAAATAAATATTACTTTCTTACAGTAAGACTTATACTGAAAAACATCAACCTTATTGATCTGTGTTAAAGTAAAATTTTCATGCTATTGCATTATTAACATGCATTTAAAAAAAATAGCACTTTATTAGATTTAGAGTCAAAGTTTATTTTCTTGCGAATTGTATATTAGTTATGTGAGCAAGGTACCGCTTATACTGAAAAACATCAATTTTGCTGATCTGCGCTTTAGAAAATTTCCATTACAGTATTAACAAATTCAAGTAACCAGTGAATTTCATATAAATATTACTTTCCTATAGTAAGACTTATACTGAAAAACATCAATCTTATTGATCTGTGCTAAAGTAAAATTTTCATGTTATTGCATTATTAACATGCATTTCATAAAAATAGCACTTATTTAGATTTAGAGTCAAAGTTTATTCTCTTGCAAATTGTATAATAATTAAGTGAGCAAGGTACCGTTTATATTGAAAACCATCAATTTTGCTGATCTGCGCTAATGAAAAATTTCCATTACAGTATAAACAAATTCAAATAACCAGTGCATTTCAATTAAACTTTCTTAGATTTAGACTTATACTGAAAAACATCAATTTCCAGTAGGGGAGTAACAAATTTTTATAACCAGCACATTTCGAACAAATAGCACTTTCTTAGATTCAAACTTAAAGTCGATTTTCTTGCGAATTGTATATTAGTTATATGAGCAAGGTACCGCTTATACTGAAAAACATCAATTTTGCTGATCTGCGCTTTAGAAAATTTCCATTACAGTATTAACAAATTCAAGTAACCAGTGAATTTCAAATAAATATTACTTTCTTAGAGTAAGACTTATACTGAAAAACATCAATCTTATTGATCTGTGCTAAAGTAAAATTTTCATGTTATTGCATTATTAACATGCATTTCAAAAAAATAGCACTTTCTTAGATTTAGAGTCAAAGTTTATTCTCTTGCAAATTGTATAATAATTAAGTGAGCAAGGTACCGTTTATATTGAAAACCATCAATTTTGCTGATCTGCGCTAATGAAAAATTTCCATTACAGTATAAACAAATTCAAATAACCAGTGCATTTCAATTAAACTTTCTTAGATTTAGACTTATTCTGAAAAAAATCAATTTCCAGTAGGGGAGTAACAAATTATTATAACCAGCACATTTCGAACAAATAGCACTTTCTTAGATTCAAACTTAAAGTCGATTTTCTTGCGAATTGTATATTAGTTATATGAGCAAGGTACCGCTTATACTGAAAAACTTCAATTTTGCTGATCTGCGCTTTAGAAAATTTCCATTACAGTATTAACAAATTCAAGTAACCAGTGAATTTCAAATAAATATTACTTTCTTACAGTAAGACTTATACTGAAAAACATCAATCTTATTGATCTGTGCTAAAGTAAAATTTTCATGTTATTGTATTATTAACATGCATTTCAAAAAACTAGCACTTTCTTAGATTTAGAGTCAAAGTTTATTTTCTTGCGAATTGTATATTAGTTATGTGAGCAAGGTACCGCTTATACTGAAAAACATCAATTTTGCTGATCTGCGCTTTAGAAAATTTCCATTACAGTATTAACAAATTCAAGTAACCAGTGAATTTCAAATAAATATTACTTTCTTACAGTAAGACTTATACTGAAAAACATCAATCTTATTGATCTGTGCTAAAGTAAAATTTTCATGTTATTGCATTATTAACATGCATTTAAAAAAAATAGCACTTTCTTAGATTTAGAGTCAAAGTTTATCTTGTTGCGAATTGTATATTAGTTATGTGAGCAAGGTACGGCTTATACTGAAAAACATCCATTTTCCTGATCTGCGCTTTAGAAAATTTCCATTACAGTATTAACAAATTCAAGTAACCAGTGAATTTCAAATAAATATTACTTTCTTAGAGTAAGACTTATACTGAAAAACATCAATCTTATTGATCTGTGCTAAAGTAAAATTTTCATGTTATTGCATTATTAACATGCATTTCAAAAAAATAGCACTTTCTTAGATTTAGAGTCAAAGTTTATTCTCTTGCAAATTGTATAATAATTAAGTGGGCAAGGTACCGCTTATACTGAAAAACATCAATTTTGCTGATCTGCGCTTTAGAAAATTTCCATTACAGTATTAACAAATTCAAGTAACCAGTGAATTTCAAATAAATATTACTTTCTTAGAGTAAGACTTATACTGAAAAACATCAATATTATTGATCTGTGCTAAAGTAAAATTTTCATGTTATTGCATTATTAACATGCATTTCAAAAAAATAGCACTTTCTTAGATTTAGAGTCAGAGTTTATCTTCTTGCAAATTGTATATTAATTATGTGAGCAAGGTACCGCTTATACTGAAAACCATCAATTTTGCTGATCTGCGCTAATAAAAAATTTCCATTACAGTATAAACAAATTCAAATAACCAGTGCATTTCAATTAAACTTTCTTAGATTTAGACTTATACTGAAAAACATCAATTTCCAGTAGGGGAGTAACAAATTTTTATAACCAGCACATTTCGAACAAATAGCACTTTCTTAGATTCAAACTTAAAGTCGATTTTCTTGCGAATTGTATATTAGTTATATGAGCAAGGTACCGCTTATACTGAAAAACATCAATTTTGCTGATCTGCGCTTTAGAAAATTTCCATTATAGTGTTAACAAATTCAAGTAACCAGTGAATTTCAAATAAATATTACTTTCTTAGAGTAAGACTTATACTGAAAAACATCAATCTTATTGATCTGTGCTAAAGTAAAATTTTCATGTTATTGCATTATTAACATGCATTTCAAAAAAATAGCACTTTCTTAGATTTAGAGTCAGAGTTTATCTTCTTGCAAATTGTATATTAATTATGTGAGCAAGGTACCGCTTATACTGAAAAACATCAATTTTGCTGATCTGCGCTTTAGAAAATTTCCATTACAGTATTAACAAATTCAAGTAACCAGTGAATTTCATATAAATATTACTTTCTTAGAGTAAGACTTATACTGAAAAACATCAATCTTATTGATCTGTGCTAAAGTAAAATTTTCATGTTATTGCATTATTAACATGCATTTCAAAAAAATAGCACTTTCTTAGATTTAGAGTCAAAGTTCATTTTCTTGCGAATTGTATATTAGTTATGTGAGCAAGGTACCGCTTATACTGAAAAACATCAATTTTGCTGATCTGCGCTTTAGAAAATTTCCATTACAGTATTAACAAATTCAAGTAACCAGTGAATTTCAAATAAATATTACTTTCTTAGAGTAAGACTTATACTGAAAAACATCAATCTTATTGATCTGTGCTAAAGTAAAATTTTCATGTTATTGCATTATTAACATGCATTTCAAAAAAATAGCACTTTCTTAGATTTAGAGTCAGAGTTTATCTTCTTGCAAATTGTATATTAATTATGTGAGCAAGGTACCGCTTATACTGAAAAACATCAATTTTGCTGATCTGCGCTTTAGAAAATTTCCATTACAGTATTAACAAATTCAAGTAACCAGTGAATTTCAAATAAATATTACTTTCTTAAATAAAGACTTATACTGAAAAACATCAATCTTATTGATCTGTGCTAAAGTAAGATATTCATGTTATTGCATTATTAACATGCATTTCAAAAAAATAGCACTTTCTTAGATTTAGAGTCAGAGTTTATCTTCTTGCAAATTGTATATTAATTATGTGAGCAAGGTACCGCTTATACTGAAAAACATCAATTTTGCTGATCTGTGCTTTAGAAAATTTCCATTACAGTATAGATAAATTCAAATAACCAGTGCATTTCAATTAACCTTTCTTAGATTTAGACTTATACTGAAAAACATCAATTTCCAGTAGGGGAGTAACAAATTTTTATAACCAGCACATTTCGAACAAATAGCACTTTCTTAGATTCAAACTTAAAGTCGATTTTCTTGCGAATTGTATATTAGTTATATGAGCGAGGTACCGCTTATACTGAAAAACATCAATTTTGCTGATCTGCGCTTTAGAAAATTTCCATTACAGTATTAACAAATTCAAGTAACCAGTGAATTTCAAATAAATATTACTTTCTTACAGTAAGACTTATACTGAAAAACATCAATCTTATTGATCTGTGCTAAAGTAAAATTTTCATGTTATTGCATTATTAACATGCATTTCAAAAAAATAGCACTTTCTTAGATTTAGAGTCAAAGTTTATTTTCTTGCGAATTGTATATTAGTTATGTGAGCAAGGTACCGCTTATACTGAAAAACATCAATTTTGCTGATCTGCGCTTTAGAAAATTTCCATTACAGTATTAACAAATTCAAGTAACCAGTGAATTTCAAATAAATATTACTTTCTTAGAGTATATACTGAAAAACATCAATCTTATTGATCTGTGCTAAAGTAAAATTTTCATGTTATTGGATTATTAACATGCATTTCAAAAAAATAGCACTTTCTTAGATTTAGAGTCAGAGTTTATCTTCTTGCAAATTGTATATTAATTATGTGAGCAAGGTACCGCTTATACTGAAAAACATCAATTTTGCTGATCTGCGCTTTAGAAAATTTCCATTACTGTATTAACAAATTCAAGTAACCAGTGAATTTCAAATAAATATTACTTTCTTAGAGTAAGACTTATACTGAAAAACATCAATCTTATTGATCTGTGCTAAAGTAAAATTTTCATGTTATTGCATTATTAACATGCATTTCAAAAAAATAGCACTTTCTTAGATTTAGAGTCAGAGTTTATCTTCTTGCAAATTGTATATTAATTATGTGAGCAAGGTACCGCTTATACTGAAAAACATCAATTTTGCTGATCTGCGCTTTAGAAAATTTCCATTACAGTATTAACAAATTCAAGTAACCAGTGAATTTCAAATACATATTACTTTCTTAGAGTAAGACTTATACTGAAAAACATCAATCTTATTGATCTGTGCTAAAGTAAGATATTCATGTTATTGCATTATTAACATGCATTTCAAAAAAATAGCACTTTCTTAGATTTAGAGTCAGAGTTTATCTTCTTGCAAATTGTATATTAATTATGTGAGCAAGGTACCGCTTATACTGAAAAACATCAATTTTGCTGATCTGCGCTTTAGAAAATTTCCATTACAGTATTAACAAATTCAAGTAACCAGTGAATTTCAAATAAATATTACTTTCTTACAGTAAGACTTATACTGAAAAACATCAATCTTATTGATCTGTGCTAAAGTAAAATTTTCATGTTATTGCATTATTAACATGCATTTCAAAAAAATAGCACTTTCTTAGATTTAGAGTCAAAGTTTATTTTCTTGAGAATTGTATATTAGTTATGTGAGCAAGGTACCGCTTATACTGAAAAACATCAATTTTGCTGATCTGCGCTTTAGAAAATTTCCATTACAGTATTAACAAATTCAAGTAACCAGTGAATTTCAAATAAATATTACTTTCTTAGAGTAAGACTTATACTGAAAAACATCAATCTTATTGATCTGTGCTAAAGTAAAATTTTCATGTTATTGCATTATTAACATGCATTTCAAAAAAATAGCACTTTCTTAGATTTAGAGTCAAAGTTTATTTTCTTGAGAATTGTATATTAGTTATGTGAGCAAGGTACCGCTTATACTGAAAAACATCAATTTTGCTGATCTGCGCTTTAGAAAATTTCCATTACAGTATTAACAAATTCAAGTAACCAGTGAATTTCAAATAAATATTACTTTCTTAGAGTAAGACTTATACTGAAAAACATCAATCTTATTGATCTGTGCTAAAGTAAAATTTTCATGTTATTGCATTATTAACATGCATTTCAAAAAAATAGCACTTTCTTAGATTTAGAGTCAAAGTTTATTTTCTTGAGAATTGTATATTAGTTATGTGAGCAAGGTACCGCTTATACTGAAAAACATCAATTTTGCTGATCTGCGCTTTAGAAAATTTCCATTACAGTATTAACAAATTCAAGTAACCAGTGAATTTCAAATAAATATTACTTTCTTAGAGTAAGACTTATACTGAAAAACATCAATCTTATTGATCTGTGCTAAAGCAAAATTTTCATGTTATTGCATTATTAACATGCATTTCAAAAAAATAGCACTTTCTTAGATTTAGAGTCAAAGTTTATTTTCTTGCGAATTGTATATTAGTTATGTGAGCAAGGTAACGCTTATACTGAAAAACATCAATTTTGCTGATCTGCGCTTTAGAAAATTTCCATTACAGTATTAACAAATTCAAGTAACCAGTGAATTTCAAATAAATATTACTTTCTTAGAGTAAGACTTATACTGAAAAACATCAATCTTATTGATCTGTGCTAAAGTAAGATATTCATGTTATTGCATTATTTACATGCATTTCAAAAAAATAGCACTTTCTTAGATTTAGAGTCAGAGTTTATCTTCTTGCAAATTGTATATTAATTATGTGAGCAAGGTACCGCTTATACTGAAAAACATCAATTTTGCTGATCTGCGCTTTAGAAAATTTCCATTACAGTATAGACAAATTAAAATAACCAGTGCATTTCAATTAAACTTTCTTAGATTTAGACTTATACTGAAAAACATCAATTTCCAGTAGGGGAGTAACAAATTTTTATAACCAGCACATTTCGAACAAATAGCACTTTCTTAGATTCAAACTTAAAGTCGATTTTCTTGCGAATTGTATATTAGTTACATGAGCAAGGTACCGCTTATACTGAAAAACATCTATTTTGCTGATCTGCGCTTTAGAAAATTTCCATTACAGTATTAACAAATTCAAGTAACCAGTGAATTTCAAATAAATATTACTTTCTTAGAGTAAGACTTATACTGAAAAACATCAATCTTATTGATCTGTGCTAAAGTAAAATTTTCATGTTATTGCATTATTAACATGCATTTCAAAAAAATAGCACTTTCTTAGATTTAGAGTCAAAGTTTATTTTCTTGCAAATTGTATATTAATTATGTGAGCAAGGTACCGCTTATACTGAAAAACATTAATTTTGCTGATCTGCGCTTTAGAAAATTTCCATTACAGTATTAACAAATTCAAGTAACCAGTGAATTTCAAATAAATATTACTTTCTTACAGTAAGACTTATACTGAAAAACATCAATCTTATTGATCTGTGCTGAAGTAAAATTTTCATGCTATTGCATTATTAACATGCATTTAAAAAAAATAGCACTTTCTTAGATTTAGAGTCAAAGTTTATTTTCTTGCGAATTGTATATTAGTTATGTGAGCAAGGTACCGCTTATACTGAAAAACATCAATTTTGCTGATCCGCGCTTTAGAAAATTTCCATTACAGTATTAATAAATTCAAGTAACCAGTGAATTTCATATAAATATTACTTTCTTATAGTAAGACTTTTACTGAAAAACATCAATCTTATTGATCTGTGCGAAAGTAAAATTTTCATGTTATTGCATTATTAACATGCATTTAAAAAAAATAGCACTTATTTAGATTTAGAGTCAAAGTTTATTCTCTTGCAAATTGTATAATAATTAAGTGAGCAAGGTACCGTTTATATTGAAAACCATCAATTTTGCTGATCTGCGCTAATGGAAAATTTCCATTACAGTATAAACAAATTCAAATAACCAGTGCATTTCAATTAAACTTTCTTAGATTTAGACTTATACTGAAAAACATCAATTTCCAGTAGGGGAGTAACAAATTTTTATAAACAGCACATTTCGAACAAATAGCACTTTCTTAGATTTAGAGTCAAAGTTTATTTTCTTGCAAATTGTATATTAATTATGTGAGCAAGGTACCGCTTATACTGAAAAACATCAATTTTACTGATCTGCGCTTTAGAAAATTTCCATTACAGTATTAACAAATTCAAGTAACCAGTGAATTTCAAATAAATATTACTTTCTTACAGTAAGACTTATACTGAAAAACATCAATCTTATTGATCTGTTCTAAAGTAAAATTTTCATGTTATTGCATTATTAACATGCATTTCAAAAAAATAGCACTTTCTTAGATTTAGAGTCAAAGTTTATTCTCTTGCAAATTGTATAATAATTAAGTGAGCGAGGTACCGTTTATATTGAAAACCATCAATTTTGCTGATCTGCGCTTTAGAAAATGTCCATTACAGTATTAACAAATTCAAGTAACCAGTGAATTTCATATAAATATTACTTTCTAAGAGTAAGACTTATACTGAGAAACATCATTCTTATTGATCTGTGCTAAAGTAAAATTTTCATGTTATTGCATTATTAACATGCATTTCAAAAAAATAGCACTTATTTAGATTTAGAGTCAAAGTTTATCTTCTTGCGAATTGTATATTAGTTATGTGAGCAAGGTACCGCTTATACTGAAAAACATCCATTTTGCTGATCTGCGCTTTAGAAAATTTCCATTACAGTATTAACAAATTCAAGTAACCAGTGAATTTCAAATAAATATTACTTTCTTAGAGTAAGACTTATACTGAAAAACATCAATCTTATTGATCTGTGCTAAAGTAAAATTATCATGTTATTGCAATATTAACATGCATTTCAAAAAAATATCACTTTCTTAGATTTAGAGTCAAAGTTAATTTTCTTGCGAATTGTATATTAGTTATGTGAGCAAGGTACCGCTTATACTGAAAAACATCAATTTTGCTGATCTGCGCTTTAAAAAATTTCCATTAGAGTATTAACAAATTCAAGTAACCAGTGAATTTTATATAAATATTACTTTCTAAGAGTAAGACTTATACTGAAAAATATCAATCTTATTGATCTGTGCTAAAGTAAAATTTTCATGGTATTGCATTATTAACATGCATTTCAAAAAAATAGCACTTTCTTAGATTTAGAGTCAAAGTTTATCTTCTTGCAAATTGTATATTAGTTATGTGAGCAAGGTACCGCTTATACTGAAAAACATCAATTTTGCTGATCTGCGCTTTAGAAAATTTCCATTACAGTATTAACAAATTCAAGTAACCAGTGAATTTCAAATAAATATTACTTTCTTAGAGTAAGACTTATACTGAAAAACATCAATCTTATTGATCTGTGCTAAAGTAAAATTTTCATGTTATTGCATTATTAACATGCATTTCAAAAAAATAGCACTTTCTTAGATTTAGAGTCAGAGTTTATCTTCTTGCAAATTGTATATTAATTATGTGAGCAAGGTACCGCTTATACTGAAAAACATTAATTTTGCTGATCTGCGCTTTAGAAAATTTCCATTACAGTATTAACAAATTCAAGTAACCAGTGAATTTCAAATAAATATTACTTTCTTAGAGTAAGACTTATACTGAAAAACATCAATCTTATTGATCTGTGCTAAAGCAAAATTTTCATGTTATTGCATTATTAACATGCATTTCAAAAAAATAGCACTTTCTTAGATTTAGAGTCAGAGTTTATCTTCTTGCAAATTGTATATAAATTATGTGAGCAAGGTACCGCTTATACTGAAAAACATCAATTTTGCTGATCTGCGCTTTAGAAAATTTCCATTACAGTATTAACAAATTCAAGTAACCAGTGAATTTCAAATAAATATTACTTTCTTATATAAAGACTTATACTGAAAAACATCAATGTTACTGATCTGTGCTAAAGTAAAATTTTCATGTTATTGCATTATTAACATGCATTTCAAAAAAATAGCACTTTCTTAGATTTAGAGTCAAAGTTTATTTTCTTGCGAATTGTATATTAGTTATGTGAGCAAGGTAACGCTTATACTGAAAAACATCAATTTTGCTGATCTGCGCTTTAGAAAATTTCCATTACAGTATTAACAAATTCAAGTAACCAGTGAATTTCAAATAAATATTACTTTCTTACAGTAAGACTTATACTGAAAAACATCAATCTTATTGATCTGTGCTGAAGTAAAATTTTCATGCTATTGCATTATTAACATGCATTTAAAAAAAATAGCACTTTCTTAGATTTAGAGTCAAAGTTTATTTTCTTGCGAATTGTATATTAGTTATGTGAGCAAGGTACCGCTTATACTGAAAAACATCAATTTTGCTGATCCGCGCTTTAGAAAATTTCCATTACAGTATTAATAAATTCAAGTAACCAGTGAATTTCATATAAATATTACTTTCTTATAGTAAGACTTATACTGAAAAACATCAATCTTATTGATCTGTGCTAAAGTAAAATTTTCATGTTATTGCATTATTAACATGCATTTAAAAAAAATAGCACTTATTTAGATTTAGAGTCAAAGTTTATTCTCTTGCAAATTGTATAATAACTAAGTGAGCAAGGTACCGTTTATATTGAAAACCATCAATTTTGCTGATCTGCGCTAATGGAAAATTTCCATTACAGTATAAACAAATTCAAATAACCAGTGCATTTCAATTAAACTTTCTTAGATTTAGACTTATACTGAAAAACATCAATTTCCAGTAGGGGAGTAACAAATTTTTATAACCAGCACATTTCGAACAAATAGCACTTTCTTAGATTTAGAGTCAAAGTTTATTTTCTTGCAAATTGTATATTAATTATGTGAGCAAGGTACCGCTTATACTGAAAAACATCAATTTTACTGATCTGCGCTTTAGAAAATTTCCATTACAGTATTAACAAATTCAAGTAACCAGTGAATTTCAAATAAATATTACTTTCTTACAGTAAGACTTATACTGAAAAACATCAATCTTATTGATCTGTTCTAAAGTAAAATTTTCATGTTATTGCATTATTAACATGCATTTCAAAAAAATAGCACTTTCTTAGATTTAGAGTCAAAGTTTATTCTCTTGCAAATTGTATAATAATTAAGTGAGCGAGGTACCGTTTATATTGAAAACCATCAATTTTGCTGATCTGCGCTTTAGAAAATGTCCATTACAGTATTAACAAATTCAAGTAACCAGTGAATTTCATATAAATATTACTTTCTAAGAGTAAGACTTATACTGAAAAACATCATTCTTATTGATCTGTGCTAAAGTAAAATTTTCATGTTATTGCATTATTAACATGCATTTCAAAAAAATAGCACTTATTTAGATTTAGAGTCAAAGTTTATCTTCTTGCGAATTGTATATTAGTTATGTGAGCAAGGTACCGCTTATACTGAAAAACATCCATTTTGCTGATCTGCGCTTTAGAAAATTTCCATTACAGTATTAACAAATTCAAGTAACCAGTGAATTTCAAATAAATATTACTTTCTTAGAGTAAGACTTATACTGAAAAACATCAATCTTATTGATCTGTGCTAAAGTAAAATTTTCATGTTATTGCATTATTAACATGCATTTCAAAAAAATATCACTTTCTTAGATTTAGAGTCAAAGTTTATTTTCTTGCGAATTGTATATTAGTTATGTGAGCAAGGTACCGCTTATACTGAAAAACATCAATTTTGCTGATCTGCGCTTTAAAAAATTTCCATTAGAGTATTAACAAATTCAAGTAACCAGTGAATTTTATATAAATATTACTTTCTAAGAGTAAGACTTATACTGAAAAATATCAATCTTATTGATCTGTGCTAAAGTAAAATTTTCATGGTATTGCATTATTAACATGCATTTCAAAAAAATAGCACTTTCTTAGATTTAGAGTCAAAGTTTATCTTCTTGCAAATTGTATATTAGTTATGTGAGCAAGGTACCGCTTATACTGAAAAACATCAATTTTGCTGATCTGCGCTTTAGAAAATTTCCATTACAGTATTAACAAATTCAAGTAACCAGTGAATTTCAAATAAATATTACTTTCTTAGAGTAAGACTTATACTGAAAAACATCAATCTTATTGATCTGTGCTAAAGTAAAATTTTCATGTTATTGCATTATTAACATGCATTTCAAAAAAATAGCACTTTCTTAGATTTAGAGTCAGAGTTTATCTTCTTGCAAATTGTATATTAATTATGTGAGCAAGGTACCGCTTATACTGAAAAACATTAATTTTGCTGATCTGCGCTTTAGAAAATTTCCATTACAGTATTAACAAATTCAAGTAACCAGTGAATTTCAAATAAATATTACTTTCTTAGAGTAAGACTTATACTGAAAAACATCAATCTTATTGATCTGTGCTAAAGCAAAATTTTCATGTTATTGCATTATTAACATGCATTTCAAAAAAATAGCACTTTCTTAGATTTAGAGTCAGAGTTTATCTTCTTGCAAATTGTATATAAATTATGTGAGCAAGGTACCGCTTATACTGAAAAACATCAATTTTGCTGATCTGCGCTTTAGAAAATTTCCATTACAGTATTAACAAATTCAAGTAACCAGTGAATTTCAAATAAATATTACTTTCTTATATAAAGACTTATACTGAAAAACATCAATGTTACTGATCTGTGCTAAAGTAAAATTTTCATGTTATTGCATTATTAACATGCATTTCAAAAAAATAGCACTTTCTTAGATTTAGAGTCAAAGTTTATTTTCTTGCGAATTGTATATTAGTTATGTGAGCAAGGTAACGCTTATACTGAAAAACATCAATTTTGCTGATCTGCGCTTTAGAAAATTTCCATTACAGTATTAACAAATTCAAGTAACCAGTGAATTTCAAATAAATATTACTTTCTTACAGTAAGACTTATACTGAAAAACATCAATCTTATTGATCTGTGCTGAAGTAAAATTTTCATGCTATTGCATTATTAACATGCATTTAAAAAAAATAGCACTTTCTTAGATTTAGAGTCAAAGTTTATTTTCTTGCGAATTGTATATTAGTTATGTGAGCAAGGTACCGCTTATACTGAAAAACATCAATTTTGCTGATCCGCGCTTTAGAAAATTTCCATTACAGTATTAATAAATTCAAGTAACCAGTGAATTTCATATAAATATTACTTTCTTATAGTAAGACTTATACTGAAAAACATCAATCTTATTGATCTGTGCTAAAGTAAAATTTTCATGTTATTGCATTATTAACATGCATTTAAAAAAAATAGCACTTATTTAGATTTAGAGTCAAAGTTTATTCTCTTGCAAATTGTATAATAACTAAGTGAGCAAGGTACCGTTTATATTGAAAACCATCAATTTTGCTGATCTGCGCTAATGGAAAATTTCCATTACAGTATAAACAAATTCAAATAACCAGTGCATTTCAATTAAACTTTCTTAGATTTAGACTTATACTGAAAAACATCAATTTCCAGTAGGGGAGTAACAAATTTTTATAACCAGCACATTTCGAACAAATAGCACTTTCTTAGATTTAGAGTCAAAGTTTATTTTCTTGCAAATTGTATATTAATTATGTGAGCAAGGTACCGCTTATACTGAAAAACATCAATTTTACTGATCTGCGCTTTAGAAAATTTCCATTACAGTATTAACAAATTCAAGTAACCAGTGAATTTCAAATAAATATTACTTTCTTACAGTAAGACTTATACTGAAAAACATCAATCTTATTGATCTGTTCTAAAGTAAAATTTTCATGTTATTGCATTATTAACATGCATTTCAAAAAAATAGCACTTTCTTAGATTTAGAGTCAAAGTTTATTCTCTTGCAAATTGTATAATAATTAAGTGAGCGAGGTACCGTTTATATTGAAAACCATCAATTTTGCTGATCTGCGCTTTAGAAAATGTCCATTACAGTATTAACAAATTCAAGTAACCAGTGAATTTCATATAAATATTACTTTCTAAGAGTAAGACTTATACTGAAAAACATCATTCTTATTGATCTGTGCTAAAGTAAAATTTTCATGTTATTGCATTATTAACATGCATTTCAAAAAAATAGCACTTATTTAGATTTAGAGTCAAAGTTTATCTTCTTGCGAATTGTATATTAGTTATGTGAGCAAGGTACCGCTTATACTGAAAAACATCCATTTTGCTGATCTGCGCTTTAGAAAATTTCCATTACAGTATTAACAAATTCAAGTAACCAGTGAATTTCAAATAAATATTACTTTCTTAGAGTAAGACTTATACTGAAAAACATCAATCTTATTGATCTGTGCTAAAGTAAAATTTTCATGTTATTGCATTATTAACATGCATTTCAAAAAAATATCACTTTCTTAGATTTAGAGTCAAAGTTTATTTTCTTGCGAATTGTATATTAGTTATGTGAGCAAGGTACCGCTTATACTGAAAAACATCAATTTTGCTGATCTGCGCTTTAAAAAATTTCCATTAGAGTATTAACAAATTCAAGTAACCAGTGAATTTCATATAAATATTACTTTCTAAGAGTAAGACTTATACTGAAAAACATCAATCTTATTGATCTGTGCTAAAGTAAAATTTTCATGTTATTGCATTATTAACATGCATTTCAAAAATATAGCACTTATTTAGATTTAGAGTCAAAGTTTATCTTCTTGCGAATTGTATATTAGTTATGTGAGCAAGGTACCGCTTATACTGAAAAACATCCATTTTGCTGATCTGCGCTTTAGAAAATTTCCATTACAGTATTAACAAATTCAAGTAACCAGTGAATTTCAAATAAATATTACTTTCTTAGAGTAAGACTTATACTGAAAAACATCAATCTTATTGATCTGTGCTAAAGTAAAATTTTCATGTTATTGCATTATTAACATGCATTTCAAAAAAATAGCACTTTCTTAGATTTAGAGTCAAAGTTTATTCTCTTGCAAATTGTATAATAATTAAGTGAGCAAGGTACCGTTTATATTGAAAACCATCAATTTTGCTGATCTGCGCTAATGAAAAATTTCCATTACAGTATAAACAAATTCAAATAACCAGTGCATTTCAATTAAACTTTCTTAGATTTAGACTTATACTGAAAAACATCAGTTTCCAGTAGGGGAGTAACAAATTTTTATAACCAGCACATTTCGAACAAATAGCACTTTCTTAGATTCAAACTTAAAGTCGATTTTCTTGCGAATTGTATATTAGTTATGTGAGCAAGGTACCGCTTATACTGAAAAACATCCATTTTGCTGATCTGCGCTTTAGAAAATTTCCATTACAGTATTAACAAATTCAAGTAACCAGTGAATTTCAAATAAATATTACTTTCTTAGAGTAAGACTTATACTGAAAAACATCAATCTTATTGATCTGTGCTGAAGTAAAATTTTCATGCTATTGCATTATTAACATGCATTTAAAAAAAATAGCACTTTCTTAGATTTAGAGTCAAAGTTTATTTTCTTGCGAATTGTATATTAGTTATGTGAGCAAGGTACCGCTTATACTGAAAAACATCAATTTTGCTGATCCGCGCTTTAGAAAATTTCCATTACAGTATTAATAAATTCAAGTAACCAGTGAATTTCAAATAAATATTACTTTCTTAGAGTAAGACTTATACTGAAAAACATCAATCTTATTGATCTGTGCTAAAGTAAAATTATCATGTTATTGCAATATTAACATGCATTTCAAAAAAATATCACTTTCTTAGATTTAGAGTCAAAGTTAATTTTCTTGCGAATTGTATATTAGTTATGTGAGCAAGGTACCGCTTATACTGAAAAACTTCAATTTTGCTGATCTGCGCTTTAGAAAATTTCCATTACAGTATTAACAAATTCAAGTAACCAGTGAATTTCAAATAAATATTACTTTCTTAGAGTAAGACTTATACTGAAAAACATCAATCTTATTGATCTGTGCTAAAGTAAAATTTTCATGTTATTGCATTATTAACATGCATTTCAAAAATATAGCACTTATTTAGATTTAGAGTCAAAGTTTATCTTCTTGCGAATTGTATATTAGTTATGTGAGCAAGGTACCGCTTATACTGAAAAACATCCATTTTGCTGATCTGCGCTTTAGAAAATTTCCATTACAGTGTTAACAAATTCAAGTAACCAGTGAATTTCAAATAAATATTACTTTCTTAGAGTAAGACTTATACTGAAAAACATCAATCTTATTGATCTGTGCTAAAGTAAAATTTTCATGTTATTGCATTATTAACATGCATTTCAAAAAAATATCACTTTCTTAGATTTAGAGTCAAAGTTAATTTTCTTGCGAATTGTATATTAGTTATGTGAGCAAGGTACCGCTTATACTGAAAAACATCCATTTTGCTGATCTGCGCTTTAGAAAATTTCCATTACAGTATTAACAAATTCAAGTAACCAGTGAATTTCAAATAAATATTACTTTCTTAGAGTAAGACTTATACTGAAAAACATCAATCTTATTGATCTGTGCTAAAGTAAAATTATCATGTTATTGCAATATTAACATGCATTTCAAAAAAATATCACTTTCTTAGATTTAGAGTCAAAGTTAATTTTCTTGCGAATTGTATATTAGTTATGTGAGCAAGGTACCGCTTATACTGAAAAACATCCATTTTGCTGATCTGCGCTTTAGAAAATTTCCATTACAGTATTAACAAATTCAAGTAACCAGTGAATTTCAAATAAATATTACTTTCTTAGAGTAAGACTTATACTGAAAAACATCAATCTTATTGATCTGTGCTAAAGTAAAATTATCATGTTATTGCAATATTAACATGCATTTCAAAAAAATATCACTTTCTTAGATTTAGAGTCAAAGTTAATTTTCTTGCGAATTGTATATTAGTTATGTGAGCAAGGTACCGCTTATACTGAAAAACATCAATTTTGCTGATCTGCGCTTTAGAAAATTTCCATTACAGTATTAACAAATTCAAGTAACCAGTGAATTTCAAATAAATATTACTTTCTTAGAGTAAGACTTATACTGAAAAACATCAATCTTATTGATCTGTGCTAAAGTAAAATTTTCATGTTATTGCATTATTAACATGCATTTCAAAAATATAGCACTTATTTAGATTTAGAGTCAAAGTTTATCTTCTTGCGAATTGTATATTAGTTATGTGAGCAAGGTACCGCTTATACTGAAAAACATCCATTTTGCTGATCTGCGCTTTAGAAAATTTCCATTACAGTATTAACAAATTCAAGTAACCAGTGAATTTCAAATAAATATAACTTTCTTAGAGTAAGACTTATACTGAAAAACATCAATCTTATTGATCTGTGCTAAAGTAAAATTATCATGTTATTGCAATATTAACATGCATTTCAAAAAAATATCACTTTCTTAGATTTAGAGTCAAAGTTAATTTTCTTGCGAATTGTATATTAGTTATGTGAGCAAGGTACCGCTTATACTGAAAAACATCAATTTTGCTGATCTGCGCTTTAAAAAATTTCCATTAGAGTATTAACAAATTCAAGTAACCAGTGAATTTCATATAAATATTACTTTCTAAGAGTAAGACTTATACTGAAAAATATCAATCTTATTGATCTGTGCTAAAGTAAAATTTTCATGGTATTGCATTATTAACATGCATTTCAAAAAAATAGCACTTTCTTAGATTTAGAGTCAAAGTTTATCTTCTTGCAAATTGTATATTAGTTATGTGAGCAAGGTACCGCTTATACTGAAAAACATCAATTTTGCTGATCTGCGCTTTAGAAAATTTCCATTACAGTATTAACAAATTCAAGTAACCAGTGAATTTCAAATAAATATTACTTTCTTAGAGTAAGACTTATACTGAAAAACATCAATCTTATTGATCTGTGCTAAAGTAAAATTTTCATGTTATTGCATTATTAACATGCATTTCAAAAAAATAGCACTTTCTTAGATTTAGAGTCAGAGTTTATCTTCTTGCAAATTGTATATTAATTATGTGAGCAAGGTACCGCTTATACTGAAAAACATTAATTTTGCTGATCTGCGCTTTAGAAAATTTCCATTACAGTATTAACAAATTCAAGTAACCAGTGAATTTCAAATAAATATTACTTTCTTAGAGTAAGACTTATACTGAAAAACATCAATCTTATTGATCTGTGCTAAAGCAAAATTTTCATGTTATTGCATTATTAACATGCATTTCAAAAAAATAGCACTTTCTTAGATTTAGAGTCAGAGTTTATCTTCTTGCAAATTGTATATAAATTATGTGAGCAAGGTACCGCTTATACTGAAAAACATCAATTTTGCTGATCTGCGCTTTAGAAAATTTCCATTACAGTATTAACAAATTCAAGTAACCAGTGAATTTCAAATAAATATTACTTTCTTATATAAAGACTTATACTGAAAAACATCAATGTTACTGATCTGTGCTAAAGTAAAATTTTCATGTTATTGCATTATTAACATGCATTTCAAAAAAATAGCACTTTCTTAGATTTAGAGTCAAAGTTTATTTTCTTGCGAATTGTATATTAGTTATGTGAGCAAGGTAACGCTTATACTGAAAAACATCAATTTTGCTGATCTGCGCTTTAGAAAATTTCCATTACAGTATTAACAAATTCAAGTAACCAGTGAATTTCAAATAAATATTACTTTCTTACAGTAAGACTTATACTGAAAAACATCAATCTTATTGATCTGTGCTGAAGTAAAATTTTCATGCTATTGCATTATTAACATGCATTTAAAAAAAATAGCACTTTCTTAGATTTAGAGTCAAAGTTTATTTTCTTGCGAATTGTATATTAGTTATGTGAGCAAGGTACCGCTTATACTGAAAAACATCAATTTTGCTGATCCGCGCTTTAGAAAATTTCCATTACAGTATTAATAAATTCAAGTAACCAGTGAATTTCATATAAATATTACTTTCTTATAGTAAGACTTATACTGAAAAACATCAATCTTATTGATCTGTGCTAAAGTAAAATTTTCATGTTATTGCATTATTAACATGCATTTAAAAAAAATAGCACTTATTTAGATTTAGAGTCAAAGTTTATTCTCTTGCAAATTGTATAATAATTAAGTGAGCAAGGTACCGTTTATATTGAAAACCATCAATTTTGCTGATCTGCGCTAATGGAAAATTTCCATTACAGTATAAACAAATTCAAATAACCAGTGCATTTCAATTAAACTTTCTTAGATTTAGACTTATACTGAAAAACATCAATTTCCAGTAGGGGAGTAACAAATTTTTATAACCAGCACATTTCGAACAAATAGCACTTTCTTAGATTTAGAGTCAAAGTTTATTTTCTTGCAAATTGTATATTAATTATGTGAGCAAGGTACCGCTTATACTGAAAAACATCAATTTTACTGATCTGCGCTTTAGAAAATTTCCATTACAGTATTAACAAATTCAAGTAACCAGTGAATTTCAAATAAATATTACTTTCTTACAGTAAGACTTATACTGAAAAACATCAATCTTATTGATCTGTTCTAAAGTAAAATTTTCATGTTATTGCATTATTAACATGCATTTCAAAAAAATAGCACTTTCTTAGATTTAGAGTCAAAGTTTATTCTCTTGCAAATTGTATAATAATTAAGTGAGCGAGGTACCGTTTATATTGAAAACCATCAATTTTGCTGATCTGCGCTTTAGAAAATGTCCATTACAGTATTAACAAATTCAAGTAACCAGTGAATTTCATATAAATATTACTTTCTAAGAGTAAGACTTATACTGAAAAACATCATTCTTATTGATCTGTGCTAAAGTAAAATTTTCATGTTATTGCATTATTAACATGCATTTCAAAAAAATAGCACTTATTTAGATTTAGAGTCAAAGTTTATCTTCTTGCGAATTGTATATTAGTTATGTGAGCAAGGTACCGCTTATACTGAAAAACATCCATTTTGCTGATCTGCGCTTTAGAAAATTTCCATTACAGTATTAACAAATTCAAGTAACCAGTGAATTTCAAATAAATATTACTTTCTTAGAGTAAGACTTATACTGAAAAACATCAATCTTATTGATCTGTGCTAAAGTAAAATTTTCATGTTATTGCATTATTAACATGCATTTCAAAAAAATATCACTTTCTTAGATTTAGAGTCAAAGTTTATTTTCTTGCGAATTGTATATTAGTTATGTGAGCAAGGTACCGCTTATACTGAAAAACATCAATTTTGCTGATCTGCGCTTTAAAAAATTTCCATTAGAGTATTAACAAATTCAAGTAACCAGTGAATTTCATATAAATATTACTTTCTTAGAGTAAGACTTATACTGAAAAACATCAATCTTATTGATCTGTGCTAAAGTAAAATTTTCATGTTATTGCATTATTAACATGCATTTCAAAAATATAGCACTTATTTAGATTTAGAGTCAAAGTTTATCTTCTTGCGAATTGTATATTAGTTATGTGAGCAAGGTACCGCTTATACTGAAAAACATCCATTTTGCTGATCTGCGCTTTAGAAAATTTCCATTACAGTATTAACAAATTCAAGTAACCAGTGAATTTCAAATAAATATTACTTTCTTAGAGTAAGACTTATACTGAAAAACATCAATCTTATTGATCTGTGCTAAAGTAAAATTTTCATGTTATTGCATTATTAACATGCATTTCAAAAAAATAGCACTTTCTTAGATTTAGAGTCAAAGTTTATTCTCTTGCAAATTGTATAATAATTAAGTGAGCAAGGTACCGTTTATATTGAAAACCATCAATTTTGCTGATCTGCGCTAATGAAAAATTTCCATTACAGTATAAACAAATTCAAATAACCAGTGCATTTCAATTAAACTTTCTTAGATTTAGACTTATACTGAAAAACATCAATTTCCAGTAGGGGAGTAACAAATTTTTATAACCAGCACATTTCGAACAAATAGCACTTTCTTAGATTTAGAGTCAAAGTTTATTTTCTTGCAAATTGTATATTAATTATGTGAGCAAGGTACCGCTTATACTGAAAAACATCAATTTTGCTGATCTGCGCTTAAGAAAATTTCCATTACATTATTAACAAATTCAAGTAACCAGTGAATTTCAAATAAATATTACTTTCTTATATAAAGACTTATACTGAAAAACATCAATCTTACTGATCTGTGCTAAAGTAAAATTTTCATGTTATTGCATTATTAACATGCATTTCAAAAAAATAGCACTTTCTTAGATTTAGAGTCAAAGTTTATTCTCTTGCAAATTGTATAATAATTAAGTGAGCAAGGTACCGTTTATACTGAAAACCATCAATTTTGCTGTTCTGCGCTAATGAAAAATTTCCATTACAGTATAAACAAATTCAAATAACCAGTGCATTTCAATTAAATAGCACTTTCTTAGATTTAGACTTATACTGAAAAACATCAATTTCCAGTAGGGGAGTAACAAATTTTTATAACCAGCACATTTCGAACAAATAGCACTTTCTTAGATTCAAACTTAAAGTCGATTTTCTTGCGAATTATATATTAGTTATATGAGCAAGGTACCGCTTATACTGAAAAACATCAATTTTGCTGATCTGCGCTTTAGAAAATTTCCATTACAGTATTAACAAATTCAAGTAACCAGTGAATTTCAAATAAATATTACTTTCTTACAGTAAGACTTATATTGAAAAACATCAATCTTATTGATCTGTGCTAAAGTAAAATTTTCATGTTATTGCATTATTAACATGCATTTCAAAAAAATAGCACTTTCTTAGATTTAGAGTCAAAGTTTATTTTCTTGCGAATTGTATATTAGTTATGTGAGCAAGGTACCGCTTATACTGAAAAACATCAATTTTGCTGATCTGCGCTTTAGAAAATTTCCATTACAGTATTAACAAATTCAAGTAACCAGTGAATTTCAAATAAATATTACTTTCTTAGAGTAAGACTTATACTGAAAAACATCAATCTTATTGATCTGTGCTAAAGTAAAATTTTCATGTTATTGCATTATTAACATGCATTTCAAAAAAATAGCACTTTCTTAGATTTAGAGTCAAAGTTTATTCTCTTGCAAATTGTATAATAATTAAGTGAGCAAGGTACCGTTTATATTGAAAACCATCAATTTTGCTGATCTGCGCTAATGGAAAATTTCCATTACAGTATAAACAAATTCAAATAACCAGTGCATTTCAATTAAACTTTCTTAGATTTAGACTTATACTGAAAAACATCAATTTCCAGTAGGGGAGTAACAAATTTTTATAACCAGCACATTTCGAACAAATAGCACTTTCTTAGATTTAGAGTCAAAGTTTATTTTCTTGCAAATTGTATATTAATTATGTGAGCAAGGTACCGCTTATACTGAAAAACATCAATTTTACTGATCTGCGCTTTAGAAAATTTCCATTACAGTATTAACAAATTCAAGTAACCAGTGAATTTCAAATAAATATTACTTTCTTACAGTAAGACTTATACTGAAAAACATCAATCTTATTGATCTGTTCTAAAGTAAAATTTTCATGTTATTGCATTATTAACATGCATTTCAAAAAAATAGCACTTTCTTAGATTTAGAGTCAAAGTTTATTCTCTTGCAAATTGTATAATAATTAAGTGAGCGAGGTACCGTTTATATTGAAAACCATCAATTTTGCTGATCTGCGCTTTAGAAAATGTCCATTACAGTATTAACAAATTCAAGTAACCAGTGAATTTCATATAAATATTACTTTCTAAGAGTAAGACTTATACTGAAAAACATCATTCTTATTGATCTGTGCTAAAGTAAAATTTTCATGTTATTGCATTATTAACATGCATTTCAAAAAAATAGCACTTATTTAGATTTAGAGTCAAAGTTTATCTTCTTGCGAATTGTATATTAGTTATGTGAGCAAGGTACCGCTTATACTGAAAAACATCCATTTTGCTGATCTGCGCTTTAGAAAATTTCCATTACAGTATTAACAAATTCAAGTAACCAGTGAATTTCAAATAAATATTACTTTCTTAGAGTAAGACTTATACTGAAAAACATCAATCTTATTGATCTGTGCTAAAGTAAAATTTTCATGTTATTGCATTATTAACATGCATTTCAAAAAAATATCACTTTCTTAGATTTAGAGTCAAAGTTTATTTTCTTGCGAATTGTATATTAGTTATGTGAGCAAGGTACCGCTTATACTGAAAAACATCAATTTTGCTGATCTGCGCTTTAAAAAATTTCCATTAGAGTATTAACAAATTCAAGTAACCAGTGAATTTCATATAAATATTACTTTCTTAGAGTAAGACTTATACTGAAAAACATCAATCTTATTGATCTGTGCTAAAGTAAAATTTTCATGTTATTGCATTATTAACATGCATTTCAAAAATATAGCACTTATTTAGATTTAGAGTCAAAGTTTATCTTCTTGCGAATTGTATATTAGTTATGTGAGCAAGGTACCGCTTATACTGAAAAACATCCATTTTGCTGATCTGCGCTTTAGAAAATTTCCATTACAGTATTAACAAATTCAAGTAACCAGTGAATTTCAAATAAATATTACTTTCTTAGAGTAAGACTTATACTGAAAAACATCAATCTTATTGATCTGTGCTAAAGTAAAATTTTCATGTTATTGCATTATTAACATGCATTTCAAAAAAATAGCACTTTCTTAGATTTAGAGTCAAAGTTTATTCTCTTGCAAATTGTATAATAATTAAGTGAGCAAGGTACCGTTTATATTGAAAACCATCAATTTTGCTGATCTGCGCTAATGAAAAATTTCCATTACAGTATAAACAAATTCAAATAACCAGTGCATTTCAATTAAACTTTCTTAGATTTAGACTTATACTGAAAAACATCAATTTCCAGTAGGGGAGTAACAAATTTTTATAACCAGCACATTTCGAACAAATAGCACTTTCTTAGATTTAGAGTCAAAGTTTATTTTCTTGCAAATTGTATATTAATTATGTGAGCAAGGTACCGCTTATACTGAAAAACATCAATTTTGCTGATCTGCGCTTAAGAAAATTTCCATTACATTATTAACAAATTCAAGTAACCAGTGAATTTCAAATAAATATTACTTTCTTATATAAAGACTTATACTGAAAAACATCAATCTTACTGATCTGTGCTAAAGTAAAATTTTCATGTTATTGCATTATTAACATGCATTTCAAAAAAATAGCACTTTCTTAGATTTAGAGTCAAAGTTTATTCTCTTGCAAATTGTATAATAATTAAGTGAGCAAGGTACCGTTTATACTGAAAACCATCAATTTTGCTGTTCTGCGCTAATGAAAAATTTCCATTACAGTATAAACAAATTCAAATAACCAGTGCATTTCAATTAAATAGCACTTTCTTAGATTTAGACTTATACTGAAAAACATCAATTTCCAGTAGGGGAGTAACAAATTTTTATAACCAGCACATTTCGAACAAATAGCACTTTCTTAGATTTAGAGTCAAAGTTTATTTTCTTGCAAATTGTATATTAATTATGTGAGCAAGGTACCGCTTATACTGAAAAACATCAATTTTGCTGATCTGCGCTTAAGAAAATTTCCATTACATTATTAGCAAATTCAAGTAACCAGTGAATTTCAAATAAATATTACTTTCTTAGAGTAAGACTTATACTGAAAAATATCAATCTTATTGATCTGTGCTAAAGTAAAATTTTCATGGTATTGCATTATTAACATGCATTTCAAAAAAATAGCACTTTCTTAGATTTAGAGTCAAAGTTTATTCTCTTGCAAATTGTATAATAATTAAGTGAGCAAGGTACCGTTTATATTGAAAACCATCAATTTTGTTGATCTGCGCTAATGAAAAATTTCCATTACAGTATAAACAAATTCAAATAACCAGTGCATTTCAAATAAATATTACTTTCTTAGAGTAAGACTTATACTGAAAAATATCAATCTTATTGATCTGTGCTAAAGTAAAATTTTCATGTTATTGCATTATTAACATGCATTTCAAAAAAATAGCACTTTCTTAGATTTAGAGTCAAAGTTTATTCTCTTGCAAATTGTATAATAATTAAGTGAGCAAGGTACCGCTTATACTGAAAAACATCAATTTTGCTTATCTGCGCTTTAGAAAATTTCCATTACAGTATTAACAAATTCAAGTAACCAGTGAATTTCAAATAAATATTACTTTCTTAGAGTAAGACTTATACTGAAAAATATCAATCTTATTGATCTGTGCTAAAGTAAAATTTTCATGTTATTGCATTATTAACATGCATTTCAAAAAAATAGCACTTTCTTAGATTTAGAGTCAAAGTTTATTCTCTTGCAAATTGTATAATAATTAAGTGAGCAAGGTACCGTTTATATTGAAAACCATCAATTTTGCTGATCTGCGCTAATGAAAAATTTCCATTACAGTATAAACAAATTCAAATAACCAGTGCATTTCAATTAAACTTTCTTAGATTTAGACTTATACTGAAAAACATCAATTTCCAGTAGGGGAGTAACAAATTTTTATAACCAGCACATTTCGAACAAATAGCACTTTCTTAGATTTAGAGTCAAAGTTTATTTTCTTGCAAATTGTATATTAATTATGTGAGCAAGGTACCGCTTATACTGAAAAACATCAATTTTGCTGATCTGCGCTTAAGAAAATTTCCATTACATTATTAACAAATTCAAGTAACCAGTGAATTTCAAATAAATATTACTTTCTTATATAAAGACTTATACTGAAAAACATCAATCTTACTGATCTGTGCTAAAGTAAAATTTTCATGTTATTGCATTATTAACATGCATTTCAAAAAAATAGCACTTTCTTAGATTTAGAGTCAAAGTTTATTCTCTTGCAAATTGTATAATAATTAAGTGAGCAAGGTACCGTTTATACTGAAAACCATCAATTTTGCTGATCTGCGCTAATGAAAAATTTCCATTACAGTATAAACAAATTCAAATAACCAGTGCATTTCAATTAAACTTTCTTAGATTTAGACTTATACTGAAAAACATCAATTTCCAGTAGGGGAGTAACAAATTTTTATAACCAGCACATTTCGAACAAATAGCACTTTCTTAGATTTAGAGTCAAAGTTTATTTTCTTGCAAATTGTATATTAATTATGTGAGCAAGGTACCGCTTATACTGAAAAACATCAATTTTGCTGATCTGCGCTTAAGAAAATTTCCATTACATTATTAACAAATTCAAGTAACCAGTGAATTTCAAATAAATATTACTTTCTTATATAAAGACTTATACTGAAAAACATCAATCTTACTGATCTGTGCTAAAGTAAAATTTTCATGTTATTGCATTATTAACATGCATTTCAAAAAAATAGCACTTTCTTAGATTTAGAGTCAAAGTTTATTCTCTTGCAAATTGTATAATAATTAAGTGAGCAAGGTACCGTTTATACTGAAAACCATCAATTTTGCTGTTCTGCGCTAATGAAAAATTTCCATTACAGTATAAACAAATTCAAATAACCAGTGCATTTCAATTAAATAGCACTTTCTTAGATTTAGACTTATACTGAAAAACATCAATTTCCAGTAGGGGAGTAACAAATTTTTATAACCAGCACATTTCGAACAAATAGCACTTTCTTAGATTCAAACTTAAAGTCGATTTTCTTGCGAATTATATATTAGTTATATGAGCAAGGTACCGCTTATACTGAAAAACATCAATTTTGCTGATCTGCGCTTTAGAAAATTTCCATTACAGTATTAACAAATTCAAGTAACCAGTGAATTTCAAATAAATATTACTTTCTTACAGTAAGACTTATATTGAAAAACATCAATCTTATTGATCTGTGCTAAAGTAAAATTTTCATGTTATTGCATTATTAACATGCATTTCAAAAAAATAGCACTTTCTTAGATTTAGAGTCAAAGTTTATTTTCTTGCGAATTGTATATTAGTTATGTGAGCAAGGTACCGCTTATACTGAAAAACATCAATTTTGCTGATCTGCGCTTTAGAAAATTTCCATTACAGTATTAACAAATTCAAGTAACCAGTGAATTTCAAATAAATATTACTTTCTTAGAGTAAGACTTATACTGAAAAACATCAATCTTATTGATCTGTGCTAAAGTAAAATTTTCATGTTATTGCATTATTAACATGCATTTCAAAAAAATAGCACTTTCTTAGATTTAGAGTCAAAGTTTATTCTCTTGCAAATTGTATAATAATTAAGTGAGCAAGGTACCGTTTATATTGAAAACCATCAATTTTGCTGATCTGCGCTAATGAAAAATTTCCATTACAGTATAAACAAATTCAAATAACCAGTGCATTTCAATTAAACTTTCTTAGATTTAGACTTATACTGAAAAACATCAATTTCCAGTAGGGGAGTAACAAATTTTTATAACCAGCACATTTCGAACAAATAGCACTTTCTTAGATTTAGAGTCAAAGTTTATTTTCTTGCAAATTGTATATTAATTATGTGAGCAAGGTACCGCTTATACTGAAAAACATCAATTTTGCTGATCTGCGCTTAAGAAAATTTCCATTACATTATTAACAAATTCAAGTAACCAGTGAATTTCAAATAAATATTACTTTCTTATATAAAGACTTATACTGAAAAACATCAATCTTACTGATCTGTGCTAAAGTAAAATTTTCATGTTATTGCATTATTAACATGCATTTCAAAAAAATAGCACTTTCTTAGATTTAGAGTCAAAGTTTATTCTCTTGCAAATTGTATAATAATTAAGTGAGCAAGGTACCGTTTATACTGAAAACCATCAATTTTGCTGTTCTGCGCTAATGAAAAATTTCCATTACAGTATAAACAAATTCAAATAACCAGTGCATTTCAATTAAATAGCACTTTCTTAGATTTAGACTTATACTGAAAAACATCAATTTCCAGTAGGGGAGTAACAAATTTTTATAACCAGCACATTTCGAACAAATAGCACTTTCTTAGATTTAGAGTCAAAGTTTATTTTCTTGCAAATTGTATATTAATTATGTGAGCAAGGTACCGCTTATACTGAAAAACATCAATTTTGCTGATCTGCGCTTAAGAAAATTTCCATTACATTATTAACAAATTCAAGTAACCAGTGAATTTCAAATAAATATTACTTTCTTATATAAAGACTTATACTGAAAAACATCAATCTTACTGATCTGTGCTAAAGTAAAATTTTCATGTTATTGCATTATTAACATGCATTTCAAAAAAATAGCACTTTCTTAGATTTAGAGTCAAAGTTTATTCTCTTGCAAATTGTATAATAATTAAGTGAGCAAGGTACCGTTTATACTGAAAACCATCAATTTTGCTGATCTGCGCTAATGAAAAATTTCCATTACAGTATAAACAAATTCAAATAACCAGTGCATTTCAATTAAACTTTCTTAGATTTAGACTTATACTGAAAAACATCAATTTCCAGTAGGGGAGTAACAAATTTTTATAACCAGCACATTTCGAACAAATAGCACTTTCTTAGATTTAGAGTCAAAGTTTATTTTCTTGCAAATTGTATATTAATTATGTGAGCAAGGTACCGCTTATACTGAAAAACATCAATTTTGCTGATCTGCGCTTAAGAAAATTTCCATTACATTATTAACAAATTCAAGTAACCAGTGAATTTCAAATAAATATTACTTTCTTATATAAAGACTTATACTGAAAAACATCAATCTTACTGATCTGTGCTAAAGTAAAATTTTCATGTTATTGCATTATTAACATGCATTTCAAAAAAATAGCACTTTCTTAGATTTAGAGTCAAAGTTTATTCTCTTGCAAATTGTATAATAATTAAGTGAGCAAGGTACCGTTTATACTGAAAACCATCAATTTTGCTGTTCTGCGCTAATGAAAAATTTCCATTACAGTATAAACAAATTCAAATAACCAGTGCATTTCAATTAAATAGCACTTTCTTAGATTTAGACTTATACTGAAAAACATCAATTTCCAGTAGGGGAGTAACAAATTTTTATAACCAGCACATTTCGAACAAATAGCACTTTCTTAGATTCAAACTTAAAGTCGATTTTCTTGCGAATTATATATTAGTTATATGAGCAAGGTACCGCTTATACTGAAAAACATCAATTTTGCTGATCTGCGCTTTAGAAAATTTCCATTACAGTATTAACAAATTCAAGTAACCAGTGAATTTCAAATAAATATTACTTTCTTACAGTAAGACTTATATTGAAAAACATCAATCTTATTGATCTGTGCTAAAGTAAAATTTTCATGTTATTGCATTATTAACATGCATTTCAAAAAAATAGCACTTTCTTAGATTTAGAGTCAAAGTTTATTTTCTTGCGAATTGTATATTAGTTATGTGAGCAAGGTACCGCTTATACTGAAAAACATCAATTTTGCTGATCTGCGCTTTAGAAAATTTCCATTACAGTATTAACAAATTCAAGTAACCAGTGAATTTCAAATAAATATTACTTTCTTAGAGTAAGACTTATACTGAAAAACATCAATCTTATTGATCTGTGCTAAAGTAAAATTTTCATGTTATTGCATTATTAACATGCATTTCAAAAAAATAGCACTTTCTTAGATTTAGAGTCAAAGTTTATTCTCTTGCAAATTGTATAATAATTAAGTGAGCAAGGTACCGTTTATATTGAAAACCATCAATTTTGCTGATCTGCGCTAATGAAAAATTTCCATTACAGTATAAACAAATTCAAATAACCAGTGCATTTCAATTAAACTTTCTTAGATTTAGACTTATACTGAAAAACATCAATTTCCAGTAGGGGAGTAACAAATTTTTATAACCAGCACATTTCGAACAAATAGCACTTTCTTAGATTTAGAGTCAAAGTTTATTTTCTTGCAAATTGTATATTAATTATGTGAGCAAGGTACCGCTTATACTGAAAAACATCAATTTTGCTGATCTGCGCTTAAGAAAATTTCCATTACATTATTAACAAATTCAAGTAACCAGTGAATTTCAAATAAATATTACTTTCTTATATAAAGACTTATACTGAAAAACATCAATCTTACTGATCTGTGCTAAAGTAAAATTTTCATGTTATTGCATTATTAACATGCATTTCAAAAAAATAGCACTTTCTTAGATTTAGAGTCAAAGTTTATTCTCTTGCAAATTGTATAATAATTAAGTGAGCAAGGTACCGTTTATACTGAAAACCATCAATTTTGCTGTTCTGCGCTAATGAAAAATTTCCATTACAGTATAAACAAATTCAAATAACCAGTGCATTTCAATTAAATAGCACTTTCTTAGATTTAGACTTATACTGAAAAACATCAATTTCCAGTAGGGGAGTAACAAATTTTTATAACCAGCACATTTCGAACAAATAGCACTTTCTTAGATTTAGAGTCAAAGTTTATTTTCTTGCAAATTGTATATTAATTATGTGAGCAAGGTACCGCTTATACTGAAAAACATCAATTTTGCTGATCTGCGCTTAAGAAAATTTCCATTACATTATTAGCAAATTCAAGTAACCAGTGAATTTCAAATAAATATTACTTTCTTAGAGTAAGACTTATACTGAAAAATATCAATCTTATTGATCTGTGCTAAAGTAAAATTTTCATGGTATTGCATTATTAACATGCATTTCAAAAAAATAGCACTTTCTTAGATTTAGAGTCAAAGTTTATTCTCTTGCAAATTGTATAATAATTAAGTGAGCAAGGTACCGTTTATATTGAAAACCATCAATTTTGTTGATCTGCGCTAATGAAAAATTTCCATTACAGTATAAACAAATTCAAATAACCAGTGCATTTCAAATAAATATTACTTTCTTAGAGTAAGACTTATACTGAAAAATATCAATCTTATTGATCTGTGCTAAAGTAAAATTTTCATGTTATTGCATTATTAACATGCATTTCAAAAAAATAGCACTTTCTTAGATTTAGAGTCAAAGTTTATTCTCTTGCAAATTGTATAATAATTAAGTGAGCAAGGTACCGCTTATACTGAAAAACATCAATTTTGCTTATCTGCGCTTTAGAAAATTTCCATTACAGTATTAACAAATTCAAGTAACCAGTGAATTTCAAATAAATATTACTTTCTTAGAGTAAGACTTATACTGAAAAATATCAATCTTATTGATCTGTGCTAAAGTAAAATTTTCATGTTATTGCATTATTAACATGCATTTCAAAAAAATAGCACTTTCTTAGATTTAGAGTCAAAGTTTATTCTCTTGCAAATTGTATAATAATTAAGTGAGCAAGGTACCGTTTATATTGAAAACCATCAATTTTGTTGATCTGCGCTAATGAAAAATTTCCATTACAGTATAAACAAATTCAAATAACCAGTGCATTTCAAATAAATATTACTTTCTTAGAGTAAGACTTATACTGAAAAATATCAATCTTATTGATCTGTGCTAAAGTAAAATTTTCATGTTATTGCATTATTAACATGCATTTCAAAAAAATAGCACTTTCTTAGATTTAGAGTCAAAGTTTATTCTCTTGCAAATTGTATAATAATTAAGTGAGCAAGGTACCGCTTATACTGAAAAACATCAATTTTGCTTATCTGCGCTTTAGAAAATTTCCATTACAGTATTAACAAATTCAAGTAACCAGTGAATTTCAAATAAATATTACTTTCTTAGAGTAAGACTTATACTGAAAAATATCAATCTTATTGATCTGTGCTAAAGTAAAATTTTCATGTTATTGCATTATTAACATGCATTTCAAAAAAATAGCACTTTCTTAGATTTAGAGTCAAAGTTTATTCTCTTGCAAATTGTATAATAATTAAGTGAGCAAGGTACCGTTTATACTGAAAACCATCAATTTTGCTGATCTGCGCTAATGAAAAATTTCCATTACAGTATTAACAAATTCAAACAACCAGTGCATTTCAATTAAATAGCACTTTCTTAGATTTAGACTTATACTGAAAAACATCAATTTCCAGTAGGGGAGTAACAAATTTTTATAACCAGCATATTTAGAACAAATAGCACTTTCTTAGATTCAAACTGAAAGTCGATTTTCTTGCGAATTGTATATTAGTTATGTGAGCAAGGTACCGCTTATACTGAAAAACATCAATTTTGCTGATCTGCGCTTAAGAAAATTTCCATTACATTATTAGCAAATTCAAGTAACCAGTGAATTTCCAATAAATATTACTTTCTTAGAGTAAGACTTATACTGAAAAATATCAATCTTATTGATCTGTGCTAAAGTAAAATTTTCATGTTATTGCATTATTAACATGCATTTCAAAAAAATAGCACTTTCTTAGATTTAGAGTCAAAGTTTATTCTCTTGCAAATTGTATAATAATTAAGTGAGCAAGGTACCGTTTATACTGAAAACCATCAATTTTGCTGATCTGCGCTAATGAAAAATTTCCATTACAGTATAAACAAATTCAAATAACCAGTGCATTTCAATTAAATAGCACTTTCTTAGATTTAGACTTATACTGAAAAACATCAATTTCCAGTAGGGGAGTAACAAATTTTTATAACCAGCACATTTCGAACAAATAGCACTTTCTTAGATTCAAACTTAAAGTCGATTTTCTTGCGAATTGTATATTAGTTATGTGAGCAAGGTACCGCTTATACTGAAAAACATCAATTTTGCTTATCTGCGCTTTAGAAAATTTCCATTACAGTATTAACAAATTCAAGTAACCAGTGAATTTCAAATAAATATTACTTTCTTAGAGTAAGACTTATACTGAAAAATATCAATCTTATTGATCTGTGCTAAAGTAAAATTTTCATGTTATTGCATTATTAACATGCATTTCAAAAAAATAGCACTTTCTTAGATTTAGAGTCAAAGTTTATTCTCTTGCAAATTGTATAATAATTAAGTGAGCAAGGTACCGTTTATACTGAAAACCATCAATTTTGCTGATCTGCGCTAATGAAAAATTTCCATTACAGTATAAACAAATTCAAATAACCAGTGCATTTCAATTAAATAGCACTTTCTTAGATTTAGACTTATACTGAAAAACATCAATTTCCAGTAGGGGAGTAACAAATTTTTATAACCAGCACATTTCGAACAAATAGCACTTTCTTAGATTCAAACTTAAAGTCGATTTTCTTGCGAATTGTATATTAGTTATGTGAGCAAGGTACCGCTTATACTGAAAAACATCAATTTTGCTGATCTGCGCTTAAGAAAATTTCCATTACATTATTAACAAATTCAAGTAACCTGTGAATTTCAAATAAATATTACTTTCTTATATAAAGACTTATACTGAAAAACATCAATCTTACTGATCTGTGCTAAAGTAAAATTTTCATGTTATTGCATTATTAACATGCATTTCAAAAAAATAGCACTTTCTTAGATTTAGACTCAAAGTTTATTCTCTTGCAAATTGTATAATAATTAAGTGAGCAAGGTACCGTTTATACTGAAAACCATCAATTTTGCTGATCTGCGCTAATGAAAAATTCCATTACAGTATAAAAAACTTCAAATAACCAGTGCATTTCAAATAAATATTACTTTCTTAGAGTAAGACTTATACTGAAAAATATCAATCTTATTGATCTGTGCTAAAGTAAAATTTTCATGGTATTGCATTATTAACATGCATTTCAAAAAAATAGCACTTTCTTAGATTTAGAGTCAAAGTTTATCTTCTTGCAAATTGTATATTAGTTATGTGAGCAAGGTACCGCTTATACTGAAAAACATCAATTTTGCTTATCTGCGCTTTAGAAAATTTCCATTACAGTATTAACAAATTCAAGTAACCAGTAAATTTCAAATAAATATTACTTTCTTACAGTAAGACTTATACTGAAAAACATCAATCTTATTGATCTGTGCTAAAGTAAAATTTTCATGTTATTGCATTATTAACATGCTTTTCAAAAAAATAGCACTTTCTAAGATTTAGAGTCAAAGTTTATTTTCTTGCAAATTGTATAATAATTAAGTGAGCAAGGTACCGTTTATACTGAAAACCATCAATTTTGCTGATCTGCGCTAATAAAAAATTCCATTACAGTATAAAAAACTTCAAATAACCAGTGCATTTCAAATAAATATTACTTTCTTAGAGTAAGACTTATACTGAAAAATATCAATCTTATTGATCTGTGCTAAAGTAAAATTTTCATGGTATTGCATTATTAACATGCATTTCAAAAAAATAGCACTTTCTTAGATTTAGAGTCAAAGTTTATCTTCTTGCAAATTGTATATTAGTTATGTGAGCAAGGTACCGCTTATACTGAAAAACATCAATTTTGCTTATCTGCGCTTTAGAAAATTTCCATTACAGTATTAACAAATTCAAGTAACCAGTAAATTTCAAATAAATATTACTTTCTTACAGTAAGACTTATACTGAAAAACATCAATCTTATTGATCTGTGCTAAAGTAAAATTTTCATGGTATTGCATTATTAACATGCATTTCAAAAAAATAGCACTTTCTTAGATTTAGAGTCAAAGTTTATCTTCTTGCAAATTGTATATTAGTTATGTGAGCAAGGTACCGCTTATACTGAAAAACATCAATTTTGCTTATCTGCGCTTTAGAAAATTTCCATTACAGTATTAACAAATTCAAGTAACCAGTAAATTTCAAATAAATATTACTTTCTTACAGTAAGACTTATACTGAAAAACATCAATCTTATTGATCTGTGCTAAAGTAAAATTTTCATGTTATTGCATTATTAACATGCATTTCAAAAAAATAGCACTTTCTTAGATTTAGAGTCAAAGTTTATTTTCTTGCAAATTGTATAATAATTAAGTGAGCAAGGTACCGTTTATACTGAAAACCATCAATTTTGCTGATCTGCGCTAATGAAAAATTCCATTACAGTATAAAAAACTTCAAATAACCAGTGCATTTCAAATAAATATTACTTTCTTAGAGTAAGACTTATACTGAAAAATATCAATCTTATTGATCTGTGCTAAAGTAAAATTTTCATGGTATTGCATTATTAACATGCATTTCAAAAAAATAGCACTTTCTTAGATTTAGAGTCAAAGTTTATCTTCTTGCAAATTGTATATTAGTTATGTGAGCAAGGTACCGCTTATACTGAAAAACATCAATTTTGCTTATCTGCGCTTTAGAAAATTTCCATTACAGTATTAACAAATTCAAGTAACCAGTAAATTTCAAATAAATATTACTTTCTTACAGTAAGACTTATACTGAAAAACATCAATCTTATTGATCTGTGCTAAAGTAAAATTTTCATGTTATTGCATTATTAACATGCTTTTCAAAAAAATAGCACTTTCTAAGATTTAGAGTCAAAGTTTATTTTCTTGCAAATTGTATAATAATTAAGTGAGCAAGGTACCGTTTATACTGAAAACCATCAATTTTGCTGATCTGCGCTAATAAAAAATTCCATTACAGTATAAAAAACTTCAAATAACCAGTGCATTTCAAATAAATATTACTTTCTTAGAGTAAGACTTATACTGAAAAATATCAATCTTATTGATCTGTGCTAAAGTAAAATTTTCATGTTATTGCATTATTAACATGCATTTCAAAAAAATAGCACTTTCTTAGATTTAGAGTCAAAGTTTTTTCTCTTGCAAATTGTATAATAATTAAGTGAGCAAGGTACCGCTTATACTGAAAAACATCAATTTTGCTTATCTGCGCTTTAGAAAATTTCCATTACAGTATTAACAAATTCAAGTAACCAGTGAATTTCAAATAAATATTACTTTCTTAGAGTAAGACTTATACTGAAAAATATCAATCTTATTGATCTGTGCTAAAGTAAAATTTTCATGTTATTGCATTATTAACATGCATTTCAAAAAAATAGCACTTTCTTAGATTTAGAGTCAAAGTTTATTCTCTTGCAAATTGTATAATAATTAAGTGAGCAAGGTACCGTTTATATTGAAAACCATCAATTTTGTTGATCTGCGCTAATGAAAAATTTCCATTACAGTATAAACAAATTCAAATAACCAGTGCATTTCAATTAAACTTTCTTAGATTTAGACTTATACTGAAAACATCAATTTCCAGTAGGGGAGTAACAAATTTTTATAACCAGCACATTTCGAACAAATAGCACTTTCTTAGATTCAAACTTAAAGTCGATTTTCTTGCGAATTGTATATTAGTTATATGAGCAAGGTACCGCTTATACTGAAAACCATCAATTTTTCTGATCTGCGCTTTAGAAAATTTCCATTACAGTATTAACAAATTCAAGTAACCAGTAAATTTCAAATAAATATTACTTTCTTACAGTAAGACTTATACTGAAAAACATCAATCTTATTGATCTGTGCTAAAGTAAAATTTTCATGTTATCGCATTATTAACATGCATTTCAAAAAAATAGCACTTTCTTAGATTTAGAGTCAAAGTTTATTTTCTTGCGAATTGAATATTAGTTATGTGAGCAAGGTACCGCTTATACTGAAAAACATCAATTTTGCTGATCTGCGCTTTAGAAAATTTCCATTACAGTATTAACAAATTCAAGTAACCAGTGAATTTCAAATAAATATTACTTTCTTAGAGTAAGACTTATACTGAAAAATATCAATCTTATTGATCTGTGCTAAAGTAAAATTTTCATGTTATTGCATTATTAACATGCATTTCAAAAAAATAGCACTTTCTTAGATTTAGAGTCAAAGTTTATTCTCTTGCAAATTGTATAATAATTAAGTGAGCAAGGTACCGTTTATATTGAAAACCATCAATTTTGCTGATCTGCGCTAATGAAAAATTTCCATTACAGTATAAACAAATTCAAATAACCAGTGCATTTCAATTAAACTTTCCTAGATTTAGACTTATACTGAAAAACATCAATTTCCAGTAGGGGAGTAACACATTTTTATAACCAGCACATTTCGAACAAATAGCACTTTCTTAGATTCAAACTTAAAGTCGATTTTCTTGCGAATTGTATATTAGTTATATGAGCAAGGTACCGCTTATACTCAAAAACATCAATTTTGCTGATCTGCGCTTTAGAAAATTTCCATTACAGTATTAACAAATTCAAGTAACCAGTGAATTTCAAATAAATATTACTTTCTTACAGTAAGACTTATACTGAAAAACATCAATCTTATTGATCTGTGCTAAAGTAAAATTTTCATGTTATTGCATTATTAACATGCATTTCAAAAAAATAGCACTTTCTTAGATTTAGAGTCAAAGTTTATTCTCTTGCAAATTGTATAATAATTAAGTGAGCAAGGTACCGTTTATACTGAAAACCATCAATTTTGCTGATCTGCGCTAATGAAAAATTCCATTACAGTATAAACAGCTTCAAATAACCAGTGCATTTCAAATAAATATTACTTTCTTAGAGTATGACTTATACTGAAAAATAATAATCTTATTGATCTGTGCTAAAGTAAAATTTTCATGGTATTGCATTATTAACATGCATTTCAAAAAAATAGCACTTTCTTAGATTTAGAGTCAAAGTTTATCTTCTTGCAAATTGTATATTAGTTATGTGAGCAAGGTACCGCTTATACTGAAAAACATCCATTTTGCTGATCTGCGCTTTAGAAAATTTCCATTACAGTATTAACAAATTCAAGTAACCAGTGAATTTCAAATAAATATTACTTTCTTAGAGTAAGACTTATACTGAAAAACATCAATCTTATTGATCTGTGCTAAAGTAAAATTTTCATGTTATTGCACTATTAACATGCATTTCAAAAAAATAGCTTTTTCTTAGATTTAGAGTCAAAGTTTATTTTCTTGCAAATTGTATATTAATTATGTGAGCAAGGTACCGCTTATACTGAACAACAGCAATTTTGCTGATCTGCGCTTAAGAAAATTTCCATTACATTATTAACAAATTCAAGTAACCTGTGAATTTCAAATAAATATTACTTTCTTATATAAAGACTTATACTGAAAAACATCAATCTTACTGATCTGTGCTAAAGTAAAATTTTCATGTTATTGCATTATTAACATGCATTTCAAAAAAATAGCACTTTCTTAGATTTAGAGTCAAAGTTTATTCTCTTGCAAATTGTATAATAATTAAGTGAGCAAGGTACCGTTTATACTGAAAACCATCAATTTTGCTGATCTGCGCTTAAGAAAATTTCCATTACATTATTAACAAATTCAAGTAACCTGTGAATTTCAAATAAATATTACTTTCTTATATAAAGACTTATACTGAAAAACATCAATCTTATTGATCTGTGCTAAAGTAAAATTTTCATGGTATTGCATTATTAACATGCATTTCAAAAAAATAGCACTTTCTTAGATTTAGAGTCAAAGTTTATCTTCTTGCAAATTGTATATTAGTTATGTGAGCAAGGTACCGCTTATACTGAACAACAGCAATTTTGCTGATCTGCGCTTAAGAAAATTTCCATTACAGTATTAACAAATTCAAGTAACCAGTGAATTTCAAATAAATATTACTTTCTTAGAGTAAGACTTATACTGAAAAATATCAATCTTATTGATCTGTGCTAAAGTAAAATTTTCATGGTATTGCATTATTAACATGCATTTCAAAAAAATATCACTTTCTTAGATTTAGAGTCAAAGTTAATCTTCTTGCAAATTGTATATTAGTTATGTGAGCAAGGTACCGCTTATACTGAAAAACATCCATTTTGCTGATCTGCGCTTTAGAAAATTTCCATTACAGTATTAACAAATTCAAGTAACCAGTGAATTTCAAATAAATATTACTTTCTTAGAGTAAGACTTATACTGAAAAACATCAATCTTATTGATCTGTGCTAAAGTAAAATTTTCATGTTATTGCACTATTAACATGCATTTCAAAAAAATAGCTTTTTCTTAGATTTAGAGTCAAAGTTTATTTTCTTGCAAATTGTATATTAATTATGTGAGCAAGGTACCGCTTATACTGAACAACAGCAATTTTGCTGATCTGCGCTTAAGAAAATTTCCATTACATTATTAACAAATTCAAGTAACCAGTGAATTTCAAATAAATATTACTTTCTTAGAGTAAGACTTATACTGAAAAATATCAATCTTATTGATCTGTGCTAAAGTAAAATTTTCATGGTATTGCATTATTAACATGCATTTCAAAAAAATAGCACTTTCTTAGATTTAGAGTCAAAGTTAATCTTCTTGCAAATTGTATATTAGTTATGTGAGCAAGGTACCGCTTATACTGAAAAACATCCATTTTGCTGATCTGCGCTTTAGAAAATTTCCATTACAGTATTAACAAATTCAAGTAACCAGTGAATTTCAAATAAATATTACTTTCTTATATAAAGACTTATACTGAAAAACATCAATCTTACTGATCTGTGCTAAAGTAAAATTTTCATGTTATTGCATTATTAACATGCATTTCAAAAAAATAGCACTTTCTTAGATTTAGAGTCAAAGTTTATTTTCTTGCAAATTGTATAATAATTAAGTGAGCAAGGTACCGTTTATACTGAAAACCATCAATTTTGCTGATCTGCGCTAATGAAAAATTCCATTACAGTATAAACAAATACAAATAACCAGTGCATTTCAAATAAATATTACTTTCTTAGAGTAAGACTTATACTGAAAAATATCAATCTTATTGATCTGTGCTAAAGTAAAATTTTCATGTTATTGCATTATTAACATGCATTTCAAAAAAATAGCACTTTCTTAGATTTAGAGTCAAAGTTTATTCTCTTGCAAATTGTATAATAATTAAGTGAGCAAGGTACCGCTTATACTGAAAAACATCAATTTTGCTTATCTGCGCTTTAGAAAATTTCCATTACAGTATTAACAAATTCAAGTAACCAGTGAATTTCAAATAAATATTACTTTCTTAGAGTAAGACTTATACTGAAAAATATCAATCTTATTGATCTGTGCTAAAGTAAAATTTTCATGTTATTGCATTATTAACATGCATTTCAAAAAAATAGCACTTTCTTAGATTTAGAGTCAAAGTTTATTCTCTTGCAAATTGTATAATAATTAAGTGAGCAAGGTACCGTTTATATTGAAAACCATCAATTTTGCTGATCTGCGCTAATGAAAAATTTCCATTACAGTATAAACAAATTCAAATAACCAGTGCATTTCAATTAAACTTTCTTAGATTTAGACTTATACTGAAAACATCAATTTCCAGTAGGGGAGTAACAAATTTTTATAACCAGCACATTTCGAACAAATAGCACTTTCTTAGATTCAAACTTAAAGTCGATTTTCTTGCGAATTGTATATTAGTTATATGAGCAAGGTACCGCTTATACTGAAAACCATCAATTTTGCTGATCTGCGCTTTAGAAAATTTCCATTACAGTATTAACAAATTCAAGTAACCAGTAAATTTCAAATAAATATTACTTTCTTACAGTAAGACTTATACTGAAAAACATCAATCTTATTGATCTGTGCTAAAGTAAAATTTTCATGTTATTGCATTATTAACATGCATTTCAAAAAAATAGCACTTTCTTAGATTTAGAGTCAAAGTTTATTTTCTTGCGAATTGAATATTAGTTATGTGAGCAAGGTACCGCTTATACTGAAAAACATCAATTTTGCTGATCTGCGCTTTAGAAAATTTCCATTACAATATTAACAAATTCAAGTAACCAGTGAATTTCAAATAAATATTACTTTCTTAGAGTAAGACTTATACTGAAAAACATCAATCTTATTGATCTGTGCTAAAGTAAAATTTTCATGTTATTGCATTATTAACATGCATTTCAAAAAAATAGCACTTTCTTAGATTTAGAGTCAAAGTTTATTCTCTTGCAAATTGTATAATAATTAAGTGAGCAAGGTACCGTTTATATTGAAAACCATCAATTTTGCTGATCTGCGCTAATGAAAAATTTCCATTACAGTATAAACAAATACAAATAACCAGTGCATTTCAATTAAACTTTCTTAGATTTAGACTTATACTGAAAAACATCAATTTCCAGTAGGGGAGTAACAAATTTTTATAACCAGCACATTTCGAACAAATAGCACTTTCTTAGATTCAAACTTAAAGTCGATTTTCTTGCGAATTGTATATTAGTTATATGAGCAAGGTACCGCTTATACTCAAAAACATCAATTTTGCTGATCTGCGCTTTAGAAAATTTCCATTACAGTATTAACAAATTCAAGTAACCAGTGAATTTCAAATAAATATTACTTTCTTACAGTAAGACTTATACTGAAAAACATCAATCTTATTGATCTGTGCTAAAGTAAAATTTTCATGTTATTGCATTATTAACATGCATTTCAAAAAAATAGCACTTTCTTAGATTTAGAGTCAAAGTTTATTCTCTTGCAAATTGTATAATAATTAAGTGAGCAAGGTACCGTTTATACTGAAAACCATCAATTTTGCTGATCTGCGCTAATGAAAAATTCCATTACAGTATAAACAGCTTCAAATAACCGGTGCATTTCAAATAAATATTACTTTCTTAGAGTAAGACTTATACTGAAAAATATTTATCTTATTGATCTGTGCTAAAGTAAAATTTTCATGGTATTGCATTATTAACATGCATTTCAAAAAAATAGCACTTTCTTAGATTTAGAGTCAAAGTTTATCTTCTTGCAAATTGTATATTAGTTATGTGAGCAAGGTACCGCTTATACTGAAAAACATCCATTTTGCTGATCTGCGCTTTAGAAAATTTCCATTACAGTATTAACAAATTCAAGTAACCAGTGAATTTCAAATAAATATTACTTTCTTAGAGTAAGACTTATACTGAAAAACATCAATCTTATTGATCTGTGCTAAAATAAAATTTTCATGTTATTGCACTATTAACATGCATTTCAAAAAAATAGCTTTTTCTTAGATTTAGAGTCAAAGTTTATTTTCTTGCAAATTGTATATTAATTATGTGAGCAAGGTACCGCTTATACTGAACAACAGCAATTTTGCTGATCTGCGCTTAAGAAAATTTCCATTACATTATTAACAAATTCAAGTAACCTGTGAATTTCAAATAAATATTACTTTCTTATATAAAGACTTATACTGAAAAACATCAATCTTACTGATCTGTGCTAAAGTAAAATTTTCATGTTATTGCATTATTAACATGCATTTCAAAAAAATAGCACTTTCTTAGATTTAGAGTCAAAGTTTATTCTCTTGCAAATTGTATAATAATTAAGTGAGCAAGGTACCGTTTATACTGAAAACCATCAATTTTGCTGATCTGCGCTTTAGAAAATTTCCATTACAGTATTAACAAATTCAAGTAACCAGTGAATTTCAAATAAATATTACTTTCTTAGAGTAAGACTTATACTGAAAAATATCAATCTTATTGATCTGTGCTAAAGTAAAATTTTCATGGTATTGCATTATTAACATGCATATCAAAAAAATAGCACTTTCTTAGATTTAGAGTCAAAGTTTATCTTCTTGCAAATTGTATATTAGTTATGTGAGCAAGGTACCGCTTATACTGAAAAACATCCATTTTGCTGATCTGCGCTTTAGAAAATTTCCAGTACAGTATTAACAAATTCAAGTAACCAGTGAATTTCAAATAAATATTACTTTCTTACAGTAAGACTTATACTGAAAAACATCAATCTTATTGATCTGTGCTAAAGTAAAATTTTCATGTTATTGCATTATTAACATGCATTTCAAAAAAATAGCACTTTCTTAGATTTAGAGTCAAAGTTTATTTTCTTGCGAATTGAATATTAGTTATGTGAGCAAGGTACCGCTTATACTGAAAAACATCAATTTTGCTGATCTGCGCTTTAGAAAATTTCCATTACAATATTAACAAATTCAAGTAACCAGTGAATTTCAAATAAATATTACTTTCTTAGAGTAAGACTTATACTGAAAAACATCAATCTTATTGATCTGTGCTAAAGTAAAATTTTCATGTTATTGCATTATTAACATGCATTTCAAAAAAATAGCACTTTCTTAGATTTAGAGTCAAAGTTTATTCTCTTGCAAATTGTATATTAGTTATGTGAGCAAGGTACCGCTTATACTGAAAAACATCAATTTTGCTTATCTGCGCTTTAGAAAATTTCCATTACAGTATTAACAAATTCAAGTAACCAGTGAATTTCAAATAAATATTACTTTCTTAGAGTAAGACTTATACTGAAAAATATCAATCTTATTGATCTGTGCTAAAGTAAAATTTTCATGTTATTGCATTATTAACATGCATTTCAAAAAAATAGCACTTTCTTAGATTTAGAGTCAAAGTTTATTCTCTTGCAAATTGTATAATAATTAAGTGAGCAAGGTACCGTTTATATTGAAAACCATCAATTTTGCTGATCTGCGCTAATGAAAAATTTCCATTACAGTATAAACAAATTCAAATAACCAGTGCATTTCAATTAAACTTTCTTAGATTTAGACTTATACTGAAAACATCAATTTCCAGTAGGGGAGTAACAAATTTTTATAACCAGCACATTTCGAACAAATAGCACTTTCTTAGATTCAAACTTAAAGTCGATTTTCTTGCGAATTGTATATTAGTTATATGAGCAAGGTACCGCTTATACTGAAAACCATCAATTTTGCTGATCTGCGCTTTAGAAAATTTCCATTACAGTATTAACAAATTCAAGTAACCAGTAAATTTCAAATAAATATTACTTTCTTACAGTAAGACTTATACTGAAAAACATCAATCTTATTGATCTGTGCTAAAGTAAAATTTTCATGTTATTGCATTATTAACATGCATTTCAAAAAAATAGCACTTTCTTAGATTTAGAGTCAAAGTTTATTTTCTTGCGAATTGAATATTAGTTATGTGAGCAAGGTACCGCTTATACTGAAAAACATCAATTTTGCTGATCTGCGCTTTAGAAAATTTCCATTACAATATTAACAAATTCAAGTAACCAGTGAATTTCAAATAAATATTACTTTCTTAGAGTAAGACTTATACTGAAAAACATCAATCTTATTGATCTGTGCTAAAGTAAAATTTTCATGTTATTGCATTATTAACATGCATTTCAAAAAAATAGCACTTTCTTAGATTTAGAGTCAAAGTTTATTCTCTTGCAAATTGTATAATAATTAAGTGAGCAAGGTACCGTTTATATTGAAAACCATCAATTTTGCTGATCTGCGCTAATGAAAAATTTCCATTACAGTATAAACAAATACAAATAACCAGTGCATTTCAATTAAACTTTCTTAGATTTAGACTTATACTGAAAAACATCAATTTCCAGTAGGGGAGTAACAAATTTTTATAACCAGCACATTTCGAACAAATAGCACTTTCTTAGATTCAAACTTAAAGTCGATTTTCTTGCGAATTGTATATTAGTTATATGAGCAAGGTACCGCTTATACTCAAAAACATCAATTTTGCTGATCTGCGCTTTAGAAAATTTCCATTACAGTATTAACAAATTCAAGTAACCAGTGAATTTCAAATAAATATTACTTTCTTACAGTAAGACTTATACTGAAAAACATCAATCTTATTGATCTGTGCTAAAGTAAAATTTTCATGTTATTGCATTATTAACATGCATTTCAAAAAAATAGCACTTTCTTAGATTTAGAGTCAAAGTTTATTCTCTTGCAAATTGTATAATAATTAAGTGAGCAAGGTACCGTTTATACTGAAAACCATCAATTTTGCTGATCTGCGCTAATGAAAAATTCCATTACAGTATAAACAGCTTCAAATAACCGGTGCATTTCAAATAAATATTACTTTCTTAGAGTAAGACTTATACTGAAAAATATTTATCTTATTGATCTGTGCTAAAGTAAAATTTTCATGGTATTGCATTATTAACATGCATTTCAAAAAAATAGCACTTTCTTAGATTTAGAGTCAAAGTTTATCTTCTTGCAAATTGTATATTAGTTATGTGAGCAAGGTACCGCTTATACTGAAAAACATCCATTTTGCTGATCTGCGCTTTAGAAAATTTCCATTACAGTATTAACAAATTCAAGTAACCAGTGAATTTCAAATAAATATTACTTTCTTAGAGTAAGACTTATACTGAAAAACATCAATCTTATTGATCTGTGCTAAAATAAAATTTTCATGTTATTGCACTATTAACATGCATTTCAAAAAAATAGCTTTTTCTTAGATTTAGAGTCAAAGTTTATTTTCTTGCAAATTGTATATTAATTATGTGAGCAAGGTACCGCTTATACTGAACAACAGCAATTTTGCTGATCTGCGCTTAAGAAAATTTCCATTACATTATTAACAAATTCAAGTAACCTGTGAATTTCAAATAAATATTACTTTCTTATATAAAGACTTATACTGAAAAACATCAATCTTACTGATCTGTGCTAAAGTAAAATTTTCATGTTATTGCATTATTAACATGCATTTCAAAAAAATAGCACTTTCTTAGATTTAGAGTCAAAGTTTATTCTCTTGCAAATTGTATAATAATTAAGTGAGCAAGGTACCGTTTATACTGAAAACCATCAATTTTGCTGATCTGCGCTTTAGAAAATTTCCATTACAGTATTAACAAATTCAAGTAACCAGTGAATTTCAAATAAATATTACTTTCTTAGAGTAAGACTTATACTGAAAAATATCAATCTTATTGATCTGTGCTAAAGTAAAATTTTCATGGTATTGCATTATTAACATGCATATCAAAAAAATAGCACTTTCTTAGATTTAGAGTCAAAGTTTATCTTCTTGCAAATTGTATATTAGTTATGTTAGCAAGGTACCGCTTATACTGAAAAACATCCATTTTGCTGATCTGCGCTTTAGAAAATTTCCATTACAGTATTAACAAATTCAAGTAACCAGTGAATTTCAAATAAATATTACTTTCTTAGAGTAAGACTTATACTGAAAAACATCAATCTTATTGATCTGTGCTAAAGTAAAATTTTCATGTTATTGCACTATTAACATGCATTTCAAAAAAATAGCTTTTTCTTAGATTTAGAGTCAAAGTTTATTTTCTTGCAAATTGTATAATAATTAAGTGAGCAAGGTACCGTTTATACTGAAAACCATCAATTTTGCTGATCTGCGCTTTAGAAAATTTCCATTACAGTATTAACAAATTCAAGTAACCAGTGAATTTCAAATAAATATTACTTTCTTAGAGTAAGACTTATACTGAAAAATATCAATCTTATTGATCTGTGCTAAAGTAAAATTTTCATGTTATTGCATTATTAACATGCATTTCAAAAAAATAGCACTTTCTTAGATTTAGAGTCAAAGTTTATTCTCTTGCAAATTGTATAATAATTAAGTGAGCAAGGTACCGTTTATACTGAAAACCATCAATTTTGCTGATCTGCGCTTTAGAAAATTTCCATTACAGTATTACAAATTCAAGTAACCAGTGAATTTCAAATAAATATTACTTTCTTAGAGTAAGACTTATACTGAAAAACATCAATCTTATTGATCTGTGCTAAAGTAAAATTTTCATGTTATTGCACTATTAACATGCATTTCAAAAAAATAGCTTTTTCTTAGATTTAGAGTCAAAGTTTATTTTCTTGCAAATTGTATATTAATTATGTGAGCAAGGTACCGCTTATACTGAACAACAGCAATTTTGCTGATCTGCGCTTAAGAAAATTTCCATTACATTATTAACAAATTCAAGTAACCTGTGAATTTCAAATAAATATTACTTTCTTATATAAAGACTTATACTGAAAAACATCAATCTTACTGATCTGTGCTAAAGTAAAATTTTCATGTTATTGCATTATTAACATGCATTTCAAAAAAATAGCACTTTCTTAGATTTAGAGTCAAAGTTTATTCTCTTGCAAATTGTATAATAATTAAGTGAGCAAGGTACCGTTTATACTGAAAACCATCAATTTTGCTGATCTGCGCTTTAGAAAATTTCCATTACAGTATTAACAAATTCAAGTAACCAGTGAATTTCAAATAAATATTACTTTCTTAGAGTAAGACTTATACTGAAAAATATCAATCTTATTGATCTGTGCTAAAGTAAAATTTTCATGGTATTGCATTATTAACATGCATTTCAAAAAAATAGCACTTTCTTAGATTTAGAGTCAAAGTTTATCTTCTTGCAAATTGTATATTAGTTATGTGAGGTAGGTACCGCTTATACTGAAAAACATCCATTTTGCTGATCTGCGCTTTAGAAAATTTCCATTACAGTATTAACAAATTCAAGTAACCAGTGAATTTCAAATAAATATTACTTTCTTAGAGTAAGACTTATACTGAAAAACATCAATCTTATTGATCTGTGCTAAAGTAAAATTTTCATGTTATTGCACTATTAACATGCATTTCAAAAAAATAGCTTTTTCTTAGATTTAGAGTCAAAGTTTATTTTCTTGCAAATTGTATATTAATTATGTGAGCAAGGTACCGCTTATACTGAAAAACATCAATTTTGCTTATCTGCGCTTTAGAAAATTTCCATTACAGTATTAACAAATTCAAGTAACCAGTGAATTTCAAATAAATATTACTTTCTTAGAGTAAGACTTATACTGAAAAATATCAATCTTATTGATCTGTGCTAAAGTAAAATTTTCATGGTATTGCATTATTAACATGCATTTCAAAAAAATAGCACTTTCTTAGATTTAGAGTCAAAGTTTATCTTCTTGCAAATTGTATATTAGTTATGTGAGGTAGGTACCGCTTATACTGAAAAACATCCATTTTGCTGATCTGCGCTTTAGAAAATTTCCATTACAGTATTAACAAATTCAAGTAACCAGTGAATTTCAAATAAATATTACTTTCTTAGAGTAAGACTTATACTGAAAAACATCAATCTTATTGATCTGTGCTAAAGTAAAATTTTCATGTTATTGCATTATTAACATGCATTTCAAAAAAATAGCACTTTCTTAGATTTAGAGTCAAAGTTTATTCTCTTGCAAATTGTATAATAATTAAGTGAGCAAGGTACCGTTTATACTGAAAACCATCAATTTTGCTGATCTGCGCTTTAGAAAATTTCCATTACAGTATTAACAAATTCAAGTAACCAGTGAATTTCAAATAAATATTACTTTCTTAGAGTAAGACTTATACTGAAAAATATCAATCTTATTGATCTGTGCTAAAGTAAAATTTTCATGGTATTGCATTATTAACATGCATTTCAAAAAAATAGCACTTTCTTAGATTTAGAGTCAAAGTTTATCTTCTTGCAAATTGTATATTAGTTATGTGAGCAAGGTACCGCTTATACTGAAAAACATCAATTTTGCTTATCTGCGCTTTAGAAAATTTCCATTACAGTATTAACAAATTCAAGTAACCAGTAAATTTCAAATAAATATTACTTTCTTACAGTAAGACTTATACTGAAAAACATCAATCTTATTGATCTGTGCTAAAGTAAAATTTTCATGTTATTGCATTATTAACATGCATTTCAAAAAAATAGCACTTTCGTAGATTTAGAGTCAAAGTTTATTCTCTTGCAAATTGTATAATAATTAAGTGAGCAAGGTACCGTTTATATTGAAAACCATCAATTTTGCTGATCTGCGCTTAAGAAAATTTCCATTACATTATTAACAAATTAAAGTAACCTGTGAATTTCAAATAAATATTACTTTCTTATATAAAGACTTATACTGAAAAACATCAATCTTACTGATCTGTGCTAAAGTAAAATTTTCATGCTATTGCATTATTAACATGCATTTCAAAAAAATAGCACTTTCTTAGATTTAGAGTCAAAGTTTATTCTCTTGCAAATTGTATAATAATTAAGTGAGCAAGGTACCGTTTATACTGAAAACCATCAATTTTGCTGATCTGCGCTTTAGAAAATTTCCATTACAGTATTAACAAATTCAAGTAACCAGTGAATTTCAAATAAATATTACTTTCTTAGAGTAAGACTTATACTGAAAAATATCAATCGTATTGATCTGTGCTAAAGTAAAATTTTCATGGTATTGCATTATTAACAAGCATTTCAAAAAAATAGCACTTTCTTAGATTTAGAGTCAAAGTTTATCTTCTTGCAAATTGTATATTAGTTATGTGAGCAAGGTACCGCTTATACTGAAAAACATCCATTTTGCTGATCTGCGCTTTAGAAAATTTCCATTACAGTATTAACAAATTCAAGTAACCAGTGAATTTCAAATAAATATTACTTTCTTAGAGTAAGACTTATACTGAAAAACATCAATCTTATTGATCTGTGCTAAAGTAAAATTTTCATGTTATTGCACTATTAACATGCATTTCAAAAAAATAGCTTTTTCTTAGATTTAGAGTCAAAGTTTATTTTCTTGCAAATTGTATATTAATTATGTGAGCAAGGTACCGCTTATACTGAACAACAGCAATTTTGCTGATCTGCGCTTAAGAAAATTTCCATTACATTATTAACAAATTCAAGTAACCTGTGAATTTCAAATAAATATTACTTTCTTAGAGTAAGACTTATACTGAAAAATATCAATCTTATTGATCTGTGCTAAAGTAAAATTTTTATGGTATTGCATTATTAACAGGCATTTCAAAAAAATAGCACTTTCTTAGATTTAGAGTCAAAGTTTATCTTCTTGCAAATTGTATATTAGTTATGTGAGCAAGGTACCGCTTATACTGAAAAACATCAATTTTGCTTATCTGCGCTTTAGAAAATTTCCATTACAGTATTAACAAATTCAAGTAACCAGTAAATTTCAAATAAATATTACTTTCTTACAGTAAGACTTATACTGAAAAACATCAATCTTATTGATCTGTGCTAAAGTAAAATTTTCATGTTATTGCATTATTAACATGCATTTCAAAAAAATAGCACTTTCGTAGATTTAGAGTCAAAGTTTATTCTCTTGCAAATTGTATAATAATTAAGTGAGCAAGGTACCGTTTATATTGAAAACCATCAATTTTGCTGATCTGCGCTAATGAAAAATTTCCATTACAGTATAAACAAATTCAAATAACCAGTGCATTTCAATTAAACTTTCTTAGATTTAGACTTATACTGAAAAACATCAATTTCCAGTAGGGGAGTAACAAATTTTTATAACCAGCACATTTCGAACAAATAGCACTTTCTTAGATTCAAACTTAAAGTCGATTTTCTTCCGAATTGTATATTAGTTATATGAGCAAGGTACCGCTTATACTGAAAAACATCAATTTTGCTGATCTGCGCTTTAGAAAATTTCCATTACAGTATTAACAAATTCAAGTAACCAGTGAATTTCAACTAAATATTACTTTCTTATATAAAGACTTATACTGAAAAACATCAATCTTACTGATCTGTGCTAAAGTAAAATTTTCATGTTATTGCATTATTAACATGCATTTCAAAAAAATAGCACTTTCTTAGATTTAGAGTCAAAGTTTATTTTCTTGCAAATTGTATAATAATTAAGTGAGCAAGGTACCGTTTATATTGAAAACCATCAATTTTGCTGATCTGCGCTAATGAAAAATTTCCATTACAGTATAAACAAATTCAAATAACCAGTGCATTTCAATTAAACTTTCTTAGATTTAGACTTATACTGAAAAACATCAATTTCCAGTAGGGGAGTAACAAATTTTTATAACCAGCACATTTCGAACAAATAGCACTTTCTTAGATTCAAACTTAAAGTCGATTTTCTTCCGAATTGTATATTAGTTATATGAGCAAGGTACCGCTTATACTGAAAAACATCAATTTTCCTGATCTGCGCTTTAGAAAATTTCCATTACAGTATTAACAAATTCAAGTAACCAGTGAATTTCAACTAAATATTACTTTCTTATATAAAGACTTATACTGAAAAACATCAATCTTATTGATCTGTGCTAAAGTAAAATTTTCATGTTATTGCACTATTAACATGCATTTCAAAAAAATAGCACTTTCGTAGATTTAGAGTCAAAGTTTATTCTCTTGCAAATTGTATAATAATTAAGTGAGCAAGGTACCGTTTATATTGAAAACCATCAATTTTGCTGATCTGCGCTAATGAAAAATTTCCATTACAGTATAAACAAATTCAAATAACCAGTGCATTTCAATTAAACTTTCTTAGATTTAGACTTATACTGAAAAACATCAATTTCCAGTAGGGGAGTAACAAATTTTTATAACCAGCACATTTCGAACAAATAGCACTTTCTTAGATTCAAACTTAAAGTCGATTTTCTTGCGAATTGTATATTAGTTATGTGAGCAGGGTACCGCTTATACTGAAAAACATCAATTTTGCTGATCTGCGCTTTAGAAAATTTCCATTACAGTATTAACAAATTCAAGTAACCAGTGAATTTCAAATAAATATTACTTTCTTAGAGTAAGACTTATACTGAAAAAAATCAATCTTATTGATCTGCGCTAAAGTAAAATTTTCATGTTATTGCATTATTAACATGCATTTCAAAAAAATAGCACTTTCTTAGATTTAGAGTCAAAGTTTATTTTCTTGCAAATTGTATAATAATTAAGTGAGCAAGGTACCGTTTATACTGAAAACCATCAATTTTGCTGATCTGCGCTAATGGAAAATTCCATTACAGTATAAACAACTTCAAATAACCAGTGCATTTCAAATAAATATTACTTTCTTAGAGTAAGACTTATACTGTAAAATATCAATCTTATTGATCTGTGCTAAAGTAAAATTTTCATGTTATTGCATTATCAACATGCATTTCAAAAAAATAGCACTTTCTTAGATTTAGAGTCAAAGTTTATTCTCTTGCAAATTGTATAATAATTAAGTGAGCAAGGTACCGCTTATACTGAAAAACATCAATTTTGCTGATCTGCGCTTAAGAAAATTTCCATTACATTAACAAATTCAAGTAACCAGTGAATTTCAAATAAATATTACTTTCTTATATAAAGACTTATACTGAAAAACATCAATCTTACTGATCTGTGCTAAAGTAAAATTTTCATGTTATTGCATTATTAACATGCATTTCAAAAAAATAGCACTTTCTTAGATTTAGAGTCAAAGTTTATTCTCTTGCAAATTGTATAATAATTAAGTGAGCAAGGTACCGTTTATACTGAAAACCATCAATTTTTCTGATCTGCGCTAATGAAAAATTCCATTACAGTATAAACAACTTCAAATAACCAGTGCATTTCAAATAAATATTACTTTCTTAGAGTAAGACTTATACTGAAAAATATCAATCTTATTGATCTGTGCTAAAGTAAAATTTTCATGTTATTGCATTATTAACATGCATTTCAAAAAAATAGCACTTTCTTAGATTTAGAGTCAAAGTTTATTCTCTTGCAAATTGTATAATAATTAAGTGAGCAAGGTACCGCTTATACTGAAAAACATCAATTTTGCTGATCTGCGCTTAAGAAAATTTCCATTACATTAACAAATTCAAGTAACCAGTGAATTTCAAATAAATATTACTTTCTTATATAAAGACTTAGACTGAACAAGTAAGGAAGGGCTAAGTTCGGATGTAACCGAACATTTTATACTCTCGCAAAGTCAAATGGTATACTCGTTTGAGATTTCTTTGTGGATTGACTGATATTTTCGGTAGAAGGTCAACTATAGGCACTGGGGTCCACATATTTAGTACTTAGGGGTTTGAACAGTTTTGGTTCGATTTAGACAATTTTTGGCCGCAAGGTGGCATACTTTAATTGCATTATTCACGCAAAGTTTTACCCCGATATAATCATTGTTACCTGATTTGCATAGTGGAAAGTGAAAGAATCAGATGGAATTGAAAATGGTGTTACATGGGAAGTAAGCGTGGTTGTAGTCCGATTTCGCCCATTTTCGCACTATGACATAGAAACATGAAAAGAACGGTATGCACCAAATTTGGTTGAAATCGGTTGAGCAGATCTCAAGATATGGGTTTTCACCTAAAAGTGGGCTGTGCCACGCCCACTGTCTAATTTGGAACGCGGTTCCTATAAAGCCAATTTATACCATCTCAAAGATAAAATTTAATGTCTCTGGCGTGTTTAGTGCTTGATTTATCGCGCTTTAGTAGTTTTTAACAGTACCGTTATATGGGGAGTGGGCGGAGTTGCCACCCGATTTCAACTATTTTCACACCGTCAATAGAAGTGCTAAAAACATTTGCTTCTAGTGAATTTTGTTGTTATAGCATTAGCGGTTTAGGAGATATGCACATTAAACCTATTAGAGGCGGGACCACGCCCACTTTTTAAAAAAAAGTTCTAACTGCAGATGCCCCTCCCTAATGTGATCCTGTGTTCCAAATAACAGTCTTGTATCTTATTGCGGAGCTTAGTTATGGCAAGTTATTTGTTTTTGATTAATGGCGTTTTGTGGGCGTGGCAGTGGTCCGATTACGCCCATCTGCAATACCAACCGTCTCACGGTACCAAGAAACATGTCTACCAAGTTTCATAAAGATATCTCAATTTTTACTCAAGTTAGAGCTTGCACGGACGGACGGACAGACAGTCACCCGGATTTCAACTCGTCTCTTCATCCTGATCACTTATATATATATAACCCTATATCTAACTAGATTAGTTTTAGGTGATACAAACAACCGTTAGGTGAACAAAACTATTATACTCTGTAGCAACAGGTTGCGAGAGTATAAAAACATCAATCTTACTGATCTGTGCTAAAGTAAAATTTTCATGTTATTGTATTATTAACATGCATTTCAAAGAAATAGCACTTTCTTAGATTTAGAGTCAAAGTTTATTTTCTTGCAAATTGTATATTAATTATGTGAGCAAGGTACCGCTTATACTGAAAAACATCAATTTTGCTCATCTGCGCTTAAGAAAATTTCCATTACAGTAATAGCAAATTCAAGTAACCAGTGAATTTCAAATAAATATTACTTTCTTATATAAAGACTTATACTGAAAAACATCAATCTTACTGATCTGTGCTAAAGTAAAATTTTCATGTTATTGCATTATTAACATGCATTTCAAAAAACTAGCACTTTCTTAGATTTAGATTCAAAGTTTATTCTCTTGCAAATTGTATAATAATTAAGTGAGCAAGGTACCGTTTATACTGAAAACCATCAATTTTGCTGATCTGCGCTAATAAAAAATTTCCATTACAGTATAAACAAATTCAAATAACCAGTGCATTTCAATTAAATAGCACTTTCTTAGATTTAGACTTATACTGAAAAACATCAATTTCCAGTAGGGGAGTAACAAATTTTTATAACCAGCACATTTCGAACAAATAGCACTTTCTTAGATTCAAACTTAAAGTCGATTTTCTTGCAAATTGTATATTAATTATGTGAGCTAGGTACCCCTTATACTGAAAAACATCAATTTTGCTGATCTGCGCTTAAGAAATTTTCCATTACAGTATTAAGAAATTCAAGTAACCAGTGAATTTCAAATAAATATTACTTTCTTATATAAAGACTTATACTGAAAAACATCAATGTTACTGATCTGTGCTAAAGGAAAATTTACATGTTTTTGCATTATTAACATGCATTTCAAAAAAATAGCACTTTCTTAGATTTAGAGTCAAAGTTTATTTTCTTGCAAATTGTATGTTAATTATGTGAGCAAGGTACCGCTTATACTGAAAAACATCAATTTTGCTGAGCTGCGCTTTAGAAAATTTCCATTACAGTATTAACAAATTCAAGTAACCAGTGAATTTCAAATAAATATTACTTTCTTAGAGTAAGACTTATACTGAAAAGCATCAATCTTATTGATCTGTGCTTAAGTAAAACTTTCATGTTATTGCATTATTAACATGCATTTAAAAAAAATAGCACTTTCTTAGATTTAGAGTCAGAGTTTATCTTCTTGCGAATTGTATATTAGTTATGTGAGCAAGGTACCGCTTATACTGAAAAACATCCATTTTGCTGATCTGCGCTTTAGAAAATTTCCATTACAGTATTAACAAATTCAAGTAACCAGTGAATTTCAAATAAATATTACTTTCTTAGAGTAAGACTTATACTGAAAAACATCAATCTTACTGATCTGTGCTAAAGTAAAATTTTCATGTTATTGCATTATTAACATGCATTTCAAAAAAATAGCACTTTCTTAGATTTAGAGTCAAAGTTTATTCTCTTGCAAATTGTATAATATTAAGTGAGCAAGGAACCGTTTATACTGAAAACCATCAATTTTGCTGATCTGCGCTAATGAAAAATTTCCATTACAGTATAAACAAATTCAAATAACCAGTGCATTTCAATTAAATAGCACTTTCTTAGATTTAGACTTATACTTAAAACATCAATTTCCAGTAGGGGAGTAACAAATTTTTATAACCAGCACATTTCGAACAAATAGCACTTTCTTAGATTCAAACTTAAAGTCGATTTTCTTGCAAATCGTATAATAATTAAGTGAGCAAGGTACCGCTTATACTGAAAAACATCAATTTTGCTGATCTGCGCTTAAGAAAATTTCCATTACAGTATTAACAAATTCAAGTAACCAGTGAATTTCAAATAAATATTACTTTCTTATATAAAGACTTATACTGAAAAACATCAATGTTACTGATCTGTGCTAAAGTAAAATTTTCATGTTATTGCATTATTAACATGCATTTCAAAAAAATAGCACTTTCTTCGATTTAGAGTCAAAGTTTATTTTCTTGCAAATTGTATATTAATTATGTGAGCAAGGTACCGCTTATACTGAAAAACATCAATTTTGCTGATCTGCGCTTAAGAAAATTTCCATTACATTATTAACAAATCCAAGTAACCAGTGAATTTCAAATAAATATTACTTTCTTATATAAAGACTTATACTGAAAAACATCAATCTTACTGATCTGTGCTAAAGTAAAATTTTCATGTTATTGCATTATTAACATGCATTTCAAAAAAATAGCACTTTCTTAGATTTAGAGTCAAAGTTTATTCTCTTGCAAATTGTATAATAATTAAGTGAGCAAGGTACCGTTTATACTGAAAACCATCAATTTTGCTGATCTGCGCTAATCAAAAATTCCATTACAGTATAAACAACTTCAAATAACCAGTGCATTTCAAATAAATATTACTTTCTTAGAGTAAGACTTATACTGAAAAACATCAATCTTATTGATCTGTGCTAAAGTAAAATTTTCATGTTAATGCATTATTAACATGCATTTCAAAAAAATAGCACTTTCTTCGATTTAGAGTCAAAGTTTATTCTCTTGCAAATCGTATAATAATTAAGTGAGCAAGGTACCGCTTATACTAAAAAACATCAATTTTGCTGATCTGCGCTTTAGAAAATTTCCATTACATTAACAAATTCAAGTAACCAGTGAATTTCAAATAAATATTACTTTCTTATATAAAGACTTATACTGAAAAACATCAATCTTACTGATCTGTGCTAAAGTAAAATTTTCATGTTATTGTATTATTAACATGCATTTCAAAAAAATAGCACTTTCTTAGATTTAGAGTCAAAGTTTATTTTCTTGCAAATTGTATATTAATTATGTGAGCAAGGTACCGTTTATACTGAAAACCATAAATTTTGCTGATCTGATCGCTAATGAAAAATTCAATACGGTATAAACAACTTCAAATAACCAGTACATTTCAATTAAATAGCACTTTCTTAGATTTAGACTTATACTGAAAAACATCAATTTCCAGTAGGGGAGTAACAAATTTTTATAACCAGCACATTTCGAACAAATAGCACTTTCTTAGATTCAAACTTAAAGTCGATTTTCTTGCATATTGTATATTAATTATGTGAGCAAGGTACCGCCTATATTGAAAAACATCAATTTTGCTGATCTGCGCTAAAATAAAATTTCCATTAGAGGAATAATAAATTCAACGTCGATTTTCTTGCAAATTATATATTAGTTATGTGAGCAAGGTATCCCTTTTACTGAAAAACATCAATTTTGCTGATCTGCGCTGAAGAAATTTTCCATTACAGTATTAACAAATTCAAGTAACCAGTGAATTTCAAATAAATATTACTTTCTTATATAAAGACTTATACTGAAAAACATCAATGTTACTGATCTGTGCTAAAGTAAAATTTTCATGTTATTGCATTATTAACATGCATTTCAAAAAAATAGCACTTTTTTCGATTTAGAGTCAAAGTTTATTTTCTTGCAAATTGTATATTAATTATGTGAGCAAGGTACCGCTTATACTGAAAAACATCAATTTTGCTGATCTGCGCTTAAGAAAATTTCCATTACATTATTAACAAATCCAAGTAACCAGTGAATTTCAAATAAATATTACTTTCTTATATAAAGACTTATACTGAAGAACATCAATCTTACTGATCTGTGCTAAAGTAAAATTTTAATGTTATTGCATTATTAACATGCATTTCAAAAAAATAGCACTTTCTCAGATTTAGAGTCAAAGCTTATTCTCTTGCAAATTGTATAATAATTAAGTGAGCAAGGTACCGTTTATACTGAAAACCATCAATTTTGCTGATCTGCGCTAATAAAAAATTACATTACAGTATAAACAACTTCAAATAACCAGTGCATTTCAAATAAATATTACTTTCTTAGAGTAAGACTTATACTGAAAAACATCAATCTTATTGATCTGTGCTAAAGTAAAATTTTCATGTTATTGCATTATTAACATGCATTTCAAAAAAATAGCACTTTCTTCGATTTAGAGTCAAAGTTTATTCTCTTGCAAATCGTATAATAATTAAGTGAGCAAGGTACCGCTTATACTGAAAAACATCAATTTTGCTGATCTGCGCTTTAGAAAATTTCCATTACAGTATTAACAAATTCAAGTAACCAGTGAATTTCAAATAAATATTACTTTCTTAGAGTAAGACTTATACTGAAAAAAATCAATCTTATTGATCTGCGCTAAAGTAAAATTTTCATGTTATTGCATTATTAACATGCATTTCAAAAAAATAGCACTTTCTTAGATTTAGAGTCAAAGTTTATTTTCTTGCAAATTGTATAATAATTAAGTGAGCAAGGTACCGTTTATACTGAAAACCATCAATTTTGCTGATCTGCGCTAATGGAAAATTCCATTACAGTATAAACAACTTCAAATAACCAGTGCATTTCAAATAAATATTACTTTCTTAGAGTAAGACTTATACTGTAAAATATCAATCTTATTGATCTGTGCTAAAGTAAAATTTTCATGTTATTGCATTATCAACATGCATTTCAAAAAAATAGCACTTTCTTAGATTTAGAGTCAAAGTTTATTCTCTTGCAAATTGTATAATAATTAAGTGAGCAAGGTACCGCTTATACTGAAAAACATCAATTTTGCTGATCTGCGCTTAAGAAAATTTCCATTACATTAACAAATTCAAGTAACCAGTGAATTTCAAATAAATATTACTTTCTTATATAAAGACTTATACTGAAAAACATCAATCTTACTGATCTGTGCTAAAGTAAAATTTTCATGTTATTGCATTATTAACATGCATTTCAAAAAAATAGCACTTTCTTAGATTTAGAGTCAAAGTTTATTCTCTTGCAAATTGTATAATAATTAAGTGAGCAAGGTACCGTTTATACTGAAAACCATCAATTTTTCTGATCTGCGCTAATGAAAAATTCCATTACAGTATAAACAACTTCAAATAACCAGTGCATTTCAAATAAATATTACTTTCTTAGAGTAAGACTTATACTGAAAAATATCAATCTTATTGATCTGTGCTAAAGTAAAATTTTCATGTTATTGCATTATTAACATGCATTTCAAAAAAATAGCACTTTCTTAGATTTAGAGTCAAAGTTTATTCTCTTGCAAATTGTATAATAATTAAGTGAGCAAGGTACCGCTTATACTGAAAAACATCAATTTTGCTGATCTGCGCTTAAGAAAATTTCCATTACATTAACAAATTCAAGTAACCAGTGAATTTCAAATAAATATTACTTTCTTATATAAAGACTTAGACTGAACAAGTAAGGAAGGGCTAAGTTCGGATGTAACCGAACATTTTATACTCTCGCAAAGTCAAATGGTATACTCGTTTGAGATTTCTTTGTGGATTGACTGATATTTTCGGTAGAAGGTCAACTATAGGCACTGGGGTCCACATATTTAGTACTTAGGGGTTTGAACAGTTTTGGTTCGATTTAGACAATTTTTGGCCGCAAGGTGGCATACTTTAATTGCATTATTCACGCAAAGTTTTACCCCGATATAATCATTGTTACCTGATTTGCATAGTGGAAAGTGAAAGAATCAGATGGAATTGAAAATGGTGTTACATGGGAAGTAAGCGTGGTTGTAGTCCGATTTCGCCCATTTTCGCACTATGACATAGAAACATGAAAAGAACGGTATGCACCAAATTTGGTTGAAATCGGTTGAGCAGATCTCAAGATATGGGTTTTCACCTAAAAGTGGGCTGTGCCACGCCCACTGTCTAATTTGGAACGCGGTTCCTATAAAGCCAATTTATACCATCTCAAAGATAAAATTTAATGTCTCTGGCGTGTTTAGTGCTTGATTTATCGCGCTTTAGTAGTTTTTAACAGTACCGTTATATGGGGAGTGGGCGGAGTTGCCACCCGATTTCAACTATTTTCACACCGTCAATAGAAGTGCTAAAAACATTTGCTTCTAGTGAATTTTGTTGTTATAGCATTAGCGGTTTAGGAGATATGCACATTAAACCTATTAGAGGCGGGACCACGCCCACTTTTTAAAAAAAAGTTCTAACTGCAGATGCCCCTCCCTAATGTGATCCTGTGTTCCAAATAACAGTCTTGTATCTTATTGCGGAGCTTAGTTATGGCAAGTTATTTGTTTTTGATTAATGGCGTTTTGTGGGCGTGGCAGTGGTCCGATTACGCCCATCTGCAATACCAACCGTCTCACGGTACCAAGAAACATGTCTACCAAGTTTCATAAAGATATCTCAATTTTTACTCAAGTTAGAGCTTGCACGGACGGACGGACAGACAGTCACCCGGATTTCAACTCGTCTCTTCATCCTGATCACTTATATATATATAACCCTATATCTAACTCGATTAGTTTTAGGTGATACAAACAACCGTTAGGTGAACAAAACTATTATACTCTGTAGCAACAGGTTGCGAGAGTATAAAAACATCAATCTTACTGATCTGTGCTAAAGTAAAATTTTCATGTTATTGTATTATTAACATGCATTTCAAAGAAATAGCACTTTCTTAGATTTAGAGTCAAAGTTTATTTTCTTGCAAATTGTATATTAATTATGTGAGCAAGGTACCGCTTATACTGAAAAACATCAATTTTGCTCATCTGCGCTTAAGAAAATTTCCATTACAGTAATAGCAAATTCAAGTAACCAGTGAATTTCAAATAAATATTACTTTCTTATATAAAGACTTATACTGAAAAACATCAATCTTACTGATCTGTGCTAAAGTAAAATTTTCATGTTATTGCATTATTAACATGCATTTCAAAAAACTAGCACTTTCTTAGATTTAGATTCAAAGTTTATTCTCTTGCAAATTGTATAATAATTAAGTGAGCAAGGTACCGTTTATACTGAAAACCATCAATTTTGCTGATCTGCGCTAATAAAAAATTTCCATTACAGTATAAACAAATTCAAATAACTAGTGCATTTCAATTAAATAGCACTTTCTTAGATTTAGACTTATACTGAAAAACATCAATTTCCAGTAGGGGAGTAACAAATTTTTATAACCAGCACATTTCGAACAAATAGCACTTTCTTAGATTCAAACTTAAAGTCGATTTTCTTGCAAATTGTATATTAATTATGTGAGCTAGGTACCCCTTATACTGAAAAACATCAATTTTGCTGATCTGCGCTTAAGAAATTTTCCATTACAGTATTAAGAAATTCAAGTAACCAGTGAATTTCAAATAAATATTACTTTCTTATATAAAGACTTATACTGAAAAACATCAATGTTACTGATCTGTGCTAAAGGAAAATTTACATGTTTTTGCATTATTAACATGCATTTCAAAAAAATAGCACTTTCTTAGATTTAGAGTCAAAGTTTATTTTCTTGCAAATTGTATGTTAATTATGTGAGCAAGGTACCGCTTATACTGAAAAACATCAATTTTGCTGAGCTGCGCTTTAGAAAATTTCCATTACAGTATTAACAAATTCAAGTAACCAGTGAATTTCAAATAAATATTACTTTCTTAGAGTAAGACTTATACTGAAAAGCATCAATCTTATTGATCTGTGCTTAAGTAAAACTTTCATGTTATTGCATTATTAACATGCATTTAAAAAAAATAGCACTTTCTTAGATTTAGAGTCAGAGTTTATCTTCTTGCGAATTGTATATTAGTTATGTGAGCAAGGTACCGCTTATACTGAAAAACATCCATTTTGCTGATCTGCGCTTTAGAAAATTTCCATTACAGTATTAACAAATTCAAGTAACCAGTGAATTTCAAATAAATATTACTTTCTTAGAGTAAGACTTATACTGAAAAACATCAATCTTACTGATCTGTGCTAAAGTAAAATTTTCATGTTATTGCATTATTAACATGCATTTCAAAAAAATAGCACTTTCTTAGATTTAGAGTCAAAGTTTATTCTCTTGCAAATTGTATAATATTAAGTGAGCAAGGAACCGTTTATACTGAAAACCATCAATTTTGCTGATCTGCGCTAATGAAAAATTTCCATTACAGTATAAACAAATTCAAATAACCAGTGCATTTCAATTAAATAGCACTTTCTTAGATTTAGACTTATACTTAAAACATCAATTTCCAGTAGGGGAGTAACAAATTTTTATAACCAGCACATTTCGAACAAATAGCACTTTCTTAGATTCAAACTTAAAGTCGATTTTCTTGCAAATCGTATAATAATTAAGTGAGCAAGGTACCGCTTATACTGAAAAACATCAATTTTGCTGATCTGCGCTTAAGAAAATTTCCATTACAGTATTAACAAATTCAAGTAACCAGTGAATTTCAAATAAATATTACTTTCTTATATAAAGACTTATACTGAAAAACATCAATGTTACTGATCTGTGCTAAAGTAAAATTTTCATGTTATTGCATTATTAACATGCATTTCAAAAAAATAGCACTTTCTTCGATTTAGAGTCAAAGTTTATTTTCTTGCAAATTGTATATTAATTATGTGAGCAAGGTACCGCTTATACTGAAAAACATCAATTTTGCTGATCTGCGCTTAAGAAAATTTCCATTACATTATTAACAAATCCAAGTAACCAGTGAATTTCAAATAAATATTACTTTCTTATATAAAGACTTATACTGAAAAACATCAATCTTACTGATCTGTGCTAAAGTAAAATTTTCATGTTATTGCATTATTAACATGCATTTCAAAAAAATAGCACTTTCTTAGATTTAGAGTCAAAGTTTATTCTCTTGCAAATTGTATAATAATTAAGTGAGCAAGGTACCGTTTATACTGAAAACCATCAATTTTGCTGATCTGCGCTAATCAAAAATTCCATTACAGTATAAACAACTTCAAATAACCAGTGCATTTCAAATAAATATTACTTTCTTAGAGTAAGACTTATACTGAAAAACATCAATCTTATTGATCTGTGCTAAAGTAAAATTTTCATGTTAATGCATTATTAACATGCATTTCAAAAAAATAGCACTTTCTTCGATTTAGAGTCAAAGTTTATTCTCTTGCAAATCGTATAATAATTAAGTGAGCAAGGTACCGCTTATACTAAAAAACATCAATTTTGCTGATCTGCGCTTTAGAAAATTTCCATTACATTAACAAATTCAAGTAACCAGTGAATTTCAAATAAATATTACTTTCTTATATAAAGACTTATACTGAAAAACATCAATCTTACTGATCTGTGCTAAAGTAAAATTTTCATGTTATTGTATTATTAACATGCATTTCAAAAAAATAGCACTTTCTTAGATTTAGAGTCAAAGTTTATTTTCTTGCAAATTGTATATTAATTATGTGAGCAAGGTACCGTTTATACTGAAAACCATCAATTTTGCTGATCTGATCGCTAATGAAAAATTCAATACGGTATAAACAACTTCAAATAACCAGTACATTTCAATTAAATAGCACTTTCTTAGATTTAGACTTATACTGAAAAACATCAATTTCCAGTAGGGGAGTAACAAATTTTTATAACCAGCACATTTCGAACAAATAGCACTTTCTTAGATTCAAACTTAAAGTCGATTTTCTTGCATATTGTATATTAATTATGTGAGCAAGGTACCGCCTATATTGAAAAACATCAATTTTGCTGATCTGCGCTAAAATAAAATTTCCATTAGAGGAATAATAAATTCAACGTCGATTTTCTTGCAAATTATATATTAGTTATGTGAGCAAGGTATCCCTTTTACTGAAAAACATCAATTTTGCTGATCTGCGCTGAAGAAATTTTCCATTACAGTATTAACAAATTCAAGTAACCAGTGAATTTCAAATAAATATTACTTTCTTATATAAAGACTTATACTGAAAAACATCAATGTTACTGATCTGTGCTAAAGTAAAATTTTCATGTTATTGCATTATTAACATGCATTTCAAAAAAATAGCACTTTTTTCGATTTAGAGTCAAAGTTTATTTTCTTGCAAATTGTATATTAATTATGTGAGCAAGGTACCGCTTATACTGAAAAACATCAATTTTGCTGATCTGCGCTTAAGAAAATTTCCATTACATTATTAACAAATCCAAGTAACCAGTGAATTTCAAATAAATATTACTTTCTTATATAAAGACTTATACTGAAGAACATCAATCTTACTGATCTGTGCTAAAGTAAAATTTTAATGTTATTGCATTATTAACATGCATTTCAAAAAAATAGCACTTTCTCAGATTTAGAGTCAAAGCTTATTCTCTTGCAAATTGTATAATAATTAAGTGAGCAAGGTACCGTTTATACTGAAAACCATCAATTTTGCTGATCTGCGCTAATAAAAAATTACATTACAGTATAAACAACTTCAAATAACCAGTGCATTTCAAATAAATATTACTTTCTTAGAGTAAGACTTATACTGAAAAACATCAATCTTATTGATCTGTGCTAAAGTAAAATTTTCATGTTATTGCATTATTAACATGCATTTCAAAAAAATAGCACTTTCTTCGATTTAGAGTCAAAGTTTATTCTCTTGCAAATCGTATAATAATTAAGTGAGCAAGGTACCGCTTATACTGAAAAACATCAATTTTGCTGATCTGCGCTTAAGAAAATTTCCATTACATTAACAAATTCAAGTAACCAGTGAATTTCAAATAAATATTACTTTCTTATATAAAGACTTATACTGAAAAACATCAATCTTACTGATCTGTGCTAAAGTAAAATTTTCATGTTATTGTATTATTAACATGCATTTCAAAAAAATAGCACTTTCTTAGATTTAGAGTCAAAGTTTTTTTTCTTGCAAATTGTATATTAATTATGTGAGCAAGGTACCGTTTATACTGAAAACCATCAATTTTGCTGATCTGATCGCTAATGAAAAATTCCATTACAGTATAAACAACTTCAAATAACCAGTGCATTTCAATTAAATAGCACTTTCTTAGATTTAGACTTATACTGAAAAACATCAATTTCCAGTAGGGGAGTAACAAATTTTTATAACCAGCACATTTCGAACAAATAGCACTTTCTTAGATTCAAACTTAAAGTCGATTTTCTTGCATATTGTATATTAATTATGTGAGCAAGGTACCGCCTATATTGAAAAACATCAATTTTGCTGATCTGCGCTAAAATAAAATTTCCATTAGAGGAGTAATAAATTCAACGTCGATTTTCTTGCAAATTATATATTAGTTATGTGAGCAAGGTATCCCTTTTACTAAAAAACATCAATTTTGCTGATCTGCGCTGAAGAAATTTTCCATTACAGTATTAACAAATTCAAGTAACCAGTGAATTTCAAATAAATATTACTTTCTTATATAAAGACTTATACTGAAAAACATCAATGTTACTGATCTGTGCTAAAGTAAAATTTTCATGTTATTGCATTATTAACATGCATTTCAAAAAAATAGCACTTTCTCAGATTTAGAGTCAAAGCTTATTCTCTTGCAAATTGTATAATAATTAAGTGAGCAAGGTACCGTTTATACTGAAAACTATCAATTTTGCTGATCTGATCGCTAATGAAAAATTCCATTACAGTATAAACAACTTCAAATAACCAGTGCATTTCAATTAAATAGCACTTTCTTAGATTTAGACTTATACTGAAAAACATCAATTTCCAGTAGGGGAGTCACAAATTTTTATAACCAGCACATTTCGAACAAATAGCACTTTCTTAGATTCAAACTTAAAGTCGATTTTCTTGCAAATTGTATATTAATTATGTGAGCAAGGTACCGCTTATACTGAAAAACATCAATTTTGCTGATCTGCGCTTAAGAAAATTTCCATTACATTATTAACAAATCCAAGTAACCAGTGAATTTCAAATAAATATTACTTTCTTATATAAAGACTTATACTGAAAAACATCAATCTTACTGATCTGTGCTAAAGTAAAATTTTAATGTTATTGCATTATAAACATGCATTTCAAAAAAATAGCACTTTCTCAGATTTAGAGTCAAAGCTTATTCTCTTGCAAATTGTATAATAATTAAGTGAGCAAGGTACCGTTTATACTGAAAACCATCAATTTTGCTGATCTGCGCTAATAAAAAATTACATTACAGTATAAACAACTTCAAATAACCAGTGCATTTCAAATAAATATTACTTTCTTAGAGTAAGACTTATACTGAAAAACATCAATCTTATTGATCTGTGCTAAAGTAAAATTTTCATGTTATTGCATTATTAACATGCATTTCAAAAAAATAGCACTTTCTTCGATTTAGAGTCAAAGTTTATTCTCTTGCAAATCGTATAATAATTAAGTGAGCAAGGTACCGCTTATACTGAAAAACATCAATTTTGCTGATCTGCGCTTAAGAAAATTTCCATTACATTAACAAATTCAAGTAACCAGTGAATTTCAAATAAATATTACTTTCTTATATAAAGACTTATACTGAAAAACATCAATCTTACTGATCTGTGCTAAAGTAAAAGTTTCATGTCATTGTATTATTAACATGCATTTCAAAAAAATAGCACTTTCTTAGATTTAGAGTCAAAGTTTATTTTCTTGCAAATTGTATATTAATTATGTGAGCAAGGTACCGTTTATACTGAAAACCGTCAATTTTGCTGATCTGATCGCTAATGAAAAATTCCATTACAGTATAAACAACTTCAAATAACCAGTGCATTTCAATTAAATAGCACTTTCTTAGATTTAGACTTATACTGAAAAACATCAATTTCCAGTAGGGGAGTAACAAATTTTTATAACCAGCACATTTCGAACAAATAGCACTTTCTTAGATTCAAACTTAAAGTCGATTTTCTTGCATATTGTATATTAATTATGTGAGCAAGGTACCGCCTATATTGAAAAACATCAATTTTGCTGATCTGCGCTAAAATAAAATTTCCATTAGAGGAGTAATAAATTCAACGTCCATTTTCTTGCAAATTATATATTAGTTATGTGAGCAAGGTATCCCTTTTACTAAAAAACATCAATTTTGCTGATCTGCGCTGAAGAAATTTTCCATTACAGTATTAACAAATTCAAGTAACCAGTGAATTTCAAATAAATATTACTTTCTTAGAGTAAGACTTATACTGAAAAACATCAATCTTACTGATCTGTGCTAAAGTAAAATTTTCATGTTATTGCATTATTAACATGCATTTCAAAAAAATAGCACTTTCTTAGATTTAGAGTCAAAGTTTATTCTCTTGCAAATTGTATAATATTAAGTGAGCAAGGAACCGTTTATACTGAAAACCATCAATTTTGCTGATCTGCGCTAATGAAAAATTTCCATTACAGTATAAACAAATTCAAATAACCAGTGCATTTCAATTAAATAGCACTTTCTTAGATTTAGACTTATACTTAAAACATCAATTTCCAGTAGGGGAGTAACAAATTTTTATAACCAGCACATTTCGAACAAATAGCACTTTCTTAGATTCAAACTTAAAGTCGATTTTCTTGCAAATCGTATAATAATTAAGTGAGCAAGGTACCGCTTATACTGAAAAACATCAATTTTGCTGATCTGCGCTTAAGAAAATTTCCATTACAGTATTAACAAATTCAAGTAACCAGTGAATTTCAAATAAATATTACTTTCTTATATAAAGACTTATACTGAAAAACATCAATGTTACTGATCTGTGCTAAAGTAAAATTTTCATGTTATTGCATTATTAACATGCATTTCAAAAAAATAGCACTTTCTTCGATTTAGAGTCAAAGTTTATTTTCTTGCAAATTGTATATTAATTATGTGAGCAAGGTACCGCTTATACTGAAAAACATCAATTTTGCTGATCTGCGCTTAAGAAAATTTCCATTACATTATTAACAAATCCAAGTAACCAGTGAATTTCAAATAAATATTACTTTCTTATATAAAGACTTATACTGAAAAACATCAATCTTACTGATCTGTGCTAAAGTAAAAGTTTCATGTCATTGTATTATTAACATGCATTTCAAAAAAATAGCACTTTCTTAGATTTAGAGTCAAAGTTTATTTTCTTGCAAATTGTATATTAATTATGTGAGCAAGGTACCGTTTATACTGAAAACCATCAATTTTGCTGATCTGATCGCTAATGAAAAATTCCATTACAGTATAAACAACTTCAAATAACCAGTGCATTTCAATTAAATAGCACTTTCTTAGATTTAGACTTATACTGAAAAACATCAATTTCCAGTAGGGGAGTAACAAATTTTTATAACCAGCACATTTCGAACAAATAGCACTTTCTTAGATTCAAACTTAAAGTCGATTTTCTTGCATATTGTATATTAATTATGTGAGCAAGGTACCGCCTATATTGAAAAACATCAATTTTGCTGATCTGCGCTAAAATAAAATTTCCATTAGAGGAGTAATAAATTCAACGTCCATTTTCTTGCAAATTATATATTAGTTATGTGAGCAAGGTATCCCTTTTACTAAAAAACATCAATTTTGCTGATCTGCGCTGAAGAAATTTTCCATTACAGTATTAACAAATTCAAGTAACCAGTGAATTTCAAATAAATATTACTTTCTTAGAGTAAGACTTATACTGAAAAACATCAATCTTACTGATCTGTGCTAAAGTAAAATTTTCATGTTATTGCATTATTAACATGCATTTCAAAAAAATAGCACTTTCTTAGATTTAGAGTCAAAGTTTATTCTCTTGCAAATTGTATAATATTAAGTGAGCAAGGAACCGTTTATACTGAAAACCATCAATTTTGCTGATCTGCGCTAATGAAAAATTTCCATTACAGTATAAACAAATTCAAATAACCAGTGCATTTCAATTAAATAGCACTTTCTTAGATTTAGACTTATACTTAAAACATCAATTTCCAGTAGGGGAGTAACAAATTTTTATAACCAGCACATTTCGAACAAATAGCACTTTCTTAGATTCAAACTTAAAGTCGATTTTCTTGCAAATCGTATAATAATTAAGTGAGCAAGGTACCGCTTATACTGAAAAACATCAATTTTGCTGATCTGCGCTTAAGAAAATTTCCATTACAGTATTAACAAATTCAAGTAACCAGTGAATTTCAAATAAATATTACTTTCTTATATAAAGACTTATACTGAAAAACATCAATGTTACTGATCTGTGCTAAAGTAAAATTTTCATGTTATTGCATTATTAACATGCATTTCAAAAAAATAGCACTTTCTTCGATTTAGAGTCAAAGTTTATTTTCTTGCAAATTGTATATTAATTATGTGAGCAAGGTACCGCTTATACTGAAAAACATCAATTTTGCTGATCTGCGCTTAAGAAAATTTCCATTACATTATTAACAAATCCAAGTAACCAGTGAATTTCAAATAAATATTACTTTCTTATATAAAGACTTATACTGAAAAACATCAATCTTACTGATCTGTGCTAAAGTAAAATTTTCATGTTATTGCATTATTAACATGCATTTCAAAAAACTAGCACTTTCTTAGATTTAGATTCAAAGTTTATTCTCTTGCAAATTGTATAATAATTAAGTGAGCAAGGTACCGTTTATACTGAAAAACATCAATTTTGCTGATCTGCGCTAATAAAAAATTTCCATTACAGTATAAACAAATTCAAATAACCAGTGCATTTCAATTAAATAGCACTTTCTTAGATTTAGACTTATACTGAAAAACATCAATTTCCAGTAGGGGAGTAACAAATTTTTATAACCAGCACATTTCGAACAAATAGCACTTTCTTAGATTCAAACTTAAAGTCGATTTTCTTGCAAATTGTATATTAATTATGTGAGCTAGGTACCCCTTATACTGAAAAACATCAATTTTGCTGATCTGCGCTTAAGAAATTTTCCATTACAGTATTAAGAAATTCAAGTAACCAGTGAATTTCAAATAAATATTACTTTCTTATATAAAGACTTATACTGAAAAACATCAATGTTACTGATCTGTGCTAAAGGAAAATTTACATGTTTTTGCATTATTAACATGCATTTCAAAAAAATAGCACTTTCTTAGATTTAGAGTCAAAGTTTATTTTCTTGCAAATTGTATGTTAATTATGTGAGCAAGGTACCGCTTATACTGAAAAACATCAATTTTCCTGATCTGCGCTTTAGAAAATTTCCATTACAGTATTAACAAATTCAAGTAACCAGTGAATTTCAAATAAATATTACTTTCTTAGAGTAAGACTTATACTGAAAAGCATCAATCTTATTGATCTGTGCTTAAGTAAAACTTTCATGTTATTGCATTATTAACATGCATTTAAAAAAAATAGCACTTTCTTAGATTTAGAGTCAGAGTTTATCTTCTTGCGAATTGTATATTAGTTATGTGAGCAAGGTACCGCTTATACTGAAAAACATCCATTTTGCTGATCTGCGCTTTAGAAAATTTCCATTACAGTATTAACAAATTCAAGTAACCAGTGAATTTCAAATAAATATTACTTTCTTAGAGTAAGACTTATACTGAAAAACATCAATCTTACTGATCTGTGCTAAAGTAAAATTTTCATGTTATTGCATTATTAACATGCATTTCAAAAAAATAGCACTTTCTTAGATTTAGAGTCAAAGTTTATTCTCTTGCAAATTGTATAATATTAAGTGAGCAAGGAACCGTTTATACTGAAAACCATCAATTTTGCTGATCTGCGCTAATGAAAAATTTCCATTACAGTATAAACAAATTCAAATAACCAGTGCATTTCAATTAAATAGCACTTTCTTAGATTTAGACTTATACTTAAAACATCAATTTCCAGTAGGGGAGTAACAAATTTTTATAACCAGCACATTTCGAACAAATAGCACTTTCTTAGATTCAAACTTAAAGTCGATTTTCTTGCAAATCGTATAATAATTAAGTGAGCAAGGTACCGCTTATACTGAAAAACATCAATTTTGCTGATCTGCGCTTAAGAAAATTTCCATTACAGTATTAACAAATTCAAGTAACCAGTGAATTTCAAATAAATATTACTTTCTTATATAAAGACTTATACTGAAAAACATCAATGTTACTGATCTGTGCTAAAGTAAAATTTTCATGTTATTGCATTATTAACATGCATTTCAAAAAAATAGCACTTTCTTCGATTTAGAGTCAAAGTTTATTTTCTTGCAAATTGTATATTAATTATGTGAGCAAGGTACCGCTTATACTGAAAAACATCAATTTTGCTGATCTGCGCTTAAGAAAATTTCCATTACATTATTAACAAATCCAAGTAACCAGTGAATTTCAAATAAATATTACTTTCTTATATAAAGACTTATACTGAAAAACATCAATCTTACTGATCTGTGCTAAAGTAAAATTTTCATGTTATTGCATTATTAACATGCATTTCAAAAAAATAGCACTTTCTTAGATTTAGAGTCAAAGTTTATTCTCTTGCAAATTGTATAATAATTAAGTGAGCAAGGTACCGTTTATACTGAAAACCATCAATTTTGCTGATCTGCGCTAATCAAAAATTCCATTACAGTATAAACAACTTCAAATAACCAGTGCATTTCAAATAAATATTACTTTCTTAGAGTAAGACTTATACTGAAAAACATCAATCTTATTGATCTGTGCTAAAGTAAAATTTTCATGTTAATGCATTATTAACATGCATTTCAAAAAAATAGCACTTTCTTCGATTTAGATACAAAGTTTATTCTCTTGCAAATCGTATAATAATTAAGTGAGCAAGGTACCGCTTATACTAAAAAACATCAATTTGCTGATCTGCGCTTAAGAAAATTTCCATTACATTAACAAATTCAAGTAACCAGTGAATTTCAAATAAATATTACTTTCTTATATAAAGACTTATACTGAAAAACATCAATCTTACTGATCTGTGCTAAAGTAAAATTTTCATGTTATTGTATTATTAACATGCATTTCAAAAAAATAGCACTTTCTTAGATTTAGAGTCAAAGTTTATTTTCTTGCAAATTGTATATTAATTATGTGAGCAAGGTACCGTTTATACTGAAAACCATCAATTTTGCTGATCTGATCGCTAATGAAAAATTCAATACGGTATAAACAACTTCAAATAACCAGTACATTTCAATTAAATAGCACTTTCTTAGATTTAGACTTATACTGAAAAACATCAATTTCCAGTAGGGGAGTAACAAATTTTTATAACCAGCACATTTCGAACAAATAGCACTTTCTTAGATTCAAACTTAAAGTCGATTTTCTTGCATATTGTATATTAATTATGTGAGCAAGGTACCGCCTATATTGAAAAACATCAATTTTGCTGATCTGCGCTAAAATAAAATTTCCATTAGAGGAATAATAAATTCAACGTCGATTTTCTTGCAAATTATATATTAGTTATGTGAGCAAGGTATCCCTTTTACTGAAAAACATCAATTTTGCTGATCTGCGCTGAAGAAATTTTCCATTACAGTATTAACAAATTCAAGTAACCAGTGAATTTCAAATAAATATTACTTTCTTATATAAAGACTTATACTGAAAAACATCAATGTTACTGATCTGTGCTAAAGTAAAATTTTCATGTTATTGCATTATTAACATGCATTTCAAAAAAATAGCACTTTCTTCGATTTAGAGTCAAAGTTTATTTTCTTGCAAATTGTATATTAATTATGTGAGCAAGGTACCGCTTATACTGAAAAACATCAATTTTGCTGATCTGCGCTTAAGAAAATTTCCATTACATTATTAACAAATCCAAGTAACCAGTGAATTTCAAATAAATATTACTTTCTTATATAAAGACTTATACTGAAGAACATCAATCTTACTGATCTGTGCTAAAGTAAAATTTTAATGTTATTGCATTATTAACATGCATTTCAAAAAAATAGCACTTTCTCAGATTTAGAGTCAAAGCTTATTCTCTTGCAAATTGTATAATAATTAAGTGAGCAAGGTACCGTTTATACTGAAAACCATCAATTTTGCTGATCTGCGCTAATAAAAAATTACATTACAGTATAAACAACTTCAAATAACCAGTGCATTTCAAATAAATATTACTTTCTTAGAGTAAGACTTATACTGAAAAACATCAATCTTATTGATCTGTGCTAAAGTAAAATTTTCATGTTATTGCATTATTAACATGCATTTCAAAAAAATAGCACTTTCTTCGATTTAGAGTCAAAGTTTATTCTCTTGCAAATCGTATAATAATTAAGTGAGCAAGGTACCGCTTATACTGAAAAACATCAATTTTGCTGATCTGCGCTTAAGAAAATTTCCATTACATTAACAAATTCAAGTAACCAGTGAATTTCAAATAAATATTACTTTCTTATATAAAGACTTATACTGAAAAACATCAATCTTACTGATCTGTGCTAAAGTAAAATTTTCATGTTATTGTATTATTAACATGCATTTCAAAAAAATAGCACTTTCTTAGATTTAGAGTCAAAGTTTATTTTCTTGCAAATTGTATATTAATTATGTGAGCAAGGTACCGTTTATACTGAAAACCATCAATTTTGCTGATCTGATCGCTAATGAAAAATTCCATTACAGTATAAACAACTTCAAATAACCAGTGCATTTCAATTAAATAGCACTTTCTTAGATTTAGACTTATACTGAAAAACATCAATTTCCAGTAGGGGAGTAACAAATTTTTATAACCAGCACATTTCGAACAAATAGCACTTTCTTAGATTCAAACTTAAAGTCGATTTTCTTGCATATTGTATATTAATTATGTGAGCAAGGTACCGCCTATATTGAAAAACATCAATTTTGCTGATCTGCGCTAAAATAAAATTTCCATTAGAGGAGTAATAAATTCAACGTCGATTTTCTTGCAAATTATATATTAGTTATGTGAGCAAGGTATCCCTTTTACTAAAAAACATCAATTTTGCTGATCTGCGCTGAAGAAATTTTCCATTACAGTATTAACAAATTCAAGTAACCAGTGAATTTCAAATAAATATTACTTTCTTATATAAAGACTTATACTGAAAAACATCAATGTTACTGATCTGTGCTAAAGTAAAATTTTCATGTTATTGCATTATTAACATGCATTTCAAAAAATAGCACTTTCTCAGATTTAGAGTCAAAGCTTATTCTCTTGCAAATTGTATAATAATTAAGTGAGCAAGGTACCGTTTATACTGAAAACTATCAATTTTGCTGATCTGATCGCTAATGAAAAATTCCATTACAGTATAAACAACTTCAAATAACCAGTGCATTTCAATTAAATAGCACTTTCTTAGATTTAGACTTATACTGAAAAACATCAATTTCCAGTAGGGGAGTAACAAATTTTTATAACCAGCACATTTCGAACAAATAGCTCTTTCTTAGATTCAAACTTAAAGTCGATTTTCTTGCAAATTGTATATTAATTATGTGAGCAAGGTACCGCTTATACTGAAAAACATCAATTTTGCTGATCTGCGCTTAAGAAAATTTCCATTACATTATTAACAAATCCAAGTAACCAGTGAATTTCAAATAAATATTACTTTCTTATATAAAGACTTATACTGAAAAACATCAATCTTACTGATCTGTGCTAAAGTAAAATTTTAATGTTATTGCATTATTAACATGCATTTCAAAAAAATAGCACTTTCTCAGATTTAGAGTCAAAGCTTATTCTCTTGCAAATTGTATAATAATTAAGTGAGCAAGGTACCGTTTATACTGAAAACCATCAATTTTGCTGATCTGCGCTAATAAAAAATTACATTACAGTATAAACAACTTCAAATAACCAGTGCATTTCAAATAAATATTACTTTCTTAGAGTAAGACTTATACTGAAAAACATCAATCTTATTGATCTGTGCTAAAGTAAAATTTTCATGTTATTGCATTATTAACATGCATTTCAAAAAAATAGCACTTTCTTCGATTTAGAGTCAAAGTTTATTCTCTTGCAAATCGTATAATAATTAAGTGAGCAAGGTACCGCTTATACTGAAAAACATCAATTTTGCTGATCTGCGCTTAAGAAAATTTCCATTACATTAACAAATTCAAGTAACCAGTGAATTTCAAATAAATATTACTTTCTTATATAAAGACTTATACTGAAAAACATCAATCTTACTGATCTGTGCTAAAGTAAAAGTTTCATGTCATTGTATTATTAACATGCATTTCAAAAAAATAGCACTTTCTTAGATTTAGAGTCAAAGTTTATTTTCTTGCAAATTGTATATTAATTATGTGAGCAAGGTACCGTTTATACTGAAAACCATCAATTTTGCTGATCTGATCGCTAATGAAAAATTCCATTACAGTATAAACAACTTCAAATAACCAGTGCATTTCAATTAAATAGCACTTTCTTAGATTTAGACTTATACTGAAAAACATCAATTTCCAGTAGGGGAGTAACAAATTTTTATAACCAGCACATTTCGAACAAATAGCACTTTCTTAGATTCAAACTTAAAGTCGATTTTCTTGCATATTGTATATTAATTATGTGAGCAAGGTACCGCCTATATTGAAAAACATCAATTTTGCTGATCTGCGCTAAAATAAAATTTCCATTAGAGGAGTAATAAATTCAACGTCGATTTTCTTGCAAATTATATATTAGTTATGTGAGCAAGGTATCCCTTTTACTAAAAAACATCAATTTTGCTGATCTGCGCTGAAGAAATTTTCCATTACAGTATTAACAAATTCAAGTAACCAGTGAATTTCAAATAAATATTACTTTCTTATATAAAGACTTATACTGAAAAACATCAATGTTACTGATCTGTGCTAAAGTAAAATTTTCATGTTATTGCATTATTAACATGCATTTCAAAAGAATAGCCCTTTCTTCGATTTAGAGTCAAAGTTTATTTTCTTGCAAATTGTATATTAATTATGTGAGCAAGGTACCGTTTATACTGAAAACCATCAATTTTGCTGATCTGCGCTTAAGAAAAATTCCATTACAGTATAAACAACTTCAAATAACCAGTGCATTTCAATTAAATAGCACTTTCTTAGATTTAGACTTATACTGAAAAACATCAATTTCCAGTAGGGGAGTAACAAATTTTTATAACCAGCACATTTCGAACAAATAGCACTTTCTTAGATTCAAACTTAAAGTCGATTTTCTTGCATATTGTATATTAATTATGTGAGCAAGGTACCGCCTATATTGAAAAACATCAATTTTGCTGATCTGCGCTAAAATAAAATTTCCATTTAAGGAGTAAAAAATCCAACGTCGATTTTCTTGCAAATTATATATTAGTTATGTGAGCAAAGTATCCCTTATACTGAAAAACATCAATTTTGCTGATCTGCGCTGAAGAAATTTTCCATTACAGTATTAACAAATTCTAGTAACCAGTGAATTTCAAATAAATATTACTTTCTTATATAAAGACTTATACTGAAAAACATCAATGTTACTGTTCTGTGCTATAGTAAAATTTTCATGTTATTGCATTATTAACATGCATTTCAAAAAAATAGCACTTTCTTCGATTTAGAGTCAAAGTTTATTTTCTTGCAAATTGTATATTAATTATGTGAGCAAGGTACCGCTTATACTGAAAAACATCTATTTTCCTGATCTGCGCTGAAGAAATTTTCCATTACAGTATTAACAAATTCAAGTAACCAGTGAATTTCAAATAAATATTACTTTCTTATATAAAGACTTATACTGAAAAACATCAATGTTACTGATCTGTGCTAAAGTAAAATTTTCATGTTATTGCATTATTAACATGCATTTCAAAAAAATAGCACTTTCTTCGATTTAGAGTCAAAGTTTATTTTCTTGCAAATTGTATATTAATTATGTGAGCAAGGTACCGCTTATACTGAAAAACATCAATTTTGCTGATCTGCGCTTAAGAAAATTTCCATTACATTATTAACAAATCCAAGTAACCAGTGAATTTCAAATAAATATTACTTTCTTATATAAAGACTTATACTGAAAAACATCAATCTTACTGATCTGTGCTAAAGTAAAATTTTAATGTTATTGCATTATTAACATGCATTTCAAAAAAATAGCACTTTCTCAGATTTAGAGTCAAAGCTTATTCTCTTGCAAATTGTATAATAATTAAGTGAGCAAGGTACCGTTTATACTGAAAACCATCAATTTTGCTGATCTGCGCTAATAAAAAATTACATTACAGTATAAACAACTTCAAATAACCAGTGCATTTCAAATAAATATTACTTTCTTAGAGTAAGACTTATACTGAAAAACATCAATCTTATTGATCTGTGCTAAAGTAAAATTTTCATGTTATTGCATTATTAACATGCATTTCAAAAAAATAGCACTTTCTTCGATTTAGAGTCAAAGTTTATTCTCTTGCAAATCGTATAATAATTAAGTGAGCAAGGTACCGCTTATACTGAAAAACATCAATTTTGCTGATCTGCGCTTAAGAAAATTTCCATTACATTAACAAATTCAAGTAACCAGTGAATTTCAAATAAATATTAATTTCTTATATAAAGACTTATACTGAAAAACATCAATCTTACTGATCTGTGCTAAAGTAAAATTTTCATGTTATTGTATTATTAACATGCATTTCAAAAAAATAGCACTTTCTTAGATTTAGAGTCAAAGTTTATTTTCTTGCAAATTGTATATTAATTATGTGAGCAAGGTACCGTTTATACTGAAAACCATCAATTTTGCTGATCTGATCGCTAATGAAAAATTCCATTACAGTATAAACAACTTCAAATAACCAGTGCATTTCAATTAAATAGCACTTTCTTAGATTTAGACTTATACTGAAAAACATCAATTTCCAGTAGGAGAGTAACAAATTTTTATAACCAGCACATTTCGAACAAATAGCACTTTCTTAGATTCAAACTTAAAGTCGATTTTCTTGCATATTGTATATTAATTATGTGAGCAAGGTACCGCTTATACTGAAAAACATCAATTTTGCTGATCTGCGCTAAAATAAAATTTCCATTAGAGGAGTAACAAATTCAACGTCGATTTTCTTGCAAATTATATTATATATTAGTTATGTGAGCAAGGTACCGCTTATACTGAAAAACATCAATTTTGCTGTTCTGCGCTTAAGAAAATTTCCATTACAGTATTAACAAATTCAAGTAACCAGTGAATTTCAAATAAATATTACTTTCTTAGAGTAAGACTTATACTGAAAAACATCAATCTTACTGATCTGTGCTAAAGTAAAATTTTCATGTTATTGTATTATTAATATGTATTTCAAAAAAATAGCACTTTCTTAGATTTAGAGTCAAATTTTATTTTCTTGCAAATTGTATGTTAATTATGTGAGCAAGGTACCGCTTATACTGAAAAACATCAATCTTACTGATCTGTGCTAAAGTAAAATTTTCATGTTATTGCATCATTAACATGCATTTCAAAAAAATAGCACTTTCTTAGATTTAGAGTCAAAGTTTATTTTCTTGCAAATTGTATATTAATTATTTGAGCAAGGTACCGCTTATACTGAAAAACATCAATTTTACTGATCTGCGCTAAAATAAAATTTCCATTACAGGATTAACAAATTCAAATAACCAGTGCATTTCAATTAAATTGCACTTTCTTAGATTTAGACTTATACTGAAACTCATCCATTTCCATAAGGGGAGTAACAAATTTTTATAACCAGCACATTTCGAACAAATAGCACTTTCTTAGATTCAAACTTAAAGTCGATTTTCTTGCAAATTGTATATTAATTATGTGAGCAAGGTACCGCTTATACTGAAAAACATCAATTTTGCTGATCTGCGCTTAAGAAAATTTCCATTACAGCATTAACAAATTCAAATAACCAGTGCATTTAAATTAAATAGCACTTTCTTAGATTTAGACTTATATTGAAACACATCAATTTCCATTAGGGGAGTAACAAATTTTTATAACCAGCACATTTCGAACAAATAGCACTTTCTTAGATTCAAACTTAAAGTCGATTTTCTGGCAAATTGTATATTAATTATGTGAGCAAGGTACCGCTTATATTGAAAAACATCAATTTTGCTGATCTGCGCTAATGAAAAATTTCCATTAGGGGAGTAACAAATTTTTATAACCAGCACATTTCGAACAAATAGCACTTTCTTAGATTCAAACTTAAAGTCGATTTTCTGGCAAATTGTATATTAATTATGTGAGCAAGGTACCGCTTATACTGAAAAACATCAATTTTGCTGATCTGCGCTTAAGAAAATTTCCATTACAGCATTAACAAATTCAAATAACCAGTGCATTTAAATTAAATAGCACTTTCTTAGATTTAGACTTATATTGAAACTCATCCATTTCCATAAGGGGAGTAACAAATTTTTATAACCAGCACATTTCGAACAAATAGCACTTTCTTAGATTCAAACTTAAAGTCGATTTTCTTGCAAATTGTATATTAATTATGTGAGCAAGGTACCGCTTATACTGAAAAACATCAATTTTGCTGATCTGCGCTTAAGAAAATTTCCATTACAGCATTAACAAATTCAAATAACCAGTGCATTTAAATTAAATAGCACTTTCTTAGATTTAGACTTATATTGAAACACATCAATTTCCATTAGGGGAGTAACAAATTTTTATAACCAGCACATTTCGAACAAATAGCACTTTCTTAGATTCAAACTTAAAGTCGATTTTCTTGCAAATTGTATATTAATTATGTGAGCAAGGTACCGCTTATACTGAAAAACATCAATTTTGCTGATCTGCGCTTAAGAAAATTTCCATTACAGCATTAACAAATTCAAATAACCAGTGCATTTCAATTAAATTGCACTTTCTTAGATTTAGACTTATACTGAAACTCATCCATTTCCATAAGGGGAGTAACAAATTTTTATAACCAGCACATTTCGAGCAAATAGCACTTTCTTAGATTCAAACTTAAAGTCGATTTTCTGGCAAATTGTATATTAATTATGTGAGCAAGGTACCGCTTATATTGAAAAACATCAATTTTGCTGATCTGCGCTAATGAAAAATTTCCATTAGAGGAGTAACAAATTCAACGTCGATTTTCTTGCAAATTATATATAAGTTATGTGAGCAAGGTACCCCTTATACTGAAAAATATTAATTTTGCTGATCTGCGCTAAAATAAAATTTCCGTTACAGCATTAACAAATTCAAATAACCAGTGCATTTAAATTAATATCACTTTCTTAGATTTAGACTTATATTGAAACACATCAATTTCCATTAGGGGAGTAATAAATTTTTATAACCAGCACATTTCGAACAAATAGCACTTTCTTAGATTCAAACTTAAAGTCGATTTTCTTGCGAATTATATATTAATTATGTGAGCAAGGTACCCCTTATACTGAAAAACATCAATTTTGCTGATCTGCGCTTAAGAAATTTTCCATTACAGTATTAACAAATTTAAGTAAACAGTGAATTTCAAATAAATATCACTTTCTTATATAAAGACTTATACTGAAAAACATCAATCTTACTGATCTGTGCTAAAGTAAAATTTTCATGTTATTGCATTATTAACATGCATTTCAAAAAAATAGCACTTTCTTCGATTTATAGTCAAAGTTTATTTTCTTGCAAATTGTATATTAATTATGTGAGCAAGGTACCGCTTATACTGAAAAACATCAATTTTGCTGATCTGCGCTTAAGAAAATTTCCATTACATTATTAACAAATTCAAGTAACCTGTGAATTTCAAATAAATATTACTTTCTTATATAAAGACTTATACTGAAAAACATCAATCTTACTGATCTGTGCTAAAGTAAAATTTTCATGTTATTGCATTATTAACATGCATTTCAAAAAAATAGCACTTTCTTAGATTTAGAGTCAAAGTTTATTCTCTTGCAAATTGTATAATAATTAAGTGAGCAAGGTACCGTTTATACTGAAAACCATCAATTTTGCTGATCTGCGCTTAAGAAAATTTCCATTACATTATTAACAAATCCAAGTAACCAGTGAATTTCAAATAAATATTACTTTCTTATATAAAGACTTATACTGAAAAACATCAATCTTACTGATCTGTGCTAAAGTAAAATTTTAATGTTATTGCATTATTAACATGCATTTCAAAAAAATAGCACTTTCTCAGATTTAGAGTCAAAGCTTATTCTCTTGCAAATTGTATAATAATTAAGTAAGCAAGGTACCGTTTATACTGAAAACCATCAATTTTGCTGATCTGCGCTAATAAAAAATTACATTACAGTATAAACAACTTCAAATAACCAGTGCATTTCAAATAAATATTACTTTCTTAGAGTAAGACTTATACTGAAAAACATCAATCTTATTGATCTGTGCTAAAGTAAAATTTTCATGTTATTGCATTATTAACATGCATTTCAAAAAAATAGCACTTTCTTCGATTTAGTGTCAAAGTTTATTCTCTTGCAAATCGTATAATAATTAAGTGAGCAAGGTACCGCTTATACTGAAAAACATCAATTTTGCTGATCTGCGCTTAAGAAAATTTCCATTACATTAACAAATTCAAGTAACCAGTGAATTTCAAATAAATATTACTTTCTTATATAAAGACTTATACTGAAAAACATCAATCTTACTGATCTGTGCTAAAGTAAAAGTTTCATGTCATTGTATTATTAACATGCATTTCAAAAAAATAGCACTTTCTTAGATTTAGAGTCAAAGTTTATTTTCTTGCAAATTGTATATTAATTATGTGAGCAAGGTACCGTTTATACTGAAAACCATCAATTTTGCTGATCTGATCGCTAATGAAAAATTCCATTACAGTATAAACAACTTCAAATAACCAGTGCATTTCAATTAAATAGCACTTTCTTAGATTTAGACTTATACTGAAAAACATCAATTTCCAGTAGGGGAGTAACAAATTTTTATAACCAGCACATTTCGAACAAATAGCACTTTCTTAGATTCAAACTTAAAGTCGATTTTCTTGCATATTGTATATTAATTATGTGAGCAAGGTACCGCCTATATTGAAAAACATCAATTTTGCTGATCTGCGCTAAAATAAAATTTCCATTAGAGGAGTAATAAATTCAACGTCGATTTTCTTGCAAATTATATATTAGTTATGTGAGCAAGGTATCCCTTTTACTAAAAAACATCAATTTTGCTGATCTGCGCTGAAGAAATTTTCCATTACAGTATTAACAAATTCAAGTAACCAGTGAATTTCAAATAAATATTACTTTCTTATATAAAGACTTATACTGAAAAACATCAATGTTACTGATCTGTGCTAAAGTAAAATTTTCATGTTATTGCATTATTAACATGCATTTCAAAAGAATAGCCCTTTCTTCGATTTAGAGTCAAAGTTTATTTTCTTGCAAATTGTATATTAATTATGTGAGCAAGGTACCGTTTATACTGAAAACCATCAATTTTGCTGATCTGCGCTTAAGAAAAATTCCATTACAGTATAAACAACTTCAAATAACCAGTGCATTTCAATTAAATAGCACTTTCTTAGATTTAGACTTATACTGAAAAACATCAATTTCCAGTAGGGGAGTAACAAATTTTTATAACCAGCACATTTCGAACAAATAGCACTTTCTTAGATTCAAACTTAAAGTCGATTTTCTTGCATATTGTATATTAATTATGTGAGCAAGGTACCGCCTATATTGAAAAACATCAATTTTGCTGATCTGCGCTAAAATAAAATTTCCATTTAAGGAGTAAAAAATCCAACGTCGATTTTCTTGCAAATTATATATTAGTTATGTGAGCAAAGTATCCCTTATACTGAAAAACATCAATTTTGCTGATCTGCGCTGAAGAAATTTTCCATTACAGTATTAACAAATTCTAGTAACCAGTGAATTTCAAATAAATATTACTTTCTTATATAAAGACTTATACTGAAAAACATCAATGTTACTGTTCTGTGCTATAGTAAAATTTTCATGTTATTGCATTATTAACATGCATTTCAAAAAAATAGCACTTTCTTCGATTTAGAGTCAAAGTTTATTTTCTTGCAAATTGTATATTAATTATGTGAGCAAGGTACCGCTTATACTGAAAAACATCAATTTTGCTGATCTGCGCTGAAGAAATTTTCCATTACAGTATTAACAAATTCAAGTAACCAGTGAATTTCAAATAAATATTACTTTCTTATATAAAGACTTATACTGAAAAACATCAATGTTACTGATCTGTGCTAAAGTAAAATTTTCATGTTATTGCATTATTAACATGCATTTCAAAAAAATAGCACTTTCTTCGATTTAGAGTCAAAGTTTATTTTCTTGCAAATTGTATATTAATTATGTGAGCAAGGTACCGCTTATACTGAAAAACATCAATTTTGCTGATCTGCGCTTAAGAAAATTTCCATTACATTATTAACAAATCCAAGTAACCAGTGAATTTCAAATAAATATTACTTTCTTATATAAAGACTTATACTGAAAAACATCAATCTTACTGATCTGTGCTAAAGTAAAATTTTAATGTTATTGCATTATTAACATGCATTTCAAAAAAATAGCACTTTCTCAGATTTAGAGTCAAAGCTTATTCTCTTGCAAATTGTATAATAATTAAGTGAGCAAGGTACCGTTTATACTGAAAACCATCAATTTTGCTGATCTGCGCTAATAAAAAATTACATTACAGTATAAACAACTTCAAATAACCAGTGCATTTCAAATAAATATTACTTTCTTAGAGTAAGACTTATACTGAAAAACATCAATCTTATTGATCTGTGCTAAAGTAAAATTTTCATGTTATTGCATTATTAACATGCATTTCAAAAAAATAGCACTTTCTTCGATTTAGAGTCAAAGTTTATTCTCTTGCAAATCGTATAATAATTAAGTGAGCAAGGTACCGCTTATACTGAAAAACATCAATTTTGCTGATCTGCGCTTAAGAAAATTTCCATTACATTAACAAATTCAAGTAACCAGTGAATTTCAAATAAATATTACTTTCTTATATAAAGACTTATACTGAAAAACATCAATCTTACTGATCTGTGCTAAAGTAAAATTTTCATGTTATTGTATTATTAACATGCATTTCAAAAAAATAGCACTTTCTTAGATTTAGAGTCAAAGTTTATTTTCTTGCAAATTGTATATTAATTATGTGAGCAAGGTACCGTTTATACTGAAAACCATCAATTTTGCTGATCTGATCGCTAATGAAAAATTCCATTACAGTATAAACAACTTCAAATAACCAGTGCATTTCAATTAAATAGCACTTTCTTAGATTTAGACTTATACTGAAAAACATCAATTTCCAGTAGGAGAGTAACAAATTTTTATAACCAGCACATTTCGAACAAATAGCACTTTCTTAGATTCAAACTTAAAGTCGATTTTCTTGCATATTGTATATTAATTATGTGAGCAAGGTACCGCCTATATTGAAAAACATCAATTTTGCTGATCTGCGCTAAAATAAAATTTCCATTAGAGGAGTAATAAATTCAACGTCGATTTTCTTGCAAATTATATATTAGTTATGTGAGCAAGGTATCCCTTTTACTAAAAACCATCAATTTTGCTGATCTGCGCTAATAAAAAATTACATTACAGTATAAACAACTTCAAATAACCAGTGCATTTCAAATAAATATTACTTTCTTAGAGTAAGACTTATACTGAAAAACATCAATCTTAGTGATCTGTGCTAAAGTAAAATTTTCATGTTATTGCATTATTAACATGCATTTCAAAAAAATAGCACTTTCTTCGATTTAGAGTCAAAGTTTATTCTCTTGCAAATCGTATAATAATTAAGTGAGCAAGGTACCGCTTATACTGAAAAACATCAATTTTGCTGATCTGCGCTTAAGAAAATTTCCATTACATTAACAAATTCAAGTAACCAGTGAATTTCAAATAAATATTACTTTCTTATATAAAGACTTATACTGAAAAACATCAATCTTACTGATCTGTGCTAAAGAAAAATTTTCATGTTATTGCATTATTAACATGCATTTAAAAAAAATAGCACTTTCTTAGATTTAGAGTCAAAGTTTATTCTCTTGCAAATTGTATAATAATTAAGTGAGCAAGGTACCGTTTATACTGAAAACCATCAATTTTGCTGATCTGCGCTAATGAAAAATTCCATTACAGTATAAACAACTTCAAATAACCAGTGCATTTCAAATAAATATTACTTTCTTAGAGTAAGACTTATACTGAAAAACATCAATCTTATTGATCTGTGCTAAAGTAAAATTTTCATGTTATTGCATTATTAACATGCATTTCAAAAAAATAGCACTTTCTTCGATTTAGAGTCAAAGTTTATTCTCTTGCAAATCGTATAATAATTAAGTGAGCAAGGTACCGCTTGTACTGAAAAACATCAATTTTGCTGATCTGCGCTTAAGAAAATTTCCATTACATTAACAAATTCAAGTAACCAGTGAATTTCAAATAAATATTACTTTCTTATATAAAGACTTATACTGAAAAACATCAATCTTACTGATCTGTGCTAAAGTAAAATTTTCATGTTATTGTATTATTAACATGCATTTCAAAAAAATAGCACTTTCTTAGATTTAGAGTCAAAGTTTATTCTCTTGCAAATTGTATATTAATTATGTGAGCAAGGTACCGTTTATACTGAAAACCATCAATTTTGCTGATCTGATCGCTAATGAAAAATTCCATTACAGTATTAACAAATTCAAGTAACCAGTGAATTTCAAATAAATATTACTTTCTTATATAAAGACTTATACTGAAAAACATCAATGTTACTGATCTGTGCTAAAGTAAAATTTTCATGTTATTGCACTATTAACATGCATTTCAAAAAAATAACACTTTCTTCGATTTAGAGTCAAAGTTTATTTTCTTGCAAATTGTATATTAATTATGTGAGCAAGGTACCCCTTATACTGAAAAACATCAATTTCGCTGATCTGCGCTTAAGAAAATTTCCATTACATTATTAACAAATTCAAGTAACCAGTGAATTTCAAATAAATATTACTTTTTTATATAAAGACTTATACTGAAAAACATCAATCTTACTGATCTGTGCTAAAGTAAAATTTTCATGTTATTGCATTATTAACATGCATTTCAAAAAAATAGCACTTTCTTAGATTTAGAGTCAAAGTTTATTCTCTTGCAAATTGTATAATAATTAAGTGAGCAAGGTACCGCTTATACTGAAAAACATCAATTTTGCTGATCTGCGCTAATGAAAAATTTCCATTACAGTATAAACAACTTCAAATAACCAGTGCATTTCAAATAAATATTACTTTCTTATATAAAGACTTATACTGAAAAACATCAATCTTATTGATCTGTGCTAAAGTAAAATTTTCATGTTATTGCATTATTAACATGCATTTAAAAAAAATAGCACTTTCTTAGATTTAGAGTCAAAGTTTGTTCTCTTGCAAATTGTATAATAATTAAGTGAGCAAGGTACCGTTTATACTGAAAACCATCAATTTTGCTGATCTGCGCTAATGAAAAATTCAATTACAGTATAAACAACTTCAAATAACCAGTGCATTTCAATTAAATAGCACTTTCTTAGATTTAGACTTATACTGAAAAACATCAATTTCCAGTAGGGGAGTAACAAATTTTTATAACCAGCACATTTCGAACAAATAGCACTTTCTTAGATTCAAACTTAAAGTCGATTTTCTTGCAAATTGTATATTAATTATGTGAGCAAGGTACCGCTTATATTGAAAAACATCAATTTTGCTGATCTGCGCTAAAATAAAATTTCCATTAGAGGAGTAACAAATTCAACGTCGATTTTCTTGCAAATTATATATTAGTTATGTGAGCAAGGTACCCCTTATACTGAAAACCATCAATTTTGCTGATCTGCGCTTAAGAAAGTTTCTATTACAGTTTTAACAAATTCAAGTAACCAGTGAATTTCAAATAAATATTACTTTCTTATATAAAGACTTATACTGAAAAACATCAATCTTACTGATCTGTGCTAAAGTAAAATTTTCATGTTATTGTATTATTAACATGCATTTCAAAAAAATAGCACTTTCTTAGATTTAGAGTCAAAGTTTATTTTCTTGCAAATTGTATATTAATTATGTGAGCAAGGTGCCGCTTATACTGAAAAACATCAATTTTGCTCATCTGCGCTTAAGAAAATTTCCATTACAGTAATAGCAAATTCAAGTAACCAGTGAATTTCAAATAAATATTACTTTCTTATATAAAGACTTATACTGAAAAACATCAATCTTACTGATCTGTGCTAAAGTAAGATTTTCATGTTATTGAATTATTAACATGCATTTCAAAAAACTAGCGCTTTCTAAGATTTAGAGTCAAAGTGTATTCTCTTGCAAATTGTATAATAATTAAGTGAGCAAGGTACCGTTTATACTGAAAACCATCAATTTTGCTGATCTGCGCTAATAAAAAATTCCTTTACAGTATAAACAAATTCAAATAACCAGTGCATTTCAATTAAATAGCACTTTCTTAGATTTAGACTTATACTGAAAAACATCAATTTCCAGTAGGGGAGTAACAAATTTTTATAACCAGCACATTTCGAACAAATAGCACTTTCTTAGATTCAAACTTAAAGTCGATTTTCTTGAATTTGGATATTATTTATGTGAGCAAGGTACCGCTTATATTAAAAAACATCAATTTTGCTGATCTGCGCTAAAATAAAATTTCCATTACAGTAATAGCAAATTCAAGTAACCAGTGAATTTAAAATAAATATAACTTTCTTATATAAAGACTTATACTGAAAAACATCAATCTTACTGATCTGTGCTAAAGTAAAATTTTCATGTTATTGCATTATTAACATGCATTTCAAAAAAATAGCACTTTCTTAGATTTAGAGTCAAAGTTTATTCGCTTGCAAATTGTATAATAATTAAGTGAGCAAGGTACCGCTTGTACTGAAAAACATCAATTTTGCTGATCTGCGCTAATGAAAAATTTCCATTACAGTATAAACAACTTCAAATAACCAGTGCATTTCAAATAAATATTACTTTCTTAGAGTAAGACTTATACTGAAAAACATCAATCTTATTGATCTGTGCTAAAGTAAAATTTTCATGTTATTGCATTATTAACATGCATTTCCAAAAAATAGCACTTTCTTAGATTTAGAGTCAAAAAAAACCATCAATTTTGCTGATCTGCGCTAATGAAAAATTTCTATTACAGTATAAACAACTTCAAATAACCAGTTCATTTCAAATAAATATTACTTTCTTAGAGTAAGACTTATACTGAAAAACATCAATCTTACTGATCTGTGCTAAAGAAAAATTTTCATGTTATTGCATTATTAACATGCATTTCAAAAAAATAGCACTTTCTTCGATTTAGAGTCAAAGTTTATTCTCTTGCAAATCGTATAATAATTAAGTGAGCAAGGTACCGCTTGTACTGAAAAACATCAATTTTGCTGATCTGCGCTTAAGAAAATTTCCATTACATTAACAAATTCAAGTAACCAGTGAATTTCAAATAAATATTACTTTCTTATATAAAGACTTATACTGAAAAACATCAATCTTACTGATCTGTGCTAATGAAAAATTCCATTACAGTATAAACAACTTCAAATAACCAGTGCATTTCAAATAAATATTACTTTCTTAGAGTAAGACTTATACTGAAAAACATCAATCTTATTGATCTGTGCTAAAGTAAAATTTTCATGTTATTGCATTATTAACATGCATTTCAAAAAAATAGCACTTTCTTCGATTTAGAGTCAAAGTTTATTCTCTTGCAAATCGTATAATAATTAAGTGAGCAAGGTACCGCTTGTACTGAAAAACATCAATTTTGCTGATCTGCGCTAATGAAAAATTCCATTACAGTATAAACAACTTCAAATAACCAGTGCATTTCAAATAAATATTACTTTCTTAGAGTAAGACTTATACTGAAAAACATCAATCTTATTGATCTGTGCTAAAGTAAAATTTTCATGTTATTGCATTATTAACATGCATTTCAAAAAAATAGCACTTTCTTCGATTTAGAGTCAAAGTTTATTCTCTTGCAAATCGTATAATAATTAAGTGAGCAAGGTACCGCTTGTACTGAAAAACATCAATTTTGCTGATCTGCGCTTAAGAAAATTTCCATTACATTAACAAATTCAAGTAACCAGTGAATTTCAAATAAATATTACTTTCTTATATAAAGACTTATACTGAAAAACATCAATCTTACTGATCTGTGCTAAAGTAAAATTTTCATGTTATTGTATTATTAACATGCATTTCAAAAAAATAGCACTTTCTTAGATTTAGAGTCAAAGTTTATTTTCTTGCAAATTGTATATTAATTATGTGAGCAAGGTACCGTTTATACTGAAAACCATCAATTTTGCTGATCTGATCGCTAATGAAAAATTCCATTACAGTATTAACAAATTCAAGTAACCAGTGAATTTCAAATAAATATTACTTTCTTATATAAAGACTTATACTGAAAAACATCAATGTTACTGATCTGTGCTAAAGTAAAATTTTCATGTTATTGCACTATTAACATGCATTTCAAAAAAATAACACTTTCTTCGATTTAGAGTCAAAGTTTATTTTCTTGCAAATTGTATATTAATTATGTGAGCAAGGTACCCCTTATACTGAAAAACATCAATTTCGCTGATCTGCGCTTAAGAAAATTTCCATTACATTATTAACAAATTCAAGTAACCAGTGAATTTCAAATAAATATTACTTTTTTATATAAAGACTTATACTGAAAAACATCAATCTTACTGATCTGTGCTAAAGTAAAATTTTCATGTTATTGCATTATTAACATGCATTTCAAAAAAATAGCACTTTCTTAGATTTAGAGTCAAAGTTTATTCTCTTGCAAATTGTATAATAATTAAGTGAGCAAGGTACCGCTTATACTGAAAAACATCAATTTTGCTGATCTGCGCTAATGAAAAATTTCCATTACAGTATAAACAACTTCAAATAACCAGTGCATTTCAAATAAATATTACTTTCTTATATAAAGACTTATACTGAAAAACATCAATCTTATTGATCTGTTCTAAAGTAAAATTTTCATGTTATTGCATTATTAACATGCATTTAAAAAAAATAGCACTTTCTTAGATTTAGAGTCAAAGTTTGTTCTCTTGCAAATTGTATAATAATTAAGTGAGCAAGGTACCGTTTATACTGAAAACCATCAATATTGCTGATCTGCGCTAATGAAAAATTCAATTACAGTATAAACAACTTCAAATAACCAGTGCATTTCAATTAAATAGCACTTTCTTAGATTTAGACTTATACTGAAAAACATCAATTTCCAGTAGGGGAGTAACAAATTTTTATAACCAGCACATTTCGAACAAATAGCACTTTCTTAGATTCAAACTTAAAGTCGATTTTCTTGCAAATTGTATATTAATTATGTGAGCAAGGTACCGCTTATATTGAAAAACATCAATTTTGCTGATCTGCGCTAAAATAAAATTTCCATTAGAGGAGTAACAAATTCAACGTCGATTTTCTTGCAAATTATATATTAGTTATGTGAGCAAGGTACCCCTTATACTGAAAACCATCAATTTTGCTGATCTGCGCTTAAGAAAGTTTCTATTACAGTTTTAACAAATTCAAGTAACCAGTGAATTTCAAATAAATATTACTTTCTTATATAAAGACTTATACTGAAAAACATCAATCTTACTGATCTGTGCTAAAGTAAAATTTTCATGTTATTGTATTATTAACATGCATTTCAAAAAAATAGCACTTTCTTAGATTTAGAGTCAAAGTTTATTTTCTTGCAAATTGTATATTAATTATGTGAGCAAGGTGCCGCTTATACTGAAAAACATCAATTTTGCTCATCTGCGCTTAAGAAAATTTCCATTACAGTAATAGCAAATTCAAGTAACCAGTGAATTTCAAATAAATATTACTTTCTTATATAAAGACTTATACTGAAAAACATCAATCTTACTGATCTGTGCTAAAGTAAAATTTTCATGTTATTGCATTATTAACATGCATTTCAAAAAACTAGCACTTTCTAAGATTTAGAGTCAAAGTGTATTCTCTTGCAAATTGTATAATAATTAAGTGAGCAAGGTACCGTTTATACTGAAAACCATCAATTTTGCTGATCTGCGCTAATGAAAAATTTCCATTACAGTATAAACAAATTCAAATAACCAGTGCATTTCAATTAAATAGCACTTTCTTAGATTTAGACTTATACTGAAAAACATCAATTTCCAGTAGGGGAGTAACAAATTTTTATAACCAGCACATTTCGAACAAATAGCACTTTCTTAGATTCAAACTTAAAGTCGATTTTCTTGCATTTTGCATATTATTTATGTGAGCAAGGTACCGCTTATATTGAAAAACATCAATTTTGCTGATCTGCGCTAAAATAAAATTTCCATTACAGTAATAGCAAATTCAAGTAACCAGTGAATTTAAAATAAATATAACTTTCTTATATAAAGACTTATATTGAAAAACATCAATCTTACTGATCTGTGCTAAAGTAAAATTTTCTTGTTATTGCATTATTAACATGCATTTCAAAAAAATAGCACTTTCTTAGATTTAGAGTCAAAGTTTATTCGCTTGCAAATTGTATAATAATTAAGTGAGCAAGGTACCGCTTGTACTGAAAAACATCAATTTTGCTGATCTGCGCTAATGAAAAATTTCCATTACAGTATAAACAACTTCAAATAACCAGTGCATTTCAAATAAATATTACTTTCTTAGAGTAAGACTTATACTGAAAAACATCAATCTTATTGATCTGTGCTAAAGTAAAATTTTCATGTTATTGCATTATTAACATGCATTTCCAAAAAATAGCACTTTCTTAGATTTAGAGTCAAAAAAAACCATCAATTTTGCTGATCTGCGCTAATGAAAAATTTCTATTACAGTATAAACAACTTCAAATAACCAGTTCATTTCAAATAAATATTACTTTCTTAGAGTAAGACTTATACTGAAAAACATCAATCTTACTGATCTGTGCTAAAGTAAAATTTTCATGTTATTGCATTATTAACATGCATTTCAAAAAAATAGCACTTTCTTAAATTTAGAGTCAAAGTTTATTCTCTTGCAAATTGTATATTAATTATGTGAGCAAGGTACCGCTTATACTGAAAAACATCAATTTTGCTGATCTGCGCTAACGAAAAATTTCCATTACATTAACAAATTCAAGTAACCAGTGAATTTCAAATAAATATGACTTTCTTATATAAAGACTTATACTGAAAAACATCAATCTTACTGATCTGTGCTAAAGTAAAATTTTAATGTTATTGCATTGCTAACATGCATTTCAAAAAAATAGGACTTTCTTAGATTTAGAGTCAAAGTTTATTCTCTTGCAAATTGTATAATAATTAAGTGAGCCAGGTACCGTTTATACTGAAAACCATCAATTTTGCTGATCTGCGCTAATGAAAAATTTTCATTACAGTATAAACAACTTCAAATAACCAGTGCATTTCAAATAAATATTACTTTCTTAGAGTAAGACTTATACTGAAAAACATCAATCTTACTGATCTGTGCTAAAGTAAAATTTTCATGTTATTGCATTATTAACATGCATTTCAAAAAAATAGCACTTTCTTAGATTTAGAGTCAAAGTTTATTCTCTTGCAAATTGTACAATAATTAAGTGAGCAAGGTACCGCTTATACTGAAAAACATCAATTTTGCTGATCTGCGCTTAAGAAAATTTCCATTACATTAACAAATTCAAGTAACCAGTGAATTTCAAATAAATATGACTTTCTTATATAAAGACTTATACTGAAAAACATCAATCTTACTGATCTGTGCTAAAGTAAAATTTTCATGTTATTGCATTATTAACATGCATTTCAAGAAAATAGCACTTTCTTAGATTTAGAGTCAAAGTTTATTCTCTTGCAAATTGTATAATAATTAAGTGAGCAAGGTACCGTTTATACTGAAAACCATCAATTTTGCTGATCTGCGCTAATGAAAAATTTCCATTACATTAACAAATTCAAGTAACCAGTGAATTTCAAATAAATATGACTTTCTTATATAAAGACTTATACTGAAAAACATCAATCTTACTGATCTGTGCTAAAGTAAAATTTTCGTGTTATTGCATTATTAACATGCATTTCAAAAAAATAGCACTTTCTTCGATTTAGAGTCAAAGTTTATTTTCTTGCAAATTGTATATTAATTATGTGAGCAAGGTACCGCTTATACTGAAAAACATCAATTTTGCTCATCTGCGCTTAAGAAAATTTCCATTACAGTAATAACAAATTTAAGTAACCAGTGAATTTCAAATAAATATTACTTTCTTATATAAAGACTTATACTTAAAAACATCAACCTTACTGATCTGTGCTAAAGTAAAATTTTCATGTTATTGCATTATTAACATGCATTTCAAAAAACTAGCACTTTCTTAGATTTAGAGTCAAAGTTTATTCTCTTGCAAATTGTATAATAATTAAGTGAGCAAGGTACCATTTATACTGAAAACCATCAATTTTGCTGATCTGCGCTAATGAAAAATTTCCATTACAGTATAAACAAATTCAAATAACCAGTGCATTTCAATTAAATAGCACTTTCTTAGATTTAGACTTATACTGAAAAACATCAATTTCCAGTAGGGGAGTAACAAATTTTTATAACCAGCACATTTCGAACAAATAGCACTTTCTTAGATTCAAACTTAAAGTCGATTTTCTTGCATATTGCATATTAATTATGTGAGCAAGGTACCGCTTATATTGAAAAACATCAATTTTGCTGATCTGCGCTAAAATAAAATTTCCATTAGAGGAGTAACAAATTCAACGTCGATTTTCTTGCAAATTATATATTAGTTATGTGAGCAAGGTACCCCTTATACTGAAAAACATCAATTTTGCTGATCTGCGCTAACGAAAAATTTCCATTACATTAACAAATTCAAGTAACCAGTGAATTTCAAATAAATATGACTTTCTTATATAAAGACTTATACTGAAAAACATCAATTTTACTGATCTGTGCTAAAGTAAAATTTTCATGTTATTGTATTATTAACATGCATTTCAAAAAAATAGCACTTTCTTAGATTTAGAGTCAAAGTTTATTCTCTTGCAAATTGTATAATAATTAAGTGAGCAAGGTACCGCTTATACTGAAAAACATCAATTTTGCTGATCTGCGCTTAAGAAAATTTCCATTACAGTATTAACAAATTCAAGTAACCAGTGAATTTCAAATAAATATTACTTTCTTATATAAAGACTTATACTGAAAAATATCAATCTTACTGATCTGTGCTAAAGTAAAATTTTCATGTTATTGCATTATTAACATGCATTTCAAAAAAATAGCACTTTCTTAGATTTAGAGTCAAAGTTTATTCTCTTGCAAATTGTATAATAATTAAGTGAGCAAGGTACCGCTTATACTGAAAAACATCAATTTTGCTGATCTGCGCTTAAGAAAATTTCCATTACATTAACAAATTCAAGTAACCAGTGAATTTCAAATAAATATGACTTTCTTATATAAAGACTTATACTGAAAAACATCAATCTTACTGATCTGTGCTAAAGTAAAATTTTCATGTTATTGCATTATTTACATGCATTTCAAAAAAATAGCACTTTCTTCGATTTAGAGTCAAAGTTTATTCTCTTGCAAATTGTATAATAATTAAGTGAGCAAGGTACCGTTTATACTGAAAACCATCAATTTTGCTGATCTGCGCTAACGAAAAATTTCCATTACATTAACAAATTCAAGTAACCAGTGAATTTCAAATAAATATGACTTTCTTATATAAAGACTTATACTGAAAAACATCAATCTTACTGATCTGTGCTAAAGTAAAATTTTCATGTTATTGCATTATTAACATGCATTTCAAAAAAATAGCACTTTCTTAGATTTAGATTCAAAGTTTATTTTCTTGCAAATTGTATATTAATTATGTGAGCAAGGTACCGCTTATACTGAAAAACATCAATTTTGCTCATCTGCGCTTAAGAAAATTTCCATTACAGTATTAACAAATTCAAGTAACCAGTGAATTTCAAATAAATATTACTTTCTTATATAAAGACTTATACTAAAAAACATCAATCTTACTGATCTGTGCTAAAGTAAAATTTTCATGTTATTGCATTACTAACATGCATTTCAAAAAAATAGGACTTTCTTAGATTTAGAGTCAAAGTTTATTCTCTTGCAAATTGTATATTAATTATGTGAGCAAGGTACCGCTTATACTGAAAAACATCAATTTTGCTGATCTGCGCTTAAGAAAATTTCCATTACAGTAATAGCAAATTTAAGTATCCAGTGAATTTCAAATAAATATTACTTACTTATATAAAGACTTATACTTAAAAACATCAACCTTACTGATCTGTGCTAAAGTAAAATTTTCATGTTATTGCATTATTAACATGCATTTCAAAAAACTAGCACTTTCTTAGATTTAGAGTCAAAGTTTATTCTCTTGCAAATTGTATAATAATTAAGTGAGCAAGGTACCGTTTATACTGAAAACCATCAATTTTGCTGATCTGCGCTAACGAAAAATTTCCATTACATTAACAAATTCAAGTAACCAGTGAATTTCAAATAAATATGACTTTCTTATATAAACACTTATACTGAAAAACATCAATCTTACTGATCTGTGCTAAAGTAAAATTTTCATGTTATTGCATTATTAACATGCATTTCAAAAAAATAGCACTTTCTTAGATTTAGAGTCAAAGTTTATTTTCTTGCAAATTGTATATTAATTATGTGAGCAAGGTACCGCTTATACTGAAAAACATCAATTTTGCTGATATGCGCTTAAGAAAATTTCCATTACAGTATTAACAAATTCAAGTAACCAGTGAATTTCAAATAAATATTACTTTCTTATATAAAGACTTATACTGAAAAATATCAATCTTACTGATCTGTGCTAAAGTAAAATTTTCATGTTATTGCATTATTAACATGCATTTCAAAAAAATAGCACTTTCTTAGATTTAGAGTCAAAGTTTATTCTCTTGCAAATTGTATAATAATTAAGTGAGTAAGGTACCGCTTATACTGAAAAACATCAATTTTGCTGATCTGCGCTTAAGAAAATTTCCATTACATTAACAAATTCAAGTAACCAGTGAATTTCAAATAAATATGACTTTCTTATATAAAGACTTATACTGAAAAACATCAATCTTACTGATCTGTGCTAAAGTAAAATTTCATGTTATTGCATTATTTACATGCATTTCAAAAAAATAGCACTTTCTTCGATTTAGAGTCAAAGTTTATTTTCTTGCAAATTGTATAATAATTAAGTGAGCAAGGTACCGTTTATACTGAAAAACATCAATTTTGCTGATCTGCGCTTAAGAAAATTTCCATTACAGTATTAACAAATTTAAGTAACCAGTGAACTTCAAATAAATATTACTTTCTTAGAGTAAGACTTATACTGAAAAACATCAATCTTACTGATCTGTGCTAAAGTAAAATTTTCATGTTATTGCATTATTAACATGCATTTCAAAAAAATAGCACTTTCTTAGATTTAGAGTCAAAGTTTATTCTCTTGCAAATTGTATAATAATTAAGTGAGCAAGGTACCGCTTATACTGAAAAACATCAATTTTGCTGATCTGCGCTTAAGAAAATTTCCATTACATTAACAAATTCAAGTAACCAGTGAATTTCAAATAAATATGACTTTCTTATATAAAGACTTATACTGAAAAACATCAATCCTACTGATCTGTGCTAAAGTAAAATTTTCATGTTATTGCATTATTTACATGCATTTCAAAAAAATAGCACTTTCTTCGATTTAGAGTCAAAGTTTATTCTCTTGCAAATTGTATAATAATTAAGTGAGCAAGGTACCGTTTATACTGAAAACCATCAATTTTGCTGATCTGCGCTAACGAAAAATTTCCATTACATTAACAAATTCAAGTAACCAGTGAATTTCAAATAAATATGACTTTCTTATATAAAGACTTATACTGAAAAACATCAATCTTACTGATCTGTGCTAAAGTAAAATTTTCATGTTATTGCATTATTAACATGCATTTCAAAAAAATAGCACTTTCTTCGATTTAGAGTCAAAGTTTATTTTCTTGCAAATTGTATATTAATTATGTGAGCAAGGTACCGCTTATACTGAAAAACATCAATTTTGCTCATCTGCGCTTAAGAAAATTTCCATTACAGTAATAGCAAATTTAAGTATCCAGTGAATTTCAAATAAATATTACTTTCTTATATAAAGACTTATAATTAAAAACATCAACCTTACTGATCTGTGCTAAAGTAAAATTTTCATGTTATTGCATTATTAACATGCATTTCAAAAAACTAGCACTTTCTTAGATTTAGAGTCAAAGTTTATTCTCTTGCAAATTGTATAATAATTAAGTGAGCAAGGTACCGTTTATACTGAAAACCATCAATTTTGCTGATCTGCGCTAATGAAAAATTTCCATTACAGTATAAACAAATTCAAATAACCAGTGCATTTCAATTAAATAGCACTTTCTTAGATTTAGACTTATACTGAAAAACATCAATTTCCAGTAGATGAGTAACAAATTTTTATAACCAGCACATTTCGAACAAATAGCACTTTCTTAGATTCAAACTTAAAGTCGATTTTCTTGCATATTGCATATTAATTATGTGAGCAAGGTACCGCTTATATTGAAAAACATCAATTTTGCTGATCTGCGCTAAAATAAAATTTCCATTAGAGGAGTAACAAATTCAACGTCGATTTTCTTGCAAATTATATATTAGTTATGTGAGCAAGGTACCCCTTATACTGAAAAACATCAATTTTGCTGATCTGCGCCTAAGAAATTTTCCATTAAAGTATTAACAAATTCAAGTAACCAGTGAATTTCAAATAAATATTACTTTCTTATATAAAGACTTATACTAAAAAACATCAATTTTACTGATCTGTGCTAAAGTAAAATTTTCATGTTATTGCATTACTAACATGCATTTCAAAAAAATAGGACTTCCTTAGATTTAGAGTCAAAGTTTATTCTCTTGCAAATTGTATATTAATTATGTGAGCAAGGTACCGCTTATACTGAAAAACATCAATTTTGCTGATCTGCGCTTAAGAAAATTTCCATTACAGTATTAACAAATTCAAGTAACCAGTGAATTTCAAATAAATATTACTTTCTTATATAAAGACTTATACTGAAAAATATCAATCTTACTGATCTGTGCTAAAGTAAAATTTTCATGTTATTGCATTACTAACATGCATTTCAAAAAAATAGGACTTTCTTAGATTTAGAGTCAAAGTTTATTCCCTTGCAAATTGTATAATAATTAAGTGAGCCAGGTACCGTTTATACTGAAAACCATCAATTTTGCTGATCTGCGCTTAAGAAAATTTCCATTACATTAACAAATTCAAGTAACCAGTGAATTTCAAATAAATATGACTTTCTTATATAAAGACTTATACTGAAAAACATCAATCTTACTGATCTGTGCTAAAGTAAAATTTTCATGTTATTGCATTACTAACATGCATTTCAAAAAAATAGGACTTCCTTAGATTTAGAGTCAAAGTTTATTCTCTTGCAAATTGTATATTAATTATATGAGCAAGGTACCGCTTATACTGAAAAACATCAATTTTGCTGATCTGCGCTTAAGAAAATTTCCATTACAGTATTAACAAATTCAAGTAACCAGTGAATTTCAAATAAATATTACTTTCTTATATAAAGACTTATACTAAAAAACATCAATCTTACTGATCTGTGCTAAAGTAAAATTTTCATGTTATTGCAATACTAACATGCATTTCAAAAAAATAGGACTTCCTTAGATTTAGAGTCAAAGTTTATTCTCTTGCAAATTGTATATTAATTATGTGAGCAAGGTACCGCTTATACTGAAAAACATCAATTTTGCCAATCTGCGCTTAAGAAAATTTCCATTACAGTATAAACAACTTCAAATAACCAGTGCATTTCAAATAAATATTACTTTCTTAGAGTAAGACTTATACTGAAAAACATCAATCTTACTGATCTGTGCTAAAGTAAAATTTTCATGTTATTGCATTATTAACATGCATTTCAAAAAACTAGCACTTTCTTAGATTTAGAGTCAAAGTTTATTCTCTTGCAAATTGTATAATAATTAAGTGAGCAAGGTACCGTTTATACTGAAAACCATCAATTTTGCTGATCTTCGCTAATGAAAAATTTCCATTACAGTATTAACAAATTCAAGTAACCAGTGAATTTCAAATAAATATTACTTTCTTATATAAAGACTTATACTGAAAAATATCAATCTTACTGATCTCTGCTAAAGTAAAATTTTCATGTTATTGCATTATTAACATGCATTTCAAAAAACTAGCACTTTCTTAGATTTAGAGTCAAAGTTTATTCTCTTGCAAATTGTATAATAATTAAGTGAGCAAGGTACCGCTTATACTGAAAAACATCAATTTTGCTTATCTGCGCTTAAGAAAATTTCCATTACAGTAATAGCAAATTCAAGTAACCAGTGAATTTCAAATAAATATGACTTTCTTATATAAAGACTTATACTGAAAAACATCAATCTTACTGATCTGTGCCAAAGTAAAATTTTCATGTTATTGCATTATTAACATGCATTTCAAAAAAATAGCACTTTCTTAGATTTAGAGTCAAAGTTTATTCTCTTGCAAATTGTATAATAATTAAGTGAGCAAGGTACCGCTTATACTGAAAAACATCAATTTTGCTGATCTGCGCTTAAGAAAATTTCCATTACATTAACAAATTCAAGTAACCAGTGAATTTCAAATAAATATGACTTTCTTATATAAAGACTTATACTGAAAAACATCAATCTTACTGATCTGTGCCAAAGTAAAATTTTCATGTTATTGCATTATTTACATGCATTTCAAAAAAATAGCACTTTCTTCGATTTAGAGTCAAAGTTTATTTTCTTGCAAATTGTATAATAATTAAGTGAGCAAGGTACCGTTTATACTGAAAAACATCAATTTTGCTGATCTGCGCTTAAGAAAATTTCCATTACAGGATTAACAAATTCAAGTAACCACTGAATTTCAAATAAATATTACTTTCTTATATAAAGACTTATACTGAAAAACATCAATCTTACTGATCTGTGCTAAAGTAAAATTTTCATGTTATTGCATTATTTACATGCATTTCAAAAAAATAGGACTTCCTTAGATTTAGAGTCAAAGTTTATTCTCTTGCAAATTGTATATTAATTATGTGAGCAAGGTACCGCTTATACTGAAAAACATCAATTTTGCCAATCTGCGCTTAAGAAAATTTCCATTACAGTATAAACAACTTCAAATAACCAGTGCATTTCAAATAAATATTACTTTCTTAGAGTAAGACTTATACTGAAAAACATCAATCTTACTGATCTGTGCTAAAGTAAAATTTTCATGTTATTGCATTATTAACATGCATTTCAAAAAACTAGCACTTTCTTAGATTTAGAGTCAAAGTTTATTCTCTTGCAAATTGTATAATAATTAAGTGAGCAAGGTACCGTTTATACTGAAAACCATCAATTTTGCTGATCTTCGCTAATGAAAAATTTCCATTACAGTATTAACAAATTCAAGTAACCAGTGAATTTCAAATAAATATTACTTTCTTATATAAAGACTTATACTGAAAAATATCAATCTTACTGATCTCTGCTAAAGTAAAATTTTCATGTTATTGCATTATTAACATGCATTTCAAAAAACTAGCACTTTCTTAGATTTAGAGTCAAAGTTTATTCTCTTGCAAATTGTATAATAATTAAGTGAGCAAGGTACCGCTTATACTGAAAAACATCAATTTTGCTTATCTGCGCTTAAGAAAATTTCCATTACAGTAATAGCAAATTCAAGTAACCAGTGAATTTCAAATAAATATGACTTTCTTATATAAAGACTTATACTGAAAAACATCAATCTTACTGATCTGTGCCAAAGTAAAATTTTCATGTTATTGCATTATTTACATGCATTTCAAAAAAATAGCACTTTCTTCGATTTAGAGTCAAAGTTTATTTTCTTGCAAATTGTATAATAATTAAGTGAGCAAGGTACCGTTTATACTGAAAAACATCAATTTTGCTGATCTGCGCTTAAGAAAATTTCCATTACAGGATTAACAAATTCAAGTAACCACTGAATTTCAAATAAATATTACTTTCTTATATAAAGACTTATACTGAAAAACATCAATCTTACTGATCTGTGCTAAAGTAAAATTTTCATGTTATTGCATTATTTACATGCATTTCAAAAAAATAGGACTTCCTTAGATTTAGAGTCAAAGTTTATTCTCTTGCAAATTGTATATTAATTATGTGAGCAAGGTACCGCTTATACTGAAAAACATCAATTTTGCCAATCTGCGCTTAAGAAAATTTCCATTACAGTATAAACAACTTCAAATAACCAGTGCATTTCAAATAAATATTACTTTCTTAGAGTAAGACTTATACTGAAAAACATCAATCTTACTGATCTGTGCTAAAGTAAAATTTTCATGTTATTGCATTATTAACATGCATTTCAAAAAACTAGCACTTTCTTAGATTTAGAGTCAAAGTTTATTCTCTTGCAAATTGTATAATAATTAAGTGAGCAAGGTACCGTTTATACTGAAAACCATCAATTTTGCTGATCTTCGCTAATGAAAAATTTCCATTACAGTATTAACAAATTCAAGTAACCAGTGAATTTCAAATAAATATTACTTTCTTATATAAAGACTTATACTGAAAAATATCAATCTTACTGATCTCTGCTAAAGTAAAATTTTCATGTTATTGCATTATTAACATGCATTTCAAAAAACTAGCACTTTCTTAGATTTAGAGTCAAAGTTTATTCTCTTGCAAATTGTATAATAATTAAGTGAGCAAGGTACCGCTTATACTGAAAAACATCAATTTTGCTTATCTGCGCTTAAGAAAATTTCCATTACAGTAATAGCAAATTCAAGTAACCAGTGAATTTCAAATAAATATGACTTTCTTATATAAAGACTTATACTGAAAAACATCAATCTTACTGATCTGTGCCAAAGTAAAATTTTCATGTTATTGCATTATTAACATGCATTTCAAAAAAATAGCACTTTCTTAGATTTAGAGTCAAAGTTTATTCTCTTGCAAATTGTATAATAATTAAGTGAGCAAGGTACCGCTTATACTGAAAAACATCAATTTTGCTGATCTGCGCTTAAGAAAATTTCCATTACATTAACAAATTCAAGTAACCAGTGAATTTCAAATAAATATGACTTTCTTATATAAAGACTTATACTGAAAAACATCAATCTTACTGATCTGTGCCAAAGTAAAATTTTCATGTTATTGCATTATTTACATGCATTTCAAAAAAATAGCACTTTCTTCGATTTAGAGTCAAAGTTTATTTTCTTGCAAATTGTATAATAATTAAGTGAGCAAGGTACCGTTTATACAGAAAAACATCAATTTTGCTGATCTGCGCTTAAGAAAATTTCCATTACAGGATTAACAAATTCAAGTAACCACTGAATTTCAAATAAATATTACTTTCTTATATAAAGACTTATACTGAAAAACATCAATCTTACTGATCTGTGCTAAAGTAAAATTTTCATGTTATTGCATTATTTACATGCATTTCAAAAAAATAGCACTTTCTTCGATTTAGAGTCAAAGTTTATTCTCTTGCAAATTGTATAATAATTAAGTGAGCAAGGTACCGCTTATACTGAAAAACATCAATTTTGCTGATCTGCGCTTAAGAAAATTTCCATTACATTAACAAATTCAAGTAACCAGTGAATTTCAAATAAATATGACTTTCTTATATAAAGACTTATACTGAAAAACATCAATCTTACTGATCTGTGCTAAAGTAAAATTTTCATGTTATTGCATTATTTACATGCATTTCAAAAAAATAGCACTTTCTTAGATTTAGAGTCAAAGTTTATTCTCTTGCAAATTGTATAATAATTAAGTGAGCAAGGTACCGCTTATACTGAAAAACATCAATTTTGCTGATCTGCGCTTAAGAAAATTTCCATTACATTAACAAATTCAAGTAACCAGTGAATTTCAAATAAATATGACTTTCTTATATAAAGACTTATACTGAAAAACATCAATCTTACTGATCTGTGCTAAAGTAAAATTTTCATGTTATTGCATTATTTACATGCATTTCAAAAAAATAGCACTTTCTTCGATTTAGAGTCAAAGTTTATTCTCTTGCAAATTGTATAATAATTAAGTGAGCAAGGTACCGTTTATACTGAAAACCATCAATTTTGCTGATCTGCGCTAACGAAAAATTTCCATTACATTAACAAATTCAAGTAACCAGTGAATTTCAAATAAATATGACTTTCTTATATAAAGACTTATACTGAAAAACATCAATCTTACTGATCTGTGCTAAAGTAAAATTTTCATGTTATTGCATTATTAACATGCATTTCAAAAAATTAGCACTTTCTTCGATTTAGAGTCAAAGTTTATTTTCTTGCAAATTGTATATTAATTATGTGAGCAAGGTACCGCTTATACTGAAAAACATCAATTTTGCTCATCTGCGCTTAAGAAAATTTCCATTACAGTAATAGCAAATTTAAGTATCCAGTGAATTTCAAATAAATATTACTTTCTTATATAAAGACTTATAATTAAAAACATCAACCTTACTGATCTGTGCTAAAGTAAAATTTTCATGTTATTGCATTATTAACATGCATTTCAAAAAACTAGCACTTTCTTAGATTTAGAGTCAAAGTTTATTCTCTTGCAAATTGTATAATAATTAAGTGAGCAAGGTACCGTTTATACTGAAAACCATCAATTTTGCTGATCTGCGCTAATGAAAAATTTCCATTACAGTATAAACAAATTCAAATAACCAGTGCATTTCAATTAAATAGCACTTTCTTAGATTTAGACTTTTACTGAAAAACATCAATTTCCAGTAGATGAGTAACAATTTTTTATAACCAGCACATTTCGAACAAATAGCACTTTCTTAGATTCAAACTTAAAGTCGATTTTCTTGCATATTGCATATTAATTATGTGAGCAAGGTACCGCTTATATTGAAAAACATCAATTTTGCTGATCTGCGCTAAAATAAAATTTCCATTAGAGGAGTAACAAATTCAACGTCGATTTTCTTGCAAATTATATATTAGTTATGTGAGCAAGGTACCCCTTATACTGAAAAACATCAATTTTGCTGATCTGCGCCTAAGAAATTTTCCATTAAAGTATTAACAATTTCAAGTAACCAGTGAATTTCAAATAAATATTACTTTCTTATATAAAGACTTATACTAAAAAACATCAATGTTACTGATCTGTGCTAAAGTAAAATTTTCATGTTATTGCATTATTAACATGCATTTCAAAAAAATAGCACTTTCTTAGATTTAGAGTCAAAGTTTATTTTCTTGCAAATTGTATATTAATTATGTGAGCAAGGTACCGCTTATACTGAAAAACATCAATTTTGCTGATCTGCGCTTAAGAAAATTTCCATTACAGTATTAACAAATTCAAGTAACCAGTGAATTTCAAATAAATATTACTTTCTTATATAAAGACTTATACTAAAAAACATCAATCTTACTGATCTGTGCTAAAGTAAAATTTTCATGTTATTGCATTACTAACATGCATTTCAAAAAAATAGGACTTCCTTTGATTTAGAGTCAAAGTTTATTCTCTTGCAAATTGTATATTAATTATGTGAGCAAGGTACCGCTTATACTGAAAAACATCAATTTTGCTGATCTGCGCTTAAGAAAATTTCCATTACAGTATAAACAACTTCAAATAACCAGTGCATTTCAAATAAATATTACTTTCTTAGAGTAAGACTTATACTGAAAAACATCAATCTTACTGATCTGTGCTAAAGTAAAATTTTCATGTTATTGCATTACTAACATGCATTTCAAAAAAATAGGACTTTTTTAGATTTAGAGTCAAAGTTTATTCCCTTGCAAATTGTATAATAATTAAGTGAGCCAGGTACCGTTTGTACTGAAAACCATCAATTTTGCTGATCTGCGCTAATGAAAAATTTCCATTACAGTATAAACAACTTCAAATAACCAGTGCATTTCAAATAAATATTACTTTCTTAGAGTAAGACTTATACTGAAAAACATCAATCTTACTGATCTGCGCTAAAGTAAAATTTTCATGTTATTGCATTATTAACATGCATTTCAAAAAAATAGCTATTTCTTCGATTTAGAGTCAAAGTTTATTCTCTTGCAAATTGTATAATAATTAAGTGAGCAAGGTACCGCTTATACTGAAAAACATCAATTTTGCTGATCTGCGCTTAAGAAAATTTCCATTACATTAACAAATTCAAGTAACCAGTGAATTTCAAATAAATATTACTTTCTTATATAAAGACTTATACTGAAAAACATCAATCTTACTGATCTGTGCTAAAGTAAAATTTTCATATTATTGCATTATTTACATGCATTTCAAAAAAATAGCACTTTCTTCGATTTAGAGTCAAAGTTTATTTTCTTGCAAATTGTATATTAATTATGTGAGCAAGGTACCGCTTATACTGAAAAACATCAATTTTGCTGATCTGCGCTTAAGAAAATTTCCATTACAGTATAAACAACTTCAAATAACCAGTGCATTTCAAATAAATTTTACTTTCTTAGAGTAAGACTTATACTGAAAAACATCAATCTTACTGATCTGTGCTAAGTAAAATTTTCATGTTATTGCATTATTAATATGCATTTCAAAAAAAATAGCACTTTCTTAGATTTAGAGTCAAAGTTTATTCTCTTGCAAATTGTATAATAATTAAGTGAGCAAGGTACCGCTTATACTGAAAAACATCAATTTTGCTGATCTGCGCTTAAGAAAATTTCCATTACATTAACAAATTCAAGTAACCAGTGAATTTCAAATAAATATGACTTTCTTATATAAAGACTTATACTGAAAAACATCAATCTTACTGATCTGTGCCAAAGTAAAATTTTCATGTTATTGCATTATTAACATGCATTTCAAAAAAATAGCACTTTCTTAGATTTAGAGTCAAAGTTTATTCTCTTGCAAATTGTATAATAATTAAGTGAGCAAGGTACCGCTTATACTGAAAAACATCAATTTTGCTGATCTGCGCTTAAGAAAATTTCCATTACATTAACAAATTCAAGTAACCAGTGAATTTCAAATAAATATGACTTTCTTATATAAAGACTTATACTGAAAAACATCAATCTTACTGATCTGTGCCAAAGTAAAATTTTCATGTTATTGCATTATTTACATGCATTTCAAAAAAATAGCACTTTCTTCGATTTAGAGTCAAAGTTTATTTTCTTGCAAATTGTATAATAATTAAGTGAGCAAGGTACCGTTTATACTGAAAAACATCAATTTTGCTGATCTGCGCTTAAGAAAATTTCCATTACAGGATTAACAAATTCAAGTAACCACTGAATTTCAAATAAATATTACTTTCTTATATAAAGACTTATACTGAAAAACATCAATCTTACTGATCTGTGCTAAAGTAAAATTTTCATGTTATTGCATTATTTACATGCATTTCAAAAAAATAGCACTTTCTTCGATTTAGAGTCAAAGTTTATTCTCTTGCAAATTGTATAATAATTAAGTGAGCAAGGTACCGCTTATACTGAAAAACATCAATTTTGCTGATCTGCGCTTAAGAAAATTTCCATTACATTAACAAATTCAAGTAACCAGTGAATTTCAAATAAATATGACTTTCTTATATAAAGACTTATACTGAAAAACATCAATCTTACTGATCTGTGCTAAAGTAAAATTTTCATGTTATTGCATTATTTACATGCATTTCAAAAAAATAGCACTTTCTTAGATTTAGAGTCAAAGTTTATTCTCTTGCAAATTGTATAATAATTAAGTGAGCAAGGTACCGCTTATACTGAAAAACATCAATTTTGCTGATCTGCGCTTAAGAAAATTTCCATTACATTAACAAATTCAAGTAACCAGTGAATTTCAAATAAATATGACTTTCTTATATAAAGACTTATACTGAAAAACATCAATCTTACTGATCTGTGCTAAAGTAAAATTTTCATGTTATTGCATTATTTACATGCATTTCAAAAAAATAGCACTTTCTTCGATTTAGAGTCAAAGTTTATTCTCTTGCAAATTGTATAATAATTAAGTGAGCAAGGTACCGTTTATACTGAAAACCATCAATTTTGCTGATCTGCGCTAACGAAAAATTTCCATTACATTAACAAATTCAAGTAACCAGTGAATTTCAAATAAATATGACTTTCTTATATAAAGACTTATACTGAAAAACATCAATCTTACTGATCTGTGCTAAAGTAAAATTTTCATGTTATTGCATTATTAACATGCATTTCAAAAAATTAGCACTTTCTTCGATTTAGAGTCAAAGTTTATTTTCTTGCAAATTGTATATTAATTATGTGAGCAAGGTACCGCTTATACTGAAAAACATCAATTTTGCTCATCTGCGCTTAAGAAAATTTCCATTACAGTAATAGCAAATTTAAGTATCCAGTGAATTTCAAATAAATATTACTTTCTTATATAAAGACTTATAATTAAAAACATCAACCTTACTGATCTGTGCTAAAGTAAAATTTTCATGTTATTGCATTATTAACATGCATTTCAAAAAACTAGCACTTTCTTAGATTTAGAGTCAAAGTTTATTCTCTTGCAAATTGTATAATAATTAAGTGAGCAAGGTACCGTTTATACTGAAAACCATCAATTTTGCTGATCTGCGCTAATGAAAAATTTCCATTACAGTATAAACAAATTCAAATAACCAGTGCATTTCAATTAAATAGCACTTTCTTAGATTTAGACTTTTACTGAAAAACATCAATTTCCAGTAGATGAGTAACAATTTTTTATAACCAGCACATTTCGAACAAATAGCACTTTCTTAGATTCAAACTTAAAGTCGATTTTCTTGCATATTGCATATTAATTATGTGAGCAAGGTACCGCTTATATTGAAAAACATCAATTTTGCTGATCTGCGCTAAAATAAAATTTCCATTAGAGGAGTAACAAATTCAACGTCGATTTTCTTGCAAATTATATATTAGTTATGTGAGCAAGGTACCCCTTATACTGAAAAACATCAATTTTGCTGATCTGCGCCTAAGAAATTTTCCATTAAAGTATTAACAATTTCAAGTAACCAGTGAATTTCAAATAAATATTACTTTCTTATATAAAGACTTATACTAAAAAACATCAATGTTACTGATCTGTGCTAAAGTAAAATTTTCATGTTATTGCATTATTAACATGCATTTCAAAAAAATAGCACTTTCTTAGATTTAGAGTCAAAGTTTATTTTCTTGCAAATTGTATATTAATTATGTGAGCAAGGTACCGCTTATACTGAAAAACATCAATTTTGCTGATCTGCGCTTAAGAAAATTTCCATTACAGTATTAACAAATTCAAGTAACCAGTGAATTTCAAATAAATATTACTTTCTTATATAAAGACTTATACTAAAAAACATCAATCTTACTGATCTGTGCTAAAGTAAAATTTTCATGTTATTGCATTACTAACATGCATTTCAAAAAAATAGGACTTCCTTTGATTTAGAGTCAAAGTTTATTCTCTTGCAAATTGTATATTAATTATGTGAGCAAGGTACCGCTTATACTGAAAAACATCAATTTTGCTGATCTGCGCTTAAGAAAATTTCCATTACAGTATAAACAACTTCAAATAACCAGTGCATTTCAAATAAATATTACTTTCTTAGAGTAAGACTTATACTGAAAAACATCAATCTTACTGATCTGTGCTAAAGTAAAATTTTCATGTTATTGCATTACTAACATGCATTTCAAAAAAATAGGACTTTTTTAGATTTAGAGTCAAAGTTTATTCCCTTGCAAATTGTATAATAATTAAGTGAGCCAGGTACCGTTTGTACTGAAAACCATCAATTTTGCTGATCTGCGCTAATGAAAAATTTCCATTACAGTATAAACAACTTCAAATAACCAGTGCATTTCAAATAAATATTACTTTCTTAGAGTAAGACTTATACTGAAAAACATCAATCTTACTGATCTGCGCTAAAGTAAAATTTTCATGTTATTGCATTATTAACATGCATTTCAAAAAAATAGCTATTTCTTCGATTTAGAGTCAAAGTTTATTCTCTTGCAAATTGTATAATAATTAAGTGAGCAAGGTACCGCTTATACTGAAAAACATCAATTTTGCTGATCTGCGCTTAAGAAAATTTCCATTACATTAACAAATTCAAGTAACCAGTGAATTTCAAATAAATATTACTTTCTTATATAAAGACTTATACTGAAAAACATCAATCTTACTGATCTGTGCTAAAGTAAAATTTTCATATTATTGCATTATTTACATGCATTTCAAAAAAATAGCACTTTCTTCGATTTAGAGTCAAAGTTTATTTTCTTGCAAATTGTATATTAATTATGTGAGCAAGGTACCGCTTATACTGAAAAACATCAATTTTGCTGATCTGCGCTTAAGAAAATTTCCATTACAGTATAAACAACTTCAAATAACCAGTGCATTTCAAATAAATTTTACTTTCTTAGAGTAAGACTTATACTGAAAAACATCAATCTTACTGATCTGTGCTAAGTAAAATTTTCATGTTATTGCATTATTAACATGCATTTCAAAAAAAATAGCACTTTCTTAGATTTAGAGTCAAAGTTTATTCTCTTGCAAATTGTATAATAATTAAGTGAGCAAGGTACCGCTTATACTGAAAAACATCAATTTTGCTGATCTGCGCTTAAGAAAATTTCCATTACATTAACAAATTCAAGTAACCAGTGAATTTCAAATAAATATAACTTTCTTATATAAAGACTTATACTGAAAAACATCAATCTTACTGATCTGTGCTAAAGTAAAATTTTCATGTTATTGCATTATTTACATGCATTTCAAAAAAATAGCACTTTCTTCGATTTAGAGTCAAAGTTTATTCCCTTGCAAATTGTATAATAATTAGGTGAGCAAGGTACCGTTTATACTGAAAAACATCAATTTTGCTGATCTGCGCTTAAGAAAATTTCCATTACAGTATTAACAAATTCAAGTAACCAGTGAATTTCAAATAAATATTACTTTCTTATATAAAGACTTATACTGAAAAATATCAATCTTACTGATCTGTGCTAAAGTAAAATTTTCATGTTATTGCATTACTAACATCCATTTCAAAAAAATAGGACTTTCTTAGATTTAGAGTCAAAGTTTATTCCCTTGCAAATTGTATAATAATTAAGTGAGCCAGGTACCGTTTATACTGAAAACCATCAATTTTGCTGATCTGCGCTTAAGAAAATTTCCATTACATTAACAAATTCAAGTAACCAGTGAATTTCAAATAAATATGACTTTCTTATATAAAGACTTATACTGAAAAACATCAATCTTACTGATCTGTGCTAAAGTAAAATTTTCATATTATTGCATTATTTACATGCATTTCAAAAAAATAGCACTTTCTTCGATTTAGAGTCAAAGTTTATTTTCTTACAAATTGTATATTAATTATGTGAGCAAGGAACCGCTTATACTGAAAAACATCAATTTTGCTGATCTGCGCTTAAGAAAGTTTCCATTACAGTATAAACAACTTCAAAAAACCAGTGCATTTCAAATAAATATTATTTTCTTAGAGTAAGTCTTATACTGAAAAACATCAATCTTACTGATCTATGCTAAAGTAAAATTTTCATGTTATTGCATTATTAACATGCATTTCAAAAAAAATAGCACTTTCTTAGATTTAGAGTCAAAGTTTATTCTCTTGCAAATTGTATAATAATTAAGTGAGCAAGGTACCGCTTATACTGAAAAACATCAATTTTGCTGATCTGCGCTTAAGAAAATTTCCATTACATTAACAAATTCAAGTAACCAGTGAATTTCAAATAAATATGACTTTCTTATATAAAGACTTATACTGAAAAACATCAATCTTACTGATCTGTGCTAAAGTAAAATTTTCATGTTATTGCATTATTTACATGCATTTCAAAAAAATAGCACTTTCTTCGATTTAGAGTCAAAGTTTATTCCCTTGCAAATTGTATAATAATTAAGTGAGCAAGGTACCGTTTATACTGAAAACCATCAATTTTGCTGATCTGCGCTAATGAAAAATTTCCATTACATTAACAAATTCAAGTAACCAGTGAATTTCAAATAAATATGACTTTCTTATATAAAGACTTATACTGAAAAACATCAATCTTACTGATCTGTGCTAAAGTAAAATTTTCATGTTATTGCATTATTTACATGCATTTCAAAAAAATAGCACTTTCTTCGATTTAGAGTCAAAGTTTATTTTCTTGCAAATTGTATATTAATTATGTGAGCAAGGTACCGCTTATACTGAAAAACATCAATTTTGCTCATCTGCGCTGAAGAAAATTTCCATTACAGAATCTTACTGATTTGTGCTAAAGTAGGAACCGCTTATACTGAAAAACATCAATTTTGCCAATCTGCGCTTAAGAAAATTTCCATTACAGTATAAACAACTTCAAATAACCAGTGCATTTCAAATAAATATTACTTTCTTAGAGTAAGACTTATACTGAAAAACATCAATCTTACTGATCTGTGCTAAAGTAAAATTTTCATGTTATTGCATTATTAACATGCATTTCAAAAAACTAGCACTTTCTTAGATTTAGAGTCAAAGTTTATTCTCTTGCAAATTGTATAATAATTAAGTGAGCAAGGTACCGTTTATACTGAAAACCATCAATTTTGCTGATCTTCGCTAATGAAAAATTTCCATTACAGTATTAACAAATTCAAGTAACCAGTGAATTTCAAATAAATATTACTTTCTTATATAAAGACTTATACTGAAAAATATCAATCTTACTGATCTCTGCTAAAGTAAAATTTTCATGTTATTGCATTATTAACATGCATTTCAAAAAACTAGCACTTTCTTAGATTTAGAGTCAAAGTTTATTCTCTTGCAAATTGTATAATAATTAAGTGAGCAAGGTACCGCTTATACTGAAAAACATCAATTTTGCTTATCTGCGCTTAAGAAAATTTCCATTACAGTAATAGCAAATTCAAGTAACCAGTGAATTTCAAATAAATATGACTTTCTTATATAAAGACTTATACTGAAAAACATCAATCTTACTGATCTGTGCCAAAGTAAAATTTTCATGTTATTGCATTATTAACATGCATTTCAAAAAAATAGCACTTTCTTAGATTTAGAGTCAAAGTTTATTCTCTTGCAAATTGTATAATAATTAAGTGAGCAAGGTACCGCTTATACTGAAAAACATCAATTTTGCTGATCTGCGCTTAAGAAAATTTCCATTACATTAACAAATTCAAGTAACCAGTGAATTTCAAATAAATATGACTTTCTTATATAAAGACTTATACTGAAAAACATCAATCTTACTGATCTGTGCCAAAGTAAAATTTTCATGTTATTGCATTATTTACATGCATTTCAAAAAAATAGCACTTTCTTCGATTTAGAGTCAAAGTTTATTTTCTTGCAAATTGTATAATAATTAAGTGAGCAAGGTACCGTTTATACTGAAAAACATCAATTTTGCTGATCTGCGCTTAAGAAAATTTCCATTACAGGATTAACAAATTCAAGTAACCACTGAATTTCAAATAAATATTACTTTCTTATATAAAGACTTATACTGAAAAACATCAATCTTACTGATCTGTGCTAAAGTAAAATTTTCATGTTATTGCATTATTTACATGCATTTCAAAAAAATAGCACTTTCTTCGATTTAGAGTCAAAGTTTATTCTCTTGCAAATTGTATAATAATTAAGTGAGCAAGGTACCGCTTATACTGAAAAACATCAATTTTGCTGATCTGCGCTTAAGAAAATTTCCATTACATTAACAAATTCAAGTAACCAGTGAATTTCAAATAAATATGACTTTCTTATATAAAGACTTATACTGAAAAACATCAATCTTACTGATCTGTGCTAAAGTAAAATTTTCATGTTATTGCATTATTTACATGCATTTCAAAAAAATAGCACTTTCTTAGATTTAGAGTCAAAGTTTATTCTCTTGCAAATTGTATAATAATTAAGTGAGCAAGGTACCGCTTATACTGAAAAACATCAATTTTGCTGATCTGCGCTTAAGAAAATTTCCATTACATTAACAAATTCAAGTAACCAGTGAATTTCAAATAAATATGACTTTCTTATATAAAGACTTATACTGAAAAACATCAATCTTACTGATCTGTGCTAAAGTAAAATTTTCATGTTATTGCATTATTTACATGCATTTCAAAAAAATAGCACTTTCTTCGATTTAGAGTCAAAGTTTATTCTCTTGCAAATTGTATAATAATTAAGTGAGCAAGGTACCGTTTATACTGAAAGCCATCAATTTTGCTGATCTGCGCTAACGAAAAATTTCCATTACATTAACAAATTCAAGTAACCAGTGAATTTCAAATAAATATGACTTTCTTATATAAAGACTTATACTGAAAAACATCAATCTTACTGATCTGTGCTAAAGTAAAATTTTCATGTTATTGCATTATTAACATGCATTTCAAAAAATTAGCACTTTCTTCGATTTAGAGTCAAAGTTTATTTTCTTGCAAATTGTATATTAATTATGTGAGCAAGGTACCGCTTATACTGAAAAACATCAATTTTGCTCATCTGCGCTTAAGAAAATTTCCATTACAGTAATAGCAAATTTAAGTATCCAGTGAATTTCAAATAAATATTACTTTCTTATATAAAGACTTATAATTAAAAACATCAACCTTACTGATCTGTGCTAAAGTAAAATTTTCATGTTATTGCATTATTAACATGCATTTCAAAAAACTAGCACTTTCTTAGATTTAGAGTCAAAGTTTATTCTCTTGCAAATTGTATAATAATTAAGTGAGCAAGGTACCGTTTATACTGAAAACCATCAATTTTGCTGATCTGCGCTAATGAAAAATTTCCATTACAGTATAAACAAATTCAAATAACCAGTGCATTTCAATTAAATAGCACTTTCTTAGATTTAGACTTTTACTGAAAAACATCAATTTCCAGTAGATGAGTAACAATTTTTTATAACCAGCACATTTCGAACAAATAGCACTTTCTTAGATTCAAACTTAAAGTCGATTTTCTTGCATATTGCATATTAATTATGTGAGGAAGGTACCGCTTATATTGAAAAACATCAATTTTGCTGATCTGCGCTAAAATAAAATTTCCATTAGAGGAGTAACAAATTCAACGTCGATTTTCTTGCAAATTATATATTAGTTATGTGAGCAAGGTACCCCTTATACTGAAAAACATCAATTTTGCTGATCTGCGCCTAAGAAATTTTCCATTAAAGTATTAACAATTTCAAGTAACCAGTGAATTTCAAATAAATATTACTTTCTTATATAAAGACTTATACTAAAAAACATCAATGTTACTGATCTGTGCTAAAGTAAAATTTTCATGTTATTGCATTATTAACATGCATTTCAAAAAAATAGCACTTTCTTAGATTTAGAGTCAAAGTTTATTTTCTTGCAAATTGTATATTAATTATGTGAGCAAGGTACCGCTTATACTGAAAAACATCAATTTTGCTGATCTGCGCTTAAGAAAATTTCCATTACAGTATTAACAAATTCAAGTAACCAGTGAATTTCAAATAAATATTACTTTCTTATATAAAGACTTATACTAAAAAACATCAATCTTACTGATCTGTGCTAAAGTAAAATTTTCATGTTATTGCATTACTAACATGCATTTCAAAAAAATAGGACTTCCTTTGATTTAGAGTCAAAGTTTATTCTCTTGCAAATTGTATATTAATTATGTGAGCAAGGTACCGCTTATACTGAAAAACATCAATTTTGCTGATCTGCGCTTAAGAAAATTTCCATTACAGTATAAACAACTTCAAATAACCAGTGCATTTCAAATAAATATTACTTTCTTAGAGTAAGACTTATACTGAAAAACATCAATCTTACTGATCTGTGCTAAAGTAAAATTTTCATGTTATTGCATTACTAACATGCATTTCAAAAAAATAGGACTTTTTTAGATTTAGAGTCAAAGTTTATTCCCTTGCAAATTGTATAATAATTAAGTGAGCCAGGTACCGTTTGTACTGAAAACCATCAATTTTGCTGATCTGCGCTAATGAAAAATTTCCATTACAGTATAAACAACTTCAAATAACCAGTGCATTTCAAATAAATATTACTTTCTTAGAGTAAGACTTATACTGAAAAACATCAATCTTACTGATCTGCGCTAAAGTAAAATTTTCATGTTATTGCATTATTAACATGCATTTCAAAAAAATAGCTATTTCTTCGATTTAGAGTCAAAGTTTATTCTCTTGCAAATTGTATAATAATTAAGTGAGCAAGGTACCGCTTATACTGAAAAACATCAATTTTGCTGATCTGCGCTTAAGAAAATTTCCATTACATTAACAAATTCAAGTAACCAGTGAATTTCAAATAAATATTACTTTCTTATATAAAGACTTATACTGAAAAACATCAATCTTACTGATCTGTGCTAAAGTAAAATTTTCATATTATTGCATTATTTACATGCATTTCAAAAAAATAGCACTTTCTTCGATTTAGAGTCAAAGTTTATTTTCTTGCAAATTGTATATTAATTATGTGAGCAAGGTACCGCTTATACTGAAAAACATCAATTTTGCTGATCTGCGCTTAAGAAAATTTCCATTACAGTATAAACAACTTCAAATAACCAGTGCATTTCAAATAAATTTTACTTTCTTAGAGTAAGACTTATACTGAAAAACATCAATCTTACTGATCTGTGCTAAGTAAAATTTTCATGTTATTGCATTATTAACATGCATTTCAAAAAAAATAGCACTTTCTTAGATTTAGAGTCAAAGTTTATTCTCTTGCAAATTGTATAATAATTAAGTGAGCAAGGTACCGCTTATACTGAAAAACATCAATTTTGCTGATCTGCGCTTAAGAAAATTTCCATTACATTAACAAATTCAAGTAACCAGTGAATTTCAAATAAATATAACTTTCTTATATAAAGACTTATACTGAAAAACATCAATCTTACTGATCTGTGCTAAAGTAAAATTTTCATGTTATTGCATTATTTACATGCATTTCAAAAAAATAGCACTTTCTTCGATTTAGAGTCAAAGTTTATTCCCTTGCAAATTGTATAATAATTAGGTGAGCAAGGTACCGTTTATACTGAAAAACATCAATTTTGCTGATCTGCGCTTAAGAAAATTTCCATTACAGTATTAACAAATTCAAGTAACCAGTGAATTTCAAATAAATATTACTTTCTTATATAAAGACTTATACTGAAAAATATCAATCTTACTGATCTGTGCTAAAGTAAAATTTTCATGTTATTGCATTACTAACATGCATTTCAAAAAAATAGGACTTTCTTAGATTTAGAGTCAAAGTTTATTCCCTTGCAAATTGTATAATAATTAAGTGAGCCAGGTACCGTTTATACTGAAAACCATCAATTTTGCTGATCTGCGCTTAAGAAAATTTCCATTACATTAACAAATTCAAGTAACCAGTGAATTTCAAATAAATATGACTTTCTTATATAAAGACTTATACTGAAAAACATCAATCTTACTGATCTGTGCTAAAGTAAAATTTTCATATTATTGCATTATTTACATGCATTTCAAAAAAATAGCACTTTCTTCGATTTAGAGTCAAAGTTTATTTTCTTACAAATTGTATATTAATTATGTGAGCAAGGAACCGCTTATACTGAAAAACATCAATTTTGCTGATCTGCGCTTAAGAAAGTTTCCATTACAGTATAAACAACTTCAAAAAACCAGTGCATTTCAAATAAATATTATTTTCTTAGAGTAAGTCTTATACTGAAAAACATCAATCTTACTGATCTGTGCTAAGTAAAATTTTCATGTTATTGCATTATTAACATGCATTTCAAAAAAAATAGCACTTTCTTAGATTTAGAGTCAAAGTTTATTCTCTTGCAAATTGTATAATAATTAAGTGAGCAAGGTACCGCTTATACTGAAAAACATCAATTTTGCTGATCTGCGCTTAAGAAAATTTCCATTACATTAACAAATTCAAGTAACCAGTGAATTTCAAATAAATATTATTTTCTTAGAGTAAGTCTTATACTGAAAAACATCAATCTTACTGATCTGTGCTAAGTAAAATTTTCATGTTATTGCATTACTAACATGCATTTCAAAAAAATAGGACTTTCTTAGATTTAGAGTCAAAGTTTATTCCCTTGCAAATTGTATAATAATTAAGTGAGCAAGGTACCGTTTATACTGAAAAACATCAATTTTGCTGATCTGCGCTTAAGAAAATTTCCATTACAGGATTAACAAATTCAAGTAACCACTGAATTTCAAATAAATATTACTTTCTTATATAAAGACTTATACTGAAAAACATCAATCTTACTGATCTGTGCTAAAGTAAAATTTTCATGTTATTGCATTATTTACATGCATTTCAAAAAAATAGCACTTTCTTCGATTTAGAGTCAAAGTTTATTCTCTTGCAAATTGTATAATAATTAAGTGAGCAAGGTACCGCTTATACTGAAAAACATCAATTTTGCTGATCTGCGCTTAAGAAAATTTCCATTACATTAACAAATTCAAGTAACCAGTGAATTTCAAATAAATATGACTTTCTTATATAAAGACTTATACTGAAAAACATCAATCTTACTGATCTGTGCTAAAGTAAAATTTTCATGTTATTGCATTATTTACATGCATTTCAAAAAAATAGCACTTTCTTAGATTTAGAGTCAAAGTTTATTCTCTTGCAAATTGTATAATAATTAAGTGAGCAAGGTACCGCTTATACTGAAAAACATCAATTTTGCTGATCTGCGCTTAAGAAAATTTCCATTACATTAACAAATTCAAGTAACCAGTGAATTTCAAATAAATATGACTTTCTTATATAAAGACTTATACTGAAAAACATCAATCTTACTGATCTGTGCTAAAGTAAAATTTTCATGTTATTGCATTATTTACATGCATTTCAAAAAAATAGCACTTTCTTCGATTTAGAGTCAAAGTTTATTCTCTTGCAAATTGTATAATAATTAAGTGAGCAAGGTACCGTTTATACTGAAAGCCATCAATTTTGCTGATCTGCGCTAACGAAAAATTTCCATTACATTAACAAATTCAAGTAACCAGTGAATTTCAAATAAATATGACTTTCTTATATAAAGACTTATACTGAAAAACATCAATCTTACTGATCTGTGCTAAAGTAAAATTTTCATGTTATTGCATTATTAACATGCATTTCAAAAAATTAGCACTTTCTTCGATTTAGAGTCAAAGTTTATTTTCTTGCAAATTGTATATTAATTATGTGAGCAAGGTACCGCTTATACTGAAAAACATCAATTTTGCTCATCTGCGCTTAAGAAAATTTCCATTACAGTAATAGCAAATTTAAGTATCCAGTGAATTTCAAATAAATATTACTTTCTTATATAAAGACTTATAATTAAAAACATCAACCTTACTGATCTGTGCTAAAGTAAAATTTTCATGTTATTGCATTATTAACATGCATTTCAAAAAACTAGCACTTTCTTAGATTTAGAGTCAAAGTTTATTCTCTTGCAAATTGTATAATAATTAAGTGAGCAAGGTACCGTTTATACTGAAAACCATCAATTTTGCTGATCTGCGCTAATGAAAAATTTCCATTACAGTATAAACAAATTCAAATAACCAGTGCATTTCAATTAAATAGCACTTTCTTAGATTTAGACTTTTACTGAAAAACATCAATTTCCAGTAGATGAGTAACAATTTTTTATAACCAGCACATTTCGAACAAATAGCACTTTCTTAGATTCAAACTTAAAGTCGATTTTCTTGCATATTGCATATTAATTATGTGAGGAAGGTACCGCTTATATTGAAAAACATCAATTTTGCTGATCTGCGCTAAAATAAAATTTCCATTAGAGGAGTAACAAATTCAACGTCGATTTTCTTGCAAATTATATATTAGTTATGTGAGCAAGGTACCCCTTATACTGAAAAACATCAATTTTGCTGATCTGCGCCTAAGAAATTTTCCATTAAAGTATTAACAATTTCAAGTAACCAGTGAATTTCAAATAAATATTACTTTCTTATATAAAGACTTATACTAAAAAACATCAATGTTACTGATCTGTGCTAAAGTAAAATTTTCATGTTATTGCATTATTAACATGCATTTCAAAAAAATAGCACTTTCTTAGATTTAGAGTCAAAGTTTATTTTCTTGCAAATTGTATATTAATTATGTGAGCAAGGTACCGCTTATACTGAAAAACATCAATTTTGCTGATCTGCGCTTAAGAAAATTTCCATTACAGTATTAACAAATTCAAGTAACCAGTGAATTTCAAATAAATATTACTTTCTTATATAAAGACTTATACTAAAAAACATCAATCTTACTGATCTGTGCTAAAGTAAAATTTTCATGTTATTGCATTACTAACATGCATTTCAAAAAAATAGGACTTCCTTTGATTTAGAGTCAAAGTTTATTCTCTTGCAAATTGTATATTAATTATGTGAGCAAGGTACCGCTTATACTGAAAAACATCAATTTTGCTGATCTGCGCTTAAGAAAATTTCCATTACAGTATAAACAACTTCAAATAACCAGTGCATTTCAAATAAATATTACTTTCTTAGAGTAAGACTTATACTGAAAAACATCAATCTTACTGATCTGTGCTAAAGTAAAATTTTCATGTTATTGCATTACTAACATGCATTTCAAAAAAATAGGACTTTTTTAGATTTAGAGTCAAAGTTTATTCCCTTGCAAATTGTATAATAATTAAGTGAGCCAGGTACCGTTTGTACTGAAAACCATCAATTTTGCTGATCTGCGCTAATGAAAAATTTCCATTACAGTATAAACAACTTCAAATAACCAGTGCATTTCAAATAAATATTACTTTCTTAGAGTAAGACTTATACTGAAAAACATCAATCTTACTGATCTGCGCTAAAGTAAAATTTTCATGTTATTGCATTATTAACATGCATTTCAAAAAAATAGCTATTTCTTCGATTTAGAGTCAAAGTTTATTCTCTTGCAAATTGTATAATAATTAAGTGAGCAAGGTACCGCTTATACTGAAAAACATCAATTTTGCTGATCTGCGCTTAAGAAAATTTCCATTACATTAACAAATTCAAGTAACCAGTGAATTTCAAATAAATATTACTTTCTTATATAAAGACTTATACTGAAAAACATCAATCTTACTGATCTGTGCTAAAGTAAAATTTTCATATTATTGCATTATTTACATGCATTTCAAAAAAATAGCACTTTCTTCGATTTAGAGTCAAAGTTTATTTTCTTGCAAATTGTATATTAATTATGTGAGCAAGGTACCGCTTATACTGAAAAACATCAATTTTGCTGATCTGCGCTTAAGAAAATTTCCATTACAGTATAAACAACTTCAAATAACCAGTGCATTTCAAATAAATTTTACTTTCTTAGAGTAAGACTTATACTGAAAAACATCAATCTTACTGATCTGTGCTAAGTAAAATTTTCATGTTATTGCATTATTAACATGCATTTCAAAAAAAATAGCACTTTCTTAGATTTAGAGTCAAAGTTTATTCTCTTGCAAATTGTATAATAATTAAGTGAGCAAGGTACCGCTTATACTGAAAAACATCAATTTTGCTGATCTGCGCTTAAGAAAATTTCCATTACATTAACAAATTCAAGTAACCAGTGAATTTCAAATAAATATAACTTTCTTATATAAAGACTTATACTGAAAAACATCAATCTTACTGATCTGTGCTAAAGTAAAATTTTCATGTTATTGCATTATTTACATGCATTTCAAAAAAATAGCACTTTCTTCGATTTAGAGTCAAAGTTTATTCCCTTGCAAATTGTATAATAATTAGGTGAGCAAGGTACCGTTTATACTGAAAAACATCAATTTTGCTGATCTGCGCTTAAGAAAATTTCCATTACAGTATTAACAAATTCAAGTAACCAGTGAATTTCAAATAAATATTACTTTCTTATATAAAGACTTATACTGAAAAATATCAATCTTACTGATCTGTGCTAAAGTAAAATTTTCATGTTATTGCATTACTAACATGCATTTCAAAAAAATAGGACTTTCTTAGATTTAGAGTCAAAGTTTATTCCCTTGCAAATTGTATAATAATTAAGTGAGCCAGGTACCGTTTATACTGAAAACCATCAATTTTGCTGATCTGCGCTTAAGAAAATTTCCATTACATTAACAAATTCAAGTAACCAGTGAATTTCAAATAAATATGACTTTCTTATATAAAGACTTATACTGAAAAACATCAATCTTACTGATCTGTGCTAAAGTAAAATTTTCATATTATTGCATTATTTACATGCATTTCAAAAAAATAGCACTTTCTTCGATTTAGAGTCAAAGTTTATTTTCTTACAAATTGTATATTAATTATGTGAGCAAGGAACCGCTTATACTGAAAAACATCAATTTTGCTGATCTGCGCTTAAGAAAGTTTCCATTACAGTATAAACAACTTCAAAAAACCAGTGCATTTCAAATAAATATTATTTTCTTAGAGTAAGTCTTATACTGAAAAACATCAATCTTACTGATCTATGCTAAAGTAAAATTTTCATGTTATTGCATTATTAACATGCATTTCAAAAAAAATAGCACTTTCTTAGATTTAGAGTCAAAGTTTATTCTCTTGCAAATTGTATCATAATTAAGTGAGCAAGGTACCGCTTATACTGAAAAACATCAATTTTGCTGATCTGCGCTTAAGAAAATTTCCATTACATTAACAAATTCAAGTAACCAGTGAATTTCAAATAAATATGACTTTCTTATATAAAGACTTATACTGAAAAACATCAATCTTACTGATCTGTGCTAAAGTAAAATTTTCATGTTATTGCATTATTTACATGCATTTCAAAAAAATAGCACTTTCTTCGATTTAGAGTCAAAATTTATTCCCTTGCAAATTGTATAATAATTAAGTGAGCAAGGTACCGTTTATACTGAAAACCATCAATTTTGCTGATCTGCGCTAATGAAAAATTTCCATTACATTAACAAATTCAAGTACCCAGTGAATTTCAAATAAATATGACTTTCTTATATAAAGACTTATACTGAAAAACATCAATCTTACTGATCTGTGCTAAAGTAAAATTTTCATGTTATTGCATTATTTACATGCATTTCAAAAAAATAGCACTTTCTTCGATTTAGAGTCAAAGTTTATTTTCTTGCAAATTGTATATTAATTATGTGAGCAAGGTACCGCTTATACTGAAAAACATCAATTTTGCTCATCTGCGCTGAAGAAAATTTCCATTACAGAATCTTACTGATTTGTGCTAAAGTAGGAACCGCTTATACTGAAAAACATCAATTTTGCTGATCTGCGCTTAAGAAAGTTTCCATTACAGTATAAACAACTTCAAATAACCAGTGCATTTCAAATAAATATTACTTTCTTAGAGTAAGACTTATACTGAAAAACATCAATCTTACTGATCTATGCTAAAGTAAAATTTTCATGTTATTGCATTATTAACATGCATTTCAAAAAAAATAGCACTTTCTTCGATTTAGAGTCAAAGTTTATTTTCTTGCAAATTGTATATTAATTATGTGAGCAAGGTACCGCTTATACTGAAAAACATCAATTTTGCTCATCTGCGCTTAAGAAAATTTCCATTACAGTATAAACAAATTCAAGTAACCAGTGAATTTCAAATAAATATGACTTTCTTCTATAAAGACTTATACTGAAAAACATCAATCTTACTGATCTGTGTTAAAGTAAAATTTTCATGTTATTGCATTATTTACATGCAATTCAAAAAAATAGCACTTTCTTCGATTTAGAGTCAAAGTTTATTTTCTTGCAAATTGTATATTAATTATGTGAGCAAGGTACCTTTCAAATAAATTTTACTTTCTTAGAGTAAGACTTATACTGAAAAACATCAATCTTACTGATCTGTGCTAAGTAAAATTTTCATGTTATTGCATTATTAACATGCATTTAAAAAAAAATAGCACTTTCTTAGATTTAGAGTCAAAGTTTATTCTCTTGCAAATTGTATAATAATTAAGTGAGCAAGGTACCGCTTATACTGAAAAACATCAATTTTGCTGATCTGCGCTTAAGAAAATTTCCATTACATTAACAAATTCAAGTAACCAGTGAATTTCAAATAAATATGATTTTCTTATATAAAGACTTATACTGAAAAACATCAATCTTACTGATCTGTGCTAAAGTAAAATTTTGATGTTATTGCATTATTTACGTGCATTTCAAAAAAATAGCACTTTCTTCGATTTAGAGTCAAAGTTTATTCCCTTGCAAATTGTATAATAATTAAGTGAGCAAGGTACCGCTTATACTGAAAAACATCAATTTTGCTGATCTGCGCTTAAGAAAATTTCCATTACATTAACAAATTCAAGTAACCAGTGAATTTCAAATAAATATAACTTTCTTATATAAAGACTTATACTGAAAAACATCAATCTTACTGATCTGTGCTAAAGTAAAATTTTCATGTTATTGCATTATTTACATGCATTTCAAAAAAATAGCACTTTCTTCGATTTAGAGTCAAAGTTTATTTTCTTGCAAATTGTATAATAATTAGGTGAGCAAGGTACCGTTTATACTGAAAAACATCAATTTTGCTGATCTGCGCTTAAGAAAATTTCCATTACAGTATTAACAAATTCAAGTAACCAGTGAATTTCAAATAAATATTACTTTCTTATATAAAGACTTATACTGAAAAATATCAATCTTACTGATCTGTGCTAAAGTAAAATTTTCATGTTATTGCATTACTAACATGCATTTCAAAAAAATAGGACTTTCTTAGATTTAGAGTCAAAGTTTATTCCCTTGCAAATTGTATAATAATTAAGTGAGCAAGGTACCGTTTATACTGAAAACCATCAATTTTGCTGATCTGCACTTAAGAAAATTTCCATTACATTAACAAATTCAAGTAACCAGTGAATTTCAAATAAATATGACTTTCTTATATAAAGACTTATACTGAAAAACATCAATCTTACTGATCTGTGCTAAAGTAAAATTTTCATATTATTGCATTATTTACATGCATTTCAAAAAAATAGCACTTTCTTCGATTTAGAGTCAAAGTTTATTTTCTTGCAAATTGTATAATAATTAGGTGAGCAAGGTACCGTTTATACTGAAAAACATCAATTTTGCTGATCTGCGCTTAAGAAAATTTCCATTACAGTATTAACAAATTCAAGTAACCAGTGAATTTCAAATAAATATTACTTTCTTATATAAAGACTTATACTGAAAAATATCAATCTTACTGATCTGTGCTAAAGTAAAATTTTCATATTATTGCATTATTTACATGCATTTCAAAAAAATAGGACTTTCTTAGATTTAGAGTCAAAGTTTATTCCCTTGCAAATTGTATAATAATTAAGTGAGCAAGGTACCGTTTATACTGAAAACCATCAATTTTGCTGATCTGCACTTAAGAAAATTTCCATTACATTAACAAATTCAAGTAACCAGTGAATTTCAAATAAATATGACTTTCTTATATAAAGACTTATACTGAAAAACATCAATCTTACTGATCTGTGCTAAAGTAAAATTTTCATGTTATTGCATTATTAACATGCATTTCAAAAAAATAGCACTTTCTTCGATTTAGAGTCAAAGTTTATTTTCTTGCAAATTGTATATTAATTATGTGAGCAAGGTACCGCTTATACTGAAAAACATCAATTTTGCTCATCTGCGCTTAAGAAAATTTCCATTACAGTATAAACAAATTCAAGTAACCAGTGAATTTCAAATAAATATGACTTTCTTATATAAAGACTTATACTGAAAAACATCAATCTTACTGATCTGTGTTAAAGTAAAATTTTCATGTTATTGCATTATTTACATGCATTTCAAAAAAATAGCACTTTCTTCGATTTAGAGTCAAAGTTTATTTTCTTGCAAATTGTATATTAATTATGTGAGCAAGGTACCGCTTATACTGAAAAACATCAATTTTGCTCATCTGCGCTGAAGAAAATTTCCATTACATTAACAAATTCAAGTAACCAGTGAATTTCAAATAAATATGACTTTCTTATATAAAGACTTATACTGAAAAACATCAATCTTACTGATCTGCGCTAAAGTAAAATTTTCATGTTATTGCATTATTAACATGCATTTCAAAAAAATAGCACTTTCTTAGATTTATAGTCAAAGTTTATTCTCTTGCAAATTGTATAATAATTAAGTGAGCAAGGTACCGCTTATACTGAAAAACATCAATTTTGCTGATCTGCGCTTAAGAAAATTTCCATTACATTAACAAATTCAAGTAACCAGTGAATTTCAAATAAATATGACTTTCTTATATAAAGACTTATACTGAAAAACATCAATCTTACTGATCTGTGTTAAAGTAAAATTTTCATGTTATTGCATTATTTACATGCATTTCAAAAAAATAGCACTTTCTTCGATTTAGAGTCAAAGTTTATTTTCTTGCAAATTGTATATTAATTATGTGAGCAAGGTACCGCTTATACTGAAAAACATCAATTTTGCTCATCTGCGCTGAAGAAAATTTCCATTACAGTAATAGCAAATTCAAGTAACCAGTGAATTTCAAATAAATATTACTTTCTTATATAAAGACTTATACTGAAAAACATCAATCTTACTGATCTGTGCTAAAGTAAAATTTTCATGTTATTGCATTATTAACATGCATTTCAAAAAAATAGCACTTTCTTAGATTTAGAGTCAAAGTTTATTCCCTTGCAAATTGTATAATAATTAAGTGAGCAAGGTACCGCTTATACTGAAAAACATCAATTTTGCTGATCTGCGCTTAAGAAAATTTCCATTAGATTAACAAATTCAAGTAACCAGTGAATTTCAAATAAATATGACTTTCTTATATAAAGACTTATACTGAAAAACATCAATCTTACTGATCTGTGCTAAAGTAAAATTTTCATGTTATTGCATTATTAACATGCATTTCAAAAAAATAGCACTTTCTTCGATTTAGAGTCAAAGTTTTTTTTCTTGAAAATTGTATATTAATTATGTGAGCAAGGTACCGCTTATACTGAAAAACATCAATTTTGATTATCTGCGCTTAAGAAAATTTCCATTACAGTAATAGCAAATTCAAGTAACCAGTGAATTTCAAATAAATATTACTTTCTTATATAAAGACTTATACTTAAAAACATCAATCTTACTGATCTGTGTTAAAGTAAAATTTTCATGTTATTGCATTATTAACATGCATTTCAAAAAACTAGCACTTTCTTAGATTTAGAGTCAAAGTTTATTCTCTTGCAAATTGTATAATAATTAAGTGAGCAAGGTACCGCTTATACTGAAAAACATCAATTTTGCTTATCTGCGCTTAAGAAAATTTCCATTACAGTAATAGCAAATTCAAGTAACCAGTGAATTTCAAATAAATATGACTTTCTTATATAAAGACTTATACTGAAAAACATCAATCTTACTGATCTGTGTTAAAGTAAAATTTTCATGTTATTGCATTATTTACATGCATTTCAAAAAAATAGCACTTTCTTCGATTTAGAGTCAAAGTTTATTTTCTTGCAAATTGTATATTAATTATGTGAGCAAGGTACCGCTTATACTGAGAAACATAAATTTTGCTCATCTGCGCTTAAGAAAATTTCCATTACAGTAATAGCAAATTCAAGTAACCAGTGAATTTCAAATAAATATTACTTTCTTATATAAAGACTTATACTGAAAAACATCAATCTTACTGATCTGTGCTAAAGTAAAATTTTCATGTTATTGCATTATTAACATGCATTTCAAAAAAATAGCACTTTCTTCGATTTAGAGTCAAAGTTTATTTTCTTGCAAATTGTATATTAATTATGTGAGCAAGGTACCGCTTATACTGAAAACCATCAATTTTGCTGATCTGCGCTAATGAAAAATTTCCATTACATTATAAACAACTTCAAATAACCAGTGCATTTCAAATAAATATTACTTTCTTAGAGTAAGACTTATACTGAAAAACATCAATCTTACTGATCTTTGCTAAAGTAAAATTTTCATGTTATTGCATTATTAACATGCATTTCAAAAAAATAGCACTTTCTTAGATTTAGAGTCAAAGTTTATTCTCTTGCAAATTGTATAATAATTAAGTGAGCAAGGTACCGCTTATACTGAAAAACATCAATTTTGCTGATCTGCGCTTAAGAAAATTTCCATTACATTAACAAATTCAAGTAACCAGTGAATTTCAAATAAATATGACTTTCTTATATAAAGACTTATACTGAAAAACATCAATCTTACTGATCTGTGCTAAAGTAAAATTTTCATTTTATTGCATTATTTACATGCATTTCAAAAAAATAGCACTTTCTTCGATTTAGAGTCAAAGTTTATTTTCTTGCAAATTGTATATTAATTATGTGAGCAAGGTACCGCTTATACTGAGAAACATAAATTTTGCTCATCTGCGCTTAAGAAAATTTCCATTACAGTAATAGCAAATTCAAGTAACCAGTGAATTTCAAATAAATATTACTTTCTTATATAAAGACTTATACTGAAAAACATCAATATTACTGATCTGTGCTAAAGTAAAATTTTCATGTTATTGCATTATTAACATGCATTTCAAAAAAATAGCACTTTCTTAGATTTAGAGTCAAAGTTTATTCTCTTGCAAATTGTATAATAATTAAGTGAGCAAGGTACCGCTTATACTGAAAAACATCAATTTTGCTGATCTGCGCTTAAGAAAATTTCCATTACATTAACAAATTCAAGTAACCAGTGAATTTCAAATAAATATGACTTTCTTATATAAAGACTTATACTGAAAAACATCAATCTTACTGATCTGTGCTAAATAAAATTTTCATGTTATTGTATTATTAACATGCATTTCAAAAAAATAGCACTTTCTTAGATTTAGAGTCAAAGTTTATTTTCTTGCAAATTGTATATTAATTATGTGAGCAAGGTACCGTTTATACTGAAAACCATCAATTTTGCTGATCTGATCGCTAATGAAAAATTCCATTACATTAACAAATTCAAGTAACCAGTGAATTTCAAATAAATATGACTTTCTTATATAAAGACTTATACTGAAAAACATCAATCTTACTGATCTGTGTTAAAGTAAAATTTTCATGTTATTGCATTATTTACATGCATTTCAAAAAAATAGCACTTTCTTCGATTTAGAGTCAAAGTTTATTTTCTTGCAAATTGTATATTAATTATGTGAGCACAGTACCGCTTATACTGAAAAACATCAATTTTGCTCATCTGCGCTGAAGCAAATTTCCATTACATTAACAAATTCAAGTAACCAGTGAATTTCAAATAAATATGATTTTCTTATATAAAGACTTATACTGAAAAACATCAATCTTACTGATCTGTGCTAAAGTAAAATTTTCATGTTATTGCATTATTTACGTGCATTTCAAAAAAATAGCACTTTCTTCGATTTAGAGTCAAAGTTTATTTTTTTGCAAATTGTATATTAATTATGTGAGCAAGGTACCGCTTATACTGAAAAACATCAATTTTGCTCATCTGCGCTGAAGAAAATTTCCATTACATTAACAAATTCAAGTAACCAGTGAATTTCAAATAAATATGACTTTCTTATATAAAGACTTATACTGAAAAACATCAATCTTACTGATCTGTGTTAAAGTAAAATTTTCATGTTATTGCATTATTTACATGCATTTCAAAAAAATAGCACTTTCTTCGATTTAGAGTCAAAGTTTATTTTCTTGCAAATTGTATATTAATTATGTGAGCACGGTACCGCTTATACTGAAAAACATCAATTTTGCTCATCTGCGCTGAAGCAAATTTCCATTACATTAACAAATTCAAGTAACCAGTGAATTTCAAATAAATATGACTTTCTTATATAAAGACTTATACTGAAAAACATCAATCTTACTGATCTGTGTTAAAGTAAAATTTTCATGTTATTGCATTATTTACATGCATTTCAAAAAAATAGCACTTTCTTCGATTTAGAGTCAAAGTTTATTTTCTTGCAAATTGTATATTAATTATGTGAGCAAGGTACCGCTTATACTGAAAAACATCAATTTTGCTCATCTGCGCTGAAGAAAATTTCCATTACATTAACAAATTCAAGTAACCAGTGAATTTCAAATAAATATGACTTTCTTATATAAAGACTTATACTGAAAAACATCAATCTTACTGATCTGCGCTAAAGTAAAATTTTCATGTTATTGCATTATTAACATGCATTTCAAAAAAATAGCACTTTCTTAGATTTAGAGTCAAAGTTTATTCTCTTGCAAATTGTATAATAATTAAGTGAGCAAGGTACCGCTTATACTGAAAAACATCAATTTTGCTGATCTGCGCTTAAGAAAAGTTCCATTACATTAACAAATTCAAGTAACCAGTGAATTTCAAATAAATATGACTTTCTTATATAAAGACTTATACTGAAAAACATCAATCTTACTGATCTGTGTTAAAGTAAAATTTTCATGTTATTGCATTATTTACATGCATTTCAAAAAAATAGCACTTTCTTCGATTTAGAGTCAAAGTTTATTTTCTTTTGCAAATTGTATATTAATTATGTGAGCACAGTACCGCTTATACTGAAAAACATCAATTTTGCTCATCTGCGCTGAAGCAAATTTCCATTACATTAACAAATTCAAGTAACCAGTGAATTTCAAATAAATATGATTTTCTTATATAAAGACTTATACTGAAAAACATCAATCTTACTGATCTGTGCTAAAGTAAAATTTTCATGTTATTGCATTATTTACGTGCATTTCAAAAAAATAGCACTTTCTTCGATTTAGAGTCAAAGTTTATTTTTTTGCAAATTGTATATTAATTATGTGAGCAAGGTACCGCTTATACTGAAAAACATCAATTTTGCTCATCTGCGCTGAAGAAAATTTCCATTACATTAACAAATTCAAGTAACCAGTGAATTTCAAATAAATATGACTTTCTTATAAAAAGACTTATACTGAAAAACATCAATCTTACTGATCTGCGCTAAAGTAAAATTTTCATGTTATTGCATTATTAACATGCATTTCAAAAAAATAGCACTTTCTTAGATTTAGAGTCAAAGTTTATTCTCTTGCAAATTGTATAATAATTAAGTGAGCAAGGTACCGCTTATACTGAAAAACATCAATTTTGCTGATCTGCGCTTAAGAAAAGTTCCATTACATTAACAAATTCAAGTAACCAGTGAATTTCAAATAAATATGACTTTCTTATATAAAGACTTATACTGAAAAACATCAATCTTACTGATCTGTGTTAAAGTAAAATTTTCATGTTATTGCATTATTTACATGCATTTCAAAAAAATAGCACTTTCTTCGATTTAGAGTCAAAGTTTATTTTCTTGCAAATTGTATATTAATTATGTGAGCAAGGTACCGCTTATACTGAAAAACATCAATTCTGCTCATCTGCGCTGAAGAAAATTTCCATTACAGTAATAGCAAATTCAAGTAACCAGTGAATTTCAAATAAATATTACTTTCTTATATAAAGACTTATACTGAAAAACATCAATCTTACTGATCTGTGCTAAAGTAAAATTTTCATGTTATTGCATTATTAACATGCATTTCAAAAAAAATAGCACTTTCTTAGATTTAGAGTCAAAGTTTATTCTCTTGCAAATTGTATAATAATTAAGTGAGCAAGGTACCGCTTAGACTGAAAAACATCAATTTTGCTGATCTGCGCTTAACAAAATTTCCATTAGATTAACAAATTCAAGTAACCAGTGAATTTCAAATAAATATGACTTTCTTATATAAAGACTTATACTGAAAAACATCAATCTTACTGATCTGTGCTAAAGTAAAATTTTCATGTTATTGCATTATTAACATGCATTTCAAAAAAATAGCACTTTCTTCGATTTAGAGTCAAAGTTTTTTTTCTTGCAAATTGTATATTAATTATGTGAGCAAGGTACCGCTTATACTGAAAAACATCAATTTTGCTTATCTGCGCTTAAGAAAATTTCCATTACAGTAATAGCAAATTCAAGTAACCAGTGAATTTCAAATAAATATTACTTTCTTATATAAAGACTTATACTTAAAAACATCAATCTTACTGATCTGTGCTAAAGTAAAATTTTCATGTTATTGCATTATTAACATGCATTTCAAAAAACTAGCACTTTCTTAGATTTAGAGTCAAAGTTTATTCTCTTGCAAATTGTATAATAATTAAGTGAGCAAGGTACCGCTTATACTGAAAAACATCAATTTTGCTTATCTGCGCTTAAGAAAATTTCCATTACAGTAATAGCAAATTCAAGTAACCAGTGAATTTCAAATAAATATGACTTTCTTATATAAAGACTTATACTGAAAAACATCAATCTTACTGATCTGTGTTAAAGTAAAATTTTCATGTTATTGCATTATTTACATGCATTTCAAAAAAATAGCACTTTCTTCGATTTAGAGTCAAAGTTTATTTTCTTGCAAATTGTATATTAATTATGTGAGCAAGGTACCGCTTATACTGAGAAACATAAATTTTGCTCATCTGCGCTTAAGAAAATTTCCATTACAGTAATAGCAAATTCAAGTAACCAGTGAATTTCAAATAAATATTATTTTCTTATATAAAGACTTATACTGAAAAACATCAATCTTACTGATCTGTGCTAAAGTAAAATTTTCATGTTATTGCATTATTTACATGCATTTCAAAAAAATAGCACTTTCTTCGATTTAGAGTCAAAGTTTATTTTCTTGCAAATTGTATATTAATTATGTGAGCAAGGTACCGTTTATACTGAGAAACATAAATTTTGCTCATCTGCGCTTAAGAAAATTTCCATTACAGTAATAGCAAATTCAAGTAACCAGTGAATTTCAAATAAATATTACTTTCTTATATAAAGACTTATACTGAAAAACATCAATCTTACTGATCTGTGCTAAAGTAAAATTTTCATGTTATTGCATTATTAACATGCATTTCAAAAAAATAGCACTTTCTTAGATTTAGAGTCAAAGTTTATTCTCTTGCAAATTGTATAATAATTAAGTGAGCAAGGTACCGCTTATACTGAAAAACATCAATTTTGCTGATTTGCGCTTAAGAAAATTTCCATTACATTAACAAATTCAAGTAACCAGTGAATTTCAAATAAATATGACTTTCTTATATAAAGACTTATACTGAAAAACATCAATCTTACTGATCTGTGCTAAAGTAAAATTTTCATGTTATTGCATTATTAACATGCATTTCAAAAAAATAGCACTTTCTTCGATTTAGAGTCAAAGTTTATTCTCTTGCAAATTGTATATTAATTATGTGAGCAAGGTACCGCTTATACTGAAAAACATCAATTTTGCTTATCTGCGCTTAAGAAAATTTCCATTACAGTAATAGCAAATTCAAGTAACCAGTGCATTTCAATTAAATAGCACTTTCTTAGATTTAGACTTATACTGAAAAACATCAATTTCCAGTAGGGGAGTAACAAATTTTTATAACCAGCACATTTCGAACAAATAGCACTTTCTTAGATTCAAACTTAAAGTCGATTTTCTTGCATATTGTATATTAATTATGTGAGCAAGGTACCGCTTATATTGAAAAACATCAATTTTGCTGATCTGCGCTAAAATAAAATTTCCATTAGAGGAGTAACAAATTCAACGTCGATTTTCTTGCAAATTATATATTAGTTATGTGAGCAAGGTACCCCTTATACTGAAAAACATCAATTTTGCTGATCTGCGCTTAAGAAATTTTCCATTACATTATTAACAAATTCAAGTAACCAGTGAATTTCAAATAAATATTACTTTCTTATAAAAAGACTTATACTGAAAAACATCAATCTTACCGATCTGTGCTAAAGTAAAATTTTCATGTTATTGTATTATTAACATGCATTTCAAAAAAATAGCACTTTCTTAGATTTAGAGTCAAAGTTTATTCTCGTGCAAATTGTATAATAATTAAGTGAGCAAGGTACCGTTTATACTAAAAACCATCAATTTTGCTGATCTGCGCTAATGAAAAATTTCCATTACAGTATAGACAAATTCAAATAACCAGTGCATTTCAATTAAATAGCACTTTCTTAGATTTAGACTTATACTGAAAAACATCAATTTCCAGTAGGGGAGTAACAAATTTTTATAACCAGCACATTTCGAACAAATAGCACTTTCTTAGATTCAAACTTAAAGTCGATTTTCTTGCATATTGTATATTAATTATGTGAGCAAGGTACCGCTTATATTGAAAAACATCAATTTTGCTGATCTGCGCTAAAATAAAATTTCCATTAGAGGAGTAACAAATTCAACGTCGATTTTCTTGCAAATTATATATTAGTTATGTGAGCAAGGTACCCCTTATACTGAAAAACATCAATTTTGCTGATCTGCGCTTAAGAAATTTTCCATTACATTATTAACAAATTCAAGTAACCAGTGAATTTCAAATAAATATTACTTTCTTATAAAAAGACTTATACTGAAAAACATCAATCTTACCGATCTGTGCTAAAGTAAAATTTTCATGTTATTGTATTATTAACATGCATTTCAAAAAAATAGCACTTTCTTAGATTTAGAGTCAAAGTTTATTCTCGTGCAAATTGTATAATAATTAAGTGAGCAAGGTACCGTTTATACTAAAAACCATCAATTTTGCTGATCTGCGCTAATGAAAAATTTCCATTACAGTATAGACAAATTCAAATAACCAGTGCATTTCAATTAAATAGCACTTTCTTAGATTTAGACTTATACTGAAAAACATCAATTTCCAGTAGGGGAGTAACAAATTTTTATAACCAGCACATTTCGAACAAATAGCACTTTCTTAGATTCAAACATAAAGTCGATTTTCTTGCATATTGTATATTAATTATGTGAGCAAGGTACCGCTTATATTGAAAAACATCAATTTTGCTGATCTGCGCTTAAATAAAATTTCCATTAGAGGAGTAACAAATTCAACGTCGATTTTCTTGCAAATTATATATTAGTTATGTGAGCAAGGTACCCCTTATACTGAAAAACATCAATTTTGCTGATCTGCGCTTAAGAAAAGTTCCATTACATTAACAAATTCAAGTAACCAGTGAATTTCAAATAAATATGACTTTCTTATATAAAGACTTATACTGAAAAACATCAATCTTACTGATCTGTGTTAAAGTAAAATTTTCATGTTATTGCATTATTTACATGCATTTCAAAAAAATAGCACTTTCTTCGATTTAGAGTCAAAGTTTATTTTCTTGCAAATTGTATATTAATTATGTGAGCAAGGTACCGCTTATACTGAAAAACATCAATTCTGCTCATCTGCGCTGAAGAAAATTTCCATTACAGTAATAGCAAATTCAAGTAACCAGTGAATTTCAAATAAATATTACTTTCTTATATAAAGACTTATACTGAAAAACATCAATCTTACTGATCTGTGCTAAAGTAAAATTTTCATGTTATTGCATTATTAACATGCATTTCAAAAAAAATAGCACTTTCTTAGATTTAGAGTCAAAGTTTATTCTCTTGCAAATTGTATAATAATTAAGTGAGCAAGGTACCGCTTAGACTGAAAAACATCAATTTTGCTGATTTGCGCTTAAGAAAATTTCCATTACATTAACAAATTCAAGTAACCAGTGAATTTCAAATAAATATGACTTTCTTATATAAAGACTTATACTGAAAAACATCAATCTTACTGATCTGTGCTAAAGTAAAATTTTCATGTTATTGCATTATTAACATGCATTTCAAAAAAATAGCACTTTCTTCGATTTAGAGTCAAAGTTTATTCTCTTGCAAATTGTATATTAATTATGTGAGCAAGGTACCGCTTATACTGAAAAACATCAATTTTGCTTATCTGCGCTTAAGAAAATTTCCATTACAGTAATAGCAAATTCAAGTAACCAGTGCATTTCAATTAAATAGCACTTTCTTAGATTTAGACTTATACTGAAAAACATCAATTTCCAGTAGGGGAGTAACAAATTTTTATAACCAGCACATTTCGAACAAATAGCACTTTCTTAGATTCAAACTTAAAGTCGATTTTCTTGCATATTGTATATTAATTATGTGAGCAAGGTACCGCTTATATTGAAAAACATCAATTTTGCTGATCTGCGCTTAAGAAAATTTCCATTACAGTATTAGCAAATTCAAGTAACCAGTGAATTTCAAATAAATATTACTTTCTTATATAAAGACTTATACTGAAAAACATCAATCTTACTGATCTGTGCTAAAGTAAAATTTTCATGTTATTGCATTATTAACATGCATTTCAAAAAAATAGCACTTTCTTAGATTTAGAGTCAAAGTTTATTCTCTTGCAAATTGTATAATAATTAAGTGAGCAAGGTACCGCTTATACTGAAAAACATCAATTTTGCTGATTTGCGCTTAAGAAAATTTCCATTACATTAACAAATTCAAGTAACCAGTGAATTTCAAATAAATATGACTTTCTTATATAAAGACTTATACTGAAAAACATCAATCTTACTGATCTGTGCTAAAGTAAAATTTTCATGTTATTGCATTATTAACATGCATTTCAAAAAAATAGCACTTTCTTCGATTTAGAGTCAAAGTTTATTCTCTTGCAAATTGTATATTAATTATGTGAGCAAGGTACCGCTTATACTGAAAAACATCAATTTTGCTTATCTGCGCTTAAGAAAATTTCCATTACAGTAATAGCAAATTCAAGTAACCAGTGCATTTCAATTAAATAGCACTTTCTTAGATTTAGACTTATACTGAAAAACATCAATTTCCAGTAGGGGAGTAACAAATTTTTATAACCAGCACATTTCGAACAAATAGCACTTTCTTAGATTCAAACTTAAAGTCGATTTTCTTGCATATTGTATATTAATTATGTGAGCAAGGTACCGCTTATATTGAAAAACATCAATTTTGCTGATCTGCGCTAAAATAAAATTTCCATTAGAGGAGTAACAAATTCAACGTCGATTTTCTTGCAAATTATATATTAGTTATGTGAGCAAGGTACCCCTTATACTGAAAAACATCAATTTTGCTGATCTGCGCTTAAGAAATTTTCCATTACATTATTAACAAATTCAAGTAACCAGTGAATTTCAAATAAATATTACTTTCTTATAAAAAGACTTATACTGAAAAACATCAATCTTACCGATCTGTGCTAAAGTAAAATTTTCATGTTATTGTATTATTAACATGCATTTCAAAAAAATAGCACTTTCTTAGATTTAGAGTCAAAGTTTATTCTCGTGCAAATTGTATAATAATTAAGTGAGCAAGGTACCGTTTATACTAAAGACCATCAATTTTGCTGATCTGCGCTAATGAAAATATTTCCATTACAGTATAGACAAATTCAAATAACCAGTGCATTTCAATTAAATAGCACTTTCTTAGATTTAGACTTATACTGAAAAACATCAATTTCCAGTAGGGGAGTAACAAATTTTTATAACCAGCACATTTCGAACAAATAGCACTTTCTTAGATTCAAACATAAAGTCGATTTTCTTGCATATTGTATATTAATTATGTGAGCAAGGTACCCCTTATACTGAAAAACATCAATTTTGCTGATCTGCGCTTAAGAAATTTTCCATTACAGTATTAACAAATTCAAGTAACCAGTGAATTTCAAATAAATATTACTTTCTTATATAAAGACTTATACTGAAAAACATCAATGTTACTGATCTGTGCTAAAGTAAAATTTTCATGTTATTGCATTATTAACATGCATTTCAAAAAAATAGCACTTTCTTAGATTTATAGTCAAAGTTTATTTTCTTGCAAATTGTATATTAATTATGTTAGCAAGGTACCGCTTATACTGAAAAACATCAATTTTGCTGATCTGCGCTTAAGAAAATTTCCATTACATTAACAAATTCAAGTAACCAGTGAATTTCAAATAAATATTACTTTCTTATATAAAGACTTATACTGAAAAACATCAATGTTACTGATCTGTGCTAAAGTAAAATTTTCATGTTATTGCATTATTAACATGCATTTCAAAAAAATAGCACTTTCTTAGATTTAAAATCAAAGTTTATTCTCGTGCAAATTGTATAACAATTAAGTGAGCAAGGTACCGTTTATACTGAAAACCATCAATTTTGCTGATCTGCGCTAATGAAAAATTTCCATTACAGTATAGACAAATTCAAATAACCAGTGCATTTCAATTAAATAGCACTTTCTTAGATTTAGACTTATACTGAAAAACATCAATTTCCAGTAGGGGAGTAACAAATTTTTATAACCAGCACATTTCGAACAAATAGCACTTTCTTAGATTCAAACTTAAAGTCGATTTTCTTGCATATTGTATATTAATTATGTGAGCAAGGTACCGCTTATATTGAAAAACATCAATTTTGCTGATCTGCGCTAAAATAAAATTTCCATTAGAGGAGTAACAAATTCAACGTCGATTTTCTTGCAAATTATATATTAGTTATGTGAGCAAGGTACCCCTTATACTGAAAAACATCAATTTTGCTGATCTGCGCTTAAGAAATTTTCCATTACAGTATTAACAAATTCAAGTAACCAGTGAATTTCAAATAAATATTACTTTCTTATATAAAGACTTATACTGAAAAACATCAATGTTACTGATCTGTGCTAAAGTAAAATTTTCATGTTATTGCATTATTAACATGCATTTCAAAAAAATAGCACTTTCTTAGATTTATAGTCAAAGTTTATTTTCTTGCAAATTGTATATTAATTATGTTAGCAAGGTACCGCTTATACTGAAAAACATCAATTTTGCTGATCTGCGCTTAAGAAAATTTCCATTACATTAACAAATTCAAGTAACCAGTGAATTTCAAATAAATATTACTTTCTTATATAAAGATTTATACTGAAAAACATCAATTTTACTGATCTGTGCTAAAGTAAAATTTTCATGTTATTGTATTATTAACATGCATTTCAAAAAAATAGCACTTTCTTAGATTTAAAATCAAAGTTTATTCTCGTGCAAATTGTATAACAATTAAGTGAGCAAGGTACCGTTTATACTGAAAACCATCAATTTTGCTGATCTGCGCTAATGAAAAATTTCCATTACAGTATAGACAAATTCAAATAACCAGTGCATTTCAATTAAATAGCACTTTCTTAGATTTAGACTTATACTGAAAAACATCAATTTCCAGTAGGGGAGTAACAAATTTTTATAACCAGCACATTTCGAACAAATAGCACTTTCTTAGATTCAAACATAAAGTCGATTTTCTTGCATATTGTATATTAATTATGTGAGCAAGGTACCGCTTATATTGAAAAACATCAATTTTGCTGATCTGCGCTAAAATAAAATTTCCATTAGAGGAGTAACAAATTCAACGTCGATTTTCGTGCAAATTATATATTAGTTATGTGAGCAAGGTACCCCTTATACTGAAAAACATCAATTTTGCTGATCTGCGCTTAAGAAATTTTCCATTACAGTATTAACAAATTCAAGTAACCAGTGAATTTCAAATAAATATTATTTTCTTATATAAAGACTTATACTGAAAAACATCAATGTTACTTATCTGTGCTAAAGTAAAATTTTCATGTTATTGCATTATTAACATGCATTTCAAAAAAATAGCACTTTCTTAAATTTATAGTCAAAGTTTATTTTCTTGCAAATTGTATATTAATTATGTTAGCAAGGTACCGCTTATACTGAAAAACATCAATTTTGCTGATCTGCGCTTAAGAAAATTTCCATTACATTAACAAATTCAAGTAACCAGTGAATTTCAAATAAATATTACTTTCTTATATAAAGATTTATACTGAAAAACATCAATCTTACTGATCTGTGCTAAAGTAAAATTTTCATGTTATTGTATTATTAACATGCATTTCAAAAAAATAGCACTTTCTTAGATTTAGAGTCAAAGTTTATTTTCTTGCAAATTCTATAATAATTAAGTGAGCAAGGTACCGTTTATACTGAAAACCATCAATTTTGCTGGTCTGCGCTAATGAAAAATTTCCATCAGAGGAGTAACAAATTCAACGTCGATTTTCTTGCAAATTGTATATTAATTATGTTAGCAAGGTACCGCTTATACTGAAAAACATCAATTTTGCTGATCTGCGCTTAAGAAAATTTCCATTACATTAACAAATTCAAGTAACCAGTGAATTTCAAATAAATATTACTTTCTTATATAAAGATTTATACTGAAAAACATCAATCTTACTGATCTGTGCTAAAGTAAAATTTTCATGTTATTGTATTATTAACATGCATTTCAAAAAAGTAGCACTTTCTTAGATTTAGAGTCAAAGTTTATTTTCTTGCAAATTCTATAATAATTAAGTGAGCAAGGTACCGTTTATACTGAAAACCATCAATTTTGCTGATCTGCGCTAATGAAAAATTTCCATTAGAGGAGTAACAAATTCAACGTCGATTTTCTTGCAAATTGTATATTAATTATGTTAGCAAGGTACCGCTTATACTGAAAAACATCAATTTTGCTGATCTGCGCTTAAGAAAATTTCCATTACATTAACAAATTCAAGTAACCAGTGAATTTCAAATAAATATTACTTTCTTATATAAAGACTTATACTGAAAAACATCAATCTTACCGATCTGTGCTAAAGTAAAATTTTCATGTTATTGTATTATTAACATGCATTTCAAAAAAATAGCACTTTCTTAGATTTAGAATCAAAGTTTATTCTCGTGCAAATTGTATATTAATTAAGTGAGCAAGGTACCGTTTATACTGAAAACCATCAATTTTGCTGATCTGCGCTAATGAAAAATTTCCATTACAGTATAGACAAATTCAAATAACCAGTGCATTTCAATTAAATAGCACTTTCTTAGATTTAGACTTATACTGAAAAACATCAATTTCCAGTAGGGGAGTAACAAATTTTTATAACCAGCACATTTCGAACAAATAGCACTTTCTTAGATTCAAACTTAAAGTCGATTTTCTTGCATATTGTATATTAATTATGTGAGCAAGGTACCGCTTATATTGAAAAACATCAATTTTGCTGATCTGCGCTAAAATAAAATTTCCATTAGAGGAGTAACAAATTCAACGTCGATTTTCTTGCAAATTATATATTAGTTATGTGAGCAAGGTACCCCTTATACTGAAAAACATCAATTTTGCTGATCTGCGCTTAAGAAAATTTCCATTACATTAACAAATTCAAGTAACCAGTGAATTTCAAATAAATATTACTTTCTTATATAAAGACTTATACTGAAAAACATCAATGTTACTGATCTGTGCTAAAGTAAAATTTTCATGTTATTGCATTATTAACATGCATTTCAAAAAAATAGCACTTTCTTAGATTTATAGTCAAAGTTTATTTTCTTGCAAATTGTATATTAATTATGTTAGCAAGGTACCGCTTATACTGAAAAACATCAATTTTGCTGATCTGCGCTTAAGAAAATTTCCATTACATTAACAAATTCAAGTAACCAGTGAATTTCAAATAAATATTACTTTCTTATATAAAGATTTATACTGAAAAACATCAATTTTACTGATCTGTGCTAAAGTAAAATTTTCATGTTATTGTATTATTAACATGCATTTCAAAAAAATAGCACTTTCTTAGATTTAAAATCAAAGTTTATTCTCGTGCAAATTGTATAACAATTAAGTGAGCAAGGTACCGTTTATACTGAAAACCATCAATTTTGCTGATCTGCGCTAATGAAAAATTTCCATTACAGTATAGACAAATTCAAATAACCAGTGCATTTCAATTAAATAGCACTTTCTTAGATTTAGACTTATACTGAAAAACATCAATTTCCAGTAGGGGAGTAACAAATTTTTATAACCAGCACATTTCGAACAAATAGCACTTTCTTAGATTCAAACATAAAGTCGATTTTCTTGCATATTGTATATTAATTATGTGAGCAAGGTACCGCTTATATTGAAAAACATCAATTTTGCTGATCTGCGCTAAAATAAAATTTCCATTAGAGGAGTAACAAATTCAACGTCGATTTTCTTGCAAATTATATATTAGTTATGTGAGCAAGGTACCCCTTATACTGAAAAACATCAATTTTGCTGATCTGCGCTTAAGAAATTTTCCATTACAGTATTAACAAATTCAAGTAACCAGTGAATTTCAAATAAATATTATTTTCTTATATAAAGACTTATACTGAAAAACATCAATGTTACTGATCTGTGCTAAAGTAAAATTTTCATGTTATTGCATTATTAACATGCATTTGAAAAAAATAGCACTTTCTTAGATTTAGAGTCAAAGTTTATTTTCTTGCAAATTGTATATTAATTATGTGAGCAAGGTACCGCTTATACTGAAAAACATCAATTTTGCTGATCTGCGCTTAAGAAAATTTCCATTACATTAACAAATTCAAGTAACCAGTGAATTTCAAATAAATATTACTTTCTTATATAAAGATTTATACTGAAAAACATCAATCTTACTGATCTGTGCTAAAGTAAAATTTTCATGTTATTGTATTATTAACATGCATTTCAAAAAAATAGCACTTTCTTAGATTTAGAGTCAAAGTTTATTTTCTTGCAAATTCTATAATAATTAAGTGAGCAAGGTACCGTTTATACTGAAAACCATCAATTTTGCTGATCTGCGCTAATGAAAAATTTCCATTAGAGGAGTAACAAATTCAACGTCGATTTTCTTGCAAATTGTATATTAATTATGTTAGCAAGGTACCGCTTATACTGAAAAACATCAATTTTGCTGATCTGCGCTTAAGAAAATTTCCATTACATTAACAAATTCAAGTAACCAGTGAATTTCAAATAAATATTACTTTCTTATATAAAGACTTATTGTATTATTAACATGCATTTCAAAAAAGTAGCACTTTCTTAGATTTAGAGTCAAAGTTTATTCTCGTGCGAATTGTATAATAATTAAGTGAGCAAGGTACCGTTTATACTGAAAACCATCAATTTTGCTGATCTGCGCTAATGAAAAATTTCCATTACAGTATAGACAAATTCAAATAACCAGTGCATTTCAATTAAATAGCACTTTCTTAGATTTAGACTTATACTGAAAAACATCAATTTCCAGTAGGGGAGTAACAAATTTTTATAACCAGCACATTTCGAACAAATAGCACTTTCTTAGATTCAAACTTAAAGTCGATTTTCTTGCAAATTGTATATTAATTATGTGAGCTAGGTACCGCTTATATTGAAAAACATCAATTTTGCTGATCTGCGCTAAAATAAAATTTCCATTAGAGGAGTAACAAATTCATCGTCGATTTTCTTGCAAATTATACAATATATTAGTTATGTGAGCAAGGTACCCCTTATACTGAAAAACATCAATTTTGCTGATTTGCGCTTAAGAAATTTTCCATTACAGTATTAACAAATTCAAGTAACCAGTGAATTTCAAATAAATATTACTTTCTTATATAAAGACTTATACTGAAAAACATCAATGTTACTGATCTGTGCTAAAGTAAAATTTTCATGTTATTGCATTATTAACATCCATTTGAAAAAAATAGCACTTTCTTAGATTTAGAGTCAAAGTTTATTTTCTTGCAAATTGTATATTTATTATGTGAGCAAGGTACCGCTTATACTGAAAAACATCAATTTTGCTTATCTGCGCTTAAGAAAATTTCCATTACAGTAATAGCAAATTCAAGTAACCAGTGAATTTCAAATAAATATTACTTTCTTAGAGTAAGACTTATACTGAAAAACATCAATCTTATTGATCTGTGCTAAAGTAAAATTTTCATGTTATTGCATTATTAACATGCATTTCAAAAAAATAGCACTTTCTTAGATTTAGAGTCAAAGTTTATCTTCTTGCAAATTGTATATTAATTATGTGAGCGAGGTACCGCTTATACTGAAAAACATCAATTTTGCTGATCTGCGCTTTAGAAAATTTCCATTACAGTATTAACAAATTCAAGTAACCAGTGAATTTCAAATAAATATTACTTTCTTAGAGTAAGACTTATACTGAAAAACATCAATCTTATTGATCTGTGCTAAAGTAAAATTTTCATGTTATTGCATTATTAACATGCATTTCAAAAAAATAGCACTTTCTTAGATTTAGAGTCAAAGTTTATCTTCTTGCAAATTGTATATTAATTATGTGAGCGAGGTACCGCTTATACTGAAAAACATCAATTTTGCTGATCTGCGCTAATGAAAAATTTCCATTACAGTATAGACAAATTCAAATAACCAGTGCATTTCAATTAAATAGCACTTTCTTAGATTTAGACTTATACTGAAAAACATCAATTTCCAGTAGGGGAGTAACAAATTTTTATAACCAGCACATTTCGAACAAATAGCACTTTCTTAGATTCAAACTTAAAGTCGATTTTCTTGCATATTGTATATTAATTATGTGAGCAAGGTACCGCTTATATTGAAAAACATCAATTTTGCTGATCTGCGCTAAAATAAAATTTCCATTAGAGGAGTAACAAATTCAACGTCGATTTTCTTGCAAATTATATATTAGTTATGTGAGCAAGGTACCCCTTATACTGAAAAACATCAATTTTGCTGATCTGCGCTTAAGAAAATTTCCATTACATTAACAAATTCAAGTAACCAGTGAATTTCAAATAAATATTACTTTCTTAGATTTAGACTTATACTGAAACTCATCCATTTCCATAAGGGGAGTAACAAATTTTTATAACCAGCACATTTCGAGCAAATAGCACTTTCTTAGATTCAAACTTAAAGTCGATTTTCTTGCGAACTGTATATTAGTTATGTGAGCAAGGTACCTCTTATACTGAAAAACATAAATTTTGCTGATCTGCGCTTTAGAAAATTTCCATTACAGTATTAACAAATTCAAGTAACCAGTGAATTTCAAATAAATATTACTTTCTTAGAGTAAGACTTATACTGAAAAACATCAATCTTATTGATCTGTGCTAAAGTAAAATTTTCATGTTATTGCATTATTAACATGCATTTCAAAAAAATAGCACTTTCTTAGATTTAGAGTCAAAGTTTATCTTCTTGCAAATTGTATATTAATTATGTGAGCGAGGTACCGCTTATACTGAAAAACATCAATTTTGCTGATCTGCGCTTTAGAAAATTTCCATTAGAGTATTAACAAATTCAAGTAACCAGTGAATTTCAAATAAATATTACTTTCTTAGAGTAAGACTTATACTGAAAAACATCAATCTTATTGATCTGTGCTAAAGTAAAATTTTCATGTTATTGCATTATTAACATGCATTTCAAAATAATAGCACTTTCCTAAATTTAGAGTCAAAGTTTATTTTCTTGCAAATTGTATATTAATTATGTGAGCAAGGTACCGCTTATACTGAAAAACATCAATTTTGCTGATCTGCGCTAATGAAAAATTTCCATTACCGTAGAAACAACTTCAAATAACCAGTGAATTTTAAATGAATATTACTTTCTTAGAGTAAGACTCATACTGAAAAACATCAATCTTATTGATCTGTGCTAAAGTAAAAATTTCATGTTAGCATGTATTTCAAGAAAATAGCACTTTCTTAGATTTAGACTTATACTGAAAAACATCAATTTCCAGTAGGGGAGTAACAAATTTTTATAACCAGCACATTTCGAACAAATAGCACTTTCTTAGATTCAAACTTAAAGTCGATTTTCTTGCAAATTGTATATTAATTATGTGAGCTAGGTACCGCTTATATTGAAAAACATCAATTTTGCTGATCTGCGCTAAAATAAAATTTCCATTAGAGGAGTAACAAATTCAACGTCGATTTTCTTGCAAATTATACAATATATTAGTTATGTGAGCAAGGTACCCCTTATACTGAAAAACATCAATTTTGCTGATTTGCGCTTAAGAAATTTTCCATTACAGTATTAACAAATTCAAGTAACCAGTGAATTTCAAATAAATATTACTTTCTTATATAAAGACTTATACTGAAAAACATCAATGTTACTGGTCTGTGCTAAAGTAAAATTTTCATGTTATTGCATTATTAACATGCATTTGAAAAAAATAGCACTTTCTTAGATTTAGAGTCAAAGTTTATTTTCTTGCAAATTGTATATTAATTATGTGAGCAAGGTACCGCTTATACTGAAAAACATCAATTTTGCTTATCTGCGCTTAAGAAAATTTCCATTACAGTAATAGCAAATTCAAGTAACCAGTGAATTTCAAATAAATATTACTTTCTAAGAGTAAGACTTATACTGAAAAACATCAATCTTATTGATCTGTGCTAAAGTAAAATTTTCATGTTATTGCATTATTAACATGCATTTCAAAAAAATAGCACTTTCTTAGATTTAGAGTCAAAGTTTATTCTCTTGCAAATTGTATAATAATTAAGTGAGCAAGGTACCGCTTATACTGAAAAACATCAATTTTGCTGATCTGCGCTTAAGAAAATTTCCATTACATTAACAAATTCAAGTAACCAGTGAATTTCAAATAAATATTACTTTCTAATATAAAGACTTATACTGAAAAACATCAATCTTACTGATCTGTGCTAAAGTAAAATTTTTATGTTATTGCATTATTAACATGCATTTCAAAAAAATAGCACTTTCTTAGATTTAGAGTCAAAGTTTATTTTCTTGCAAATTGTATATTAATTATGTGAGCACGGTGCCGCTTATACTGAAAAACATAAATTTTGCTGATTTGCGCTAAAATAAAATTTCCATTACAGGATTAACAAATTCAAACAACCAGTGCATTTCAATTAAATTGCACTTTCTTAGATTTAGACTTATACTGAAACTCATCCATTTCCATAAGGGGAGTAACAAATTTTTATAACCAGCACATTTCGAGCAAATAGCACTTTCTTAGATTCAAACTTAAAGTCGATTTTCTTGCGAACTGTATATTAGTTATGTGAGCAAGGTACCTCTTATACTGAAAAACATAAATTTTGCTGATCTGCGCTTTAGAAAATTTCCATTACAGTATTAACAAATTCAAGTAACCAGTGAATTTCAAATAAATATTACTTTCTTAGAGTAAGACTTATACTGAAAAACATCAATCTTATTGATCTGTGCTAAAGTAAAATTTTCATGTTATTGCATTATTAACATGCATTTCAAAAAAATAGCACTTTCTTAGATTTAGAGTCAAAGTTTATCTTCTTGCAAATTGTATATTAATTATGTGAGCGAGGAACCGCTTATACTGAAAAACATCAATTTTGCTGATCTGCGCTTTAGAAAATTTCCATTACAGTATTAACAAATTCAAGTAACCAGTGAATTTCAAATAAATATTACTTTCTTAGAGTAAGACTTATACTGAAAAACATCAATCTTATTGATCTGTGCTAAAGTAAAAATTTCATGTTAACATGTATTTCAAGAAAATAGCACTTTCTTAGATTTAGACTTATACTGAAAAATATCAATTTACTGGTTGCGCTGAAAAACACTAATGTGCTGATCTGCGCTTAAGAAAACTTTTCATGTTATTACAGGCTTAAACAATTCATATAACCATGCAAGGTACCGCTTATACTGTAAATAACCAATTAATTTATTAATTTTGGTTTCACTCAACGTTAATAATAAACCAGTTGATGAAAACGAATCGAGTGTAAGGAAGGCGTGTACTCGAATCGAAAAATGCTGCGTCCGTCTTAGCGAATCGATGATAAAAAGCGGAGGGGATCCTTCTTTTAGTCCCTTATATATCTGCTGATGTCTTCATGGTGGTGTGATCGGTGATAAGTTGTATTTGTGTGCGTGTTGGTGCATGGTGTAGTGATGTGGAATGTATGGTATGTAGGTGTGGAATGTATGGTAAGTAGGTGTGATGATGTGGATGTGAATTGGTGTATTGTGACAGTGTCTTACGGTGAGGGGGGATTGAGTGGTATTTAGCTATCCCGGCCCCCCTAGGCAAAGTATTAGCCTAGTAGTCGCTGCAGCTGTTGTAATCTATCGACGCCGTGGTGTTACTTTCGCGGGTGTACCGCGGCTTCGCAGAGTAGGTGACAGACCAACGTCGCGCCTCGAGGTGCGATGAAGTAGTGTGTGATGTGGTCTGCTGCAAATTTGACACAGACCCGTGGGCACACACTCTTGAGTCCCATGCGTGTGCGATAGGCAGTTTAGACAGTGCCCGTGTGCCTGGGCAACTTGCTGTCGTTGCAACGGTCGCATACTCCTAAAAATTCCACAATGTTGCAGGCGATGTGGGCGTCGACAAATGGGACATCGTATACGATGTGCCTCTGGAGGCGGCGATGATAGCGTCGGTGAAGGTCGCGTGCCACCGCGAGGAACTGGTGCTAACATCGGTGTCGTTGCAGGTGCGCTTGCGGGGGCAGTTGCAGCTGCAGATCGGGGCGTGCGTGGCACGTTGGTATCTGACCGCACAGTTGCCGTGGGAGTAGTTGGCGTATCCACATCCATGTTAATCTGTATGAAAGAGTTGTTTAATTATGCAGATTTGTCATATAAAGGATATGGATGATCGTGCCACGTTATGTGGCATGAATGGGTCATCGTATTGATCGACCATTTTTTTTATGAGTTATTTGTTATTTTTAACGGTTATTAACGAGTTTTTCGGTTTCTTGCTTCTTGATTTGATTATTTTATTGTATTGCGGTAGTATCGGTTGATTGTTTGCGATTTGCTGTGTAGCAATTATCGGCGGTTGGGAGAAAGCATAGCTTCACGAGCGGTCTGGTTAGCATTCCGCCTTGTGTACGAAGATCAACCACTCGTATGTGACCGTCGGAGCCGTAATGTTGCTTTTCTATGCGCCCAAGCCGCCATTCGGTAGGGGGTAGACAATCATCATGGATGATGACACAATCTCCAAGTTTTGGTGCTTGTTCAGAAGTCTTCCAACGGTATCGTTTATGGAGATACTTTATGTATTCTTCTTTCCATCGACGGCTGAAATCGTGATGGAGAATTTTAATTCTTTCCCAGCGATTTAATAAGGATAGCGACTCCACGCCTGGCTCAGGTATGGCCAGAATGGGTGTTCTTTTGAGAAAGTGCCCTGGAGTTAAGGCTGTGAAATCGGAGGGATCTTGCGAAAGGATTGTAAAAGGCCGTGAATTGAGAACGGCTTCAATTCGAATTAATAATGTCGTGAATTCTTCGTAATTGAATTTGTAATTTCCAGCCACTTTTTTGAAGTGGGATTTGAAGCTTTTTACAGCTGATTCCCATAAACCACTTATATGAGGAGCGCTTGGGGGGATGAATTGCCAATTAATGCCTTGGGGTGCGCACTTATGTACAATATCAGGTGCGACTTGTTTGATAAAGTCCACAAATTGTTTTTCGGTGGCTCTTTGAGCGCCGATAAATGTTTTACCATTATCGCTCATTATCTTCGATGGAAAGCCGCGTCGACCGACGAAGCGGGCAAATGCCGCAAGGAAAGCCTCCTTCGTCATATTAGTACAAAGCTCAAGGTGCACTGCTTTTGTCGTAAAACAGACAAAAACAGCCACATAGCCTTTCATCAGAGTGGGAGACCTTAACATGGACGCCTTTATTTGAATAGGCCCAGCAAAATCGATATCTGTGATGGAGAAAGGCAGAGAAAAGTTGCAGCGTTCCAGAGGAAGAGCTGCCATAATCTGTGTTCGCATCTTTTGCTTGTGCGTGGTACAGATTTTGCACAAGAAAATGCACTTCTTTATTTGGGGCTGAAGTCGGGGCGGACCATATGTAGCATGAGGCGATGTTCGGCATGAAGCATTAATATGTGGATATAATTGATGAGTAATGTGGCAAGTCGAGACTTCTCTGGTACAATTATGGGATGGCGTTCGTTATACGTTAGGCTTGAATTGGCAAGCCGACCATTCACACGAAGAAGACCTTTCGTGTCGAGGAATGGGCTTAGAACTAAGAGGGGACTTCTTTTCTCAATAGGTTTTGATTCTTTCAATAGTGATATATCGCGGCTGAAGTGGCGCGCTTGAGTATATGCGATAAGAGCGACCTTTGCTTTTTGTAAGTCTAGGTGCGTCACTGTGTCGAATTGGGAATATAATGAAGTTTCTCCCTTAAGTTTAATTTTGAGTCGCTCAATGAACTTGAGCATATAAGCGATTACTCTGAGGGCTCGTGGGAACGATGAAAATCGTTCGAGGATGTCAGTATCATCCACTGTTGTGTGAAAAGAGTAGATTTTTCGACATTCTGGGGCAATTATACTGTGCATGGGCGATTGTGGCCAAGAATCGGGAGATTCTGTTAACCATCGGGGGCCATTCCACCAGAGGGTGGTGGTGGCAAGATGCAGGGGTTTGCATCCTCTTGTACCTAGATCAGCAGGATTGTCAGCACTGGCTACATGTCTCCAAGTGGCTGATCCTACTAGGTCACGGATTTGAGTCGTTCGATTGGAAATATACGTCTTCCATGCATGTCGTGGTTTTTCTAACCAGGCTAGTACGATTTCAGAATCGGACCACAGATATAGTTTGTATTATGCCATGTTTAAATGCATTCACACCATGGATACTAGTTTGGCTAGTAGTAGCGCTCCACACAGTCCAAGTCGTGGCAGACTTATTGTTTTTAACGGAGCTACTTTTGCTTTTGCTACTAGTAAGTGGCTTGTGGTCGCAATGTCGCTTTGTGTGCGAACATATATAGTTGCACAATATGCCTTTTCAGAAGCGGGACAGAAGCCGTGTAGTTCGACTTTGTGCTCTGGGGCGTAATTTACCCATCGTGGAATTTGTATCTGTGAGATACCATTTAGATTTCTCGAAAACTGGGACCACTTTTCTAAACGAAGTGGTTTTACTTGTTCGTCCCAGTCGGTTCCATCTAACCATAATTCTTGTATTAGGATTTTGGCTTATGTCATAATTGGCGAAAGCCATCCTACGGGGTCGAAAAGTTTTGCCACAGAGGATAAAATTTGGCATTTTGTTATGGCGGATAATGCTGATATTGACTCTGTAGTGTATGAAAACTGGTCAGATATCGCATTCCATTGGATCCCCAGAGTTTTTGTTGTACTTTCCTTTTCGAATTTAAGGAAATTAGTGTCCAACAGATTTTCTTTAGGTATGTCCTTTAAGATATTAGGGTGGTTCGCCGTTATCTTTTTTAACGGAAACCTTACGGTTTTGAGGGCTTGTGTCACTTGAGCTAGTGACTCGTATGCTTGTGAAAGAGAATGACTTCCAGACAGGATATCGTCTACATAAGTTTGAGTTTTTAACACTTTGGTTGCCAGAGGAAATTCTGACATTGTGTTTTCTGCCAGTTCGTGGAGTGTTCGAATGGCTAAATATGGAGCACAGTTGACGCCAAAGGTAACTGTTTTTAGTTTATAGTCGCGTAGTGGACTATTGGGAGATTTTCGGAAAATAATTCGCTGAAAATCTTGATCGTCTTTATGTACGACTATTTGTCTATACATTTTTTCGACGTCTCCGTTAAATACGTATTTGAATATACGCCCATTTAAAATGAGTAGCATTAAATCTGGTTGGAGCGTGGGTCCCGTAAATAGGATATCATTTAGGGAATTCCCCGAGCTGGTGGATCTTGATGCATTGAAGACAACTCTTACTTTAGTTTTTTTTTGTCTGGCTTTACCACTGCATGATGCGGCAAGTAAAATGAGTGGTATTTGCCGTTGATGATTTTTTCACATGGACTTCCTTCCTCCATGTGGTGTAAATGGAGATATTCTTCCAACACACCATCATATACTGGTTTGAGTTCGCCTTTTTTAAGTAGGTTTTTTTCCATACTTTGAAACTGCTGTATTGCAGAGGTGCGAGAGTGACCTAAGGCGATTGTGTTGGGAAATTGTTGTTTTAGTGATAGTCGTACGACGTACCGACCATTATCTGATCTAGTAGTTGTGGCTTTGTAAAAGTCTTCACAATACTGATCTTCTGGAGTTGTAATTGATATAGGGGGGAGCTCTTCTAACTCCCAAAATTTCTTTAATTGTGAATTGAGGTATTCGTTTGAGATTTCCTCAACCTGAGTACTCATGGTTGTAACTGGTTCCGTAACTAGTCCACTTAGGATCCAACCGAAAATAGTATTTTGTGCCAATAGTGTATTTGAAATTTTCTCAATACCTGCGAGTATTATCTGTGTTATGAGATCGCTGCCTAATAGAAGGTCTATTTGAGCGGGAGTGTTGCAGTTGGGATCTGCTAGCTTTAGGTGTGAAACTTTTGCCAATGCTTGCTATTTATACGATAGAAGCATATTTGTTAGTTGCGGTAAGACTATAGCTTCTGCTTTAATTCTCTTATCCACTTGGGAGGATATTAAGGTAATGGGGCAGATTTTATTAGAGTTTTGCACTACTCTTCCGCCCATTCCTGTAATTTCAAAATTGGCTAGTTTTGTTGGCAGTTGTAGCCGTTGTAGCCTTTTTTGAGCCCTAGACGCTATGAAAGATCGTTGTGATCCTTGGTCTATTAAGGCCCTAAGTTTAAACAGCTCTCCTCGGTGTTCGATGGAGACGACTGCTGTGGGTAGTAGTACCCTGCTTTGGTTTTCGCTGTGTAGCGTTTGAGTTTTTAATGCCTTTGAGCAGCATGGTGCTTCTTGGCAATTTTCGGGATTTGTTGTTGAAACTAAACCAGTAGCTCTTTTCGTATTTGCGGGGTGAACTGGAAAAGTTATTTATATGAAGCATAGAATGATGTCGTTTATGACAATAAACGCAATTGAACTTGCTTTCACACTCTTTTAGAGTATGCGAACAAGACAAGCAGTTTGTGCAAAGTTTTTTTGCTATCACAAAATTGTACCTATCGACAATATTTAATTTTTTGAATTTATCGCAAGATTTAAGTTTAGGCCCTCCTGTACACAGCTCGCATGACGTTTGTTTATACTGTTCGGATGTGAACGATTGATTTTTAAAAAAACTTCTATTTAAAATGTTATTGCTACTGGTTTGGGGTCTATTAAAGCTTCTATTGAGGTCGTTTTGAACGTTTTTAGTTCTAACTAGTTTTTTGTCTACCCTTTCTGCTATTTCATATTGGGTAGTTAGAAATTCTTTCATTTGCTGCCACGTTGGGCATTTTATCCGAGTTGAGAGCGATTGCTCCCACAACAGTAACGATTTGTGCCGCGGTGCATATATTTACCAGAATAGGGTCCCAGCTGTCTGCGGGAATAATTTGTGTCGATAGAACCGACAAACAATTAGAAACAGTGGATTTTAGTCTAATAAATTCATCACTTGTTTCTTTCTGAATTTTAGGCAAGTTCATTAGTATCGTTACTTGCTTATCGACCAATATTCTTTCATTTTCGTATCTTGCTTCTAGGGCTTCCCAAGCCAGATTGAAATTATCGTCATTTAGTGCGAACTGTTTGACTATGACGCCTGTTTGACCTTTTGTTTTGTATCGGAGGTGATACAATTTTTATGCATTTGTTAATTTTGGGTGGTTTATGTAAACGTCTGTAAACATGTCCCGGAAGGACGGCCATTGTTCATAACCACCATGAAAGATTTCTGTATCACATGTGGGCACCTTGAGATGGATACCTGAATTTGACTCTTGACATTGAATTTGTGGCAGCTCTACTCTCGGATGTGGAGCAGGTGCAATGGCTTTAATTAATTTTAATTGATCCGAAATCATTGCTTCTGTTTCTTCGAATTGGTCTAAGCAGTTTTCGTACTAGGCGTAAGCCGAGGATTTAAAATTTTCAAGTAGATCTGAGTCGTCAGATTCTACTATTGCGTCATATGCAGCTTGGAGACGTGTCCAGAAATTATCAAGATGTTCCTTTTTGATTTCTAATACCGATTCAGAATTGTCCTGATTCGATAAAGATCAAAATCGAGTGCAGTATCGTATTAGACTGTCACTCTCAGAGATAAATTTGGTGTATGAAATATCTTTCACCCGTTTTTGTTTTGTAGCACCTTGCTTTGAGCGTGTAGCTTCCGCAGGTGTACATGGACTCTTTTCTTCAGAAATCCTTTTAGGTATTTTTAGCGACTGTGGTGCTTTGGATTCTTTTGAATCAGAGCTCATTTAGAAAATAAAGAAATAAATTTAAAACTCTTCAGTGTCGACCGATGAAATTCAAGCTATATGCTTGTATATAACGAAACTCTTTTAAGTAAATAGAGTTTTTTTTCGACAAAATTAATTTAACTTTTGTATATGTGTATAACCGCAAACTATTTTAGTTAATAAGAGTTTTTAATTCGAATTAAGTTTCTTAAATACGCGGATTTAGTTTTTTATAATTACTGGTCGTATTTGTTTTTAATTTATTAGAACTTGTATTTATTTTATGTTTTTATGTCCTTATGTAGGGGTATGTAGGTACACCCTAATGCGGGGACTTGTAGATATGTGTTTATGTACTTGAGCAATTGAGAGCTCGTTGAAGAGATCAATGCACTTTGTACCTAGGTATACACGAATTATTGTGCTGAAATGTTTGTGCGCAATCCTGCTTGTGTTTGTTTGCCAAAGAATAAGGGGTATTGCGGGATATTTACCAAAATGGACTTTGAAGCAATTTTTAGTGGAGAATTTTATATTTTATTGTTTTTAGCTTTTTTTTACCAAATAAAATTTATTTTTTTTTATTTAATTAATAATTATTTGTTGCTACTTAACCACACCGTTTAATCAGTTTTAAAATAATCGATATTTAAATAATTAAATGAATTAAAAATATGTATTTGTACCCACTGTATATGGGGTATGTGAGCGTAGGCAGATCGTATGCCGTATGTACAAGTGTGTATGTATGTGACTGTGCACGCGTGATATTTTTCGGTGTGAGAGAAGAGTGTCGAGAAAAATAAAAATTCTAATACGCAGGTATTTTACCGACTGCGCTTATGTTAATATATTCTGATATAATGTACTGCTGGAAATTCTTTGCAAGTAAATACTTGAATTTTTATTTTTTATTTTGTGGTTGTTGTGTGTATATATATATACAAATGTAAGCGCATTAACTAAGGCAATCAATAATTTGTTAATATAATATATATATACATATATATGTAAATATAAGTATATTCTCCCGTTTTTTTTTTTTTTTTGTATCGGTTTTTTGAAGTTTTCCGTTAACGTTTCGTGGTTTCAAACTGTTAAAACGGATTTTTTTAGTTTTAATGGTATAGAGGATTTCCAAACATACATATATAATAAATAACAAATGAAAACGATACACTTACTTTGTCTCGCCTCAAGGGGGTTTTGGAGAGAATGTATTTGTTTTTTCTTTTTTTTTTTGAGGGTTGTTTGTGTATGCCCTTTTTTCCTTGACGCCAGCTGTTGCCTGTTGTGCAGCTCTCTTCCTGTGTCTGTATGTATATTTTATTGTTAATTTCGCGCCCGTTTTTGATTAATATTGTTTTTTTTTATATTTTTGGGTTTTGGTTTCGCGCCCGTTTGTTTTTGTGTTTAAGTATTTAATTTTATGTTTTTGTTTTTTTGACACATTAAATGTGTTTTGCCGCTTTTCCACTTTTGTGTTATATATGAACGTGTATGTGTCCGAACATATGTTGGGTCACTGAACTCTCGCCTTCACTTTTTCCATATGTCTGTATGTATGTATTGGTTGGGTTGGGTTTAGTTGTTGTTTTTTTTTCCAATAGCTGTCACATCACCTTTTTTGTTGCTTTTTTTTTTTGTTCACTTTTTGGCACCGCACTTTTGTCACTGCACCTGTTTTTTTTTTTTTTAATTATTTGGTTATACATTTTATTTTTTTCACATTATTTGATGTTCACGTTACAATTTTTTGTTCACGTTATTTTAATATTTTTTTTTTTCCTCTTTTATGTTTAACTACCCAAAGTGCCGTCCACTAAGGCTCGAAGGACAATTTTTAATTAATTAATAAGTTAATTTTAACTCCACTCACCGTTGGAAAAATTATTTAAAAAAAGGGAGTCGATTTAGGCGGGTGCTCGAAGATCTGTTTGCTAGCGAGTCGAAATGCTAAAAAGCGGGCAGGATCCTTCTTTTAGTCCCTTATATATCTGCTGATGTCTTCATGGTGGTGTTATCGGTGTTAAGTTGTATTTGTGTGCTTGTTGGTGCATGGTGTAGTGATGGGGAATGTTCCCCAGGTGTGGAATGTATGGTAAGTAGGTGTGGTGATGTGGATGTGAATTGGTGTAGTGTGACAGTGTCTTACGGTGAGGGGGGATTGAGTGGTCATTTAGCCAAATGTATTGTGCAATTTAAAAGCAAATCGACTTTGAGTCTTAAACTAAGAAAGTGCAATTTTTTAAATTTTTTCGAGTATATTAATTTGTTAATACTGTAATAACATAAAAAAATTTATTTAAACGCAAATCAGTAAAAGTTATGTTTTTTAGTATAAGCGGTAGAATGTTCGAGCATTAATATACAATTTACAAGAAAGTCGACTTTAAGTCTAAAACTAAGAAAGTGCCATTTTTTAAATTTTTTCGAGAATATTAATTTGTTAATACTGTAATAACATGAAAATTTTATTTTATAGCAAATCAGTAAAAGTTATGATTTTCAGTATAAGCGGTACCTTGTTCGATCATTAATATATTGTGCAATTTAAGAGCAAATCGACTTTTAATCTAAAAGTAAGAATACGCAATTTTTTAAATTTTTTCGGTTATATTGTAATGTTAATACTGTAATAACATGAAAATTTTATCAAATCAGTAAAAGTTATGTTTTTCAGTATAAGCGCTAGATTGTACGAGCATTAATATATAGTTAAAGGGCAAATCGACTCAGAGTTTAAAACTAAGAAAGTGAATGTTTTTTAAATTTTTCGGTTATATTAATTTGTTAATACTGTATTAATATGAACATGTGATCAAATCAGTAAAAGTTATGTTTTTCAGTATAAGCGGTACCTTGTTCGAACATTAATATACAATTAACAAGAAAATCGTATTTAAGTCTAAAACTAAGAAAGTGCCATTTTTAAAATTTTTTCGGTTATATTAATTGGTTAATACTGTATTCACATGAAAATTTGATCAAATCAGTAAAAGTTATGTTTTTCAGTATAAGCGGTAACTTGTTCGAACATTTATATAATGTACAATTTAAGAGAAAATCGACTTTGAGTCTAAAACTAAGAAAGTGAATGTTTTTTAAATTTTTCGGTTATATTAATTTGTTAATACTGTATTAATATGAACATGTGATCAAATCAGTAAAAGTTATGTTTTTCAGTATAAGCGGTACCTTGTTCGAACATTAATATATTGTTTACTTTAAAAGCAAATTGACTTTGAGTCTAAAACTAAAAAAGCACAATTGTATACATTTTTTCGGTTATATTAATTTGTTAATACTGTAATAACGTGAAAATTTTACTTTAGCACAAATCAGTAGAAGTTATGTTTTTCAGTATAGGCGGAAGATTCTTCGAGTATTAACATACAATTTAAGAGAAAATCGACTTTGAGTATAAAACTAAGAAAGTGCCATTTTTAAAATTTTTTCAATTATATTAATTTGTTAATACTGTAATAACATGAAAATTTTACTTAAGCGCAAACCAGTAAAAGTTATGTTTTTCAGTATAAGCGGTACCTTGTTCGAACATTGATATATTGTGCAATTTAAGAGCAAACCGACTTTGAGCCTAAAACTAAGAAGGCGCAATTGTGTAAATTTTTTCGGTTATAATAATTTGTTAATACTGTAATAACATGAAAATTTTACTTTAGCCCAAATCAGTAGAAGTTATGTTTTTCAGTATAGGCGGTAGACTGTTCGCGCATTAATATACAATTAAAGAGCAAATCGACTCTGAGTTTAAAACTAAGTAAGGGCAATTTTTTAAATTTTTTCGGTTACATTAATTTGTTAATACTGTAATAATATGAAAATTTTAGAGAAAATCGACTTTGAGCCTTAAACTAAGAAAGCGCAATTGTGTAAATTTTTTCGGTTATAATAATTTGTTAATACTGTAATAACATGAAAATTTTACTTTAGCGCAAATCAGCAAAAGTTATGTTTTTCAGTACAGGCGGTAGACTGTTCGATCATTAATATACAATTTACAAGAAAATCGGCTTTAAGTCTAAAACTAAGAAAGCGCCATTTTTTACATTTTTTCAATTATATTAATTTGTTAATACTGTAATAACTTGAAAATTTTACTTTAACCCAAAATAGTAAAAGTGATGTTTTTCAGTATAGGCGGTAGATTGTTCGAGTATTAATATACAATTTAAAAGAAAATCGACTTTGAGTCTAAAACTAAGTAAGAGCAATTTTTTAAATTTTTTCGGTTATATTAATTTGTTAATACTGTAATAATATGAAAATTTTACTTTAGCGCAAATCAGTACAAGTGATGTTTTTCAGTATAAGCGGTACCTTGTTCAAACATTAATATATTGTACAATTTAAGAGCAAATCGACTTTGAGTTTAAAACTAAGTAAGTGAAATGTTTAGAATTTTTTTGGTTATATTAATTTTTTAATACTGTAATAATATGGAAATTTTACTTTAGCGCAAACCAGTAAAGTTATGTTTTTCAGTATAAGCGGTACCTTCTTCGAACATTGATATATTGAGCAATTTAAGAGCAAATCGACTTTGAGCCTAAAACTAAGAAAGCGCAATTGTGTAAATTTTTTCGGTTATAATAATTTGTTAATACTGTAATAACATGAAACTTTTACTTTAGTCCAAATCAGTAAAAGTTATGTTTTTCAGTAAAGGCGGTAGACTGTTCGAGCATTAATATACAGTTTACAAGAAAATCGACTTTAAGTCTAAAACTAAGAAAGTGCTATTTTTTTAATTTTTTCAATTATAATAATTTGTTAACACTGTAATAACATGAAAATTTTACTTTAGCGCAAATCAGTAAAAATTATGCTTTTCAATATAAGCGGTAGATTGTTCGTCCATTAATATACAATTTACAAGAAAATCGTTTTTAAGTCTAAAACTAAGAAAGTGCCATTGTTTAAATTTTTTCGAGTATATTAATTTGTTAATACTGTAATAATATAAAAATTTTACTTTAGCGCAAATCAGTAGGTGTTATGTTTTTCTGTATAGGCGGTAGATTGTTCAAGCATTAATATACAATTAAAGAGCAAATCGACTTTAAGTTTAAAACTAAGTAAGGGCAATTTTTTAAATTTTTTCGGTTATATTAATTTGTTAATACTGTAATAATATGAACACTTTACAGCAAATCGACTTTGAGCCTAAAAATAAGAAAGCGCAATTGTGTAAATTTTTTCGGTTATAATAATTTGTTAATACTGTAATAACATGAAAATTTTACTTTAGCGCAAAACAGTAAAAGTTATGTTTTTCAGTATAGGCGGTAGACTGTTGGAGCATTAATATACAATTTACAAGAAAATCGACTTTAAGTCTGAAACTAAGAAAGTGCCATTTTTTTAATTTTTTCAATTATATTAATTTGTTAATACTGTAATAACATGAAAATTTTACTTTAACGCAAAATAGTAAAAGTGATGTTTTTCAGTATAAGCGGTACCTTGTTCGAACATTAATATATTGTGCAATTTAAGAGCAAATCGACTTTGAGCCTAAAACTAAGAAAGCGCAATTGTGTAAATTTTTTCGGTTATAATAATATAAAAACTGTAATAATATGAAAATTTTACTTTAGCGCAAACCAGTAAAGTTATGTTTTTCAGTATAAGCGGTACCTTCTTCGACCATTGATATATTGTGCAATTTAAGAGCAAATCGACTTTGAGCCTAAAAATAAGAAAGCGCAATTGTGTAAATTTTTTCGGTTATAATAATTTGTTAATACTGTAATAACATGAAAATTTTACTTTAGCGCAAAACAGTAAAAGTTATGTTTTTCAGTATAGGCGGTAGACTGTTGGAGCATTAATATACAATTTACAAGAAAATCGACTTTAAGTCTGAAACTAAGAAAGTGCCATTTTTTTAATTTTTTCAATTATATTAATTTGTTAATACTGTAATAACATGAAAATTTTACTTTAACGCAAAATAGTAAAAGTGATGTTTTTCAGTATAAGCGGTACCTTGTTCGAACATTAATATATTGTGCAATTTAAGAGCAAATCGACTTTGAGCCTAAAACTAAGAAAGCGCAATTGTGTAAATTTTTTCGGTTATAATAATATAAAAACTGTAATAATATGAAAATTTTACTTTAGCGCAAATCAGTAAAAGTTATGTTTTTCAGTAAAGGCGGTAGACTGTTCGAGCATTAATATACAGTTTACAAGAAAATCGACTTTAAGTCTAAAACTAAGAAAGTGCTATTTTTTTAATTTTTTCAATTATAATAATTTGTTAACACTGTAATAACATGAAAATTTTACTTTAGCGCAAATCAGTAAAAATTATGTTTTTCAATATAAGCGGTAGATTGTTCGTCCATTAATATACAATTTACAAGAAAATCGTTTTTAAGTCTAAAACTAAGAAAGTGCCATTGTTTAAATTTTTTCGAGTATATTAATTTGTTAATACTGTAATAATATAAAAATTTTACTTTAGCGCAAATCAGTAGGTGTTATGTTTTTCTGTATAGGCGGTAGATTGTTCAAGCATTAATATACAATTAAAGAGCAAATCGACTTTAAGTTTAAAACTAAGTAAGGGCAATTTTTTAAATTTTTTCGGTTATATTAATTTGTTAATACTGTAATAATATGAAAACTTTACAGCAAATCGACTTTGAGCCTAAAAATAAGAAAGCGCAATTGTGTAAATTTTTTCGGTTATAATAATTTGTTAATACTGTAATAACATGAAAATTTTACTTTAGCGCAAAACAGTAAAAGTTATGTTTTTCAGTATAGGCGGTAGATTGTTCGTCCATTAATATACAATTTACAAGAAAATCGTTTTTAAGCCTAAAACTAAGAAAGCGCAATTGTGTAAATTTTTTCGGTTATAATAATATAAAAACTGTAATAATATGAAAATTTTACAGCAAATCGACTTTGAGCCTAAAAATAAGAAAGCGCAATTGTGTAAATTTTTTCGGTTATAATAATTTGTTAACACTGTAATAACATGAAAATTTTACTTTAGCGCAAATCAGTAAAAATTATGTTTTTCAATATAAGCGGTAGATTGTTCGTCCATTAATATACAATTTACAAGAAAATCGTTTTTAAGTCTAAAACTAAGAAAGTGCCATTGTTTAAATTTTTTCGAGTATATTAATTTGTTAATACTGTAATAATATGAAAATTTTACTTTAGCGCAAATCAGTAGGTGTTATGTTTTTCTGTATAGGCGGTAGATTGTTCAAGCATTAATATACAATTAAAGAGCAAATCGACTTTAAGTTTAAAACTAAGTAAGGGCAATTTTTTAAATTTTTTCGGTTATATTAATTTGTTAATACTGTAATAATATGAAAACTTTACAGAAAATCGACTTTGAGCCTAAAAATAAGAAAGCGCAATTGTGTAAATTTTTTCGGTTATAATAATTTGTTAATACTGTAATAACATGAAAATTTTACTTTAGCGCAAAACAGTAAAAGTTATGTTTTTCAGTATAGGCGGTAGACTGTTCGAGCATTAATATACAATTTACAAGAAAATCGACTTTAAGTCTGAAACTAAGAAAGTGCCATTTTTTTAATTTTTTCAATTATATTAATTTGCTAATACTGTAATAACATGAAAATTTTACGTTAGCGCAAATCAGTAATTGTTATGTTTTTCAATATAAGCGGTAGATTGTTCTACCATTAATATACAATTTGCAAGAAAATCGTATTTAAGTCGAAAATTAAGAAAGTGCCATTGTTTAAATTTTTTTGAGTATATTAATTTGTTAATACTGTAGTAATATAGAAATTTTACTTTAGCGCAAATCAGTAGAAGTTATGTTTTTCAGTATAGGCGGTAGATTGTTCGAGCATTAATATACAATTAAAGAGCAAATCGACTTTGAGTTTAAAACTAAGTAAGAGCAATTTTTTAAATTTTTTCGGTTATATTAATTTGTTAATACTGTAATAATATGAAAATTTTACTTTAGCGCAAATCAGTACAAGTGATGTTTTTCAGTATAAGCGGTACCTTGTTCAAACATTAATATATTGTACAATTTAAGAGCAAATCGACTTTGAGTTTAAAACTAAATAAGTGAAATTTTTAGAATTTTTTTGGTTATATTAATTTTTTAATACTGTAATAATATGGAAATTTTACTTTAGCGCAAACCAGTAAAGTTATGTTTTTCAGTATAGGCGGTAGATTGTTCGAGTATTAATATACAAATTAAGAGAAAATCGACTTTGAGTCTAAAACTAAGAAAGTGCAATTGTGTAAATTTTTTCGGTTATATTAATTTGTTAATACTGTAATAACATGGAAATTTTACTTTAGCGCAAACCAGTAAAAGTTATGTTTTTCAGTATAAGCGGTACCTTGTTCGAACATTGATATATTGTGCAATTTAAGAGCAAATCGACTTTGAGCCTAAAACTAAGAAAGCGCAATTGTGTAAATTTTTTCGGTTATAATAATTTGTTAATACTGTAATAACATGAAAATTTTACTTTAGCCCAAATCAGTAAAAGTTATGTTTTTCAGTATAGGCGGTAGACTGTTCGAGCATTAATATACAGTTTACAAGAAAATCGACTTTAAGTCTAAAACTAAGAAAGTGCTATTTTTTTAATTTTTTCAATTATAATAATTTGTTAACACTGTAATAACATGAAAATTTTACTTTAGCGCAAATCAGTAAAATTTATGTTTTTCAATATAAGCGGTAGATTGTTCGTCCATTAATATACAATTTACAAGAAAATCGTTTTTAAGTCTAAAACTAAGAAAGTGCCATTGTTTAAATTTTTTCGAGTATATTAATTTGTTAATACTGTAATAATATAAAAATTTTACTTTAGCGCAAATCAGTAGGTGTTATATTTTTCAGTATAGGCGGTAGATTGTTCAAGCATTAATATACAATTAAAGAGCAAATCGATTTTAAGTTTAAAACTAAGTAAAGGCAATTTTTAAAATTTTTTCGGGTATATTAATTTGTTAATACTGTAATAATATGAAAACTTTACAGCAAATCGACTTTGAGCCTAAAAATAAGAAAGCGCAATTGTGTAAATTTTTTCGGTTATAATAATTTGTTAATACTGTAATAACATGAAAATTTTACTTTAGCGCAAAACAGTAAAAGTTATGTTTTTCAGTATAGGCGGTAGACTGTTGGAGCATTAATATACAATTTACAAGAAAATCGACTTTAAGTCTAAAACTAAGAAAGTGCTATTTTTTTAATTTTTTCAATTATATTAATTTGTTAATACTGTAATAACATGAAAATTTTACTTTAACGCAAAATAGTAAAAGTGATGTTTTTCAGTATAAGCGGTACCTTGTTCAAACATTAATATATTGTACAATTTAAGAGCAAATCGACTTTGAGTTTAAAACTAAGTAAGTGAAATTTTCAGAATTTTTTTGGTTATTTTAATTTTTTAATACTGTAATAATATGAAAATTTTACTTTAGCCCAATTCAGTAAAAGTTATGTTTTTCGGTATATGCGGTAGACTGTTCGAGCATCAATATACAATTTACAAGAAAATCGACTTTGAGTCTAAAACTAAGAAAGTGCAATTGTGTAAATTTTTTCGGTTATAATAATATAAATACTGTAATAATATGAAAATTTTACTTTAGCGCAAATCATTAGAAGTTATGTTTTTCAGTATAGGCGGTAGATTTTTCGAGTATTAATATACAATTTAAGAGAAAATCGACTTTGAGTCTAAAACTAAGAAAGTGCAATTGTGTAAATTTTTTTGGTTATATTAATTTGTTAATACGTTAAGTTATGTTTTTCAGTATAGGCTGTAGACTGTTCGAGCATCAATATACAATTTACAAGAAAATCGACTTTGAGTCTAAAACTAAGAAAGTGCAATTGTGTAAATTTTTTCGGTTATATTAATTTGTTAATACTGTAATAACATGAAAATTTTACTTTAGCGCGAATCACTAAAAGTTATGTTTTTCAGTATAGGCGGTAGACTGTTCGAGCATCAATATACAATTTACAAGAAAATCGACATTAAGTGTAAAACTAAGAAAGTGCCATTTTTTTTAATTTTTTCAATTATATTAATTTGTTTATACTGTAATAACATTAAAATTTTACTTTAGCGCAATTCAGTAAAAGTGATGTTTTTTAATATAAGCGGTAGACGGTTCGACCACCAATATACAATTTACAAAAAAATCGTATTTAAGTCTGAAACTAAGAAAGTGCCATTGTTTAAATTTTTTCGAGGATATTAATTTGTTAATACTGTAATAATATAAAAATTTTACTTTAACGCAAAACAGTATAAGTGATGTTTTTCAGTATAAGCGGTAGATTGTTCGCGCATTAATATACAATTAAAGAGCAAATCGACTCTGAGTTTAAAACTAAGTAAGGACAATTTTTTAAATTTTTTCGGTTACATTAATTTGTTAATACTGTATTAATATGAAAATTTTAGAGAAAATCGACTTTGAGCCTTAAACTAAGAAAGCGCAATTGTGTCAATTTTTTCGGTTATAATAATTTGTTAATATTGTAATAACATAAACATTTTACTTCATCGCAAATCAGTAAAAGTTATGTTTTTCAGTACAGGCGGTAGACTGTTCGAGCATTAATATACAATTTACAAGAAAATCGGCTTTAAGTCTAAAATTAAAAAAGCGCCATTTTTTACATTTTTTCAATTATATTAATTTGTTAATACTGTAATAACTTGAAAATTTTACTTTAACCCAAAATAGTAAAAGTGATGTTTTTCAGTATAGGCGGTAGATTGTTCGAGTATTAATATACAATTTAAAAGAAAATCGACTTTGAGTCTAAAACTAAGAAAGTGCAATTGTGTAAATTTTTTCGGTTATATTATTTTGTTAATACTGTAATAACATGGAAATTTTACTTTAGCGCAAACCAGTAAAAGTTATGTTTTTCAGTATAAGCGGTACCTTGTTCGAACATTGATATATTGTGCAATTTAAGAGCAAATCGACTTTGAGCCTAAAACTAAGAAAGCGCAATTGTGTAAATTTTTTCGGTTATAATAATTTGTTAATACTGTAATAACATGAAAATTTTACTTTAGCCCAAATCTGTAAAAGTTATGTTTTTCAGTATAAGCGGTACCTTGTTCGAACATTGATATATTGTGCAATGTAAGAGCAAATCGACTTTGAGCCTAAAACTAAGAATGCGCAATTGTGTAAATTTTTTCGGTTATAATAATTTGTTAATACTGTAATAACATGAAAATTTTACTTTAGCCCAAATCAGTAAAAGTTATGTTTTGCAGTACAGGCGGTAGACTGATCGAGCATTTATATACAATTTACAAGAAGGTAAGGACAATTTTTTAAATTTTTTCGGTTACATTAATTTGTTAATACTGTAATAATATGAAAATTTTAGAGAAAATCGACTTTGAGCCTTAAACTAAGAAAGCGCAATTGTGTCAATTTTTTCGGTTATAATAATTTGTTAATATTGTAATAACCTAAACATTTTACTTCAGCGCAAATCAGTAAAAGTTATGTTTTTCAGTACAGGCGGTAGACTGTTCGAGCATTAATATACAATTTACAAGAAAATCGGCTTTAAGTCTAAAATTAAAAAAGCGCCATTTTTTACATTTTTTCAATTATATTAATTTGTTAATACTGTAATAACTTGAAAATTTTACTTTAACCCAAAATAGTAAAAGTGATGTTTTTCAGTATAGGCGGTAGATTGTTCGAGTATTAATATACAATTTAAAAGAAAATCGACTTTGAGTCTAAAACTAAGAAAGTGCAATTATGTAAATTTTTTCGGTTATATTATTTTGTTAATACTGTAATAACATGGAAATTTTACTTTAGCGCAAACCAGTAAAAGTTATGTTTTTCAGTATAAGCGGTACCTTGTTCGAACATTGATATATTGTGCAATTTAAGAGCAAATCGACTTTGAGCCTAAAACTAAGAAAGCGCAATTGTGTAAATTTTTTCGATTATAATAATTTGTTAATACTGTAATAACATGACAATTTTACTTTAGCCCAAATCAGTAAAAGTTATGTTTTTCAGTGTAGGCGGTAGACTGTTCGAGTATTAATATACAATTTAAAAGAAAATCGACTTTGAGTCTAAAACTAAGAAAGTGCAATTGTGTAAATGTTTTCTGTTATATTATTTTGTTAATACTGTAATAACATGGAAATTTTACTTTAGCGCAAACCAGTTAAAGTTGTGTTTTTCAGTATAAGCGGTATCTTGTTCGAACATTGATATATTGTGCAATTTAAGAGCAAATCGACTTTGAGCCTAAAACTAAGAAAGCGCAATTGTGTAAATTTTTTCGGTTATAATAATTTGTTAATACTGTGATAACATGAAAATTTTACTTTAGCGCAAACCAGTAAAAGTTATGTTTTTCAGTATAAGCGGTACCTTGTTCTAACATTGATATATTGTGCAATTTAAGAGCAAATCGACTTTGAGCCTAAAACTAAGAAAGCGCAATTGCGTAAATTTTTTCGGTTATAATAATTTGTTAATACTGTAATAACATGAAAATTTTACTTTAGCCCAAATCAGTAAAAATTATGTTTTGCAGTACAGGCGGTAGACTGATCGAGCATTTATATACAATTTACAAGAAAATCGGCTTTAAGCCTAAAACTAAAAAAGCGCCATTTTTTACATTTTTTCAATTATATTAATTTGTTAATACTGTAATAGCTTCAAAAATTTACTTTAGTAGTAAAAGTGATGTTTTTCAGTATAGGCGGTAGATTGTTCGACTATTAATATACAATTTAAAAGAAAATCGACTTTGAGTCTAAAACTAAGAAAGTGCAATTGTGTAAATTTTTTCGGTTATAATAATTTGTTAATACTGTAATAACATGAAAATTTTACTTTAGCCCAAATCAGTAAAAGTTATGTTTTGCAGTACAGGCGGTAGACTGATCGAGCATTTATATACAATTTACAAGAAAATCGGCTTTAAGCCTAAAACTAAAAAAGCGCCATTTTTTACATTTTTTCAATTATATTAATTTGTTAATACTGTAATAGCTTCAAAAATTTACTTTAGTAGTAAAAGTGATGTTTTTCAGTATAGGCGGTAGATTGTTCGACTATTAATATACAATTTAAAAGAAAATCGACTTTGAGTCTAAAACTAAGAAAGTGCAATTGTGTAAATTTTTTCGGTTATATTAATTTGTTAATACTGTAATAACATGAAAATTTTACTTTAGCGCGAATCACTAAAAGTTATGTTTTTCAGTATAGGCGGTAGACTGTTCGAGCATCAATATACAATTTACAAGAAAATCGACATTAAGTGTAAAACTAAGAAAGTGCCATTTTTTTTAATTTTTTCAATTATATTAATTTGTTTATACTGTAATAACATTAAAATTTTACTTTAGCGCAATTCAGTAAAAGTGATGTTTTTTAATATAAGCGGTAGACGGTTCGACCACCAATATACAATTTACAAAAAAATCGTATTTAAGTCTGAAACTAAGAAAGTGCCATTGTTTAAATTTTTTCGAGGATATTAATTTGTTAATACTGTAATAATATAAAAATTTTACTTTAACGCAAAACAGTATAAGTGATGTTTTTCAGTATAAGCGGTAGATTGTTCGCGCATTAATATACAATTAAAGAGCAAATCGACTCTGAGTTTAAAACTAAGTAAGGACAATTTTTTAAATTTTTTCGGTTACATTAATTTGTTAATACTGTATTAATATGAAAATTTTAGAGAAAATCGACTTTGAGCCTTAAACTAAGAAAGCGCAATTGTGTCAATTTTTTCGGTTATAATAATTTGTTAATATTGTAATAACATAAACATTTTACTTCATCGCAAATCAGTAAAAGTTATGTTTTTCAGTACAGGCGGTAGACTGTTCGAGCATTAATATACAATTTACAAGAAAATCGGCTTTAAGTCTAAAATTAAAAAAGCGCCATTTTTTACATTTTTTCAATTATATTAATTTGTTAATACTGTAATAACTTGAAAATTTTACTTTAACCCAAAATAGTAAAAGTGATGTTTTTCAGTATAGGCGGTAGATTGTTCGAGTATTAATATACAATTTAAAAGAAAATCGACTTTGAGTCTAAAACTAAGAAAGTGCAATTGTGTAAATTTTTTCGGTTATATTATTTTGTTAATACTGTAATAACATGGAAATTTTACTTTAGCGCAAACCAGTAAAAGTTATGTTTTTCAGTATAAGCGGTACCTTGTTCGAACATTGATATATTGTGCAATTTAAGAGCAAATCGACTTTGAGCCTAAAACTAAGAAAGCGCAATTGTGTAAATTTTTTCGGTTATAATAATTTGTTAATACTGTAATAACATGAAAATTTTACTTTAGCCCAAATCTGTAAAAGTTATGTTTTTCAGTATAAGCGGTACCTTGTTCGAACATTGATATATTGTGCAATGTAAGAGCAAATCGACTTTGAGCCTAAAACTAAGAATGCGCAATTGTGTAAATTTTTTCGGTTATAATAATTTGTTAATACTGTAATAACATGAAAATTTTACTTTAGCCCAAATCAGTAAAAGTTATGTTTTGCAGTACAGGCGGTAGACTGATCGAGCATTTATATACAATTTACAAGAAGGTAAGGACAATTTTTTAAATTTTTTCGGTTACATTAATTTGTTAATACTGTAATAATATGAAAATTTTAGAGAAAATCGACTTTGAGCCTTAAACTAAGAAAGCGCAATTGTGTCAATTTTTTCGGTTATAATAATTTGTTAATATTGTAATAACCTAAACATTTTACTTCAGCGCAAATCAGTAAAAGTTATGTTTTTCAGTACAGGCGGTAGACTGTTCGAGCATTAATATACAATTTACAAGAAAATCGGCTTTAAGTCTAAAATTAAAAAAGCGCCATTTTTTACATTTTTTCAATTATATTAATTTGTTAATACTGTAATAACTTGAAAATTTTACTTTAACCCAAAATAGTAAAAGTGATGTTTTTCAGTATAGGCGGTAGATTGTTCGAGTATTAATATACAATTTAAAAGAAAATCGACTTTGAGTCTAAAACTAAGAAAGTGCAATTATGTAAATTTTTTCGGTTATATTATTTTGTTAATACTGTAATAACATGGAAATTTTACTTTAGCGCAAACCAGTAAAAGTTATGTTTTTCAGTATAAGCGGTACCTTGTTCGAACATTGATATATTGTGCAATTTAAGAGCAAATCGACTTTGAGCCTAAAACTAAGAAAGCGCAATTGTGTAAATTTTTTCGATTATAATAATTTGTTAATACTGTAATAACATGACAATTTTACTTTAGCCCAAATCAGTAAAAGTTATGTTTTTCAGTGTAGGCGGTAGACTGTTCGAGTATTAATATACAATTTAAAAGAAAATCGACTTTGAGTCTAAAACTAAGAAAGTGCAATTGTGTAAATGTTTTCTGTTATATTATTTTGTTAATACTGTAATAACATGGAAATTTTACTTTAGCGCAAACCAGTTAAAGTTGTGTTTTTCAGTATAAGCGGTATCTTGTTCGAACATTGATATATTGTGCAATTTAAGAGCAAATCGACTTTGAGCCTAAAACTAAGAAAGCGCAATTGTGTAAATTTTTTCGGTTATAATAATTTGTTAATACTGTGATAACATGAAAATTTTACTTTAGCGCAAACCAGTAAAAGTTATGTTTTTCAGTATAAGCGGTACCTTGTTCTAACATTGATATATTGTGCAATTTAAGAGCAAATCGACTTTGAGCCTAAAACTAAGAAAGCGCAATTGCGTAAATTTTTTCGGTTATAATAATTTGTTAATACTGTAATAACATGAAAATTTTACTTTAGCCCAAATCAGTAAAAGTTATGTTTTGCAGTACAGGCGGTAGACTGATCGAGCATTTATATACAATTTACAAGAAAATCGGCTTTAAGCCTAAAACTAAAAAAGCGCCATTTTTTACATTTTTTCAATTATATTAATTTGTTAATACTGTAATAGCTTCAAAAATTTACTTTAGTAGTAAAAGTGATGTTTTTCAGTATAGGCGGTAGATTGTTCGACTATTAATATACAATTTAAAAGAAAATCGACTTTGAGTCTAAAACTAAGAAAGTGCAATTGTGTAAATTTTTTCGGTTATATTATTTTGTTAATACTGTAATAACATGGAAATTTTACTTTAGCGCAAACCAGTAAAAGTTATGTTTTTCAGTATAAGCGGTACCTTGTTCGAACATTGATATATTGTGCAATTTAAGAGCAAATCGACTTTGAGCCTAAAACTAAGAAAGCGCAATTGTGTAAATTTTTTCGGTTATAATAATTTGTTAATACTGTAATAACATGAAAATTTTACTTTAGCCCAAATCAGTAAAAGTTATGTTTTTCAGTATAGGCGGTAGACTGTTCGAGCATTAATATACAATTTACAAGAAAATCGACTTTAAGTCTAAAACTAAGAAAGTGCTATTTTTTTTAATTTTTTCAATTATAATAATTTGTTAATACTGTAATAACATGAAAATTTTACTTTAGCGCAAATCAGTAAAAGTTATGTTTTTCAATATAAGCGGTAGTTTGTTCGTCCATTAATATACAATTTACAAAAAAATCGTATTTAAGTCTAAAACTAAGAAAGTGCCATTGTTTAAAATTTTTCGAGTATATTAATTTGTTAATACTGTAATAATATAAAAATTTTACTTTAGCGCAAATCAGTAGGAGTTCTGTTTTTCAGTATAGGCGGTAGATTGTTCAAGCATTAATATACAATTAAAGAGCAAATGGACTTTGAGTTTAAAACTAAGTAAGGGCAATTTTTTAAATTTTTTCGGTTATATTAATTTGTTAATACTGTAATAATATGAAAATTTTAGAGCAAATCGACTTTGAGCCTTAAACTAAGAAAGCGCAATTGTGTAAATTTTTTCAGTTATATTAATTTGTTAATACTGTAAAAATATGAAAATTATAGAGCAAATCGATTTTGAGCCTAAAACTTAGAAAGCGCAATTGTGTAAATATTTTCGGTTATAATAATTTGTTAATACTGTAATAACATGGAAATTTTACTTTAGCGCAAACCAGTTAAAGTTGTGTTTTTCAGTATAAGCGGTATCTTGTTCGAACATTGATATATTGTGCAATTTAAGAGCAAATCGACTTTGAGCCTAAAACTAAGAAAGCGCAATTGTGTAAATTTTTTCGGTTATAATAATTTGTTAATACTGTGATAACATGAAAATTTTACTTTAGCGCAAACCAGTAAAAGTTATGTTTTTCAGTATAAGCGGTACCTTGTTCTAACATTGATATATTGGGCAATTTAAGAGCAAATCGACTTTGAGCCTAAAACTAAGAAAGCGCAATTGTGTAAATTTTTTCGGTTATAATAATTTGTTAATACTGTAATAACATGGAAATTTTACTTTAGCGCAAACCAGTAAAAGTTATGTTTTTCAGTATAAGCGGTACCTTGTTCTAACATTGATATATTGTGCAATTTAAGAGCAAATCGACTTTAAGCCTAAAACTAAGAAAGCGCAATTGTGTAAATTTTTTCGGTTATAATAATTTGTTAATACTGTAATAACATGAAAATTTTACTTTAGCCCAAATCAGTAAAAGTTATGTTTTTCAGTATAAGCGGTACCTTGTTCAAACATTAATATATTGTACAATTTAAGAGCAAATCGACTTTGAGTTTAAAACTAAGTAAGTGAAATTTTCAGAATTTTTTTGGTTATTTTAATTTTTTAATACTGTAATAATATGAAAATTTTACTTTAGCCCAAATCAGTAAAAGTTATGTTTTTCGGTATATGCGGTAGACTGTTCGAGCATCAATATACAATTTACAAGAAAATCGACTTTGAGTCTAAAACTAAGAAAGTGCAATTGTGTAAATTTTTTCGGTTATAATAATATAAATACTGTAATAATATGAAAATTTTACTTTAGCGCAAATCACTAGAAGTTATGTTTTTCAATATAGGCGGTAGATTTTTCGAGTATTAATATACAATTTAAGAGAAAATCGACTTTGAGTCTAAAACTAAGAAAGTGCAATTGTGTAAATTTTTTTGGTTATATTAATTTGTTAATACTGTAATAACATGAAAATTTCACTTTAGCGCAAATCAGTAAAAGTTATGTTTTTCAGTATAGGCTGTAGACTGTTCGAGCATCAATATACAATTTACAAGAAAATCGACTTTGAGTCTAAAACTAAGAAAGTGCAATTGTGTAAATTTTTTCGGTTATATTAATTTGTTAATACTGTAATAACATGAAAATTTTACTTTAGCGCGAATCACTAAAAGTTATGTTTTTCAGTATAGGCGGTAGACTGTTCGAGCATCAATATACAATTTACAAGAAAATCGACATTAAGTGTAAAACTAAGAAAGTGCCATTTTTTTTAATTTTTTCAATTATATTAATTTGTTAATACTGTAATAACATTAAAATTTTACTTTAGCGCAATTCAGTAAAAGTGATGTTTTTTAATATAAGCGGTAGACGGTTCGACCACCAATATACAATTTACAAAAAAATCGTATTTAAGTCTGAAACTAAGAAAGTGCCATTGTTTAAATTTTTTCGAGGATATTAATTTGTTAATACTGTAATAATATAAAAATTTTACTTTAACGCAAAACAGTATAAGTGATGTTTTTCAGTATAAGCGGTAGATTGTTCGCGCATTAATATACAATTAAAGAGCAAATCGACTCTGAGTTTAAAACTAAGTAAGGACAATTTTTTAAATTTTTTCGGTTACATTAATTTGTTAATACTGTATTAATATGAAAATTTTAGAGAAAATCGACTTTGAGCCTTAAACTAAGAAAGCGCAATTGTGTCAATTTTTTCGGTTATAATAATTTGTTAATATTGTAATAACATAAACATTTTACTTCATCGCAAATCAGTAAAAGTTATGTTTTTCAGTACAGGCGGTAGACTGTTCGAGCATTAATATACAATTTACAAGAAAATCGGCTTTAAGTCTAAAATTAAAAAAGCGCCATTTTTTACATTTTTTCAATTATATTAATTTGTTAATACTGTAATAACTTGAAAATTTTACTTTAACCCAAAATAGTAAAAGTGATGTTTTTCAGTATAGGCGGTAGATTGTTCGAGTATTAATATACAATTTAAAAGAAAATCGACTTTGAGTCTAAAACTAAGAAAGTGCAATTGTGTAAATTTTTTCGGTTATATTAATTTGTTAATACTGTAATAACATGAAAATTTTACTTTAGCGCGAATCACTAAAAGTTATGTTTTTCAGTATAGGCGGTAGACTGTTCGAGCATCAATATACAATTTACAAGAAAATCGACATTAAGTGTAAAACTAAGAAAGTGCCATTTTTTTTAATTTTTTCAATTATATTAATTTGTTAATACTGTAATAACATTAAAATTTTACTTTAGCGCAATTCAGTAAAAGTGATGTTTTTTAATATAAGCGGTAGACGGTTCGACCACCAATATACAATTTACAAAAAAATCGTATTTAAGTCTGAAACTAAGAAAGTGCCATTGTTTAAATTTTTTCGAGGATATTAATTTGTTAATACTGTAATAATATAAAAATTTTACTTTAACGCAAAACAGTATAAGTGATGTTTTTCAGTATAAGCGGTAGATTGTTCGCGCATTAATATACAATTAAAGAGCAAATCGACTCTGAGTTTAAAACTAAGTAAGGACAATTTTTTAAATTTTTTCGGTTACATTAATTTGTTAATACTGTATTAATATGAAAATTTTAGAGAAAATCGACTTTGAGCCTTAAACTAAGAAAGCGCAATTGTGTCAATTTTTTCGGTTATAATAATTTGTTAATATTGTAATAACATAAACATTTTACTTCATCGCAAATCAGTAAAAGTTATGTTTTTCAGTACAGGCGGTAGACTGTTCCAGCATTAATATACAATTTACAAGAAAATCGGCTTTAAGTCTAAAATTAAAAAAGCGCCATTTTTTACATTTTTTCAATTATATTAATTTGTTAATACTGTAATAACTTGAAAATTTTACTTTAACCCAAAATAGTAAAAGTGATGTTTTTCAGTATAAGCGGTACCTTGTTCAAACATTAATATATTGTACAATTTAAGAGCAAATCGACTTTGAGTTTAAAACTAAGTAAGTGAAATTTTCAGAATTTTTTTGGTTATTTTAATTTTTTAATACTGTAATAATATGAAAATTTTACTTTAGCCCAAATCAGTAAAAGTTATGTTTTTCGGTATATGCGGTAGACTGTTCGAGCATCAATATACAATTTACAAGAAAATCGACTTTGAGTCTAAAACTAAGAAAGTGCAATTGTGTAAATTTTTTCGGTTATAATAATATAAATACTGTAATAATATGAAAATTTTACTTTAGCGCAAATCACTAGAAGTTATGTTTTTCAGTATAGGCGGTAGATTTTTCGAGTATTAATATACAATTTAAGAGAAAATCGACTTTGAGTCTAAAACTAAGAAAGTGCAATTGTGTAAATTTTTTTGGTTATATTAATTTGTTAATACTGTAATAACATGAAAATTTCACTTTAGCGCAAATCAGTAAAAGTTATGTTTTTCAGTATAGGCTGTAGACTGTTCGAGCATCAATATACAATTTACAAGAAAATCGACTTTGAGTCTAAAACTAAGAAAGTGCAATTGTGTAAATTTTTTCGGTTATATTAATTTGTTAATACTGTAATAACATGAAAATTTTACTTTAGCGCGAATCACTAAAAGTTATGTTTTTCAGTATAGGCGGTAGACTGTTCGAGCATCAATATACAATTTACAAGAAAATCTACATTAAGTGTAAAACTAAGAAAGTGCCATTTTTTTTAATTTTTTCAATTATATTAATTTGTTAATACTGTAATAACATTAAAATTTTACTTTAGCGCAATTCAGTAAAAGTGATGTTTTTTAATATAAGCGGTAGACGGTTCGACCACCAATATACAATTTACAAAAAAATCGTATTTAAGTCTGAAACTAAGAAAGTGCCATTGTTTAAATTTTTTCGAGGATATTAATTTGTTAATACTGTAATAATATAAAAATTTTACTTTAACGCAAAACAGTATAAGTGATGTTTTTCAGTATAAGCGGTAGATTGTTCGCGCATTAATACACAATTAAAGAGCAAATCGACTCTGAGTTTAAAACTAAGTAAGGACAATTTTTTAAATTTTTTCGGTTACATTAATTTGTTAATACTGTATTAATATGAAAATTTTAGAGAAAATCGACTTTGAGCCTTAAACTAAGAAAGCGCAATTGTGTCAATTTTTTCGGTTATAATAATTTGTTAATATTGTAATAACATAAACATTTTACTTCATCGCAAATCAGTAAAAGTTATGTTTTTCAGTACAGGCGGTAGACTGTTCGAGCATTAATATACAATTTACAAGAAAATCGGCTTTAAGTCTAAAATTAAAAAAGCGCCATTTTTTACATTTTTTCAATTATATTAATTTGTTAATACTGTAATAACTTGAAAATTTTACTTTAACCCAAAATAGTAAAAGTGATGTTTTTCAGTATAGGCGGTAGATTGTTCGAGTATTAATATACAATTTAAAAGAAAATCGACTTTGAGTCTAAAACTAAGAAAGTGCAATTGTGTAAATTTTTTCGGTTATATTATTTTGTTAATACTGTAATAACATGGAAATTTTACTTTAGCGCAAACCAGTAAAAGTTATGTTTTTCAGTATAAGCGGTACCTTGTTCGAACATTGATATATTGTGCAATTTAAGAGCAAATCGACTTTGAGCCTAAAACTAAGAAAGCGCAATTGTGTAAATTTTTTCGGTTATAATAATTTGTTAATACTGTAATAACATGAAAATTTTACTTTAGCCCAAATCAGTAAAAGTTATGTTTTTCAGTGTAGGCGGTAGACTGTTCGAGTATTAATATACAATTTAAAAGAAAATCGACTTTGAGTCTAAAACTACGAAAGTGCAATTGTGTAAATGTTTTCTGTTATATTATTTTGTTAATACTGTAATAACATGGAAATTTTACTTTAGCGCAAACCAGTAAAAGTTGTGTTTTTCAGTATAAGCGATAACTTGTTCGAACATTGATATATTGTGCAATTTAAGAGCAAATCGACTTTGAGCCTAAAACTAAGAAAGCGCAATTGTGTAAATTTTTTCGGTTATAATAATTTGTTAATACTGTAATAACATGAAAATTTTACTTTAGCGCAAACCAGTAAAAGTTATGTTTTTCAGTATAAGCGGTACCTTGTTCGAACATTGATATATTGTGCAATGTAAGAGCAAATCGACTTTGAGCCTAAAACTAAGAATGCGCAATTGTGTAAATTTTTTCGGTTATAATAATTTGTTAATACTGTAATAACATGAAAATTTTACTTTAGCCCAAATCAGTAAAAGTTATGTTTTGCAGTACAGGCGGTAGACTGATCGAGCATTTATATACAATTTACAAGAAGGTAAGGACAATTTTTTAAATTTTTTCGGTTACATTAATTTGTTAATACTGTAATAATATGAATATTTTAGAGAAAATCGACTTTGAGCCTTAAACTAAGAAAGCGCAATTGTGTCAATTTTTTCGGTTATAATAATTTGTTAATATTGTAATAACCTAAACATTTTACTTCAGCGCAAATCAGTAAAAGTTATGTTTTTCAGTACAGGCGGTAGACTGTTCGAGCATTAATATACAATTTACAAGAAAATCGGCTTTAAGTCTAAAATTAAAAAAGCGCCATTTTTTACATTTTTTCAATTATATTAATTTGTTAATACTGTAATAACTTGAAAATTTTACTTTAACCCAAAATAGTAAAAGTGATGTTTTTCAGTATAGGCGGTAGATTGTTCGAGTATTAATATACAATTTAAAAGAAAATCGACTTTGAGTCTAAAACTAAGAAAGTGCAATTGTGTAAATTTTTTCGGTTATATTATTTTGTTAATACTGTAATAACATGGAAATTTTACTTTAGCGCAAACCAGTAAAAGTTATGTTTTTCAGTATAAGCGGTACCATGTTCGAACATTGATATATTGTGCAATTTAAGAGCAAATCGACTTTGAGCCTAAAACTAAGAAAGCGCAATTGTGTAAATTTTTTCGGTTATAATAATTTGTTAATACTGTAATAACATGACAATTTTACTTTAGCCCAAATCAGTAAAAGTTATGTTTTTCAGTGTAGGCGGTAGACTGTTCGAGTATTAATATACAATTTAAAAGAAAATCGACTTTGAGTCTAAAACTAAGAAAGTGCAATTGTGTAAATGTTTTCTGTTATATTATTTTGTTAATACTGTAATAACATGGAAATTTTACTTTAGCGCAAACCAGTTAAAGTAGTGTTTTTCAGTATAAGCGGTATCTTGTTCGAACATTGATATATTGTGCAATTTAAGAGCAAATCGACTTTGAGCCTAAAACTAAGAAAGCGCAATTGTGTAAATTTTTTCGGTTATAATAATTTGTTAATACTGTGATAACATGAAAATTTTACTTTAGCGCAAACCAGTAAAAGTTATGTTTTTCAGTATAAGCGGTACCTTGTTCTAACATTGATATATTGTGCAATTTAAGAGCAAATCGACTTTGAGCCTAAAACTAAGAAAGCGCAATTGTGTAAATTTTTTCGGTTATAATAATTTGTTAATACTGTAATAACATGAAAATTTTACTTTAGCCCAAATCAGTAAAAGTTATGTTTTGCAGTACAGGCGGTAGACTGATCGAGCATTTATATACAATTTACAAGAAAATCGGCTTTAAGCCTAAAACTAAAAAAGCGCCATTTTTTACATTTTTTCAATTATATTAATTTGTTAATACTGTAATAGCTTTAAAAATTTACTTTAGTAGTAAAAGTGATGTTTTTCAGTATAGGCGGTAGATTGTTCGACTATTAATATACAATTTAAAAGAAAATCGACTTTGAGTCTAAAACTAAGAAAGTGCAATTGTGTAAATTTTTTCGGTTATATTATTTTGTTAATACTGTAATAACATGGAAATTTTACTTTAGCGCAAACCAGTAAAAGTTATGTTTTTCAGTATAAGCGGTACCTTGTTCGAACATTGATATATTGTGCAATTTAAGAGCAAATCGACTTTGAGCCTAAAACTAAGAAAGCGCAATTGTGTAAATTTTTTCGGTTATAATAATTTGTTAATACTGTAATAACATGAAAATTTTACTTTAGCCCAAATCAGTAAAAGTTATGTTTTTCAGTATAGGCGGTAGACTGTTCGAGCATTAATATACAATTTACAAGAAAATCGACTTTAAGTCTAAAACTAAGAAAGTGCTATTTTTTTTAATTTTTTCAATTATAATAATTTGTTAATACTGTAATAACATGAAAATTTTACTTTAGCGCAAATCAGTAAAAGTTATGTTTTTCAATATAAGCGGTAGATTGTTCGTCCATTAATATACAATTTACAAAAAAATCGTATTTAAGTCTAAAACTAAGAAAGTGCCATTGTTTAAAATTTTTCGAGTATATTAATTTGTTAATACTGTAATAATATAAAAATTTTACTTTAGCGCAAATCAGTAGGAGTTCTGTTTTTCAGTATAGGCGGTAGATTGTTCAAGCATTAATATACAATTAAAGAGCAAATGGACTTTGAGTTTAAAACTAAGTAAGGGCAATTTTTTAAATTTTTTCGGTTATATTAATTTGTTAATACTGTAATAATATGAAAATTTTAGAGCAAATCGACTTTGAGCCTTAAACTAAGAAAGCGCAATTGTGTAAATTTTTTCGGTTATATTAATTTGTTAATACTGTAAAAATATGAAAATTATAGAGCAAATCGATTTTGAGCCTAAAACTAAGAAAGCGCAATTGTGTAAATATTTTCGGTTATAATAATTTGTTAATACTGTAATAATATGGAAATTTTACTTTAGCGCAAATCAGTAGAAGTTATGTTTTTCAGTATAGGCGGTAGATTGTTCGAGTATTAATATACAAATTAAGAGAAAATCGACTTTGAGTCTAAAACTAAGAAAGTGCAATTGTGTAAATTTTTTCGGTTATATTAATTTGTTAATACTGTAATAATATGAAAATTATAGAGCAAATCGATTTTGAGCCTAAAACTAAGAAAGCGCAATTGTGTAAATTTTTTCGGTTATATTATTTTGTTAATACTGTAATAACATGGAAATTTTACTTTAGCGCAAACCAGTAAAAGTTATGTTTTTCAGTATAAGCGGTACCTTGTTCGAACATTGATATATTGTGCAATTTAAGAGCAAATCGACTTTGAGCCTAAAACTAAGAAAGCGCAATTGTGTAAATTTTTTCGGTTATAATAATTTGTTAATACTGTAATAACATGAAAATTTTACTTTAGCGCAAACCAGTAAAAGTTATGTTTTTCAGTATAAGCGGTACCTTGTTCGAACATTGATATATTGTGCAATTTAAGAGCAAATCGACTTTGAGCCTAAAACTAAGAAAGCGCAATTGTGTAAATTTTTTCGGTTATAATAATTTGTTAATACTGTAATAACATGAAAATTTTACTTTAGCGCAAACCAGTAAAAGTTATGTTTTTCAGTATAAGCGGTACCTTGTTCGAACATTGATATATTGTGCAATTTAAGAGCAAATCGACTTTGAGCCTAAAACTAAGAAAGCGCAATTGTGTAAATTTTTTCGGTTATAATAATTTGTTAATACTGTAATAACATGAAAATTTTACTTTAGCCCAAATCAGTAAAAGTTATGTTTTGCAGTACAGGCGGTAGACTGTTCGAGCATTTATATACAATTTACAAGAAAATCGGCTTTAAGCCTAAAACTAAAAAAGCGCCATTTTTTACATTTTTTCAATTTTATTAATTTGTTAATACTGTAATAACTTCAAAATTTTACTTTAACCCAAAATAGTAAAAGTGATGTTTTTCAGTATAGGCGGTAGATTGTTCGACTATTAATATACAATTTAAAAGAAAATCGACTTTGAGTCTAAAACTAAGAAAGTGCAATTGGGTTAAATTTTTCGGTTATATTATTTTGTTAATACTGTAATAACATGGAAATTTTACTTTAGCGCAAACCAGTAAAAGTTATGTTTTTCAGTATAAGCGGTACCTTGTTCGAACATTGATATATTGTGCAATTTAAGAGCAAATCGACTTTGAGCCTAAAACTAAGAAAGCGCAATTGTGTAAATTTTTTCGGTTATAATAATTTGTTAATACTGTAATAACATGAAAATTTTACTTTAGCCCAAATCAGTAAAAGTTATGTTTTTCAGTATAGGCGGTAGACTGTTCGAGCATTAATATACAATTTACAAGAAAATCGACTTTAAGTCTAATACTAAGAAAGTGCTATTTTTTTTTAATTTTTGCAATTATAATAATTTGTTAATACTGTAATAACATGAAAATTTTACTTTAGCGCAAATCAGTAAAAGTTATGTTTTTCAATATAAGCGGTAGATTGTTCGTCCATTAATATACAATTTACAAAAAAATCGTATTTAAGTCTAAAACTAAGAAAGTGCCATTGTTTAAAATTTTTCGAGTATATTAATTTGTTAATACTGTAATAATATAAAAATTTTACTTTAGCGCAAATCAGTAGGAGTTATGTTTTTCAGTATAGGCGGTAGATTGTTCAAGCATTAATATACAATTAAAGAGCAAATGGACTTTGAGTTTAAAACTAAGTAAGGGCAATTGTGTAAATTTTTTCGGTTATATTAATTTGTTAATACTGTAATAATATGAAAATTTTAGAGCAAATCGACTTTGAGCCTTAAACTAAGAAAGCGCAATTGTGTAAATTTTTTCGGTTATATTAATTTGTTAATACTGTAAAAATATGAAAATTATAGAGCAAATCGATTTTGAGCCTAAAACTAAGAAAGCGCAATTGTGTAAATATTTTCGGTTATAATAATTTGTTAATACTGTAATAATATGGAAATTTTACTTTAGCGCAAATCAGTAGAAGTTATGTTTTTCAGTATAGGCGGTAGATTGTTCGAGTATTAATATACAAATTAAGAGAAAATCGACTTTGAGTGTAAAACTAAGAAAGTGCAATTGTGTAAATTTTTTCGGTTATATTAATTTGTTAATACTGTAATAATATGAAAATTTTAGAGCAAATCGACTTTGAGCCTTAAACTAAGAAAGCGCAATTGTGTAAATTTTTTCGGTTATATTAATTTGTTAATACTGTAAAAATATGAAAATTATAGAGCAAATCGATTTTGAGCCTTAAACTAAGAAAGCGCAATTGTGTAAATATTTTCGGTTATAATAATTTGTTAATACTGTAATAATATGGAAATTTTACTTTAGCGCAAATCAGTAGAAGTTATGTTTTTCAGTATAGGCGGTAGATTGTTCGAGTATTAATATACAAATTAAGAGAAAATCGACTTTGAGTCTAAAACTAAGAAAGTGCAATTGCGTAAATTTTTTTGGTTATATTAATTTGTTAATACTGTAATAATATGGAAATTTTACTTTAGCGCAAATCAGTAAAAGTTATGTATAATATAAGCGGTAGATTGTTCGTCCATTAATATACAATTTACAAAAAAATCGTATTTAACTCTAAAACTAAGAAAGTGCCATTGTTAAAATTTTTCGAGTATATTAATTTGTTAATACTGTAATAATATAAAAATTTTACTTTAGCGCAAATCAGTAGGAGTTATGTTTTTCAGTATAGGCGGTAGACTGTTCGAGCATCAATATACAAGAAAATCGACATTAAGTCTAAAACTAAGAAAGTGCAATTTTTTTAATTTTTTCAATTATATTAATTTGTTAATACTGTAATAACAATAAAATTTTACTTTAGCGCAAAACAGTAAAAGTTATGTTTTTCAGTATAGGCGGTAGATTGTTCGAGTATTAATATACAAATTAAGAGAAAATCGACTTTGAGTCTAAAACTAAGAAAGTGCAATTGTGTAAATTTTTTCGGTTATATTAATTTGTTAATACTGTAATAATATGAAAATTTTAGAGCAAATCGACTTTGAGCCTTAAACTAAGAAAGCGCAATTGTGTAAATTTTTTCGGTTATAATAATTTGTTAATACTGTAATAACATGAAAATTTTACTTTAGCCCAAATCAGTAAAAGTTATGTTTTTCAGTATAGGCGGTAGACTGTTCGAGCATTAATATACAATTTACAAGAAAATCGACTTTAAGTCTAATACTAAGAAAGTGCTATTTTTTTTTAATTTTTGCAATTATAATAATTTGTTAATACTGTAATAACATGAAAATTTTACTTTAGCGCAAATCAGTAAAAGTTATGTTTTTCAATATAAGCGGTAGATTGTTCGTCCATTAATATACAATTTACAAAAAAATCGTATTTAAGTCTAAAACTAAGAAAGTGCCATTGTTTAAAATTTTTCGAGTATATTAATTTGTTAATACTGTAATAATATAAAAATTTTACTTTAGCGCAAATCAGTAGGAGTTATGTTTTTCAGTATAGGCGGTAGATTGTTCAAGCATTAATATACAATTAAAGAGCAAATGGACTTTGAGTTTAAAACTAAGTAAGGGCAATTGTGTAAATTTTTTCGGTTATATTAATTTGTTAATACTGTAATAATATGAAAATTTTAGAGCAAATCGACTTTGAGCCTTAAACTAAGAAAGCGCAATTGTGTAAATTTTTTCGGTTATATTAATTTGTTAATACTGTAAAAATATGAAAATTATAGAGCAAATCGATTTTGAGCCTAAAACTAAGAAAGCGCAATTGTGTAAATATTTTCGGTTATAATAATTTGTTAATACTGTAATAATATGGAAATTTTACTTTAGCGCAAATCAGTAGAAGTTATGTTTTTCAGTATAGGCGGTAGATTGTTCGAGTATTAATATACAAATTAAGAGAAAATCGACTTTGAGTGTAAAACTAAGAAAGTGCAATTGTGTAAATTTTTTCGGTTATATTAATTTGTTAATACTGTAATAATATGAAAATTTTAGAGCAAATCGACTTTGAGCCTTAAACTAAGAAAGCGCAATTGTGTAAATTTTTTCGGTTATATTAATTTGTTAATACTGTAAAAATATGAAAATTATAGAGCAAATCGATTTTGAGCCTTAAACTAAGAAAGCGCAATTGTGTAAATATTTTCGGTTATAATAATTTGTTAATACTGTAATAATATGGAAATTTTACTTTAGCGCAAATCAGTAGAAGTTATGTTTTTCAGTATAGGCGGTAGATTGTTCGAGTATTAATATACAAATTAAGAGAAAATCGACTTTGAGTCTAAAACTAAGAAAGTGCAATTGCGTAAATTTTTTTGGTTATATTAATTTGTTAATACTGTAATAATATGGAAATTTTACTTTAGCGCAAATCAGTAAAAGTTATGTATAATATAAGCGGTAGATTGTTCGTCCATTAATATACAATTTACAAAAAAATCGTATTTAACTCTAAAACTAAGAAAGTGCCATTGTTAAAATTTTTCGAGTATATTAATTTGTTAATACTGTAATAATATAAAAATTTTACTTTAGCGCAAATCAGTAGGAGTTATGTTTTTCAGTATAGGCGGTAGACTGTTCGAGCATCAATATACAAGAAAATCGACATTAAGTCTAAAACTAAGAAAGTGCAATTTTTTTAATTTTTTCAATTATATTAATTTGTTAATACTGTAATAACAATAAAATTTTACTTTAGCGCAAAACAGTAAAAGTTATGTTTTTCAGTATAGGCGGTAGATTGTTCGAGTATTAATATACAAATTAAGAGAAAATCGACTTTGAGTCTAAAACTAAGAAAGTGCAATTGTGTAAATTTTTTCGGTTATATTAATTTGTTAATACTGTAATAATATGAAAATTTTAGAGCAAATCGACTTTGAGCCTTAAACTAAGAAAGCGCAATTGTGTAAATTTTTTCGGTTATAATAATTTGTTAATACTGTAATAACATGAAAATTTTACTTTAGCCCAAATCAGTAAAAGTTATGTTTTTCAGTATAGGCGGTAGACTGTTCGAGCATTAATATACAATTTACAAGAAAATCGACTTTAAGTCTAATACTAAGAAAGTGCTATTTTTTTTAATTTTTTCAATTATAATAATTTGTTAATACTGTAATAACATGAAAATTTTACTTTAGCGCAAATCAGTAAAAGTTATGTTTTTCAATATAAGCGGTAGATTGTTCGTCCATTAATATACAATTTACAAAAAAATCGTATTTAAGTCTAAAACTAAGAAAGTGCCATTGTTTAAAATTTTTCGAGTATATTAATTTGTTAATACTGTAATAATATAAAAATTTTACTTTAGCGCAAATCAGTAGGAGTTATGTTTTTCAGTATAGGCGGTAGATTGTTCAAGCATTAATATACAATTAAAGAGCAAATGGACTTTGAGTTTAAAACTAAGTAAGGGCAATTGTGTAAATTTTTTCGGTTATATTAATTTGTTAATACTGTAATAATATGAAAATTTTAGAGCAAATCGACTTTGAGCCTTAAACTAAGAAAGCGCAATTGTGTAAATTTTTTCGGTTATATTAATTTGTTAATACTGTAAAAATATGAAAATTATAGAGCAAATCGATTTTGAGCCTAAAACTAAGAAAGCGCAATTGTGTAAATATTTTCGGTTATAATAATTTGTTAATACTGTAATAATATGGAAATTTTACTTTAGCGCAAATCAGTAGAAGTTATGTTTTTCAGTATAGGCGGTAGATTGTTCGAGTATTAATATACAAATTAAGAGAAAATCGACTTTGAGTGTAAAACTAAGAAAGTGCAATTGTGTAAATTTTTTCGGTTATATTAATTTGTTAATACTGTAATAATATGAAAATTTTAGAGCAAATCGACTTTGAGCCTTAAACTAAGAAAGCGCAATTGTGTAAATTTTTTCGGTTATATTAATTTGTTAATACTGTAAAAATATGAAAATTATAGAGCAAATCGATTTTGAGCCTTAAACTAAGAAAGCGCAATTGTGTAAATATTTTCGGTTATAATAATTTGTTAATACTGTAATAATATGGAAATTTTACTTTAGCGCAAATCAGTAGAAGTTATGTTTTTCAGTATAGGCGGTAGATTGTTCGAGTATTAATATACAAATTAAGAGAAAATCGACTTTGAGTCTAAAACTAAGAAAGTGCAATTGCGTAAATTTTTTTGGTTATATTAATTTGTTAATACTGTAATAATATGGAAATTTTACTTTAGCGCAAATCAGTAAAAGTTATGTATAATATAAGCGGTAGATTGTTCGTCCATTAATATACAATTTACAAAAAAATCGTATTTAACTCTAAAACTAAGAAAGTGCCATTGTTAAAATTTTTCGAGTATATTAATTTGTTAATACTGTAATAATATAAAAATTTTACTTTAGCGCAAATCAGTAGGAGTTATGTTTTTCAGTATAGGCGGTAGACTGTTCGAGCATCAATATACAAGAAAATCGACATTAAGTCTAAAACTAAGAAAGTGCAATTTTTTTAATTTTTTCAATTATATTAATTTGTTAATACTGTAATAACAATAAAATTTTACTTTAGCGCAAAACAGTAAAAGTTATGTTTTTCAGTATAGGCGGTAGATTGTTCGAGTATTAATATACAAATTAAGAGAAAATCGACTTTGAGTCTAAAACTAAGAAAGTGCAATTGTGTAAATTTTTTCGGTTATATTAATTTGTTAATACTGTAATAATATGAAAATTTTAGAGCAAATCGACTTTGAGCCTTAAACTAAGAAAGCGCAATTGTGTAAATTTTTTCGGTTATAATAATTTGTTAATACTGTAATAACATGAAAATTTTACTTTAGCCCAAATCAGTAAAAGTTATGTTTTTCAGTATAGGCGGTAGACTGTTCGAGCATTAATATACAATTTACAAGAAAATCGACTTTAAGTCTAATACTAAGAAAGTGCTATTTTTTTTAATTTTTTCAATTATAATAATTTGTTAATACTGTAATAACATGAAAATTTTACTTTAGCGCAAATCAGTAAAAGTTATGTTTTTCAATATAAGCGGTAGATTGTTCGTCCATTAATATACAATTTACAAAAAAATCGTATTTAAGTCTAAAACTAAGAAAGTGCCATTGTTTAAAATTTTTCGAGTATATTAATTTGTTAATACTGTAATAATATAAAAATTTTACTTTAGCGCAAATCAGTAGGAGTTATGTTTTTCAGTATAGGCGGTAGATTGTTCAAGCATTAATATACAATTAAAGAGCAAATGGACTTTGAGTTTAAAACTAAGTAAGGGCAATTGTGTAAATTTTTTCGGTTATATTAATTTGTTAATACTGTAATAATATGAAAATTTTAGAGCAAATCGACTTTGAGCCTTAAACTAAGAAAGCGCAATTGTGTAAATTTTTTCGGTTATATTAATTTGTAAATACTGTACAAATATGAAAATTATAGAGCAAATCGATTTTGAGCCTAAAACTAAGAAAGCGCAATTGTGTAAATATTTTCGGTTATAATAATTTGTTAATACTGTAATAATATGGAAATTTTACTTTAGCGCAAATCAGTAGAAGTTATGTTTTTCAGTATAGGCGGTAGATTGTTCGAGTATTAATATACAAATTAAGAGAAAATCGACTTTGAGTGTAAAACTAAGAAAGTGCAATTGTGTAAATTTTTTCGGTTATATTAATTTGTTAATACTGTAATAATATGAAAATTTTAGAGCAAATCGACTTTGAGCCTTAAACTAAGAAAGCGCAATTGTGTAAATTTTTTCGGTTATATTAATTTGTTAATACTGTAAAAATATGAAAATTATAGAGCAAATCGATTTTGAGCCTTAAACTAAGAAAGCGCAATTGTGTAAATATTTTCGGTTATAATAATTTGTTAATACTGTAATAATATGGAAATTTTACTTTAGCGCAAATCAGTAGAAGTTATGTTTTTCAGTATAGGCGGTAGATTGTTCGAGTATTAATATACAAATTAAGAGAAAATCGACTTTGAATCTAAAACTAAGAAAGTGCAATTGCGTAAATTTTTTTGGTTATATTAATTTGTTAATACTGTAATAATATGAAAATTTTACTTTAGCGCAAATCAGTAAAAGTTATGTATAATATAAGCGGTAGATTGTTCGTCCATTAATATACAATTTACAAAAAAATCGTATTTAACTCTAAAACTAAGAAAGTGCCATTGTTTAAAATTTTTCGAGTATATTAATTTGTTAATACTGTAATAATATAAAAATTTTACTTTAGCGCAAATCAGTAGGAGTTATGTTTTTCAGTATAGGCGGTAGACTGTTCGAGCATCAATATACAAGAAAATCGACATTAAGTCTAAAACTAAGAAAGTGCAATTTTTTTAATTTTTTCAATTATATTAATTTGTTAATACTGTAATAACAATAAAATTTTACTTTAGCGCAAATCAGTAAAGGTTATGTTTTTCAGTATAGGCGGTAGATTGTTCGAGTATTAATATACAAATTAAGAGAAAATCGACTTTGAGTCTAAAACTAAGAAAGTGCAATTGTGTAAATTTTTTCGGTTATATTAATTTGTTAATACTGTAATAATATGAAAATTTTAGAGCAAATCGACTTTGAGCCTTAAACTAAGAAAGCGCAATTGTGTAAATTTTTTCGGTTATAATAATTTGTTAATACTGTAATAACATGAAAATTTTACTTTAGCCCAAATCAGTAAAAGTTATGTTTTTCAGTATAGGCGGTAGACTGTTCGAGCATTAATATACAATTTACAAGAAAATCGACTTTAAGTCTAATACTAAGAAAGTGCTATTTTTTTTAATTTTTTCAATTATAATAATTTGTTAATACTGTAATAACATGAAAATTTTACTTTAGCGCAAATCAGTAAAAGTTATGTTTTTCAATATAAGCGGTAGATTGTTCGTCCATTAATATACAATTTACAAAAAAATCGTATTTAAGTCTAAAACTAAGAAAGTGCCATTGTTTAAAATTTTTCGAGTATATTAATTTGTTAATACTGTAATAATATAAAAATTTTACTTTAGCGCAAATCAGTAGGAGTTATGTTTTTCAGTATAGGCGGTAGATTGTTCAAGCATTAATATACAATTAAAGAGCAAATGAACTTTGAGTTTAAAACTAAGTAAGGGCAATTTTTTAAATTTTTTTTGGTTATATTAATTAGTTAATACTGTAATAATATGAAAATTTTAGAGCAAATCGACTTTGAGCCTTAAACTAAGAAAGCGCAATTGTGTAAATTTTTTCGGTTATATTAATTTGTTAATACTGTAAAAATATGAAAATTATAGAGCAAATCGATTTTGAGCCTAAAACTAAGAAAGCGCAATTGTGTAAATATTTTCGGTTATAATAATTTGTTAATACTGTAATAATATGGAAATTTTACTTTAGCGCAAATCAGTAGAAGTTATGTTTTTCAGTATAGGCGGTAGATTGTTCGAGTATTAATATACAAATTAAGAGAAAATCGACTTTGAGTCTAAAACTAAGAAAGTGCAATTGTGTAAATTTTTTCGGTTATATTAATTTGTTAATACTGTAATAATATGAAAATTATAGAGCAAATCGATTTTGAGCCTAAAACTAAGAAAGCGCAATTGTGTAAATTTTTTCGGTTATATTATTTTGTTAATACTGTAATAACATGGAAATTTTACTTTAGCGCAAACCAGTAAAAGTTATGTTTTTCAGTATAAGCGGTACCTTGTTCGAACATTGATATATTGTGCAATTTAAGAGCAAATCGACTTTGAGCCTAAAACTAAGAAAGCGCAATTGTGTAAATTTTTTCGGTTATAATAATTTGTTAATACTGTAATAACATGAAAATTTTACTTTAGCGCAAACCAGTAAAAGTTATGTTTTTCAGTATAAGCGGTACCTTGTTCGAACATTGATATATTGTGCAATTTAAGAGCAAATCGACTTTGAGCCTAAAACTAAGAAAGCGCAATTGTGTAAATTTTTTCGGTTATATTAATTTGTTAATACTGTAAAAATATGAAAATTATAGAGCAAATCGATTTTGAGCCTAAAACTAAGAAAGCGCAATTGTGTAAATATTTTCGGTTATAATAATTTGTTAATACTGTAATAATATGGAAATTTTACTTTAGCGCAAATCAGTAGAAGTTATGTTTTTCAGTATAGGCGGTAGATTGTTCGAGTATTAATATACAAATTAAGAGAAAATCGACTTTGAGTGTAAAACTAAGAAAGTGCAATTGTGTAAATTTTTTCGGTTATATTAATTTGTTAATACTGTAATAATATGGAAATTTTACTTTAGCGCAAATCAGTAAAAGTTATGTATAATATAAGCGGTAGATTGTTCGTCCATTAATATACAATTTACAAAAAAATCGTATTTAACTCTAAAACTAAGAAAGTGCCATTGTTTAAAATTTTTCGAGTATATTAATTTGTTAATACTGTAATAATATAAAAATTTTACTTTAGCGCAAATCAGTAGGAGTTATGTTTTTCAGTATAGGCGGTAGACTGTTCGAGCATCAATATACAAGAAAATCGACATTAAGTCTAAAACTAAGAAAGTGCAATTTTTTTAATTTTTTCAATTATATTAATTTGTTAATACTGTAATAACAATAAAATTTTACTTTAGCGCAAATCAGTAAAAGTTATGTTTTTCAGTATAGGCGGTAGATTGTTCGAGTATTAATATACAAATTAAGAGAAAATCGACTTTGAGTCTAAAAATAAGAAAGTGCAATTGTGTAAATTTTTTCGGTTATATTAATTTGTTAATACTGTAATAATATGAAAATTTTAGAGCAAATCGACTTTGAGCCTTAAACTAAGAAAGCGCAATTGTGTAAATTTTTTCGGTTATAATAATTTGTTAATACTGTAATAACATGAAAATTTTACTTTAGCCCAAATCAGTAAAAGTTATGTTTTTCAGTATAGGCGGTAGACTGTTCGAGCATTAATATACAATTTACAAGAAAATCGACTTTAAGTCTAATACTAAGAAAGTGCTATTTTTTTTAATTTTTTCAATTATAATAATTTGCTAATACTGTAATAACATGAAAATTTTACTTTAGCGCAAATCAGTAAAAGTTATGTTTTTCAATATAAGCGGTAGATTGTTCGTCCATTAATATACAATTTACAAAAAAATCGTATTTAAGTCTAAAACTAAGAAAGTGCCATTGTTTAAAATTTTTCGAGTATATTAATTTGTTAATACTGTAATAATATAAAAATTTTACTTTAGCGCAAATCAGTAGGAGTTATGTTTTTCAGTATAGGCGGTAGATTGTTCAAGCATTAATATACAATTAAAGAGCAAATGAACTTTGAGTTTAAAACTAAGTAAGGGCAATTTTTTAAATTTTTTTTGGTTATATTAATTAGTTAATACTGTAATAATATGAAAATTTTAGAGCAAATCGACTTTGAGCCTTAAATTAAGAAAGCGCAATTGTGTAAATTTTTTCGGTTATATTAATTTGTTAATACTGTAAAAATATGAAAATTATAGAGCAAATCGATTTTGAGCCTAAAACTAAGAAAGCGCAATTGTGTAAATATTTTCGGTTATAATAATTTGTTAATACTGTAATAATATGGAAATTTTACTTTAGCGCAAATCAGTAGAAGTTATGTTTTTCAGTATAGGCGGTAGATTGTTCGAGTATTAATATACAAATTAAGAGAAAATCGACTTTGAGTCTAAAACTAAGAAAGTGCAATTGTGTAAATTTTTTCGGTTATATTAATTTGTTAATACTGTAATAATATGAAAATTATAGAGCAAATCGATTTTGAGCCTAAAACTAAGAAAGCGCAATTGTGTAAATTTTTTCGGTTATATTATTTTGTTAATACTGTAATAACATGGAAATTTTACTTTAGCGCAAACCAGTAAAAGTTATGTTTTTCAGTATAAGCGGTACCTTGTTCGAACATTGATATATTGTGCAATTTAAGAGCAAATCGACTTTGAGCCTAAAACTAAGAAAGCGCAATTGTGTAAATTTTTTCGGTTATAATAATTTGTTAATACTGTAATAACATGAAAATTTTACTTTAGCGCAAACCAGTAAAAGTTATGTTTTTCAGTATAAGCGGTACCTTGTTCGAACATTGATATATTGTGCAATTTAAGAGCAAATCGACTTTGAGCCTAAAACTAAGAAAGCGCAATTGTGTAAATTTTTTCGGTTATAATAATTTGTTAATACTGTAATAACATGAAAATTTTACTTTAGCCCAAATCAGTAAAAGTTATGTTTTGCAGTACAGGCGGTAGACTGTTCGAGCATTTATATACAATTTACAAGAAAATCGGCTTTAAGCCTAAAACTAAAAAAGCGCCATTTTTTACATTTTTTCAATTATATTAATTTGTTAATACTGTAATAACTTCAAAATTTTAGTTTAACCCAAAATAGTAAAAGTGATGTTTTTCAGTATAGGCGGTAGACTGTTCGACTATTAATATACAATTTAAAAGAAAATCGACTTTAAGTCTAATACTAAGAAAGTGCTATTTTTTTTAATTTTTTCAATTATAATAATTTGTTAATACTGTAATAACATGAAAATTTTACTTTAGCGCAAATCAGTAAAAGTTATGTTTTTCGATATAAGCGGTAGATTGTTCGTCCATTAATATACAATTTACAAAAAAATCGTATTTAAGTCTAAAACTAAGAAAGTGCCATTGTTTAAAATTTTTCGAGTATATTAATTTGTTAATACTGTAATAATATAAAAATTTTACTTTAGCGCAAATCAGTAGGAGTTATGTTTTTCAGTATAGGCGGTAGATTGTTCAAGCATTAATATACAATTAAAGAGCAAATGAACTTTGAGTTTAAAACTAAGTAAGGGCAATTTTTTAAATTTTTTTTGGTTATATTAATTAGTTAATACTGTAATAATATGAAAATTTTAGAGCAAATCGACTTTGAGCCTTAAACTAAGAAAGCGCAATTGTGTAAATTTTTTCGGTTATATTAATTTGTTAATACTGTAAAAATATGAAAATTATAGAGCAAATCGATTTTGAGCCTAAAACTAAGAAAGCGCAATTGTGTAAATATTTTCGGTTATAATAATTTGTTAATACTGTAATAATATGGAAATTTTACTTTAGCGCAAATCAGTAGAAGTTATGTTTTTCAGTATAGGCGGTAGATTGTTCGAGTATTAATATACAAATTAAGAGAAAATCGACTTTGAGTGTAAAACTAAGAAAGTGCAATTGTGTAAATTTTTTCGGTTATATTAATTTGTTAATACTGTAATAATATGAAAATTTTAGAGCAAATCGACTTTGCGCCTTAAACTAAGAAAGCGCAATTGTGTAAACTTTTTTGGTTATATTAATTTGTTAATACTGTAAAAATATGAAAATTATAGAGCAAATCGATTTTGAGCCTAAAACTAAGAAAGCGCAATTGTGTAAATATTTTCGATTATAATAATTTGTTAATACTGTAATAATGTGGAAATTTTACTTTAGCGCAAATCAGTAGAAGTTATGTTTTTCAGTATAGGCGGTAGATTGTTCGAGTATTAATATACAAATTAAGAGAAAATCGACTTTGAGTCTAAAACTAAGAAAGTGCAATTGTGTAAATTTTTTTGGTTATATTAATTTGTTAATACTGTAATAATATGGAAATTTTACTTTAGCGCAAATCAGTAAAAGTTATGTATAATATAAGCGGTAGATTGTTCGTCCATTAATATACAATTTACAAAAAAATCGTATTTAACTCTAAAACTAAGAAAGTGCCATTGTTTAAAATTTTTCGAGTATATTAATTTGTTAATACTGTAATAATATAAAAATTTTACTTTAGCGCAAATCAGTAGGAGTTATGTTTTTCAGTATAGGCGGTAGACTGTTCGAGCATCAATATACAAGAAAATCGACATTAAGTCTAAAACTAAGAAAGTGTCATTTTTTTAATTTTTTCAATTATATTAATTTGTTAATACTGTAATAACAATAAAATTTTACTTTAGCGCAAATCAGTAAAAGTTATGTTTTTCAGTATAGGCGGTAGATTGTTCGAGTATTAATATACAAATTAAGAGAAAATCGACTTTGAGTCTAAAACTAAGAAAGTGCAATTGTGTAAATTTTTTCGGTTATATTAATTTGTTAATACTGTAATAATATGAAAATTTTAGAGCAAATCGACTTTGAGCCTTAAACTAAGAAAGCGCAATTGTGTAAATATTTTCGGTTATAATAATTTGTTAATACTGTAATAATATGGAAATTTTACTTTAGCGCAAATCAGTAGAAGTTATGTTTTTCAGTATAGGCGGTAGATTGTTCGAGTATTAATATACAAATTAAGAGAAAATCGACTTTGAGTCTAAAACTAAGAAAGTGCAATTGTGTAAATTTTTTCGGTTATATTAATTTGTTAATACTGTAATAATATGAAAATTATAGAGCAAATCGATTTTGAGCCTAAAACTAAGAAAGCGCAATTGTGTAAATTTTTTCGGTTATATTATTTTGTTAATACTGTAATAACATGGAAATTTTACTTTAGCGCAAACCAGTAAAAGTTATGTTTTTCAGTATAAGCGGTACCTTGTTCGAACATTGATATATTGTGCAATTTAAGAGCAAATCGACTTTGAGCCTAAAACTAAGAAAGCGCAATTGTGTAAATTTTTTCGGTTATAATAATTTGTTTATACTGTAATAACATGAAAATTTTACTTTAGCGCAAACCAGTAAAAGTTATGTTTTTCAGTATAAGCGGTACCTTGTTCGAACATTGATATATTGTGCAATTTAAGAGCAAATCGACTTTGAGCCTAAAACTAAGAAAGCGCAATTGTGTAAATTTTTTCGGTTATAATAATTTGTTAATACTGTAATAACATGAAAATTTTACTTTAGCCCAAATCAGTAAAAGTTATGTTTTGCAGTACAGGCGGTAGACTGTTCGAGCATTTATATACAATTTACAAGAAAATCGGCTTTAAGCCTAAAACTAAAAAAGCGCCATTTTTTACATTTTTTCAATTATATTAATTTGTTAATACTGTAATAACTTCAAAATTTTACTTTAACCCAAAATAGTAAAAGTGATGTTTTTCAGTATAGGCGGTAGATTGTTCGACTATTAATATACAATTTAAAAGAAAATCGACTTTGAGTCTAAAACTAAGAAAGTGCAATTGTGTAAATTTTTTCGGTTATATTATTTTGTTAATACTGTAATAACATGGAAATTTTACTTTAGCGCAAACCAGTAAAAGTTATGTTTTTCAGTATAAGCGGTACCTTGTTCGAACATTGATATATTGTGCAATTTAAGAGCAAATCGACTTTGAGCCTAAAACTAAGAAAGCGCAATTGTGTAAATTTTTTCGGTTATAATAATTTGTTAATACTGTAATAACATGAAAATTTTACTTTAGCCCAAATCAGTAAAAGTTATGTTTTTCAGTATAGGCGGTAGACTGTTCGAGCATTAATATACAATTTACAAGAAAATCGACTTTAAGTCTAAAACTAAGAAAGTGCTATTTTTTTTAATTTTTTCAATTATAATAATTTGTTAATACTGTAATAACATGAAAATTTTACTTTAGCGCAAATCAGTAAAAGTTATGTTTTTCAATATAAGCGGTAGATTGTTCGTTCATTAATATACAATTTACAAAAAAATCGTATTTAAGTCTAAAACTAAGAAGGTGCCATTGTTTAAAATTTTTCGAGTATATTAATTTGTTAATACTGTAATAATATAAAAATTTTACTTTAGCGCAAATCAGTAGGAGTTATGTTTTTCAGTATAGGCGGTAGATTGTTCGAGTATTAATATACAAATTAAGAGAAAATCGACTTTGAGTCTAAAACTAAGAAAGTGCAATTGTGTAAATTTTTTCGGTTATATTAATTTGTTAATACTGTAATAATATGAAAATTTTAGAGCAAATCGACTTTGAGCCTTAAACTAAGAAAGCGCAATTGTGTAAATTTTTTCGGTTATATTAATTTGTTAATACTGTAAAAATATGAAAATTATAGAGCAAATCGATTTTGAGCCTAAAACTAAGAAAGCGCAATTGTGTAAATATTTTCGGTTATAATAATTTGTTAATACTGTAATAATATGGAAATTTTACTTTAGCGCAAATCAGTAGAAGTTATGTTTTTCAGTATAGGCGGTAGATTGTTCGAGTATTAATATACAAATTAAGAGAAAATCGACTTTGAGTCTAAAACTAAGAAAGTGCAATTGTGTAAATTTTTTCGGTTATATTAATTTGTTAATACTGTAATAATATGAAAATTATAGAGCAAATCGATTTTGAGCCTAAAACTAAGAAAGTGCAATTGTGTAAATTTTTTCGGTTATATTATTTTGTTAATACTGTAATAACATGGAAATTTTACTTTAGCGCAAACCAGTAAAAGTTATGTTTTTCAGTATAAGCGGTACCTTGTTCGAACATTGATATATTGTGCAATTTAAGAGCAAATCGACTTTGAGCCTAAAACTAAGAAAGCGCAATTGTGTAAATTTTTTCGGTTATAATAATTTGTTAATACTGTAATAACATGAAAATTTTACTTTAGCGCAAACCAGTAAAAGTTATGTTTTTCAGTATAAGCGGTACCTTGTTCGAACATTGATATATTGTGCAATTTAAGAGCAAATCGACTTTGAGCCTAAAACTAAGAAAGCGCAATTGTGTAAATTTTTTCGGTTATAATAATTTGTTAATACTGTAATAACATGAAAATTTTACTTTAGCCCAAATCAGTAAAAGTTATGTTTTGCAGTACAGGCGGTAGACTGTTCGAGCATTTATATACAATTTACAAGAAAATCGGCTTTAAGCCTAAAACTAAAAAAGCGCCATTTTTTACATTTTTTCAATTATATTAATTTGTTAATACTGTAATAACTTCAAAATTTTACTTTAACCCAAAATAGTAAAAGTAATGTTTTTCAGTATAGGCGGTAGATTGTTCGACTATTAATATACAATTTAAAAGAAAATCGACTTTGAGTCTAAAACTAAGAAAGTGCAATTGTGTAAATTTTTTCGGTTATATTATTTTGTTAATACTGTAATAACATGGAAATTTTACTTTAGCGCAAGCCAGTAAAAGTTATGTTTTTCAGTATAAGCGGTACCTTGTTCGAACATTGATATATTGTGCAATTTAAGAGCAAATCGACTTTGAGCCTAAAACTAAGAAAGCGCAATTGTGTAAATTTTTTCGGTTATAATAATTTGTTAATACTGTAATAACATGAAAATTTTACTTTAGCCCAAATCAGTAAAAGTTATGTTTTTCAGTATAGGCGGTAGACTGTTCGAGCATTAATATACAATTTACAAGAAAATCGACTTTAAGTCTAAAACTAAGAAAGTGCTATTTTTTTTAATTTTTTCAATTATAATAATTTGTTAATACTGTAATAACATGAAAATTTTACTTTAGCGCAAATCAGTAAAAGTTATGTTTTTCAATATAAGCGGTAGATTGTTCGTCCATTAATATACAATTTACAAAAAAATCGTATTTAAGTCTAAAACTAAGAAAGTGCCATTGTTTAAAATTTTTCGAGTATATTAATTTGTTAATACTGTAATAATATGAAAATTTTAGAGCAAATCGACTTTGAGCCTTAAACTAAGAAAGCGCAATTGTGTAAATTTTTTCGGTTATATTAATTTGTTAATACTGTCAAAATATGAAAATTTTAGAGCAAATCGATTTTGAGCCTAAAACTAAGAAAGCGCAATTGTGTAAATATTTTCGGTTATAATAATTTGTTAATACTGTAATAATATGGAAATTTTACTTTAGCGCAAATCAGTAGAAGTTATGTTTTTCAGTATAGGCGGTAGATTGTTCGAGTATTAATATACAAATTAAGAGAAAATCGACTTTAAGTCTAAAACTAAGAAAGTGCTATTTTTTTTAATTTTTTCAATTATAATAATTTGTTAATACTGTAATAACATGAAAATTTTACTTTAGCGCAAATCAGTAAAAGTTATGTTTTTCAATATAAGCGGTAGATTGTTCGTCCATTAATATACAATTTACAAAAAAATCGTATTTAAGTCTAAAACTAAGAAAGTGCCATTGTTTAAAATTTTTCGAGTATATTAATTTGTTAATACTGTAATAATATAAAAATTTTACTTTAGCGCAAATCAGTAGGAGTTATGTTTTTCAGTATAGGCGGTAGATTGTTCAAGCATTAATATACAATTAAAGAGCAAATGGACTTTGAGTTTAAAACTAAGTAAGGGCAATTTTTTAAATTTTTTTTGGTTATATTAATTAGTTAATCCTGTAATAATATGAAAATTTTAGAGCAAATCGACTTTGAGCCTTAAACTAAGACAGCGCAATTGTGTAAATTTTTTCGGTTATATTATTTTGTTAATACTGTAATAACATGGAAATTTTACTTTAGCGCAAACCAGTAAAAGTTATGTTTTTCAGTATAAGCGGTACCTTGTTCGAACATTGATATATTGTGCAATTTAAGAGCAAATCGACTTTGAGAATAAAACTAAGAAAGCGCAATTGTGTAAATTTTTTCGGTTATAATAATTTGTTAATACTGTAACAACATGAAAATTTTACTTTAGCCCAAATCAGTAAAAGTTATGTTTTTCAGTATAGGCGGTAGACTGTTCGAGCATTAATATACAATTTACAAGAAAATCGACTTTAAGTCTAAAACTAAGAAAGTGCTATTTTTTTTTAATTTTTTCAATTATAATAATTTGTTAATACTGTAATAACATGAAAATTTTACTTTAGCGCAAATCAGTAAAAGTTATGTTTTTCAGTATAGGCGGTAGACTGTTCGAGCATTAATATACAATTTACAAAAAAATCGTATTTAAGTCTAAAACTAAGAAAGTGCCATTGTTTAAAATTTTTCGAGTATATTAATTTGTTAATACTGTAATAATATAAAAATTTTACTTTAGCGCAAATCAGTAGGAGTTATGTTTTTCAGTATAGGCGGTAGATTGTTCAAGCATTAATATACAATTAAAGAGCAAATGGACTTTGAGTTTAAAACTAAGTAAGGGCAATTTTTTAAATTTTTTTTGGTTATATTAATTAGTTAATACTGTAATAATATGAAAATTTTAGAGCAAATCGACTTTGAGCCTTAAACTAAGAAAGCGCAATTGTGTAAATTTTTTCGGTTATATTAATTTGTTAATACTGTAAAAATATGAAAATTATAGAGCAAATCGATTTTGAGCCTAAAACTAAGAAAGCGCAATTGTGTAAATATTTTCGGTTATAATAATTTGTTAATACTGTAATAATATGGAAATTTTACTTTAGCGCAAATCAGTAGAAGTTATGTTTTTCAGTATAGGCGGTAGATTGTTCGAGTATTAATATACAAATTAAGAGAAAATCGACTTTGAGTGTAAAACTAAGAAAGTGCAATTGTGTAAATTTTTTCGGTTATATTAATTTGTTAATACTGTAATAATATGAAAATTTTAGAGCAAATCGACTTTCAGCCTTAAACTAAGAAAGCGCAATTGTGTAAATTTTTTCGGTTATATTAATTTGTTAATACTGTAAAAATATGAAAATTATAGAGCAAATCGATTTTGAGCCTAAAACTAAGAAAGCGCAATTGTGTAAATATTTTCGGTTATAATAATTTGTTAATACTGTAATAATATGGAAATTTTACTTTAGCGCAAATCAGTAGAAGTTATGTTTTTCAGTATAGGCGGTAGATTGTTCGAGTATTAATATACAAATTAAGAGAAAATCGACTTTGAGTCTAAAACTAAGAAAGTGCAATTGTGTAAATTTTTTGGTTATATTAATTTGCTAATACTGTAATAATATGGAAATTTTACTTTAGCGCAAGTCAGTAAAAGTTATGTATAATATAAGCGGTAGATTGTTCGTCCATTAATATACAATTTACAAAAAAATCGTATTTAACTCTAAAACTAAGAAAGTGCCATTGTTTAAAATTTTTCGAGTATATTAACTTGTTAATACTGTAATAATATAAAAATTTTACTTTAGCGCAAATCAGTAGGAGTTATGATTTTCAGTATAGGCGGTAGACTGTTCGAGCATCAATATACAAGAAAATCGACATTAAGTCTAAAACTAAGAAAGTGCCATTTTTTTAATTTTTTCAATTATATTAATTTGTTAATACTGTAATAACAATAAAATTTTACTTTAGCGCAAATCTGTAAAAGTTATGTTTTTCAGTATAGGCGGTAGATTGTTCGAGTATTAATATACAAATTAAGAGAAAATCGACTTTGAGTCTAAAACTAAGAAAGTGCAATTGTGTAAATTTTTTCGGTTATATTAATTTGTTAATACTGTAATAATATGAAAATTTTAGAGCAAATCGACTTTGAGCCTTAAACTAAGAAAGCGCAATTGTGTAAACTTTTTCGGTTATATTAATTTGTTAATACTGTAAAAATATGAAAATTATAGAGCAAATCGATTTTGAGCCTAAAACTAAGAAAGCGCAATTGTGTAAATATTTTCGGTTATAATAATTTGTTAATACTGTAATAATATGGAAATTTTACTTTAGCGCAAATCAGTAGAAGTTATGTTTTTCAGTATAGGCGGTAGATTGTTCGAGTATTAATATACAAATTAAGAGAAAATCGACTTTGAGTCTAAAACTAAGAAAGTGCAATTGTGTAAATTTTTTCGGTTATATTAATTTGTTAATACTGTAATAATATGAAAATTATAGAGCAAATCGATTTGGAGCCTAAAACTAAGAAAGCGCAATTGTGTAAATTTTTTCGGTTATATTAATTTGTTAATACTGTAATAATATGAAAATTATAGAGCAAATCGATTGTGAGCCTAAAACTAAGAAAGCGCAATTGTGTAAATTTTTTCGGTTATATTATTTTGTTAATACTGTAATAACATGGAAATTTTACTTTAGCGCAAACCAGTAAAAGTTATGTTTTTCAGTATAAGCGGTACCTTGTTCGAACATTGATATATTGTGCAATTTAAGAGCAAATCGTCTTTGAGCCTAAAACTAAGAAAGCGCAATTGTGTAAATTTTTTCGGTTATAATAATTTGTTAATACTGTAATAACATGAAAATTTTACTTTAGCCCAAATCAGTAAAAGTTATGTTTTTCAGTATAGGCGGTAGACTGTTCGAGCATTAATATACAATTTACAAGAAAATCCTTTTTAAGTCTAAAACTAAGAAAGTGCCATTGTTTAAATTTTTTCGAGTATATTAATTTGTTAATACTGTAATAATATAAAAATTTTACTTTAGCGCAAATCAGTAGGTGTTATGTTTTTCAGTATAGGCGGTAGATTGTTCGAGTATTAATATACAAATTAAGAGAAAATCGACTTTAAGTCTAAAACTAAGAAAGTGCTATTTTTTTTTAATTTTTTCAATTATAATAATTTGTTAATACTGTAATAACATGAAAATTTTACTTTAGCGCAAATCAGTAAAAGTTATGTGTTTCAATATAAGCGGTAGATTGTTCGTCCATTAATATACAATTTACAAAAAAATCGTATTTAAGTCTAAAACTAAGAAAGTGCCATTGTTTAAAATTTTTCGAGTATATTAATTTGTTAATACTGTAATAATATAAAAATTTTACTTTAGCGCAAATCAGTAGGAGTTATGTTTTTCAGTATAGGCGGTAGATTGTTCGAGTATTAATAAACAATTAAAGAGCAAATGGACTTTGAGTTTAAAACTAAGTAAGGGCAATTTTTTAAATTTTTTCGGTTATATTAATTAGTTAATACTGTAATAATATGAAAATTTTAAAGCAAATCAACTTTGAGCCTTAAACTAAGAAAGCGCAATTGTGTAAATTTTTTCGGTTATATTAATTTGTTAATACTGTAAAAATATGAAAATTATAGAGCAAATCGATTTTGAGCCTAAAACTAAGAAAGCGCAATTGCGTAAATATTTTCGGTTATAATAATTTGTTAATACTGTAATAATATGGAAATTTTACTTTAGCGCAAATCAGTAGAAGTTACGCTTTTCAGTATAGGCGGTAGATTGTTCGAGTATTAATATACAAATTAAGAGAAAATCGACTTTGAGTGTAAAACTAAGAAAGTGCAATTGTGTAAATTTTTTCGGTTATATTAATTTGTTAATACTGTAATAATATGAAAATTTTAGAGCAAATCGACTTTGAGCCTTAAACTAAGAAAGCGCAATTGTGTAAATTTTTTCGGTTATATTAATTTGTTAATACTGTAAAAATATGAAAATTATAGAGCAAATCGATTTTGAGCCTAAAACTAAGAAAGCGCAATTGTGTAAATATTTTCGGTTATAATAATTTGTTAATACTGTAATAATATGGAAATTTTACTTTAGCGCAAATCAGTAGAAGTTATGTTTTTCAGTATAGGCGGTAGATTGTTCGAGTATTAATATACAAATTAAGAGAAAATCGACTTTGAGTCTAAAACTAAGAAAGTGCAATTGTGTAAATTTTTTTGGTTATATTAATTTGTTAATACTGTAATAATATGGAAATTTTACTTTAGCGCAAATCAGTAGAAGTTATGTTTTTCAGTATAGGCGGTAGATTGTTCGAGTATTAATATACAAATTAAGAGAAAATCGACTTTGAGTCTAAAACTAAGAAAGTGCAATTGTGTAAATTTTTTTGGTTATATTAATTTGTTAATACTGTAATAATATGGAAATTTTACTTTAGCGCAAATCAGTAAAAGTTATGTATAATATAAGCGGTAGATTGTTCGTCCATTAATATACAATTTACAAAAAAATCGTATTTAACTCTAAAACTAAGAAAGTGCCATTGTTTAAAATTTTTCGAGTATATTAATTTGTTAATACTGTAATAATATAAAAATTTTACTTTAGCGCAAATCAGTAGGAGTTATGTTTTTCAGTATAGGCGGTAGACTGTTCGAGCATCAATATACAAGAAGATCGACATTAAGTCTAAAACTAAGAAAGTGCCATTTTTTTAATTTTTTCAATTATATTAATTTGTTAATACTGTAATAACAATAAAATTTTACTTTAGCGCAAATCAGTAAAAGTTATGTTTTTCAGTATAGGCGGTAGATTGTTCGAGTATTAATATACAAATTAAGAGAAAATCGACTTTGAGTCTAAAACTAAGAAAGTGCAATTGTGTAAATTTTTTCGGTTATATTAATTTGTTAATACTGTAATAATATGAAAATTATAGAGCAAATCGATTTTGAGCCTAAAACTAAGAAAGCGCAATTGTGTAAATTTTTTCGGTTATATTATTTTGTTAATACTGTAATAACATGGAAATTTTACTTTAGCGCAAACCAGTAAAAGTTATGTTTTTCAGTATAAGCGGTACCTTGTTCGAACATTGATATATTGTGCAATTTAAGAGCAAATCGACTTTGAGCCTAAAACTAAGAAAGCGCAATTGTGTAAATTTTTTCGGTTATAATAATTTGTTAATACTGTAATAACATGAAAATTTTACTTTAGCGCAAACCAGTAAAAGTTATGTTTTTCAGTATAAGCGGTACCTTGTTCGAACATTGATATATTGTGCAATTTAAGAGCAAATCGACTTTGAGCCTAAATCTAAGAAAGCGCAATTGTGTAAATTTTTTCGGTTATATTAATTTGTTAATACTGTAATAACATGAAAATTTTACTTTAGCGCAAATCAGTAAAAGTTATGTTTTTCAGTATAAGCGGTACCTTGTTCGAACATTGATATATTGTGCAATTTAAGAGCAAATCGACTTTGAGCCTAAAACTAAGAAAGCGCAATTGTGTAAATTTTTTCGGTTATAATAATTTGTTAATACTGTAATAACATGAAAATTTTACTTTAGCGCAAACCAGTAAAAGTTATGTTTTTCAGTATAAGCGGTACCTTGTTCGAACATTGATATATTGTGCAATTTAAGAGCAAATCGACTTTGAGCCTAAATCTAAGAAAGCGCAATTGTGTAAATTTTTTCTGTTATATTATTTTGTTAATACTGTAATAACATGGAAATTTTACTTTAGCGCAAACCAGTAAAAGTTATGTTTTTCAGTATAAGCTGTACCATGTTCGAACATTGATATATTGTGCAATTTAAGAGCAAATCGACTTTGAGCCTAAAACTAAGAAAGCGCAATTGTGTAAATTTTTTCGGTTATAATAATTTGTTAATACTATAATAACATGAAAATTTTACTTTAGCGCAAACCAGTAAAAGTTATGTTTTTCAGTATAAGCGGTACCTTGTTCGAGCATTAATATACAATTTACAAGAAAATCGACATTAAGTCTAAAACTAAGAAAGTGCCATTTTTTTAATTTTTTCAATTATATTAATTTGTTAATACTGTAATAATATAAAAATTTTACTTTAGCGCAAATCAGTAAAAGTGATGGTTTTCAATATAAGCGGTAGACGGTTCGACCACCAATATACAATTTACAAAAACATCGTATTTAAGTCTGAAACTAAGAAAGTGCCATTGTTTAAATTTTTTCGAGTATATTAATTTGTTAATACTGTAATAACATGAAAATTTTTCTTTAGCCCAAATCAGTAAAAGTTATGTTTTTCAATATAAGCGGTAGATTGTTCGTCCATTAATATACAATTTACAAAAAAATCGTATTTAAGTCTAAAACTAAGAAAGTGCCATTGTTTAAAATTTTTCGAGTATATTAATTTGTTAATACTATAATAATATAAAAATTTTACTTTAGCGCAAATCAGTAGGAGTTATGTTTTTCAGTATAGGCGGTAGACTGTTCGAGCATTAATATACAATTTACAAGAAAATCGACTTTAAGTCTAAAACTTAGAAAGTGCTATTTTTTTTATTTTTTCAATTATAATAATTTGTTAATACTGTAATAACATGAAAATTTTACTTTAGCGCAAATCAGTAAAAGTTATGTTTTTCAATATAAGCGGTAGATTGTTCGTCCATTAATATACAATTTACAAAAAAATCGTATTTAAGTCTAAAACTAAGAAAGTGTTATTGTTTAAAATTTTTCGAGTATATTAATTTGTTAATACTGTAATAATATAAAAATTTAATTTAGCGCAAATCAGTAGGTGTTATGTTTTTCAGTATAGGCGGTAGATTGTTCGAGTATTATTATACAATTTACAAAAAAATCGTATTTAAGTCTAAAACTAAGAAAGTGCCATTGTTTAAAATTTTTCGAGTATATTAATTTGTTAATACTGTAATAATATAAAAATTTTACTTTAGCGCAAATCAGTAGGAATTATGTTTTTCAGTATAGGCGGTAGATTGTTCAAGCATTAATATACAATTAAAGAGCAAATGGACTTTGAGTTTAAAATTAAGTAAGAGCAATTTTTTAAATTTTTTCGGTTATATTAATTTGTTAATACTGTAATAACATGAAAATTTTACTTTAGCGCAAATCAGTAAAAGTTATGTTTTTCATTATAAGCAGTAGATTGTTCGAGCATTAACTAACAATTTAAGAGAAAATCGACTTTGAGTCTAAAACTTAGAAAGTGCTATTTTTTTTATTTTTTCAATTATAATAATTTGTTAATACTGTAATAACATGAAAATTTTACTTTAGCGCAAATCAGTAAAAGTTATGTTTTTCAATATAAGCGGTAGATTGTTCGAGCATCAATATACAATATACAAGAAAATCGACATTAAGTTTAAAACTAAGAAAGTGCCATTTTTTTAATTTTTTCAATTATATTAATTTGTTAATACTGTAATAATATAAAAATTTTACTTTAGCGCAAATCAGTAGGTGTTATGTTTTTCAGTATAGGCGGTAGATTGTTCGAGTATTATTATACAATTTACAAAAAAATCGTATTTAAGTCTAAAACTAAGAAAGTGCCATTGTTTAAAATTTTTCGAGTATATTAATTTGTTAATACTGTAATAATATAAAAATTTTACTTTAGCGCAAATCAGTAGGAATTATGTTTTTCAGTATAGGCGGTAGATTGTTCAAGCATTAATATACAATTAAAGAGCAAATGGACTTTGAGTTTAAAATTAAGTAAGAGCAATTTTTTAAATTTTTTCGGTTATATTAATTTGTTAATACTGTAATAATATGAAAATTTTAGAGCAAATAGACTTTGAGCCTTAAACTAAGAAAGCGCAATTGTGTAAATTTTTTCGGTTATATTAATTTGTTAATACTGTAAAAATATGAAAATTATAGAGCAAATCGATTTTGAGCCTAAAACTAAGAAAGCGCAATTGTGTAAATATTTTCGGTTATAATAATTTGTTAATACTGTAATAATATGGAAATTTTACTTTAGCGCAAATCAGTAGAAGTTATGTTTTTCAGTATAGGCGGTAGATTGTTCGAGTATTAATATACAAATTAAGAGAAAATCGACTTTGAGTCTAAAACTAAGAAAGTGCAATTGTGTAAATTTTTTCGGTTATATTAATTTGTTAATACTGTAATAACATGAAAATTTTACTTTAGCGCAAATCAGTAAAAGTTATGTTTTTCAGTATAGGCGGTAGACTGTTCGTGCATCAATATACAATTTACAAGAAAATCGACTTTGAGTCTAAAACTAAGAAAGTGCAATTGTGTAAATTTTTTCGGTTATATTAATTTGTTAATACTGTAATAACATGAAAATTTTACTTTAGCGCAAATCAGTAAAAGTTATGTTTTTCAGTATAGGCGGTAGACTGTTCGAGCATCAATATACAATATACAAGAAAATCCACATTAAGTCTAAAACTAAGAAAGTGCCATTTTTTAATTTTTTCAATTATATTAATTTGTTAATACTGTAATAACATGAAAATTTTACTTTAGCGCAAATCAGTAAAAGTGACGTTTTTCAATATTAGCGGTGGACGGTTCGACCACCAATATACAATTTACAAAAACGTCGTATTTAAGTCTGAAACTAAGAAAGTGCCATTGTTTAAATTTTTTCGAGTATATTAATTTGTTAATACTGTAATAATATGAAAATTTTAGAGAAACTCGACTTTGAGCCTGAAACTGAGAAAGCGCAATTGTGTAAATTTTTTCGGTTATAATAATTTGTTAATACTGTAATAACATGAAAATTTTACTTTAGCGCAAATCAGTAAAAGTTATGGTTTTCAGTACAGGCGGTAGACTGTTCGAGTATTAATATACAATTTAAAAGAAAATCGACTTTGAGTCTAAAACTAAGAAAGTGCAATTGTGTAAATTTTTTCGGTTATATTATTTTGTTAAAACTGTAATAACATGAAAATTTTACTTTAGCGCAAACCAGTAAAAGTTATGTTTTTCAGTATAAGCGGTACCTTGTTCGAACATTGATATATTGTGCAATTTAAGAGCAAATCGACTTTGAGTCTAAAACTAAGAAAGTGCAATTGTGTAAATTTTTTCGGTTATATTATTTTGTTAATACTGTAATAACATGAAAATTTTACTTTAGCCCAAATCAGTAAAAGTTATGTTTTTTAATTTAGGCGGTAGACTGTTCGAGCATTAATATACAATTTACAAGAAAATCGACTTTAAGTCTAAAACTAAGAAAGTACTTTTTTTTTTATTTTTTCAATTATAATAATTTGTTAACACTGTAATAACATGAAAATTTTACTTTAGCGCAAATCAGTAAAAGTTATGTTTTTCAATATAAGCGGTACTTTGTTCGAACATTGATATATTGTGCAATTTAAGAGCAAATCGACTTTGAGCCTAAAACTAAGAAAGCGCAATTGTGTAAATTTTTTCGGTTATAATAATTTGTTAATACTGTAATAATATAAAAATTTTACTTTAGCGCAAATCAGTAGGTGTTATGTTTTTCAGTATAGGCGGTAGATTGTTCGAGTATTAATATACAAGTTAAGAGAAAATCGACTTTGAGTCTAAAACTAAGAAAGTGCCATTGTTTAAATTTTTTCGAGTATATTAATTTGTTAATACTGTAATAATATAAAAATTTTACTTTAGCGCAAATCAGAAGGTGTTATGTTTTTCAGTATAGGCGGTAGATTGTTCGAGTATTAATATACAATTTACAAGAAAATCCTTTTTAAGTCTAAAACTAAGAAAGTGCCATTGTTTAAATTTTTTCGAGTATATTAATTTGTTAATACTGTAATAATATAAAAATTTTACTTTAGCGCAAATCAGTAGGTGTTATGTTTTTCAGTATAGGCGGTAGATTGTTCGAGTATTAATATACAAATTAAGAGAAAATCGTTTTTAAGTCTAAAACTAAGAAAGTGCCATTGTTTAAATTTTTTCGAGTATATTAATTTGTTAATACTGTAATAACATGAAAATTTTACTTTAGCGCAAATCAGTAAAAGTTATGTTTTTCAGTATAGGCGGTAGATTGTTCGAGTATTAATATACAATTTACAAGAAAATCCTTTTTAAGTCTAAAACTAAGAAAGTGCCATTGTTTAAATTTTTTCGAGTATATTAATTTGTTAATACTGTAATAATATAAAAATTTTACTTTAGCGCAAATCAGTAGGTGTTATGTTTTTCAGTATAGGCGGTAGATTGTTCGAGTATTAATATACAAATTAAGAGAAAATCGTTTTTAAGTCTAAAACTAAGAAAGTGCCATTGTTTAAATTTTTTCGAGTATATTAATTTGTTAATACTGTAATAACATGAAAATTTTACTTTAGCGCAAATCAGTAAAAGTTATGTTTTTCAGTATAGGCGGTAGACTGTTCGTGCATCAATATACAATTTACAAGAAAATCGACTTTGATTCTGAAACTAAGAAAGTGCAATTGTGTAAATTTTTTCGGTTATATTAATTTGTTAATACTGTAATAACATGAAAATTTTACTTTAGCGCAAATCAGTAAAAGTTATGTTTTTCAGTATAGGCGGTAGACTGTTCGTGCATCAATATACAATTTACAAGAAAATCGACTTTGAGTCTAAAACTAAGAAAGTGCAATTGTGTAAATTTTTTCGGTTATATTAATTTATTAATACTGTAATAACATGAAAATTTTACTTTAGCGCAAATCAGTAGGAGTTATGTTTTTCAGTATAGGCGGTAGACGGTTCGAGCATTAATATACAATTTACAAGAAAATCGACTTTAAGTCTAAAACTTAGAAAGTGCTATTTTTTTTATTTTTTCAATTATAATAATTTGTTAATACTGTAATAACATGAAAATTTTACTTTAGCGCAAATCAGTAAAAGTTATGTTTTTCAATATAAGCGGTAGATTGTTCGTCCATTAATATACAATTTACAAAAAAATCGTATTTAAGTCTAAAACTAAGAAAGTGCCATTGTTTAAAATTTTTCGAGTATATTAATTTGTTAATACTGTAATAATATAAAAATTTAATTTAGCGCAAATCAGTAGGAGTTATGTTTTTCAGTATAGGCGGTAGACTGTTCGAGCATCAATATACAATATACAAGAAAATCGACATTAAGTCTAAAACTAAGAAAGTGCCATTTTTTTAATTTTTTCAATTATATTAATTTGTTAATACTGTAATAATATAAAAATTTTACTTTAGCGCAAATCAGTAGGTGTTATGTTTTTCAGTGTAGGCGGTAGATTGTTCGAGTATTATTATACAATTTACAAAAAATCGTATTTAAGTCTAAAACTAAGAAAGTGCCATTGTTTAAAATTTTTCGAGTATATTAATTTGTTAATACTGTAATAATATAAAAATTTTACTTTAGCGCAAATCAGTAGGAATTATGTTTTTCAGTATAGGCGGTAGATTGTTCAAGCATTAATATACAATTAAAGAGCAAATGGACTTTGAGTTTAAAACTAAGTAAGAGCAATTTTTTAAATTTTTTCGGTTATATTAATTTGTTAATACTGTAATAATATGAAAATTTTAGAGCAAATCGACTTTGAGCCTTAAACTAAGAAAGCGCAATTGTGTAAATTTTTTCGGTTATATTAATTTGTTAATACTGTAAAAATATGAAAATTATAGAGCAAATCGATTTTGAGCCTAAAACTAAGAAAGCGCAATTGTGTAAATATTTTCGGTTATAATAATTTGTTAATACTGTAATAATATGGAAATTTTACTTTAGCGCAAATCAGTAGAAGTTATGTTTTTCAGTATAGGCGGTAGATTGTTCGAGTATTAATATACAAATTAAGAGAAAATCGACTTTGAGTCTAAAACTAAGAAAGTGCAATTGTGTAAATTTTTTCGGTTATATTAATTTGTTAATACTGTAATAACATGAAAATTTTACTTTAGCGCAAATCAGTAAAAGTTATGTTTTTCAGTATAGGCGGTAGACTGTTCGTGCATCAATATACAATTTACAAGAAAATCGACTTTGAGTCTAAAACTAAGAAAGTGCAATTGTGTAAATTTTTTCGGTTATATTAATTTGTTAATACTGTAATAACATGAAAATTTTACTTTAGCGCAAATCAGTAAAAGTTATGTTTTTCAGTATAGGCGGTAGACTGTTCGAGCATCAATATACAATATACAAGCAAATCCACATTAAGTCTAAAACTAAGAAAGTGCCATTTTTTTAATTTTTTCAATTATATTAATTTGTTAATACTGTAATAACATTAAAATTTTACTTTAGCGCAAATCAGTAAAAGTGACGTTTTTCAATATTAGCGGTAGACGGTTCGACCACCAATATACAATTTACAAAAACGTCGTATTTAAGTCTGAAACTAAGAAAGTGCCATTGTTTAAATTTTTTCGAGTATATTAATTTGTTAATACTGTAATAATATGAAAATTTTAGAGAAACTCGACTTTGAGCCTGAAACTGAGAAAGCGCAATTGTGTAAATTTTTTCGGTTATAATAATTTGTTAATACTGTAATAACATGAAAATTTTACTTTAGCGCAAATCAGTAAAAGTTATGTTTTTCAGTACAGGCGGTAGACTGTTCGAGTATTAATATACAATTTAAAAGAAAATCGACTTTGAGTCTAAAACTAAGAAAGTGCAATTGTGTAAATTTTTTCGGTTATATTATTTTGTTAAAACTGTAATAACATGAAAATTTTACTTTAGCGCAAACCAGTAAAAGTTATGTTTTTCAGTATAAGCGGTAGACTGTTCGAGCATTAATATACAATTTACAAGAAAATCGACTTTAAGTCTAAAACTAAGAAAGTACTTTTTTCTTTATCTTTTCAATTATAATAATTTGTTAACACTGTAATAACATGAAAATTTTACTTTAGCGCAAATCAGTAAAAGTTATGTTTTTCAATATAAGCGGTAGATTACTCGTCCATTAATATACAATTTACAAGAAAATCGTTTTTAAGTCTAAAACTAAGAAAGTGCCATTGTTTAAATTTTTTCGAGTATATTAATTTGTTAATACTGTAATAATATAAAAATTTTACTTTAGCGCAAATCAGTAGGTGTTATGTTTTTCAGTATAGGCGGTAGATTGTTCGAGTATTAATATACAAGTTAAGAGAAAATCGACTTTGAGTCTAAAACTAAGAAAGTGCCATTGTTTAAATTTTTTCGAGTATATTAATTTGTTAATACTGTAATAATATAAAAATTTTACTTTAGCGCAAATCAGTAGGTGTTATGGTTTTCAGTATAGGCGGTAGATTGTTCGAGTATTAATATACAATTTACAAGAAAATCGTTTTTAAGTCTAAAACTAAGAAAGTGCCATTGTTTAAATTTTTTCGAGTATATTAATTTGTTAATACTGTAATAATATAAAAATTTTACTTTAGCGCAAATCAGTAGGTGTTATGTTTTTCAGTATAGGCGGTAGATTGTTCGAGTATTAATATACAAATTAAGAGAAAATCGTTTTTAAGTCAAAAACTAAGAAAGTGCCATTGTTTAAATTTTTTCGAGTATATTAATTTGTTAATACTGTAATAATATAAAAATTTTACTTTAGCGCAAATCAGTAAAAGTTATGTTTTTCAATATAAGCGGTAGACTGTTCGAGCATTAATATACAATTTACAAGAAAATCGACTTTAAGTCTAAAACTAAGAAAGTGCTATTTATTTTAATTTTTTCAATTATAATAATTTGTTAATACTGTAATAACATGAAAATTTTACTTTAGCGCAAATCAGTAAAAGTTATGTTTTTCAATATAAGCGGTAGATTGTTCGTCCATTAATATACAATTTACAAAAAAATCGTATTTAAGTCTAAAACTAAGAAAGTGCCATTGTTTAAAATTTTTCGAGTATATTAATTTGTTAATACTGTAATAACATGAAAATTTTACTTTAGCGCAAATCAGTAGGAGTTATGTTTTTCAGTATAGGCGGTAGACTGTTCGAGCATCAATATACAATATACAAGAAAATCGACATTAAGTCTAAAACTAAGAAAGTGCCATTTTTTTTAATTTTTTCAATTATATTAATTTGTTAATACTGTAATAACAATAAAATTTTACTTTAGCGCAAATCAGTAAAAGTGATGGTTTTCAATATAAGCGGTAGACGGTTCGACCACCAATATACAATTTACAAAAACATCGTATTTAAGTCTGAAACTAAGAAAGTGCCATTGTTTAAATTTTTTCGAGTATATTAATTTGTTAATGCTGTAATAACATGAAAATTTTTCTTTAGCCCAAATCAGTAAAAGTTATGTTTTTCAATATAAGCGGTAGATTGTTCATCCATTAATATACAATTTACAAAAAAATCGTATTTAAATCTAAAACTAAGAAAGTGCCATTGTTTAAAATTTTTCGAGTATATTAATTTGTTAATACTATAATAATATAAAAATTTTACTTTAGCGCAAATCAGTAGGAGTTATGTTTTTCAGTATAGGCGGTACCTTGTTCGAACATTGATATATTGTGCAATTTAAGAGCAAATCGACTTTGAGCCTTAAACTAAGAAAGCGCAATTGTGTAAATGTTTTCGGTTATATTAATTTGTTAATACTGTAAAAATATGAAAATTATAGAGCAAATCGACTTTGAGCCTTAAACTAAGAAAGCGCAATTGTGTAAATTTTTTCGGTTATAATAATTTGTTAATACGGTAATAACATGAAAATTTTACTTTAGCGCAAATCAGTAAAAGTTATGTTTTTCAGTACAGGCGGTAGACTGTTCGAGTATTAATATACAATTTAAAAGAAAATCGACTTTGAGTCTAAAACTAAGAAAGCGCAATTGTGTAAATTTTTTCGGTTATAATAATTTGTTAATACGGTAATAACATGAAAATTTTACTTTAGCGCAAATCAGTAAAAGTTATGTTTTTCAGTACAGGCGGTAGACTGTTCGAGTATTAATATACAATTTAAAAGAAAATCGACTTTGAGTCTAAAACTAAGAAAGTGCAATTGTGTAAATTTTTTCGGTTATATTAATTTTATAATACGGTAATAACATGAAAATTTTACTTTAGCGCAAATCAGTAAAAGTTATGTTTTTCAGTACAGGCGGTAGACTGTTCGAGTATTAATATACAATTTAAAAGAAAATCGACTTTGAGTCTAAAACTAAGAAAGTGCAATTGTGTAAATTTTTTCGGTTATATTAATTTTATAATACTGTAATAACATGAAAATTTTACTTTAGCGCAAATCAGTAAAAGTTATGTTTTTCAGTACAGGCGGTAGACTGTTCGAGTATTAATATACAATTTAAAAGAAAATCGACTTTGAGCCTTAAACTAAGAAAGCGCAATTGTGTAAATTTTTTCGGTTATAATAATTTGTTAATACGGTAATAACATGAAAATTTTACTTTAGCGCAAATCAGTAAAAGTTATGTTTTTCAGTACAGGCGGTAGACTGTTCGAGTATTAATATACAATTTAAAAGAAAATCGACTTTGAGTCTAAAACTAAGAAAGTGCAATTGTGTAAATTTTTTCGGTTATATTATTTTGTTAAAACTGTAATAACATGAAAATTTTACTTTAGCGCAAACCAGTAAAAGTTATGTTTTTCAGTATAAGCGGTACCTTGTTCGAACATTGATATATTGGGCAATTTAAGAGCAAATCGACTTTGAGCCTAAAATTAAGAAAGCTCAATTGTGTAAATTTTTTCGGTTATAATAATTTGTTAATACTGTAATAACATGAAAATTTTACTTTAGCGCAAACCAGTAAAAGTTATGTTTTTCAGTATAAGCGGTACCTTGTTCGAACATTGATATATTGTGCAATTTAAGAGCAAATCGACTTTGAGCCTAAAACTAAGAAAGCGCAATTGTGTAAATTTTTTCGGTTATAATAATTTGTTAATACTGTAATAACATGAAAATTTTACTTTAGCGCAAATCAGTAAAAGTTATGTTTTTCAATATAAGCGGTAGATTGTTCGTCCATTAGTATACAATTTACAAGAAAATCGTTTTTAAGTCTAAAACTAAGAAAGTGCCATTGTTTAAATATTTTCGAGTATATTAATTTGTTAATACTGTAATAATATAAAAATTTTACTTTAGCGCAAATCAGTAGGTGTTATGTTTTTCAGTATAGGCGGTAGATTGTTCGAGTATTAATATACAAATTAAGAGAAAATCGACTTTGAGTCTAAAACTAAGAAAGTGCAATTGTGTAAATTTTTTCGGTTATATTAATTTGTTAATACTGTAATAACATGAAAATTTTACTTTAGCGCAAATCAGTAAAAGTTATGTTTTTCAGTATAGGCGGTAGACTGTTCGAGCATCAATATACAATTTACAAGAAAATCGACTTTGAGTCTAAAACTAAGAAGGTGCAATTGTGTAAATTTTTTCGGTTATATTAATTTGTTAATACTGTAATAACATGAACATTTTACGTTAGCGCAAATCAGTAAAGTTATGTTTTTCAGTATAGGCGGTAGACTTTTCGAGCATCAATATACAATATACAAGAAAATCGACATTAAGTCTAAAACTAAGAAAGTGCCATTTTTTTAATTTTTTCAATTATATTAATTTGTTAATACTGTAATAACATTAAAATTTTACTTGAGCGCAAATCAGTAAAGGTGATGTTTTTCAATATAAGCGGTAGACGGTTCGACCACCAATATACAATTTACAAAAACATCGTATTTAAGTCTGAAACTAAGAAAGTGCCATTGTTTAAATTTTTTCGAGTATATTAATTTGTTAATACTGTAATAATATAAAAATTTTACTTTAGCGCAAATCAGTAAAAGTTATGTTTTTCAATATAAGCGGTAGACTGTTCGAGCATTAATATACAATTTACAAGAAAATCGACTTTAAGTCTAAAACTAAGAAAGTGCTATTTATTTTAATTTTTTCAATTATAATAATTTGTTAATACTGTAATAACATGAAAATTTTACTTTAGCGCAAATCAGTAAAAGTTATGTTTTTCAATATAAGCGGTAGATTGTTCGTCCATTAATATACAATTTACAAAAAAATCGTATTTAAGTCTAAAACTAAGAAAGTGCCATTGTTTAAAATTTTTCGAGTATATTAATTTGTTAATACTGTAATAACATGAAAATTTTACTTTAGCGCAAATCAGTAGGAGTTATGTTTTTCAGTATAGGCGGTAGACTGTTCGAGCATCAATATACAATATACAAGAAAATCGACATTAAGTCTAAAACTAAGAAAGTGCCATTTTTTTTAATTTTTTCAATTATATTAATTTGTTAATACTGTAATAACAATAAAATTTTACTTTAGCGCAAATCAGTAAAAGTGATGGTTTTCAATATAAGCGGTAGACGGTTCGACCACCAATATACAATTTACAAAAACATCGTATTTAAGTCTGAAACTAAGAAAGTGCCATTGTTTAAATTTTTTCGAGTATATTAATTTGTTAATGCTGTAATAACATGAAAATTTTTCTTTAGCCCAAATCAGTAAAAGTTATGTTTTTCAATATAAGCGGTAGATTGTTCATCCATTAATATACAATTTACAAAAAAATCGTATTTAAATCTAAAACTAAGAAAGTGCCATTGTTTAAAATTTTTCGAGTATATTAATTTGTTAATACTATAATAATATAAAAATTTTACTTTAGCGCAAATCAGTAGGAGTTATGTTTTTCAGTATAGGCGGTACCTTGTTCGAACATTGATATATTGTGCAATTTAAGAGCAAATCGACTTTGAGCCTTAAACTAAGAAAGCGCAATTGTGTAAATGTTTTCGGTTATATTAATTTGTTAATACTGTAAAAATATGAAAATTATAGAGCAAATCGACATTAAGTCTAAAACTAAGAAAGTGCCATTTTTTTTAATTTTTTCAATTATATTAATTTGTTAATACTGTAATAACAATAAAATTTTACTTTAGCGCAAATCAGTAAAAGTGATGGTTTTCAATATAAGCGGTAGACGGTTCGACCACCAATATACAATTTACAAAAACATCGTATTTAAGTCTGAAACTAAGAAAGTGCCATTGTTTAAATTTTTTCGAGTATATTAATTTGTTAATGCTGTAATAACATGAAAATTTTTCTTTAGCCCAAATCAGTAAAAGTTATGTTTTTCAATATAAGCGGTAGATTGTTCGTCCATTAATATACAATTTACAAAAAAATCGTATTTAAGTCTAAAACTAAGAAAGTGCCATTGTTTAAAATTTTTCGAGTATATTAATTTGTTAATACTGTAATAACATGAAAATTTTACTTTAGCGCAAATCAGTAGGAGTTATGTTTTTCAGTATAGGCGGTAGACTGTTCGAGCATCAATATACAATATACAAGAAAATCGACATTAAGTCTGAAACTAAGAAAGTGCCATTGTTTAAATTTTTTCGAGTATATTAATTTGTTAATGCTGTAATAACATGAAAATTTTTCTTTAGCCCAAATCAGTAAAAGTTATGTTTTTCAATATAAGCGGTAGATTGTTCATCCATTAATATACAATTTACAAAAACATCGTATTTAAGTCTGAAACTAAGAAAGTGCCATTGTTTAAATTTTTTCGAGTATATTAATTTGTTAATACTGTAATAATATAAAAATTTTACTTTAGCGCAAATCAGTAAAAGTTATGTTTTTCAATATAAGCGGTAGACTGTTCGAGCATTAATATACAATTTACAAGAAAATCGACTTTAAGTCTAAAACTAAGAAAGTGCTATTTATTTTAATTTTTTCAATTATAATAATTTGTTAATACTGTAATAACAATAAAATTTTACTTTAGCGCAAATCAGTAAAAGTGATGGTTTTCAATATAAGCGGTAGACGGTTCGACCACCAATATACAATTTACAAAAACATCGTATTTAAGTCTGAAACTAAGAAAGTGCCATTGTTTAAATTTTTTCGAGTATATTAATTTGTTAATACTGTAATAACAATAAAATTTTACTTTAGCGCAAATCAGTAAAAGTGATGGTTTTCAATATAAGCGGTAGACGGTTCGACCACCAATATACAATTTACAAAAACATCGTATTTAAGTCTGAAACTAAGAAAGTGCCATTGTTTTAATTTTTTCAATTATATTAATTTGTTAATACTGTAATAACAATAAAATTTTACTTTAGCGCAAATCAGTAAAAGTGATGGTTTTCAATATAAGCGGTAGACGGTTCGACCACCAATATACAATTTACAAAAACATCGTATTTAAGTCTGAAACTAAGAAAGTGCCATTGTTTAAAATTTTTCGAGTATATTAATTTGTTAATACTATAATAATATAAAAATTTTACTTTAGCGCAAATCAGTAGGAGTTATGTTTTTCAGTATAGGCGGTACCTTGTTCGAACATTGATATATTGTGCAATTTAAGAGCAAATCGACTTTGAGCCTTAAACTAAGAAAGCGCAATTGTGTAAATTTTTTCGGTTATAATAATTTGTTAATACGGTAATAACATGAAAATTTTACTTTAGCGCAAATCAGTAAAAGTTATGTTTTTCAGTACAGGCGGTAGACTGTTCGAGTATTAATATACAATTTAAAAGAAAATCGACTTTGAGTCTAAAACTAAGAAAGCGCAATTGTGTAAATTTTTTCGGTTATAATAATTTGTTAATACGGTAATAACATGAAAATTTTACTTTAGCGCAAATCAGTAAAAGTTATGTTTTTCAGTACAGGCGGTAGACTGTTCGAGTATTAATATACAATTTAAAAGAAAATCGACTTTGAGTCTAAAACTAAGAAAGTGCAATTGTGTAAATTTTTTCGGTTATATTAATTTTATAATACGGTAATAACATGAAAATTTTACTTTAGCGCAAATCAGTAAAAGTTATGTTTTTCAGTACAGGCGGTAGACTGTTCGAGTATTAATATACAATTTAAAAGAAAATCGACTTTGAGTCTAAAACTAAGAAAGTGCAATTGTGTAAATTTTTTCGGTTATATTAATTTTATAATACTGTAATAACATGAAAATTTTACTTTAGCGCAAATCAGTAAAAGTTATGTTTTTCAGTACAGGCGGTAGACTGTTCGAGTATTAATATACAATTTAAAAGAAAATCGACTTTGAGCCTTAAACTAAGAAAGCGCAATTGTGTAAATTTTTTCGGTTATAATAATTTGTTAATACGGTAATAACATGAAAATTTTACTTTAGCGCAAATCAGTAAAAGTTATGTTTTTCAGTACAGGCGGTAGACTGTTCAAGTATTAATATACAATTTAAAAGAAAATCGACTTTGAGTCTAAAACTAAGAAAGTGCAATTGTGTAAATTTTTTCGGTTATATTATTTTGTTAAAACTGTAATAACATGAAAATTTTACTTTAGCGCAAACCAGTAAAAGTTATGTTTTTCAGTATAAGCGGTACCTTGTTCGAACATTGATATATTGTGCAATTTAAGAGCAAATCGACTTTGAGCCTAAAATTAAGAAAGCTCAATTGTGTAAATTTTTTCGGTTATAATAATTTGTTAATACTGTAATAACATGAAAATTTTACTTTAGCGCAAACCAGTAAAAGTTATGTTTTTCAGTATAAGCGGTACCTTGTTCGAACATTGATATATTGTGCAATTTAAGAGCAAATCGACTTTGAGCCTAAAACTAAGAAAGCGCAATTGTGTAAATTTTTTCGGTTATAATAATTTGTTAATACTGTAATAACATGAAAATTTTACTTTAGCGCAAATCAGTAAAAGTTATGTTTTTCAATATAAGCGGTAGATTGTTCGTCCATTAGTATACAATTTACAAGAAAATCGTTTTTAAGTCTAAAACTAAGAAAGTGCCATTGTTTAAATATTTTCGAGTATATTAATTTGTTAATACTGTAATAATATAAAAATTTTACTTTAGCGCAAATCAGTAGGTGTTATGTTTTTCAGTATAGGCGGTAGATTGTTCGAGTATTAATATACAAATTAAGAGAAAATCGACTTTGAGTCTAAAACTAAGAAAGTGCAATTGTGTAAATTTTTTCGGTTATATTAATTTGTTAATACTGTAATAACATGAAAATTTTACTTTAGCGCAAATCAGTAAAAGTTATGTTTTTCAGTATAGGCGGTAGACTGTTCGAGCATCAATATACAATTTACAAGAAAATCGACTTTGAGTCTAAAACTAAGAAGGTGCAATTGTGTAAATTTTTTCGGTTATATTAATTTGTTAATACTGTAATAACATGAACATTTTACGTTAGCGCAAATCAGTAAAGTTATGTTTTTCAGTATAGGCGGTAGACTTTTCGAGCATCAATATACAATATACAAGAAAATCGACATTAAGTCTAAAACTAAGAAAGTGCCATTTTTTTAATTTTTTCAATTATATTAATTTGTTAATACTGTAATAACATTAAAATTTTACTTGAGCGCAAATCAGTAAAGGTGATGTTTTTCAATATAAGCGGTAGACGGTTCGACCACCAATATACAATTTACAAAAACATCGTATTTAAGTCTGAAACTAAGAAAGTGCCATTGTTTAAATTTTTTCGAGTATATTAATTTGTTAATACTGTAATAATATGAAAATTTTAGAGAAACTCGACTTTGAGCCTGAAACTAAGAAAGCGCAATTGTGTAAATTTTTTCGGTTATAATAATTTGTTAATACTGTAATAACATGAAAATTTTACTTTAGCGCAAATCAGTAAAAGTTATGTTTTTCAATATAAGCGGTAGATTGTTCGTCCATTAATATAAAATTTACAAGAAAATCGTTTTTAAGTCTAAAACTAAGAAAGTGCCATTGTTTAAATTTTTTCGAGTATATTAATTTGTTAAAACTGTAATAATATAAAAATTTTACTTTAGCGCAAATCAGTAGGTGTTATGTTTTTCAGTATAGGCGGTAGATTGTTCGAACATTGATATATTGTGCAATTTAAGAGCAAATCGACTTTGAGCCTAAAACTAAGAAAGCGCAATTGTGTAAAATTTTTCGGTTATAATAATTTGTTAATACTGTAATAACATGAAAATTATACTTTAGCGCAAATCAGTAAAAGTTATGTTTTTCAGTATAGGCGGTAGACTGTTCGAGCATCAATATACAATTTACAAGAAAATCGACTTTGAGTCTAAAACTAAGAAAGTGCAATTGTGTAAATTTTTTCGGTTATATTAATTTGTTAATACTGTAATAACATGAAAATTTTACTTTAGCGCAAATCAGTAAAAGTTATGTTTTTCAGTATAGGCGGTAGACTGTTCGAGCATCAATATACAATTTACAAGAAAATCGACTTTGAGTCTAAAACTAAGAAAGTGCAATTGTGTAAATTTTTTCGGTTATATTAATTTGTTAATACTGTAATAACATGAAAATTTTACTTTAGCGCATCCCAGTAAAAGTTATGTTTTTCAGTATAAGCGGTACCTTGTTCGAACATTGATATATTGTGCAATTTAAGAGCAAATCGACTTTGAGCCTAAAACTAAGAAAGCGCAATTGTGTAAATTTTTTCGGTTATAATAATTTGTTAATACTGTAATAACATGAAAATTTTACTTTAGCCCAAATCAGTAAAAGTTATGTTTTTTAGTATAGGCGGTAGACTGTTCGAGCATTAATTAACAATTTACAAGAAAATCGACTTTAAGTCTAAAACTAAGAAAGTACTTTTTTTATTTTTTCAATTATAATAATTTGTTAACACTGTAATAACATGAAAATTTTACTTTAGCGCAAATCAGTAAAAAAAAGTTATGTTTTTCAATATAAGCGGTAGATTGTTCGTCCGTTAATATACAATTTACAAGAAAATCGTTTTTAAGTCTAAAACTAAGAAAGTGCCATTGTTTAAATATTTTCGAGTATATTAATTTGTTAATACTGTAATAATATAAAAATTTTACTTTAGCGCAAATCAGTAGGTGTTATGTTTTTAGTATAGGCGGTAGATTGTTCAAGCATTACAATACAATTAAAGAGCAAATCGACTTTAAGTTTAAAACTAAGTAAGGGCAATTTTTTAAATTTTTTCGGTTATATTAATTTGTTAATACCGTAAAAATATGAAAACTTTACAGCAAATCGACTTTGAGCCTAAAACTAAGAAAGCGCAATTGTGTAAATTTTTTCGGTTATATTATTTTGTTAAAACTGTAATAACATGAAAATTTTACTTTAGCGCAAACCAGTAAAATTTATGTTTTTCAGTATAGGCGGTAGACTGTTGGAGCATTAATATACAATTTACAAGAAAATCGACGTTAAGTCTAAAACTAAGAAGGTGCCATTTTTTTAATTTTTTCAATTATATTAATTTGTTAATACTCTAATAACATGAAAATTTTACTTTAACGCAAAATAGTAAAAGTGATGTTTTTCAGTATGAGCGGTACCTTGTTCAAACATTAATATATTGTATAATTTAAGAGCAAATCGACTTTGAGTTTAAAACTAAGTAAGTGAAATTTTTAAAATTTTTTTGGCTATATTAATTTTTTAATACTGTAATAATATGGAAATTTTACTTTAGCGCAAATCAGTAGAAGTTATGTTTCCAGTATAGGCGGTAGATTGTTCGAGTATTAACATACAATTTAAGAGAAAATCGATTTGGAGTCTAAGATTAAGAAAGTAAAATTGTGTAAATTTTTTCGGTTATATTAATTTGTTAATACTGTAATAAAATGAAAATTTTACTTTAGCCCAAATCAGTAAGAGATATGTTTTTCAGTATAAGCGGAACCTTGTTAGAACATTAATATATTGTGCAATTTAAGAGCAAATCAACTTTGAGCCTAAAACTAAGAAAGCGCAATTGTGTAAATTTTTTCGGTTATAATAATTTGTTAATACTGTAATAACATGAAAATTTTACTTTAGCCCAAATCAGTAAAAGTTATGTTTTTCAGTATAGGCGGTAGACTGTTCGAGCATCAATATACAATTTACAAGAAAATCGACTTTGAGTCTAAAACTAAGAAGGTGCAATTGTGTAAATTTTTTCGGTTATATTAATTTGTTAATACTGTAATAACATGAACATTTTACGTTAGCGCAAATCAGTAAAGTTATGTTTTTCAGTATAGGCGGTAGACTTTTCGAGCATCAATATACAATATACAAGAAAATCGACATTAAGTCTAAAACTAAGAAAGTGCCATTTTTTTAATTTTTTCAATTATATTAATTTGTTAATACTGTAATAACATTAAAATTTTACTTGAGCGCAAATCAGTAAAGGTGATGTTTTTCAATATAAGCGGTAGACGGTTCGACCACCAATATACAATTTACAAAAACATCGTATTTAAGTCTGAAACTAAGAAAGTGCCATTGTTTAAATTTTTTGGAGTATATTAATTTGTTAATACTGTAATAATATGAAAATTTTAGAGAAACTCGACTTTGAGCCTGAAACTAAGAAAGCGCAATTGTGTAAATTTTTTCGGTTATAATAATTTGTTAATACTGTAATAACATGAAAATTTTACTTTAGCGCAAATCAGTAAAAGTTATGTTTTTCAATATAAGCGGTAGATTGTTCGTCCATTAATATAAAATTTACAAGAAAATCGTTTTTAAGTCTAAAACTAAGAAAGTGCCATTGTTTAAATTTTTTCGAGTATATTAATTTGTTAAAACTGTAATAATATAAAAATTTTACTTTAGCGCAAATCAGTAGGTGTTATGTTTTTCAGTATAGGCGGTAGATTGTTCGAACATTGATATATTGTGCAATTTAAGAGCAAATCGACTTTGAGCCTAAAACTAAGAAAGCGCAATTGTGTAAAATTTTTCGGTTATAATAATTTGTTAATACTGTAATAACATGAAAATTATACTTTAGCGCAAATCAGTAAAAGTTATGTTTTTCAGTATAGGCGGTAGACTGTTCGAGCATCAATATACAATTTACAAGAAAATCGACTTTGAGTCTAAAACTAAGAAAGTGCAATTGTGTAAATTTTTTCGGTTATATTAATTTGTTAATACTGTAATAACATGAAAATTTTACTTTAGCGCATCCCAGTAAAGGTTATGTTTTTCAGTATAGGCGGTAGACTGTTCGAGCATCAATATACAATTTACAAGAAAATCGACTTTGAGTCTAAAACTAAGAAAGTGCAATTGTGTAAATTTTTTCGGTTATATTAATTTGTTAATACTGTAATAACATGAAAATTTTACTTTAGCGCATCCCAGTAAAAGTTATGTTTTTCAGTATAAGCGGTACCTTGTTCGAACATTGATATATTGTGCAATTTAAGAGCAAATCGACTTTGAGCCTAAAACTAAGAAAGCGCAATTGTGTAAATTTTTTCGGTTATAATAATTTGTTAATACTGTAATAACATGAAAATTTTACTTTAGCCCAAATCAGTAAAAGTTATGTTTTTTAGTATAGGCGGTAGACTGTTCGAGCATTAATTAACAATTTACAAGAAAATCGACTTTAAGTCTAAAACTAAGAAAGTACTTTTTTTATTTTTTCAATTATAATAATTTGTTAACACTGTAATAACATGAAAATTTTACTTTAGCGCAAATCAGTAAAAAAAAGTTATGTTTTTCAATATAAGCGGTAGATTGTTCGTCCGTTAATATACAATTTACAAGAAAATCGTTTTTAAGTCTAAAACTAAGAAAGTGCCATTGTTTAAATATTTTCGAGTATATTAATTTGTTAATACTGTAATAATATAAAAATTTTACTTTAGCGCAAATCAGTAGGTGTTATGTTTTTCAGTATAGGCGGTAGATTGTTCAAGCATTACAATACAATTAAAGAGCAAATCGACTTTAAGTTTAAAACTAAGTAAGGGCAATTTTTTAAATTTTTTCGGTTATATTAATTTGTTAATACCGTAAAAATATGAAAACTTTACAGCAAATCGACTTTGAGCCTAAAACTAAGAAAGCGCAATTGTGTAAATTTTTTCGGTTATATTATTTTGTTAAAACTGTAATAACATGAAAATTTTACTTTAGCGCAAACCAGTAAAATTTATGTTTTTCAGTATAGGCGGTAGACTGTTAGAGCATTAATATACAATTTACAAGAAAATCGACGTTAAGTCTAAAACTAAGAAGGTGCCATTTTTTTAATTTTTTCAATTATATTAATTTGTTAATACTCTAATAACATGAAAATTTTACTTTAACGCAAAATAGTAAAAGTGATGTTTTTCAGTATGAGCGGTACCTTGTTCAAACATTAATATATTGTATAATTTAAGAGCAAATCGACTTTGAGTTTAAAACTAAGTAAGTGAAATTTTTAAAATTTTTTTGGCTATATTAATTTTTTAATACTGTAATAATATGGAAATTTTACTTTAGCGCAAATCAGTAGAAGTTATGTTTCCAGTATAGGCGGTAGATTGTTCGAGTATTAACATACAATTTAAGAGAAAATCGATTTGGAGTCTAAGATTAAGAAAGTAAAATTGTGTAAATTTTTTCGGTTATATTAATTTGTTAATACTGTAATAAAATGAAAATTTTACTTTAGCCCAAATCAGTAAGAGATATGTTTTTCAGTATAAGCGGAACCTTGTTAGAACATTAATATATTGTGCAATTTAAGAGCAAATCGACTTTGAGCCTAAAACTAAGAAAGCGCAATTGTGTAAATTTTTTCGGTTATAATAATTTGTTAATACTGTAATAACATGAAAATTTTACTTTAGCCCAAATCAGTAAAAGTTATGTTTTTCAATATAAGCGGTAGATTGTTCGTCCATTAATATACAATTTACAAGAAAATCGTTTTTAAGTCTAAAACTAAGAAAGTGCTTTTTTTTTTATTTTTTCAATTATAATAATTTGTTAACACTGTAATAACATGAAAATTTTACTTTAGCGCAAAATAGTAAAAGTGATGTTTTTCAGTATGAGCGGTACCTTGTTCAAACATTAATATATTGTATAATTTAAGAGCAAATCGACTTTGAGTTTAAAACTAAGTAAGTGAAATTTTTAAAATTTTTTTTGCTATATTAATTTTTTAATACCGTAAAAATATGAAAACTTTACAGCAAATCGACTTTGAGCCTAAAACTAAGAAAGCGCAATTGTGTAAATTTTTTCGGTTATAATAATTTGTTAATACTGTAATAACAAAAAAATTTTACTTTAGCGCAAATCAGTAGGTGTTATGTTTTTCAGTATAGGCGGTAGATTGTTCAAGCATTACAATACAATTAAAGAGCAAATCGACTTTAAGTTTAAAACTAAGTAAGGGCAATTTTTTAAATTTTTTCGGTTATATTAATTTGTTAATACCGTAAAAATATGAAAACTTTACAGCAAATCGACTTTGAGCCTAAAACTAAGAAAGCGCAATTGTGTAAATTTTTTCGGTTATATTAATTTGTTAATACTGTAATAATATAAAAATTTTACTTTAGCGCAAATCAGTAGGTGTTATGTTTTTCAGTATCAGCGGTAGATTGTTCAAGCATTACAATACAATTAAAGAGCAAATCGACTTTAAGTTTAAAACTAAGTAAGGGCAATTTTTTAAATTTTTTCGGTTATATTAATTTGTTAATACCGTAAAAATATGAAAACTTTACAGCAAATCGACTTTGAGCCTAAAACTAAGAAAGCGCAATTGTGTAAATTTTTTCGGTTATAATAATTTGTTAATACTGTAATAACATGAAAATTTTACTTTAGCGCAAATCAGTAAAAGTTATGTTTTTCAGTACAGGCGGTAGACTGTTCGAGTATTAATATACAATTTAAAAGAAAATCGACTTTGAGTCTAAAACTAAGAAAGTGCAATTGTGTAAATTTTTTCGGTTATATTATTTTGTTAAAACTGTAATAACATGAAAATTTTACTTTAGCGCAAACCAGTAAAAGTTATGTTTTTCAGTATAAGCGGTACCTTGTTCGAACATTGATATATTGTGCAATTTAAGAGCAAATCGACTTTGAGCCTAAAACTAAGAAAGCGCAATTGTGTAAATTTTTTCGGTTATAATAATTTGTTAATACTGTAATAACATGAAAATTTTACTTTAGCCCAAATCAGTAAAAGTTATGTTTTTTAGTATAGGCGGTAGACTGTTCGAGCATTAATATACAATTTACAGGAAAATCGACTTTAAGTCTAAAACTAAGAAAGTACTTTTTTTTTATTTTTTCAATTATAATAATTTCTTAACACTGTAATAACATGAAAATTTTACTTTAGCGCAAATCAGTAAAAGTTATGTTTTTCAATACAAGCGGTAGATTGTTCGTCCGTTAATATACAATTTACAAGAAAATCGTTTTTAAGTCTAAATTTAAGAAAGTGCCATTGTTTAAATTTTTTCGAGTATATTAATTTGTTAATACTGTAATAATATAAAAATTTTACTTTAGCGCAAATCAGTAGGTGTTATGGTTTTCAGTATAGGCGGTAGATTGTTCAAGCATTACAATACAATTAAAGAGCAAATCGACTTTAAGTTTAAAACTAAGTAAGGGCAATTTTTTAAATTTTTTAGGTTATATTAATTTGTTAATACCGTAAAAATATGAAAACTTTACAGCAAATCGACTTTGAGCCTAAAACTAAGAAAGCGCAGTTGTGTAAATTTTTTTGGTTATAATAATTTGTTAATACTGTAATAACATGAAAATTTTACTTTAGCGCAAAACAGTAAAAGTTATGTTTTTCAGTATAGGCGGTAGACTGTTGGAGCATTAATATACAATTTACAAGAAAATCGACTTTAAGTCTAAAACTAAGAAGGTGCCATTTTTTTAATTTTTTCAATTATAATAATTTGTTAATACTGTAATAACATGAAAATTTTACTTTAACGCAAAATAGTAAAAGTGATGTTTTTCAGTATGAGCGGTACCTTGTTCAAACATTAATATATTGTATAATTTAAGAGCAAATCGACTTTGAGTTTAAAACTAAGTAAGTGAAATTTTTAAAATTTTTTTGGCTATATTAATTTTTTAATACTGTAATAATATGGAAATTTTACTTTAGCGCAAATCAGTAGAAGTTATGTTTCCAGTATAGGCGGTAGATTGTTCGAGTATTAATATACAATTTAAGAGAAAATCGATTTGGAGTCTAAGATTAAGAAAGTAAAATTGTGTAAATTTTTTCGGTTATATTAATTTACTAATATATACAATTTTACTTTAGCCCAAATCAGTAAGAGATATGTTTTTCAGTATAAGCGGAACCTTGTTCGAACATTAATATATTGTGCAATTTAAGAGCAAATCGACTTTGAGCCTAAAACTAAGAAAGCGCAATTGTGTAAATTTTTTCGGTTATAATAATTTGTTAATACTGTAATAACATGAAAATTTTACTTTAGCCCAAATCAGTAAAAGTTATGTTTTTCAATATAAGCGGTAGATTGTTCGAGCATTAATATACAATTTAAGAGAAAATCGACTTTGATTTTAAAACTAAGAAAGTGCAATTTTGTAAATTTTTTCGGTTATATTAATTTGTTAATACTGTAATAATATGAACATTTTGCCTTTACGCAAAACAGTATAAGTGATGTTTTTCAGTATAAGCGGTAGATTGTTCGAGCACTAATATACAATTAAAGAGGAAATCGACTTTGAGTCTAAAACTAGGAAAGTGCAGTTATGTAAATTTTTTCGGTTATATTAATTTGTTAATACTGTAATAACATGAACATTTTACTTTTACGCAAATCAGTAAAAGTGAATTGTTGGAGCATTAATATACAATTAGAGAGAAAATCGACTTTGAGTCTAAAACTAAGAAAGTGCAGTTGTGTAAATTTTTTCGGTTTTATTAATTTGTTAATACTGTAATAACATGAACATATTACTTTTAAGCAAATCAGTAAAAGTTATGTTTTTCAGTATAAGCGGTAGATTGTTCGAGCACTAATATACAATTAAAGAGGAAATCGATTTTGAGTCTAAAACTAAGTGCAATTTTGTAAATTTTTTCGGTTATATTAATTTTATAATACTGTAATAACATGAAAATTTTCCTTTAACGTAAATCAGTAAAAGTTATGTTTTCACAAATATACAATTAGAAAGAAAATCGACTTTAAGTCTAAAACTAAAACGGTGCAGTTGTGTAAATTTTTTCGGTTATATTAATTTGTTAATACTGTAAAAACATACAAATTTTACTTTAGCGCAAATCAATAAAAGTTATGCTTTTCAGTATAAGCGGTAGATTGTTCTAGCACTAATATACAATTACAGAGAAAATCGACTTTGAGTCTAAAACTAAGAAAGTGCAGTTGTGTAAATTTTTTCGGTTATATTAAATTTATAATACTGTAGTAACATGAAAATTTTACTTTAACGTAAATCAGTAAAAGTTATGTTTTCACTAATATACAATTAGAGATAAAATCGACTTTGAGTCTAAAACTAAGAAAGTGCAGTTGTGTAAATTTTTTCGGTTATATTAATTTGTTAATACTGTAATAGCATGAACATCTTACTTTTATGCAAATCAGTAAAAGTTATGTTTTTCAGTATAAGCGGTAGATTGTTCGAGCATTAATATACAATTAAAGAGAAAATCGACTTTGAGTCTAAAACTAAGAAGGTGCAATTTTTTAAATTTTTCGGTTATATTAATTTGTTAATACTGTAATAACTTGAACATTTTACTTTTACGCAAATCAGAAAAAGTGAATTGTTGGAGCACTAATATACAATTAAAGAGAAAATCGATTTTGAATCTAAAACTAAGTGCAATTTTGTAAATTTTTTCGGTTATATTAATTTTATAATACTGTAATAACATGAAAATTTTACTTTAACGCAAATCTGTAAAAGTTATGTTTTCACTAATATACAATTAGAGAGAAAATCGACTTTGAGTCTAAAACTAAGAAGGTGCAGTTGTGTAAATTTTTTCGGTTATATTAATTTGTTAATACTGTAATAACATAAAAATTTTACTTTAGCGCAAATCAGTAAAAGTTATGCTTTTCAGTATATGTGGTAGATTGTTCGAGAATTAATATACAATTAAAGAGAAAATCGACTTTGAGTCTAAAACTAAGAAGGTGCAATTTTTTAAATTGTTTCGGTCATATTAATTTGTTAATACTGTAATAACATGAACATTTTACTTTTACGCAAATCAGTAAAAGTTATGTTTTTCAGTATAAGCGGTAGATTGTTCGAGCACTAATATACAATTAAAGAGAAAATCGATTTTGAGTCTAAAACTAAGTGCAATTTTGTAAATTTTTTCGGTTATATTAAATTTATAATACTGTAATAACATGAAAATTTTACTTTAACGTAAATCAGTAAAAGTTATGTTTTCACTAATATACAATTAGAGATAAAATCGACTTTGAGTCTAAAACTAATAAATTGCAAATTTAATTTTTTTCGGTTTGTTAATACTGTTATAGCATGAACATCTTACTTTTACGCAAATCAGTAAAATTTATGTTTTTCAGTATAAGCGGTAGATTGTTCGAGCACTAATATACAATTAAAGAGAAAATCGACTTTGAGTCTAAAACTAAGAAATTACAAATTTAAATTTTTTCGGTTATATTAATTTGTTAATACTGTAATAGCATGAACATCTTACTTTTACGCAAATCAGTAAAAGTTATGTTTTTCAGTATAAGCGGTAGATTGTTCGAGAATTAATATACAATTAAAGAGAAAATCGACTTTGAGTCTAAAACTAAGAAGGTGCAATTTTTTAAATTGTTTCGGTTATATTAATTTGTTAATACTGTAATAACATGAACATTTTACTTTTACGCAAATCAGTAAAAGTGAATTGTTGGAGCATTAATATACAATTAGAGAGAAAATCGACTTTGAGTCTAAAACTAAGAAGGTGCAATTTTTTAAATTGTTTCGGTTATATTAATTTGTTAATACTGTAATAACATGAACATTTTACTTTTACGCAAATCAGTAAAAGTGAATTGTTGGAGCATTAATATACAATTAGAGAGAAAATCGACTTTGAGTCTAAAACTAAGAAAGTGCAGTTGTGTAAATTTTTTCGGTTATATTAAATTTATAATACTGTAATAACATGAAAATTTTACTTTAACGTAAATCAGTAAAAGTTATGTTTTCACTAATATACAATTAGAGATAAAATCGACTTTGAGTCTAAAACTAAGAAAGTGCAGTTGTGTAAATTTTTTCGGTTATATTAATTTGTTAATACTGTAATAGCATGAACATCTTACTTTTACGCAAATCAGTAAAAGTTATGTTTTTCTGTATAAGCGGTAGATTGTTCGAGCATTAATATACAATTAAAGAGAAAATCGACTTTGAGTCTAAAACTAAGAAGGTGCAATTTTTTAAATTTTTCGGTTATATTAATTTGTTAATACTGTAATAACTTGAACATTTTACTTTTACGCAAATCAGAAAAAGTGAATTGTTGGAGCACTAATATACAATTAAAGAGAAAATCGATTTTGAATCTAAAACTAAGTGCAATTTTGTAAATTTTTTCGGTTATATTAATTTTATAATACTGTAATAACATGAAAATTTTACTTTAACGCAAATCTGTAAAAGTTATGTTTTCACTAATATACAATTAGAGAGAAAATCGACTTTGAGTCTAAAACTAAGAAGGTGCAGTTGTGTAAATTTTTTCGGTTATATTAATTTGTTAATACTGTAATAACATAAAAATTTTACTTTAGCGCAAATCAGTAAAAGTTATGCTTTTCAGTATATGTGGTAGATTGTTCGAGAATTAATATACAATTAAAGAGAAAATCGACTTTGAGTCTAAAACTAAGAAGGTGCAATTTTTTAAATTGTTTCGGTTATATTAATTTGTTAATACTGTAATAACATGAACATTTTACTTTTACGCAAATCAGTAAAAGTTATGTTTTTCAGTATAAGCGGTAGATTGTTCGAGCACTAATATACAATTAAAGAGAAAATCGATTTTGAGTCTAAAACTAAGTGCAATTTTGTAAATTTTTTCGGTTATATTAAATTTATAATAATGTAATAACATGAAAATTTTACTTTAACGTAAATCAGTAAAAGTTATGTTTTCACTAATATACAATTAGAGATAAAATCGACTTTGAGTCTAAAACTAATAAATTGCAAATTTAATTTTTTTCGGTTTGTTAATACTGTTATAGCATGAACATCTTACTTTTACGCAAATCAGTAAAATTTATGTTTTTCAGTATAAGCGGTAGATTGTTCGAGCACTAATATACAATTAAAGAGAAAATCGACTTTGAGTCTAAAACTAAGAAATTACAAATTTAAATTTTTTCGGTTATATTAATTTGTTAATACTGTAATAGCATGAATATCTTACTTTTACGCAAATCAGTAAAAGTTATGTTTTTCAGTATAAGCGGTAGATTGTTCGAGAATTAATATACAATTAAAGAGAAAATCGACTTTGAGTCTAAAACTAAGAAGGTGCAATTTTTTAAATTGTTTCGGTTATATTAATTTGTTAATACTGTAATAACATGAACATTTTACTTTTACGCAAATCAGTAAAAGTGAATTGTTGGAGCATTAATATACAATTAGAGAGAAAATCGACTTTGAGTCTAAAACTAAGAAATTGCAGTTGTGTAAATTTTTTCGGTTTTATTAATTTGTTAATACTGTAATAACATGAACATTTTACTTTTAGGCAAATCAGTAAAAGTTATGTTTTTCAGTATAAGCGGTAGATTGTTCGAGCACTAATATACAATTAAAGAGAAAATCGATTTTGAGTCTAAAACTAAGTGCAATTTTGTAAATTTTTTCGGTTATATTAAATTTATAATACTGTAATAACATGAAAATTTTACTTTAACGTAAATCAGTAAAAGTTATGTTTTCACTAATATACAATTAGAGATAAAATCGACTTTGAGTCTAAAACTAAGAAAGTGCAGTTGTGTAAATTTTTTCGGTTATATTAATTTGTTAATACTGTAATAACATACAAATTTTACTTTAGCGCAAATCAATAAAAGTTATGTTTTTCAGTATAAGCGGTAGATTGTTCGAGCACTAATATACAATTACAGAGAAAATCGACTTTGAGTCTAAAACTAATAAATTGCAAATTTAATTTTTTTCGGTTTGTTAATACTGTTATAGCATGAACATCTTACTTTTACGCAAATCAGTAAAATTTATGTTTTTCAGTATAAGCGGTAGATTGTTCGAGCTCTAATATACAATTAAAGAGAAAATCGATTTTGAGTCTAAAACTAAGTGCAATTTTGTAAATTTTTTCGGTTATACTAATTTTATAATACTGTAATAACATGAAAATTTTACTTTAACGTAAATCAGTAAAAGTTATGTTTTCACAAATATACAATTAGAAAGAAAATCGACTTTAAGTCTAAAACTAAAACGGTGCAGTTGTGTAAATTTTTTCGGTTATATTAATTTGTTAATACTGTAATAACATGAACATTTTACATTTACTCAAATCAGTAAAAGTTATGTTTTTCAGTATAAGCGGTAGATTGTTCGAGCACTAATATACAATTAAAGAGAAAATCGATTTTGAGTCTAAAACTAAGAAGGTGCAATTTTTTAATTTGTTTCGGTTATATTAATTTGTTAATACTGTAATAACATGAACATTTTACTTTTGCGCAAATCAGTAAAAGTGAATTGTTGGAGCATTAGTATATAATTAGAGAGAAAATCGACTTTGAGTCTAAAACTAAGAAAGTGCAGTTGTGTAAATTTTTTCGGTTTTATTAATTTGTTAATACTGTAATAACATGAACATATTACTTTTAGGCAAATCAGTAAAAGTTATGTTTTTCAGTATAAGCGGTAGATTGTTCGAGCACTAATATACAATTAAAGAGGAAATCGATTTTGAGTCTAAAACTAAGTGCAATTTTGTAAATTTTTTCGGTTATATTAAATTTATATTACTGTAATAACATGAAAATTTTACTTTAACGTAAATCAGTAAAAAGTTATGTTTTCACTAATATACAATTAGAGATAAAATCGACTTTGAGTCTAAAACTAAGAAAATGCAGTTGTGTAAATTTTTTCGGTTATATTAATTTGTTAATACTGTAATAACATACAAATTTTACTTTAGCGCAAATCAATAAAAGTTATGCTTTTCAGTATAAGCGGTAGATTGTTCGAGCACTAATATACAATTACAGAGAAAATCGACTTTGAGTCTAAAACTAATAAATTGCAAATTTAATTTTTTTCGGTTTGTTAATACTGTTATAGCATGAACATCTTACTTTAGCGCAAATCAGTAAAAGTTATGCTTTTCAGTATATGTGGTAGATTGTTCGAGCACTAATATACAATTACAGAGAAAATCGACTTTGAGTCTAAAACTAAGAAATTGCAAATTTAAATTTTTTCGGTTATATTAATTTGTTAATACTGTAATAACATGAACATTTTACTTTTACGCAAATCAGTAAAAGTTATGTTTTTCAGTATAAGCCTTAGATTGGTCGAGCATTAATATACAATTTAAGAGAAAATCGACTTTGATTTTAAAACTAAGAAAGTGCAATTTTTTAAATTTTTTCGGTTATATTAATTTGTTAATACTGTAATAATATGAACATTTTGCCTTTACGCAAAACAGTATAAGTGATGTTTTTCAGTATAAGCGGTAGATTGTTCGAGCACTAATATACAATTAAAGAGGAAATCGACTTTGAGTCTAAAACTAGGAAAGTGCAGTTATGTAAATTTTTTCGGTTATATTAATTTGTTAATACTGTAATAACATGAACATTTTACTTTTACGCAAATCAGTGAAAGTGAATTGTTGGAGCATTAATATACAATTAGAGAGAAAATCGACTTTGAGTCTAAAACTAAGAAAGTGCAGTTGTGTAAATTTTTTCGGTTTTATGAATTTGTTAATACTGTAATAACATGAACATATTACTTTTAAGCAAATCAGTAAAAGTTATGTTTTTCAGTATAAGCGGTAGATTGTTCGAGCACTAATATACAATTAAAGAGGAAATCGATTTTGAGTCTAAAACTAAGTGCAATTTTGTAAATTTTTTCGGTTATATTAATTTTATAATACTGTAATAACATGAAAATTTTACTTTAACGTAAATCAGTAAAAACTATGTTTTCACAAATAAACAATTAGAAAGAAAATCGACTTTAAGTCTAAAACTAAAACGGTGCAGTTGTGTAAATTTTTTCGGCTATATTATTTTTGTTAATACTGTAATAACATACAAATGTTACTTTAGCGCAAATCAATAAAAGTTATGCTTTTCAGTATAAGCGGTAGATTGTTCGAGCACTAAATATAAATATACAATTACAGAGAAAATCGACTTTGAGTCTAAAACTAATAAATTGCAAATTTAAATTTTTTCGGTTATATTAATTTGTTAATACTGTAATAGCATGAACATCTTACTTTTACGCAAATCAGTAAAAGTTATGTTTTTCAGTATAAGCGGTAGATTGGTCGAGCATTAATATACAATTAAAGAGAAAATCGACTTTGAGTCTAAAACTAAGAAGGTGCAATTTTTTAAATTTTTCGGTTATATTAATTTGTTAATACTGTAATAACTTGAACATTTTACTTTTACGCAAATCAGAAAAAGTGAATTGTTGGAGCACTAATATACAATTAAAGAGAAAATCGATTTTGAATCTAAAACTAAGTGCAATTTTGTAAATTTTTTCGGTTATATTAATTTGTTAATAGTGTAATAATATGAAAATTTTACTTTAGCGCAAATCAGTAAAAGTTATGTTTTTCATTATAAGCAGTAGATTGTTCGAGCATTAACTAACAATTTAAGAGAAAATCGACTTTGATTCTAAAACTAGGAAAGTGCAGTTGTGTTAATTTTTTCGGTTACATTAATTTGTTAATACTGTAATAACATGAAACTTTTACTTTAGCCCAAATCAGTAAAATTTATGTTTTTCAGTATAAGCGGTAGATTGTTCGAGCACTAATATACAATTAAAGAGAAAATCGACTTTGAGTCGAAAACTAAGAAAGTGCAATTTTTTAAATTTTTCGGTTATATTAATTTGTTAATACTGTAATAACATGAACATTTTACTTTTACGCAAATCAGTAAAAGTGAATTGTTGGAGCATTAATATACAATTAGAGAGAAAATCGACTTTGAGTCTAAAACTAAGAAAGTGCAATTTTGTAAATTTTTTCGGTTATATTAATTTTTTAATACTGTAATAGCATGAACATTTTACTTTTACGCAAATCAGTAAAAGTTATGCTTTTCACTAATATACAATTAAAGAGAAAATCGACTTTGAGTCTAGAACTAAGAAAGTGCAGTTGTCTAAATTTTTTCGGTTATATTAATTTGTTAATACTGTAATAACATGAAAATTTTACTTTAACGCAAATCAGTAAAAGTTATGTTTTCACTAATATACAATTAAAGAGAAAATCGACTTTGAGTCTAGAACTAAGAAAGTGCAGTTGTCTAAATTTTTTCGGTTATATTAATTTGTTAATACTGTAATAACATGAACATATTACTTTTAGGCAAATCAGTAAAAGTTATGTTTTTCAGTATAAGCGGTAGATTGTTCGAGCACTAATATACAATTAAAGAGAAAATCGATTTTGAGTCTAAAACTAAGTGCAATTTTGTAAATTTTTTCGGTTATATTAAATATAATACTGTAATAACATGAAAATTTTACTTTAACGTAAATCAGTAAAAGTTATGTTTTCACTAATATACAATTAGAGAGAAAATCGACTTTAAGTCTAAAACTAAAACGGTGCAGTTGTGTAAATTTTTTCGGTTATATTAATTTGTTAATACTGTAATAACATACAAATTTTACTTAAGCGCAACTCAATAAAAGTTATGTTTTTCAGTATAAGCGGTAGATATACAATTACAGAGCAAATCGACTTTGAGTCTAAAACTAATAAATTGCAAATATAAAATTTTTCGGTTATATTAATTTGTTAATACTGTAATAGCATGAACATCTTACTTTTACCCAAATCAGTAAAAGTTATGTTTTTCAGTATAAGCGGTAGATTGTTCAAGCATTAATATACAATTAAAGAGAAAATCGACTTTGAGTCTAAAACTAATAAATTGCAAATTTAAATTTTTTCGGTTATATTAATTTGTTAATAGTGTAATAATATGAAAATTTTACTTTAGCGCAAATCAGTAAAAGTTATGTTTTTCATTATAAGCAGTAGATTGTTCGAGCATTAACTAACAATTTAAGAGAAAATCGACTTTGAGTCTAAAACTAGGAAAGTGCAGTTGTGTTAATTTTTTCGGTTACATTAATTTGTTAATACTGTAATAACATGAAACTTTTACTTTAGCCCAAATCAGTAAAATTTATGTTTTTCAGTATAAGCGGTAGATTGTGCGAGCACTAATATACAATTAAAGAGAAAATCGACTTTGAGTCGAAAACTAAGAAAGTGCAATTTTTTAAATTTTTCGGTTATATTAATTTGTTAATACTGTAATAACATGAACATTTTACTTTTACGCAAATCAGTAAAAGTGATGTTTTTCAGTATATGCGGTAGATTGTTCGAGCACTAATATACAATTAAAGAGAAAATCGACTTTGAGTCGAAAACTAAGAAAGTGCAATTTTTTAAATTTTTCGGTTATATTAATTTGTTAATACTGTAATAACATGAACATTTTACTTTAGCGCAACTCAATAAAAGTTATGTTTTTCAGTATAAGCGGTAGATTGTTCGAGCACTAATATACAATTAAAGAGAAAATCGACTTTGAGGCGAAAACTAAGAAAGTGCAATTTTTTAAATTTTTCGGTTATATTAGTTTGTTAATACTGTAATAACATGAAAATTTTACTTTAACGCAAAGAAGTAAACGTTATGTTTCTCAGTATCAGCGGTACATTGTTCGAGCACTAATTTACAATTTAAGAGAAAATCGACTTTGAGTCTGAAACTAAAAAAGTGCAGTTGTGTAAATTTTTTCGGTTTTATTAATTTGTTAATACTGTAATAACATGAACATATTACTTTTACGCAAATCAGAAAAAGTGAATTGTTGGAGCACTAAAATAGAATTAAAGAGAAAATCGATTTTGAATCTAAAACTAAGTGCAATTTTGTAAATTTTTTCGGTTATATTAATATTATAATACTGTTATAACATGAAAATTTTACTTTAAGGCAAATCTGTAAAAGTTATGTTTTCACTAATATACAATTAGAGAGAAAATCGACTTTGAGTCTAAAACTAAGAAGGTGCAGTTGTTTAAATTTTTTCGGTTATAATAATTTGTTAATACTGTAATAACATAAAAATTTTACTTAAGCGCAAATCAGTAAAAGTTATGCTTTTCAGTATATGTGGTATATTGTTCGAGCACTAATATACAATTACAGAGAAAATCGACTTTGAGTCTAAAACTAAGAAATTGCAAATTTAAATTTTTTCGGTTATATTAATTTGTTAATACTGTAATAGAATGAACATCTTACTTTTACGCAAATCAGTAAAAGTTATGCTTTTCAGTATAAGCGGTAGATTGTTCTAGCACTAATATACAATTAAAGAGAAAATCGACTTTGAGTCTAAAACTAAGAAAGTGCAATTTTGTAAATTTTTTCTGTTATATTAATTTGTTAATACTGTAATAACATTAAAATTTTACTTTAACGCAAATCAGTAAAACTGGTGTTTTTCAGTATAAGCGGTAGATTGTCCGAGCACTAATATACAATTAAAGAGAAAATCGACTTTGAGTCTAAAACTAAGAAATTGCAAATTTTAATTATTTCGGTTATAATAGTTTCTTAATACTGTAATAGCATGAACATTTTACTTTTACGCAAATCAGTAAAGGTGATGTTTTTCAGTATAAGCGGTAGATAGTTCGAGCACTAATATACAATTAAAGAGAAAATCGACTTTGAGTCTAAAACTAAGAAAGTGCAATTTTGTAAATTTTTTCGGTTATATTAATTTGTTAATACTGTAATAACATTAAAATTTTACTTTAACGCAAATCAGTAAAACTGATGTTTTTCAGTATAAGCGGTAGATTGTTCGAGCACTAATATACAATTAAAGAGAAAATCGACTTTGTGTCTAAAACTAAGAAGGTGCAATTTTTTAAATTTTTCGGTTATATTAATTTGTTAATACTGTAATAACTTGAACATTTTACTTTTACGCAAATCAGAAAAAGTGAATTGTTGGAGCACTAAAATAGAATTAAAGAGAAAATCGATTTTGAATCTAAAACTAAGTGCAATTTTGTAAATTTTTTCGGTTATATTAATTTTATAATACTGTTATAACATGAAAATTTTACTTTAAGGCAAATCTGTAAAAGTTATGTTTTCACTAATATACAATTAGAGAGAAAATCGACTTTAAGTCTAAAACTAAAACGGTGCAGTTGTGTAAATTTTTTCGGTTATATTAATTTGTTAATACTGTAATAACATACAAATTTTACTTAAGCGCAACTCAATAAAAGTTATGTTTTTCAGTATAAGCGGTAGATATACAATTACAGAGCAAATCGACTTTGAGTCTAAAACTAATAAATTGCAAATATAAATTTTTTCGGTTATATTAATTTGTTAATACTGTAATAGCATGAACATCGTACTTTTACGCAAATTAGTAAAAGTTATGTTTTTCAGTATAAGCGGTAGATTGTTCGAGCAATAATATACAATTAAAGAGAAAATCGACTTTGAGTCTAAAACTAAGAAGGTGCAATTTTTTAAATTGTTTCGGTTATATTAATTTGTTAATACTGTAATAACATGAACATTTTACTTTTACGCAAATCAGTAAAAGTGAATTGTTGGAGCATTAATATACACTTACAGAGAAATTCGACTTTGAGTCTAAAACTAAGAAAGTGCAGTTGTGTAAATTTTTTCGGTTTTATTAATTTGTTAATACTGTAATAGAATGAACATCTTACTTTAGCGCAAATCAATAAAAGTTATGCTTTTCAGTATAAGCGGTAGATTGTTCGAGCACTAAATATAAATATACAATTACAGAGAAAATCGACTTTGAGTCTAAAACTAATAAATTGCAAATTTAAATTTTTTCGGTTATATTAATTTGTTAATACTGTAATAGCATGAACATCTTACTTTTACGCAAATCAGTAAAAGTTATGTTTTTCAGTATAAGCGGTAGATTGGTCGAGCATTAATATACAATTAAAGAGAAAATCGACTTTGAGTCTAAAACTAAGAAGGTGCAATTTTTTAATTTGTTTCGGTTATATTAATTTGTTAATACTGTAATAACATGAACATTTTACTTTTGCGCAAATCAGTAAAAGTGAATTGTTGGAGCATTAGTATATAATTAGAGAGAAAATCGACTTTGAGTCTAAAACTAAGAAAGTGCAGTTGTGTAAATTTTTTCGGTTTTATTAATTTGTTAATACTGTAATAACATGAACATATTACTTTTACGCAAATCAGTAAAAGTTATGTTTTTCAGTATAAGCGGTAGATTGTTCGAGCACTAATATACAATTAAAGAGGAAATCGATTTTGAGTCTAAAACTAAGTGCAATTTTGTAAATTTTTTCGGTTATATTAAATTTATATTACTGTAATAACATGAAAATTTTACTTTAACGTAAATCAGTAAAAGTTATGTTTTCACTAATATACAATTAGAGATAAAATCGACTTTGAGTCTAAAACTAAGAAAATGCAGTTGTGTAAATTTTTTCGGTTATATTAATTTGTTAATACTGTAATAACATACAAATTTTACTTTAGCGCAAATCAATAAAAGTTATGCTTTTCAGTATAAGCGGTAGATTGTTCGAGCACTAATATACAATTACAGAGAAAATCGACTTTGAGTCTAAAACTAATAAATTGCAAATTTAATTTTTTTCGGTTTGTTAATACTGTTATAGCATGAACATCTTACTTTAGCGCAAATCAGTAAAAGTTATGCTTTTCAGTATATGTGGTAGATTGTTCGAGCACTAATATACAATTACAGAGAAAATCGACTTTGAGTCTAAAACTAAGAAATTGCAAATTTAAATTTTTTCGGTTATATTAATTTGTTAATACTGTAATAACATGAACATTTTACTCTTACGCAAATCAGTAAAAGTTATGTTTTTCAGTATAAGCCTTAGATTGGTCGAGCATTAATATACAATTTAAGAGAAAATCGACTTTGATTTTAAAACTAAGAAAGTGCAATTTTGTAAATTTTTTCGGTTATATTAATTTGTTAATACTGTAATAATATGAACATTTTGCCTTTACGCAAAACAGTATAAGTGATGTTTTTCAGTATAAGCGGTAGATTGTTCGAGCACTAATATACAATTAAAGAGGAAATCGACTTTGAGTCTAAAACTAGGAAAGTGCAGTTATGTAAATTTTTTCGGTTATATTAATTTGTTAATACTGTAATAACATGAACATTTTACTTTTACGCAAATCAGTGAAAGTGAATTGTTGGAGCATTAATATACAATTAGAGAGAAAATCGACTTTGAGTCTAAAACTAAGAAAGTGCAGTTGTGTAAATTTTTTCGGTTTTATTAATTTGTTAATACTGTAATAACATGAACATATTACTTTTAAGCAAATCAGTAAAAGTTATGTTTTTCAGTATAAGCGGTAGATTGTTCGAGCACTAATATACAATTAAAGAGGAAATCGATTTTGAGTCTAAAACTAAGTGCAATTTTGTAAATTTTTTCGGTTATATTAATTTTATAATACTGTAATAACATGAAAATTTTACTTTAACGTAAATCAGTAAAAACTATGTTTTCACAAATAAACAATTACAAAGAAAATCGACTTTAAGTCTAAAACTAAAACGGTGCAGTTGTGTAAATTTTTTCGGCTATATTATTTTTGTTAATACTGTAATAACATACAAATGTTACTTTAGCGCAAATCAATAAAAGTTATGCTTTTCAGTATAAGCGGTAGATTGTTCGAGCACTAAATATAAATATACAATTACAGAGAAAATCGACTTTGAGTCTAAAACTAATAAATTGCAAATTTAAATTTTTTCGGTTATATTAATTTGTTAATACTGTAATAGCATGAACATCTTACTTTTACGCAAATCAGTAAAAGTTAAGTTTTTCAGTATAAGCGGTAGATTGGTCGAGCATTAATATACAATTAAAGAGAAAATCGACTTTGAGTCTAAAACTAAGAAGGCGCAATTTTTTAAATTTTTCGGTTATATTAATTTGTTAATACTGTAATAACTTGAACATTTTACTTTTACGCAAATCAGAAAAAGTGAATTGTTGGAGCACTAATATACAATTAAAGAGAAAATCGATTTTGAATCTAAAACTAAGTGCAATTTTGTAAATTTTTTCGGTTATATTAATTTTATAATACTGTAATAACATGAAAATTTTACTTTAACGCAAATCTGTAAAAGTTATGTTTTCACTAATATACAATTAGAGAGAAAATCGACTTTGAGTCTAAAACTAAGAAGGTGCAGTTGTGTAAATTTTTTCGGTTATATTAATTTGTTAATACTGTAATAACATAAAAATTTTACTTTAGCGCAAATCAGTAAAAGTTATGCTTTTCAGTATATGTGGTAGATTGTTCGAGCACTAATATACAATTACAGAGAAAATCGACTTTGAGTCTAAAATTAAGAAAGTGCAAATTTAAATTTTTTCGGTTATATTAATTTGTTAATACTGTAATAGCATGAACATCTTACTTTTACGCAAATCAGTAAAAGTTATGTTTTTCAGTATAAGCGGTAGATTGTTCGAGCAATAATATACAATTAAAGAGAAAATCGACTTTGAGTCTAAAACTAAGAAGGTGCAATTTTTTAAATTGTTTCGGTTATATTTATTTGTTAATACTGTAATAACATGAACATTTTACTTTTACGCAAATCAGTAAAAGTGAATTGTTGGAGCATTAATATACAATTACAGAGAAATTCGACTTTGAGTCTAAAACTAAGAAAGTGCAGTTGTGTAAATTTTTTCGGTTTTATTAATTTGTTAATACTGTAATAACATGAACATATTACTTTTAGGCAAATCAGTAAAAGTTATGTTTTTCAGTATAAGCGGTAGATTGTTCGAGCACTAATATACAATTAAAGAGAAAATCGATTTTGAGTCTAAAACTAAGTGCAATTTTGTAAATTTTTTCGGTTATATTAAATTTATAATACTGTAATAACATGAAAATTTTACTTTAACGTAAATCAATAAAAGTTATGTTTTCACTAATATACAATTAGAGAGAAAATCGAATTTAAGTCTAAAACTAAAACGGTGCAGTTGTGTAAATTTTTTCGGTTATATTAATTTGTTAATACTGTAATAACATACAAATTTTACTTAAGCGCAACTCAATAAAAGTTATGTTTTTCAGTATAAGCGGTAGATATACAATTACAGAGCAAATCGACTTTGAGTCTAAAACTAATAAATTGCAAATATAAATTTTTTCGGTTATATTAATTTGTTAATACTGTAATAGCATGAACATCTTACTTTTACGCAAATCAGTAAAAGTTATGTTTTTCAGTATAAGCGGTAGATTGTTCAAGCATTAATATACAATTAAAGAGAAAATCGACTTTGAGTCTAAAACAAATAAATTGCAAATTTAAATTTTTTCGGTTATATTAATTTGTTAATAGTGTAATAATATGAAAATTTTACTTTAGCGCAAATCAGTAAAAGTTATGTTTTTCATTATAAGCAGTAGATTGTTCGAGCATTAACTAACAATTTAAGAGAAAATCGACTTTGAGTCTAAAACTAGGAAAGTGCAGTTGTGTTAATTTTTTCGGTTACATTAATTTGTTAATACTGTAATAACATGAAACTTTTACTTTAGCCCAAATCAGTAAAATTTATGTTTTTCAGTATAAGCGGTAGATTGTTCGAGCACTAATATACAATTAAAGAGAAAATCGACTTTGAGTCGAAAACTAAGAAAGTGCAATTTTTTAAATTTTTCGGTTATATTAATTTGTTAATACTGTAATAACATGAACATTTTACTTTTACGCAAATCAGTAAAAGTGAATTGTTGGAGCATTAATATACAATTAGAGAGAAAATCGACTTTGAGTCTAAAACTAAGAAAGTGCAGTTGTGTAAATTTTTTCGGTTTTATTAATTTGTTAATACTGTAATAACATGAACATATTACTTTTAGGCAAATCAGTAAAAGTTATGTTTTTCAGTATAAGCGGTAGATTGTTCGAGCACTAATATACAATTAAAGAGAAAATCGATTTTGAGTCTAAAACTAAGTGCAATTTTGTAAATTTTTTCGGTTATATTAAATATAATACTGTAATAACATGAAAATTTTACTTTAACGTAAATCAGTAAAAGTTATGTTTTCACTAATATACAATTAGAGAGAAAATCGACTTTAAGGCTAAAACTAAAACGGTGCAGTTGTGTAAATTTTTTCGGTTATATTAATTTGTTAATACTGTAATAACATACAAATTTTACTTAAGCGCAACTCAATAAAAGTTATGTTTTTCAGTATAAGCGGTAGATATACAATTACAGAGCAAATCGACTTTGAGTCTAAAACTAATAAATTGCAAATATAAATTTTTTCGGTTATATTAATTTGTTAATACTGTAATAGCATGAACATCTTACTTTTACCCAAATCAGTAAAAGTTATGTTTTTCAGTATAAGCGGTAGATTGTTCAAGCATTAATATACAATTAAAGAGAAAATCGACTTTGAGTCTAAAACTAATAAATTGCAAATTTAAATTTTTTCGGTTATACTAATTTGTTAATAGTGTAATAATATGAAAATTTTACTTTAGCGCAAATCAGTAAAAGTTATGTTTTTCATTATAAGCAGTAGATTGTTCGAGCATTAACTAACAATTTAAGAGAAAATCGACTTTGAGTCTAAAACTAGGAAAGTGCAGTTGTGTTAATTTTTTCGGTTACATTAATTTGTTAATACTGTAATAACATGAAACTTTTACTTTAGCCCAAATCAGTAAAATTTATGTTTTTCAGTATAAGCGGTAGATTGTGCGAGCACTAATATACAATTAAAGAGAAAATCGACTTTGAGTCGAAAACTAAGAAAGTGCAATTTTTTAAATTTTTCGGTTATATTAATTTGTTAATACTGTAATAACATGAACATTTTACTTTTACGCAAATCAGTAAAAGTGATGTTTTTCAGTATATGCGGTAGATTGTTCGAGCACTAATATACAATTAAAGAGAAAATCGACTTTGAGTCGAAAACTAAGAAAGTGCAATTTTTTAAATTTTTCGGTTATATTAATTTGTTAATACTGTAATAACATGAACATTTTACTTTAGCGCAACTCAATAAAAGTTATGTTTTTCAGTATAAGCGGTAGATTGTTCGAGCACTAATATACAATAGAAGAGAAAATCGACTTTGAGTCGAAAACTAAGAAAGTGCAATTTTTTAAATTTTTCGGTTATATTAGTTTGTTAATACTGTAATAACATGAAAATTTTACTTTAACGCAAAGAAGTAAACGTTATGTTTCTCAGTATCAGCGGTACATTGTTCGAGCACTAATTTACAATTTAAGAGAAAATCGACTTTGAGTCTGAAACTAAAAAAGTGCAGTTGTGTAAATTTTTTCGGTTTTATTAATTTGTTAATACTGTAATAACATGAACATATTACTTTTACGCAAATCAGAAAAAGTGAATTGTTGGAGCACTAAAATAGAATTAAAGAGAAAATCGATTTTGAATCTAAAACTAAGTGCAATTTTGTAAATTTTTTCGGTTATATTAATTTTATAATACTGTTATAACATGAAAATTTTACTTTAAGGCAAATCTGTAAAAGTTATGTTTTCACTAATATACAATTAGAGAGAAAATCGACTTTGAGTCTAAAACTAAGAAGGTGCAGTTGTTTAAATTTTTTCGGTTATAATAATTTGTTAATACTGTAATAACATAAAAATTTTACTTAAGCGCAAATCAGTAAAAGTTATGCTTTTCAGTATATGTGGTATATTGTTCGAGCACTAATATACAATTACAGAGAAAATCGACTTTGAGTCTAAAACTAAGAAATTGCAAATTTAAATTTTTTCGGTTATATTAATTTGTTAATACTGTAATAGAATGAACATCTTACTTTTACGCAAATCAGTAAAAGTTATGCTTTTCAGTATAAGCGGTAGATTGTTCTAGCACTAATATACAATTAAAGAGAAAATCGACTTTGAGTCTAAAACTAAGAAAGTGCAATTTTGTAAATTTTTTCTGTTATATTAATTTGTTAATACTGTAATAACATTAAAATTTTACTTTAACGCAAATCAGTAAAACTGGTGTTTTTCAGTATAAGCGGTAGATTGTCCGAGCACTAATATACAATTAAAGAGAAAATCGACTTTGAGTCTAAAACTAAGAAATTGCAAATTTTAATTATTTCGGTTATAATAGTTTCTTAATACTGTAATAGCATGAACATTTTACTTTTACGCAAATCAGTAAAGGTGATGTTTTTCAGTATAAGCGGTAGATAGTTCGAGCACTAATATACAATTAAAGAGAAAATCGACTTTGAGTCTAAAACTAAGAAAGTGCAATTTTGTAAATTTTTTCGGTTATATTAATTTGTTAATACTGTAATAACATTAAAATTTTACTTTAACGCAAATCAGTAAAACTGATGTTTTTCAGTATAAGCGGTAGATTGTTCGAGCACTAATATACAATTAAAGAGAAAATCGACTTTGAGTCTAAAACTAAGAAGGTGCAATTTTTTAAATTTTTCGGTTATATTAATTTGTTAATACTGTAATAACTTGAACATTTTACTTTTACGCAAATCAGAAAAAGTGAATTGTTGGAGCACTAATATACAATTAAAGAGAAAATCGATTTTGAATCTAAAACTAAGTGCAATTTTGTAAATTTTTTCGGTTATATTAATTTTATAATACTGTAATAACATGAAAATTTTACTTTAACGCAAATCTGTAAAAGTTATGTTTTCACTAATATACAATTAGAGAGAAAATCGACTTTGAGTCTAAAACTAAGAAGGTGCAATTTTTTAAATTTTTCGGTTATATTAATTTGTTAATACTGTAATAACATGAACATTTTACTTTTACGCAAATCAGTAAAAGTGATGTTTTTCAGTATATGTGGTAGATTGTTCGAGTACTAATATACAATTACAGAGAAAATCGACTTTGAGTCTAAAACTAAGAAAGTGCAGTTGTGTAAATTTTTTCGGTTTTATTAATTTGTTAATAGTGTAATAATATGAAAATTTTACTTTAGCGCAAATCAGTAAAAGTTATGTTTTTCAGTATAAGCGGTAGATTGGTCGAGCATTAATATACAATTAAAGAGCAAATCGACTTTGAGTCTAAAACTAAGAAGGTGCAATTTTTTAAATTTTTCGGTTATATTAATTTGTTAATACTGTAATAACTTGAACATTTTACTTTTACGCAAATCAGAAAAAGTGAATTGTTGGAGCACTAATATACAATTAAAGAGAAAATCGATTTTGAATCTAAAACTAAGTGCAATTTTGTAAATTTTTTCGGTTATATTAATTTTATAATACTGTAATAACATGAAAATTTTACTTTAACGCAAATCTGTAAAAGTTATGTTTTCACTAATATACAATTAGAGAGAAAATCGACTTTGAGTCTAAAACTAAGAAGGTGCAATTTTTTAAATTTTTCGGTTATATTAATTTGTTAATACTGTAATAACATGAACATTTTACTTTTACGCAAATCAGTAAAAGTGATGTTTTTCAGTATATGTGGTAGATTGTTCGAGCACTAATATACAATTACAGAGAAAATCGACTTTGAGTCTAAAACTAAGAAATTGCAAATTTAAATTTTTTCGGTTATATTAATTTGTTAATAGTGTAATAATATGAAAATTTTACTTTAGCGCAAATCAGTAAAAGTTATGTTTTTCATTATAAGCAGTAGATTGTTCGAGCATTAACTAACAATTTAAGAGAAAATCGACTTTGAGTCTAAAACTAGGAAAGTGCAGTTGTGTTAATTTTTTCGGTTACATTAATTTGTTAATACTGTAATAACATGAAACTTTTACTTTAGCTCAAATCAGTAAAATTTATGTTTTTCAGTATAAGCGGTAGATTGTGCGAGCACTAATATACAATTAAAGAGAAAATCGACTTTGAGTCGAAAACTAAGAAAGTGCAATTTTTTAAATTTTTCGGTTATATTAATTTGTTAATACTGTAATAACATGAACATTTTACTTTTACGCAAATCAGTAAAAGTGATGTTTTTCAGTATATGCGGTAGATTGTTCGAGCACTAATATACAATTAAAGAGAAAATCGACTTTGAGTCGAAAACTAAGAAAGTGCAATTTTTTAAATTTTTCGGTTATATTAATTTGTTAATACTGTAATAACATGAACATTTTACTTTAGCGCAACTCAATAAAAGTTATGTTTTTCAGTATAAGCGGTAGATTGTTCGAGCACTAATATACAATTAAAGAGAAAATCGACTTTGAGTCGAAAACTAAGAAAGTGCAATTTTTTTAATTTTTCGGTTATATTAGTTTGTTAATACTGTAATAACATGAAAATTTTACTTTAACGCAAAGAAGTAAAAGTTATGTTTCTCAGTATCAGCGGTAGATTGCTCGAGCACTAATATACAATTAAAGAGAAAATCGACTTTGAGTCTGAAACTAAAAAAGTGCAGTTGTGTAAATTTTTTCGGTTTTATTAATTTGTTAATACTGTAATAACATGAACATATTACTTTTACGCAAATCAGAAAAAGTGAATTGTTGGAGCACTAAAATACAATTAAAGAGAAAATCGATTTTGAATCTAAAACTAAGTGCAATTTTGTAAATTTTTTCGTATATATTAATTTTATAATACTGTTATAACATGAAAATTTTACTTTAAGGCAAATCTGTAAAAGTTATGTTTTCACTAATATACAATTAGAGAGAAAATCGACTTTGAGTCTAAAACTAAGAAGGTGCAGTTGTTTAAATTTTTTCGGTTATAATAATTTGTTAATACTGTAATAACATAAAAATTTTACTTAAGCGCAAATCAGTAAAAGTTATGCTTTTCAGTATATGTGGTATATTGTTCGAGCACTAATATACAATTACAGAGAAAATCGACTTTGAGTCTAAAACTAAGAAATTGCAAATTTAAATTTTTTCGGTTATATTAATTTGTTAATACTGTAATAGAATGAACATCTTACTTTTACGCAAATCAGTAAAAGTTATGCTTTTCAGTATAAGCGGTAGATTGTTCTAGCACTAATATACAATTACAGAGAAAATCGACTTTGAGTCTAAAACTAATAAATTGCAAATTTAAATTTTTTCGGTTATATTAATTTGTTAATACTGTAATAGCATGAACATCTTACTTCTACGCAAATCAGTAAAAGTTATGTTTTTCAGTATAAGCGGTAGATTGGTCGAGCATTAATATACAATTAACGAGCAAATCGACTTTGAGTCTAATACTAAGAAGGTGCAATTTTTTAAATTTTTCGGTTATATTAATTTGTTAATACTGTAATAACTTGAACATTTTACTTTTACGCAAATCTGTAAAAGTTATGTTTTCACTAATATACAATTAGAGAGAAAATCGACTTTGAGTCTAAAACTAAGAAGGTGCAGTTGTGTAAATTTTTTCGGTTATATTAATTTGTTAATACTGTAATAACATAAAAATTTTACTTTAGCGCAAATCAGTAAAAGTTATGCTTTTCAGTATATGTGGTAGATTGTTCGAGCACTAATATACAATTACAGAGAAAATCGACTTTGAGTCTAAAACTAAGAAATTGCAAATTTAAATTTTTTCGGTTATATTAATTTGTTAATACTGTAATAGCATGAACATCTTACTTTTACGCAAATCAGTAAAAGTTATGTTTTTCAGTATAAGCGGTAGATTGTTCGAGAATTAATATACAATTAAAGAGAAAATCGACTTTGAGTCTAAAACTAAGAAGGTGCAATTTTTTAAATTGTTTCGGTTATATTAATTTGTTAATACTGTAATAACATGAACATTTTACTTTTGCGCAAATCAGTAAAAGTGAATTGTTGGAGCATTAATATACAATTAGAGAGAAAATCGACTTTGAGTCTAAAACTAAGAAAGTACAGTTGTGTAAATTTTTTCGGTTTTATAAATTTGTTAATACTGTAATAACATGAACATATTACTTTTAGGCAAATCAGTAAAAGTTATGTTTTTCAGTATAAGCGGTAGATTGTTCGAGCACTAATATACAATTAAAGAGAAAATCGATTTTGAGTCTAAAACTAAGTGCAATTTTGTAAATTTTTTCGAATATATTAATTTTATAATACTGTAATAACATGAAAATTTTACTTTAACGTAAATCAGTAAAAGTTATGTTTTCAATAATATACAATTAGAGAGAAAATCGACTTTAAGTCTAAAACTTAAACGGTGCAGTTGTGTAAATTTTTTCGGTTATATTAATTTGTTAATACTGTAATAACATACAAATTTTACTTTAGCGCATATCAGTAAAAGTTATGCTTTTCAGTATAAGCGGTAGATTGTTCTAGCACTAATATACAATTACAGAGAAAATCGACTTTGAGTCTAAAACTAATAAACTGCAAATTTAAATTTTTTCGGTTATATTAATTTGTTAATACTGTAATAGCATGAACATCTTACTTTTACGCAAATCAGTAAAAGTTATGTTTTTCAGTATAAGCGGTAGATTGTTCGATCAATAATATACAATTAAAGAGAAAATCGACTTTGAGTCTAAAACTAAGAAGGTGCAATTTTTTAAATTGTTTCGGTTATATTAATTTGTTAATACTGTAATAACATGAACATTTTACTTTTGCGCAAATCAGTAAAAGTGAATTGTTGGAGCATTAAAATACAATTAGAGAGAAAATCGACTTTGAGTCTAAAACTAAGAAAGTGCAGTTGTGTAAATTTTTTCGGTTTTATTAATTTGTTAATACTGTAATAACATGAACATATTACTTTTAGGCAAATCAGTAAAAGTTATGTTTTTCAGTATAAGCGGTAGATTGTTCGAGCACTAATATACAATTAAAGAGAAAATCGATTTTGAGTCTAAAACTAAGTGCAATTTTGTAAATTTTTTCGGTTATATTAATTTTATAATACTGTAATAACATGAAAATTTTACTTTAACGTAAATCAGTAAAAGTTATGTTTTCAATAATATATAATTAGAGAGAAAATCGACTTTAAGTCTAAATCTAAAACGGTGCAGTTGTGTAAACTTTTTCGGTTATATTAATTTGTTAATACTGTAATAACATACAAATTTTACTTTAGCGCAAATCAGTAAAAGTTATGATTTTCAGTATATGCGTTAGATTGTTCGAGCACTAATATACAATTACAGAGAAAATCGACTTTGAGTCTAAAACTAAGAAATTGCAAATTTAAATTTTTTCGGTTATATTAACTTGTTAATACTGTAATAGCACGAACATCTTACTTTTACGCAAATCAGTAAAAGTTATGTTTTTCAGTATAAGCGGTAGATTGTTCGAGAATTAGTATACAATTAAAGAGAAAATCGATTTTGAGTCTAAAACTAAGTGCAATTTTGTAAATTGTTTCGGTTATATTAATTTGTTAATACTGTAATAACATGAACATTTTACTTTTACGCAAATCAGTAAAAGTGAATTGTTGGAGCATTAATATACAATTAGAGAGAAAATCGACTTTGAGTCTAAAACTAAGAAAGTGCAGTTGTGTAAATTTTTTCGGTTTTATTAATTTGTTAATACTGTAATAACATGAACATATTACTTTTAGGCAAATCAGTAAAAGTTATGTTTTTCAGTATAAGCGGTAGATTGTTCGAGCACTAATATACAATTAAAGAGAAAATCGATTTTGAGTCTAAAACTAAGTGCAATTTTGTAAATTTTTTCGGTTATATTAAATTTATAATACTGTAATAACATGAAAATTTTACTTTAACGTAAATCAGGAAAAGTTATGTTTTCACTAATATACAATTAGAGAGAAAATCGACTTTGAGTCGAAAACTAAGAAAGTGCAATTTTTTAAATTTTTCGGTTATATTAATTTGTTAATACTGTAATAACATGAACATTTTACTTTAGCGCAACTCAATAAAAGTTATGTTTTTCAGTATAAGCGGTAGATTGTTCGAGCACTAATATACAATTAAAGAGAAAATCGACTTTGAGTCGAAAACTAAGAAAGTGCAATTTTTTTAATTTTTCGGTTATATTAGTTTGTTAATACTGTAATAACATGAAAATTTTACTTTAACGCAAAGAAGTAAAAGTTATGTTTCTCAGTATCAGCGGTACATTGTTCGAGCACTAATTTACAATTTAAGAGAAAATCGACTTTGAGTCTAAAACTAAGTGCAATTTTGTAAATTTTTTCGGTTATATTAAATTTATAATACTGTAATAACATGAAAATTTTACTTTAACGTAAATCAGGAAAAGTTATGTTTTCACTAATATACAATTAGAGAGAAAATCGACTTTGAGTCGAAAACTAAGAAAGTGAAATTTTTTAAATTTTTCGGTTATATTAATTTGTTAATACTGTAATAACATGAACATTTTACTTTAGCGCAACTCAATAAAAGTTATGTTTTTCAGTATATGCGGTAGATTGTTCGAGCACTAATATACAATTAAAGAGAAAATCGACTTTGAGTCGAAAACTAAGAAAGTGCAATTTTTTAAATTTTTCGGTTATATTAATTTGTTAATACTGTAATAACATGAACATTTTACTTTAGCGCAACTCAATAAAAGTTATGTTTTTCAGTATAAGCGGTAGATTGTTCGAGCACTAATATACAATTAAAGAGAAAATCGACTTTGAGTCGAAAACTAAGAAAGTGCAATTTTTTTAATTTTTCGGTTATATTAGTTTGTTAATACTGTAATAACATGAAAATTTTACTTTAACGCAAAGAAGTAAAAGTTATGTTTCTCAGTATCAGCGGTACATTGTTCGAGCACAAATTACAATTTAAGAGAAAATCGACTTTGAGTCTAAAACTAAAAAAGTGCAGTTGTGTAAATTTTTTCGGTTTTATTAATTTGTTAATACTGTAATAACATGAACATATTACTTTTACGCAAATCAGAAAAAGTGAATTGTTGGAGCACTAAAATACAATTAAAGAGAAAATCGATTTTGAATCTAAAACTAAGTGCAATTTTGTAAATTTTTTCGGTTATATTAATTTTATAATACTGTAATAACATGAAAATTTTACTTTAACGCAAATCTGTAAAAGTTATGTTTTCACTAATATACAATTAGAGAGAAAATCGACTTTGAGTCTAAAACTAAGAAGGTGCAATTTTTTAAATTGTTTCGGTTATATTAATTTGTTAATACTGTAATAACATGAACATTTTACTTTTACGCAAATCAGTAAAAGTGAATTGTTGGAGCATTAATATACAATTAGAGAGAAAATCGACTTTGAGTCTAAAACTAAGAAAGTGCAGTTGCGTAAATTTTTTCGGTTTTATTAATTTGTTAATACTGTAATAACATGAACATATTACTTTTAGGCAAATCAGTAAAAGTTATGTTTTTCAGTATAAGCGGTAGATTGTTCGAGCACTAATATACAATTAAAGAGAAAATCGATTTTGAGTCTAAAACTAAGTGCAATTTTGTAAATTTTTTCGGTTATATTAAATTTATAATACTGTAATAACATGAAAATTTTACTTTAACGTAAATCAGGAAAAGTTATGTTTTCACTAATATACAATTAGAGAGAAAATCGACTTTGAGTCGAAAACTAAGAAAGTGAAATTTTTTAAATTTTTCGGTTATATTAATTTGTTAATACTGTAATAACATGAACATTTTACTTTAGCGCAACTCAATAAAAGTTATGTTTTTCAGTATATGCGGTAGATTGTTCGAGCACTAATATACAATTAAAGAGAAAATCGACTTTGAGTCGAAAACTAAGAAAGTGCAATTTTTTAAATTTTTCGGTTATATTAATTTGTTAATACTGTAATAACATGAACATTTTACTTTAGCGCAACTCAATAAAAGTTATGTTTTTCAGTATAAGCGGTAGATTGTTCGAGCACTAATATACAATTAAGGAGAAAATCGACTTTGAGTCGAAAACTAAGAAAGTGCAATTTTTTTAATTTTTCGGTTATATTAGTTTGTTAATACTGTAATAACATGAAAATTTTACTTTAACGCAAAGAAGTAAAAGTTATGTTTCTCAGTATCAGCGGTACATTGTTCGAGCACTAATTTACAATTTAAGAGAAAATCGACTTTGAGTCTGAAACTAAAAAAGTGCAGTTGTGTAAATTTTTTCGGTTTTATTAATTTATTAATACTGTAATAACATGAACATATTACTTTTACGCAAATCAGAAAAAGTGAATTGTTGGAGCACTAAAATACAATTAAAGAGAAAATCGATTTTGAATCTAAAACTAAGTGCAATTTTGTAAATTTTTTCGGTTATATTAATTTTATAATACTGTTATAACATGAAAATTTTACTTTAAGGCAAATCTGTAAAAGTTATGTTTTCACTAATATACAATTAGAGAGAAAATCGACTTTGAGTCTAAAACTAAGAAGGTGCAGTTGTTTAAATTTTTTCGGTTATAATAATTTGTTAATACTGTAATAACATAAAAATTTTACTTAAGCGCAAATCAGTAAAAGTTATGCTTTTCAGTATATGTGGTATATTGTTCGAGCACTAATATACAATTACAGAGAAAATCGACTTTGAGTCTAAAACTAAGAAATTGCAAATTTAAATTTTTTCGAATATATTAATTTGTTAATACTGTAATAGAATGAACATCTTACTTTTACGCAAATCAGTAAAAGTTATGCTTTTCAGTATAAGCGGTAGATTGTTCTAGCACTAATATACAATTACAGAGAAAATCGACTTTGAGTCTAAAACTAAGAAATTGCAAATTTAAATTTTTTCGAATATATTAATTTTATAATACTGTTATAACATGAAAATTTTACTTTAAGGCAAATCTGTAAAAGTTATGTTTTCACTAATATACAATTAGAGAGAAAATCGACTTTGAGTCTAAAACTAAGAAGGTGCAGTTGTTTAAATTTTTTCGGTTATAATAATTTGTTAATACTGTAATAACATAAAAATTTTACTTAAGCGCAAATCAGTAAAAGTTATGCTTTTCAGTATATGTGGTATATTGTTCGAGCACTAATATACAATTACAGAGAAAATCGACTTTGAGTCTAAAACTAAGAAATTGCAAATTTAAATTTTTTCGAATATATTAATTTGTTAATACTGTAATAGAATGAACATCTTACTTTTACGCAAATCAGTAAAAGTTATGTTTTTCAGTATAAGCGGTAGATTGGTCGAGCATTAATATACAATTAAAGAGCAAATCGACTTTGAGTCTAAAACTAAGAAGGTGCAATTTTTTAAATTTTTCGGTTATATTAATTTGTTAATACTGTAATAACTTGAACATTTTACTTTTACGCAAATCAGAAAAAGTGAATTGTTGGAGCACTAATATACAATTAAAGAGAAAATCGATTTTGAATCTAAAACTAAGTGCAATTTTGTAAATTTTTTCGGTTATATTAATTTTATAATACTGTAATAACATGAAAATTTTACTTTAACGCAAATCTGTAAAAGTTATGTTTTCACTAATATACAATTAGAGAGAAAATCGACTTTGAGTCTAAAACTAAGAAGGTGCAGTTGTGTAAATTTTTTCGGTTATATTAATTTGTTAATACTGTAATAACATAAAAATTTTACTTTAGCGCAAATCAGTAAAAGTTATGCTTTTCAGTATATGTGGTAGATTGTTCGAGCACTAATATACAATTACAGAGAAAATCGACTTTGAGTCTAAAACTAAGAAATTGCAAATTTAAATTTTTTCGGTTATATTAATTTGTTAATACTGTAATAGCACGAACATCTTACTTTTACGCAAATCAGTAAAAGTTATGTTTTTCAGTATAAGCGGTAGATTGTTCGAGAATTAATATACAATTAAAGAGAAAATCGACTTTGAGTCTAAAACTAAGAAGGTGCAATTTTTTAAATTGTTTCGGTTATATTAATTTGTTAATACTGTAATAACATGAACATTTTACTTTTGCGCAAATCAGTAAAAGTGAATTGTTGGAGCATTAATATACAATTAGAGAGAAAATCGACTTTGAGTCTAAAACTAAGAAAGTACAGTTGTGTAAATTTTTTCGGTTTTATAAATTTGTTAATACTGTAATAACATGAACATATTACTTTTAGGCAAATCAGTAAAAGTTATGTTTTTCAGTATAAGCGGTAGATTGTTCGAGCACTAATATACAATTAAAGAGAAAATCGATTTCGAGTCTAAAACTAAGTGCAATTTTGTAAATTTTTTCGAATATATTAATTTTATAATACTGTAATAACATGAAAATTTTACTTTAACGTAAATCAGTAAAAGTTATATTTTCAATAATATACAATTAGAGAGAAAATCGACTTTAAGTCTAAAACTAAAACGGTGCAGTTGTGTAAATTTTTTCGGTTATATTAATTTGTTAATACTGTAATAACATACAAATTTTACTTTAGCGCAAATCAGTAAAAGTTATGCTTTTCAGTATAAGCGGTAGATTGTTCTAGCACTAATATACAATTACAGAGAAAATCGACTTTGAGTCTAAAACTAATAAATTGCAAATTTAAATTTTTTCGGTTATATTAATTTGTTAATACTGTAATAGCATGAACATCTTACTTTTACGCAAATCAGTAAAAGTTATGTTTTTCAGTATAAGCGGTAGATTGTTCGAGAATTAGTATACAATTAAAGAGAAAGTCGACTTTGAGTCTAAAACTAAGAAGGTGCAATTTTTTAAATTGTTTCGGTTATATTAATTTGTTAATACTGTAATAACATACAAATTTTACTTAAGCGCAACTCAATAAAAGTTATGTTTTTCAGTATAAGCGGTAGATATACAATTACAGAGCAAATCGACTTTGAGTCTAAAACTAATAAATTGCAAATTTAAATTTTTTCGGTTATATTAATTTGTTAATACTGTAATAGCATGAACATCTTACTTTTACGCAAAACAGTATAAGTGATGTTTTTCAGTATAAGCGGTAGATTGTTCCAGCACTAATATACAATTAAAGAGGAAATCGACTTTAAGTCTAAAACTAAGAAGGTGCAATTTTTTAAATTGTTTCGGTTATATTAATTTGTTAACACTGTAATAACATACAAATTTTACTTAAGCGCAACTCAATACAAGTTATGTTTTTCAGTATAAGCGGTAGATATACAATTACAGAGCAAATCGACTTTGAGTCTAAAGCTAATAAATTGCAAATTTAAATTTTTTCGGTTATATTAATTTGTTAATAGTGTAATAATATGAAAATTTTACTTTAGCGCAAATCAGTAAAAGTTATGTTTTTCATTATAAGCAGTAGATTGTTCGAGCATTAACTAACAATTTAAGAGAAAATCGACTTTGAGTCTAAAACTAGGAAAGTGCAGTTGTGTTAATTTTTTCGGTTACATTAATTTGTTAATACTGTAATAACATGAAACTATTACTTTAGCCCAAATCAGTAAAATTTATGTTTTTCAGTATAAGCGGTAGATTGTTCGAGCACTAATATACAATTAAAGAGAAAATCGACTTTGAGTCGAAAACTAAGAAAGTGCAATTTTTTAAATTTTTCGGTTATATTAATTTGTTAATACTGTAATAACATGAACATTTTACTTTTACGCAAATCAGTAAAAGTGATGTTTTTCAGTATATGCGGTAGATTGTTCGAGCACTAATATACAATTAAAGAGAAAATCGACTTTGAGTCGAAAACTAAGAAAGTGCAATTTTTTAAATTTTTCGGTTATATTAATTTGTTAATACTGTAATAACATGAACATTTTACTTTAGCCCAAATCAGTAAAATTTATGTTTTTCAGTATAAGCGGTAGATTGTTCGAGCACTAATATACAATTAAAGAGAAAATCGACTTTGAGTCGAAAACTAAGAAAGTGCAATTTTTTTAATTTTTCGGTTATATTAGTTTGTTAATACTGTAATAACATGAAAATTTTACTTTAACGCAAAGAAGTAAAAGTTATGTTTCTCAGTATCAGCGGTACATTGTTCGAGCACTAATTTACAATTTAAGAGAAAATCGACTTTGAGTCTGAAACTAAAAAAGTGCAGTTGTGTAAATTTTTTCGGTTTTATTAATTTGTTAATACTGTAATAACATGAACATATTACTTTTACGCAAATCAGAAAAAGTGAATTGTTGGAGCACTAATATACAATTAAAGAGAAAATCGATTTTGAATCTAAAACTAAGTGCAATTTTGTAAATTTTTTCGGTTATATTAATTTTATAATACTGTAATAACATGAAAATTTTACTTTAACGCAAATCTGTAAAAGTTATGTTTTCACTAATATACAATTAGAGAGAAAATCGACTTTGAGTCTAAAACTAAGAAGGTGCAGTTGTTTAAATTTTTTCGGTTATATTAATTTGTTAATACTGTAATAACATAAAAATTTTACTTTAGCGCAAATCAGTAAAAGTTATGCTTTTCAGTATATGTGGTATATTGTTCGAGCACTAATATACAATTAAAGAGAAAATCGATTTTGAGTCTAAAACTAAGTGCAATTTTGTAAATTTTTTCGGTTATATTAATTTTATAATACTGTAATAACATGAAAATTTTACTTTAACGTAAATCAGTAAAAGCTATGTTTTCACAAATATACAATTAGAAAGAAAATCGACTTTAAGTCTAAAACTAAAACGGTGCAGTTGTGTAAATTTTTTCGGTTTTATTAATTTGTTAATACTGTAATAACATAAAAATTTTACTTTAGCGCAAATCAGTAAAAGTTATGCTTTTCAGTATTTGTGGTAGATTGTTCGAGCACTAATATACAATTACAGAGAAAATCGACTTTGAGTCTAAAACTATGAAATTGCAAATTTAAATTTTTTCGGTTATATTAATTTGTTAATACTGTAATAGCATGAACATCTTACTTTTACGCAAATCAGTAAAAGTTATGCTTTTCAGTATATGCGGTAGATTGTTCGAGCACTAATATACAATTAAAGAGAAAATCGACTTTGAGTCTAAAACTAAGAAGGTGCAAATTTTTAAATTGTTTCGGTTATATTAATTTGTTAATACTGTAATAACATGAACATTTTACTTTTACGCAAATTAGTAAAAGTTATGTTTTTCAGTATAAGCGGTAGATTGTTCGAGCATTAATATACAATTTAAGAGAAAATCGACTTTGATTTTAAAACTAAGAAAGTGCAATTTTGTAAATTTTTTCTTTATATTAATTTGTTAATACTGTAATAATATGAACATTTTGCCTTTACGCAAAACAGTATAAGTGATGTTTTTCAGTATAAGCGGTAGATTGTTCGAGCACTAATATACAATTAAAGAGGAAATCGACTTTGAGTCTAAAACTAGGAAAGTGCAATTATGTAAATTTTTTCGGTTATATTAATTTGTTAATACTGTAATAACATGAACATTTTACTTTTACGCAAATCAGTAAAAGTGAATTGTTGGAGCATTAATATACAATTAGAGAGAAAATCGATTTTGAGTCTAAAACTAAGAAAGTGCAGTTGTGTAAATTTTTTCGGTTTTATTAATTTGTTAATACTGTAATAACATGAACATATTACTTTTAAGCAAATCAGTAAAAGTTATGTTTTTCAGTATAAGCGGTAGATTGTTCGAGCACTAATATACAATTAAAGAGGAAATCGATTTTGAGTCTAAAACTAAGTGCAATTTTGTAAATTTTTTCGGTTATATTAATTTTATAATACTGTAATAACATGAAAATTTTACTTTAACGTAAATCAGTAAAAGTTATGTTTTCACAAATATACAATTAGGAAGAAAATCGACTTTAAGTCTAAAACTAAAACGGTGCAGTTGTGTAAATTTTTTCGGTTATATTAATTTGTTAATACTGTAATAACATACAAATTTTACTTTAGCGCAAATCAATAAAAGTTATGCTTTTCAGTATAAGCGGTAGATTGTTCGAGCACTAAATATAAAAAATATACAATTACAGAGAAAATCGACTTTGAGTCTAAAACTAATAAATTGCAAATTTAAATTTTTTCGGTTATATTAATTTGTTAGACCTGTAATAGCATGAACATCTTACTTTTACGCAAATCAGTAAAAGTTATGTTTTTCAGTATAAGCGGTAGATTGTTCGAGCATTAATATACAATTAAAGAGAAAATCGACTTTGAGTCTAAAACTAAGAAGGTGCAATTTTTTAAATTTTTCGGTTATATTAATTTGTTAATACTGTAATAGCATGAACATCTTACTTTTACGCAAAACAGTATACGTGATGTTTTTCAGTATAAGCGGTAGATTGTTCGAGCACTAATATACAATTAAAGAGGAAATCGACTTTGAGTCTAAAACTAAGAAGGTGCAATTTTTTAAATTGTTTCGGTTATATTAATTTGTTAATACTGTAATAACATACAAATTTTACTTAAGCGCAACTCAATAAAAGTTATGTTTTTCAGTGTAAGCGGTAGATATACAATTACAGAGCAAATCGACTTTGAGTCTAAAACTAATAAATTGCAAATTTAAATTTTTTCGGTTATATTAATTTGTTAATAGTGTAATAATATGAAAATTTTACTTTAGCGCAAATCAGTAAAAGTTATGTTTTTCATTATAAGCAGTAGATTGTTCGAGCATTAACTAACAATTTAAGAGAAAATCGACTTTGAGTCTAAAACTAGGAAAGTGCAGTTGTGTTAATTTTTTCGGTTACATTAATTTGTTAATACTGTAATAACATGAAACTTTTACTTTAGCCCAAATCAGTAAAATTTATGTTTTTCAGTATAAGCGGTAGATTGTTCGAGCACTAATATACAATTAAAGAGAAAATCGACTTTGAGTCGAAAACTAAGAAAGTGCAATTTTTTAAATTTTTTGGTTATATTAATTTGTTAATACTGTAATAACATGAACATTTTACTTTTACGCAGATCAGTAAAAGTGATGTTTTTCAGTATATGCGGTAGATTGTTCGAGCACTAATATACAATTAAAGAGAAAATCGACTTTGAGTCGAAAACTAAGAAAGTGCAATTTTTTAAATTTTTCGGTTATATTAATTTGTTAATACTGTAATAACATGAACATTTTACTTTAGCCCAAATCAGTAAAATTTATGTTTTTCAGTATAAGCGGTAGATTGTTCGAGCACTAATATACAATTAAAGAGAAAATCGACTTTGAGTCGAAAACTAAGAAAGTGCAATTTTTTAAATTTTTCGGTTATATTAGTTTGTTAATACTGTAATAACATGAAAATTTTACTTTAACGCAAAGAAGTAAAAGTTATGTTTCTCAGTATCAGCGGTACATTGTTCGAGCACTAATGTACAATTTAAGAGAAAATCGACTTTGAGTCTGAAACTAAGAAAGTGCAGTTGTGTAAATTTTTTCGGTGTTATTAATTTGTTAATACTGTAATAACATGAACATATTACTTTTACGCAAATCAGAAAAAGTTAATTGTTGGAGCACTAATATACAATTAAAGAGAAAATCGATTTTGAATCTAAAACTAAGTGCAATTTTGTAAATTTTTTCGGTTATATTAATTTTATAATACTGTAATAACATGAAAATATTACTTTAACGCAAATCTGTAAAAGTTATGTTTTCACTAATAAACAATTAGAGAGAAAATCGACTTTGAGTCTAAAACTAAGAAGGTGCAGTTGTTTAAATTTTTTCGGTTATATTAATTTGCTAATACTGTAATAACATAAAAATTTTACTTTAGCGCAAATCAGTAAAAGTTATGCTTTTCAGTATATGTGGTATATTGTCCGAGCACTAATATACAATTACAGAGAAAATCGACTTTGAGTCTAAAACTAAGAAATTGCAAATTTAAATTTTTTCGGTTATATTAATTTGTTAATACTGTAATAGCATGAACATCTTACTTTTACGCAAATCAGTAAAAGTTATGTTTTTCAGTATAAGCGGTAGATTGTTCGAGCATTAATATACAATTAAAGAGAAAATCGACTTTGAGTCTAAAACTAAGAAGGTGCAATTTTTTAAATTGTTTCGGTTATATTAATTTGTTAATACTGTAATAACATGAACATTTTACTTTTACGCAAATCAGTAAAAGTGAATTGTTGGAGCATTAATATACAATTAGAGAGAAAATCGTCTTTGAGTCTAAAACTAAGAAATTGCAAATTTAAATTTTTTCGGTTATATTAATTTGTTAATACTGTAATAACATGAACATCTTACTTTTACGCAAATCAGTAAAAGTTATGTTTTTCAGTATAAGCGGCAGATTGTTCGAGCATTAATATACAATTAAAGAGAAAATCGACTTTGAGTCTAAAACTAAGAAGGTGCAAATTTTTAAATTGTTTCGGTTATATTAATTTGTTAATACTGTAATAACATGAACATTTTACTTTTACGCAAATCAGTAAAAGTTATGTTTTTCGGTATAAGCGGTAGATTGTTCGAGCATTAATATACAATTTAAGAGAAAATCGAATTTGATTTTAAAACTAAGAAAGTGCAATTTGGTAAATTTTTTCGGTTATATTAATTTGTTAATACTGTAATAATATGAACATTTTGCCTTTACGCAAAACAGTATAAGTGATGTTTTTCAGTATAAGCGGTAGATTGTTCGAGCACTAATATACAATTAAAGAGGAAATCGACTTTGAGTCTAAAACTAGGAAAGTGCAGTTATGTAAATTTTTTCGGTTATATTAATTTGTAAATACTGTAATAACATGAACATTTTACTTTTACGCAATTCAGTAAAAGTGAATTGTTGGAGCATTAATATACAATTAGAGAGAAAATCGACTTTGAGTCTAAAACTAAGAAAGTGCAGTTGTGTAAATTTTTTCGGTTTTATTAATTTGTTAATACTGTAATAACATGAACATATTACTTTTAAGCAAATCAGTAAAAGTTATGTTTTTCAGTATAAGCGGTAGATTGTTCGAGCACTAATATACAATTAAAGAGGAAATCGATTTTGAGTCTAAAACTAAGTGCAATTTTGTAAATTTTTTCGGTTATATTAATTTTATAATACTGTAATAACATGAAAATTTTACTTTAACGTAAATCAGTAAAAGTTATGTTTTCACAAATATACAATTAGAAAGAAAATCGACTTTAAGTCTAAAACTAAAACGGTGCAGTTGTGTAAATTTTTTCGGTTATATTAATTTGTTAATACTGTAATAACATACAAATTTTACTTTAGCGCAAATCAATAAAAGTTATGCTTTTCAGTATAAGCGGTAGATTGTTCGAGCACTAAATATAAATATACAATTACAGAGAAAATCGACTTTGAGTCTAAAACTAATAAATTGCAAATTTAAATTTTTTCGGTTATATTAATTTGTTAATACTGTAATAGCATGAACATCTTACTTTTACGCAAATCAGTAAAAGTTATGTTTTTCAGTATAAGCGGTAGATTGTTCGAGCATTAATATACAATTAAAGAGAAAATCGACTTTGAGTCTAAAACTAAGAAGGTGCAATTTTTTAAATTTTTCGGTTATATTAATTTGTTAATACTGTAATAACTTGAACATTTTACTTTTACGCAAATCAGAAAAAGTGAATTGTTGGAGCACTAATATACAAATAAAGAGAAAATCGATTTTGAATCTAAAACTAAGTGCAATTTTGTAATTTTTATCGGTTATATTAATTTTATAATACTGTAATAACATGAAAATTTTACTTTAACGCAAATCTGTAAAAGTTATGTTTTCACTAATATACAATTATAGAGAAAATCGACTTTGAGTCTAAAACTAAGAAGGTGCAGTTGTGTAAATTTTTTCGGTTATATTAATTTGTTAATACTGATTGTTCGAGCACTAATATACAATTACAGAGAAAATCGACTTTGAGTCTAAAACTAAGAAATTGCAAATTTAAATTTTTTCGGTTATATTAATTTGTTAATACTGTAATGGCATGAACATCTTACTTTTACGCAAATCAGTAAAAGTTATGTTTTTCAGTATAAGCGGTAGATTGTTCGAGCATTAATATACAATTAAAGAGAAAATCGACTTTGAGTCTAAAACTAAGAAGGTGCAATTTTTTAAATTTTTCGGTTATATTAATTTGTTAATACTGTAATAGCATGAACATCTTACTTTTACGCAAAACAGTATAAGTGATGTTTTTCAGTATAAGCGGTAGATTGTTCGAGCACTAATATGCAATTAAAGAGGAAATCGACTTTGAGTCTAAAACTAAGAAGGTGCAATTTTTTGAATTGTTTCGGTTATATTAATTTGTTAATACTGTAATAACATACAAATTTTACTTAAGCGCAACTCAATAAAAGTTATGTTTTTCAGTGTAAGCGGTAGATATACAATTACAGAGCAAATCGACTTTGAGTCTAAAACTAATAAATTGCAAATTTAAATTTTTTCGGTTATATTAATTTGTTAATAGTGTAATAATATGAAAATTTTACTTTAGCGCAAATCAGTAAAAGTTATGTTTTTCATTATAAGCAGTAGATTGTTCGAGCATTAACTAACAATTTAAGAGAAAATCGACTTTGAGTCTAAAACTAGGAAAGTGCAGTTGTGTTAATTTTTTCGGTTACATTAATTTGTTAATACTGTAATAACATGAAACTTTTACTTTAGCCCAAATCAGTAAAATTTATGTTTTTCAGTATAAGCGGTAGATTGTTCGAGCACTAATATACAATTAAAGAGAAAATCGACTTTGAGTCTAAAACTAGGAAAGTGCAGTTGTGTTAATTTTTTCGGTTACATTAATTTGTTAATACTGTAATAACATGAAAATTTTACTTTAACGCAAAGAAGTAAAAGTTATGTTTCTCAGTATCAGCGGTACATTGTTCGAGCACTAATGTACAATTTAAGAGAAAATCGACTTTGAGTCTGAAACTAAGAAAGTGCAGTTGTGTAAATTTTTTCGGTTTTATTAATTTGTTAATACTGTAATAACATGAACACTTTTACGCAAATCAGAAAAAGTGAATTGTTGGAGCACTAATATACAATTAAAGAGAAAATCGATTTTGAATCTAAAACTAAGTGCAATTTTGTAAATTTTTTCGGTTATATTAATTTTATAATACTGTAATAACATGAAAATTTTACTTTAACGCAAATCTGTAAAAGTTATGTTTTCACTAATATACAATTAGAGAGAAAATCGACTTTAAGTCTAAAACTAAGAAGGTGCAGTTGTTTAAATTTTTTCGGTTATATTAATTTGTTAATACTGTAATAACATAAAAATTTTACTTTAGCGGAAATCAGTAAAAGTTATGCTTTTCAGTATATGTGGTATATTGTTCGAGCACTAATATACAATTACAGAGAAAATCGACTTTGAGTCTAAAACTAAGAAATTGCAAATTTAAATTTTTTCGGTTATATTAATTTGTTAATACTGTAATAGCATGAACATCTTACTTTTACGCAAATCAGTAAAAGTTATGTTTTTCAGTATAAGCGGTAGATTGTTCGAGCTCTAATATACAATTAAAGAGAAAATCGATTTTGAATCTAAAACTAAGTGCAATTTTGTAAATTTTTTCGGTTATATTAATTTTATAATACTGTAATAACATGAAAATTTTACTTTAACGCAAATCTGTAAAAGTTATGTTTTCACTAATATACAATTAGAGAGAAAATCGACTTTAAGTCTAAAACTAAGAAGGTGCAGTTGTTTAAATTTTTTCGGTTATATTAATTTGTCAATACTGTAATAACATAAAAAATTTACTTTAGCGCAAATCAGTAAAAGTTATGCTTTTCAGTATATGTGGTATATTGTTCGAGCACTAATATACAATTACAGAGAAAATCGACGTTGAGTCTAAAACTAAGAAATTGCAAATTTAAATTTTTTCGGTTATATTAATTTGTTAATACTGTAATAGCATGAACATCTTACTTTTACGCAAATCAGTAAAAGTTATGTTTTTCAGTATAAGCGGTAGATTGTTCGAGCATTAATATACAATTAAAGAGAAAATCGACTTTGAGTCTAAAACTAAGAAGGTGCAATTTTTTAAATTGTTTCGGTTATATTAATTTGTTAATACTGTAATAACATGAACATTTTACTTTTACGCAAATCAGTAAAAGTGAATTGTTGGAGCATTAATATACAATTAGAGAGAAAATCGACTTTGAGTCTAAAACTAAGAAATTGCAAATTTAAATTTTTTCGGTTATATTAATTTGTTAATACTGTAATAACATGAACATCTTACTTTTACGCAAATCAGTAAAAGTTATGTTTTTCAGTATAAGCGGTAGATTGTTCGAGCATTAATATACAATTACAGAGAAAATCGACTTTGAGTCTAAAACTAAGAAGGTGCAAATTTTTAAATTGTTTCGGTTATATTAATTTGTTAATACTGTAATAACATGAACATTTTACTTTTACGCAAATCAGTAAAAGTTATGTTTTTCGGTATAAGCGGTAGATTGTTCGAGCATTAATATACAATTTAAGAGAAAATCGAATTTGATTTTAAAACTAAGAAAGTGCAATTTTGTAAATTTTTTCGGTTATATTAATTTGTTAATACTGTAATAATATGAACATTTTGCCTTTACGCAAAACAGTGTAAGTGATGTTTTTCAGTATAAGCGGTAGATTGTTCGAGCACTAATATACAATTAAAGAGGAAATCGACTTTGAGTCTAAAACTAGGAAAGTGCAGTTATGTAAATTTTTTCGGTTATATTAATTTGTTAATACTGTAATAACATGAACATTTTACTTTTACGCAAATCAGTAAAAGTGAATTGTTGGAGCATTAATATACAATTAGAGAGAAAATCGACTTTGAGTCTAAAACTAAGAAAGTGCAGTTGTGTAAATTTTTTCGCTTTTATTAATTTGTTAATACTGTAATAACATGAACATATTACTTTTAAGCAAATCAGTGAAAGTTATGTTTTTCAGTATAAGCGGTAGATTGTTCGAGTACTAATATACAATTAAAGAGGAAATCGATTTTGAGTCTAAAACTAAGTGCAATTTTGTAAATTTTTTCGGTTATATTAATTTTATAATACTGTAATAACATGAAAATTTTACTTTAACGTAAATCAGTAAAAGTTATGTTTTCACAAATATACAATTAGAAAGAAAATCGACTTTAAGTCTAAAACTAAAACGGTGCAGTTGTGTAAATTTTTTCGGTTATATTAATTTGTTAATACTGTAATAACATACAAATTTTACTTTAGCGCAAATCAATAAAAGTTATGTTTTTCAGTATAAGCGGTAGATTGTTCGAGCACTAAATATAAATATACAATTACAGAGAAAATCGACTTTGAGTCTAAAACTAATAAATTGCAAATTTAAATTTTTTCGGTTATATTAATTTGTTAATACTGTAATAGCATGAACATCTTACTTTTACGCAAATCAGTAAAAGTTATGTTTTTCAGTATAAGCGGTAGATTGTTCGAGCATTAATATACAATTAAAGAGAAAATCGACTTTGAGTCTAAAACTAAGAAGGTGCAATTTTTTAAATTTTTCGGTTATATTAATTTGTTAATACTGTAATAACTTGAACATTTTACTTTTACGCAAATCAAAAAAAGTGAATTGTTGGAGCTCTAATATACAATTAAAGAGAAAATCGATTTTGAATCTAAAACTAAGTGCAATTTTGTAAATTTTTTCGGTTATATTAATTTTATAATACTGTAATAACATGAAAATTTTACTTTAACGCAAATCTGTAAAAGTTATGTTTTCACTAATATACAATTAGAGAGAAAATCGACTTTGAGTCTAAAACTAAGAAGGTGCAGTTGCTTAAATTTTTTCGGTTATATTAATTTGTTATAACTGTAATAACATAAAAATTTTACTTTAGCGCAAATCAGTAAAAGTTATGCTTTTCAGTATATGTGGTATATTGTTCGAGCACTAATATACAATTTCAGAGAAAATCGACTTTGAGTCTAAAACTAAGAAATTGCAAATTTAAATTTTTTCGGTTATATTAATTTGTTAATACTGTAATAGCATGAACATCTTACTTTTACGCAAATCAGTAAAAGTTATGTTTTTCAGTATAAGCGGTAGATTGTTCGAGCATTAATATACAATTACAGAGAAAATCGACTTTGAGTCTAAAACTAAGAAGGTGCAAATTTTTAAATTGTTTCGGTTATATTAATTTGTTAATACTGTAATAACATGAACATTTTACTTTTACGCAAATCAGTAAAAGTTATGTTTTTCGGTATAAGCGGTAGATTGTTCGAGCATTAATATACAATTTAAGAGAAAATCGAATTTGATTTTAAAACTAAGAAAGTGCAATTTTGTAAATTTTTTCGGTTATATTAATTTGTTAATACTGTAATAATATGAACATTTTGCCTTTACGCAAAACAGTATAAGTGATGTTTTTCAGTATAAGCGGTAGATTGTTCGAGCACTAATATACAATTAAAGAGGAAATCGACTTTGAGTCTAAAACTAGGAAAGTGCAGTTATGTAAATTTTTTCGGTTATATTAATTTGTTAATACTGTAATAACATGAACATTTTACTTTTACGCAAATCAGTAAAAGTGAATTGTTGGAGCATTAATATACAATTAGAGAGAAAATCGACTTTGAGTCTAAAACTAAGAAAGTGCAGTTGTGTAAATTTTTTCGCTTTTATTAATTTGTTAATACTGTAATAACATGAACATATTACTTTTAAGCAAATCAGTGAAAGTTATGTTTTTCAGTATAAGCGGTAGATTGTTCGAGTACTAATATACAATTAAAGAGGAAATCGATTTTGAGTCTAAAACTAAGTGCAATTTTGTAAATTTTTTCGGTTATATTAATTTTATAATACTGTAATAACATGAAAATTTTACTTTAACGTAAATCAGTAAAAGTTATGTTTTCACAAATATACAATTAGAAAGAAAATCGACTTTAAGTCTAAAACTAAAACGGTGCAGTTGTGTAAATTTTTTCGGTTATATTAATTTGTTAATACTGTAATAACATACAAATTTTACTTTAGCGCAAATCAATAAAAGTTATGTTTTTCAGTATAAGCGGTAGATTGTTCGAGCACTAAATATAAATATACAATTACAGAGAAAATCGACTTTGAGTCTAAAACTAATAAATTGCAAATTTAAATTTTTTCGGTTATATTAATTTTATAATACTGTAATAACATGAAAATTTTACTTTAACGCAAATCTGTAAAAGTTATGTTTTCACTAATATACAATTAGAGAGAAAATCGACTTTGAGTCTAAAACTAAGAAGGTGCAGTTGCTTAAATTTTTTCGGTTATATTAATTTGTTATAACTGTAATAACATAAAAATTTTACTTTAGCGCAAATCAGTAAAAGTTATGCTTTTCAGTATATGTGGTATATTGTTCGAGCACTAATATACAATTTCAGAGAAAATCGACTTTGAGTCTAAAACTAAGAAATTGCAAATTTAAATTTTTTCGGTTATATTAATTTGTTAATACTGTAATAGCATGAACATCTTACTTTTACGCAATTCAGTAAAAGTGAATTGTTGGAGCATTAATATACAATTAGAGAGAAAATCGACTTTGAGTCTAAAACTAAGAAAGTGCAGTTGTGTAAATTTTTTCGGTTTTATTAATTTGTTAATACTGTAATAACATGAACATATTACTTTTAAGCAAATCAGTAAAAGTTATGTTTTTCAGTATAAGCGGTAGATTGTTCGAGCACTAATATACAATTAAAGAGGAAATCGATTTTGAGTCTAAAACTAAGTGCAATTTTGTAAATTTTTTCGGTTATATTAATTTTATAATACTGTAATAACATGAAAATTTTACTTTAACGTAAATCAGTAAAAGTTATGTTTTCACAAATATACAATTAGAAAGAAAATCGACTTTAAGTCTAAAACTAAAACGGTGCAGTTGTGTAAATTTTTTCGGTTATATTAATTTGTTAATACTGTAATAACATACAAATTTTACTTTAGCGCAAATCAATAAAAGTTATGCTTTTCAGTATAAGCGGTAGATTGTTCGAGCACTAAATATAAATATACAATTACAGAGAAAATCGACTTTGAGTCTAAAACTAATAAATTGCAAATTTAAATTTTTTCGGTTATATTAATTTGTTAATACTGTAATAGCATGAACATCTTACTTTTACGCAAATCAGTAAAAGTTATGTTTTTCAGTATAAGCGGTAGATTGTTCGAGCATTAATATACAATTAAAGAGAAAATCGACTTTGAGTCTAAAACTAAGAAGGTGCAATTTTTTAAATTTTTCGGTTATATTAATTTGTTAATACTGTAATAACTTGAACATTTTACTTTTACGCAAATCAGAAAAAGTGAATTGTTGGAGCACTAATATACAAATAAAGAGAAAATCGATTTTGAATCTAAAACTAAGTGCAATTTTGTAATTTTTATCGGTTATATTAATTTTATAATACTGTAATAACATGAAAATTTTACTTTAACGCAAATCTGTAAAAGTTATGTTTTCACTAATATACAATTAGAGAGAAAATCGACTTTGAGTCTAAAACTAAGAAGGTGCAGTTGTGTAAATTTTTTCGGTTATATTAATTTGTTAATACTGATTGTTCGAGCACTAATATACAATTACAGAGAAAATCGACTTTGAGTCTAAAACTAAGAAATTGCAAATTTAAATTTTTTCGGTTATATTAATTTGTTAATACTGTAATGGCATGAACATCTTACTTTTACGCAAATCAGTAAAAGTTATGTTTTTCAGTATAAGCGGTAGATTGTTCGAGCATTAATATACAATTAAAGAGAAAATCGACTTTGAGTCTAAAACTAAGAAGGTGCAATTTTTTAAATTTTTCGGTTATATTAATTTGTTAATACTGTAATAGCATGAACATCTTACTTTTACGCAAAACAGTATAAGTGATGTTTTTCAGTATAAGCGGTAGATTGTTCGAGCACTAATATACAATTAAAGAGGAAATCGACTTTGAGTCTAAAACTAAGAAGGTGCAATTTTTTGAATTGTTTCGGTTATATTAATTTGTTAATACTGTAATAACATACAAATTTTACTTAAGCGCAACTCAATAAAAGTTATGTTTTTCAGTGTAAGCGGTAGATATACAATTACAGAGCAAATCGACTTTGAGTCTAAAACTAATAAATTGCAAATTTAAATTTTTTCGGTTATATTAATTTGTTAATAGTGTAATAATATGAAAATTTTACTTTAGCGCAAATCAGTAAAAGTTATGTTTTTCATTATAAGCAGTAGATTGTTCGAGCATTAACTAACAATTTAAGAGAAAATCGACTTTGAGTCTAAAACTAGGAAAGTGCAGTTGTGTTAATTTTTTCGGTTACATTAATTTGTTAATACTGTAATAACATGAAACTTTTACTTTAGCCCAAATCAGTAAAATTTATGTTTTTCAGTATAAGTGGTAGATTGTTCGAGCACTAATATACAATTAAAGAGAAAATCGACTTTGAGTCGAAAACTAAGAAAGTGCAATTTTTTACATTTTTTGGTTATATTAATTTGTTAATACTGTAATAACATGAACATTTTACTTTTACGCAGATCAGTAAAAGTGATGTTTTTCAGTATATGCGGTAGATTGTTCGAGCACTAATATACAATTAAAGAGAAAATCGACTTTGAGTCGAAAACTAAGAAAGTGCAATTTTTCGGTTATATTAGTTTGTTAATACTGTAATAACATGAACATTTTACTTTAGCCCAAATCAGTAAAATTTATGTTTTTCAGTATAAGCGGTAGATTGTTCGAGCACTAATATACAATTAAAGAGAAAATCGACTTTCAGTCGAAAACTAAGAAAGTGCAATTTTTTAAATTTTTCGGTTATATTCGTTTGTTAATACTGTAATAACATGAAAATTTTACTTTAACGCAAAGAAGTAAAAGTTATGTTTCTCAGTATCAGCGGTACATTGTTCGAGCACTAATGTACAATTTAAGAGAAAATCGACTTTGAGTCTGAAACTAAGAAAGTGCAGTTGTGTAAATTTTTTCGGTTTTATTAATTTGTTAATACTGTAATAACATGAACACTTTTACGCAAATCAGAAAAAGTGAATTGTTGGAGCACTAATATACAATTAAAGAGAAAATCGATTTTGAATCTAAAACTAAGTGCAATTTTGTAAATTTTTTCGGTTATATTAATTTTATAATACTGTAATAACATGAAAATTTTACTTTAACGCAAATCTGTAAAAGTTATGTTTTCACTAATATACAATTAGAGAGAAAATCGACTTTAAGTCTAAAACTAAGAAGGTGCAGTTGTTTAAATTTTTTCGGTTATATTAATTTGTTAATACTGTAATAACATAAAAATTTTTTTTTAGCGCAAATCAGTAAAAGTTATGCTTTTCAGTATATGTGGTATATTGTTCGAGCACTAATATACAATTACAGAGAAAATCGACTTTGAGTCTAAAACTAAGAAATTGCAAATTTAAATTTTTTCGGTTATATTAATTTGTTAATACTGTAATAGCATGAACATCTTACTTTTACGCAAATCAGTAAAAGTTATGTTTTTCAGTATAAGCGGTAGATTGTTCGAGCTCTAATATACAATTAAAGAGAAAATCGATTTTGAATCTAAAACTAAGTGCAATTTTGTAAATTTTTTCGGTTATATTAATTTTATAATACTGTAATAACATGAAAATTTTACTTTAACGCAAATCTGTAAAAGTTATGTTTTCACTAATATACAATTAGAGAGAAAATCGACTTTAAGTCTAAAACTAAGAAGGTGCAGTTGTTTAAATTTTTTCGGTTATATTAATTTGTTAATACTGTAATAACATAAAAAATTTACTTTAGCGCAAATCAGTAAAAGTTATGCTTTTCAGTATATGTGGTATATTGTTCGAGCACTAAATATAAATATACAATTACAGAGAAAATCGACTTTGAGTCTAAAACTAAGAAATTGCAAATTTAAATTTTTTCGGTTATATTAATTTGTTAATACTGTAATAGCATGAACATCTTACTTTTACGCAAATCAGTAAAAGTTATGTTTTTCAGTATAAGCGGTAGATTGTTCGAGCATTAATATACAATTAAAGAGAAAATCGACTTTGAGTCTAAAACTAAGATGGTGCAATTTTTTAAATTGTTTCGGTTATATTAATTTGTTAATACTGTAATAACATGAACATTTTACTTTTACGCAAATCAGTAAAAGTGAATTGTTGGAGCATTAATATACAATTAGAGAGAAAATCGACTTTGAGTCTAAAACTAAGAAATTGCAAATTTAAATTTTTTCGGTTATATTAATTTGTTAATACTGTAATAACATGAACATCTTACTTTTACGCAAATCAGTAAAAGTTATGTTTTTCAGTATAAGCGGTAGATTGTTCGAGCATTAATATACAATTACAGAGAAAATCGACTTTGAGTCTAAAACTAAGAAGGTGCAAATTTTTAAATTGTTTCGGTTATATTAATTTGTTAATACTGTAATAACATGAACATTTTACTTTTACGCAAATCAGTAAAAGTTATGTTTTTCGGTATAAGCGGTAGATTGTTCGAGCATTAATATACAATTTAAGAGAAAATCGAATTTGATTTTAAAACTAAGAAAGTGCAATTTTGTAAATTTTTTCGGTTATATTAATTTGTTAATACTGTAATAATATGAACATTTTGCCTTTACGCAAAACAGTATAAGTGATGTTTTTCAGTATAAGCGGTAGATTGTTCGAGCACTAATATACAATTAAAGAGGAAATCGACTTTGAGTCTAAAACTAGGAAAGTGCAGTTATGTAAATTTTTTCGGTTATATTAATTTGTTAATACTGTAATAACATGAACATTTTACTTTTACGCAAATCAGTAAAAGTGAATTGTTGGAGCATTAATATACAATTAGAGAGAAAATCGACTTTGAGTCTAAAACTAAGAAAGTGCAGTTGTGTAAATTTTTTCGCTTTTATTAATTTGTTAATACTGTAATAACATGAACATATTACTTTTAAGCAAATCAGTGAAAGTTATGTTTTTCAGTATAAGCGGTAGATTGTTCGAGTACTAATATACAATTAAAGGGGAAATCGATTTTGAGTCTAAAACTAAGTGCAATTTTGTAAATTTTTTCGGTTATATTAATTTTATAATACTGTAATAACATGAAAATTTTACTTTAACGTAAATCAGTAAAAGTTATGTTTTCACAAATATACAATTAGAAAGAAAATCGACTTTAAGTCTAAAACTAAAACGGTGCAGTTGTGTAAATTTTTTCGGTTATATTAATTTGTTAATACTGTAATAACATACAAATTTTACTTTAGCGCAAATCAATAAAAGTTATGTTTTTCAGTATAAGCGGTAGATTGTTCGAGCACTAAATATAAATATACAATTACAGAGAAAATCGACTTTGAGTCTAAAACTAATAAATTGCAAATTTAAATTTTTTCGGTTATATTAATTTGTTAATACTGTAATAGCATGAACATCTTACTTTTACGCAAATCAGTAAAAGTTATGTTTTTCAGTATAAGCGGTAGATTGTTCGAGCATTAATATACAATTAAAGAGAAAATCGACTTTGAGTCTAAAACTAAGAAGGTGCAATTTTTTAAATTTTTCGGTTATATTAATTTGTTAATACTGTAATAACTTGAACATTTTACTTTTACGCAAATCAAAAAAAGTGAATTGTTGGAGCTCTAATATACAATTAAAGAGAAAATCGATTTTGAATCTAAAACTAAGTGCAATTTTGTAAATTTTTTCGGTTATATTAATTTTATAATACTGTAATAACATGAAAATTTTACTTTAACGCAAATCTGTAAAAGTTATGTTTTCACTAATATACAATTAGAGAGAAAATCGACTTTGAGTCTAAAACTAAGAAGGTGCAGTTGCTTAAATTTTTTCGGTTATATTAATTTGTTATAACTGTAATAACATAAAAATTTTACTTTAGCGCAAATCAGTAAAAGTTATGCTTTTCAGTATATGTGGTATATTGTTCGAGCACTAATATACAATTTCAGAGAAAATCGACTTTGAGTCTAAAACTAAGAAATTGCAAATTTAAATTTTTTCGGTTATATTAATTTGTTAATACTGTAATAGCATGAACATCTTACTTTTACGCAAATCAGTTAAATTTATGTTTTTCAGTATAAGCGGTAGATTGTTCGAGCATTAATATACAATTAAAGAGAAAATCGACTTTGAGTCTAAAACTAAGAAGGTGCAATTTTTTAAATTGTTTCGGTTATATTAATTTGTTAATACTGTAATAACATGAACATTTTACTTTTGCGCAAATCAGTAAAAGTGAATTGTTGGAGCATTAATATACAATTAGAGAGAAAATCGACTTTGAGTCTAAAACTAAGAAGGTGCAATTTTTTAAATTTTTCGGTTATATTAATTTGTTAATACTGTAATAACTTGAACATTTTACTTTTACGCAAATCAGAAAAAGTGAATTGTTGGAGCTCTAATATACAATTAAAGAGAAAATCGATTTTGAATCTAAAACTAAGTGCAATTTTGTAAATTTTTTCGGTTATATTAATTTTATAATACTGTAATAACATGAAAATTTTACTTTAACGCAAATCTGTAAAAGTTATGTTTTCACTAATATACAATTAGAGAGAAAATCGACTTTGAGTCTAAAACTAAGAAGGTGCAGTTGCTTAAATTTTTTCGGTTATATTAATTTGTTATAACTGTAATAACATAAAAATTTTACTTTAGCGCAAATCAGTAAAAGTTATGCTTTTCAGTATATGTGGTATATTGTTCGAGCACTAATATACAATTTCAGAGAAAATCGACTTTGAGTCTAAAACTAAGAAATTGCAAATTTAAATTTTTTCGGTTATATTAATTTGTTAATACTGTAATAGCATGAACATCTTACTTTTACGCAAATCAGTTAAAGTTATGTTTTTCAGTATAAGCGGTAGATTGTTCGAGCATTAATATACAATTAAAGAGAAAATCGACTTTGAGTCTAAAACTAAGAAGGTGCAATTTTTTAAATTGTTTCGGTTATATTAATTTGTTAATACTGTAATAACATGAACATTTTACTTTTGCGCTAATCAGTAAAAGTGAATTGTTGGAGCATTAATATACAATTAGAGAGAAAATCGACTTTGAGTCTAAAACTAAGAAAGTGCAGTTGTGTAAATTTTTTCGGTTTTATTAATTTGTTAATACTGTAATAACATGAACATATTACTTTTAGGCAAATCAGTAAAAGTTATGTTTTTCAGTATAAGCGGTAGATTGTTCGAGCACTAATATACAATTAAAGAGAAAATCGATTTTGAGTCTAAAACTAAGTGCAATTTTGTAAATTTTTTCGGTTATATTAATTTTATAATACTGTAATAACATGAAAATTTTACTTTAACGTAAATCAGTAAAAGTTATGTTTTCACAAATATACAATTAGGAAGAAAATCGACTTTAAGTCTAAAACTAAAAAGGTGCAGTTGTGTAAATTTTTTCGGTTATATTAATTTGTTAATACTGTAATAACATAAAAATTTTACTTTAGCGCAAATCAGTAAAAGTTATGCTTTTCAGTATATGTGGTAGATTGTTCGAGCACTAAATTACAATTACAGAGAAAATCGACTTTGAGTCTAAAACTAAGATATTGCAAATTTAAATTTTTTCGGTTATTTTAATTTGTTAATACTGTAATAGCATGAACATCTTACTTTTACGCAAATCAGTAAAAGTTATGCTTTTTAGTATATGCGGTAGATTGTTCGAGCACTAATATACAATTACAGAGAAAATCGACTTTGAGTCTAAAACTAAGAAATTGCAAATTTAAATTTTTTCGGTTATATTAATTTGTTAATACTGTAATAGCATGAACATCTTACTTTTACGCAAATCAGTAAAAGTTATGTTTTTCAGTATAAGCGGTAGATTGTTCGAGCATTAAAATACAATTTAAGAGAAAATCGACTTTGAGTCTAAAACTAAGAAGGTGCAAATTTTTAAATTGTTTCGGTTATATTAATTTGTTAATACTGTAATAACATGAACATTTTACTTTTACGCAAATCAGTAAAAGTTATGTTTTTCAGTATAAGCGGTAGATTGTTCGAGCACTAATATACAATTTCAGAGAAAATCGACTTTGAGTCTAAAACTAAGAAATTGCAAATTTAAATTTTTTCGGTTATATTAATTTGTTAATACTGTAATAACATGAACATTTTACTTTTACGCAAATCAGTAAAAGTGAATTGTTGGAGCATTAATATACAATTAGAGAGAAAATCGACTTTGAGTCTAAAACTAAGAAAGTGCAGCTGTGTAAATTTTTTCGGTTTTATTAGTTTGTTAATACTGTAATAACATGAACATATTACTTTTAAGCAAATCAGTAAAAGTTATGTTTTTCAGTATAAGCGGTAGATTGTTCGAGCACTAATATACAATTAAAGAGGAAATCGATTTTGAGTCTAAAACTAAGTGCAATTTTGTAAATTTTTTCGGTTATATTAATTTTATAATACTGTAATAACATGAAAATTTTACTTTAACGTAAATCAGTAAAAGTTATGTTTTCACAAATATACAATTAGAAAGAAAATCGACTTTAAGTCTAAAACTAAAACGGCGCAGTTGTGTAAATTTTTTCGGTTATATTAATTTGTTATAACTGTAATAACATAAAAATTTTACTTTAGCGCAAATCAGTAAAAGTTATGCTTTTCAGTATATGTGGTAGATTGTTCGAGCACTAAATTACAATTACAGAGAAAATCGACTTTGAGTCTAAAACTAAGATATTGCAAATTTAAAGCATGAACATCTTACTTTTACGCAAATCAGTAAAAGTTATGCTTTTCAGTATATGCGGTAGATTGTTCGAGCACTAATATACAATTACAGAGAAAATCGACTTTGAGTCTAAAACTAAGAAATTGCAAATTTAAATTTTTTCGGTTATATTAATTTGTTAATACTGTAATAGCATGAACATCTTACTTTTACGCAAATCAGTAAAAGTTATGTTTTTCAGTATAAGCGGTAGATTGTTCGAGCATTAATATACAATTAAAGAGAAAATCGACTTTGAGTCTAAAACTAAGAAGGTGCAAATTTTTAAATTGTTTCGGTTATATTAATTTGTTAATACTGTAATAACATGAACATTTTACTTTTACGCAAATCAGTAAAAGTGAATTGTTGGAGCATTAATATACAATTAGAAAGAAAATCGACTTTGAGTCTAAAACTAAGAAAGTGCAGTTGTGTAAATTTTTTCGGTTTTATTAATTTGTTAATACTGTAATAACATGAAAATTTTACTTTAACGTAAATCAGTAAAAGTTATGTTTTCACAAATATACAATTAGAAAGAAAATCGACTTTAAGTCTAAAACTAAAACGGCGCAGTTGTGTAAATTTTTTCGGTTATATTAATTTGTTATAACTGTAATAACATAAAAATTTTACTTTAGCGCAAATAAGTAAAAGTTATGCTTTTCAGTATATGTGGTAGATTGTTCGAGCACTAAATTACAATTACAGAGAAAATCGACTTTGAGTCTAAAACTAAGATATTGCAAATTTAAATTTTTTCGGTTATATTAATTTGTTAATACTGTAATAGCATGAACATCTTACTTTTACCCAAATCAGTAAAAGTTATGCTTTTCAGTATATGCGGTAGATTGTTCGAGCACTAATATACAATTACAGAGAAAATCGACTTTGAGTCTAAAACTAAGAAATTGCAAATTTAAATTTTTTCGGTTATATTAATTTGTTAATACTGTAATAGCATGAACATCTTACTTTTACGCAAATCAGTAAAAGTTATGTTTTTCAGTATAAGCGGTAGATTGTTCGAGCATTAATATACAATTAAAGAGAAAATCGACTTTGAGTCTAAAACTAAGAAGGTGCAAATTTTTAAATTGTTTCGGTTATATTAATTTGTTAATACTGTAATAACATGAACATTTTACTTTTACTCAAATCAGTAAAAGTTATGTTTTTCAGTATAAGCGGTAGATTGTTCGAGCACTAATATACAATTAAAAAGAAAATCGATTTTGAGTCTAAAACTAGGAAAGTGCAGTTATGTAAATTTTTTCGGTTATATTAATTTGTTAATACTGTAATAACATGAACATTTTACTTTTACGCAAATCAGTAAAAGTGAATTGTTGGAGCATTAATATACAATTAGAAAGAAAATCGACTTTGAGTCTAAAACTAAGAAAGTGCAGTTGTGTAAATTTTTTCGGTTTTATTAATTTGTTAATACTGTAATAACATGAACATATTACTTTTAAGCAAATCAGTAAAAGTGAATTGTTGGAGCATTAATATACAATTAGAAAGAAAATCGACTTTGAGTCTAAAACTAAGAAAGTGCAGTTGTGTAAATTTTTTCGGTTTTATTAATTTGTTAATACTGTAATAACATGAACATATTACTTTTAAGCAAATCAGTAAAAGTTATGTTTTTCAGTATAAGCGGTAGATTGTTCGAGCACTAATATACAATTAAAAAGGAAATCGATTTTGAGTCTAAAACTAAGTGCAATTTTGTAAATTTTTTCGGTTATATTAATTTTATAATACTGTAATAACATGAAAATTTTACTTTAACGTAAATCAGTAAAAGTTATGTTTTTCAGTATAAGCGGTAGATTGTTCGAGCACTAATATACAATTAAAGAGGAAATCGACTTTGAGTCTAAAACTAGGAAAGTGCAGTTATGTAAATTTTTTCGGTTATATTAATTTGTTAATACTGTAATAACATGAACATTTTACTTTTACGCAAATCAGTAAAAGTGAATTGTTGGAGCATTAATATACAATTAGAAAGAAAATCGACTTTGAGTCTAAAACTAAGAAAGTGCAGTTGTGTAAATTTTTTCGGTTTTATTAATTTGTTAATACTGTAATAACATGAACATATTACTTTTAAGCAAATCAGTAAAAGTTATGTTTTTCAGTATAAGCGGTAGATTGTTCGAGCACTAATATACAATTAAAAAGGAAATCGATTTTGAGTCTAAAACTAAGTGCAATTTTGTAAATTTTTTCGGTTATATTAATTTTATAATACTGTAATAACATGAAAATTTTACTTTAACGTAAATCAGTAAAAGTTATGTTTTCAAAAATATACAATTAGAAAGAAAATCGACTATAAGTCTAAAACTAAAACGGCGCAGTTGTGTAAATTTTTTCGGTTATATTAATTTGTTAATATTGTAATAACATACAAATTTTACTTTAGCGCAAATCAATAAAAGTTATGCTTTTCAGTATAAGCGGTAGATTGTTCGAGCACTAAATATAAATATACAATTACAGAGAAAATCGACTTTGAGTCTAAAACTAAGAAATTGCAGTTGTGTAAATTTTTTCGGTTTTATTAATTTGTTAATACTGTAATAACATGAACATATTACTTTTAAGCAAATCAGTAAAAGTTATGTTTTTCAGTATAAGCGGTAGATTGTTCGAGCACTAATATACAATTAAAGAGAAAATCGATTTTGAGTCTAAAACTAAGTGCAATTTTGTAAATTTTTTCGGTTATATTAAATTTATAATACTGTAATAACATGAAAATTTTACTTTAACGTAAATCAGTAAAAGTTATGTTTTCACTAATATACAATTAGAGAGAAAATCGACTTTGAGTTCAAAACTAAGAAGGTGCAGTTGTGTAAATTTTTTCGGTTATATTAATTTGTTAATACTGTAATAACATAAAAATTTTACTTTAGCGCAAATCAGTAAAAGTTATGCTTTTCAGTATATGTGGTAGATTGTTCGAGCACTAATATACAATTACAGAGAAAATCGACTTTGAGTCTAAAACTAAGAAATTGCAAATTTAAATTTTTTCGGTTATATTAATTTGTTAATACTGTAATAGCATGAACATCTTACTTTTACGCAAATCAGTAAAAGTTATGCTTTTCAGTATATGCGGTAGATTGTTCGAGCACTAATATACAATTACAGAGAAAATCGACTTTGAGTCTAAAACTAAGAAATTGCAAATTTAAATTTTTCGGTTATATTAATTTGTTAATACTGTAATAGCATGAACATCTTACTTTTACGCAAATCAGTAAAAGTTATGTTTTTCAGTATAAGCGGTAGATTGTTCGAGCATTAATATACAATTAAAGAGAAAATCGACTTTGAGTCTAAAACTAAGAAGGTGCAAATTTTTAAATTGTTTCGGTTATATTAATTTGTTAATACTGTAATAACATGAACATTTTACTTTTACGCAAATCAGTAAAAGTTATGTTTTTCAGTATAAGCGGTAGATTGTTCGAGCATTAATATACAATTTAAGAGAAAATCGACTTTGATTTTAAAACTAAGAAAGTGCAATTTTGTAAATTTTTTCGGTTATATTAATTTGTTAATACTGTAATAATATGAACATTTTGCCTTTACGCAAAACAGTATAAGTGATGTTTTTCAGTATAAGCGGTAGATTGTTCGAGCACTAATATATAATTAAAGAGGAAATCGACTTTGAGTCTAAAACTAGGAAAGTGCAATTATGTAAATTTTTTCGGTTATATTAATTTGTTAATACTGTAATAACATGAACATTTTACTTTTACGCAAATCAGTAAAAGTGAATTGTTGGAGCATTAATATACAATTAGAGAGAAAATCGACTTTGAGTCTAAAACTAAGAAAGTGCAGTTGTGTAAATTTTTTCGGTTTTATTAATTTGTTAATACTGTAATAACATGAACATATTACTTTTAAGCAAATCAGTAAAAGTTATGTTTTTCAGTATAAGCGGTAGATTGTTCGAGCACTAATATACAATTAAAGAGGAAATCGATTTTGAGTCTAAAACTAAGTGCAATTTTGTAAATTTTTTCGGTTATATTAATTTGTTAATACTGTAATAACATACAAATTTTACTTAAGCGCAACTCAATAAAAGTTATGTTTTTCAGTATAAGCGGTAGATATACAATTACAGAGCAAATCGACTTTGAGTCTAAAACTAATAAATTGCAAATTTAAATTTTTTCGGTTATATTAATTTGTTAATACTGTAATAGCATGAACATCTTACTTTTACGCAAATCAGTAAAAGTTATGTTTTTCAGTATAAGCGGTAGATTGTTCGAGCATTAATATACAATTAAAGAGAAAAGCGACTTTGAGTCTAAAACTAAGAAGGTGCAATTTTTTAAATTTTTCGGTTATATTAATTTGTTAATACTGTAATAACTTGAACATTTTACTTTTACGCAAATCAGAAAAAGTGAATTGTTGGAGCACTAATATACAATTAAAGAGAAAATCGATTTTGAATCTAAAACTAAGTGCAATTTTGTAAATTTTTTCGGTTATATTAATTTTATAATACTGTAATAACATGAAAATTTTACTTTAACGCAAATCTGTAAAAGTTATGTTTTCACTAATATACAATTAGAGAGAAAATCGACTTTGAGTCTAAAACTAAGAAGGTGCAGTTGTGTAAATTTTTTCGGTTATATTAATTTGGTAATTCTGTAATAACATACAAATTTTACTTAAGCGCAACTCAATAAAAGTTATGTTTTTCAGTATAAGCGGTAGATATACAATTACAGAGCAAATCGACTTTGAGTCTAAAACTAATAAATTGCAAATTTAAATTTTTTCGGTTATATTAATTTGTTAATACTGTAATAGCATGAACATCTTACTTTTACGCAAATCAGTAAAAGTTATGTTTTTCAGTATAAGCGGTAGATTGTTCGAGCATTAATATACAATTACAGAGAAAAGCGACTTTGAGTCTAAAACTAAGAAGGTGCAATTTTTTAAATTTTTCGGTTATATTAATTTGTTAATACTGTAATAACTTGAACATTTTACTTTTACGCAAATCAGAAAAAGTGAATTGTTGGAGCACTAATATACAATTAAAGAGAAAATCGATTTTGAATCTAAAACTAAGTGCAATTTTGTAAATTTTTTCGGTTATATTAATTTTATAATACTGTAATAACATGAAAATTTTACTTTAACGCAAATCTGTAAAAGTTATGTTTTCACTAATATACAATTAGAGAGAAAATCGACTTTGAGTCTAAAACTAAGAAGGTGCAGTTGTGTAAATTTTTTCGGTTATATTAATTTGGTAATTCTGTAATAACATACAAATTTTACTTAAGCGCAACTCAATAAAAGTTATGTTTTTCAGTATAAGCGGTAGATATACAATTACAGAGGAAATCGACTTTGAGTCTAAAACTAATAAATTGCAAATTTAAATTTTTTCGGTTATATTAATTTGTTAATACTGTAATAGCATGAACATCTTACTTTTACGCAAATCAGTAAAAGTTATGTTTTTCAGTATAAGCGGTAGATTGTTCGAGCATTAATATACAATTAAAGAGAAAATCGACTTTGAGTCTAAAATTAAGAAGGTGCAATTTTTTAAATTTTTCGGTTATATTAATTTGTTAATACTGTAATAACTTGAACATTTTACTTTTACGCAAATCAGAAAAAGTGAATTGTTGGAGCACTAATATACAATTAAAGAGAAAATCGATTTTGAATCTAAAACTAAGTGCAATTTTCTAAATTTTTTCGGTTATATTAATTTTATAATACTGTAATAACATGAAAATTTTACTTTAACGCAAATCTGTAAAAGTTATGTTTTCACTAATATACAATTAAAGAGAAAATCGATTTTGAATCTAAAACTAAGTGCAATTTTGTAAATTTTTTCGGTTATATTAATTTGTTAATACTGTAATGGCATGAACATCTTACTTTTACGCAAATCAGTAAAAGTTATGTTTTTCAGTATAAGCGGTAGATTGTTCGAGCATTAATATACAATTAAAGAGAAAATCGACTTTGAGTCTAAAACTAAGAAGGTGCAATTTTTTAAATTGTTTCGGTTATATTAATTTGTTAATACTGTAATAACATGAACATTTTACTTTTGCGCAAATCAGTAAAAGTGAATTGTTGGAGCATTAATATACAATTAGAGAGAAAATCGACTTTGAGTCTAAAACTAAGAAATTGCAGTTGTGTAAATTTTTTCGGTTTTATTAATTTGTTAATACTGTAATAACATGAACATATTACTTTTAGGCAAATCAGTAAAAGTTATGTTTTTCAGTATAAGCGGTAGATTGTTCGAGCACTAATATACAATTAAAAAGAAAATCGATTTTGAGTCTAAAACTAAGTGCAATTTTGTAAATTTTTTCGGTTATATTAATTTTATAATACTGTAATAACATGAAAATTTTACTTTAACGTAAATCAGTAAAAGTTATGTTTTCAATAATATACAATTAGAGAGAAAATCGACTTTAAGTCTAAAACTAAAACGGTGCAGTTGTGTAAATTTTTTCGGCTATATTAATTTGGTAATTCTGTAATAACATACAAATTTTACTTAAGCGCAACTCAATAAAAGTTATGTTTTTCAGTATAAGCGGTAGATATACAATTACAGAGCAAATCGACTTTGAGTCTAAAACTAATAAATTGCAAATTTAAATTTTTTCGGTTATATTAATTTGTTAATACTGTAATAGCATGAACATCTTACTTTTACGCAAATCAGTAAAAGTTATGTTTTTCAGTATAAGCGGTAGATTGTTCAAGCATTAATATACAATTAAAGAGAAAATCGACTTTGAGTCTAAAACTAAGAAGGTGCAATTTTTTAAATTTTTCGGTTATATTAATTTGTTAATACTGTAATAACTTGCACATTTTACTTTTACGCAAATCAGAAAAAGTGAATTGTTGGAGCATAAATATACTATTTAAGAGAAAATCGACTTTGATTTTAAAACTATGAAAGTGCAATTTTGTAAATTTTTTCGGTTATATTAATTTGTTAAAACTGTAATAATATGAACATTTTGCCTTTACGCAAAACAGTAAAGGTGATGTTTTTCAGTATAAGCGGTAGATTGTTTGAGCACTAATATACAATTAAAGAGGAAATCGACTTTGAGTCTAAAACTAGGAAAGTGCAGTTATGTAAATTTTTTCGGTTATATTAATTTGTTAATAGTGTAATAATATGAAAATTTTACTTTAGCGCAAATCAGTAAAAGTTATGTTTTTCATTATAAGCAGTAGATTGTTCGAGCATTAACTAACAATTTAAGAGAAAATCGACTTTGAGTCTAAAACTAGGAAAGTGCAGTTATGTAAATTTTTTCGGTTATATTAATTTGTTAATAGTGTAATAATATGAAAATTTTACTTTAGCGCAAATCAGTAAAAGTTATGTTTTTCATTATAAGCAGTAGATTGTTCGAGCATTAACTAACAATTTAAGAGAAAATCGACTTTGAGTCTAAAACTAAGAAGGTGCAGTTGTGTAAATTTTTTCGCTTATATTAATTTGTTAATACTGTAATAACATGAACATTTTACTTTTACGCAAATCAGTAAAAGTGAATTGTTGGAGCATTAATATACAATTAGAGAGAAAATCGACTTTGAGTCTAAAACTAAGAAAGTGCAGTTGTGTAAATTTTTTCGGTTTTATTAATTTGTTAATACTGTAATAACATGAACATATTACTTTTACGTAAATCAGAAAAAGTTATGTTTTTCAGTAAAAGCAATAGATTGTTCGAGCGCCAATATACAATTAAAGAGAAAATCGACTTTGAGTCTAAAACTAAGTGCAATTTTGTAAATTTTTTCGGTTATATTAATTTTATAATACTGTAATAACATGAAAATTTTACTTTAACGCAAATCAGTAAAAGTTATGTTTTCACTAATATACAATTAGAGAGAAAATCGACTTTGAGTCTAAAACTAGGAAAGTGCAGTTGTGTTAATTTTTTCGGTTACATTAATTTGTTAATACTGTAATAACATGAACATTTTACTTTTACGCAAATCAGTAAAAGTGAATTGTTGGAGCATAATATACAATTAGAGAGAAAATCGACTTTGAGTCTAAAACTAAGAAAGTGCAGTTGTGTAAATTTTTTCGGTTTTATTAATTTGTTAATACTGTAATAACATGAACATATTACTTTTACGTAAATCAGAAAAAGTTATGTTTTTCAGTAAAAGCGGTAGATTGTTCGAGCGCCAATATACAATTAAAGAGAAAATCGACTTTGAGTCTAAAACTAAGTGCAATTTTGTAAATTTTTTCGGTTATATTAATTTTATAATACTGTAATAACATGAAAATTTTACTTTAACGCAAATCAGTAAAAGTTATGTTTTCACTAATATACAATTAGAGAGAAAATCGACTTTGAGTCTAAAACTAAGAAGGTGCAGTTGTGTAAATTTTTTCGGTTATATTAATTTGTTAATACTGTAATAACATGAACATTTTACTTTTACGCAAATCAGTAAAAGTGAATTGTTGGAGCGTTAATATACAATTAGAGAGAAAATCGACTTTGAGTCTAAAACTAAGAAAGTGCAGTTGTGTATATTTTTTCGGTTTTATTAATTTGTTAATACTGTAATAACATGAACATATTACTTTTACGTAAATCAGAAAAAGTTATGTTTTTCAGTAAAAGCGGTAGATTGTTCGAGCGCCAATATACAATTAAAGAGAAAATCGACTTTGAGTCTAAAACTAAGTGCAATTTTGTAAATTTTTTCGGTTATATTAATTTTATAATACTGTAATAATATGAAAATTTTACTTTAGCGCAAATCAGTAAAAGTTATGTTTTTCATTATAAGCAGTAGATTGTTCGAGCATTAACTAACAATTTAAGAGAAAATCGACTTTGAGTCTAAAACTAGGAAAGTGCAGTTGTGTTAATTTTTTCGGTTACATTAATTTGTTAATACTGTAATAACATGAAACTTTTACTTTAGCCCAAATCAGTAAAATTTATGTTTTTCAGTATAAGCGGTAGATTGTTCGAGCACTAATATACAATTAAAGAGAAAATCGACTTTGAGTCGAAAACTAAGAAAGTGCAATTTTTTAAATTTTTCGGTTATATTAATTTGTTAATACTGTAATAACATGAACATTTTACTATTACGCAAATCAATAAAAGTGATGTTTTTCAGTATATGCGGTAGATTGTTCGAGCACTAATATACAATTAAAGAGAAAATCGACTTTGAGTCTAAAACTAAGAAATTGCAAATTTAAATTTTTTCGGTTATATTAATTTGTTAATACTGTAATAACATGAATATTTTACTTTAGCCCAAATCAGTAAAATTTATGTTTTTCAGTATAAGCGGTAGATTGTTCGAGCACTAATATACAATTAAAGAGAAAATCGACTTTGAGTCGAAAACTAAGTGCAATTTCGTAAATTTTTTCCGTTATATCAATTTTATAATACTGTAATAACATGAAAATTTTACTTTTACGCAAATCAGTAAAAGTGAATTGTTGGAGCGTTAATATACAATTAAAGAGAAAATCGACTTTGAGTCTAAAACTAAGTGCAATTTTGTAAATTTTTTCGGTTATATTAATTTGTTAATACTGTAATAACATGAACATTTTACTTTTACGCAAATCAGTAAAAGTTATGTTTTTCATTATAAGCAGTAGATTGTTCGAGCATTAACTAACAATTTAAGAGAAAATCGACTTTGAGTCGAAAACTAAGAAAGTGCAATTTTTTAAATTTTTCGGTTATATTAATTTGTTAATACTGTAATAACATGAACATTTTACTATTACGCAAATCAATAAAAGTGATGTTTTTCAGTATATGCGGTAGATTGTTCGAGCACTAATATACAATTAAAGAGAAAATCGACTTTGAGTCTAAAACTAAGAGAATGCAATTTTGTAAATTTTTTCGGTTATATTAGTTTGTTAATACTGTAATAACATGAAAATTTTACTTTAACGCAAAGAAGTAAAAGTTATGTTTCTCAGTATCAGCGGTACATTGTTCGAGCACTAATGTACAATTTAAGAGAAAATCGACTTTGAGTCTGAAACTAAGAAAGGGCAGTTGTGTAAATTTTTTCGGTTTTATTAATTTGTTAATACTGTAATAACATGAACATATTACTTTTAGGCAAATCAGTTAAAGTTATGTTTTTCAGTATAAGCGGTAGATTGTTCGAGCACTAATATACAATTAAAGAGAAAATCGACTTTGAGTCTAAAACTAAGAGAATGCAATTTTGTAAATTTTTTCGGTTATATTAGTTTGTTAATACTGTAATAACATGAAAATTTTACTTTAACGCAAAGAAGTAAAAGTTATGTTTCTCAGTATCAGCGGTACATTGTTCGAGCACTAATGTACAATTTAAGAGAAAATCGACTTTGAGTCTGAAACTAAGAAAGGGCAGTTGTGTAAATTTTTTCGGTTTTATTAATTTGTTAATACTGTAATAACATGAACATATTACTTTTAGGCAAATCAGTTAAAGTTATGTTTTTCAGTACATGCGGTAGATTGTTCGAGCACTAATATACAATTAAAGAGAAAATCGACTTTGAGTCGAAAACTAAGAAAGTGCAATTTTTTAAATTTTTCGGTTATATTAATTTGTTAATACTGTAATAACATGAACATTTTACTTTTACGCAAATCAGTAAAAGTGATGTTTTTCAGTATATGCGGTAGATTGTTCGAGCACTAATATACAATTAAAGAGAAAATCGACTTTGAGTCTAAAACTAAGAGAATGCAATTTTGTAAATTTTTTCGGTTATATTAGTTTGTTAATACTGTAATAACATGAAAATTTTACTTTAACGCAAAGAAGTAAAAGTTATGTTTCTCAGTATCAGCGGTACATTGTTCGAGCACTAATGTACAATTTAAGAGAAAATCGACTTTGAGTCTGAAACTAAGAAAGGGCAGTTGTGTAAATTTTTTCGGTTTTATTAATTTGTTAATACTGTAATAACATGAACATATTACTTTTAGGCAAATCAGTTAAAGTTATGTTTTTCAGTATAAGCGGTAGATTGTTCGAGCACTATTATACAATTAAAGAGAAAATCGATTTTGAGTCTAAAACTAAGGGCAATTTTGTAAATTTTTTCGGTTATATTAATTTTATAATACTGTAATAAGATGAAAGTTTTACTTTAACGCAAATCAGTAAAAGTTATGTTTTCACTAATATACAATTAGAGAGAAAATCAACTTTGAGTCTAAAACTAAGAAGGTGCAGTTGTGTAAATTTTTTCGGTTATATTAATTTTATAATACTGTAATAACTTGCACATTTTACTTTTACGCAAATCAGTAAAAGTGAATTGTTGGAGCATAAATATACTATTTAGGAGAAAATCGACTTTGATTTTAAAACTAAGAAAGTGCAATTTTGTAAATTTTTTCGGTTATATTAATTTGTTAATACTGTAATAACATGAAACTTTTACTTTAGCCCAAATCAGTAAAATTTATGTTTTTTAGTATAAGCGGTAGATTGTTCGAGCACTAATATACAATTAAAGAGAAAATCGACTTTGAGTCGAAAACTAAGAAAGTGCAATTTTTTAAATTTTTCGGTTATATTAATTTGTTAATACTGTAATAACATGAACATTTTACTATTACGCAAATCAATAAAAGTGATGTTTTTCAGTATATGTGGTAGATTGTTCGAGCACTAATATACAATTAAAGAGAAAATCGACTTTGAGTCGAAAACTAAGAAAGTGCAATTTTTTAAATTTTTCGGTTATATTAATTTGTTAATACTGTAATAACATGAACATTTTACTATTACGCAAATCAATAAAAGTGATGTTTTTCAGTATAAGCGGTAGATTGTTCGAGCAATAATATACAATTAAAGAGAAAATCGACTTTGAGTCTAAAACTAAGAAGGTGCAATTTTTTAAATTTTTCGTATATATTAATTTGTTAATACTGTAATAACATGAACACTTTACTTTTACGCAAATCTGTAAAAATAAATTGTTGGAGCATAAATATACAATTTAAGAGAAAATCGACTTTGATTTTAAAACTAAGAAAGTGCAATTTTGTAAATTTTTTCGGTTATATTAATTTGTTAATACTGTAATAATATGAACATTTTGCCTTTACGCAAAACAGTATAAGTGATGTTTTTCAGTATAAGCGGTAGATTGTTCGAGCACTAATATACAATTAAAGAGGAAATCGACTTTGAGTCTAAAACTAGGAAAGTGCAGTTATGTAAATTTTTTCGGTTATATTAATTTGTTAATAGTGTAATAATATGAAAATTTTACTTTAGCGCAAATCAGTAAAAGTTATGTTTTTTATTATAAGCAGTAGATTGTTCGAGCATTAACTAACAATTTAAGAGAAAATCGACTTTGAGTCTAAAACTAGGAAAGTGCAGTTGTGTTAATTTTTTCGGTTACATTAATTTGTTAATACTGTAATAACATGAAACTTTTACTTTAGCCCAAATCAGTAAAATTTATGTTTTTCAGTATAAGCGGTAGATTGTTCGAGCACTAATATACAATTAAAGAGAAAATCGACTTTGAGTCGAAAACTAAGAAAGTGCAATTTTTTAAATTTTTCGGTTATATTAATTTGTTAATACTGTAATAACATGAACATTTTACTATTACGCAAATCAATAAAAACGATGTTTTTCAGTATATGCGGTAGATTGTTCGAGCACTTATATACAATTAAAAAGAAAATCGACTTTGAGTCGAAAACTAAGAAAGTGCAATTTTTTAAATTTTTCGGTTATATTAATTTGTTAATACTGTAATAACATGAACATTTTACTTTAGCCCAAATCAGTAAAATTTATGTTTTTCAGTATAAGCGGTAGATTGTTCGAACACTAATATACAATTAAAGAGAAAATCGACTTTGAGTCGAAAACTAAGTGCAATTTCGTAAATTTTTTCCGTTATATTAATTTTATAATACTGTAATAACATGAAAATTTTACTTAAACGCAAATCAGTAAAAGTTATGTTTTCACTTATATACAATTAGAGAGAAAATCGACTTTGAGTCTAAAACTAGGAAAGTGCAATTATGTAAATTTTTTCGGTTATATTAATTTGTTAATACTGTAATAACATGAACATTTTGCCTTTACGCAAATCAGTAAAAGTGAATTGTTGGAGCATTAATATACAATTAGAGAGAAAATCGACTTTGAGTCTAAAACTAAGAAAGTGCAGTTGTGTAAATTTTTTCGGTTTTATTAATTTGTTAATACTGTAATAACATAAAAATTTTACTTTAGCGCAAATCAGTAAAAGTTATGCTTTTCAGTATATGTGGTAGATTGTTCGAGCACTAATATACAATTACAGAGAAAATCGACTTTGAGTCTAAAACTAAGAAATTGCAAATTTAAATTTTTTCGGTTATATTAATTTGTTAATACTGTAATAGCATGAACATCTTACTTTTACGCAAATCAGTAAAAGTTATGTTTTTCAGTATAAGCGGTAGATTGTCCGAGCATTAATATACAATTAAAGAGAAAATCGACTTTAAGTCTAAAACTAAGAAAGTACTTTTTTTTTATTTTTTCAATTATAATAATTTGTTAACACTGTAATAACATGAAAATTTTACTTTAGCGCAAATCAGTAAAAGTTATGTTTTTCAATATAAGCGGTAGATTGTTCGTCCATTAATATACAATTTACAAGAAAATCGTTTTTAAGTCTAAATCTAAGAAAGTGCCATTGTTTAAATTTTTTCGAGTATATTAATTTGTTAATACTGTAATAATATAAAAATTTTACTTTAGCGCAAATCAGTAGGTGTTATGTTTTTCAGTATAGGCGGTAGATTGTTCAAGCATTACAATACAATTAAAGAGCAAATCGACTTTAAGTTTAAAACTAAGTAAGGGCAATTTTTTAAATTTTTTCGGTTATATTAATTTGTTAATACCGTAAAAATATGAAAATTTTACTTTAGCCCAAATCAGTAAAAGTTATGTTTTTTAGTATAGGCGGTAGACTGTTCGAGCATTAATATACAATTTACAAGAAAATCGACTTTAAGTCTAAAACTAAGAAAGTGCCATTTTTTTATTTTTTTCAATTATAATAATTTTTTAATACTGTAATAACATGAAAATTTTACTTTAGCGCAAACCAGTAGAAGTTATGTTTTTCAGTATAAGCGGTACCTTGTTCGAACATTGATATATTGTGCAATTTAAGAGCAAATCGACTTTGAGCCTAAAACTAAGAAAGCGCAATTGTGTAAATTTTTTCGGTTATAATAATTTGTTAATACTGTAATAACATGAAAATTTTACTTTAGCCCAAATCAGTAAAAGTTATGTTTTTCAGTATAGGCGGTAGACTGTTCGAGCATTAATATACAATTTACAAGAAAATCGACTTTAAGTCTAAAACTAAGAAAGTGCCATTTTTTAAATTTTTTCAATTATAATAATTTGTTAATACTGTAATAACATGAAAATTTTACTTTAGCGCAAACCAGTAAAAGTTATGTTTTTCAGTATAAGCGGTACCTTGTTTGAACATTGATATATTGTGCAATTTAAGAGCAAATCGACTTTGAGCCTAAAACTAAGAAAGCGCAATTGTGTAGATTTTTTCGGTTATAATAATTTGTTAATACTGTAATAACATGAAAATTTTACTTTAGCCCAAATCAGTAAAAGTTATCTTTTTTAGTATAGGCGGTAGACTGTTCGAGCATTAATATACAATTTACAAGAAAATCGACTTTAAGTCTAAAACTAAGAAAGTGTTTTTTTTATTTTTTCAATTATAATAATTTGTTAACACTGTAATAACATGAAAATTTTACTTTAGCGCAAATCAGTAAAAGTTATGTTTTTCAATATAAGCGGTAGATTGTTCGTCCATTATTATACAATTTACAAGAAAATCGTTTTTAAGTCTAAAAATAAGAAAGTGCCATTGTTTAAATATATATTGTTTAAGTATATTAATTGGCTAATACTCTAATAACATAAAAATTTTATTTTAGCGCAAATCAGTAGGTGTTATGGTTTTCAGTATAGGCGGTAGATTGTTCAAGCATTAATATTCAATTAAAGAGCAAATCGACTTTAAGTTTAAAACTAAGTAGGGGCAATTTTTTAAATTTTTTCGGTTATATTAATTTGTTAATACCGTAATAATATGAAAATTTTACTTTAGCGCAAATCAGTAGGTGTTATGTTTTTCAGTATAGGCGGTAGATTGTTCAAGCATTACAATACAATTAAAGAGCAAATCGACTTTAAGTTTAAAACTAAGTAAGGGCAATTTTTTAAATTTTTTCGGTTATATTAATTTGTTAATACCGTAAAAATATGAAAATTTTACTTTAGCCCAAATCAGTAAAAGTTATGTTTTTTAGTATAGGCGGTAGACTGTTCGAGCATTAATATACAATTTACAAGAAAATCGACTTTAAGTCTAAAACTAAGAAAGTGCCATTTTTTTAATTTTTTCAATTATAATAATTTGTTAATACTGTAATAACATGAAAATTAGCGCAAACCAGTAAAAGTTATGTTTTTCAGTATAAGCGGTACCTTGTTCGAACATTTAGCGCAAATCAGTAAAAGTTATGTTTTTCAATATAAGCGGTAGATTGTTCGAGCATTAATATACAATTTACAAGAAAATCGACTTTAAGTCTAAAACTAAGAAAGTGCCATTTTTTTAATTTTTTCAATTATAATAATTTGTTAATACTGTAATAACATGAAAATTTTACTTTAGCGCAAACCAGTAAAAGTTATGTTTTTCAGTATATGCGGTACCTTGTTCGAACATTGATATATTGTGCAATTTAAGAGCAAATCGACTTTGAGCCTAAAACTAAGAAAGCGCAATTGTGTAAATTTTTTCGGTTATAATAATTTGTTAATACTGTAATAACATGAAAATTTTACTTTAGCCCAAATCAGTAAAAGTTATGTTTTTTAGTATAGGCGGTAGACTGTTCGAGCATTAATATACAATTTACAAGAAAATCGACTTTAAGTCTAAAACTAAGAAAGTGCCATTTTTTTAATTTTTTCAATTATAATAATTTGTTAATACTGTAATAACATGAAAATTTTACTTTAGCGCAAACCAGTAAAAGTTATGTTTTTCAGTATAAGCGGTACCTTGTTCGAACATTGATATATTGTGCAATTTAAGAGCAAATCGACTTTGAGCCTAAAACTAAGAAAGCGCAATTGTGTAGATTTTTTCGGTTATAATAATTTGTTAATACTGTAATAACATGAAAATTTTACTTTAGCCCAAATCAGTAAAAGTTATGTTTTTTAGTATAGGCGGTAGACTGTTCGAGCATTAATATACAATTTACAAGAAAATCGACTTTAAGTCTAAAACTAAGAAAGTGCTTTTTTTTATTTTTTCAATTATAATAATTTGTTAACACTGTAATAACATGAAAATTTTACTTTAGCGCAAATCAGTAAAAGTTATGTTTTTCAATATAAGCGGTAGATTGTTCGTCCATTAATATACAATTTACAAGAAAATCGTTTTTAAGTCTAAAAATAAGAAAGTGCCATTGTTTAAATATATATTGTTTAAGTATATTAATTTGTTAATACTGTAATAATATAAAAATTTTATTTTAGCGCAAATCAGTAGGTGTTATGGTTTTCAGTATAGGCGGTAGATTGTTCAAGCATTAATATTCAATTAAAGAGCAAATCGACTTTAAGTTTAAAACTAAGTAGGGGCAATTTTTTAAATTTTTTCGGTTATATTAATTTGTTAATACCGTAATAATATGAAAATTTTACTTTAGCCCAAATCAGTAAAAGTTATGTTTTTCAGTATAGGCGGTAGACTGTTCGAGCATTAATATACAATTTACAAGAAAATCGACTTTAAGTCTAAAACAAAGAAAGTGCCATTTTTTCAATTATAATAATTTGTTAATACTGTAATAACATGAAAATTTTACTTTAGCGCAAACCAGTAAAAGTTATGTTTTTCAGTATAAGCGGTACTTTGTTCGAACATTGATATATTGTGCAATTTAAGAGCAAATCGACTTTGAGCCTAAAACTAAGAAAGCGCAATTGTGTAAATTTTTTCGGTTATAATAATTTGTTAATACTGTAATAACATGAAAATTTTACTTTAGCCCAAATCAGTAAAAGTTATGTTTTTTAGTATAGGCGGTAGACTGTTCGAGCATTAATATACAATTTACAAGAAAATCGACTTTAAGTCTAAAACTAAGAAAGTGCTTTTTTTTATTTTTTCAATTATAATAATTTGTTAATACTGTAATAACATGAAAATTTTACTTTAGCGCAAATCAGTAAAAGTTATGTTTTTCAATATAAGCGGTAGATTGTTCGTCCATTAATATACAAATTACAAGAAAATCGTTTTTAAGTCTAAAACTACGAAAGTGCCATTTTTTCAATTATAATAATTTGTTAATACTGTAATAACATGAAAATTTTACTTTAGCGCAAACCAGTAAAAGTTATGTTTTTCAGTATAAGCGGTACTTTGTTCGAACATTGATATATTGTGCAATTTAAGAGCAAATCGACTTTGAGCCTAAAACTAAGAAAGCGCAATTGTGTAAATTTTTTCGGTTATAATAATTTGTTAATACTGTAATAACATGAAAATTTTACTTTAGCCCAAATCAGTAAAAGTTATGTTTTTTAGTATAGGCGGTAGACTGTTCGAGCATTAATATACAATTTACAAGAAAATCGACTTTAAGTCTAAAACTAAGAAAGTGCTTTTTTTTATTTTTTCAATTATAATAATTTGTTAATACTGTAATAACATGAAAATTTTACTTTAGCGCAAATCAGTAAAAGTTATGTTTTTCAATATAAGCGGTAGATTGTTCGTCCATTAATATACAAATTACAAGAAAATCGTTTTTAAGTCTAAAACTACGAAAGTGCCATTGTTTAAATTTTTTCGAGTATATTAATTTGTTAATACTGTAATAATATAAAAATTTTACTTTAGCGCAAATCAGTAGGTGTTATGTTTTTCAGTATAGGCGGTAGATTGTTCAAGCATTAATATACAATTAAAGAGCAAATCGACTTTAAGTTTAAAACTAAGTAAGGGCAATTTTTTAAATTTTTTCGGTTATATTAATTTGTTAATACCGTAATAATATGAAAACTTTACAGCAAATCGACTTTGAGCCTAAAACTAAGAAAGCGCAATTGTGTAAATTTTTTCGGTTATAATAATTTGTTAATACCGTACTAACATGAAAATTTTACTTTAGCGCAAAACAGTAAAAGTTATGTTTTTCAGTATAGGCGGTAGACTGTTGGAGCATTAATATACAATTTACAAGAAAATCGACTTTAAGTCTAAGAAAGTGCCATTTTTTTAATTTTTTCAATTATATTAATTTGTTAATACTGTAATAACATGAAAATTTTACTTTAACGCAAAATAGTAAAAGTGATGTTTTGCAGTATAAGCGGTACCTTCTTCAAACATTAATATATTGTAAAATTTAAGAGCAAATCGACTTTGAGTCTAAAACTAAGTAAGTGAAATTTTTAAAATTTTTTTGGCTATATTAATTTTTTAATACTGTAATAATATGGAAATTTTACTTTAGCGCAAATCAGTAGAAGTTATGTTTGCAGTATAGGCGGTAGATTGTTCGAGTATTAATATACAATTTAAGAGAAAATCGATTTGGAGTCTAAGACTAAGAAAGTAAAATTGTGTAAATTTTTTCGGTTATATTAATTTGTTAATACTGTATTAACATGAAAATTTTACTTTAGCGCAAATCAGTAAGAGTTATGTTTTTCAGTATAAGCGGTACCTTGTTCGAACATTAATATATTGTGCAATTTAAGAGCAAATCGACTTTGAGCCTAAAACTGAGAAAGCGCAAATGTTTAAATTTTTTCGGTTATAATAATATAAATACTATAATAATATGAAAATTTTACTTTAGCCCAAATCAGTAAAAGTTATGTTTTTCAGTATAGGCGGTAGACTGTTCGAGCATTAATATACAATTTACAAGAAAATCGACTTTAAGTCTAAAACTAAGAAAGTGCCATTTTTTTAATTTTTTCAATTATAATAATTTGTTAATACTGTAATAACATGAAAATTTTACTTTAGCCCAAATCAGTAAAAGTTATGTTTTTCAGTATAGGCGGTAGACTGTTCGAGCATTAATATACAATTTACAAGAAAATCGACTTTAAGTCTAAAACTAAGAAAGTGCCATTTTTTAAATTTTTTCAATTATATTAATTTGCTAATACTCTAATAACATGAAAATTTTACTTTAGCGTAAATCAGTAAAATTTATGTTTTTCAATATAAGCGGTAGATTGTTCTACCATTAATATACAATTTACAAGAAAATCGTATTTAAGTCGGAAACTAAGAAAGTGCCATTGTTTAAATTTTTTCGAGTATATTAATTTGTTAATACTGTAATAACATGAAAATTTTACTTTAGCCCAAATCAGTAAAAGTTATGTTTTTCAGTATAGGCGGTAGACTGTTCGAGCATTAATATACAATTTACAAGAAAATCGACTTTAAGTCTAAAACTAAGAAAGTGCCATTTTTTTAATTTTTTCAATTATAATAATTTGTTAATACTGTAATAATATAAAAATATTACTTTAGCCCAAATCAGTAAAAGTTATGTTTTTCAGTATAGGCGGTAGACTGTTCGAGCATTAATATACAATTTACAAGAAAATCGACTTTAAGTCTAAAACTAAGAAAGTGCCATTTTTTAAATTTTTTCAATTATATTAATTTGCTAATACTGTAATAACATGAAAATTTTACTTTAGCGCAAATCAGTAGAAGTTATGTTTTTCAGTATAAGCGGTAGATTGTTCGAGTATTAATATACAATTTACAAGAAAATCGTATTTAAGTCGGAAACTAAGAAAGTGCCATTGCTTAAATTTTTTCGAGTATATTAATTTGTTAATACTGTAATAACATGAAAATTTTACTTTAGCCCAAATCAGTAAAAGTTATGTTTTTCAGTATAGGCGGTAGACTGTTCGAGCATTAATATACAATTTACAAGAAAATCGACTTTAAGTCTAAAACTAAGAAAGTGCCATTTTTTTAATTTTTTCAATTATAATAATTTGTTAATACTGTAATAACATGAAAATTTTACTTTAGCGCAAACCAGTAAAAGTTATGTTTTTCAGTATAAGCGGTACCTTGTTCGAACATTGATATATTGTGCAATTTAAGAGCAAATCGACTTTGAGCCTAAAACTAAGAAAGCGCAATTGTGTAGATTTTTTCGGTTATAATAATTTGTTAATACTGTAATAACATGAAAATTTTACTTTAGCCCAAATCAGTAAAAGTTATGTTTTTTAGTATAGGCGGTAGACTGTTCGAGCATTAATATACAATTTACAAGAAAATCGACTTTGAGTCTAAAACTAAGAAAGTGCAATTGTGTAAATTTTTTTGGTTATATTAATTTGTTAATACTTGAATAACATGAAAATTTTACTTTAGCGCAAATCAGTAAAAGTTATGTTTTTCAATATAAGCGGTAGATTGTTCGTCCATTAATATACAATTTACAAGAAAATCGTTTTTAAGTCTAATACTAAGAAAGTGCCATTTTTTTAATTTTTTCAATTATAATAATTTGTTAATACTGTAATAACATGAAAATTTTACTTTAGCGCAAACCAGTAAAAGTTATGTTTTTCAGTATAAGCGGTACCTTGTTCGAACATTGATATATTGTGCAATTTAAGAGCAAATCGACTTTGAGCCTAAAACTAAGAAAGCGCAATTGTGTAGATTTTTTCGGTTATAATAATTTGTTAATACTGTAATAACATGAAAATTTTACTTTAGCCCAAATCAGTAAAAGTTATGTTTTTTAGTATAGGCGGTAGACTGTTCGAGCATTAATATACAATTTACAAGAAAATCGACTTTAAGTCTAAAACTAAGAAAGTGCCATTTTTTTAATTTTTTCAATTATAATAATTTGTTAATACTGTAATAACATGAAAATTTTACTTTAGCGCAAACCAGTAAAAGTTATGTTTTTCAGTATAAGCGGTACCTTGTTCGAACATTGATATATTGTGCAATTTAAGAGCAAATCGACTTTGAGCCTAAAACTAAGAAAGCGCAATTGTGTAGATTTTTTCGGTTATAATAATTTGTTAATACTGTAATAACATGAAAATTTTACTTTAGCCCAAATCAGTAAAAGTTATGTTTTTTAGTATAGGCGGTAGACTGTTCGAGCATTAATATACAATTTACAAGAAAATCGACTTTAAGTCTAAAACTAAGAAAGTGCTTTTTTTTATTTTTTCAATTATAATAATTTGTTAACACTGTAATAACATGAAAATTTTACTTTAGCGCAAATCAGTAAAAGTTATGTTTTTCAATATAAGCGGTAGATTGTTCGTCCATTAATATACAATTTACAAGAAAATCGTTTTTAAGTCTAAAAATAAGAAAGTGCCATTGTTTAAATATATATTGTTTAAGTATATTAATTTGTTAATACTGTAATAATATAAAAATTTTATTTTAGCGCAAATCAGTAGGTGTTATGGTTTTCAGTATAGGCGGTAGATTGTTCAAGCATTAATATTCAATTAAAGAGCAAATCGACTTTAAGTTTAAAACTAAGTAGGGGCAATTTTTTAAATTTTTTCGGTTATATTAATTTGTTAATACCGTAATAATATGAAAATTTTACTTTAGCCCAAATCAGTAAAAGTTATGTTTTTCAGTATAGGCGGTAGACTGTTCGAGCATTAATATACAATTTACAAGAAAATCGACTTTAAGTCTAAAACAAAGAAAGTGCCATTTTTTCAATTATAATAATTTGTTAATACTGTAATAACATGAAAATTTTACTTTAGCGCAAACCAGTAAAAGTTATGTTTTTCAGTATAAGCGGTACTTTGTTCGAACATTGATATATTGTGCAATTTAAGAGCAAATCGACTTTGAGCCTAAAACTAAGAAAGCGCAATTGTGTAAATTTTTTCGGTTATAATAATTTGTTAATACTGTAATAACATGAAAATTTTACTTTAGCCCAAATCAGTAAAAGTTATGTTTTTTAGTATAGGCGGTAGACTGTTCGAGCATTAATATACAATTTACAAGAAAATCGACTTTAAGTCTAAAACTAAGAAAGTGCTTTTTTTTATTTTTTCAATTATAATAATTTGTTAATACTGTAATAACATGAAAATTTTACTTTAGCGCAAATCAGTAAAAGTTATGTTTTTCAATATAAGCGGTAGATTGTTCGTCCATTAATATACAAATTACAAGAAAATCGTTTTTAAGTCTAAAACTACGAAAGTGCCATTTTTTCAATTATAATAATTTGTTAATACTGTAATAACATGAAAATTTTACTTTAGCGCAAACCAGTAAAAGTTATGTTTTTCAGTATAAGCGGTACTTTGTTCGAACATTGATATATTGTGCAATTTAAGAGCAAATCGACTTTGAGCCTAAAACTAAGAAAGCGCAATTGTGTAAATTTTTTCGGTTATAATAATTTGTTAATACTGTAATAACATGAAAATTTTACTTTAGCCCAAATCAGTAAAAGTTATGTTTTTTAGTATAGGCGGTAGACTGTTCGAGCATTAATATACAATTTACAAGAAAATCGACTTTAAGTCTAAAACTAAGAAAGTGCTTTTTTTTATTTTTTCAATTATAATAATTTGTTAATACTGTAATAACATGAAAATTTTACTTTAGCGCAAATCAGTAAAAGTTATGTTTTTCAATATAAGCGGTAGATTGTTCGTCCATTAATATACAAATTACAAGAAAATCGTTTTTAAGTCTAAAACTACGAAAGTGCCATTGTTTAAATTTTTTCGAGTATATTAATTTGTTAATACTGTAATAATATAAAAATTTTACTTTAGCGCAAATCAGTAGGTGTTATGTTTTTCAGTATAGGCGGTAGATTGTTCAAGCATTAATATACAATTAAAGAGCAAATCGACTTTAAGTTTAAAACTAAGTAAGGGCAATTTTTTAAATTTTTTCGGTTATATTAATTTGTTAATACCGTAATAATATGAAAACTTTACAGCAAATCGACTTTGAGCCTAAAACTAAGAAAGCGCAATTGTGTAAATTTTTTCGGTTATAATAATTTGTTAATACCGTACTAACATGAAAATTTTACTTTAGCGCAAAACAGTAAAAGTTATGTTTTTCAGTATAGGCGGTAGACTGTTGGAGCATTAATATACAATTTACAAGAAAATCGACTTTAAGTCTAAGAAAGTGCCATTTTTTTAATTTTTTCAATTATATTAATTTGTTAATACTGTAATAACATGAAAATTTTACTTTAACGCAAAATAGTAAAAGTGATGTTTTGCAGTATAAGCGGTACCTTCTTCAAACATTAATATATTGTAAAATTTAAGAGCAAATCGACTTTGAGTCTAAAACTAAGTAAGTGAAATTTTTAAAATTTTTTTGGCTATATTAATTTTTTAATACTGTAATAATATGGAAATTTTACTTTAGCGCAAATCAGTAGAAGTTATGTTTGCAGTATAGGCGGTAGATTGTTCGAGTATTAATATACAATTTAAGAGAAAATCGATTTGGAGTCTAAGACTAAGAAAGTAAAATTGTGTAAATTTTTTCGGTTATATTAATTTGTTAATACTGTATTAACATGAAAATTTTACTTTAGCGCAAATCAGTAAGAGTTATGTTTTTCAGTATAAGCGGTACCTTGTTCGAACATTAATATATTGTGCAATTTAAGAGCAAATCGACTTTGAGCCTAAAACTGAGAAAGCGCAAATGTTTAAATTTTTTCGGTTATAATAATATAAATACTATAATAATATGAAAATTTTACTTTAGCCCAAATCAGTAAAAGTTATGTTTTTCAGTATAGGCGGTAGACTGTTCGAGCATTAATATACAATTTACAAGAAAATCGACTTTAAGTCTAAAACTAAGAAAGTGCCATTTTTTTAATTTTTTCAATTATAATAATTTGTTAATACTGTAATAACATGAAAATTTTACTTTAGCCCAAATCAGTAAAAGTTATGTTTTTCAGTATAGGCGGTAGACTGTTCGAGCATTAATATACAATTTACAAGAAAATCGACTTTAAGTCTAAAACTAAGAAAGTGCCATTTTTTAAATTTTTTCAATTATATTAATTTGCTAATACTCTAATAACATGAAAATTTTACTTTAGCGTAAATCAGTAAAATTTATGTTTTTCAATATAAGCGGTAGATTGTTCTACCATTAATATACAATTTACAAGAAAATCGTATTTAAGTCGGAAACTAAGAAAGTGCCATTGTTTAAATTTTTTCGAGTATATTAATTTGTTAATACTGTAATAACATGAAAATTTTACTTTAGCCCAAATCAGTAAAAGTTATGTTTTTCAGTATAGGCGGTAGACTGTTCGAGCATTAATATACAATTTACAAGAAAATCGACTTTAAGTCTAAAACTAAGAAAGTGCCATTTTTTTAATTTTTTCAATTATAATAATTTGTTAATACTGTAATAATATAAAAATATTACTTTAGCCCAAATCAGTAAAAGTTATGTTTTTCAGTATAGGCGGTAGACTGTTCGAGCATTAATATACAATTTACAAGAAAATCGACTTTAAGTCTAAAACTAAGAAAGTGCCATTTTTTAAATTTTTTCAATTATATTAATTTGCTAATACTGTAATAACATGAAAATTTTACTTTAGCGCAAATCAGTAGAAGTTATGTTTTTCAGTATAAGCGGTAGATTGTTCGAGTATTAATATACAATTTACAAGAAAATCGTATTTAAGTCGGAAACTAAGAAAGTGCCATTGCTTAAATTTTTTCGAGTATATTAATTTGTTAATACTGTAATAACATGAAAATTTTACTTTAGCCCAAATCAGTAAAAGTTATGTTTTTCAGTATAGGCGGTAGACTGTTCGAGCATTAATATACAATTTACAAGAAAATCGACTTTAAGTCTAAAACTAAGAAAGTGCCATTTTTTTAATTTTTTCAATTATAATAATTTGTTAATACTGTAATAACATGAAAATTTTACTTTAGCGCAAACCAGTAAAAGTTATGTTTTTCAGTATAAGCGGTACCTTGTTCGAACATTGATATATTGTGCAATTTAAGAGCAAATCGACTTTGAGCCTAAAACTAAGAAAGCGCAATTGTGTAAATTTTTTCGGTTATAATAATTTGTTAATACTGTAATAACATGAAAATTTTACTTTAGCCCAAATCAGTAAAAGTTATGTTTTTTAGTATAGGCGGTAGACTGTTCGAGCATTAATATACAATTTACAAGAAAATCGACTTTAAGTCTAAAACTAAGAAAGTGCTTTTTTTTATTTTTTCAATTATAATAATTTGTTAACACTGTAATAACATGAAAATTTTACTTTAGCGCAAATCAGTAAAAGTTATGTTTTTCAATATAAGCGGTAGATTGTTCGTCCATTAATATACAATTTACAAGAAAATCGTTTTTAAGTCTAATACTAAGAAAGTGCCATTTTTTAAATTTTTTCAATTATATTAATTGGCTAATACTCTAATAACATGAAAATTTTACTTTAGCCCAAATCAGTAAAAGTTATGTTTTTCAGTATAGGCGGTAGACTGTTGGAGCATTAATATACAATTTACAAGAAAATCGACTTTAAGTCTAAAACTAAGAAAGTGCCATTTTTTAAATTTTTTCAATTATATTAATTTGCTAATACTGTAATAACATGAAAATTTTACTTTAGCGCAAATCAGTAGAAGTTATGTTTTTCAGTATAAGCGGTAGACTGTTCGAGCATTAATATACAATTTACAAGAAAATCGACTTTAAGTCTAAAACTAAGAAAGTGCCATTTTTTTAATTTTTTCAATTATAATAATTTGTTAATACTGTAATAACATGAAAATTTTACTTTAGCGCAAACCAGTAAAAGTTATGTTTTTCAGTATAAGCGGTACCTTGTTCGAACATTGATATATTGTGCAATTTAAGAGCAAATCGACTTTGAGCCTAAAACTGAGAAAGCGCAAATGTTTAAATTTTTTCGGTTATAATAATTTGTTAATACTGTAATAACATGAAAATTTTACTTTAGCCCAAATCAGTAAAAGTTATGTTTTTTAGTATAAGCGGTAGACTGTTCGAGCATTAATATACAATTTACAAGAAAATCGACTTTAAGTCTAAAACTAAGAAAGTGCCATTTTTTAAATTTTTTCAATTATATTAATTTGCTAATACTGTAATAACATGAAAATTTTACTTTAGCGCAAATCAGTAGAAGTTATGTTTTTCAGTATAAGCGGTAGACTGTTCGAGCATTAATATACAATTTACAAGAAAATCGTTTTTAAGTCTAAAACTAAGAAAGTGCCATTTTTTTAATTTTTTCAATTATAATAATTTGCTAATACTGTAATAACATGAAAATTTTACTTTAGCGCAAATCAGTAGAAGTTATGTTTTTCAGTATAAGCGGTAGACTGTTCGAGCATTAATATACAATTTACAAGAAAATCGACTTTAAGTCTAAAACTAAGAAAGTGCTTTTTTTTATTTTTTCAATTATAATAATTTGTTAACACTGTAATAACATGAAAATTTTACTTTAGCGCAAATCAGTAAAAGTTATGTTTTTCAATATAAGCGGTAGATTGTTCGTCCATTAATATACAATTTACAAGAAAATCGTTTTTAAGTCTAAAACTAAGAAAGTGCCATTGTTTAAATTTTTTCGAGTATATTAATTTGTTAATACTGTAATAATATAAAAATTTTACTTTAGCGCAAATCAGTAGGTGTTATGTTTTTCAGTATAAGCGGTAGATTGTTCAAGCATTAATATACAATTAAAGAGCAAATCGACTTTAAGTTTAAAACTAAGTAAGGGCAATTTTTTAAATTTTTTCGGTTATATTAATTTGTTAATACCGTAATAATATGAAAATTTTACTTTAGCCCAAATCAGTAAAAGTTATGTTTTTCAGTATAGGCGGTAGACTGTTCGAGCATTAATATACAATTTACAAGAAAATCGACTTTAAGTCTAAAACAAAGAAAGTGCCATTTTTTCAATTATAATAATTTGTTAATACTGGAATAACATGAAAATTTTACTTTAGCGCAAACCAGTAAAAGTTATGTTTTTCAGTATAAGCGGTACCTTGTTCGAACATTGATATATTGTGCAATTTAAGAGCAAATCGACTTTGAGCCTAAAACTAAGAAAGCGCAATTGTGTAAATTTTTTCGGTTATAATAATTTGTTAATACTGTAATAACATGAAAATTTTACTTTAGCCCAAATCAGTAAAAGTTATGTTTTTTAGTATAGGCGGTAGACTGTTCGAGCATTAATATACAATTTACAAGAAAATCGACTTTAAGTCTAAAACTAAGAAAGTGCTTTTTTTTATTTTTTCAATTATAATAATTTGTTAACACTGTAATAACATGAAAATTTTACTTTAGCGCAAATCAGTAAAAGTTATGTTTTTCAGTATAAGCGGTAGATTGTTCAAGCATTAATATACAATTAAAGAGCAAATCGACTTTAAGTTTAAAACTAAGTAAGGGCAATTTTTTAAATTTTTTCGGTTATATTAATTTGTTAATACCGTAATAATATGAAAACTTTACAGCAAATCGACTTTGAGCCTAAAACTAAGAAAGCGCAATTGTGTAAATTTTTTCGGTTATAATAATTTGTTAATACCGTACTAACATGAAAATTTTACTTTAGCGCAAAACAGTAAAAGTTATGTTTTTCAGTATAGGCGGTAGACTGTTGGAGCATTAATATACAATTTACAAGAAAATCGACTTTAAGTCTAAGAAAGTGCCATTTTTTTAATTTTTTCAATTATATTGATTTGTTAATACTGTAATAACATGAAAATTTTACTTTAACGCAAAATAGTAAAAGTGATGTTTTGCAGTATAAGCGGTACCTTCTTCAAACATTAATATATTGTAAAATTTAAGAGCAAATCGACTTTGAGCCTAAAACTAAGAAAGCGCAATTGTGTAAATTTTTTCGGTTATAATAATTTGTTAATACTGTAATAACATGAAAATTTTACTTTAGCCCAAATCAGTAAAAGTTATGTTTTTCAGTATAGGCGGTAGACTGTTCGAGCATTAATATACAATTTACAAGAAAATCGACTTTAAGTCTAAAACAAAGAAAGTGCCATTTTTTCAATTATAATAATTTGTTAATACTGTAATAACATGAAAATTTTACTTTAGCGCAAACCAGTAAAAGTTATGTTTTTCAGTATAAGCGGTACCTTGTTCGAACATTGATATATTGTGCAATTTAAGAGCAAATCGACTTTGAGCCTAAAACTAAGAAAGCGCAATTGTGTAAATTTTTTCGGTTATAATAATTTGTTAATACTGTAATAACATGAAAATTTTACTTTAGCCCAAATCAGTAAAAGTTATGTTTTTTAGTATAAGCGGTAGATTGTTCGTCCATTAATATACAAATTACAAGAAAATCGTTTTTAAGTCTAAAACTAAGAAAGTGCCATTGTTTAAATTTTTTCGAGTATATTAATTTGTTAATACTGTAATAATATAAAAATTTTACTTTAGCGCAAATCAGTAGGTGTTATGTTTTTCAGTATAGGCGGTAGATTGTTCAAGCATTAATATACAATTAAAGAGCAAATCGACTTTAAGTTTAAAACTAAGTAAGGGCAATTTTTTAAATTTTTTCGGTTATATTAATTTGTTAATACCGTAATAATATGAAAACTTTACAGCAAATCGACTTTGAGCCTAAAACTAAGAAAGCGCAATTGTGTAAATTTTTTCGGTTATAATAATTTGTTAATACCGTACTAACATGAAAATTTTACTTTAGCGCAAAACAGTAAAAGTTATGTTTTTCAGTATAGGCGGTAGACTGTTGGAGCATTAATATACAATTTACAAGAAAATCGACTTTAAGTCTAAGAAAGTGCCATTTTTTTAATTTTTTCAATTATATTGATTTGTTAATACTGTAATAACATGAAAATTTTACTTTAACGCAAAATAGTAAAAGTGATGTTTTGCAGTATAAGCGGTACCTTCTTCAAACATTAATATATTGTAAAATTTAAGAGCAAATCGACTTTGAGTCTAAAACTAAGTAAGTGAAATTTTTAAAATTTTTTTGGCTATATTAATTTTTTAATACTGTAATAATATGGAAATTTTACTTTAGCGCAAATCAGTAGAAGTTATGTTTGCAGTATAGGCGGTAGATTGTTCGAGTATTAATATACAATTTAAGAGAAAATCGATTTGGAGTCTAAGACTAAGAAAGTAAAATTGTGTAAATTTTTTCGGTTATATTAATTTGTTAATACTGTATTAACATGAAAATTTTACTTTAGCGCAAATCAGTAAGAGTTATGTTTTTCAGTATAAGCGGTACCTTGTTCGAACATTAATATATTGTGCAATTTAAGAGCAAATCGACTTTGAGCCTAAAACTGAGAAAGCGCAAATGTTTAAATTTTTTCGGTTATAATAATATAAATACTATAATAATATGAAAATTTTACTTTAGCCCAAATCAGTAAAAGTTATGTTTTTCAGTATAGGCGGTAGACTGTTCGAGCATTAATATACAATTTACAAGAAAATCGACTTTAAGTCTAAAACTAAGAAAGTGCCATTTTTTTAATTTTTTCAATTATAATAATTTGTTAATACTGTAATAACATGAAAATTTTACTTTAGCCCAAATCAGTAAAAGTTATGTTTTTCAGTATAGGCGGTAGACTGTTCGAGCATTAATATACAATTTACAAGAAAATCGACTTTAAGTCTAAAACTAAGAAAGTGCCATTTTTTAAATTTTTTCAATTATATTAATTTGCTAATACTCTAATAACATGAAAATTTTACTTTAGCGCAAATCAGTAAAATTTATGTTTTTCAATATAAGCGGTAGATTGTTCTACCATTAATATACAATTTACAAGAAAATCGTATTTAAGTCGGAAACTAAGAAAGTGCCATTGTTTAAATTTTTTCGAGTATATTAATTTGTTAATACTGTAATAACATGAAAATTTTACTTTAGCCCAAATCAGTAAAAGTTATATTTTTCAGTATAGGCGGTAGACTGTTCGAGCATTAATATACAATTTACAAGAAAATCGACTTTAAGTCTAAAACTAAGAAAGTGCCATTTTTTTAATTTTTTCAATTATAATAATTTGTTAATACTGTAATAATATAAAAATATTACTTTAGCCCAAATCAGTAAAAGTTATGTTTTTCAGTATAGGCGGTAGACTGTTCGAGCATTAATATACAATTTACAAGAAAATCGACTTTAAGTCTAAAACTAAGAAAGTGCTTTTTTTTATTTTTTCAATTATAATAATTTGTTAACACTGTAATAACATGAAAATTTTACTTTAGCGCAAATCAGTAAAAGTTATGTTTTTCAATATAAGCGGTAGATTGTTCGTCCATTAATATACAATTTACAAGAAAATCGTTTTTAAGTCTAAAACTAAGAAAGTGCCATTGTTTAAATTTTTTCGAGTATATTAATTTGTTAATACTGTAATAATATAAAAATTTTACTTTAGCGCAAATCAGTAGGTGTTATGTTTTTCAGTATAAGCGGTAGATTGTTCAAGCATTAATATACAATTAAAGAGCAAATCGACTTTAAGTTTAAAACTAAGTAAGGGCAATTTTTTAAATTTTTTCGGTTATATTAATTTGTTAATACCGTAATAATATGAAAATTTTACTTTAGCCCAAATCAGTAAAAGTTATGTTTTTCAGTATAAGCGGTAGATTGTTCGTCCATTAATATACAATTTACAAGAAAATCGTTTTTAAGTCTAAAACTAAGAAAGTGCCATTGTTTAAATTTTTTCGAGTATATTAATTTGTTAATACTGTAATAATATAAAAATTTTACTTTAGCGCAAATCAGTAGGTGTTATGTTTTTCAGTATAAGCGGTAGATTGTTCAAGCATTAATATACAATTAAAGAGCAAATCGACTTTAAGTTTAAAACTAAGTAAGGGCAATTTTTTAAATTTTTTCGGTTATATTAATTTGTTAATACCGTAATAATATGAAAATTTTACTTTAGCCCAAATCAGTAAAAGTTATGTTTTTCAGTATAGGCGGTAGACTGTTCGAGCATTAATATACAATTTACAAGAAAATCGACTTTAAGTCTAAAACTAAGAAAGTGCCATTTTTTTAATTTTATCAATTATAATAATTTGTTAATACTGTAATAACATGAAAATTTTACTTTAGCGCAAACCAGCAAAAATTTATGTTTTTCAGTATAAGCGGTACCTCGTTCGAACATTGATATATTGTGCAATTTAGGAGCAAATCGACTTTGAGCCTAAAACTAAGAAAGCGCAATTGTGTAAATTTTTTCGGTTATAATAATTTGTTAATACTGTAATAACATGAAAATTTTACTTTAGCCCAAATCAGTAAAAGTTATGTTTTTTAGTATAGGCGGTAGACTGTTCGAGCATTAATATACAATTTACAAGAAAATCGACTTTAAGTCTAAAACAAAGAAAGTGCCATTTTTTCAATTATAATAATTTGTTAATACTGTAATAACATGAAAATTTTACTTTAGCGCAAACCAGTAAAAGTTATGTTTTTCAGTATAAGCGGTACCTTGTTCGAACATTGATATATTGTGCAATTTAAGAGCAAATCGACTTTGAGCCTAAAACTAAGAAAGCGCAATTGTGTAAATTTTTTCGGTTATAATAATTTGTTAATACTGTAATAACATGAAAATTTTACTTTAGCCCAAATCAGTAAAAGTTATGTTTTTTAGTATAGGCGGTAGACTGTTCGAGCATTAATATACAATTTACAAGAAAATCGACTTTAAGTCTAAAACTAAGAAAGTGCTTTTTTTTATTTTTTCAATTATAATAATTTGTTAACACTGTAATAACATGAAAATTTTACTTTAGCGCAAATCAGTAAAAGTTATGTTTTTCAATATAAGCGGTAGATTGTTCGTCCATTAATATACAAATTACAAGAAAATCGTTTTTAAGTCTAAAACTAAGAAAGTGCCATTGTTTAAATTTTTTCGAGTATATTAATTTGTTAATACTGTAATAATATAAAAATTTTACTTTAGCGCAAATCAGTAGGTGTTATGTTTTTCAGTATAGGCGGTAGATTGTTCAAGCATTAATATACAATTAAAGAGCAAATCGACTTTAAGTTTAAAACTAAGTAAGGGCAATTTTTTAAATTTTTTCGGTTATATTAATTTGTTAATACCGTAATAATATGAAAACTTTACAGCAAATCGACTTTGAGCCTAAAACTAAGAAAGCGCAATTGTGTAAATTTGTTCGGTTATAATAATTTGTTAATACCGTACTAACATGAAAATTTTACTTTAGCGCAAAACAGTAAAAGTTATGTTTTTCAGTATAGGCGGTAGACTGTTGGAGCATTAATATACAATTTACAAGAAAATCGACTTTAAGTCTAAGAAAGTGCCATTTTTTTAATTTTTTCAATTATATTAATTTGTTAATACTGTAATAACATGAAAATTTTACTTTAACGCAAAATAGTAAAAGTGATGTTTTGCAGTATAAGCGGTACCTTCTTCAAACATTAATATATTGTAAAATTTAAGAGCAAATCGACTTTGAGTCTAAAACTAAGTAAGTGAAATTTTTAAAATTTTTTTGGCTATTTTAATTTTTTAATACTGTAATAATATGGAAATTTTACATTAGCGCAAATCAGTAGAAGTTATGTTTGCAGTATAGGCGGTAGATTGTTCGAGTATTAATATACAATTTAAGAGAAAATCGATTTGGAGTCTAAGACTAAGAAAGTAAAATTGTGTAAATTTTTTCGGTTATATTAATTTGTTAATACTGTATTAACATGAAAATTTTACTTTAGCGCAAATCAGTAAGAGTTATATTTTTCAGTATAAGCGGTACCTTGTTCGAACATTAATATATTGTGCAATTTAAGAGCAAATCGACTTTGAGCCTAAAACTGAGAAAGCGCAAATGTTTAAATTTTTTCGGTTATAATAATATAAATACTATAATAATATGAAAATTTTACTTTAGCCCAAATCAGTAAAAGTTATGTTTTTCAGTATAGGCGGTAGACTGTTCGAGCATTAATATACAATTTACAAGAAAATCGACTTTAAGTCTAAAACTAAGAAAGTGCCATTTTTTTAATTTTTTCAATTATAATAATTTGTTAATACTGTAATAACATGAAAATTTTACTTTAGCCCAAATCAGTAAAATTTATGTTTTTCAGTATAGGCGGTAGACTGTTCGAGCATTAATATACAATTTACAAGAAAATCGACTTTAAGTCTAAAACTAAGAAAGTGCCATTTTTTAAATTTTTTCAATTATATTAATTTGCTAATACTCTAATAACATGAAAATTTTACTTTAGCGCAAATCAGTAAAATTTATGTTTTTCAATATAAGCGGTAGATTGTTCTACCATTAATATACAATTTACAAGAAAATCGTATTTAAGTCGGAAACTAAGAAAGTGCCATTGTTTAAATTTTTTCGAGTATATTAATTTGTTAATACTGTAATAACATGAAAATTTTACTTTAGCCCAAATCAGTAAAAGTTATGTTTTTCAGTATAGGCGGTAGACTGTTCGAGCATTAATATACAATTTAGAAGAAAATCGACTTTAAGTCTAAAACTAAGAAAGTGCCATTTTTTTAATTTTTTCAATTATAATAATTTGTTAATACTGTAATAATATAAAAATATTACTTTAGCCCAAATCAGTAAAAGTTATGTTTTTCAGTATAGGCGGTAGACTGTTCGAGCATTAATATACAATTTACAAGAAAATCGACTTTAAGTCTAAAACTAAGAAAGTGCCATTTTTTAAATTTTTTCAATTATATTAATTTGCTAATACTGTAATAACATGAAAATTTTACTTTAGCGCAAATCAGTAGAAGTTATGTTTTTCAGTATAAGCGGTAGATTGTTCGAGTATTAATATACAATTTACAAGAAAATCGTATTTAAGTCGGAAACTAAGAAAGTGCCATTGTTTAAATTTTTTCGAGTATATTAATTTGTTAATACTGTAATAACATGAAAATTTTACTTTAGCCCAAATCAGTAAAAGTTATGTTTTTCAGTATAGGCGGTAGACTGTTCGAGCATTAATATACAATTTACAAGAAAATCGACTTTAAGTCTAAAACTAAGAAAGTGCCATTTTTTTAATTTTTTCAATTATAATAATTTGTTAATACTGTAATAACATGAAAATTTTACTTTAGCGCAAACCAGTAAAAGTTATGTTTTTCAGTATAAGCGGTACCTTGTTCGAACATTGATATATTGTGCAATTTAAGAGCAAATCGACTTTGAGCCTAAAACTAAGAAAGCGCAATTGTGTAAATTTTTTCGGTTATAATAATTTGTTAATACTGTAATAACATGAAAATTTTACTTTAGCCCAAATCAGTAAAAGTTATGTTTTTTAGTATAGGCGGTAGACTGTTCGAGCATTAATATACAATTTACAAGAAAATCGACTTTAAGTCTAAAACTAAGAAAGTGCTTTTTTTTATTTTTTCAATTATAATAATTTGTTAACACTGTAATAACATGAAAATTTTACTTTAGCGCAAATCAGTAAAAGTTATGTTTTTCAATATAAGCGGTAGATTGTTCGTCCATTAATATACAATTTACAAGAAAATCGTTTTTAAGTCTAAAACTAAGAAAGTGCCATTTTTTAAATTTTTTCAATTATATTAATTGGCTAATACTCTAATAACATGAAAATTTTACTTTAGCCCAAATCAGTAAAAGTTATGTTTTTCAGTATAGGCGGTAGACTGTTGGAGCATTAATATACAATTTACAAGAAAATCGACTTTAAGTCTAAGAAAGTGCCATTTTTTTAATTTTTTCAATTATATTAATTTGTTAATACTGTAATAACATGAAAATTTTACTTTAACGCAAAATAGTAAAAGTGAAGTTTTTCAGTATAAGCGGTACCTTCTTCAAACATTAATATATTGTAAAATTTAAGAGCAAATCGACTTTGAGTCTAAAACTAAGTAAGTGAAATTTTTAAAATTTTTTTGGCTATATTAATTTTTTAATACTGTAATAATATGGAAATTTTACTTTAGCGCAAATCAGTAGAAGTTATGTTTGCAGTATAGGCGGTAGATTGTTCGAGTATTAATATACAATTTAAGAGAAAATCGATTTGGAGTCTAAGACTAAGAAAGTAAAATTGTGTAAATTTTTTCGGTTATATTAATTTGTTAATACTGTAATAACATGAAAATTTTACTTTAGCGCAAATCAGTAAGAGTTATGTTTTCCAGTATAAGCGGTACCTTGTTCGAACATTAATATATTGTGCAATTTAAGAGCAAATCGACTTTGAGCCTAAAACTGAGAAAGCGCAAATGTGTAAATTTTTTCGGTTATAATAATATAAATACTATAATAATATGAAAATTTTACTTTAGCCCAAATCAGTAAAAGTTATGTTTTTCAGTATAGGCGGTAGACTGTTCGAGCATTAATATACAATTTACAAGAAAATCGACTTTAAGTCTAAAACTAAGAAAGTGCCATTTTTTTAATTTTTTCAATTATAATAATTTGTTAATACTGTAATAACATGAAAATTTTACTTTAGCCCAAATCAGTAAAAGTTATGTTTTTCAGTATAGGCGGTAGACTGTTCGAGCATTAATATACAATTTACAAGAAAATCGACTTTAAGTCTAAAACTAAGAAAGTGCCATTTTTTAAATTTTTTCAATTATATTAATTTGCTAATACTCTAATAACATGAAAATTTTACTTTAGCGCAAATCAGTAAAATTTATGTTTTTCAATATAAGCGGTAGATTGTTCTACCATTAATATACAATTTACAAGAAAATCGTATTTAAGTCGGAAACTAAGAAAGTGCCATTGTTTAAATTTTTTCGAGTATATTAATTTGATAATACTGTAATAACATGAAAATTTTACTTTAGCCCAAATCAGTAAAAGTTATGTTTTTCAGTATAGGCGGTAGACTGTTCGAGCATTAATATACAATTTACAAGAAAATCGACTTTAAGTCTAAAACTAAGAAAGTGCCATTTTTTTAATTTTTTCAATTATAATAATTTGTTAATACTGTAATAATATAAAAATATTACTTTAGCCCAAATCAGTAAAAGTTATGTTTTTCAGTATAGGCGGTAGACTGTTCGAGCATTAATATACAATTTACAAGAAAATCGACTTTAAGTCTAAAACTAAGAAAGTGCCATTTTTTAAATTTTTTCAATTATATTAATTTGCTAATACTGTAATAACATGAAAATTTTACTTTAGCGCAAATCAGTAGAAGTTATGTTTTTCAGTATAAGCGGTAGATTGTTCGAGTATTAATATACAATTTACAAGAAAATCGTATTTAAGTCGGAAACTAAGAAAGTGCCATTGTTTAAATTTTTTCGAGTATATTAATTTGTTAATACTGTAATAACATGAAAATTTTACTTTAGCCCAAATCAGTAAAAGTTATGTTTTTCAGTATAGGCGGTAGACTGTTCGAGCATTAATATACAATTTACAAGAAAATCGACTTTAAGTCTAAAACTAAGAAAGTGCCATTTTTTTAATTTTTTCAATTATAATAATTTGTTAATACTGTAATAACATGAAAATTTTACTTTAGTGCAAACCAGTAAAAGTTATGTTTTTCAGTATAAGCGGTACCTTGTTCGAACATTGATATATTGTGCAATTTAAGAGCAAATCGACTTTGAGCCTAAAACTAAGAAAGCGCAATTGTGTAAATTTTTTCGGTTATAATAATTTGTTAATACTGTAATAACATGAAAATTTTACTTTAGCCCAAATCAGTAAAAGTTATGTTTTTTAGTATAGGCGGAAGACTGTTCGAGCATTAATATACAATTTACAAGAAAATCGACTTTAAGTCTAAAACTAAGAAAGTGCTTTTTTTTATTTTTTCAATTATAATAATTTGTTAACACTGTAATAACATGAAAATTTTACTTTAGCGCAAATCAGTAAAAGTTATGTTTTTCAATATAAGCGGTAGATTGTTCGTCCATTAATATACAATTTACAAGAAAATCGTTTTTAAGTCTAAAACTAAGAAAGTGCCATTTTTTAAATTTTTTCAATTATATTAATTGGCTAATACTCTAATAACATGAAAATTTTACTTTAGCCCAAATCAGTAAAAGTTATGTTTTTCAGTATAGGCGGTAGACTGTTCGAGCATTAATATACAATTTACAAGAAAATCGACTTTAAGTCTAAAACTAAGAAAGTGCCATTTTTTAAATTTTTTCAATTATATTAATTTGCTAATACTCTAATAACATGAAAATTTTACTTTAGCGCAAATCAGTAAAATTTATGTTTTACAATATAAGCGGTAGATTGTTCTACCATTAATATACAATTTACAAGAAAATCGTATTTAAGTCGGAAACTAAGAAAGTGCCATTTTTTTAATTTTATCAATTATAATAATTTGTTAATACTGTAATAACATGAAAATTTTACTTTAGCGCAAACCAGTAAAAGTTATGTTTTTCAGTATAAGCGGTACCTCGTTCGAACATTGATATATTGTGCAATTTAGGAGCAAATCGACTTTGAGCCTAAAACTAAGAAAGCGCAATTGTGTAAATTTTTTCGGTTATAATAATTTGTTAAAACTGTAATAACATGAAAATTTTACTTTAGCCCAAATCAGTAAAAGTTATGTTTTTCAGTATAGGCGGTAGACTGTTCGAGCATTAATATACAATTTACAAGAAAATCGACTTTAAGTCTAAAACTAAGAAAGTGCTTTTTTTTATTTTTTCAATTATAATAATTTGTTAACACTGTAATAACATGAAAATTTTACTTTAGCGCAAATCAGTAAAAGTTATGTTTTTCAATATAAGCGGTAGATTGTTCGTCCATTAATATACAATTTACAAGAAAATCGTTTTTAAGTCTAAAACTAAGAAAGTGCCATTGTTTAAATTTTTTCGAGTATATTAATTTGTTAATACTGTAATAATATAAAAATTTTACTTTAGCGCAAATCAGTAGGTGTTATGTTTTTCAGTATAAGCGGTAGATTGTTCAAGCATTAATATACAATTAAAGAGCAAATCGACTTTAAGTTTAAAACTAAGTAAGGGCAATTTTTTAAATTTTTTCGGTTATATTAATTTGTTAATACCGTAATAATATGAAAATTTTACTTTAGCCCAAATCAGTAAAAGTTATGTTTTTCAGTATAGGCGGTAGACTGTTCGAGCATTAATATACAATTTACAAGAAAATCGACTTTAAGTCTAAAACTAAGAAAGTGCCATTTTTTTAATTTTATCAATTATAATAATTTGTTAATACTGTAATAACATGAAAATTTTACTTTAGCGCAAACCAGTAAAAGTTATGTTTTTCAGTATAAGCGGTACCTCGTTCGAACATTGATATATTGTGCAATTTAGGAGCAAATCGACTTTGAGCCTAAAACTAAGAAAGCGCAATTGTGTAAATTTTTTCGGTTATAATAATTTGTTAATACTGTAATAACATGAAAATTTTACTTTAGCCCAAATCAGTAAAAGTTATGTTTTTTAGTATAGGCGGTAGACTGTTCGAGCATTAATATACAATTTACAAGAAAATCGACTTTAAGTCTAAAACAAAGAAAGTGCCATTTTTTCAATTATAATAATTTGTTAATACTGTAATAACATGAAAATTTTACTTTAGCGCAAACCAGTAAAAGTTATGTTTTTCAGTATAAGCGGTACCTTGTTCGAACATTGATATATTGTGCAATTTAAGAGCAAATCGACTTTGAGCCTAAAACTAAGAAAGCGCAATTGTGTAAATTTTTTCGGTTATAATAATTTGTTAATACTGTAATAACATGAAAATTTTACTTTAGCCCAAATCAGTAAAAGTTATGTTTTTTAGTATAGGCGGTAGACTGTTCGAGCATTAATATACAATTTACAAGAAAATCGACTTTAAGTCTAAAACTAAGAAAGTGCTTTTTTTTTATTTTTTCAATTATAATAATTTGTTAACACTGTAATAACATGAAAATTTTACTTTAGCGCAAATCAGTAAAAGTTATGTTTTTCAATATAAGCGGTAGATTGTTCGTCCATTAATATACAAATTACAAGAAAATCGTTTTTAAGTCTAAAACTAAGAAAGTGCCATTGTTTAAATTTTTTCGAGTATATTAATTTGTTAATACTGTAATAATATAAAAATTTTACTTTAGCGCAAATCAGTAGGTGTTATGTTTTTCAGTATAGGCGGTAGATTGTTCAAGCATTAATATACAATTAAAGAGCAAATCGACTTTAAGTTTAATACTAAGTAAGGGCAATTTTTTAAATTTTTTCGGTTATATTAATTTGTTAATACCGTAATAATATGAAAACTTTACAGCAAATCGACTTTGAGCCTAAAACTAAGAAAGCGCAATTGTGTAAATTTTTTCGGTTATAATAATTTGTTAATACCGTAATAACATGAAAATTTTACTTTAGCGCAAAACAGTAAAAGTTATGTTTTTCAGTATAGGCGGTAGACTGTTGGAGCATTAATATACAATTTACAAGAAAATCGACTTTAAGTCTAAAACTAAGAAAGTGCCATTTTTTTAATTTTTTCAATTATAATAATTTGTTAATACTGTAATAACATGAAAATTTTACTTTAGCCCAAATCAGTAAAAGTTATGTTTTTCAGTATAGGCGGTAGACTGTTCGAGCATTAATATACAATTTACAAGAAAATCGACTTTAAGTCTAAAACTAAGTTAGTGCCATTTTTTAAATTTTTTCAATTATATTAATTTGCTAATACTCTAATAACATGAAAATTTTACTTTAGCGCAAATCAGTAAAATTTATGTTTTTCAATATAAGCGGTAGATTGTTCTACCATTCATATACAATTTACAAGAAAATCGTATTTAAGTCGGAAACTAAGAAAGTGCCATTGTTTAAATTTTTTCGAGTATATTAATTTGTTAATACTGTAATAACATGAAAATTTTACTTTAGCCCAAATCAGTAAAAGTTATGTTTTTCAGTATAGGCGGTAGACTGTGTGCCATTTTTTTAATTTTTTCAATTATATTAATTTGTTAATACAGTAATAACATGAAAATTTTACTTTAACGCAAAATAGTAAAAGTGATGTTTTTCAGTATGAGCGGTACCTTCTTCAAACATTAATATATTGTAAAATTTAAGAGCAAATCGACTTTGAGTCTAAAACTAAGTAAGTGAAATTTTTAAAATTTTTTTGGCTATATTAATTTTTTAATACTGTAATAATATGGAAATTTTACTTTAGCGCAAATCAGTAGAAGTTATGTTTGCAGTATAGGCGGTAGATTGTTCGAGTATTAATATACAATTTAAGAGAAAATCGATTTGGAGTCTAAGACTAAGAAAGTAAAATTGTGTAAATTTTTTCGGTTATATTAATTTGTTAATACTGTAATAACATGAAAATTTTACTTTAGCGCAAATCAGTAAGAGTTATGTTTTTCAGTATAAGCGGTACCTTGTTCGAACATTAATATATTGTGCAATTTAAGAGCAAATCGACTTTGAGCCTAAAACTGAGAAAGCGCAAATGTGTAAATTTTTTCGGTTATAATAATATAAATACTATAATAATATGAAAATTTTACTTTAGCCCAAATCAATAAAAGTTATGTTTTTCAGTATAGGCGGTAGACTGTTCGAGCATTAATATACAATTTACAAGAAAATCGACTTTAAGTCTAAAACTAAGAAAGTGCCATTTTTTTAATTTTATCAATTATAATAATTTGTTAATACTGTAATAACATGAAAATTTTACTTTAGCCCAAATCAGTAAAAGTTATGTTTTTCAGTATAGGCGGTAGACTGTTCGAGCATTAATATACAATTTACAAGAAAATCGACTTTAAGTCTAAAACTAAGTTAGTGCCATTTTTTAAATTTTTTCAATTATATTAATTTGCTAATACTCTAATAACATGAAAATTTTACTTTAGCGCAAATCAGTAAAATTTATTTTTTTCAATATAAGCGGTAGATTGTTCTACCATTAATATACAATTTACAAGAAAATCGTATTTAAGTCGGAAACTAAGAAAGTGCCATTGTTTAAATTTTTTCGAGTATATTAATTTGTTAATACTGTAATAACATGAAAATTTTACTTTAGCCCAAATCAGTAAAAGTTATGTTTTTCAGTATAGGCGGTAGACTGTTCGAGCATTAATATACAATTTACAAGAAAATCGACTTTAAGTCTAAAACTAAGAAAGTGCCATTTTTTAAATTTTTTCAATTATATTTATTTGCTAATACTCTAATAACATGAAAATTTTACTTTAGCGCAAATCAGTAAAATTTATGTTTTTCAATATAAGCGGTAGATTGTTCTACCATTAATATACAATTTACAAGAAAATCGTATTTAAGTCGGAAACTAAGAAAGTGCCATTGTTTAAATTTTTTCGAGTATATTAATTTGTTAATACTGTAATAACATGAAAATTTTACTTTAGCCCAAATCAGTAAAAGTTATGTTTTTCAGTATAGTCGGTAGACTGTTCGAGCATTAATATACAATTTACAAGATAATCGACTTTAAGTCTAAAACTAAGAAAGTGCCATTTTTTTAATTTTTTCAATTATAATAATTTGTTAATACTGTAATAATATAAAAATTTTACTTTAGCGCAAATCAGTAGAAGTTATGTTTTTCAGTATAAGCGGTAGATTGTTCGAGTATTAATATACAATTAAAGAGCAAATCGACTTTGAGTTTAAAACTAAGTAAGAGCAATTTTTTAAATTTTTTTGGTTATATTAATTTGTTAATACTGTAATAATATGAAAATTTTACTTTAGCGCAAATCAGTACAAGTTATGTTTTTCAGTATAAGCGGTAGATTGTTCGAGCACTAATATACAATTAAAAAGAAAATCGACTTTGAGTCTAAAACTAAGAAGGTGCAATTTTTTAAACTTTTCGGTTATATTAATTTGTTAATACTGTAACAACGTAAAAATTTTACTTTAGCGCAAATCATGAAAGTTATGCTTTTCAGTATAAGCGGTAGATTGTTCGAGCACTAATACACAATTAAAGTGAAAATCGACTTTGAGTCTAAAACTAAGTGCAATTTTGTAAATTTTTTCGGTTATATTAATTTTATAATACTGTAATAACATGAAAATTTTACTTTAACGCAAATCAGTAAAAGTTATGTTTTCACTAATATACAATTAGAGAGAAAATCGACTTTGAGTCTAAAACTAAGAAGGTGCAGTTGTGTAAATTTTTTCGGTTAGATTAATTTGTTAATACTGTAATAACATGAAACTTTTACTTTAGCGCAAATCAGTAAAAGTTATGCTTTTCAGTATAAGCGGTAGATTGTTCAAGCATTAATATACAATTACAGAGAAAATCGACTTTAAGTTTAAAACTAAGTAAGGGCAATTTTTTAAATTTTTTCGGTTATATTAATTTATTAATACCGTAATAATATGAAAACTTTACAGCAAATCGACTTTGAGCCTAAAACTAAGAAAGCGCAATTGTGTAAATTTTTTCGGTTATAATAATTTGTTAATACCGTAATAACATGAAAATTTTACTTTAGCGCAAAACAGTAAAAGTTATGTTTTTCAGTATAGGCGGTAGACTGTTGGAGCATTAATATACAATTTACAAGAAAATCGACTTTAGGTCTAAAACTAAGAAAGTGCCATTTTTTTAATTTTTTCAATTATATTAATTTGTTAATACTGTAATAACATGAAAATTTTACTCTAACGCAAAATAGTAAAAGTGATGTTTTTCAGTATAAGCGGTACCTTCTTCAAACATTAATATATTGTAAAATTTAAGAGCAAATCGACTTTGAGTCTAAAACTAAGTAAGTGAAATTTTTAAAATTTTTTTGGCTATATTAATTTTTTAATACTGTAATAATATGGAAATTTTACTTTAGCGCAAATCAGTAGAAGTTATGTTTGCAGTATAGGCGGTAGATTGTTCGAGTATTAATATACAATTTAAGAGAAAATCGATTTGGAGTCTAAGACTAAGAAAGTAAAATTGTGTAAATTTTTTCGGTTATATTAATTTGTTAATACTGTAATAACATGAAAATTTTACTTTAGCGCAAATCAGTAAGAGTTATGTTTTTCAGTATAAGCGGTACCTTGTTCGAACATTAATATATTGTGCAATTTAAGAGCAAATCGACTTTGAGCCTAAAACTAAGAAAGCGCAATTGTGTAAATTTTTTCGGTTCTAATAATTTGTTAATACTGTAATAACATGAAAATTTTACTTTAGCCCAAATCAGTAAAAGTTAAGTTAAGTGTTATGTTTTTCAGTATAAGCGGTACCTTGTTCGAACATTAATATATTGTGCAATTTAAGAGCAAATCGACTTTGAGCCTAAAACTGAGAAAGCGCAAATGTGTAAATTTTTTCGGTTATAATAATATAAATACTATAATAATATGAAAATTTTACTTTAGCCCAAATCAGTAAAAGTTATGTTTTTCAGTATAGGCGGTAGACTGTTCGAGCATTAATATACAATTTACAAGAAAATCGACTTTAAGTCTAAAACTAAGAAAGTGCCATTTTTTTAATTTTTTCAATTATAATAATTTGTTAATACTGTAATAACATGAAAATTTTACTTTAGCCTAAATCAGTAAAAGTTATGTTTTTCAGTATAGGCGGTAGACTGTTCGAGCATTAATATACAATTTACAAGAAAATCGACTTTAAGTCTAAAACTAAGAAGGTGCCATTTTTTAAATTTTTTCAATTATATTAATTTGCTAATACACTAATAACATGAAAATTTTACTTTAGCGCAAATCAGTAAAATTTATGTTTTTCAATATAAGCGGTAGATTGTTCTACCATTAATATACAATTTACAAGAAAATCGTATTTAAGTCGGAAACTAAGAAAGTGCCATTGTTTAAATTTTTTCGAGTATATTAATTTATTAATACTGTAAAAACATGAAAATTTTACTTTAGCCCAAATCAGTAAAAGTTATGTTTTTCAGTATAGGCGGTAGACTGTTCGAGCATTAATATACAATTTACAAGAAAATCGACTTTAAGTCTAAAACTAAGAAAGTGCCATTTTTTTAATTTTTTCAATTATAATAATTTGTTAATACTGTAATAATATAAAAATTTTACTTTAGCGCAAATCAGTAGAAGTTATGTTTTTCAGTATAAGCGGTAGATTGTTCGAGTATTAATATACAATTAAAGAGCAAATCGACTTTGAGTTTAAAACTAAGTAAGAGCAATTTTTTAAATTTTTTCGGTTATATTAATTTGTTAATACTGTAATAATATGAAAATTTTACTTTAGCGCAAATCAGTACAAGTTATGTTTTTCAGTATAAGCGGTAGATTGTTCGAGCACTAATATACAATTAAAAAGAAAATCGACTTTGAGTCTAAAACTAAGAAGGTGCAATTTTTTAAATTTTTCGGTTATATTAATTTGTTAATACTGTAACAACGTAAAAATTTTACTTTAGCGCAAATCATGAAAGTTATGCTTTTCAGTATAAGCGGTAGATTGTTCGAGCACTAATACACAATTAAAGAGAAAATCGACTTTGAGTCTAAAACTAAGTGCAATTTTGTAAATTTTTTCGGTTATATTAATTTTATAATACTGTAATAACATGAAAATTTTACTTTAACGCAAATCAGTAAAAGTTATGTTTTCACTAATATACAATTAGAGAGAAAATCGACTTTGAGTCTAAAACTAAGAAGGTGCAGTTGTGTAAATTTTTTCGGTTAGATTAATTTGTTAATACTGTAATAACATGAAACTTTTACTTTAGCGCAAATCAGTAAAAGTTATGCTTTTCAGTATAAGCGGTAGATTGTTCGAGCATTAACTAACAATTTAAGAGAAAATCGAATTTGAGTCAAAATTTAAGAAAGTGCAATTTTGTAAATTTTTTCGGTTATATTAATTTGTTAATACTGTAATAATATGAACATTTTGCCTTTACGCAAAACAGTATAAGTGATGTTTTTCAGTATAAGCGGTAGATTGTTCGAGCACTAATATACAATTAAAGAGGAAATCGACTTTGAGTCTAAAACTAGGAAAGTGCAGTTATGTAAATTTTTTCGGTTATATTAATTTGTTAATAGTGTAATAATATGAAAATTTTACTTTAGCGCAAATCAGTAAAAGTTATGTTTTTCACTATAAGCAGTAGATTGTTCGAGCATTAACTAACAATTTAAGAGAAAATCGACTTTGAGTCTAAAACAAGGAAAGCGCAGTTGTGTTATTTTTTTCGGTTACATTAATTTGTTAATACTGTAATAACATGAAACTTTTACTTTAGCCCAAATCAGTAAAATTTATGTTTTTCAGTATAAGCGGTAGATTGTTCGAGCACTAATATACAATTAAAGAGAAAATCGACTTTGAGTCGAAAACTAAGAAAGTGCAATTTTTTAAATTTTTCGGTTATATTAATTTGTTAATACTGTAATAACATGAACATTTTACTTTTACGCAAATCAGTAAAAGTGATGTTTTTCAGTATATGCGGTAGATTGTTCGAGCACTAATATACAGTTAAAGAGAAAATCGACTTTGAGTCTAAAACTAAGAAAGTGCAATTTTGTTAATTTTTTCGGTTATATTAGTTTGTTAATACTGTAATAACATGAAAATTTTACTTTAACGCAAAGAAGTAAAAGTTATGTTTTTCAGTATAAGCGGTACATTGTTCGAGCACTAATGTACAATTTAAGAGAAAATCGACTTTGAGTCTGAAACTAAGAAAGTGCAGTTGTCTAAACTTTTTCGGTTTTATTAATTTGTTAATACTGTAATAACATGAAAATTTTACTTTATCGCAAATCAGTAAAAGTTATGTTTTTCAGTATAAGCGGTAGATTGTTCGAGCACTAATATACAATTAAAGAGAAAATCTATTTTGAGTCTAAAACTAAGAAATTGCAAATTAAAATTTTTTCGGTTATATTAATTTTATAATACTGTAATAACATGAAAATTTTACTTTAACGCAAAGAAGTAAAAGTTATGTTTTCACTAATATACAATTAGAGAGAAAATCGACTTCGAGTCTAAAACTAAGAAGGTGCAGTTGTGTAAATTTTTTCGGTTATATTAATTTGTTAATACTGTAATAACATAAAAATTTTACTTTAGCGCAAATCAGTAAAAGTTATGATTTTCAGTATATGCGTTAGATTGTTCGAGCACTAATATACAATTACAGAGAAAATCGATTTTGAGTCTAAAACTAAGTGCAATTTTGTAAATTCTTTCAGTTATATTAATTTTATAATACTGTAATAACATGAAAATTTTACTTTAACGTAAATCAGTAAAAGTTATGTTTTCACAAATATACAATTAGAAAGAAAATCGACTTTAAGTCTAAAACTAAAACGGTGCAGTTGTGTAAATTTTTTCGGTTGTATTAATTTGTTAATACTGTAATAACATGAAAATTTTACTTTATCGCAAATCAGTAAAAGTTATGTTTTTCAGTATAAGCGGTAGATTGTTCGAGCACTAATATACAATTAAAGAGAAAATCTATTTTGAGTCTAAAACTAAGAAATTGCAAATTAAAATTTTTTCGGTTATATTAATTTTATAATACTGTAATAACATGAAAATTTTACTTTAACGCAAAGAAGTAAAAGTTATGTTTTCACTAATATACAATTAGAGAGAAAATCGACTTCGAGTCTAAAACTAAGAAATTGCAAATTTAAATTTTTTCGGTTATATTAATTTGTTAATACTGTAATAGCATGAACATCTTACTTTTACGCAAATCACTAAAAGTTATGTTTTTCAGTATAAGCGGTAGATTGTTCGAGCACTAATATACAATTAAAGAGAAAATCGATTTTGAGTCTAAAACTAAGTGCAATTTTGTAAATTCTTTCAGTTATATTAATTTTATAATACTGTAATAACATGAAAATTTTACTTTAACGTAAATCAGTAAAAGTTATGTTTTCACAAATATACAATTAGAAAGAAAATCGACTTTAAGTCTAAAACTAAAACGGTGCAGTTGTGTAAATTTTTTCGGTTATATTAATTTGTTAATACTGTAATAACATGAACATTTTACTTTTACGCAAATCAGTAAAAGTGAATTGTTGGAGCATTAATATACAATTAGAGAGAAAATCGACTTTGAGTCTAAAACTAAGAAAGTGCAGTTGTGTAAATTTTTTCGGTTTTATTAATTTGTTAATACTGTAATAGCATGAACATCTTACTTTTACGCAAATCAGTAAAAGTTATGTTTTTCAGTATAAGCGGTAGATTGTTCGAGAATTAATATACAATTAAAGAGAAAATCGACTTTGAGTCTAAAACTAGGAAGGTGCAATTTTTTAAATTGTTTCGGTTATATTAATTTGTTAATACTGTAATAACATGAACATTTTACTTTTACGCGAATCAGTAAAAGTGAATTGTTGGAGCATTAATATACAATTAGAGAGAAAATCGACTTTGAGTCTAAAACTAAGAAAGTGCAGTTGTGTAAATTTTTTCGGTTTTATTAATTTGTTAATACTGTAATAACATGAACATATTACTTTTAGGCAAATCAGTAAAAGTTATGTTTTTCAGTATAAGCGGTAGATTGTTCGAGAATTGATATACAATTAAAGAGAAAATCGACTTTGAGTCTAAAACTAAGAAGGTGCAATTTTTTAAATTGTTTCGGTTATATTAATTTTTTAATACTGTAATAACATGAACATTTTACTTTTACGCAAATCAGTAAAAGTTATGTTTTCACTAATATACAATTAGAGAGAAAATCGACTTTAAGCCTAAAACTAAAACGGTGCAGTTGTGTAAATTTTTTCGGTTTTATTAATTTGTTAATACTGTAATAACATGAACATATTACTTTTAGGCAAATCAGTAAAAGTTATGTTTTTCAGTATAAGCGGTAGATTTTTCGAACACTAATATACAATTAAAGAGAAAATCGATTTTGAGTCTAAAACTAAGTGCAATTTTGTAAATTCTTTCAGTTATATTAATTTTATAATACTGTAATAACATGAAAATTTTACTTTAACGTAAATCAGTAAAAGTTATGTTTTCACAAATATACAATTAGAAAGAAAATCGACTTTAAGTCTAAAACTAAAACGGTGCAGTTGTGTAAATTTTTTCGGTTATATTAATTTGTTAATACTGTAATAACATGAACATTTTACTTTTACGCAAATCAGTAAAAGTGAATTGTTGGAGCATTAATATACAATTAGAGAGAAAATCGACTTTGAGTCTAAAACTAAGAAAGTGCAGTTGTGTAAATTTTTTCGGTTTTATTAATTTGTTAATACTGTAATAGCATGAACATCTTACTTTTACGCAAATCAGTAAAAGTTATGTTTTTCAGTATAAGCAATAGATTGTTCGAGAATTAATATACAATTAAAGAGAAAATCGACTTTGAGTCTAAAACTAGGAAGGTGCAATTTTTTAAATTGTTTCGGTTATATTAATTTGTTAATACTGTAATAACATGAACATTTTACTTTTACGCAAATCAGTAAAAGTGAATTGTTGGAGCATTAATATACAATTAGAGAGAAAATCGACTTTGAGTCTAAAACTAAGAAAGTGCAGTTGTGTAAATTTTTTCGGTTTTATTAATTTGTTAATACTGTAATAACATGAACATATTACTTTTAGGCAAATCAGTAAAAGTTATGTTTTTCAGTATAAGCGGTAGATTGTTCGAGCACTAATATACAATTAAAGAGAAAATCGATTTTGAGTCTAAAACTAAGTGTAATTTTGTAAATTTTTTCGGTTATATTAAATTTATAATACTGTAATAACATGAAAATTTTACTTTAACGTAAATCAGTAAAAGTTTTGTTTTCACTAATATACAATTAGAGATAAAATCGACTTTGAGTCTAAAACTAAGAAAGTGCAGTTGTGTAAATTTTTTCGGTTATATTAGTTTGTTAATACTGTAATAACATACAAATTTTACTTTAGCGCAAATCAATAAAAGTTATGCTTTTCAGTATAAGCGGTAGATTGTTCGAGCACTAAAATACAATTACAGAGAAAATCGACTTTGAGTCTAAAACTAATAAATTGCAAATTTAATTTTTTTCGGTTTGTTCATACTGTTATAGCATGAACATATTACTTTTACGCAAATCAGTAAAATTTATGTTTTTCAGTATAAGCGGTAGATTGTTCGAGCACTAATATACAATTAAAGAGAAAATCGATTTTGAGTCTAAAACTAAGTGCAATTTTGTAAATTTTTTCGGTTATATTAATTTTATAATACTGTAATAACATGAAAATTTTACTTTAACGTAAATCAGTAAAAGTTATGTTTTCACAAATATACAATTAGAAAGAAAATCGACTTTAAGTCTAAAACTAAAACGGTGCAGTTGTGTAAATTTTTTCGGTTATATTAATTTGTTAATACTGTAATAACATAAAAATTTTACTTTAGCGCAAATCAGTAAAAGTTATGCTTTTCAGTATATGTGGTAGATTGTTCGAGCACTAATATACAATTACAGAGAAAATCGACTTTGAGTCTAAAACTAAGAAATTGCAAATTTAAATTTTTTCGGTTATATTAATTTGTTAATACTGTAATAACATGAACATTTTACTTTTACGCAAATCAGTAAAAGTTATGTTTTTCAGTATAAGCGGTAGATTGTTCGAGCATTAATATACAATTTAAGAGAAAATCGACTTTGATTTTAAAACTAAGAAAGTGCAATTTTGTAAATTTTTTCGGTTATATTAATTTATTAATACCGTAATAATATGAAAACTTTACAGCAAATCGACTTTGAGCCTAAAACTAAGAAAGCGCAATTGTGTAAATTTTTTCGGTTATAATAATTTGTTAATACCGTAATAACATGAAAATTTTACTTTAGCGCAAAACAGTAAAAGTTATGTTTTTCAGTATAGGCGGTAGACTGTTGGAGCATTAATATACAATTTACAAGAAAATCGACTTTAGGTCTAAAACTAAGAAAGTGCCATTTTTTTAATTTTTTCAATTATATTAATTTGTTAATACTGTAATAACATGAAAATTTTACTCTAACGCAAAATAGTAAAAGTGATGTTTTTCAGTATAAGCGGTACCTTCTTCAAACATTAATATATTGTAAAATTTAAGAGCAAATCGACTTTGAGTCTAAAACTAAGTAAGTGAAATTTTTAAAATTTTTTTGGCTATATTAATTTTTTAATACTGTAATAATATGGAAATTTTACTTTAGCGCAAATCAGTAGAAGTTATGTTTGCAGTATAGGCGGTAGATTGTTCGAGTATTAATATACAATTTAAGAGAAAATCGATTTGGAGTCTAAGACTAAGAAAGTAAAATTGTGTAAATTTTTTCGGTTATATTAATTTGTTAATACTGTAATAACATGAAAATTTTACTTTAGCGCAAATCAGTAAGAGTTATGTTTTTCAGTATAAGCGGTACCTTGTTCGAACATTAATATATTGTGCAATTTAAGAGCAAATCGACTTTGAGCCTAAAACTAAGAAAGCGCAATTGTGTAAATTTTTTCGGTTCTAATAATTTGTTAATACTGTAATAACATGAAAATTTTACTTTAGCCCAAATCAGTAAAAGTTAAGTTAAGTGTTATGTTTTTCAGTATAAGCGGTACCTTGTTCGAACATTAATATATTGTGCAATTTAAGAGCAAATCGACTTTGAGCCTAAAACTGAGAAAGCGCAAATGTGTAAATTTTTTCGGTTATAATAATATAAATACTATAATAATATGAAAATTTTACTTTAGCCCAAATCAGTAAAAGTTATGTTTTTCAGTATAGGCGGTAGACTGTTCGAGCATTAATATACAATTTACAAGAAAATCGACTTTAAGTCTAAAACTAAGAAAGTGCCATTTTTTTAATTTTTTCAATTATAATAATTTGTTAATACTGTAATAACATGAAAATTTTACTTTAGCCTAAATCAGTAAAAGTTATGTTTTTCAGTATAGGCGGTAGACTGTTCGAGCATTAATATACAATTTACAAGAAAATCGACTTTAAGTCTAAAACTAAGAAGGTGCCATTTTTTAAATTTTTTCAATTATATTAATTTGCTAATACACTAATAACATGAAAATTTTACTTTAGCGCAAATCAGTAAAATTTATGTTTTTCAATATAAGCGGTAGATTGTTCTACCATTAATATACAATTTACAAGAAAATCGTATTTAAGTCGGAAACTAAGAAAGTGCCATTGTTTAAATTTTTTCGAGTATATTAATTTATTAATACTGTAAAAACATGAAAATTTTACTTTAGCCCAAATCAGTAAAAGTTATGTTTTTCAGTATAGGCGGTAGACTGTTCGAGCATTAATATACAATTTACAAGAAAATCGACTTTAAGTCTAAAACTAAGAAAGTGCCATTTTTTTAATTTTTTCAATTATAATAATTTGTTAATACTGTAATAATATAAAAATTTTACTTTAGCGCAAATCAGTAGAAGTTATGTTTTTCAGTATAAGCGGTAGATTGTTCGAGTATTAATATACAATTAAAGAGCAAATCGACTTTGAGTTTAAAACTAAGTAAGAGCAATTTTTTAAATTTTTTCGGTTATATTAATTTGTTAATACTGTAATAATATGAAAATTTTACTTTAGCGCAAATCAGTACAAGTTATGTTTTTCAGTATAAGCGGTAGATTGTTCGAGCACTAATATACAATTAAAAAGAAAATCGACTTTGAGTCTAAAACTAAGAAGGTGCAATTTTTTAAATTTTTCGGTTATATTAATTTGTTAATACTGTAACAACGTAAAAATTTTACTTTAGCGCAAATCATGAAAGTTATGCTTTTCAGTATAAGCGGTAGATTGTTCGAGCACTAATACACAATTAAAGAGAAAATCGACTTTGAGTCTAAAACTAAGTGCAATTTTGTAAATTTTTTCGGTTATATTAATTTTATAATACTGTAATAACATGAAAATTTTACTTTAACGCAAATCAGTAAAAGTTATGTTTTCACTAATATACAATTAGAGAGAAAATCGACTTTGAGTCTAAAACTAAGAAGGTGCAGTTGTGTAAATTTTTTCGGTTAGATTAATTTGTTAATACTGTAATAACATGAAACTTTTACTTTAGCGCAAATCAGTAAAAGTTATGCTTTTCAGTATAAGCGGTAGATTGTTCGAGCATTAACTAACAATTTAAGAGAAAATCGAATTTGAGTCAAAATTTAAGAAAGTGCAATTTTGTAAATTTTTTCGGTTATATTAATTTGTTAATACTGTAATAATATGAACATTTTGCCTTTACGCAAAACAGTATAAGTGATGTTTTTCAGTATAAGCGGTAGATTGTTCGAGCACTAATATACAATTAAAGAGGAAATCGACTTTGAGTCTAAAACTAGGAAAGTGCAGTTATGTAAATTTTTTCGGTTATATTAATTTGTTAATAGTGTAATAATATGAAAATTTTACTTTAGCGCAAATCAGTAAAAGTTATGTTTTTCACTATAAGCAGTAGATTGTTCGAGCATTAACTAACAATTTAAGAGAAAATCGACTTTGAGTCTAAAACAAGGAAAGCGCAGTTGTGTTATTTTTTTCGGTTACATTAATTTGTTAATACTGTAATAACATGAAACTTTTACTTTAGCCCAAATCAGTAAAATTTATGTTTTTCAGTATAAGCGGTAGATTGTTCGAGCACTAATATACAATTAAAGAGAAAATCGACTTTGAGTCGAAAACTAAGAAAGTGCAATTTTTTAAATTTTTCGGTTATATTAATTTGTTAATACTGTAATAACATGAACATTTTACTTTTACGCAAATCAGTAAAAGTGATGTTTTTCAGTATATGCGGTAGATTGTTCGAGCACTAATATACAGTTAAAGAGAAAATCGACTTTGAGTCTAAAACTAAGAAAGTGCAATTTTGTTAATTTTTTCGGTTATATTAGTTTGTTAATACTGTAATAACATGAAAATTTTACTTTAACGCAAAGAAGTAAAAGTTATGTTTTTCAGTATAAGCGGTACATTGTTCGAGCACTAATGTACAATTTAAGAGAAAATCGACTTTGAGTCTGAAACTAAGAAAGTGCAGTTGTCTAAACTTTTTCGGTTTTATTAATTTGTTAATACTGTAATAACATGAAAATTTTACTTTATCGCAAATCAGTAAAAGTTATGTTTTTCAGTATAAGCGGTAGATTGTTCGAGCACTAATATACAATTAAAGAGAAAATCTATTTTGAGTCTAAAACTAAGAAATTGCAAATTAAAATTTTTTCGGTTATATTAATTTTATAATACTGTAATAACATGAAAATTTTACTTTAACGCAAAGAAGTAAAAGTTATGTTTTCACTAATATACAATTAGAGAGAAAATCGACTTCGAGTCTAAAACTAAGAAGGTGCAGTTGTGTAAATTTTTTCGGTTATATTAATTTGTTAATACTGTAATAACATAAAAATTTTACTTTAGCGCAAATCAGTAAAAGTTATGATTTTCAGATTATGCGTTAGATTGTTCGAGCACTAATATACAATTACAGAGAAAATCGATTTTGAGTCTAAAACTAAGTGCAATTTTGTAAATTCTTTCAGTTATATTAATTTTATAATACTGTAATAACATGAAAATTTTACTTTAACGTAAATCAGTAAAAGTTATGTTTTCACAAATATACAATTAGAAAGAAAATCGACTTTAAGTCTAAAACTAAAACGGTGCAGTTGTGTAAATTTTTTCGGTTGTATTAATTTGTTAATACTGTAATAACATGAAAATTTTACTTTATCGCAAATCAGTAAAAGTTATGTTTTTCAGTATAAGCGGTAGATTGTTCGAGCACTAATATACAATTAAAGAGAAAATCTATTTTGAGTCTAAAACTAAGAAATTGCAAATTAAAATTTTTTCGGTTATATTAATTTTATAATACTGTAATAACATGAAAATTTTACTTTAACGCAAAGAAGTAAAAGTTATGTTTTCACTAATATACAATTAGAGAGAAAATCGACTTCGAGTCTAAAACTAAGAAATTGCAAATTTAAATTTTTTCGGTTATATTAATTTGTTAATACTGTAATAGCATGAACATCTTACTTTTACGCAAATCACTAAAAGTTATGTTTTTCAGTATAAGCGGTAGATTGTTCGAGCACTAATATACAATTAAAGAGAAAATCGATTTTGAGTCTAAAACTAAGTGCAATTTTGTAAATTCTTTCAGTTATATTAATTTTATAATACTGTAATAACATGAAAATTTTACTTTAACGTAAATCAGTAAAAGTTATGTTTTCACAAATATACAATTAGAAAGAAAATCGACTTTAAGTCTAAAACTAAAACGGTGCAGTTGTGTAAATTTTTTCGGTTATATTAATTTGTTAATACTGTAATAACATGAACATTTTACTTTTACGCAAATCAGTAAAAGTGAATTGTTGGAGCATTAATATACAATTAGAGAGAAAATCGACTTTGAGTCTAAAACTAAGAAAGTGCAGTTGTGTAAATTTTTTCGGTTTTATTAATTTGTTAATACTGTAATAGCATGAACATCTTACTTTTACGCAAATCAGTAAAAGTTATGTTTTTCAGTATAAGCGGTAGATTGTTCGAGAATTAATATACAATTAAAGAGAAAATCGACTTTGAGTCTAAAACTAGGAAGGTGCAATTTTTTAAATTGTTTCGGTTATATTAATTTGTTAATACTGTAATAACATGAACATTTTACTTTTACGCGAATCAGTAAAAGTGAATTGTTGGAGCATTAATATACAATTAGAGAGAAAATCGACTTTGAGTCTAAAACTAAGAAAGTGCAGTTGTGTAAATTTTTTCGGTTTTATTAATTTGTTAATACTGTAATAACATGAACATATTACTTTTAGGCAAATCAGTAAAAGTTATGTTTTTCAGTATAAGCGGTAGATTGTTCGAGAATTGATATACAATTAAAGAGAAAATCGACTTTGAGTCTAAAACTAAGAAGGTGCAATTTTTTAAATTGTTTCGGTTATATTAATTTGTTAATACTGTAATAACATGAACATTTTACTTTTACGCAAATCAGTAAAAGTTATGTTTTCACTAATATACAATTAGAGAGAAAATCGACTTTAAGCCTAAAACTAAAACGGTGCAGTTGTGTAAATTTTTTCGGTTTTATTAATTTGTTAATACTGTAATAACATGAACATATTACTTTTAGGCAAATCAGTAAAAGTTATGTTTTTCAGTATAAGCGGTAGATTTTTCGAGCACTAATATACAATTAAAGAGAAAATCGATTTTGAGTCTAAAACTAAGTGCAATTTTGTAAATTCTTTCAGTCATATTAATTTTATAATACTGTAATAACATGAAAATTTTACTTTAGCGCAAATCAGTACAAGTTATGTTTTTCAGTATAAGCGGTAGATTGTTCGAGCACTAATATACAATTAAAAAGAAAATCGACTTTGAGTCTAAAACTAAGAAGGTGCAATTTTTTAAACTTTTCGGTTATATTAATTTGTTAATACTGTAACAACGTAAAAATTTTACTTTAGCGCAAATCATGAAAGTTATGCTTTTCAGTATAAGCGGTAGATTGTTCGAGCACTAATACACAATTAAAGTGAAAATCGACTTTGAGTCTAAAACTAAGTGCAATTTTGTAAATTTTTTCGGTTATATTAATTTTATAATACTGTAATAACATGAAAATTTTACTTTAACGCAAATCAGTAAAAGTTATGTTTTCACTAATATACAATTAGAGAGAAAATCGACTTTGAGTCTAAAACTAAGAAGGTGCAGTTGTGTAAATTTTTTCGGTTAGATTAATTTGTTAATACTGTAATAACATGAAACTTTTACTTTAGCGCAAATCAGTAAAAGTTATGCTTTTCAGTATAAGCGGTAGATTGTTCAAGCATTAATATACAATTACAGAGAAAATCGACTTTAAGTTTAAAACTAAGTAAGGGCAATTTTTTAAATTTTTTCGGTTATATTAATTTATTAATACCGTAATAATATGAAAACTTTACAGCAAATCGACTTTGAGCCTAAAACTAAGAAAGCGCAATTGTGTAAATTTTTTCGGTTATAATAATTTGTTAATACCGTAATAACATGAAAATTTTACTTTAGCGCAAAACAGTAAAAGTTATGTTTTTCAGTATAGGCGGTAGACTGTTGGAGCATTAATATACAATTTACAAGAAAATCGACTTTAGGTCTAAAACTAAGAAAGTGCCATTTTTTTAATTTTTTCAATTATATTAATTTGTTAATACTGTAATAACATGAAAATTTTACTCTAACGCAAAATAGTAAAAGTGATGTTTTTCAGTATAAGCGGTACCTTCTTCAAACATTAATATATTGTAAAATTTAAGAGCAAATCGACTTTGAGTCTAAAACTAAGTAAGTGAAATTTTTAAAATTTTTTTGGCTATATTAATTTTTTAATACTGTAATAATATGGAAATTTTACTTTAGCGCAAATCAGTAGAAGTTATGTTTGCAGTATAGGCGGTAGATTGTTCGAGTATTAATATACAATTTAAGAGAAAATCGATTTGGAGTCTAAGACTAAGAAAGTAAAATTGTGTAAATTTTTTCGGTTATATTAATTTGTTAATACTGTAATAACATGAAAATTTTACTTTAGCGCAAATCAGTAAGAGTTATGTTTTTCAGTATAAGCGGTACCTTGTTCGAACATTAATATATTGTGCAATTTAAGAGCAAATCGACTTTGAGCCTAAAACTAAGAAAGCGCAATTGTGTAAATTTTTTCGGTTCTAATAATTTGTTAATACTGTAATAACATGAAAATTTTACTTTAGCCCAAATCAGTAAAAGTTAAGTTAAGTGTTATGTTTTTCAGTATAAGCGGTACCTTGTTCGAACATTAATATATTGTGCAATTTAAGAGCAAATCGACTTTGAGCCTAAAACTGAGAAAGCGCAAATGTGTAAATTTTTTCGGTTATAATAATATAAATACTATAATAATATGAAAATTTTACTTTAGCCCAAATCAGTAAAAGTTATGTTTTTCAGTATAGGCGGTAGACTGTTCGAGCATTAATATACAATTTACAAGAAAATCGACTTTAAGTCTAAAACTAAGAAAGTGCCATTTTTTTAATTTTTTCAATTATAATAATTTGTTAATACTGTAATAACATGAAAATTTTACTTTAGCCTAAATCAGTAAAAGTTATGTTTTTCAGTATAGGCGGTAGACTGTTCGAGCATTAATATACAATTTACAAGAAAATCGACTTTAAGTCTAAAACTAAGAAGGTGCCATTTTTTAAATTTTTTCAATTATATTAATTTGCTAATACACTAATAACATGAAAATTTTACTTTAGCGCAAATCAGTAAAATTTATGTTTTTCAATATAAGCGGTAGATTGTTCTACCATTAATATACAATTTACAAGAAAATCGTATTTAAGTCGGAAACTAAGAAAGTGCCATTGTTTAAATTTTTTCGAGTATATTAATTTATTAATACTGTAAAAACATGAAAATTTTACTTTAGCCCAAATCAGTAAAAGTTATGTTTTTCAGTATAGGCGGTAGACTGTTCGAGCATTAATATACAATTTACAAGAAAATCGACTTTAAGTCTAAAACTAAGAAAGTGCCATTTTTTTAATTTTTTCAATTATAATAATTTGTTAATACTGTAATAATATAAAAATTTTACTTTAGCGCAAATCAGTAGAAGTTATGTTTTTCAGTATAAGCGGTAGATTGTTCGAGTATTAATATACAATTAAAGAGCAAATCGACTTTGAGTTTAAAACTAAGTAAGAGCAATTTTTTAAATTTTTTCGGTTATATTAATTTGTTAATACTGTAATAATATGAAAATTTTACTTTAGCGCAAATCAGTACAAGTTATGTTTTTCAGTATAAGCGGTAGATTGTTCGAGCACTAATATACAATTAAAAAGAAAATCGACTTTGAGTCTAAAACTAAGAAGGTGCAATTTTTTAAATTTTTCGGTTATATTAATTTGTTAATACTGTAACAACGTAAAAATTTTACTTTAGCGCAAATCATGAAAGTTATGCTTTTCAGTATAAGCGGTAGATTGTTCGAGCACTAATACACAATTAAAGAGAAAATCGACTTTGAGTCTAAAACTAAGTGCAATTTTGTAAATTTTTTCGGTTATATTAATTTTATAATACTGTAATAACATGAAAATTTTACTTTAACGCAAATCAGTAAAAGTTATGTTTTCACTAATATACAATTAGAGAGAAAATCGACTTTGAGTCTAAAACTAAGAAGGTGCAGTTGTGTAAATTTTTTCGGTTAGATTAATTTGTTAATACTGTAATAACATGAAACTTTTACTTTAGCGCAAATCAGTAAAAGTTATGCTTTTCAGTATAAGCGGTAGATTGTTCGAGCATTAACTAACAATTTAAGAGAAAATCGAATTTGAGTCAAAATTTAAGAAAGTGCAATTTTGTAAATTTTTTCGGTTATATTAATTTGTTAATACTGTAATAATATGAACATTTTGCCTTTACGCAAAACAGTATAAGTGATGTTTTTCAGTATAAGCGGTAGATTGTTCGAGCACTAATATACAATTAAAGAGGAAATCGACTTTGAGTCTAAAACTAGGAAAGTGCAGTTATGTAAATTTTTTCGGTTATATTAATTTGTTAATAGTGTAATAATATGAAAATTTTACTTTAGCGCAAATCAGTAAAAGTTATGTTTTTCACTATAAGCAGTAGATTGTTCGAGCATTAACTAACAATTTAAGAGAAAATCGACTTTGAGTCTAAAACAAGGAAAGCGCAGTTGTGTTATTTTTTTCGGTTACATTAATTTGTTAATACTGTAATAACATGAAACTTTTACTTTAGCCCAAATCAGTAAAATTTATGTTTTTCAGTATAAGCGGTAGATTGTTCGAGCACTAATATACAATTAAAGAGAAAATCGACTTTGAGTCGAAAACTAAGAAAGTGCAATTTTTTAAATTTTTCGGTTATATTAATTTGTTAATACTGTAATAACATGAACATTTTACTTTTACGCAAATCAGTAAAAGTGATGTTTTTCAGTATATGCGGTAGATTGTTCGAGCACTAATATACAGTTAAAGAGAAAATCGACTTTGAGTCTAAAACTAAGAAAGTGCAATTTTGTTAATTTTTTCGGTTATATTAGTTTGTTAATACTGTAATAACATGAAAATTTTACTTTAACGCAAAGAAGTAAAAGTTATGTTTTTCAGTATAAGCGGTACATTGTTCGAGCACTAATGTACAATTTAAGAGAAAATCGACTTTGAGTCTGAAACTAAGAAAGTGCAGTTGTCTAAACTTTTTCGGTTTTATTAATTTGTTAATACTGTAATAACATGAAAATTTTACTTTATCGCAAATCAGTAAAAGTTATGTTTTTCAGTATAAGCGGTAGATTGTTCGAGCACTAATATACAATTAAAGAGAAAATCTATTTTGAGTCTAAAACTAAGAAATTGCAAATTAAAATTTTTTCGGTTATATTAATTTTATAATACTGTAATAACATGAAAATTTTACTTTAACGCAAAGAAGTAAAAGTTATGTTTTCACTAATATACAATTAGAGAGAAAATCGACTTCGAGTCTAAAACTAAGAAGGTGCAGTTGTGTAAATTTTTTCGGTTATATTAATTTGTTAATACTGTAATAACATAAAAATTTTACTTTAGCGCAAATCAGTAAAAGTTATGATTTTCAGTATATGCGTTAGATTGTTCGAGCACTAATATACAATTACAGAGAAAATCGATTTTGAGTCTAAAACTAAGTGCAATCTTGTAAATTCTTTCAGTTATATTAATTTTATAATACTGTAATAACATGAAAATTTTACTTTAACGTAAATCAGTAAAAGTTATGTTTTCACAAATATACAATTAGAAAGAAAATCGACTTTAAGTCTAAAACTAAAACGGTGCAGTTGTGTAAATTTTTTCGGTTGTATTAATTTGTTAATACTGTAATAACATGAAAATTTTACTTTATCGCAAATCAGTAAAAGTTATGTTTTTCAGTATAAGCGGTAGATTGTTCGAGCACTAATATACAATTAAAGAGAAAATCTATTTTGAGTCTAAAACTAAGAAATTGCAAATTAAAATTTTTTCGGTTATATTAATTTTATAATACTGTAATAACATGAAAATTTTACTTTAACGCAAAGAAGTAAAAGTTATGTTTTCACTAATATACAATTAGAGAGAAAATCGACTTCGAGTCTAAAACTAAGAAATTGCAAATTTAAATTTTTTCGGTTATATTAATTTGTTAATACTGTAATAGCATGAACATCTTACTTTTACGCAAATCACTAAAAGTTATGTTTTTCAGTATAAGCGGTAGATTGTTCGAGCACTAATATACAATTAAAGAGAAAATCGATTTTGAGTCTAAAACTAAGTGCAATTTTGTAAATTCTTTCAGTTATATTAATTTTATAATACTGTAATAACATGAAAATTTTACTTTAACGTAAATCAGTAAAAGTTATGTTTTCACAAATATACAATTAGAAAGAAAATCGACTTTAAGTCTAAAACTAAAACGGTGCAGTTGTGTAAATTTTTTCGGTTATATTAATTTGTTAATACTGTAATAACATGAACATTTTACTTTTACGCAAATCAGTAAAAGTGAATTGTTGGAGCATTAATATACAATTAGAGAGAAAATCGACTTTGAGTCTAAAACTAAGAAAGTGCAGTTGTGTAAATTTTTTCGGTTTTATTAATTTGTTAATACTGTAATAGCATGAACATCTTACTTTTACGCAAATCAGTAAAAGTTATGTTTTTCAGTATAAGCGGTAGATTGTTCGAGAATTAATATACAATTAAAGAGAAAATCGACTTTGAGTCTAAAACTAGGAAGGTGCAATTTTTTAAATTGTTTCGGTTATATTAATTTGTTAATACTGTAATAACATGAACATTTTACTTTTACGCGAATCAGTAAAAGTGAATTGTTGGAGCATTAATATACAATTAGAGAGAAAATCGACTTTGAGTCTAAAACTAAGAAAGTGCAGTTGTGTAAATTTTTTCGGTTTTATTAATTTGTTAATACTGTAATAACATGAACATATTACTTTTAGGCAAATCAGTAAAAGTTATGTTTTTCAGTATAAGCGGTAGATTGTTCGAGAATTGATATACAATTAAAGAGAAAATCGACTTTGAGTCTAAAACTAAGAAGGTGCAATTTTTTAAATTGTTTCGGTTATATTAATTTGTTAATACTGTAATAACATGAACATTTTACTTTTACGCAAATCAGTAAAAGTTATGTTTTCACTAATATACAATTAGAGAGAAAATCGACTTTAAGCCTAAAACTAAAACGGTGCAGTTGTGTAAATTTTTTCGGTTTTATTAATTTGTTAATACTGTAATAACATGAACATATTACTTTTAGGCAAATCAGTAAAAGTTATGTTTTTCAGTATAAGCGGTAGATTTTTCGAACACTAATATACAATTAAAGAGAAAATCGATTTTGAGTCTAAAACTAAGTGCAATTTTGTAAATTCTTTCAGTTATATTAATTTTATAATACTGTAATAACATGAAAATTTTACTTTAACGTAAATCAGTAAAAGTTATGTTTTCACAAATATACAATTAGAAAGAAAATCGACTTTAAGTCTAAAACTAAAACGGTGCAGTTGTGTAAATTTTTTCGGTTATATTAATTTGTTAATACTGTAATAACATGAACATTTTACTTTTACGCAAATCAGTAAAAGTGAATTGTTGGAGCATTAATATACAATTAGAGAGAAAATCGACTTTGAGTCTAAAACTAAGAAAGTGCAGTTGTGTAAATTTTTTCGGTTTTATTAATTTGTTAATACTGTAATAGCATGAACATCTTACTTTTACGCAAATCAGTAAAAGTTATGTTTTTCAGTATAAGCAATAGATTGTTCGAGAATTAATATACAATTAAAGAGAAAATCGACTTTGAGTCTAAAACTAGGAAGGTGCAATTTTTTAAATTGTTTCGGTTATATTAATTTGTTAATACTGTAATAACATGAACATTTTACTTTTACGCAAATCAGTAAAAGTGAATTGTTGGAGCATTAATATACAATTAGAGAGAAAATCGACTTTGAGTCTAAAACTAAGAAAGTGCAGTTGTGTAAATTTTTTCGGTTTTATTAATTTGTTAATACTGTAATAACATGAACATATTACTTTTAGGCAAATCAGTAAAAGTTATGTTTTTCAGTATAAGCGGTAGATTGTTCGAGCACTAATATACAATTAAAGAGAAAATCGATTTTGAGTCTAAAACTAAGTGTAATTTTGTAAATTTTTTCGGTTATATTAAATTTATAATACTGTAATAACATGAAAATTTTACTTTAACGTAAATCAGTAAAAGTTTTGTTTTCACTAATATACAATTAGAGATAAAATCGACTTTGAGTCTAAAACTAAGAAAGTGCAGTTGTGTAAATTTTTTCGGTTATATTAGTTTGTTAATACTGTAATAACATACAAATTTTACTTTAGCGCAAATCAATAAAAGTTATGCTTTTCAGTATAAGCGGTAGATTGTTCGAGCACTAAAATACAATTACAGAGAAAATCGACTTTGAGTCTAAAACTAATAAATTGCAAATTTAATTTTTTTCGGTTTGTTCATACTGTTATAGCATGAACATATTACTTTTACGCAAATCAGTAAAATTTATGTTTTTCAGTATAAGCGGTAGATTGTTCGAGCACTAATATACAATTAAAGAGAAAATCGATTTTGAGTCTAAAACTAAGTGCAATTTTGTAAATTTTTTCGGTTATATTAATTTTATAATACTGTAATAACATGAAAATTTTACTTTAACGTAAATCAGTAAAAGTTATGTTTTCACAAATATACAATTAGAAAGAAAATCGACTTTAAGTCTAAAACTAAAACGGTGCAGTTGTGTAAATTTTTTCGGTTATATTAATTTGTTAATACTGTAATAACATAAAAATTTTACTTTAGCGCAAATCAGTAAAAGTTATGCTTTTCAGTATATGTGGTAGATTGTTCGAGCACTAATATACAATTACAGAGAAAATCGACTTTGAGTCTAAAACTAAGAAATTGCAAATTTAAATTTTTTCGGTTATATTAATTTGTTAATACTGTAATAACATGAACATTTTACTTTTACGCAAATCAGTAAAAGTTATGTTTTTCAGTATAAGCGGTAGATTGTTCGAGCATTAATATACAATTTAAGAGAAAATCGACTTTGATTTTAAAACTAAGAAAGTGCAATTTTGTAAATTTTTTCGGTTATATTAATTTATTAATACCGTAATAATATGAAAACTTTACAGCAAATCGACTTTGAGCCTAAAACTAAGAAAGCGCAATTGTGTAAATTTTTTCGGTTATAATAATTTGTTAATACCGTAATAACATGAAAATTTTACTTTAGCGCAAAACAGTAAAAGTTATGTTTTTCAGTATAGGCGGTAGACTGTTGGAGCATTAATATACAATTTACAAGAAAGTCGACTTTAGGTCTAAAACTAAGAAAGTGCCATTTTTTTAATTTTTTCAATTATATTAATTTGTTAATACTGTAATAACATGAAAATTTTACTCTAACGCAAAATAGTAAAAGTGATGTTTTTCAGTATAAGCGGTACCTTCTTCAAACATTAATATATTGTAAAATTTAAGAGCAAATCGACTTTGAGTCTAAAACTAAGTAAGTGAAATTTTTAAAATTTTTTTGGCTATATTAATTTTTTAATACTGTAATAATATGGAAATTTTACTTTAGCGCAAATCAGTAGAAGTTATGTTTGCAGTATAGGCGGTAGATTGTTCGAGTATTAATATACAATTTAAGAGAAAATCGATTTGGAGTCTAAGACTAAGAAAGTAAAATTGTGTAAATTTTTTCGGTTATATTAATTTGTTAATACTGTAATAACATGAAAATTTTACTTTAGCGCAAATCAGTAAGAGTTATGTTTTTCAGTATAAGCGGTACCTTGTTCGAACATTAATATATTGTGCAATTTAAGAGCAAATCGACTTTGAGCCTAAAACTAAGAAAGCGCAATTGTGTAAATTTTTTCGGTTCTAATAATTTGTTAATACTGTAATAACATGAAAATTTTACTTTAGCCCAAATCAGTAAAAGTTAAGTTAAGTGTTATGTTTTCACTAATATACAATTAGAGAGAAAATCGACTTTGAGTCTAAAACTAAGAAGGTGCAGTTGTGTAAATTTTTTCGGTTAGATTAATTTGTTAATACTGTAATAACATGAAACTTTTACTTTAGCGCAAATCAGTAAAAGTGATGTTTTTCAGTATATGCGGTAGATTGTTCGAGCACTAATATACAGTTAAAGAGAAAATCGACTTTGAGTCTAAAACTAAGAAAGTGCAATTTTGTTAATTTTTTCGGTTATATTAGTTTGTTAATACTGTAATAACATGAAAATTTTACTTTAACGCAAAGAAGTAAAAGTTATGTTTTTCAGTATAAGCGGTACATTGTTCGAGCACTAATGTACAATTTAAGAGAAAATCGACTTTGAGTCTGAAACTAAGAAAGTGCAGTTGTCTAAACTTTTTCGGTTTTATTAATTTGTTAATACTGTAATAACATGAAAATTTTACTTTATCGCAAATCAGTAAAAGTTATGTTTTTCAGTATAAGCGGTAGATTGTTCGAGCACTAATATACAATTAAAGAGAAAATCTATTTTGAGTCTAAAACTAAGAAATTGCAAATTAAAATTTTTTCGGTTATATTAATTTTATAATACTGTAATAACATGAAAATTTTACTTTAACGCAAAGAAGTAAAAGTTATGTTTTCACTAATATACAATTAGAGAGAAAATCGACTTCGAGTCTAAAACTAAGAAGGTGCAGTTGTGTAAATTTTTTCGGTTATATTAATTTGTTAATACTGTAATAACATAAAAATTTTACTTTAGCGCAAATCAGTAAAAGTTATGATTTTCAGTATATGCGTTAGATTGTTCGAGCACTAATATACAATTACAGAGAAAATCGATTTTGAGTCTAAAACTAAGTGCAATTTTGTAAATTCTTTCAGTTATATTAATTTTATAATACTGTAATAACATGAAAATTTTACTTTAACGTAAATCAGTAAAAGTTATGTTTTCACAAATATACAATTAGAAAGAAAATCGACTTTAAGTCTAAAACTAAAACGGTGCAGTTGTGTAAATTTTTTCGGTTGTATTAATTTGTTAATACTGTAATAACATGAAAATTTTACTTTATCGCAAATCAGTAAAAGTTATGTTTTTCAGTATAAGCGGTAGATTGTTCGAGCACTAATATACAATTAAAGAGAAAATCTATTTTGAGTCTAAAACTAAGAAATTGCAAATTAAAATTTTTTCGGTTATATTAATTTTATAATACTGTAATAACATGAAAATTTTACTTTAACGCAAAGAAGTAAAAGTTATGTTTTCACTAATATACAATTAGAGAGAAAATCGACTTCGAGTCTAAAACTAAGAAATTGCAAATTTAAATTTTTTCGGTTATATTAATTTGTTAATACTGTAATAGCATGAACATCTTACTTTTACGCAAATCACTAAAAGTTATGTTTTTCAGTATAAGCGGTAGATTGTTCGAGCACTAATATACAATTAAAGAGAAAATCGATTTTGAGTCTAAAACTAAGTGCAATTTTGTAAATTCTTTCAGTTATATTAATTTTATAATACTGTAATAACATGAAAATTTTACTTTAACGTAAATCAGTAAAAGTTATGTTTTCACAAATATACAATTAGAAAGAAAATCGACTTTAAGTCTAAAACTAAAACGGTGCAGTTGTGTAAATTTTTTCGGTTATATTAATTTGTTAATACTGTAATAACATGAACATTTTACTTTTACGCAAATCAGTAAAAGTGAATTGTTGGAGCATTAATATACAATTAGAGAGAAAATCGACTTTGAGTCTAAAACTAAGAAAGTGCAGTTGTGTAAATTTTTTCGGTTTTATTAATTTGTTAATACTGTAATAGCATGAACATCTTACTTTTACGCAAATCAGTAAAAGTTATGTTTTTCAGTATAAGCGGTAGATTGTTCGAGAATTAATATACAATTAAAGAGAAAATCGACTTTGAGTCTAAAACTAGGAAGGTGCAATTTTTTAAATTGTTTCGGTTATATTAATTTGTTAATACTGTAATAACATGAACATTTTACTTTTACGCGAATCAGTAAAAGTGAATTGTTGGAGCATTAATATACAATTAGAGAGAAAATCGACTTTGAGTCTAAAACTAAGAAAGTGCAGTTGTGTAAATTTTTTCGGTTTTATTAATTTGTTAATACTGTAATAACATGAACATATTACTTTTAGGCAAATCAGTAAAAGTTATGTTTTTCAGTATAAGCGGTAGATTGTTCGAGAATTGATATACAATTAAAGAGAAAATCGACTTTGAGTCTAAAACTAAGAAGGTGCAATTTTTTAAATTGTTTCGGTTATATTAATTTGTTAATACTGTAATAACATGAACATTTTACTTTTACGCAAATCAGTAAAAGTTATGTTTTCACTAATATACAATTAGAGAGAAAATCGACTTTAAGCCTAAAACTAAAACGGTGCAGTTGTGTAAATTTTTTCGGTTTTATTAATTTGTTAATACTGTAATAACATGAACATATTACTTTTAGGCAAATCAGTAAAAGTTATGTTTTTCAGTATAAGCGGTAGATTTTTCGAGCACTAATATACAATTAAAGAGAAAATCGATTTTGAGTCTAAAACTAAGTGCAATTTTGTAAATTCTTTCAGTTATATTAATTTTATAATACTGTAATAACATGAAAATTTTACTTTAACGTAAATCAGTAAAAGTTATGTTTTCACAAATATACAATTAGAAAGAAAATCGACTTTAAGTCTAAAACTAAAACGGTGCAGTTGTGTAAATTTTTTCGGTTATATTAATTTGTTAATACTGTAATAACATGAACATTTTACTTTTACGCAAATCAGTAAAAGTGAATTGTTGGAGCATTAATATACAATTAGAGAGAAAATCGACTTTGAGTCTAAAACTAAGAAAGTGCAGTTGTGTAAATTTTTTCGGTTTTATTAATTTGTTAATACTGTAATAGCATGAACATCTTACTTTTACGCAAATCAGTAAAAGTTATGTTTTTCAGTATAAGCAATAGATTGTTCGAGAATTAATATACAATTAAAGAGAAAATCGACTTTGAGTCTAAAACTAGGAAGGTGCAATTTTTTAAATTGTTTCGGTTATATTAATTTGTTAATACTGTAATAACATGAACATTTTACTTTTACGCAAATCAGTAAAAGTGAATTGTTGGAGCATTAATATACAATTAGAGAGAAAATCGACTTTGAGTCTAAAACTAAGAAAGTGCAGTTGTGTAAATTTTTTCGGTTTTATTAATTTGTTAATACTGTAATAACATGAACATATTACTTTTAGGCAAATCAGTAAAAGTTATGTTTTTCAGTATAAGCGGTAGATTGTTCGAGCACTAATATACAATTAAAGAGAAAATCGATTTTGAGTCTAAAACTAAGTGTAATTTTGTAAATTTTTTCGGTTATATTAAATTTATAATACTGTAATAACATGAAAATTTTACTTTAACGTAAATCAGTAAAAGTTTTGTTTTCACTAATATACAATTAGAGATAAAATCGACTTTGAGTCTAAAACTAAGAAAGTGCAGTTGTGTAAATTTTTTCGGTTATATTAGTTTGTTAATACTGTAATAACATACAAATTTTACTTTAGCGCAAATCAATAAAAGTTATGCTTTTCAGTATAAGCGGTAGATTGTTCGAGCACTAAAATACAATTACAGAGAAAATCGACTTTGAGTCTAAAACTAATAAATTGCAAATTTAATTTTTTTCGGTTTGTTCATACTGTTATAGCATGAACATATTACTTTTACGCAAATCAGTAAAATTTATGTTTTTCAGTATAAGCGGTAGATTGTTCGAGCACTAATATACAATTAAAGAGAAAATCGATTTTGAGTCTAAAACTAAGTGCAATTTTGTAAATTTTTTCGGTTATATTAATTTTATAATACTGTAATAACATGAAAATTTTACTTTAACGTAAATCAGTAAAAGTTATGTTTTCACAAATATACAATTAGAAAGAAAATCGACTTTAAGTCTAAAACTAAAACGGTGCAGTTGTGTAAATTTTTTCGTTTATATTAATTTGTTAATACTGTAATAACATAAAAATTTTACTTTAGCGCAAATCAGTAAAAGTTATGCTTTTCAGTATATGTGGTAGATTGTTCGAGCACTAATATACAATTACAGAGAAAATCGACTTTGAGTCTAAAACTAAGAAATTGCAAATTTAAATTTTTTCGGTTATATTAATTTGTTAATACTGTAATAACATGAACATTTTACTTTTACGCAAATCAGTAAAAGTTATGTTTTTCAGTATAAGCGGTAGATTGTTCGAGCATTAATATACAATTTAAGAGAAAATCGACTTTGATTTTAAAACTAAGAAAGTGCAATTTTGTAAATTTTTTCGGTTATATTAATTTGTTAATACTGTAATAATATGAACATTTTGCCTTTACGCAAAACAGTATAAGTGATGTTTTTCAGTATAAGCGGTAGATTGTTCGAGCACTAATATACAATTAAAGAGGAAATCGACTTTGAGTCTAAAACTAGGAAAGTGCAGTTATGTAAATTGTTTCGGTTATATTAATTTGTTAATACTGTAATATCATGAACATTTTACTTTTACGGAAATCAGTAAAAGTGAATCGTTGCAGCATTAATATACAATTAGAGAGAAAATCGACTTTGAGTCTAAAACTAAGAAAGTGCAGTTGTGTAAATTTTTTCGGTTTTATTAATTTGTTAATACTGTAATAACATGAACATTTTACTTTTACGCAAATCAGTAAAAGTGAATTGTTGGAGCATTAAAATACAATTAGAGAGAAAATCGACTTTGAGTCTAAAACTAAGAAAGTGCAGTTGTGTAAATTTTTTCGGTTTTATTAATTTGTTAATACTGTAATAACATGAACATATTACTTTTAGGCAAATCAGTAAAAGTTATGTTTTTCAGTATAAGCGGTAGATTGTTCGAGCACTAATATACAATTAAAGAGAAAATCGATTTTGAGTCTAAAACTAAGTGCAATTTTGTAAATTTTTTTGGTTATATTAATTTGTTAATACTGTAATAACATTAAAATTTTACTTTAACGCAAATCAGTAAAACTGATGTTTTTCAGTATAAGCGGTAGATTGTTCGAGCACTAATATACAATTAAAGAGTAAATCGACTTTGAGTCTAAAACTAAGAAATTGCAAATTTTAATTATTTCGGTTATATTAATTTGTTAATACTGTAATAACATTAAAATTTTACTTTAACGCAAATCAGTAAAAGTGATGTTTTTCAGTATAAGCGGTAGATTGTTCGAGAATTGATATACAATTAAAGAGAAAATCGACTTTGAGTCTAAAACTAAGAAGGTGCAATTTTTTAAATTGTTTCGGTTATATTAATTTGTTAATACTGTAATAACATGAACATTTTACTTTTACGCAAATCAGTAAAAGTTATGTTTTCACTAATATACAATTAGAGAGAAAATCGACTTTAAGCCTAAAACTAAAACGGTGCAGTTGTGTAAATTTTTTCGGTTATATTAATTTGTTAATACTGTAATAACATTCAAATTTTACTTTAGCGCAAATCAGTAAAAGTTATGATTTTCAGTATATGCGTTAGATTGTTTGAGCACTAATATACAATTACAGAGAAAATCGACTTTGAGTCTAAAACTAAGAAATTGCAAATTTAAATTTTTTCGGTTATATTAATTTGTTAATACTGTAATAGCATGAACATCTTACTTTTACGCAAATTAGTAAAAGTTATGTTTTTCAGTATAATTTTTTAAATTGTTTCGGTTATATTAATTTGTTAATACTGTAATAACATGAACATTTTACTTTTACGCAAATCAGTAAAAGTGAATTGTTGGAGCATTAATATACACTTAGAGAGAAAATCGACTTTGAGTCTAAAACTAAGAAAGTGCAGTTGTGTAAATTTTTTCGGTTTTATTAATTTGTTAATACTGTAATAACATGAACATATTACTTTTAGGCAAATCAGTAAAAGTTATGTTTTTCAGTATAAGCGGTAGATTGTTCGAGCACTAATATACAATTAAAGAGAAAATCGATTTTGAGTCTAAAACTAAGTGCAATTTTGTAAATTTTTTCGGTTATATTAAATTTATAATACTGTAATAACATGAAAATTTTACTTTAACGTAAATCAGTAAAAGTTATGTTTTCACTAATATACAATTAGAGCTAAAATCGACTTTGAGTCTAAAACTAAGAAAGTGCAGTTGTGTAAATTTTTTCGGTTATATTAGTTTGTTAATACTGTAATAACATACAAATTTTACTTCAGCGCAAATCAATAAAAGTTATGCTTTTCAGTATAAGCGGTAGATTGTTCGAGCACTAATATACAATTACAGAGAAAATCGACTTTGAGTCTAAAACTAATAAATTGCAAATTTAATTTTTTTCGGTTTGTTAATACTGTTATAGCATGAACATATTACTTTTACGCAAATCAGTAAAATTTATGTTTTTCAGTATAAGCGGTAGATTGTTCGAGCACTAATATACAATTAAAGAGAAAATCGATTTTGAGTCTAAAACTAAGTGCAATTTTGTAAATTTTTTCGGTTATATTAATTTGTTAATACTGTAATAACATGAAAATTTTACTTTAACGTAAATCAGTAAAAGTTATGTTTTCACAAATATACAATTAGAAAGAAAATCGACTTTAAGTCTAAAACTAAAACGGTGCAGTTGTGTAAATTTTTTCGGTTATATTAATTTGTTAATACTGTAATAACATGAACATTTTACTTTTACGCAAATCAGTAAAAGTTATGTTTTTCAGTATAAGCGGTAGATTGTTCGAGCATTAATATACAATTTAAGAGAAAATCGACTTTGATTTTAAAACTAAGAAAGTGCAATTTTGTAAATTTTTTCGGTTATAATAATTTGTTAATACTGTAATAATATGAACATTTTGCCTTTACGCAAAACAGTATAAGTGATGTTTTTCAGTATAAGCGGTAGATTGTTCGAGCACTAATATACAATTAAAGAGGAAATCGACTTTGAGTCTAAAACTAGGAAAGTGCAGTTATGTAAATTATTTTCGGTTATATTAATTTGTTAATACTGTAATAACATGAACATTTTACTTTTACGCAAATCAGTAAAAGTGAATTGTTGGAGCATTAATATACAATTAGAGAGAAAATCGACTTTGAGTCTAAAACTAAGAAAGTGCAGTTGTGTAAATTTTTTCGGTTTTATTAATTTGTTAATACTGTAATAACATGAACATATTACTTTTAAGCATATCAGTAAAAGTTATTATTTTCAGTATAAGCGGTAGATTGTTCGAGCACTAATATACAATTAAAGAGGAAATCGATTTTGAGTCTAAAACTAAGTGCAATTTTGTAAATTTTTTCGGTTATATTAATTTTATAATACTGTAATAACATGAAAATTTTACTTTAACGTAAATCAGTAAAAGTTATGTTTACACAAATATACAATTAGAAAGAAAATCGACTTTAAGTCTAAAACTAAAACGGTGCAGTTGTGTAAATTTTCTCGGTTATATTAATTTGTTAATACTGTAATAACATACCAATTTTACTTTAGCGCAAATCAATAAAAGTTATGCTTTTCAGTATAAGCGGTAGATTGTTCTAGCATTAATATACAATTACAGAGAAAATCGATTTTGAGTCTAAAACTAATAAATTGCAAATTTAAATTTTTTCGGTTATATTAATTTGTTAATACTGTAATAGCATGAACATCTTACTTTTACGCAAATCAGTAAAAGTTATGTTTTTCAGTATAAGCGGTAGATTGTTCGAGCATTAATATACAATTAAAGAGAAAATCGACTTTGAGTCTAAAACTAAGAAGGTGCAATTTTTTAAATTTTTCGGTTATATTAATTTGTTAGTATTGTAATAACTTGAACATTTTACTTTTACGCAAATCAGAAAAAGTGAATTGTTGGAGCACTAATATACAATTAGAGAGAAAATCGACTTTGAGTCTAAAACTAAGAAAGTGCAGTTGTGTAAATTTTTTCGGTTTTATTAATTTGTTAATACTGTAATAACATGAACATATTACTTTTAGGCAAATCAGTAAAAGTTATGTTTTTCAGTATAAGCGGTAGATTGTTCGAGCACTAATATACAATTAAAGAGAAAATCGATTTTGAGTCTAAAACTAAGTGCAATTTTGTAAATTTTTTCGGTTATATTAAATTTATAATACTGTAATAACATGAAAATTTTACTTTAACGTAAATCAGTAAAAGTTATGTTTTCACTAATATACAATTAGAGATAAAATCGACTTTGAGTCTAAAACTAAGAAAGTGCAGTTGTGTAAATTTTTTCGGTTATATTAGTTTGTTAATACTGTAATAACATACAAATTTTACTTTAGCGCAAATCAATAAAAGTTATGCTTTTCAGTATAAGCGGTAGATTGTTCGAGCACTAATATACAATTACAGAGAAAATCGACTTTGAGTCTAAAACTAATAAATTGCAAATTTAATTTTTTTCGGTTTGTTAATACTGTTATAGCATGAACATATTACTTTTACGCAAATCAGTAAAAGTTATGTTTTTCAAAATAAGCGGTAGATTGTTCGAGCATTAATATACAATTAAAGAGAAAATCGACTTTGAGTCTAAAACTAAGAAGGTGCAATTTTTTAAATTTTTCGGTTATATTAATTTGTTAGTATTGTAATAACTTGAACATTTTACTTTTACGCAAATCAGAAAAAGTGAATTGTTGGAGCACTAATATACAATTAGAGAGAAAATCGACTTTGAGTCTAAAACTAAGAAAGTGCAGTTGTGTAAATTTTTTCGGTTTTATTAATTTGTTAATACTGTAATAACATGAACATATTACTTTTAGGCAAATCAGTAAAAGTTATGTTTTTCAGTATAAGCGGTAGATTGTTCGAGCACTAATATACAATTAAAGAGAAAATCGATTTTGAGTCTAAAACTAAGTGCAATTTTGTAAATTTTTTCGGTTATATTAAATTTATAATACTGTAATAACATGAAAATTTTACTTTAACGTAAATCAGTAAAAGTTATGTTTTCACTAATATACAATTAGAGATAAAATCGACTTTGAGTCTAAAACTAAGAAAGTGCAGTTGTGTAAATTTTTTCGGTTATATTAGTTTGTTAATACTGTAATAACATACAAATTTTACTTTAGCGCAAATCAATAAAAGTTATGTTTTTCAGTATAAGCGGTAGATTGTTCGAGCATTAATATACAATTTAAGAGAAAATCGACTTTGATTTTAAAACTAAGAAAGTGCAATTTTGTAAATTTTTTCGGTTATATTAATTTGTTAATACTGTAATAATATGAACATTTTGCCTTTACGCAAAACAGTATAAGTGATGTTTTTCAGTATAAGCGGTAGATTGTTCGAGCACTAATATACAATTAAAGAGGAAATCGACTTTGAGTCTAAAACTAGGAAAGTGCAGTTATGTAAATTTTTTCGGTTATATTAATTTGTTAATACTGTAATATCATGAACATTTTACTTTTACGGAAATCAGTAAAAGTGAATCGTTGCAGCATTAATATACAATTAGAGAGAAAATCGACTTTGAGTCTAAAACTAAGAAAGTGCAGTTGTGTAAATTTTTTCGGTTTTATTAATTTGTTAATACTGTAATAACATGAACATTTTACTTTTACGCAAATCAGTAAAAGTGAATTGTTGGAGCATTAAAATACAATTAGAGAGAAAATCGACTTTGAGTCTAAAACTAAGAAAGTGCAGTTGTGTAAATTTTTTCGGTTTTATTAATTTGTTAATACTGTAATAACATGAACATATTACTTTTAGGCAAATCAGTAAAAGTTATGTTTTTCAGTATAAGCGGTAGATTGTTCGAGCACTAATATACAATTAAAGAGAAAATCGATTTAGAGTCTAAAACTAAGTGCAATTTTGTAAATTTTTTTGGTTATATTAATTTTATAATACTGTAATAACATGAAAATTTTACTTTAACGTAAATCAGTAAAAGTTATGTTTTCACTAATATACAATTAGAGAGAAAATCGACTTTAAGCCTAAAACTAAAACGGTGCAGTTGTGTAAATTTTTTCGGTTATATTAATTTGTTAATACTGTAATAACATACAAATTTTACTTTAGCGCAAATCAGTAAAAGTTATGATTTTCAGTATATGCGTTAGATTGTTTGAGCACTAATATACAATTACAGAGAAAATCGACTTTGAGTCTAAAACTAAGAAATTGCAAATTTAAATTTTTTCGGTTATATTAATTTGTTAATACTGTAATAGCATGAACATCTTACTTTTACGCAAATCAGTAAAAGTTATGTTTTTCAGTATAAGCGGTAGATTGTTCGAGAATTGATATACAATTAAAGAGAAAATCGACTTTGAGTCTAAAACTAAGAAGGTGCAATTTTTTAAATTGTTTCGGTTATATTAATTTGTTAATACTGTAATAACATGAACATTTTACTTTTACGCAAATCAGTAAAAGTGAATTGTTGGAGCATTAATATACACTTAGAAAGAAAATCGAATTTGAGTCTAAAACTAAGAAAGTGCAGTTGTGTAAATTTTTTCGGTTTTATTAATTTGTTAATACTGTAATAACATGAACATATTACTTTTAGGCAAATCAGTAAAAGTTATGTTTTTCAGTATAAGCGGTAGATTGTTCGAGCACTAATATACAATTAAAGAGAAAATCGATTTTGAGTCTAAAACTAAGTGCAATTTTGTAAATTTTTTCGGTTATATTAAATTTATAATACTGTAATAACATGAAAATTTTACTTTAACGTAAATCAGTAAAAGTTATGTTTTCACTAATATACAATTAGAGATAAAATCGACTTTGAGTCTAAAACTAAGAAAGTGCAGTTGTGTAAATTTTTTCGGTTATATTAGTTTGTTAATACTGTAATAACATACAAATTTTACTTTTTCGCAAATCAATAAAAGTTATGCTTTTCAGTATAAGCGGTAGATTGTTCGAGCACTAATATACAATTACAGAGAAAATCGACTTTGAGTCTAAAACTAATAAATTGCAAATTTAATTTTTTTCGGTTTGTTAATACTGTTATAGCATGAACATATTACTTTTACGCAAATCAGTAAAATTTATGTTTTTCAGTATAAGCGGTAGATTGTTCGAGCACTAATATACAATTAAAGAGAAAATCGATTTTGAGTCTAAAACTAAGTGCAATTTTGTAAATTTTTTCGGTTATATTAATTTGTTAATACTGTAATAACATGAAAATTTTACTTTAACGTAAATCAGTAAAAGTTATGTTTTCACAAATATACAATTAGAAAGAAAATCGACTTTAAGTCTAAAACTAAAACGGTGCAGTTGTGTAAATTTTTTCGGTTATATTAATTTGTTAATACTGTAATAACATGAACATTTTACTTTTACGCAAATCAGTAAAAGTTATGTTTTTCAGTATAAGCGGTAGATTGTTCGAGCATTAATATACAATTTAAGAGAAAATCGACTTTGATTTTAAAACTAAGAAAGTGCAATTTTGTAAATTTTTTCGGTTATAATAATTTATTAATACTGTAATAATATGAACATTTTGCCTTTACGCAAAACAGTATAAGTGATGTTTTTCAGTATAAGCGGTAGATTGTTCGAGCACTAATATACAATTAAAGAGGAAATCGACTTTGAGTCTAAAACTAGGAAAGTGCAGTTATGTAAATTATTTTCGGTTATATTAATTTGTTAATACTGTAATAACATGAACATTTTACTTTTACGCAAATCAGTAAAAGTGAATTGTTGGAGCATTAATATACAATTAGAGAGAAAATCGACTTTGAGTCTAAAACTAAGAAAGTGCAGTTGTGTAAATTTTTTCGGTTTTATTAATTTGTTAATACTGTAATAACATGAACATATTACTTTTAAGCAAATCAGTAAAAGTTATTATTTTCAGTATAAGCGGTAGATTGTTCGAGCACTAATATACAATTAAAGAGGAAATCGATTTTGAGTCTAAAACTAAGTGCAATTTTGTAAATTTTTTCGGTTATATTAATTTTATAATACTGTAATAACATGAAAATTTTACTTTAACGTAAATCAGTAAAAGTTATGTTTTCACAAATATACAATTAGAAAGAAAATCGACTTTAAGTCTAAAACTAAAACGGTGCAGTTGTGTAAATTTTCTCGGTTATATTAATTTGTTAATACTGTAATAACATACCAATTTTACTTTAGCGCAAATCAATAAAAGTTATGCTTTTCAGTATAAGCGGTAGATTGTTCTAGCATTAATATACAATTACAGAGAAAATCGATTTTGAGTCTAAAACTAATACATTGCAAATTTAAATTTTTTCGGTTATATTAATTTGTTAATACTGTAATAGCATGAACATCTTACTTTTACGCAAATCAGTAAAAGTTATGTTTTTCAGTATAAGCGGTAGATTGTTCGAGCATTAATATACAATTAAAGAGAAAATCGACTTTGAGTCTAAAACTAAGAAGGTGCAATTTTTTAAATTTTTCGGTTATATTAATTTGTTAGTATTGTAATAACTTGAACATTTTACTTTTACGCAAATCAGAAAAAGTGAATTGTTGGAGCACTAATATACAATTAGAGAGAAAATCGACTTTGAGTCTAAAACTAAGAAAGTGCAGTTGTGTAAATTTTTTCGGTTTTATTAATTTGTTAATACTGTAATAACATGAACATATTACTTTTAGGCAAATCAGTAAAAGTTATGTTTTTCAGTATAAGCGGTAGATTGTTCGAGCACTAATATACAATTAAAGAGAAAATCGATTTTGAGTCTAAAACTAAGTGCAATTTTGTAAATTTTTTCGGTTATATTAAATTTATAATACTGTAATAACATGAAAATTTTACTTTAACGTAAATCAGTAAAAGTTATGTTTTCACTAATATACAATTAGAGATAAAATCGACTTTGAGTCTAAAACTAAGAAAGTGCAGTTGTGTAAATTTTTTCGGTTATATTAGTTTGTTAATACTGTAATAACATACAAATTTTACTTTAGCGCAAATCAATAAAAGTTATGCTTTTCAGTATAAGCGGTAGATTGTTCGAGCACTAATATACAATTACAGAGAAAATCGACTTTGAGTCTAAAACTAATAAATTGCAAATTTAATTTTTTTCGGTTTGTTAATACTGTTATAGCATGAACATATTACTTTTACGCAAATCAGTAAAATTTATGTTTTTCAGTATAAGCGGTAGATTGTTCGAGCACTAATATACAATTAAAGAGAAAATCGATTTTGAGTCTAAAACTAAGTGCAATTTTGTAAATTTTTTCGGTTATATTAATTTTATAATACTGTAATAACATGAAAATTTTACTTTAACGTAAATCAGTAAAAGTTATGTTTTCACAAATATACAATTAGAAAGAAAATCGACTTTAAGTCTAAAACTAAAACGGTGCAGTTGTGTAAATTTTTTTGGTTTTATTAATTTGTTAATACTGTAATAACATGAACATATTACTTTTAAGCAAATCAGTAAAAGTTATTATTTTCAGTATAAGCGGTAGATTGTTCGAGCACTAATATACAATTAAAGAGAAAATCGATTTTGAGTCTAAAACTAAGTGCAATTTTGTAAATTTTTTTGGTTATATTAATTTTATAATACTGTAATAACATGAAAATTTTACTTTAACGTAAATCAGTAAAAGTTATGTTTTCACTAATATACAATTAGAGAGAAAATCGACTTTAAGCCTAAAACTAAAACGGTGCAGTTGTGTAAATTTTTTCGGTTATATTAATTTGTTAATACTGTAATAACATACAAATTTTACTTTAGCGCAAATCAGTAAAAGTTATGATTTTCAGTATATGCGTTAGATTGTTTGAGCACTAATATACAATTACAGAGAAAATCGACTTTGAGTCTAAAACTAAGAAATTGCAAATTTAAATTTTTTCGGTTATATTAATTTGTTAATACTGTAATAGCATGAACATCTTACTTTTACGCAAATCAGTAAAAGTTATGTTTTTCAGTATAAGCGGTAGATTGTTCGAGAATTAATATACAATTAAAGAGAAAATCGACTTTGAGTCTAAAACTAAGAAGGTGCAATTTTTTAAATTGTTTCGGTTATATTAATTTGTTAATACTGTAATAACATGAACATTTTACTTTTACGCAAATCAGTAAAAGTGAATTGTTGGAGCATTAATATACAATTAGAGAGAAAATCGACTTTGAGTCTAAAACTAAGTGCAGTTGTGTAAATTTTTTCGGTTTTATTAATTTGTTAATACTGTAATAACATGAACATATTACTTTTAGGCAAATCAGTAAAAGTTATGTTTTTCAGTATAAGCGGTAGATTGTTCGAGCACTAATATACAATTAAAGAGAAAATCGATTTTGAGTCTAAAACTAAGTGCAATTTTGTAAATTTTTTCGGTTATATTAAATTTATAATACTGTAATAACATGAAAATTTTACTTTAACGTAAATCAGTAAAAGTTATGTTTTCACTAATATACAATTAGAGATAAAATCGACTTTGAGTCTAAAACTAAGAAAGTGCAGTTGTGTAAATTTTTTCGGTTATATTAGTTTGTTAATACTGTAATAACATACAAATTTTACTTTAGCGCAAATCAATAAAAGTTATGCTTTTCAGTATAAGCGGTAGATTGTTCGAGCACTAATATACAATTACAGAGAAAATCGACTTTGAGTCTAAAACTAATAAATTGCAAATTTAATTTTTTTCGGTTTGTTAATACTGTTATAGCATGAACATATTACTTTTACGCAAATCAGTAAAATTTATGTTTTTCAGTATAAGCGGTAGATTGTTCGAGCACATATATACAATTAAAGAGAAAATCGATTTTGAGTCTAAAACTAAGTGCAATTTTGTAAATTTTTTCGGTTATATTAATTTTATAATACTATAATAACATGAAAATTTTACTTTAACGTAAATCAGTAAAAGTTATGTTTTCACAAATATACAATTAGAAAGAAAATCGACTTTAAGTCTAAAACTAAAACGGTGCAGTTGTGTAAATTTTTTCGGTTATATTAATTTGTTAATACTGTAATAACATAAAAATTTTACTTTAGCGCAAATCAGTAAAAGTTATGCTTTTCAGTATATGTGGTAGATTGTTCGAGCACTAATATACAATTACAGAGAAAATCGACTTTAAGTCTAAAACTAAGAAATTGCAAATTTTTTCGGTTATATTAATTTGTTAATACTGTAATAACATGAACATTTTACTTTTACGCAAATCAGTAAAAGTTATGTTTTTCAGTATAAGCGGAAGATTGTTCGAGCATTAATATACAATTTAAGAGAAAATCGACTTTGATTTTAAAACTAAGAAAGTGCAATTTTGTAAATTTTTTCGGTTATATTAATTTGTTAATACTGTAATAATATGAACATTTTGCCTTTACGCAAAACAGTATAAGTGATGTTTTTCAGTATAAGCGGTAGATTGTTCGAGCACTAATATACAATTAAAGAGGAAATCGACTTTGAGTCTAAAACTAGGAAAGTGCAGTTATGTAAATTTTTTCGGTTATATTAATTTGTTAATACTGTAATAACATGAACATTTTACTTTTACGCAAATCAGTAAAAGTGAATTGTTGGAGCATTAATATACAATTAGAGAGAAAATCGACTTTGAGTCTAAAACTAAGAAAGTGCAGTTGTGTAAATTTTTTCGGTTTTATTAATTTGTTAATACTGTAATAACATGAACATATTACTTTTAAGCAAATCAGTAAAAGTTATTATTTTCAGTATAAGCGGTAGATTGTTCGAGCAATAATATACAATTAAAGAGGAAATCGATTTTGAGTCTAAAACTAAGTGCAATTTTGTAAATTTTTTCGGTTATATTAATTTTATAATACTGTAATAACATGAAAATTTTACTTTAACGTAAATCAGTAAAAGTTATGTTTTCACAAATATACAATTAGAAAGAAAATCGACTTTAAGTCTAAAACTAAAACGGTGCAGTTGTGTAAATTTTCTCGGTTATATTAATTTGTTAATACTGTAATAACATACAAATTTTACTTTAGCGCAAATCAATAAAAGTTATGCTTTTCAGTATAAGCGGTAGATTGTTCTAGCATTAATATACAATTACAGAGAAAATCGATTTTGAGTCTAAAACTAATAAATTGCAAATTTAAATTTTTTCGGTTATATTAATTTGTTAATACTGTAATAGCATGAACATCTTACTTTTACGCAAATCAGTAAAAGTTATGTTTTTCAGTATAAGCGGTAGATTGTTCGAGCATTAATATACAATTAAAGAGAAAATCGACTTTGAGTCTAAAACTAAGAAGGTGCAATTTTTTAAATTTTTCGGTTATATTAATTTGTTAGTATTGTAATAACTTGAACATTTTACTTTTACGCAAATCAGAAAAAGTGAATTGTTGGAGCACTAATATACAATTAAAGAGAAAATCGATTTTGAATCTAAAACTAAGTGCAATTTTGTAAATTTTTTCGGTTATATTAATTTTATAATACTGTAATAACATGAAAATTTTACTTTAACGCAAATCTGTAAAAGTTATGTTTTCACAAATAAACAATTAGAGAGAAAATCGACTTTGAGTCTAAAACTAAGAAGGTGCAGTTGTGTAAATTTTTTCGGTTATATTAATTTGTTAATACTGTAATAACATAAAAATTTTACTTTAGCGCAAATCAGTAAAAGTTATGCTTTTCAGTATATGTGGTAGATTGTTCGAGCACTAATATACAATTACAGAGAAAATCGACTTTGAGTCTAAAACTAAGAAATTGCAAATTTAAATTTTTTCGGTTATATTAATTTGTTAATACTGTAATAGCATGAACATCTTACTTTTACGCAAATCAGTAAAAGTTATGTTTTTCAGTATAAGCGGTAGATTGTTCGAGCATTAATATACAATTAAAGAGAAAATCGACTTTGAGTCTAAAACTAAGAAGGTGCAGTTTTTTAAATTGTTTCGGTTATATTAATTTGTTAATACTGTAATAATATGAACATTTTACTTTTACGCAAATCAGTAAAAGTGAATTGTTGGAGCATTAATATACAATTAGAGAGAAAATCGACTTTGAGTCTAAAACTAAGAAAGTGCAGTTGTGTAAATTTTTTCGGTTTTATTAATTTGTTAATACTGTAATAACATGAACATATTACTTTTAGGCAAATCAGTAAAAGTTATGTTTTTCAGTATAAGCGGTAGATTGTTCGAGCACTAATATACAATTAAAGAGAAAATCGATTTTGAGTCTAAAACTAAGTGCAATTTTGTAAATTTTTTCGGTTATATTAATTTTATAATACTGTAATAACATGAAAATTTTACTTTAACGTAAATCAGTAAAAGTTATGTTTTCACTAATATACAATTAGAGAGAAAATCGACTTTGAGTCTAAAACTAAAACGGTGCAGTTGTGTAAATTTTTTCGGTTATATTAATTTGTTAATACTGTAATAACATACAAATTTTACTTTAGCGCAAATCAGTAAAAGTTATGATTTTCAGTATATGCGTTAGATTGTTCGAGCACTAATATACAATTACAGAGAAAATCAACTTTGAGTCTAAAACTAAGAAATTGCAAATTTAAAATTTTTCGGTTATATTAATTTGTTAATACTGTAATAGCATGAACATCTTACTTTTACGCAAATCAGTAAAAGTTATGTTTTTCAGTATAAGCGGTAGATTGTTCGAGAATTAATATACAATTAAAGAGAAAATCGACTTTGAGTCTAAAACTAAGAAGGTGCAATTTTTTAAATTGTTTCGGTTATATTAATTTGTTAATACTGTAATAACATGAACATTTTACTTTTACGCAAATCAGTAAAAGTGAATTGTTGGAGCATTAATATACAATTAGAGAGAAAATCGACTTTGAGTCTAAAACTAAGAAAGTGCAGTTGTGTAAATTTTTTCGGTTTTATTAATTTGTTAATACTGTAATAACATGAACATATTACTTTTAGGCAAATCAGTAAAAGTTATGTTTTTCAGTATAAGCGGTAGATTGTTCGAGCACTAATATACAATTAAAGAGAAAATCGATTTTGAGTCTAAAACTAAGTGCAATTTTGTAAATTTTTTCGGTTATATTAAATTTATAATACTGTAATAACATGAAAATTTTACTTTAACGTAAATCAGTAAAAGTTATGTTTTCACTAATATACAATTAGAGAGAAAATCGACTTTAAGTCTAAAACTAAAACGGTGCAGTTGTGTAAATTTTTTCGGTTATATTAATTTGTTAATACTGTAATAACATACAAATTTTACTTAAGCGCAACTCAATAAAAGTTATGTTTTTCAGTATAAGCGGTAGATATACAATTACAGAGCAAATCGACTTTGAGTCTAAAACTAATAAATTGCAGTTGTGTTAATTTTTTCGGTTTTATTAATTTGTTAATACTGTAATAGCATGAACATCTTACTTTTACGCAAATCAGTAAAAGTTATGTTTTTCAGTATAAGCGGTAGATTGTTCAAGCATTAATATACAATTAAAGAGAAAATCGACTTTGAGTCTAAAACTAAGAAGGTGCAATTTTTTAAATTGTTTCGGTTATATTAATTTGTTAATACTGTAATAACTTGCACATTTTACTTTTACGCAAATCAGAAAAAGTGAATTGTTGGAGCATAAATATACTATTTAAGAGAAAATCGACTTTGATTTTAAAACTAAAAAAGTGCAATTTTGTAAATTTTTTAATTTGTTAAAATGGTAATAACATGAAAATTTTACTTTAACGCAAAACAGTAAAAGTGATGTTTTTTAGTATGAGCAGTAGATTGTTCAAACATTAATATACAATTAAAGAGAAAATCAACTTTGAGTCTAAAACTAAGAAAGTGAAAATTTTTAAATTTTTCGGTTATATTAATTTGTTAATACTGTAATAACATGAAAATTTTACTTTATCGCAAATCAGTAAAAGTTATGTTTTTCAGTATAAGCGGTAGATTGTTCGAGCAATAATATACAATTAAAGAGAAAATCGACTTTGAGTCTAAAACTAAGAAGGTGCAATTTTTTAAATTTTTCGGTTATATTAATTTGTTAATACTGTAATAACATGAACACTTTACTTTTACGCAAATCAGTAAAAGTAAATTGTTGGAGCATAAATATACAATTTAGGAGAAAATCGACTTTGATTTTAAAACTAAGAAAGTGCAATTTTGTAAATTTTTTCGGTTATATTAATTTGTTAATACTGTAATAATATGAACATTTTGCCTTTACGCAAAACAGTATAAGTGATGTTTTTCAGTATAAGCGGTAGATTGTTCGAGCACTAATATACAATTAAAAAGGAAATCGACTTTGAGTCTAAAACTAGGAAAGTGCAGTTATGTAAATTTTTTCGGTTATATAAATCTGTTAATAGTGTAATAATATGAAAATTTTACTTTAGCGCAAATCAGTAAAAGTTATGTTTTTCATTATAAGCAGTAGATTGTTCGAGCATTAACTAACAATTTAAGAGAAAATCGACTTTGAGTCTAAAACTAGGAAAGTGCAGTTGTGTTAATTTTTTCGGTTACATTAATTTGTTAATACTGTAATAACATGAAAATTTTACTTTAACGTAAATCAGTAAAAGTTATGTTTTCACAAATATACAATTAGAAAGAAAATCGACTTTAAGTCTAAAACTAAAACGGTGCAGTTGTGTAAATTTTTTCGGTTATATTAATTTGTTAATACTGTAATAACATAAAAATTTTACTTTAGCGCAAATCAGTAAAAGTTATGCTTTTCAGTATATGTGGTAGATTGTTCGAGCACTAATATACAATTACAGAGAAAATCGACTTTGAGTCTAAAACTAAGAAATTGCAAATTTAAATTTTTTTGGTTATATTAATTTGTTAATACTGTAATAACATGAACATTTTACTTTTACGCAAATCAGTAAAAGTTATGTTTTTCAGTATAAGCATTAGATTGTTCGAGCATTAATATACAATTTAAGAGAAAATCGACTTTGATTTTAAAACTAAGAAAGTGCAATTTTGTAAATTTTTTCGGTTATATTAATTTGTTAATACTGTAATAATATGAACATTTTGCCTTTACGCAAAACAGTATAAGTGATGTTTTTCAGTATAAGCGGTAGATTGTTCGAGCACTAATATACAATTAAAGAGGAAATCGACTTTGAGTCTAAAACTAGGAAAGTGCAGTTATGTAAATTTTTTCGGTTATATTAATTTGTTAATACTGTAATAACATGAACATTTTACTTTTACGCAAATCAGTAAAGTGAATTGTTGGAGCATTAATATACAATTAGAGAGAAAATCGACTTTGAGTCTAAAACTAAGAAAGTGCAGTTGTGTAAATTTTTTCGGTTTTATTAATTTGTTAATACTGTAATAACATGAACATATTACTTTTAAGCAAATCAGTAAAAGTTATGTTTTTCAGTATAAGCGGTAGATTGTTCGAGCACTAATATACAATTAAAGAGGAAATCGATTTTGAGTCTAAAACTAAGTGCAATTTTGTAAATTTTTTCGGTTATATTAATTTTATAATACTGTAATAACATGAAAATTTTACTTTAACGTAAATCAGTAAAAGTTATGTTTTCACAAATATACAATTAGAAAGAAAATCGACTTCAAGTCTAAAACTAAAACGGTGCAGTTGTGTAAATTTTTTCGGTTATATTAATTTGTTAATACTGTAATAACATACAAATTTTACTTTAGCGCAAATCAATAAAAGTTATGCTTTTCAGTATAAGCGGTAGATTGTTCTAGCACTAATATACAATTACAGAGAAAATCGACTTTGAGTCTAAAACTAATAAATTGCAAATTTAAATTTTTTCGGTTATATTAATTTGTTAATACTGTAATAGCATGAACATCTTACTTTTACGCAAATCAGTAAAAGTTATGTTTTTCAGTATAAGCGGTAGATTGTTCGAGCATTAATATACAATTAAAGAGAAAATCTACTTTGAGTCTAAAACTAAGAGGGTGCAATTTTTTAAATTTTTTCGGTTATATTAATTTGTTAATACTGTAATAGCATGAACATCTTACTTTTACGCAAATCAGTAAAAGTTATGTTTTTCAGTATAAGCGGTAGATTGTTCGAGCATTAATATACAATTAAAGAGAAAATCGACTTTGAGTCTAAAACTAAGAAATTGCAAATTTAAATTTTTTCGGTTATATTAATTTGTTAATACTGTAATAGCATGAAAATCTTACTTTTACGCAAATCAGTAAAAGTTATGTTTTTCAGTATAAGCATTAGATTGTTCGAGAATTAATATACAATTAAAGAGAAAATCGACTTTGAGTCTAAAACTAAGAAGGTGCAATTTTTTAAATTGTTTCGGTTATATTAATTTGTTAATACTGTAATAACATGAACATTTTACTTTTACGCAAATCAGTAAAAGTGAATTGTTGGAGCATTAATATACAATTAGAGAGAAAATCGACTTTGAGTCTAAAACTAAGAAAGTGCAGTTGTGTAAATTTTTTCCGTTTTATTAATTTGTTAATACTGTAATAACATGAACATATTACTTTTAAGCAAATCAGTAAAAGTAAATTGTTGGAGCATAAATATACAATTTAGGAGAAAATCGACTTTGATTTTAAAACTAAGAAAGTGCAATTTTGTAAATTTTTTCGGTTATAATAATTTATTAATACTGTAATAATATGAACATTTTACTTTTACGCAAATCAGTAAAATTTATGTTTTTCAGTATAAGCATTAGATTGTTCGAGCATTAATATACAATTAAAGAGAAAATCGACTTTGAGTCTAAAACTAAGAAATTGCAAATTTAAATTTTTTCGGTTATATTAATTTGTTAATACTGTAATAGCATGAAAATCTTACTTTTACGCAAATCAGTAAAAGTTATGTTTTTCAGTATAAGCGGTAGATTGTTCGAGCAATAATATACAATTAAAGAGAAAATCGACTTTGAGTCTAAAACTAAGAAGGTGCAATTTTTTAAATTTTTCGGTTATATTAATTTGTTAATACTGTAATAACATGAACACTTTACTTTTACGCAAATCAGTAAAAGTAAATTGTTGGAGCATAAATATACAATTTAGGAGAAAATCGACTTTGATTTTAAAACTAAGAAAGTGCAATTTTGTAAATTTTTTCGGTTATATTAATTTGTTAATACTGTAATAATATGAACATTTTGCCTTTACGCAAAACAGTATAAGTGATGTTTTTCAGTATAAGCGGTAGATTGTTCGAGCACTAATATACAATTAAAAAGGAAATCGACTTTGAGTCTAAAACTAGGAAAGTGCAGTTATGTAAATTTTTTCGGTTATATAAATCTGTTAATAGTGTAATAATATGAAAATTTTACTTTAGCGCAAATCAGTAAAAGTTATGTTTTTCATTATAAGCAGTAGATTGTTCGAGCATTAACTAACAATTTAAGAGAAAATCGACTTTGAGTCTAAAACTAGGAAAGTGCAGTTGTGTTAATTTTTTCGGTTACATTAATTTGTTAATACTGTAATAACATGAAAATTTTACTTTAACGTAAATCAGTAAAAGTTATGTTTTCACAAATATACAATTAGAAAGAAAATCGACTTTAAGTCTAAAACTAAAACGGTGCAGTTGTGTAAATTTTTTCGGTTATATTAATTTGTTAATACTGTAATAACATAAAAATTTTACTTTAGCGCAAATCAGTAAAAGTTATGCTTTTCAGTATATGTGGTAGATTGTTCGAGCACTAATATACAATTACAGAGAAAATCGACTTTGAGTCTAAAACTAAGAAATTGCAAATTTAAATTTTTTTGGTTATATTAATTTGTTAATACTGTAATAACATGAACATTTTACTTTTACGCAAATCAGTAAAAGTTATGTTTTTCAGTATAAGCATTAGATTGTTCGAGCATTAATATACAATTTAAGAGAAAATCGACTTTGATTTTAAAACTAAGAAAGTGCAATTTTGTAAATTTTTTCGGTTATATTAATTTGTTAATACTGTAATAATATGAACATTTTGCCTTTACGCAAAACAGTATAAGTGATGTTTTTCAGTATAAGCGGTAGATTGTTCGAGCACTAATATACAATTAAAGAGGAAATCGACTTTGAGTCTAAAACTAGGAAAGTGCAGTTATGTAAATTTTTTCGGTTATATTAATTTGTTAATACTGTAATAACATGAACATTTTACTTTTACGCAAATCAGTAAAGTGAATTGTTGGAGCATTAATATACAATTAGAGAGAAAATCGACTTTGAGTCTAAAACTAAGAAAGTGCAGTTGTGTAAATTTTTTCGGTTTTATTAATTTGTTAATACTGTAATAACATGAACATATTACTTTTAAGCAAATCAGTAAAAGTTATGTTTTTCAGTATAAGCGGTAGATTGTTCGAGCACTAATATACAATTAAAGAGGAAATCGATTTTGAGTCTAAAACTAAGTGCAATTTTGTAAATTTTTTCGGTTATATTAATTTTATAATACTGTAATAACATGAAAATTTTACTTTAACGTAAATCAGTAAAAGTTATGTTTTCACAAATATACAATTAGAAAGAAAATCGACTTCAAGTCTAAAACTAAAACGGTGCAGTTGTGTAAATTTTTTCGGTTATATTAATTTGTTAATACTGTAATAACATACAAATTTTACTTTAGCGCAAATCAATAAAAGTTATGCTTTTCAGTATAAGCGGTAGATTGTTCTAGCACTAATATACAATTACAGAGAAAATCGACTTTGAGTCTAAAACTAATAAATTGCAAATTTAAATTTTTTCGGTTATATTAATTTGTTAATACTGTAATAGCATGAACATCTTACTTTTACGCAAATCAGTAAAAGTTATGTTTTTCAGTATAAGCGGTAGATTGTTCGAGCATTAATATACAATTAAAGAGAAAATCTACTTTGAGTCTAAAACTAAGAGGGTGCAATTTTTTAAATTTTTTCGGTTATATTAATTTGTTAATACTGTAATAGCATGAACATCTTACTTTTACGCAAATCAGTAAAAGTTATGTTTTTCAGTATAAGCGGTAGATTGTTCGAGCATTAATATACAATTAAAGAGAAAATCGACTTTGAGTCTAAAACTAAGAAATTGCAAATTTAAATTTTTTCGGTTATATTAATTTGTTAATACTGTAATAGCATGAAAATCTTACTTTTACGCAAATCAGTAAAAGTTATGTTTTTCAGTATAAGCATTAGATTGTTCGAGAATTAATATACAATTAAAGAGAAAATCGACTTTGAGTCTAAAACTAAGAAGGTGCAATTTTTTAAATTGTTTCGGTTATATTAATTTGTTAATACTGTAATAACATGAACATTTTACTTTTACGCAAATCAGTAAAAGTGAATTGTTGGAGCATTAATATACAATTAGAGAGAAAATCGACTTTGAGTCTAAAACTAAGAAAGTGCAGTTGTGTAAATTTTTTCGGTTTTATTAATTTGTTAATACTGTAATAACATGAACATATTACTTTTAAGCAAATCAGTAAAAGTAAATTGTTGGAGCATAAATATACAATTTAGGAGAAAATCGACTTTGATTTTAAAACTAAGAAAGTGCAATTTTGTAAATTTTTTCGGTTATAATAATTTATTAATACTGTAATAATATGAACATTTTACTTTTACGCAAATCAGTAAAATTTATGTTTTTCAGTATAAGCATTAGATTGCTCGAGCATTAATATACAATTAAAGAGAAAATCGACTTTGAGTCTAAAACTAAGAAATTGCAAATTTAAATTTTTTCGGTTATATTAATTTGTTAATACTGTAATAGCATGAAAATCTTACTTTTACGCAAATCAGTAAAAGTTATGTTTTTCAGTATAAGCGGTAGATTGTTCGAGAATTAATATACAATTAAAGAGAAAATCGACTTTGAGTCTAAAACTAAGAAGGTGCAATTTTTTAAATTGTTTCGGTTATATTAATTTGTTAATACTGTAATAACATGAACATTTTACTTTTACGCAAATCAGTAAAAGTGAATTGTTGGAGCATTAATATACAATTAGAGAGAAAATCGACTTTGAGTCTAAAACTAAGAAAGTGCAGTTGTGTAAATTTTTTCGGTTTTATTAATTTGTTAATACTGTAATAACATGAACATATTACTTTTAAGCAAATCAGTAAAAGTTATGTTTTTCAGTATAAGCGGTAGATTGTTCGAGCACTAATATACAATTAAAGAGAAAATCGATTTTGAGTCTAAAACTAAGTGCAATTTTGTAAATTTTTTCGGTTATATTAAATTTATAATACTGTAATAACATGAAAATTTTACTTTAAGGTAAATCAGTAAAAGTTATGTTTTCACTAATATACAATTAGAGAGAAAATCGACTTTAAGTCTAAAACTAAAACGGTGCAGTTGTGTAAATTTTTTCGGTTATATTAATTTGTTAATACTGTAATAACATACAAATTTTACTTAAGCGCAACTCAATAAAAGTTATGTTTTTCAGTATAAGCGGTAGATATACAATTACAGAGCAAATCGACTTTGAGTCTAAAACTAATAAATTGCAAATTTAAATTTTTTCGGTTATATTAATTTGTTAATACTGTAATAGAATGAACATCTTACTTTTACGCAAATCAGTAAAAGTTATGTTTTTCAGTATAAGCGGTAGATTGTTCAAGCATTAATATACAATTAAAGAGAAAATCGACTTTGAGTCTAAAACTAAGAAGGTGCAATTTTTTAAATTGTTTCGGTTATATTAATTTGTTAATACTGTAATAACTTGCACATTTTACTTTTACGCAAATCAGAAAAAGTGAATTGTTGGAGCATAAATATACTATTTAAGAGAAAATCGACTTTGATTTTAAAACTAAGAAAGTGCAATTTTGTAAATTTTTTAATTTGTTAATATGGTAATAACATGAAAATTTTACTTTAACGCAGAACAGTAAAAGTGATGTTTTTTAGTATGAGCAGTAGATTGTTCAAACATAAATATACAATTAAAGAGAAAATCGACGTTGATTCTAAAACTAAGAAAGTGAAAATTTTTAAATATTTCGGTTATATTAATTTGTTAATACTGTAATAACATGAAAATTTTACTTTAGCCCAAATCAGTAAAATTTATGTTTTTCAGTATAAGCGGTAGATTGTTCGAGCACTAATATACAATCAAAGAGAAAATCGACTTTGAGTCGAAAACTAAGAAAGTGCAATTTTGTAAATTTTTTAATTTGTTAATATGGTAATAACATGAAAATTTTACTTTAACGCAGAACAGTAAAAGTGATGTTTTTTAGTATGAGCAGTAGATTGTTCAAACATTAATATACAATTAAAGAGAAAATCGACTTTGAGTCTAAAACTAAGAAAGTGAAAATTTTTAAACTTTTCGGTTATATTAATTTGTTAATACTGTAATAACATGAACACTTTACTTTTACGCAAATCAGTAAAAGTAAATTGTTGGAGCATAAATATACAATTTAGGAGAAAATCGACTTTGATTTTAAAACTAAGAAAGTGCAATTTTGTAAATTTTTTCGGTTATATTAATTTGTTAATACTGTAATAATATGAACATTTTGCCTTTACGCAAAACAGTATAAGTGATGTTTTTCAGTATAAGCGGTAGATTGTTCGAGCACTAATATACAATTAAAGAGAAAATCGACTTTGAGTCTAAAACTAAGAAGGTGCAATTTTTTAAACTTTTCGGTTATATTAATTTGTTAATACTGTAATAACATGAACACTTTACTTTTACGCAAATCAGTAAAAGTAAATTGTTGGAGCATAAATATACAATTTAGGAGAAAATCGACTTTGATTTTAAAACTAAGAAAGTGCAATTTTGTAAATTTTTTCGGTTATATTAATTTGTTAATACTGTAATAATATGAACATTTTGCCTTTACGCAAAACAGTATAAGTGATGTTTTTCAGTATAAGCGGTAGATTGTTCGAGCACTAATATACAATTAAAAAGGAAATCGACTTTGAGTCTAAAACTAGGAAAGTGCAGTTATGTAAATTTTTTCGGTTATATTAATCTGTTAATAGTGTAATAATATGAAAATTTTACTTTAGCGCAAATCAGTAAAAGTTATGTTTTTCATTATAAGCAGTAGATTGTTCGAGCATTAACTAACAATTTAAAAGAAAATCGACTTTGAGTCTAAAAATAGGAAAGTGCAGTTGTGTTAATTTTTTCGGTTACATTAATTTGTTAAAACTATAATAACATGAAACTTTTACTTTAGCCCAAATCAGTAAAATTTATGTTTTTCAGTATAAGCGGTAGATTGTTCGAGCACTAATATACAATTAAAGAGAAAATCGACTTTGAGTCGAAAACTAAGAAAGTGCAATTTTTTAAATTTTTCGGTTATATTAATTTGTTAATACTGTAATAACATGAACATTTTACTTTAGCCCAAATCAGTAAAATTTATGTTTTTCAGTATAAGCGGTAGATTGTTCGAGCACTAATATACAATTAAAGAGAAAATCGACTTTGAGTCGAAAACTAAGAAAGTGCAATTTTTTAAATTTTTCGGTTATATTAGTTTGTTAATACTGTAATAACATGAAAATTTTACTTTAACGCAAAGAAGTAAAAGTTATGTTTCTCAGTATCAGCAATAGATTGTTCGAGCATTAATATACAATTAAAGAGAAAATCGACTTTGAGTCTAAAACTAAGAAGGTGCAATTTTTTAAATTGTTTCGGTTATATTAATTTGTTAATTCTGTAATAACATGAACATTTTACTTTAGCCCAAATCAGTAAAATTTATGTTTTTCAGTATCACCGGTAGATTGTTCGAGCACTAATGTACAATTTAAGAGAAAATTGACTTTGAGTCTGAAACTAAGAAAGTGCAGTTGTGTAAATTTTTTCGGTTTTATTAATTTGTTAATACTGTAATAACATGAACATATTACTTTTACGCAAATCAGAAAAAGTGAATTGTTGGAGCACTAATATACAATTAAAGAGAAAATCGATTTTGAATCTAAAGCTAAGTGCAATTTTGTAAATTTTTTCGGTTATATTAATTTTATAATACTGTAATAACATGAAAATTTTACTTTAACGCAAATCTGTAAAAGTTATGTTTTCACTAATATACAATTAGAGAGAAAATCGACTTTAAGTCTAAAACTAAGAAGGTGCAGTTGTGTAAATTTTTTTGGTTATATTAATTTGTTAATACTGTAATAACATAAAAATTTTACTTTAGCGCAAATCAGTAAAAGTTATGCTTTTCAGTATATGTGGTATATTGTTCGAGCACTAATATACAATTACAGAGAAAATCGACTTTGAGTCTAAAACTAAGAAATTGCAAATTTAAATTTTTTCGGTTATATTAATTTGTTAATACTGTAATAGCATGAACATCTTACTTTTACGCAAATCAGTAAAAGTTATGTTTTTCAGTATAAGCGGTAGATTGTTCGAGCATTAATATACAATTAAAGAGAAAATCGACTTTGAGTCTAAAACTAAGAAGGTGCAATTTTTTAAATTGTTTCGGTTATATTAATTTGTTAATACTGTAATAATATGAACATTTTACTTTTGCGCAAATCAGTAAAAGTGAATTGTTGGAGCATTAATATACAATTAGAGAGAAAATCGACTTTGAGTCTAAAACTAAGAAAGTGCAGTTGTGTAAATTTTTTCGGTTTTATTAATTTGTTAATACTGTAATAACATGAAAATATTACTTTTAAGCAAATCAGTAAAAGTTAGGTTTTTCAGTATAAGCGGTAGATTGTTCGAGCACTAATATACAATTAAAGAGGAAATCGATTTTGAGTCTAAAACTAAGTGCAATTTTGTAAATTTTTTCGGTTATATTAATTTTATAATACTGAAATAACATGAAAATTTTACTTTAACGTAAATCAGTAAAAGTTATGTTTTTCAGTATAAGCGGTAGATTGTTCGAGCATTAATATACAATTAAAGAGAAAATCGACTTTGAGTCTAAAACTAAGAAGGTGCAATTTTTTAAATTTTTCGGTTATATTAATTTGTTAATACTGTAATAACATGAAAATTTTACGTTAACGCAAAGAAGTAAAAGTTATGTTTTTCAGTATAAGCGGTAGATTGTTCGAGCATTAATATACAATTAAAGAGAAAATCGACTTTGAGTCTAAAACTAAGAAGGTGCAGTTGTGTAAATTTTTTTGGTTATATTAATTTGTTAATACTGTAATAACATGAAAATATTACTTTTAAGCAAATCAGTAAAAGTTAGGTTTTTCAGTATAAGCGGTAGATTGTTCGAGCACTAATATACAATTAAAGAGGAAATCGATTTTGAGTCTAAAACTAAGTGCAGTTGTGTAAATTTTTTCGGTTTTATTAATTTGTTAATACTGTAATAACATGAAAATATTACTTTTAAGCAAATCAGTAAAAGTTAGGTTTTTCAGTATAAGCGGTAGATTGTTCGAGCACTAATATACAATTAAAGAGAAAATCGACTTTGAGTCGAAAACTAAGAAAGTGCAATTTTTTAAATTTTTCGGTTATATTAGTTTGTTAATACTGTAATAACATGAAAATTTTACGTTAACGCAAAGAAGTAAAAGTTATGTTTTTCAGTATAAGCGGTAGATTGTTCGAGCATTAATATACAATTAAAGAGAAAATCGACTTTGAGTCTAAAACTAAGAAGGTGCAATTTTTTAAATTTTTCGGTTATATTAATTTGTTAGTATTGTAATAACTTGAACATTTTACTTTTACGCAAATCAGAAAAAGTGAATTGTTGGAGCACTAATATACAATTAAAGAGAAAATCGATTTTGAATCTAAAACTAAGTGCAATTTTGTAAATTTTTTCGGTTATATTAATTTTATAATACTGTAATAACATGAAAATTTTACTTTAACGCAAATCTGTAAAAGTTATGTTTTCACTAATATACAATTAGAGAGAAAATCGACTTTGAGTCTAAAACTAAGAAGGTGCAGTTGTGTAAATTTTTTCGGTTATATTAATTTGTTTATACTGTAATAACATAAAAAATTTACTTTAGCGCAAATCTGTAAAAGTTATGCTTTTCAGTATATGTGGTAGATTGTTCGAGCACTAATATACAATTACAGAGAAAATCGACTTTGAGTCTAAAACTAAGAAATTGCAAATTTAAATTTTTTCGGTTATATTAATTTGTTAATACTATAATAGCATGAACATCTTACTTTTACGCAAATCAGTAAAAGTTATGTTTTTCAGTATATGTGGTAGATTGTTCGAGCACTAATATACAATTAAAGAGAAAATCGACTTTGAGTCTAAAACTAAGAAGGTGCAATTTTTTAAATTGTTTCGGTTATATTAGTTTGTTAATACTGTAATAATATGAACATTTTACTTTTGCGCAAATCAGTAAAAGTGAATTGTTGGAGCATTAATATACAATTAGAGAGAAAATCGACTTTGAGTCTAAAACTAAGAAAGTGCAGTTGTGTAAATTTTTTCGGTTTTATTAATTTGTGAATACTGTAATAACATGAACATATTACTTTTAGGCAAATCAGTAAAAGTTATGTTTTTCAGTATAAGCGGTAGATTGTTCGAGCACTAATATACAATTAAAGAGAAAATCGATTTTGAGTCTAAAACTAAGTGCAATTTTGTAAATTTTTTCGGTTATATTAATTTTATAATACTGTAATAACATGAAAATTTTACTTTAACGTAAATCAGTAAAAGTTATGTTTTCACTAATATACAATTAGAGAGAAAATCGACTTTAAGTCTAAAACTAAAACGGTGCAGTTGTGTAAATTTTTTCGGTTATATTAATTTGTTAATACTGTAATAACATACAAATTTTACTTTAGCGCAAAGCAGTAAAAGTTATGATTTTCAGTATATGCGTTAGATTGTTCGAGCACTAATATACAATTACAGAGCAAATCGACTTTGAGTCTAAAACTAAGAAATTGCAAATTTAAATTTTTTCGGTTATATTAATTTGTTAATACTGTAATAGCATGAATATCTTACTTTTAACTTACAATTAAAGAGAGTCTAAAACTAAGTGCAATTTTGTAAATTTTTTCGGTTATATTAAATTTATAATACTGTAATAACATGAAAATTTTACTTTAACGTAAATCAGTAAAAGTTATGTTTTCACTAATATACAATTAGAGAGAAAATCGACTTTGAGTCTAAAACTAAGAAGGTGCAGTTGTGTAAATTTTTTTGGTTATATTAATTTGTTAATACTGTAATAACATGAACATTTTACTTTAGCCCAAATCAGTAAAATTTATGTTTTTCAGTATAAGCGGTAGATTGTTCGAGCACTAATATACAATTAAAGAGAATATCGACTTTGAGTCGAAAACTAAGAAAGTGCAATTTTTTAAATTTTTCGGTTATATTAGTTTGTTAATACTGTAATAACATGAAAATTTTACTTTAACGCAAAGAAGTAAAAGTTATGTTTCTCAGTATCAGCGGTAGATTGTTCGAGCATTAATATACAATTAAAGAGAAAATGGACTTTGAGTCTAAAACTAAGAAGGTGCAATTTTTTAAATTGTTTCGGTTATATTAATTTGTTAATACTGTAATAACATGAACATTTTACTTTAGCCCAAATCAGTAAAATTTATGTTTTTCAGTATAAGCGGTAGATTGTTCGAGCACTAATATACAATTACAGAGCAAATCGACTTTGAGTCGAAAACTAAGAAAGTGCAATTTTTTAAATTTTTCGGTTATATTAGTTTGTTAATACTGTAATAACATGAAAATTTTACTTTAACGCAAAGAAGTAAAAGTTATGTTTCTCAGTATCAGCGGTAGATTGTTCGAGCACTAATATACAATTAAAGAGAAAATCGACTTTGAGTCTAAAACTAAGAAGGTGCAATTTTTTAAATTGTTTCGGTTATATTAGTTTGTTAATACTGTAATAATATGAACATTTTACTTTTGCGCAAATCAGTAAAAGTGAATTGTTGGAGCATTAATATACAATTAGAGAGAAAATCGACTTTGAGTCTAAAACTAAGAAAGTGCAGTTGTGTAAATTTTTTCGGTTTTATTAATTTGTGAATACTGTAATAACATGAACATATTACTTTTAGGCAAATCAGTAAAAGTTATGTTTTTCAGTATAAGCGGTAGATTGTTCGAGCACTAATATACAATTAAAGAGAAAATCGATTTTGAGTCTAAAACTAAGTGCAATTTTGTAAATTTTTTCGGTTATATTAATTTTATAATACTGTAATAACATGAAAATTTTACTTTAACGTAAATCAGTAAAAGTTATGTTTTCACTAATATACAATTAGAGAGAAAATCGACTTTAAGTCTAAAACTAAAACGGTGCAGTTGTGTAAATTTTTTCGGTTATATTAATTTGTTAATACTGTAATAACATACAAATTTTACTTTAGCGCAAAGCAGTAAAAGTTATGATTTTCAGTATATGCGTTAGATTGTTCGAGCACTAATATACAATTACAGAGCAAATCGACTTTGAGTCTAAAACTAAGAAATTGCAAATTTAAATTTTTTCGGTTATATTAATTTGTTAATACTGTAATAGCATGAATATCTTACTTTTAACTTACAATTAAAGAGAGTCTAAAACTAAGTGCAATTTTGTAAATTTTTTCGGTTATATTAAATTTATAATACTGTAATAACATGAAAATTTTACTTTAACGTAAATCAGTAAAAGTTATGTTTTCACTAATATACAATTAGAGAGAAAATCGACTTTGAGTCTAAAACTAAGAAGGTGCAGTTGTGTAAATTTTTTTGGTTATATTAATTTGTTAATACTGTAATAACATGAACATTTTACTTTAGCCCAAATCAGTAAAATTTATGTTTTTCAGTATAAGCGGTAGATTGTTCGAGCACTAATATACAATTAAAGAGAATATCGACTTTGAGTCGAAAACTAAGAAAGTGCAATTTTTTAAATTTTTCGGTTATATTAGTTTGTTAATACTGTAATAACATGAAAATTTTACTTTAACGCAAAGAAGTAAAAGTTATGTTTCTCAGTATCAGCGGTAGATTGTTCGAGCATTAATATACAATTAAAGAGAAAATGGACTTTGAGTCTAAAACTAAGAAGGTGCAATTTTTTAAATTGTTTCGGTTATATTAATTTGTTAATACTGTAATAACATGAACATTTTACTTTAGCCCAAATCAGTAAAATTTATGTTTTTCAGTATAAGCGGTAGATTGTTCGAGCACTAATATACAATTAAAGAGAAAATCGACTTTGAGTCGAAAACTAAGAAAGTGCAATTTTTTAAATTTTTCGGTTATATTAATTTGTTAATACTGTAATAACATGAACATTTTACTATTACGCAAATCAATAAAAGTGATGTTTTTCAGTATATGCGGTAGATTGTTCGAGCACTAATATACAATTAAAGAGAAAATCGACTTTGAGTCTAAAACTAAGAAATTGCAAATTTAAATTTTTTCGGTTATTTTAATTTGTTAATACTGTAATAGCATGAAAATCTTACTTTTACGCAAATCAGTAAAAGTTATGTTTTTCAGTATAAGCGGTAGATTGTTCGAGCAATAATATACAATTAAAGAGAAAATCGACTTTGAGTCTAAAACTAAGAAGGTGCAATTTTAAATTTTTTCGGTTATATTAATTTGTTAATACTGTAATAGCATGAAAATCTTACTTTTACGCAAATCAGTAAAAGTTATGTTTTTCAGTATAAGCGGTAGATTGTTCGAGAATTAATATACAATTAAAGAGAAAATCGACTTTGAGTCTAAAACTAAGAAGGTGCAATTTTTTAAATTGTTTCGGTTATATTAATTTGTTAATACTGTAATAACATGAACATTTTACTTTTACGCAAATCAGTAAAAGTGAATTGTTGGAGCATTAATATACAATTAGAGAGAAAATCGACTTTGAGTCTAAAACTAAGAAAGTGCAGTTGTGTAAATTTTTTCGGTTTTATTAATTTGTTAATACTGTAATAACATGAACATATTACTTTTAAGCAAATCAGTAAAAGTTATGTTTTTCAGTATAAGCGGTAGATTGTTCGAGCACTAATATACAATTAAAGAGGAAATCGATTTTGAGTCTAAAACTAAGTGCAATTTTGTAAATTTTTTCGGTTATATTAATTTTATAATACTGTAATAATATGAAAATTTTACTTTAACGTAAATCAGTAAAAGTTATGTTTTCACAAATATACAATTAGAAAGAAAATCGACTTCAAGTCTAAAACTAAAACGGTGCAGTTGTGTAAATTTTTTCGGTTATATTAATTTGTTAATACTGTAATAACATACAAATTTTACTTTAGCGCAAATCAATAAAAGTTATGCTTTTCAGTATAAGCGGTAGATTGTTCTAGCACTAATATACAATTACAGAGAAAATCGACTTTGAGTCTAAAACTAATAAATTGCAAATTTAAATTTTTTCGGTTATATTAATTTGTTAATACTGTAATAGCATGAACATCTTACTTTTACGCAAATCAGTAAAAGTTATGTTTTTCAGTATAAGCGGTAGATTGTTCGAGCATTAATATACAATTAAAGAGAAAATCGACTTTGAGTCTAAAACCAAGAGGGTGCAATTTTTTAAATTTTTCGGTTATATTAATTTGTTAGTATTGTAATAACTTGAACATTTTACTTTTACGCAAATCAGAAAAAGTGAATTGTTGGAGCACTAATATACAATTAAAGAGAAAATCGATTTTGAATCTAAAACTAAGTGCAATTTTGTAAATTTTTTCGGTTATATTAATTTTATAATACTGTAATAACATGAAAATTTTACTTTAACGCAAATCTGTAAAAGTTATGTTTTCACTAATATACAATTAGAGAGAAAATCGACTTTGAGTCTAAAACTAAGAAGGTGCAGTTGTGTAAATTTTTTCGGTTATATTAATTTGTTAATACTGTAATAACATAAAAATTTTACTTTAGCGCAACAAATTGTATAATAATTAAGTGAGCAAGGTACCGTTTATACTGAAAACCATCAATTTTGCTGATCTGCGCTAATCAAAAATTCCATTACAGTATAAACAACTTCAAATAACCAGTGCATTTCAAATAAATATTACTTTCTTAGAGTAAGACTTATACTGAAAAACATCAATCTTATTGATCTGTGCTAAAGTAAAATTTTCATGTTAATGCATTATTAACATGCATTTCAAAAAAATAGCACTTTCTTCGATTTAGAGTCAAAGTTTATTCTCTTGCAAATCGTATAATAATTAAGTGAGCAAGGTACCGCTTATACTAAAAAACATCAATTTTGCTGATCTGCGCTTAAGAAAATTTCCATTACATTAACAAATTCAAGTAACCAGTGAATTTCAAATAAATATTACTTTCTTATATAAAGACTTATACTGAAAAACATCAATCTTACTGATCTGTGCTAAAGTAAAATTTTCATGTTATTGTATTATTAACATGCATTTCAAAAAAATAGCACTTTCTTAGATTTAGAGTCAAAGTTTATTTTCTTGCAAATTGTATATTAATTATGTGAGCAAGGTACCGTTTATACTGAAAACCATCAATTTTGCTGATCTGATCGCTAATGAAAAATTCAATACGGTATAAACAACTTCAAATAACCAGTACATTTCAATTAAATAGCACTTTCTTAGATTTAGACTTATACTGAAAAACATCAATTTCCAGTAGGGGAGTAACAAATTTTTATAACCAGCACATTTCGAACAAATAGCACTTTCTTAGATTCAAACTTAAAGTCGATTTTCTTGCATATTGTATATTAATTATGTGAGCAAGGTACCGCCTATATTGAAAAACATCAATTTTGCTGATCTGCGCTAAAATAAAATTTCCATTAGAGGAGTAATAAATTCAACGTCGATTTTCTTGCAAATTATATATTAGTTATGTGAGCAAGGTATCCCTTTTACTGAAAAACATCAATTTTGCTGATCTGCGCTGAAGAAATTTTCCATTACAGTATTAACAAATTCAAGTAACCAGTGAATTTCAAATAAATATTACTTTCTTATATAAAGACTTATACTGAAAAACATCAATGTTACTGATCTGTGCTAAAGTAAAATTTTCATGTTATTGCATTATTAACATGCATTTCAAAAAAATAGCACTTTCTTCGATTTAGAGTCAAAGTTTATTTTCTTGCAAATTGTATATTAATTATGTGAGCAAGGTACCGCTTATACTGAAAAACATCAATTTTGCTGATCTGCGCTTAAGAAAATTTCCATTACATTATTAACAAATCCAAGTAACCAGTGAATTTCAAATAAATATTACTTTCTTATATAAAGACTTATACTGAAAAACATCAATCTTACTGATCTGTGCTAAAGTAAAATTTTAATGTTATTGCATTATTAACATGCATTTCAAAAAAATAGCACTTTCTCAGATTTAGAGTCAAAGCTTATTCTCTTGCAAATTGTATAATAATTAAGTGAGCAAGGTACCGTTTATACTGAAAACCATCAATTTTGCTGATCTGCGCTAATAAAAAATTACATTACAGTATAAACAACTTCAAATAACCAGTGCATTTCAAATAAATATTACTTTCTTAGAGTAAGACTTATACTGAAAAACATCAATCTTATTGATCTGTGCTAAAGTAAAATTTTCATGTTATTGCATTATTAACATGCATTTCAAAAAAATAGCACTTTCTTCGATTTAGAGTCAAAGTTTATTCTCTTGCAAATCGTATAATAATTAAGTGAGCAAGGTACCGCTTATACTGAAAAACATCAATTTTGCTGATCTGCGCTTAAGAAAATTTCCATTACATTAACAAATTCAAGTAACCAGTGAATTTCAAATAAATATTACTTTCTTATATAAAGACTTATACTGAAAAACATCAATCTTACTGATCTGTGCTAAAGTAAAATTTTCATGTTATTGTATTATTAACATGCATTTCAAAAATAGCACTTTCTTAGATTTAGAGTCAAAGTTTATTTTCTTGCAAATTGTATATTAATTATGTGAGCAAGGTACCGTTTATACTGAAAACCATCAATTTTGCTGATCTGATCGCTAATGAAAAATTCCATTACAGTATAAACAACTTCAAATAACCAGTGCATTTCAATTAAATAATAGTCAAAGTTTATTTTCTTGCAAATTGTATATTAATTATGTGAGCAAGGTACCGTTTATACTGAAAACCATCAATTTTGCTGATCTGCGCTTAAGAAAAATTCCATTACAGTATAAACAACTTCAAATAACCAGTGCATTTCAATTAAATAGCACTTTCTTAGATTTAGACTTATACTGAAAAACATCAATCTTACTGATCTGTGCTAAAGTAAAATTTTCATGTTATTGCATTATTAACATGCATTTCAAAAAAATAGCACTTTCTTCGATTTAGAGTCAAAGTTTATTTTCTTGCAAATTGTATATTAATTATGTGAGCAAGGTACCGCTTATACTGAAAAACATCAATTTTGCTGATCTGCGCTGAAGAAATTTTCCATTACAGTATTAACAAATTCAAGTAACCAGTGAATTTCAAATAAATATTACTTTCTTATATAAAGACTTATACTGAAAAACATCAATGTTACTGAATTGTGCTAAAGTAAAATTTTCATGTTATTGCATTATTAACATGCATTTCAAAAAAATAGCACTTTCTTCGATTTAGAGTCAAAGTTTATTTTCTTGCAAATTGTATATTAATTATGTGAGCAAGGTACCGCTTATACTGAAAAACATCAATTTTGCTGATCTGCGCTTAAGAAAATTTCCATTACATTATTAACAAATCCAAGTAACCAGTGAATTTCAAATAAATATTACTTTCTTATATAAAGACTTATACTGAAAAACATCAATCTTACTGATCTGTGCTAAAGTAAAATTTTAATGTTATTGCATTATTAACATGCATTTCAAAAAAATAGCACTTTCTCAGATTTAGAGTCAAAGCTTATTCTCTTGCAAATTGTATAATAATTAAGTGAGCAAGGTACCGTTTATACTGAAAACCATCAATTTTGCTGATCTGCGCTAATAAAAAATTACATTACAGTATAAACAACTTCAAATAACCAGTGCATTTCAAATAAATATTACTTTCTTAGAGTAAGACTTATACTGAAAAACATCAATCTTATTGATCTGTGCTAAAGTAAAATTTTCATGTTATTGCATTATTAACATGCATTTCAAAAAAATAGCACTTTCTTCGATTTAGAGTCAAAGTTTATTCTCTTGCAAATCGTATAATAATTAAGTGAGCAAGGTACCGCTTATACTGAAAAACATCAATTTTGCTGATCTGCGCTTAAGAAAATTTCCATTACATTAACAAATTCAAGTAACCAGTGAATTTCAAATAAATATTACTTTCTTATATAAAGACTTATACTGAAAAACATCAATCTTACTGATCTGTGCTAAAGTAAAATTTTCATGTTATTGTATTATTAACATGCATTTCAAAAAAATAGCACTTTCTTAGATTTAGAGTCAAAGTTTATTTTCTTGCAAATTGTATATTAATTATGTGAGCAAGGTACCGTTTATACTGAAAACCATCAATTTTGCTGATCTGATCGCTAATGAAAAATTCCATTACAGTATAAACAACTTCAAATAACCAGTGCATTTCAATTAAATAGCACTTTCTTAGATTTAGACTTATACTGAAAAACATCAATTTCCAGTAGGAGAGTAACAAATTTTTATAACCAGCACATTTCGAACAAATAGCACTTTCTAAGATTCAAACTTAAAGTCGATTTTCTTGCATATTGTATATTAATTATGTGAGCAAGGTACCGCCTATATTGAAAAACATCAATCTTACTGATCTGTGCTAAAGTAAAATTTTCATGTTATTGTATTATTAACATGCATTTCAAAAATAGCACTTTCTTAGATTTAGAGTCAAAGTTTATTTTCTTGCAAATTGTATATTAATTATGTGAGCAAGGTACCGTTTATACTGAAAACCATCAATTTTGCTGATCTGATCGCTAATGAAAAATTCCATTACAGTATAAACAACTTCAAATAACCAGTGCATTTCAATTAAATAATAGTCAAAGTTTATTTTCTTGCAAATTGTATATTAATTATGTGAGCAAGGTACCGTTTATACTGAAAACCATCAATTTTGCTGATCTGCGCTTAAGAAAAATTCCATTACAGTATAAACAACTTCAAATAACCAGTGCATTTCAATTAAATAGCACTTTCTTAGATTTAGACTTATACTGAAAAACATCAATCTTACTGATCTGTGCTAAAGTAAAATTTTCATGTTATTGCATTATTAACATGCATTTCAAAAAAATAGCACTTTCTTCGATTTAGAGTCAAAGTTTATTTTCTTGCAAATTGTATATTAATTATGTGAGCAAGGACCGCTTATACTGAAAAACATCAATTTTGCTGATCTGCGCTGAAGAAATTTTCCATTACAGTATTAACAAATTCAAGTAACCAGTGAATTTCAAATAAATATTACTTTCTTATATAAAGACTTATACTGAAAAACATCAATGTTACTGAATTGTGCTAAAGTAAAATTTTCATGTTATTGCATTATTAACATGCATTTCAAAAAAATAGCACTTTCTTCGATTTAGAGTCAAAGTTTATTTTCTTGCAAATTGTATATTAATTATGTGAGCAAGGTACCGCTTATACTGAAAAACATCAATTTTGCTGATCTGCGCTTAAGAAAATTTCCATTACATTATTAACAAATCCAAGTAACCAGTGAATTTCAAATAAATATTACTTTCTTATATAAAGACTTATACTGAAAAACATCAATCTTACTGATCTGTGCTAAAGTAAAATTTTAATGTTATTGCATTATTAACATGCATTTCAAAAAAATAGCACTTTCTCAGATTTAGAGTCAAAGCTTATTCTCTTGCAAATTGTATAATAATTAAGTGAGCAAGGTACCGTTTATACTGAAAACCATCAATTTTGCTGATCTGCGCTAATAAAAAATTACATTACAGTATAAACAACTTCAAATAACCAGTGCATTTCAAATAAATATTACTTTCTTAGAGTAAGACTTATACTGAAAAACATCAATCTTATTGATCTGTGCTAAAGTAAAATTTTCATGTTATTGCATTATTAACATGCATTTCAAAAAAATAGCACTTTCTTCGATTTAGAGTCAAAGTTTATTCTCTTGCAAATCGTATAATAATTAAGTGAGCAAGGTACCGCTTATACTGAAAAACATCAATTTTGCTGATCTGCGCTTAAGAAAATTTCCATTACATTAACAAATTCAAGTAACCAGTGAATTTCAAATAAATATTACTTTCTTATATAAAGACTTATACTGAAAAACATCAATCTTACTGATCTGTGCTAAAGTAAAATTTTCATGTTATTGTATTATTAACATGCATTTCAAAAAAATAGCACTTTCTTAGATTTAGAGTCAAAGTTTATTTTCTTGCAAATTGTATATTAATTATGTGAGCAAGGTACCGTTTATACTGAAAACCATCAATTTTGCTGATCTGATCGCTAATGAAAAATTCCATTACAGTATAAACAACTTCAAATAACCAGTGCATTTCAATTAAATAGCACTTTCTTAGATTTAGACTTATACTGAAAAACATCAATTTCCAGTAGGAGAGTAACAAATTTTTATAACCAGCACATTTCGAACAAATAGCACTTTCTAAGATTCAAACTTAAAGTCGATTTTCTTGCATATTGTATATTAATTATGTGAGCAAGGTACCGCCTATATTGAAAAACATCAATTTTGCTGATCTGCGCTAAAATAAAATTTCCATTAGAGGAGTAATAAATTCAACGTCGGTTTTCTTGCAAATTATATATTAGTTATGTGAGCAAGGTATCCCTTTTACTAAAAAACATCAATTTTGCTGATCTGCGCTGAAGAAATTTTCCATTACAGTATTAACAAATTCAAGTAACCAGTGAATTTCAAATAAATATTACTTTCTTATATAAAGACTTATACTGAAAAACATCAATGTTACTGATCTGTGCTAAAGTAAAATTTTCATGTTATTGCATTATTAACATGCATTTCAAAAAAATAGCACTTTCTTCGATTTAGAGTCAAAGTTTATTTTCTTGCAAATTGTATATTAATTATGTGAGCAAGGTACCGCTTATACTGAAAAACATCAATTTTGCTGATCTGCGCTTAAGAAAATTTCCATTACATTATTAACAAATCCAAGTAACCAGTGAATTTCAAATAAATATTACTTTCTTATATAAAGACTTATACTGAAAAACATCAATCTTACTGATCTGTGCTAAAGTAAAATCTTCATGTTATTGCATTATTTACATGCATTTCAAAAAAATAGCACTTTCTTCGATTTAGAGTCAAAGTTTATTCCCTTGCAAATTGTATAATAATTAAGTGAGCAAGGTACCGTTTATACTGAAAACCATCAATTTTGCTGATCTGCGCTAATGAAAAATTTCCATTACATTAACAAGTTCAAGTAACCAGTGAATTTCAAATAAATATGACTTTCTTATATAAAGACTTATACTGAAAAACATCAATCTTACTGATCTGTGCTAAAGTAAAATTTTCATGTTATTGCATTATTAACATGCATTTCAAAAAAATAGCACTTTCTTCGATTTAGAGTCAAAGTTTATTTTCTTGCAAATTGTATATTAATTATGTGAGCAAGGTACCGCTTATACTGAAAAACATCAATTTTGCTCATCTGCGCTTAAGAAAATTTCCATTACAGTATAAACAAATTCAAGTAACCAGTGAATTTCAAATAAATATGACTTTCTTATATAAAGACTTATACTGAAAAACATCAATCTTACTGATCTGTGTTAAAGTAAAATTTTCATGTTATTGCATTATTTACATGCATTTCAAAAAAATAGCACTTTCTTCGATTTAGAGTCAAAGTTTATTTTCTTGCAAATTGTATATTAATTATGTGAGCAAGGTACCGCTTATACTGAAAAACATCAATTTTGCTCATCTGCGCTGAAGAAAATTTCCATTACATTAACAAATTCAAGTAACCAGTGAATTTCAAATAAATATGACTTTCTTATATAAAGACTTATACTGAAAAACATCAATCTTACTGATCTGCGCTAAAGTAAAATTTTCATGTTATTGCATTATTAACATGCATTTCAAAAAAATAGCACTTTCTTAGATTTATAGTCAAAGTTTATTCTCTTGCAAATTGTATAATAATTAAGTGAGCAAGGTACCGCTTATACTGAAAAACATCAATTTTGCTGATCTGCGCTTAAGAAAATTTCCATTACATTAACAAATTCAAGTAACCAGTGAATTTCAAATAAATATGACTTTCTTATATAAAGACTTATACTGAAAAACATCAATCTTACTGATCTGTGCTAAAGTAAAATTTTCATGTTATTGCATTATTAACATGCATTTCAAAAAAATAGCACTTTCTTAGATTTAGAGACAAAGTTTATTCTCTTGCAAATTGTATAATAATTAAGTGAGCAAGGTACCGTTTATACTGAAAACCATCAATTTTGCTGATCTGCGCTAATAAAAAATTACATTACAGTATAAACAACTTCAAATAACCAGTGCATTTCAAATAAATATTACTTTCTTAGAGTAAGACTTATACTGAAAATCATCAATCTTAGTGATCTGTGCTAAAGTAAAATTTTCATGTTATTGCATTATTAACATGCATTTCAAAAAAATAGCACTTTCTTCGATTTAGAGTCAAAGTTTATTCTCTTGCAAATCGTATAATAATTAAGTGAGCAAGGTACCGCTTATACTGAAAAACATCAATTTTGCTGATCTGCGCTTAAGAAAATTTCCATTACATTAACAAATTCAAGTAACCAGTGAATTTCAAATAAATATTACTTTCTTATATAAAGACTTATACTGAAAAACATCAATCTTACTGATCTGTGCTAAAGAAAAATTTTCATGTTATTGCATTATTAACATGCATTTAAAAAAAATAGCACTTTCTTAGATTTAGAGTCAAAGTTTATTCTCTTGCAAATTGTATAATAATTAAGTGAGCAAGGTACCGTTTATACTGAAAACCATCAATTTTGCTGATCTGCGCTAATGAAAAATTCCATTACAGTATAAACAACTTCAAATAACCAGTGCATTTCAAATAAATATTACTTTCTTAGAGTAAGACTTATACTGAAAAACATCAATCTTATTGATCTGTGCTAAAGTAAAATTTTCATGTTATTGCATTATTAACATGCATTTCAAAAAAATAGCACTTTCTTCGATTTAGAGTCAAAGTTTATTCTCTTGCAAATCGTATAATAATTAAGTGAGCAAGGTACCGCTTGTACTGAAAAACATCAATTTTGCTGATCTGCGCTTAAGAAAATTTCCATTACATTAACAAATTCAAGTAACCAGTGAATTTCAAATAAATATTACTTTCTTATATAAAGACTTATACTGAAAAACATCAATCTTACTGATCTGTGCTAAAGAAAAATTTTCATGTTATTGCATTATTAACATGCATTTCAAAAAAATAGCACTTTCTTAGATTTAGAGTCAAAGTTTATTTTCTTGCAAATTGTATATTAATTATGTGAGCAAGGTACCGTTTATACTGAAAACCATCAATTTTGCTGATCTGATCGCTAATGAAAAATTCCATTACAGTATTAACAAATTCAAGTAACCAGTGAATTTCAAATAAATATTACTTTCTTATATAAAGACTTATACTGAAAAACATCAATGTTACTGATCTGTGCTAAAGTAAAATTTTCATGTTATTGCATTATTAACATGCATTTCAAAAAAATAACACTTTCTTCGATTTAGAGTCAAAGTTTATTTTCTTGCAAATTGTATATTAATTATGTGAGCAAGGTACTCCTTATACTGAAAAACATCAATTTCGCTGATCTGCGCTTAAGAAAATTTCCATTACATTATTAACAAATTCAAGTAACCAGTGAATTTCAAATAAATATTACTTTTTTATATAAAGACTTATACTGAAAAACATCAATCTTACTGATCTGTGCTAAAGTAAAATTTTCATGTTATTGCATTATTAACATGCATTTCAAAAAAATAGCACTTTCTTAGATTTAGAGTCAAAGTTTATTCTCTTGCAAATTGTATAATAATTAAGTGAGCAAGGTACCGCTTATACTGAAAAACATCAATTTTGCTGATCTGCGCTAATGAAAAATTTCCATTACAGTATAAACAACTTCAAATAACCAGTGCATTTCAAATAAATATTACTTTCTTATATAAAGACTTATACTGAAAAACATCAATCTTATTGATCTGTGCTAAAGTAAAATTTTCATGTTATTGCATTATTAACATGCATTTAAAAAAAATAGCACTTTCTTAGATTTAGAGTCAAAGTTTGTTCTCTTGCAAATTGTATAATTATTAAGTGAGCAAGGTACCGTTTATACTGAAAACCATCAATTTTGCTGATCTGCGCTAATGAAAAATTCAATTACAGTATAAACAACTTCAAATAACCAGTGCATTTCAATTAAATAGCACTTTCTTAGATTTAGACTTATACTGAAAAACATCAATTTCCAGTAGGGGAGTAACAAATTTTTATAACCAGCACATTTCGAACAAACAGCACTTTCTTAGATTCAAACTTAAAGTCGATTTTCTTGCAAATTGTATATTAATTATGTGAGCAAGGTACCGCTTATATTGAAAAACATCAATTTTGCTGATCTGCGCTAAAATAAAATTTCCATTAGAGGAGTAACAAATTCAACGTCGATTTTCTTGCAAATTATATATTAGTTATGTGAGCAAGGTACCCCTTATACTGAAAACCATCAATTTTGCTGATCTGCGCTTAAGAAAGTTTCTATTACAGTTTTAACAAATTCAAGTAACCAGTGAATTTCAAATAAATATTACTTTCTTATATAAAGACTTATACTGAAAAACATCAATCTTACTGATCTGTGCTAAAGTAAAATTTTCATGTTATTGTATTATTAACATGCATTTCAAAAAAATAGCACTTTCTTAGATTTAGAGTCAAAGTTTATTTTCTTGCAAATTGTATATTAATTATGTGAGCAAGGTGCCGCTTATACTGAAAAACATCAATTTTGCTCATCTGCGCTTAAGAAAATTTCCATTACAGTAATAGCAAATTCAAGTAACCAGTGAATTTCAAATAAATATTACTTTCTTATATAAAGACTTATACTGAAAAACATCAATCTTACTGATCTGTGCTAAAGTAAAATTTTCATGTTATTGCATTATTAACATGCATTTCAAAAAACTGGCACTTTCTAAGATTTAGAGTCAAAGAGTATTCTCTTGCAAATTGTATAATAATTAAGTGAGCAAGGTACCGTTTATACTGAAAACCATCAATTTTGCTGATCTGCGCTAATAAAAAATTCCTTTACAGTATAAACAAATTCAAATAACCAGTGCATTTCAATTAAATAGCACTTTCTTAGATTTAGACTTATACTGAAAAACATCAATTTCCAGTAGGGGAGTAACAAATTTTTATAACCAGCACATTTCGAACAAATAGCACTTTCTTAGATTCAAACTTAAAGTCGATTTTCTTGCATTTTGCATATTATTTATGTGAGCAAGGTACCGCTTATATTGAAAAACATCAATTTTGCTGATCTGCGCTAAAATAAAATTTCCATTACAGTAATAGCAAATTCAAGTAACCAGTGAATTTAAAATAAATATAACTTTCTTATATAAAGACTTATACTGAAAAACATCAATGTTACTGATCTGTGCTAAAGTAAAATTTTCATGTTATTGCATTATTAACATGCATTTCAAAAAAATAACACTTTCTTCGATTTAGAGTCAAAGTTTATTTTCTTGCAAATTGTATATTAATTATGTGAGCAAGGTACCCCTTATACTGAAAACCATCAATTTTGCTGATCTGCGCTAATGAAAAATTCAATTACAGTATAAACAACTTCAAATAACCAGTGCATTTCAAATAAATATTACTTTCTTAGAGTAAGACTTATACTGAAAAACATCAATCTTACTGATCTGTGCTAAAGTAAAATTTTCATGTTATTGCATTATTAACATGCATTTAAAAAAAATAGCACTTTCTTAGATTTAGAGTCAAAGTTTGTTCTCTTGCAAATTGTATAATAATTAAGTGAGCAAGGTACCGCTTATACTGAAAAACATCAATTTTGCTGATCTGCGCTAATGAAAAATTTCCATTACAGTATAAACAACTTCAAATAACCAGTGCATTTCAAATAAATATTACTTTCTTATATAAAGACTTATACTGAAAAACATCAATCTTATTGATCTGTGCTAAAGTAAAATTTTCATGTTATTGCATTATTAACATGCATTTAAAAAAAATAGCACTTTCTTAGATTTAGAGTCAAAGTTTGTTCTCTTGCAAATTGTATAATAATTAAGTGAGCAAGGTACCGTTTATACTGAAAACCATCAATTTTGCTGATCTGCGCTAATGAAAAATTCCATTACAGTATAAACAACTTCAAATAACCAGTGCATTTCAAATAAATATTACTTTCTTAGAGTAAGACTTATACTGAAAAACATCAATCTTATTGATCTGTGCTAAAGTAAAATTTTCATGTTATTGCATTATTAACATGCATTTCAAAAAAATAGCACTTTCTTCGATTTAGAGTCAAAGTTTATTCTCTTGCAAATCGTATAATAATTAAGTGAGCAAGGTACCGCTTGTACTGAAAAACATCAATTTTGCTGATCTGCGCTTAAGAAAATTTCCATTACATTAACAAATTCAAGTAACCAGTGAATTTCAAATAAATATTACTTTCTTATATAAAGACTTATACTGAAAAACATCAATCTTATTGATCTGTGCTAAAGTAAAATTTTCATGTTATTGCATTATTAACATGCATTTCAAAAAAATAGCACTTTCTTCGATTTAGAGTCAAAGTTTATTCTCTTGCAAATCGTATAATAATTAAGTGAGCAAGGTACCGCTTGTACTGAAAAACATCAATTTTGCTGATCTGCGCTTAAGAAAATTTCCATTACATTAACAAATTCAAGTAACCAGTGAATTTCAAATAAATATTACTTTCTTATATAAAGACTTATACTGAAAAACATCAATGTTACTGATCTGTGCTAAAGTAAAATTTTCATGTTATTGCATTATTAACATGCATTTCAAAAAAATAACACTTTCTTCGATTTAGAGTCAAAGTTTATTTTCTTGCAAATTGTATATTAATTATGTGAGCAAGGTACCCCTTATACTGAAAAACATCAATTTCGCTGATCTGCGCTTAAGAAAATTTCCATTACATTATTAACAAATTCAAGTAACCAGTGAATTTCAAATAAATATTACTTTTTTATATAAAGACTTATACTGAAAAACATCAATCTTACTGATCTGTGCTAAAGTAAAATTTTCATGTTATTGCATTATTAACATGCATTTCAAAAAAATAGCACTTTCTTAGATTTAGAGTCAAAGTTTATTCTCTTGCAAATTGTATAATAATTAAGTGAGCAAGGTACCGCTTATACTGAAAAACATCAATTTTGCTGATCTGCGCTAATGAAAAATTTCCATTACAGTATAAACAACTTCAAATAACCAGTGCATTTCAAATAAATATTACTTTCTTATATAAAGACTTATACTGAAAAACATCAATCTTATTGATCTGTGCTAAAGTAAAATTTTCATGTTATTGCATTATTAACATGCATTTAAAAAAAATAGCACTTTCTTAGATTTAGAGTCAAAGTTTGTTCTCTTGCAAATTGTATAATAATTAAGTGAGCAAGGTACCGTTTATACTGAAAACCATCAATTTTGCTGATCTGCGCTAATGAAAAATTCAATTACAGTATAAACAACTTCAAATAACCAGTGCATTTCAATTAAATAGCACTTTCTTAGATTTAGACTTATACTGAAAAACATCAATTTTCAGTAGGGGAGTAACAAATTTTTATAACCAGCACATTTCGAACAAATAGCACTTTCTTAGATTCAAACTTAAAGTCGATTTTCTTGCAAATTGTATATTAATTATGTGAGCAAGGTACCGCTTATATTGAAAAACATCAATTTTGCTGATCTGCGCTAAAATAAAATTTCCATTAGAGGAGTAACAAATTCAACGTCGATTTTCTTGCAAATTATATATTAGTTATGTGAGCAAGGTACCCCTTATACTGAAAACCATCAATTTTGCTGATCTGCGCTTAAGAAAGTTTCTATTACAGTTTTAACAAATTCAAGTAACCAGTGAATTTCAAATAAATATTACTTTCTTATATAAAGACTTATACTGAAAAACATCAATCTTACTGATCTGTGCTAAAGTAAAATTTTCATGTTATTGTATTATTAACGTGCATTTCAAAAAAATAGCACTTTCTTAGATTTAGAGTCAAAGTTTATTTTCTTGCAAATTGTATATTAATTATGTGAGCAAGGTGCCGCTTATACTGAAAAACATCAATTTTGCTCATCTGCGCTTAAGAAAATTTCCATTACAGTAATAGCAAATTCAAGTAACCAGTGAATTTCAAATAAATATTACTTTCTTATATAAAGACTTATACTGAAAAACATCAATCTTACTGATCTGTGCTAAAGTAAAATTTTCATGTTATTGCATTATTAACATGCATTTCAAAAAACTAGCACTTTCTAAGATTTAGAGTCAAAGTTTATTTTCTTGCAAATTGTATAATAATTAAGTGAGCAAGGTACCGTTTATACTGAAAGCCATCAATTTTGCTGATCTGCGCTAATAAAAAATTCCTTTACAGTATAAACAAATTCAAATAACCAGTGCATTTCAATTAAATAGCACTTTCTTAGATTTAGACTTATACTGAAAAACATCAATTTCCAGTAGGGGAGTAACAAATTTTTATAACCAGCACATTTCGAACAAATAGCACTTTCTTAGATTCAAACTTAAAGTCGATTTTCTTGCATTTTGCATATTATTTATGTGAGCAAGGTACCGCTTATATTGAAAAACATCAATTTTGCTGATCTGCGCTAAAATAAAATTTCCATTACAGTAATAGCAAATTCAAGTAACCAGTGAATTTAAAATAAATATAACTTTCTTATATAAAGACTTATACTGAAAAACATCAATCTTACTGATCTGTGCTAAAGTAAAATTTTCATGTTATTGCATTATTAACATGCATTTCAAAAAAATAGCACTTTCTTAGATTTAGAGTCAAAGTTTATTCGCTTGCAAATTGTATAATAATTAAGTGAGCAAGGTACCGCTTGTACTGAAAAACATCAATTTTGCTGATCTGCGCTAATGAAAAATTTCCATTACAGTATAAACAACTTCAAATAACCAGTGCATTTCAAATAAATATTACTTTCTTAGAGTAAGACTTATACTGAAAAACATCAATCTTATTGATCTGTGCTAAAGTAAAATTTTCATGTTATTGCATTATTAACATGCATTTCCAAAAAATAGCACTTTCTTAGATTTAGAGTCAAAAAAAACCATCAATTTTGCTGATCTGCGCTAATGAAAAATTTCTATTACAGTATAAACAACTTCAAATAACCAGTTCATTTCAAATAAATATTACTTTCTTAGAGTAAGACTTATACTGAAAAACATCAATCTTACTGATCTGTGCTAAAGTAAAATTTTCATGTTATTGCATTATTAACATGCATTTCAAAAAAATAGCACTTTCTTAAATTTAGAGTCAAAGTTTATTCTCTTGCAAATTGTATATTAATTATGTGAGCAAGGTACCGCTTATACTGAAAAACATCAATTTTGCTGATCTGCGCTAACGAAAAATTTCCATTACATTAACAAATTCAAGTAACCAGTGAATTTCAAATAAATATGACTTTCTTATATAAAGACTTATACTGAAAAACATCAATCTTACTGATCTGTGCTAAAGTAAAATTTTCATGTTATTGCATTGCTAACATGCATTTCAAAAAAATAGGACTTTCTTAGATTTAGAGTCAAAGTTTATTCTCTTGCAAATTGTATAATAATTTAGTGAGCCAGGTACCGTTTATACTGAAAACCATCAATTTTGCTGATCTGCGCTAATGAAAAATTTTCATTACAGTATAAACAACTTTAAATAACCAGTGCATTTCAAATAAATATTACTTTCTTAGAGTAAGACTTATACTGAAAAACATCAATCTTACTGATCTGTGCTAAAGTAAAATTTTCATGTTATTGCATTATTAACATGCATTTCAAAAAAATAGCACTTTCTTAGATTTAGAGTCAAAGTTTATTCTCTTGCAAATTGTACAATAATAAAGTGAGCAAGGTACCGCTTATACTGAAAAACATCAATTTTGCTGATCTGCGCTTAAAAAAATTTCCATTACATTAACAAATTCAAGTAACCAGTGAATTTCAAATAAATATGACTTTCTTATATAAAGACTTATACTGAAAAACATCAATCTTACTGATCTGTGCTAAAGTAAAATTTTCATGTTATTGCATTATTAACATGCATTTCAAGAAAATAGCACTTTCTTAGATTTAGAGTCAAAGTTTATTCTCTTGCAAATTGTATAATAATTAAGTGAGCAAGGTACCGTTTATACTGAAAACCATCAATTTTGCTGATCTGCGCTAATGAAAAATTTCCATTACATTAACAAATTCAAGTAACCAGTGAATTTCAAATAAATATGACTTTCTTATATAAAGACTTATACTGAAAAACATCAATCTTACTGATCTGTGCTAAAGTAAAATTTTCGTGTTATTGCATTATTAACATGCATTTCAAAAAAATAGCACTTTCTTCGATTTAGAGTCAAAGTTTATTTTCTTGCAAATTGTATATTAATTATGTGAGCAAGGTACCGCTTATACTGAAAAACATCAATTTTGCTCATCTGCGCTTAAGAAAATTTCCATTACAGTAATAACAAATTTAAGTAACCAGTGAATTTCAAATAAATATTACTTTCTTATATAAAGACTTATACTTAAAAACATCAACCTTACTGATCTGTGCTAAAGTAAAATTTTCATGTTATTGCATTATTAACATGCATTTCAAAAAACTAGCACTTTCTTAGATTTAGAGTCAAAGTTTATTCTCTTGCAAATTGTATAATAATTAAGTGAGCAAGGTACCATTTATACTGAAAACCATCAATTTTGCTGATCTGCGCTAATGAAAAATTTCCATTACAGTATAAACAAATTCAAATAACCAGTGCATTTCAATTAAACAGCACTTTCTTAGATTTAGACTTATACTGAAAAACATCAATTTCCAGTAGGGGAGTAACAAATTTTTATAACCAGCACATTTCGAACAAATAGCACTTTCTTAGATTCAAACTTAAAGTCGATTTTCTTGCATATTGCATATTAATTATGTGAGCAAGGTACCGCTTATATTGAAAAACATCAATTTTGCTGATCTGCGCTAAAATAAAATTTCCATTAGAGGAGTAACAAATTCAACGTCGATTTTCTTGCAAATTATATATTAGTTATGTGAGCAAGGTACCCCTTATACTGAAAAACATCAATTTTGCTGATCTGCGCTAACGAAAAATTTCCATTACATTAACAAATTCAAGTAACCAGTGAATTTCAAATAAATATGACTTTCTTATATAAAGACTTATACTGAAAAACATCAATTTTACTGATCTGTGCTAAAGTAAAATTTTCATGTTATTGTATTATTAACATGCATTTCAAAAAAATAGCTCTTTCTTAGATTTAGAGTCAAAGTTTATTTTCTTGCATATTGTATATTAATTATGTGAGCAAGGTACCGCTTATACTGAAAAACATCAATTTTGCTGATCTGCGCTTAAGAAAATTTCCATTACAGTATTAACAAATTCAAGTAACCAGTGAATTTCAAATAAATATTACTTTCTTATATAAAGACTTATACTGAAAAATATCAATCTTACTGATCTGTGCTAAAGTAAAATTTTCATGTTATTGCATTATTAACATGCATTTCAAAAAAATAGCACTTTCTTAGATTTAGAGTCAAAGTTTATTCTCTTGCAAATTGTATAATAATTAAGTGAGCAAGGTACCGCTTATACTGAAAAACATCAATTTTGCTGATCTGCGCTTAAGAAAATTTCCATTACATTAACAAATTCAAGTAACCAGTGAATTTCAAATAAATATGACTTTCTTATATAAAGACTTATACTGAAAAACATCAATCTTACTGATCTGTGCTAAAGTAAAATTTTCATGTTATTGCATTATTTACATGCATTTCAAAAAAATAGCACTTTCTTCGATTTAGAGTCAAAGTTTATTCTCTTGCAAATTGTATAATAATTAAGTGAGCAAGGTACCGTTTATACTGAAAACCATCAATTTTGCTGATCTGCGCTAACGAAAAATTTCCATTACATTAACAAATTCAAGTAACCAGTGAATTTCAAATAAATATGACTTTCTTATATAAAGACTTATACTGAAAAACATCAATCTTACTGATCTGTGCTAAAGTAAAATTTTCATGTTATTGCATTATTAACATGCATTTCAAAAAAATAGCACTTTCTTCGATTTAGAGTCAAAGTTTATTTTCTTGCAAATTGTATATTAATTATGTGAGCAAGGTACCGCTTATACTGAAAAACATCAATTTTGCTGATCTGCGCTTAAGAAAATTTCCATTACAGTATTAACAAATTCAAGTAACCAGTGAATTTCAAATAAATATTACTTTCTTATATAAAGACTTATACTAAAAAACATCAATCTTACTGATCTGTGCTAAAGTAAAATTTTCATGTTATTGCATTACTAACATGCATTTCAAAAAAATAGGACTTTCTTAGATTTAGAGTCAAAGTTTATTCTCTTGCAAATTGTATATTAATTATGTGAGCAAGGTACCGCTTATACTGAAAAACATCAATTTTGCTGATCTGCGCTTAAGAAAATTTCCATTACAGTATTAACAAATTCAAGTAACCAGTGAACTTCAAATAAATATTACTTTCTTATATAAAGACTTATACTGAAAAACATCAATCTTACTGATCTGTGCTAAAGTAAAATTTTCATGTTATTGCATTATTAACATGCATTTCAAAAAAATAGCACTTTCTTAGATTTAGAGTCAAAGTTTATTCTCTTGCAAATTGCATAATAATTAAGTGAGCAAGGTACCGCTTATACTGGAAAACATCAATTTTGCTGATCTGCGCTTAAGAAAATTTCCATTACATTAACAAATTCAAGTAACCAGTGAATTTAAAATAAATATGACTTTCTTATATAAAGACTAGTACTGAAAAACATCAATCCTACTGATCTGTGCTAAAGTAAAATTTTCATGTTATTGCATTATTTACATGCATTTCAAAAAAATAGCACTTTCTTCGATTTAGAGTCAAAGTTTATTCTCTTGCAAATTGTATAATAATTAAGTGAGCAAGGTACCGTTTATACTGAAAACCATCAATTTTGCTGATCTGCGCTAACGAAAAATTTCCATTACATTAACAAATTCAAGTAACCAGTGAATTTCAAATAAATATGACTTTCTTATATAAAGACTTATACTGAAAAACATCAATCTTACTGATCTGTGCTAAAGTAAAATTTTCATGTTATTGCATTATTAACATGCATTTCAATAGCACTTTCTTCGATTTAGAGTCAAAGTTTATTTTCTTGCAAATTGTATATTAATTATGTGAGCAAGGTACCGCTTATACTGAAAAACATCAATTTTGCTCATCTGCGCTTAAGAAAATTTCCATTACAGTAATAGCAAATTTAAGTATCCAGTGAATTTCAAATAAATATTACTTTCTTATATAAAGACTTATAATTAAAAACATCAACCTTACTGATCTGTACTAAAGTAAAATTTTCATGTTATTGCATTATTAACATGCATTTCAAAAAACTAGCACTTTCTTAGATTTAGAGTCAAAGTTTATTCTCTTGCAAATTGTATAATAATTAAGTGAGCAAGGTACCGTTTATACTGAAAACCATCAATTTTGCTGATCTGCGCTAATAAAAAATTTCCATTACAGTATAAACAAATTCAAATAACCAGTGCATTTCAATTAAATAGCACTTTCTTAGATTTAGACTTATACTGAAAAACATCAATTTCCAGTAGATGAGTAACAAATTTTTATAACCAGCACATTTCGAACAAATAGCACTTTCTTAGATTCAAACTTAAAGTCGATTTTCTTGCATATTGCATATTAATTATGTGAGCAAGGTACCGCTTATATTGAAAAACATCAATTTTGCTGATCTGCGCTAAAATAAAATTTCCATTAGAGGAGTAAAAGATTCAACGTCGATTTTCTTGCAAATTATATATTAGTTATGTGAGCAAGGTACCCCTTATACTGAAAAACATCAATTTTGCTGATCTGCGCCTAAGAAATTTTCCATTAAAGTATTAACAAATTCAAGTAACCAATGAATTTCAAATAAATATTACTTTCTTATATAAAGACTTATACTAAAAAACATCAATTTTACTGATCTGTGCTAAAGTAAAATTTTCATGTTATTGCATTACTAACATGCATTTCAAAAAAATAGGACTTCCTTAGATTTAGAGTCAAAGTTTATTCTCTTGCAAATTGTATATTAATTATGTGAGCAAGGTACCGCTTATACTGAAAAACATCAATTTTGCTGATCTGCGCTTAAGAAAATTTCCATTACAGTATTAACAAATTCAAGTAACCAGTGAATTTCAAATAAATATTACTTTCTTATATAAAGACTTATACTGAAAAATATCAATCTTACTGATCTGTGCTAAAGTAAAATTTTCATGTTATTGCATTACTAACATGCATTTCAAAAAAATAGGACTTTCTTAGATTTAGAGTCAAAGTTTATTCCCTTGCAAATTGTATAATAATTAAGTGAGCCAAGTACCGTTTATACTGAAAACCATCAATTTTGCTGATCTGCGCTTAAGAAAATTTCCATTACATTAACAAATTCAAGTAACCAGTGAATTTCAAATAAATATGACTTTCTTATATAAAGACTTATACTGAAAAACATCAATCTTACTGATCTGTGCTAAAGTAAAATTTTCATGTTATTGCATTACTAACATGCATTTCAAAAAAATAGGACTTCCTTAGATTTAGAGTCAAAGTTTATTCTCTTGCAAATTGTATATTAATTATATGAGCAAGGTACCGCTTATACTGAAAAACATCAATTTTGCTGATCTGCGCTTAAGAAAATTTCCATTACAGTATTAACAAATTCAAGTAACCAGTGAATTTCAAATAAATATTACTTTCTTATATAAAGACTTATACTAAAAAACATCAATCTTACTGATCTGTGCTAAAGTAAAATTTTCATGTTATTGCAATACTAACATGCATTTCAAAAAAATAGGACTTCCTTAGATTTAGAGTCAAAGTTTATTCTCTTGCAAATTGTATATTAATTATGTGAGCAAGGTACCGCTTATACTGAAAAACATCAATTTTGCCAATCTGCGCTTAAGAAAATTTCCATTACAGTATAAACAACTTCAAATAACCAGTGCATTTCAAATAAATATTACTTTCTTAGAGTAAGACTTATACTGAAAAACATCAATCTTACTGATCTGTGCTAAAGTAAAATTTTCATGTTATTGCATTATTAACATGCATTTCAAAAAACTAGCACTTTCTTAGATTTAGAGTCAAAGTTTATTCTCTTGCAAATTGTATAATAATTAAGTGAGCAAGGTACCGTTTATACTGAAAACCATCAATTTTGCTGATCTTCGCTAATGAAAAATTTCCATTACAGTATTAACAAATTCAAGTAACCAGTGAATTTCAAATAAATATTACTTTCTTATATAAAGACTTATACTGAAAAATATCAATCTTTCTGATCTCTGCTAAAGTAAAATTTTCATGTTATTGCATTATTAACATGCATTTCAAAAAACTAGCACTTTCTTAGATTTAGAGTCAAAGTTTATTCTCTTGCAAATTGTATAATAATTAAGTGAGCAAGGTACCGCTTATACTGAAAAACATCAATTTTGCTTATCTGCGCTTAAGAAAATTTCCATTACAGTAATAGCAAATTCAAGTAACCAGTGAATTTCAAATAAATATGACTTTCTTATATAAAGACTTATACTGAAAAACATCAATCTTACTGATCTGTGCCAAAGTAAAATTTTCATGTTATTGCATTATTAACATGCATTTCAAAAAAATAGCACTTTCTTCGATTTAGAGTCAAAGTTTATTCTCTTGCAAATTGTATAATAATTAAGTGAGCAAGGTACCGCTTATACTGAAAAACATCAATTTTGCTGATCTGCGCTTAAGAAAATTTCCATTACATTAACAAATTCAAGTAACCAGTGAATTTCAAATAAATATGACTTTCTTATATAAAGACTTATACTGAAAAACATCAATCTTACTGATCTGTGCCAAAGTAAAATTTTCATGTTATTGCATTATTTACATGCATTTCAAAAAAATAGCACTTTCTTCGATTTAGAGTCAAAGTTTATTTTCTTGCAAATTGTATAATAATTAAGTGAGCAAGGTACCGCTTATACTGAAAAACATCAATTTTGCTGATCTGCGCTTAAGTAAATTTCCATTACATTAACAAATTCAAGTAACCAGTGAATTTCAAATAAATATGACTTTCTTATATAAAGACTTATACTGAAAAACATCAATCTTACTGATCTGTGCTAAAGTAAAATTTTCATGTTATTGCATTATTTACATGCATTTCAAAAAAATAGCACTTTCTTAGATTTAGAGTCAAAGTTTATTCTCTTGCAAATTGTATAATAATTAAGTGAGCAAGGTACCGCTTATACTGAAAAACATCAATTTTGCTGATCTGCGCTTAAGAAAATTTCCATTACATTAACAAATTCAAGTAACCAGTGAATTTCAAATAAATATGACTTTCTTATATAAAGACTTATACTGAAAAACATCAATCTTACTGATCTGTGCTAAAGTAAAATTTTCATGTTATTGCATTATTTACATGCATTTCAAAAAAATAGCACTTTCTTCGATTTAGAGTCAAAGTTTATTCTCTTGCAAATTGTATAATAATTAAGTGAGCAAGGTACCGTTTATACTGAAAACCATCAATTTTGCTGATCTGCGCTAACGAAAAATTTCCATTACATTAACAAATTCAAGTAACCAGTGAATTTCAAATAAATATGACTTTCTTATATAAAGACTTATACTGAAAAACATCAATCTTACTGATCTGTGCTAAAGTAAAATTTTCATGTTATTTCATTATTAACATGCATTTCAAAAAATTAGCACTTTCTTCGATTTAGAGTCAAAGTTTATTTTCTTGCAAATTGTATATTAATTATGTGAGCAAGGTACCGCTTATACTGAAAAACATCAATTTTGCTCATCTGCGCTTAAGAAAATTTCCATTACAGTAATAGCAAATTTAAGTATCCAGTGAATTTCAAATAAATATTACTTTCTTATATAAAGACTTATAATTAAAAACATCAACCTTACTGATCTGTGCTAAAGTAAAATTTTCATGTTATTGCATTATTAACATGCATTTCAAAAAACTAGCACTTTCTTAGATTTAGAGTCAAAGTTTATTCTCTTGCAAATTGTATAATAATTAAGTGAGCAAGGTACCGTTTATACTGAAAACCATCAATTTTGCTGATCTGCGCTAATGAAAAATTTCCATTACAGTATAAACAAATTCAAATAACCAGTGCATTTCAATTAAATAGCACTTTCTTAGATTTAGACTTTTACTGAAAAACATCAATTTCCAGTAGATGAGTAACAAATTTTTATAACCAGCACATTTCGAACAAATAGCACTTTCTTAGATTCAAACTTAAAGTCGATTTTCTTGCATATTGCATATTAATTATGTGAGCAAGGTACCGCTTATATTGAAAAACATCAATTTTGCTGATCTGCGCTAAAATAAAATTTCCATTAGAGGAGTAACAAATTCAACGTCGATTTTCTTGCAAATTATATATTAGTTATGTGAGCAAGGTACCCCTTATACTGAAAAACATCAATTTTGCTGATCTGCGCCTAAGAAATTTTCCATTAAAGTATTAACAATTTCAAGTAACCAGTGAATTTCAAATAAATATTACTTTCTTATATAAAGACTTATACTAAAAAACATCAATGTTACTGATCTGTGCTAAAGTAAAATTTTCATGTTATTGCATTATTAACATGCATTTCAAAAAAATAGCACTTTCTTAGATTTAGAGTCAAAGTTTATTTTCTTGCAAATTGTATATTAATTATGTGAGCAAGGTACCGCTTATACTGAAAAACATCAATTTTGCTGATCTGCGCTTAAGAAAATTTCCATTACAGTATTAACAAATTCAAGTAACCAGTGAATTTCAAATAAATATTACTTTCTTATATAAAGACTTATACTAAAAAACATCAATCTTACTGATCTGTGCTAAAGTAAAATTTTCATGTTATTGCATTACTAACATGCATTTCAAAAAAATAGGACTTCCTTAGATTTAGAGTCAAAGTTTATTCTCTTGCAAATTGTATAACAATTATGTGAGCAAGGTACCGCTTATACTGAAAAACATCAATTTTGCTGATCTGCGCTTAAGAAAATTTCCATTACAGTATAAACAACTTCAAATAACCAGTGCATTTCAAATAAATATTACTTTCTTAGAGTAAGACTTATACTGAAAAACATCAATCTTACTAATCTGTGCTAAAGTAAAATTTTCATGTTATTGCATTACTAACATGCATTTCAAAAAAACAGGACTTTTTTAGATTTAGAGTCAAAGTTTATTCCCTTGCAAATTGTATAATAATTAAGTGAGCCAGGTACCGTTTGTACTGAAAACCATCAATTTTGCTGATCTGCGCTAATGAAAAATTTCCATTACAGTATAAACAACTTCAAATAACCAGTGCATTTCAAATAAATATTACTTTCTTAGAGTAAGACTTATACTGAAAAACATCAATCTTACTGATCTGCGCTAAAGTAAAATTTTCATGTTATTGCATTATTAACATGCATTTCAAAAAAATAGCTATTTCTTCGATTTAGAGTCAAAGTTTATTCTCTTGCAAATTGTATAATAATTAAGTGAGCAAGGTACCGCTTATACTGAAAAACATCAATTTTGCTGATCCGCGCTTAAGAAAATTTCCATTACATTAACAAATTCAAGTAACCAGTGAATTTCAAATAAATATGACTTTCTTATATAAAGACTTATACTGAAAAACATCAATCTTACTGATCTGTGCTAAAGTAAAATTTTCATGTTATTGCATTATTAACATGCATTTCAAAAAATTAGCACTTTCTTCGATTTAGAGTCAAAGTTTATTTTCTTGCAAATTGTATATTAATTATGTGAGCAAGGTACCGCTTATACTGAAAAACATCAATTTTGCTCATCTGCGCTTAAGAAAATTTCCATTACAGTAATAGCAAATTTAAGTATCCAGTGAATTTCAAATAAATATTACTTTCTTATATAAAGACTTATAATTAAAAACATCAACCTTACTGATCTGTGCTAAAGTAAAATTTTCATGTTATTGCATTATTAACATGCATTTCAAAAAACTAGCACTTTCTTAGATTTACAGTCAAAGTTTATTCTCTTGCAAATTGTATAATAATTAAGTGAGCAAGGTACCGTTTATACTGAAAACCATCAATTTTGCTGATCTGCGCTAATGAAAAATTTCCATTACAGTATAAACAAATTCAAATAACCAGTGCATTTCAATTAAATAGCACTTTCTTAGATTTAGACTTTTACTGAAAAACATCAATTTCCAGTAGATGAGTAACAAATTTTTATAACCAGCACATTTCGAACAAATAGCACTTTCTTAGATTCAAACTTAAAGTCGATTTTCTTGCATATTGCATATTAATTATGTGAGCAAGGTACCGCTTATATTGAAAAACATCAATTTTGCTGATCTGCGCTAAAATAAAATTTCCATTAGAGGAGTAACAAATTCAACGTCGATTTTCTTGCAAATTATATATTAGTTATGTGAGCAAGGTACCCCTTATACTGAAAAACATCAATTTTGCTGATCTGCGCCTAAGAAATTTTCCATTAAAGTATTAACAATTTCAAGTAACCAGTGAATTTCAAATAAATATTACTTTCTTATATAAAGACTTATACTAAAAAACATCAATGTTACTGATCTGTGCTAAAGTAAAATTTTCATGTTATTGCATTATTAACATGCATTTCAAAAAAATAGCACTTTCTTAGATTTAGAGTCAAAGTTTATTTTCTTGCAAATTGTATATTAATTATGTGAGCAAGGTACCGCTTATACTGAAAAACATCAATTTTGCTGATCTGCGCTTAAGAAAATTTCCATTACAGTATTAACAAATTCAAGTAACCAGTGAATTTCAAATAAATATTACTTTCTTATATAAAGACTTATACTAAAAAACATCAATCTTACTGATCTGTGCTAAAGTAAAATTTTCATGTTATTGCATTACTAACATGCATTTCAAAAAAATAGGACTTCCTTAGATTTAGAGTCAAAGTTTATTCTCTTGCAAATTGTATAACAATTATGTGAGCAAGGTACCGCTTATACTGAAAAACATCAATTTTGCTGATCTGCGCTTAAGAAAATTTCCATTACAGTATAAACAACTTCAAATAACCAGTGCATTTCAAATAAATATTACTTTCTTCGAGTAAGACTTATACTGAAAAACATCAATCTTACTAATCTGTGCTAAAGTAAAATTTTCATGTTATTGCATTACTAACATGCATTTCAAAAAAATAGGACTTTTTTAGATTTAGAGTCAAAGTTTATTCCCTTGCAAATTGTATAATAATTAAGTGAGCCAGGTACCGTTTGTACTGAAAACCATCAATTTTGCTGATCTGCGCTAATGAAAAATTTCCATTACAGTATAAACAACTTCAAATAACCAGTGCATTTCAAATAAATATTACTTTCTTAGAGTAAGACTTATACTGAAAAACATCAATCTTACTGATCTGCGTTAAGTAAAATTTTCATGTTATTGCATTATTAACATGCATTTCAAAAAAATAGCTATTTCTTCGATTTAGAGTCAAAGTTTATTCTCTTGCAAATTGTATAATAATTAAGTGAGCAAGGTACCGCTTATACTGAAAAACATCAATTTTGCTGATCTGCGCTTAAGAAAATTTCCATTACATTAACAAATTCAAGTAACCAGTGAATTTCAAATAAATATGACTTTCTTATATAAAGACTTATACTGAAAAACATCAATCTTACTGATCTGTGCTAAAGTAAAATTTTCATATTATTGCATTATTTACATGCATTTCAAAAAAATAGCACTTTCTTCGATTTAGAGTCAAAGTTTATTTTCTTGCAAATTGTATATTAATTATGTGAGCAAGGTACCGCTTATACTGAAAAACATCAATTTTGCTGATCTGCGCTTAAGAAAATTTCCATTACAGTATAAACAACTTCAAATAACCAGTGCATTTCAAATAAATGTTACTTTCTTAGAGTAAGACTTATACTGAAAAACATCAATCTTACTGATCTGTGCTAAGTAAAATTTTCATGTTATTGCATTATTAACATGCATTTCAAAAAAAATAGCACTTTCTTAGATTTAGAGTCAAAGTTTATTCTCTTGCAAATTGTATAATAATTAAGTGAGCAAGGTACCGCTTATACTGAAAAACATCAATTTTGCTGATCTGCGCTTAAGAAAATTTCCATTACATTAACAAATTCAAGTAACCAGTGAATTTCAAATAAATATAACTTTCTTATATAAAGACTTATAGTGAAAAACATCAATCTTACTGATCTGTGCTAAAGTAAAATTTTCATGTTATTGCATTATTTACATGCATTTCAAAAAAATAGCACTTTCTTCGATTTAGAGTCAAAGTTTATTCCCTTGCAAATTGTATAATAATTAGGTGAGCAAGGTACCGTTTATACTGAAAAACATCAATTTTGCTGATCTGCGCTTAAGAAAATTTCCATTACAGTATTAACAAATTCAAGTAACCAGTGAATTTCAAATAAATATTACTTTCTTAGAGTAAGACTTATACTGAAAAACATCAATCTTACTGATCTGTGCTAAAGTAAAATTTTCATGTTATTGCATTACTAACATGCATTTCAAAAAAATAGGACTTTTTTAGATTTAGAGTCAAAGTTTATTCCCTTGCAAATTGTATAATAATTAAGTGAGCCAGGTACCGTTTGTACTGAAAAACATCAATTTTGCTGATCTGCGCTTAAGAAAATTTCCATTACAGTATAAACAACTTCAAATAACCAGTGCATTTCAAATAAATTTTACTTTCTTAGAGTAAGACTTATACTGAAAAACATCAATCTTACTGATCTGTGCTAAGTAAAATTTTCATGTTATTGCATTATTAACATGCATTTCAAAAAAAATAGCACTTTCTTAGATTTAGAGTTAAAGTTTATTCTCTTGCAAATTGTATAATAATTAAGTGAGCAAGGTACCGCTTATACTGAAAAACATCAATTTTGCTGATCTGCGCTTAAGAAAATTTCCATTACATTAACAAATTCAAGTAACCAGTGAATTTCAAATAAATATAACTTTCTTATATAAAGACTTATACTGAAAAACATCAATCTTACTGATCTGTGCTAAAGTAAAATTTTCATGTTATTGCATTATTTACATGCATTTCAAAAAAATAGCACTTTCTTCGATTTAGAGTCAAAGTTTATTCCCTTGCAAATTGTATAATAATTAGGTGAGCAAGGTACCGTTTATACTGAAAAACATCAATTTTGCTGATCTGCGCTTAAGAAAATTTCCATTACAGTATTAACAAATTCAAGTAACCAGTGAATTTCAAATAAATATTACTTTCTTATATAAAGACTTATACTGAAAAATATCAATCTTACTGATCTGTGCTAAAGTAAAATTTTCATGTTATTGCATTACTAACATGCATTTCAAAAAAATAGGACTTTCTTAGATTTAGAGTCAAAGTTTATTCCCTTGCAAATTGTATAATAATTAAGTGAGCCAGGTACCGTTTATACTGAAAACCATCAATTTTGCTTATCTGCGCTTAAGAAAATTTCCATTACATTAACAAATTCAAGTAACCAGTGAATTTAAAATAAATATGACTTTCTTATATAAAGACTTATACTGAAAAACATCAATCTTACTGATCTGTGCTAAAGTAAAATTTTCATATTATTGCATTATTTACATGCATTTCAAAAAAATAGCACTTTCTTCGATTTAGAGTCAAAGTTTATTTTCTTGCAAATTGTATATTAATTATGTGAGCAAGGAACCGCTTATACTGAAAAACATCAATTTTGCTGATCTGCGCTTAAGAAAGTTTCCATTACAGTATAAACAACTTCAAATAACCAGTGCATTTCAAATAAATATTACTTTCTTAGAGTAAGACTTATACTGAAAAACATCAATCTTACTGATCTATGCTAAAGTAAAATTTTCATGTTATTGCATTATTAACATGCATTTCAAAAAAAATAGCACTTTCTTAGATTTAGAGTCAAAGTTTATTCTCTTGCAAATTGTATAATAATTAAGTGAGCAAGGTACCGCTTATACTGAAAAACATCAATTTTGCTGATCTGCGCTTAAGAAAATTTCCATTACATTAACAAATTCAAGTAACCAGTGAATTTCAAATAAATATGACTTTCTTATATAAAGACTTATACTGAAAAACATCAATCTTACTGATCTGTGCTAAAGTAAAATTTTCATGTTATTGCATTATTTACATGCATTTCAAAAAAATAGCACTTTCTTCGATTTAGAGTCAAAGTTTATTCCCTTGCAAATTGTATAATAATTAAGTGAGCAAGGTACCGTTTATACTGAAAACCATCAATTTTGCTGATCTGCGCTAATGAAAAATTTCCATTACATTAACAAATTCAAGTAACCAGTGAATTTCAAATAAATATGACTTTCTTATATAAAGACTTATACTGAAAAACATCAATCTTACTGATCTGTGCTAAAGTAAAATTTTCATATTATTGCATTATTTACATGCATTTCAAAAAAATAGCACTTTCTTCGATTTAGAGTCAAAGTTTATTTTCTTGCAAATTGTATAATAATTAAGTGAGCCAGGTACCGTTTATACTGAAAACCATCAATTTTGCTTATCTGCGCTTAAGAAAATTTCCATTACATTAACAAATTCAAGTAACCAGTGAATTTAAAATAAATATGACTTTCTTATATAAAGACTTATACTGAAAAACATCAATCTTACTGATCTGTGCTAAAGTAAAATTTTCATATTATTGCATTATTTACATGCATTTCAAAAAAATAGCACTTTCTTCGATTTAGAGTCAAAGTTTATTTTCTTGCAAATTGTATATTAATTATGTGAGCAAGGAACCGCTTATACTGAAAAACATCAATTTTGCTGATCTGCGCTTAAGAAAGTTTCCATTACAGTATAAACAACTTCAAATAACCAGTGCATTTCAAATAAATATTACTTTCTTAGAGTAAGACTTATACTGAAAAACATCAATCTTACTGATCTATGCTAAAGTAAAATTTTCATGTTATTGCATTATTAACATGCATTTCAAAAAAAATAGCACTTTCTTAGATTTAGAGTCAAAGTTTATTCTCTTGCAAATTGTATAATAATTAAGTGAGCAAGGTACCGCTTATACTGAAAAACATCAATTTTGCTGATCTGCGCTTAAGAAAATTTCCATTACATTAACAAATTCAAGTAACCAGTGAATTTCAAATAAATATGACTTTCTTATATAAAGACTTATACTGAAAAACATCAATCTTACTGATCTGTGCTAAAGTAAAATTTTCATGTTATTGCATTATTTACATGCATTTCAAAAAAATAGCACTTTCTTCGATTTAGAGTCAAAGTTTATTCCCTTGCAAATTGTATAATAATTAAGTGAGCAAGGTACCGTTTATACTGAAAACCATCAATTTTGCTGATCTGCGCTAATGAAAAATTTCCATTACATTAACAAATTCAAGTAACCAGTGAATTTCAAATAAATATGACTTTCTTATATAAAGACTTATACTGAAAAACATCAATCTTACTGATCTGTGCTAAAGTAAAATTTTCATATTATTGCATTATTTACATGCATTTCAAAAAAATAGCACTTTCTTCGATTTAGAGTCAAAGTTTATTTTCTTGCAAATTGTATATTAATTATGTGAGCAAGGTACCGCTTATACTGAAAAACATCAATTTTGCTGATCTGCGCTTAAGAAAATTTCCATTACAGTATAAACAACTTCAAATAACCAGTGCATTTCAAATAAATTTTACTTTCTTAGAGTAAGACTTATACTGAAAAACATCAATCTTACTGATCTGTGCTAAGTAAAATTTTCATGTTATTGCATTATTAACATGCATTTCAAAAAAAATAGCACTTTCTTAGATTTAGAGTTAAAGTTTATTCTCTTGCAAATTGTATAATAATTAAGTGAGCAAGGTACCGCTTATACTGAAAAACATCAATTTTGCTGATCTGCGCTTAAGAAAATTTCCATTACATTAACAAATTCAAGTAACCAGTGAATTTCAAATAAATATAACTTTCTTATATAAAGACTTATACTGAAAAACATCAATCTTACTGATCTGTGCTAAAGTAAAATTTTCATGTTATTGCATTATTTACATGCATTTCAAAAAAATAGCACTTTCTTCGATTTAGAGTCAAAGTTTATTCCCTTGCAAATTGTATAATAATTAGGTGAGCAAGGTACCGTTTATACTGAAAAACATCAATTTTGCTGATCTGCGCTTAAGAAAATTTCCATTACAGTATTAACAAATTCAAGTAACCAGTGAATTTCAAATAAATATTACTTTCTTATATAAAGACTTATACTGAAAAATATCAATCTTACTGATCTGTGCTAAAGTAAAATTTTCATGTTATTGCATTACTAACATGCATTTCAAAAAAATAGGACTTTCTTAGATTTAGAGTCAAAGTTTATTCCCTTGCAAATTGTATAATAATTAAGTGAGCCAGGTACCGTTTATACTGAAAACCATCAATTTTGCTTATCTGCGCTTAAGAAAATTTCCATTACATTAACAAATTCAAGTAACCAGTGAATTTAAAATAAATATGACTTTCTTATATAAAGACTTATACTGAAAAACATCAATCTTACTGATCTGTGCTAAAGTAAAATTTTCATATTATTGCATTATTTACATGCATTTCAAAAAAATAGCACTTTCTTCGATTTAGAGTCAAAGTTTATTTTCTTGCAAATTGTATATTAATTATGTGAGCAAGGAACCGCTTATACTGAAAAACATCAATTTTGCTGATCTGCGCTTAAGAAAGTTTCCATTACAGTATAAACAACTTCAAATAACCAGTGCATTTCAAATAAATATTACTTTCTTAGAGTAAGACTTATACTGAAAAACATCAATCTTACTGATCTATGCTAAAGTAAAATTTTCATGTTATTGCATTATTAACATGCATTTCAAAAAAAATAGCACTTTCTTAGATTTAGAGTCAAAGTTTATTCTCTTGCAAATTGTATAATAATTAAGTGAGCAAGGTACCGCTTATACTGAAAAACATCAATTTTGCTGATCTGCGCTTAAGAAAATTTCCATTACATTAACAAATTCAAGTAACCAGTGAATTTCAAATAAATATAACTTTCTTATATAAAGACTTATACTGAAAAACATCAATCTTACTGATCTGTGCTAAAGTAAAATTTTCATGTTATTGCATTATTTACATGCATTTCAAAAAAATAGCACTTTCTTCGATTTAGAGTCAAAGTTTATTCCCTTGCAAATTGTATAATAATTAGGTGAGCAAGGTACCGTTTATACTGAAAAACATCAATTTTGCTGATCTGCGCTTAAGAAAATTTCCATTACAGTATTAACAAATTCAAGTAACCAGTGAATTTCAAATAAATATTACTTTCTTATATAAAGACTTATACTGAAAAATATCAATCTTACTGATCTGTGCTAAAGTAAAATTTTCATGTTATTGCATTACTAACATGCATTTCAAAAAAATAGGACTTTCTTAGATTTAGAGTCAAAGTTTATTCCCTTGCAAATTGTATAATAATTAAGTGAGCCAGGTACCGTTTATACTGAAAACCATCAATTTTGCTTATCTGCGCTTAAGAAAATTTCCATTACAGTATAAACAACTTCAAATAACCAGTGCATTTCAAATAAATTTTACTTTCTTAGAGTAAGACTTATACTGAAAAACATCAATCTTACTGATCTGTGCTAAAGTAAAATTTTCATGTTATTGCATTACTAACATGCATTTCAAAAAAATAGCACTTTCTTAGATTTAGAGTCAAAGTTTATTCTCTTGCAAATTGTATAATAATTAAGTGAGCAAGGTACCGTTTATACTGAAAAACATCAATTTTGCTGATCTGCGCTTAAGAAAATTTCTATTACAGTATTAACAAATTCAAGTAACCAGTGAATTTCAAATAAATATAACTTTCTTATATAAAGACTTATACTGAAAAACATCAATCTTACTGATCTGTGCTAAAGTAAAATTTTCATGTTATTGCATTATTTACATGCATTTCAAAAAAATAGCACTTTCTTCGATTTAGAGTCAAAGTTTATTCCCTTGCAAATTGTATAATAATTAGGTGAGCAAGGTACCGTTTATACTGAAAAACATCAATTTTGCTGATCTGCGCTTAAGAAAATTTCCATTACAGTATTAACAAATTCAAGTAACCAGTGAATTTCAAATAAATATAACTTTCTTATATAAAGACTTATACTGAAAAACATCAATCTTACTGATCTGTGCTAAAGTAAAATTTTCATGTTATTGCATTATTTACATGCATTTCAAAAAAATAGCACTTTCTTCGATTTAGAGTCAAAGTTTATTCCCTTGCAAATTGTATAATAATTAGGTGAGCAAGGTACCGTTTATACTGAAAAACATCAATTTTGCTGATCTGCGCTTAAGAAAATTTCCATTACAGTATTAACAAATTCAAGTAACCAGTGAATTTCAAATAAATATTACTTTCTTATATAAAGACTTATACTGAAAAATATCAATCTTACTGATCTGTGCTAAAGTAAAATTTTCATGTTATTGCATTACTAACATGCATTTCAAAAAAATAGGACTTTCTTAGATTTAGAGTCAAAGTTTATTCCCTTGCAAATTGTATAATAATTAAGTGAGCCAGGTACCGTTTGTACTGAAAAACATCAATTTTGCTGATCTGCGCTTAAGAAAATTTCCATTACAGTATAAACAACTTCAAATAACCAGTGCATTTCAAATAAATTTTACTTTCTTAGAGTAAGACTTATACTGAAAAACATCAATCTTACTGATCTGTGCTAAGTAAAATTTTCATGTTATTGCATTATTAACATGCATTTCAAAAAAAATAGCACTTTCTTAGATTTAGAGTTAAAGTTTATTCTCTTGCAAATTGTATAATAATTAAGTGAGCAAGGTACCGCTTATACTGAAAAACATCAATTTTGCTGATCTGCGCTTAAGAAAATTTCCATTACATTAACAAATTCAAGTAACCAGTGAATTTCAAATAAATATAACTTTCTTATATAAAGACTTATACTGAAAAACATCAATCTTACTGATCTGTGCTAAAGTAAAATTTTCATGTTATTGCATTATTTACATGCATTTCAAAAAAATAGCACTTTCTTCGATTTAGAGTCAAAGTTTATTCCCTTGCAAATTGTATAATAATTAGGTGAGCAAGGTACCGTTTATACTGAAAAACATCAATTTTGCTGATCTGCGCTTAAGAAAATTTCCATTACAGTATTAACAAATTCAAGTAACCAGTGAATTTCAAATAAATATTACTTTCTTATATAAAGACTTATACTGAAAAATATCAATCTTACTGATCTGTGCTAAAGTAAAATTTTCATGTTATTGCATTACTAACATGCATTTCAAAAAAATAGGACTTTCTTAGATTTAGAGTCAAAGTTTATTCCCTTGCAAATTGTATAATAATTAAGTGAGCCAGGTACCGTTTATACTGAAAACCATCAATTTTGCTTATCTGCGCTTAAGAAAATTTCCATTACATTAACAAATTCAAGTAACCAGTGAATTTAAAATAAATATGACTTTCTTATATAAAGACTTATACTGAAAAACATCAATCTTACTGATCTGTGCTAAAGTAAAATTTTCATATTATTGCATTATTTACATGCATTTCAAAAAAATAGCACTTTCTTCGATTTAGAGTCAAAGTTTATTTTCTTGCAAATTGTATATTAATTATGTGAGCAAGGAACCGCTTATACTGAAAAACATCAATTTTGCTGATCTGCGCTTAAGAAAGTTTCCATTACAGTATAAACAACTTCAAATAACCAGTGCATTTCAAATAAATATTACTTTCTTAGAGTAAGACTTATACTGAAAAACATCAATCTTACTGATCTATGCTAAAGTAAAATTTTCATGTTATTGCATTATTAACATGCATTTCAAAAAAAATAGCACTTTCTTAGATTTAGAGTCAAAGTTTATTCTCTTGCAAATTGTATAATAATTAAGTGAGCAAGGTACCGCTTATACTGAAAAACATCAATTTTGCTGATCTGCGCTTAAGAAAATTTCCATTACATTAACAAATTCAAGTAACCAGTGAATTTCAAATAAATATGACTTTCTTATATAAAGACTTATACTGAAAAACATCAATCTTACTGATCTGTGCTAAAGTAAAATTTTCATGTTATTGCATTATTTACATGCATTTCAAAAAAATAGCACTTTCTTCGATTTAGAGTCAAAGTTTATTCCCTTGCAAATTGTATAATAATTAAGTGAGCAAGGTACCGTTTATACTGAAAACCATCAATTTTGCTGATCTGCGCTAATGAAAAATTTCCATTACATTAACAAATTCAAGTAACCAGTGAATTTCAAATAAATATGACTTTCTTATATAAAGACTTATACTGAAAAACATCAATCTTACTGATCTGTGCTAAAGTAAAATTTTCATATTATTGCATTATTTACATGCATTTCAAAAAAATAGCACTTTCTTCGATTTAGAGTCAAAGTTTATTTTCTTGCAAATTGTATATTAATTATGTGAGCAAGGTACCGCTTATACTGAAAAACATCAATTTTGCTGATCTGCGCTTAAGAAAATTTCCATTACAGTATAAACAACTTCAAATAACCAGTGCATTTCAAATAAATTTTACTTTCTTAGAGTAAGACTTATACTGAAAAACATCAATCTTACTGATCTGTGCTAAGTAAAATTTTCATGTTATTGCATTATTAACATGCATTTCAAAAAAAATAGCACTTTCTTAGATTTAGAGTTAAAGTTTATTCTCTTGCAAATTGTATAATAATTAAGTGAGCAAGGTACCGCTTATACTGAAAAACATCAATTTTGCTGATCTGCGCTTAAGAAAATTTCCATTACATTAACAAATTCAAGTAACCAGTGAATTTCAAATAAATATAACTTTCTTATATAAAGACTTATACTGAAAAACATCAATCTTACTGATCTGTGCTAAAGTAAAATTTTCATGTTATTGCATTATTTACATGCATTTCAAAAAAATAGCACTTTCTTCGATTTAGAGTCAAAGTTTATTCCCTTGCAAATTGTATAATAATTAGGTGAGCAAGGTACCGTTTATACTGAAAAACATCAATTTTGCTGATCTGCGCTTAAGAAAATTTCCATTACAGTATTAACAAATTCAAGTAACCAGTGAATTTCAAATAAATATTACTTTCTTATATAAAGACTTATACTGAAAAATATCAATCTTACTGATCTGTGCTAAAGTAAAATTTTCATGTTATTGCATTACTAACATGCATTTCAAAAAAATAGGACTTTCTTAGATTTAGAGTCAAAGTTTATTCCCTTGCAAATTGTATAATAATTAAGTGAGCCAGGTACCGTTTATACTGAAAACCATCAATTTTGCTTATCTGCGCTTAAGAAAATTTCCATTACATTAACAAATTCAAGTAACCAGTGAATTTAAAATAAATATGACTTTCTTATATAAAGACTTATACTGAAAAACATCAATCTTACTGATCTGTGCTAAAGTAAAATTTTCATATTATTGCATTATTTACATGCATTTCAAAAAAATAGCACTTTCTTCGATTTAGAGTCAAAGTTTATTTTCTTGCAAATTGTATATTAATTATGTGAGCAAGGAACCGCTTATACTGAAAAACATCAATTTTGCTGATCTGCGCTTAAGAAAGTTTCCATTACAGTATAAACAACTTCAAATAACCAGTGCATTTCAAATAAATATTACTTTCTTAGAGTAAGACTTATACTGAAAAACATCAATCTTACTGATCTATGCTAAAGTAAAATTTTCATGTTATTGCATTATTAACATGCATTTCAAAAAAAATAGCACTTTCTTAGATTTAGAGTCAAAGTTTATTCTCTTGCAAATTGTATAATAATTAAGTGAGCAAGGTACCGCTTATACTGAAAAACATCAATTTTGCTGATCTGCGCTTAAGAAAATTTCCATTACATTAACAAATTCAAGTAACCAGTGAATTTCAAATAAATATGACTTTCTTATATAAAGACTTATACTGAAAAACATCAATCTTACTGATCTGTGCTAAAGTAAAATTTTCATGTTATTGCATTATTTACATGCATTTCAAAAAAATAGCACTTTCTTCGATTTAGAGTCAAAGTTTATTCCCTTGCAAATTGTATAATAATTAAGTGAGCAAGGTACCGTTTATACTGAAAACCATCAATTTTGCTGATCTGCGCTAATGAAAAATTTCCATTACATTAACAAATTCAAGTAACCAGTGAATTTCAAATAAATATGACTTTCTTATATAAAGACTTATACTGAAAAACATCAATCTTACTGATCTGTGCTAAAGTAAAATTTTCATGTTATTGCATTATTTACATGCATTTCAAAAAAATAGCACTTTCTTCGATTTAGAGTCAAAGTTTATTTTCTTGCAAATTGTATATTAATTATGTGAGCAAGGTACCGCTTATACTGAAAAACATCAATTTTGCTCATCTGCGCTGAAGAAAATTTCCATTACAGAATCTTACTGATTTGTGCTAAAGTAGGAACCGCTTATACTGAAAAACATCAATTTTGCTGATCTGCGCTTAAGAAAGTTTCCATTACAGTATAAACAACTTCAAATAACCAGTGCATTTCAAATAAATATTACTTTCTTAGAGTAAGACTTATACTGAAAAACATCAATCTTACTGATCTATGCTAAAGTAAAATTTTCATGTTATTGCATTATTAACATGCATTTCAAAAAAAATAGCACTTTCTTCGATTTAGAGTCAAAGTTTATTTTCTTGCAAATTGTATATTAATTATGTGAGCAAGGTACCGCTTATACTGAAAAACATCAATTTTGCTCATCTGCGCTTAAGAAAATTTCCATTACAGTATAAACAAATTCAAGTAACCAGTGAATTTCAAATAAATATGACTTTCTTCTATAAAGACTTATACTGAAAAACATCAATCTTACTGATCTGTGTTAAAGTAAAATTTTCATGTTATTGCATTATTTACATGCAATTCAAAAAAATAGCACTTTCTTCGATTTAGAGTCAAAGTTTATTTTCTTGCAAATTGTATATTAATTATGTGAGCAAGGTACCTTTCAAATAAATTTTACTTTCTTAGAGTAAGACTTATACTGCAAAACTTCAATCTTACTGATCTGTGCTAAGTAAAATTTTCATTTTATTGCATTATTAACATGCATTTCAAAAAAAATAGCACTTTCTTAGATTTAGAGTCAAAGTTTATTCTCTTGCAAATTGTATAATAATTAAGTGAGCAAGGTACCGCTTATACTGAAAAACATCAATTTTGCTGATCTGCGCTTAAGAAAATTTCCATTACATTAACAAATTCAAGTAACCAGTGAATTTCAAATAAATATAACTTTCTTATATAAAGACTTATACTGAAAAACATCAATCTTACTGATCTGTGCTAAAGTAAAATTTTCATGTTATTGCATTATTTACATGCATTTTAAAAAAAATAGCACTTTCTTCGATTTAGAGTCAAAGTTTATTCCCTTGCAAATTGTATAATAATTAAGTGAGCAAGGTACCGCTTATACTGAAAAACATCAATTTTGCTGATCTGCGCTTAAGAAAATTTCCATTACATTAACAAATTCAAGTAACCAGTGAATTTCAAATAAATATAACTTTCTTATATAAAGACTTATACTGAAAAACATCAATCTTACTGATCTGTGCTAAAGTAAAATTTTCATGTTATTGCATTATTTACATGCATTTCAAAAAAATAGCACTTTCTTCGATTTAGAGTCAAAGTTTATTTTCTTGCAAATTGTATAATAATTAGGTGAGCAAGGTACCGTTTATACTGAAAAACATCAATTTTGCTGATCTGCGCTTAAGAAAATTTCCATTACAGTATTAACAAATTCAAGTAACCAGTGAATTTCAAATAAATATTACTTTCTTATATAAAGACTTATACTGAAAAATATCAATCTTACTGATCTGTGCTAAAGTAAAATTTTCATGTTATTGCATTACTAACATGCATTTCAAAAAAATAGGACTTTCTTAGATTTAGAGTCAAAGTTTATTCCCTTGCAAATTGTATAATAATTAAGTGAGCCAGGTACCGTTTATACTGAAAACCATCAATTTTGCTGATCTGCACTTAAGAAAATTTCCATTACATTAACAAATTCAAGTAACCAGTGAATTTCAAATAAATATGACTTTCTTATATAAAGACTTATACTGAAAAACATCAATCTTACTGATCTGTGCTAAAGTAAAATTTTCATATTATTGCATTATTTACATGCATTTCAAAAAAATAGCACTTTCTTCGATTTAGAGTCAAAGTTTATTTTCTTGCAAATTGTATATTAATTATGTGAGCAAGGAACCGCTTATACTGAAAAACATCAATTTTGCTGATCTGCGCTTAAGAAAGTTTCCATTACAGTATAAACAACTTCAAATAACCAGTGCATTTCAAATAAATATTACTTTCTTAGAGTAAGACTTATACTGAAAAACATCAATCTTACTGATCTGTGCTAAAGTAAAATTTTCATGTTATTGCATTATTAACATGCATTTCAAAAAAAATAGCACTTTCTTAGATTTAGAGTCAAAGTTTATTCTCTTGCAAATTGTATAATAATTAAGTGAGCAAGGTACCGCTTATACTGAAAAACATCAATTTTGCTGATCTGCGCTTAAGAAAATTTCCATTACATTAACAAATTCAAGTAACCAGTGAATTTCAAATAAATATGACTTTCTTATATAAAGACTTATACTGAAAAACATCAATCTTACTGATCTGTGCTAAAGTAAAATCTTCATGTTATTGCATTATTTACATGCATTTCAAAAAAATAGCACTTTCTTCGATTTAGAGTCAAAGTTTATTTTCTTGCAAATTGTATATTAATTATGTGAGCAAGGTACCGCTTATACTGAAAAACATCAATTTTGCTCATCTGCGCTTAAGAAAATTTCCATTACAGTATAAACAAATTCAAGTAACCAGTGAATTTCAAATAAATATGACTTTCTTATATAAAGACTTATACTGAAAAACATCAATCTTACTGATCTGTGTTAAAGTAAAATTTTCATGTTATTGCATTATTTACATGCATTTCAAAAAAATAGCACTTTCTTCGATTTAGAGTCAAAGTTTATTTTCTTGCAAATTGTATATTAATTATGTGAGCAAGGTACCGCTTATACTGAAAAACATCAATTTTGCTCATCTGCGCTGAAGAAAATTTCCATTACATTAACAAATTCAAGTAACCAGTGAATTTCAAATAAATATGACTTTCTTATATAAAGACTTATACTGAAAAACATCAATCTTACTGATCTGCGCTAAAGTAAAATTTTCATGTTATTGCATTATTAACATGCATTTCAAAAAAATAGCACTTTCTTAGATTTATAGTCAAAGTTTATTCTCTTGCAAATTGTATAATAATTAAGTGAGCAAGGTACCGCTTATACTGAAAAACATCAATTTTGCTGATCTGCGCTTAAGAAAATTTCCATTACATTAACAAATTCAAGTAACCAGTGAATTTCAAATAAATATGACTTTCTTATATAAAGACTTATACTGAAAAACATCAATCTTACTGATCTGTGTTAAAGTAAAATTTTCATGTTATTGCATTATTTACATGCATTTCAAAAAAATAGCACTTTCTTCGATTTAGAGTCAAAGTTTATTTTCTTGCAAATTGTATATTAATTATGTGAGCAAGGTACCGCTTATACTGAAAAACATCAATTTTGCTCATCTGCGCTTAAGAAAATTTCCATTACAGTAATAGCAAATTCAAGTAACCAGTGAATTTCAAATAAATATTACTTTCTTATATAAAGACTTATACTGAAAAACATCAATCTTACTGATCTGTGCTAAAGTAAAATTTTCATGTTATTGCATTATTAACATGCATTTCAAAAAAATAGCACTTTCTTAGATTTAGAGTCAAAGTTTATTCCCTTGCAAATTGTATAATAATTAAGTGAGCAAGGTACCGCTTATACTGAAAAACATCAATTTTGCTGATCTGCGCTTAAGAAAATTTCCATTACAGTAATAGCAAATTCAAGTAACCAGTGAATTTCAAATAAATATGACTTTCTTATATAAAGACTTATACTGAAAAACATCAATCTTACTGATCTGTGCTAAAGTAAAATTTTCATGTTATTGCATTATTAACATGCATTTCAAAAAAATAGCACTTTCTTCGATTTAGAGTCAAAGTTTTTTTTCTTGAAAATTGTATATTAATTATGTGAGCAAGGTACCGCTTATACTGAAAAACATCAATTTTGATTATCTGCGCTTAAGAAAATTTCCATTACAGTAATAGCAAATTCAAGTAACCAGTGAATTTCAAATAAATATTACTTTCTTATATAAAGACTTATACTTAAAAACATCAATCTTACTGATCTGTGTTAAAGTAAAATTTTCATGTTATTGCATTATTTACATGCATTTCAAAAAAATAGCACTTTCTTCGATTTAGAGTCAAAGTTTATTTTCTTGCAAATTGTATATTAATTATGTGAGCAAGGTACCGCTTATACTGAGAAACCTCAATTTTGCTTATCTGCGCTTAAGAAAATTTCCATTACAGTAATAGCAAATTCAAGTAACCAGTGAATTTCAAATAAATATGACTTTCTTATATAAAGACTTATACTGAAAAACATCAATCTTACTGATCTGTGTTAAAGTAAAATTTTCATGTTATTGCATTATTTACATGCATTTCAAAAAAATAGCACTTTCTTCGATTTAGAGTCAAAGTTTATTCTCTTGCAAATTGTATATTAATTATGTGAGCAAGGTACCGCTTATACTGAAAAACCTCAATTTTGCTTATCTGCGCTTAAGAAAATTTCCATTACAGTAATAGCAAATTCAAGTAACCAGTGAATTTCAAATAAATATGACTTTCTTATATAAAGACTTATACTGAAAAACATCAATCTTACTGATCTGTGTTAAAGTAAAATTTTCATGTTATTGCATTATTTACATGCATTTCAAAAAAATAGCACTTTCTTCGATTTAGAGTCAAAGTTTATTTTCTTGCAAATTGTATATTAATTATGTGAGCAAGGTACCGCTTATACTGAGAAACATAAATTTTGCTCATCTGCGCTTAAGAAAATTTCCATTACAGTAATAGCAAATTCAAGTAACCAGTGAATTTCAAATAAATATTACTTTCTTATATAAAGACTTATACTGAAAAACATCAATCTTACTGATCTGTGCTAAAGTAAAATTTTCATGTTATTGCATTATTAACATGCATTTCAAAAAAATAGCACTTTCTTCGATTTAGAGTCAAAGTTTATTTTCTTGCAAATTGTATATTAATTATGTGAGCAAGGTACCGCTTATACTGAAAAACATCAATTTTGCTGATCTGCGCTTAAGAAAATTTCCATTACATTAACAAATTCAAGTAACCAGTGAATTTCAAATAAATATGACTTTCTTATATAAAGACTTATACTGAAAAACATCAATCTTACTGATCTGTGTTAAAGTAAAATTTTCATGTTATTGCATTATTTACATGCATTTCAAAAAAATAGCACTTTCTTCGATTTAGAGTCAAAGTTTATTTTCTTGCAAATTGTATATTAATTATGTGAGCAAGGTACCGCTTATACTGAAAAACATCAATTTTGCTCATCTGCGCTGAAGAAAATTTCCATTACAGTAATAGCAAATTCAAGTAACCAGTGAATTTCAAATAAATATTACTTTCTTATATAAAGACTTATACTGAAAAACATCAATCTTACTGATCTGTGCTAAAGTAAAATTTTCATGTTATTGCATTATTAACATGCATTTCAAAAAAATAGCACTTTCTTAGATTTAGAGTCAAAGTTTATTCCCTTGCAAATTGTATAATAATTAAGTGAGCAAGGTACCGCTTATACTGAAAAACATCAATTTTGCTGATCTGCGCTTAAGAAAATTTCCATTACAGTAATAGCAAATTCAAGTAACCAGTGAATTTCAAATAAATATGACTTTCTTATATAAAGACTTATACTGAAAAACATCAATCTTACTGATCTGTGCTAAAGTAAAATTTTCATGTTATTGCATTATTAACATGCATTTCAAAAAAATAGCACTTTCTTCGATTTAGAGTCAAAGTTTTTTTTCTTGAAAATTGTATATTAATTATGTGAGCAAGGTACCGCTTATACTGAAAAACATCAATTTTGATTATCTGCGCTTAAGAAAATTTCCATTACAGTAATAGCAAATTCAAGTAACCAGTGAATTTCAAATAAATATTACTTTCTTATATAAAGACTTATACTTAAAAACATCAATCTTACTGATCTGTGTTAAAGTAAAATTTTCATGTTATTGCATTATTAACATGCATTTCAAAAAACTAGCACTTTCTTAGATTTAGAGTCAAAGTTTATTCTCTTGCAAATTGTATAATAATTAAGTGAGCAAGGTACCGCTTATACTGAAAAACCTCAATTTTGCTTATCTGCGCTTAAGAAAATTTCCATTACAGTAATAGCAAATTCAAGTAACCAGTGAATTTCAAATAAATATGACTTTCTTATATAAAGACTTATACTGAAAAACATCAATCTTACTGATCTGTGCTAAAGTAAAATTTTCATGTTATTGCATTATTAACATGCATTTCAAAAAAATAGCACTTTCTTCGATTTAGAGTCAAAGTTTTTTTTCTTGAAAATTGTATATTAATTATGTGAGCAAGGTACCGCTTATACTGAAAAACATCAATTTTGATTATCTGCGCTTAAGAAAATTTCCATTACAGTAATAGCAAATTCAAGTAACCAGTGAATTTCAAATAAATATTACTTTCTTATATAAAGACTTATACTTAAAAACATCAATCTTACTGATCTGTGTTAAAGTAAAATTTTCATGTTATTGCATTATTAACATGCATTTCAAAAAACTAGCACTTTCTTAGATTTAGAGTCAAAGTTTATTCTCTTGCAAATTGTATAATAATTAAGTGAGCAAGGTACCGCTTATACTGAAAAACATCAATTTTGCTGATCTGCGCTTAAGAAAATTTCCATTACAGTAATAGCAAATTCAAGTAACCAGTGAATTTCAAATAAATATGACTTTCTTATATAAAGACTTATACTGAAAAACATCAATCTTACTGATCTGTGCTAAAGTAAAATTTTCATGTTATTGCATTATTAACATGCATTTCAAAAAAATAGCACTTTCTTCGATTTAGAGTCAAAGTTTTTTTTCTTGAAAATTGTATATTAATTATGTGAGCAAGGTACCGCTTATACTGAAAAACCTCAATTTTGCTTATCTGCGCTTAAGAAAATTTCCATTACAGTAATAGCAAATTCAAGTAACCAGTGAATTTCAAATAAATATGACTTTCTTATATAAAGACTTATACTGAAAAACATCAATCTTACTGATCTGTGTTAAAGTAAAATTTTCATGTTATTGCATTATTTACATGCATTTCAAAAAAATAGCACTTTCTTCGATTTAGAGTCAAAGTTTATTTTCTTGCAAATTGTATATTAATTATGTGAGCAAGGTACCGCTTATACTGAAAACCATCAATTTTGCTCATCTGCGCTGAAGCAAATTTCCATTACATTAACAAATTCAAGTAACCAGTGAATTTCAAATAAATATGACTTTCTTATATAAAGACTTATACTGAAAAACATCAATCTTACTGATCTGTGTTAAAGTAAAATTTTCATGTTATTGCATTATTTACATGCATTTCAAAAAAATAGCACTTTCTTCGATTTAGAGTCAAAGTTTATTTTCTTGCAAATGCATTAAAATTTTCATGTTATTGCATTATTTACATGCATTTCAAAAAACTAGCACTTTCTTAGATTTAGAGTCAAAGTTTATTCTCTTGCAAATTGTATAATAATTAAGTGAGCAAGGTACCGCTTATACTGAAAAACATCAATTTTGCTGATCTGCGCTTAAGAAAATTTCCATTACAGTAATAGCAAATTCAAGTAACCAGTGAATTTCAAATAAATATGACTTTCTTATATAAAGACTTATACTGAAAAACATCAATCTTACTGATCTGTGCTAAAGTAAAATTTTCATGTTATTGCATTATTAACATGCATTTCAAAAAAATAGCACTTTCTTCGATTTAGAGTCAAAGTTTTTTTTCTTGAAAATTGTATATTAATTATGTGAGCAAGGTACCGCTTATACTGAGAAACATAAATTTTGCTCATCTGCGCTTAAGAAAATTTCCATTACAGTAATAGCAAATTCAAGTAACCAGTGAATTTCAAATAAATATTATTTTCTTATATAAAGACTTATACTGAAAAACATCAATATTACTGATCTGTGCTAAAGTAAAATTTTCATGTTATTGCATTATTAACATGCATTTCAAAAAAATAGCACTTTCTTAGATTTAGAGTCAAAGTTTATTCTCTTGCAAATTGTATAATAATTAAGTGAGCAAGGTACCGCTTATACTGAAAAACATCAATTTTGCTGATCTGCGCTAATGAAAAATTTCCATTACATTATAAACAACTTCAAATAACCAGTGCATTTCAAATAAATATTACTTTCTTATATAAAGACTTATACTGAAAAACATCAATATTACTGATCTGTGCTAAAGTAAAATTTTCATGTTATTGCATTATTAACATGCATTTCAAAAAAATAGCACTTTCTTCGATTTAGAGTCAAAGTTTTTTTTCTTGAAAATTGTATATTAATTATGTGAGCAAGGTACCGCTTATACTGAGAAACATAAATTTTGCTCATCTGCGCTTAAGAAAATTTCCATTACAGTAATAGCAAATTCAAGTAACCAGTGAATTTCAAATAAATATGACTTTCTTATATAAAGACTTATACTGAAAAACATCAATCTTACTGATCTGTGTTAAAGTAAAATTTTCATGTTATTGCATTATTTACATGCATTTCAAAAAAATAGCACTTTCTTCGATTTAGAGTCAAAGTTTATTTTCTTGCAAATTGTATATTAATTATGTGAGCAAGGTACCGCTTATACTGAAAACCATCAATTTTGCTCATCTGCGCTGAAGCAAATTTCCATTACATTAACAAATTCAAGTAACCAGTGAATTTCAAATAAATATGACTTTCTTATATAAAGACTTATACTGAAAAACATCAATCTTACTGATCTGTGTTAAAGTAAAATTTTCATGTTATTGCATTATTTACATGCATTTCAAAAAAATAGCACTTTCTTCGATTTAGAGTCAAAGTTTATTTTCTTGCAAATGCATTAAAATTTTCATGTTATTGCATTATTTACATGCATTTCAAAAAACTAGCACTTTCTTAGATTTAGAGTCAAAGTTTATTCTCTTGCAAATTGTATAATAATTAAGTGAGCAAGGTACCGCTTATACTGAAAAACATCAATTTTGCTGATCTGCGCTTAAGAAAATTTCCATTACAGTAATAGCAAATTCAAGTAACCAGTGAATTTCAAATAAATATGACTTTCTTATATAAAGACTTATACTGAAAAACATCAATCTTACTGATCTGTGCTAAAGTAAAATTTTCATGTTATTGCATTATTAACATGCATTTCAAAAAAATAGCACTTTCTTCGATTTAGAGTCAAAGTTTTTTTTCTTGAAAATTGTATATTAATTATGTGAGCAAGGTACCGCTTATACTGAAAAACCTCAATTTTGCTTATCTGCGCTTAAGAAAATTTCCATTACAGTAATAGCAAATTCAAGTAACCAGTGAATTTCAAATAAATATGACTTTCTTATATAAAGACTTATACTGAAAAACATCAATCTTACTGATCTGTGTTAAAGTAAAATTTTCATGTTATTGCATTATTTACATGCATTTCAAAAAAATAGCACTTTCTTCGATTTAGAGTCAAAGTTTATTTTCTTGCAAATTGTATATTAATTATGTGAGCAAGGTACCGCTTATACTGAAAACCATCAATTTTGCTGATCTGCGCTAATGAAAAATTTCCATTACATTATAAACAACTTCAAATAACCAGTGCATTTCAAATAAATATTACTTTCTTAGAGTAAGACTTATACTGAAAAACATCAATCTTACTGATCTGTGCTAAAGTAAAATTTTCATGTTATTGCATTATTAACATGCATTTCAAAAAAATAGCACTTTCTTAGATTTAGAGTCAAAGTTTATTCTCTTGCAAATTGTATAATAATTAAGTGAGCAAGGTACCGCTTATACTGAAAAACATCAATTTTGCTGATCTGCGCTTAAGAAAATTTCCATTACATTAACAAATTCAAGTAACCAGTGAATTTCAAATAAATATGACTTTCTTATATAAAGACTTATACTGAAAAACATCAATCTTACTGATCTGTGCTAAAGTAAAATTTTCATTTTATTGCATTATTTACATGCATTTCAAAAAAATAGCACTTTCTTCGATTTAGAGTCAAAGTTTATTTTCTTGCAAATTGTATATTAATTATGTGAGCAAGGTACCGCTTATACTGAGAAACATAAATTTTGCTCATCTGCGCTTAAGAAAATTTCCATTACAGTAATAGCAAATTCAAGTAACCAGTGAATTTCAAATAAATATTATTTTCTTATATAAAGACTTATACTGAAAAACATCAATATTACTGATCTGTGCTAAAGTAAAATTTTCATGTTATTGCATTATTAACATGCATTTCAAAAAAATAGCACTTTCTTAGATTTAGAGTCAAAGTTTATTCTCTTGCAAATTGTATAATAATTAAGTGAGCAAGGTACCGCTTATACTGAAAAACATCAATTTTGCTGATCTGCGCTTAAGAAAATTTCCATTACATTAACAAATTCAAGTAACCAGTGAATTTCAAATAAATATGACTTTCTTATATAAAGACTTATACTGAAAAACATCAATCTTACTGATCTGTGCTAAATAAAATTTTCATGTTATTGTATTATTAACATGCATTTCAAAAAAATAGCACTTTCTTAGATTTAGAGTCAAAGTTTATTTTCTTGCAAATTGTATATTAATTATGTGAGCAAGGTACCGTTTATACTGAAAACCATCAATTTTGCTGATCTGATCGCTAATGAAAAATTCCATTACATTAACAAATTCAAGTAACCAGTGAATTTCAAATAAATATGACTTTCTTATATAAAGACTTATACTGAAAAACATCAATCTTACTGATCTGTGTTAAAGTAAAATTTTCATGTTATTGCATTATTTACATGCATTTCAAAAAAATAGCACTTTCTTCGATTTAGAGTCAAAGTTTATTTTCTTGCAAATTGTATATTAATTATGTGAGCACGGTACCGCTTATACTGAAAAACATCAATTTTGCTCATCTGCGCTGAAGCAAATTTCCATTACATTAACAAATTCAAGTAACCAGTGAATTTCAAATAAATATGATTTTCTTATATAAAGACTTATACTGAAAAACATCAATCTTACTGATCTGTGCTAAAGTAAAACTTTCATGTTATTGCATTATTTACATGCATTTCAAAAAAATAGCACTTTCTTCGATTTAGAGTCAAAGTTTATTTTTTTGCAAATTGTATATTAATTATGTGAGCAAGGTACCGCTTATACTGAAAAACATCAATTTTGCTCATCTGCGCTGAAGAAAATTTCCATTACATTAACAAATTCAAGTAACCAGTGAATTTCAAATAAATATGACTTTCTTATATAAAGACTTATACTGAAAAACATCAATCTTACTGATCTGTGTTAAAGTAAAATTTTCATGTTATTGCATTATTTACATGCATTTCAAAAAAATAGCACTTTCTTCGATTTAGAGTCAAAGTTTATTTTCTTGCAAATTGTATATTAATTATGTGAGCACGGTACCGCTTATACTGAAAAACATCAATTTTGCTCATCTGCGCTGAAGCAAATTTCCATTACATTAACAAATTCAAGTAACCAGTGAATTTCAAATAAATATGACTTTCTTATATAAAGACTTATACTGAAAAACATCAATCTTACTGATCTGTGTTAAAGTAAAATTTTCATGTTATTGCATTATTTACATGCATTTCAAAAAAATAGCACTTTCTTCGATTTAGAGTCAAAGTTTATTTTCTTGCAAATTGTATATTAATTATGTGAGCAAGGTACCGCTTATACTGAAAAACATCAATTTTGCTCATCTGCGCTGAAGAAAATTTCCATTACATTAACAAATTCAAGTAACCAGTGAATTTCAAATAAATATGACTTTCTTATATAAAGACGTATACTGAAAAACATCAATCTTACTGATCTGCGCTAAAGTAAAATTTTCATGTTATTGCATTATTAACATGCATTTCAAAAAAATAGCACTTTCTTAGATTTAGAGTCAAAGTTTATTCTCTTGCAAATTGTATAATAATTAAGTGAGCAAGGTACCGCTTATACTGAAAAACATCAATTTTGCTGATCTGCGCTTAAGAAAAGTTCCATTACATTAACAAATTCAAGTAACCAGTGAATTTCAAATAAATATGACTTTCTTATATAAAGACTTATACTGAAAAACATCAATCTTACTGATCTGTGTTAAAGTAAAATTTTCATGTTATTGCATTATTTACATGCATTTCAAAAAAATAGCACTTTCTTCGATTTAGAGTCAAAGTTTATTTTCTTGCAAATTGTATATTAATTATGTGAGCAAGGTACCGCTTATACTGAAAAACATCAATTCTGCTCATCTGCGCTGAAGAAAATTTCCATTACAGTAATAGCAAATTCAAGTAACCAGTGAATTTCAAATAAATATTACTTTCTTATATAAAGACTTATACTGAAAAACATCAATCTTACTGATCTGTGCTAAAGTAAAATTTTCATGTTATTGCATTATTAACATGCATTTCAAAAAAAATAGCACTTTCTTAGATTTAGAGTCAAAGTTTATTCTCTTGCAAATTGTATAATAATTAAGTGAGCAAGGTACCGCTTAGACTGAAAAACATCAATTTTGCTGATCTGCGCTTAACAAAATTTCCATTAGATTAACAAATTCAAGTAACCAGTGAATTTCAAATAAATATGACTTTCTTATATAAAGACTTATACTGAAAAACATCAATCTTACTGATCTGTGCTAAAGTAAAATTTTCATGTTATTGCATTATTAACATGCATTTCAAAAAAATAGCACTTTCTTCGATTTAGAGTCAAAGTTTATTCTCTTGCAAATTGTATAATAATTAAGTGAGCAAGGTACCGCTTATACTGAAAAACATCAATTTTGCTGATTTGCGCTTAAGAAAATTTCCATTACATTAACAAATTCAAGTAACCAGTGAATTTCAAATAAATATTACTTTCTTATATAAAGACTTATACTTAAAAACATCAATCTTACTGATCTGTGCTAAAGTAAAATTTTCATGTTATTGCATTATTAACATGCATTTCAAAAAACTAGCACTTTCTTAGATTTAGAGTCAAAGTTTATTCTCTTGCAAATTGTATAATAATTAAGTGAGCAAGGTACCGCTTATACTGAAAAACATCAATTTTGCTTATCTGCGCTTAAGAAAATTTCCATTACAGTAATAGCAAATTCAAGTAACCAGTGAATTTCAAATAAATATGACTTTCTTATATAAAGACTTATACTGAAAAACATCAATCGTAATGATCTGTGTTAAAGTAAAATTTTCATGTTATTGCATTATTTACATGCATTTCAAAAAAATAGCACTTTCTTCGATTTAGAGTCAAAGTTTATTTTCTTGCAAATTGTATATTAATTATGTGAGCAAGGTACCGCTTATACTGAGAAACATAAATTTTGCTCATCTGCGCTTAAGAAAATTTCCATTACAGTAATAGCAAATTCAAGTAACCAGTGAATTTCAAATAAATATTATTTTCTTATATAAAGACTTATACTGAAAAACAGCAATCTTACTGATCTGTGCTAAAGTAAAATTTTCATGTTATTGCATTATTTACATGCATTTCAAAAAAATAGCACTTTCTTCGATTTAGAGTCAAAGTTTATTTTCTTGCAAATTGTATATTAATTATGTGAGCAAGGTACCGTTTATACTGAGAAACATAAATTTTGCTCATCTGCGCTTAAGAAAATTTCCATTACAGTAATAGCAAATTCAAGTAACCAGTGAATTTCAAATAAATATTACTTTCTTATATAAAGACTTATACTGAAAAACATCAATCTTACTGATCTGTGCTAAAGTAAAATTTTCATGTTATTGCATTATTAACATGCATTTCAAAAAAATAGCACTTTCTTAGATTTAGAGTCAAAGTTTATTCTCTTGCAAATTGTATAATAATTAAGTGAGCAAGGTACCGCTTATACTGAAAAACATCAATTTTGCTGATTTGCGCTTAAGAAAATTTCCATTACATTAACAAATTCAAGTAACCAGTGAATTTCAAATAAATATGACTTTCTTATATAAAGACTTATACTGAAAAACATCAATCTTACTGATCTGTGCTAAAGTAAAATTTTCATGTTATTGCATTATTAACATGCATTTCAAAAAAATAGCACTTTCTTCGATTTAGAGTCAAAGTTTATTCTCTTGCAAATTGTATATTAATTATGTGAGCAAGGTACCGCTTATAATGAAAAACATCAATTTTGCTTATCTGCGCTTAAGAAAATTTCCATTACAGTAATAGCAAATTCAAGTAACCAGTGCATTTCAATTAAATAGCACTTTCTTAGATTTAGACTTATACTGAAAAACATCAATTTCCGGTAGGGGAGTAACAAATTTTTATAACCAGCACATTTCGAACAAATAGCACTTTCTTAGATTCAAACTTAAAGTCGATTTTCTTGCATATTGTATATTAATTATGTGAGCAAGGTACCGCTTATATTGAAAAACATCAATTTTGCTGATCTGCGCTAAAATAAAATTTCCATTAGAGGAGTAACAAATTCAACGTCGATTTTCTTGCAAATTATATATTAGTTATGTGAGCAAGGTACCCCTTATACTGAAAAACATCAATTTTGCTGATCTGCGCTTAAGAAATTTTCCATTACATTATTAACAAATTCAAGTAACCAGTGAATTTCAAATAAATATTACTTTCTTATAAAAAGACTTATACTGAAAAACATCAATCTTACCGATCTGTGCTAAAGTAAAATTTTCATGTTATTGTATTATTAACATGCATTTCAAAAAAATAGCACTTTCTTAGATTTAGAGTCAAAGTTTATTCTCGTGCAAATTGTATAATAATTAAGTGAGCAAGGTACCGTTTATACTAAAAACCATCAATTTTGCTGATCTGCGCTAATGAAAAATTTCCATTACAGTATAGACAAATTCAAATAACCAGTGCATTTCAATTAAATAGCACTTTCTTAGATTTAGACTTATACTGAAAAACATCAATTTCCAGTAGGGGAGTAAAAAATTTTTATAACCAGCACATTTCGAACAAATAGCACTTTCTTAGATTCAAACATAAAGTCGATTTTCTTGCATATTGTATATTAATTATGTGAGCAAGGTACCGCTTATATTGAAAAACATCAATTTTGCTGATCTGCGCTAAAATAAAATTTCCATTAGAGGAGTAACAAATTCAACGTCGATTTTCTTGCAAATTATATATTAGTTATGTGAGCAAGGTACCCCTTATACTGAAAAACATCAATTTTGCTGATCTGCGCTTAAGAAATTTTCCATTACAGTATTAACAAATTCAAGTAACCAGTGAATTTCAAATAAATATTACTTTCTTATATAAAGACTTATACTGAAAAACATCAATGTTACTGATCTGTGCTAAAGTAAAATTTTCATGTTATTGCATTATTAACATGCATTTCAAAAAAATAGCACTTTCTTAGATTTATAGTCAAAGTTTATTTTCTTGCAAATTGTATATTAATTATGTTAGCGAGGTACCGCTTATACTGAAAAACATCAATTTTGCTGATCTGCGCTTAAGAAAATTTCCATTACATTAACAAATTCAAGTAACCAATGAATTTCAAATAAATATTACTTTCTTATATAAAGATTTATACTGAAAAACATCAATTTTACTGATCTGTGCTAAAGTAAAATTTTCATGTTATTGTATTATTAACATGCATTTCAAAAAAATAGCACTTTCTTAGATTTAAAATCAAAGTTTATTCTCGTGCAAATTGTATAACAATTAAGTGAGCAAGGTACCGTTTATACTGAAAACCATCAATTTTGCTGATCTGCGCTAATGAAAAATTTCCATTACAGTATAGACAAATTCAAATAACCAGTGCATTTCAATTAAATAGCACTTTCTTAGATTTAGACTTATACTGAAAAACATCAATTTCCAGTAGGGGAGTAACAAATTTTTATAACCAGCACATTTCGAACAAATAGCACTTTCTTAGATTCAAACATAAAGTCGATTTTCTTGCATATTGTATATTAATTATGTGAGCAAGGTACCGCTTATATTGAAAAACATCAATTTTGCTGATCTGCGCTAAAATAAAATTTCCATTAGAGGAGTAACAAATTCAACGTCGATTTTCGTGCAAATTATATGTTAGTTATGTGAGCAAGGTACCCCTTATACTGAAAAACATCAATTTTGCTGATCTGCGCTTAAGAAATTTTCCATTACAGTATTAACAAATTCAAGTAACCAGTGAATTTCAAATAAATATTATTTTCTTATATAAAGACTTATACTGAAAAACATCAATGTTACTTATCTGTGCTAAAGTAAAATTTTCATGTTATTGCATTATTAACATGCATTTCAAAAAAATAGCACTTTCTTAAATTTATAGTCAAAGTTTATTTTCTTGCAAATTGTATATTAATTATGTTAGCAAGGTACCGCTTATACTGAAAAACATCAATTTTGCTGATCTGCGCTTAAGAAAATTTCCATTACATTAACAAATTCAAGTAACCAGTGAATTTCAAATAAATATTACTTTCTTATATAAAGATTTATACTGAAAAACATCAATCTTACTGATCTGTGCTAAAGTAAAATTTTCATGTTATTGTATTATTAACATGCATTTCAAAAAAATAGCACTTTCTTAGATTTAGAGTCAAAGTTTATTTTCTTGCAAATTCTATAATAATTAAGTGAGCAAGGTACCGTTTATACTGAAAACCATCAATTTTGCTGGTCTGCGCTAATGAAAAATTTCCATCAGAGGAGTAACAAATTCAACGTCGATTTTCTTGCAAATTGTATATTAATTATGTTAGCAAGGTACCGCTTATACTGAAAAACATCAATTTTGCTGATCTGCGCTTAAGAAAATTTCCATTACATTAACAAATTCAAGTAACCAGTGAATTTCAAATAAATATTACTTTCTTATACAAAGATTTATACTGAAAAACATCAATCTTACTGATCTGTGCTAAAGTAAAATTTTCATGTTATTGTATTATTAACATGCATTTCAAAAAAGTAGCACTTTCTTAGATTTAGAGTCAAAGTTTATTTTCTTGCAAATTCTATAATAAGTAAGTGAGCAAGGTACCGTTTATACTGAAAACCATCAATTTTGCTGATCTGCGCTAATGAAAAATTTCCATTAGAGGAGTAACAAATTCAACGTCGATTTTCTTGCAAATTGTATATTAATTATGTTAGCAAGGTACCGCTTATACTGAAAAACATCAATTTTGCTGATCTGCGCTTAAGAAAATTTCCATTACATTAACAAATTCAAGTAACCAGTGAATTTCAAATAAATATTACTTTCTTATATAAAGACTTATACTGAAAAACATCAATCTTACCGATCTGTGCTAAAGTAAAATTTTCATGTTATTGTATTATTAACATGCATTTCAAAAAAATAGCACTTTCTTAGATTTAGAATCAAAGTTTATTCTCGTGCAAATTGTATATTAATTAAGTGAGCAAGGTACCGTTTATACTGAAAACCATCAATTTTGCTGATCTGCGCTAATGAAAAATTTCCATTACAGTATAGACAAATTCAAATAACCAGTGCATTTCAATTAAATAGCACTTTCTTAGATTTAGACTTATACTGAAAAACATCAATTTCCAGTAGGGGAGTAACAAATTTTTATAACCAGCACATTTCGAACAAATAGCACTTTCTTAGATTCAAACTTAAAGTCGATTTTCTTGCATATTGTATATTAATTATGTGAGCAAGGTACCGCTTATATTGAAAAACATCAATTTTGCTGATCTGCGCTAAAATAAAATTTCCATTAGAGGAGTAACAAATTCAACGTCGATTTTCTTGCAAATTATATATTAGTTATGTGAGCAAGGTACCCCTTATACTGAAAAACATCAATTTTGCTGATCTGCGCTTAAGAAAATTTCCATTACATTAACAAATTCAAGTAACCAGTGAATTTCAAATAAATATTACTTTCTTATATAAAGACTTATACTGAAAAACATCAATCTTACTGATCTGTGCTAAAGTAAAATTTTCATGTTATTGTATTATTAACATGCATTTCAAAAAACTAGCACTTTCTTAGATTTAGAGTCAAAGTTTATTTTCTTGCAAATTCTGTAATAATTAAGTGAGCAAGGTACCGTTTATACTGAAAACCATCAATTTTGCTGATCTGCGCTAATGAAAAATTTCCATTACAGTATAGACAAATTCAAATAACCAGTGCATTTCAATTAAATAGCACTTTCTTAGATTTAGACTTATACTGAAAAACATCAATTTCCAGTAGGGGAGTAACAAATTTTTATAACCAGCACATTTCGAACAAATAGCACTTTCTTAGATTCAAACATAAAGTCGATTTTCTTGCATATTGTATATTAATTATGTGAGCAAGGTACCGCTTATATTGAAAAACATCAATTTTGCTGATCTGCGCTAAAATAAAATTTCCATTAGAGGAGTAACAAATTCAACGTCGATTTTCGTGCAAATTATATGTTAGTTATGTGAGCAAGGTACCCCTTATACTGAAAAACATCAATTTTGCTGATCTGCGCTTAAGAAATTTTCCATTACAGTATTAACAAATTCAAGTACCCAGTGAATTTCAAATAAATATTATTTTCTTATATAAAGACTTATACTGAAAAACATCAATGTTACTTATCTGTGCTAAAGTAAAATTTTCATGTTATTGCATTATTAACATGCATTTCAAAAAAATAGCACTTTCTTAAATTTATAGTCAAAGTTTATTTTCTTGCAAATTGTATATTAATTATGTTAGCAAGGTACCGCTTATACTGAAAAACATCAATTTTGCTGATCTGCGCTTAAGAAAATTTCCATTACATTAACAAATTCAAGTAACCAGTGAATTTCAAATAAATATTACTTTCTTATATAAAGACTTATACTGAAAAACATCAATGTTACTGATCTGTGCTAAAGTAAAATTTTCATGTTATTGCATTATTAACATGCATTTCAAAAAAATAGCACTTTCTTAGATTTATAGTCAAAGTTTATTTTCTTGCAAATTGTATATTAATTATGTTAGCGAGGTACCGCTTATACTGAAAAACATCAATTTTGCTGATCTGCGCTTAAGAAAATTTCCATTACATTAACAAATTCAAGTAACCAGTGAATTTCAAATAAATATTACTTTCTTATATAAAGACTTATACTGAAAAACATCAATGTTACTTATCTGTGCTAAAATAAAATTTTCATGTTATTGCATTATTAACATGCATTTCAAAAAAATAGCACTTTCTTAAATTTATAGTCAAAGTTTATTTTCTTGCAAATTGTATATTAATTATGTTAGCAAGGTACCGCTTATACTGAAAAACATCAATTTTGCTGATCTGCGCTTAAGAAAATTTCCATTACATTAACAAATTCAAGTAACCAGTGAATTTCAAATAAATATTACTTTCTTATATAAAGATTTATACTGAAAAACATCAATCTTACTGATCTGTGCTAAAGTAAAATTTTCATGTTATTGTATTATTAACATGCATTTCAAAAAAATAGCACTTTCTTAGATTTAGAGTCAAAGTTTATTTTCTTGCAAATTCTATAATAATTAAGTGAGCAAGGTACCGTTTATACTGAAAACCATCAATTTTGCTGGTCTGCGCTAATGAAAAATTTCCATCAGAGGAGTAACAAATTCAACGTCGATTTTCTTGCAAATTGTATATTAATTATGTTAGCAAGGTACCGCTTATACTGAAAAACATCAATTTTGCTGATCTGCGCTTAAGAAAATTTCCATTACATTAACAAATTCAAGTAACCAGTGAATTTCAAATAAATATTACTTTCTTATATAAAGATTTATACTGAAAAACATCAATCTTACTGATCTGTGCTAAAGTAAAATTTTCATGTTATTGTATTATTAACATGCATTTCAAAAAAGTAGCACTTTCTTAGATTTAGAGTCAAAGTTTATTTTCTTGCAAATTCTATAATAATTAAGTGAGCAAGGTACCGTTTATACTGAAAACCATCAATTTTGCTGATCTGCGCTAATGAAAAATTTCCATTAGAGGAGTAACAAATTCAACGTCGATTTTCTTGCAAATTGTATATTAATTATGTTAGCAAGGTACCGCTTATACTGAAAAACATCAATTTTGCTGATCTGCGCTTAAGAAAATTTCCATTACATTAACAAATTCAAGTAACCAGTGAATTTCAAATAAATATTACTTTCTTATATAAAGACTTATACTGAAAAACATCAATCTTACCGATCTGTGCTAAAGTAAAATTTTCATGTTATTGTATTATTAACATGCATTTCAAAAAAATAGCACTTTCTTAGATTTAGAATCAAAGTTTATTCTCGTGCAAATTGTATATTAATTAAGTGAGCAAGGTACCGTTTATACTGAAAACCATCAATTTTGCTGATCTGCGCTAATGAAAAATTTCCATTACAGTATAGACAAATTCAAATAACCAGTGCATTTCAATTAAATAGCACTTTCTTAGATTTAGACTTATACTGAAAAACATCAATTTCCAGTAGGGGAGTAACAAATTTTTATAACCAGCACATTTCGAACAAATAGCACTTTCTTAGATTCAAACTTAAAGTCGATTTTCTTGCATATTGTATATTAATTATGTGAGCAAGGTACCGCTTATATTGAAAAACATCAATTTTGCTGATCTGCGCTAAAATAAAATTTCCATTAGAGGAGTAACAAATTCAACGTCGATTTTCTTGCAAATTATATATTAGTTATGTGAGCAAGGTACCCCTTATACTGAAAAACATCAATTTTGCTGATCTGCGCTTAAGAAAATTTCCATTACATTAACAAATTCAAGTAACCAGTGAATTTCAAATAAATATTACTTTCTTATATAAAGACTTATACTGAAAAACATCAATCTTACTGATCTGTGCTAAAGTAAAATTTTCATGTTATTGTATTATTAACATGCATTTCAAAAAACTAGCACTTTCTTAGATTTAGAGTCAAAGTTTATTCTCGTGCGAATTGTATAATAATTAAGTGAGCAAGGTACCGTTTATACTGAAAACCATCAATTTTGCTGATCTGCGCTAATGAAAAATTTCCATTACAGTATAGACAAATTCAAATAACCAGTGCATTTCAATTAAATAGCACTTTCTTAGATTTAGACTTATACTGAAAAACATCAATTTCCAGTAGGGGAGTAACAAATTTTTATAACCAGCACATTTCGAACAAATAGCACTTTCTTAGATTCAAACTTAAAGTCGATTTTCTTGCAAATTGTATATTAATTATGTGAGCTAGGTACCGCTTATATTGAAAAACATCAATTTTGCTGATCTGCGCTAAAATAAAATTTCCATTAGAGGAGTAACAAATTCATCGTCGATTTTCTTGCAAATTATACAATATATTAGTTATGTGAGCAAGGTACCCCTTATACTGAAAAACATCAATTTTGCTGATTTGCGCTTAAGAAATTTTCCATTACAGTATTAACAAATTCAAGTAACCAGTGAATTTCAAATAAATATTACTTTCTTATATAAAGACTTATACTGAAAAACATCAATGTTACTGATCTGTGCTTAAGTAAAATTTTCATGTTATTGAATTATTAACATGCATTTGAAAAAAATAGCACTTTCTTAGATTTAGAGTCAAAGTTTATTTTCTTGCAAATTGTATATTAATTATGTGAGCAAGGTACCGCTTATACTGAAAAACATCAATTTTGCTTATCTGCGCTTAAGAAAATTTCCATTACAGTAATAGCAAATTCAAGTAACCAGTGAATTTCAAATAAATATTACTTTCTTAGAGTAAGACTTATACTGAAAAACATCAATCTTATTGATCTGTGCTAAAGTAAAATTTTCATGTTATTGCATTATTAACATGCATTTCAAAAAAATAGCACTTTCTTAGATTTAGAGTCAAAGTTTATTCTCTTGCAAATTGTATAATAATTAAGTGAGCAAGGTACCGCTTATACTGAAAAACATCAATTTTGCTGATCTGCGCTTAAGAAAATTTCCATTACATTAACAAATTCAAGTAACCAGTCAATTTCAAATAAATATTACTTTCTAATATAAAGACTTATACTGAAAAACATCAATCTTACTGATCTGTGCTAAAGTAAAATTTTTATGTTATTGCATTATTAACATGCATTTCAAAAAAATAGCACTTTCTTAGATTTAGAGTCAAAGTTTTTTTTCTTGCAAATTGTATATTAGTTATGTGAGCAAGGTGCCGCTTATACTGAAAAACATCAATTTTGCTGATTTGCGCTAAAATAAAATTTCCATTACAGGATTAACAAATTCAAACAACCAGTGCATTTCAATTAAATTGCACTTTCTTAGATTTAGACTTATACTGAAACTCATCCATTTCCATAAGGGGAGTAACAAATTTTTATAACCAGCACATTTCGAGCAAATAGCACTTTCTTAGATTCAAACTTAAAGTCGATTTTCTTGCGAACTGTATATTAGTTATGTGAGCAAGGTACCTCTTATACTGAAAAACATAAATTTTGCTGATCTGCGCTTTAGAAAATTTCCATTACAGTATTAACAAATTCAAGTAACCAGTGAATTTCAAATAAATATTACTTTCTTAGAGTAAGACTTATACTGAAAAACATCAATCTTATTGATCTGTGCTAAAGTAAAATTTTCATGTTATTGCATTATTAACATGCATTTCAAAAAAATAGCACTTTCTTAGATTTAGAGTCAAAGTTTATCTTCTTGCAAATTGTATATTAATTATGTGAGCGAGGTACCGCTTATACTGAAAAACATCAATTTTGCTGATCTGCGCTTTAGAAAATTTCCATTACAGTATTAACAAATTCAAGTAACCAGTGAATTTCAAATAAATATTACTTTCTTAGAGTAAGACTTATACTGAAAAACATCAATCTTATTGATCTGTGCTAAAGTAAAATTTTCATGTTATTGCATTATTAACATGCATTTCAAAATAATAGCACTTTCCTAAATTTAGAGTCAAAGTTTATTTTCTTGCAAATTGTATATTAATTATGTGAGCAAGGTACCGCTTATACTGAAAAACATCAATTTTGCTGATCTGCGCTAATGAAAAATTTCCACTACCGTAGAAACAACTTCAAATAACCAGTGAATTTTAAATGAATATTACTTTCTTAGAGTAAGACTCATACTGAAAAACATCAATCTTATTGATCTGTGCTAATGTAAAAATTTCATGTTAGCATGTATTTCAAGAAAATAGCACTTTCTTAGATTTAGACTTATACTGAAAAACATCAATTTCCAGTAGGGGAGTAACAAATTTTTATAACCAGCACATTTCGAACAAATAGCACTTTCTTAGATTCAAACTTAAAGTCGATTTTCTTGCAAATTGTATATTAATTATGTGAGCTAGGTACCGCTTATATTGAAAAACATCAATTTTGCTGATCTGCGCTAAAATAAAATTTCCATTAGAGGAGTAACAAATTCAACGTCGATTTTCTTGCAAATTATACAATATATTAGTTATGTGAGCAAGGTACCCCTTATACTGAAAAACATCAATTTTGCTGATTTGCGCTTAAGAAATTTTCCATTACAGTATTAACAAATTCAAGTAACCAGTGAATTTCAAATAAATATTACTTTCTTATATAAAGACTTATACTGAAAAACATCAATGTTACTGGTCTGTGCTAAAGTAAAATTTTCATGTTATTTCATTATTAACATGCATTTGAAAAAAATAGCACTTTCTTAGATTTAGAGTCAAAGTTTATTTTCTTGCAAATTGTATATTAATTATGTGAGCAAGGTACCGCTTATACTGAAAAACATCAATTTTGCTTATCTGCGCTTAAGAAAATTTCCATTACAGTAATAGCAAATTCAAGTAACCAGTGAATTTTAAATAAATATTACTTTCTTAGAGTAAGACTTATACTGAAAAACATCAATCTTATTGATCTGTGCTAAAGTAAAATTTTCATGTTATTGCATTATTAACATGCATTTCAAAAAAATAGCACTTTCTTAGATTTAGAGTCAAAGTTTATTCTCTTGCAAATTGTATAATAATTAAGTGAGCAAGGTACCGCTTATACTGAAAAACATCAATTTTGCTGATCTGCGCTTAAGAAAATTTCCATTACATTAACAAATTCAAGTAACCAGTGAATTTCAAATAAATATTACTTTCTAATATAAAGACTTATACTGAAAAACATCAATCTTACTGATCTGTGCTAAAGTAAAATTTTTATGTTATTGCATTATTAACATGCATTTCAAAAAAATAGCACTTTCTTAGATTTAGAGTCAAAGTTTATTTTCTTGCAAATTGTATATTAATTATGTGAGCACGGTGCCGCTTATACTGAAAAACATAAATTTTGCTGATTTGCGCTAAAATAAAATTTCCATTACAGGATTAACAAATTCAAACAACCAGTGCATTTCAATTAAATTGCACTTTCTTAGATTTAGACTTATACTGAAACTCATCCATTTCCATAAGGGGAGTAACAAATTTTTATAACCAGCACATTTCGAGCAAATAGCACTTTCTTAGATTCAAACTTAAAGTCGATTTTCTTGCGAACTGTATATTAGTTATGTGAGCAAGGTACCTCTTATACTGAAAAACATAAATTTTGCTGATCTGCGCTTTAGAAAATTTCCATTACAGTATTAACAAATTCAAGTAACCAGTGAATTTCAAATAAATATTACTTTCTTAGAGTAAGACTTATACTGAAAAACATCAATCTTATTGATCTGTGCTAAAGTAAAATTTTCATGTTATTGCATTATTAACATGCATTTCAAAAAAATAGCACTTTCTTAGATTTAGAGTCAAAGTTTATCTTCTTGCAAATTGTATATTAATTATGTGAGCGAGGAACCGCTTATACTGAAAAACATCAATTTTGCTGATCTGCGCTTTAGAAAATTTCCATTACAGTATTAACAAATTCAAGTAACCAGTGAATTTCAAATAAATATTACTTTCTTAGAGTAAGACTTATACTGAAAAACATCAATCTTATTGATCTGTGCTAAAGTAAAAATTTCATGTTAACATGTATTTCAAGAAAATAGCACTTTCTTAGATTTAGACTTATACTGAAAAATATCAATTTTCTGGTTGCGCTGAAAAACACTAATGTGCTGATCTGCGCTTAAGAAAACTTTTCATGTTATTACAGGCTTAAACAATTCATATAACCATGCAAGGTACCGCTTATACTGTAAATAACCAATTAATTTATTAATTTTGGTTTCACTCAACGTTAATAATAAACCAGTTGATGAAAACGAATCGAGTGTAAGGAAGGCGTGCACTCGAATCGAAAAATGCTGCGTCCGTCTTAGCGAATCGATGATAAAAAGCGGAGGGGATCCTTCTTTTAGTCCCTTATATATCTGCTGATGTCTTCATGGTGGTGTGATCGGTGATAAGTTGTATTTGTGTGCGTGTTGGTGCATGGTGTAGTGATGTGGAATGTATGGTATGTAGGTGTGGAATGTGTGGTAAGTAGGTGTGGTGATGTAGATGTGAATTGGTGTATTGTGACAGTGTCTTACGGTGAGGGGGGATTGAGTGGTATTTAGCTATCCCGGCCCCCCTAGGCAAAGTATTAGCCTAGTAGTCGCTGCAGCTGTTGTAATCTATCGACGCCGTGGTGTTACTTTCGCGGGTGTACCGCGGCTTCGCAGAGTAGGTGACAGACCAACGTCGCGCCTCGAGGTGCGATGAAGTAGTGTGTGATGTGGTCTGCTGCAAATTTGGCACAGACCCGTGGGCACACACTCTTGAGTCCCATGCGTGTGCGATAGGCAGTTTAGACAGTGCCCGTGTGCCTGGGCAACTTGCTGTCGTTGCAACGGTCGCATACTCCTAAAAATTCCACAATGTTGCAGGCGATGTGGGCGTCGACAAATGGGACATCGTATACGATGTGCCTCTGGAGGCGGCGATGATAGCGTCGGTGAAGGTCGCGTGCCACCGCGAGGAACTGGTGCTAACATCGGTGTCGTTGCAGGTGCGCTTGCGGGGGCAGTTGCAGCTGCAGATCGGGGCGTGCGTGGCACGTTGGTATCTGACCGCACAGTTGCCGTGGGAGTAGTTGGCGTATCCACATCCATGTTAATCTGTATGAAAGAGTTGTTTAATTATGCAGATTTGTCATATAAAGGATATGGATGATCGTGCCACGTTATGTGGCATGAATGGGTCATCGTATTGATCGACCATTTTTTTTATGAGTTATTTGTTATTTTTAACGGTTATTAACGAGTTTTTCGGTTTCTTGCTTCTTGATTTGATTATTTTATTGTATTGCGGTAGTATCGGTTGATTGTTTGCGATTTGCTGTGTAGCAATTATCGGCGGTTGGGAGAAAGCATAGCTTCACGAGCGGTCTGGTTAGCATTCCGCCTTGTGTACGAAGATCAACCACTCGTATGTGACCGTCGGAGCCGTAATGTTGCTTTTCTATGCGCCCAAGCCGCCATTCGGTAGGGGGTAGACAATCATCATGGATGATGACACAATCTCCAAGTTTTGGTGCTTGTTCAGAAGTCTTCCAACGGTATCGTTTATGGAGATACTTTATGTATTCTTCTTTCCATCGACGGCTGAAATCGTGATGGAGAATTTTAATTCTTTCCCAGCGATTTAATAAGGATAGCGACTCCACGCCTGGCTCAGGTATGGCCAGAATGGGTGTTCTTTTGAGAAAGTGCCCTGGAGTTAAGGCTGTGAAATCGGAGGGATCTTGCGAAAGGATTGTAAAAGGCCGTGAATTGAGAACGGCTTCAATTCGAATTAATAATGTCGTGAATTCTTCGTAATTGAATTTGTAATTTCCAGCCACTTTTTTGAAGTGGGATTTGAAGCTTTTTACAGCTGATTCCCATAAACCACTTATATGAGGAGCGCTTGGGGGGATGAATTGCCAATTAATGCCTTGGGGTGCGCACTTATGTACAATATCAGGTGCGACTTGTTTGATAAAGTCCACAAATTGTTTTTCGGTGGCTCTTTGAGCGCCGATAAATGTTTTACCATTATCGCTCATTATCTTCGATGGAAAGCCGCGTCGACCGACGAAGCGGGCAAATGCCGCAAGGAAAGCCTCCTTCGTCATATTAGTACAAAGCTCAAGGTGCACTGCTTTTGTCGTAAAACAGACAAAAACAGCCACATAGCCTTTCATCAGAGTGGGAGACCTTAACATGGACGCCTTTATTTGAATAGGCCCAGCAAAATCGATATCTGTGATGGAGAAAGGCAGAGAAAAGTTGCAGCGTTCCAGAGGAAGAGCTGCCATAATCTGTGTTCGCATCTTTTGCTTGTGCGTGGTACAGATTTTGCACAAGAAAATGCACTTCTTTATTTGGGGCTGAAGTCGGGGAATGTAAAATTCCTGGCGGACCATATGTAGCATGAGGCGATGTTCGGCAAGAAGCATTAATATGTGGATATAATTGATGAGTAATGTGGCAAGTCGAGACTTCTCTGGTACAATTATGGGATGGCGTTCGTTATACGTTAGGCTTGAATTGGCAAGCCGACCATTCACACGAAGAAGACCTTTCGTGTCGAGGAATGGGCTTAGAACTAAGAGGGGACTTCTTTTCTCAATAGGTTTTGATTCTTTCAATAGTGATATATCGCGGCTGAAGTGGCGCGCTTGAGTATATGCGATAAGAGCGACCTTTGCTTTTTGTAAGTCTAGGTGCGTCACTGTGTCGAATTGGGAATATAATGAAGTTTCTCCCTTAAGTTTAATTTTGAGTCGCTCAATGAACTTGAGCATATAAGCGATTACTCTGAGGGCTCGTGGGAACGATGAAAATCGTTCGAGGATGTCAGTATCATCCACTGTTGTGTGAAAAGAGTAGATTTTTCGACATTCTGGGGCAATTATACTGTGCATGGGCGATTGTGGCCAAGAATCGGGAGATTCTGTTAACCATCGGGGGCCATTCCACCAGAGGGTGGTGGTGGCAAGATGCAGGGGTTTGCATCCTCTTGTACCTAGATCAGCAGGATTGTCAGCACTGGCTACATGTCTCCAAGTGGCTGATCCTACTAGGTCACGGATTTGAGTCGTTCGATTGGAAATATACGTCTTCCATGCATGTCGTGGTTTTTCTAACCAGGCTAGTACGATTTCAGAATCGGACCACAGATATAGTTTGTATTATGCCATGTTTAAATGCATTCACACCATGGATACTAGTTTGGCTAGTAGTAGCGCTCCACACAGTCCAAGTCGTGGCAGACTTATTGTTTTTAACGGAGCTACTTTTGCTTTTGCTACTAGTAAGTGGCTTGTGGTCGCAATGTCGCTTTTTGTGCGAACATATATAGTTGCACAATATGCCTTTTCAGAAGCGGGACAGAAGCCGTGTAGTTCGACTTTGTGCTCTGGGGCGTAATTTACCCATCGTGGAATTTGTATCTGTGAGATAACATTTAGATTTCTCGAAAACTGGGACCACTTTTCTAAACGAAGTGGTTTTACTTGTTCGTCCCAGTCGGTTCCATCTAACCATAATTCTTGTATTAGGATTTTGGCTTATGTCATAATTGGCGAAAGCCATCCTACGGGGTCGAAAAGTTTTGCCACAGAGGATAAAATTTGGCATTTTGTTATGGCGGATAATGCTGATATTGACTCTGTAGTGTATGAAAACTGGTCAGATATCGCATTCCATTGGATCCCCAGAGTTTTTGTTGTACTTTCCTTTTCGAATTTAAGGAAATTAGTGTCCAACAGATTTTCTTTAGGTATGTCCTTTAAGATATTAGGGTGGTTCGCCGTTATCTTTTTTAACGGAAACCTTACGGTTTTGAGGGCTTGTGTCACTTGAGCTAGTGACTCGTATGCTTGTGAAAGAGAATGACTTCCAGACAGGATATCGTCTACATAAGTTTGAGTTTTTAACACTTTGGTTGCCAGAGGAAATTCTGACATTGTGTTTTCTGCCAGTTCGTGGAGTGTTCGAATGGCTAAATATGGAGCACAGTTGACGCCAAAGGTAACTGTTTTTAGTTTATAGTCGCGTAGTGGACTATTGGGAGATTTTCGGAAAATAATTCGCTGAAAATCTTGATCGTCTTTATGTACGACTATTTGTCTATACATTTTTTCGACGTCTCCGTTAAATACGTATTTGAATATACGCCCATTTAAAATGAGTAGCATTAAATCTGGTTGGAGCGTGGGTCCCGTAAATAGGATATCATTTAGGGAATTCCCCGAGCTGGTGGATCTTGATGCATTGAAGACAACTCTTACTTTAGTTTTTTTTTTGTCTGGCTTTACCACTGCATGATGCGGCAAGTAAAATGAGTGGTATTTGCCGTTGATGATTTTTTCACATGGACTTCCTTCCTCCATGTGGTGTAAATGGAGATATTCTTCCAACACACCATCATATACTGGTTTGAGTTCGCCTTTTTTAAGTAGGTTTTTTTCCATACTTTGAAACTGCTGTATTGCAGAGGTGCGAGAGTGACCTAAGGCGATTGTGTTGGGAAATTGTTGTTTTAGTGATAGTCGTACGACGTACCGACCATTATCTGATCTAGTAGTTGTGGCTTTGTAAAAGTCTTCACAATACTGATCTTCTGGAGTTGTAATTGATATAGGGGGGAGCTCTTCTAACTCCCAAAATTTCTTTAATTGTGAATTGAGGTATTCGTTTGAGATTTCCTCAACCTGAGTACTCATGGTTGTAACTGGTTCCGTAACTAGTCCACTTAGGATCCAACCGAAAATAGTATTTTGTGCCAATAGTGTATTTGAAATTTTCTCAATACCTGCGAGTATTATCTGTGTTATGAGATCGCTGCCTAATAGAAGGTCTATTTGAGCGGGAGTGTTGCAGTTGGTATCTGCTAGCTTTAGGTGTGAAACTTTTGCCAATGCTTGCTATTTATACGATAGAAGCATATTTGTTAGTTGCGGTAAGACTATAGCTTCTGCTTTAATTCTCTTATCCACTTGGGAGGATATTAAGGTAATGGGGCAGATTTTATTAGAGTTTTGCACTACTCTTCCGCCCATTCCTGTAATTTCAAAATTGGCTAGTTTTGTTGGCAGTTGTAGCCGTTGTAGCCTTTTTTGAGCCCTTGGTCTATTAAGGCCCTAAGTTTAAACAGCTCTCCTCGGTGTTCGATGGAGACGACTGCTGTGGGTAGTAGTACCCTGCTTTGGTTTTCGCTGTGTAGCGTTTGAGTTTTTAATGCCTTTGAGCAGCATGGTGCTTCTTGGCAATTTTCGGGATTTGTTGTTGAAACTAAACCAGTGGCTCTTTTCGTATTTGCGGGGTGAACTGGAAAAGTTATTTATATGAAGCATAGAATGATGTCGTTTATGACAATAAACGCAATTGAACTTGCTTTCACACTCTTTTAGAGTATGCGAACGAGACAAGCAGTTTGTGCAAAGTTTTTTTGCTCTCACAAAATTGTACCTATCGACAATATTTAATTTTTTGAATTTATCGCAAGATTTAAGTTTAGGCCCTCCTGTACACAGCTCGCATGACGTTTGTTTATACTGTTCGGATGTGAACGATTGATTTTTAAAAAAACTTCTATTTAAAATGTTATTGCTACTGGTTTGGGGTCTATTAAAGCTTCTATTGAGGTCGTTTTGAACGTTTTTAGTTCTAACTAGTTTTTTGTCTACCCTTTCTGCTATTTCATATTGGGTAGTTAGAAATTCTTTCATTTGCTGCCACGTTGGGCATTTTATCCGAGTTGAGAGCGATTGCTCCCACAACAGTAACGATTTGTGCCGCGGTGCATATATTTACCAGAATAGGGTCCCAGCTGTCTGCGGGAATAATTTGTGTCGATAGAACCGACAAACAATTAGAAACAGTGGATTTTAGTCTAATAAATTCATCACTTGTTTCTTTCTGAATTTTAGGCAAGTTCATTAGTATCGTTACTTGCTTATCGACCAATATTCTTTCATTTTCGTATCTTGCTTCTAGGGCTTCCCAAGCCAGATTGAAATTATCGTCATTTAGTGCGAACTGTTTGACTATGACGCCTGTTTGACCTTTTGTTTTGTATCGGAGGTGATACAATTTTTATGCATTTGTTAATTTTGGGTGGTTTATGTAAACGTCTGTAAACATGTCCCGGAAGGACGGCCATTGTTCATAACCACCATGAAAGATTTCTGTATCACATGTGGGCACCTTGAGATGGATACCTGAATTTGACTCTTGACATTGAATTTGTGGCAGCTCTACTCTCGGATGTGGAGCAGGTGCAATGGCTTTAATTAATTTTAATTGATCCGAAATCATTGCTTCTGTTTCTTCGAATTGGTCTAAGCAGTTTTCGTACTAGGCGTAAGCCGAGGATTTAAAATTTTCAAGTAGATCTGAGTCGTCAGATTCTACTATTGCGTCATATGCAGCTTGGAGACGTGTCCAGAAATTATCAAGATGTTCCTTTTTGATTTCTAATACCGATTCAGAATTGTCCTGATTCGATAAAGATCAAAATCGAGTGCAGTATCGTATTAGACTGTCACTCTCAGAGATAAATTTGGTGTATGAAATATCTTTCACCCGTTTTTGTTTTGTAGCACCTTGCTTTGAGCGTGTAGCTTCCGCAGGTGTACATGGACTCTTTTCTTCAGAAATCCTTTTAGGTATTTTTAGCGACTGTGGTGCTTTGGATTCTTTTGAATCAGAGCTCATTTAGAAAATAAAGAAATAAATTTAAAACTCCTCAGTGTCGACCGATGAAATTCAAGCTATATGCTTGTATATAACGAAACTCTTTTAAGTAAATAGAGTTTTTTTTTCGACAAAATTAATTTAACTTTTGTATATGTGTATAACCGCAAACTATTTTAGTTAATAAGAGTTTTTAATTCGAATTAAGTTTCTTAAATACGCGGATTTAGTTTTTTATAATTACTGGTCGTATTTGTTTTTAATTTATTAGAACTTGTATTTATTTTATGTTTTTATGTCCTTATGTAGGGGTATGTAGGTACACCCTAATGCGGGGACTTGTAGATATGTGTTTATGTACTTGAGCAATTGAGAGCTCGTTGAAGAGATCAATGCACTTTGTACCTAGGTATACACGAATTATTGTGCTGAAATGTTTGTGCGCAATCCTGCTTGTGTTTGTTTGCCAAAGAATAAGGGGTATTGCGGGATATTTACCAAAATGGACTTTGAAGCAATTTTTAGTGGAGAATTTTATATTTTATTGTTTTTAGCTTTTTTTTACCAAATAAAATTTATTATTTTTTATTTAATTAATAATTATTTGTTGCTACTTAACCACACCGTTTAATCAGTTTTAAAATAATCGATATTTAAATAATTAAATGAATTAAAAATATGTATTTGTACCCACTGTATATGGGGTATGTGAGCGTAGGCAGATCGTATGCCGTATGTACAAGTGTGTATGTATGTGACTGTGCACGCGTGATATTTTTCGGTGTGAGAGAAGAGTGTCGAGAAAAATAAAAATTCTAATACGCAGGTATTTTACCGACTGCGCTTATGTTAATATATTCTGATATAATGTACTGCTGGAAATTCTTTGCAAGTAAATACTTGAATTTTTATTTTTTATTTTGTGGTTGTTGTGTGTATATATATATACAAATGTAAGCGCATAAACTAAGGCAATCAATAATTTGTTAATATAATATATATATACATATATATGTAAATATAAGTATATTCTCCCGTTTTTTTTTTTTTTTTGTATCGGTTTTTTGAAGTTTTCCGTTAACGTTTCGTGGTTTCAAACTGTTAAAACGGATTTTTTTAGTTTTAATGGTATAGAGGATTTCCAAACATACATATATAATAAATAACAAATGAAAACGATACACTTACTTTGTCTCGCCTCAAGGGGGTTTTGGAGAGAATGTATTTGTTTTTTCTTTTTTTTTTTGAGGGTTGTTTGTGTATGCCCTTTTTTCCTTGACGCCAGCTGTTGCCTGTTGTGCAGCTCTCTTCCTGTGTCTGTATGTATATTTTATTGTTAATTTCGCGCCCGTTTTTGATTAATATTGTTTTTTTTTATATTTTTGGGTTTTGGTTTCGCGCCCGTTTGTTTTTGTGTTTAAGTATTTAATTTTATGTTTTTGTTTTTTTGACACATTAAATGTGTTTTGCCGCTTTTCCACTTTTGTGTTATATATGAACGTGTATGTGTCCGAACATATGTTGGGTCACTGAACTCTCGCCTTCACTTTTTCCATATGTCTGTATGTATGTATTGGTTGGGTTGGGTTTAGTTGTTGTTTTTTTTTCCAATAGCTGTCACATCACCTTTTTTGTTGCTTTTTTTTTTTGTTCACTTTTTGGCACCGCACTTTTGTCACTGCACCTGTTTTTTTTTTTTTTAATTATTTGGTTATACATTTTATTTTTTTTCACATTATTTGATGTTCACGTTACAATTTTTTGTTCACGTTATTTTAATATTTTTTTTTTTCCTCTTTTATGTTTAACTACCCAAAGTGCCGTCCACTAAGGCTCGAAGGACAATTTTTAATTAATTAATAAGTTAATTTTAACTCCACTCACCGTTGGAAAAATTATTTAAAAAAAGGGAGTCGATTTAGGCGGGTGCTCGAAGATCTGTTTGCTAGCGAGTCGAAATGCTAAAAAGCGGGCAGGATCCTTCTTTTAGTCCCTTATATATCTGCTGATGTCTTCATGGTGGTGTTATCGGTGTTAAGTTGTATTTGTGTGCTTGTTGGTGCATGGTGTAGTGATGGGGAACATTCCCCATCACTACACCATGCACCAGGTGTGGAATGTATGGTAAGTAGGTGTGGTGATGTGGATGTGAATTGGTGTAGTGTGACAGTGTCTTACGGTGAGGGGGGACTGAGTGGTCATTTAGCCAAATGTATTGTGCAATTTAAAAGCAAATCGACTTTGAGTCTTAAACTAAGAAAGTGCAATTTTTTAAATTTTTTCGAGTATATTAATTTGTTAATACTGTAATAACATAAAAAAATTTATTTAAGCGCAAATCAGTAAAAGTTATGTTTTTTAGTATAAGCGGTAGAATGTTCGAGCATTAATATACAATTTACAAGAAAGTCGACTTTAAGTCTAAAACTAAGAAAGTGCCATTTTTTAAATTTTTTCGAGAATATTAATTTGTTAATACTGTAATAACATGAAAATTTTATTTTATAGCAAATCAGTAAAAGTTATGATTTTCAGTATAAGCGGTACCTTGTTCGATCATTAATATATTGTGCAATTTAAGAGCAAATCGACTTTTAATCTAAAAGTAAGAATACGCAATTTTTTAAATTTTTTCGGTTATATTGTAATGTTAATACTGTAATAACATGAAAATTTTATCAAATCAGTAAAAGTTATGTTTTTCAGTATAAGCGCTAGATTGTACGAGCATTAATATATAGTTAAAGGGCAAATCGACTCTGAGTTTAAAACTAAGAAAGTGAATGTTTTTTAAATTTTTCGGTTATATTAATTTGTTAATACTGTATTAATATGAACATGTGATCAAATCAGTAAAAGTTATGTTTTTCAGTATAAGCGGTACCTTGTTCGAACATTAATATACAATTAACAAGAAAATCGTATTTAAGTCTAAAACTAAGAAAGTGCCATTTTTAAAATTTTTTCGGTTATATTAATTGGTTAATACTGTATTCACATGAAAATTTGATCAAATCAGTAAAAGTTATGTTTTTCAGTATAAGCGGTAACTTGTTCGAACATTTATATAATGTACAATTTCAGAGAAAATCGACTTTGAGTCTAAAACTAAGAAAGTGAATGTTTTTTAAATTTTTCGGTTATATTAATTTGTTAATACTGTATTAATATGAACATGTGATCAAATCAGTAAAAGTTATGTTTTTCAGTATAAGCGGTACCTTGTTCGAACATTAATATATTGTTTACTTTAAAAGCAAATTGACTTTGAGTCTAAAACTAAAAAAGCACAATTGTATACATTTTTTCGGTTATATTAATTTGTTAATACTGTAATAACGTGAAAATTTTACTTTAGCACAAATCAGTAGAAGTTATGTTTTTCAGTATAGGCGGAAGATTCTTCGAGTATTAACATACAATTTAAGAGAAAATCGACTTTGAGTATAAAACTAAGAAAGTGCCATTTTTAAAATTTTTTCAATTATATTAATTTGTTAATACTGTAATAACATGAAAATTTTACTATAACGCAAAATAGTAAAAGTGATGTTTTTCAGTATAAGCGGTACCTTGTTCGAACATTGATATATTGTGCAATTTAAGAGCAAACCGACTTTGAGCCTAAAACTAAGAAGGCGCAATTATGTAAATTTTTTCGGTTATAATAATTTGTTAATACTGTAATAACATGAAAATTTTACTTTAGCGCAAATCAGCAAAAGTTATGTTTTTCAGTACAGGCGGTAGACTGTTCGAGCATTAATATACAATTTACAAGAAAATCGGCTTTAAGTCTAAAACTAAGAAAGCGCCATTTTTTATATTTTTTCAATTATATTAATTTGTTAATACTGTAATAACTTGAAAATTTTACTTTAACCCAAAATAGTAAAAGTGATGTTTTTCAGTATAGGCGGTAGATTGTTCGAGTATTAATATACAATTTAAAAGAAAATCGACTTTGAGTCTAAAACTAAGAAAGTGCAATTGTGTAAATTTTTTCTGTTATATTATTTTGTTAATACTGTAATAACATGAAAATTTTACTTAAGCGCAAACCAGTAAAAGTTATGTTTTTCAGTATAAGCGGTACCTTGTTCGAACATTGATATATTGTGCAATTTAAGAGCAAACCGACTTTGAGCCTAAAACTAAGAAGGCGCAATTATGTAAATTTTTTCGGTTATAATAATTTGTTAATACTGTAATAACATGAAAATTTTACTTTAGCGCAAATCAGCAAAAGTTATGTTTTTCAGTACAGGCGGTAGACTGTTCGAGCATTAATATACAATTTACAAGAAAATCGGCTTTAAGTCTAAAACTAAGAAAGCGCCATTTTTTACATTTTTTCAATTATATTAATTTGTTAATACTGTAATAACTTGAAAATTTTACTTTAACCCAAAATAGTAAAAGTGATGTTTTTCAGTATAGGCGGTAGATTGTTCGAGTATTAATATACAATTTAAAAGAAAATCGACTTTGAGTCTAAAACTAAGAAAGTGCAATTGTGTAAATTTTTTCTGTTATATTATTTTGTTAATACTGTATAACATAAAAATTTTACTTAAGCGCAAACCAGTAAAAGTTATGTTTTTCAGCATAAGCGGTACCTTGTTCGAACATTGATATATTGTGCAATTTAAGAGCAAACCTACTTTGAGCCTAAAACTAAGAAAGCGCAATTGTGTAAATTTTTTCGGTTATAATAATTTGTTAATACTGTAATAACATGAAAATTTTACTTTAGCCCAAATCAGTAAAAGTTATGTTTTTCAGTATAGGCGGTAGACTGTTCGAGCATTAATATACAATTTACAAGAAAATCGTATTTAAGTCTAAAACTAAAAAAGTGCCAATGTTTAAATTTTTTCAATTATATTAATTTGTTAATACTGTAATAACGTGAAAATTTTACTTTAGCACAAATCAGTAGAAGTTATGTTTTTCAGTATAGGCGGAAGATTCTTCGAGTATTAACATACAATTTAAGAGAAAATCGACTTTGAGTATAAAACTAAGAAAGTGCCATTTTTAAAATTTTTTCAATTATATTAATTTGTTAATACTATAATAACATGAAAATTTTACTATAACGCAAAATAGTAAAAGTGATGTTTTTCAGTTTAAGCGGTACCTTGTTCGAACATGAATATATTGTGCAATTTAAGAGCAAATCGACTTTGAGCCTAAAACTAAGAAAGCGCAATTGTGTAAATTTTTTCGGTTATAATAATTTGTTAATACTGTAATAACATGAAAATTTTACTTTAGCCCAAATCAGTAAAAGTTATGTTTTTCAGTATAGGCGGTAGACTGTTCGCGCATTAATATACAATTAAAGAGCAAATCGACTCTGAGTTTAAAACTAAGTAAGGGCAATTTTTTAAATTTTTTCGGTTACATTAATTTGTTAATACTGTAATAATATGAAAATTTTAGAGAAAATCGACTTTGAGCCTTAAACTAAGAAAGCGCAATTGTGTAAATTTTTTCGGTTATAATAATTTGTTAATACTGTAATAACATGAAAATTTTACTTTAGCGCAAATCAGCAAAAGTTATGTTTTTCAGTACAGGCGGTAGACTGTTCGAGCATTAATATACAATTTACAAGAAAATCGGCTTTAAGTCTAAAACTAAGAAAGCGCCATTTTTGACATTTTTTCAATTATATTAATTTGTTAATACTGTAATAACATGAAAATTTTACTTTAGCGCAAATCAGTAAAAGTTATGTTTTTCAATAAAAGCGGTAGATTGTTCGTCCATTAATATACAATTTACAAGAAAATCGTATTTAAGTCTAAAACTAAGAAAGTGCTATTGTTTAAATTTTTTCGAGTATATTAATTTGTTAATACTGTAATAATATAAAAATTTTACTTTAGCGCAAATCAGTAGGTGTTATGTTTTTCAGTATAGGCGGTAGATTGTTCAAGCATTAATATACAATTAAAGAGCAAATCGACTGTGAGTTTAAAACTAAGTAAGGGCAATTTTTTAAATTTTTTCGGTTACATTAATTTGTTAATACTGTAATAATATGAAAGTTTTAGAGCAAATCGACTTTGAGCCTTAAACTAAGAAAGCGCAATTGTGTAAATTTTTTCGGTTATATTAATTTGTTAATACTGTAATAGTATGAAAATTATAGAGCAAATCGATTTTGAGCCTAAAACTAAGAAAGCGCAATTGTGTAAATATTTTCGGTTATAATAATTTGTTAATACTGTAATAATATGGAAATTTTACTTTAGCGCAAATCAGTAGAAGTTATGTTTTTCAGTATAGGCGGTAGATTGTTCGAGTATTAATATACAATTTAGGAGAAAATCGACTTTGAGTCTAAAACTAAGAAAGTGCAAATGTGTAAAATTTTTCGGTTATATTAATTTGTTAATACTGTAATATCATGAAAATTTTACTTTAGCGCAAATCAGTAAAAGTTATGTTTTTCAGTATAGGCGGTAAACTACTCGAGCATCAATATACAATTGACAAGAAAATCGACTTTGAGCCTAAAACTAAGAAAGTGCAATTGTGTAAAATTTTTCGGTTATATTAATTTGTTAATACTGTAATATCATGAAAATTTTACTTTAGCGCAAATCAGTAAAAGTTATGTTTTTCAGTATAGGCGGTAGACGGTTCGACCACCAATATACAATTTACAAAAACATCGTATTTAAGTCTGAAACTAAGAAAGTGCCATTGTTTAAATTTTTTCGAGTATATTAATTTGTTGATACTGTAATAATATAAGAATTTTACTTTAACGCAAAACAGTATAAGTGAAGTTTTTCAGTATAGGCGGTAGATTGTTCGCGCATTAATATACAATTAAAGAGCAAATCGACTCTGAGTTTAAAATTAAGTAGGGGCAATTTTTTAAATATTTTCGGTTACATTAATTTTTTAATACTGTAATAATATGAAAATTTTAGAGAAAATCGACTTTGAGCCTTAAGCTAAGAAAGCGCATTTGTGTAAATTTTTTCGGTTATAATAATTTGTTAATACTGTAATAACATGAAAATTTTACTTTAGCGCAAATCAGTAAAAGTTATGTTTTTCAGTACAGGCGGTAAACTGTTCGAGCATTAATATACAATTTACAAGAAAATCGGCTTTAAGTCTAAAACTAAAAAAGCGCCATTTTTTACGTTTTTTCAATTATATTAATTTTTTTATACTGTATTAACTTGAAAATTTTGCTTTAACCCAAAATAGTGAAAGTGATGTTTTTGAGTATAGGCGGTAGATTGTTCGAGTATTAATATACAATTTAAAAGAAAATCGACTTTGAGTCTAAAGCTAAGAAAGTGCAATTGTGTAAATTTTTTCGGTTATATTATTTTGTTAATACTGTAATAACATGAAAATTTTACTTTAGCGCAAATCAGTAAAAGTTATGTTTTTCAGTATAGGCGGTAAACTACTCGAGCATCAATATACAATTTACACGAAAATCGACATTAAGTCAAAAACTAAGAAAGTTCCATTTTTTTAATTATATTAATTTGGTAATACTGTAATAACATTAAAATTGTACTTTAGCACAAATCAGTAAAAGTGATGTTTTTCAATATAAGCGGTAGACGGTTCGACCACCAATATACAATTTACAAAAACATCGTATTTAAGTCTGAAACTAAGAAAGTGCCATTGTTTAAATTTTTTCGAGTATATTAATTTGTTGATACTGTAATAATATAAGAATTTTACTTTAACGCAAAACAGTATAAGTGAAGTTTTTCAGTATAGGCGGTAGATTGTTCCCGCATTAATATACAATTAAAGAGCAAATCGACTCTGAGTTTAAAATTAAGTAGGGGCAATTTTTAAAATATTTTCGGTTACATTAATTTTTTAATACTGTAATAATATGAAAATTTTAGAGAAAATCGACTTTGAGCCTTAAGCTAAGAAAGCGCATTTGTGTAAATTTTTTCGGTTATAATAATTTGTTAATACTGTAATAACATGAAAATTTTACTTTAGCGCAAATCAGTAAAAGTTATGTTTTTCAGTATAAGCGGTACCTTGTTCGAACATTGATATATTGTGCAATTTAAGAGCAAATCGGCTTTGAGCCTTAAGCTAAGAAAGCGCAATTGTGTAAATTTTTTCGGTTATAATAATTTGTTAATACTGTAATAACATGAAAATTTTACTTTAGCGCAAATCAGTAAAAGTTATGTTTTTCAGTACAGGCGGTAGACTGTTCGAGCATTAATATACAATTTACAAGAAAATCGGCTTTAAGTCTAAAACTAAAAAAGCGCCATTTTTTACGTTTTTTCAATTATATTAATTTTTTTATACTGTATTAACTTGAAAATTTTACTTTAACCCAAAATAGTGAAAGTGATGTTTTTCAGTATAGGCGGTAGATTGTTCGAGTATTATTATACAATTTAAAAGAAAATCGACTTTGAGTCTAAAGCTAAGAAAGTGCAATTGTGTACATTTTTTCGGTTATATTATTTTTTTAATACTGTAATAACATGAAAATTTTACTTTAGCGCAAACCAGTAAAAGTTATGTTTTTCAGTATAGGCGGTACCTTGTTCGAACATTGATATATTGTGCAATTTAAGAGCAAATCGGCTTTGAGCCTAAAACTAAGAAAGCGCAATTGTGTAAATTTTTTCGGTTATAATAATTTGTTAATACTCTAATAACATGAAAATTTTACTTTAGCCCAAATCAGTTAAAGTTATGTTTTTCAGTATAGGCGGCAGACTGTTCGAGCATTAATATACAATTTACAAGAAAATCGACTTTAAGTCTAAAACTAAGAAAGTGCTATTTTTTTAATTTTTTCAATTATAATAATTTGTTAACAGTGTAATAACATGAAAGTTTTACTTTAGCGCAAATCAGTAAAAGTTATATTTTTCAATATAAGCGGTAGATTGTTCGAACATTATTACATTGTGCAATTTAAGAGCAAATCAACTTTGAGCCTAAAACTAAGAAAGCGCAATTGTGTAAATTTTTTCGGTTATGATAATGTAAATACTGTATTAATATGAAAATTTTACTTTAGACCAAATCAGTAAACGTTATGTTTTTCAGTATAGGCGGTAGACTGTTCGTCCATTAATCTACAATTTACAAGAAAATCGTTTTTAAGTCTAAAACTAAGAAAGTGCCATTTTTTTAATTTTTTCAATTATATTAATTTGCTACTACTGTAATAACATGAAAATTTTACGTTAGCGCAAATCAGTAATTGTTATGTTTTTCAATATAAGCGGTAGATTGTTCTACCATTAATATACAATTTACAAGAAAATCGTATTTACGTCGAAAACTAAGAAAAATCCATTGTTTAAATTTTTTTGAGTATATTAATTTGTTAATACTGTAGTAATATAGAAATTTTACTTTAGCGCAAATCAGTAGAAGTTATGTTTTTCAGTATAGGCGGTAGATTGTTCGAGCATTAATATACAATTAAAGAGCAAATCGACTTTGAGTTTAAAACTAAGTAAGAGCAATTTTTTAAATTTTTTCGGTTATATTAATTTGTTAATACTGTAATAATATGAAAATTTTACTTTAGCGCAAATCAGTACAAGTGATGTTTTTCAGTATAAGCGGTACCTTCTTCGAACATTGATATATTGAGCAATTTAAGAGCAAATCGACTTTGAGCCTAAAACTAAGAAAGCGCAATTGTGTAAATTTTTTCGGTTATAATAATTTGTTAATACTGTAATAACATGAAAATTTTACTTTAGCCCAAATCAGTAAAAGTTATGTTTTTCAGTAAAGGCGGTAGACTGTTCGAGCATTAATATACAGTTTACAAGAAAATCGACTTTAAGTCTAAAACTAAGAAAGTGCTATTTTTTTAATTTTTTCAATTATAATAATTTGTTAACACTGTAATAACATGAAAATTTTACTTTAGCGCAAATCAGTAAAAATTATGTTTTTCAATATAAGCGGTAGATTGTTCGTCCATTAATATACAATTTACAAGAAAATCGTTTTTAAGTCTAAAACTAAGAAAGTGCCATTGTTTAAATTTTTTCGAGTATATTAATTTGTTAATACTGTAATAATATAAAAATTTTACTTTAGCGCAAATCAGTAGGTGTTATGTTTTTCTGTATAGGCGGTAGATTGTTCAAGCATTAATATACAATTAAAGAGCAAATCGACTTTAAGTTTAAAACTAAGTAAGGGCAATTTTTTAAATTTTTTCGGTTATATTAATTTGTTAATACTGTAATAATATGAAAACTTTACAGCAAATCGACTTTGAGCCTAAAAATAAGAAAGCGCAATTGTGTAAATTTTTTCGGTTATAATAATTTGTTAATACTGTAATAACATGAAAATTTTACTTTAGCGCAAAACAGTAAAAGTTATGTTTTTCAGTATAGGCGGTAGACTGTTGGAGCATTAATATACAATTTACAAGAAAATCGACTTTAAGTCTGAAACTAAGAAAGTGCCATTTTTTTAATTTTTTCAATTATATTAATTTGTTAATACTGTAATAACATGAAAATTTTACTTTAACGCAAAATAGTAAAAGTGATGTTTTTCAGTATAAGCGGTACCTTGTTCGAACATTAATATATTGTGCAATTTAAGAGCAAATCGACTTTGAGCCTAAAACTAAGAAAGCGCAATTGTGTAAATTTTTTCGGTTATAATAATATAAAAACTGTAATAATATGAAAATTTTACTTTAGCCCAAATCAGTAAAAGTTATGTTTTTCGGTATAGGCGGTAGACTGTTCGAGCATCAATATACAATTTACAAGAAAATCGACTTTGAGTCTAAAACTAGGAAAGTGCAATTGTGTAAATTTTTTCGGTTATAATAATATAAATACTGTAATAATATGAAAATTTTACTTTAGCCCAAATCAGTATACGTTATGTTTTTCAGTATAGGCGGTAGACTGTTCGAGCATTAATATACAATTTACAAGAAAATCGTATTTAAGTCGAAAACTAAGAAAGTGCCATTGTTTAAATTTTTTTGAGTATATTAATTTGTTAATACTGTAGTAATATAGAAATTTTACTTTAGCGCAAATCAGTAGAAGTTATGTTTTTCAGTATAGGCGGTAGATTGTTCGAGCATTAATATACAATTAAAGAGCAAATCGACTTTGAGTTTAAAACTAAGTAAGAGCAATTTTTTAAATTTTTTCGGTTATATTAATTTGTTAATACTGTAATAATATGAAAATTTTACTTTAGCGCAAATCAGTACAAGTGATGTTTTTCAGTATAAGCGGTACCTTGTTCAAACATTAATATATTGTACAATTTAAGAGCAAATCGACTTTGAGTTTAAAACTAAGTAAGTGAAATTTTTAGAATTTTTTTGGTTATATTAATTTTTTAATACTGTAATAATATGGAAATTTTACTTTAGCGCAAACCAGTAAAGTTATGTTTTTCAGTATAAGGGGTACCTTCTTCGAACATTGATATATTGTGCAATTTAAGAGCAAATCGACTTTGAGCCTAAAACTAAGAAAGCGCAATTGTGTAAATTTTTTCGGTTATAATAATTTGTTAATACTGTAATAACATGAAAATTTTACTTTAGCCCAAATCAGTAAAAGTTATGTTTTTCAGTATAGGCGGTAGACTGTTCGAGCATTAATATACAGTTTACAAGAAAATCGACTTTAAGTCTAAAACTAAGAAAGTGCTATTTTTTTAATTTTTTCAATTATAATAATTTGTTAACACTGTAATAACATGAAAATTTTACTTTAGCGCAAATCAGTAAAAGTTATGTTTTTCAATATAAGCGGTAGATTGTTCGTCCATTAATATACAATTCACAAGAAAATCGTTTTTAAGTCTAAAACTAAGAAAGTGCCATTGTTTAAATTTTTTCGAGTATATTAATTTGTTAATACTGTAATAATATAAAAATTTTACTTTAGCGCAAATCAGTAGGTGTTATGTTTTTCAGTATAGGCGGTAGATTGTTCAAGCATTAATATACAATTAAAGAGCAAATCGACTTTTAGTTTAAAACTAAGTAAAGGCAATTTTTAAAATTATTTCGGGTATATTAATTTGTTAATACTGTAATAATATGAAAACTTTACTTTAGCGCAAAACAGTAAAAGTTATGTTTTTCAGTATAGGCGGTAGACTGTTGGAGCATTAATATACAATTTACAAGAAAATCGACTTTAAGTCTAAAACTAAGAAAGTGCCATTTTTTTAATTTTTTCAATTATATTAATTTGTTAATACTGTAATAACATGAAAATTTTACTTTAACGCAAAATAGTAAAAGTGATGTTTTTCAGTATAAGCGGTACCTTGTTCAAACATTAATATATTGTACAATTTAAGAGCAAATCGACTTTGAGTTTAAAACTAAGTAAGTGAAATTTTCAGAATTTTTTTGGTTATTTTAAATTTTTTAATACTGTAATAATATGAAAATTTTACTTTAGCCCAAATCAGTAAAAGTTATGTTTTTCGGTATATGCGGTAGACTGTTCGAGCATCAATATACAATTTACAAGAAAATCGACTTTGAGTCTAAAACTAAGAAAGTGCAATTTTGTAAATTTTTTCGGTTATAATAATATAAATACTGTAATAATATGAAAATTTTACTTTAGCGCAAATCACTAGAAGTTATGTTTTTCAGTATAGGCGGTAGACGGTTCGACCACCAATATACAATTTACAAAAACATCGTATTTAAGTCTGAAACTAAGAAAGTGCCATTGTTTAAATTTTTTCGAGTATATTAATTTGTTGATACTGTAATAATATAAGAATTTTACTTTAACGCAAAACAGTATAAGTGAAGTTTTTCAGTATAGGCGGTAGATTGTTCGCGCATTAATATACAATTAAAGAGCAAATCGACTCTGAGTTTAAAATTAAGTAGGGGCAATTTTTTAAATATTTTCGGTTACATTAATTTTTTAATACTGTAATAATATGAAAATTTTAGAGAAAATCGACTTTGAGCCTTAAGCTAAGAAAGCGCATTTGTGTAAATTTTTTCGGTTATAATAATTTGTTAATACTGTAATAACATGAAAATTTTACTTTAGCGCAAATCAGTAAAAGTTATGTTTTTCAGTACAGGCGGTAAACTGTTCGAGCATTAATATACAATTTACAAGAAAATCGGCTTTAAGTCTAAAACTAAAAAAGCGCCATTTTTTACGTTTTTTCAATTATATTAATTTTTTTATACTCTATTAACTTGAAAATTTTGCTTTAACCCAAAATAGTGAAAGTGATGTTTTTGAGTATAGGCGGTAGATTGTTCGAGTATTAATATACAATTTAAAAGAAAATCGACTTTGAGTCTAAAGCTAAGAAAGTGCAATTGTGTAAATTTTTTCGGTTATATTATTTTGTTAATACTGTAATAACATGAAAATTTTACTTTAGCGCAAATCAGTAAAAGTTATGTTTTTCAGTATAGGCGGTAAACTACTCGAGCATCAATATACAATTTACACGAAAATCGACATTAAGTCAAAAACTAAGAAAGTTCCATTTTTTTAATTATATTAATTTGGTAATACTGTAATAACATTAAAATTGTACTTTAGCACAAATCAGTAAAAGTGATGTTTTTCAATATAAGCGGTAGACGGTTCGACCACCAATATACAATTTACAAAAACATCGTATTTAAGTCTGAAACTAAGAAAGTGCCATTGTTTAAATTTTTTCGAGTATATTAATTTGTTGATACTGTAATAATATAAGAATTTTACTTTAACGCAAAACAGTATAAGTGAAGTTTTTCAGTATAGGCGGTAGATTGTTCCCGCATTAATATACAATTAAAGAGCAAATCGACTCTGAGTTTAAAATTAAGTAGGGGCAATTTTTAAAATATTTTCGGTTACATTAATTTTTTAATACTGTAATAATATGAAAATTTTAGAGAAAATCGACTTTGAGCCTTAAGCTAAGAAAGCGCATTTGTGTAAATTTTTTCGGTTATAATAATTTGTTAATACTGTAATAACATGAAAATTTTACTTTAGCGCAAATCAGTAAAAGTTATGTTTTTCAGTATAAGCGGTACCTTGTTCGAACATTGATATATTGTGCAATTTAAGAGCAAATCGGCTTTGAGCCTTAAGCTAAGAAAGCGCAATTGTGTAAATTTTTTCGGTTATAATAATTTGTTAATACTGTAATAACATGAAAATTTTACTTTAGCGCAAATCAGTAAAAGTTATGTTTTTCAGTACAGGCGGTAGACTGTTCGAGCATTAATATACAATTTACAAGAAAATCGGCTTTAAGTCTAAAACTAAAAAAGCGCCATTTTTTACGTTTTTTCAATTATATTAATTTTTTTATACTGTATTAACTTGAAAATTTTACTTTAACCCAAAATAGTGAAAGTGATGTTTTTCAGTATAGGCGGTAGATTGTTCGAGTATTATTATACAATTTAAAAGAAAATCGACTTTGAGTCTAAAGCTAAGAAAGTGCAATTGTGTACATTTTTTCGGTTATATTATTTTTTTAATACTGTAATAACATGAAAATTTTACTTTAGCGCAAACCAGTAAAAGTTATGTTTTTCAGTATAGGCGGTACCTTGTTCGAACATTGATATATTGTGCAATTTAAGAGCAAATCGGCTTTGAGCCTAAAACTAAGAAAGCGCAATTGTGTAAATTTTTTCGGTTATAATAATTTGTTAATACTCTAATAACATGAAAATTTTACTTTAGCCCAAATCAGTTAAAGTTATGTTTTTCAGTATAGGCGGCAGACTGTTCGAGCATTAATATACAATTTACAAGAAAATCGACTTTAAGTCTAAAACTAAGAAAGTGCTATTTTTTTAATTTTTTCAATTATAATAATTTGTTAACAGTGTAATAACATGAAAGTTTTACTTTAGCGCAAATCAGTAAAAGTTATATTTTTCAATATAAGCGGTAGATTGTTCGAACATTATTACATTGTGCAATTTAAGAGCAAATCAACTTTGAGCCTAAAACTAAGAAAGCGCAATTGTGTAAATTTTTTCGGTTATGATAATGTAAATACTGTATTAATATGAAAATTTTACTTTAGACCAAATCAGTAAACGTTATGTTTTTCAGTATAGGCGGTAGACTGTTCGAGCATTAATATACAATTTACAAGAAAATCGACTTTAAGTCTGAAACTAAGAAAGTGCCATTTTTTTAATTTTTTCAATTATATTAATTTGCTACTACTGTAATAACATGAAAATTTTACGTTAGCGCAAATCAGTAATTGTTATGTTTTTCAATATAAGCGGTAGATTGTTCTACCATTAATATACAATTTACAAGAAAATCGTATTTACGTCGAAAACTAAGAAAAATCCATTGTTTAAATTTTTTTGAGTATATTAATTTGTTAATACTGTAGTAATATAGAAATTTTACTTTAGCGCAAATCAGTAGAAGTTATGTTTTTCAGTATAGGCGGTAGATTGTTCGAGCATTAATATACAATTAAAGAGCAAATCGACTTTGAGTTTAAAACTAAGTAAGAGCAATTTTTTAAATTTTTTCGGTTATATTAATTTGTTAATACTGTAATAATATGAAAATTTTACTTTAGCGCAAATCAGTACAAGTGATGTTTTTCAGTATAAGCGGTACCTTCTTCGAACATTGATATATTGAGCAATTTAAGAGCAAATCGACTTTGAGCCTAAAACTAAGAAAGCGCAATTGTGTAAATTTTTTCGGTTATAATAATTTGTTAATACTGTAATAACATGAAAATTTTACTTTAGCCCAAATCAGTAAAAGTTATGTTTTTCAGTAAAGGCGGTAGACTGTTCGAGCATTAATATACAGTTTACAAGAAAATCGACTTTAAGTCTAAAACTAAGAAAGTGCTATTTTTTTAATTTTTTCAATTATAATAATTTGTTAACACTGTAATAACATGAAAATTTTACTTTAGCGCAAATCAGTAAAAATTATGTTTTTCAATATAAGCGGTAGATTGTTCGTCCATTAATATACAATTTACAAGAAAATCGTTTTTAAGTCTAAAACTAAGAAAGTGCCATTGTTTAAATTTTTTCGAGTATATTAATTTGTTAATACTGTAATAATATAAAAATTTTACTTTAGCGCAAATCAGTAGGTGTTATGTTTTTCTGTATAGGCGGTAGATTGTTCAAGCATTAATATACAATTAAAGAGCAAATCGACTTTAAGTTTAAAACTAAGTAAGGGCAATTTTTTAAATTTTTTCGGTTATATTAATTTGTTAATACTGTAATAATATGAAAACTTTACAGCAAATCGACTTTGAGCCTAAAAATAAGAAAGCGCAATTGTGTAAATTTTTTCGGTTATAATAATTTGTTAATACTGTAATAACATGAAAATTTTACTTTAGCGCAAAACAGTAAAAGTTATGTTTTTCAGTATAGGCGGTAGACTGTTGGAGCATTAATATACAATTTACAAGAAAATCGACTTTAAGTCTGAAACTAAGAAAGTGCCATTTTTTTAATTTTTTCAATTATATTAATTTGTTAATACTGTAATAACATGAAAATTTTACTTTAACGCAAAATAGTAAAAGTGATGTTTTTCAGTATAAGCGGTACCTTGTTCGAACATTAATATATTGTGCAATTTAAGAGCAAATCGACTTTGAGCCTAAAACTAAGAAAGCGCAATTGTGTAAATTTTTTCGGTTATAATAATATAAAAACTGTAATAATATGAAAATTTTACTTTAGCCCAAATCAGTAAAAGTTATGTTTTTCGGTATAGGCGGTAGACTGTTCGAGCATCAATATACAATTTACAAGAAAATCGACTTTGAGTCTAAAACTAAGAAAGTGCAATTGTGTAAATTTTTTCGGTTATAATAATATAAATACTGTAATAATATGAAAATTTTACTTTAGCCCAAATCAGTATACGTTATGTTTTTCAGTATAGGCGGTAGACTGTTCGAGCATTAATATACAATTTACAAGAAAATCGTATTTAAGTCGAAAACTAAGAAAGTGCCATTGTTTAAATTTTTTTGAGTATATTAATTTGTTAATACTGTAGTAATATAGAAATTTTACTTTAGCGCAAATCAGTAGAAGTTATGTTTTTCAGTATAGGCGGTAGATTGTTCGAGCATTAATATACAATTAAAGAGCAAATCGACTTTGAGTTTAAAACTAAGTAAGAGCAATTTTTTAAATTTTTTCGGTTATATTAATTTGTTAATACTGTAATAATATGAAAATTTTACTTTAGCGCAAATCAGTACAAGTGATGTTTTTCAGTATAAGCGGTACCTTGTTCAAACATTAATATATTGTACAATTTAAGAGCAAATCGACTTTGAGTTTAAAACTAAGTAAGTGAAATTTTTAGAATTTTTTTGGTTATATTAATTTTTTAATACTGTAATAATATGGAAATTTTACTTTAGCGCAAACCAGTAAAGTTATGTTTTTCAGTATAAGGGGTACCTTCTTCGAACATTGATATATTGTGCAATTTAAGAGCAAATCGACTTTGAGCCTAAAACTAAGAAAGCGCAATTGTGTAAATTTTTTCGGTTATAATAATTTGTTAATACTGTAATAACATGAAAATTTTACTTTAGCCCAAATCAGTAAAAGTTATGTTTTTCAGTATAGGCGGTAGACTGTTCGAGCATTAATATACAGTTTACAAGAAAATCGACTTTAAGTCTAAAACTAAGAAAGTGCTATTTTTTTAATTTTTTCAATTATAATAATTTGTTAACACTGTAATAACATGAAAATTTTACTTTAGCGCAAATCAGTAAAAGTTATGTTTTTCAATATAAGCGGTAGATTGTTCGTCCATTAATATACAATTCACAAGAAAATCGTTTTTAAGTCTAAAACTAAGAAAGTGCCATTGTTTAAATTTTTTCGAGTATATTAATTTGTTAATACTGTAATAATATAAAAATTTTACTTTGGCGCAAATCAGTAGGTGTTATGTTTTTCAGTATAGGCGGTAGATTGTTCAAGCATTAATATACAATTAAAGAGCAAATCGACTTTTAGTTTAAAACTAAGTAAAGGCAATTTTTAAAATTATTTCGGGTATATTAATTTGTTAATACTGTAATAATATGAAAACTTTACTTTAGCGCAAAACAGTAAAAGTTATGTTTTTCAGTATAGGCGGTAGACTGTTGGAGCATTAATATACAATTTACAAGAAAATCGACTTTAAGTCTAAAACTAAGAAAGTGCCATTTTTTTAATTTTTTCAATTATATTAATTTGTTAATACTGTAATAACATGAAAATTTTACTTTAACGCAAAATAGTAAAAGTGATGTTTTTCAGTATAAGCGGTACCTTGTTCAAACATTAATATATTGTACAATTTAAGAGCAAATCGACTTTGAGTTTAAAACTAAGTAAGTGAAATTTTCAGAATTTTTTTGGTTATTTTAAATTTTTTAATACTGTAATAATATGAAAATTTTACTTTAGCCCAAATCAGTAAAAGTTATGTTTTTCGGTATATGCGGTAGACTGTTCGAGCATCAATATACAATTTACAAGAAAATCGACTTTGAGTCTAAAACTAAGAAAGTGCTATTGTGTAAATTTTTTCGGTTATAATAATATAAATACTGTAATAATATGAAAATTTTACTTTAGCCCAAATCAGTATACGTTATGTTTTTCAGTATAGGCGGTAGACTGTTCGAGCATTAATATACAATTTACAAGAAAATCGTATTTAAGTCGAAAACTAAGAAAGTGCCATTGTTTAAATTTTTTTGAGTATATTAATTTGTTAATACTGTAGTAATATAGAAATTTTACTTTAGCGCAAATCAGTAGAAGTTATGTTTTTCAGTATAGGCGGTAGATTGTTCGAGCATTAATATACAATTAAAGAGCAAATCGACTTTGAGTTTAAAACTAAGTAAGAGCAATTTTTTAAATTTTTTCGGTTATATTAATTTGTTAATACTGTAATAATATGAAAATTTTACTTTAGCGCAAATCAGTACAAGTGATGTTTTTCAGTATAAGCGGTACCTTGTTCAAACATTAATATATTGTACAATTTAAGAGCAAATCGACTTTGAGTTTAAAACTAAGTAAGTGAAATTTTTAGAATTTTTTTGGTTATATTAATTTTTTAATACTGTAATAATATGGAAATTTTACTTTAGCGCAAACCAGTAAAGTTATGTTTTTCAGTATAAGGGGTACCTTCTTCGAACATTGATATATTGTGCAATTTAAGAGCAAATCGACTTTGAGCCTAAAACTAAGAAAGCGCAATTGTGTAAATTTTTTCGGTTATAATAATTTGTTAATACTGTAATAACATGAAAATTTTACTTTAGCCCAAATCAGTAAAAGTTATGTTTTTCAGTAAAGGCGGTAGACTGTTCGAGCATTAATATACAGTTTACAAGAAAATCGACTTTAAGTCTAAAACTAAGAAAGTGCTATTTTTTTAATTTTTTCAATTATAATAATTTGTTAACACTGTAATAACATGAAAATTTTACTTTAGCGCAAATCAGTAAAAATTATGTTTTTCAATATAAGCGGTAGATTGTTCGTCCATTAATATACAATTTACAAGAAAATCGTTTTTAAGTCTAAAACTAAGAAAGTGCCATTGTTTAAATTTTTTCGAGTATATTAATTTGTTAATACTGTAATAATATAAAAATTTTACTTTAGCGCAAATCAGTAGGTGTTATGTTTTTCTGTATAGGCGGTAGATTGTTCAAGCATTAATATACAATTAAAGAGCAAATCGACTTTAAGTTTAAAACTAAGTAAGGGCAATTTTTTAAATTTTTTCGGTTATATTAATTTGTTAATACTGTAATAATATGAAAACTTTACAGCAAATCGACTTTGAGCCTAAAAATAAGAAAGCGCAATTGTGTAAATTTTTTCGGTTATAATAATTTGTTAATACTGTAATAACATGAAAATTTTACTTTAGCGCAAAACAGTAAAAGTTATGTTTTTCAGTATAGGCGGTAGACTGTTGGAGCATTAATATACAATTTACAAGAAAATCGACTTTAAGTCTGAAACTAAGAAAGTGCCATTTTTTTAATTTTTTCAATTATATTAATTTGTTAATACTGTAATAACATGAAAATTTTACTTTAACGCAAAATAGTAAAAGTGATGTTTTTCAGTATAAGCGGTACCTTGTTCGAACATTAATATATTGTGCAATTTAAGAGCAAATCGACTTTGAGCCTAAAACTAAGAAAGCGCAATTGTGTAAATTTTTTCGGTTATAATAATATAAAAACTGTAATAATATGAAAATTTTACTTTAGCCCAAATCAGTAAAAGTTATGTTTTTCGGTATAGGCGGTAGACTGTTCGAGCATCAATATACAATTTACAAGAAAATCGACTTTGAGTCTAAAACTAAGAAAGTGCAATTGTGTAAATTTTTTCGGTTATAATAATATAAATACTGTAATAATATGAAAATTTTACTTTAGCCCAAATCAGTATACGTTATGTTTTTCAGTATAGGCGGTAGACTGTTCGAGCATTAATATACAATTTACAAGAAAATCGTATTTAAGTCGAAAACTAAGAAAGTGCCATTGTTTAAATTTTTTTGAGTATATTAATTTGTTAATACTGTAGTAATATAGAAATTTTACTTTAGCGCAAATCAGTAGAAGTTATGTTTTTCAGTATAGGCGGTAGATTGTTCGAGCATTAATATACAATTAAAGAGCAAATCGACTTTGAGTTTAAAACTAAGTAAGAGCAATTTTTTAAATTTTTTCGGTTATATTAATTTGTTAATACTGTAATAATATGAAAATTTTACTTTAGCGCAAATCAGTACAAGTGATGTTTTTCAGTATAAGCGGTACCTTGTTCAAACATTAATATATTGTACAATTTAAGAGCAAATCGACTTTGAGTTTAAAACTAAGTAAGTGAAATTTTTAGAATTTTTTTGGTTATATTAATTTTTTAATACTGTAATAATATGGAAATTTTACTTTAGCGCAAACCAGTAAAGTTATGTTTTTCAGTATAAGGGGTACCTTCTTCGAACATTGATATATTGTGCAATTTAAGAGCAAATCGACTTTGAGCCTAAAACTAAGAAAGCGCAATTGTGTAAATTTTTTCGGTTATAATAATTTGTTAATACTGTAATAACATGAAAATTTTACTTTAGCCCAAATCAGTAAAAGTTATGTTTTTCAGTATAGGCGGTAGACTGTTCGAGCATTAATATACAGTTTACAAGAAAATCGACTTTAAGTCTAAAACTAAGAAAGTGCTATTTTTTTAATTTTTTCAATTATAATAATTTGTTAACACTGTAATAACATGAAAATTTTACTTTAGCGCAAATCAGTAAAAGTTATGTTTTTCAATATAAGCGGTAGATTGTTCGTCCATTAATATACAATTCACAAGAAAATCGTTTTTAAGTCTAAAACTAAGAAAGTGCCATTGTTTAAATTTTTTCGAGTATATTAATTTGTTAATACTGTAATAATATAAAAATTTTACTTTGGCGCAAATCAGTAGGTGTTATGTTTTTCAGTATAGGCGGTAGATTGTTCAAGCATTAATATACAATTAAAGAGCAAATCGACTTTTAGTTTAAAACTAAGTAAAGGCAATTTTTAAAATTATTTCGGGTATATTAATTTGTTAATACTGTAATAATATGAAAACTTTACTTTAGCGCAAATCAGTACAAGTGATGTTTTTCAGTATAAGCGGTACCTTGTTCAAACATTAATATATTGTACAATTTAAGAGCAAATCGACTTTGAGTTTAAAACTAAGTAAGTGAAATTTTTAGAATTTTTTTGGTTATATTAATTTTTTAATACTGTAATAATATGGAAATTTTACTTTAGCGCAAACCAGTAAAGTTATGTTTTTCAGTATAAGGGGTACCTTCTTCGAACATTGATATATTGTGCAATTTAAGAGCAAATCGACTTTGAGTCTAAAACTAAGAAAGTGCAATTGTGTAAATTTTTTCGGTTATATTAATTTGTTAATACTGTAATAACATGAAAATTTTACTTTAGCGCGAATCACTAAAAGTTATGTTTTTCAGTATAGGCGGTAGATTGTTCGAGCATTAATATACAATTAAAGAGCAAATCGACTTTGAGTTTAAAACTAAGTAAGAGCAATTATTTAAATTTTTTCGGTTATATTAATTTGTTAATACTGTCATAATATGAAAATTTTACTTTAGCGCAAATCAGTACAAGTGATGTTTTTCAGTATAAGCGGTACCTTGTTCAAACATTAATATATTGTACAATTTAAGAGCAAATCGACTTTGAGTTTAAAACTAAGTAAGTGAAATGTTTAGAATTTTTTTGGTTATATTAATTTTTTAATACTGTAATAATATGGAAATTTTACTTTAGCGCAAACCAGTAAAGTTATGTTTTTCAGTATAAGCGGTACCTTCTTCGAACATTGATATATTGAGCAATTTAAGAGCAAATCGACTTTGAGCCTAAAACTAAGAAAGCGCAATTGTGTAAATTTTTTCGGTTATAATAATTTGTTAATACTGTAATAACATGAAAATTTTACTTTAGCCCAAATCAGTAAAAGTTATGTTTCTCAGTAAAGGCGGTAGACTGTTCGAGCATTAATATACAGTTTACAAGAAAATCGACTTTAAGTCTAAAACTAAGAAAGTGCTATTTTTTTAATTTTTTCAATTATAATAATTTGTTAACACTGTAATAACATGAAAATTTTACTTTAGCGCAAATCAGTAAAAATTATGTTTTTCAATATAAGCGGTAGATTGTTCGTCCATTAATATACAATTTACAAGAAAATCGTTTTTAAGTCTAAAACTAAGAAAGTGCCATTGTTTAAATTTTTTCGAGTATATTAATTTGTTAATACTGTAATAATATAAAAATTTTACTTTAGCGCAAATCAGTAGGTGTTATGTTTTTCTGTATAGGCGGTAGATTGTTCAAGCATTAATATACAATTAAAGAGCAAATCGACTTTAAGTTTAAAACTAAGTAAGGGCAATTTTTTAAATTTTTTCGGTTATATTAATTTGTTAATACTGTAATAATATGAACACTTTACAGCAAATCGACTTTGAGCCTAAAAATAAGAAAGCGCAATTGTGTAAATTTTTTCGGTTATAATAATTTGTTAATACTGTAATAACATGAAAATTTTACTTTAGCGCAAAACAGTAAAAGTTATGTTTTTCAGTATAGGCGGTAGACTGTTGGAGCATTAATATACAATTTACAAGAAAATCGACTTTAAGTCTGAAACTAAGAAAGTGCCATTTTTTTAATTTTTTCAATTATATTAATTTGTTAATACTGTAATAACATGAAAATTTTACTTTAACGCAAAATAGTATAAGTGATGTTTTTCAGTATAAGCGGTACCTTGTTCGAACATTAATATATTGTGCAATTTAAGAGCAAATCGACTTTGAGCCTAAAACTAAGAAAGCGCAATTGTGTAAATTTTTTCGGTTATAATAATATAAAAACTGTAATAATATGAAAATTTTACTTTAGCGCAAACCAGTAAAGTTATGTTTTTCAGTATAAGCGGTACCTTCTTCGACCATTGATATATTGTGCAATTTAAGAGCAAATCGACTTTGAGCCTAAAACTAAGAAAGCGCAATTGTGTAAATTTTTTCGGTTATAATAATATAAAAACTGTAATAATATGAAAATTTTACTTTAGCGCAAATCAGTAAAAGTTATGTTTTTCAGTAAAGGCGGTAGACTGTTCGAGCATTAATATACAGTTTACAAGAAAATCGACTTTAAGTCTGAAACTAAGAAAGCGCTATTTTTTTAATTTTTTCAATTATAATAATTTGTTAACACTGTAATAACATGAAAATTTTACTTTAGCGCAAATCAGTAAAAATTATGTTTTTCAATATAAGCGGTAGATTGTTCGTCCATTAATATACAATTTACAAGAAAATCGTTTTTAAGTCTAAAACTAAGAAAGTGCCATTGTTTAAATTTTTTCGAGTATATTAATTTGTTAATACTGTAATAATATAAAAATTTTACTTTAGCGCAAATCAGTAGGTGTTATGTTTTTCTGTATAGGCGGTAGATTGTTCAAGCATTAATATACAATTAAAGAGCAAATCGACTTTAAGTTTAAAACTAAGTAAGGGCAATTTTTTAAATTTTTTCGGTTATATTAATTTGTTAATACTGTAATAATATGAAAACTTTACAGCAAATCGACTTTGAGCCTAAAAATAAGAAAGCGCAATTGTGTAAATTTTTTCGGTTATAATAATTTGTTAATACTGTAATAACATGAAAATTTTACTTTAGCGCAAAACAGTAAAAGTTATGTTTTTCAGTATAGGCGGTAGATTGTTCGTCCATTAATATACAATTTACAAGAAAATCGTTTTTAAGCCTAAAACTAAGAAAGCGCAATTGTGTAAATTTTTTCGGTTATAATAATATAAAAACTGTAATAATATGAAAATTTTACTTTAGCGCAAACCAGTAAAGTGATGTCTTTCAGTATAAGCGGTACCTTGTTCGAACATTAATATATTGTGCAATTTAAGAGCAAATCGACTTTGAGCCTAAAACTAAGAAAGCTCAATTGTGTAAATTTTTTCGGTTATAATAATATAAAAACTGTAATAATATGAAAATTTTACAGCAAATCGACTTTGAGCCTAAAAATAAGAAAGCGCAATTGTGTAAATTTTTTCGGTTATAATAATTTGTTAACACTGTAATAACATGAAAATTTTACTTTAGCGCAAATCAGTAAAAATTATGTTTTTCAATATAAGCGGTAGATTGTTCGTCCATTAATATACAATTTACAAGAAAATCGTTTTTAAGTCTAAAACTAAGAAAGTGCCATTGTTTAAATTTTTTCGAGTATATTAATTTGTTAATACTGTAATAATATAAAAATTTTACTTTAGCGCAAATCAGTAGGTGTTATGTTTTTCTTTATAGGCGGTAGATTGTTCAAGCATTAATATACAATTAAAGAGCAAATCGACTTTAAGTTTAAAACTAAGTAAGGGCAATTTTTTAAATTTTTTCGGTTATATTAATTTGTTAATACTGTAATAATATGAAAACTTTACAGCAAATCGACTTTGAGCCTAAAAATAAGAAAGCGCAATTGTGTAAATTTTTTCGGTTATAATAATTTGTTAATACTGTAATAACATGAAAATTTTACTTTAGCGCAAAACAGTAAAAGTTATGTTTTTCAGTATAGGCGGTAGACTGTTCGAGCATTAATATACAATTTACAAGAAAATCGACTTTAAGTCTGAAACTAAGAAAGTGCCATTTTTTTAATTTTTTCCATTATATTAATTTGCTAATACTGTAATAACATGAAAATTTTACGTTAGCGCAAATCAGTAATTGTTATGTTTTTCAATATAAGCGGTAGATTGTTCTACCATTAATATACAATTTACAAGAAAATCGTATTTAAGTCGAAAACTAAGAAAGTGCCATTGTTTAAATTTTTTTGAGTATATTAATTTGTTAATACTGTAGTAATATAGAAATTTTACTTTAGCGCAAATCAGTAGAAGTTATGTTTTTCAGTATAGGCGGTAGATTGTTCGAGCATTAATATACAATTAAAGAGCAAATCGACTTTGAGTTTAAAACTAAGTAAGAGCAATTTTTTAAATTTTTTCGGTTATATTAATTTGTTAATACTGTAATAATATGAAAATTTTACTTTAGCGCAAATCAGTACAAGTGATGTTTTTCAGTATAAGCGGTACCTTGTTCAAACATTAATATATTGTACAATTTAAGAGCAAATCGACTTTGAGTTTAAAACTAAGTAAGTGAAATTTTTAGAATTTTTTTGGTTATATTAATTTTTTAATACTGTAATAATATGGAAATTTTACTTTAGCGCAAACCAGTAAAGTTATGTTTTTCAGTATAAGCGGTACCTTCTTCGAACATTGATATATTGTGCAATTTAAGAGCAAATCGACTTTGAGCCTAAAACTAAGAAAGCGCAATTGTGTAAATTTTTTCGGTTATAATAATTTGTTAATACTGTAATAACATGAAAATTTTACTTTAGCCCAAATCAGTAAAAGTTATGTTTTTCAGTATAGGCGGTAGACTGTTCGAGCATTAATATACAGTTTACAAGAAAATCGACTTTAAGTCTAAAACTAAGAAAGTGCTATTTTTTTAATTTTTTCAATTATAATAATTTGTTAACACTGTAATAACATGAAAATTTTACTTTAGCGCAAATCAGTAAAATTTATGTTTTTCAATATAAGCGGTAGATTGTTCGTCCATTAATATACAATTTACAAGAAAATCGTTTATAAGTCTAAAACTAAGAAAGTGCCATTGTTTAAATTTTTTCGAGTATATTAATTTGTTAATACTGTAATAATATAAAAATTTTACTTTAGCGCAAATCAGTAGGTGTTATATTATTCAGTATAGGCGGTAGATTGTTCAAGCATTAATATACAATTAAAGAGCAAATCGATTTTAAGTTTAAAACTAAGTAAAGGCAATTTTTAAAATTTTTTCGGGTATATTAATTTGTTAATACTGTAATAATATGAAAACTTTACAGCAAATCGACTTTGAGCCTAAAAATAAGAAAGCGCAATTGTGTAAATTTTTTCGGTTATAATAATTTGTTAATACTGTAATAACATGAAAATTTTACTTTAGCGCAAAACAGTAAAAGTTATGTTTTTAAGTATAGGCGGTAGACTGTTGGAGCATTAATATACAATTTACAAGAAAATCGACTTTAAGTCTAAAACTAAGAAAGTGCTATTTTTTTAATTTTTTCAATTATATTAATATGTTAATACTGTAATAACATGAAAATTTTACTTTAACGCAAAATAGTAAAAGTGATGTTTTTCAGTATAAGCGGTACCTTGTTCAAACATTAATATATTGTACAATTTAAGAGCAAATCGACTTTGAGTTTAAAACTAAGTAAGTGAAATTTTCAGAATTTTTTTGGTTATTTTAATTTTTTAATACTGTAATAATATGAAAATTTTACTTTAGCCCAAATCAGTAAAAGTTATGTTTTTCGGTATATGCGGTAGACTGTTCGAGCATCAATATACAATTTACAAGAAAATCGACTTTGAGTCTAAAACTAAGAAAGTGCAGTTGTGTAAATTTTTTCGGTTATAATAATATAAATACTGTAATAATATGAAAATTTTACTTTAGCGCAAATCACTAGAAGTTATGTTTTTCAGTATAGGCGGTAGATTTTTCGAGTATTAATATACAATTTAAGAGAAAATCGACTTTGAGTCTAAAACTAAGAAAGTGCAATTGTGTAAATTTTTTTGGTTATATTATTTTGTTAATACTGTAATAACATGAAAATTTCACTTTAGCGCAAATCAGTAAAAGTTATGTTTTTCAGTATAGGCTGTAGACTGTTCGAGCATCAATATACAATTTACAAGAAAATCGACTTTGAGTCTAAAACTAAGAAAGTGCAATTGTGTAAATTTTTTCGGTTATATTAATTTGTTAATACTGTAATAACATGAAAATTTTACTTTAGCGCGAATCACTAAAAGTTATGTTTTTCAGTATAGGCGGTAGACTGTTCGAGCATCAATATACAATTTACAAGAAAATCGACATTAAGTGTAAAACTAAGAAAGTGCCATTTTTTTTAATTTTTTCAATTATATTAATTTGTTAATACTGTAATAACATTAAAATTTTACTTTAGCGCAATTCAGTAAAAGTGATGTTTTTTAATATAAGTGGTAGACGGTTCGACCACCAATATACAATTTACAAAAAAATCGTATTTAAGTCTGAAACTAAGAAAGTGCCATTGTTTAAATTTTTTCGAGGATATTAATTTGTTAATACTGTAATAATATAAAAATTTTACTTTAACGCAAAACAGTATAAGTGATGTTTTTCAGTATAAGCGGTAGATTGTTCGCGCATTAATATACAATTAAAGAGCAAATCGACTCTGAGTTTAAAACTAAGTAAGGACAATTTTTTAAATTTTTTCGGTTACATTAATTTGTTAATACTGTATTAATATGAAAATTTTAGAGAAAATCGACTTTGAGCCTTAAACTAAGAAAGCGCAATTGTGTCAATTTTTTCGGTTATAATAATTTGTTAATATTGTAATAACATAAACATTTTACTTCATCGCAAATCAGTAAAAGTTATGTTTTTCAGTACAGGCGGTAGACTGTTCGAGCATTAATATACAATTTACAAGAAAATCGGCTTTAAGTCTAAAATTAAAAAAGCGCCATTTTTTACATTTTTTCAATTATATTAATTTGTTAATACTGTAATAACTTGAAAATTTTACTTTAACCCAAAATAGTAAAAGTGATGTTTTCAGTATAGGCGGTAGATTGTTCGAGTATTAATATACAATTTAAAAGAAAATCGACTTTGAGTCTAAAACTAAGAAAGTGCAATTGTGTAAATTTTTTCGGTTATATTATTTTGTTAATACTGTAATAACATGGAAATTTTACTTTAGCGCAAACCAGTAAAAGTTATGTTTTTCAGTATAAGCGGTACCTTGTTCGAACATTGATATATTGTGCAATTTAAGAGCAAATCGACTTTGAGCCTAAAACTAAGAAAGCGCAATTGTGTAAATTTTTTCGGTTATAATAATTTGTTAATACTGTAATAACATGACAATTTTACTTTAGCCCAAATCAGTAAAAGTTATGTTTTTCAGTGTAGGCGGTAGACTGTTCGAGTATTAATATACAATTTAAAAGAAAATCGACTTTGAGTCTAAAACTAAGAAAGTGCAATTGTGTAAATGTTTTCTGTTATATTATTTTGTTAATACTGTAATAACATGGAAATTTTACTTTAGCGCAAACCAGTTAAAGTTGTGTTTTTCAGTATAAGCGGTATCTTGTTCGAACATTGATATATTGTGCAATTTAAGAGCAAATCGACTTTGAGCCTAAAACTAAGAAAGCGCAATTGTGTAAATTTTTTCGGTTATAATAATTTGTTAATACTGTGATAACATGAAAATTTTACTTTAGCGCAAACCAGTAAAAGTTATGTTTTTCAGTATAAGCGGTACCTTGTTCGAACATTGATATATTGTGCAATTTAAGAGCAAATCGACTTTGAGCCTAAAACTAAGAAAGCGCAATTGTGTAAATTTTTTCGGTTATAATAATTTGTTAATACTGTAATAACATGAAAATTTTACTTTAGCCCAAATCAGTAAAAGTTATGTTTTGCAGTACAGGCGGTAGACTGATCGAGCATTTATATACAATTTACAAGAAAATCGGCTTTAAGCCTAAAACTAAAAAAGCGCCATTTTTTACATTTTTTCAATTATATTAATTTGTTAATACTGTAATAGCTTCAAAAATTTACTTTAGTAGTAAAAGTGATGTTTTTCAGTATAGGCGGTAGATTGTTCGACTATTAATATACAATTTAAAAGAAAATCGACTTTGAGTCTAAAACTAAGAAAGTGCAATTGTGTAAATTTTTTCGGTTATATTATTTTGTTAATACTGTAATAACATGGAAATTTTACTTTAGCGCAAACCAGTAAAAGTTATGTTTTTCAGTATAAGCGGTACCTTGTTCGAACATTGATATATTGTGCAATTTAAGAGCAAATCGACTTTGAGCCTAAAACTAAGAAAGCGCAATTGTGTAAATTTTTTCGGTTATAATAATTTGTTAATACTGTAATAACATGAAAATTTTACTTTAGCCCAAATCAGTAAAAGTTATGCTTTCAGTATAGGCGGTAGACTGTTCGAGCATTAATATACAATTTACAAGAAAATCGACTTTAAGTCTAAAACTAAGAAAGTGCTATTTTTTTTAATTTTTTCAATTATAATAATTTGTTAATACTGTAATAACATGAAAATTTTACTTTAGCGCAAATCAGTAAAAGTTATGTTTTTCAATATAAGCGGTAGATTGTTCGTCCATTAATATATAATTTACAAAAAAATCGTATTTAAGTCTAAAACTAAGAAAGTGCCATTGTTTAAAATTTTTCGAGTATATTAATTTGTTAATACTGTAATAATATAAAAATTTTACTTTAGCGCAAATCAGTAGGAGTTCTGTTTTTCAGTATAGGCGGTAGATTGTTCAAGCATTAATATACAATTAAAGAGCAAATGGACTTTGAGTTTAAAACTAAGTAAGGGCAATTTTTTAAATTTTTTCGGTTATATTAATTTGTTAATACTGTAATAATATGAAAATTTTAGAGCAAATCGACTTTGAGGCTTAAACTAAGAAAGCGCAATTGTGTAAATTTTTTCGGTTATATTAATTTGTTAATACTGTAAAAATATGAAAATTATAGAGCAAATCGATTTTGAGCCTAAAACTAAGAAAGCGCAATTGTGTAAATATTTTCGGTTATAATAATTTGTTAATACTGTAATAATATGGAAATTTTACTTTAGCGCAAATCAGTAGAAGTTATGTTTTTCAGTATAGGCGGTAGATTGTTCGAGTATTAATATACAAATTAAGAGAAAATCGACTTTGAGTCTAAAACTAAGAAAGTGCAATTGTGTAAATTTTTTCGGTTATATTAATTTGTTAATACTGTAATAATATGAAAATTATAGAGCAAATCGATTTTGAGCCTAAAACTAAGAAAGCGCAATTGTGTAAATTTTTTCGGTTATATTATTTTGTTAATACTGTAATAACATGGAAATTTTACTTTAGCGCAAACCAGTAAAAGTTATGTTTTTCAGTATAAGCGGTACCTTGTTCGAACATTGATATATTGTGCAATTTAAGAGCAAATCGACTTTGAGCCTAAAACTAAGAAAGCGCAATTGAGTAAATTTTTTCGGTTATAATAATTTGTTAATACTGTAATAACATGAAAATTTTACTTTAGCGCAAACCAGTAAAAGTTATGTTTTTCAGTATAAGCGGTACCTTGTTCGAACATTGATATATTGTGCAATTTAAGAGCAAATCGACTTTGAGCCTAAAACTAAGAAAGCGCAATTGTGTAAATTTTTTCGGTTATAATAATTTGTTAATACTGTAATAACATGAAAATTTTACTTTAGCGCAAACCAGTAAAAGTTATGTTTTTCAGTATAAGCGGTACCTTGTTCGAACATTGATATATTGTGCAATTTAAGAGCAAATCGACTTTGAGCCTAAAACTAAGAAAGCGCAATTGTGTAAATTTTTTCGGTTATAATAATTTGTTAATACTGTAATAACATGAAAATTTTACTTTAGCCCAAATCAGTAAAACTTATGTTTTGCAGTACAGGCGGTAGACTGTTCGAGCATTTATATACAATTTACAAGAAAATCGGCTTTAAGCCTAAAACTAAAAAAGCGCAATTTTTTACATTTTTTCAATTTTTTTAATTTGTTAATACTGTAATAACTTCAAAATTTTACTTTAACCCAAAATAGTAAAAGTGATGTTTTTCAGTATAAGCGGTAGATTGTTCGACTATTAATATACAATTTAAAAGAAAATCGACTTTGAGTCTAAAACTAAGAAAGTGCAATTGTGTAAATTTTTTCGGTTATATTATTTTGTTAATACTGTAATAACATGGAAATTTTACTTTAGCGCAAACCAGTAAAAGTTATGTTTTTCAGTATAAGCGGTACCTTGTTCGAACATTGATATATTGTGCAATTTAAGAGCAAATCGACTTTGAGCCTAAAACTAAGAAAGCGCAATTGAGTAAATTTTTTCGGTTATAATAATTTGTTAATACTGTAATAACATGAAAATTTTACTTTAGCGCAAATCAGTAAAAGTTATGTTTTTCAATATAAGCGGTAGATTGTTCGTCCATTAATATACAATTTACAAAAAAATCGTATTTAAGTCTAAAACTAAGAAAGTGCCATTGTTTAAAATTTTTCGAGTATATTAATTTGTTAATACTGTAATAATATAAAAATTTTACTTTAGCGCAAATCAGTAGGAGTTATGTTTTTCAGTATAGGCGGTAGATTGTTCAAGCATTAATATACAATTAAAGAGCAAATGGACTTTGAGTTTAAAACTAAGTAAGGGCAATTGTGTAAATTTTTTCGGTTATATTAATTTGTTAATACTGTAATAATATGAAAATTTTAGAGCAAATCGACTTTGAGCCTTAAACTAAGAAAGCGCAATTGTGTAAATTTTTTCGGTTATATTAATTTGTTAATACTGTAAAAATATGAAAATTATAGAGCAAATCGATTTTGAGCCTAAAACTAAGAAAGCGCAATTGTGTAAATATTTTCGGTTATAATAATTTGTTAATACTGTAATAATATGGAAATTTTACTTTAGCGCAAATCAGTAGAAGTTATGTTTTTCAGTATAGGCGGTAGATTGTTCGAGTATTAATATACAAATTAAGAGAAAATCGACTTTGAGTGTAAAACTAAGAAAGTGCAATTGTGTAAATTTTTTCGGTTATATTAATTTGTTAATACTGTAATAATATGAAAATTTTAGAGCAAATCGACTTTGAGCCTTAAACTAAGAAAGCGCAATTGTGTAAATTTTTTCGGTTATATTAATTTGTTAATACTGTAAAAATATGAAAATTATAGAGCAAATCGATTTTGAGCCTTAAACTAAGAAAGCGCAATTGTGTAAATATTTTCGGTTATAATAATTTGTTAATACTGTAATAATATGGAAATTTTACTTTAGCGCAAATCAGTAGAAGTTATGTTTTTCAGTATAGGCGGTAGATTGTTCGAGTATTAATATACAAATTAAGAGAAAATCGACTTTGAGTCTAAAACTAAGAAAGTGCAATTGCGTAAATTTTTTTGGTTATACTAATTTGTTAATACTGTAATAATATGGAAATTTTACTTTAGCGCAAATCAGTAAAAGTTATGTATAATATAAGCGGTAGATTGTTCGTCCATTAATATACAATTTACAAAAAAATCGTATTTAACTCTAAAACTAAGAAAGTGCCATTGTTTAAAATTTTTCGAGTATATTAATTTGTTAATACTGTAATAATATAAAAATTTTACTTTAGCGCAAATCAGTAGGAGTTATGTTTTTCAGTATAGGCGGTAGACTGTTCGAGCATCAATATACAAGAAAATCGACATTAAGTCTAAAACTAAGAAAGTGCAATTTTTTTAATTTTTTCAATTATATTAATTTGTTAATACTGTAATAACAATAAAATTTTACTTTAGCGCAAATCAGTAAAAGTTATGTTTTTCAGTATAGGCGGTAGATTGTTCGAACATTGATATATTGTGCAATTTAAGAGCAAATCGACTTTGAGCCTAAAACTAAGAAAGCGCAATTGTGTAAATTTTTTCGGTTATAATAATTTGTTAATACTGTAATAACATGAAAATTTTACTTTAGCCCAAATCAGTAAAAGTTATGTTTTTCAGTATAGGCGGTAGACTGTTCGAGCATTAATATACAATTTACAAGAAAATCGACTTTAAGTCTAATACTAAGAAAGTGCTATTTTTTTTAATTTTTTCAATTATAATAATTTGTTAATACTGTAATAACATGAAAATTTTACTTTAGCGCAAATCAGTAAAAGTTATGTTTTTCAATATAAGCGGTAGATTGTTCGTCCATTAATATACAATTTACAAAAAAATCGTATTTAACTCTAAAACTAAGAAAGTGCCATTGTTTAAAATTTTTCGAGTATATTAATTTGTTAATACTGTAATAATATAAAAATTTTACTTTAGCGCAAATCAGTAGGAGTTATGTTTTTCAGTATAGGCGGTAGACTGTTCGAGCATCAATATACAAGAAAATCGACATTAAGTCTAAAACTAAGAAAGTGCAATTTTTTTAATTTTTTCAATTATATTAATTTGTTAATACTGTAATAACAATAAAATTTTACTTTAGCGCAAATCAGTAAAAGTTATGTTTTTCAGTATAGGCGGTAGATTGTTCGAACATTGATATATTGTGCAATTTAAGAGCAAATCGACTTTGAGCCTAAAACTAAGAAAGCGCAATTGTGTAAATTTTTTCGGTTATAATAATTTGTTAATACTGTAATAACATGAAAATTTTACTTTAGCCCAAATCAGTAAAAGTTATGTTTTTCAGTATAGGCGGTAGACTGTTCGAGCATTAATATACAATTTACAAGAAAATCGACTTTAAGTCTAATACTAAGAAAGTGCTATTTTTTTTAATTTTTTCGGTTATAATAATTTGTTAATACTGTAATAACATGAAAATTTTACTTTAGCGCAAACCAGTAAAAGTTATGTTTTTCAGTATAAGCGGTACCTTGTTCGAACATTGATATATTGTGCAATTTAAGAGCAAATCGACTTTGAGCCTAAAACTAAGAAAGCGCAATTGTGTAAATTTTTTCGGTTATAATAATTTGTTAATACTGTAATAACATGAAAATTTTACTTTAGCGCAAACCAGTAAAAGTTATGTTTTTCAGTATAAGCGGTACCTTGTTCGAACATTGATATATTGTGCAATTTAAGAGCAAATCGACTTTGAGCCTAAAACTAAGAAAGCGCAATTGTGTAAATTTTTTCGGTTATAATAATTTGTTAATACTGTAATAACATGAAAATTTTACTTTAGCCCAAATCAGTAAAACTTATGTTTTGCAGTACAGGCGGTAGACTGTTCGAGCATTTATATACAATTTACAAGAAAATCGGCTTTAAGCCTAAAACTAAAAAAGCGCAATTTTTTACATTTTTTCAATTTTTTTAATTTGTTAATACTGTAATAACTTCAAAATTTTACTTTAACCCAAAATAGTAAAAGTGATGTTTTTCAGTATAAGCGGTAGATTGTTCGACTATTAATATACAATTTAAAAGAAAATCGACTTTGAGTCTAAAACTAAGAAAGTGCAATTGTGTAAATTTTTTCGGTTATATTATTTTGTTAATACTGTAATAACATGGAAATTTTACTTTAGCGCAAACCAGTAAAAGTTATGTTTTTCAGTATAAGCGGTACCTTGTTCGAACATTGATATATTGTGCAATTTAAGAGCAAATCGACTTTGAGCCTAAAACTAAGAAAGCGCAATTGAGTAAATTTTTTCGGTTATAATAATTTGTTAATACTGTAATAACATGAAAATTTTACTTTAGCGCAAATCAGTAAAAGTTATGTTTTTCAATATAAGCGGTAGATTGTTCGTCCATTAATATACAATTTACAAAAAAATCGTATTTAAGTCTAAAACTAAGAAAGTGCCATTGTTTAAAATTTTTCGAGTATATTAATTTGTTAATACTGTAATAATATAAAAATTTTACTTTAGCGCAAATCAGTAGGAGTTATGTTTTTCAGTATAGGCGGTAGATTGTTCAAGCATTAATATACAATTAAAGAGCAAATGGACTTTGAGTTTAAAACTAAGTAAGGGCAATTGTGTAAATTTTTTCGGTTATATTAATTTGTTAATACTGTAATAATATGAAAATTTTAGAGCAAATCGACTTTGAGCCTTAAACTAAGAAAGCGCAATTGTGTAAATTTTTTCGGTTATATTAATTTGTTAATACTGTAAAAATATGAAAATTATAGAGCAAATCGATTTTGAGCCTAAAACTAAGAAAGCGCAATTGTGTAAATATTTTCGGTTATAATAATTTGTTAATACTGTAATAATATGGAAATTTTACTTTAGCGCAAATCAGTAGAAGTTATGTTTTTCAGTATAGGCGGTAGATTGTTCGAGTATTAATATACAAATTAAGAGAAAATCGACTTTGAGTGTAAAACTAAGAAAGTGCAATTGTGTAAATTTTTTCGGTTATATTAATTTGTTAATACTGTAATAATATGAAAATTTTAGAGCAAATCGACTTTGAGCCTTAAACTAAGAAAGCGCAATTGTGTAAATTTTTTCGGTTATATTAATTTGTTAATACTGTAAAAATATGAAAATTATAGAGCAAATCGATTTTGAGCCTTAAACTAAGAAAGCGCAATTGTGTAAATATTTTCGGTTATAATAATTTGTTAATACTGTAATAATATGGAAATTTTACTTTAGCGCAAATCAGTAGAAGTTATGTTTTTCAGTATAGGCGGTAGATTGTTCGAGTATTAATATACAAATTAAGAGAAAATCGACTTTGAGTCTAAAACTAAGAAAGTGCAATTGCGTAAATTTTTTTGGTTATACTAATTTGTTAATACTGTAATAATATGGAAATTTTACTTTAGCGCAAATCAGTAAAAGTTATGTATAATATAAGCGGTAGATTGTTCGTCCATTAATATACAATTTACAAAAAAATCGTATTTAACTCTAAAACTAAGAAAGTGCCATTGTTTAAAATTTTTCGAGTATATTAATTTGTTAATACTGTAATAATATAAAAATTTTACTTTAGCGCAAATCAGTAGGAGTTATGTTTTTCAGTATAGGCGGTAGACTGTTCGAGCATCAATATACAAGAAAATCGACATTAAGTCTAAAACTAAGAAAGTGCAATTTTTTTAATTTTTTCAATTATATTAATTTGTTAATACTGTAATAACAATAAAATTTTACTTTAGCGCAAATCAGTAAAAGTTATGTTTTTCAGTATAGGCGGTAGATTGTTCGAACATTGATATATTGTGCAATTTAAGAGCAAATCGACTTTGAGCCTAAAACTAAGAAAGCGCAATTGTGTAAATTTTTTCGGTTATAATAATTTGTTAATACTGTAATAACATGAAAATTTTACTTTAGCCCAAATCAGTAAAAGTTATGTTTTTCAGTATAGGCGGTAGACTGTTCGAGCATTAATATACAATTTACAAGAAAATCGACTTTAAGTCTAATACTAAGAAAGTGCTATTTTTTTTAATTTTTTCAATTATAATAATTTGTTAATACTGTAATAACATGAAAATTTTACTTTAGCGCAAATCAGTAAAAGTTATGTTTTTCAATATAAGCGGTAGATTGTTCGTCCATTAATATACAATTTACAAAAAAATCGTATTTAAGTCTAAAACTAAGAAAGTGCCATTGTTTAAAATTTTTCGAGTATATTAATTTGTTAATACTGTAATAATATAAAAATTTTACTTTAGCGCAAATCAGTAGGAGTTATGTTTTTCAGTATAGGCGGTAGATTGTTCGAGTATTAATATACAAATTAAGAGAAAATCGACTTTGAGTCTAAAACTAAGAAAGTGCAATTGCGTAAATTTTTTTGGTTATACTAATTTGTTAATACTGTAATAATATGGAAATTTTACTTTAGCGCAAATCAGTAAAAGTTATGTATAATATAAGCGGTAGATTGTTCGTCCATTAATATACAATTTACAAAAAAATCGTATTTAACTCTAAAACTAAGAAAGTGCCATTGTTTAAAATTTTTCGAGTATATTAATTTGTTAATACTGTAATAATATAAAAATTTTACTTTAGCGCAAATCAGTAGGAGTTATGTTTTTCAGTATAGGCGGTAGACTGTTCGAGCATCAATATACAAGAAAATCGACATTAAGTCTAAAACTAAGAAAGTGCAATTTTTTTAATTTTTTCAATTATATTAATTTGTTAATACTGTAATAACAATAAAATTTTACTTTAGCGCAAATCAGTAAAAGTTATGTTTTTCAGTATAGGCGGTAGATTGTTCGAGTATTAATATACAAATTAAGAGAAAATCGACTTTGAGTCTAAAACTAAGAAAGTGCAATTGTGTAAATTTTTTCGGTTATATTAATTTGTTAATACTGTAATAATATGAAAATTTTAGAGCAAATCGACTTTGAGCCTTAAACTAAGAAAGCGCAATTGTGTAAATTTTTTCGGTTATAATAATTTGTTAATACTGTAATAACATGAAAATTTTACTTTAGCCCAAATCAGTAAAAGTTATGTTTTTCAGTATAGGCGGTAGACTGTTCGAGCATTAATATACAATTTACAAGAAAATCGACTTTAAGTCTAATACTAAGAAAGTGCTATTTTTTTTAATTTTTTCAATTATAATAATTTGCTAATACTGTAATAACATGAAAATTTTACTTTAGCGCAAATCAGTAAAAGTTATGTTTTTCAGTATAGGCGGTAGATTGTTCAAGCATTAATATACAATTAAAGAGCAAATGAACTTTGAGTTTAAAATTAAGTAAGGGCAATTTTTTAAATTTTTTTTGGTTATATTAATTAGTTAATACTGTAATAATATGAAAATTTTAGAGCAAATCGACTTTGAGCCTTAAACTAAGAAAGCGCAATTGTGTAAATTTTTTCGGTTATAATAATTTGTTAATACTGTAATAACATGAAAATTTTACTTTAGCCCAAATCAGTAAAAGTTATGTTTTTCAGTATAGGCGGTAGACTGTTCGAGCATTAATATACAATTTACAAGAAAATCGACTTTAAGTCTAATACTAAGAAAGTGCTATTTTTTTTAATTTTTTCAATTATAATAATTTGCTAATACTGTAATAACATGAAAATTTTACTTTAGCGCAAATCAGTAAAAGTTATGTTTTTCAGTATAGGCGGTAGATTGTTCAAGCATTAATATACAATTAAAGAGCAAATGAACTTTGAGTTTAAAATTAAGTAAGGGCAATTTTTTAAATTTTTTTTGGTTATAATAATTTGTTAATACTGTAATAACATGAAAATTTTACTTTAGCCCAAATCAGTAAAAGTTATGTTTTTCAGTATAGGCGGTAGACTGTTCGAGCATTAATATACAATTTACAAGAAAATCGACTTTAAGTCTAAAACTAAGAAAGTGCAATTTTTTTAATTTTTTCAATTATATTAATTTGTTAATACTGTAATAACAATAAAATTTTACTTTAGCGCAAATCAGTAAAAGTTATGTTTTTCAGTATAGGCGGTAGATTGTTCGAGTATTAATATACAAATTAAGAGAAAATCGACTTTGAGTCTAAAACTAAGAAAGTGCAATTGTGTAAATTTTTTCGGTTATATTAATTTGTTAATACTGTAATAATATGAAAATTTTAGAGCAAATCGACTTTGAGCCTTAAACTAAGAAAGCGCAATTGTGTAAATTTTTTCGGTTATATTAATTTGTTAATACTGTAATAATATAAAAATTTTACTTTAGCGCAAATCAGTAGGAGTTATGTTTTTCAGTATAGGCGGTAGACTGTTCGAGCATCAATATACAAGAAAATCGACATTAAGTCTAAAACTAAGAAAGTGCAATTTTTTTAATTTTTTCAATTATATTAATTTGTTAATACTGTAATAACAATAAAATTTTACTTTAGCGCAAATCAGTAAAAGTTATGTTTTTCAGTATAGGCGGTAGATTGTTCAAGCATTAATATACAATTAAAGAGCAAATGAACTTTGAGTTTAAAATTAAGTAAGGGCAATTTTTTAAATTTTTTTTGGTTATATTAATTAGTTAATACTGTAATAATATGAAAATTTTAGAGCAAATCGACTTTGAGCCTTAAACTAAGAAAGCGCAATTGTGTAAATTTTTTCGGTTATATTAATTTGTTAATACTGTAAAAATATGAAAATTATAGAGCAAATCGATTTTGAGCCTAAAACTAAGAAAGCGCAATTGTGTAAATATTTTCGGTTATAATAATTTGTTAATACTGTAATAATATGGAAATTTTACTTTAGCGCAAATCAGTAGAAGTTATGTTTTTCAGTATAGGCGGTAGATTGTTCGAGTATTAATATACAAATTAAGAGAAAATCGACTTTGAGTCTAAAACTAAGAAAGTGCAATTGTGTAAATTTTTTCGGTTATATTAATTTGTTAATACTGTAATAATATGAAAATTATAGAGCAAATCGATTTTGAGCCTAAAACTAAGAAAGCGCAATTGTGTAAATTTTTTCGGTTATATTATTTTGTTAATACTGTAATAACATGGAAATTTTACTTTAGCGCAAACCAGTAAAAGTTATGTTTTTCAGTATAAGCGGTACCTTGTTCGAACATTGATATATTGTGCAATTTAAGAGCAAATCGACTTTGAGCCTAAAACTAAGAAAGCGCAATTGTGTAAATTTTTTCGGTTATAATAATTTGTTAATACTGTAATAACATGAAAATTTTACTTTAGCCCAAATCAGTAAAAGTTATATTTTGCAGTACAGGCGGTAGACTGTTCGAGCATTTATATACAATTTACAAGAAAATCGGCTTTAAGCCTAAAACTAAAAAAGCGCCATTTTTTACATTTTTTCAATTATATTAATTTGTTAATACTGTAATAACTTCAAAATTTTACTTTAACCCAAAATAGTAAAAGTGATGTTTTTCAGTATAGGCGGTAGATTGTTCGACTATTAATATACAATTTAAAAGAAAATCGACTTTGAGTCTAAAACTAAGAAAGTGCAATTGTGTAAATTTTTTCGGTTATATTATTTTGTTAATACTGTAATAACATGGAAATTTTACTTTAGCGCAAACCAGTAAAAGTTATGTTTTTCAGTATAAGCGGTACCTTGTTCGAACATTGATATATTGTGCAATTTAAGAGCAAATCGACTTTGAGCCTAAAACTAAGAAAGCGCAATTGTGTAAATTTTTTCGGTTATAATAATTTGTTAATACTGTAATAACATGAAAATTTTACTTTAGCCCAAATCAGTAAAAGTTATGTTTTTCAGTATAGGCGGTAGACTGTTCGAGCATTAATATACAATTTACAAGAAAATCGACTTTAAGTCTAATACTAAGAAAGTGCTATTTTTTTTAATTTTTTCAATTATAATAATTTGTTAATACTGTAATAACATGAAAATTTTACTTTAGCGCAAATCAGTAAAAGTTATGTTTTTCAATATAAGCGGTAGATTGTTCGTCCATTAATATACAATTTACAAAAAAATCGTATTTAAGTCTAAAACTAAGAAAGTGCCATTGTTTAAAATTTTTCGAGTATATTAATTTGTTAATACTGTAATAATATAAAAATTTTACTTTAGCGCAAATCAGTAGGAGTTATGTTTTTCAGTATAGGCGGTAGATTGTTCAAGCATTAATATACAATTAAAGAGCAAATGAACTTAGAGTTTAAAACTAAGTAAGGGCAATTTTTTAAATTTTTTTTGGTTATATTAATTAGTTAATACTGTAATAATATGAAAATTTTAGAGCAAATCGACTTTGAGCCTTAAACTAAGAAAGCGCAATTGTGTAAATTTTTTCGGTTATATTAATTTGTTAATACTGTAAAAATATGAAAATTATAGAGCAAATCGATTTTGAGCCTAAAACTAAGAAAGCGCAATTGTGTAAATATTTTCGGTTATAATAATTTGTTAATACTGTAATAATATGGAAATTTTACTTTAGCGCAAATCAGTAGAAGTTATGTTTTTCAGTATAGGCGGTAGATTGTTCGAGTATTAATATACAAATTAAGAGAAAATCGACTTTGAGTGTAAAACTAAGAAAGTGCAATTGTGTAAATTTTTTCGGTTATATTAATTTGTTAATACTGTAATAATATGAAAATTTTAGAGCAAATCGACTTTGCGCCTTAAACTAAGAAAGCGCAATTGTGTAAACTTTTTCGGTTATATTAATTTGTTAATACTGTAAAAATATGAAAATTATAGAGCAAATCGATTTTGAGCCTAAAACTAAGAAAGCGCAATTGTGTAAATATTTTCGGTTATAATAATTTGTTAATACTGTAATAATATGGAAATTTTACTTTAGCGCAAATCAGTAGAAGTTATGTTTTTCAGTATAGGCGGTAGATTGTTCGAGTATTAATATACAAATTAAGAGAAAATCGACTTTGAGTCTAAAACTAAGAAAGTGCAATTGTGTAAATTTTTTTGGTTATATTAATTTGTTAATACTGTAATAATATGGAAATTTTACTTTAGCGCAAATCAGTAAAAGTTATGTATAATATAAGCGGTAGATTGTTCGTCCATTAATATACAATTTACAAAAAAATCGTATTTAACTCTAAAACTAAGAAAGTGCCATTGTTTAAAATTTTTCGAGTATATTAATTTGTTAATACTGTAATAATATAAAAATTTTACTTTAGCGCAAATCAGTAGGAGTTATGTTTTTCAGTATAGGCGGTAGACTGTTCGAGCATCAATATACAAGAAAATCGACATTAAGTCTAAAACTAAGAAAGTGTCATTTTTTTAATTTTTTCAATTATATTAATTTGTTAATACTGTAATAACAATAAAATTTTACTTTAGCGCAAATCAGTAAAAGTTATGTTTTTCAGTATAGGCGGTAGATTGTTCGAGTATTAATATACAAATTAAGAGAAAATCGACTTTGAGTCTAAAACTAAGAAAGTGCAATTGTGTAAATTTTTTCGGTTATATTAATTTGTTAATACTGTAATAATATGAAAATTTTAGAGCAAATCGACTTTGAGCCTTAAACTAAGAAAGCGCAATTGTGTAAATATTTTCGGTTATAATAATTTGTTAATACTGTAATAATATGGAAATTTTACTTTAGCGCAAATCAGTAGAAGTTATGTTTTTCAGTATAGGCGGTAGATTGTTCGAGTATTAATATACAATTTACAAGAAAATCGTTTTAAGTCTAAAACTAAGAAAGTGCCATTGTGTAAATATTTTCGGTTATATTAGTTTGTTAATACTGTAATAATATGAAAATTATATAGCAAATCGATTTTGAGCCTAAAACTAAGAAAGCGCAATTGTGTAAATTTTTTCGGTTATATTATTTTGTTAATACTGTAATAACATGGAAATTTTACTTTAGCGCAAACCAGTAAAAGTTATGTTTTTCAGTATAAGCGGTACCTTGTTCGAACATTGATATATTGTGCAATTTAAGAGCAAATCGACTTTGAGCCTAAAACTAAGAAAGCGCAATTGTGTAAATTTTTTCGGTTATAATAATTTGTTAATACTGTAATAACATGAAAATTTTACTTTAGCGCAAACCAGTAAAAGTTATGTTTTTCAGTATAAGCGGTACCTTGTTCGAACATTGATATATTGTGCAATTTAAGAGCAAATCGACTTTGAGCCTAAAACTAAGAAAGTGCAATTGTGTAAATATTTTCGGTTATATTAGTTTGTTAATACTGTAATAATATGAAAATTATATAGCAAATCGATTTTGAGCCTAAAACTAAGAAAGCGCAATTGTGTAAATTTTTTCGGTTATATTATTTTGTTAATACTGTAATAACATGGAAATTTTACTTTAGCGCAAACCAGTAAAAGTTATGTTTTTCAGTATAAGCGGTACCTTGTTCGAACATTGATATATTGTGCAATTTAAGAGCAAATCGACTTTGAGCCTAAAACTAAGAAAGCGCAATTGTGTAAATTTTTTCGGTTATAATAATTTGTTAATACTGTAATAACATGAAAATTTTACTTTAGCGCAAACCAGTAAAAGTTATGTTTTTCAGTATAAGCGGTACCTTGTTCGAACATTGATATATTGTGCAATTTAAGAGCAAATCGACTTTGAGCCTAAAACTAAGAAAGCGCAATTGTGTAAATTTTTTCGGTTATAATAATTTGTTAATACTGTAATAACATGAAAATTTTACTTTAGCCCAAATCAGTAAAAGTTATGTTTTGCAGTACAGGCGGTAGACTGTTCGAGCATTTATATACAATTTACAAGAAAATCGGCTTTAAGCCTAAAACTAAAAAAGCGCCATTTTTACATTTTTTCAATTATATTAATTTGTTAATACTGTAATAACTTCAAAATTTTACTTTAACCCAAAATAGTAAAAGTGATGTTTTTCAGTATAGGCGGTAGATTGTTCGACTATTAATATACAATTTAAAAGAAAATCGACTTTGAGTCTAAAACTAAGAAAGTGCAATTGTGTAAATTTTTTCGGTTATATTATTTTGTTAATACTGTAATAACATGGAAATTATATAGCAAATCGATTTTGAGCCTAAAACTAAGAAAGCGCAATTGTGTAAATTTTTTCGGTTATATTATTTTGTTAATACTGTAATAACATGGAAATTTTACTTTAGCGCAAACCAGTAAAAGTTATGTTTTTCAGTATAAGCGGTACCTTGTTCGAACATTGATATATTGTGCAATTTAAGAGCAAATCGACTTTGAGCCTAAAACTAAGAAAGCGCAATTGTGTAAATTTTTTCGGTTATAATAATTTGTTAATACTGTAATAATATGAAAATTATATAGCAAATCGATTTTGAGCCTAAAACTAAGAAAGCGCAATTGTGTAAATTTTTTCGGTTATATTATTTTGTTAATACTGTAATAACATGGAAATTTTACTTTAGCGCAAACCAGTAAAAGTTATGTTTTTCAGTATAAGCGGTACCTTGTTCGAACATTGATATATTGTGCAATTTAAGAGCAAATCGACTTTGAGCCTAAAACTAAGAAAGCGCAATTGTGTAAATTTTTTCGGTTATAATAATTTGTTAATACTGTAATAACATGAAAATTTTACTTTAGCGCAAACCAGTAAAAGTTATGTTTTTCAGTATAAGCGGTACCTTGTTCGAACATTGATATATTGTGCAATTTAAGAGCAAATCGACTTTGAGCCTAAAACTAAGAAAGCGCAATTGTGTAAATTTTTTCGGTTATAATAATTTGTTAATACTGTAATAACATGAAAATTTTACTTTAGCCCAAATCAGTAAAAGTTATGTTTTGCAGTACAGGCGGTAGACTGTTCGAGCATTTATATACAATTTACAAGAAAATCGGCTTTAAGCCTAAAACTAAAAAAGCGCCATTTTTACATTTTTTCAATTATATTAATTTGTTAATACTGTAATAACTTCAAAATTTTACTTTAACCCAAAATAGTAAAAGTGATGTTTTTCAGTATAGGCGGTAGATTGTTCGACTATTAATATACAATTTAAAAGAAAATCGACTTTGAGTCTAAAACTAAGAAAGTGCAATTGTGTAAATTTTTTCGGTTATATTATTTTGTTAATACTGTAATAACATGGAAATTTTACTTTAGCGCAAACCAGTAAAAGTTATGTTTTTCAGTATAAGCGGTACCTTGTTCGAACATTGATATATTGTGCAATTTAAGAGCAAATCGACTTTGAGCCTAAAACTAAGAAAGCGCAATTGTGTAAATTTTTTCGGTTATAATAATTTGTTAATACTGTAATAACATGAAAATTTTACTTTAGCCCAAATCAGTAAAAGTTATGTTTTTCAGTATAGGCGGTAGACTGTTCGAGCATTAATATACAATTTACAAAAAAATCGTATTTAAGTCTAAAACTAAGAAAGTGCCATTGTTTAAAATTTTTCGAGTATATTAATTTGTTAATACTGTAATAATATAAAAATTTTACTTTAGCGCAAATCAGTAGGAGTTATGTTTTTCAGTATAGGCGGTAGATTGTTCGAGTATTAATATACAAATTAAGAGAAAATCGACTTTGAGTCTAAAACTAAGAAAGTGCAATTGTGTAAATATTTTCGGTTATATTAGTTTGTTAATACTGTAATAATATGAAAATTATATAGCAAATCGATTTTGAGCCTAAAACTAAGAAAGCGCAATTGTGTAAATTTTTTCGGTTATATTATTTTGTTAATACTGTAATAACATGGAAATTTTACTTTAGCGCAAACCAGTAAAAGTTATGTTTTTCAGTATAAGCGGTACCTTGTTCGAACATTGATATATTGTGCAATTTAAGAGCAAATCGACTTTGAGCCTAAAACTAAGAAAGCGCAATTGTGTAAATTTTTTCGGTTATAATAATTTGTTAATACTGTAATAACATGAAAATTTTACTTTAGCGCAAACCAGTAAAAGTTATGTTTTTCAGTATAAGCGGTACCTTGTTCGAACATTGATATATTGTGCAATTTAAGAGCAAATCGACTTTGAGCCTAAAACTAAGAAAGCGCAATTGTGTAAATTTTTTCGGTTATAATAATTTGTTAATACTGTAATAACATGAAAATTTTACTTTAGCCCAAATCAGTAAAAGTTATGTTTTGCAGTACAGGCGGTAGACTGTTCGAGCATTTATATACAATTTACAAGAAAATCGGCTTTAAGCCTAAAACTAAAAAAGCGCCATTTTTACATTTTTTCAATTATATTAATTTGTTAATACTGTAATAACTTCAAAATTTTACTTTAACCCAAAATAGTAAAAGTGATGTTTTTCAGTATAGGCGGTAGATTGTTCGACTATTAATATACAATTTAAAAGAAAATCGACTTTGAGTCTAAAACTAAGAAAGTGCAATTGTGTAAATTTTTTCGGTTATATTATTTTGTTAATACTGTAATAACATGGAAATTTTACTTTAGCGCAAACCAGTAAAAGTTATGTTTTTCAGTATAAGCGGTACCTTGTTCGAACATTGATATATTGTGCAATTTAAGAGCAAATCGACTTTGAGCCTAAAACTAAGAAAGCGCAATTGTGTAAATTTTTTCGGTTATAATAATTTGTTAATACTGTAATAACATGAAAATTTTACTTTAGCCCAAATCAGTAAAAGTTATGTTTTTCAGTATAGGCGGTAGACTGTTCGAGCATTAATATACAATTTACAAAAAAATCGTATTTAAGTCTAAAACTAAGAAAGTGCCATTGTTTAAAATTTTTCGAGTATATTAATTTGTTAATACTGTAATAATATAAAAATTTTACTTTAGCGCAAATCAGTAGGAGTTATGTTTTTCAGTATAGGCGGTAGATTGTTCGAGTATTAATATACAAATTAAGAGAAAATCGACTTTGAGTCTAAAACTAAGAAAGTGCAATTGTGTAAATTTTTTCGGTTATATTAATTTGTTAATACTGTAATAATATGAAAATTTTAGAGCAAATCGACTTTGAGCCTTAAACTAAGAAAGCGCAATTGTGTAAATTTTTTCGGTTATATTAATTTGTTAATACTGTAAAAATATGAAAATTATAGAGCAAATCGATTTTGAGCCTAAAACTAAGAAAGCGCAATTGTGTAAATATTTTCGGTTATAATAATTTGTTAATACTGTAATAATATGGAAATTTTACTTTAGCGCAAATCAGTAGAAGTTATGTTTTTCAGTATAGGCGGTAGATTGTTCGAGTATTAATATACAAATTAAGAGAAAATCGACTTTGAGTCTAAAACTAAGAAAGTGCAATTGTGTAAATTTTTTCGGTTATATTAATTTGTTAATACTGTAATAATATGAAAATTATAGAGCAAATCGATTTTGAGCCTAAAACTAAGAAAGTGCAATTGTGTAAATTTTTTCGGTTATATTATTTTGTTAATACTGTAATAACATGGAAATTTTACTTTAGCGCAAACCAGTAAAAGTTATGTTTTTCAGTATAAGCGGTACCTTGTTCGAACATTGATATATTGTGCAATTTAAGAGCAAATCGACTTTGAGCCTGAAATTAAGAAAGCGCAATTGTGTAAATTTTTTCGGTTATAATAATTTGTTAATACTGTAATAACATGAAAATTTTACTTTAGCGCAAACCAGTAAAAGTTATGTTTTTCAGTATAAGCGGTACCTTGTTCGAACATTGATATATTGTGCAATTTAAGAGCAAATCGACTTTGAGCCTAAAACTAAGAAAGCGCAATTGTGTAAATTTTTTCGGTTATAATAATTTGTTAATACTGTAATAACATGAAAATTTTACTTTAGCCCAAATCAGTAAAAGTTATGTTTTGCAGTACAGGCGGTAGACTGTTCGAGCATTTATATACAATTTACAAGAAAATCGGCTTGAAGCCTAAAACTAAAAAAGCGCCATTTTTTACATTTTTTCAATTATATTAATTTGTTAATACTGTAATAACTTCAAAATTTTACTTTAACCCAAAATAGTAAAAGTGATGTTTTTCAGTATAGGCGGTAGATTGTTCGACTATTAATATACAATTTAAAAGAAAATCGACTTTGAGTCTAAAACTAAGAAAGTGCAATTGTGTAAATTTTTTCGGTTATATTATTTTGTTAATACTGTAATAACATGGAAATTTTACTTTAGCGCAAACCAGTAAAAGTTATGTTTTTCAGTATAAGCGGTACCTTGTTCGAACATTGATATATTGTGCAATTTAAGAGCAAATCGACTTTGAGCCTAAAACTAAGAAAGCGCAATTGTGTAAATTTTTTCGGTTATAATAATTTGTTAAAACTGTAATAACATGAAAATTTTACTTTAGCCCAAATCAGTAAAAGTTATGTTTTTCAATATAAGCGGTAGATTGTTCGTCCATTAATATACAATTTACAAAAAAATCGTATTTAAGTCTAAAACTAAGAAAGTGCCATTGTTTAAAATTTTTCGAGTATATTAATTTGTTAATACTGTAATAATATGAAAATTTTAGAGCAAATCGACTTTGAGCCTTAAACTAAGAAAGCGCAATTGTGTAAATTTTTTCGGTTATAATAATTTGTTAATACTGTAATAACATGAAAATTTTACTTTAGCCCAAATCAGTAAAAGTTATGTTTTGCAGTACAGGCGGTAGACTGTTCGAGCATTAATATACAATTTACAAGAAAATCGACTTTAAGTCTAAAACTAAGAAAGTGCTATTTTTTTTAATTTTTTCAATTATAATAATTTGTTAATACTGTAATAACATGAAAATTTTACTTTAGCGCAAATCAGTAAAAGTTATGTTTTTCAATATAAGCGGTAGATTGTTCGTCCATTAATATACAATTTACAAAAAAATCGTATTTAAGTCTAAAACTAAGAAAGTGCCATTGTTTAAAATTTTTCGAGTATATTAATTTGTTAATACTGTAATAATATGAAAATTTTAGAGCAAATCGACTTTGAGCCTTAAACTAAGAAAGCGCAATTGTGTAAATTTTTTCGGTTATATTAATTTGTTAATACTGTAAAAATATGAAAATTATAGAGCAAATCGATTTTGAGCCTAAAACTAAGAAAGCGCAATTGTGTAAATATTTTCGGTTATAATAATTTGTTAATACTGTAATAATATGGAAATTTTACTTTAGCGCAAATCAGTAGAAGTTATGTTTTTCAGTATAGGCGGTAGATTGTTCGAGTATTAATATAAAAATTAAGAGAAAATCGACTTTGATTTTAAAACTAAGAAAGTGCAATTGTGTAAATTTTTTCTGTTATATTAATTTGTTAATACTGTAATAATATGAAAATTTTAGAGCAAATCGACTTTGAGCCTTAAACTAAGAAAGCGCAATTGTGTAAATTTTTTCGGTTATATTAATTTGTTAATACTGTAAAAATATGAAAATTATAGAGCAAATCGATTTTGAGCCTAAAACTAAGAAAGCGCAATTGTGTAAATATTTTCGGTTATAATAATTTGTTAATACTGTAATAATATGGAAATTTTACTTTAGCGCAAATCAGTAGAAGTTATGTTTTTCAGTATAGGCGGTAGATTGTTCGAGTATTAATATACAAATTAAGAGAAAATCGACTTTGAGTCTAAAACTAAGAAAGTGCAATTGTGTAAATTTTTTTGGTTATATTAATTTGTTAATACTGTAATAATATGGAAATTTTACTTTAGCGCAAATCAGTAAAAGTTATGTATAATATAAGCGGTAGATTGTTCGTCCATTAATATACAATTTACAAAAAAATCGTATTTAACTCTAAAACTAAGAAAGTGCCATTGTTTAAAATTTTTCGAGTATAGCAAATCGACTTTGAGCCTTAAACTAAGAAAGCGCAATTGTGTAAATTTTTTCGGTTATATTAATTTGTTAATACTGTAAAAATATGAAAATTATAGAGCAAATCGATTTTGAGCCTAAAACTAAGAAAGCGCAATTGTGTAAATATTTTCGGTTATAATAATTTGTTAATACTGTAATAATATGGAAATTTTACTTTAGCGCAAATCAGTAGAAGTTATGTTTTTCAGTATAGGCGGTAGATTGTTCGAGTATTAATATACAAATTAAGAGAAAATCGACTTTGAGTCTAAAACTAAGAAAGTGCAATTGTGTAAATTTTTTTGGTTATATTAATTTGTTAATACTGTAATAATATAAAAATTTTACTTTAGCGCAAATCAGTAGGAGTTATGTTTTTCAGTATAGGCGGTAGATTGTTCAAGCATTAATATACAATTAAAGAGCAAATGGACTTTGAGTTTAAAACTAAGTAAGGGCAATTTTTTAAATTTTTTTTGGTTATATTAATTAGTTAATCCTGTAATAATATGAAAATTTTAGAGCAAATCGACTTTGAGCCTTAAACTAAGACAGCGCAATTGTGTAAATTTTTTCGGTTATATTATTTTGTTAATACTGTAATAACATGGAAATTTTACTTTAGCGCAAACCAGTAAAAGTTATGTTTTTCAGTATAAGCGGTACCTTGTTCGAACATTGATATATTGTGCAATTTAAGAGCAAATCGACTTTGAGAATAAAACTAAGAAAGCGCAATTGTGTAAATTTTTTCGGTTATAATAATTTGTTAATACTGTAATAACATGAAAATTTTACTTTAGCCCAAATCAGTAAAAGTTATGTTTTTCAATATAAGCGGTAGATTGTTCGTCCATTAATATACAATTTACAAAAAAATCGTATTTAAGTCTAAAACTAAGAAAGTGCCATTGTTTAAAATTTTTCGAGTATATTAATTTGTTAATACTGTAATAATATAAAAATTTTACTTTAGCGCAAATCAGTAGGAGTTATGTTTTTCAGTATAGGCGGTAGATTGTTCAAGCATTAATATACAATTAAAGAGCAAATGGACTTTGAGTTTAAAACTAAGTAAGGGCAATTTTTTAAATTTTTTTTGGTTATATTAATTAGTTAATACTGTAATAATATGAAAATTTTAGAGCAAATCGACTTTGAGCCTTAAACTAAGAAAGCGCAATTGTGTAAATTTTTTCGGTTATATTAATTTGTTAATACTGTAATAATATAAAAATTTTACTTTAGCGCAAATCAGTAGGAGTTATGTTTTTCAGTATAGGCGGTAGATTGTTCAAGCATTAATATACAATTAAAGAGCAAATGGACTTTGAGTTTAAAACTAAGTAAGGGCAATTTTTTAAATTTTTTTTGGTTATATTAATTAGTTAATACTGTAATAATATGAAAATTTTAGAGCAAATCGACTTTGAGCCTTAAACTAAGAAAGCGCAATTGTGTAAATTTTTTCGGTTATATTAATTTGTTAATTCTGTAAAAATATGAAAATTATAGAGCAAATCGATTTTGAGCCTAAAACTAAGAAAGCGCAATTGTGTAAATATTTTCGGTTATAATAATTTGTTAATACTGTAATAATATGGAAATTTTACTTTAGCGCAAATCAGTAGAAGTTATGTTTTTCAGTATAGGCGGTAGATTGTTCGAGCATTAATATACAATTTACAAGAAAATCGACTTTAAGTCTAAAACTAAGAAAGTGCTATTTTTTTTTAATTTTTTCAATTATAATAATTTGTTAATACTGTAATAACATGAAAATTTTACTTTAGCGCAAATCAGTAAAAGTTATGTGTTTCAATATAAGCGGTAGATTGTTCGTCCATTAATATACAATTTACAAAAAAATCGTATTTAAGTCTAAAACTAAGAAAGTGCCATTGTTTAAAATTTTTCGAGTATATTAATTTGTTAATACTGTAATAATATAAAAATTTTACTTTAGCGCAAATCAGTAGGAGTTATGTTTTTCAGTATAGGCGGTAGATTGTTCAAGCATTAATATACAATTAAAGAGCAAATGGACTTTGAGTTTAAAACTAAGTAAGGGCAATTTTTTAAATTTTTTTTGGTTATATTAATTAGTTAATACTGTAATAATATGAAAATTTTAGAGCAAATCGACTTTGAGCCTTAAACTAAGAAAGCGCAATTGTGTAAATTTTTTCGGTTATATTAATTTGTTAATTCTGTAAAAATATGAAAATTATAGAGCAAATCGATTTTGAGCCTAAAACTAAGAAAGCGCAATTGTGTAAATATTTTCGGTTATAATAATTTGTTAATACTGTAATAATATGGAAATTTTACTTTAGCGCAAATCAGTAGAAGTTATGTTTTTCAGTATAGGCGGTAGATTGTTCGAGTATTAATATACAAATTAAGAGAAAATCGACTTTGAGTGTAAAACTAAGAAAGTGCAATTGTGTAAATTTTTTCGGTTATATTAATTTGTTAATACTGTAAAAATATGAAAATTATAGAGCAAATCGATTTTGAGCCTAAAACTAAGAAAGCGCAATTGTGTAAATATTTTCGGTTATAATAATTTGTTAATACTGTAATAATATGGAAATTTTACTTTAGCGCAAATCAGTAGAAGTTATGTTTTTCAGTATAGGCGGTAGATTGTTCGAGTATTAATATACAAATTAAGAGAAAATCGACTTTGAGTGTAAAACTAAGAAAGTGCAATTGTGTAAATTTTTTCGGTTATATTAATTTGTTAATACTGTAAAAATATGAAAATTATAGAGCAAATCGATTTTGAGCCTAAAACTAAGAAAGCGCAATTGTGTAAATATTTTCGGTTATAATAATTTGTTAATACTGTAATAATATGGAAATTTTACTTTAGCGCAAATCAGTAAAAGTTATGTATAATATAAGCGGTAGATTGTTCGTCCATTAATATACAATTTACAAAAAAATCGTATTTAACTCTAAAACTAAGAAAGTGCCATTGTTTAAAATTTTTCGAGTATATTAATTTGTTAATACTGTAATAATATAAAAATTTTACTTTAGCGCAAATCAGTAGGAGTTATGTTTTTCAGTATAGGCGGTAGATTGTTCAAGCATTAATATACAATTAAAGAGCAAATGGACTTTGAGTTTAAAACTAAGTAAGGGCAATTTTTTAAATTTTTTTTGGTTATATTAATTAGTTAATCCTGTAATAATATGAAAATTTTAGAGCAAATCGACTTTGAGCCTTAAACTAAGACAGCGCAATTGTGTAAATTTTTTCGGTTATATTATTTTGTTAATACTGTAATAACATGGAAATTTTACTTTAGCGCAAACCAGTAAAAGTTATGTTTTTCAGTATAAGCGGTACCTTGTTCGAACATTGATATATTGTGCAATTTAAGAGCAAATCGACTTTGAGAATAAAACTAAGAAAGCGCAATTGTGTAAATTTTTTCGGTTATAATAATTTGTTAATACTGTAATAACATGAAAATTTTACTTTAGCCCAAATCAGTAAAAGTTATGTTTTTCAGTATAGGCGGTAGACTGTTCGAGCATTAATATACAATTTACAAGAAAATCGACTTTAAGTCTAAAACTAAGAAAGTGCTATTTTTTTTTAATTTTTTCAATTATAATAATTTGTTAATACTGTAATAACATGAAAATTTTACTTTAGCGCAAATCAGTAAAAGTTATGTGTTTCAATATAAGCGGTAGATTGTTCGTCCATTAATATACAATTTACAAAAAAATCGTATTTAAGTCTAAAACTAAGAAAGTGCCATTGTTTAAAATTTTTCGAGTATATTAATTTGTTAATACTGTAATAATATAAAAATTTTACTTTAGCGCAAATCAGTAGGAGTTATGTTTTTCAGTATAGGTGGTAGATTGTTCAAGCATTAATATACAATTAAAGAGCAAATGGACTTTGAGTTTAAAACTAAGTAAGGGCAATTTTTTAAATTTTTTTTGGTTATATTAATTAGTTAATACTGTAATAATATGAAAATTTTAGAGCAAATCGACTTTGAGCCTTAAACTAAGAAAGCGCAATTGTGTAAATTTTTTCGGTTATATTAATTTGTTAATTCTGTAAAAATATGAAAATTATAGAGCAAATCGATTTTGAGCCTAAAACTAAGAAAGCGCAATTGTGTAAATATTTTCGGTTATAATAATTTGTTAATACTGTAATAATATGGAAATTTTACTTTAGCGCAAATCAGTAGAAGTTATGTTTTTCAGTATAGGCGGTAGATTGTTCGAGTGTTAATATACAAATTAAGAGAAAATCGACTTTGAGTGTAAAACTAAGAAAGTGCAATTGTGTAAATTTTTTCGGTTATATTAATTTGTTAATACTGTAAAAATATGAAAATTATAGAGCAAATCGATTTTGAGCCTAAAACTAAGAAAGCGCAATTGTGTAAATATTTTCGGTTATAATAATTTGTTAATACTGTAATAATATGGAAATTTTACTTTAGCGCAAATCAGTAGAAGTTATGTTTTTCAGTATAGGCGGTAGATTGTTCGAGTATTAATATACAAATTAAGAGAAAATCGACTTTGAGTCTAAAACTAAGAAAGTGCAATTGTGTAAATTTTTTTGGTTATATTAATTTGTTAATACTGTAATAATATGGAAATTTTACTTTAGCGCAAATCAGTAAAAGTTATGTATAATATAAGCGGTAGATTGTTCGTCCATTAATATACAATTTACAAAAAAATCGTATTTAACTCTAAAACTAAGAAAGTGCCATTGTTTAAAATTTTTCGAGTATATTAATTTGTTAATACTGTAATAATATAAAAATTTTACTTTAGCGCAAATCAGTAGGAGTTATGTTTTTCAGTATAGGCGGTAGATTGTTCAAGCATTAATATACAATTAAAGAGCAAATGGACTTTGAGTTTAAAACTAAGTAAGGGCAATTTTTTAAATTTTTTTTGGTTATATTAATTAGTTAATCCTGTAATAATATGAAAATTTTAGAGCAAATCGACTTTGAGCCTTAAACTAAGACAGCGCAATTGTGTAAATTTTTTCGGTTATATTATTTTGTTAATACTGTAATAACATGGAAATTTTACTTTAGCGCAAACCAGTAAAAGTTATGTTTTTCAGTATAAGCGGTACCTTGTTCGAACATTGATATATTGTGCAATTTAAGAGCAAATCGACTTTGAGAATAAAACTAAGAAAGCGCAATTGTGTAAATTTTTTCGGTTATAATAATTTGTTAATACTGTAATAACATGAAAATTTTACTTTAGCCCAAATCAGTAAAAGTTATGTTTTTCAGTATAGGCGGTAGACTGTTCGAGCATTAATATACAATTTACAAGAAAATCGACTTTAAGTCTAAAACTAAGAAAGTGCTATTTTTTTTTAATTTTTTCAATTATAATAATTTGTTAATACTGTAATAACATGAAAATTTTACTTTAGCGCAAATCAGTAAAAGTTATGTGTTTCAATATAAGCGGTAGATTGTTCGTCCATTAATATACAATTTACAAAAAAATCGTATTTAAGTCTAAAACTAAGAAAGTGCCATTGTTTAAAATTTTTCGAGTATATTAATTTGTTAATACTGTAATAATATAAAAATTTTACTTTAGCGCAAATCAGTAGGAGTTATGTTTTTCAGTATAGGCGGTAGATTGTTCAAGCATTAATATACAATTAAAGAGCAAATGGACTTTGAGTTTAAAATTAAGTAAGGGCAATTTTTTAAATTTTTTTGGTTATATTAATTAGTTAATACTGTAATAATATGAAAATTTTAGAGCAAATCGACTTTGAGCCTTAAACTAAGAAAGCGCAATTGTGTAAATTTTTTCGGTTATATTAATTTGTTAATACTGTAAAAATATGAAAATTATAGAGCAAATCGATTTTGAGCCTAAAACTAAGAAAGCGCAATTGTGTAAATATTTTCGGTTATAATAATTTGTTAATACTGTAATAATATGGAAATTTTACTTTAGCGCAAATCAGTAGAAGTTATGTTTTTCAGTATAGGCGGTAGATTGTTCGAGTATTAATATACAAATTAAGAGAAAATCGACTTTGAGTGTAAAACTAAGAAAGTGCAATTGTGTAAATTTTTTCGGTTATATTAATTTGTTAATACTGTAATAATATGAAAATTTTAGAGCAAATCGACTTTCAGCCTTAAACTAAGAAAGCGCAATTGTGTAAATTTTTTCGGTTATATTAATTTGTTAATACTGTAAAAATATGAAAATTATAGAGCAAATCGATTTTGAGCCTAAAACTAAGAAAGCGCAATTGTGTAAATATTTTCGGTTATAATAATTTGTTAATACTGTAATAATATGGAAATTTTACTTTAGCGCAAATCAGTAGAAGTTATGTTTTTCAGTATAGGCGGTAGATTGTTCGAGTATTAATATACAAATTAAGAGAAAATCGACTTTGAGTCTAAAACTAAGAAAGTGCAATTGTGTAAATTTTTTTGGTTATATTAATTTGCTAATACTGTAATAATATGGAAATTTTACTTTAGCGCAAGTCAGTAAAAGTTATGTATAATATAAGCGGTAGATTGTTCGTCCATTAATATACAATTTACAAAAAAATCGTATTTAACTCTAAAACTAAGAAAGTGCCATTGTTTAAAATTTTTCGAGTATATTAACTTGTTAATACTGTAATAATATAAAAATGTTACTTTAGCGCAAATCAGTAGGAGTTATGATTTTCAGTATAGGCGGTAGACTGTTCGAGCATCAATATACAAGAAAATCGACATTAAGTCTAAAACTAAGAAAGTGCCATTTTTTTAATTTTTTCAATTATATTAATTTGTTAATACTGTAATAACAATAAAATTTTACTTTAGCGCAAATCTGTAAAAGTTATGTTTTTCAGTATAGGCGGTAGATTGTTCGAGTATTAATATACAAATTAAGAGAAAATCGACTTTGAGTCTAAAACTAAGAAAGTGCAATTGTGTAAATTTTTTCGGTTATATTAATTTGTTAATACTGTAATAATATGAAAATTTTAGAGCAAATCGACTTTGAGCCTTAAACTAAGAAAGCGCAATTGTGTAAACTTTTTCGGTTATATTAATTTGTTAATACTGTAAAAATATGAAAATTATAGAGCAAATCGATTTTGAGCCTAAAACTAAGAAAGCGCAATTGTGTAAATATTTTCGGTTATAATAATTTGTTAATACTGTAATAATATGGAAATTTTACTTTAGCGCAAATCAGTAGAAGTTATGTTTTTCAGTATAGGCGGTAGATTGTTCGAGTATTAATATACAAATTAAGAGAAAATCGACTTTGAGTCTAAAACTAAGAAAGTGCAATTGTGTAAATTTTTTCGGTTATATTAATTTGTTAATACTGTAATAATATGAAAATTATAGAGCAAATCGATTTGGAGCCTAAAACTAAGAAAGCGCAATTGTGTAAATTTTTTCGGTTATATTAATTTGTTAATACTGTAATAATATGAAAATTATAGAGCAAATCGATTGTGAGCCTAAAACTAAGAAAGCGCAATTGTGTAAATTTTTTCGGTTATATTATTTTGTTAATACTGTAATAACATGGAAATTTTACTTTAGCGCAAACCAGTAAAAGTTATGTTTTTCAGTATAAGCGGTACCTTGTTCGAACATTGATATATTGTGCAATTTAAGAGCAAATCGACTTTGAGCCTAAAACTAAGAAAGCGCAATTGTGTAAATTTTTTCGGTTATAATAATTTGTTAATACTGTAATAACATGAAAATTTTACTTTAGCCCAAATCAGTAAAAGTTATGTTTTTCAGTATAGGCGGTAGACTGTTCGAGCATTAATATAAAAATTAAGAGAAAATCGACTTTGAGTCTAAAACTAAGAAAGTGCAATTGTGTAAATTTTTTTGGTTATATTAATTTGTTAATACTGTAATAATATGGAAATTTTACTTTAGCGCAAATCAGTAAAAGTTATGTATAATATAAGCGGTAGATTGTTCGTCCATTAATATACAATTTACAAAAAAATCGTATTTAACTCTAAAACTAAGAAAGTGCCATTGTTTAAAATTTTTCGAGTATATTAATTTGTTAATACTGTAATAATATAAAAATTTTACTTTAGCGCAAATCAGTAGGAGTTATGTTTTTCAGTATAGGCGGTAGATTGTTCAAGCATTAATATACAATTAAAGAGCAAATGGACTTTGAGTTTAAAACTAAGTAAGGGCAATTTTTTAAATTTTTTTTGGTTATATTAATTAGTTAATACTGTAATAATATGAAAATTTTAGAGCAAATCGACTTTGAGCCTTAAACTAAGAAAGCGCAATTGTGTAAATTTTTTCGGTTATATTAATTTGTTAATACTGTAAAAATATGAAAATTATAGAGCAAATCGATTTTGAGCCTAAACCTAAGAAAGCGCAATTGTGTAAATATTTTCGGTTATAATAATTTGTTAATACTGTAATAATATGGAAATTTTACTTTAGCGCAAATCAGTAGAAGTTATGTTTTTCAGTATAGGCGGTAGATTGTTCGAGTATTAATATACAAATTAAGAGAAAATCGACTTTGAGTGTAAAACTAAGAAAGTGCAATTGTGTAAATTTTTTCGGTTATATTAATTTGTTAATACTGTAAAAATATGAAAATTATAGAGCAAATCGATTTTGAGCCTAAAACTAAGAAAGCGCAATTGTGTAAATATTTTCGGTTATAATAATTTGTTAATACTGTAATAATATGGAAATTTTACTTTAGCGCAAATCAGTAGAAGTTATGTTTTTCAGTATAGGCGGTAGATTGTTCGAGTATTAATATACAAATTAAGAGAAAATCGACTTTGAGTCTAAAACTAAGAAAGTGCAATTGTGTAAATTTTTTTGGTTATATTAATTTGTTAATACTGTAATAATATGGAAATTTTACTTTAGCGCAAATCAGTAAAAGTTATGTATAATATAAGCGGTAGATTGTTCGTCCATTAATATACAATTTACAAAAAAATCGTATTTATCTCTAAAACTAAGAAAGTGCCATTGTTTAAAATTTTTCGAGTATATTAATTTGTTAATACTGTAATAATATAAAAATTTTATTTTAGCGCAAATCAGTAGGAGTTATGTTTTTCAGTATAGGCGGTAGATTGTTCAAGCATTAATATACAATTAAAGAGCAAATGGACTTTGAGTTTAAAACTAAGTAAGGGCAATTTTTTAAATTTTTTTTGGTTATATTAATTAGTTAATCCTGTAATAATATGAAAATTTTAGAGCAAATCGACTTTGAGCCTTAAACTAAGACAGCGCAATTGTGTAAATTTTTTCGGTTATATTATTTTGTTAATACTGTAATAACATGGAAATTTTACTTTAGCGCAAACCAGTAAAAGTTATGTTTTTCAGTATAAGCGGTACCTTGTTCGAACATTGATATATTGTGCAATTTAAGAGCAAATCGACTTTGAGAATAAAACTAAGAAAGCGCAATTGTGTATATTTTTTCGGTTATAATAATTTGTTAATACTGTAATAACAGGAAAATTTTACTTTAGCCCAAATCAGTAAAAGTTATGTTTTTCAGTATAGGCGGTAGACTGTTCGAGCATTAATATACAATTTACAAGAAAATCGACTTTAAGTCTAAAACTAAGAAAGTGCTATTTTTTTTTAATTTTTTCAATTATAATAATTTGTTAATACTGTAATAACATGAAAATTTTACTTTAGCGCAAATCAGTAAAAGTTATGTGTTTCAATATAAGCGGTAGATTGTTCGTCCATTAATATACAATTTACAAAAAAATCGTATTTAAGTCTAAAACTAAGAAAGTGCCATTGTTTAAAATTTTTCGAGTATATTAATTTGTTAATACTGTAATAATATAAAAATTTTACTTTAGCGCAAATCAGTAGGAGTTATGTTTTTCAGTATAGGCGGTAGATTGTTCAAGCATTAATATACAATTAAAGAGCAAATGGACTTTGAGTTTAAAACTAAGTAAGGGCAATTTTTTAAATTTTTTTTGGTTATATTAATTAGTTAATACTGTAATAATATGAAAATTTTAGAGCAAATCGACTTTGAGCCTTAAACTAAGAAAGCGCAATTGTGTAAATTTTTTCGGTTATATTAATTTGTTAATACTGTAAAAATATGAAAATTATAGAGCAAATCGATTTTGAGCCTAAAACTAAGAAAGCGCAATTGTGTAAATATTTTCGGTTATAATAATTTGTTAATACTGTAATAATATGGAAATTTTACTTTAGCGCAAATCAGTAGAAGTTATGTTTTTCAGTATAGGCGGTAGATTGTTCGAGTATTAATATACAAATTAAGAGAAAATCGACTTTGAGTGTAAAACTAAGAAAGTGCAATTGTGTAAATTTTTTCGGTTATATTAATTTGTTAATACTGTAATAATATGAAAATTTTAGAGCAAATCGACTTTCAGCCTTAAACTAAGAAAGCGCAATTGTGTAAATTTTTTCGGTTATATTAATTTGTTAATACTGTAAAAATATGAAAATTATAGAGCAAATCGATTTTGAGCCTAAAACTAAGAAAGCGCAATTGTGTAAATATTTTCGGTTATAATAATTTGTTAATACTGTAATAATATGGAAATTTTACTTTAGCGCAAATCAGTAGAAGTTATGTTTTTCAGTATAGGCGGTAGATTGTTCGAGTATTAATATACAAATTAAGAGAAAATCGACTTTGAGTCTAAAACTAAGAAAGTGCAATTGTGTAAATTTTTTTGGTTATATTAATTTGCTAATACTGTAATAATATGGAAATTTTACTTTAGCGCAAGTCAGTAAAAGTTATGTATAATATAAGCGGTAGATTGTTCGTCCATTAATATACAATTTACAAAAAAATCGTATTTAACTCTAAAACTAAGAAAGTGCCATTGTTTAAAATTTTTCGAGTATATTAACTTGTTAATACTGTAATAATATAAAAATTTTACTTTAGCGCAAATCAGTAGGAGTTATGATTTTCAGTATAGGCGGTAGACTGTTCGAGCATCAATATACAAGAAAATCGACATTAAGTCTAAAACTAAGAAAGTGCCATTTTTTTAATTTTTTCAATTATATTAATTTGTTAATACTGTAATAACAATAAAATTTTACTTTAGCGCAAATCTGTAAAAGTTATGTTTTTCAGTATAGGCGGTAGATTGTTCGAGTATTAATATACAAATTAAGAGAAAATCGACTTTGAGTCTAAAACTAAGAAAGTGCAATTGTGTAAATTTTTTCGGTTATATTAATTTGTTAATACTGTAATAATATGAAAATTTTAGAGCAAATCGACTTTGAGCCTTAAACTAAGAAAGCGCAATTGTGTAAACTTTTTCGAATATATTAATTTGATAATACTGTAAAAATATGAAAATTATAGAGCAAATCGATTTTGAGCCTAAAACTAAGAAAGCGCAATTGTGTAAATATTTTCGGTTATAATAATTTGTTAATACTGTAATAATATGGAAATTTTACTTTAGCGCAAATCAGTAAAAGTTATGTATAATATAAGCGGTAGATTGTTCGTCCATTAATATACAATTTACAAAAAAATCGTATTTAACTCTAAAACTAAGAAAGTGCCATTGTTTAAAATTTTTCGAGTATATTAATTTGTTAATACTGTAATAATATAAAAATTTTACTTTAGCGCAAATCAGTAGGAGTTATGTTTTTCAGTATAGGCGGTAGATTGTTCAAGCATTAATATACAATTAAAGAGCAAATGGACTTTGAGTTTAAAACTAAGTAAGGGCAATTTTTTAAATTTTTTTTGGTTATATTAATTAGTTAATACTGTAATAATATGAAAATTTTAGAGCAAATCGACTTTGAGCCTTAAACTAAGACAGCGCAATTGTGTAAATTTTTTCGGTTATATTATTTGGTTAATACTGTAATAACATGGAAATTTTACTTTAGCGCAAACCAGTAAAAGTTATGTTTTTTAGTATAAGCGGTACCTTGTTCGAACATTGATATATTGTGCAATTTAAGAGCAAATCGACTTTGAGCCTAAAACTAAGAAAGCGCAATTGTGTAAATTTTTTCGGTTATAATAATTTGTTAATACTGTAATAACATGAAAATTTTACTTTAGCCCAAATCAGTAAAAGTTATGTTTTTCAGTATAGGCGGTAGACTGTTCGAGCATTAATATACAATTTACAAGAAAATCGACTTTAAGTCTAAAACTAAGAAAGTGCTATTTTTTTTTAATTTTTTCAATTATAATAATTTGTTAATACTGTAATAACATGAAAATTTTACTTTAGCGCAAATCAGTAAAAGTTATGTGTTTCAATATAAGCGGTAGATTGTTCGTCCATTAATATACAATTTACAAAAAAATCGTATTTAAGTCTAAAACTAAGAAAGTGCCATTGTTTAAAATTTTTCGAGTATATTAATTTGTTAATACTGTAATAATATAAAAATTTTACTTTAGCGCAAATCAGTAGGAGTTATGTTTTTCAGTATAGGCGGTAGATTGTTCAAGCATTAATAAACAATTAAAGAGCAAATGGACTTTGAGTTTAAAACTAAGTAAGGGCAATTTTTTAAATTTTTTTTGGTTATATTAATTAGTTAATACTGTAATAATATGAAAATTTTAGAGCAAATCAACTTTGAGCCTTAAACTAAGAAAGCGCAATTGTGTAAATTTTTTCGGTTATATTAATTTGTTAATACTGTAAAAATATGAAAATTATAGAGCAAATCGATCTTGAGCCTAAAACTAAGAAAGCGCAATTGTGTAAATATTTTCGGTTATAATAATTTGTTAATACTGTAATAATATGGAAATTTTACTTTAGCGCAAATCAGTAGAAGTTACGTTTTTCAGTATAGGCGGTAAATTGTTCGAGTATTAATATACAAATTAAGAGAAAATCGACTTTGAGTGTAAAACTAAGAAAGTGCAATTGTGTAAATTTTTTCGGTTATATTAATTTGTTAATACTGTAATAATATGAAAATTTTAGAGCAAATCGACTTTGAGCCTTAAACTAAGAAAGCGCAATTGTGTAAATTTTTTCGGTTATATTAATTTGTTAATACTGTAAAAATATGAAAATTATAGAGCAAATCGATTTTGAGCCTAAAACTAAGAAAGCGCAATTGTGTAAATATTTTCGGTTATAATAATTTGTTAATACTGTAATAATATGGAAATTTTACTTTAGCGCAAATCAGTAGAAGTTATGTTTTTCAGTATAGGCGGTAGATTGTTCGAGTATTAATATACAAATTAAGAGAAAATCGACTTTGAGTCTAAAACTAAGAAAGTGCAATTGTGTAAATTTTTTTGGTTATATTAATTTGTTAATACTGTAATAATATGGAAATTTTACTTTAGCGCAAATCAGTAGAAGTTATGTTTTTCAGTATAGGCGGTAGATTGTTCGAGTATTAATATACAAATTAAGAGAAAATCGACTTTGAGTCTAAAACTAAGAAAGTGCAATTGTGTAAATTTTTTTGGTTATATTAATTTGTTAATACTTGAATAATATGGAAATTTTACTTTAGCGCAAATCAGTAAAAGTTATGTATAATATAAGCGGTAGATTGTTCGTCCATTAATATACAATTTACAAAAAAATCGTATTTAACTCTAAAACTAAGAAAGTGCCATTGTTTAAAATTTTTCGAGTATATTAATTTGTTAATACTGTAATAATATAAAAATTTTACTTTAGCGCAAATCAGTAGGAGTTATGTTTTTCAGTATAGGCGGTAGACTGTTCGAGCATCAATATACAAGAAGATCGACATTAAGTCTAAAACTAAGAAAGTGCCATTTTTTTAATTTTTTCAATTATATTAATTTGTTAATACTGTAATAACAATAAAATTTTACTTTAGCGCAAATCAGTAAAAGTTATGTTTTTCAGTATAGGCGGTAGATTGTTCGAGTATTAATATACAAATTAAGAGAAAATCGACTTTGAGTCTAAAACTAAGAAAGTGCAATTGTGTAAATTTTTTCGGTTATATTAATTTGTTAATACTGTAATAATATGAAAATTATAGAGCAAATCGATTTTGAGCCTAAAACTAAGAAAGCGCAATTGTGTAAATTTTTTCGGTTATATTATTTTGTTAATACTGTAATAACATGGAAATTTTACTTTAGCGCAAACCAGTAAAAGTTATGTTTTTCAGTATAAGCGGTACCTTGTTCGAACATTGATATATTGTGCAATTTAAGAGCAAATCGACTTTGAGCCTAAAACTAAGAAAGCGCAATTGTGTAAATTTTTTCGGTTATAATAATTTGTTAATACTGTAATAACAATAAAATTTTACTTTAGCGCAAATCAGTAAAAGTTATGTTTTTCAGTATAGGCGGTAGATTGTTCGAACATTGATATATTGTGCAATTTAAGAGCAAATCGACTTTGAGCCTAAAACTAAGAAAGCGCAATTGTGTAAATTTTTTCGGTTATAATAATTTGTTAATACTGTAATAACATGAAAATTTTACTTTAGCCCAAATCAGTAAAAGTTATGTTTTTCAGTATAGGCGGTAGACTGTTCGAGCATTAATATACAATTTACAAGAAAATCGACTTTAAGTCTAATACTAAGAAAGTGCTATTTTTTTTAATTTTTTCAATTATAATAATTTGTTAATACTGTAATAACATGAAAATTTTACTTTAGCGCAAATCAGTAAAAGTTATGTTTTTCAATATAAGCGGTAGATTGTTCGTCCATTAATATACAATTTACAAAAAAATCGTATTTAAGTCTAAAACTAAGAAAGTGCCATTGTTTAAAATTTTTCGAGTATATTAATTTGTTAATACTGTAATAATATAAAAATTTTACTTTAGCGCAAATCAGTAGGAGTTATGTTTTTCAGTATAGGCGGTAGATTGTTCGAGTATTAATATACAAATTAAGAGAAAATCGACTTTGAGTCTAAAACTAAGAAAGTGCAATTGCGTAAATTTTTTTGGTTATACTAATTTGTTAATACTGTAATAATATGGAAATTTTACTTTAGCGCAAATCAGTAAAAGTTATGTATAATATAAGCGGTAGATTGTTCGTCCATTAATATACAATTTACAAAAAAATCGTATTTAACTCTAAAACTAAGAAAGTGCCATTGTTTAAAATTTTTCGAGTATATTAATTTGTTAATACTGTAATAATATAAAAATTTTACTTTAGCGCAAATCAGTAGGAGTTATGTTTTTCAGTATAGGCGGTAGACTGTTCGAGCATCAATATACAAGAAAATCGACATTAAGTCTAAAACTAAGAAAGTGCAATTTTTTTAATTTTTTCAATTATATTAATTTGTTAATACTGTAATAACAATAAAATTTTACTTTAGCGCAAATCAGTAAAAGTTATGTTTTTCAGTATAGGCGGTAGATTGTTCGAGTATTAATATACAAATTAAGAGAAAATCGACTTTGAGTCTAAAACTAAGAAAGTGCAATTGTGTAAATTTTTTCGGTTATATTAATTTGTTAATACTGTAATAATATGAAAATTTTAGAGCAAATCGACTTTGAGCCTTAAACTAAGAAAGCGCAATTGTGTAAATTTTTTCGGTTATAATAATTTGTTAATACTGTAATAACATGAAAATTTTACTTTAGCCCAAATCAGTAAAAGTTATGTTTTTCAGTATAGGCGGTAGACTGTTCGAGCATTAATATACAATTTACAAGAAAATCGACTTTAAGTCTAATACTAAGAAAGTGCTATTTTTTTTAATTTTTTCAATTATAATAATTTGCTAATATTGTAATAACATGAAAATTTTACTTTAGCGCAAATCAGTAAAAGTTATGTTTTTCAGTATAGGCGGTAGATTGTTCAAGCATTAATATACAATTAAAGAGCAAATGAACTTTGAGTTTAAAATTAAGTAAGGGCAATTTTTTAAATTTTTTTTGGTTATATTAATTAGTTAATACTGTAATAATATGAAAATTTTAGAGCAAATCGACTTTGAGCCTTAAACTAAGAAAGCGCAATTGTGTAAATTTTTTCGGTTATAATAATTTGTTAATACTGTAATAACATGAAAATTTTACTTTAGCCCAAATCAGTAAAAGTTATGTTTTTCAGTATAGGCGGTAGACTGTTCGAGCATTAATATACAATTTACAAGAAAATCGACTTTAAGTCTAATACTAAGAAAGTGCTATTTTTTTTAATTTTTTCAATTATAATAATTTGCTAATACTGTAATAACATGAAAATTTTACTTTAGCGCAAATCAGTAAAAGTTATGTTTTTCAGTATAGGCGGTAGATTGTTCAAGCATTAATATACAATTAAAGAGCAAATGAACTTTGAGTTTAAAATTAAGTAAGGGCAATTTTTTAAATTTTTTTTGGTTATAATAATTTGTTAATACTGTAATAACATGAAAATTTTACTTTAGCCCAAATCAGTAAAAGTTATGTTTTTCAGTATAGGCGGTAGACTGTTCGAGCATTAATATACAATTTACAAGAAAATCGACTTTAAGTCTAAAACTAAGAAAGTGCAATTTTTTTAATTTTTTCAATTATATTAATTTGTTAATACTGTAATAACAATAAAATTTTACTTTAGCGCAAATCAGTAAAAGTTATGTTTTTCAGTATAGGCGGTAGATTGTTCGAGTATTAATATACAAATTAAGAGAAAATCGACTTTGAGTCTAAAACTAAGAAAGTGCAATTGTGTAAATTTTTTCGGTTATATTAATTTGTTAATACTGTAATAATATGAAAATTTTAGAGCAAATCGACTTTGAGCCTTAAACTAAGAAAGCGCAATTGTGTAAATTTTTTCGGTTATATTAATTTGTTAATACTGTAATAATATAAAAATTTTACTTTAGCGCAAATCAGTAGGAGTTATGTTTTTCAGTATAGGCGGTAGACTGTTCGAGCATCAATATACAAGAAAATCGACATTAAGTCTAAAACTAAGAAAGTGCAATTTTTTTAATTTTTTCAATTATATTAATTTGTTAATACTGTAATAACAATAAAATTTTACTTTAGCGCAAATCAGTAAAAGTTATGTTTTTCAGTATAGGCGGTAGATTGTTCAAGCATTAATATACAATTAAAGAGCAAATGAACTTTGAGTTTAAAATTAAGTAAGGGCAATTTTTTAAATTTTTTTTGGTTATATTAATTAGTTAATACTGTAATAATATGAAAATTTTAGAGCAAATCGACTTTGAGCCTTAAACTAAGAAAGCGCAATTGTGTAAATTTTTTCGGTTATATTAATTTGTTAATACTGTAAAAATATGAAAATTATAGAGCAAATCGATTTTGAGCCTAAAACTAAGAAAGCGCAATTGTGTAAATATTTTCGGTTATAATAATTTGTTAATACTGTAATAATATGGAAATTTTACTTTAGCGCAAATCAGTAGAAGTTATGTTTTTCAGTATAGGCGGTAGATTGTTCGAGTATTAATATACAAATTAAGAGAAAATCGACTTTGAGTCTAAAACTAAGAAAGTGCAATTGTGTAAATTTTTTCGGTTATATTAATTTGTTAATACTGTAATAATATGAAAATTTTAGAGCAAATCGACTTTGAGCCTTAAACTAAGAAAGCGCAATTGTGTAAATTTTTTCGGTTATATTAATTTGTTAATACTGTAAAAATATGAAAATTATAGAGCAAATCGATTTTGAGCCTAAAACTAAGAAAGCGCAATTGTGTAAATATTTTCGGTTATAATAATTTGTTAATACTGTAATAATATGGAAATTTTACTTTAGCGCAAATCAGTAGAAGTTATGTTTTTCAGTATAGGCGGTAGATTGTTCGAGTATTAATATACAAATTAAGAGAAAATCGACTTTGAGTGTAAAACTAAGAAAGTGCAATTGTGTAAATTTTTTCGGTTATATTAATTTGTTAATACTGTAATAATATGAAAATTTTAGAGCAAATCGACTTTGCGCCTTAAACTAAGAAAGCGCAATTGTGTAAACTTTTTCGGTTATATTAATTTGTTAATACTGTAAAAATATGAAAATTATAGAGCAAATCGATTTTGAGCCTAAAACTAAGAAAGCGCAATTGTGTAAATATTTTCGGTTATAATAATTTGTTAATACTGTAATAATATGGAAATTTTACTTTAGCGCAAATCAGTAGAAGTTATGTTTTTCAGTATAGGCGGTAGATTGTTCGAGTATTAATATACAAATTAAGAGAAAATCGACTTTGAGTCTAAAACTAAGAAAGTGCAATTGTGTAAATTTTTTTGGTTATATTAATTTGTTAATACTGTAATAATATGGAAATTTTACTTTAGCGCAAATCAGTAAAAGTTATGTATAATATAAGCGGTAGATTGTTCGTCCATTAATATACAATTTACAAAAAAATCGTATTTAACTCTAAAACTAAGAAAGTGCCATTGTTTAAAATTTTTCGAGTATATTAATTTGTTAATACTGTAATAATATAAAAATTTTACTTTAGCGCAAATCAGTAGGAGTTATGTTTTTCAGTATAGGCGGTAGACTGTTCGAGCATCAATATACAAGAAAATCGACATTAAGTCTAAAACTAAGAAAGTGTCATTTTTTTAATTTTTTCAATTATATTAATTTGTTAATACTGTAATAACAATAAAATTTTACTTTAGCGCAAATCAGTAAAAGTTATGTTTTTCAGTATAGGCGGTAGATTGTTCGAGTATTAATATACAAATTAAGAGAAAATCGACTTTGAGTCTAAAACTAAGAAAGTGCAATTGTGTAAATTTTTTCGGTTATATTAATTTGTTAATACTGTAATAATATGAAAATTTTAGAGCAAATCGACTTTGAGCCTTAAACTAAGAAAGCGCAATTGTGTAAATATTTTCGGTTATAATAATTTGTTAATACTGTAATAATATGGAAATTTTACTTTAGCGCAAATCAGTAGAAGTTATGTTTTTCAGTATAGGCGGTAGATTGTTCGAGTATTAATATACAAATTAAGAGAAAATCGACTTTGAGTCTAAAACTAAGAAAGTGCAATTGTGTAAATATTTTCGGTTATATTAGTTTGTTAATACTGTAATAATATGAAAATTATATAGCAAATCGATTTTGAGCCTAAAACTAAGAAAGCGCAATTGTGTAAATTTTTTCGGTTATATTATTTTGTTAATACTGTAATAACATGGAAATTTTACTTTAGCGCAAACCAGTAAAAGTTATGTTTTTCAGTATAAGCGGTACCTTGTTCGAACATTGATATATTGTGCAATTTAAGAGCAAATCGACTTTGAGCCTAAAACTAAGAAAGCGCAATTGTGTAAATTTTTTCGGTTATAATAATTTGTTAATACTGTAATAACATGAAAATTTTACTTTAGCGCAAACCAGTAAAAGTTATGTTTTTCAGTATAAGCGGTACCTTGTTCGAACATTGATATATTGTGCAATTTAAGAGCAAATCGACTTTGAGCCTAAAACTAAGAAAGCGCAATTGTGTAAATTTTTTCGGTTATAATAATTTGTTAATACTGTAATAACATGAAAATTTTACTTTAGCCCAAATCAGTAAAAGTTATGTTTTGCAGTACAGGCGGTAGACTGTTCGAGCATTTATATACAATTTACAAGAAAATCGGCTTTAAGCCTAAAACTAAAAAAGCGCCATTTTTACATTTTTTCAATTATATTAATTTGTTAATACTGTAATAACTTCAAAATTTTACTTTAACCCAAAATAGTAAAAGTGATGTTTTTCAGTATAGGCGGTAGATTGTTCGACTATTAATATACAATTTAAAAGAAAATCGACTTTGAGTCTAAAACTAAGAAAGTGCAATTGTGTAAATTTTTTCGGTTATATTATTTTGTTAATACTGTAATAACATGGAAATTTTACTTTAGCGCAAACCAGTAAAAGTTATGTTTTTCAGTATAAGCGGTACCTTGTTCGAACATTGATATATTGTGCAATTTAAGAGCAAATCGACTTTGAGCCTAAAACTAAGAAAGCGCAATTGTGTAAATTTTTTCGGTTATAATAATTTGTTAATACTGTAATAACATGAAAATTTTACTTTAGCCCAAATCAGTAAAAGTTATGTTTTTCAGTATAGGCGGTAGACTGTTCGAGCATTAATATACAATTTACAAAAAAATCGTATTTAAGTCTAAAACTAAGAAAGTGCCATTGTTTAAAATTTTTCGAGTATATTAATTTGTTAATACTGTAATAATATAAAAATTTTACTTTAGCGCAAATCAGTAGGAGTTATGTTTTTCAGTATAGGCGGTAGATTGTTCGAGTATTAATATACAAATTAAGAGAAAATCGACTTTGAGTCTAAAACTAAGAAAGTGCAATTGTGTAAATTTTTTCGGTTATATTAATTTGTTAATACTGTAATAATATGAAAATTTTAGAGCAAATCGACTTTGAGCCTTAAACTAAGAAAGCGCAATTGTGTAAATTTTTTCGGTTATATTAATTTGTTAATACTGTAAAAATATGAAAATTATAGAGCAAATCGATTTTGAGCCTAAAACTAAGAAAGCGCAATTGTGTAAATATTTTCGGTTATAATAATTTGTTAATACTGTAATAATATGGAAATTTTACTTTAGCGCAAATCAGTAGAAGTTATGTTTTTCAGTATAGGCGGTAGATTGTTCGAGTATTAATATACAAATTAAGAGAAAATCGACTTTGAGTCTAAAACTAAGAAAGTGCAATTGTGTAAATTTTTTCGGTTATATTAATTTGTTAATACTGTAATAATATGAAAATTATAGAGCAAATCGATTTTGAGCCTAAAACTAAGAAAGTGCAATTGTGTAAATTTTTTCGGTTATATTATTTTGTTAATACTGTAATAACATGGAAATTTTACTTTAGCGCAAACCAGTAAAAGTTATGTTTTTCAGTATAAGCGGTACCTTGTTCGAACATTGATATATTGTGCAATTTAAGAGCAAATCGACTTTGAGCCTAAAATTAAGAAAGCGCAATTGTGTAAATTTTTTCGGTTATAATAATTTGTTAATACTGTAATAACATGAAAATTTTACTTTAGCGCAAACCAGTAAAAGTTATGTTTTTCAGTATAAGCGGTACCTTGTTCGAACATTGATATATTGTGCAATTTAAGAGCAAATCGACTTTGAGCCTAAAACTAAGAAAGCGCAATTGTGTAAATTTTTTCGGTTATAATAATTTGTTAATACTGTAATAACATGAAAATTTTACTTTAGCCCAAATCAGTAAAAGTTATGTTTTGCAGTACAGGCGGTAGACTGTTCGAGCATTTATATACAATTTACAAGAAAATCGGCTTGAAGCCTAAAACTAAAAAAGCGCCATTTTTTACATTTTTTCAATTATATTAATTTGTTAATACTGTAATAACTTCAAAATTTTACTTTAACCCAAAATAGTAAAAGTGATGTTTTTCAGTATAGGCGGTAGATTGTTCGACTATTAATATACAATTTAAAAGAAAATCGACTTTGAGTCTAAAACTAAGAAAGTGCAATTGTGTAAATTTTTTCGGTTATATTATTTTGTTAATACTGTAATAACATGGAAATTTTACTTTAGCGCAAACCAGTAAAAGTTATGTTTTTCAGTATAAGCGGTACCTTGTTCGAACATTGATATATTGTGCAATTTAAGAGCAAATCGACTTTGAGCCTAAAACTAAGAAAGCGCAATTGTGTAAATTTTTTCGGTTATAATAATTTGTTAAAACTGTAATAACATGAAAATTTTACTTTAGCCCAAATCAGTAAAAGTTATGTTTTTCAATATAAGCGGTAGATTGTTCGTCCATTAATATACAATTTACAAAAAAATCGTATTTAAGTCTAAAACTAAGAAAGTGCCATTGTTTAAAATTTTTCGAGTATATTAATTTGTTAATACTGTAATAATATGAAAATTTTAGAGCAAATCGACTTTGAGCCTTAAACTAAGAAAGCGCAATTGTGTAAATTTTTTCGGTTATAATAATTTGTTAATACTGTAATAACATGAAAATTTTACTTTAGCCCAAATCAGTAAAAGTTATGTTTTGCAGTACAGGCGGTAGACTGTTCGAGCATTAATATACAATTTACAAGAAAATCGACTTTAAGTCTAAAACTAAGAAAGTGCTATTTTTTTTAATTTTTTCAATTATAATAATTTGTTAATACTGTAATAACATGAAAATTTTACTTTAGCGCAAATCAGTAAAAGTTATGTTTTTCAATATAAGCGGTAGATTGTTCGTCCATTAATATACAATTTACAAAAAAATCGTATTTAAGTCTAAAACTAAGAAAGTGCCATTGTTTAAAATTTTTCGAGTATATTAATTTGTTAATACTGTAATAATATGAAAATTTTAGAGCAAATCGACTTTGAGCCTTAAACTAAGAAAGCGCAATTGTGTAAATTTTTTCGGTTATATTAATTTGTTAATACTGTAAAAATATGAAAATTATAGAGCAAATCGATTTTGAGCCTAAAACTAAGAAAGCGCAATTGTGTAAATATTTTCGGTTATAATAATTTGTTAATACTGTAATAATATGGAAATTTTACTTTAGCGCAAATCAGTAGAAGTTATGTTTTTCAGTATAGGCGGTAGATTGTTCGAGTATTAATATAAAAATTAAGAGAAAATCGACTTTGATTTTAAAACTAAGAAAGTGCAATTGTGTAAATTTTTTCTGTTATATTAATTTGTTAATACTGTAATAATATGAAAATTTTAGAGCAAATCGACTTTGAGCCTTAAACTAAGAAAGCGCAATTGTGTAAATTTTTTCGGTTATATTAATTTGTTAATACTGTAAAAATATGAAAATTATAGAGCAAATCGATTTTGAGCCTAAAACTAAGAAAGCGCAATTGTGTAAATATTTTCGGTTATAATAATTTGTTAATACTGTAATAATATGGAAATTTTACTTTAGCGCAAATCAGTAGAAGTTATGTTTTTCAGTATAGGCGGTAGATTGTTCGAGTATTAATATACAAATTAAGAGAAAATCGACTTTGAGTCTAAAACTAAGAAAGTGCAATTGTGTAAATTTTTTTGGTTATATTAATTTGTTAATACTGTAATAATATGGAAATTTTACTTTAGCGCAAATCAGTAAAAGTTATGTATAATATAAGCGGTAGATTGTTCGTCCATTAATATACAATTTACAAAAAAATCGTATTTAACTCTAAAACTAAGAAAGTGCCATTGTTTAAAATTTTTCGAGTATAGCAAATCGACTTTGAGCCTTAAACTAAGAAAGCGCAATTGTGTAAATTTTTTCGGTTATATTAATTTGTTAATACTGTAAAAATATGAAAATTATAGAGCAAATCGATTTTGAGCCTAAAACTAAGAAAGCGCAATTGTGTAAATATTTTCGGTTATAATAATTTGTTAATACTGTAATAATATGGAAATTTTACTTTAGCGCAAATCAGTAGAAGTTATGTTTTTCAGTATAGGCGGTAGATTGTTCGAGTATTAATATACAAATTAAGAGAAAATCGACTTTGAGTCTAAAACTAAGAAAGTGCAATTGTGTAAATTTTTTTGGTTATATTAATTTGTTAATACTGTAATAATATAAAAATTTTACTTTAGCGCAAATCAGTAGGAGTTATGTTTTTCAGTATAGGCGGTAGATTGTTCAAGCATTAATATACAATTAAAGAGCAAATGGACTTTGAGTTTAAAACTAAGTAAGGGCAATTTTTTAAATTTTTTTTGGTTATATTAATTAGTTAATCCTGTAATAATATGAAAATTTTAGAGCAAATCGACTTTGAGCCTTAAACTAAGACAGCGCAATTGTGTAAATTTTTTCGGTTATATTATTTTGTTAATACTGTAATAACATGGAAATTTTACTTTAGCGCAAACCAGTAAAAGTTATGTTTTTCAGTATAAGCGGTAGATTGTTCGTCCATTAATATACAATTTACAAAAAAATCGTATTTAAGTCTAAAACTAAGAAAGTGCCATTGTTTAAAATTTTTCGAGTATATTAATTTGTTAATACTGTAATAATATAAAAATTTTACTTTAGCGCAAATCAGTAGGAGTTATGTTTTTCAGTATAGGCGGTAGATTGTTCAAGCATTAATATACAATTAAAGAGCAAATGGACTTTGAGTTTAAAACTAAGTAAGGGCAATTTTTTAAATTTTTTTTGGTTATATTAATTAGTTAATACTGTAATAATATGAAAATTTTAGAGCAAATCGACTTTGAGCCTTAAACTAAGAAAGCGCAATTGTGTAAATTTTTTCGGTTATATTAATTTGTTAATACTGTAATAACATGAAAATTTTACTTTAGCCCAAATCAGTAAAAGTTATGTTTTTCAATATAAGCGGTAGATTGTTCGTCCATTAATATACAATTTACAAAAAAATCGTATTTAAGTCTAAAACTAAGAAAGTGCCATTGTTTAAAATTTTTCGAGTATATTAATTTGTTAATACTGTAATAATATAAAAATTTTACTTTAGCGCAAATCAGTAGGAGTTATGTTTTTCAGTATAGGCGGTAGATTGTTCAAGCATTAATATACAATTAAAGAGCAAATGGACTTTGAGTTTAAAACTAAGTAAGGGCAATTTTTTAAATTTTTTTTGGTTATATTAATTAGTTAATACTGTAATAATATGAAAATTTTAGAGCAAATCGACTTTGAGCCTTAAACTAAGAAAGCGCAATTGTGTAAATTTTTTCGGTTATATTAATTTGTTAATACTGTAATAATATAAAAATTTTACTTTAGCGCAAATCAGTAGGAGTTATGTTTTTCAGTATAGGCGGTAGATTGTTCAAGCATTAATATACAATTAAAGAGCAAATGGACTTTGAGTTTAAAACTAAGTAAGGGCAATTTTTTAAATTTTTTTTGGTTATATTAATTAGTTAATACTGTAATAATATGAAAATTTTAGAGCAAATCGACTTTGAGCCTTAAACTAAGAAAGCGCAATTGTGTAAATTTTTTCGGTTATATTAATTTGTTAATACTGTAATAATATAAAAATTTTACTTTAGCGCAAATCAGTAGGAGTTATGTTTTTCAGTATAGGCGGTAGATTGTTCAAGCATTAATATACAATTAAAGAGCAAATGGACTTTGAGTTTAAAACTAAGTAAGGGCAATTTTTTAAATTTTTTTTGGTTATATTAATTAGTTAATACTGTAATAATATGAAAATTTTAGAGCAAATCGACTTTGAGCCTTAAACTAAGAAAGCGCAATTGTGTAAATTTTTTCGGTTATATTAATTTGTTAATTCTGTAAAAATATGAAAATTATAGAGCAAATCGATTTTGAGCCTAAAACTAAGAAAGCGCAATTGTGTAAATATTTTCGGTTATAATAATTTGTTAATACTGTAATAATATGGAAATTTTACTTTAGCGCAAATCAGTAGAAGTTATGTTTTTCAGTATAGGCGGTAGATTGTTCGAGCATTAATATACAATTTACAAGAAAATCGACTTTAAGTCTAAAACTAAGAACGTGCTATTTTTTTTTAATTTTTTCAATTATAATAATTTGTTAATACTGTAATAACATGAAAATTTTACTTTAGCGCAAATCAGTAAAAGTTATGTGTTTCAATATAAGCGGTAGATTGTTCGTCCATTAATATACAATTTACAAAAAAATCGTATTTAAGTCTAAAACTAAGAAAGTGCCATTGTTTAAAATTTTTCGAGTATATTAATTTGTTAATACTGTAATAATATAAAAATTTTACTTTAGCGCAAATCAGTAGGAGTTATGTTTTTCAGTATAGGCGGTAGATTGTTCAAGCATTAATATACAATTAAAGAGCAAATGGACTTTGAGTTTAAAACTAAGTAAGGGCAATTTTTTAAATTTTTTTTGGTTATATTAATTAGTTAATACTGTAATAATATGAAAATTTTAGAGCAAATCGACTTTGAGCCTTAAACTAAGAAAGCGCAATTGTGTAAATTTTTTCGGTTATATTAATTTGTTAATTCTGTAAAAATATGAAAATTATAGAGCAAATCGATTTTGAGCCTAAAACTAAGAAAGCGCAATTGTGTAAATATTTTCGGTTATAATAATTTGTTAATACTGTAATAATATGGAAATTTTACTTTAGCGCAAATCAGTAGAAGTTATGTTTTTCAGTATAGGCGGTAGATTGTTCGAGTATTAATATACAAATTAAGAGAAAATCGACTTTGAGTGTAAAACTAAGAAAGTGCAATTGTGTAAATTTTTCCGGTTATATTAATTTGTTAATACTGTAAAAATATGAAAATTATAGAGCAAATCGATTTTGAGCCTAAAACTAAGAAAGCGCAATTGTGTAAATATTTTCGGTTATAATAATTTGTTAATACTGTAATAATATGGAAATTTTACTTTAGCGCAAATCAGTAGAAGTTATGTTTTTCAGTATAGGCGGTAGATTGTTCGAGTATTAATATACAAATTAAGAGAAAATCGACTTTGAGTCTAAAACTAAGAAAGTGCAATTGTGTAAATTTTTTTGGTTATATTAATTTGTTAATACTGTAATAATATGGAAATTTTACTTTAGCGCAAATCAGTAAAAGTTATGTATAATATAAGCGGTAGATTGTTCGTCCATTAATATACAATTTACAAAAAAATCGTATTTAACTCTAAAACTAAGAAAGTGCCATTGTTTAAAATTTTTCGAGTATATTAATTTGTTAATACTGTAATAATATAAAAATTTTACTTTAGCGCAAATCAGTAGGAGTTATGTTTTTCAGTATAGGCGGTAGATTGTTCAAGCATTAATATACAATTAAAGAGCAAATGGACTTTGAGTTTAAAACTAAGTAAGGGCAATTTTTTAAATTTTTTTTGGTTATATTAATTAGTTAATCCTGTAATAATATGAAAATTTTAGAGCAAATCGACTTTGAGCCTTAAACTAAGACAGCGCAATTGTGTAAATTTTTTCGGTTATATTATTTTGTTAATACTGTAATAACATGGAAATTTTACTTTAGCGCAAACCAGTAAAAGTTATGTTTTTCAGTATAAGCGGTACCTTGTTCGAACATTGATATATTGTGCAATTTAAGAGCAAATCGACTTTGAGAATAAAACTAAGAAAGCGCAATTGTGTAAATTTTTTCGGTTATAATAATTTGTTAATACTGTAATAACATGAAAATTTTACTTTAGCCCAAATCAGTAAAAGTTATGTTTTTCAGTATAGGCGGTAGACTGTTCGAGCATTAATATACAATTTACAAGAAAATCGACTTTAAGTCTAAAACTAAGAAAGTGCTATTTTTTTTTAATTTTTTCAATTATAATAATTTGTTAATACTGTAATAACATGAAAATTTTACTTTAGCGCAAATCAGTAAAAGTTATGTGTTTCAATATAAGCGGTAGATTGTTCGTCCATTAATATACAATTTACAAAAAAATCGTATTTAAGTCTAAAACTAAGAAAGTGCCATTGTTTAAAATTTTTCGAGTATATTAATTTGTTAATACTGTAATAATATAAAAATTTTACTTTAGCGCAAATCAGTAGGAGTTATGTTTTTCAGTATAGGTGGTAGATTGTTCAAGCATTAATATACAATTAAAGAGCAAATGGACTTTGAGTTTAAAACTAAGTAAGGGCAATTTTTTAAATTTTTTTTGGTTATATTAATTAGTTAATACTGTAATAATATGAAAATTTTAGAGCAAATCGACTTTGAGCCTTAAACTAAGAAAGCGCAATTGTGTAAATTTTTTCGGTTATATTAATTTGTTAATTCTGTAAAAATATGAAAATTATAGAGCAAATCGATTTTGAGCCTAAAACTAAGAAAGCGCAATTGTGTAAATATTTTCGGTTATAATAATTTGTTAATACTGTAATAATATGGAAATTTTACTTTAGCGCAAATCAGTAGAAGTTATGTTTTTCAGTATAGGCGGTAGATTGTTCGAGTGTTAATATACAAATTAAGAGAAAATCGACTTTGAGTGTAAAACTAAGAAAGTGCAATTGTGTAAATTTTTTCGGTTATATTAATTTGTTAATACTGTAAAAATATGAAAATTATAGAGCAAATCGATTTTGAGCCTAAAACTAAGAAAGCGCAATTGTGTAAATATTTTCGGTTATAATAATTTGTTAATACTGTAATAATATGGAAATTTTACTTTAGCGCAAATCAGTAGAAGTTATGTTTTTCAGTATAGGCGGTAGATTGTTCGAGTATTAATATACAAATTAAGAGAAAATCGACTTTGAGTCTAAAACTAAGAAAGTGCAATTGTGTAAATTTTTTTGGTTATATTAATTTGTTAATACTGTAATAATATGGAAATTTTACTTTAGCGCAAATCAGTAAAAGTTATGTATAATATAAGCGGTAGATTGTTCGTCCATTAATATACAATTTACAAAAAAATCGTATTTAACTCTAAAACTAAGAAAGTGCCATTGTTTAAAATTTTTCGAGTATATTAATTTGTTAATACTGTAATAATATAAAAATTTTACTTTAGCGCAAATCAGTAGGAGTTATGTTTTTCAGTATAGGCGGTAGATTGTTCAAGCATTAATATACAATTAAAGAGCAAATGGACTTTGAGTTTAAAACTAAGTAAAGGCAATTTTTTAAATTTTTTTTGGTTATATTAATTAGTTAATCCTGTAATAATATGAAAATTTTAGAGCAAATCGACTTTGAGCCTTAAACTAAGACAGCGCAATTGTGTAAATTTTTTCGGTTATATTATTTTGTTAATACTGTAATAACATGGAAATTTTACTTTAGCGCAAACCAGTAAAAGTTATGTTTTTCAGTATAAGCGGTACCTTGTTCGAACATTGATATATTGTGCAATTTAAGAGCAAATCGACTTTGAGAATAAAACTAAGAAAGCGCAATTGTGTAAATTTTTTCGGTTATAATAATTTGTTAATACTGTAATAACATGAAAATTTTACTTTAGCCCAAATCAGTAAAAGTTATGTTTTTCAGTATAGGCGGTAGACTGTTCGAGCATTAATATACAATTTACAAGAAAATCGACTTTAAGTCTAAAACTAAGAAAGTGCTATTTTTTTTTAATTTTTTCAATTATAATAATTTGTTAATACTGTAATAACATGAAAATTTTACTTTAGCGCAAATCAGTAAAAGTTATGTGTTTCAATATAAGCGGTAGATTGTTCGTCCATTAATATACAATTTACAAAAAAATCGTATTTAAGTCTAAAACTAAGAAAGTGCCATTGTTTAAAATTTTTCGAGTATATTAATTTGTTAATACTGTAATAATATAAAAATTTTACTTTAGCGCAAATCAGTAGGAGTTATGTTTTTCAGTATAGGCGGTAGATTGTTCAAGCATTAATATACAATTAAAGAGCAAATGGACTTTGAGTTTAAAATTAAGTAAGGGCAATTTTTTAAATTTTTTTGGTTATATTAATTAGTTAATACTGTAATAATATGAAAATTTTAGAGCAAATCGACTTTGAGCCTTAAACTAAGAAAGCGCAATTGTGTAAATTTTTTCGGTTATATTAATTTGTTAATACTGTAAAAATATGAAAATTATAGAGCAAATCGATTTTGAGCCTAAAACTAAGAAAGCGCAATTGTGTAAATATTTTCGGTTATAATAATTTGTTAATACTGTAATAATATGGAAATTTTACTTTAGCGCAAATCAGTAGAAGTTATGTTTTTCAGTATAGGCGGTAGATTGTTCGAGTATTAATATACAAATTAAGAGAAAATCGACTTTGAGTGTAAAACTAAGAAAGTGCAATTGTGTAAATTTTTTCGGTTATATTAATTTGTTAATACTGTAATAATATGAAAATTTTAGAGCAAATCGACTTTCAGCCTTAAACTAAGAAAGCGCAATTGTGTAAATTTTTTCGGTTATATTAATTTGTTAATACTGTAAAAATATGAAAATTATAGAGCAAATCGATTTTGAGCCTAAAACTAAGAAAGCGCAATTGTGTAAATATTTTCGGTTATAATAATTTGTTAATACTGTAATAATATGGAAATTTTACTTTAGCGCAAATCAGTAGAAGTTATGTTTTTCAGTATAGGCGGTAGATTGTTCGAGTATTAATATACAAATTAAGAGAAAATCGACTTTGAGTCTAAAACTAAGAAAGTGCAATTGTGTAAATTTTTTTGGTTATATTAATTTGCTAATACTGTAATAATATGGAAATTTTACTTTAGCGCAAGTCAGTAAAAGTTATGTATAATATAAGCGGTAGATTGTTCGTCCATTAATATACAATTTACAAAAAAATCGTATTTAACTCTAAAACTAAGAAAGTGCCATTGTTTAAAATTTTTCGAGTATATTAACTTGTTAATACTGTAATAATATAAAAATTTTACTTTAGCGCAAATCAGTAGGAGTTATGATTTTCAGTATAGGCGGTAGACTGTTCGAGCATCAATATACAAGAAAATCGACATTAAGTCTAAAACTAAGAAAGTGCCATTTTTTTAATTTTTTCAATTATATTAATTTGTTAATACTGTAATAACAATAAAATTTTACTTTAGCGCAAATCTGTAAAAGTTATGTTTTTCAGTATAGGCGGTAGATTGTTCGAGTATTAATATACAAATTAAGAGAAAATCGACTTTGAGTCTAAAACTAAGAAAGTGCAATTGTGTAAATTTTTTCGGTTATATTAATTTGTTAATACTGTAATAATATGAAAATTTTAGAGCAAATCGACTTTGAGCCTTAAACTAAGAAAGCGCAATTGTGTAAACTTTTTCGGTTATATTAATTTGTTAATACTGTAAAAATATGAAAATTATAGAGCAAATCGATTTTGAGCCTAAAACTAAGAAAGCGCAATTGTGTAAATATTTTCGGTTATAATAATTTGTTAATACTGTAATAATATGGAAATTTTACTTTAGCGCAAATCAGTAGAAGTTATGTTTTTCAGTATAGGCGGTAGATTGTTCGAGTATTAATATACAAATTAAGAGAAAATCGACTTTGAGTCTAAAACTAAGAAAGTGCAATTGTGTAAATTTTTTCGGTTATATTAATTTGTTAATACTGTAATAATATGAAAATTATAGAGCAAATCGATTTGGAGCCTAAAACTAAGAAAGCGCAATTGTGTAAATTTTTTCGGTTATATTAATTTGTTAATACTGTAATAATATGAAAATTATAGAGCAAATCGATTGTGAGCCTAAAACTAAGAAAGCGCAATTGTGTAAATTTTTTCGGTTATATTATTTTGTTAATACTGTAATAACATGGAAATTTTACTTTAGCGCAAACCAGTAAAAGTTATGTTTTTCAGTATAAGCGGTACCTTGTTCGAACATTGATATATTGTGCAATTTAAGAGCAAATCGACTTTGAGCCTAAAACTAAGAAAGCGCAATTGTGTAAATTTTTTCGGTTATAATAATTTGTTAATACTGTAATAACATGAAAATTTTACTTTAGCCCAAATCAGTAAAAGTTATGTTTTTCAGTATAGGCGGTAGACTGTTCGAGCATTAATATAAAAATTAAGAGAAAATCGACTTTGAGTCTAAAACTAAGAAAGTGCAATTGTGTAAATTTTTTTGGTTATATTAATTTGTTAATACTGTAATAATATGGAAATTTTACTTTAGCGCAAATCAGTAAAAGTTATGTATAATATAAGCGGTAGATTGTTCGTCCATTAATATACAATTTACAAAAAAATCGTATTTAACTCTAAAACTAAGAAAGTGCCATTGTTTAAAATTTTTCGAGTATATTAATTTGTTAATACTGTAATAATATAAAAATTTTACTTTAGCGCAAATCAGTAGGAGTTATGTTTTTCAGTATAGGCGGTAGATTGTTCAAGCATTAATATACAATTAAAGAGCAAATGGACTTTGAGTTTAAAACTAAGTAAGGGCAATTTTTTAAATTTTTTTTGGTTATATTAATTAGTTAATACTGTAATAATATGAAAATTTTAGAGCAAATCGACTTTGAGCCTTAAACTAAGAAAGCGCAATTGTGTAAATTTTTTCGGTTATATTAATTTGTTAATACTGTAAAAATATGAAAATTATAGAGCAAATCGATTTTGAGCCTAAACCTAAGAAAGCGCAATTGTGTAAATATTTTCGGTTATAATAATTTGTTAATACTGTAATAATATGGAAATTTTACTTTAGCGCAAATCAGTAGAAGTTATGTTTTTCAGTATAGGCGGTAGATTGTTCGAGTATTAATATACAAATTAAGAGAAAATCGACTTTGAGTGTAAAACTAAGAAAGTGCAATTGTGTAAATTTTTTCGGTTATATTAATTTGTTAATACTGTAAAAATATGAAAATTATAGAGCAAATCGATTTTGAGCCTAAAACTAAGAAAGCGCAATTGTGTAAATATTTTCGGTTATAATAATTTGTTAATAGTGTAATAATATGGAAATTTTACTTTAGCGCAAATCAGTAGAAGTTATGTTTTTCAGTATAGGCGGTAGATTGTTCGAGTATTAATATACAAATTAAGAGAAAATCGACTTTGAGTCTAAAACTAAGAAAGTGCAATTGTGTAAATTTTTTTGGTTATATTAATTTGTTAATACTGTAATAATATGGAAATTTTACTTTAGCGCAAATCAGTAAAAGTTATGTATAATATAAGCGGTAGATTGTTCGTCCATTAATATACAATTTACAAAAAAATCGTATTTATCTCTAAAACTAAGAAAGTGCCATTGTTTAAAATTTTTCGAGTATATTAATTTGTTAATACTGTAATAATATAAAAATTTTATTTTAGCGCAAATCAGTAGGAGTTATGTTTTTCAGTATAGGCGGTAGATTGTTCAAGCATTAATATACAATTAAAGAGCAAATGGACTTTGAGTTTAAAACTAAGTAAGGGCAATTTTTTAAATTTTTTTTGGTTATATTAATTAGTTAATCCTGTAATAATATGAAAATTTTAGAGCAAATCGACTTTGAGCCTTAAACTAAGACAGCGCAATTGTGTAAATTTTTTCGGTTATATTATTTTGTTAATACTGTAATAACATGGAAATTTTACTTTAGCGCAAACCAGTAAAAGTTATGTTTTTCAGTATAAGCGGTACCTTGTTCGAACATTGATATATTGTGCAATTTAAGAGCAAATCGACTTTGAGAATAAAACTAAGAAAGCGCAATTGTGTATATTTTTTCGGTTATAATAATTTGTTAATACTGTAATAACAGGAAAATTTTACTTTAGCCCAAATCAGTAAAAGTTATGTTTTTCAGTATAGGCGGTAGACTGTTCGAGCATTAATATACAATTTACAAGAAAATCGACTTTAAGTCTAAAACTAAGAAAGTGCTATTTTTTTTTAATTTTTTCAATTATAATAATTTGTTAATACTGTAATAACATGAAAATTTTACTTTAGCGCAAATCAGTAAAAGTTATGTGTTTCAATATAAGCGGTAGATTGTTCGTCCATTAATATACAATTTACAAAAAAATCGTATTTAAGTCTAAAACTAAGAAAGTGCCATTGTTTAAAATTTTTCGAGTATATTAATTTGTTAATACTGTAATAATATAAAAATTTTACTTTAGCGCAAATCAGTAGGAGTTATGTTTTTCAGTATAGGCGGTAGATTGTTCAAGCATTAATATACAATTAAAGAGCAAATGGACTTTGAGTTTAAAACTAAGTAAGGGCAATTTTTTAAATTTTTTTTGGTTATATTAATTAGTTAATACTGTAATAATATGAAAATTTTAGAGCAAATCGACTTTGAGCCTTAAACTAAGAAAGCGCAATTGTGTAAATTTTTTCGGTTATATTAATTTGTTAATACTGTAAAAATATGAAAATTATAGAGCAAATCGATTTTGAGCCTAAAACTAAGAAAGCGCAATTGTGTAAATATTTTCGGTTATAATAATTTGTTAATACTGTAATAATATGGAAATTTTACTTTAGCGCAAATCAGTAGAAGTTATGTTTTTCAGTATAGGCGGTAGATTGTTCGAGTATTAATATACAAATTAAGAGAAAATCGACTTTGAGTGTAAAACTAAGAAAGTGCAATTGTGTAAATTTTTTCGGTTATATTAATTTGTTAATACTGTAATAATATGAAAATTTTAGAGCAAATCGACTTTCAGCCTTAAACTAAGAAAGCGCAATTGTGTAAATTTTTTCGGTTATATTAATTTGTTAATACTGTAAAAATATGAAAATTATAGAGCAAATCGATTTTGAGCCTAAAACTAAGAAAGCGCAATTGTGTAAATATTTTCGGTTATAATAATTTGTTAATACTGTAATAATATGGAAATTTTACTTTAGCGCAAATCAGTAGAAGTTATGTTTTTCAGTATAGGCGGTAGATTGTTCGAGTATTAATATACAAATTAAGAGAAAATCGACTTTGAGTCTAAAACTAAGAAAGTGCAATTGTGTAAATTTTTTTGGTTATATTAATTTGCTAATACTGTAATAATATGGAAATTTTACTTTAGCGCAAGTCAGTAAAAGTTATGTATAATATAAGCGGTAGATTGTTCGTCCATTAATATACAATTTACAAAAAAATCGTATTTAACTCTAAAACTAAGAAAGTGCCATTGTTTAAAATTTTTCGAGTATATTAACTTGTTAATACTGTAATAATATAAAAATTTTACTTTAGCGCAAATCAGTAGGAGTTATGATTTTCAGTATAGGCGGTAGACTGTTCGAGCATCAATATACAAGAAAATCGACATTAAGTCTAAAACTAAGAAAGTGCCATTTTTTTAATTTTTTCAATTATATTAATTTGTTAATACTGTAATAACAATAAAATTTTACTTTAGCGCAAATCTGTAAAAGTTATGTTTTTCAGTATAGGCGGTAGATTGTTCGAGTATTAATATACAAATTAAGAGAAAATCGACTTTGAGTCTAAAACTAAGAAAGTGCAATTGTGTAAATTTTTTCGGTTATATTAATTTGTTAATACTGTAATAATATGAAAATTTTAGAGCAAATCGACTTTGAGCCTTAAACTAAGAAAGCGCAATTGTGTAAACTTTTTCGAATATATTAATTTGATAATACTGTAAAAATATGAAAATTATAGAGCAAATCGATTTTGAGCCTAAAACTAAGAAAGCGCAATTGTGTAAATATTTTCGGTTATAATAATTTGTTAATACTGTAATAATATGGAAATTTTACTTTAGCGCAAATCAGTAAAAGTTATGTATAATATAAGCGGTAGATTGTTCGTCCATTAATATACAATTTACAAAAAAATCGTATTTAACTCTAAAACTAAGAAAGTGCCATTGTTTAAAATTTTTCGAGTATATTAATTTGTTAATACTGTAATAATATAAAAATTTTACTTTAGCGCAAATCAGTAGGAGTTATGTTTTTCAGTATAGGCGGTAGATTGTTCAAGCATTAATATACAATTAAAGAGCAAATGGACTTTGAGTTTAAAACTAAGTAAGGGCAATTTTTTAAATTTTTTTTGGTTATATTAATTAGTTAATACTGTAATAATATGAAAATTTTAGAGCAAATCGACTTTGAGCCTTAAACTAAGACAGCGCAATTGTGTAAATTTTTTCGGTTATATTATTTGGTTAATACTGTAATAACATGGAAATTTTACTTTAGCGCAAACCAGTAAAAGTTATGTTTTTTAGTATAAGCGGTACCTTGTTCGAACATTGATATATTGTGCAATTTAAGAGCAAATCGACTTTGAGCCTAAAACTAAGAAAGCGCAATTGTGTAAATTTTTTCGGTTATAATAATTTGTTAATACTGTAATAACATGAAAATTTTACTTTAGCCCAAATCAGTAAAAGTTATGTTTTTCAGTATAGGCGGTAGACTGTTCGAGCATTAATATACAATTTACAAGAAAATCGACTTTAAGTCTAAAACTAAGAAAGTGCTATTTTTTTTTAATTTTTTCAATTATAATAATTTGTTAATACTGTAATAACATGAAAATTTTACTTTAGCGCAAATCAGTAAAAGTTATGTGTTTCAATATAAGCGGTAGATTGTTCGTCCATTAATATACAATTTACAAAAAAATCGTATTTAAGTCTAAAACTAAGAAAGTGCCATTGTTTAAAATTTTTCGAGTATATTAATTTGTTAATACTGTAATAATATAAAAATTTTACTTTAGCGCAAATCAGTAGGAGTTATGTTTTTCAGTATAGGCGGTAGATTGTTCAAGCATTAATAAACAATTAAAGAGCAAATGGACTTTGAGTTTAAAACTAAGTAAGGGCAATTTTTTAAATTTTTTTTGGTTATATTAATTAGTTAATACTGTAATAATATGAAAATTTTAGAGCAAATCAACTTTGAGCCTTAAACTAAGAAAGCGCAATTGTGTAAATTTTTTCGGTTATATTAATTTGTTAATACTGTAAAAATATGAAAATTATAGAGCAAATCGATCTTGAGCCTAAAACTAAGAAAGCGCAATTGTGTAAATATTTTCGGTTATAATAATTTGTTAATACTGTAATAATATGGAAATTTTACTTTAGCGCAAATCAGTAGAAGTTACGTTTTTCAGTATAGGCGGTAGATTGTTCGAGTATTAATATACAAATTAAGAGAAAATCGACTTTGAGTGTAAAACTAAGAAAGTGCAATTGTGTAAATTTTTTCGGTTATATTAATTTGTTAATACTGTAATAATATGAAAATTTTAGAGCAAATCGACTTTGAGCCTTAAACTAAGAAAGCGCAATTGTGTAAATTTTTTCGGTTATATTAATTTGTTAATACTGTAAAAATATGAAAATTATAGAGCAAATCGATTTTGAGCCTAAAACTAAGAAAGCGCAATTGTGTAAATATTTTCGGTTATAATAATTTGTTAATACTGTAATAATATGGAAATTTTACTTTAGCGCAAGTCAGTAGAAGTTATGTTTTTCAGTATAGGCGGTAGATTGTTCGAGTATTAATATACAAATTAAGAGAAAATCGACTTTGAGTCTAAAACTAAGAAAGTGCAATTGTGTAAATTTTTTTGGTTATATTAATTTGTTAATACTGTAATAATATGGAAATTTTACTTTAGCGCAAATCAGTAGAAGTTATGTTTTTCAGTATAGGCGGTAGATTGTTCGAGTATTAATATACAAATTAAGAGAAAATCGACTTTGAGTCTAAAACTAAGAAAGTGCAATTGTGTAAATTTTTTTGGTTATATTAATTTGTTAATACTTGAATAATATGGAAATTTTACTTTAGCGCAAATCAGTAAAAGTTATGTATAATATAAGCGGTAGATTGTTCGTCCATTAATATACAATTTACAAAAAAATCGTATTTAACTCTAAAACTAAGAAAGTGCCATTGTTTAAAAATTTTCGAGTATATTAATTTGTTAATACTGTAATAATATAAAAATTTTACTTTAGCGCAAATCAGTAGGAGTTATGTTTTTCAGTATAGGCGGTAGACTGTTCGAGCATCAATATACAAGAAGATCGACATTAAGTCTAAAACTAAGAAAGTGCCATTTTTTTAATTTTTTCAATTATATTAATTTGTTAATACTGTAATAACAATAAAATTTTACTTTAGCGCAAATCAGTAAAAGTTATGTTTTTCAGTATAGGCGGTAGATTGTTCGAGTATTAATATACAAATTAAGAGAAAATCGACTTTGAGTCTAAAACTAAGAAAGTGCAATTGTGTAAATTTTTTCGGTTATATTAATTTGTTAATACTGTAATAATATGAAAATTATAGAGCAAATCGATTTTGAGCCTAAAACTAAGAAAGCGCAATTGTGTAAATTTTTTCGGTTATATTATTTTGTTAATACTGTAATAACATGGAAATTTTACTTTAGCGCAAACCAGTAAAAGTTATGTTTTTCAGTATAAGCGGTACCTTGTTCGAACATTGATATATTGTGCAATTTAAGAGCAAATCGACTTTGAGCCTAAAACTAAGAAAGCGCAATTGTGTAAATTTTTTCGGTTATAATAATTTGTTAATACTGTAATAACATGAAAATTTTACTTTAGCGCAAACCAGTAAAAGTTATGTTTTTCAGTATAAGCGGTACCTTGTTCGAACACTGATATATTGTGCAATTTAAGAGCAAATCGACTTTGAGCCTAAATCTAAGAAAGCGCAATTGTGTAAATTTTTTCGGTTATATTAATTTGTTAATACTGTAATAACATGAAAATTTTACTTTAGCGCAAACCAGTAAAAGTTATGTTTTTCAGTATAAGCGGTACCTTGTTCGAACATTGATATATTGTGCAATTTAAGAGCAAATCGACTTTGAGCCTAAAACTAAGAAAGCGCAATTGTGTAAATTTTTTCGGTTATAATAATTTGTTAATACTGTAATAACATGAAAATTTTACTTTAGCGCAAACCAGTAAAAGTTATGTTTTTCAGTATAAGCGGTACCTTGTTCGAACATTGATATATTGTGCAATTTAAGAGCAAATCGACTTTGAGCCTAAATCTAAGAAAGCGCAATTGTGTAAATTTTTTCTGTTATATTATTTTGTTAATACTGTAATAACATGAAAATTTTACTTTAGCGCAAACCAGTAAAAGTTATGTTTTTCAGTATAAGCTGTACCATGTTCGAACATTGATATATTGTGCAATTTAAGAGCAAATCGACTTTGAGCCTAAAACTAAGAAAGCGCAATTGTGTAAATTTTTTCGGTTATAATAATTTGTTAATACTATAATAACATGAAAATTTTACTTTAGCGCAAACCAGTAAAAGTTATGTTTTTCAGTATAAGCGGTACCTTGTTCGAGCATTAATATACAATTTACAAGAAAATCGACATTAAGTCTAAAACTAAGAAAGTGCCATTTTTTTAATTTTTTCAATTATATTAATTTGTTAATACTGTAATAACATGAAAATTTTTCTTTAGCCCAAATCAGTAAAAGTTATGTTTTTCAATATAAGCGGTAGATTGTTCGTCCATTAATATACAATTTACAAAAAAATCGTATTTAAGTCTAAAACTAAGAAAGTGCCATTGTTTAAAATTTTTCGAGTATATTAATTTGTTAATACTATAATAATATAAAAATTTTACTTTAGCGCAAATCAGTAGGAGTTATGTTTTTCAGTATAGGCGGTAGACTGTTCGAGCATTAATATACAATTTACAAGAAAATCGACTTTAAGTCTAAAACTTAGAAAGTGCTATTTTTTTTATTTTTTCAATTATAATAATTTGTTAATACTGTAATAACATGAAAATTTTACTTTAGCGCAAATCAGTAAAAGTTATGTTTTTCAATATAAGCGGTAGATTGTTCGTCCATTAATATACAATTTACAAAAAAATCGTATTTAAGTCTAAAACTAAGAAAGTGCCATTGTTTAAAATTTTTCGAGTATATTCATTTGTTAATACTGTAATAATATAAAAATCTAATTTAGCGCAAATCAGTAGGAGTTATGTTTTTCAGTATAGGCGGTAGACTGTTCGAGCATCAATATACAATATACAAGAAAATCGACATTAAGTTTAAAACTAAGAAAGTGCCATTTTTTTAATTTTTTCAATTATATTAATTTGTTAATACTGTAATAATATAAAAATTTTACTTTAGCGCAAATCAGTAGGTGTTATGTTTTTCAGTATAGGCGGTAGATTGTTCGAGTATTATTATACAATTTACAAAAAAATCGTATTTAAGTCTAAAACTAAGAAAGTGCCATTGTTTAAAATTTTTCGAGTATATTAATTTGTTAATACTGTAATAATATAAAAATTTTACTTTAGCGCAAATCAGTAGGAATTATGTTTTTCAGTATAGGCGGTAGATTGTTCAAGCATTAATATACAATTAAAGAGCAAATGGACTTTGAGTTTAAAACTAAGTAAGAGCAATTTTTTAAATTTTTTCGGTTATATTAATTTGTTAATACTGTAATAATATGAAAATTTTAGAGCAAATCGACTTTGAGCCTTAAACTAAGAAAGCGCAATTGTGTAAATTTTTTCGGTTATATTAATTTGTTAATACTGTAAAAATATGAAAATTATAAAGCAAATCGATTTTGAGCCTAAAACTAAGAAAGCGCAATTGTGTAAATATTTTCGGTTATAATAATTTGTTAATACTGTAATAATATGGAAATTTTACTTTAGCGCAAATCAGTAGAAGTTATGTTTTTCAGTATAGGCGGTAGATTGTTCGAGTATTAATATACAAATTAAGAGAAAATCGACTTTGAGTCTAAAACTAAGAAAGTGCAATTGTGTAAATTTTTTCGGTTATATTAATTTTTAATACTGTAATAACATGAAAATTTTACTTTAGCGCAAATCAGTAAAAGTTATGTTTTTCAGTATAGGCGGTAGACTGTTCGTGCATCAATATACAATTTACAAGAAAATCGACTTTGAGTCTAAAACTAAGAAAGTGCAATTGTATAAATTTTTTCGGTTATATTAATTTGTTAATACTGTAATAACATGAAAATTTTACTTTAGCGCAAATCAGTAAAAGTTATGTTTTTCAGTATAGGCGGTAGACTGTTCGAGCATCAATATACAATATACAAGAAAATCCACATTAAGTCTAAAACTAAGAAAGTGCCATTTTTTTAATTTTTTCAATTATATTAATTTGTTAATACTGTAATAACATGAAAATTTTACTTTAGCGCAAATCAGTAAAAGTGACGTTTTTCAATATTAGCGGTGGACGGTTCGACCACCAATATACAATTTACAAAAACGTCGTATTTAAGTCTGAAACTAAGAAAGTGCCATTGTTTAAATTTTTTCGAGTATATTAATTTGTTAATACTGTAATAATATGAAAATTTTAGAGAAACTCGACTTTGAGCCTGAAACTGAGAAAGCGCAATTGTGTAAATTTTTTCGGTTATAATAATTTGTTAATACTGTAATAACATGAAAATTTTACTTTAGCGCAAATCAGTAAAAGTTATGTTTTTCAGTACAGGCGGTAGACTGTTCGAGTATTAATATACAATTTAAAAGAAAATCGACTTTGAGTCTAAAACTAAGAAAGTGCAATTGTGTAAATTTTTTCGGTTATATTATTTTGTTAAAACTGTAATAACATGAAAATTTTACTTTAGCGCAAACCAGTAAAAGTTATGTTTTTCAGTATAAGCGGTACCTTGTTCGAACATTGATATATTGTGCAATTTAAGAGCAAATCGACTTTGAGTCTAAAACTAAGAAAGTGCAATTGTGTAAATTTTTTCGGTTATATTATTTTGTTAATACTGTAATAACATGAAAATTTTACTTTAGCCCAAATCAGTAAAAGTTATGTTTTTTAGTATAGGCGGTAGACTGTTCGAGCATTAATATACAATTTACAAGAAAATCGACTTTAAGTCTAAAACTAAGAAACTACTTTTTTTTTTATTTTTTCAATTATAATAATTTGTTAACACTGTAATAACATGAAAATTTTACTTTAGCGCAAATCAGTAAAAGTTATGTTTTTCAATATAAGCGGTAGATTACTCGTCCATTAATATACAATTTACAAGAAAATCGTTTTTAAGTCTAAAACTAAGAAAGTGCCATTGTTTAAATTTTTTCGAGTATATTAATTTGTTAATACTGTAATAATATAAAAATTTTACTTTAGCGCAAATCAGTAGGTGTTATGTTTTTCAGTATAGGCGGTAGATTGTTCGAGTATTAATATACAAGTTAAGAGAAAATCGACTTTGAGTCTAAAACTAAGAAAGTGCCATTGTTTAAATTTTTTCGAGTATATTAATTTGTTAATACTGTAATAATATACAAATTTTACTTTAGCGCAAATCAGTAGGTGTTATGTTTTTCAGTATAGGCGGTAGATTGTTCGAGTATTAATATACAATTTACAAGAAAATCGTTTTAAGTCTAAAACTAAGAAAGTGCCATTGTTTAAATTTTTTCGAGTATATTAATTTGTTAATACTGTAATAATATAAAAATTTTACTTTAGCGCAAATCAGTAGGTGTTATGTTTTTCAGTATAGGCGGTAGATTGTTCGAGTATTAATATACAAATTAAGAGAAAATCGTTTTTAAGTCTAAAACTAAGAAAGTGCCATTGTTTAAATTTTTTCGAGTATATTAATTTGTTAATACTGTAATAACATGAAAATTTTACTTTAGCGCAAATCAGTAAAAGTTATGTTTTTCAGTATAGGCGGTAGACTGTTCGTGCATCAATATACAATTTACAAGAAAATCGACTTTGAGTCTAAAACTAAGAAAGTGCAATTGTGTAAATTTTTTCGGTTATATTAATTTGTTAATACTGTAATAACATGAAAATTTTACTTTAGCGCAAATCAGTAAAAGTTATGTTTTTCAGTATAGGCGGTAGACTGTTCGTGCATCAATATACAATTTACAAGAAAATCGACTTTGAGTCTAAAACTAAGAAAGTGCAATTGTGTAAATTTTTTCGGTTATATTAATTTGTTAATACTGTAATAACATGAAAATTTTACTTTAGCGCAAATCAGTAGGAGTTATGTTTTTCAGTATAGGCGGTAGACTGTTCGAGCATCAATATACAATATACAAGAAAATCGACATTAAGTTTAAAACTAAGAAAGTGCCATTTTTTTAATTTTTTCAATTATATTAATTTGTTAATACTGTAATAATATAAAAATTTTACTTTAGCGCAAATCAGTAGGTGTTATGTTTTTCAGTATAGGCGGTAGATTGTTCGAGTATTATTATACAATTTACAAAAAAATCGTATTTAAGTCTAAAACTAAGAAAGTGCCATTGTTTAAAATTTTTCGAGTATATTAATTTGTTAATACTGTAATAATATAAAAATTTTACTTTAGCTCAAATCAGTAGGAATTATGTTTTTCAGTATAGGCGGTAGATTGTTCAAGCATTAATATACAATTAAAGAGCAAATGGACTTTGAGTTTAAAACTAAGTAAGAGCAATTTTTTAAATTTTTTCGGTTATATTAATTTGTTAATACTGTAATAATATGAAAATTTTAGAGCAAATCGACTTTGAGCCTTAAACTAAGAAAGCGCAATTGTGTAAATTTTTTCGGTTATATTAATTTGTTAATACTGTAAAAATATGAAAATTATAGAGCAAATCGATTTTGAGCCTAAAACTAAGAAAGCGCAATTGTGTAAATATTTTCGGTTATAATAATTTGTTAATACTGTAATAATATGGAAATTTTACTTTAGCGCAAATCAGTAGAAGTTATGTTTTTCAGTATAGGCGGTAGATTGTTCGAGTATTAATATACAAATTAAGAGAAAATCGACTTTGAGTCTAAAACTAAGAAAGTGCAATTGTGTAAATTTTTTCGGTTATATTAATTTTTAATACTGTAATAACATGAAAATTTTACTTTAGCGCAAATCAGTAAAAGTTATGTTTTTCAGTATAGGCGGTAGACTGTTCGTGCATCAATATACAATTTACAAGAAAATCGACTTTGAGTCTAAAACTAAGAAAGTGCAATTGTGTAAATTTTTTCGGTTATATTAATTTGTTAATACTGTAATAACATGAACATTTTACTTTAGCGCAAATCAGTAAAAGTTATGTTTTTCAGTATAGGCGGTAGACTGTTCGAGCATCAATATACAATATACAAGAAAATCCACATTAAGTCTAAAACTAAGAAAGTGCCATTTTTTTAATTTTTTCAATTATATTAATTTGTTAATACTGTAATAACATGAAAATTTTACTTTAGCGCAAATCAGTAAAAGTGACGTTTTTCAATATTAGCGGTGGACGGTTCGACCACCAATATACAATTTACAAAAACGTCGTATTTAAGTCTGAAACTAAGAAAGTGCCATTGTTTAAATTTTTTCGAGTATATTAATTTGTTAATACTGTAATAATATGAAAATTTTAGAGAAACTCGACTTTGAGCCTGAAACTGAGAAAGCGCAATTGTGTAAATTTTTTCGGTTATAATAATTTGTTAATACTGTAATAACATGAAAATTTTACTTTAGCGCAAATCAGTAAAAGTTATGTTTTTCAGTACAGGCGGTAGACTGTTCGAGTATTAATATACAATTTAAAAGAAAATCGACTTTGAGTCTAAAACTAAGAAAGTGCAATTGTGTAAATTTTTTCGGTTATATTATTTTGTTAAAACTGTAATAACATGAAAATTTTACTTTAGCGCAAACCAGTAAAAGTTATGTTTTTCAGTATAAGCGGTACCTTGTTCGAACATTGATATATTGTGCAATTTAAGAGCAAATCGACTTTGAGTCTAAAACTAAGAAAGTGCAATTGTGTAAATTTTTTCGGTTATATTATTTTGTTAATACTGTAATAACATGAAAATTTTACTTTAGCCCAAATCAGTAAAAGTTATGTTTTTTAGTATAGGCGGTAGACTGTTCGAGCATTAATATACAATTTACAAGAAAATCGACTTTAAGTCTAAAACTAAGAAACTACTTTTTTTTTTATTTTTTCAATTATAATAATTTGTTAACACTGTAATAACATGAAAATTTTACTTTAGCGCAAATCAGTAAAAGTTATGTTTTTCAATATAAGCGGTAGATTACTCGTCCATTAATATACAATTTACAAGAAAATCGTTTTTAAGTCTAAAACTAAGAAAGTGCCATTGTTTAAATTTTTTCGAGTATATTAATTTGTTAATACTGTAATAATATAAAAATTTTACTTTAGCGCAAATCAGTAGGTGTTATGTTTTTCAGTATAGGCGGTAGATTGTTCGAGTATTAATATACAAGTTAAGAGAAAATCGACTTTGAGTCTAAAACTAAGAAAGTGCCATTGTTTAAATTTTTTCGAGTATATTAATTTGTTAATACTGTAATAATAAACAAATTTTACTTTAGCGCAAATCAGTAGGTGTTATGTTTTTCAGTATAGGCGGTAGATTGTTCGAGTATTAATATACAATTTACAAGAAAATCGTTTTAAGTCTAAAACTAAGAAAGTGCCATTGTTTAAATTTTTTCGAGTATATTAATTTGTTAATACTGTAATAATATAAAAATTTTACTTTAGCGCAAATCAGTAGGTGTTATCTTTTTCAGTATAGGCGGTAGATTGTTCGAGTATTAATATACAAATTAAGAGAAAATCGTTTTTAAGTCTAAAACTAAGAAAGTGCCATTGTTTAAATTTTTTCGAGTATATTAATTTGTTAATACTGTAATAACATGAAAATTTTACTTTAGCGCAAATCAGTAAAAGTTATGTTTTTCAGTATAGGCGGTAGACTGTTCGTGCATCAATATACAATTTACAAGAAAATCGACTTTGAGTCTAAAACTAAGAAAGTGCAATTGTGTAAATTTTTTCGGTTATATTAATTTGTTAATACTGTAATAACATGAAAATTTTACTTTAGCGCAAATCAGTAAAAGTTATGTTTTTCAGTATAGGCGGTAGACTGTTCGTGCATCAATATACAATTTACAAGAAAATCGACTTTGAGTCTAAAACTAAGAAAGTGCAATTGTGTAAATTTTTTCGGTTATATTAATTTGTTAATACTGTAATAACATGAAAATTTTACTTTAGCGCAAATCAGTAGGAGTTATGTTTTTCAGTATAGGCGGTAGACTGTTCGAGCATTAATATACAATTTACAAGAAAATCGACTTTAAGTCTAAAACTTAGAAAGTGCTATTTTTTTTATTTTTTCAATTATAATAATTTGTTAATACTGTAATAACATGAAAATTTTACTTTAGCGTAAATCAGTAAAAGTTATGTTTTTCAATATAAGCGGTAGATTGTTCGTCCATTAATATACAATTTACAAAAAAATCGTATTTAAGTCTAAAACTAAGAAAGTGCCATTGTTTAAAATTTTTCGAGTATATTAATTTGTTAATACTGTAATAATATAAAAATTTAATTTAGCGCCAATCAGTAGGAGTTATGTTTTTCAGTACAGGCGGTAGACTGTTCGAGCATCAATATACAATATACAAGAAAATCGACATTAAGTTTAAAACTAAGAAAGTGCCATTTTTTTAATTTTTTCAATTATATTAATTTGTTAATACTGTAATAATATAAAAATTTTACTTTAGCGCAAATCAGTAGGTGTTATGTTTTTCAGTATAGGCGGTAGATTGTTCGAGTATTATTATACAATTTACAAAAAAATCGTATTTAAGTCTAAAACTAAGAAAGTGCCATTGTTTAAAATTTTTCGAGTATATTAATTTGTTAATACTGTAATAATATAAAAATTTTACTTTAGCGCAAATCAGTAGGAATTATGTTTTTCAGTATAGGCGGTAGATTGTTCAAGCATTAATATACAATTAAAGAGCAAATGGACTTTGAGTTTAAAACTAAGTAAGAGCAATTTTTTAAATTTTTTCGGTTATATTAATTTGTTAATACTGTAATAATATGAAAATTTTAGAGCAAATCGACTCTGAGCCTTAAACTAAGAAAGCGCAATTGTGTAAATTTTTTCGGTTATATTAATTTGTTAATACTGTAAAAATATGAAAATTATAGAGCAAATCGATTTTGAGCCTAAAACTAAGAAAGCGCAATTGTGTAAATATTTTCGGTTATAATAATTTGTTAATACTGTAATAATATGGAAATTTTACTTTAGCGCAAATCAGTAGAAGTTATGTTTTTCAGTATAGGCGGTAGATTGTTCGAGTATTAATATACAAATTAAGAGAAAATCGACTTTGAGTCTAAAACTAAGAAAGTGCAATTGTGTAAATTTTTTCGGTTATATTAATTTGTTAATACTGTAATAACATGAAAATTTTACTTTAGCGCAAATCAGTAAAAGTTATGTTTTTCAGTATAGGCGGTAGACTGTTCGTGCATCAATATACAATTTACAAGAAAATCGACTTTGAGTCTAAAACTAAGAAAGTGCAATTGTGTAAATTTTTTCGGTTATATTAATTTGTTAATACTGTAATAACATGAAAATTTTACTTTAGCGCAAATCAGTAAAAGTTATGTTTTTCAGTATAGGCGGTAGACTGTTCGAGCATCAATATACAATATACAAGAAAATCCACATTAAGTCTAAAACTAAGAAAGTGCCATTTTTTTAATTTTTTCAATTATATTAATTTGTTAATACTGTAATAACATTAAAATTTTACTTTAGCGCAAATCAGTAAAAGTGACGTTTTTCAATATTAGCGGTAGACGGTGCGACCATCAATATACAATTTACAAAAACGTCGTATTTAAGTCTGAAACTAAGAAAGTGCCATTGTTTAAATTTTTTCGAGTATATTAATTTGTTAATACTGTAATAATATGAAAATTTTAGAGAAACTCGACTTTGAGCCTGAAACTGAGAAAGCGCAATTGTGTAAATTTTTTCGGTTATAATAATTTGTTAATACTGTAATAACATGAAAATTTTACTTTAGCGCAAATCAGTAAAAGTTATGTTTTTCAGTACAGGCGGTAGACTGTTCGAGTATTAATATACAATTTAAAAGAAAATCGACTTTGAGTCTAAAACTAAGAAAGTGCAATTGTGTAAATTTTTTCGGTTATATTATTTTGTTAAAACTGTAATAACATGAAAATTTTACTTTAGCGCAAACCAGTAAAAGTTATGTTTTTCAGTATAAGCGGTACCTTGTTCGAACATTGATATATTGTGCAATTTAAGAGCAAATCGACTTTGAGTCTAAAACTAAGAAAGTGCAATTGTGTAAATTTTTTCGGTTATATTATTTTGTTAATACTGTAATAACATGAAAATTTTACTTTAGCCCAAATCAGTAAAAGTTATGTTTTTTAGTATAGGCGGTAGACTGTTCGAGCATTAATATACAATTTACAAGAAAATCGACTTTAAGTCTAAAACTAAGAAAGTACTTTTTTTTTTATCTTTTCAATTATAATAATTTGTTAACACTGTAATAACATGAAAATTTTACTTTAGCGCAAATCAGTAAAAGTTATGTTTTTCAATATAAGCGGTAGATTACTCGTCCATTAATATACAATTTACAAGAAAATCGTTTTTAAGTCTAAAACTAAGAAAGTGCCATTGTTTAAATTTTTTCGAGTATATTAATTTGTTAATACTGTAATAATATAAAAATTTTACTTTAGCGCAAATCAGTAGGTGTTATGTTTTTCAGTATAGGCGGTAGATTGTTCGAGTATTAATATACAAGTTAAGAGAAAATCGACTTTGAGTCTAAAACTAAGAAAGTGCCATTGTTTAAATTTTTTCGAGTATATTAATTTGTTAATACTGTAATAATATAAAAATTTTACTTTAGCGCAAATCAGTAGGTGTTATGGTTTTCAGTATAGGCGGTAGATTGTTCGAGTATTAATATACAATTTACAAGAAAATCGTTTTTAAGTCTAAAACTAAGAAAGTGCCATTGTTTAAATTTTTTCGAGTATATTAATTTGTTAATACTGTAATAATATAAAAATTTTACTTTAGCGCAAATCAGTAAAAGTTATGTTTTTCAATATAAGCGGTAGACTGTTCGAGCATTAATATACAATTTACAAGAAAATCGACTTTAAGTCTAAAACTAAGAAAGTGCTATTTTTTTTAATTTTTTCAATTATAATAATTTGTTAATACTGTAATAACATGAAAATTTTACTTTAGCGCAAATCAGTAAAAGTTATGTTTTTCAATATAAGCGGTAGATTGTTCGTCCATTAATATACAATTTACAAAAAAATCGTATTTAAGTCTAAAACTAAGAAAGTGCCATTGTTTAAAATTTTTCGAGTATATTAATTTGTTAATACTGTAATAACATGAAAATTTTACTTTAGCGCAAATCAGTAGGAGTTATGTTTTTCAGTATAGGCGGTAGACTGTTCGAGCATTAATATACAATTTACAAGAAAATCGACTTTAAGTCTAAAACTTAGAAAGTGCTATTATTTTTAATTTTTTCAATTATAATAATTTGTTAATACTGTAATAACATGAAAATTTTACTTTAGCGCAAACCAGTAAAAGTTATGTTTTTCAGTATAAGCGGTACCTTGTTCGAACATTGATATATTGTGCAATTTAAGAGCAAATCGACTTTGAGCCTTAAACTAAGAAAGCGCAATTGTGTAAATTTTTTCGGTTATATTAATTTGTTAATACTGTAAAAATATGAAAATTATAGAGCAAATCGACTTTGAGCCTTAAACTAAGAAAGCGCAATTGTGTAAATTTTTTCGGTTATAATAATTTGTTAATACGGTAATAACATGAAAATTTTACTTTAGCGCAAATCAGTAAAAGTTATGTTTTTCAGTACAGGCGGTAGACTGTTCGAGTATTAATATACAATTTAAAAGAAAATCGACTTTGAGTCTAAAACTAAGAAAGTGCAATTGTGTAAATTTTTTCGGTTATATTATTTTGTTAAAACTGTAATAACATGAAAATTTTACTTTAGCGCAAACCAGTAAAAGTTATGTTTTTCAGTATAGGCGGTAGACTTTTCGAGCATCAATATACAATATACAAGAAAATCGACATTAAGTCTAAAACTAAGAAAGTGCCATTTTTTTAATTTTTTCAATTATATTAATTTGTTAATACTGTAATAACATTAAAATTTTACTTGAGCGCAAATCAGTAAAGATGATGTTTTTCAATATAAGCGGTAGACGGTTCGACCACCAATATACAATTTACAAAAACATCGTATTTAAGTCTGAAACTAAGAAAGTGCCATTGTTTAAATTTTTTCGAGTATATTAATTTGTTAATACTGTAATAATATGAAAATTTTAGAGAAACTCGACTTTGAGCCTGAAACTAAGAAAGCGCAATTGTGTAAATTTTTTCGGTTATAATAATTTGTTAATACTGTAATAACATGAAAATTTTACCTTAGCGCAAATCAGTAAAAGTTATGTTTTTCAATATAAGCGGTAGATTGTTCGTCCATTAATATAAAATTTACAAGAAAATCGTTTTTAAGTCTAAAACTAAGAAAGTGCCATTGTTTAAATTTTTTCGAGTATATTAATTTGTTAATACTGTAATAATATAAAAATTTTACTTTAGCGCAAATCAGTAGGTGTTATGTTTTTCAGTATAGGCGGTAGATTGTTTGAACATTGATATATTGTGCAATTTAAGAGCAAATCGACTTTGAGCCTAAAACTAAGAAAGCGCAATTGTGTAAAATTTTTCGGTTATAATAATTTGTTAATACTGTAATAACATGAAAATTATACTTTAGCGCAAATCAGTAAAAGTTATGTTTTTCAGTATAGGCGGTAGACTGTTCGAGCATCAATATACAATTTACAAGAAAATCGACTTTGAGTCTAAAACTAAGAAAGTGCAATTGTGTAAATTTTTTCGGTTATATTAATTTGTTTATACTGTAATAACATGAAAATTTTACTTTAGCGCAAATCAGTAAAAGTTATGTTTTTCAGTATAGGCGGTAGACTGTTCGAGCATCAATATACAATTTACAAGAAAATCGACTTTGAGTCTAAAACTAAGAAAGTGCAATTGTGTAAATTTTTTCGGTTATATTAATTTGTTAATACTGTAATAACATGAAAATTTTACTTTAGCGCATCCCAGTAAAAGTTATGTTTTTCAGTATAAGCGGTACCTTGTTCGAACATTGATATATTGTGCAATTTAAGAGCAAATCGACTTTGAGCCTAAAACTAAGAAAGCGCAATTGTGTAAATTTTTTCGGTTATAATAATTTGTTAATACTGTAATAACATGAAAATTTTACTTTAGCCCAAATCAGTAAAAGTTATGTTTTTTAGTATAGGCGGTAGACTGTTCGAGCATTAATTAACAATTTACAAGAAAATCGACTTTAAGTCTAAAACTAAGAAAGTACTTTTTTTATTTTTTCAATTATAATAATTTGTTAACACTGTAATAACATGAAAATTTTACTTTAGCGCAAATCAGTAAAAGTTATGTTTTTCAATATAAGCGGTAGATTGTTCGTCCGTTAATATACAATTTACAAGAAAATCGTTTTTAAGTCTAAAACTAAGAAAGTGCCATTGTTTAAATATTTTCGAGTATATTAATTTGTTAATACTGTAATAATATAAAAATTTTACTTTAGCGCAAATCAGTAGGTGTTATGTTTTTCAGTATAGGCGGTAGATTGTTCAAGCATTACAATACAATTAAAGAGCAAATCGACTTTAAGTTTAAAACTAAGTAAGGGCAATTTTTTAAATTTTTTCGGTTATATTAATTTGTTAATACCGTAAAAATATGAAAACTTTACAGCAAATCGACTTTGAGCCTAAAACTAAGAAAGCGCAATTGTGTAAATTTTTTCGGTTATATTATTTTGTTAAAACTGTAATAACATGAAAATTTTACTTTAGCGCAAACCAGTAAAATTTATGTTTTTCAGTATAGGCGGTAGATTGTTGGAGCATTAATATACAATTTACAAGAAAATCGACGTTAAGTCTAAAACTAAGAAGGTGCCATTTTTTTAATTTTTTCAATTATATTAATTTGTTAATACTCTAATAACATGAAAATTTTACTTTAACGCAAAATAGTAAAAGTGATGTTTTTCAGTATGAGCGGTACCTTGTTCAAAAATTAATATATTGTATAATTTAAGAGCAAATCGACTTTGAGTTTAAAACTAAGTAAGTGAAATTTTTAAAATTTTTTTGGCTATATTAATTTTTTAATACTGTAATAATATGGAAATTTTACTTTAGCGCAAATCAGTAGAAGTTATGTTTCCAGTATAGGCGGTAGATTGTTCGAGTATTAATATACAATTTAAGAGAAAATCGATTTGGAGTCTAAGATTAAGAAAGTAAAATTGTGTAAATTTTTTCGGTTATATTAATTTGTTAATACTGTAATAAAATGAAAATTTTACTTTAGCCCAAATCAGTAAGAGATATGTTTTTCAGTATAAGCGGAACCTTGTTCGAACATTAATATATTGTGCAATTTAAGAGCAAATCGACTTTGAGCCTAAAACTAAGAAAGCGCAATTGTGTAAATTTTTTCGGTTATAATAATTTGTTAATACTGTAATAATATGAAAATTTTACTTTAGCCCAAATCAGTAAAAGTTATGTTTTTCAATATAAGCGGTAGATTGTTCGTCCATTAATATACAATTTACAAGAAAATCGTTTTTAAGTCTAAAACTAAGAAAGTGTTTTTTTTTTTATTTTTTCAATTATAATAATTTGTTAACACTGTAATAACATGAAAATTTTACTTTAGCGCAAATCAGTAAAAGTTATGTTTTTCAATATAAGCGGTAGATTGTTCGAGCATTAATATACAATTTAAGAGAAAATCGACTTTGATTTTAAAACTAAGAAAGTGCAATTTTGTAAATTTTTTCGGTTATATTAATTTGTTAATACTGTAATAATATGAACATTTTGCCTTTACGCAAAACAGTATAAGTGATGTTTTTCAGTATAAGCGGTAGATTGTTCGAGCACTAATATACAATTAAAGAGGAAATCGACTTTGAGTCTAAAACTAGGAAAGTGCAGTTATGTAAATTTTTTCGGTTATATTAATTTGTTAATACTGTAATAACATGAACATTTTACTTTTACGCAAATCAATAAAAGTGAATTGTTGGAGCATTAATATACAATTAGAGAGAAAATCGACTTTGAGTCTAAAACTAAGAAAGTGCAGTTGTGTAAATTTTTTCGGTTTTATTAATTTGTTAATACTGTAATAACATGAACATATTACTTTTAAGCAAATCAGTAAAAGTTATGTTTTTCAGTATAAGCGGTAGATTGTTCGAGCACTAATATACAATTAAAGAGGAAATCGATTTTGAGTCAAAAACTAAGTGCAATTTTGTAAATTTTTTCGGTTATATTAATTTTATAATACTGTAATAACATGAAAATTTTCCTTTAACGTAAATCAGTAAAAGTTATGTTTTCACAAATATACAATTAGAAAGAAAATCGACTTTAAGTCTAAAACTAAAACGGTGCAGTTGTGTAAATTTTTTCGGTTATATTAATTTGTTAATACTGTAAAAACATACAAATTTTACTTTAGCGCAAATCAATAAAAGTTATGCTTTTCAGTATAAGCGGTAGATTGTTCTAGCACTAATATACAATTACAGAGAAAATCGACTTTGAGTCTAAAACTAAGAAAGTGCAGTTGTGTAAATTTTTTCGGTTATATTAAATTTATAATACTGTAATAACATGAAAATTTTACTTTAACGTAAATCAGTAAAAGTTATGTTTTCACTAATATACAATTAGAGATAAAATCGACTTTGAGTCTAAAACTAAGAAAGTGCAGTTGTGTAAATTTTTTCGGTTATATTAATTTGTTAATACTGTAATAGCATGAACATCTTACTTTTACGCAAATCAGTAAAAGTTATGTTTTTCAGTATAAGCGGTAGATTGTTCGAGCTCTAATATACAATTAAAGAGAAAATCGATTTTGAGTCTAAAACTAAGTGCAATTTTGTAAATTTTTCGGTTATATTAATTTGTTAATACTGTAATAACATGAACATTTTACTTTTACGCAAATCAGTAAAAGTGAATTGTTGGAGCATTAATATACAATTAGAGAGAAAATCGACTTTGAGTCTAAAACTAAGAAAGTGCAGTTGTGTAAATTTTTTCGGTTTTATTAATTTGTTAATACTGTAATAACATGAACATATTACTTTTAAGCAAATCAGTAAAAGTTATGTTTTTCAGTATAAGCGGTAGATTGTTCGAGCACTAATATACAATTAAAGAGGAAATCGATTTTGAGTCTAAAACTAAGTGCAATTTTGTAAATTTTTTCGGTTATATTAATTTTATAATACTGTAATAACATAAAAATTTTCCTTTAACGTAAATCAGTAAAAGTTATGTTTTCACAAATATACAATTAGAAAGAAAATCGACTTTAAGTCTAAAACTAAAACGGTGCAGTTGTGTAAATTTTTTCGGTTATATTAATTTGTTAATACTGTAAAAACATACAAATTTTACTTTAGCGCAAATCAATAAAAGTTATGCTTTTCAGTATAAGCGGTAGATTGTTCTAGCACTAATATACAATTACAGAGAAAATCGACTTTGAGTCTAAAACTAAGAAAGTGCAGTTGTGTAAATTTTTTCGGTTATATTAAATTTATAATACTGTAATAACATGAAAATTTTACTTTAACGTAAATCAGTAAAAGTTATGTTTTCACTAATATACAATTAGAGATAAAATCGACTTTGAGTCTAAAACTAAGAAAGTGCAGTTGTGTAAATTTTTTCGGTTATATTAATTTGTTAATACTGTAATAGCATGAACATCTTACTTTTACGCAAATCAGTAAAAGTTATGTTTTTCAGTATAAGCGGTAGATTGTTCGAGCATTAATATACAATTAAAGAGAAAATCGACTTTGAGTCTAAAACTAAGAAGGTGCAATTTTTTAAATTTTTCGGTTATATTAATTTGTTAATACTGTAATAACTTGAACATTTTACTTTTACGCAAATCAGAAAAAGTGAATTGTTGGAGCACTAATATACAATTAAAGAGAAAATCGATTTTGAATCTAAAACTAAGTGCAATTTTGTAAATTTTTTCGGTTATATTAATTTTATAATACTGTAATAACATGAAAATTTTACTTTAACGCAAATCTGGAAAAGTTATGTTTTCACTAATATACAATTAGAGAGAAAATCGACTTTGAGTCTAAAACTAAGAAGGTGCAGTTGTGTAAATTTTTTCGGTTATATTAATTTGTTAATACTGTAATAACATAAAAATTTTACTTTAGCGCAAATCAGTAAAAGTTATGCTTTTCAGTATATGTGGTAGATTGTTCGAGAATTAATATACAATTAAAGAGAAAATCGACTTTGAGTCTAAAACTAAGAAGGTGCAATTTTTTAAATTGTTTCGGTTATATTAATTTGTTAATACGGTAATAACATGAACATTTTACTTTTACGCAAATCAGTAAAAGTTATGTTTTTCAGTATAAGCGGTAGATTGTTCGAGCACTAATATACAATTAAAGAGAAAATCGATTTTGAGTCTAAAACTAAGTGCAATTTTGTAAATTTTTTCGGTTATATTAAATTTATAATAATGTAATAACATGAAAATTTTACTTTAACGTAAATCAGTAAAAGTTATGTTTTCACTAATATACAATTAGAGATAAAATCGACTTTGAGTCTAAAACTAATAAATTGCAAATTTAATTTTTTTCGGTTTGTTAATACTGTTATAGCATGAACATCTTACTTTTACGCAAATCAGTAAAATTTATGTTTTTCAGTATAAGCGGTAGATTGTTCGAGCACTAATATACAATTAAAGAGAAAATCGACTTTGAGTCTAAAACTAAGAAATTACAAATTTAAATTTTTTCGGTTATATTAATTTGTTAATACTGTAATAGCATGAACATCTTACTTTTACGCAAATCAGTAAAAGTTATGTTTTTCAGTATAAGCGGTAGATTGTTCGAGAATTAATATACAATTAAAGAGAAAATCGACTTTGAGTCTAAAACTAAGAAGGTGCAATTTTTTAAATTGTTTCGGTTATATTAATTTGTTAATACTGTAATAACATGAACATTTTACTTTTACGCAAATCAGTAAAAGTGAATTGTTGGAGCATTAATATACAATTAGAGAGAAAATCGACTTTGAGTCTAAAACTAAGAAAGTGCAGTTGTGTAAATTTTTTTCGGTTTTATTAATTTGTTAATACTGTAATAACATGAACATTTTACTTATAGGCAAATCAGTAAAAGTTATGTTTTTCAGTATAAGCGGTAGATTGTTCGAGCACTAATATACAATTAAAGAGAAAATCGATTTTGAGTCTAAAACTAAGTGCAATTTTGTAAATTTTTTCGGTTATATTAAATTTATAATACTGTAATAACATGAAAATTTTACTTTAACGTAAATCAGTAAAAGTTATGTTTTCACTAATATACAATTAGAGATAAAATCGACTTTGAGTCTAAAACTAAGAAAGTGCAGTTGTGTAAATTTTTTCGGTTATATTAATTTGTTAATACTGTAATAACATACAAATTTTACTTTAGCGCAAATCAATAAAAGTTATGTTTTTCAGTATAAGCGGTAGATTGTTCGAGCTCTAATATACAATTACAGAGAAAATCGACTTTGAGTCTAAAACTAATAAATTGCAAATTTAATTTTTTTCGGTTTGTTAATACTGTTATAGCATGAACATCTTACTTTTACGCAAATCAGTAAAATTTATGTTTTTCAGTATAAGCGGTAGATTGTTCGAGCTCTAATATACAATTAAAGAGAAAATCGATTTTGAGTCTAAAACTAAGTGCAATTTTGTAAATTTTTTCGGTTATACTAATTTTATAATACTGTAATAACATGAAAATTTTACTTTAACGTAAATCAGTAAAAGTTATGTTTTCACAAATATACAATTAGAAAGAAAATCGACTTTAAGTCTAAAACTAAAACGGTGCCGTTGTGTAAATTTTTTCGGTTATATTAATTTGTTAATACTGTAATAACATGAACATTTTACTTTTACTCAAATCAGTAAAAGTTATGTTTTTCAGTATAAGCGGTAGATTGTTCGAGCACTAATATACAATTAAAGAGAAAATCGATTTTGAGTCTAAAACTAAGAAGGTGCAATTTTTTAATTTGTTTCGGTTATATTAATTTGTTAATACTGTAATAACATGAACTTTTTACTTTTGCGCAAATCAGTAAAAGTGAATTGTTGGAGCATTAGTATATAATTAGAGAGAAAATCGACTTTGAGTCTAAAACTAAGAAAGTGCAGTTGTGTAAATTTTTTCGGTTTTATTAATTTGTTAATACTGTAATAACATGAACATATTACTTTTAGGCAAATCAGTAAAAGTTATGTTTTTCAGTATAAGCGGTAGATTGTTCGAGCACTAATATACAATTAAAGAGAAAATCGATTTTGAGTCTAAAACTAAGTGCAATTTTGTAAATTTTTTCGGTTAAATTAAATTTATATTACTGTAATAACATGAAAATTTTACTTTAACGTAAATCAGTAAAAGTTATGTTTTCACTAATATACAATTAGAGATAAAATCGACTTTGAGTCTAAAACTAAGAAAGTGCAGTTATGTAAATTTTTTCGGTTATATTAATTTGTTAATACTGTAATAACATACAAATTTTACTTTAGCGCAAATCAATAAAAGTTATGCTTTTCAGTATAAGCGGTAGATTGTTCGAGCACTAATATACAATTACAGCGAAAATCGACTTTGAGTCTAAAACTAATAAATTGCAAATTTAATTTTTTTCGGTTTGTTAATACTGTTATAGCATGAACATCTTACTTTAGCGCAAATCAGTAAAAGTTATGCTTTTCAGTATATGTGGTAGATTGTTCGAGCACTAATATACAATTACAGAGAAAATCGACTTTGAGTCTAAAACTAAGAAATTGCAAATTTAAATTTTTTCGGTTATATTAATTTGTTAATACTGTAATAACATGAACATTTTACTTTTACGCAAATCAGTAAAAGTTATGTTTTTCAGTATAAGCGGTAGATTGTTCGAGCATTAATATACAATTTAAGAGAAAATCGACTTTGATTTTAAAACTAAGAAAGTGCAATTTTGTAAATTTTTTCGGTTATATTAATTTGTTAATACTGTAATAATATGAACATTTTGCCTTTACGCAAAACAGTATAAGTGATGTTTTTCAGTATAAGCGGTAGATTGTTCGAGCACTAATATACAATTAAAGAGGAAATCGACTTTGAGTCTAAAACTAGGAAAGTGCAGTTATGTAAATTTTTTCGGTTATATTAATTTGTTAATACTGTAATAACATGAACATTTTACTTTTACGCAAATCAGTGAAAGTGAATTGTTGGAGCATTAATATACAATTAGAGAGAAAATCGACTTTGAGTCTAAAACTAAGAAAGTGCAGTTGTGTAAATTTTTTCGGTTTTATTAATTTGTTAATACTGTAATAACATGAACATATTACTTTTAAGCAAATCAGTAAAAGTTATGTTTTTCAGTATAAGCGGTAGATTGTTCGAGCACTAATATACAATTAAAGAGGAAATCGATTTTGAGTCTAAAACTAAGTGCAATTTTGTAAATTTTTTCGGTTATATTAATTTTATAATACTGTAATAACATGAAAATTTTACTTTAACGTAAATCAGTAAAAACTATGTTTTCACAAATAAACAATTAGAAAGAAAATCGACTTTAAGTCTAAAACTAAAACGGTGCAGTTGTGTAAATTTTTTCGGCTATATTATTTTTGTTAATACTGTAATAACATACAAATGTTACTTTAGCGCAAATCAATAAAAGTTATGCTTTTCAGTATAAGCGGTAGATTGTTCGAGCACTAAATATAAATATACAATTACAGAGAAAATCGACTTTGAGTCTAAAACTAATAAATTGCAAATTTAAATTTTTTCGGTTATATTAATTTGTTAATACTGTAATAGCATGAACATCTTACTTTTACGCAAATCAGTAAAAGTTATGTTTTTCAGTATAAGCGGTAGATTGGTCGAGCATTAATATACAATTAAAGAGAAAATCGACTTTGAGTCTAAAACTAAGAAGGTGCAATTTTTTAAATTTTTCGGTTATATTAATTTGTTAATACTGTAATAACTTGAACATTTTACTTTTACGCAAATCAGAAAAAGTGAATTGTTGGAGCACTAATATACAATTAAAGAGAAAATCGATTTTGAATCTAAAACTAAGTGCAGTTTTGTAAATTTTTTCGGTTATATTAATTTTATAATACTGTAATAACATGAAAATTTTACTTTAACGCAAATCTGTAAAAGTTATGTTTTCACTAATATACAATTAGAGAGAAAATCGACTTTGAGTCTAAAACTAAGAAGGTGCAGTTGTGTAAATTTTTTCGGTTATATTAATTTGTTAATACTGTAATAACATAAAAATTTTACTTTAGCGCAAATCAGTAAAAGTTATGCTTTTCAGTATATGTGGTAGATTGTTCGAGCACTAATATACAATTACAGAGAAAATCGACTTTGAGTCTAAAATTAAGAAAGTGCAAATTTAAATTTTTTCGGTTATATTAATTTGTTAATACTGTAATAGCATGAACATCTTACTTTTACGCAAATCAGTAAAAGTTATGTTTTTCAGTATAAGCGGTAGATTGTTCGAGCAATAATATACAATTAAAGAGAAAATCGACTTTGAGTCTAAAACTAAGAAGGTGCAATTTTTTAAATTGTTTCGGTTATATTAATTTGTTAATACTGTAATAACATGAACATTTTACTTTTACGCAAATCAGTAAAAGTGAATTGTTGGAGCATTAATATACAATTAGAGAGAAATTCGACTTTGAGTCTAAAACTAAGAAAGTGCAGTTGTGTAAATTTTTTCGGTTTTATTAATTTGTTAATACTGTAATAACATGAACATATTACTTTTAGGCAAATCAGTAAAAGTTATGTTTTTCAGTATAAGCGGTAGATTGTTCGAGCACTAATATACAATTAAAGAGAAAATCGATTTTGAGTCTAAAACTAAGTGCAATTTTGTAAATTTTTTCGGTTATATTAAATTTATAATACTGTAATAACATGAAAATTTTACTTTAACGTAAATCAGTAAAAGTTATGTTTTCACTAATATACAATTAGAGAGAAAATCGACTTTAAGTCTAAAACTAAAACGGTGCAGTTGTGTAAATTTTTTCGGTTATATTAATATGTTAATACTGTAATAACATACAAATTTTACTTAAGCGCAACTCAATAAAAGTTATGTTTTTCAGTATAAGCGGTAGATATACAATTACAGAGCAAATCGACTTTGAGTCTAAAACTAATAAATTGCAAATATAAATTTTTTCGGTTATATTAATTTGTTAATACTGTAATAGCATGAACATCTTACTTTTACGCAAATCAGTAAAAGTTATGTTTTTCAGTATAAGCGGTAGATTGTTCAAGCATTAATATACAATTAAAGAGAAAATCGACTTTGAGTCTAAAACTAATAAATTGCAAATTTAAATTTTTTCGGTTATATTAATTTGTTAATAGTGTAATAATATGAAAATTTTACTTTAGCGCAAATCAGTAAAAGTTATGTTTTTCATTATAAGCAGTAGATTGTTCGAGCATTAACTAACAATTTAAGAGAAAATCGACTTTGAGTCTAAAACTAGGAAAGTGCAGTTGTGTTAATTTTTTCGGTTACATTAATTTGTTAATACTGTAATAACATGAAACTTTTACTTTAGCCCAAATCAGTAAAATTTATGTTTTTCAGTATAAGCGGTAGATTGTTCGAGCACTAATATACAATTAAAGAGAAAATCGACTTTGAGTCGAAAACTAAGAAAGTGCAATTTTTTAAATTTTTCGGTTATATTAATTTGTTAATACTGTAATAACATGAACATTTTACTTTTACGCAAATCAGTAAAAGTGAATTGTTGGAGCATTAATATACAATTAGAGAGAAAATCGACTTTGAGTCTAAAACTAAGAAAGTGCAGTTGTGTAAATTTTTTCGGTTTTATTAATTTGTTAATACTGTAATAACATGAACATATTACTTTTAGGCAAATCAGTAAAAGTTATGTTTTTCAGTATAAGCGGTAGATTGTTCGAGCACTAATATACAATTAAAGAGAAAATCGATTTTGAGTCTAAAACTAAGTGCAATTTTGTAAATTTTTTCGGTTATATTAAATATAATACTGTAATAACATGAAAATTTTACTTTAACGTAAATCAGTAAAAGTTATGTTTTCACTAATATACAATTAGAGAGAAAATCGACTTTAAGTCTAAAACTAAAACGGTGCAGTTGTGTAAATTTTTTCGGTTATATTAATTTGTTAATACTGTAATAACATACAAATGTTACTTAAGCGCAACTCAATAAAAGTTATGTTTTTCAGTATAAGCGGTAGATATACAATTACAGAGCAAATCGACTTTGAGTCTAAAACTAATAAATTGCAAATATAAATTTTTTCGGTTATATTAATTTGTTAATACTGTAATAGCATGAACATCTTACTTTTACCCAAATCAGTAAAAGTTATGTTTTTCAGTTTAAGCGGTAGATTGTTCAAGCATTAATATACAATTAAAGAGAAAATCGACTTTGAGTCTAAAACTAATAAATTGCAAATTTAAATTTTTTCGGTTATATTAATTTGTTAATAGTGTAATAATATGAAAATTTTACTTTAGCGCAAATCAGTAAAAGTTATGTTTTTCATTATAAGCAGTAGATTGTTCGAGCATTAACTAACAATTTAAGAGAAAATCGACTTTGAGTCTAAAACTAGGAAAGTGCAGTTGTGTTAATTTTTTCGGTTACATTAATTTGTTAATACTGTAATAACATGAAACTTTTACTTTAGCCCAAATCAGTAAAATTTATGTTTTTCAGTATAAGCGGTAGATTGTGCGAGCACTAATATACAATTAAAGAGAAAATCGACTTTGAGTCGAAAACTAAGAAAGTGCAATTTTTTAAATTTTTCGGTTATATTAATTTGTTAATACTGTAATAACATGAACATTTTACTTTTACGCAAATCAGTAAAAGTGATGTTTTTCAGTATATGCGGTAGATTGTTCGAGCACTAATATACAATTAAAGAGAAAATCGACTTTGAGTCGAAAACTAAGAAAGTGCAATTTTTTAAATTTTTCGGTTATATTAATTTGTTAATACTGTAATAACATGAACATTTTACTTTAGCGCAACTCAATAAAAGTTATGTTTTTCAGTATAAGCGGTAGATTGTTCGAGCACTAATATACAATTAAAGAGAAAATCGACTTTGAGTCGAAAACTAAGAAAGTGCAATTTTTTAAATTTTTCGGTTATATTAGTTTGTTAATACTGTAATAACATGAAAATTTTACTTTAACGCAAAGAAGTAAAAGTTATGTTTCTGAGTATCAGCGGTACATTGTTCGAGCACTAATTTACAATTTAAGAGAAAATCGACTTTGAGTCTGAAACTAAAAAAGTGCAGTTGTGTAAATTTTTTCGGTTTTATTAATTTGTTAATACTGTAATAACATGAACATATTACTTTTACGCAAATCAGAAAAAGTGAATTGTTGGAGCACTAAAATACAATTAAAGAGAAAATCGATTTTGAATCTAAAACTAAGTGCAATTTTGTAAATTTTTTCGGTTATATTAATTTTATAATACTGTAATAACATGAAAATTTTACTTTAACGCAAATCTGTAAAAGTTATGTTTTCACTAATATGCAATTAGAGAGAAAATCGACTTTAAGTCTAAAACTAAAACGGTGCAGTTGTGTAAATTTTTTCGGTTATATTAATTTTATAATACTGTTATAACATGAAAATTTTACTTTAAGGCAAATCTGTAAAAGTTATGTTTTCACTAATATACAATTAGAGAGAAAATCGACTTTGAGTCTAAAACTAAGAAGGTGCAGTTGTTTAAATTTTTTCGGTTATAATAATTTGTTAATACTGTAATAACATAAAAATTTTACTTAAGCGCAAATCAGTAAAAGTTATGCTTTTCAGTATATGTGGTATATTGTTCGAGCACTAATATACAATTACAGAGAAAATCGACTTTGAGTCTAAAACTAAGAAATTGCAAATTTAAATTTTTTCGGTTATATTAATTTGTTAATACTGTAATAGAATGAACATCTTACTTTTACGCAAATCAGTAAAAGTTATGCTTTTCAGTATAAGTGGTAGATTGTTCTAGCACTAATATACAATTACAGAGAAAATCGACTTTGAGTCTAAAACTAATAAATTGCAAATTTAAATTTTTTCGGTTATATTAATTTGTTAATACTGTAATAGAATGAACATCTTACTTTTACGCAAATCAGTAAAAGTTATGCTTTTCAGTATAAGCGGTAGATTGTTCTAGCACTAATATACAATTAAAGAGAAAATCGATTTTGAATCTAAAACTAAGTGCAATTTTGTAAATTTTTTCGGTTATATTAATTTTATAATACTGTAATAACATGAAAATTTTACTTTAACGCAAATCTGTAAAAGTTATGTTTTCACTAATATGCAATTAGAGAGAAAATCGACTTTAAGTCTAAAACTAAAACGGTGCAGTTGTGTAAATTTTTTCGGTTTTATAAATTTGTTAATACTGTAATAACATAAACATATTACTTTTAGGCAAATCAGTAAAAGTTATGTTTTTCAGTATAAGCGGTAGATTGTTCGAGCACTAATATACAATTAAAGAGAAAATCGATTTTGAGTCTAAAACTAAGTGCAATTTTGTAAATTTTTTCGAATATATTAATTTTATAATACTGTAATAACATGAAAATTTTACTTTAACGTAAATCAGTAAAAGTTATGTTTTCAATAATATACAATTAGAGAGAAAATCGACTTTAAGTCTAAAACTAAAACGGTGCAGTTGTGTAAATTTTTTCGGTTATATTAATTTGTTAATACTGTAATAACATACAAATTTTACTTTAGCGCAAATCAGTAAAAGTTATGCTTTTCAGTATAAGCGGTAGATTGTTCTAGCACTAATATACAATTACAGAGAAAATCGACTTTGAGTCTAAAACTAATAAATTGCAAATTTAAATTTTTTCGGTTATATTAATTTGTTAATACTGTAATAGCATGAACATCTTACTTTTACGCAAATCAGTAAAAGTTATGTTTTTCAGTATAAGCGGTAGATTGTTCGATCAATAATATACAATTAAAGAGAAAATCGACTTTGAGTCTAAAACTAAGAAGGTGCAATTTTTTAAATTGTTTCGGTTATATTAATTTGTTAATACTGTAATAACATGAACATTTTACTTTTGCGCAAATCAGTAAAAGTGAATTGTTGGAGCATTAAAATACAATTAGAGAGAAAATCGACTTTGAGTCTAAAACTAAGAAAGTGCAGTTGTGTAAATTTTTTCGGTTTTATTAATTTGTTAATACTGTAATAACATGAACATATTACTTTTAGGCAAATCAGTAAAAGTTATGTTTTTCAGTATAAGCGGTAGATTGTTCGAGCACTAATATACAATTAAAGAGAAAATCGATTTTGAGTCTAAAACTAAGTGCAATTTTGTAAATTTTTTCGGTTATATTAATTTTATAATACTGTAATAACATGAAAATTTTACTTTAACGTAAATCAGTAAAAGTTATGTTTTCAATAATATATAATTAGAGAGAAAATCGACTTTAAGTCTAAAACTAAAACGGTGCAGTTGTGTAAATTTTTTCGGTTATATTAATTTGTTAATACTGTAATAACATACAAATTTTACTTTAGCGCAAATCAGTAAAAGTTATGATTTTCAGTATATGCGTTAGATTGTTCGAGCACTAATATACAATTACAGAGAAAATCGACTTTGAGTCTAAAACTAAGAAATTGCAAATTTAAATTTTTTCGGTTATATTAATTTGTTAATACTGTAATAGCACGAACATCTTACTTTTACGCAAATCAGTAAAAGTTATGTTTTTCAGTATAAGCGGTAGATTGTTCGAGAATTAGTATACAATTAAAGAGAAAATCGACTTTGAGTCTAAAACTAAGAAGGTGCAATTTTTTAAATTGTTTCGGTTATATTAATTTGTTAATACTGTAATAACATGAACATTTTACTTTAGCGCAACTCAATAAAAGTTATGTTTTTCAGTATAAGCGGTAGATTGTGCGAGCACTAATATACAATTAAAGAGAAAATCGACTTTGAGTCGAAAACTAAGAAAGTGCAATTTTTTAAATTTTTCGGTTATATTAATTTGTTAATACTGTAATAACATGAACATTTTACTTTTACGCAAATCAGTAAAAGTGATGTTTTTCAGTATATGCGGTAGATTGTTCGAGCACTAATATACAATTAAAGAGAAAATCGACTTTGAGTCGAAAACTAAGAAAGTGCAATTTTTTAAATTTTTCGGTTATATTAATTTGTTAATACTGTAATAACATGAACATTTTACTTTAGCGCAACTCAATAAAAGTTATGTTTTTCAGTATAAGCGGTAGATTGTTCGAGCACTAATATACAATTAAAGAGAAAATCGACTTTGAGTCGAAAACTAAGAAAGTGCAATTTTTTAAATTTTTCGGTTATATTAGTTTGTTAATACTGTAATAACATGAAAATTTTACTTTAACGCAAAGAAGTAAAAGTTATGTTTCTGAGTATCAGCGGTACATTGTTCGAGCACTAATTTACAATTTAAGAGAAAATCGACTTTGAGTCTGAAACTAAAAAAGTGCAGTTGTGTAAATTTTTTCGGTTTTATTAATTTGTTAATACTGTAATAACATGAACATATTACTTTTACGCAAATCAGAAAAAGTGAATTGTTGGAGCACTAAAATACAATTAAAGAGAAAATCGATTTTGAATCTAAAACTAAGTGCAATTTTGTAAATTTTTTCGGTTATATTAATTTTATAATACTGTAATAACATGAAAATTTTACTTTAACGCAAATCTGTAAAAGTTATGTTTTCACTAATATGCAATTAGAGAGAAAATCGACTTTAAGTCTAAAACTAAAACGGTGCAGTTGTGTAAATTTTTTCGGTTATATTAATTTTATAATACTGTTATAACATGAAAATTTTACTTTAAGGCAAATCTGTAAAAGTTATGTTTTCACTAATATACAATTAGAGAGAAAATCGACTTTGAGTCTAAAACTAAGAAGGTGCAGTTGTTTAAATTTTTTCGGTTATAATAATTTGTTAATACTGTAATAACATAAAAATTTTACTTAAGCGCAAATCAGTAAAAGTTATGCTTTTCAGTATATGTGGTATATTGTTCGAGCACTAATATACAATTACAGAGAAAATCGACTTTGAGTCTAAAACTAAGAAATTGCAAATTTAAATTTTTTCGGTTATATTAATTTGTTAATACTGTAATAGAATGAACATCTTACTTTTACGCAAATCAGTAAAAGTTATGCTTTTCAGTATAAGTGGTAGATTGTTCTAGCACTAATATACAATTACAGAGAAAATCGACTTTGAGTCTAAAACTAATAAATTGCAAATTTAAATTTTTTCGGTTATATTAATTTGTTAATACTGTAATAGAATGAACATCTTACTTTTACGCAAATCAGTAAAAGTTATGCTTTTCAGTATAAGCGGTAGATTGTTCTAGCACTAATATACAATTAAAGAGAAAATCGATTTTGAATCTAAAACTAAGTGCAATTTTGTAAATTTTTTCGGTTATATTAATTTTATAATACTGTAATAACATGAAAATTTTACTTTAACGCAAATCTGTAAAAGTTATGTTTTCACTAATATGCAATTAGAGAGAAAATCGACTTTAAGTCTAAAACTAAAACGGTGCAGTTGTGTAAATTTTTTCGGTTTTATAAATTTGTTAATACTGTAATAACATAAACATATTACTTTTAGGCAAATCAGTAAAAGTTATGTTTTTCAGTATAAGCGGTAGATTGTTCGAGCACTAATATACAATTAAAGAGAAAATCGATTTTGAGTCTAAAACTAAGTGCAATTTTGTAAATTTTTTCGAATATATTAATTTTATAATACTGTAATAACATGAAAATTTTACTTTAACGTAAATCAGTAAAAGTTATGTTTTCAATAATATACAATTAGAGAGAAAATCGACTTTAAGTCTAAAACTAAAACGGTGCAGTTGTGTAAATTTTTTCGGTTATATTAATTTGTTAATACTGTAATAACATACAAATTTTACTTTAGCGCAAATCAGTAAAAGTTATGCTTTTCAGTATAAGCGGTAGATTGTTCTAGCACTAATATACAATTACAGAGAAAATCGACTTTGAGTCTAAAACTAATAAATTGCAAATTTAAATTTTTTCGGTTATATTAATTTGTTAATACTGTAATAGCATGAACATCTTACTTTTACGCAAATCAGTAAAAGTTATGTTTTTCAGTATAAGCGGTAGATTGTTCGATCAATAATATACAATTAAAGAGAAAATCGACTTTGAGTCTAAAACTAAGAAGGTGCAATTTTTTAAATTGTTTCGGTTATATTAATTTGTTAATACTGTAATAACATGAACATTTTACTTTTGCGCAAATCAGTAAAAGTGAATTGTTGGAGCATTAAAATACAATTAGAGAGAAAATCGACTTTGAGTCTAAAACTAAGAAAGTGCAGTTGTGTAAATTTTTTCGGTTTTATTAATTTGTTAATACTGTAATAACATGAACATATTACTTTTAGGCAAATCAGTAAAAGTTATGTTTTTCAGTATAAGCGGTAGATTGTTCGAGCACTAATATACAATTAAAGAGAAAATCGATTTTGAGTCTAAAACTAAGTGCAATTTTGTAAATTTTTTCGGTTATATTAATTTTATAATACTGTAATAACATGAAAATTTTACTTTAACGTAAATCAGTAAAAGTTATGTTTTCAATAATATATAATTAGAGAGAAAATCGACTTTAAGTCTAAAACTAAAACGGTGCAGTTGTGTAAATTTTTTCGGTTATATTAATTTGTTAATACTGTAATAACATACAAATTTTACTTTAGCGCAAATCAGTAAAAGTTATGATTTTCAGTATATGCGTTAGATTGTTCGAGCACTAATATACAATTACAGAGAAAATCGACTTTGAGTCTAAAACTAAGAAATTGCAAATTTAAATTTTTTCGGTTATATTAATTTGTTAATACTGTAATAGCACGAACATCTTACTTTTACGCAAATCAGTAAAAGTTATGTTTTTCAGTATAAGCGGTAGATTGTTCGAGAATTAGTATACAATTAAAGAGAAAATCGACTTTGAGTCTAAAACTAAGAAGGTGCAATTTTTTAAATTGTTTCGGTTATATTAATTTGTTAATACTGTAATAACATGAACATTTTACTTTTACGCAAATCAGTAAAAGTGAATTGTTGGAGCATTAATATACAATTAGAGAGAAAATCGACTTTGAGTCTAAAACTTAGAAAGTGCAGTTGTGTAAATTTTTTCGGTTTTATTAATTTGTTAATACTGTAATAACATGAACATATTACTTTTAGGCAAATCAGTAAAAGTTATGTTTTTCAGTATAAGCGGTAGATTGTTCGAGCACTATTATACAATTAAAGAGAAAATCGATTTTGAGTCTAAAACTAAGTGCAATTTTTTAAATTTTTCGGTTATATTAATTTGTTAATACTGTAATAACATGAACATTTTACTTTAGCGCAACTCAATAAAAGTTATGTTTTTCAGTATAAGCGGTAGATTGTTCGAGCACTAATATACAATTAAAGAGAAAATCGACTTTGAGTCGAAAACTAAGAAAGTGCAATTTTTTTAAATTTTTCGGTTATATTAGTTTGTTAATACTGTAATAACATGAAAATTTTACTTTAACGCAAAGAAGTAAAAGTTATGTTTCTCAGTATCAGCGGTACATTGTTCGAGCACTAATTTACAATTTAAGAGAAAATCGACTTTGAGTCTGAAACTAAAAAAGTGCAGTTGTGTAAATTTTTTCGGTTTTATTAATTTGTTAATACTGTAATAACATGAACATATTACTTTTACGCAAATCAGAAAAAGTGAATTGTTGGAGCACTAAAATACAATTAAAGAGAAAATCGATTTTGAATCTAAAACTAAGTGCAATTTTGTAAATTTTTTCGGTTATATTAATTTTATAATACTGTAATAACATGAAAATTTTACTTTAACGCAAATCTGTAAAAGTTATGTTTTCACTAATATACAATTAGAGAGAAAATCGACTTTGAGTCTAAAACTAAGAAGGTGCAATTTTTTAAATTGTTTCGGTTATATTAATTTGTTAATACTGTAATAACATGAACATTTTACTTTTACGCAAATCAGTAAAAGTGAATTGTTGGAGCATTAATATACAATTAGAGAGAAAATCGACTTTGAGTCTAAAACTAAGAAAGTGCAGTTGTGTAAATTTTTTCGGTTTTATTAATTTGTTAATACTGTAATAACATGAACATATTACTTTTAGGCAAATCAGTAAAAGTTATGTTTTTCAGTATAAGCGGTAGATTGTTCGAGCACTAATATACAATTAAAGAGAAAATCGATTTTGAGTCTAAAACTAAGTGCAATTTTGTAAATTTTTTCGGTTATATTAAATTTATAATACTGTAATAACATGAAAATTTTACTTTAACGTAAATCAGGAAAAGTTATGTTTTCACTAATATACAATTAGAGAGAAAATCGACTTTGAGTCGAAAACTAAGAAAGTGCAATTTTTTAAATTTTTCGGTTATATTAATTTGTTAATACTGTAATAACATGAACATTTTACTTTAGCGCAACTCAATAAAAGTTATGTTTTTCAGTATATGCGGTAGATTGTTCGAGCACTAATATACAATTAAAGAGAAAATCGACTTTGAGTCGAAAACTAAGAAAGTGCAATTTTTTAAATTTTTCGGTTATATTAATTTGTTAATACTGTAATAACATGAACATTTTACTTTAGCGCAACTCAATAAAAGTTATGTTTTTCAGTATAAGCGGTAGATTGTTCGAGCACTAATATACAATTAAAGAGAAAATCGACTTTGAGTCGAAAACTAAGAAAGTGCAATTTTTTTAATTTTTCGGTTATATTAGTTTGTTAATACTGTAATAACATGAAAATTTTACTTTAACGCAAAGAAGTAAAAGTTATGTTTCTCAGTATCAGCGGTACATTGTTCGAGCACTAATTTACAATTTAAGAGAAAATCGACTTTGAGTCTGAAACTAAAAAAGTGCAGTTGTGTAAATTTTTTCGGTTTTATTAATTTGTTAATACTGTAATAACATGAACATATTACTTTTACGCAAATCAGAAAAAGTGAATTGTTGGAGCACTAAAATACAATTAAAGAGAAAATCGATTTTGAATCTAAAACTAAGTGCAATTTTGTAAATTTTTTCGGTTATATTAATTTTATAATACTGTTATAACATGAAAATTTTACTTTAAGGCAAATCTGTAAAAGTTATGTTTTCACTAATATACAATTAGAGAGAAAATCGACTTTGAGTCTAAAACTAAGAAGGTGCAGTTGTTTAAATTTTTTCGGTTATAATAATTTGTTAATACTGTAATAACATACAAATTTTACTTTAGCGCAAATCAGTAAAAGTTATGCTTTTCAGTATAAGCGGTAGATTGTTCTAGCACTAATATACAATTACAGAGAAAATCGACTTTGAGTCTAAAACTAATAAATTGCAAATTTAAATTTTTTCGGTTATATTAATTTGTTAATACTGTAATAGCATGAACATCTTACTTTTACGCAAATCAGTAAAAGTTATGCTTTTCAGTATAAGCGGTAGATTGTTCGATCAATAATATACAATTAAAGAGAAAATCGACTTTGAGTCTAAAACTAAGAAGGTGCAATTTTTTAAATTGTTTCGGTTATATTAATTTGTTAATACTGTAATAACATGAACATTTTACTTTTGCGCAAATCAGTAAAAGTGAATTGTTGGAGCATTAAAATACAATTAGAGAGAAAATCGACTTTGAGTCTAAAACTAAGAAAGTGCAGTTGTGTAAATTTTTTCGGTTTTATTAATTTGTTAATACTGTAATAACATGAACATATTACTTTTAGGCAAATCAGTAAAAGTTATGTTTTTCAGTATAAGCGGTAGATTGATCGAGCACTAATATACAATTAAAGAGAAAATCGATTTTGAGTCTAAAACTAAGTGCAATTTTGTAAATTTTTTCGGTTATATTAATTTTATAATACTGTAATAACATGAAAATTTTACTTTAACGTAAATCGGTAAAAGTTATGTTTTCAATAATATATAATTAGAGAGAAAATCGACTTTAAGTCTAAAACTAAAACGGTGCAGTTGTGTAAATTTTTTCGGTTATATTAATTTGTTAATACTGTAATAACATACAAATTTTACTTTAGCGCAAATCAGTAAAAGTTATGATTTTCAGTATATGCGTTAGATTGTTCGAGCACTAATATACAATTACAGAGAAAATCGACTTTGAGTCTAAAACCAAGAAATTGCAAATTTAAATTTTTTCGGTTATATTAATTTGTTAATACTGTAATAGCACGAACATCTTACTTTTACGCAAATCAGTAAAAGTTATGTTTTTCAGTATAAGCGGTAGATTGTTCGAGAATTAGTATACAATTAAAGAGAAAATCGACTTTGAGTCTAAAACTAAGAAGGTGCAATTTTTTAAATTGTTTCGGTTATATTAATTTGTTAATACTGTAATAACATGAACATTTTACTTTTACGCAAATCAGTAAAAGTGAATTGTTGGAGCATTAATATACAATTAGAGAGAAAATCGACTTTGAGTCTAAAACTAAGAAAGTGCAGTTGTGTAAATTTTTTCGGTTTTATTAATTTGTTAATACTGTAATAACATGAACATATTACTTTTAGGCAAATCAGTAAAAGTTATGTTTTTCAGTATAAGCGGTAGATTGTTCGAGCACTAATATACAATTAAAGAGAAAATCGATTTTGAGTCTAAAACTAAGTGCAATTTTGTAAATTTTTTCGGTTATATTAAATTTATAATACTGTAATAACATGAAAATTTTACTTTAACGTAAATCAGGAAAAGTTATGTTTTCACTAATATACAATTAGAGAGAAAATCGACTTTAAGTCTAAAACTAAAACGGTGCAGTTGTGTAAATTTTTTCGGTTATATTAATTTGTTAATACTGTAATAACATACAAATTTTACTTAAGCGCAACTCAATAAAAGTTATGTTTTTCAGTATAAGCGGTAGATATACAATTACAGAGCAAATCGACTTTGAGTCTAAAACTAATAAATTGCAAATATAAATTTTTTCGGTTATATTAATTTGTTAATACTGTAATAGCATGAACATCTTACTTTTACGCAATTCAGTAAAAGTTATGTTTTTCAGTATAAGCGGTAGATTGTTCAAGCATTAATATACAATTAAAGAGAAAATCGACTTTGAGTCTAAAACTAAGAAGGTGCAATTTTTTAAATTGTTTCGGTTATATTAATTTGTTAATACTGTAATAACATACAAATTTTACTTAAGCGCAACTCAATAAAAGTTATGTTTTTCAGTATAAGCGGTAGATATACAATTACAGAGCAAATCGACTTTGAGTCTAAAACTAATAAATTGCAAATTTAAATTTTTTCGGTTATATTAATTTGTTAATACTGTAATAGCATGAACATCTTACTTTTACGCAAAACAGTATAAGTGATGTTTTTCAGTATAAGCGGTAGATTGTTCCAGCACTAATATACAATTAAAGAGGAAATCGACTTTAAGTCTAAAACTAAAACGGTGCAGTTGTGTAAATTTTTTCGGTTATATTAATTTGTTAATACTGTAATAACATACAAATTTTACTTAAGCGCAACTCAATAAAAGTTATGTTTTTCAGTATAAGCGGTAGATATACAATTACAGAGCAAATCGACTTTGAGTCTAAAACTAATAAATTGCAAATATAAATTTTTTCGGTTATATTAATTTGTTAATACTGTAATAGCATGAACATCTTACTTTTACGCAATTCAGTAAAAGTTATGTTTTTCAGTATAAGCGGTAGATTGTTCAAGCATTAATATACAATTAAAGAGAAAATCGACTTTGAGTCTAAAACTAAGAAGGTGCAATTTTTTAAATTGTTTCGGTTATATTAATTTGTTAATACTGTAATAACATACAAATTTTACTTAAGCGCAACTCAATAAAAGTTATGTTTTTCAGTATAAGCGGTAGATATACAATTACAGAGCAAATCGACTTTGAGTCTAAAACTAATAAATTGCAAATTTAAATTTTTTCGGTTATATTAATTTGTTAATACTGTAATAGCATGAACATCTTACTTTTACGCAAAACAGTATAAGTGATGTTTTTCAGTATAAGCGGTAGATTGTTCCAGCACTAATATACAATTAAAGAGGAAATCGACTTTAAGTCTAAAACTAAGAAGGTGCAATTTTTTAAATTGTTTCGGTTATATTAATTTGTTAACACTGTAATAACATACAAATTTTACTTAAGCGCAACTCAATACAAGTTATGTTTTTCAGTATAAGCGGTAGATATACAATTACAGAGCAAATCGACTTTGAGTCTAAAGCTAATAAATTGCAAATTTAAATTTTTTCGGTTATATTAATTTGTTAATAGTGTAATAATATGAAAATTTTACTTTAGCGCAAATCAGTAAAAGTTATGTTTTTCATTATAAGCAGTAGATTGTTCGAGCATTAACTAACAATTTAAGAGAAAATCGACTTTGAGTCTAAAACTAGGAAAGTGCAGTTGTGTTAATTTTTCCGGTTACATTAATTTGTTAATACTGTAATAACATGAAACTATTACTTTAGCCCAAATCAGTAAAATTTATGTTTTTCAGTATAAGCGGTAGATTGTTCGAGCACTAATATACAATTAAAGAGAAAATCGACTTTGAGTCGAAAACTAAGAAAGTGCAATTTTTTAAATTTTTCGGTTATATTAATTTGTTAATACTGTAATAACATGAACATTTTACTTTTACGCAAATCAGTAAAAGTGATGTTTTTCAGTATATGCGGTAGATTGTTCGAGCACTAATATACAATTAAAGAGAAAATCGACTTTGAGTCGAAAACTAAGAGAGTGCAATTTTTTAAATTTTTCGGTTATATTAATTTGTTAATACTGTAATAACATGAACATTTTACTTTAGCCCAAATCAGTAAAATTTATGTTTTTCAGTATAAGCGGTAGATTGTTCGAGCACTAATATACAATTAAAGAGAAAATCGACTTTGAGTCGAAAACTAAGAAAGTGCAATTTTTTAAATTTTTCGGTTATATTAGTTTGTTAATACTGTAATAACATGAAAATTTTACTTTAACGCAAAGAAGTAAAAGTTATGTTTCTCAGTATCAGCGGTACGTTGTTCGAGCACTAATTTACAATTTAAGAGAAAATCGACTTTGAGTCTGAAACTAAAAAAGTGCAGTTGTGTAAATTTTTTCGGTTTTATTAATTTGTTAATACTGTAATAACATGAACATATTACTTTTACGCAAATCAGAAAAAGTGAATTGTTGGAGCACTAATATACAATTAAAGAGAAAATCGATTTTGAATCTAAAACTAAGTGCAATTTTGTAAATTTTTTCGGTTATATTAATTTTATAATACTGTAATAACATGAAAATTTTACTTTAACGCAAATCTGTAAAAGTTATGTTTTCACTAATATACAATTAGAGAGAAAATCGACTTTGAGTCTAAAACTAAGAAGGTGCAGTTGTTTAAATTTTTTCGGTTATATTAATTTGTTAATACTGTAATAACATAAAAATTTTACTTTAGCGCAAATCAGTAAAAGTTATGCTTTTCAGTATATGTGGTATATTGTTCGAGCACTAATATACAATTACAGAGAAAATCGACTTTGAGTCTAAAACTAAGAAATTGCAAATTTAAATTTTTTCGGTTATATTAATTTGTTAATACTGTAATAGCATGAACATCTTACTTTTACGCAAATCAGTAAAAGTTATGTTTTTCAGTATAAGCGGTAGATTGTTCGAGCATTAATATACAATTAAAGAGAAAATCGACTTTGAGTCTAAAACTAAGAAGGCGCAATTTTTTAAATTGTTTCGGTTATATTAATTTGTTAATACTGTAATAACATGAACATTTTACTTTTGCGCAAATCAGTAAAAGTGAATTGTTGGAGCATTAATATACAATTAGAGAGAAAATCGACTTTGAGTCTAAAACTAAGAAAGTGCAGTTGTGTAAATTTTTTCGGTTTTATTAATTTGTTAATACTGTAATAACATGAACATATTACTTTTAGGCAAATCAGTAAAAGTTATGTTTTTCAGTATAAGCGGTAGATTGTTCGAGCACTAATATACAATTAAAGAGAAAATCGATTTTGAGTCTAAAACTAAGTGCAATTTTGTAAATTTTTTCGGTTATATTAATTTTATAATACTGTAATAACATGAAAATTTTACTTTAACGTAAATCAGTAAAAGTTATGTTTTCACAAATATACAATTAGAAAGAAAATCGACTTTAAGTCTAAAACTAAAACGGTGCAGTTGTGTAAATTTTTTCGGTTATATTAATTTGTTAATACTGTAATAACATAAAAATTTTACTTTAGCGCAAATCAGTAAAAGTTATGCTTTTCAGTATTTGTGGTAGATTGTTCGAGCACTAATATACAATTACAGAGAAAATCGACTTTGAGTCTAAAACTAAGAAATTGCAAATTTAAATTTTTTCGGTTATATTAATTTGTTAATACTGTAATAGCATGAACATCTTACTTTTACGCAAATCAGTAAAAGTTATGCTTTTCAGTATATGCGGTAGATTGTTCGAGCACTAATATACAATTAAAGAGCAAATCGACTTTGAGTCTAAAACTAAGAAGGTGCAAATTTTTAAATTGTTTCGGTTATATTAATTTGTTAATACTGTAATAACATGAACATTTTACTTTTACGCAAATCAGTAAAAGTGATGTTTTTCAGTATAAGCGGTAGATTGTTCGAGCATTAATATACAATTTAAGAGAAAATCGACTTTGATTTTAAAACTAAGAAAGTGCAATTTTGTAAATTTTTTCTTTATATTAATTTGTTAATACTGTAATAATATGAACATTTTGCCTTTACGCAAAACAGTATAAGTGATGTTTTTCAGTATAAGCGGTAGATTGTTCGAGCACTAATATACAATTAAAAAGGAAATCGACTTTGAGTCTAAAACTAGGAAAGTGCAATTATGTAAATTTTTTCGGTTATATTAATTTGTTAATACTGTAATAACATGAACATTTTACTTTTACGCAAATCAGTAAAAGTGAATTGTTAGAGCATTAATATACAATTAGAGAGAAAATCGATTTTGAGTCTAAAACTAAGAAAGTGCAGTTGTGTAAATTTTTTCGGTTTTATTAATTTGTTAATACTGTAATAACATGAACATATTACTTTTAAGCAAATCAGTAAAAGTTATGTTTTTCAGTATAAGCGGTAGATTGTTCGAGCACTAATATACAATTAAAGAGGAAATCGATTTTGAGTCTAAAACTAAGTGCAATTTTGTAAATTTTTTCGGTTATATTAATTTTATAATACTGTAATAACATGAAAATTTTACTTTAACGTAAATCAGTAAAAGTTATGTTTTCACAAATATACAATTAGGAAGAAAATCGACTTTAAGTCTAAAACTAAAACGGTGCAGTTGTGTAAATTTTTTCGGTTATATTAATTTGTTAATACTGTAATAACATACAAATTTTACTTTAGCGCAAATCAATAAAAGTTATGCTTTTCAGTATAAGCGGTAGATTGTTCGAGCACTAAATATAAAAAATATACAATTACAGAGAAAATCGACTTTGAGTCTAAAACTAATAAATTGCAAATTTAAATTTTTTCGGTTATATTAATTTGTTAGACCTGTAATAGCATGAACATCTTACTTTTACGCAAATCAGTAAAAGTTATGTTTTTCAGTATAAGCGGTAGATTGTTCGAGCATTAATATACAATTAAAGAGAAAATCGACTTTGAGTCTAAAACTAAGAAGGTGCAATTTTTTAAATTTTTCGGTTATATTAATTTGTTAATACTGTAATAGCATGAACATCTTACTTTTACGCAAAACAGTATACGTGATGTTTTTCAGTATAAGCGGTAGATTGTTCGAGCACTAATATACAATTAAAGAGGAAATCGACTTTGAGTCTAAAACTAAGAAGGTGCAATTTTTTAAATTGTTTCGGTTATATTAATTTGTTAATACTGTAATAACATACAAATTTTACTTAAGCGCAACTCAATAAAAGTTATGTTTTTCAGTGTAAGCGGTAGATATACAATTACAGAGCAAATCGACTTTGAGTCTAAAACTAATAAATTGCAAATTTAAATTTTTTCGGTTATATTAATTTGTTAATAGTGTAATAATATGAAAATTTTACTTTAGCGCAAATCAGTAAAAGTTATGTTTTTCATTATAAGCAGTAGATTGTTCGAGCATTAACTAACAATTTAAGAGAAAATCGACTTTGAGTCTAAAACTAGGAAAGTGCAGTTGTGTTAATTTTTTCGGTTACATTAATTTGTTAATACTGTAATAACATGAAACTTTTACTTTAGCCCAAATCAGTAAAATTTATGTTTTTCAGTATCAGCGGTACATTGTTCGAGCACTAATGTACAATTTAAGAGAAAATCGACTTTGAGTCTGAAACTAAGAAAGTGCAGTTGTGTAAATTTTTTCGGTGTTATTAATTTGTTAATACTGTAATAACATGAACATATTACTTTTACGCAAATCAGAAAAAGTTAATTGTTGGAGCACTAATATACAATTAAAGAGAAAATCGATTTTGAATCTAAAACTAAGTGCAATTTTGTAAATTTTTTCGGTTATATTAATTTTATAATACTGTAATAACATGAAAATATTACTTTAACGCAAATCTGTAAAAGTTATGTTTTCACTAATAAACAATTAGAGAGAAAATCGACTTTGAGTCTAAAACTAAGAAGGTGCAGTTGTGTAAATTTTTTCGGTTATATTAATTTGTTAATACTGTAATAACATAAAAATTTTACTTTAGCGCAAATCAGTAAAAGTTATGCTTTTCAGTATATGTGGTATATTGTTCGAGCACTAATATACAATTACAGAGAAAATCGACTTTGAGTCTAAAACTAAGAAATTGCAAATTTAAATTTTTTCGGTTATATTAATTTGTTAATACTGTAATAGCATGAACATCTTACTTTTACGCAAATCAGTAAAAGTTATGTTTTTCAGTATAAGCGGTAGATTGTTCGAGCATTAATATACAATTAAAGAGAAAATCGACTTTGAGTCTAAAACTAAGAAGGTGCAATTTTTTAAATTGTTTCGGTTATATTAATTTGTTAATACTGTAATAACATGAACATTTTACTTTTACGCAAATCAGTAAAAGTGAATTGTTGGAGCATTAATACACAATTAGAGAGAAAATCGTCTTTGAGTCTAAAACTAAGAAATTGCAAATTTAAATTTTTTCGGTTATATTAATTTGTTAATACTGTAATAACATGAACATCTTACTTTTACGCAAATCAGTAAAAGTTATGTTTTTCAGTATAAGCGGTAGATTGTTCGAGCATTAATATACAATTAAAGAGAAAATCGACTTTGAGTCTAAAACTAAGAAGGTGCAAATTTTTAAATTGTTTCGGTTTTATTAATTTGTTAATACTGTAATAACATGAACATTTTACTTTTACGCAAATCAGTAAAAGTTATGTTTTTCGGTATAAGCGGTAGATTGTTCGAGCATTAATATACAATTTAAGAGAAAATCGAATTTGATTTTAAAACTAAGAAAGTGCAATTTGGTAAATTTTTTCGGTTATATTAATTTGTTAATACTGTAATAATATGAACATTTTGCCTTTACGCAAAACAGTATAAGTGATGTTTTTCAGTATAAGCGGTAGATTGTTCGAGCACTAATATACAATTAAAGAGGAAATCGACTTTGAGTCTAAAACTAGGAAAGTGCAGTTATGTAAATTTTTTCGGTTATATTAATTTGTAAATACTGTAATAACATGAACATTTTACTTTTACGCAAATCAGTAAAAGTGAATTGTTGGAGCATTAATATACAATTAGAGAGAAAATCGACTTTGAGTCTAAAACTAAGAAAGTGCAGTTGTGTAAATTTTTTCGGTTTTATTAATTTGTTAATACTGTAATAACATGAACATATTACTTTTAAGCAAATCAGTAAAAGTTATGTTTTTCAGTATAAGCGGTAGATTGTTCGAGCAGTAATATACAATTAAAGAGGAAATCGATTTTGAGTCTAAAACTAAGTGCAATTTTGTAAATTTTTTCGGTTATATTAATTTTATAATACTGTAATAACATGAAAATTTTACTTTAACGTAAATCAGTAAAAGTTATGTTTTCACAAATATACAATTAGAAAGAAAATCGACTTTAAGTCTAAAACTAAAACGGTGCAGTTGTGTAAATTTTTTCGGTTATATTAATTTGTTAATACTGTAATAACATACAAATTTTACTTTAGCGCAAATCAATAAAAGTTATGCTTTTCAGTATAAGCGGTAGATTGTTCGAGCACTAAATATAAATATACAATTACAGAGAAAATCGACTTTGAGTCTAAAACTAATAAATTGCAAATTTAAATTTTTTCGGTTATATTAATTTGTTAATACTGTAATAGCATGAACATCTTACTTTTACGCAAATCAGTAAAAGTTATGTTTTTCAGTATAAGCGGTAGATTGTTCGAGCATTAATATACAATTAAAGAGAAAATCGACTTTGAGTCTAAAACTAAGAAGGTGCAATTTTTTAAATTTTTCGGTTATATTAATTTGTTAATACTGTAATAACTTGAACATTTTACTTTTACGCAAATCAGAAAAAGTGAATTGTTGGAGCACTAATATACAAATAAAGAGAAAATCGATTTTGAATCTAAAACTAAGTGCAATTTTGTAAATTTTATCGGTTATATTAATTTTATAATACTGTAATAACATGAAAATTTTACTTTAACGCAAATCTGTAAAAGTTATGTTTTCACTAATATACAATTAGAGAGAAAATCGACTTTGAGTCTAAAACTAAGAAGGTGCAGTTGTGTAAATTTTTTCGGTTATATTAATTTGTTAATACTGTAATAACATAAAAATTTTCCTTTAGCGCAAATCAGTAAAAGTTATGCTTTTCAGTATATGTGGTAGATTGTTCGAGCACTAATATACAATTACAGAGAAAATCGACTTTGAGTCTAAAACTAAGAAATTGCAAATTTAAATTTTTTCGGTTATATTAATTTGTTAATACTGTAATGGCATGAACATCTTACTTTTACGCAAATCAGTAAAAGTTATGTTTTTCAGTATAAGCGGTAGATTGTTCGAGCATTAATATACAATTAAAGAGAAAATCGACTTTGAGTCTAAAACTAAGAAGGTGCAATTTTTTAAATTTTTCGGTTATATTAATTTGTTAATACTGTAATAGCATGAACATCTTACTTTTACGCAAAACAGTATAAATGATGTTTTTCAGTATAAGCGGTAGATTGTTCGAGCACTAATATACAATTAAAGAGGAAATCGACTTTGAGTCTAAAACTAAGAAGGTGCAATTTTTTGAATTGTTTCGGTTATATTAATTTGTTAATACTGTAATAACATACAAATTTTACTTAAGCGCAACTCAATAAAAGTTATGTTTTTCAGTGTAAGCGGTAGATATACAATTACAGAGCAAATCGACTTTGAGTCTAAAACTAATAAATTGCAAATTTAAATTTTTTCGGTTATATTAATTTGTTAATAGTGTAATAATATGAAAATTTTACTTTAGCGCAAATCAGTAAAAGTTATGTTTTTCATTATAAGCAGTAGATTGTTCGAGCATTAACTAACAATTTAAGAGAAAATCGATTTTGAGTCTAAAACTAGGAAAGTGCAGTTGTGTTAATTTTTTCGGTTACATTAATTTGTTAATACTGTAATAACATGAAACTTTTACTTTAGCCCAAATCAGTAAAATTTATGTTTTTCAGTATAAGCGGTAGATTGTTCGAGCACTAATTTACAATTAAAGAGAAAATCGACTTTCAGTCGAAAACTAAGAAAGTGCAATTTTTTAAATTTTTCGGTTATATTAGTTTGTTAATACTGTAATAACATGAAAATTTTACTTTAACGCAAAGAAGTAAAAGTTATGTTTCTCAGTATCAGCGGTACATTGTTCGAGCACTAATGTACAATTTAAGAGAAAATCGACTTTGAGTCTGAAACTAAGAAAGTGCAGTTGTGTAAATTTTTTCGGTTTTATTAATTTGTTAATACTGTAATAACATGAACACTTTTACGCAAATCAGAAAAAGTGAATTGTTGGAGCACTAATATACAATTAAAGAGAAAATCGATTTTGAATCTAAAACTAAGTGCAATTTTGTAAATTTTTTCGGTTATATTAATTTTATAATACTGTAATAACATGAAAATTTTACTTTAACGCAAATCTGTAAAAGTTATGTTTTCACTAATATACAATTAGAGAGAAAATCGACTTTAAGTCTAAAACTAAGAAGGTGCAGTTGTTTAAATTTTTTCGGTTATATTAATTTGTTAATACTGTAATAACATAAAAATTTTACTTTAGCGCAAATCAGTAAAAGTTATGCTTTTCAGTATATGTGGTATATTGTTCGAGCACTAATATACAATTACAGAGAAAATCGACTTTGAGTCTAAAACTAAGAAATTGCAAATTTAAATTTTTTCGGTTATATTAATTTGTTAATACTGTAATAGCATGAACATCTTACTTTTACGCAAATCAGTAAAAGTTATGTTTTTCAGTATAAGCGGTAGATTGTTCGAGCTCTAATATACAATTAAAGAGAAAATCGATTTTGAATCTAAAACTAAGTGCAATTTTGTAAATTTTTTCGGTTATATTAATTTTATAATACTGTAATAACATGAAAATTTTACTTTAACGCAAATCTGTAAAAGTTATGTTTTCACTAATATACAATTAGAGAGAAAATCGACTTTAAGTCTAAAACTAAGAAGGTGCAGTTGTTTAAATTTTTTCGGTTATATTAATTTGTTAATACTGTAATAACATAAAAATTTTACTTTAGCGCAAATCAGTAAAAGTTATGCTTTTCAGTATATGTGGTAGATTGTTCGAGCACTAATATACAATTACAGAGAAAATCGATTTTGAATCTAAAACTAAGTGCAATTTTGTAAATTTTTTCGGTTATATTAATTTTATAATACTGTAATAACATGAAAATTTTACTTTAACGCAAATCTGTAAAAGTTATGTTTTCACTAATATACAATTAGAGAGAAAATCGACTTTAAGTCTAAAACTAAGAAGGTGCAGTTGTTTAAATTTTTTCGGTTATATTAATTTGTTAATACTGTAATAACATAAAAATTTTACTTTAGCGCAAATCAGTAAAAGTTATGCTTTTCAGTATATGTGGTATATTGTTCGAGCACTAATATACAATTACAGAGAAAATCGACTTTGAGTCTAAAACTAAGAAATTGCAAATTTAAATTTTTTCGGTTATATTAATTTGTTAATACTGTAATAGCATGAACATCTTACTTTTACGCAAATCAGTAAAAGTTATGTTTTTCAGTATAAGCGGTAGATTGTTCGAGCTCTAATATACAATTAAAGAGAAAATCGATTTTGAATCTAAAACTAAGTGCAATTTTGTAAATTTTTTCGGTTATATTAATTTTATAATACTGTAATAACATGAAAATTTTACTTTAACGCAAATCTGTAAAAGTTATGTTTTCACTAATATACAATTAGAGAGAAAATCGACTTTAAGTCTAAAACTAAGAAATTGCAAATTTAAATTTTTTCGGTTATATTAATTTGTTAATACTGTAATAACATGAACATCTTACTTTTACGCAAATCAGTAAAAGTTATGTTTTTCAGTATAAGCGGTAGATTGTTCGAGCATTAATATACAATTAAAGAGAAAATCGACTTTGAGTCTAAAACTAAGAAGGTGCAAATTTTTAAATTGTTTCGGTTATATTAATTTGTTAATACTGTAATAACATGAACATTTTACTTTTACGCAAATCAGTAAAAGTTATGTTTTTCGGTATAAGCGGTAGATTGTTCGAGCATTAATATACAATTTAAGAGAAAATCGAATTTGATTTTAAAACTAAGAAAGTGCAATTTTGTAAATTTTTTCGGTTATATTAATTTGTTAATACTGTAATAATATGAACATTTTGCCTTTACGCAAAACAGTATAAGTGATGTTTTTCAGTATAAGCGGTAGATTGTTCGAGCACTAATATACAATTAAAGAGGAAATCGACTTTGAGTCTAAAACTAGGAAAGTGCAGTTATGTAAATTTTTTCGGTTATATTAATTTGTTAATACTGTAATAACATGAACATTTTACTTTTACGCAAATCAGTAAAAGTGAATTGTTGGAGCATTAATATACAATTAGAGAGAAAATCGACTTTGAGTCTAAAACTAAGAAAGTGCAGTTGTGTAAATTTTTTCGCTTTTATTAATTTGTTAATACTGTAATAACATGAACATATTACTTTTAAGCAAATCAGTGAAAGTTATGTTGTTCAGTATAAGCGGTAGATTGTTCGAGTACTAATATACAATTAAAGAGGAAATCGATTTTGAGTCTAAAACTAAGTGCAATTTTGTAAATTTTTTCGGTTATATTAATTTTATAATACTGTAATAACATGAAAATTTTACTTTAACGTAAATCAGTAAAAGTTATGTTTTCACAAATATACAATTAGAAAGAAAATCGACTTTAAGTCTAAAACTAAAACGGTGCAGTTGTGTAAATTTTTTCGGTTATATTAATTTGTTAATACTGTAATAACATACAAATTTTACTTTAGCGCAAATCAATAAAAGTTATGTTTTTCAGTATAAGCGGTAGATTGTTCGAGCACTAAATATAAATATACAATTACAGAGAAAATCGACTTTGAGTCTAAAACTAATAAATTGCAAATTTAAATTTTTTCGGTTATATTAATTTGTTAATACTGTAATAGCATGAACATCTTACTTTTACGCAAATCAGTAAAAGTTATGTTTTTCAGTATAAGCGGTAGATTGTTCGAGCATTAATATACAATTAAAGAGAAAATCGACTTTGAGTCTAAAACTAAGAAGGTGCAATTTTTTAAATTTTTCGGTTATATTAATTTGTTAATACTGTAATAACTTGAACATTTTACTTTTACGCAAATCAAAAAAAGTGAATTGTTGGAGCTCTAATATACAATTAAAGAGAAAATCGATTTTGAATCTAAAACTAAGTGCAATTTTGTAAATTTTTTCGGTTATATTAATTTTATAATACTGTAATAACATGAAAATTTTACTTTAACGCAAATCTGTAAAAGTTATGTTTTCACTAATATACAATTAGAGAGAAAATCGACTTTGAGTCTAAAACTAAGAAGGTGCAGTTGCTTAAATTTTTTCGGTTATATTAATTTGTTATAACTGTAATAACATAAAAATTTTACTTTAGCGCAAATCAGTAAAAGTTATGCTTTTCAGTATATGTGGTATATTGTTCGAGCACTAATATACAATTACAGAGAAAATCGACTTTGAGTCTAAAACTAAGAAATTGCAAATTTAAATTTTTTCGGTTATATTAATTTGTTAATACTGTAATAGCATGAACATCTTACTTTTACGCAAATCAGTAAAAGTTATGTTTTTCAGTATAAGCGGTAGATTGTTCGAGCATTAATATACAATTAAAGAGAAAATCGACTTTGAGTCTAAAACTAAGAAGGTGCAATTTTTTAAATTGTTTCGGTTATATTAATTTGTTAATACTGTAATAACATGAACATTTTACTTTTACGCAAATCAGTAAAAGTTATGTTTTTCAGTATAAGCGGTAGATTGTTCGAGCATTAATATACAATTAAAGAGAAAATCGACTTTGAGTCTAAAACTAAGAAATTGCAAATTTAAATTTTTTCGGTTATATTAATTTGTTAATACTGTAATAGCATGAACATCTTACTTTTACGCAAATCAGTAAAAGTTATGTTTTTCAGTATAAGCGGTAGATTGTTCGAGCTCTAATATACAATTAAAGAGAAAATCGATTTTGAATCTAAAACTAAGTGCAATTTTGTAAATTTTTTCGGTTATATTAATTTTATAATACTGTAATAACATGAAAATTTTACTTTAACGCAAATCTGTAAAAGTTATGTTTTCACTAATATACAATTAGAGAGAAAATCGACTTTAAGTCTAAAACTAAGAAGGTGCAGTTGTTTAAATTTTTTCGGTTATATTAATTTGTTAATACTGTAATAACATAAAAATTTTACTTTAGCGCAAATCAGTAAAAGTTATGCTTTTCAGTATATGTGGTATATTGTTCGAGCACTAATATACAATTACAGAGAAAATCGACTTTGAGTCTAAAACTAAGAAATTGCAAATTTAAATTTTTTCGGTTATATTAATTTGTTAATACTGTAATAGCATGAACATCTTACTTTTACGCAAATCAGTAAAAGTTATGTTTTTCAGTATAAGCGGTAGATTGTTCGAGCTCTAATATACAATTAAAGAGAAAATCGATTTTGAATCTAAAACTAAGTGCAATTTTGTAAATTTTTTCGGTTATATTAATTTTATAATACTGTAATAACATGAAAATTTTACTTTAACGCAAATCTGTAAAAGTTATGTTTTCACTAATATACAATTAGAGAGAAAATCGACTTTAAGTCTAAAACTAAGAAGGTGCAGTTGTTTAAATTTTTTCGGTTATATTAATTTGTTAATACTGTAATAACATAAAAATTTTACTTTAGCGCAAATCAGTAAAAGTTATGCTTTTCAGTATATGTGGTAGATTGTTCGAGCACTAATATACAATTACAGAGAAAATCGATTTTGAATCTAAAACTAAGTGCAATTTTGTAAATTTTTTCGGTTATATTAATTTTATAATACTGTAATAACATGAAAATTTTACTTTAACGCAAATCTGTAAAAGTTATGTTTTCACTAATATACAATTAGAGAGAAAATCGACTTTAAGTCTAAAACTAAGAAGGTGCAGTTGTTTAAATTTTTTCGGTTATATTAATTTGTTAATACTGTAATAACATAAAAATTTTACTTTAGCGCAAATCAGTAAAAGTTATGCTTTTCAGTATATGTGGTATATTGTTCGAGCACTAATATACAATTACAGAGAAAATCGACTTTGAGTCTAAAACTAAGAAATTGCAAATTTAAATTTTTTCGGTTATATTAATTTGTTAATACTGTAATAGCAGGAACATCTTACTTTTACGCAAATCAGTAAAAGTTATGTTTTTCAGTATAAGCGGTAGATTGTTCGAGCTCTAATATACAATTAAAGAGAAAATCGATTTTGAATCTAAAACTAAGTGCAATTTTGTAAATTTTTTCGGTTATATTAATTTTATAATACTGTAATAACATGAAAATTTTACTTTAACGCAAATCTGTAAAAGTTATGTTTTCACTAATATACAATTAGAGAGAAAATCGACTTTAAGTCTAAAACTAAGAAGGTGCAGTTGTTTAAATTTTTTCGGTTATATTAATTTGTTAATACTGTAATAACATAAAAATTTTACTTTAGCGCAAATCAGTAAAAGTTATGCTTTTCAGTATATGTGGTATATTGTTCGAGCACTAATATACAATTACAGAGAAAATCGACTTTGAGTCTAAAACTAAGAAATTGCAAATTTAAATTTTTTCGGTTATATTAATTTGTTAATACTGTAATAGCATGAACATCTTACTTTTACGCAGATCAGTAAAAGTTATGTTTTTCAGTATAAGCGGTAGATTGTTCGAGCATTAATATACAATTAAAGAGAAAATCGACTTTGAGTCTAAAACTAAGAAGGTGCAATTTTTTAAATTGTTTCGGTTATATTAATTTGTTAATACTGTAATAACATGAACATTTTACTTTTACGCAAATCAGTAAAAGTGAATTGTTGGAGCATTAATATACAATTAGAGAGAAAATCGACTTTGAGTCTAAAACTAAGAAATTGCAAATTTAAATTTTTTCGGTTATATTAATTTGTTAATACTGTAATAACATGAACATCTTACTTTTACGCAAATCAGTAAAAGTTATGTTTTTCAGTATAAGCGGTAGATTGTTCGAGCATTAATATACAATTAAAGAGAAAATCGACTTTGAGTCTAAAACTAAGAAGGTGCAAATTTTTAAATTGTTTCGGTTATATTAATTTGTTAATACTGTAATAACATGAACATTTTACTTTTACGCAAATCAGTAAAAGTTATGTTTTTCGGTATAAGCGGTAGATTGTTCGAGCATTAATATACAATTTAAGAGAAAATCGAATTTGATTTTAAAACTAAGAAAGTGCAATTTTGTAAATTTTTTCGGTTATATTAATTTGTTAATACTGTAATAATATGAACATTTTGCCTTTACGCAAAACAGTATATGTGATGTTTTTCAGTATAAGCGGTAGATTGTTCGAGCACTAATATACAATTAAAGAGGAAATCGACTTTGAGTCTAAAACTAGGAAAGTGCAGTTATGTAAATTTTTTCGGTTATATTAATTTGTTAATACTGTAATAACATGAACATTTTACTTTTACGCAAATCAGTAAAAGTGAATTGTTGGAGCATTAATATACAATTAGAGAGAAAATCGACTTTGAGTCTAAAACTAAGAAAGTGCAGTTGTGTAAATTTTTTCGCTTTTATTAATTTGTTAATACTGTAATAACATGAACATATTACTTTTAAGCAAATCAGTGAAAGTTATGTTTTTCAGTATAAGCGGTAGATTGTTCGAGTACTAATATACAATTAAAGAGGAAATCGATTTTGAGTCTAAAACTAAGTGCAATTTTGTAAATTTTTTCGGTTATATTAATTTTATAATACTGTAATAACATGAAAATTTTACTTTAACGTAAATCAGTAAAAGTTATGTTTTCACAAATATACAATTAGAAAGAAAATCGACTTTAAGTCTAAAACTAAAACGGTGCAGTTGTGTAAATTTTTTCGGTTATATTAATTTGTTAATACTGTAATAACATACAAATTTTACTTTAGCGCAAATCAATAAAAGTTATGTTTTTCAGTATAAGCGGTAGATTGTTCGAGCACTAAATATAAATATACAATTACAGAGAAAATCGACTTTGAGTCTAAAACTAATAAATTGCAAATTTAAATTTTTTCGGTTATATTAATTTGTTAATACTGTAATAGCATGAACATCTTACTTTTACGCAAATCAGTAAAAGTTATGTTTTTCAGTATAAGCGGTAGATTGTTCGAGCATTAATATACAATTAAAGAGAAAATCGACTTTGAGTCTAAAACTAAGAAGGTGCAATTTTTTAAATTTTTCGGTTATATTAATTTGTTAATACTGTAATAACTTGAACATTTTACTTTTACGCAAATCAAAAAAAGTGAATTGTTGGAGCTCTAATATACAATTAAAGAGAAAATCGATTTTGAATCTAAAACTAAGTGCAATTTTGTAAATTTTTTCGGTTATATTAATTTTATAATACTGTAATAACATGAAAATTTTACTTTAACGCAAATCTGTAAAAGTTATGTTTTCACTAATATACAATTAGAGAGAAAATCGACTTTGAGTCTAAAACTAAGAAGGTGCAGTTGCTTAAATTTTTTCGGTTATATTAATTTGTTATAACTGTAATAACATAAAAATTTTACTTTAGCGCAAATCAGTAAAAGTTATGCTTTTCAGTATATGTGGTATATTGTTCGAGCACTAGTATACAATTTCAGAGAAAATCGACTTTGAGTCTAAAACTAAGAAATTGCAAATTTAAATTTTTTCGGTTATATTAATTTGTTAATACTGTAATAGCATGAACATCTTACTTTTACGCAAATCAGTTAAATTTATGTTTTTCAGTATAAGCGGTAGATTGTTCGAGCATTAATATACAATTAAAGAGAAAATCGACTTTGAGTCTAAAACTAAGAAGGTGCAATTTTTTAAATTGTTTCGGTTATATTAATTTGTTAAAACTGTAATAACATGAACATTTTACTTTTGCGCAAATCAGTAAAAGTGAATTGTTGGAGCATTAATATACAATTAGAGAGAAAATCGACTTTGAGTCTAAAACTAAGAAGGTGCAATTTTTTAAATTTTTCGGTTATATTAATTTGTTAATACTGTAATAACTTGAACATTTTACTTTTACGCAAATCAGAAAAAGTGAATTGTTGGAGCTCTAATATACAATTAAAGAGAAAATCGATTTTGAATCTAAAACTAAGTGCAATTTTGTAAATTTTTTCGGTTATATTAATTTTATAATACTGTAATAACATGAAAATTTTACTTTAACGCAAATCTGTAAAAGTTATGTTTTCACTAATATACAATTAGAGAGAAAATCGACTTTGAGTCTAAAACTAAGAAGGTGCAGTTGCTTAAATTTTTTCGGTTATATTAATTTGTTATAACTGTAATAACATAAAAATTTTACTTTAGCGCAAATCAGTAAAAGTTATGCTTTTCAGTATATGTGGTATATTGTTCGAGCACTAATATACAATTTCAGAGAAAATCGACTTTGAGTCTAAAACTAAGAAATTGCAAATTTAAATTTTTTCGGTTATATTAATTTGTTAATACTGTAATAGCATGAACATCTTACTTTTACGCAAATCAGTTAAATTTATGTTTTTCAGTATAAGCGGTAGATTGTTCGAGCATTAATATACAATTAAAGAGAAAATCGACTTTGAGTCTAAAACTAAGAAGGTGCAATTTTTTAAATTGTTTCGGTTATATTAATTTGTTAATACTGTAATAACATGAACATTTTACTTTTGCGCAAATCAGTAAAAGTGAATTGTTGGAGCATTAATATACAATTAGAGAGAAAATCGACTTTGAGTCTAAAACTAAGAAAGTGCAGTTGTGTAAATTTTTTCGGTTTTATTAATTTGTTAATACTGTAATAACATGAACATATTACTTTTAGGCAAATCAGTAAAAGTTATGTTTTTCAGTATAAGCGGTAGATTGTTCGAGCACTAATATACAATTAAAGAGAAAATCGATTTTGAGTCTAAAACTAAGTGCAATTTTGTAAATTTTTTCGGTTATATTAATTTTATAATACTGTAATAACATGAAAATTTTACTTTAACGTAAATCAGTAAAAGTTATGTTTTCACAAATATACAATTAGGAAGAAAATCGACTTTAAGTCTAAAACTAAAAAGGTGCAGTTGTGTAAATTTTTTCGGTTATATTAATTTGTTAATACTGTAATAACATAAAAATTTTACTTTAGCGCAAATCAGTAAAAGTTATGCTTTTCAGTATATGTGGTAGATTGTTCGAGCACTAAATTACAATTACAGAGAAAATCGACTTTGAGTCTAAAACTAAGATATTGCAAATTTAAATTTTTTCGGTTATTTTAATTTGTTAATACTGTAATAGCATGAACATCTTACTTTTACGCAAATCAGTAAAAGTTATGCTTTTTAGTATATGCGGTAGATTGTTCGAGCACTAATATACAATTACAGAGAAAATCGACTTTGAGTCTAAAACTAAGAAATTGCAAATTTAAATTTTTTCGGTTATATTAATTTGTTAATACTGTAATAGCATGAACATCTTACTTTTACGCAAATCAGTAAAAGTTATGTTTTTCAGTATAAGCGGTAGATTGTTCGAGCATTAATATACAATTAAAGAGAAAATCGACTTTGAGTCTAAAACTAAGAAGGTGCAAATTTTTAAATTGTTTCGGTTATATTAATTTGTTAATACTGTAATAACATGAACATTTTACTTTTACGCAAATCAGTAAAAGTTATGTTTTTCAGTATAAGCGGTAGATTGTTCGAGCACTAATATACAATTTCAGAGAAAATCGACTTTGAGTCTAAAACTAAGAAATTGAAAATTTAAATTTTTTCGGTTATATTAATTTGTTAATACTGTAATAACATGAACATTTTACTTTTACGCAAATCTGTAAAAGTTATGTTTTCACTAATATACAATTAGAGAGAAAATCGACTTTGAGTCTAAAACTAAGAAGGTGCAGTTGCTTAAATTTTTTCGGTTATATTAATTTGTTATAACTGTAATAACATGAACATTTTACTTTTACGCAAATCAGTAAAAGTGAATTGTTGGAGCATTAATATACAATTAGAGAGAAAATCGACTTTGAGTCTAAAACTAAGAAAGTGCAGCTGTGTAAATTTTTTCGGTTTTATTAGTTTGTTAATACTGTAATAACATGAACATATTACTTTTAAGCAAATCAGTAAAAGTTATGTTTTTCAGTATAAGCGGTAGATTGTTCGAGCACTAATATACAATTAAAGAGGAAATCGATTTTGAGTCTAAAACTAAGTGCAATTTTGTAAATTTTTTCGGTTATATTAATTTTATAATACTGTAATAACATGAAAATTTTACTTTAACGTAAATCAGTAAAAGTTATGTTTTCACAAATATACAATTAGAAAGAAAATCGACTTTAAGTCTAAAACTAAAACGGCGCAGTTGTGTAAATTTTTTCGGTTATATTAATTTGTTATAACTGTATTAACATAAAAATTTTACTTTAGCGCAAATCAGTAAAAGTTATGTTTTTCAGTATAAGCGGTAGATTGTTCGAGCACTAATATACAATTAAAGAGGAAATCGATTTTGAGTCTAAAACTAAGTGCAATTTTGTAAATTTTTTTGGTTATATTAATTTTATAATACTGTAATAACATGAAAATTTTACTTTAACGTAAATCAGTAAAAGTTATGTTTTCACAAATATACAATTAGAAAGAAAATCGACTTTAAGTCTAAAACTAAAACGGCGCAGTTGTGTAAATTTTTTCGGTTATATTAATTTGTTATAACTGTAATAACATAAAAATTTTACTTTAGCGCAAATCAGTAAAAGTTATGCTTTTCAGTATATGTGGTAGATTGTTCGAGCACTAAATTACAATTACAGAGAAAATCGACTTTGAGTCTAAAACTAAGATATTGCAAATTTAAAGCATGAACATCTTACTTTTACGCAAATCAGTAAAAGTTATGCTTTTCAGTATATGCGGTAGATTGTTCGAGCACTAATATACAATTACAGAGAAAATCGACTTTGAGTCTAAAACTAAGAAATTGCAAATTTAAATTTTTTCGGTTATATTAATTTGTTAATACTGTAATAGCATGAACATCTTACTTTTACGCAAATCAGTAAAAGTTATGTTTTTCAGTATAAGCGGTAGATTGTTCGAGCATTAATATACAATTAAAGAGAAAATCGACTTTGAGTCTAAAACTAAGAAGGTGCAAATTTTTAAATTGTTTCGGTTATATTAATTTGTTAATACTGTAATAACATGAACATTTTACTTTTACGCAAATCAGTAAAAGTTATGTTTTTCAGTATAAGCGGTAGATTGTTCGAGCACTGATATACAATTAAAGAGGAAATCGACTTTGAGTCTAAAACTAGGAAAGTGCAGTTATGTAAATTTTTTCGGTTATATTAATTTGTTAATACTGTAATAACATGAACATTTTACTTTTACGCAAATCAGTAAAAGTGAATTGTTGGAGCATTAATATACAATTAGAAAGAAAATCGACTTTGAGTCTAAAACTAAGAAAGTGCAGTTGTGTAAATTTTTTCGGTTTTATTAATTTGTTAATACTGTAATAACATGAAAATTTTACTTTAACGTAAATCAGTAAAAGTTATGTTTTCACAAATATACAATTAGAAAGAAAATCGACTTTGAGTCTAAAACTAAAACGGCGCAGTTGTGTAAATTTTTTCGGTTATATTAATTTGTTATAACTGTAATAACATAAAAATTTTACTTTAGCGCAAATAAGTAAAAGTTATGCTTTTCAGTATATGTGGTAGATTGTTCGAGCACTAAATTACAATTACAGAGAAAATCGACTTTGAGTCTAAAACTAAGATATTGCAAATTTAAATTTTTTCGGTTATATTAATTTGTTAATACTGTAATAGCATGAACATCTTACTTTTACCCAAATCAGTAAAAGTTATGCTTTTCAGTATATGCGGTAGATTGTTCGAGCACTAATATACAATTACAGAGAAAATCGACTTTGAGTCTAAAACTAAGAAATTGCAAATTTAAATTTTTTCGGTTATATTAATTTGTTAATACTGTAATAGCATGAACATCTTACTTTTACGCAAATCAGTAAAAGTTATGTTTTTCAGTATAAGCGGTAGATTGTTCGAGCATTAATATACAATTAAAGAGAAAATCGACTTTGAGTCTAAAACTAAGAAGGTGCAAATTTTTAAATTGTTTCGGTTATATTAATTTGTTAATACTGTAATAACATGAACATTTTACTTTTACGCAAATCAGTAAAAGTTATGTTTTTCAGTATAAGCGGTAGATTGTTCGAGCACTAATATACAATTAAAGAGGAAATCGACTTTGAGTCTAAAACTAGGAAAGTGCAGTTATGTAAATTTTTTCGGTTATATTAATTTGTTAATACTGTAATAACATGAACATTTTACTTTTACGCAAATCAGTAAAAGTGAATTGTTGGAGCATTAATATACAATTAGAAAGAAAATCGACTTTGAGTCTAAAACTAAGAAAGTGCAGTTGTGTAAATTTTTTCGGTTTTATTAATTTGTTAGTACTGTAATAACATGAACATATTACTTTTAAGCAAATCAGTAAAAGTTATGTTTTTCAGTATAAGCGGTAGATTGTTCGAGCACTAATATACAATTAAAGAGGAAATCGATTTTGAGTCTAAAACTAAGTGCAATTTTGTAAATTTTTTCGGTTATATTAATTTTATAATACTGTAATAACATGAAAATTTTACTTTAACGTAAATCAGTAAAAGTTATGTTTTCAAAAATATACAATTAGAAAGAAAATCGACTATAAGTCTAAAACTAAAACGGCGCAGTTGTGTAAATTTTTTCGGTTATATTAATTTGTTAATACTGTAATAACATACAAATTTTACTTTAGCGCAAATCAATAAAAGTTATGCTTTTCAGTATAAGCGGTAGATTGTTCGAGCACTAAATATAAATATACAATTACAGAGAAAATCGAATTTGAGTCTAAAACTAAGAAAGTGCAGTTGTGTAAATTTTTTCGGTTTTATTAATTTGTTAATACTGTAATAACATGAACATATTACTTTTAAGCAAATCAGTAAAAGTTATGTTTTTCAGTATAAGCGGTAGATTGTTCGAGCACTAATATACAATTAAAGAGAAAATCGATTTTGAGTCTAAAACTAAGTGCAATTTTGTAAATTTTTTCGGTTATATTAAATTTATAATACTGTAATAACATGAAAATTTTACTTTAACGTAAATCAGTAAAAGTTATGTTTTCACTAATATACAATTAGAGAGAAAATCGACTTTGAGTCTAAAACTAAGAAGGTGCAGTTGTGTAAATTTTTTCGGTTATATTAATTTGTTAATACTGTAATAACATAAAAATTTTACTTTAGCGCAAATCAGTAAAAGTTATGCTTTTCAGTATATGTGGTAGATTGTTCGAGCACTAATATACAATTACAGAGAAAATCGACTTTGAGTCTAAAACTAAGAAATTGCAAATTTAAATTTTTTCGGTTATATTAATTTGTTAATACTGTAATAGCATGAACATCTTACTTTTACGCAAATCAGTAAAAGTTATGCTTTTCAGTATATGCGGTAGATTGTTCGAGCACTAATATACAATTACAGAGAAAATCGACTTTGAGTCTAAAACTAAGAAATTGCAAATTTAAATTTTTCGGTTATATTAATTTGTTAATACTGTAATAGCATGAACATCTTACTTTTACGCAAATCAGTAAAAGTTATGTTTTTCAGTATAAGCGGTAGATTGTTCGAGCATTAATATACAATTAAAGAGAAAATCGACTTTGAGTCTAAAACTAAGAAGGTGCAAATTTTTAAATTGTTTCGGTTATATTAATTTGTTAATACTGTAATAACATGAACATTTTACTTTTACGCAAATCAGTAAAAGTTATGTTTTTCAGTATAAGCGGTAGATTGTTCGAGCATTAATATACAATTTAAGAGAAAATCGACTTTGATTTTAAAACTAAGAAAGTGCAATTTTGTAAATTTTTTCGGTTATATTAATTTGTTAATACTGTAATAATATGAACATTTTGCCTTTACGCAAAACAGTATAAGTGATGTTTTTCAGTATAAGCGGTAGATTGTTCGAGCACTAATATACAATTAAAGAGGAAATCGACTTTGAGTCTAAAACTAGGAAAGTGCAATTATGTAAATTTTTTCGGTTATATTAATTTGTTAATACTGTAATAACATGAACATTTTACTTTTACGCAAATCAGTAAAAGTGAATTGTTGGAGCATTAATATACAATTAGAGAGAAAATCGACTTTGAGTCTAAAACTAAGAAAGTGCAGTTGTGTAAATTTTTTCGGTTTTATTAATTTGTTAATACTGTAATAACATGAACATATTACTTTTAAGCAAATCAGTAAAAGTTATGTTTTTCAGTATAAGCGGTAGATTGTTCGAGCACCAATATACAATTAAAGAGGAAATCGATTTTGAGTCTAAAACTAAGTGCAATTTTGTAAATTTTTTCGGTTATATTAATTTGTTAATACTGTAATAACATACAAATTTTACTTAAGCGCAACTCAATAAAAGTTATGTTTTTCAGTATAAGCGGTAGATATACAATTACAGAGCAAATCGACTTTGAGTCTAAAACTAATAAATTGCAAATTTAAATTTTTTCGGTTATATTAATTTGTTAATACTGTAATAGCATGAACATCTTACTTTTACGCAAATCAGTAAAAGTTATGTTTTTCAGTATAAGCGGTAGATTGTTCGAGCATTAATATACAATTAAAGAGAAAAGCGACTTTGAGTCTAAAACTAAGAAGGTGCAATTTTTTAAATTTTTCGGTTATATTAATTTGTTAATACTGTAATAACTTGAACATTTTACTTTTGCGCAAATCAGAAAAAGTGAATTGTTGGAGCACTAATATACAATTAAAGAGAAAATCGATTTTGAATCTAAAACTAAGTGCAATTTTGTAAATTTTTTCGGTTATATTAATTTTATAATACTGTAATAACATGAAAATTTTACTTTAACGCAAATCTGTAAAAGTTATGTTTTCACTAATATACAATTAGAGAGAAAATCGACTTTGAGTCTAAAACTAAGAAGGTGCAGTTGTGTAAATTTTTTCGGTTATATTAATTTGTTAATACTGTAATAACATACAAATTTTACTTTAGCGCAAATCAATAAAAGTTATGCTTTTCAGTATAAGCGGTAGATTGTTCGAGCACTAAATATAAATATACAATTACAGAGAAAATCGAATTTGAGTCTAAAACTAAGAAAGTGCAGTTGTGTAAATTTTTTCGGTTTTATTAATTTGTTAATACTGTAATAACATGAACATATTACTTTTAAGCAAATCAGTAAAAGTTATGTTTTTCAGTATAAGCGGTAGATTGTTCGAGCACTAATATACAATTAAAGAGAAAATCGATTTTGAGTCTAAAACTAAGTGCAATTTTGTAAATTTTTTCGGTTATATTAAATTTATAATACTGTAATAACATGAAAATTTTACTTTAACGTAAATCAGTAAAAGTTATGTTTTCACTAATATACAATTAGAGAGAAAATCGACTTTGAGTCTAAAACTAAGAAGGTGCAGTTGTGTAAATTTTTTCGGTTATATTAATTTGTTAATACTGTAATAACATAAAAATTTTACTTTAGCGCAAATCAGTAAAAGTTATGCTTTTCAGTATATGTGGTAGATTGTTCGAGCACTAATATACAATTACAGAGAAAATCGACTTTGAGTCTAAAACTAAGAAATTGCAAATTTAAATTTTTTCGGTTATATTAATTTGTTAATACTGTAATAGCATGAACATCTTACTTTTACGCAAATCAGTAAAAGTTATGCTTTTCAGTATATGCGGTAGATTGTTCGAGCACTAATATACAATTACAGAGAAAATCGACTTTGAGTCTAAAACTAAGAAATTGCAAATTTAAATTTTTCGGTTATATTAATTTGTTAATACTGTAATAGCATGAACATCTTACTTTTACGCAAATCAGTAAAAGTTATGTTTTTCAGTATAAGCGGTAGATTGTTCGAGCATTAATATACAATTAAAGAGAAAATCGACTTTGAGTCTAAAACTAAGAAGGTGCAAATTTTTAAATTGTTTCGGTTATATTAATTTGTTAATACTGTAATAACATGAACATTTTACTTTTACGCAAATCAGTAAAAGTTATGTTTTTCAGTATAAGCGGTAGATTGTTCGAGCATTAATATACAATTTAAGAGAAAATCGACTTTGATTTTAAAACTAAGAAAGTGCAATTTTGTAAATTTTTTCGGTTATATTAATTTGTTAATACTGTAATAATATGAACATTTTGCCTTTACGCAAAACAGTATAAGTGATGTTTTTCAGTATAAGCGGTAGATTGTTCGAGCACTAATATACAATTAAAGAGGAAATCGACTTTGAGTCTAAAACTAGGAAAGTGCAATTATGTAAATTTTTTCGGTTATATTAATTTGTTAATACTGTAATAACATGAACATTTTACTTTTACGCAAATCAGTAAAAGTGAATTGTTGGAGCATTAATATACAATTAGAGAGAAAATCGACTTTGAGTCTAAAACTAAGAAAGTGCAGTTGTGTAAATTTTTTCGGTTTTATTAATTTGTTAATACTGTAATAACATGAACATATTACTTTTAAGCAAATCAGTAAAAGTTATGTTTTTCAGTATAAGCGGTAGATTGTTCGAGCACTAATATACAATTAAAGAGGAAATCGATTTTGAGTCTAAAACTAAGTGCAATTTTGTAAATTTTTTCGGTTATATTAATTTGTTAATACTGTAATAACATACAAATTTTACTTAAGCGCAACTCAATAAAAGTTATGTTTTTCAGTATAAGCGGTAGATATACAATTACAGAGCAAATCGACTTTGAGTCTAAAACTAATAAATTGCAAATTTAAATTTTTTCGGTTATATTAATTTGTTAATACTGTAATAGCATGAACATCTTACTTTTACGCAAATCAGTAAAAGTTATGTTTTTCAGTATAAGCGGTAGATTGTTCGAGCATTAATATACAATTAAAGAGAAAAGCGACTTTGAGTCTAAAACTAAGAAGGTGCAATTTTTTAAATTTTTCGGTTATATTAATTTGTTAATACTGTAATAACTTGAACATTTTACTTTTGCGCAAATCAGAAAAAGTGAATTGTTGGAGCACTAATATACAATTAAAGAGAAAATCGATTTTGAATCTAAAACTAAGTGCAATTTTGTAAATTTTTTCGGTTATATTAATTTTATAATACTGTAATAACATGAAAATTTTACTTTAACGCAAATCTGTAAAAGTTATGTTTTCACTAATATACAATTAGAGAGAAAATCGACTTTGAGTCTAAAACTAAGAAGGTGCAGTTGTGTAAATTTTTTCGGTTATATTAATTTGGTAATTCTGTAATAACATACAAATTTTACTTAAGCGCAACTCAATAAAAGTTATGTTTTTCAGTATAAGCGGTAGATATACAATTACAGAGCAAATCGACTTTGAGTCTAAAACTAATAAATTGCAAATTTAAATTTTTTCGGTTATATTAATTTGTTAATACTGTAATAGCATGAACATCTTACTTTTACGCAAATCAGTAAAAGTTATGTTTTTCAGTATAAGCGGTAGATTGTTCGAGCATTAATATACAATTAAAGAGAAAAGCGACTTTGAGTCTAAAACTAAGAAGGTGCAATTTTTTAAATTTTTCGGTTATATTAATTTGTTAATACTGTAATAACTTGAACATTTTACTTTTACGCAAATCAGAAAAAGTGAATTGTTGGAGCACTAATATACAATTAAAGAGAAAATCGATTTTGAATCTAAAACTAAGTGCAATTTTGTAAATTTTTTCGGTTATATTAATTTTATAATACTGTAATAACATGAAAATTTTACTTTAACGCAAATCTGTAAAAGTTATGTTTTCACTAATATACAATTAGAGAGAAAATCGACTTTGAGTCTAAAACTAAGAAGGTGCAGTTGTGTAAATTTTTTCGGTTATATTAATTTGGTAATTCTGTAATAACATACAAATTTTACTTAAGCGCAACTCAATAAAAGTTATGTTTTTCAGTATAAGCGGTAGATATACAATTACAGAGCAAATCGACTTTGAGTCTAAAACTAATAAATTGCAAATTTAATTTTTTTCGGTTATATTAATTTGTTAATACTGTAATAGCATGAACATCTTACTTTTACGCAAATCAGTAAAAGTTATGTTTTTCAGTATAAGCGGTAGATTGTTCGAGCATTAATATACAATTAAAGAGAAAATCGACTTTGAGTCTAAAATTAAGAAGGTGCAATTTTTTAAATTTTTCGGTTATATTAATTTGTTAATACTGTAATAACTTGAACATTTTACTTTTACGCAAATCAGAAAAAGTGAATTGTTGGAGCACTAATATACAATTAAAGAGAAAATCGATTTTGAATCTAAAACTAAGTGCAATTTTCTAAATTTTTTCGGTTATATTAATTTTATAATACTGTAATAACATGAAAATTTTACTTTAACGCAAATCTGTAAAAGTTATGTTTTCACTAATATACAATTAAAGAGAAAATCGATTTTGAATCTAAAACTAAGTGCAATTTTGTAAATTTTTTCGGTTATATTAATTTGTTAATACTGTAATGGCATGAACATCTTACTTTTACGCAAATCAGTAAAAGTTATGTTTTTCAGTATAAGCGGTAGATTGTTCGAGCATTAATATACAATTAAAGAGAAAATCGACTTTGAGTCTAAAACTAAGAAGGTGCAATTTTTTAAATTGTTTCGGTTATATTAATTTGTTAATACTGTAATAACATGAACATTTTACTTTTGCGCAAATCAGTAAAAGTGAATTGTTGGAGCATTAATATACAATTAGAGAGAAAATCGACTTTGAGTCTAAAACTAAGAAAGTGCAGTTGTGTAAATTTTTTCGGTTTTATTAATTTGTTAATACTGTAATAACATGAACATATTACTTTTAGGCAAATCAGTAAAAGTTATGTTTTTCAGTATAAGCGGTAGATTGTTCGAGCACTAATATACAATTAAAGAGAAAATCGATTTTGAGTCTAAAACTAAGTGCAATTTTGTAAATTTTTTCGGTTATATTAATTTTATAATACTGTAATAAAATGAAAATTTTACTTTAACGTAAATCAGTAAAAGTTATGTTTTCAATAATATACAATTAGAGAGAAAATCGACTTTAAGTCTAAAACTAAAACGGTGCAGTTGTGTAAATTTTTTCGGCTATATTAATTTGGTAATTCTGTAATAACATACAAATTTTACTTAAGCGCAACTCAATAAAAGTTATGTTTTTCAGTATAAGCGGTAGATATACAATTACAGAGCAAATCGACTTTGAGTCTAAAACTAATAAATTGCAAATTTAAATTTTTTCGGTTATATTAATTTGTTAATACTGTAATAGCATGAACATCTTACTTTTACGCAAATCAGTAAAAGTTATGTTTTTCAGTATAAGCGGTAGATTGTTCAAGCATTAATATACAATTAAAGAGAAAATCGACTTTGAGTCTAAAACTAAGAAGGTGCAATTTTTTAAATTTTTTCGGTTATATTAATTTGTTAATACTGTAATAATATGAACATTTTGCCTTTACGCAAAACAGTATAGGTGATGTTTTTCAGTATAAGCGGTAGATTGTTTGAGCACTAATATACAATTAAAGAGGAAATCGACTTTGAGTCTAAAACTAGGAAAGTGCAGTTATGTAAATTTTTTCGGTTATATTAATTTGTTAATAGTGTAATAATATGAAAATTTTACTTTAGCGCAAATCAGTAAAAGTTATGTTTTTCATTATAAGCAGTAGATTGTTCGAGCATTAACTAACAATTTAAGAGAAAATCGACTTTGAGTCTAAAACTAGGAAAGTGCAGTTGTGTTAATTTTTTCGGTTACATTAATTTGTTAATACTGTAATAACATGAAACTTTTACTTTAGCCCAAATCAGTAAAATTTATGTTTTTCAGTATAAGCGGTAGATTGTTCGAGCACTAATATACAATTAAAGAGAAAATCGACTTTGAGTCGAAAACTAAGAAAGTGCAATTTTTTAAATTTTTCCGTTATATTAATTTGTTAATACTGTAATAACATGAACATTTTACTATTACGCAAATCAATAAAAGTGATGTTTTTCAGTATATGCGGTAGATTGTTCGAGCACTAATATACAATTAAAGAGAAAATCGACTTTGAGTCGAAAACTAAGAAAGTGCAATTTTTTAAATTTTTCGGTTATATTAATTTGTTAATACTGTAATAACATGAACATTTTACTTCAGCCCAAATCAGTAAAATTTATGTTTTTCAGTATAAGCGGTAGATTGTTCGAGCACTAATATACAATTAAAGAGAAAATCGACTTTGAGTCGAAAACTAAGTGCAATTTCGTAAATTTTTTCCGTTATATCAATTTTATAATACTGTAATAACATGAAAATTTTACTTTAACGCAAATCAGTAAAAGTTATGTTTTCACTAATATACAATTAGAGAGAAAATCGACTTTGAGTCTAAAACTAAGAAGGTGCAGTTGTGTAAATTTTTTCGGTTATATTAATTTGTTAATACTGTAATAACATGAACATTTTACTTTTACGCAAATCAGTAAAAGTGAATTGTTGGAGCATTAATATACAATTAGAGAGAAAATCGACTTTGAGTCTAAAACTAAGAAAGTGCAGTTGTGTAAATTTTTTCGGTTTTATTAATTTGTTAATACTGTAATAACATGAACATATTACTTTTACGTAAATCAGAAAAAGTTATGTTTTTCAGTAAAAGCGGTAGATTGTTCGAGCGCCAATATACAATTAAAGAGAAAATCGACTTTGAGTCTAAAACTAAGTGCAATTTTGTAAATTTTTTCGGTTATATTAATTTTATAATACTGTAATAACATGAAAATTTTACTTTAACGCAAATCAGTAAAAGTTATGTTTTCACTAATATACAATTAGAGAGAAAATCGACTTTGAGTCTAAAACTAGGAAAGTGCAGTTGTGTTAATTTTTTCGGTTACATTAATTTGTTAATACTGTAATAACATGAACATTTTACTTTTACGCAAATCAGTAAAAGTGAATTGTTGGAGCATTAATATACAATTAGAGAGAAAATCGACTTTGAGTCTAAAACTAAGAAAGTGCAGTTGTGTAAATTTTTTCGGTTTTATTAATTTGTTAATACTGTAATAATATGAACATATTACTTTTACGTAAATCAGAAAAAGTTATATTTTTCAGTAAAAGCGGTAGATTGTTCGAGCGCCAATATACAATTAAAGAGAAAATCGACTTTGAGTCTAAAACTAAGTGCAATTTTGTAAATTTTTTCGGTTATATTAATTTTATAATACTGTAATAACATGAAAATTTTACTTTAACGCAAATCAGTAAAAGTTATGTTTTCACTAATATACAATTAGAGAGAAAATCGACTTTGAGTCTAAAACTAAGAAGGTGCAGTTGTGTAAATTTTTTCGGTTATATTAATTTGTTAATACTGTAATAACATGAACATTTTACTTTTACGCAAATCAGTAAAAGTGAATTGTTGGAGCATTAATATACAATTAGAGAGAAAATCGACTTTGAGTCTAAAACTAAGAAAGTGCAGTTGTGTAAATTTTTTCGGTTTTATTAATTTGTTAATACTGTAATAACATGAACATATTACTTTTACGTAAATCAGAAAAAGTTATGTTTTTCAGTAAAAGCGGTAGATTGTTCGAGCGCCAATATACCATTAAAGAGAAAATCGACTTTGAGTCTAAAACTAAGTGCAATTTTGTAAATTTTTTCGGTTATATTAATTTTATAATACTGTAATAATATGAAAATTTTACTTTAGCGCAAATCAGTAAAAGTTATGTTTTCACTAATATACAATTAGAGAGAAAATCGACTTTGAGTCTAAAACTAGGAAAGTGCAGTTGTGTTAATTTTTTCGGTTACATTAATTTGTTAATACTGTAATAACATGAACATTTTACTTTTACGCAAATCAGTAAAAGTGAATTGTTGGAGCATTAATATACAATTAGAGAGAAAATCGACTTTGAGTCTTAAACTAAGAAAGTGCAGTTGTGTAAATTTTTTCGGTTTTATTAATTTGTTAATACTGTAATAACATGAACATATTACTTTTACGTAAATCAGAAAAAGTTATGTTTTTCAGTAAAAGCGGTAGATTGTTCGAGCGCCAATATACAATTAAAGAGAAAATCGACTTTGAGTCTAAAACTAAGTGCAATTTTGTAAATTTTTTCGGTTATATTAATTTTATAATACTGTAATAACATGAAAATTTTACTTTAACGCAAATCAGTAAAAGTTATGTTTTCACTAATATACAATTAGAGAGAAAATCGACTTTGAGTCTAAAACTAGGAAAGTGCAGTTGTGTTAATTTTTTCGGTTACATTAATTTGTTAATACTGTAATAACATGAACATTTTACTTTTACGCAAATCAGTAAAAGTGAATTGTTGGAGCATTAATATACAATTAGAGAGAAAATCGACTTTGAGTCTAAAACTAAGAAAGTGCAGTTGTGTAAATTTTTTCGGTTTTATTAATTTGTTAATACTGTAATAACATGAACATATTACTTTTACGTAAATCAGAAAAAGTTATGTTTTTCAGTAAAGGCGGTAGATTGTTCGAGCGCCAATATACAATTAAAGAGAAAATCGACTTTGAGTCTAAAACTAAGTGCAATTTTGTAAATTTTTTCGGTTATATTAATTTTATAATACTGTAATAACATGAAAATTTTACTTTAACGCAAATCAGTAAAAGTTATGTTTTCACTAATATACAATTAGAGAGAAAATCGACTTTGAGTCTAAAACTAAGAAGGTGCAGTTGTGTAAATTTTTTCGGTTATATTAATTTGTTAATACTGTAATAACATGAACATTTTACTTTTACGCAAATCAGTAAAAGTGAATTGTTGGAGCATTAATATACAATTAGAGAGAAAATCGACTTTGAGTCTAAAACTAAGAAAGTGCAGTTGTGTAAATTTTTTCGGTTTTATTAATTTGTTAATACTGTAATAACATGAACATATTACTTTTACGTAAATCAGAAAAAGTTATGTTTTTCAGTAAAAGCGGTAGATTGTTCGAGCGCCAATATACCATTAAAGAGAAAATCGACTTTGAGTCTAAAACTAAGTGCAATTTTGTAAATTTTTTCGGTTATATTAATTTTATAATACTGTAATAATATGAAAATTTTACTTTAGCGCAAATCAGTAAAAGTTATGTTTTCACTAATATACAATTAGAGAGAAAATCGACTTTGAGTCTAAAACTAGGAAAGTGCAGTTGTGTTAATTTTTTCGGTTACATTAATTTGTTAATACTGTAATAACATGAACATTTTACTTTTACGCAAATCAGTAAAAGTGAATTGTTGGAGCATTAATATACAATTAGAGAGAAAATCGACTTTGAGTCTAAAACTAGGAAAGTGCAGTTGTGTTAATTTTTTCGGTTTTATTAATTTGTTAATACTGTAATAACATGAACATATTACTTTTACGTAAATCAGAAAAAGTTATGTTTTTCAGTAAAAGCGGTAGATTGTTCGAGCGCCAATATACAATTAAAGAGAAAATCGACTTTGAGTCTAAAACTAAGTGCAATTTTGTAAATTTTTTCGGTTATATTAATTTTATAATACTGTAATAACATGAAAATTTTACTTTAACGCAAATCAATAAAAGTGATGTTTTTCAGTATATGCGGTAGATTGTTCGAGCACTAATATACAATTAAAGAGAAAATCGACTTTGAGTCGAAAACTAAGAAAGTGCAATTTTTTAAATTTTTCGGTTATATTAATTTGTTAATACTGTAATAACATGAACATTTTACTTCAGCCCAAATCAGTAAAATTTATGTTTTTCAGTATAAGCGGTAGATTGTTCGAGCACTAATATACAATTAAAGAGAAAATCGACTTAGAGTCGAAAACTAAGTGCAATTTCGTAAATTTTTTCCGTTATATCAATTTTATAATACTGTAATAACATGAAAATTTTACTTTAACGCAAATCAGTAAAAGTTATGTTTTCACTAATATACAATTAGAGAAAAAATCGACTTTGAGTCTAAAACTAAGAAGGTGCAGTTGTGTAAATTTTTTCGGTTATATTAATTTGTTAATACTGTAATAACATGAACATTTTACTTTTACGCAAATCAGTAAAAGTGAATTGTTGGAGCATTAATATACAATTAGAGAGAAAATCGACTTTGAGTCTAAAACTAAGAAAGTGCAGTTGTGTAAATTTTTTCGGTTTTATTAATTTGTTAATACTGTAATAACATGAACATATTACTTTTACGTAAATCAGAAAAAGTTATGTTTTTCAGTAAAAGCGGTAGATTGTTCGAGCGCCAATATACAATTAAAGAGAAAATCGACTTTGAGTCTAAAACTAAGTGCAATTTTGTAAATTTTTTCGGTTATATTAATTTTATAATACTGTAATAACATGAAAATTTTACTTTAACGCAAATCAGTAAAAGTTATGTTTTCACTAATATACAATTAGAGAGAAAATCGACTTTGAGTCTAAAACTAGGAAAGTGCAGTTGTGTTAATTTTTTCGGTTACATTAATTTGTTAATACTGTAATAACATAAACATTTTACTTTTACGCAAATCAGTAAAAGTGAATTGTTGGAGCATTAATATACAATTAGAGAGAAAATCGACTTTGAGTCTAAAACTAAGAAAGTGCAGTTGTGTAAATTTTTTCGGTTTTATTAATTTGTTAATACTGTAATAACATGAACATATTACTTTTACGTAAATCAGAAAAAGTTATGTTTTTCAGTAAAAGCGGTAGATTGTTCGAGCGCCAATATACAATTAAAGAGAAAATCGACTTTGAGTCTAAAACTAAGTGCAATTTTGTAAATTTTTTCGGTTATATTAATTTTATAATACTGTAATAACATGAAAATTTTACTTTAACGCAAATCAGTAAAAGTTATGTTTTCACTAATATACAATTAGAGAGAAAATCGACTTTGAGTCTAAAACTAAGAAGGTGCAGTTGTGTAAATTTTTTCGGTTATATTAATTTGTTAATACTGTAATAACATGAACATTTTACTTTTACGCAAATCAGTAAAAGTGAATTGTTGGAGCATTAATATACAATTAGAGAGAAAATCGACTTTGAGTCTAAAACTAAGAAAGTGCAGTTGTGTAAATTTTTTCGGTTTTATTAATTTGTTAATACTGTAATAACATGAACATATTACTTTTACGTAAATCAGAAAAAGTTATGTTTTTCAGTAAAAGCGGTAGATTGTTCGAGCGCCAATATACCATTAAAGAGAAAATCGACTTTGAGTCTAAAACTAAGTGCAATTTTGTAAATTTTTTCGGTTATATTAATTTTATAATACTGTAATAATATGAAAATTTTACTTTAGCGCAAATCAGTAAAAGTTATGTTTTTCATTATAAGCAGTAGATTGTTCGAGCATTAACTAACAATTTAAGAGAAAATCGACTTTGAGTCTAAAACTAGGAAAGTGCAGTTGTGTTAATTTTTTCGGTTACATTAATTTGTTAATACTGTAATAACATGAAACTTTTACTTTAGCCCAAATCAGTAAAATTTATGTTTTTCAGTATAAGCGGTAGATTGTTCGAGCACTAATATACAATTAAAGAGAAAATCGACTTTGAGTCGAAAACTAAGAAAGTGCAATTTTTTAAATTTTTCGGTTATATTAATTTGTTAATACTGTAATAACATGAACATTTTACTATTACGCAAATCAATAAAAGTGATGTTTTTCAGTATATGCGGTAGATTGTTTGAGCACTAATATACAATTAAAGAGAAAATCGACTTTGAGTCTAAAACTAAGAAATTGCAAATTTAAATTTTTTCGGTTATAATAATTTGTTAATACTGTAATAACATGAATATTTTACTTTAGCCCAAATCAGAAAAATTTATGTTTTTCAGTATAAGCGGTAGATTGTTCGAGCACTAATATACAATTAAAGAGAAAATCGACTTTGAGTCGAAAACTAAGTGCAATTTCGTAAATTTTTTCCGTTATATCAATTTTATAATACTGTAATAACATGAAAATTTTACTTTAACGCAAATCAGTAAAAGTTATGTTTTCACTAATATACAATTAGAGAGAAAATCGACTTTGAGTCTAAAACTAGGAAAGTGCAGTTGTGTTAATTTTTTCGGTTACATTAATTTTTTAATACTGTAATAACATGAAACTTTTACTTTAGCCCAAATCAGTAAAATTTATGTTTTTCAGTATAAGCGGTAGATTGTTCGAGCACTAATATACAATTAAAGAGAAAATCGACTTTGAGTCGAAAACTAAGAAAGTGCAATTTTTTAAATTTTTCGGTTATATTAATTTGTTAATACTGTAATAACATGAACATTTTACTTTTACGCAAATCAGTAAAAGTGATGTTTTTCAGTATATGCGGTAGATTGTTCGAGCACTAATATACAATTAAAGAGAAAATCGACTTTGAGTCTAAAACTAAGAGAATGCAATTTTGTAAATTTTTTCGGTTATATTAGTTTGTTAATACTGTAATAACATGAAAATTTTACTTTAACGCAAAGAAGTAAAAGTTATGTTTCTCAGTATCAGCGGTATATTGTTCGAGCACTAATGTACAATTTAAGAGAAAATCGACTTTGAGTCTGAAACTAAGAAAGGGCAGTTGTGTAAATTTTTTCGGTTTTATTAATTTGTTAATACTGTAATAACATGAACATATTACTTTTAGGCAAATCAGTTAAAGTTATGTTTTTCAGTATAAGCGGTAGATTGTTCGAGCACTATTATACAATTAAAGAGAAAATCGATTTTGAGTCTAAAACTAAGGGCAATTTTGTAAATTTTTTCGGTTATATTAATTTTATAATACTGTAATAAGATGAAAGTTTTACTTTAACGCAAATCAGTAAAAGTTATGTTTTCACTAATATACAATTAGAGAGAAAATCAACTTTGAGTCTAAAACTAAGAAGGTGCAGTTGTGTAAATTTTTTCGGTTATATTAATTTTATAATACTGTAATAACTTGCACATTTTACTTTTACGCAAATCAGTAAAAGTGAATTGTTGGAGCATAAATATACTATTTAGGAGAAAATCGACTTTGATTTTAAAACTAAGAAAGTGCAATTTTGTAAATTTTTTCGGTTATATTAATTTGTTAATACTGTAATAACATGAAACTTTTACTTTAGCCCAAATCAGTAAAATTTATGTTTTTTAGTATAAGCGGTAGATTGTTCGAGCACTAATATACAATTAAAGAGAAAATCGACTTTGAGTCGAAAACTAAGAAAGTGCAATTTTTTAAATTTTTCGGTTATATTAATTTGTTAATACTGTAATAACATGAACATTTTACTATTACGCAAATCAATAAAAGTGATGTTTTTCAGTATATGTGGTAGATTGTTCGAGCACTAATATACAATTAAAGAGAAAATCGACTTTGAGTCGAAAACTAAGAAAGTGCAATTTTTTAAATTTTTCGGTTATATTAATTTGTTAATACTGTAATAACATGAACATTTTACTATTACGCAAATCAATAAAAGTGATGTTTTTCAGTATAAGCGGTAGATTGTTCGAGCAATAATATACAATTAAAGAGAAAATCGACTTTGAGTCTAAAACTAAGAAGGTGCAATTTTTTAAATTTTTCGGTTATATTAATTTGTTAATACTGTAATAACATGAACACTTTACTTTTACGCAAATCTGTAAAAATAAATTGTTGGAGCATAAATATACAATTTAAGAGAAAATCGACTTTGATTTTAAAACTAAGAAAGTGCAATTTTGTAAATTTTTTCGGTTATATTAATTTGTTAATACTGTAATAACATGAACATTTTGCCTTTACGCAAAACAGTATAAGTGATGTTTTTCAGTATAAGCTGTAGATTGTTCGAGCACTAATATACAATTAAAGAGGAAATCGACTTTGAGTCTAAAACTAGGAAAGTGCAATTATGTAAATCTTTTCGGTTTTATTAATTTGTTAATACTGTAATAGCATGAACATCTTACTTTTACGCAAATCAGTAAAAGTTATGTTTTTCAGTATAAGCGGTAGATTGTCCGAGCATTAATATACAATTAAAGAGAAAATCGACTTTAAGTCTAAAACTAAGAAAGTACTTTTTTTTTATTGTTTCAATTATAATAATTTGTTAACACTGTAATAACATGAAAATTTTACTTTAGCGCAAATCAGTAAAAGTTATGTTTTTCAATATAAGCGGTAGATTGTTCGTCCATTAATATACAATTTACAAGAAAATCGTTTTTAAGTCTAAAAATAAGAAAGTGCCATTGTTTAAATATATATTGTTTAAGTATATTAATTGGCTAATACTCTAATAACATAAAAATTTTATTTTAGCGCAAATCAGTAGGTGTTATGGTTTTCAGTATAGGCGGTAGATTGTTCAAGCATTAATATTCAATTAAAGAGCAAATCGACTTTAAGTTTAAAACTAAGTAGGGGCAATTTTTTAAATTTTTTCGGTTATATTAATTTGTTAATACCGTAATAATATGAAAATTTTACTTTAGCGCAAATCAGTAGGTGTTATGTTTTTCAGTATAGGCGGTAGATTGTTCAAGCATTACAATACAATTAAAGAGCAAATCGACTTTAAGTTTAAAACTAAGTAAGGGCAATTTTTTAAATTTTTTCGGTTATATTAATTTGTTAATACCGTAAAAATATGAAAATTTTACTTTAGCCCAAATCAGTAAAAGTTATGTTTTTTAGTATAGGCGGTAGACTGTTCGAGCATTAATATACAATTTACAAGAAAATCGACTTTAAGTCTAAAACTAAGAAAGTGCCATTTTTTTAATTTTTTCAATTATAATAATTTGTTAATACTGTAATAACATGAAAATTTTACTTTAGCGCAAACCAGTAAAAGTTATGTTTTTCAGTATAATCGGTACCTTGTTCGAACATTGATATATTGTGCAATTTAAGAGCAAATCGACTTTGAGCCTAAAACTAAGAAAGCGCAATTGTGTAAATTTTTTCGGTTATAATAATTTGTTAATACTGTAATAACATGAAAATTTTACTTTAGCCCAAATCAGTAAAAGTTATGTTTTTTAGTATAGGCGGTAGACTGTTCGAGCATTAATATACAATTTACAAGAAAATCGACTTTAAGTCTAAAACTAAGAAAGTGCTTTTTTTTATTTTTTCAATTATAATAATTTGTTAACACTGTAATAACATGAAAATTTTACTTTAGCGCAAATCAGTAAAAGTTATGTTTTTCAATATAAGCGGTAGATTGTTCGTCCATTAATATACAATTTACAAGAAAATCGTTTTTAAGTCTAAAACTAAGAAAGTGCCATTGTTTAAATTTTTTCGAGTATATTAATTTGTTAATACTGTAATAATATAAAAATTTTACTTTAGCGCAAATCTGTAGGTGTTATGTTTTTCAGTATAAGCGGTAGATTGTTCAAGCATTAATATACAATTAAAGAGCAAATCGACTTTAAGTTTAAAACTAAGTAAGGGCAATTTTTTAAATTTTTTCGGTTATATTAATTTGTTAATACCGTAATAATATGAAAATTTTACTTTAGCCCAAATCAGTAAAAGTTATGTTTTTCAGTATAGGCGGTAGACTGTTCGAGCATTAATATACAATTTACAAGAAAATCGACTTTAAGTCTAAAACTAAGAAAGTGCCATTTTTTTAATTTTATCAATTATAATAATTTGTTAATACTGTAATAACATGAAAATTTTACTTTAGCGCAAACCAGCAAAAATTTATGTTTTTCAGTATAAGCGGTACCTCGTTCGAACATTGATATATTGTGCAATTTAAGAGCAAATCGACTTTGAGCCTAAAACTAAGAAAGCGCAATTGTGTAAATTTTTTCGGTTATAATAATTTGTTAATACTGTAATAACATGAAAATTTTACTTTAGCCCAAATCAGTAAAAGTTATGTTTTTTAGTATAGGCGGTAGACTGTTCGAGCATTAATATACAATTTACAAGAAAATCGACTTTAAGTCTAAAACTAAGAAAGTGCCATTTTTTTAATTTTTTCAATTATAATAATTTGTTAATACTGTAATAACATGAAAATTTTACTTTAGCGCAAACCAGTAAAAGTTATGTTTTTCAGTATAAGCGGTACCTTGTTCGAACATTGATATATTGTGCAATTTAAGAGCAAATCGACTTTGAGCCTAAAACTAAGAAAGCGCAATTGTGTAAATTTTTTCGGTTATAATAATTTGTTAATACTGTAATAACATGAAAATTTTACTTTAGCCCAAATCAGTAAAAGTTATGTTTTTTAGTATAGGCGGTAGACTGTTCGAGCATTAATATACAATTTACAAGAAAATCGACTTTAAGTCTAAAACTAAGAAAGTGCTTTTTTTTATTTTTTCAATTATAATAATTTGTTAACACTGTAATAACATGAAAATTTTACTTTAGCGCAAATCAGTAAAAGTTATGTTTTTCAATATAAGCGGTAGATTGTTCGTCCATTAATATACAATTTACAAGAAAATCGTTTTTAAGTCTAAAACTAAGAAAGTGCCATTGTTTAAATTTTTTCGAGTATATTAATTTGTTAATACTGTAATAATATAAAAATTTTACTTTAGCGCAAATCAGTAGGTGTTATGTTTTTTAGTATAGGCGGTAGACTGTTCGAGCATTAATATACAATTTACAAGAAAATCGACTTTAAGTCTAAAACTAAGAAAGTGCTTTTTTTTATTTTTTCAATTATAATAATTTGTTAACACTGTAATAACATGAAAATTTTACTTTAGCGCAAATCAGTAAAAGTTATGTTTTTCAGTATAAGCGGTAGATTGTTCGAGTATTAATATACAATTTACAAGAAAATCGTATTTAAGTCGGAAACTAAGAAAGTGCCATTGTTTAAATTTTTTCGAGTATATTAATTTGTTAATACTGTAATAACATGAAAATTTTACTTTAGCCCAAATCAGTAAAAGTTATGTTTTTCAGTATAGGCAGTAGACTGTTCGAGCATTAATATACAATTTACAAGAAAATCGACTTTAAGTCTAAAACTAAGAAAGTGCCATTTTTTTTAATTTTTTCAATTATAATAATTTGTTAATACTGTAATAACATGAAAATTTTACTTTAGCGCAAACCAGTAAAAGTTATGTTTTTCAGTATAAGCCGTACCTTGTTCGAACATTGATATATTGTGCAATTTAAGAGCAAATCGACTTTGAGTCTAAAACTAAGTAAGTGAAATTTTTAAAATTTTTTTGGCTATATTAATTTTTTGATACTGTAATAATATGGAAATTTTACTTTAGCGCAAATCAGTAGAAGTTATGTTTGCAGTATAGGCGGTAGATTGTTCGAGTATTAATATACAATTTAAGAGAAAATCGATTTGGAGTCTAAGACTAAGAAAGTAAAATTGTGTAAATTTTTTCGGTTATATTAATTTGTTAATACTGTAATAACATGAAAATTTTACTTTAGCGCAAATCAGTAAGAGTTATGTTTTCCAGTATAAGCGGTACCTTGTTCGAACATTAATATATTGTGCAATTTAAGAGCAAATCGACTTTGAGCCTAAAACTGAGAAAGCGCAAATGTGTAAATTTTTTCGGTTATAATAATATAAATACTATAATAATATGAAAGTTTTACTTTAGCCCAAATCAGTAAAAGTTATGTTTTTCAGTATAGGCGGTAGACTGTTCGAGCATTAATATACAATTTACAAGAAAATCGACTTTAAGTCTAAAACTAAGAAAGTGCCATTTTTTTAATTTTTTCAATTATAATAATTTGTTAATACTGTAATAACATGAAAATTTTACTTTAGCCCAAATCAGTAAAAGTTATGTTTTTCAGTATAGGCGGTAGACTGTTCGAGCATTAATATACAATTTACAAGAAAATCGACTTTAAGTCTAAAACTAAGAAAGTGCCATTTTTTAAATTTTTTCAATTATATTAATTTGCTAATACTCTAATAACATGAAAATTTTACTTTAGCGCAAATCAGTAAAATTTATGTTTTTCAATATAAGCGGTAGATTGTTCTACCATTAATATACAATTTACAAGAAAATCGTATTTAAGTCGGAAACTAAGAAAGTGCCATTGTTTAAATTTTTTCGAGTATATTAATTTGTTAATACTGTAATAACATGAAAATTTTACTTTAGCCCAAATCAGTAAAAGTTATGTTTTTCAGTATAGGCGGTAGACTGTTCGAGCATTAATATACAATTTACAAGAAAATCGACTTTAAGTCTAAAACTAAGAAAGTGCCATTTTTTTAATTTTTTCAATTATAATAATTTGTTAATGCTGTAATAATATAAAAATATTACTTTAGCCCAAATCAGTAAAAGTTATGTTTTTCAGTATAGGCGGTAGACTGTTCGAGCATTAATATACAATTTACAAGAAAATCGACTTTAAGTCTAAAACTAAGAAAGTGCCATTTTTTAAATTTTTTCAATTATATTAATTTGCTAATACTGTAATAACATGAAAATTTTACTTTAGCGCAAATCAGTAGAAGTTATGTTTTTCAGTATAAGCGGTAGATTGTTCGAGTATTAATATACAATTTACAAGAAAATCGTATTTAAGTCGGAAACTAAGAAAGTGCCATTGTTTAAATTTTTTCGAGTATATTAATTTGTTAATACTGTAATAACATGAAAATTTTACTTTAGCCCAAATCAGTAAAAGTTATGTTTTTCAGTATAGGCGGTAGACTGTTCGAGCATTAATATACAATTTACAAGAAAATCGACTTTAAGTCTAAAACTAAGAAAGTGCCATTTTTTTAATTTTTTCAATTATAATAATTTGTTAATACTGTAATAACATGAAAATTTTACTTTAGCGCAAACCAGTAAAAGTTATGTTTTTCAGTATAAGCGGTACCTTGTTCGAACATTGATATATTGTGCAATTTAAGAGCAAATCGACTTTGAGCCTAAAGCTAAGAAAGCGCAATTGTGTAAATTTTTTCGGTTATAATAATTTGTTAATACTGTAATAACATGAAAATTTTACTTTAGCCCAAATCAGTAAAAGTTATGTTTTTTAGTATAGGCGGTAGACTGTTCGAGCATTAATATACAATTTACAAGAAAATCGACTTTAAGTCTAAAACTAAGAAAGTGCTTTTTTTTATTTTTTCAATTATAATAATTTGTTAACACTGTAATAACATGAAAATTTTACTTTAGCGCAAATCAGTAAAAGTTATGTTTTTCAATATAAGCGGTAGATTGTTCGTCCATTAATATACAATTTACAAGAAAATCGTTTTTAAGTCTAAAACTAAGAAAGTGCCATTTTTTAAATTTTTTCAATTATATTAATTGGCTAATACTCTAATAACATGAAAATTTTACTTTAGCCCAAATCAGTAAAAGTTATGTTTTTCAGTATAGGCGGTAGACTGTTCGAGTATTAATATACAATTTACAAGAAAATCGACTTTAAGTCTAAAACTAAGAAAGTGCCATTTTTTAAATTTTTTCAATTATATTAATTTGCTAATACTCTAATAACATGAAAATTTTACTTTAGCGCAAATCAGTAAAATTTATGTTTTACAATATAAGCGGTAGATTGTTCTACCATTAATATACAATTTACAAGAAAATCGTATTTAAGTCGGAAACTAAGAAAGTGCCATTTTTTTAATTTTATCAATTATAATAATTTGTTAATACTGTAATAACATGAAAATTTTACTTTAGCGCAAACCAGTAAAAGTTATGTTTTTCAGTATAAGCGGTACCTCGTTCGAACATTGATATATTGTGCAATTTAGGAGCAAATCGACTTTGAGCCTAAAACTAAGAAAGCGCAATTGTGTAAATTTTTTCGGTTATAATAATTTGTTAAAACTGTAATAACATGAAAATTTTACTTTAGCCCAAATCAGTAAAAGTTATGTTTTTCAGTATAGGCGGTAGACTGTTCGAGCATTAATATACAATTTACAAGAAAATCGACTTTAAGTCTAAAACTAAGAAAGTGCTTTTTTTTATTTTTTCAATTATAATAATTTGTTAACACTGTAATAACATGAAAATTTTACTTTAGCGCAAATCAGTAAAAGTTATGTTTTTCAATATAAGCGGTAGATTGTTCGTCCATTAATATACAATTTACAAGAAAATCGTTTTTAAGTCTAAAACTAAGAAAGTGCCATTGTTTAAATTTTTTCGAGTATATTAATTTGTTAATACTGTAATAATATAAAAATTTTACTTTAGCGCAAATCAGTAGGTGTTATGTTTTTCAGTATAAGCGGTAGATTGTTCAAGCATTAATATACAATTAAAGAGCAAATCGACTTTAAGTCTAAAACTAAGAAAGTGCCATTTTTTTAATTTTATCAATTATAATAATTTGTTAATACTGTAATAACATGAAAATTTTACTTTAGCGCAAACCAGTAAAAGTTATGTTTTTCAGTATAAGCGGTACCTCGTTCGAACATTGATATATTGTGCAATTTAGGAGCAAATCGACTTTGAGCCTAAAACTAAGAAAGCGCAATTGTGTAAATTTTTTCGGTTATAATAATTTGTTAATACTGTAATAACATGAAAATTTTACTTTAGCCCAAATCAGTAAAAGTTATGTTTTTTAGTATAGGCGGTAGACTGTTCGAGCATTAATATACAATTTACAAGAAAATCGACTTTAAGTCTAAAACAAAGAAAGTGCCATTTTTTCAATTATAATAATTTGTTAATACTGTAATAACATGAAAATTTTACTTTAGCGCAAACCAGTAAAAGTTATGTTTTTCAGTATAAGCGGTACCTTGTTCGAACATTGATATATTGTGCAATTTAAGAGCAAATCGACTTTGAGCCTAAAACTAAGAAAGCGCAATTGTGTAAATTTTTTCGGTTATAATAATTTGTTAATACTGTAATAACATGAAAATTTTACTTTAGCCCAAATCAGTAAAAGTTATGTTTTTTAGTATAGGCGGTAGACTGTTCGAGCATTAATATACAATTTACAAGAAAATCGACTTTAAGTCTAAAACTAAGAAAGTGCTTTTTTTTATTTTTTCAATTATAATAATTTGTTAACACTGTAATAACATGAAAATTTTACTTTAGCGCAAATCAGTAAAAGTTATGTTTTTCAATATAAGCGGTAGATTGTTCGTCCATTAATATACAAATTACAAGAAAATCGTTTTTAAGTCTAAAACTAAGAAAGTGCCATTGTTTAAATTTTTTCGAGTATATTAATTTGTTAATACTGTAATAATATAAAAATTTTACTTTAGCGCAAATCAGTAGGTGTTATGTTTTTCAGTATAGGCGGTAGATTGTTCAAGCATTAATATACAATTAAAGAGCAAATCGACTTTAAGTTTAATACTAAGTAAGGGCAATTTTTTAAATTTTTTCGGTTATATTAATTTGTTAATACCGTAATAATATGAAAACTTTACAGCAAATCGACTTTGAGCCTAAAACTAAGAAAGCGCAATTGTGTAAATTTTTTCGGTTATAATAATTTGTTAATACCGTAATAACATGAAAATTTTACTTTAGCGCAAAACAGTAAAAGTTATGTTTTTCAGTATAGGCGGTAGACTGTTGGAGCATTAATATACAATTTACAAGAAAATCGACTTTAAGTCTAAAACTAAGAAAGTGCCATTTTTTTAATTTTTTCAATTATAATAATTTGTTAATACTGTAATAACATGAAAATTTTACTTTAGCCCAAATCAGTAAAAGTTATGTTTTTCAGTATAGGCGGTAGACTGTTCGAGCATTAATATACAATTTACAAGAAAATCGACTTTAAGTCTAAAACTAAGTTAGTGCCATTTTTTAAATTTTTTCAATTATATTAATTTGCTAATACTCTAATAACATGAAAATTTTACTTTAGCGCAAATCAGTAAAATTTATGTTTTTCAATATAAGCGGTAGATTGTTCTACCATTAATATACAATTTACAAGAAAATCGTATTTAAGTCGGAAACTAAGAAAGTGCCATTGTTTAAATTTTTTCGAGTATATTAATTTGTTAATACTGTAATAACATGAAAATTTTACTTTAGCCCAAATCAGTAAAAGTTATGTTTTTCAGTATAGGCGGTAGACTGTGTGCCATTTTTTTAATTTTTTCAATTATATTAATTTGTTAATACAGTAATAACATGAAAATTTTACTTTAACGCAAAATAGTAAAAGTGATGTTTTTCAGTATGAGCGGTACCTTCTTCAAACATTAATATATTGTAAAATTTAAGAGCAAATCGACTTTGAGTCTAAAACTAAGTAAGTGAAATTTTTAAAATTTTTTTGGCTATATTAATTTTTTAATACTGTAATAATATGGAAATTTTACTTTAGCGCAAATCAGTAGAAGTTATGTTTGCAGTATAGGCGGTAGATTGTTCGAGTATTAATACACAATTTAAGAGAAAATCGATTTGGAGTCTAAGACTAAGAAGGTAAAATTGTGTAAATTTTTTCGGTTATATTAATTTGTTAATACTGTAATAACATGAAAATTTTACTTTAGCGCAAATCAGTAAGAGTTATGTTTTTCAGTATAAGCGGTACCTTGTTCGAACATTAATATATTGTGCAATTTAAGAGCAAATCGACTTTGAGCCTAAAACTGAGAAAGCGCAAATGTGTAAATTTTTTCGGTTATAATAATATAAATACTATAATAATATGAAAATTTTACTTTAGCCCAAATCAGTAAAAGTTATGTTTTTCAGTATAGGCGGTAGACTGTTCGAGCATTAATATACAATTTACAAAAAAATCGACTTTAAGTCTAAAACTAAGAAAGTGCCATTTTTTTAATTTTTTCAATTATAATAATTTGTTAATACTGTAATAACATGAAAATTTTACTTTAGCCCAAATCAGTAAAAGTTATGTTTTTCAGTATAGGCGGTAGACTGTTCGAGCATTAATATACAATTTACAAGAAAATCGACTTTAAGTCTAAAACTAAGTTAGTGCCATTTTTTAAATTTTTTCAATTATATTAATTTGCTAATACTCTAATAACATGAAAATTTTACTTTAGCGCAAATCAGTAAAATTTATGTTTTTCAATATAAGCGGTAGATTGTTCTACCATTAATATACAATTTACAAGAAAATCGTATTTAAGTCGGAAACTAAGAAAGTGCCATTGTTTAAATTTTTTCGAGTATATTAATTTGTTAATACTGTAATAACATGAAAATTTTACTTTAGCCCAAATCAGTAAAAGTTATGTTTTTCAGTATAGGCGGTAGACTGTTCGAGCATTAATATACAATTTACAAGAAAATCGACTTTAAGTCTAAAACTAAGAAAGTGCCATTTTTTAAATTTTTTCAATTATATTTATTTGCTAATACTCTAATAACATGAAAATTTTACTTTAGCGCAAATCAGTAAAATTTATGTTTTTCAATATAAGCGGTAGATTGTTCTACCATTAATATACAATTTACAAGAAAATCGTATTTAAGTCGGAAACTAAGAAAGTGCCATTGTTTAAATTTTTTCGAGTATATTAATTTGTTAATACTGTAATAACATGAAAATTTTACTTTAGCCCAAATCAGTAAAAGTTATGTTTTTCAGTATAGGCGGTAGACTGTTCGAGCATTAATATACAATTTACAAGAAAATCGACTTTAAGTCTAAAACTAAGAAAGTGCCATTTTTTAATTTTTTCAATTATAATAATTTGTTAATACTGTAATAATATAAAAATTTTACTTTAGCGCAAATCAGTAGAAGTTTTGTTTTTCAGTATAAGCGGTAGATTGTTCGAGTATTAATATACAATTAAAGAGCAAATCGACTTTGAGTTTAAAACTAAGTAAGACCAATTTTTTAAATTTTTTCGGTTATATTAATTTGTTAATACTGTAATAATATGAAAATTTTACTTTAGCGCAAATCAGTACAAGTTATGTTTTTCAGTATAAGCGGTAGATTGTTCGAGCACTAATATACAATTAAAAAGAAAACCGACTTTGAGTCTAAAACTAAGAAGGTGCAATTTTTTAAACTTTTCGGTTATATTAATTTGTTAATACTGTAACAACGTAAAAATTTTACTTTAGCGCAAATCATGAAAGTTATGCTTTTCCGTATAAGCGGTAGATTGTTCGAGCACTAATACACAATTAAAGAGAAAATCGACTTTGAGTCTAAAACTAAGTGCAATTTTGTAAATTTTTTTGGCTATATTAATTTTTTAATACTGTAATAATATGGAAATTTTACTTTAGCGCAAATCAGTAGAAGTTATGTTTGCAGTATAGGCGGTAGATTGTTCGAGTATTAATATACAATTTAAGAGAAAATCGATTTGGAGTCTAAGACTAAGAAAGTAAAATTGTGTAAATTTTTTCGGTTATATTAATTTGTTAATACTGTAATAACATGAAAATTTTACTTTAGCGCAACTCAGTAAGTGTTATGTTTTTCAGTATAAGCGGTACCTTGTTCGAACATTAATATATTGTGCAATTTAAGAGCAAATCGACTTTGAGCCTAAAACTGAGAAAGCGCAAATGTGTAAATTTTTTCGGTTATAATAATATAAATACTATAATAATATGAAAATTTTACTTTAGCCCAAATCAGTAAAAGTTATGTTTTTCAGTATAGGCGGTAGACTGTTCGAGCATTAATATACAATTTACAAGAAAATCGACTTTAAGTCTAAAACTAAGAAAGTGCCATTTTTTTAATTTTTTCAATTATAATAATTTGTTAATACTGTAATAACATGAAAATTTTACTTTAGCCTAAATCAGTAAAAGTTATGTTTTTCAGTATAGGCGGTAGACTGTTCGAGCATTAATATACAATTTACAAGAAAATCGACTTTAAGTCTAAAACTAAGAAGGTGCCATTTTTTAAATTTTTTCAATTATATTAATTTGCTAATACACTAATAACATTAAAATTTTACTTTAGCGCAAATCAGTAAAATTTATGTTTTTCAATATAAGCGGTAGATTGTTCTACCATTAATATACAATTTACAAGAAAATCGTATTTAAGTCGGAAACTAAGAAAGTGCCATTGTTTAAATTTTTTCGAGTATATTAATTTGTTAATACTGTAAAAACATGAAAATTTTACTTTAGCCCAAATCAGTAAAAGTTATGTTTTTCAGTATAGGCGGTAGACTGTTCGAGCATTAATATACAATTTACAAGAAAATCGACTTTAAGTCTAAAACTAAGAAAGTGCCATTTTTTTAATTTTTTCAATTATAATAATTTGTTAATACTGTAATAATATAAAAATTTTACTTTAGCGCAAATCAGTAGAAGTTATGTTTTTCAGTATAAGCGGTAGATTGTTCGAGTATTAATATACAATTAAAGAGCAAATCGACTTTGAGTTTAAAACTAAGTAAGAGCAATTTTTTAAATTTTTTCGGTTATATTAATTTGTTAATACTGTAATAATATGAAAATTTTACTTTAGCGCAAATCAGTACAAGTTATGTTTTTCAGTATAAGCGGTAGATTGTTCGAGCACTAATATACAATTAAAAAGAAAATCGACTTTGAGTCTAAAACTAAGAAGGTGCAATTTTTTAAATTTTTCGGTTATATTAATTTGTTAATACTGTAACAACGTAAAAATTTTACTTTAGCGCAAATCATGAAAGTTATGCTTTTCAGTATAAGCGGTAGATTGTTCGAGCACTAATACACAATTAAAGAGAAAATCGACTTTGAGTCTAAAACTAAGTGCAATTTTGTAAATTTTTTCGGTTATATTAATTTTATAATACTGTAATAACATGAAAATTTTACTTTAACGCAAATCAGTAAAAGTTATGTTTTCACTAATATACAATTAGAGAGAAAATCGACTTTGAGTCTAAAACTAAGAAGGTGCAGTTGTGTAAATTTTTTCGGTTAGATTAATTTGTTAATACTGTAATAACATGAAACTCTTACTTTAGCGCAAATCAGTAAAAGTTATGCTTTTCAGTATAAGCGGTAGATTGTTCAAGCATTAACTAACAATTTAAGAGAAAATCGAATTTGAGTCAAAATTTAAGAAAGTGCAATTTTGTAAATTTTTTCGGTTACATTAATTTGTTAATACTGTAATAATATGAACATTTTGCCTTTACGCAAAACAGTATAAGTGATGTTTTTCAGTATAAGCGGTAGATTGTTCGAGCACTAATATACAATTAAAGAGGAAATCGACTTTGAGTCTAAAACTAGGAAAGTGCAGTTATGTAAATTTTTTCGGTTATATTAATTTGTTAATACTGTAATAATATGAAAATTTTACTTTAGCGCAAATCAGTAAAAGTTATGTTTTTCACTATAAGCAGTAGATTGTTCGAGCATTAACTAACAATTTAAGAGAAAATCGACTTTGAGTCTAAAACAAGGAAAGCGCAGTTGTGTTATTTTTTTCGGTTACATTAATTTGTTAATACTGTAATAACATGAAACTTTTACTTTAGCCCAAATCAGTAAAATTTATGTTTTTCAGTATAAGCGGTAGATTGTTCGAGCACTAATATACAATTAAAGAGAAAATCGACTTTGAGTCGAAAACTAAGAAAGTGCAATTTTTTAAATTTTTCGGTTATATTAATTTGTTAATACTGTAATAACATGAACATTTAACTTTTACGCAAATCAGTAAAAGTGATGTTTTTCAGTATATGCGGTAGATTGTTCGAGCACTAATATACAGTTAAAGAGAAAATCGACTTTGAGTCTAAAACTAAGAAAGTGCAATTTTGTTAATTTTTTCGGTTATATTAGTTTGTTAATACTGTAATAACATGAACATTTTACTTTAACGCAAAGAAGTAAAAGTTATGTTTTTCAGTATAAGCGGTACATTGTTCGAGCACTAATGTACAATTTAAGAGAAAATCGACTTTGAGTCTGAAACTAAGAAAGTGCAGTTGTCTAAATTTTTTCGGTTTTATTAATTTGTTAATACTGTAATAACATGAAAATTTTACTTTATCGCAAATCAGTAAAAGTTATGTTTTTCAGTATAAGCGGTAGATTGTTCGAGCACTAATATACAATTAAAGAGAAAATCTATTTTGAGTCTAAAACTAAGAAATTGCAAATTAAAATTTTTTCGGTTATATTAATTTTATAATACTGTAATAACATGTAAATTTTACTTTAACGCAAAGAAGTAAAAGTTATGTTTTCACTAATATACAATTAGAGAGAAAATCGACTTTGAGTCTAAAACTAAGAAGGTGCAGTTGTGTAAATTTTTTCGGTTATATTAATTTGTTAATACTGTAATAACATGAACATTTTACTTTTACGCAAATCAGTAAAAGTGAATTGTTGGAGCATTAATATACAATTAGAGAGAAAATCGACTTTGAGTCTAAAACTAAGAAAGTGCAGTTGTGTAAATTTTTTCGGTTTTATTAATTTGTTAATACTGTAATAACATGAACATATTACTTTTACGTAAATCAGAAAAAGTTATGTTTTTCAGTAAAAGCGGTAGATTGTTCGAGCGCCAATATACAATTAAAGAGAAAATCGACTTTGAGTCTAAAACTAAGTGCAATTTTGTAAATTTTTTCGGTTATATTAATTTTATAATACTGTAATAACATGAAAATTTTACTTTAACGTAAATCAGTAAAAGTTATGTTTTCACTAATATACAATTAGAGAGAAAATCGACTTTGAGTCTAAAACTAGGAAAGTGCAGTTGTGTTAATTTTTTCGGTTACATTAATTTGTTAATACTGTAATAACATGAACATTTTACTTTAACGCAAAGAAGTAAAAGTTATGTTTTTCAGTATAAGCGGTACATTGTTCGAGCACTAATGTACAATTTAAGAGAAAATCGACTTTGAGTCTGAAACTAAGAAAGTGCAGTTGTCTAAATTTTTTCGGTTTTATTAATTTGTTAATACTGTAATAACATGAAAATTTTACTTTATCGCAAATCAGTAAAAGTTATGTTTTTCAGTATAAGCGGTAGATTGTTCGAGCACTAATATACAATTAAAGAGAAAATCTATTTTGAGTCTAAAACTAAGAAATTGCAAATTAAAATTTTTTCGGTTATATTAATTTTATAATACTGTAATAACATGTAAATTTTACTTTAACGCAAAGAAGTAAAAGTTATGTTTTCACTAATATACAATTAGAGAGAAAATCGACTTTGAGTCTAAAACTAAGAAGGTGCAGTTGTGTAAATTTTTTCGGTTAGATTAATTTGTTAATACTGTAATAACATGAAACTCTTACTTTAGCGCAAATCAGTAAAAGTTATGCTTTTCAGTATAAGCGGTAGATTGTTCGAGCATTAACTAACAATTTAAGAGAAAATCGAATTTGAGTCAAAATTTAAGAAAGTGCAATTTTGTAAATTTTTTCGGTTATATTAATTTGTTAATACTGTAATAATATGAACATTTTGCCTTTACGCAAAACAGTATAAGTGATGTTTTTCAGTATAAGCGGTAGATTGTTCGAGCACTAATATACAATTAAAGAGGAAATCGACTTTGAGTCTAAAACTAGGAAAGTGCAGTTATGTAAATTTTTTCGGTTATATTAATTTGTTAATACTGTAATAATATGAAAATTTTACTTTAGCGCAAATCAGTAAAAGTTATGTTTTTCACTATAAGCAGTAGATTGTTCGAGCATTAACTAACAATTTAAGAGAAAATCGACTTTGAGTCTAAAACAAGGAAAGCGCAGTTGTGTTATTTTTTTCGGTTACATTAATTTGTTAATACTGTAATAACATGAAACTTTTACTTTAGCCCAAATCAGTAAAATTTATGTTTTTCAGTATAAGCGGTAGATTGTTCGAGCACTAATATACAATTAAAGAGAAAATCGACTTTGAGTCGAAAACTAAGAAAGTGCAATTTTTTAAATTTTTCGGTTATATTAATTTGTTAATACTGTAATAACATGAACATTTAACTTTTACGCAAATCAGTAAAAGTGATGTTTTTCAGTATATGCGGTAGATTGTTCGAGCACTAATATACAGTTAAAGAGAAAATCGACTTTGAGTCTAAAACTAAGAAAGTGCAATTTTGTTAATTTTTTCGGTTATATTAGTTTGTTAATACTGTAATAACATGAAAATTTTACTTTAACGCAAAGAAGTAAAAGTTATGTTTTTCAGTATAAGCGGTACATTGTTCGAGCACTAATGTACAATTTAAGAGAAAATCGACTTTGAGTCTGAAACTAAGAAAGTGCAGTTGTCTAAATTTTTTCGGTTTTATTAATTTGTTAATACTGTAATAACATGAAAATTTTACTTTATCGCAAATCAGTAAAAGTTATGTTTTTCAGTATAAGCGGTAGATTGTTCGAGCACTAATATACAATTAAAGAGAAAATCTATTTTGAATCTAAAACTAAGAAATTGCAAATTAAAATTTTTTCGGTTATATTAATTTTATAATACTGTAATAACATGAAAATTTTACTTTAACGCAAAGAAGTAAAAGTTATGTTTTCACTAATATACAATTAGAGAGAAAATCGACTTCGAGTCTAAAACTAAGAAGGTGCAGTTGTGTAAATTTTTTCGGTTATATTAATTTGTTAATACTGTAATAACATAAAAATTTTACTTTAGCGCAAATCAGTAAAAGTTATGATTTTCAGTATATGCGTTAGATTGTTCGAGCACTAATATACAATTACAGAGAAAATCGATTTTGAGTCTAAAACTAAGTGCAATTTTGTAAATTCTTTCAGTTATATTAATTTTATAATACTGTAATAACATGAAAATTTTACTTTAACGTAAATCAGTAAAAGTTATGTTTTCACAAATATACAATTAGAAAGAAAATCGACTTTAAGTCTAAAACTAAAACGGTGCAGTTGTGTAAATTTTTTCGGTTGTATTAATTTGTTAATACTGTAATAACATGAAAATTTTACTTTATCGCAAATCAGTAAAAGTTATGTTTTTCAGTATAAGCGGTAGATTGTTCGAGCACTAATATACAATTAAAGAGAAAATCTATTTTGAGTCTAAAACTAAGAAATTGCAAATTAAAATTTTTTCGGTTATATCAATTTTATAATACTGTAATAACATGAAAATTTTACTTTAACGCAAAGAAGTAAAAGTTATGTTTTCACTAATATACAATTAGAGAGAAAATCGACTTCGAGTCTAAAACTAAGAAATTGCAAATTTAAATTTTTTCGGTTATATTAATTTGTTAATACTGTAATAGCATGAACATCTTACTTTTACGCAAATCACTAAAAGTTATGTTTTTCAGTATAAGCGGTAGATTGTTCGCGAATTAATATACAATTAAAGAGAAAATCGACTTTGAGTCTAAAACTAAGAAATAGCAATTTTTTAAATTGTTTCGGTTATATTAATTTGTTAATACTGTAATAACATGAACATTTTACTTATACGCAAATCAGTAAAAGTGAAAATCGACTTTGAGTCTAAAACTAAGAAAGTGCAGTTGTGTAAATTTTTTCGGTTTTATTAATTTGTTAGTACTGTAATAACATGAACATATTACTTTTAGGCAAATCAGTAAAAGTTATGTTTTTCAGTATAAGCGGTAGATTGTTCGAGCACTAATATACAATTAAAGAGAAAATCGATTTTGAGTCTAAAACTAAGTGCAATTTTGTAAATTCTTTCAGTTATATTAATTTTATAATACTGTAATAACATGAAAATTTTACTTTAACGTAAATCAGTAAAAGTTATGTTTTCACAAATATACAATTAGAAAGAAAATCGACTTAAAGTCTAAAACTAAAACGGTGCAGTTGTGTAAATTTTTTCGGTTATATTAATTTGTTAATACTGTAATAACATGAACATTTTACTTTTACGCAAATCAGTAAAAGTGAATTGTTGGAGCATTAATATACAATTAGAGAGAAAATCGACTTTGAGTCTAAAACTAAGAAAGTGCAGTTGTGTAAATTTTTTCGGTTTTATTAATTTGTTAATACTGTAATAGCATGAACATCTTACTTTTACGCAAATCAGTAAAAGTTATGTTTTTCAGTATAAGCGGTAGATTGTTCGAGAATTAATATACAATTAAAGAGAAAATCGACTTTGAGTCTAAAACTAGGAAGGTGCAATTTTTTAAATTGTTTCGGTTATATTAATTTGTTAATACTGTAATAACATGAACATTTTACTTTTACGCAAATCAGTAAAAGTGAATTGTTGGAGCATTAATATACAATTAGAGAGAAAATCGACTTTGAGTCTAAAACTAAGAAAGTGCAGTTGTGTAAATTTTTTCGGTTTTATTAATTTGTTAATACTGTAATAACATGAACATATTACTTTTAGGCAAATCAGTAAAAGTTATGTTTTTCAGTATAAGCGGTAGATTGTTCGAGCACTAATATACAATTAAAGAGAAAATCGATTTTGAGTCTAAAACTAAGTGTAATTTTGTAAATTTTTTCGGTTATATTAAATTTATAATACTGTAATAACATGAAAATTTTACTTTAACGTAAATCAGTAAAAGTTTTGTTTTCACTAATATACAATTAGAGATAAAATCGACTTTGAGTCTAAAACTAAGAAAGTGCAGTTGTGTAAATTTTTTCGGTTATATTAGTTTGTTAATACTGTAATAACATACAAATTTTACTTTAGCGCAAATCAGTAAAATTTATGTTTTTCAGTATAAGCGGTAGATTGTTCGAGCACTAATATACAATTAAAGAGAAAATCGATTTTGAGTCTAAAACTAAGTGCAATTTTGTAAATTTTTTCGGTTATATTAATTTTATAATACTGTAATAACATGAAAATTTTACTTTAACGTAAATCAGTAAAAGTTATGTTTTCACAAATATACAATTAGAAAGAAAATCGACTTTAAGTCTAAAACTAAAACGGTGCAGTTGTGTAAATTTTTTCGGTTATATTAATTTGTTAATACTGTAATAACATAAAAATTTTACTTTAGCGCAAATCAGTAAAAGTTATGCTTTTCAGTATATGTGGTAGATTGTTCGAGCACTAATATACAATTACAGAGAAAATCGACTTTGAGTCTAAAACTAAGAAATTGCAAATTTAAATTTTTTCGGTTATATTAATTTGTTAATACTGTAATAACATGAACATTTTACTTTTACGCAAATCAGTAAAAGTTATGTTTTTCAGTATAAGCGGTAGATTGTTCGAGCATTAATATACAATTTAAGAGAAAATCGACTTTGATTTTAAAACTAAGAAAGTGCAATTTTGTAAATTTTTTCGGTTATATTAATTTGTTAATACTGTAATAATATGAACATTTTGCCTTTACGCAAAACAGTATAAGTGATGTTTTTCAGTATAAGCGGTAGATTGTTCGAGCACTAATATACAATTAAAGAGGAAATCGACTTTGAGTCTAAAACTAGGAAAGTGCAGTTATGTAAATTTTTTCGGTTATATTAATTTGTTAATACTGTAATATCATGAACATTTTACTTTTACGGAAATCAGTAAAAGTGAATTGTTGCAGCATTAATATACAATTAGAGAGAAAATCGACTTTGAGTCTAAAACTAAGAAAGTGCAGTTGTGTAAATTTTTTCGGTTTTATTAATTTGTTAATACTGTAATAACATGAACATTTTACTTTTACGCAAATCAGTAAAAGTGAATTGTTGGAGCATTAAAATACAATTAGAGAGAAAATCGACTTTGAGTCTAAAACTAAGAAAGTGCAGTTGTGTAAATTTTTTCGGTTTTATTAATTTGTTAATACTGTAATAACATGAACATATTACTTTTAGGCAAATCAGTAAAAGTTATGTTTTTCAGTATAAGCGGTAGATTGTTCGAGCACTAATATACAATTAAAGAGAAAATCGATTTTGAGTCTAAAACTAAGTGCAATTTTGTAAATTTTTTTGGTTATATTAATTTTATAATACTGTAATAACATGAAAATTTTACTTTAACGTAAATCAGTAAAAGTTATGTTTTCACTAATATACAATTAGAGAGAAAATCGACTTTAAGCCTAAAACTAAAACGGTGCAGTTGTGTAAATTTTTTCGGTTATATTAATTTGTTAATACTGTAATAACATACAAATTTTACTTTAGCGCAAATCAGTAAAAGTTATGATTTTCAGTATATGCGTTAGATTGTTTGAGCACTAATATACAATTACAGAGAAAATCGACTTTGAGTCTAAAACTAAGAAATTGCAAATTTAAATTTTTTCGGTTATATTAATTTGTTAATACTGTAATAGCATGAACATCTTACTTTTACGCAAATCAGTAAAAGTTATGTTTTTCAGTATAAGCGGTAGATTGTTCTAGAATTGATATACAATTAAAGAGAAAATCGACTTTGAGTCTAAAACTAAGAAGGTGCAATTTTTTAAATTGTTTCGGTTATATTAATTTGTTAATACTGTAATAATATGAACATTTTGCCTTTACGCAAAACAGTATAAGTGATGTTTTTCAGTATAAGCGGTAGATTGTTCGAGCACTAATATACAATTAAAGAGGAAATCGACTTTGAGTCTAAAACTAGGAAAGTGCAGTTATGTAAATTATTTTCGGTTATATTAATTTGTTAATACTGTAATAACATGAACATTTTACTTTTACGCAAATCAGTAAAAGTTATGTTTTTCAGTATAAGCGGTAGATTGTTCGAGCATTAATATACAATTTAAGAGAAAATCGACTTTGATTTTAAAACTAAGAAAGTGCAATTTTGTAAATTTTTTCGGTTATATTAATTTGTTAATACTGTAATAATATGAACATTTTGCCTTTACGCAAAACAGTATAAGTGATGTTTTTCAGTATAAGCGGTAGATTGTTCGAGCACTAATATACAATTAAAGAGGAAATCGACTTTGAGTCTAAAACTAGGAAAGCGCAGTTATGTAAATTATTTTCGGTTATATTAATTTGTTAATACTGTAATAACATGAACATTTTACTTTTACGCAAATCAGTAAAAGTGAATTGTTGGAGCATTAATATACAATTAGAGAGAAAATCGGCTTTGAGTCTAAAACTAAGAAAGTGCAGTTGTGTAAATTTTTTCGGTTTTATTAATTTGTTAATACTGTAATAACATGAACATATTACTTTTAGGCAAATCAGTAAAAGTTATGTTTTTCAGTATAAGCGGTAGATTGTTCGAGCACTAATATACAATTAAAGAGAAAATCGATTTTGAGTCTAAAACTAAGTGCAATTTTGTAAATTTTTTCGGTTATATTAAATTTATAATACTGTAATAACATGAAAATTTTACTTTAACGTAAATCAGTAAAAGTTATGTTTTCACTAATATACAATTAGAGATAAAATCGACTTTGAGTCTAAAACTAAGAAAGTGCAGTTGTGTAAATTTTTTCGGTTATATTAGTTTGTTAATACTGTAATAACATACAAATTTTACTTTAGCGCAAATCAATAAAAGTTATGCTTTTCAGTATAAGCGGTAGATTGTTCGAGCACTAATATACAATTACAGAGAAAATCGACTTTGAGTCTAAAACTAATAAATTGCAAATTTAATTTTTTTCGGTTTGTTAATACTGTTATAGCATGAACATATTACTTTTACGCAAATCAGTAAAATTTATGTTTTTCAGTATAAGCGGTAGATTGTTCGAGCACTAATATACAATTAAAGAGAAAATCGATTTTGAGTCTAAAACTAAGTGCAATTTTGTAAATTTTTTCGGTTATATTAATTTGTTAATACTGTAATAACATGAAAATTTTACTTTAACGTAAATCAGTAAAAGTTATGTTTTCACAAATATACAATTAGAAAGAAAATCGACTTTAAGTCTAAAACTAAAACGGTGCAGTTGTGTAAATTTTTTCGGTTATATTAATTTGTTAATACTGTAATAACATGAACATTTTACTTTTACGCAAATCAGTAAAAGTTATGTTTTTCAGTATAAGCGGTAGATTGTTCGAGCATTAATATACAATTTAAGAGAAAATCGACTTTGATTTTAAAACTAAGAAAGTGCAATTTTGTAAATTTTTTCGGTTATATTAATTTGTTAATACTGTAATAATATGAACATTTTGCCTTTACGCAAAACAGTATAAGTGATGTTTTTCAGTATAAGCGGTAGATTGTTCGAGCACTAATATACAATTAAAGAGGAAATCGACTTTGAGTCTAAAACTAGGAAAGTGCAGTTATGTAAATTATTTTCGGTTATATTAATTTGTTAATACTGTAATAACATGAACATTTTACTTTTACGCAAATCAGTAAAAGTGAATTGTTGGAGCATTAATATACAATTAGAGAGAAAATCGACTTTGAGTCTAAAACTAAGAAAGTGCAGTTGTGTAAATTTTTTCGGTTTTATTAATTTGTTAATACTGTAATAACATGAACATATTACTTTTAAGCAAATCAGTAAAAGTTATTATTTTCAGTATAAGCGGTAGATTGTTCGAGCACTAATATACAATTAAAGAGGAAATCGATTTTGAGTCTAAAACTAAGTGCAATTTTGTAAATTTTTTCGGTTATATTAATTTTATAATACTGTAATAACATGAAAATTTTACTTTAACGTAAATCAGTAAAAGTTATGTTTTCACTAATATACAATTAGAGATAAAATCGACTTTGAGTCTAAAACTAAGAAAGTGCAGTTGTGTAAATTTTTTCGGTTATATTAGTTTGTTAATACTGTAATAACATACAAATTTTACTTTAGCGCAAATCAATAAAAGTTATGCTTTTCAGTATAAGCGGTAGATTGTTCGAGCACTAATATACAATTACAGAGAAAATCGACTTTGAGTCTAAGACTAATAAATTGCAAATTTAAATTTTTTCGGTTATATTAATTTGTTAATACTGTAATAGCATGAACATCTTACTTTTACGCAAATCAGTAAAAGTTATGTTTTGCAGTATAAGCGGTAGATTGTTCGAGAATTAATATACAATTAAAGAGGAAATCGATTTTGAGTCTAAAACTAAGTGCAATTTTGTAAATTTTTTCGGTTATATTAATTTTATAATACTGTAATAACATGAAAATTTTACTTTAACGTAAATCAGTAAAAGTTATGTTTTCACTAATATACAATTAGAGATAAAATCGACTTTGAGTCTAAAACTAAGAAAGTGCAGTTGTGTAAATTTTTTCGGTTATATTAGTTTGTTAATACTGTAATAACATACAAATTTTACTTTAGCGCAAATCAATAAAAGTTATGCTTTTCAGTATAAGCGGTAGATTGTTCGAGCACTAATATACAATTACAGAGAAAATCGACTTTGAGTCTAAAACTAATAAATTGCAAATTTAAATTTTTTCGGTTATATTAATTTGTTAATACTGTAATAGCATGAACATATTACTTTTACGCAAATCAGTAAAATTTATGTTTTTCAGTATAAGCGGTAGATTGTTCGAGCACTAATATACAATTAAAGAGAAAATCGATTTTGAGTCTAAAACTAAGTGCAATTTTGTAAATTTTTTCGGTTATATTAATTTTATAATACTGTAATAACATGAAAATTTTACTTTAACGTAAATCAGTAGAAGTTATGTTTTCACAAATATACAATTAGAAAGAAAATCGACTTTAAGTCTAAAACTAAAACGGTGCAGTTGTGTAAATTTTTTCGGTTTTATTAATTTGTTAATACTGTAATAACATGAACATATTACTTTTAAGCAAATCAGTAAAAGTTATTATTTTCAGTATAAGCGGTAGATTGTTCGAGCACTAATATACAATTAAAGAGAAAATCGATTTTGAGTCTAAAACTAAGTGCAATTTTGTAAATTTTTTTGGTTATATTAATTTTATAATACTGTAATAACATGAAAATTTTACTTTAACGTAAATCAGTAAAAGTTATGTTTTCACTAATATACAATTAGAGAGAAAATCGACTTTAAGCCTAAAACTAAAACGGTGCAGTTGTGTAAATTTTTTCGGTTATATTAATTTGTTAATACTGTAATAACATACAAATTTTACTTTAGCGCAAATCAGTAAAAGTTATGATTTTCAGTATATGCGTTAGATTGTTTGAGCACTAATATACAATTACAGAGAAAATCGACTTTGAGTCTAAAACTAAGAAATTGCAAATTTAAATTTTTTCGGTTATATTAATTTGTTAATACTGTAATAGCATGAACATCTTACTTTTACGCAAATCAGTAAAAGTTATGTTTTGCAGTATAAGCGGTAGATTGTTCGAGAATTAATATACAATTAAAGAGAAAATCGACTTTGAGTCTAAAACTAAGAAGGTGCAATTTTTTAAATTTTTCGGTTATATTAATTTGTTAGTATTGTAATAACTTGAACATTTTACTTTTACGCAAATCAGAAAAAGTGAATTGTTGGAGCACTAATATACAATTAGAGAGAAAATCGACTTTGAGTCTAAAACTAAGAAAGTGCAGTTGTGTAAATTTTTTCGGTTTTATTAATTTGTTAATACTGTAATAACATGAACATATTACTTTTAGGCAAATCAGTAAAAGTTATGTTTTTCAGTATAAGCGGTAGATTGTTCGAGCACTAATATACAATTAAAGAGAAAATCGATTTTGAGTCTAAAACTAAGTGTAATTTTGTAAATTTTTTCGGTTATATTAAATTTATAATACTGTAATAACATGAAAATTTTACTTTAACGTAAATCAGTAAAAGTTTTGTTTTCACTAATATACAATTAGAGATAAAATCGACTTTGAGTCTAAAACTAAGAAAGTGCAGTTGTGTAAATTTTTTCGGTTATATTAGTTTGTTAATACTGTAATAACATACAAATTTTACTTTAGCGCAAATCAATAAAAGTTATGCTTTTCAGTATAAGCGGTAGATTGTTCGAGCACTAAAATACAATTACAGAGAAAATCGACTTTGAGTCTAAAACTAATAAATTGCAAATTTAATTTTTTTCGGTTATATTAATTTGTTAATACTGTAATAGCATGAACATCTTACTTTTACGCAAATCAGCGGTAGATTGTTCGAGCACTAATATACAATTAAAGAGAAAATCGATTTTGAGTCTAAAACTAAGTGCAATTTTGTAAATTTTTTCGGTTATATTAATTGTATAATACTGTAATAACATGAAAATTTTACTTTAACGTAAATCAGTAAAAGTTATGTTTTCACTAATATACAATTAGTGATAAAATCGACTTTGAGTCTAAAACTAAGAAAGTGCAGTTGTGTAAATTTTTTCGGTTATATTAGTTTGTTAATACTGTAATAACATACAAATTTTACTTTAGCGCAAATCAATAAAAGTTATGCTTTTCAGTATAAGCGGTAGATTGTTCGAGCACTAATATACAATTACAGAGAAAATCGACTTTGAGTCTAAAACTAATAAATTGCAAATTTAAATTTTTTCGGTTATATTAATTTGTTAATACTGTAATAGCATGAACATCTTACTTTTACGCAAATCAGTAAAAGTTATGTTTTGCAGTATAAGCGGTAGATTGTTCGAGAATTAATATACAATTAAAGAGGAAATCGATTTTGAGTCTAAAACTAAGTGCAATTTTGTAAATTTTTTCGGTTATATTAATTTTATAATACTGTAATAACATGAAAATTTTACTTTAACGTAAATCAGTAAAAGTTATGTTTTCACTAATATACAATTAGAGATAAAATCGACTTTGAGTCTAAAACTAAGAAAGTGCAGTTGTGTAAATTTTTTCGGTTATATTAGTTTGTTAATACTGTAATAACATACAAATTTTACTTTAGCGCAAATCAATAAAAGTTATGCTTTTCAGTATAAGCGGTAGATTGTTCGAGCACTAATATACAATTACAGAGAAAATCGACTTTGAGTCTAAAACTAATAAATTGCAAATTTAAATTTTTTCGGTTATATTAATTTGTTAATACTGTAATAGCATGAACATATTACTTTTACGCAAATCAGTAAAATTTATGTTTTTCAGTATAAGCGGTAGATTGTTCGAGCACTAATATACAATTAAAGAGAAAATCGATTTTGAGTCTAAAACTAAGTGCAATTTTGTAAATTTTTTCGGTTATATTAATTTTATAATACTGTAATAACATGAAAATTTTACTTTAACGTAAATCAGTAGAAGTTATGTTTTCACAAATATACAATTAGAAAGAAAATCGACTTTAAGTCTAAAACTAAAACGGTGCAGTTGTGTAAATTTTTTCGGTTTTATTAATTTGTTAATACTGTAATAACATGAACATATTACTTTTAAGCAAATCAGTAAAAGTTATTATTTTCAGTATAAGCGGTAGATTGTTCGAGCACTAATATACAATTAAAGAGAAAATCGATTTTGAGTCTAAAACTAAGTGCAATTTTGTAAATTTTTTTGGTTATATTAATTTTATAATACTGTAATAACATGAAAATTTTACTTTAACGTAAATCAGTAAAAGTTATGTTTTCACTAATACACAATTAGAGAGAAAATCGACTTTAAGCCTAAAACTAAAACGGTGCAGTTGTGTAAATTTTTTCGGTTATATTAATTTGTTAATACTGTAATAACATACAAATTTTACTTTAGCGCAAATCAGTAAAAGTTATGATTTTCAGTATATGCGTTAGATTGTTTGAGCACTAATATACAATTACAGAGAAAATCGACTTTGAGTCTAAAACTAAGAAATTGCAAATTTAAATTTTTTCGGTTATATTAATTTGTTAATACTGTAATAGCATGAACATCTTACTTTTACGCAAATCAGTAAAAGTTATGTTTTGCAGTATAAGCGGTAGATTGTTCGAGAATTAATATACAATTAAAGAGAAAATCGACTTTGAGTCTAAAACTAAGAAGGTGCAATTTTTTAAATTTTTCGGTTATATTAATTTGTTAGTATTGTAATAACTTGAACATTTTACTTTTACGCAAATCAGAAAAAGTGAATTGTTGGAGCACTAATATACAATTAGAGAGAAAATCGACTTTGAGTCTAAAACTAAGAAAGTGCAGTTGTGTAAATTTTTTCGGTTTTATTAATTTGTTAATACTGTAATAACATGAACATATTACTTTTAGGCAAATCAGTAAAAGTTATGTTTTTCAGTATAAGCGGTAGATTGTTCGAGCACTAATATACAATTAAAGAGAAAATCGATTTTGAGTCTAAAACTAAGTGTAATTTTGTAAATTTTTTCGGTTATATTAAATTTATAATACTGTAATAACATGAAAATTTTACTTTAACGTAAATCAGTAAAAGTTTTGTTTTCACTAATATACAATTAGAGATAAAATCGACTTTGAGTCTAAAACTAAGAAAGTGCAGTTGTGTAAATTTTTTCGGTTATATTAGTTTGTTAATACTGTAATAACATACAAATTTTACTTTAGCGCAAATCAATAAAAGTTATGCTTTTCAGTATAAGCGGTAGATTGTTCGAGCACTAAAATACAATTACAGAGAAAATCGACTTTGAGTCTAAAACTAATAAATTGCAAATTTAATTTTTTTCGGTTTGTTAATACTGTTATAGCATGAACATATTACTTTTACGCAAATCAGTAAAATTTATGTTTTTCAGTATAAGCGGTAGATTGTTCGAGCACTAATATACAATTAAAGAGAAAATCGATTTTGAGTCTAAAACTAAGAAAGTGCAGTTGTGTAAATTTTTTCGGTTATATTAATTTTATAATACTGTAATAACATGAAAATTTTACTTTAACGTAAATCAGTAAAAGTTATGTTTTCACAAATATACAATTAGAAAGAAAATCGATTTTAAGTCTAAAACTAAAACGGTGCAGTTGTGTAAATTTTTTCGGTTATATTAATTTGTTAATACTGTAATAACATAAAAATTTTACTTTAGCGCAAATCAGTAAAAGTTATGCTTTTCAGTATATGTGGTAGATTGTTCGAGCACTAATATACAATTACAGAGAAAATCGACTTTGAGTCTAAAACTAAGAAATTGCAAATTTAAATTTTTTCGGTTATATTAATTTGTTAATACTGTAATAACATGAACATTTTACTTTTACGCAAATCAGTAAAAGTTATGTTTTTCAGTATAAGCGGTAGATTGTTCGAGCATTAATATACAATTTAAGAGAAAATCGACTTTGATTTTAAAACTAAGAAAGTGCAATTTTGTAAATTTTTCCGGTTATATTAATTTGTTAATACTGTAATAATATGAACATTTTGCCTTTACGCAAAACAGTATAAGTGATGTTTTTCAGTATAAGCGGTAGATTGTTCGAGCACTAATATACAATTAAAGAGGAAATCGACTTTGAGTCTAAAACTAGGAAAGTGCAGTTATGTAAATTTTTTCGGTTATATTAATTTGTTAATACTGTAATATCATGAACATTTTACTTTTACGGAAATCAGTAAAAGTGAATTGTTGCAGCATTAATATACAATTAGAGAGAAAATCGACTTTGAGTCTAAAACTAAGAAAGTGCAGTTGTGTAAATTTTTTCGGTTTTATTAATTTGTTAATACTGTAATAACATGAACATTTTACTTTTACGCAAATCAGTAAAAGTGAATTGTTGGAGCATTAAAATACAATTAGAGAGAAAATCGACTTTGAGTCTAAAACTAAGAAAGTGCAGTTGTGTAAATTTTTTCGGTTTTATTAATTTGTTAATACTGTAATAACATGAACATATTACTTTTAGGCAAATCAGTAAAAGTTATGTTTTTCAGTATAAGCGGTAGATTGTTCGAGCACTAATATACAATTAAAGAGAAAATCGATTTTGAGTCTAAAACTAAGTGCAATTTTGTAAATTTTTTTGGTTATATTAATTTTATAATACTGTAATAACATGAAAATTTTACTTTAACGTAAATCAGTAAAAGTTATGTTTTCACTAATATACAATTAGAGAGAAAATCGACTTTAAGCCTAAAACTAAAACGGTGCAGTTGTGTAAATTTTTTCGGTTATATTAATTTGTTAATACTGTAATAACATACAAATATTACTTTAGCGCAAATCAGTAAAAGTTATGATTTTCAGTATATGCGTTAGATTGTTTGAGCACTAATATACAATTACAGAGAAAATCGACTTTGAGTCTAAAACTAAGAAATTGCAAATTTAAATTTTTTCGGTTATATTAATTTGTTAATACTGTAATAGCATGAACATCTTACTTTTACGCAAATCAGTAAAAGTTATGTTTTTCAGTATAAGCGGTAGATTGTTCTAGAATTGATATACAATTAAAGAGAAAATCGACTTTGAGTCTAAAACTAAGAAGGTGCAATTTTTTAAATTGTTTCGGTTATATTAATTTGTTAATACTGTAATAACATGAACATTTTACTTTTACGCAAATCAGTAAAAGTTTTGTTTTCACTAATATACAATTAGAGATAAAATCGACTTTGAGTCTAAAACTAAGAAAGTGCAGTTGTGTAAATTTTTTCGGTTATATTAGTTTGTTAATACTGTAATAACATACAAATTTTACTTTAGCGCAAATCAATAAAAGTTATGCTTTTCAGTATAAGCGGTAGATTGTTCGAGCACTAAAATACAATTACAGAGAAAATCGACTTTGAGTCTAAAACTAATAAATTGCAAATTTAATTTTTTTCGGTTTGTTAATACTGTTATAGCATGAACATATTACTTTTACGCAAATCAGTAAAATTTATGTTTTTCAGTATAAGCGGTAGATTGTTCGAGCACTAATATACAATTAAAGAGAAAATCGATTTTGAGTCTAAAACTAAGTGCAATTTTGTAAATTTTTTCGGTTATATTAATTTTATAATACTGTAATAACATGAAAATTTTACTTTAACGTAAATCAGTAAAAGTTATGTTTTCACAAATATACAATTAGAAAGAAAATCGACTTTAAGTCTAAAACTAAAACGGTGCAGTTGTGTAAATTTTTTCGGTTATATTAATTTGTTAATACTGTAATAACATAAAAATTTTACTTTAGCGCAAATCAGTAAAAGTTATGCTTTTCAGTATATGTGGTAGATTGTTCGAGCACTAATATACAATTACAGAGAAAATCGACTTTGAGTCTAAAACTAAGAAATTGCAAATTTAAATTTTTTCGGTTATATTAATTTGTTAATACTGTAATAACATGAACATTTTACTTTTACGCAAATCAGTAAAAGTTATGTTTTTCAGTATAAGCGGTAGATTGTTCGAGCATTAATATACAATTTAAGAGAAAATCGACTTTGATTTTAAAACTAAGAAAGTGCAATTTTGTAAATTTTTTCGGTTATATTAATTTGTTAATACTGTAATAATATGAACATTTTGCCTTTACGCAAAACAGTATAAGTGATGTTTTTCAGTATAAGCGGTAGATTGTTCGAGCACTAATATACAATTAAAGAGGAAATCGACTTTGAGTCTAAAACTAGGAAAGTGCAGTTATGTAAATTTTTTCGGTTATATTAATTTGTTAATACTGTAATATCATGAACATTTTACTTTTACGGAAATCAGTAAAAGTGAATTGTTGCAGCATTAATATACAATTAGAGAGAAAATCGACTTTGAGTCTAAAACTAAGAAAGTGCAGTTGTGTAAATTTTTTCGGTTTTATTAATTTGTTAATAATGTAATAACATGAACATTTTACTTTTACGCAAATCAGTAAAAGTGAATTGTTGGAGCATTAAAATACAATTAGAGAGAAAATCGACTTTGAGTCTAAAACTAAGAAAGTGCAGTTGTGTAAATTTTTTCGGTTTTATTAATTTGTTAATACTGTAATAACATGAACATATTACTTTTAGGCAAATCAGTAAAAGTTATGTTTTTCAGTATAAGCGGTAGATTGTTCGAGCACTAATATACAATTAAAGAGAAAATCGATTTTGAGTCTAAAACTAAGTGCAATTTTGTAAATTTTTTTGGTTATATTAATTTTATAATACTGTAATAACATGAAAATTTTACTTTAACGTAAATCAGTAAAAGTTATGTTTTCACTAATATACAATTAGAGAGAAAATCGACTTTAAGCCTAAAACTAAAACGGTGCAGTTGTGTAAATTTTTTCGGTTATATTAATTTGTTAATACTGTAATAACATACAAATTTTACTTTAGCGCAAATCAGTAAAAGTTATGATTTTCAGTATATGCGTTAGATTGTTTGAGCACTAATATACAATTACAGAGAAAATCGACTTTGAGTCTAAAACTAAGAAATTGCAAATTTAAATTTTTTCGGTTATATTAATTTGTTAATACTGTAATAGCATGAACATCTTACTTTTACGCAAATCAGTAAAAGTTATGTTTTTCAGTATAAGCGGTAGATTGTTCTAGAATTGATATACAATTAAAGAGAAAATCGACTTTGAGTCTAAAACTAAGAAGGTGCAATTTTTTAAATTGTTTCGGTTATATTAATTTGTTAATACTGTAATAACATGAACATTTTACTTTTACGCAAATCAGTAAAAGTGAATTGTTGGAGCATTAATATACAATTAGAGAGAAAATCGGCTTTGAGTCTAAAACTAAGAAAGTGCAGTTGTGTAAATTTTTTCGGTTTTATTAATTTGTTAATACTGTAATAACATGAACATATTACTTTTAGGCAAATCAGTAAAAGTTATGTTTTTCAGTATAAGCGGTAGATTGTTCGAGCACTAATATACAATTAAAGAGAAAATCGATTTTGAGTCTAAAACTAAGTGCAATTTTGTAAATTTTTTCGGTTATATTAAATTTATAATACTGTAATAACATGAAAATTTTACTTTAACGTAAATCAGTAAAAGTTATGTTTTCACTAATATACAATTAGAGATAAAATCGACTTTGAGTCTAAAACTAAGAAAGTGCAGTTGTGTAAATTTTTTCGGTTATATTAGTTTGTTAATACTGTAATAACATACAAATTTTACTTTAGCGCAAATCAATAAAAGTTATGCTTTTCAGTATAAGCGGTAGATTGTTCGAGCACTAATATACAATTACAGAGAAAATCGACTTTGAGTCTAAAACTAATAAATTGCAAATTTAATTTTTTTCGGTTTGTTAATACTGTTATAGCATGAACATATTACTTTTACGCAAATCAGTAAAATTTATGTTTTTCAGTATAAGCGGTAGATTGTTCGAGCACTAATATACAATTAAAGAGAAAATCGATTTTGAGTCTAAAACTAAGTGCAATTTTGTAAATTTTTTCGGTTATATTAATTTGTTAATACTGTAATAACATGAAAATTTTACTTTAACGTAAATCAGTAAAAGTTATGTTTTCACAAATATACAATTAGAAAGAAAATCGACTTTAAGTCTAAAACTAAAACGGTGCAGTTGTGTAAATTTTTTCGGTTATATTAATTTGTTAATACTGTAATAACATGAACATTTTACTTTTACGCAAATCAGTAAAAGTTATGTTTTTCAGTATAAGCGGTAGATTGTTCGAGCATTAATATACAATTTAAGAGAAAATCGACTTTGATTTTAAAACTAAGAAAGTGCAATTTTGTAAATTTTTTCGGTTATATTAATTTGTTAATACTGTAATAATATGAACATTTTGCCTTTACGCAAAACAGTATAAGTGATGTTTTTCAGTATAAGCGGTAGATTGTTCGAGCACTAATATACAATTAAAGAGGAAATCGACTTTGAGTCTAAAACTAGAAAAGTGCAGTTATGTAAATTATTTTCGGTTATATTAATTTGTTAATACTGTAATAACATGAACATTTTACTTTTACGCAAATCAGTAAAAGTGAATTGTTGGAGCATTAATATACAATTAGAGAGAAAATCGACTTTGAGTCTAAAACTAAGAAAGTGCAGTTGTGTAAATTTTTTCGGTTTTATTAATTTGTTAATACTGTAATAACATGAACATATTACTTTTAAGCAAATCAGTAAAAGTTATTATTTTCAGTATAAGCGGTAGATTGTTCGAGCACTAATATACAATTAAAGAGGAAATCGATTTTGAGTCTAAAACTAAGTGCAATTTTGTAAATTTTTTCGGTTATATTAATTTTATAATACTGTAATAACATGAAAATTTTACTTTAACGTAAACCAGTAAAAGTTATGTTTTCACAAATATACAATTAGAAAGAAAATCGACTTTAAGTCTAAAACTAAAACGGTGCAGTTGTGTAAATTTTCTCGGTTATATTAATTTGTTAATACTGTAATAACATACCAATTTTACTTTAGCGCAAATCAATAAAAGTTATGCTTTTCAGTATAAGCGGTAGATTGTTCTAGCATTAATATACAATTACAGAGAAAATCGATTTTGAGTCTAAAACTAATAAATTGCAAATTTAAATTTTTTCGGTTATATTAATTTGTTAATACTGTAATAGCATGAACATCTTACTTTTACGCAAATCAGTAAAAGTTATGTTTTTCAGTATAAGCGGTAGATTGTTCGAGCATTAATATACAATTAAAGAGAAAATCGACTTTGAGTCTAAAACTAAGAAGGTGCAATTTTTTAAATTTTTCGGTTATATTAATTTGTTAGTATTGTAATAACTTGAACATTTTACTTTTACGCAAATCAGAAAAAGTGAATTGTTGGAGCATTAATATACAATTAGAGAGAAAATCGACTTTGAGTCTAAAACTAAGAAAGTGCAGTTGTGTAAATTTTTTCGGTTTTATTAATTTGTTAATACTGTAACAACATGAACATATTACTTTTAGGCAAATCAGTAAAAGTTATGTTTTTCAGTATAAGCGGTAGATTGTTCGAGCACTAATATACAATTAAAGAGAAAATCGATTTTGAGTCTAAAACTAAATGCAATTTTGTAAATTTTTTCGGTTATATTAAATTTATAATACTGTAATAACATGAAAATTTTACTTCAACGTAAATCAGTAAAAGTTATGTTTTCACTAATATACAATTAGAGATAAAATCGACTTTGAGTCTAAAACTAAGAAAGTGCAGTTGTGTAAATTTTTTCGGTTATATTAGTTTGTTAATACTGTAATAACATACAAATTTTACTTTAGCGCAAATCAATAAAAGTTATGCTTTTCAGTATAAGCGGTAGATTGTTCGAGCACTAATATACAATTACAGAGAAAATCGACTTTGAGTCTAAAACTAATAAATTGCAAATTTAATTTTTTTCGGTTTGTTAATACTGTTATAGCATGAACATATTACTTTTACGCAAATCAGTAAAATTTATGTTTTTCAGTATAAGCGGTAGATTGTTCGAGCACTAATATACAATTAAAGAGAAAATCGATTTTGAGTCTAAAACTAAGTGCAATTTTGTAAATTTTTTCGGTTATATTAATTTGTTAATACTGTAATAACATGAAAATTTTACTTTAACGTAAATCAGTAAAAGTTATGTTTTCACAAATATACAATTAGAAAGAAAATCGACTTTAAGTCTAAAACTAAAACGGTGCAGTTGTGTAAATTTTTTCGGTTATATTAATTTGTTAATACTGTAATAACATGAACATTTTACTTTTACGCAAATCAGTAAAAGTTATGTTTTTCAGTATAAGCGGTAGATTGTTCGAGCATTAATATACAATTTAAGAGAAAATCGACTTTGATTTTAAAACTAAGAAAGTGCAATTTTGTAAATTTTTTCGGTTATATTAATTTGTTAATACTGTAATAATATGAACATTTTGCCTTTACGCAAAACAGTATAAGTGATGTTTTTCAGTATAAGCGGTAGATTGTTCGAGCACTAATATACAATTAAAGAGGAAATCGACTTTGAGTCTAAAACTAGAAAAGTGCAGTTATGTAAATTATTTTCGGTTATATTAATTTGTTAATACTGTAATAACATGAACATTTTACTTTTACGCAAATCAGTAAAAGTGAATTGTTGGAGCATTAATATACAATTAGAGAGAAAATCGACTTTGAGTCTAAAACTAAGAAAGTGCAGTTGTGTAAATTTTTTCGGTTTTATTAATTTGTTAATACTGTAATAACATGAACATATTACTTTTAAGCAAATCAGTAAAAGTTATTATTTTCAGTATAAGCGGTAGATTGTTCGAGCACTAATATACAATTAAAGAGGAAATCGATTTTGAGTCTAAAACTAAGTGCAATTTTGTAAATTTTTTCGGTTATATTAATTTTATAATACTGTAATAACATGAAAATTTTACTTTAACGTAAACCAGTAAAAGTTATGTTTTCACAAATATACAATTAGAAAGAAAATCGACTTTAAGTCTAAAACTAAAACGGTGCAGTTGTGTAAATTTTCTCGGTTATATTAATTTGTTAATACTGTAATAACATACCAATTTTACTTTAGCGCAAATCAATAAAAGTTATGCTTTTCAGTATAAGCGGTAGATTGTTCTAGCATTAATATACAATTACAGAGAAAATCGATTTTGAGTCTAAAACTAATAAATTGCAAATTTAAATTTTTTCGGTTATATTAATTTGTTAATACTGTAATAGCATGAACATCTTACTTTTACGCAAATCAGTAAAAGTTATGTTTTTCAGTATAAGCGGTAGATTGTTCGAGCATTAATATACAATTAAAGAGAAAATCGACTTTGAGTCTAAAACTAAGAAGGTGCAATTTTTTAAATTTTTCGGTTATATTAATTTGTTAGTATTGTAATAACTTGAACATTTTACTTTTACGCAAATCAGAAAAAGTGAATTGTTGGAGCATTAATATACAATTAGAGAGAAAATCGACTTTGAGTCTAAAACTAAGAAAGTGCAGTTGTGTAAATTTTTTCGGTTTTATTAATTTGTTAATACTGTAACAACATGAACATATTACTTTTAGGCAAATCAGTAAAAGTTATGTTTTTCAGTATAAGCGGTAGATTGTTCGAGCACTAATATACAATTAAAGAGAAAATCGATTTTGAGTCTAAAACTAAATGCAATTTTGTAAATTTTTTCGGTTATATTAAATTTATAATACTGTAATAACATGAAAATTTTACTTCAACGTAAATCAGTAAAAGTTATGTTTTCACTAATATACAATTAGAGATAAAATCGACTTTGAGTCTAAAACTAAGAAAGTGCAGTTGTGTAAATTTTTTCGGTTATATTAGTTTGTTAATACTGTAATAACATACAAATTTTACTTTAGCGCAAATCAATAAAAGTTATGCTTTTCAGTATAAGCGGTAGATTGTTCGAGCACTAATATACAATTACAGAGAAAATCGACTTTGAGTCTAAAACTAATAAATTGCAAATTTAATTTTTTTCGGTTTGTTAATACTGTTATAGCATGAACATATTACTTTTACGCAAATCAGTAAAATTTATGTTTTTCAGTATAAGCGGTAGATTGTTCGAGCACTAATATACAATTAAAGAGAAAATCGATTTTGAGTCTAAAACTAAGTGCAATTTTGTAAATTTTTTCGGTTATATTAATTTTATAATACTGTAATAACATGAAAATTTTACTTTAACGTAAATCAGTAAAAGTTATGTTTTCACAAATATACAATTAGAAAGAAAATCGACTTTAAGTCTAAAACTAAAACGGTGCAGTTGTGTAAATTTTTTCGGTTTTATTAATTTGTTAATACTGTAATAACATGAACATATTACTTTTAAGCAAATCAGTAAAAGTTATTATTTTCAGTATAAGCGGTAGATTGTTCGAGCACTAATATACAATTAAAGAGAAAATCGATTTTGAGTCTAAAACTAAGTGCAATTTTGTAAATTTTTTTGGTTATATTAATTTTATAATACTGTAATAACATGAAAATTTTACTTTAACGTAAATCAGTAAAAGTTATGTTTTCACTAATATACAATTAGAGAGAAAATCGACTTTAAGCCTAAAACTAAAACGGTGCAGTTGTGTAAATTTTTTCGGTTATATTAATTTGTTAATACTGTAATAACATACAAATTTTACTTTAGCGCAAATCAGTAAAAGTTATGATTTTCAGTATATGCGTTAGATTGTTTGAGCACTAATATACAATTACAGAGAAAATCGACTTTGAGTCTAAAACTAAGAAATTGCAAATTTAAATTTTTTCGGTTATATTAATTTGTTAATACTGTAATAGCATGAACATCTTACTTTTACGCAAATCAGTAAAAGTTATGTTTTTCAGTATAAGCGGTAGATTGTTCGAGAATTAATATACAATTAAAGAGAAAATCGACTTTGAGTCTAAAACTAAGAAGGTGCAATTTTTTAAATTGTTTCGGTTATATTAATTTGTTAATACTGTAATAACATGAACATTTTACTTTTACGCAAATCAGTAAAAGTGAATTGTTGGAGCATTAATATACAATTAGAGAGAAAATCGACTTTGAGTCTAAAACTAAGAAAGTGCAGTTGTGTAAATTTTTTCGGTTTTATTAATTTGTTAATACTGTAATAACATGAACATATTACTTTTAGGCAAATCAGTAAAAGTTATGTTTTTCAGTATAAGCGGTAGATTGTTCGAGCCCTAATATACAATTAAAGAGAAAATCGATTTTGAGTCTAAAACTAAGTGCAATTTTGTAAATTTTTTCGGTTATATTAAATTTATAATACTGTAATAACATGAAAATTTTACTTTAACGTAAATCAGTAAAAGTTATGTTTTCACTAATATACAATTAGAGATAAAATCGACTTTGAGTCTAAACTAAGAAAGTGCAGTTGTGTAAATTTTTTCGGTTATATTAGTTTGTTAATACTGTAATAACATACAAATTTTACTTTAGCGCAAATCAATAAAAGTTATGCTTTTCAGTATAAGCGGTAGATTGTTCGAGCACTAATATACAATTACAGAGAAAATCGACTTTGAGTCTAAAACTAATAAATTGCAAATTTAATTTTTTTCGGTTTGTTAATACTGTTATAGCATGAACATATTACTTTTACGCAAATCAGTAAAATTTATGTTTTTCAGTATAAGCGGTAGATTGTTCGAGCACTTATATACAATTAAAGAGAAAATCGATTTTGAGTCTAAAACTAAGTGCAATTTTGTAAATTTTTTCGGTTATATTAATTTTATAATACTGTAATAACATGAAAATTTTACTTTAACGTAAATCAGTAAAAGTTATGTTTTCACAAATATACAATTAGAAAGAAAATCGACTTTAAGTCTAAAACTAAAACGGTGCAGTTGTGTAAATTTTTTCGGTTATATTAATTTGTTAATACTGTAATAACATAAAAATTTTACTTTAGCGCAAATCAGTAAAAGTTATGCTTTTCAGTATATGTGGTAGATTGTTCGAGCACTAATATACAATTACAGAGAAAATCGACTTTGAGTCTAAAACTAAGAAATTGCAAATTTAAAATTTTTCGGTTATATTAATTTGTTAATACTGTAATAACATGAACATTTTACTTTTACGCAAATCAGTAAAAGTTATGTTTTTCAGTATAAGCGGAAGATTGTTCGAGCATTAATATACAATTTAAGAGAAAATCGACTTTGATTTTAAAACTAAGAAAGTGCAATTTTGTAAATTTTTTCGGTTATATTAATTTGTTAATACTGTAATAATATGAACATTTTGCCTTTACGCAAAACAGTATAAGTGATGTTTTTCAGTATAAGCGGTAGATTGTTCGAGCACTAATATACAATTAAAGAGGAAATCGACTTTGAGTCTAAAACTAGGAAAGTGCAGTTATGTAAATTTTTTCGGTTATATTAATTTGTTAATACTGTAATAACATGAACATTTTACTTTAACGCAAATCAGTAAAAGTGAATTGTTGGAGCATTAATATACAATTAGAGAGAAAATCGACTTTGAGTCTAAAACTAAGAAAGTGCAGTTGTGTAAATTTTTTCGGTTTTATTAATTTGTTAATACTGTAATAACATGAACATATTACTTTTAAGCAAATCAGTAAAAGTTATTATTTTCAGTATAAGCGGTAGATTGTTCGAGCAATAATATACAATTAAAGAGGAAATCGATTTTGAGTCTAAAACTAAGTGCAATTTTGTAAATTTTTTCGGTTATATTAATTTTATAATACTGTAATAACATGAAAAGTTTACTTTAACGTAAATCAGTAAAAGTTATGTTTTCACAAATATACAATTAGAAAGAAAATCGACTTTAAGTCTAAAATTAAACGGTGCAGTTGTGTAAATTTTCTCGGTTATATTAATTTGTTAATACTGTAATAACATACAAATTTTACTTTAGCGCAAATCAATAAAAGTTATGCTTTTCAGTATAAGCGGTAGATTGTTCTAGCATTAATATACAATTACAGAGAAAATCGATTTTGAGTCTAAAACTAATAAATTGCAAATTTAAATTTTTTCGGTTATATTAATTTGTTAATACTGTAATAGCATGAACATCTTACTTTTACGCAAATCAGTAAAAGTTATGTTTTTCAGTATAAGCGGTAGATTGTTCGAGCATTAATATACAATTAAAGAGAAAATCGACTTTGAGTCTAAAACTAAGAAGGTGCAATTTTTTAAATTTTTCGGTTATATTAATTTGTTAGTATTGTAATAACTTGAACATTTTACTTTTACGCAAATCAGAAAAAGTGAATTGTTGGAGCACTAATATACAATTAAAGAGAAAATCGATTTTGAATCTAAAACTAAGTGCAATTTTGTAAATTTTTTCGGTTATATTAATTTTATAATACTGTAATAACATGAAAATTTTACTTTAACGCAAATCTGTAAAAGTTATGTTTTCACTAATATACAATTACAGAGAAAATCGACTTTGAGTCTAAAACTAAGAAATTGCAAATTTAAATTTTTTCGGTTATATTAATTTGTTAATACTGTAATAGCATGAACATCTTACTTTTACGCAAATCAGTAAAAGTTATGTTTTTCAGTATAAGCGGTAGATTGTTCGAGCATTAATATACAATCAAAGAGAAAATCGACTTTGATTTTAAAACTAAGAAAGTGCAATTTTGTAAATTTTTTCGGTTATATTAATTTGTTAATACTGTAATAATATGAACATTTTGCCTTTACGCAAAACAGTATAAGTGATGTTTTTCAGTATAAGCGGTAGATTGTTCGAGCACTTATATACAATTAAAGAGAAAATCGATTTTGAGTCTAAAACTAAGTGCAATTTTGTAAATTTTTTCGGTTATATTAATTTTATAATACTGTAATAACATGAAAATTTTACTTTAACGTAAATCAGTAAAAGTTATGTTTTCACAAATATACAATTAGAAAGAAAATCGACTTTAAGTCTAAAACTAAAACGGTGCAGTTGTGTAAATTTTTTCGGTTATATTAATTTGTTAATACTGTAATAACATAAAAATTTTACTTTAGCGGAAATCAGTAAAAGTTATGCTTTTCAGTATATGTGGTAGATTGTTCGAGCACTAATATACAATTACAGAGAAAATCGACTTTGAGTCTAAAACTAAGAAATTGCAAATTTAAATTTTTTCGGTTATATTAATTTGTTAATACTGTAATAACATGAACATTTTACTTTTACGCAAATCAGTAAAAGTTATGTTTTTTAGTATAAGCGGAAGATTGTTCGAGCATTAATATACAATTTAAGAGAAAATCGACTTTGATTTTAAAACTAAGAAAGTGCAATTTTGTAAATTTTTTCGGTTATATTAATTTGTTAATACTGTAATAATATGAACATTTTGCCTTTACGCAAAACAGTATAAGTGATGTTTTTCAGTATAAGCGGTAGATTGTTCGAGCACTAATATACAATTAAAGAGGAAATCGACTTTGAGTCTAAAACTAGGAAAGTGCAGTTATGTAAATTTTTTCGGTTATATTAATTTGTTAATACTGTAATAACATGAACATTTTACTTTTACGCAAATCAGTAAAAGTGAATTGTTGGAGCATTAATATACAATTAGAGAGAAAATCGACTTTGAGTCTAAAACTAAGAAAGTGCAGTTGTGTAAATTTTTTCGGTTTTATTAATTTGTTAATACTGTAATAACATGAACATATTACTTTTAAGCAAATCAGTAAAAGTTATTATTTTCAGTATAAGCGGTAGATTGTTCGAGCAATAATATACAATTAAAGAGGAAATCGATTTTGAGTCTAAAACTAAGTGCAATTTTGTAAATTTTTTCGGTTATATTAATTTTATAATACTGTAATAACATGAAAATTTTACTTTAACGTAAATCAGTAAAAGTTATGTTTTCACAAATATACAATTAGAAAGAAAATCGACTTTAAGTCTAAAACTAAAACGGTGCAGTTGTGTAAATTTTCTCGGTTATATTAATTTGTTAATACTGTAATAACATACAAATTTTACTTTAGCGCAAATCAATAAAAGTTATGCTTTTCAGTATAAGCGGTAGATTGTTCTAGCATTAATATACAATTACAGAGAAAATCGATTTTGAGTCTAAAACTAATAAATTGCAAATTTAAATTTTTTCGGTTATATTAATTTGTTAATACTGTAATAGCATGAACATCTTACTTTTACGCAAATCAGTAAAAGTTATGTTTTTCAGTATAAGCGGTAGATTGTTCGAGCATTAATATACAATTAAAGAGAAAATCGACTTTGAGTCTAAAACTAAGAAGGTGCAATTTTTTAAATTTTTCGGTTATATTAATTTGTTAGTATTGTAATAACTTGAACATTTTACTTTTACGCAAATCAGAAAAAGTGAATTGTTGGAGCACTAATATACAATTAAAGAGAAAATCGATTTTGAATCTAAAACTAAGTGCAATTTTGTAAATTTTTTCGGTTATATTAATTTTATAATACTGTAATAACATGAAAATTTTACTTTAACGCAAATCTGTAAAAGCTATGTTTTCACTAATATACAATTAGAGAGAAAATCGACTTTGAGTCTAAAACTAAGAAGGTGCAGTTGTGTAAATTTTTTCGGTTATATTAATTTGTTAATACTGTAATAACATAAAAATTTTACTTTAGCGCAAATCAGTAAAAGTTATGCTTTTCAGTATATGTGGTAGATTGTTCGAGCACTAATATACAATTACAGAGAAAATCGACTTTGAGTCTAAAACTAAGAAATTGCAAATTTAAATTTTTTCGGTTATATTAATTTGTTAATACTGTAATAGCATGAACATCTTACTTTTACGCAAATCAGTAAAAGTTATGTTTTTCAGTATAAGCGGTAGATTGTTCGAGCATTAATATACAATCAAAGAGAAAATCGACTTTGAGTCTAAAACTAAGAAGGTGCAGTTTTTTAAATTGTTTCGGTTATATTAATTTGTTAATACTGTAATAATATGAACATTTTACTTTTACGCAAATCAGTAAAAGTGAATTGTTGGAGCATTAATATACAATTAGAGAGAAAATCGACTTTGAGTCTAAAACTAAGAAAGTGCAGTTGTGTAAATTTTTTCGGTTTTATTAATTTGTTAATACTGTAATAACATGAACATATTACTTTTAGGCAAATCAGTAAAAGTTATGTTTTTCAGTATAAGCGGTAGATTGTTCGAGCACTAATATACAATTAAAGAGAAAATCGATTTTGAGTCTAAAACTAAGTGCAATTTTGTAAATTTTTTCGGTTATATTAATTTTATAATACTGTAATAACATGAAAATTTTACTTTAACGTAAATCAGTAAAAGTTATGTTTTCACTAATATACAATTAGAGAGAAAATCGACTTTGAGTCTAAAACTAAAACGGTGCAGTTGTGTAAATTTTTTCGGTTATATTAATTTGTTAATACTGTAATAACATACAAATTTTACTTTAGCGCAAATCAGTAAAAGTTATGATTTTCAGTATATGCGTTAGATTGTTCGAGCACTAATATACAATTACAGAGAAAATCAACTTTGAGTCTAAAACTAAGAAATTGCAAATTTAAAATTTTTCGGTTATATTAATTTGTTAATACTGTAATAGCATGAACATCTTACTTTTACGCAAATCAGTAAAAGTTATGTTTTTCAGTATAAGCGGTAGATTGTTCGAGAATTAATATACAATTAAAGAGAAAATCGACTTTGAGTCTAAAACTAAGAAGGTGCAATTTTTTAAATTGTTTCGGTTATATTAATTTGTTAATACTGTAATAACATGAACATTTTACTTTTACGCAAATCAGTAAAAGTGAATTGTTGGAGCATTAATATACAATTAGAGAGAAAATCGACTTTGAGTCTAAAACTAAGAAAGTGCAGTTGTGTAAATTTTTTCGGTTTTATTAATTTGTTAATACTGTAATAACATGAACATATTACTTTTAGGCAAATCAGTAAAAGTTATGTTTTTCAGTATAAGCGGCAGATTGTTCGAGCACTAATATACAATTAAAGAGAAAATCGATTTTGAGTCTAAAACTAAGTGCAATTTTGTAAATTTTTTCGGTTATATTAAATTTATAATACTGTAATAACATGAAAATTTTACTTTAACGTAAATCAGTAAAAGTTATGTTTTCACTAATATACAATTAGAGAGAAAATCGACTTTAAGTCTAAAACTAAAACGGTGCAGTTGTGTAAATTTTTTCGGTTATATTAATTTGTTAATTCTGTAATAACATACAAATTTTACTTAAGCGCAACTCAATAAAAGTTATGTTTTTCAGTATAAGCGGTAGATATACAATTACAGAGCAAATCGACTTTGAGTCTAAAACTAATAAATTGCAGTTGTGTTAATTTTTTCGGTTTTATTAATTTGTTAATACTGTAATAGCATGAACATCTTACTTTTACGCAAATCAGTAAAAGTTATGTTTTTCAGTATAAGCGGTAGATTGTTCAAGCATTAATATACAATTAAAGAGAAAATCGACTTTGAGTCTAAAACTAAGAAGGTGCAATTTTTTAAATTGTTTCGGTTATATTAATTTGTTAATACTGTAATAACTTGCACATTTTACTTTTACGCAAATCAGAAAAAGTGAATTGTTGGAGCATAAATATACTATTTAAGAGAAAATCGACTTTGATTTTAAAACTAAAAAAGTGCAATTTTGTAAATTTTTTAATTTGTTAATATGGTAATAACATGAAAATTTTACTTTAACGCAGAACAGTAAAAGTGATGTTTTTTAGTATGAGCAGTAGATTGTTCAAACATTAATATACAATTAAAGAGAAAATCAACTTTGAGTCTAAAACTAAGAAAGTGAAAATTTTTAAATTTTTCGGTTATATTAATTTGTTAATACTGTAATAACATGAAAATTTTACTTTATCGCAAATCAGTAAAAGTTATGTTTTTCAGTATAAGCGGTAGATTGTTCGAGCAATAATATACAATTAAAGAGAAAATCGACTTTGAGTCTAAAACTAAGAAGGTGCAATTTTTTAAATTTTTCGGTTATATTAATTTGTTAATACTGTAATAACATGAACACTTTACTTTTACGCAAATCAGTAAAAGTAAATTGTTGGAGCATAAATATACAATTTAGGAGAAAATCGACTTTGATTTTAAAACTAAGAAAGTGCAATTTTGTAAATTTTTTCGGTTATATTAATTTGTTAATACTGTAATAATATGAACATTTTGCCTTTACGCAAAACAGTATAAGTGATGTTTTTCAGTATAAGCGGTAGATTGTTCGAGCACTAATATACAATTAAAAAGGAAATCGACTTTGAGTCTAAAACTAGGAAAGTGCAGTTATGTAAATTTTTTCGGTTATATAAATCTGTTAATAGTGTAATAATATGAAAATTTTACTTTAGCGCAAATCAGTAAAAGTTATGTTTTTCATTATAAGCAGTAGATTGTTCGAGCATTAACTAACAATTTAAGAGAAAATCGACTTTGAGTCTAAAACTAGGAAAGTGCAGTTGTGTTAATTTTTTCGGTTACATTAATTTGTTAATACTGTAATAACATGAAAATTTTACTTTAACGTAAATCAGTAAAAGTTATGTGTTCACAAATATACAATTAGAAAGAAAATCGACTTTAAGTCTAAAACTAAAACGGTGCAGTTGTGTAAATTTTTTCGGTTATATTAATTTGTTAATACTGTAATAACATAAAAATTTTACTTTAGCGCAAATCAGTAAAAGTTATGCTTTTCAGTATATGTGGTAGATTGTTCGAGCACTAATATACAATTACAGAGAAAATCGACTTTGAGTCTAAAACTAAGAAATTGCAAATTTAAATTTTTTTGGTTATATTAATTTGTTATTACTGTAATAACATGAACATTTTACTTTTACGCAAATCAGTAAAAGTTATGTTTCTCAGTATAAGCATTAGATTGTTCGAGCATTAATATACAATTTAAGAGAAAATCGACTTTGATTTTAAAACTAAGAAAGTGCAATTTTGTAAATTTTTTAATTTGTTAATATGGTAATAACATGAAAATTTTACTTTAACGCAGAACAGTAAAAGTGATGTTTTTTAGTATGAGCAGTAGATTGTTCAAACATTAATATACAATTAAAGAGAAAATCAACTTTGAGTCTAAAACTAAGAAAGTGAAAATTTTTAAATTTTTCGGTTATATTAATTTGTTAATACTGTAATAACATGAAAATTTTACTTTATCGCAAATCAGTAAAAGTTATGTTTTTCAGTATAAGCGGTAGATTGTTCGAGCAATAATATACAATTAAAGAGAAAATCGACTTTGAGTCTAAAACTAAGAAGGTGCAATTTTTTAAATTTTTCGGTTATATTAATTTGTTAATACTGTAATAACATGAACACTTTACTTTTACGCAAATCAGTAAAAGTAAATTGTTGGAGCATAAATATACAATTTAGGAGAAAATCGACTTTGATTTTAAAACTAAGAAAGTGCAATTTTGTAAATTTTTTCGGTTATATTAATTTGTTAATACTGTAATAATATGAACATTTTGCCTTTACGCAAAACAGTATAAGTGATGTTTTTCAGTATAAGCGGTAGATTGTTCGAGCACTAATATACAATTAAAAAGGAAATCGACTTTGAGTCTAAAACTAGGAAAGTGCAGTTATGTAAATTTTTTCGGTTATATAAATCTGTTAATAGTGTAATAATATGAAAATTTTACTTTAGCGCAAATCAGTAAAAGTTATGTTTTTCATTATAAGCAGTAGATTGTTCGAGCATTAACTAACAATTTAAGAGAAAATCGACTTTGAGTCTAAAACTAGGAAAGTGCAGTTGTGTTAATTTTTTCGGTTACATTAATTTGTTAATACTGTAATAACATGAAAATTTTACTTTAACGTAAATCAGTAAAAGTTATGTTTTCACAAATATACAATTAGAAAGAAAATCGACTTTAAGTCTAAAACTAAAACGGTGCAGTTGTGTAAATTTTTTCGGTTATATTAATTTGTTAATACTGTAATAACATAAAAATTTTACTTTAGCGCAAATCAGTAAAAGTTATGCTTTTCAGTATATGTGGTAGATTGTTCGAGCACTAATATACAATTACAGAGAAAATCGACTTTGAGTCTAAAACTAAGAAATTGCAAATTTAAATTTTTTTGGTTATATTAATTTGTTATTACTGTAATAACATGAACATTTTACTTTTACGCAAATCAGTAAAAGTTATGTTTTTCAGTATAAGCATTAGATTGTTCGAGCATTAATATACAATTTAAGAGAAAATCGACTTTGATTTTAAAACTAAGAAAGTGCAATTTTGTAAATTTTTTCGGTTATATTAATTTGTTAATACTGTAATAATATGAACATTTTGCCTTTACGCAAAACAGTATAAGTGATGTTTTTCAGTATAAGCGGTAGATTGTTCGAGCACTAATATACAATTAAAGAGGAAATCGACTTTGAGTCTAAAACTAGGAAAGTGCAGTTATGTAAATTTTTTCGGTTATATTAATTTGTTAATACTGTAATAACATGAACATTTTACTTTTACGCAAATCAGTAAAAGTGAATTGTTGGAGCATTAATATACAATTAGAGAGAAAATCGACTTTGAGTCTAAAACTAAGAAAGTGCAGTTGTGTAAATTTTTTCGGTTTTATTAATTTGTTAATACTGTAATAACATGAACATATTACTTTTAAGCAAATCAGTAAAAGTTATGTTTTTCAGTATAAGCGGTAGATTGTTCGAGCACTAATATACAATTAAAGAGGAAATCGATTTTGAGTCTAAAACTAAGTGCAATTTTGTAAATTTTTTCGGTTATATTAATTTTATAATACTGTAATAACATGAAAATTTTACTTTAACGTAAATCAGTAAAAGTTATGTTTTCACAAATATACAATTAGAAAGAAAATCGACTTCAAGTCTAAAACTAAAACGGTGCAGTTGTGTAAATTTTTTCGGTTATATTAATTTGTTAATACTGTAATAACATACAAATTTTACTTTAGCGCAAATCAATAAAAGTTATGCTTTTCAGTATAAGCGGTAGATTGTTCTAGCACTAATATACAATTACAGAGAAAATCGACTTTGAGTCTAAAACTAATAAATTGCAAATTTAAATTTTTTCGGTTATATTAATTTGTTAATACTGTAATAGCATGAACATCTTACTTTTACGCAAATCAGTAAAAGTTATGTTTTTCAGTATAAGCGGTAGATTGTTCGAGCATTAATATACAATTAAAGAGAAAATCGACTTTGAGTCTAAAACTAAGAGGGTGCAATTTTTTAAATTTTTTCGGTTATATTAATTTGTTAATACTGTAATAGCATGAACATCTTACTTTTACGCAAATCAGTAAAAGTTATGTTTTTCAGTATAAGCGGTAGATTGTTCGAGCATTAATATACAATTAAAGAGAAAATCGACTTTGAGTCTAAAACTAAGAAATTGCAAATTTAAATTTTTTCGGTTATATTAATTTGTTAATACTGTAATAGCATGAAAATCTTACTTTTACGCAAATCAGTAAAAGTTATGTTTTTCAGTATAAGCGGTAGATTGTTCGAGAATTAATATACAATTAAAGAGAAAATCGACTTTGAGTCTAAAACTAAGAAGGTGCAATTTTTTAAATTGTTTCGGTTATATTAATTTGTTAATACTGTAATAACATGAACATTTTACTTTTACGCAAATCAGTAAAAGTGAATTGTTGGAGCATTAATATACAATTAGAGAGAAAATCGACTTTGAGTCTAAAACTAAGAAAGTGCAGTTGTGTAAATTTTTTCGGTTTTATTAATTTGTTAATACTGTAATAACATGAACATATTACTTTTAAGCAAATCAGTAAAAGTTATGTTTTTCAGTATAAGCGGTAGATTGTTCGAGCACTAATATACAATTAAAGAGAAAATCGATTTTGAGTCTAAAACTAAGTGCAATTTTGTAAATTTTTTCGGTTATATTAAATTTATAATACTGTAATAACATGAAAATTTTACTTTAACGTAAATCAGTAAAAGTTATGTTTTCACTAATATACAATTAGAGAGAAAATCGACTTTAAGTCTAAAACTAAAACGGTGCAGTTGTGTAAATTTTTTCGGTTATATTAATTTGTTAATACTGTAATAACATACAAATTTTACTTAAGCGCAACTCAATAAAAGTTATGTTTTTCAGTATAAGCGGTAGATATACAATTACAGAGCAAATCGACTTTGAGTCTAAAACTAATAAATTGCAAATTTAAATTTTTTCGGTTATATTAATTTGTTAATACTGTAATAGAATGAACATCTTACTTTTACGCAAATCAGTAAAAGTTATGTTTTTCAGTATAAGCGGTAGATTGTTCAAGCATTAATATACAATTAAAGAGAAAATCGACTTTGAGTCTAAAACTAAGAAGGTGCAATTTTTTAAATTGTTTCGGTTATATTAATTTGTTAATACTGTAATAACTTGCACATTTTACTTTTACGCAAATCAGAAAAAGTGAATTGTTGGAGCATAAATATACTATTTAAGAGAAAATCGACTTTGATTTTAAAACTAAGAAAGTGCAATTTTGTAAATTTTTTAATTTGTTAATATGGTAATAACATGAAAATTTTACTTTAACGCAGAACAGTAAAAGTGATGTTTTTTAGTATGAGCAGTAGATTGTTCAAACATTAATATACAATTAAAGAGAAAATCGACTTTGAGTCTAAAACTAAGAAAGTGAAAATTTTTAAACTTTTCGGTTATATTAATTTGTTAATACTGTAATAACATGAACACTTTACTTTTACGCAAATCAGTAAAAGTAAATTGTTGGAGCATAAATATACAATTTAGGAGAAAATCGACTTTGATTTTAAAACTAAGAAAGTGCAATTTTGTAAATTTTTTCGGTTATATTAATTTGTTAATACTGTAATAATATGAACATTTTGCCTTTACGCAAAACAGTATAAGTGATGTTTTTCAGTATAAGCGGTAGATTGTTCGCGCACTAATATACAATTAAAGAGAAAATCGACTTTGAGTCTAAAACTAAGAAGGTGCAATTTTTTAAACTTTTCGGTTATATTAATTTGTTAATACTGTAATAACATGAACACTTTACTTTTACGCAAATCAGTAAAAGTAAATTGTTGGAGCATAAATATACAATTTAGGAGAAAATCGACTTTGATTTTAAAACTAAGAAAGTGCAATTTTGTAAATTTTTTCGGTTATATTAATTTGTTAATACTGTAATAATATGAACATTTTGCCTTTACGCAAAACAGTATAAGTGATGTTTTTCAGTATAAGCGGTAGATTGTTCGAGCACTAATATACAATTAAAAAGGAAATCGACTTTGAGTCTAAAACTAGGAAAGTGCAGTTATGTAAATTTTTTCGGTTATATTAATCTGTTAATAGTGTAATAATATGAAAATTTTACTTTAGCGCAAATCAGTAAAAGTTATGTTTTTCATTATAAGCAGTAGATTGTTCGAGCATTAACTAACAATTTAAAAGAAAATCGACTTTGAGTCTAAAACTAGGAAAGTGCAGTTGTGTTAATTTTTTCGGTTACATTAATTTGTTAATACTGTAATAACATGAAACTTTTACTTTAGCCCAAATCAGTAAAATTTATGTTTTTCAGTATAAGCGGTAGATTGTTCGAGCACTAATATACAATTAAAGAGAAAATCGACTTTGAGTCGAAAACTAAGAAAGTGCAATTTTTTAAATTTTTCGGTTATATTAGTTTGTTAATACTGTAATAACATGAAAATTTTACTTTAACGCAAAGAAGTAAAAGTTATGTTTCTCAGTATCAGCGGTAGATTGTTCGAGCATTAATATACAATTAAAGAGAAAATCGACTTTGAGTCTAAAACTAAGAAGGTGCAATTTTTTAAATTGTTTCGGTTATATTAATTTGTTAATTCTGTAATAACATGAACATTTTACTTTAGCCCAAATCAGTAAAATTTATGTTTTTCAGTATCACCGGTAGATTGTTCGAGCACTAATGTACAATTTAAGAGAAAATTGACTTTGAGTCTGAAACTAAGAAAGTGCAGTTGTGTAAATTTTTTCGGTTTTATTAATTTGTTAATACTGTAATAACATGAACATATTACTTTTACGCAAATCAGAAAAAGTGAATTGTTGGAGCACTAATATACAATTAAAGAGAAAATCGATTTTGAATCTAAAGCTAAGTGCAATTTTGTAAATTTTTTCGGTTATTTTAATTTTATAATACTGTAATAACATGAAAATTTTACTTTAACGCAAATCTGTAAAAGTTATGTTTTCACTAATATACAATTAGAGAGAAAATCGACTTTGAGTCTAAAACTAAGAAGGTGCAGTTGTGTAAATTTTTTTGGTTATATTAATTTGTTAATACTGTAATAACATAAAAATTTTACTTTAGCGCAAATCAGTAAAAGTTATGCTTTTCAGTATATGTGGTATATTGTTCGAGCACTAATATACAATTACAGAGAAAATCGACTTTGAGTCTAAAACTAAGAAATTGCAAATTTAAATTTTTTCGGTTATATTAATTTGTTAATACTGTAATAGCATGAACATCTTACTTTTATGCAAATCAGTAAAAGTTATGTTTTTCAGTATAAGCGGTAGATTGTTCGAGCATTAATATACAATTAAAGAGAAAATCGACTTTGAGTCTAAAACTAAGAAGGTGCAATTTTTTAAATTGTTTCGGTTATATTAATTTGTTAATACTGTAATAATATGAACATTTTACTTTTGCGCAAATCAGTAAAAGTGAATTGTTGGAGCATTAATATACAATTAGAGAGAAAATCGACTTTGAGTCTAAAACTAAGAAAGTGCAGTTGTGTAAATTTTTTCGGTTTTATTAATTTGTTAATACTGTAATAACATGAAAATATTACTTTTAAGCAAATCAGTAAAAGTTAGGTTTTTCAGTATAAGCGGTAGATTGTTCGAGCACTAATATACAATTAAAGAGGAAATCGATTTTGAGTCTAAAACTAAGTGCAATTTTGTAAATTTTTTCGGTTATATTAATTTTATAATACTGTAATAACATGAAAATTTTACTTTAACGTAAATCAGTAAAAGTTATGTTTTCACAAATATACAATTAGAAAGAAAATCGACTTTAAGTCTAAAACTAAAACGGTGCAGTTGTGTAAATTTTTTCGGTTTTATTAATTTGTTAATACTGTAATAACATGAACATATTACTTTTAAGCAAATCAGTAAAAGTTATGTTTTTCAGTATAAGCGGTAGATTGTTCGAGCACTAATATACAATTAAAGAGAAAATCGACTTTGAGTCGAAAACTAAGAAAGTGCAATTTTTTAAATTTTTCGGTTATATTAGTTTGTTAATACTGTAATAACATGAAAATTTTACGTTAACGCAAAGAAGTAAAAGTTGTGTTTTTCAGTATAAGCGGTAGATTGTTCGAGCATTAATATACAATTAAAGAGAAAATCGACTTTGAGTCTAAAACTAAGAAGGTGCAATTTTTTAAATTTTTCGGTTATATTAATTTGTTAGTATTGTAATAACTTGAACATTTTACTTTTACGCAAATCAGAAAAAGTGAATTGTTGGAGCACTAATATACAATTAAAGAGAAAATCGATTTTGAATCTAAAACTAAGTGCAATTTTGTAAATTTTTTCGGTTATATTAATTTTATAATACTGTAATAACATGAAAATTTTACTTTAACGCAAATCTGTAAAAGTTATGTTTTCACTAATATACAATTAGAGAGAAAATCGACTTTGAGTCTAAAACTAAGAAGGTGCAGTTGTGTAAATTTTTTCGGTTATATTAATTTGTTTATACTGTAATAACATAAAAATTTTACTTTAGCGCAAATCAGTAAAAGTTATGCTTTTCAGTATATGTGGTAGATTGTTCGAGCACTAATATACAATTACAGAGAAAATCGACTTTGAGTCTAAAACTAAGAAATTGCAAATTTAAATTTTTTCGGTTATATTAATTTGTTAATACTATAATAGCATGAACATCTTACTTTTACGCAAATCAGTAAAAGTTATGTTTTTCAGTATATGTGGTAGATTGTTCGAGCACTAATATACAATTAAAGAGAAAATCGACTTTGAGTCTAAAACTAAGAAGGTGCAATTTTTTAAATTGTTTCGGTTATATTAGTTTGTTAATACTGTAATAATATGAACATTTTACTTTTGCGCAAATCAGTAAAAGTGAATTGTTGGAGCATTAATATACAATTAGAGAGAAAATCGACTTTGAGTCTAAAACTAAAAAAGTGCAGTTGTGTAAATTTTTTCGGTTTTATTAATTTGTTAATACTGTAATAACATGAACATATTACTTTTAGGCAAATCAGTAAAAGTTATGTTTTTCAGTATAAGCGGTAGATTGTTCGAGCACTAATATACAATTAAAGAGAAAATCGATTTTGAGTCTAAAACTAAGAAGGTGCAATTTTTTAAATTGTTTCGGTTATATTAGTTTGTTAATACTGTAATAATATAAACATTTTACTTTTGCGCAAATCAGTAAAAGTGAATTGTTGGAGCATTAATATACAATTAGAGAGAAAATCGACTTTGAGTTTAAACTAAGAAAGTGCAGTTGTGTAAATTTTTTCGGTTTTATTAATTTGTTAATACTGTAATAACATGAACATATTACTTTTAAGCAAATCAGTAAAAGTTATGTTTTTCAGTATAAGCGCTAGATTGTTCGAGCACTAATATACAATTAAAGAGAAAATCGATTTTGAGTCTAAAACTAAGTGCAATTTTGTAAATTTTTTCGGTTATATTAATTTTATAATACTGTAATAACATGAAAATTTTACTTTAACGTAAATCAGTAAAAGTTATGTTTTCACTAATATACAATTAGAGAGAAAATCGACTTTAAGTCTAAAACTAAAACGGTGCAGTTGTGTAAATTTTTTCGGTTATATTAATTTGTTAATACTGTAATAACATACAAATTTTACTTAGCGCAAAGCAGTAAAAGTTATGATTTTCAGTATATGCGTTAGATTGTTCGAGCACTAATATACAATTACAGAGAAAATCGACTTTGAGTCTAAAACTAAGAAATTGAAAATTTAAATTTTTTCGGTTATATTAATTTGTTAATACTGTAATAGCATGAATATCTTACTTTTAACTTACAATTAAAGAGAGTCTAAAACTAAGTGCAATTTTGTAAATTTTTTCGGTTATATTAAATTTATAATACTGTAATAACATGAAAATTTTACTTTAACGTAAATCAGTAAAAGTTATGTTTTCACTAATATACAATTAGAGAGAAAATCGACTTTGAGTCTAAAACTAAGAAGGTGCAGTTGTGTAAATTTTTTTGGTTATATTAATTTGTTAATACTGTAATAACATGAACATTTTACTTTAGCCCAAATCAGTAAAATTTATATTTTTCAGTATAAGCGGTAGATTGTTCGAGCACTAATATACAATTAAAGAGAAAATCGACTTTGAGTCGAAAACTAAGAAAGTGCAATTTTTTAAATTTTTCGGTTATATTAGTTTGTTAATACTGTAATAACATGAAAATTTTACTTTAACGCAAAGAAGTAAAAGTTATGTTTCTCAGTATCAGCGGTAGATTGTTCGAGCAGTAATATACAATTAAAGAGAAAATGGACTTTGAGTCTAAAACTAAGAAGGTGCAATTTTTTAAATTGTTTCGGTTATATTAATTTGTTAATACTGTAATAACATGAACATTTTACTTTAGCCCAAATCAGTAAAATTTATGTTTTTCAGTATAAGCGGTAGATTGTTCGAGCACTAATATACAATTAAAGAGAAAATCGACTTTGAGTCGAAAACTAAGAAAGTGCAATTTTTTAAATTTTTCGGTTATATTAATTTGTTAATACTGTAATAACATGAACATTTTACTATTACGCAAATCAATAAAAGTGATGTTTTTCAGTATATGCGGTAGATTGTTCGAGCACTAATATACAATTAAAGAGAAAATCGACTTTGAGTCTAAAACTAAGAAATTGCAAATTTAAATTTTTTCGGTTATATTAATTTGTTAATACTGTAATAGCATGAAAATCTTACTTTTACGCAAATCAGTAAATGTTATGTTTTTCAGTATAAGCGGTAGATTGTTCGAGCAATAATATACAATTAAAGAGAAAATCGACTTTGAGTCTAAAACTAAGAAGGTGCAATTTTTTAAACTTTTCGGTTATATTAATTTGTTAATACTGTAATAACATGAACACTTTACTTTTACGCAAATCAGTAAAAGTAAATTATTGGAGCATTAATATACAATTAAAGAGAAAATCGACTTTGAGTCTAAAACTAAGAAGGTGCAATTTTTTAAATTGTTTCGGTTATATTAATTTGTTAATACTGTAATAACATGAACATTTTACTTTTACGCAAATCAGTAAAAGTGAATTGTTGGAGCATTAATATACAATTAGAGAGAAAATCGACTTTGAGTCTAAAACTAAGAAAGTGCAGTTGTGTAAATTTTTTCGGTTTTATTAATTTGTTAATACTGTAATAACATGAACATATTACTTTTAAGCAAATCAGTAAAAGTTATGTTTTTCAGTATAAGCGGTAGATTGTTCGAGCACTAATATACAATTAAAGAGGAAATCGATTTTGAGTCTAAAACTAAGTGCAATTTTGTAAATTTTTTCGGTTATATTAATTTTATAATACTGTAATAACATGAAAATTTTACTTTAACGTAAATCAGTAAAAGTTATGTTTTCACAAATATACAATTAGAAAGAAAATCGACTTCAAGTCTAAAACTAAAACGGTACAGTTGTGTAAATTTTTTCGGTTATATTAATTTGTTAATACTGTAATAACATACAAATTTTACTTTAGCGCAAATCAATAAAAGTTATGCTTTTCAGTATAAGCGGTAGATTGTTCTAGCACTAATATACAATTACAGAGAAAATCGACTTTGAGTCTAAAACTAATAAATTGCAAATTTAAATTTTTTCGGTTATATTAATTTGTTAATACTGTAATAGCATGAACATCTTACTTTTACGCAAATCAGTAAAAGTTATGTTTTTCAGTATAAGCGGTAGATTGTTCGAGCATTAATATACAATTAAAGAGTAAATCGACTTTGAGTCTAAAACTAAGAAGGTGCAATTTTTTAAATTGTTTCGGTTATATTAATTTGTTAATACTGTAATAACATGAACATTTTACTTTTACGCAAATCAGTAAAAGTGAATTGTTGGAGCATTAATATACAATTAGAGAGAAAATCGACTTTGAGTCTAAAACTAAGAAAGTGCAGTTGTGTAAATTTTTTCGGTTTTATTAATTTGTTAATACAGTAATAACATGAACATATTACTTTTAAGCAAATCAGTAAAAGTTATGTTTTTCAGTATAAGCGGTAGATTGTTCGAGCACTAATATACAATTAAAGAGAAAATCGATTTTGAGTCTAAAACTAAGTGCAATTTTGTAAATTTTTTCGGTTATATTAAATTTATAATACTGTAATAACATGAAAATTTTACTTTAACGTAAATCAGTAAAAGTTATGTTTTCACTAATATACAATTAGAGAGAAAATCGACTTTAAGTCTAAAACTAAAACGGTGCAGTTGTGTAAATTTTTTCGGTTATATTAATTTGTTAATACTGTAATAACATACAAATTTTACTTAAGCGCAACTCAATAAAAGTTATGTTTTTCAGTATAAGCGGTAGATATACAATTACAGAGCAAATCGACTTTGAGTCTAAAACTAATAAATTGCAAATTTAAATTTTTTCGGTTATATTAATTTGTTAATACTGTAATAGAATGAACATCTTACTTTTACGCAAATCAGTAAAAGTTATGTTTTTCAGTATAAGCGGTAGATTGTTCAAGCATTAATATACAATTAAAGAGAAAATCGACTTTGAGTCTAAAACTAAGAAGGTGCAATTTTTTCAATTGTTTCGGTTATATTAATTTGTTAATACTGTAATAACTTGCACATTTTACTTTTACGCAAATCAGAAAAAGTGAATTGTTGGAGCATAAATATACTATTTAAGAGAAAATCGACTTTGATTTTAAAACTAAGAAAGTGCAATTTTGTAAATTTTTTAATTTGTTAATATGGTAATAACATGAAAATTTTACTTTAACGCAGAACAGTAAAAGTGATGTTTTTTAGTATGAGCAGTAGATTGTTCAAACATTAATATACAATTAAATAGAAAATCAACTTTGAGTCTAAAACTAAGAAAGTGAAAATTTTTAAATATTTCGGTTATATTAATTTGTTAATACTGTAATAACATGAAAATTTTACTTTATCGCAAATCAGTAAAAGTTATGTTTTTCAGTATAAGCGGTAGATTGTTCGAGCAATAATATACAATTAAAGAGAAAATCGTCTTTGAGTCTAAAACTAAGAAGCTGCAATTTTTTAAACTTTTCGGTTATATTAATTTGTTAATACTGTAATAACATGAACACTTTACTTTTACGCAAATCAGTAAAAGTAAATTGTTGGAGCATAAATATACAATTTAGGAGAAAATCGACTTTGATTTTAAAACTAAGAAAGTGCAATTTTGTAAATTTTTTCGGTTATATTAATTTGTTAATACTGTAATAATATGAACATTTTGCCTTTACGCAAAACAGTATAAGTGATGTTTTTCAGTATAAGCGGTAGATTGTTCGAGCACTAATATACAATTAAAAAGGAAATCGACTTTGAGTCTAAAACTAGGAAAGTGCAGTTATGTAAATTTTTTCGGTTATATTAATCTGTTAATAGTGTAATAATATGAAAATTTTACTTTAGCGCAAATCAGTAAAAGTTATGTTTTTCATTATAAGCAGTAGATTGTTCGAGCATTAACTAACAATTTAAAAGAAAATCGACTTTGAGTCTAAAACTAGGAAAGTGCAGTTGTGTTAATTTTTTCGGTTACATTAATTTGTTAATACTGTAATAACATGAAACTTTTACTTTAGCCCAAATCAGTAAAATTTATGTTTTTCAGTATAAGCGGTAGATTGTTCGAGCACTAATATACAATTAAAGAGAAAATCGACTTTGAGTCGAAAACTAAGAAAGTGCAATTTTTTAAATTTTTCGGTTATATTAATTTGTTAATACTGTAATAACATGAACATTTTACTTTTACGCAAATCAGTAAAAGTGATGTTTTTCAGTATATGCGGTAGATTGTTCGAGCACTAATATACAATTAAAGAGAAAATCGACTTTGAGTCGAAAACTAAGAAAGTGCAATTTTTTAAATTTTTCGGTTATATTAATTTGTTAATACTGTAATAACATGAACATTTTACTTTAGCCCAAATCAGTAAAATTTATGTTTTTCAGTATAAGCGGTAGATTGTTCGAGCACTAATATACAATTAAAGAGAAAATCGACTTTGAGTCGAAAACTAAGAAAGTGCAATTTTTTAAATTTTTCGGTTATATAAGTTTGTTAATACTGTAATAACATGAAAATTTTACTTTAACGCAAAGAAGTAAAAGTTATGTTTCTCAGTATCAGCGGTAGATTGTTCGAGCATTAATATACAATTAAAGAGAAAATCGACTTTGAGTCTAAAACTAAGAAGGTGCAATTTTTTAAATTGTTTCGGTTATATTAATTTGTTAATTCTGTAATAACATGAACATTTTACTTTAGCCCAAATCAGTAAAATTTATGTTTTTCAGTATCACCGGTAGATTGTTCGAGCACTAATGTACAATTTAAGAGAAAATTGACTTTGAGTCTGAAACTAAGAAAGTGCAGTTGTGTAAATTTTTTCGGTTTTATTAATTTGTTAATACTGTAATAACATGAACATATTACTTTTACGCAAATCAGAAAAAGTGAATTGTTGGAGCACTAATATACAATTAAAGAGAAAATCGATTTTGAATCTAAAGCTAAGTGCAATTTTGTAAATTTTTTCGGTTATATTAATTTTATAATACTGTAATAACATGAAAATTTTACTTTAACGCAAATCTGTAAAAGTTATGTTTTCACTAATATACAATTAGAGAGAAAATCGACTTTGAGTCTAAAACTAAGAAGGTGCAGTTGTGTAAATTTTTTTGGTTATATTAATTTGTTAATACTGTAATAACATAAAAATTTTACTTTAGCGCAAATCAGTAAAAGTTATGCTTTTCAGTATATGTGGTATATTGTTCGAGCACTAATATACAATTACAGAGAAAATCGACTTTGAGTCTAAAACTAAGAAATTGCAAATTTAAATTTTTTCGGTTATATTAATTTGTTAATACTGTAATAGCATGAACATCTTACTTTTACGCAAATCAGTAAAAGTTATGTTTTTCAGTACAAGCGGTAGATTGTTCGAGCATTAATATACAATTAAAGAGAAAATCGACTTTGAGTCTAAAACTAAGAAGGTGCAATTTTTTAAATTGTTTCGGTTATATTAATTTGTTAATACTGTAATAATATGAACATTTTACTTTTGCGCAAATCAGTAAAAGTGAATTGTTGGAGCATTAATATACAATTAGAGAGAAAATCGACTTTGAGTCTAAAACTAAGAAAGTGCAGTTGTGTAAATTTTTTCGGTTTTATTAATTTGTTAATACTGTAATAACATGAAAATATTACTTTTAAGCAAATCAGTAAAAGTTAGGTTTTTCAGTATAAGCGGTAGATTGTTCGAGCACTAATATACAATTAAAGAGGAAATCGATTTTGAGTCTAAAACTAAGTGCAATTTTGTAAATTTTTTCGGTTATATAAATTTTATAATACTGTAATAACATGAAAATTTTACTTTAACGTAAATCAGTAAAAGTTATGTTTTCACAAATATACAATTAGAAAGAAAATCGACTTTAAGTCTAAAACTAAAACGGTGCAGTTGTGTAAATTTTTTCGGTTTTATTAATTTGTTAATACTGTAATAACATGAACATATTACTTTAGCGCAAATCAGTAAAAGTTATGTTTTTCAGTATAAGCGGTAGATTGTTCGAGCACTAATATACAATTAAAGAGAAAATCGACTTTGAGTCGAAAACTAAGAAAGTGCAATTTTTTAAATTTTTCGGTTATATTAGTTTGTTTATACTGTAATAACATGAAAATTTTACGTTAGCGCAAAGAAGTAAAAGTTATGTTTTTCAGTATAAGCGGTAGATTGTTCGAGCATTAATATACAATTAAAGAGAAAATCGACTTTGAGTCTAAAACTAAGAAGGTGCAATTTTTTAAATTTTTCGGTTATATTAATTTGTTAGTATTGTAATAACTTGAACATTTTACTTTTACGCAGATCAGAAAAAGTGAATTGTTGGAGCACTAATATACAATTAAAGAGAAAATCGATTTTGAATCTAAAACTAAGTGCAATTTTGTAAATTTTTTCGGTTATATTAATTTTATAATACTGTAATAACATGAAAATTTTACTTTAACGCAAATCTGTAAAAGTTATATTTTCACTAATATACAATTAGAGAGAAAATCGACTTTGAGTCTAAAACTAAGAAGGTGCAGTTGTGTAAATTTTTTCGGTTATATTAATTTGTTTATACTGTAATAACATAAAAATTTTACTTTAGCGCAAATCAGTAAAAGTTATGCTTTTCAGTATATGTGGTAGATTGTTCGAGCACTAATATACAATTACAGAGAAAATCGACTTTGAGTCTAAAACTAAGAAATTGCAAATTTAAATTTTTTCGGTTATATTAATTTGTTAATACTATAATAGCATGAACATCTTACTTTTACGCAAATCAGTAAAAGTTATGTTTTTCAGTATATGTGGTAGATTGTTCGAGCACTAATATACAATTAAAGAGAAAATCGACTTTGAGTCTAAAACTAAGAAGGTGCAATTTTTTAAATTGTTTCGGTTATATTAGTTTGTTAATACTGTAATAATATGAACATTTTGCTTTTGCGCAAATCAGTAAAAGTGAATTGTTGGAGCATTAATATACAATTAGAGAGAAAATCGACTTTGAGTCTAAAACTAAGAAAGTGCAGTTGTGTAAATTTTTTCGGTTATATTAATTTGTTAATACTGTAATAGCATGAACATTTTACTTTTACGCAAATCAGTAAAAGTTATGCTTTTCAGTATAAGCGGTAGATTGTTCGAGCATTAATATACAATTATAAAAAAAATCGACTTTGAGTCTAGAACTAAGAAAGTGCAATTTTTTTAATTTTTTGGTTATATTAATTTGTTAATACTGTAATAACATGAAAATTTTTCTTTAACGCAAATCAGTAAAAGTTATATTTTCACTAATATACAATTAAGAGAAAATCGATTTTGAGTCTAAAACTGAGAAAGTGCAGTTGTGTAAATTTTTTCGGTTTTATTAATTTGTTAATACTGTAATAACATGAAAATTTTCCTTTAACGCAAATCAGTAAAAGTTATGTTTTCACTAATATACAATTAAGAGAAAATCGACTTTGAGTCTAGAACTAAGAAAGTGCAAATTTTAATTATTTCGGTTATAATAATTTGTTAATACTGTAATAGCATGAACATTTTACTTTTACGCAAATCAGTAAAAGTTATGTTTTCACTAATAAACAATTAAGAGAAAATCGACTTTGAGTCTAAAACTAAGAAAGTGCAGTTGTGTAAATTTTTTCGGTTATATTAATTTGTTAATACTGTAATAACATTAAAATTTTACTTTAACGCAAAACAGTATAAGTGATGTTTTTCAGTATAAGCGGTAGATTGTTCGAGCACTAATATACAATTAAAGAGAAAATCGACTTTGAGTCTAAAACTAAGAAAGTGCAGTTGTGTAAATTTTTTCGGTTTTATTAATTTGTTAATACTGTAATAACATGAAAATTTTACTTTAACGCAAATCAGTAAAAGTTATGTTTTCACTAATATACAATTAAGAGAAAATCGACTTTGAGTCTAAAACTAAGAAAGTGCCGTTGTAAATTTTTTCGGTTATATTAATTTGTTAATACTGTAATAACATAAAAATTTTACTTTAGCGCAAATCGGTAAAAGTGATGTTTTTCAGTATAAGCGGTAGATTGTCCGAGCACTAATATACAATTAAAGAGAAAATCGACTTTGGGTCTAAAACTAAGAAAGTGCAGTTGTGTAAATTTTTTCGGTTATATTAATTTGTTAATACTGTAATAACATTAAAATTTTCCTTTAACGCAAAACAGTATAAGTAATGTTTTTCAGTATAAGCGGTAGATTGTTCGAGCACTAATTTACAATTAAAGAGAAAATCGACTTTGAGTTCAAAACTAAGAAAGTGCAGTTGTGTAAATTTTTTCGGTTTTATTAATTTGTTAATACTGTAATAACATGAAAATTTTACTTTAACGCAAATCAGTAAAAGTTATGTTTTCACTAATATACAATTAAGAGAAAATCGACTTTGAGTCTAAAACTAAGAAAGTGCAGTTGTAAATTTTTTCGGTTATATTAATTTGTTAATACTGTAATAACATACAAATTTTACTTTAGCGCAAATCAGTAAAAGTTATGCTTTTCAATATAAGCGGTAGATTGTTCGAGCACTAATATACAATTAAAGAGAAAATCGACTTTGAGTCTAAAACTAAGAAAGTGCAGTTGTGTAAATTTTTTCGGTTTTATTAATTTGTTAATACTGTAATAACATGAACATTTTACTTTTACGCAAATCAGTAAAAGTTATGTTATTCAGTATAAGCGGTAGATAGTTCGAGCACTAATATACAATTAAAGAGAAAATCGACTATGAGTCTAAAACTAAGTGCAATTTTGTAAATTTTTTCGGTTATATTAATTTTATAATACTGTAATACCATGAAAATTTTACTTTAACGCAAATCAGTAAAAGTTATGTTTTCACTAATATACAATTAAGAGAAAATCGACTTTGAGTCTAAAACTAAGAAAGTGCAGTTGTGTATATTTTTTCGGTTATATTAATTTGTTAATACTGTAATAACATGAACATTTTACTTTAACGCAAATCAGTAAAAGTTATGTTTTCACTAATATACAATTAAAAGAAAATCGACTTTGAGTCTAAAACTAAGAAAGTGCAGTTGTGTAAATTTTTTCGGTTATATTAATTTGTTAATACTGTAATAACATGAACATTTTACTTTAACGCAAATCAGTAAAAGTTATGTTTTCACTAATATACAATTAAGAGAAAATCGACTTTGAGTCTAAAACTAAGAAAGTGCAGTTGTGTAAATTTTTTCGGTTATATTCATTTGTTAATACTGTAATAACATTAAAATTTTCCTTTAACGCAAAACAGTATAAGTGATGTTTTTCAGTATAAGCGGTAGATTGTTCGAGCACTAATATACAATTAAAGAGAAAATCGACTTTGAGTCTAAAACTAAGAAAGTGCAGTTGTGTAAATTTTTTCGGTTTTATTAATTTGTTAATACTGTAATAACATGAACATTTTACTTTAACGCAAATCAGTAAAAGTTATGTTTTCACTAATATACAATTAAGAGAAAATCGACTTTGAGTCTAAAACTAAGAAAGTGCAGTTGTGTAAATTTTTTCGGTTATATTAATTTGTTAATACTGTAATAACATTAAAATTTTCCTTTAACGCAAAACAGTATAAGTGATATTTTCACTAATATACAATTAAAGAGAAAATCGACTTTGAGTCTAAAACTAAGAAAGTGCAGTTGTGTAAATTTTTTCGGTTATATTAATTTGTTAATACTGTAATAACATTAAAATTTTACTTTAACGCAAAACAGTATAAGTGATGTTTTTCAGTATAAGCGGTAGATTGTTCGAGCACTAATATACAATTAAAGAGAAAATCGACTTTGAGTCTAAAACTAAAATTTTGTAAATTTTTTCGGTTATATTAATTTGTTAATACTGTAATAACATTAAAATTTTACTTTAACGCAAAACAGTATAAGTGATGTTTTTCAGTATAAGCGGTAAATAGTTCGTGCACTAATATACAATTAAAGAGAAAATCGACTTTGAGTCTAAAACTAAAATTTTGTAAATTTTTTCGGTTATATTAATTTGTTAATACTGTAATAACATTAAAATTTTACTTTAACGCAAATCAGTAAAAGTGATGTTTTTCAGTATAAGCGGTAGATTGTTTGAGCACTAATATACAATTAAAGAGAAAATCGACTTTGAGTCTAAAACTAAGAAATTGCAAATTTTAATTTTTTCGGTTATAGTAATTTGTTAATACTGTAATAACATTAAAATTTTACTTTAACGCAAATCAGTAAAAGTGATGTTTTTCAGTATAAGCGCTAGACTGTTTAAGCACTAATATACAATTAAAGAGAAAATCGACTTTGAGTCTAAAACTAAGAAAGTGCAAATTTTAATTATTTCGGTTATATTAATTTGTTAATACTGTAATAGCATGAACATTTTACTTTTACGCAAATCAGTAAAAGTGTTGTTTTTCAGTATAAGCGGTAGATTGTTCGAGCACTAATATACAATTAAAGAGAAAATCGACTTTGAGTCTAAAACTAAGAAATTGCAAATTTTAATTTTTTCGGTTATATTAATTTGTTAATACTGTAATAACATTAAAATTTTACTTTAACGCAAATCAGTAAAAGTGATGTTTTTCAGTATAAGCGCTAGACTGTTTAAGCACTAATATACAATTAAAGAGAAAATCGACTTTGAGTCTAAAACTAAGAAATTGCAAAATTTAATTATTTCGGTTATAATAATTTGTTAATACTGTAATAGCATGAACATTTTACTTTTACGCAAATCAGTAAAAGTTATGTTTTCACTAATATACAATTAAGAGAAAATCGACTTTGAGTCTAAAACTAACAAAGTGCAATTTTCTAAATTTTTTCGGTTATATTAATTTGTTAATACTGTAATAGCATGAACATTTTACTTTTACGCAAATCAGTAAAAGTTATGCTTTTCAGTATAAGCGGTAGATTGTTCGAGCATTAATATACAATTATAAAAAAAATCGACTTTGAGTCTAGAACTAAGAAAGTGCAGTTGTGTAAATTTTTTCGGTTTTATTAATTTGTTAATACTGTAATAACATGAAAATTTTACTTTAACGCAAATCAGTAAAAGTTATGTTTTCACTAATATACAATTAAGAGAAAATCGACTTTGAGTCTAAAACTAAGAAAGTGCCGTTGTAAATTTTTTCGGTTATATTAATTTGTTAATACTGTAATAACATAAAAATTTTACTTTAGCGCAAATCGGTAAAAGTGATGTTTTTCAGTATAAGCGGTAGATTGTCCGAGCACTAATATACAATTAAAGAGAAAATCGACTTTGAGTCTAAAACTAAGAAAGTGCAGTTGTGTAAATTTTTTCGGTTTTATTAATTTGTTAATACTGTAATAACATGAAAACTTTATTTTAACGCAAATCAGTAAAAGTTATGTTTTCACTAATATACAATTAAGAGAAAATCGACTTTGAGTCTAAAACTAAGAAAGTGCCGTTGTAAATTTTTTCGGTTATATTAATTTGTTAATACTGTAATAACATAAAAATTTTACTTTAGCGCAAATCGGTAAAAGTGATGTTTTTCAGTATAAGCGGTAGATTGTCCGAGCACTAATATACAATTAAAGAGAAAATCGACTTTGAGTCTAAAACTAAGAAAGTGCAGTTGTGTAAATTTTTTCGGTTATATTAATTTGTTAATACTGTAATAACATTAAAATTTTCCTTTAACGCAAAACAGTATAAGTAATGTTTTTCAGTATAAGCGGTAGATTGTTCGAGCACTAATTTACAATTAAAGAGAAAATCGACTTTGAGTTCAAAACTAAGAAAGTGCAGTTGTGTAAATTTTTTCGGTTTTATTAATTTGTTAATACTGTAATAACATAAAAATTTTACTTTAGCGCAAATCGGTAAAAGTGATGTTTTTCAGTATAAGCGGTAGATTGTCCGAGCACTAATATACAATTAAAGAGAAAATCGACTTTGAGTCTAAAACTAAGAAAGTGCAGTTGTGTAAATTTTTTCGGTTATATTAATTTGTTAATACTGTAATAACATTAAAATTTTACTTTAACGCAAAACAGTATAAGTGATGTTTTTCAGTATAAGCGGTAGATTGTTCGAGCACTAATATACAATTAAAGAGAAAATCGACTTTGAGTCTAAAACTAAGAAAGTGCAGTTGTGTAAATTTTTTCGGTTTTATTAATTTGTTAATACTGTAATAACATGAAAATTTTACTTTAACGCAAATCAGTAAAAGTTATGTTTTCACTAATATACAATTAAGAGAAAATCGACTTTGAGTCTAAAACTAAGAAAGTGCCGTTGTAAATTTTTTCGGTTATATTAATTTGTTAATACTATAATAACAAAAAAATTTTACTTTAGCGCAAATCGGTAAAAGTGATGTTTTTCAGTATAAGCGGTAGATTGTCCGAGCACTAATATACAATTAAAGAGAAAATCGACTTTGAGTCTAAAACTAAGAAAGTGCAGTTGTGTAAATTTTTTCGGTTATATTAATTTGTTAATACTGTAATAACATTAAAACTTTCCTTTAACGCAAAACAGTATAAGTAATGTTTTTCAGTATAAGCGGTAGATTGTTCGAGCACTAATTTACAATTAAAGAGAAAATCGACTTTGAGTTCAAAACTAAGAAAGTGCAGTTGTGTAAATTTTTTCGGTTTTATTAATTTGTTAATACTGTAATAACATGAAAATTTTACTTTAACGCAAATCAGTAAAAGTTATGTTTTCACTAATATACAATTAAGAGAAAATCGACTTTGAGTCTAAAACTAAGAAAGTGCAGTTGTAAATTTTTTCGGTTATATTAATTTGTTAATACTGTAATAACATACAAATTTTACTTTAGCGCAAATCAGTAAAAGTTATGCTTTTCAATATAAGCGGTAGATTGTTCGAGCACTAATATACAATTAAAGAGAAAATCGACTTTGAGTCTAAAACTAAGAAAGTGCAGTTGTGTAAATTTTTTCGGTTTTATTAATTTGTTAATACTGTAATAACATGAACATTTTACTTTTACGCAAATCAGTAAAAGTTATGTTTTTCAGTATAAGCGGAAGATAGTTCGAGCACTAATATACAATTAAAGAGAAAATCGACTATGAGTCTAAAACTAAGTGCAATTTTGTAAATTTTTTCGGTTATATTAATTTTATAATACTGTAATACCATGAAAATTTTACTTTAACGCAAATCAGTAAAAGTTATGTTTTCACTAATATACAATTAAGAGAAAATCGACTTTGAGTCTAAAACTAAGAAAGTGCAGTTGTGTAAATTTTTTCGGTTATATTAATTTGTTAATACTGTAATAACATGAACATTTTACTTTAACGCAAATCAGTAAAAGTTATGTTTTCACTAATATACAATTAAGAGAAAATCGACTTTGAGTCTAAAACTAAGAAAGTGCAGTTGTGTAAATTTTTTCGGTTATATTAATTTGTTAATACTGTAATAACATGAACATTTTACTTTAACGCAAATCAGTAAAAGTTATGTTTTCACTAATATACAATTAAGAGAAAATCGACTTTGAGTCTAAAACTAAGAAAGTGCAGTTGTGTAAATTTTTTCGGTTATATTCATTTGTTAATACTGTAATAACATTAAAATTTTCCTTTAACGCAAAACAGTATAAGTGATGTTTTTCAGTATAAGCGGTAGATTGTTCGAGCACTAATATACAATTAAAGAGAAAATCGACTTTGAGTCTAAAACTAAGAAAGTGCAGTTGTGTAAATTTTTTCGGTTTTATTAATTTGTTAATACTGTAATAACATGAACATTTTACTTTAACGCAAATCAGTAAAAGTTATGTTTTCACTAATATACAATTAAGAGAAAATCGACTTTGAGTCTAAAACTAAGAAAGTGCAGTTGTGTAAATTTTTTCGGTTATATTAATTTGTTAATACTGTAATAACATTAAAATTTTCCTTTAACGCAAAACAGTATAAGTGATATTTTCACTAATATACAATTAAAGAGAAAATCGACTTTGAGTCTAAAACTAAGAAAGTGCAGTTGTGTAAATTTTTTCGGTTATATTAATTTGTTAATACTGTAATAACATTAAAATTTTACTTTAACGCAAAACAGTATAAGTGATGTTTTTTAGTATAAGCGGTAGATTGTTCGAGCACTAATATACAATTAAAGAGAAAATCGACTTTGAGTCTAAAACTAAAATTTTGTAAATTTTTTCGGTTATATTAATTTGTTAATACTGTAATAGCATTAAAATTTTACTTTAACGCAAAACAGTATAAGTGATGTTTTTCAGTATAAGCGGTAAATAGTTCGTGCACTAATATACAATTAAAGAGAAAATCGACTTTGAGTCTAAAACTAAAATTTTGTAAATTTTTTCGGTTATATTAATTTGTTAATACTGTAATAACATTAAAATTTTACTTTAACGCAAATCAGTAAAAGTGATGTTTTTCAGTATAAGCGGTAGATTGTTTGAGCATTAATATACAATTAAAGAGAAAATCGACTTTGAGTCTAAAACTAAGAAAGTGCAAATTTTAATTATTTCGGTTATATTAATTTGTTAATACTGTAATAGCATGAACATTTTACTTTTACGCAAATCAGTAAAAGTGTTGTTTTTCAGTATAAGCGGTAGATTGTTCGAGCACTAATATACAATTAAAGAGAAAATCGACTTTGAGTCTAAAACTAAGAAATTGCAAATTTTAATTTTTTCGGTTATATTAATTTGTTAATACTGTAATAACATTAAAATTTTACTTTAACGCAAAACAGTATAAGTGATGTTTTTCAGTATAAGCGGTAAATAGTTCGTGCACTAATATACAATTAAAGAGAAAATCGACTTTGAGTCTAAAACTAAAATTTTGTAAATTTTTTCGGTTATATTAATTTGTTAATACTGTAATAACATTAAAATTTTACTTTAACGCAAATCAGTAAAAGTGATGTTTTTCAGTATAAGCGCTAGATTGTTTAAGCACTAATATACAATTAAAGAGAAAATCGACTTTGAGTCTAAAACTAAGAAATTGCAAAATTTAATTATTTCGGTTATAATAATTTGTTACTACTGTAATAGCATGAACATTTTACTTTTACGCAAATCAGTAAAAGTTATGTTTTCACTAATATACAATTAAGAGAAAATCGACTTTGAGTCTAAAACTAACCAAGTGCAATTTTCTAAATTTTTTCGGTTATATTAATTTGTTAATACTGTAATAGCATGAACATTTTACTTTTACGCAAATCAGTAAAAGTTATGCTTTTCAGTATAAGCGGTAGATTGTTCGAGCATTAATATACAATTATAAAAAAAATCGACTTTGAGTCTAGAACTAAGAAAGTGCAATTTTTTTAATTTTTTGGTTATATTAATTTGTTAATACTGTAATAACATGAAAATTTTTCTTTAACGCAAATCAGTAAAAGTTATATTTTCACTAATATACAATTAAGAGAAAATCGATTTTGAGTCTAAAACTGAGAAAGTGCAGTTGTGTAAATTTTTTTGGTTTTATTAATTTGTTAATACTGTAATAACATGAAAATTTTCCTTTAACGCAAATCAGTAAAAGTTATGTTTTCACTAATATACAATTAAGAGAAAATCGACTTTGAGTCTAGAACTAAGAAAGTGCAAATTTTAATTATTTCGGTTATAATAATTTGTTAATACTGTAATAGCATGAACATTTTACTTTTACGCAAATCAGTAAAAGTTATGTTTTCACTAATAAACAATTAAGAGAAAATCGACTTTGAGTCTAAAACTAAGAAAGTGCAGTTGTGTAAATTTTTTCGGTTATATTAATTTGTTAATACTGTAATAACATTAAAATTTTACTTTAACGCAAAACAGTATAAGTGATGTTTTTCAGTATAAGCGGTAGATTGTTCGAGCACTAATATACAATTAAAGAGAAAATCGACTTTGAGTCTAAAACTAAGAAAGTGCAGTTGTGTAAATTTTTTCGGTTTTATTAATTTGTTAATACTGTAATAACATGAAAATTTTACTTTAACGCAAATCAGTAAAAGTTATGTTTTCACTAATATACAATTAAGAGAAAATCGACTTTGAGTCTAAAACTAAGAAAGTGCCGTTGTAAATTTTTTCGGTTATATTAATTTGTTAATACTGTAATAACATAAAAATTTTACTTTAGCGCAAATCGGTAAAAGTGATGTTTTTCAGTATAAGCGGTAGATTGTCCGAGCACTAATATACAATTAAAGAGAAAATCGACTTTGAGTCTAAAACTAAGAAAGTGCAGTTGTGTAAATTTTTTCGGTTATATTAATTTGTTAATACTGTAATAACATTAAAATTTTCCTTTAACGCAAAACAGTATAAGTAATGTTTTTCAGTATAAGCGGTAGATTGTTCGAGCACTAATTTACAATTAAAGAGAAAATCGACTTTGAGTTCAAAACTAAGAAAGTGCAGTTGTGTAAATTTTTTCGGTTTTATTAATTTGTTAATACTGTAATAACATGAAAATTTTACTTTAACGCAAATCAGTAAAATTTATGTTTTCACTAATATACAATTAAGAGAAAATCGACTTTGAGTCTAAAACTAAGAAAGTGCAGTTGTAAATTTTTTCGGTTATATTAATTTGTTAATACTGTAATAACATACAAATTTTACTTTAGCGCAAATCAGTAAAAGTTATGCTTTTCAATATAAGCGGTAGATTGTTCGAGCACTAATATACAATTAAAGAGAAAATCGACTTTGAGTCTAAAACTAAGAAAGTGCAGTTGTGTAAATTTTTTCGGTTTTATTAATTTGTTAATACTGTAATAACATGAACATTTTACTTTTACGCAAATCAGTAAAAGTTATGTTTTTCAGTATAAGCGGTAGATAGTTCGAGCACTAATATACAATTAAAGAGAAAATCGACTATGAGTCTAAAACTAAGTGCAATTTTGTAAATTTTTTCGGTTATATTAATTTTATAATACTGTAATACCATGAAAATTTTACTTTAACGCAAATCAGTAAAAGTTATGTTTTCACTAATATACAATTAAGAGAAAATCGACTTTGAGTCTAAAACTAAGAAAGTGCAGTTGTGTAAATTTTTTCGGTTATATACATTTGTTAATACTGTAATAACATTAAAAATTTCCTTTAACGCAAAACAGTATAAGTGATGTTTTTCAGTATAAGCGGTAGATTGTTCGAGCACTAATATACAATTAAAGAGAAAATCGACTTTGAGTCTAAAACTAAGAAATTGCAGTTGTGTAAATTTTTTCGGTTTTATTAATTTGTTAACACTGTAATAACATGAACATTTTACTTTAACGCAAATCAGTAAAAGTTATGTTTTCACTAATATACAATTAAGAGAAAATCGACTTTGAGTCTAAAACTAAGAAAGTGCAGTTGTGTAAATTTTTTCGGTTATATTCATTTGTTAATACTGTAATAACATTAAAATTTTCCTTTAACGCAAACAGTATAAGTGATGTTTTTCAGTATAAGCGGTAGATTGTTCGAGCACTAATATACAATTAAAGAGAAAATCGACTTTGAGTCTAAAACTAAGAAAGTGCAGTTGTGTAAATTTTTTCGGTTTTATTAATTTGTTAATACTGTAATAACATAAAAATTTTACTTCAGCGCAAATCAGTAAAAGTTATGCTTTTCAGTATAAGCGGTAGATTGTTCGAGCACTAATATACAATTAAAGAGAAAATCGACTTTGAGTCTAAAACTAAGAAATTGCAATTTTTTTAATTTTTTGGTTATATTAATTTGTTAATACTGTAATAACATGAAAATTTTTCTTTAACGCAAATCAGTAAAAGTTATATTTTCACTAATATACAATTAAGAGAAAATCGATTTTGAGTCTAAAACTGAGAAAGTGCAGTTGTGTAAATTTTTTCGGTTTTATTAATTTGTTAATACTGTAATAACATGAAAATTTTCCTTTAACGCAAATCAGTAAAAGTTATGTTTTCACTAATATACAATTAAGAGAAAATCGACTTTGAGTCTAGAACTAAGAAAGTGCAAATTTTAATTATTTCGGTTATAATAATTTGTTAATACTGTAATAGCATGAACATTTTACTTTTACGCAAATCAGTAAAAGTTATGTTTTCACTAATAAACAATTAAGAGAAAATCGACTTTGAGTCTAAAACTAAGAAAGTGCAGTTGTGTAAATTTTTTCGGTTATATTAATTTGTTAATACTGTAATAACATTAAAATTTTACTTTAACGCAAAACAGTATAAGTGATGTTTTTCAGTATAAGCGGTAGATTGTTCGAGCACTAATATACAATTAAAGAGAAAATCGACTTTGAGTCTAAAACTAAGAAAGTGCAGTTGTGTAAATTTTTTCGGTTTTATTAATTTGCTAATACTGTAATAACATTAACGCAAATCAGTAAAAGTTATGTTTTCACTAATATACAATTAAGAGAAAATCGACTTTGAGTCTAAAACTAAGAACGTGCCGTTGTAAATTTTTTCGGTTATATTAATTTGTTAATACTGTAATAACATAAAAATTTTACTTTAGCGCAAATCGGTAAAAGTGATGTTTTTCAGTATAAGCGGTAGATTGTCCGAGCACTAATATACAATTAAAGAGAAAATCGACTTTGAGTCTAAAACTAAGAAAGTGCAGTTGTGTAAATTTTTTCGGTTATATTAATTTGTTAATACTGTAATAACATTAAAATTTTCCTTTAACGCAAAACAGTATAAGTAATGTTTTTCAGTATAAGCGGTAGATTGTTCGAGCACTAATTTACAATTAAAGAGAAAATCGACTTTGAGTTCAAAACTAAGAAAGTGCAGTTGTGTAAATTTTTTCGGTTTTATTAATTTGTTAATACTGTAATAACATGAAAATTTTACTTTAACGCAAATCAGTAAAAGTTATGTTTTCACTAATATACAATTAAGAGAAAATCGACTTTGAGTCTAAAACTAAGAAAGTGCCGTTGTAAATTTTTTCGGTTATATTAATTTGTTAATACTGTAATAACATAAAAATTTTACTTTAGCGCAAATCGGTAAAAGTGATGTTTTTCAGTATAAGCGGTAGATTGTCCGAGCACTAATATACAATTAAAGAGAAAATCGACTTTGAGTTTAAAACTAAGAAAGTGCAGTTGTGTCAATTTTTTCGGTTATATTAATTTGTTAATACTGTAATAACATTAAAAGTTTCCTTTAACGCAAAACAGTATAAGTAATGTTTTTCAGTATAAGCGGTAGATTGTTCGAGCACTAATTTACAATTAAAGAGAAAATCGACTTTGAGTTCAAAACTAAGAAAGTGCAGTTGTGTAAATTTTTTCGGTTTTATTAATTTGTTAATACTGTAATAACATACAAATTTTACTTTAGCGCAAATCAGTAAAAGTTATGCTTTTCAATATAAGCGGTAGATTGTTCGAGCACTTATATACAATTAAAGAGAAAATCGACTTTGAGTCTAAAACTAAGAAAGTGCAGTTGTGTAAATTTTTTCGGTTTTATTAATTTGTTAATACTGTAATAACATGAACATTTTACTTTTACGCAAATCAGTAAAAGTTATGTTTTTCAGTATAAGCGGTAGATAGTTCGAGCACTAATATACAATTAAAGAGAAAATCGACTATGAGTCTAAAACTAAGTGCAATTTTGTAAATTTTTTCGGTTATATTAATTTTATAATACTGTAATACCATGAAAATTTTACTTTAACGCAAATCAGTAAAAGTTATGTTTTCACTAATATACAATTAAGAGAAAATCGACTTTGAGTCTAAAACTAAGAAAGTGCAGTTGTGTAAATTTTTTCGGTTATACTAATTTGTTAATACTGTAATAACATTAAAATTTTCCTTTAACGCAAAACAGTATAAGTGATGTTTTTCAGTATAAGCGGTAGATTGTTCGAGCACTAATATACAATTAAAGAGAAAATCGACTTTGAGTCTAAAACTAAGAAAGTGCAGTTGTGTAAATTTTTTCGGTTATATTAATTTGTTAATACTGTAATAACATTAAAATTTTCCTTTAACGCAAAACAGTATAAGTGATGTTTTTTAGTATAAGCGGTAGATTGTTCGAGCACTAATAAACAATTAAGAGAAAATCGACTTTGAGTCTAAAACTAAGAAAGTGCAGTTGTGTAAATTTTTTCGGTTATATTAATTTGTTAATACTGTAATAACATTAAAATTTTACTTTAACGCAAAACAGTATAAGTGATGTTTTTTAGTATAAGCGGTAGATTGTTCGAGCACTAATATACAATTAAAGAGAAAATCGACTTTGAGTCTAAAACTAAGAAATTGCAAATTTTAATTATTTCGGTTATAATAATTTGTTAATACTGTAATAGCATGAACATTTTACTTTTACGCAAATCAGTAAAAGTTATGTTTTCACTAATATACAGTTAAGAGAAAATCGACTTTGAGTCTAAAACTAAGAAAGTGCCGTTGTAAATTTTTTCGGTTATATTAATTTGTTAATACTGTAATAACATAAAAATTTTACTTTAGCGCAAATCGGTAAAAGTGATGTTTTTCAGTATAAGCGGTAGATTGTCCGAGCACTAATATACAATTAAAGAGAAAATCGACTTTGAGTCTAAAACGAAGAAAGTGCAGTTGTGTAAATTTTTTCGGTTATATTAATTTGTTAATACTGTAATAACATTAAAATTTTCCTTTAACGCAAAACAGTATAAGTGATGTTTTTTAGTATAAGCGGTAGATTGTTCGAGCACTAATAAACAATTAAGAGAAAATCGACTTTGAGTCTAAAACTAAGAAAGTGCAGTTGTGTAAATTTTTTCGGTTATATTAATTTGTTAATACTGTAATAACATTAAAATTTTACTTTAACGCAAAACAGTATAAGTGATGTTTTTCAGTATAAGCGGTAGATTGTTCGAGCACTAATATACAATTAAAGAGAAAATCGACCTTGAGTCTAAAACTAAGAAAGTGCAGTTGTGTAAATTTTTTCGGTTTTATTAATTTGTTAATACTGTAATAACATGAACATTTTACTTTTACGCAAATCAGTAAAAGTTATGTTTTTCAGTATAAGCGGTAGATAGTTCGAGCACTAATATACAATTAAAGAGAAAATCGACTTTGAGTCTAAAACTAAGAAAGTGCAGTTGTGTAAATTTTTTCGGTTTTATTAATTTGTTAATACTGTAATAACATGAAAATTTTACTTTAACGCAAATCAGTAAAAGTTATGTTTTCACTAATATACAATTAAGAGAAAATCGACTTTGAGTCTAAAACTAAGAAAGTGCCGTTGTAAATTTTTTCGGTTATATTAATTTGTTAATACTGTAATAACATAAAAATTTTACTTTAGCGCAAATCGGTAAAAGTGATGTTTTTCAGTATAAGCGGTAGATTGTTCGAGCACTAATATACAATTAAAGAGAAAATCGACTTTGAGTCTAAAACTAAGAAAGTGCAGTTGTGTAAATTTTTTCGGTTATATTAATTTGTTAATACTGTAATAACATTAAAATTTTCCGTTAACGTAAAACAGTATAAGTGATGTTTTTCAGTATAAGCGGTAGATTGTTCGAGCACTAATATACAACTAAAGAGAAAATCGACTTTGAGTCTAAAACTAAGAAAGTGCAGTTGTGTAAATTTTTTCGGTTTTATTAATTTGTTAATACTGTAATAACATGAAAATTTTACTTTAACGCAAATCAGTAAAAGTTATGTTTTCACTAATATACAATTAAGAGAAAATCGAATTTGAGTCTAAAACTAAGAAAGTGCCGTTGTAAATTTTTTCGGTTATATTAATTTGTTAATACTGTAATAACATAAAAATTTTACTTTAGCGCAAATCGGTAAAAGTGATGTTTTTCAGTATAAGCGGTAGATTGTCCGAGCACTAATATACAATTAAAGAGAAAATCGACTTTGAGTCTAAAACTAAGAAAGTGCAGTTGTGTAAATTTTTTCGGTTTTATTAATTTGTTAATACTGTAATAACATAAAAATTTTACTTCAGCGCAAATCAGTAAAAGTTATGCTTTTCAGTATAAGCGGTAGATTGTTCGAGCACTAATATACAATTAAAGAGAAAATCGACTTTGAGTCTAAAACTAAGAAATTGCAAATTTTACTTATTTCGGTTATAATAATTTGTTAATACTGTAATAGCATGAACATTTTACTTTTACACAAATCAGTAAAAGTTATGTTTTCACTAATATACAATTAAGAGAAAATCGACTTTGAGTCTAAAACTAAGAATGTGCCGTTGTAAATTTTTTCGGTTATATTAATTTGTTAATACTGTAATAACATAAAAGTTTTACTTTAGCGCAAATCGGTAAAAGTGATGTTTTTCAGTATAAGCGGTAGATTGTCCGAGCACTAATATACAATTAAAGAGAAAATCGACTTTGAGTCTAAAACTAAGAAAGTGCAGTTGTGTAAATTTTTTCGGTTATATTAATTTGTTAATACTGTAATAACATTAAAATTTTCCTTTAACGCAAAACAGTATAAGTGATGTTTTTCAGTATAAGCGGTAGATTGTTCGAGCACTAATATACAATTAAAGAGAAAATCGACTTTGAGTTCAAAACTAAGAAAGTGCAGTTGTGTAAATTTTTTCGGTTTTATTAATTTGTTAATACTGTAATAACATGAAAATTTTACTTTAACGCAAATCAGTAAAAGTTATGTTTTCACTAATATACAATTAAGAGAAAATCGACTTTGAGTCTAAAACTAAGAAAGTGCAGTTGTAAATTTTTTCGGTTATATTAATTTGTTAATACTGTAATAACATACAAATTTTACTTTAGCGCAAATCAGTAAAAGTTATGCTTTTCAATATAAGCGGTAGATTGTTCGAGCACTAATATACAATTAAAGAGAAAATCGACTTTGAGTCTAAAACTAAGAAAGCGCAGTTGTGTAAATTATTTCGGTTATAATAATTTGTTAATACTGTAATAACATGAACATTTTACTTTTACGCAAATCAGTAAAAGTTATGTTTTTCAGTATAAGCGGTAGATTGTTCGAGCACTAATATACAATTAAAGAGAAAATCGACTATGAGTCTAAAACTAAGAAAGTGCAGTTGTGTAAATTTTTTCGGTTATATTAATTTGTTAATACTGTAATAACATTAAAATTTTCCGTTAACGTAAAACAGTATAAGTGATGTTTTTCAGTATAAGCGGTAGATTGTTCGAGCACTAATATACAACTAAAGAGAAAATCGACTTTGAGTCTAAAACTAAGAAAGTGCAGTTGTGTAAATTTTTTCGGTTTTATTAATTTGTTAATACTGTAATAACATGAAAATTTTACTTTAACGCAAATCAGTAAAAGTTATGTTTTCACTAATATACAATTAAGAGAAAATCGAATTTGAGTCTAAAACTAAGAAAGTGCCGTTGTAAATTTTTTCGGTTATATTAATTTGTTAATACTGTAATAACATAAAAATTTTACTTTAGCGCAAATCGGTAAAAGTGATGTTTTTCAGTATAAGCGGTAGATTGTCCGAGCACTAATATACAATTAAAGAGAAAATCGACTTTGAGTCTAAAACTAAGAAAGTGCAGTTGTGTAAATTTTTTCGGTTTTATTAATTTGTTAATACTGTAATAACATAAAAATTTTACTTCAGCGCAAATCAGTAAAAGTTATGCTTTTCAATATAAGCGGTAGATTGTTCTTTTCACTAATATACAATTAAGAGAAAATCGACTTTGAGTCTAAAACTAAGAAAGTGCAGTTGTAAATTTTTTCGGTTATATTAATTTGTTAATACTGTAATAACATTAAAATTTTACTTCAGCGCAAATCAGTAAAAGTTATGCTTTTCAGTATAAGCAGTAGATTGTTCGAGCACTAATATACAATTAAAGAGAAAATCGACTTTGAGTCTAAAACTAAGAAATTGCAAATTTTACTTATTTCGGTTATAATAATTTGTTAATACTGTAATAGCATGAACATTTTACTTTTACACAAATCAGTAAAAGTTATGTTTTCACTAATATACAATTAAGAGAAAATCGACTTTGAGTCTAAAACTAAGAATGTGCCGTTGTAAATTTTTTCGGTTATATTAATTTGTTAATACTGTAATAACATAAAAATTTTACTTTAGCGCAAATCGGTAAAAGTGATGTTTTTCAGTATAAGCGGTAGATTGTCCGAGCACTAATATACAATTAAAGAGAAAATCGACTTTGAGTCTAAAACTAAGAAAGTGCAGTTGTGTAAATTTTTTCGGTTATATTAATTTGTTAATACTGTAATAACATTAAAATTTTCCTTTAACGCAAAACAGTATAAGTGATGTTTTTCAGTATAAGCGGTAGATTGTCCGAGCACTAATATACAATTAAAGAGAAAATCGACTTTGAGTCTAAAACTAAGAATGTGCCGTTGTAAATTTTTTCGGTTATATTAATTTGTTAATACTGTAATAACATAAAAATTTTACTTTAGCGCAAATCGGTAAAAGTGATGTTTTTCAGTATAAGCGGTAGATTGTTCGAGCACTAATATACAATTAAAGAGAAAATCGACTTTGAGTCTAAAACTAAGAAAGTGCAGTTGTGTAAATTTTTTCGGTTTTATTAATTTGTTAATACTGTAATAACATGAACATTTTACTTTTACGCAAATCAGTAAAAGTTATGTTTTTCAGTATAAGCGGTAGATTGTTCGAGCACTAATATACAATTAAAGAGAAAATCGACTATGAGTCTAAAACTAAGAAAGTGCAGTTGTGTAAATTTTTTCGGTTTTATTAATTTGTTAATACTGTAATAACATGAACATTTTACTTTAACGCAAATCAGTAAAAGTTATGTTTTCACTAATATACAATTAAGAGAAAATCGACTTTGAGTCTAAAACTAAGAAAGTGCAGTTGTGTAAATTTTTTCGGTTATATTAATTTGTTAATACTGTAATAACATTAAAATTTTACTTCAGCGCAAATCAGTAAAAGTTATGCTTTTCAGTATAAGCAGTAGATTGTTCGAGCACTAATATACAATTAAAGAGAAAATCGACTTTGAGTCTAAAACGAAGAAATTGCAAATTTTAATTATTTCGGTTATAATAATTTGTTAATACTTTAATAGCATGAACATTTTACTTTTACGCAAATCAGTAAAAGTTATGTTTTCACTAATATACAATTAAGAGAAAATCGACTTTGAGTCTAAAACTAAGAAAGTGCAGTTGTGTAAATTTTTTCGGTTATATTAATTTGTTAATACTGTAATAACATTAAAATTTTCCTTTAACGCAAAACAGTATAAGTGATGTTTTTCAGTATAAGCGGTAGATTGTTCGAGCACTAATATACAATTAAAGAGAAAATCGACTTTGAGTCTAAAACTAAGAAAGTGCAGTTGTGTAAATTTTTTCGGTTTTATTAATTTGTTAATACTGTAATAACATGAACATTTTACTTTAACGCAAATCAGTAAAAGTTATGTTTTCACTAATATACAATTAAGAGAAAATCGACTTTGAGTCTAAAACTAAGAAAGTGCAGTTGTGTAAATTTTTTCGGTTATATTAATTTGTTAATACTGTAATAACATTAAAATTTTCCTTTAACGCAAAACAGTATAAGTGATGTTTTTCAGTATAAGCGGTAGATTGTTCGAGCACTAATATACAATTAAAGAGAAAATCGACTTTGAGTCTAAAGCTAAGAAAGTGCAGTTGTGTAAATTTTTTCGGTTTTATTAATTTGTTAATACTGTAATAACATAAAAATTTTACTTCAGCGCAAATCAGTAAAAGTTATGCTTTTCAGTATAAGCAGTAGATTGTTCGAGCACTAATATACAATTAAAGAGTAAATCGACTTTGAGTCTAAAACGAAGAAATTGCAAATTTTAATTATTTCGGTTATAATAATTTGTTAATACTTTAATAGCATGAACATTTTACTTTTACGCAAATCAGTAAAAGTTATGTTTTCACTAATATACAATTAAGAGAAAATCGACTTTGAGTCTAAAACTAAGAAAGTGCAGTTGTGTAAATTTTTTCGGTTATATTAATTTGTTAATACTGTAATAACATTAAAATTTTCCTTTAACGCTAAACAGTATAAGTGATGTTTTTCAGTATAAGCGGTAGATTGTTCGAGCACTAATATACAATTAAAGAGAAAATCGACTTTGAGTCTAAAACTAAGAAAGTGCAGTTGTGTAAATTTTTTCGGTTTTATTAATTTGTTAATACTGTAATAACATGAAAATTTTACTTTAACGCAAATTAGTAAAAGTTATGTTTTCACTAATATACAATTACGAGAAAATCGACTTTGAGTCTAAAACTAAGAAAGTGCCGTTGTAAATTTTTTCGGTTATATTAATTTGTTAATACTGTAATAACATAAAAATTTTACTTTAGCGCAAATCGGTAAAAGTGATGTTTTTCAGTATAAGCGGTAGATTGTCCGAGCACTAATATACAATTAAAGAGAAAATCGACTTTGAGTCTAAAACTAAGAAAGTGCAGTTGTGTAAATTTTTTCGGTTATATTAATTTGTTAATACTGTAATAACATTAAAATTTTCCTTTAACGCAAAACAGTATAAGTGATGTTTTTTAGTATAAGCGGTAGATTGTTCGAGCACTAATAAACAATTAAGAGAAAATCGACTTTGAGTCTAAAACTAAGAAAGTGCAGTTGTGTAAATTTTTTCGGTTATATTAATTTGTTAATACTGTAATAACATTAAAATTTTACTTTAACGCAAAACAGTATAAGTGATGTTTTTCAGTATAAGCGGTAGATTGTTCGAGCACTAATATACAATTAAAGAGAAAATCGACTTTGAGTCTAAAACTAAGAAAGTGCAGTTGTGTAAATTTTTTCGGTTTTATTAATTTGTTAATACTGTAATAACATGAAAATTTTACTTTAACGCAAATCAGTAAAAGTTATGTTTTCACTAATATACAATTAAGAGAAAATCGACTTTGAGTCTAAAACTAAGAAAGTGCAGTTGTAAATTTTTTCGGTTATATTAATTTGTTAATACTGTAATAACATACAAATTTTACTTTAGCGCAAATCAGTAAAAGTTATGCTTTTCAATATAAGCGGTAGATTGTTCGAGCACTAATATACAATTAAGAGAAAATCGATTTTGAGTCTAAAACTGAGAAAGTGCAATTGTGTAAATTTTTTCGGTTATATTAATTTGTTAATACTGTAATAACATGAAAATTTTCCTTTAACGCAAATCAGTAAAAGTTATGTTTTCACTAATATACAATTAAGAGAAAATCGACTTTGAGTCTAGAACTAAGAAAGTGCAAATTTTAATTATTTCGGTTATAATAATTTGTTAATACTGTAATAGCATGAACATTTTACTTTTACGCAAATCAGTAAAAGTTATGTTTTCACTAATAAACAATTAAGAGAAAATCGACTTTGAGTCTAAAACTAAGAAAGTGCAGTTGTGTAAATTTTTTCGGTTTTATTAATTTGTTAATACTGTAATAACATGAAAATTTTCCTTTAACGCAAATCAGTAAAAGTTATGTTTTCACTAATATACAATTAAGAGAAAATCGACTTTGAGTCTAGAACTAAGAAAGTGCAAATTTTAATTATTTCGGTTATAATAATTTGTTAATACTGTAATAGCATGAACATTTTACTTTTACGCAAATCAGTAAAAGTTATGTTTTCACTAATAAACAATTAAGAGAAAATCGACTTTGAGTCTAAAACTAAGAAAGTGCAGTTGTGTAAATTTTTTCGGTTTTATTAATTTGTTAATACTGTAATAACATGAAAATTTTCCTTTAACGCAAATCAGTAAAAGTTATGTTTTCACTAATATACAATTAAGAGAAAATCGACTTTGAGTCTAGAACTAAGAAAGTGCAAATTTTAATTATTTCGGTTATAATAATTTGTTAATACTGTAATAGCATGAACATTTTACTTTTACGCAAATCAGTAAAAGTTATGTTTTCACTAATAAACAATTAAGAGAAAATCGACTTTGAGTCTAAAACTAAGAAAGTGCAGTTGTGTAAATTTTTTCGGTTATATTAATTTGTTAATACTGTAATAACATTAAAATTTTACTTTAACGCAAAACAGTATAAGTGATGTTTTTCAGTATAAGCGGTAGATTGTTCGAGCACTAATATACAATTAAAGAGAAAATCGACTTTGAGTCTAAAACTAAGAAAGTGCAGTTGTGTAAATTTTTTCGGTTTTATTAATTTGTTAATACTGTAATAACATTAAAATTTTCCTTTAACGCAAAACAGTATAAGTAATGTTTTTCAGTATAAGCGGTAGATTGTTCGAGCACTAATTTACAATTAAAGAGAAAATCGACTTTGAGTCTAAAACTAAGAAAGTGCAGTTGTGTAAATTTTTTCGGTTTTATTACTTTGTTAATACTGTAATAACATGAAAATTTTCCTTTAACGCAAATCAGTAAAAGTTATGTTTTCACTAATAAACAATTAAGAGAAAATCGACTTTGAGTCTAACACTAAGAAAGTGCAGTTGTGTAAATTTTTTCGGTTATATTAATTTGTTAATACTGTAATAACATAAAAATTTTACTTTAGCGCAAATCGGTAAAAGTGATGTTTTTCAGTATAAGCGGTAGATTGTCCGAGCACTAATATACAATTAAAGAGAAAATCGACTTTGAGTCTAAAACTAAGAAAGTGCAGTTGTGTAAATTTTTTCGGTTATATTAATTTGTTAATACTGTAATAACATTAAAATTTTCCTTTAACGCAAAACAGTATAAGTAATGTTTTTCAGTATAAGCGGTAGATTGTTCGAGCACTAATTTACAATTAAAGAGAAAATCGACTTTGAGTTCAAAACTAAGAAAGTGCAGTTGTGTAAATTTTTTCGGTTTTATTAATTTGTTAATACTGTAATAACATGAAAATTTTACTTTAACGCAAATCAGTAAAAGTTATGTTTTCACTAATATACAATTAAGAGAAAATCGACTTTGAGTCTAGAACTAAGAAAGTGCAAATTTTAATTATTTCGGTTATAATAATTTGTTAATACTGTAATAGCATGAACATTTTACTTTTACGCAAATCAGTAAAAGTTATGTTTTCACTAATAAACAATTAAGAGAAAATCGACTTTGAGTCTAAAACTAAGAAAGTGCAGTTGTGTAAATTTTTTCGGTTATATTAATTTGTTAATACTGTAATAACATTAAAATTTTACTTTAACGCAAAACAGTATAAGTGATGTTTTTCAGTATAAGCGGTAGATTGTTCGAGCACTAATATACAATTAAAGAGAAAATCGACTTTGAGTCTAAAACTAAGAAAGTGCAGTTGTGTAAATTTTTTCGGTTTTATTAATTTGTTAATACTGTAATAACATTAAAATTTTCCTTTAACGCAAAACAGTATAAGTAATGTTTTTCAGTATAAGCGGTAGATTGTTCGAGCACTAATTTACAATTAAAGAGAAAATCGACTTTGAGTCTAAAACTAAGAAAGTGCAGTTGTGTAAATTTTTTCGGTTTTATTACTTTGTTAATACTGTAATAACATGAAAATTTTCCTTTAACGCAAATCAGTAAAAGTTATGTTTTCACTAATAAACAATTAAGAGAAAATCGACTTTGAGTCTAACACTAAGAAAGTGCAGTTGTGTAAATTTTTTCGGTTATATTAATTTGTTAATACTGTAATAACATAAAAATTTTACTTTAGCGCAAATCGGTAAAAGTGATGTTTTTCAGTATAAGCGGTAGATTGTCCGAGCACTAATATACAATTAAAGAGAAAATCGACTTTGAGTCTAAAACTAAGAAAGTGCAGTTGTGTAAATTTTTTCGGTTATATTAATTTGTTAATACTGTAATAACATTAAAATTTTCCTTTAACGCAAAACAGTATAAGTAATGTTTTTCAGTATAAGCGGTAGATTGTTCGAGCACTAATTTACAATTAAAGAGAAAATCGACTTTGAGTTCAAAACTAAGAAAGTGCAGTTGTGTAAATTTTTTCGGTTTTATTAATTTGTTAATACTGTAATAACATGAAAATTTTACTTTAACGCAAATCAGTAAAAGTTATGTTTTCACTAATATACAATTAAGAGAAAATCGACTTTGAGTCTAAAACTAAGAAAGTGCAGTTGTAAATTTTTTCGGTTATATTAATTTGTTAATACTGTAATAACATACACATTTTACTTTAGCGCAAATCAGTAAAAGTTATGCTTTTCAATATAAGCGGTAGATTGTTCGAGCACTAATATACAATTAAAGAGAAAATCGCCTTTGAGTCTAAAACTAAGAAAGTGCAGTTGTGTAAATTTTTTCAGTTTTATTAATTTGTTAATACTGTAATAACATGAACATTTTCCTTTAACGCAAATCAGTAAAAGTTATGTTTTCACTAATATACAATTAAGAGAAAATCGACTTTGAGTCTAAAACTAAGAAAGTGCAGTTGTAAATTTTTTCGGTTATATTAATTTGTTAATACTGTAATAACATACACATTTTACTTTAGCGCAAATCAGTAAAAGTTATGTTTTTCAGTATAAGCGGTAGATAGTTCGAGCACTAATATACAATTAAAGAGAAAATCGACTATGAGTCTAAAACTAAGTGCGATTTTGTAAATTTTTTCGGTTATATTAATTTTATAATACTGTAATACCATGAAAATTTTACTTTAACGCAAATCAGTAAAAGTTATGTTTTCACTAATATACAATTAAGAGAAAATCGACTTTGAGTCTAAAACTAAGAAAGTGCAGTTGTGTAAATTTTTTCGGTTATATTAATTTGTTAATACTGTAATAACATTAAAATTTTCCTTTAACGCAAAACAGTATAAGTGATGTTTTTCAGTATAAGCGGTAGATTGTTCGAGCACTAATATACAATTAAAGAGAAAATCGACTTTGAGTCTAAAACTAAGAAAGTGCAGTTGTGTAAATTTTTTCGGTTTTATTAATTTGTTAATACTGTAATAACATGAACATTTTACTTTAACGCAAATCAGTAAAAGTTATGTTTTCACTAATATACAATTAAGAGAAAATCGACTTTGAGTCTAAAACTAAGAAAGTGCAGTTGTGTAAATTTTTTCGGTTATATTAATTTGTTAATACTGTAATAACATTAAAATTTTCCTTTAACGCAAACAGTATAAGTAATGATTTTCAGTATAAGCGGTAGATTGTTCGAGCACTAATATACAATTAAAGAGAAAATCGACTTTGAGTCTAAAACTAAGAAAGTGCAGTTGTGTAAATTTTTTCGGTTTTATTAATTTGTTAATACTGTAATAACATAAAAATTTTACTTCAGCGCAAATCAGTAAAAGTTATGTTTTCACTAATAAACAATTAAGAGAAAATCGACTTTGAGTCTTAAACTAAGAAAGTGCAGTTGTGTAAATTTTTTCGGTTATATTAATTTGTTAATACTGTAATAACATAAAAATTTTACTTTAGCGCAAATCGGTAAAAGTGATGTTTTTCAGTATAAGCGGTAGATTGTCCGAGCACTAATATACAATTAAAGAGAAAATCGACTTTGAGTCTAAAACTAAGAAAGTGCAGTTGTGTAAATTTTTTCGGTTATATTAATTTGTTAATACTGTAATAACATTAAAATTTTCCTTTAACGCAAAACAGTATAAGTTATGCTTTTCAGTATAAGCGGTAGATTGTTCGAGCACTAATATACAATTAAAGAGAAAATCGACTTTGAGTCTAAAACTAAGAAAGTGCAGTTGTGTAAATTTTTTCGGTTATATTAATTTGTTAATACTGTAATAACATGAAAATTTTCCTTTAACGCAAATCAGTAAAAGTTATGTTTTCACTAATAAACAATTAAGAGAAAATCGACTTTGAGTCTTAAACTAAGAAAGTGCAGTTGTGTAAATTTTTTCGGTTATATTAATTTGTTAATACTGTAATAACATAAAAATTTTACTTTAGCGCAAATCGGTAAAAGTGATGTTTTTCAGTATAAGCGGTAGATTGTCCGAGCACTAATATACAATTAAAGAGAAAATCGACTTTGAGTCTAAAACTAAGAAAGTGCAGTTGTGTAAATTTTTTCGGTTATATTAATTTGTTAATACTGTAATAACATTAAAATTTTCCTTTAACGCAAAACAGTATAAGTAATGTTTTTCAGTATAAGCGGTAGATTGTTCGAGCACTAATTTACAATTAAAGAGAAAATCGACTTTGAGTTCAAAACTAAGAAAGTGCAGTTGTGTAAATTTTTTCGGTTTTATTAATTTGTTAATACTGTAATAACATGAAAATTTTACTTTAACGCAAATCAGTAAAAGTTATGTTTTCACTAATATACAATTAAGAGAAAATCGACTTTGAGTCTAAAACTAAGAAAGTGCAGTTGTAAATTTTTTCGGTTATATTAATTTGTTAATACTGTAATAACATACACATTTTACTTTAGCGCAAATCAGTAAAAGTTATGCTTTTCAATATAAGCGGTAGATTGTTCGAGCACTAATATACAATTAAAGAGAAAATCGACTTTGAGTCTAAAACTAAGAAAGTGCAGTTGTGTAAATTTTTTCGGTTTTATTAATTTGTTAATACTGTAATAACATGAACATTTTACTTTTACGCAAATCAGTAAAAGTTATGTTTTTCAGTATAAGCGGTAGATAGTTCGAGCACTAATATACAATTAAAGAGAAAATCGACTATGAGTCTAAAACTAAGTGCAATTTTGTAAATTTTTTCGGTTATATTAATTTTATAATACTGTAATACCATGAAAATTTTACTTTAACGCAAATCAGTAAAAGTTATGTTTTCACTAATATACAATTAAGAGAAAATCGACTTTGAGTCTAAAACTAAGAAAGTGCAGTTGTGTAAATTTTTTCGGTTATATTAATTTGTTAATACTGTAATAACATTAAAATTTTCCTTTAACGCAAAACAGTATAAGTGATGTTTTTCAGTATAAGCGGTAGATTGTTCGAGCACTAATATACAATTAAAGAGAAAATCGACTTTGAGTCTAAAACTAAGAAAGTGCAGTTGTGTAAATTTTTTCGGTTTTATTAATTTGTTAATACTGTAATAACATGAACATTTTACTTTAACGCAAATCAGTAAAAGTTATGTTTTCACTAATATACAATTAAGAGAAAATCGACTTTGAGTCTAAAACTAAGAAAGTGCAGTTGTGTAAATTTTTTCGGTTATATTAATTTGTTAATACTGTAATAACATTAAAATTTTCCTTTAACGCAAACAGTATAAGTGATGATTTTCAGTATAAGCGGTAGATTGTTCGAGCACTAATATACAATTAAAGAGAAAATCGACTTTGAGTCTAAAACTAAGAAAGTGCAGTTGTGTAAATTTTTTCGGTTTTATTAATTTGTTAATACTGTAATAACATAAAAATTTTACTTCAGCGCAAATCAGTAAAAGTTATGCTTTTCAGTATAAGCGGTAGATGGTTCGAGCACTAATATACAATTAAAGAGAAAATCGACTTTGAGTCTAAAACTAAGAAATTGCAAATTTTAATTATTTCGGTTATAATAATTTGTTAATACTGTAATAGCATGAACATTTTACTTTTACGCAAATCAGTAAAAGTTATGTTTTCACTAATATACAATTAAGAGAAAATCGACTTTGAGTCTAAAACTAAGAAAGTGCAGTTGTGTAAATTTTTTCGGTTATATTAATTTGTTAATACTGTAATAACATTAAAATTTTCCTTTAACGCAAAACAGTATAAGTGATGTTTTTCAGTATAAGCGGTAGATTGTTCGAGCACTAATATACAATTAAAGAGAAAATCGACTTTGAGTCTATAACTAAGAAAGTGCAGTTGTGTAAATTTTTTCGGTTTTATTAATTTGTTAATACTGTAATAACATGAAAATTTTACTTTAACGCAAATCAGTAAAAGTTATGTTTTCACTAATATACAGTTAAGAGAAAATCGACTTTGAGTCTAAAACTAAGAAAGTGCCGTTGTAAATTTTTTCGGTTATATTAATTTGTTAATACTGTAATAACATAAAAATTTTACTTTACACAAATCGGTAAAAGTGATGTTTTTCAGTATAAGCGGTAGATTGTCCGAGCACTAATATACAATTAAAGAGAAAATCGACTTTGAGTCTAAAACGAAGAAAGTGCAGTTGTGTAAATTTTTTCGGTTATATTAATTTGTTAATACTGTAATAACATTAAAATTTTCCTTTAACGCAAAACAGTATAAGTGATGTTTTTTAGTATAAGCGGTAGATTGTTCGAGCACTAATAAACAATTAAGAGAAAATCGACTTTGAGTCTAAAACTAAGAAAGTGCAGTTGTGTAAATTTTTTCGGTTATATTAATTTGTTAATACTGTAATAACATTAAAATTTTACTTTAACGCAAAACAGTATAAGTGATGTTTTTCAGTATAAGCGGTAGATTGTTCGAGCACTAATATATAATTAAAGAGAAAATCGACTTTGAGTTTAAAACTAAGAAAGTGCAGTTGTGTAAATTTTTTCGGTTTTATTAATTTGTTAATACTGTAATAACATGAACATTTTACTTTTACGCAAATCAGTAAAAGTTATGTTTTTCAGTATAAGCGGTAGATAGTTCGAGCACTAATATACAATTAAAGAGCAAATCGACTATGAGTCTAAAACTAAGTGCAATTTTGTAAATTTTTTCGGTTATATTAATTTTATAATACTGTAATACCATGAAAATTTTACTTTAACGCAAATCAGTAAAAGTTATGTTTTCACTAATATACAATTAAGAGAAAATCAACTTTGAGTCTAAAACTAAGAAAGTGCAGTTGTGTAAATTATTTCGGTTATATTAATTTGTTAATACTGTAATAACATTAAAATTTTCCTTTAACGCAAAACAGTATAAGTGATGTTTTTCAGTATAAGCGGTAGATTGTTCGAGCACTAATATACAATTAAAGAGAAAATCGACTTTGAGTCTAAAACTAAGAAAGTGCAGTTGTGTAAATTTTTTCAGTTTTATTAATTTGTTAATACTGTAATAACATGAACATTTTACTTTAACGCAAATCAGTAAAAGTTATGTTTTCACTAATATACAATTAAGAGAAAATCGACTTTGAGTCTAAAACTAAGAAAGTGCAGTTGTGTAAATTTTTTCGGTTATATTAATTTGTTAATACTGTAATAACATTAAAATTTTCCTTAAACGCAAAACAGTATAAGTGATGTTTTTCAGTATAAGCGGTAGATTGTTCGAGCACTAATATACAATTAAAGAGAAAATCGACTTTGAGTCTAAAACTAAGAAAGTGCAGTTGTGTAAATTTTTTCGGTTTTATTAATTTGTTAATACTGTAATAACATAAAAATTTTACTTCAGCGCAAATCAGTAAAAGTTATGCTTTTCAGTATAAGCGGTAGATTGTTCGAGCACTAATATACAATTAAAGAGAAAATCGACTTTGAGTCTAAAACTAAGAAATTGCTAATTTTACTTATTTCGGTTATAATAATTTGTTAATACTGTAATAGCATGAACATTTTACTTTTACGCAAATCAGTAAAAGTTATGTTTTCACTAATATACAATTAAGAGAAAATCGACTTTGAGTCTAAAACTAAGAAAGTGCAGTTGTGTAAATTTTTTCGGTTATATTAATTTGTTAATACTGTAATAACATTAAAATTTTCCTTTAACGCAAAACAGTATAAGTGATGTTTTTCAGTATAAGCGGTAGATTGTTCGAGCACTAATATACAATTAAAGAGAAAATCGACTTTGAGTCTAAAACTAAGAAAGTGCAGTTGTGTAAATTTTTTCGATTTTATTAATTTGTTAATACTGTAATAACATGAAAATTTTACTTTAACGCAAATCAGTAAAAGTTATGTTTTCACTAATATACAATTAAGAGAAAATCGACTTTGAGTCTAAAACTAAGAAAGTGCCGTTGTAAATTTTTTCGGTTATATTAATTTGTTAATACTGTAATAACATAAAAATTTTACTTTAGCGCAAATCGGTAAAAGTGATGTTTTTCAGTATAAGCGGTAGATTGTCCGAGCACTAATATACAATTAAAGAGAAAATCAACTTTGAGTCTAAAACTCAGAAAGTGCAGTTGTGTAAATTTTTTCGGTTATATTAATTTGTTAATACTGTAATAACATTAAAATTTTCCTTTAACGCAAAACAGTATAAGTGATGTTTTTTAGTATAAGCGGTAGATTGTTCGAGCACTAATATACAATTAAAGAGAAAATCGACTTTGAGTTCAAAACTAAGAAAGTGCAGTTGTGTAAATTTTTTCGGTTTTATTAATTTGTTAATACTGTAATAACATGAAAATTTTACTTTAACGCAAATCAGTAAAAGTTATGCTTTTCAATATAAGCGGTAGATTGTTCGAGCACTAATATACAATTAAAGAGAAAATCGACTTTGAGTCTAAAACTAAGAAAGTGCAGTTGTGTAAATTTTTTCAGTTTTATTAATTTGTTAATACTGTAATAACATGAACATTTTACTTTTACGCAAATCAGTAAAAGTTATGTTTTTCAGTATAAGCGGTAGATTGTTCGAGCACTAATATACAATTAAAGAGAAAATCGACTATGAGTCTAAAACGAAGAAATTGCAAATTTTAATTATTTCGGTTATAATAATTTGTTAATACTGTAATAGCATGAACCTTTTACTTTTACGCAAATCAGTAAAAGTTATGTTTTCACTAATATACAATTAAGAGAAAATCGACTTTGAGTCTAAAACTAAGAAAGTGCAGTTGTGTAAATTTTTTCGGTTATATTAATTTGTTAATACTGTAATAACATTAAAATTTTCCTTTAACGCAAAACAGTATAAGTGATGTTTTTCAGTATAAGCGGTAGATTGTTCGAGCACTAATATACAATTAAAGAGAAAATCGACTTTGAGTCTAAAACTAAGAAAGTGCAGTTGTGTAAATTTTTTCGATTTTATTAATTTGTTAATACTGTAATAACATGAAAATTTTACTTTAACGCAAATCAGTAAAAGTTATGTTTTCACTAATATACAATTAAGAGAAAATCGACTTTGAGTCTAAAACTAAGAAAGTGCCGTTGTAAATTTTTTCGGTTATATTAATTTGTTAATACTGTAATAACATAAAAATTTTACTTTAGCGCAAATCGGTAAAAGTGATGTTTTTCAGTATAAGCGGTAGATTGTCCGAGCACTAATATACAATTAAAGAGAAAATCGACTTTGAGTCTAAAACTCAGAAAGTGCAGTTGTGTAAATTTTTTCGGTTATATTAATTTGTTAATACTGTAATAACATTAAAATTTTCCTTTAACGCAAAACAGTATAAGTGATGTTTTTTAGTATAAGCGGTAGATTGTTCGAGCACTAATATACAATTAAGAGAAAATCGACTTTGAGTCTAAAACTAAGAAAGTGCAGTTGTAAATTTTTTCGGTTATATTAATTTGTTAATACTGTAATAACATACAAATTTTACTTTAGCGCAAATCAGTAAAAGTTATGCTTTTCAATATAAGCGGTAGATTGTTCGAGCACTAATATACAATTAAAGAGAAAATCGACTTTGAGTCTAAAACTAAGAAAGTGCAGTTGTGTAAATTTTTTCAGTTTTATTAATTTGTTAATACTGTAATAACATGAACATTTTACTTTTACGCAAATCAGTAAAAGTTATGTTTTTCAGTATAAGCGGTAGATTGTTCGAGCACTAATATACAATTAAAGAGAAAATCGACTATGAGTCTAAAACGAAGAAATTGCAAATTTTAATTATTTCGGTTATAATAATTTGTTAATACTGTAATAGCATGAACCTTTTACTTTTACGCAAATCAGTAAAAGTTATGTTTTCACTAATATACAATTAAGAGAAAATCGACTTTGAGTCTAAAACTAAGAAAGTGCAGTTGTGTAAATTTTTTCGGTTATATTAATTTGTTAATACTGTAATAACATTAAAATTTTACTTCAGCGCAAATCAGTAAAAGTTATGCTTTTCAGTATAAGCAGTAGATTGTTCGAGCACTAATATACAATTAAAGAGAAAATCGACTTTGAGTCTAAAACTAAGAAATTGCAAATTTTAATTATTTCGGTTATAATAATTTGTTAATACTGTAATAGCATGAACATTTTAAAAGTTATGTTTTCACTAATATACAATTAAGAGAAAATCGACTTTGAGTCTAAAACTAAGAAAGTGCAGTTGTTTAAATTTTTTCGGTAATATTAATTTGTTAATACTGTAATAACATTAAAATTTTCCTTTAACGCAAAACAGTATAAGTGATGTTTTTCAGTATAAGCGGTAGATTGTTCGAGCACTAATATACAATTAAGGAGAAAATCGACTTTGAGTCTAAAACTAAGAAAGTGCAGTTGTGTAAATTTTTTCGGTTTTATTAATTTGTTAATACTGTAATAACATGAAAATTTTACTTTAACGCAAATCAGTAAAAGTTATGTTTTCACTAATATACAATTACGAGAAAATCGACTTTGAGTCTAAAACTAAGAAAGTGCCGTTGTAAATTTTTTCGGTTATATTAATTTGTTAATACTGTAATAACATAAAAATTTTACTTTAGCGCAAATCGGTAAAAGTTATGCTTTTCAATATAAGCGGTAGATTGTTCGAGCACTAATATACAATTAAAGAGAAAATCGACTTTGAGTCTAAAACTAAGAAAGTGCAGTTGTGTAAATTTTTTCGGTTATATTAATTTGTTAATACTGTAATAACATTAAAATTTTACTTCAGCGCAAATCAGTAAAAGTTATGCTTTTCAGTATAAGCAGTAGATTGTTCGAGCACTAATATACAATTAAAGAGAAAATCGACTTTGAGTCTAAAACTAAGAAATTGCAAATTTTAATTATTTCGGTTATAATAATTTGTTAATACTGTAATAGCATGAACATTTTAAAAGTTATGTTTTCACTAATATACAATTAAGAGAAAATCGACTTTGAGTCTAAAACTAAGAAAGTGCAGTTGTTTAAATTTTTTCGGTAATATTAATTTGTTAATACTGTAATAACATTAAAATTTTCCTTTAACGCAAAACAGTATAAGTGATGTTTTTCAGTATAAGCGGTAGATTGTTCGAGCACTAATATACAATTAAGGAGAAAATCGACTTTGAGTCTAAAACTAAGAAAGTGCAGTTGTGTAAATTTTTTCGGTTTTATTAATTTGTTAATACTGTAATAACATGAAAATTTTACTTTAACGCAAATCAGTAAAAGTTATGTTTTCACTAATATACAATTACGAGAAAATCGACTTTGAGTCTAAAACTAAGAAAGTGCCGTTGTAAATTTTTTCGGTTATATTAATTTGTTAATACTGTAATAACATAAAAATTTTACTTTAGCGCAAATCGGTAAAAGTTATGCTTTTCAATATAAGCGGTAGATTGTTCGAGCACTAATATACAATTAAAGAGAAAATCGACTTTGAGTCTAAAACTAAGAAAGTGCAGTTGTGTAAATTTTTTCGGTTATATTAATTTGTTAATACTGTAATAACATTAAAATTTTACTTCAGCGCAAATCAGTAAAAGTTATGCTTTTCAGTATAAGCAGTAGATTGTTCGAGCACTAATATACAATTAAAGAGAAAATCGACTTTGAGTCTAAAACTAAGAAAGTGCAGTTGTGTAAATTTTTTCGGTTTTATTAATTTGTTAATACTGTAATAACATGAAAATTTTACTTTAACGCAAATCAGTAAAAGTTATGTTTTCACTAATATACAATTACGAGAAAATCGACTTTGAGTCTAAAACTAAGAAAGTGCCGTTGTAAATTTTTTCGGTTATATTAATTTGTTAATACTGTAATAACATAAAAATTTTACTTTAGCGCAAATCGGTAAAAGTTATGCTTTTCAATATAAGCGGTAGATTGTTCGAGCACTAATATACAATTAAAGAGAAAATCGACTTTGAGTCTAAAACTAAGAAAGTGCAGTTGTGTAAATTTTTTCGGTTATATTAATTTGTTAATACTGTAATAACATTAAAATTTTACTTCAGCGCAAATCAGTAAAAGTTATGCTTTTCAGTATAAGCAGTAGATTGTTCGAGCACTAATATACAATTAAAGAGAAAATCGACTTTGAGTCTAAAACTAAGAAATTGCAAATTTTAATTATTTCGGTTATAATAATTTGTTAATACTGTAATAGCATGAACATTTTAAAAGTTATGTTTTCACTAATATACAATTAAGAGAAAATCGACTTTGAGTCTAAAACTAAGAAAGTGCAGTTGTTTAAATTTTTTCGGTAATATTAATTTGTTAATACTGTAATAACATTAAAATTTTCCTTTAACGCAAAACAGTATAAGTGATGTTTTTCAGTATAAGCGGTAGATTGTTCGAGCACTAATATACAATTAAGGAGAAAATCGACTTTGAGTCTAAAACTAAGAAAGTGCAGTTGTGTAAATTTTTTCGGTTTTATTAATTTGTTAATACTGTAATAACATGAAAATTTTACTTTAACGCAAATCAGTAAAAGTTATGTTTTCACTAATATACAATTACGAGAAAATCGACTTTGAGTCTAAAACTAAGAAAGTGCCGTTGTAAATTTTTTCGGTTATATTAATTTGTTAATACTGTAATAACATAAAAATTTTACTTTAGCGCAAATCGGTAAAAGTTATGCTTTTCAATATAAGCGGTAGATTGTTCGAGCACTAATATACAATTAAAGAGAAAATCGACTTTGAGTCTAAAACTAAGAAAGTGCAGTTGTGTAAATTTTTTCGGTTATATTAATTTGTTAATACTGTAATAACATTAAAATTTTACTTCAGCGCAAATCAGTAAAAGTTATGCTTTTCAGTATAAGCAGTAGATTGTTCGAGCACTAATATACAATTAAAGAGAAAATCGACTTTGAGTCTAAAACTAAGAAATTGCAAATTTTAATTATTTCGGTTATAATAATTTGTTAATACTGTAATAGCATGAACATTTTAAAAGTTATGTTTTCACTAATATACAATTAAGAGAAAATCGACTTTGAGTCTAAAACTAAGAAAGTGCAGTTGTGTAAATTTTTTCGGTTATATTAATTTGTTAATACTGTAATAACATTAAAATTTTCCTTTAACGCAAAACAGTATAAGTGATGTTTTTTAGTATAAGCGGTAGATTGTTCGAGCACTAATAAACAATTAAGAGAAAATCGACTTTGAGTCTAAAACTAAGAAAGTGCAGTTGTGTAAATTTTTTCGGTTATATTAATTTGTTAATACTGTAATAACATTAAAATTTTACTTTAACGCAAAACAGTATAAGTGATGTTTTTCAGTATAAGCGGTAGATTGTTCGAGCACTAATATACAATTAAAGAGAAAATCGACTTTGAGTCTAAAACTAAGAAAGTGCAGTTGTGTAAATTTTTTCGGTTTTATTAATTTGTTAATACTGTAATAACATGAAAATTTTACTTTAACGCAAATTAGTAAAAGTTATGTTTTCACTAATATACAATTAAGAGAAAATCGACTTTGAGTCTAAAACTAAGAAAGTGCAGTTGTAAATTTTTTCGGTTATATTAATTTGTTAATACTGTAATAACATACAAATTTTACTTTAGCGCAAATCAGTAAAAGTTATGCTTTTCAATATAAGCGGTAGATTGTTCGAGCACTAATATACAATTAAAGAGAAAATCGACTTTGAGTCTAAAACTAAGAAAGTGCAGTTGTGTAAATTTTTTCGGTTTTATTAATTTGTTAATACTGTAATAACATGAACATTTTACTTTTACGCAAATCAGTAAAAGTTATGTTTTTCAGTATAAGCGGTAGATTGTTCGAGCACTAATATACAATTAAAGAGAAAATCGACTATGAGTCTAAAACTAAGTGCAATTTTGTAAATTTTTTTGGTTATATTAATTTTATAATACTGTAATACCATGAAAATTTTACTTTAACGCAAATCAGTAAAAGTTATGTTTTCACTAATATACAATTAAGAGAAAATCGACTTTGAGTCTAAAACTAAGAAAGTGCAGTTGTGTAAATTTTTTCGGTTATATTAATTTGTTAATACTGTAATAACATTAAAATTTTCCTTTAACGCAAAACAGTATAAGTGATGTTTTTCAGTATAAGCGGTAGATTGTTCGAGCACTAATATACAATTAAAGAGAAAATCGACTTTGAGTCTAAAACTAAGAAAGTGCAGTTGTGTAAATTTTTTCGGTTTTATTAATTTGTTAATACTGTAATAACATGAACATTTTACTTTAACGCAAATCAGTAAAAGTTATGTTTTCACTAATATACAATTAAGAGAAAATCGACTTTGAGTCTAAAACTAAGAAAGTGCAGTTGTGTAAATTTTTTCGGTTATATTAATTTGTTAATACTGTAATAACATTAAAATTTTCCTTTAACGCAAAACAGTATAAGTGATGTTTTTCAGTATAAGCGGTAGATTGTTCGAGCACTAATATACAATTAAAGAGAAAATCGACTTTGAGTCTAAAACTAAGAAAGTGCAGTTGTGTAAATTTTTTCGGTTTTATTAATTTGTTAATACTGTAATAACATAAAAATTTTACTTCAGCGCAAATCAGTAAAAGTTATGCTTTTCAGTATAAGCGGTAGATTGTTCGAGCACTAATATACAATTAAAGAGAAAATCGACTTTGAGTCTAAAACTAAGAAATTGCAAATTTTAATTATTTCGGTTATAATAATTTGTTAATACTGTAATAGCATGAACATTTTACTTATACGCAAATCAGTAAAAGTTATGTTTTCACTAATATACAATTAAGAGAAAATCGACTTTGAGTCTAAAACTAAGAAAGTGCAGTTGTGTAAATTTTTTCGGTTATATTAATTTGTTAATACTGTAATAACATTAAAATTTTCATTTAACGCAAAACAGTATAAGTGATGTTTTTCAGTATAAGCGGTAGATTGTTCGAGCACTAATATACAATTAAAGAGAAAATCGACTTTGAGTCTAAAACTAAGAAAGTGCAGTTGTGTAAATTTTTTCGGTTTTATTAATTTGTTAATACCGTAATAACATGAAAATTTTACTTTAACGCAAATCAGTAAAAGTTATGTTTTCACTAATATACAACTAAGAGAAAATCGACTTTGAGTCTAAAACTAAGAAAGTGCCGTTGTAAATTTTTTCGGTTATATTAATTTGTTAATACTGTAATAACATAAAAATTTTACTTCAGCGCAAATCAGTAAAAGTTATGCTTTTCAATATAAGCGGTATATTGTTCGAGCGCTAATATACAATTAAAGAGAAAATCGACTTTGAGTCTAAAACTAAGAAAGTGCAGTTGTGTAAATTTTTTCGGTTTTATTAATTTGTTAATACTGTAATAACATGAACATTTTACTTTTACGCAAATCAGTAAAAGTTATGTTTTTCAGTATAAGCGGTGATTGTTCGAGCACTAATATACAATTAAAGAGAAAATCGACTATGAGTCTAAAACTAAGTGCAATTTTGTAAATTTTTTCGGTTATATTAATTTTATAATACTGTAATACCATGAAAATTTTACTTTAACGCAAATCAGTAAAAGTTATGTTTTCACTAATATACAATTAAGAGAAAATCGACTTTTAGTCTAAAACTAAGAAAGTGCATTTTTTTTAATATTTTTGGTTATATTAATTTGTTAATACTGTAATAACATGAAAATTTTTCTTTAACGCAAATCAGTAAAAGTTATATTTTCACTAATATACAATTAAGAGAAAATCGACTTTGAGTCTAAAACTAAGAAAGTGCAGTTGTGTAAATTTTTTCGGTTTTATTAATTTGTTAATACCGTAATAACATGAAAATTTTACTTTAACGCAAATCAGTAAAAGTTATGTTTTCACTAATATACAACTAAGAGAAAATCGACTTTGAGTCTAAAACTAAGAAAGTGCCGTTGTAAATTTTTTCGGTTATATTAATTTGTTAATACTGTAATAACATAAAAATTTTACTTCAGCGCAAATCAGTAAAAGTTATGCTTTTCAATATAAGCGGTAGATTGTTCGAGCGCTAATATACAATTAAGTTTGAGTCTAAAACTAAGAAAGTGCAGTTGTCTAAATTTTTTCGGTTATATTAATTTGTTAATACTGTAATAACATTAAAATTTTACTTTAACGCAAAACAGTATAAGTGATGTTTTTCAGTATAAGCGGTAGATTGTTCGAGCACTAATATACAATTAAAGAGAAAATCGACTTTGTGTCTAAAACTAAGAAAGTGCAGTTGTGTAAATTTTTTCGGTTTTATTAATTTGTTAATACTGTAATAACATGAAAATTTTACTTTTACGCAAATCAGTAAAAGTTATGTTTTCACTAATATACAATTAAATAGAAAATCGTTTTGAGTCTAAAACTAAGAAAGTGCAGTTGTGTAACTTTTTTCGGTTATATTAATTTGTTAATACTGTAATAACATTAAAATTTTACTTTAACGCAAAACAGTATAAGTGATGTTTTTCAGTATTAGCGGTACATTGTTCGAGCACTAATATACAATTAAAGAGAAAATCGACTTTGAGTCTGAAACTTAGAAAGTGCAATTTTGTAAATTGTTTCGGTTATATTAATTTGTTAATACTGTAATAGCATGAACATTTTACTTTTACGCAAATCAGTAAAAGTTATGCTTTTCAGTATAAGCGGTAGATTGTTCGAGCATTAATATACAATTATAAAAAAAATCGACTTTGAGTCTAAAACTAAGAAATTGCAAATTTTAATTTTTTCGGTTATATTAATTTGTTAATACTGTAATAACATTAAAATTTTACTTTAACGCAAATCAGTAAAACTGATGTTTTTCAGTATAAGCGGTAGATTGTTTGAGCACTAATATACAATTAAAGAGAAAATCGACTTTGAGTCTAAAACTAAGAAATTGCAAATTTTAATTATTTCGGTTATATTAATTTGTTAATACTGTAATAACATTAAAATTTTACTTTAACGCAAATCAGTAAAAGTGATGTTTTTCAGTATAAGCGGTAGATAGTTCGAGCACTAATATACAATTAAAGAGAAAATCGACTTTGAGTCTAAAACTAAGAAATTGCAAATTTAATTTTTTTCGGTTATACTAATTTGTTAATACTGTAATAACATTAAAATTTTACTTTAACGCAAATCAGTAAAAGTGATGTTTTTCAGTATAAGCGGTAGATTGTTCGAGCATTAATATACAATTATAAAAAAAATCGACTTTGAGTCTAAAACTAAGAAATTGCAAATTTTAATTTTTTCGGTTATATTAATTTGTTAATACTGTAATAACATTAAAATTTTACTTTAACGCAAATCAGTAAAAGTGATGTTTTTCAGTATAAGCGGTAGATTGTTCGAGCATTAATATACAATTATAAAAAAAATCGACTTTGAGTCTAAAACTAAGAAATTGCAAATTTTAATTTTTTCGGTTATATTAATTTGTTAATACTGTAATAGCATGAACATTTTACTTTTACGCAAATCAGTAAAAGTTATGCTTTTCAGTATAAGCGGTAGATTGTTCGAGCATTAATATACAATTATAAAAAAAATCGACTTTGAGTCTAAAACTAAGAAATTGCAAATTTTAATTTTTTCGGTTATATTAATTTGTTAATACTGTAATAACATTAAAATTTTACTTTAACGCAAATCAGTAAAACTGATGTTTTTCAGTATAAGCGGTAGATTGTTTGAGCACTAATATACAATTAAAGAGAAAATCGACTTTGAGTCTAAAACTAAGAAATTGCAAATTTTAATTATTTCGGTTATATTAATTTGTTAATACTGTAATAACATTAAAATTTTACTTTAACGCAAATCAGTAAAAGTGATGTTTTTCAGTATAAGCGGTAGACAGTTCGAGCACTAATATACAATTAAAGAGAAAATCGACTTTGAGTCTAAAACTAAGAAATTGCAAATTTTAATTATTTCGGTTATAATAATTTGTTAATACTGTAATAGCATGAACATTTTACTTTTACGCATATCAGTAAAAGTGTTGTTTTTCAGTATAAGCGGTAGATTGTTCGAGCACTAATATACAATTAAAGAGAAAATCGACTTTGAGTCTAAAACTAAGAAATTGCAAATTTTAATTTTTTCGGTTATATTAATTTGTTAATACTGTAATAACATTAAAATTTTACTTTAACGCAAATCAGTAAAAGTGATGTTTTTCAGTATAAGCGGTAGATAGTTCGGGCACTAATATACGATTAAAGAGAAAATCGACTTTGAGTCTAAAACTAAAATTTTGTAAATTTTTTCGGTTATATTAATTTGTTAATACTGTAATAACATTAAAATTTTACTTTAACGCAAATCAGTAAAAGTGATGTTTTTCAGTATAAGCGGTAGATTGTTTGAACACTAATATACAATTAAAGAGAAAATCGACTTTGAGTCTAAAACTAAGAAAGTGCAGTTGTGTAAATTTTTTCGGTTTTATTAATTTGTTAATACTGTAATAACATGAACATTTTACTTTAACGCAAATCAGTAAAAGTGATGTTTTTCAGTATAAGCGGTAGATAGTTCGAGCACTAATATACAATTAAAGAGAAAATCGACTTTGAGTCTAAAAATAAGAAATTGCAAATTTTAATTTTTTCGGTTATATTAATTTGTTAATGCTGTAATAACATTAAAATTTTACTTTAACGCAAATCAGTATAAGTGATGTTTTTCAGTATAAGCGGTAGATAGTTCGAGCACTAATATACAATTAAAGAGAAAATCGACTTTGAGTCTAAAACTAAGAAAGTGCAGTTGTGTAAATTTTTTCGGTTTTATTAATTTGTTAATACCGTAATAACATGAAAATTTTACTTTAACGCAAATCAGTAAAAGTTATGTTTTCTCTAATATACAACTAAGAGAAAATCGACTTTGAGTCTAAAACTAAGAAAGTGCCGTTGTAAATTTTTTCGGTTATATTAATTTGTTAATACTGTAATAACATAAAAATTTTACTTCAGCGCAAATCAGTAAAAGTTATGCTTTTCAATATAAGCGGTATATTGTTCGAGCGCTAATATACAATTAAAGAGAAAATCGACTTTGAGTCTAAAACTAAGAAAGTGCAGTTGTGTAAATTTTTTCGGTTTTATTAATTTGTTAATACTGTAATAACATGAACATTTTACTTTTACGCAAATCAGTAAAAGTTATGTTTTTCAGTATAAGCGGTGATTGTTCGAGCACTAATATACAATTAAAGAGAAAATCGACTATGAGTCTAAAACTAAGTGCAATTTTGTAAATTTTTTCGGTTATATTAATTTTATAATACTGTAATACCATGAAAATTTTACTTTAACGCAAATCAGTAAAAGTTATGTTTTCACTAATATACAATTAAAGAGAAAATCGACTTTGAGTCTAAAACTAAGAAATTGCAAATTTTAATTTTTTCGGTTATAATAATTTGTTAATACTGTAATAGCATGAACATTTTACTTTTACGCAAATCAATAAAAGCGATGTTTTTCAGTATAAGCGGTAGATTGTTTAAGCACTAATATACAATTAAAGAGAAAATCGACTTTGAGTCTAAAACTAAGAAAGTGCAGTTGTGTAAATTTTTTCGGTTTTATTAATTTGTTAATACCGTAATAACATGAAAATTTTACTTTAACGCAAATCAGTAAAAGTTATGTTTTCTCTAATATACAACTAAGAGAAAATCGACTTTGAGTCTAAAACTAAGAAAGTGCCGTTGTAAATTTTTTCGGTTATATTAATTTGTTAATACTGTAATAACATAAAAATTTTACTTCAGCGCAAATCAGTAAAAGTTATGCTTTTCAATATAAGCGGTATATTGTTCGAGCGCTAATATACAATTAAAGAGAAAATCGACTTTGAGTCTAAAACTAAGAAAGTGCAGTTGTGTAAATTTTTTCGGTTTTATTAATTTGTTAATACTGTAATAACATGAACATTTTACTTTTACGCAAATCAGTAAAAGTTATGTTTTTCAGTATAAGCGGTGATTGTTCGAGCACTAATATACAATTAAAGAGAAAATCGACTATGAGTCTAAAACTAAGAAAGTGCAGTTGTGTAAATTTTTTCGGTTTTATTAATTTGTTAATACTGTAATAACATGAACATTTTACTTTTACGCAAATCAGTAAAAGTTATGTTTTTCAGTATAAGCGGTGATTGTTCGAGCACTAATATACAATTAAAGAGAAAATCGACTATGAGTCTAAAACTAAGTGCAATTTTGTAAATTTTTTCGGTTATATTAATTTTATAATACTGTAATACCATGAAAATTTTACTTTAACGCAAATCAGTAAAAGTTATGTTTTCACTAATATACAATTAAGAGAAAATCGACTTTTAGTCTAAAACTAAGAAAGTGCATTTTTTTTAATATTTTTGGTTATATTAATTTGTTAATACTGTAATAACATGAAAATTTTTCTTTAACGCAAATCAGTAAAAGTTATATTTTCACTAATATACAATTAAGAGAAAATCGACTTTGAGTCTAAAACTAAGAAAGTGCAGTTGTGTAAATTTTTTCGGTTTTATTAATTTGTTAATACCGTAATAACATGAAAATTTTACTTTAACGCAAATCAGTAAAAGTTATGTTTTCTCTAATATACAACTAAGAGAAAATCGACTTTGAGTCTAAAACTAAGAAAGTGCCGTTGTAAATTTTTTCGGTTATATTAATTTGTTAATACTGTAATAACATAAAAATTTTACTTCAGCGCAAATCAGTAAAAGTTATGCTTTTCAATATAAGCGGTATATTGTTCGAGCGCTAATATACAATTAAAGAGAAAATCGACTTTGAGTCTAAAACTAAGAAAGTGCAGTTGTGTAAATTTTTTCGGTTTTATTAATTTGTTAATACTGTAATAACATGAACATTTTACTTTTACGCAAATCAGTAAAAGTTATGTTTTTCAGTATAAGCGGTGATTGTTCGAGCACTAATATACAATTAAAGAGAAAATCGACTATGAGTCTAAAACTAAGTGCAATTTTGTAAATTTTTTCGGTTATATTAATTTTATAATACTGTAATACCATGAAAATTTTACTTTAACGCAAATCAGTAAAAGTTATGTTTTCACTAATATACAATTAAAGAGAAAATCGACTTTGAGTCTAAAACTAAGAAATTGCAAATTTTAATTTTTTCGGTTATAATAATTTGTTAATACTGTAATAGCATGAACATTTTACTTTTACGCAAATCAATAAAAGCGATGTTTTTCAGTATAAGCGGTAGATTGTTTAAGCACTAATATACAATTAAAGAGAAAATCGACTTTGAGTCTAAAACTAAGAAAGTGCAGTTGTGTAAATTTTTTCGGTTTTATTAATTTGTTAATACCGTAATAACATGAAAATTTTACTTTAACGCAAATCAGTAAAAGTTATGTTTTCACTAATATACAACTAAGAGAAAATCGACTTTGAGTCTAAAACTAAGAAAGTGCCGTTGTAAATTTTTTCGGTTATATTAATTTGTTAATACTGTAATAACATAAAAATTTTACTTCAGCGCAAATCAGTAAAAGTTATGCTTTTCAATATAAGCGGTATATTGTTCGAGCGCTAATATACAATTAAAGAGAAAATCGACTTTGAGTCTAAAACTAAGAAAGTGCAGTTGTGTAAATTTTTTCGGTTTTATTAATTTGTTAATACTGTAATAACATGAACATTTTACTTTTACGCAAATCAGTAAAAGTTATGTTTTTCAGTATAAGCGGTGATTGTTCGAGCACTAATATACAATTAAAGAGAAAATCGACTATGAGTCTAAAACTAAGTGCAATTTTGTAAATTTTTTCGGTTATATTAATTTTATAATACTGTAATACCATGAAAATTTTACTTTAACGCAAATCAGTAAAAGTTATGTTTTCACTAATATACAATTAAGAGAAAATCGACTTTTAGTCTAAAACTAAGAAAGTGCATTTTTTTTAATATTTTTGGTTATATTAATTTGTTAATACTGTAATAACATGAAAATTTTTCTTTAACGCAAATCAGTAAAAGTTATATTTTCACTAATATACAATTAAGAGAAAATCGACTTTGAGTCTAAAACTAAGAAAGTGCAGTTGTGTAAATTTTTTCGGTTTTATTAATTTGTTAATACCGTAATAACATGAAAATTTTACTTTAACGCAAATCAGTAAAAGTTATGTTTTCACTAATATACAACTAAGAGAAAATCGACTTTGAGTCTAAAACTAAGAAAGTGCCGTTGTAAATTTTTTCGGTTATATTAATTTGTTAATACTGTAATAACATAAAAATTTTACTTCAGCGCAAATCAGTAAAAGTTATGCTTTTCAATATAAGCGGTAGATTGTTCGAGCGCTAATATACAATTAAGTTTGAGTCTAAAACTAAGAAAGTGCAGTTGTCTAAATTTTTTCGGTTATATTAATTTGTTAATACTGTAATAACATTAAAATTTTACTTTAACGCAAAACAGTATAAGTGATGTTTTTCAGTATAAGCGGTAGATTGTTCGAGCACTAATATACAATTAAAGAGAAAATCGACTTTGTGTCTAAAACTAAGAAAGTGCAGTTGTGTAAATTTTTTCGGTTTTATTAATTTGTTAATACTGTAATAACATGAAAATTTTACTTTAACGCAAATCAGTAAAAGTTATGTTTTCACTAATATACAATTAAATAGAAAATCGTTTTGAGTCTAAAACTAAGAAAGTGCAGTTGTGTAACTTTTTTCGGTTATATTAATTTGTTAATACTGTAATAACATTAAAATTTTACTTTAACGCAAAACAGTATAAGTGATGTTTTTCAGTATTAGCGGTACATTGTTCGAGCACTAATATACAATTAAAGAGAAAATCGACTTTGAGTCTAAAACTTAGAAAGTGCAATTTTGTAAATTGTTTCGGTTATATTAATTTGTTAATACTGTAATAGCATGAACATTTTACTTTTACGCAAATCAGTAAAAGTTATGCTTTTCAGTATAAGCGGTAGATTGTTCGAGCATTAATATACAATTATAAAAAAAATCGACTTTGAGTCTAAAACTAAGAAATTGCAAATTTTAATTTTTTCGGTTATATTAATTTGTTAATACTGTAATAACATTAAAATTTTACTTTAACGCAAATCAGTAAAACTGATGGTTTTCAGTATAAGCGGTAGATTGTTTGAGCACTAATATACAATTAAAGAGAAAATCGACTTTGAGTCTAAAACTAAGAAATTGCAAATTTTAATTATTTCGGTTATATTAATTTGTTAATACTGTAATAACATTAAAATTTTACTTTAACGCAAATCAGTAAAAGTGATGTTTTTCAGTATAAGCGGTAGATAGTTCGAGCACTAATATACAATTAAAGAGAAAATCGACTTTGAGTCTAAAACTAAGAAATTGCAAATTTAATTTTTTTCGGTTATACTAATTTGTTAATACTGTAATAACATTAAAATTTTACTTTAACGCAAATCAGTAAAAGTGATGTTTTTCAGTATAAGCGGTAGACAGTTCGAGCACTAATATACAATTAAAGAGAAAATCGACTTTGAGTCTAAAACTAAGAAATTGCAAATTTTAATTATTTCGGTTATAATAATTTGTTAATACTGTAATAGCATGAACATTTTACTTTTACGCATATCAGTAAAAGTGTTGTTTTTCAGTATAAGCGGTAGATTGTTCGAGCACTAATATACAATTAAAGAGAAAATCGACTTTGAGTCTAAAACTAAGAAATTGCAAATTTTAATTTTTTCGGTTATATTAATTTGTTAATACTGTAATAACATTAAAATTTTACTTTAACGCAAATCAGTAAAAGTGATGTTTTTCAGTATAAGCGGTAGATAGTTCGGGCACTAATATACGATTAAAGAGAAAATCGACTTTGAGTCTAAAACTAAAATTTTGTAAATTTTTTCGGTTATATTAATTTGTTAATACTGTAATAACATTAAAATTTTACTTTAACGCAAATCAGTAAAAGTGATGTTTTTCAGTATAAGCGGTAGATTGTTTGAACACTAATATACAATTAAAGAGAAAATCGACTTTGAGTCTAAAACTAAGAAAGTGCAGTTGTGTAAATTTTTTCGGTTTTATTAATTTGTTAATACTGTAATAACATGAACATTTTACTTTAACGCAAATCAGTAAAAGTGATGTTTTTCAGTATAAGCGGTAGATAGTTCGAGCACTAATATACAATTAAAGAGAAAATCGACTTTGAGTCTAAAAATAAGAAATTGCAAATTTTAATTTTTTCGGTTATATTAATTTGTTAATGCTGTAATAACATTAAAATTTTACTTTAACGCAAATCAGTATAAGTGATGTTTTTCAGTATAAGCGGTAGATAGTTCGAGCACTAATATACAATTAAAGAGAAAATCGACTTTGAGTCTAAAACTAAGAAATTGCAAATTTTAATTTTTTCGGTTATAATAATTTGTTAATACTGTAATAGCATGAACATTTTACTTTTACGCAAATCCATAAAGTGTTGTTTTTCAGTATAAGCGGTAGATTGTTCGAGCACTAATATACAATTAAAGAGAAAATCGACTTTGAGTCTAAAACTAAGAAATTGCAAATTTTAATTTTTTCGGTTATATTAATTTGTTAATACTGTAATAACATTAAAATTTTACTTTAACGCAAATCAGTAAAAGTTATGTTTTCACTAATATACAATTAAAGAGAAAATCGACTTTGAGTCTAGAACTAAGAAAGTGCAGTTGTCTAAATTTTTTCGGTTATATTAATTTGTTAATACTGTAATAGCATGAACATTTTACTTTTACGCAAATCAATAAAAGCGATGTTTTTCAGTATAAGCGGTAGATTGTTCGAGCACTAATATACAATTAAAGAGAAAATCGACTTTGAGTCTAAAACTAAGAAATTGCAAATTTTAATTTTTTCGGTTATATTAATTTGTTAATACTGTAATAACATTAAAATTTTACTTTAACTCAAATCAGTAAAAGTTATGTTTTCACTAATATACAATTAAAGAGAAAATCGACTTTGAGTCTAAAACTAAGAAATTGCAGTTGTGTAAATTTTTTCGGTTATATTAATTTGTTAATACTGTAATAACATTAAAATTTTACTTTAACGCAAAACAGTATAAGTGATGTTTTTCAGTATAAGCGGTAGATTGTTCGAGCACTAATATACAATTAAAGAGAAAATCGACTTTGAGTCTAGAACTAAGAAATTGCAGTTGTGTAAATTTTTTCGGTTATATTAATTTGTTAATACTGTAATAGCATGAACATTTTACTTTTACGCAAATCAATAAAAGCGATGTTTTTCAGTATAAGCGGTAGATTGTTCGAGCACTAATATACAATTAAAGAGAAAATCGACTTTGAGTCTAAAACTAAGAAATTGCAAATTTTAATTATTTCGGTTATAATAATTTGTTAATACACTAATAGCATGAACATTTTACTTTTACGCAAATCAGTAAAAGTTATGTTTTCACTAATATACAATTAAGAGAAAATCGACTTTGAATCTAAAACTAAGAAAGTGCAGTTGTGTAAATTTTTTCGGTTATATTAATTTGTTAATACTGTAATAACATTAAAATTTTACTTTAACGCAAAACAGTATAAGTGATGTTTTTCAGTATAAGCGGTAGATTGTTCGAGCACTAATATACAATTAAAGAGAAAATCGACTTTGAGTCTAAAACTAAGAAAGTGCAGTTGTGTAAATTTTTTCGGTTTTATTAATTTGTTAATACTGTAATAACATGAAAATTTTACTTTAACGCAAATCAGTAAAAGTTATGTTTTCACTAATATACAATTAAAGAGAAAATCGACTTTGAGTCTAAAACTAAGAAATTGCAAATTTTAATTATTTCGGTTATAATAATTTGTTAATACACTAATAGCATGAACATTTTACTTTTACGCAAATCAGTAAAAGTTATGTTTTCACTAATATACAATTAAGAGAAAATCGACTTTGAATCTAAAACTAAGAAAGTGCAGTTGTGTAAATTTTTTCGGTTATATTAATTTGTTAATACTGTAATAACATTAAAATTTTACTTTAACGCAAAACAGTATAAGTGATGTTTTTCAGTATAAGCGGTAGATTGTTCGAGCACTAATATACAATTAAAAAGAAAATCGACTTTGAGTCTAAAACTAAGAAAGTGCAATTTTGTAAATTTTTTCGGTTATATTAATTTTTTAATACTGTAATAGCATGAACATTTTACTTTTACGCAAATCAGTAAAAGTTATGCTTTTCAGTATAAGCGGTAGATTGTTCGAGCATTAATATACAATTATAAAAAAAATCGACTTTGAGACTAAAACTAAGAAAGTGCATTTTTTTAAATATTTTTGGTTATATTAATTTGTTAATACTGTAATAACATGAAAATTTTACTTTAACGCAAAACAGTATAAGTGATGTTTTTCAGTATAAGCGGTAGATTGTTCGAGCACTAATATACAATTAAAGAGAAAATCGACTTTGAGTCTAAAACTAAGAAAGTGCAGTTGTGTAAATTTTTTCGGTTTTATTAATTTGTTAATACTGTAATAACATGAAAATTTTACTTTAACGCAAATCAGTAAAAGTTATGTTTTCACTAATATACAATTAAAGAGAAAATCGACTTTGAGTCTAGAACTAAGAAAGTGCAGTTGTCTAAATTTTTTCGGTTATATTAATTTGTTAATACTGTAATAACATTAAAATTTTACTTTAACGCAAAACAGTATAAGTGATGTTTTTCAGTATAAGCGGTAGATTGTTCGAGCACTAATATACAATTAAAGAGAAAATCGACTTTGAGTCTAAAACTTAGAAAGTGCAATTTTGTAAATTGTTTCGGTTATATTAATTTGTTAATACTGTAATAACATGAAAATTTTACTTTAACGCAAATCAGTAAAAGTTATGTTTTCACTAATATACAATTAAAGAGAAAATCGTTTTGAGTCTAAAACTAAGAAAGTGCAGTTGTGTAACTTTTTTCGGTTATATTAATTTGTTAATGCTGTAATAACATTAAAATTTTACTTTAACGCAAAACAGTATAAGTGATGTTTTTCAGTATTAGCGGTACATTGTTCGAGCACTAATATACAATTAAAGAGAAAATCGACTTTGAGTCTAAAACTTAGAAAGGGCAATTTTGTAAATTGTTTCGGTTATATTAATTTGTTAATACCGTAATAAAATGAAAATTTTACTTTTACGCAAATCAGTAAAAGTTATATTTTCACTAATATACAATTAAGAGAAAATCGACTTTGAGTCTAAAACTAAGAAAGTGCAGTTGTGTAAATTTTTTCGGTTTTATTAATTTGTTAATACTGTAATAACATGAAAATTTTTTTTAACGCAAATCAGTAAAAGTTATGTTTTCACTAATATACAATTAAGAGAAAATCGACTTTGAGTCTAGAACTAAGAAAGTGCAGTTGTCTAAATTTTTTCGGTTATATTAATTTGTTAATACTGTAATAACATTAAAATTTTACTTTAACGCAAAACAGTATAAGTGATGTTTTTCAGTATAAGCGGTAGATTGTTCGAGCACTAATATACAATTAAAGAGAAAATCGACTTTGAGTCTAAAACTAAGAAAGTGCAGTTGTGTAAATTTTTTCGGTTTTATTAATTTGTTAATACTGTAATAACATGAAAATTTTACTTTAACGCAAATCAGTAAAAGTTATGTTTTCACTAATATACAATTAAAGAGAAAATCGTTTTGAGTCTAAAACTAAGAAAGTGCAGTTGTGTAACTTTTTTCGGTTATATTAATTTGTTAATACTGTAATAACATTAAAATTTTACTTTAACGCAAAACAGTATAAGTGATGTTTTTCAGTATTAGCGGTACATTGTTCGAGCACTAATATACAATTAAAGAGAAAATCGACTTTGAGTCTAAAACTTAGAAAGTGCAATTTTGTAAATTGTTTCGGTTATATTAATTTGTTAATACCGTAATAAAATGAAAATTTTACTTTAGCGCAAAGCAAGAAAAGTTATGTTTTTCAGTATAAGCGGGACATTGTTCGAGCACTAATATACAATTAAAGAGAAAATCGACTTTGAGTCTAAAACTAAGAAAGTGCAATTTTGTAAATTGTTTCGGTTATATTAATTTGTTAATACCGTAATAAACAGTATAAGTGATGTTAATAACATTAAAATTTTACTTTAACGCAAAACAGTATAAGTGATGTTTTTCAGTATTAGCGGTACATTGTTCGAGCACTAATATACAATTAAAGAGAAAATCGACTTTGAGTCTAAAACTAAGAAAGTGCAATTTTGTAAATTGTTTCGGTTATATTAATTTGTTAATACCGTAATAACATGAAAATTTTACTTTAGCACAAATCAGTAAAAGTTATGTTTTTCAGTATAAGCGGTATTTTGTTCGAGCACTTATATACAATTAAAGAGAAAATCGACTTTGAGTCTAAAACTAAGAAAGTGCAATTTTGTAAATTGTTTCGGTTATATTAATTTTTTAATACTGTAATAGCATGAATATTTTACTTTTACGCAAATCAGTAAAAGTTATGCTTTTCAGTATAAGCGGTAGATTGTTCGAGCATTAATATACAATTATAAAAAAAATCGACTTTGAGTCTAAAACTAAGAAAGTGCATTTTTTTAAATATTTTTGGTTATATTAATTTGTTAATACTGTAATAACATGAAAATTTTACTTTAACGCAAAACAGTATAAGTGATGTTTTTCAGTATAAGCGGTAGATTGTTCGAGCACTAATATACAATTAAAGAGAAAATCGACTTTGAGTCTAAAACTAAGAAAGTGCAGTTGTGTAAATTTTTTCGGTTTTATTAATTTGTTAATACTGTAATAACATGAAAATTTTACTTTAACGCAAAACAGTATAAGTGATGTTTTTCAGTATTAGCGGTACATTGTTCGAGCACTAATATACAATTAAAAAGAAAATCGACTTTGAGTCTAAAACTAAGAAAGTGCAATTTTGTAAATTTTTTCGGTTATATTAATTTTTTAATACTGTAATAGCATGAACATTTTACTTTTACGCAAATCAGTAAAAGTTATGCTTTTCACTAATATACAATTAAAGAGAAAATCGACTTTGAGTCTAGAACTAAGAAAGTGCAGTTGTCTAAATTTTTTCGGTTATATTAATTTGTTAATACTGTAATAACATGAAAATTTTACTTTAACGCAAATCAGTAAAAGTTATGTTTTCACTAATATACAATTAAAGAGAAAATCGACTTTGAGTCTAGAACTAAGAAAGTGCAGTTGTCTAAATTTTTTCGGTTATATTAATTTGTTAATACTGTAATAACATGAAAATTTTACTTTAACGCAAAACAGTATAAGTGATGTTTTTCAGTATAAGCGGTAGATTGTTCGAGCACTAATATATAATTAAAGAGAAAATCGACTTTGAGTCTAAAACTAAGAAAGTGCAGTTGTGTAAATTTTTTCGGTTTTATTAATTTGTTAATACTGTAATAACATGAAAATTTTACTTTAACGCAAATCAGTAAAAGTTATGTTTTCACTAATATACAATTAAAGAGAAAATCGACTTTGAGTCTAGAACTAAGAAAGTGCAGTTGTCTAAATTTTTTCGGTTATATTAATTTGTTAATACTGTAATAACATTAAAATTTTACTTTAACGCAAAACAGTATAAGTGATGTTTTTCAGTATTAGCGGTACATTGTTCGAGCACTAATATACAATTAAAAAGAAAATCGACTTTGAGTCTAAAACTAAGAAAGTGCAATTTTGTAAATTTTTTCGGTTATATTAATTTTTTAATACTGTAATAGCATGAACATTTTACTTTTACGCAAATCAGTAAAAGTTATGCTTTTCAGTATAAGCGGTAGATTGTTCGAGCATTAATATACAATTATAAAAAAAATCGACTTTGAGTCTAAAACTAAGAAAGTGCATTTTTTTAAATATTTTTGGTTATATTAATTTGTTAATAATGTAATAACATTAAAATTTTACTTTAACGCAAAACAGTATAAGTGATGTTTTTCAGTATAAGCGGTAGATTGTTCGAGCACTAATATACAATTAAAGAGAAAATCGACTTTGAGTCTAAAACTAAGAAAGTGCAGTTGTGTAAATTTTTTCGGTTTTATTAATTTGTTAATACTGTAATAACATGAAAATTTTACTTTAACGCAAATCAGTAAAAGTTATGTTTTCACTAATATACAATTAAAGAGAAAATCGACTTTGAGTCTAGAACTAAGAAAGTGCAGTTGTCTAAATTTTTTCGGTTATATTAATTTGTTAATACTGTAATAACATTAAAATTTTACTTTAACGCAAAACAGTATAAGTGATGTTTTTCAGTATAAGCGGTAGATTGTTCGAGCACTAATATACAATTAAAGAGAAAATCGACTTTGAGTCTAAAACTTAGAAAGTGCAATTTTGTAAATTGTTTCGGTTATATTAATTTGTTAATACTGTAATAACATGAAAATTTTACTTTAACGCAAATCAGTAAAAGTTATGTTTTCACTAATATACAATTAAAGAGAAAATCGTTTTGAGTCTAAAACTAAGAAAGTGCAGTTGTGTAACTTTTTTCGGTTATATTAATTTGTTAATGCTGTAATAACATTAAAATTTTACTTTAACGCAAAACAGTATAAGTGATGTTTTTCAGTATTAGCGGTACATTGTTCGAGCACTAATATACAATTAAAGAGAAAATCGACTTTGAGTCTAAAACTTAGAAAGTGCAATTTTGTAAATTGTTTCGGTTATATTAATTTGTTAATACCGTAATAAAATGAAAATTTTACTTTTACGCAAATCAGTAAAAGTTATATTTTCACTAATATACAATTAAGAGAAAATCGACTTTGAGTCTAAAACTAAGAAAGTGCAGTTGTGTAAATTTTTTCGGTTTTATTAATTTGTTAATACTGTAATAACATGAAAATTTTTTTTAACGCAAATCAGTAAAAGTTATGTTTTCACTAATATACAATTAAGAGAAAATCGACTTTGAGTCTAGAACTAAGAAAGTGCAGTTGTCTAAATTTTTTCGGTTATATTAATTTGTTAATACTGTAATAACATTAAAATTTTACTTTAACGCAAAACAGTATAAGTGATGTTTTTCAGTATAAGCGGTAGATTGTTCGAGCACTAATATACAATTAAAGAGAAAATCGACTTTGAGTCTAAAACTAAGAAAGTGCAGTTGTGTAAATTTTTTCGGTTTTATTAATTTGTTAATACTGTAATAACATGAAAATTTTACTTTAACGCAAATCAGTAAAAGTTATGTTTTCACTAATATACAATTAAAGAGAAAATCGTTTTGAGTCTAAAACTAAGAAAGTGCAGTTGTGTAACTTTTTTCGGTTATATTAATTTGTTAATACTGTAATAACATTAAAATTTTACTTTAACGCAAAACAGTATAAGTGATGTTTTTCAGTATTAGCGGTACATTGTTCGAGCACTAATATACAATTAAAGAGAAAATCGACTTTGAGTCTAAAACTTAGAAAGTGCAATTTTGTAAATTGTTTCGGTTATATTAATTTGTTAATACCGTAATAAAATGAAAATTTTACTTTAGCGCAAAGCAGTAAAAGTTATGTTTTTCAGTATAAGCGGGACATTGTTCGAGCACTAATATACAATTAAAGAGAAAATCGACTTTGAGTCTAAAACTAAGAAAGTGCAATTTTGTAAATTGTTTCGGTTATATTAATTTGTTAATACCGTAATAAACAGTATAAGTGATGTTAATAACATTAAAATTTTACTTTAACGCAAAACAGTATAAGTGATGTTTTTCAGTATTAGCGGTACATTGTTCGAGCACTAATATACAATTAAAGAGAAAATCGACTTTGAGTCTAAAACTAAGAAAGTGCAATTTTGTAAATTGTTTCGGTTATATTAATTTGTTAATACCGTAATAACATGAAAATTTTACTTTAACACAAATCAGTAAAAGTTATGTTTTTCAGTATAAGCGGTATTTTGTTCGAGCACTTATATACAATTAAAGAGAAAATCGACTTTGAGTCTAAAACTAAGAAAGTGCAATTTTGTAAATTGTTTCGGTTATATTAATTTGTTAATACCGTAATAAAATGAAAATTTTACTTTAGCGCAAAGCAGTAAAAGTTATGTTTTTCAGTATAAGCGGGATATTGTTCGAGCACTAATATACAATTAAAGAGAAAATCGACTTTGAGTCTAAAACTAAGTAAGTGCAATTTTGTAAATTTTTTCGGTTATTTTATAATACTGTAATATAATGAAAATTTTACTTTAACACAAATCAGTAAAAGTTATGTTTTTCAGTATAAGCGGTATTTTGTTCGAGCACTAATATACAATTAAAGAGAAAATCGACTTTGAGTCTAAAACTAAGAAAGTGCAATTTTGTAAATTGTTTCGGTTATTATAATTTGTTAATACCGTAATAACATTAAAATTTTACTTTAACGCAAAACAGTATAAGTGATGTTTTTCAGTATTAGCAGTACATTGTTCAAGCACTAATATACAATTAAAGAGAAAATCGTTTTGAGTCTAAAACTAAGAAAGTGCAGTTGTGTAAATTTTTTCGGTTATATTAATTTGTTAATACTGTAATAACATTAAAATTTTACTTTAACATAAATCAGTAAAAGATATGTTTTTCAGAATAAGCGGTATTTTGTTCGAGCACTAATATACAATTAAAGAGAAAATCGACTTTGAGTCTAAAACTAAGAAAGTGCAATTTTGTAAATTGTTTCGGTTATATTAATTTGTTAATACCGTAATAACATGAAAATTTTACTTTCACACAAACCAGTAAAAGTTATGTTTTTCAGTATAAGCGGTATTTTGTTCGAGCACTTATATACAATTAAACAAAACATCGACTTTGAGTCTAAAACTAAGAAAGTGCAATTTTGTAAATTGTTTCGGTTATAATAATTTGTTAATACCGTAATAAAATGAAAATTTGACTTTAGCGGAAAGCAGTAAAAGTTATGTTTTTCAGTATAAGCGGGACATTGTTCGAGCACTAATATACAATTAAAGAGAAAATCGACTTTGAGTCTAAAACTAAGTAAGTGCAATTTTGTAAATTTTTTCGGTTATTTTATAACCTTGTAATAACATGAAAATTTTACTTTAACACAAATCAGTAAAAGTTATGTTTTTCAGTATAGCCGGTATTTTGTTCGAGCACTAATATACAATTAAAAGAAAATCGACTTTGAGTCTAAAACTAAGAAAGTGCAATTTTGTAAATTGTTTCGGTTATATTAATTTGTTAATACCGTAATAAAATGAAAATTTTACTTTAACACAAATCAGTAAAAGTTATGTTTTTCAGTATAAGCGGGATATTGTTCGAGCACTAATATACAATTAAAGAGAAAATCGACTTTGAGTCTAAAACTAAGAAAGTGCAATTTTGTAAATTGTTTCGGTTATAATAATTTGTTAATACCGTAATAAAATGAAAATTTGACTTTAGCGGAAAGCAGTAAAAGTTATGTTTTTCAGTATAAGCGGGACATTGTTCGAGCACTAATATACAATTAAAGAGAAAATCGACTTTGAGTCTAAAACTAAGTAAGTGCAATTTTGTAAATTTTTTCGGTTATTTTATAACCTTGTAATAACATGAAAATTTTACTTTAACACAAATCAGTAAAAGTTATGTTTTTCAGTATAGCCGGTATTTTGTTCGAGCACTAATATACAATTAAAAGAAAATCGACTTTGAGTCTAAAACTAAGAAAGTGCAATTTTGTAAATTGTTTCGGTTATATTAATTTGTTAATACCGTAATAAAATGAAAATTTTACTTTAACACAAATCAGTAAAAGTTATGTTTTTCAGTATAAGCGGGATATTGTTCGAGCACTAATATACAATTAAAGAGAAAATCGACTTTGAGTCTAAAACTAAGAAAGTGCAATTTTGTAAATTGTTTCGGTTATAATAATTTGTTAATACCGTAATAAAATGAAAATTTTACTTTAACGCAAAACAGTATAAGTGATGTTTTTCAGTATTAGCGGTACATTGTTCGAGCACTAATATACAATTAAAGAGAAAATCGACTTTGAGTCTAAAACTAAGAAAGTGCAATTTTGTAAATTGTTTCGGTTATATTAATTTGTTAATACCGTAATAACATGAAAATTTTACTTTAACACAAATCAGTAAAAGTTATGTTTTTCAGTATAAGCGGTATTTTGTTCGAGCACTTATATACAAATAAAGAGAAAATCGACTTTGAGTCTAAAACTAAGAAAGTGCAATTTTGTAAATTGTTTCGGTTATATTAATTTGTTAATACCGTAATAAAATGAAAATTTTACTTTAGCGCAAAGCAGTAAAAGTTATGTTTTTCAGTATAAGCGGGATATTGTTCGAGCACTAATATACAATTAAAGAGAAAATCGACTTTGAGTCTAAAACTAAGTAAGTGCAATTTTGTAAATTTTTACGGTTATTTTATAATACTGTAATATAATGAAAATTTTACTTTAACACAAATCAGTAAAAGTTATGTTTTTCAGTATAAGCGGTATTTTGTTCGAGCACTAATATACAATTAAAGAGAAAATCGACTTTGAGTCTAAAACTAAGAAAGTGCAATTTTGTAAATTGTTTCGGTTATTATAATTTGTTAATCCCGTAATAACATTAAAATTTTACTTTAACGCAAAACAGTATAAGTGATGTTTTTCAGTATTAGCAGTACATTGTTCAAGCACTAATATACAATTAAACAGAAAATCGTTTTGAGTCTAAAACTAAGAAAGTGCAGTTGTGTAAATTTTTTCGGTTATATTAATTTGTTAATACTGTAATAACATTAAAATTTTACTTTAACACAAATCAGTAAAAGATATGTTTTTCAGAATAAGCGGTATTTTGTTCGAGCACTAATATACAATTAAAGAGAAAATCGACTTTGAGTCTAAAACTAAGAAAGTGCAATTTTGTAAATTGTTTCGGTTATATTAATTTGTTAATACCGTAATAACATGAAAATTTTACTTTCACACAAACCAGTAAAAGTTATGTTTTTCAGTATAAGCGGTATTTTGTTCGAGCACTTATATACAATTAAACAAAACATCGACTTTGAGTCTAAAACTAAGAAAGTGCAATTTTGTAAATTGTTTCGGTTATAATAATTTGTTAATACCGTAATAAAATGAAAATTTGACTTTAGCGGAAAGCAGTAAAAGTTATGTTTTTCAGTATAAGCGGGACATTGTTCGAGCACTAATATACAATTAAAGAGAAAATCGACTTTGAGTCTAAAACTAAGTAAGTGCAATTTTGTAAATTTTTTCGGTTATTTTATAACCTTGTAATAACATGAAAATTTTACTTTAACACAAATCAGTAAAAGTTATGTTTTTCAGTATAGCCGGTATTTTGTTCGAGCACTAATATACAATTAAAAGAAAATCGACTTTGAGTCTAAAACTAAGAAAGTGCAATTTTGTAAATTGTTTCGGTTATATTAATTTGTTAATACCGTAATAAAATGAAAATTTTACTTTAACACAAATCAGTAAAAGTTATGTTTTTCAGTATAAGCGGGATATTGTTCGAGCACTAATATACAATTAAAGAGAAAATCGACTTTGAGTCTAAAACTAAGAAAGTGCAATTTTGTAAATTGTTTCGGTTATAATAATTTGTTAATACCGTAATAAAATGAAAATTTGACTTTAGCGGAAAGCAGTAAAAGTTATGTTTTTCAGTATAAGCGGGACATTGTTCGAGCACTAATATACAATTAAAGAGAAAATCGACTTTGAGTCTAAAACTAAGTAAGTGCAATTTTGTAAATTTTTTCGGTTATTTTATAACCTTGTAATAACATGAAAATTTTACTTTAACACAAATCAGTAAAAGTTATGTTTTTCAGTATAGCCGGTATTTTGTTCGAGCACTAATATACAATTAAAGAGAAAATCGACTTTGAGTCTAAAACTAAGTAAGTGCAATTTTGTAAATTTTTTCGGTTATTTTGTAATACTGTAATATAATGAAAATTTTACTTTAACACAAATCAGTAAAAGTTATGTTTTTCAGTATAAGCGGTATTTTGTTCGAGCACTAATATACAATTAAAGAGAAAATTGACTTTGAGTCTAAAACTAAGAAAGTGCAATTTTGTAAATTGTTTCGGTTATATTAATTTGTTAACACCGTAATAAAATGAAAATTTTACTTTAGCGCAAAGCAGTAAAAGTTATGTTTTTCAGTATAAGCGGGATATTGTTCGAGCACTAATATACAATTAAAGAGAAAATCGACTTTGAGTCTAAAACTAAGAAAGTGCAATTTTGTAAATTGTTTCGGTTATATTAATTTGTTAATACCGTAATAACATTAAAATTTTACTTTAACGCAAAACAGTATAAGTGATGTTTTTCAGTATTAGCGGTACATTGTTCGAGCACTAATATACAATTAAAGAGAAAATCGACTTTGAGTCTAAAACTAAGAAAGTGCAATTTTGTAAATTGTTTCGGTTATATTAATTTGTTAATACCGTAATAACATTAAAATTTTACTTTAACGCAAAACAGTAAAAGTTATGTTTTTCAGTATAGCCGGTATTTTGTTCGAGCACTAATATACAATTAAAAGAAAATCGACTTTGAGTCTAAAACTAAGAAAGTGCAATTTTGTAAATTGTTTCGGTTATATTAATTTGTTAATACCGTAATAAAATGAAAATTTTACTTTAACACAAATCAGTAAAAGTTATGTTTTTCAGTATAAGCGGTATTTTGTTCGAGCACTTATATACAATTAAAGAGAAAATCGACTTTGAGTCTAAAACTAAGAAAGTGCAATTTTGTAAATTGTTTCGGTTATACTAATTTGTTAATACCGTATTAAAATGAAAATTTTACTTTAACGCAAAACAGTATAAGTGATGTTTTTCAGTATTAGCGGTACATTGTTCGAGCACTAATATACAATTAAAGAGAAAATCGACTTTGAGTCTAAAACTAAGAAAGTGCAGTTGTGTAAATTTTTTCGGTTTTATTAATTTGTTAATACTGTAATAACATGAAAATTTTACTTTAACGCAAATCAGTAAAAGTTATGTTTTCACTAATATACAATTAAAGAGAAAATCGTTTTGAGTCTAAAACTAAGAAAGTGCAGTTGTGTAACTTTTTTCGGTTATATTAATTTGTTAATACTGTAATAACATTAAAATTTTACTTTAACGCACAACAGTATAAGTGATGTTTTTCAGTATTAGCTGTACATTGTTCGAGCACTAATATACAATTAAAGAGAAAATCGACTTTGAGTCTAAAACTTAGAAAGTGCAATTTTGTAAATTGTTTCGGTTATATTAATTTGTTAATACCGTAATAAAATGAAAATTTTACTTTAGCGCAAAGCAGTAAAAGTTATGTTTTTCAGTATAAGCGGGACATTGTTCGAGCACTAATATACAATTAAAGAGAAAATCGACTTTGAGTCTAAAACTAAGAAAGTGCAATTTTGTAAATTGTTTCGGTTATATTAATTTGTTAATACCGTAATAAACAGTATAAGTGATGTTAATAACATTAAAATTTTACTTTAACGCAAAACAGTATAAGTGATGTTTTTCAGTATTAGCGGTACATTGGTCGAGCACTAATATACAATTAAAGAGAAAATCGACTTTGAGTCTAAAACTAAGAAAGTGCAATTTTGTAAATTGTTTCGGTTATATTAATTTGTTAATACCGTAATAACATGAAAATTTTACTTTAACACAAATCAGTAAAAGTTATGTTTTTCAGTATAAGCGGTATTTTGTTCGAGCACTTATATCCAATTAAAGAGAAAATCGACTTTGAGTCTAAAACTAAGAAAGTGCAATTTTGTAAATTGTTTCGGTTATAGTAATTTGTTAATACCGTAATAAAATGAAAATTTTACTTTAGCGCAAAGCAGTAAAAGTTATGTTTTTCAGTATAAGCGGGATATTGTTCGAGCACTAATATACAATTAAAGAGAAAATCGACTTTGAGTCTAAAACTAAGTAAGTGCAATTTTGTAAATTTTTTCGGTTATTTTATAATACTGTAATATAATGAAAATTTTACTTTAACACAAATCAGTAAAAGTTATGTTTTTCAGTATAAGCGGGATATTGTTCGAGCACTTATATACAATTAAAGAGAAAATCGACTTTGAGTCTAAAACTAAGAAAGTGCAATTTTGTAAATTGTTTCGGTTATATTAATTTGTTAATACCGTAATAACATGAAAATTTTACTTTAACGCAAAACAGTTTAAGTGATGTTTTTCAGTATTAGCAGTACATTGTTCAAGCACTAATATACAATTAAAGAGAAAATCGTTTTGAGTCTAAAACATTAGAAAGTGCAGTTGTGTAAATTTTTTCAGTTATATTAATTTGTTAATACTGTAATAACATTAAAATTTTACTTTAACACAAATCAGTAAAAGATATGTTTTTCAGAATAAGCGGTATTTTGTTCGAGCACTTATATACAATTAAAGAGAAAATCGACTTTGAGTCTAAAACTAAGAAAGTGCAATTTTGTAAATTGTTTCGGTTATATTAATTTGTTAATACCGTAATAACATGAAAATTTTACTTTCACACAAACCAGTAAAAGTTATGTTTTTCAGTATAAGCGGTATTTTGTTCGAGCACTTATATACAACTAAACAAAACATCGACTTTGAGTCTTAAACTAAGAAAGTGCAATTTTGTAAATTGTTTCGGTTATATTAATTTGTTAATACCGTAATAAAATGAAAATTTGACTTTAGCGGAAAGCAGTAAAAGTTATGTTTTTCAGTATAAGCGGGACATTGTTCGAGCACTAATATACAATTAAAGAGAAAATCGACTTTGAGTCTAAAACTAAGTAAGTGCAATTTTGTAAATTTTTTCGGTTATTTTATAACCTTGTAATAACATGAAAATTTTACTTTAACACAAATCAGTAAAAGTTATATTTTTCAGTATAGCCGGTATTTTGTTCGAGCACTAATATACAATTAAAAGAAAATCGACTTTGAGTCTAAAACTAAGAAAGTGCAATTTTGTAAATTGTTTCGGTTATATTAATTTGTTAATACCGTAATAACATTAAAATTTTACTTTAACGCACAACAGTATAAGTGATGTCTTTCAGTATTAGCGGTACATTGTTCGAGCACTAATATACAATTAAAGAGAAAATCGACTTTGAGTCTAAAACTTAGAAAGTGCAATTTTGTAAATTGTTTCGGTTATATTAATTTGTTAATACCGTAATAAAATGAAAATTTTACTTTAGCGCAAAGCAGTAAAAGTTATGTTTTTCAGTATAAGCGGGACATTGTTCGAGCACTAATATACAATTAAAGAGAAAATCGACTTTGAGTCTAAAACTAAGAAAGTGCAATTTTGTAAATTGTTTCGGTTATATTAATTTGTTAATACCGTAATAAACAGTATAAGTGATGTTAATAACATTAAAATTTTACTTTAACGCAAAACAGTATAAGTGATGTTTTTCAGTATTAGCGGTACATTGGTCGAGCACTAATATACAATTAAAGAGAAAATCGACTTTGAGTCTAAAACTAAGAAAGAGCAATTTTGTAAATTGTTTCGGTTATATTAATTTGTTAATACCGTAATAACATGAAAATTTTACTTTAACACAAATCAGTAAAAGTTATGTTTTTCAGTATAAGCGGTATTTTGTTCGAGCACTTATATCCAATTAAAGAGAAAATCGACTTTGAGTCTAAAACTAAGAAAGTGCAATTTTGTAAATTGTTTCGGTTATAGTAATTTGTTAATACCGTAATAAAATGAAAATTTTACTTTAGCGCAAAGCAGTAAAAGTTATGTTTTTCAGTATAAGCGGGATATTGTTCGAGCACTAATATACAATTAAAGAGAAAATCGACTTTGAGTCTAAAACTAAGTAAGTGCAATTTTGTAAATTTTTTCGGTTATTTTATAATACTGTAATATAATGAAAATTTTACTTTAACACAAATCAGTAAAAGTTATGTTTTTCAGTATAAGCGGTATTTTGTTCGAGCACTAATATACAATTAAAGAGAAAATCGACTTTGAGTCTAAAACTAAGAAAGTGCAATTTTGTAAATTGTTTCGGTTATTATAATTTGTTAATACCGTAATAACATTAAAATTTTACTTTAACGCAAAACAGTTTAAGTGATGTTTTTCAGTATTAGCAGTACATTGTTCAAGCACTAATATACAATTAAAGAGAAAATCGTTTTGAGTCTAAAACATTAGAAAGTGCAGTTGTGTAAATTTTTTCAGTTATATTAATTTGTTAATACTGTAATAACATTAAAATTTTACTTTAACACAAATCAGTAAAAGATATGTTTTTCAGAATAAGCGGTATTTTGTTCGAGCACTTATATACAATTAAAGAGAAAATCGACTTTGAGTCTAAAACTAAGAAAGTGCAATTTTGTAAATTGTTTCGGTTATATTAATTTGTTAATACCGTAATAACATGAAAATTTTACTTTCACACAAACCAGTAAAAGTTATGTTTTTCAGTATAAGCGGTATTTTGTTCGAGCACTTATATACAACAAAACAAAACATCGACTTTGAGTCTTAAACTAAGAAAGTGCAATTTTGTAAATTGTTTCGGTTATATTAATTTGTTAATACCGTAATAAAATGAAAATTTGACTTTAGCGGAAAGCAGTAAAAGTTATGTTTTTCAGTATAAGCGGGACATTGTTCGAGCACTAATATACAATTAAAGAGAAAATCGACTTTGAGTCTAAAACTAAGTAAGTGCAATTTTGTAAATTTTTTCGGTTATTTTATAACCTTGTAATAACATGAAAATTTTACTTTAACACAAATCAGTAAAAGTTATGTTTTTCAGTATAGCCGGTATTTTGTTCGAGCACTAATATACAATTAAAAGAAAATCGACTTTGAGTCTAAAACTAAGAAAGTGCAATTTTGTAAATTGTTTCGGTTATATTAATTTGTTAATACCGTAATAACATTAAAATTTTACTTTAACGCAAAACAGTATAAGTGATGTTTTTCAGTATTAGCGGTACATTGTTCGAGCACTAATATACAATTAAAGAGAAAATCGACTTTGAGTCTAAAACTAAGAAAGTGCAATTTTGTAAATTGTTTCGGTTATATTAATTTGTTAATACCGTAATAACATTAAAATTTTACTTTAACGCAAAACAGTATAAGTGATGTTTTTCAGTATTAGCGGTACATTGTTCGAGCACTAATATACAATTAAAGAGAAAATCGACTTTGAGTCTAAAACTAAGAAAGTGCAATTTTGTAAATTGTTTCGGTTATATTAATTTGTTAATACCGTAATAACATGAAAATTTTACTTTAGCACAAATCAGTAAAAGTTATGTTTTTCAGTATAAGCGGTATTTTGTTCGAGCACTTATATCCAATTAAAGAGAAAATCGACTTTGAGTCTAAAACTAAGAAAGTGCAATTTTGTAAATTGTTTCGGTTATATTAATTTGTTAATACCGTAATAAAATGAAAATTTTACTTTAACACAAATCAGTAAAAGTTATGTTTTTCAGTATAAGCGGTATTTTGTTCGATCACTTATATACAATTAAAGAGAAAATCGACTTTGAGTCTAAAACTAAGAAAGTGCAATTTTGTAAATTGTTTCGGTTATATTAATTTGTTAATACCGTAATAACATTAAAATTTTACTTTAACGCAAAACAGTATAAGTGATGTTTTTCAGTATTAGCGGTACATTGTTCGAGCACTAATATACAATTAAAGAGAAAATCGACTTTGAGTCTAAAACTAAGAAAGTGCAATTTTGTAAATTGTTTAGGTTATATTAATTTGTTAATACCGTAATAACATGAAAATTTTACTTTAACACAAATCAGTAAAAGTTATGTTTTTCAGTATAAGCGGTATTTTGTTCGAGCACTTATATCCAATTAAAGAGAAAATCGACTTTGAGTCTAAAACTAAGAAAGTGCAATTTTGTAAATTGTTTCGGTTATAGTAATTTGTTAATACCGTAATAAAATGAAAATTTTACTTTAGCGCAAAGCAGTAAAAGTTATGTTTTTCAGTATAAGCGGGATATTGTTCGAGCACTAATATACAATTAAAGAGAAAATCGACTTTGAGTCTAAAACTAAGTAAGTGCAATTTTGTAAATTGTTTCGGTTATATTATAATACTGTAATAACATAAAAATTTTACTTTAACACAAATCAGTAAAAGTTATGTTTTTCAGTATAGCCGGTATTTTGTTCGAGCACTAATATACAATTAAAAGAAAATCGACTTTGAGTCTAAAACTAAGAAAGTGCAATTTTGTAAATTGTTTCGGTTATATTAATTTGTTAATACCGTAATAACATGAAAATTTTACTTTAACGCAAATTAGTAAAAGTTATGTTTTCACTAATATACAATTAAGAGAAAATCGACTTTGAGTCTAAAACTAAGAAAGTGCAGTTGTAAATTTTTTCGGTTATATTAATTTGTTAATACTGTAATAACATACAAATTTTACTTTAGCGCAAATCAGTAAAAGTTATGCTTTTCAATATAAGCGGTAGATTGTTCGAGCACTAATATACAATTAAAGAGAAAATCGACTTTGAGTCTAAAACTAAGAAAGTGCAGTTGTGTAAATTTTTTCGGTTTTATTAATTTGTTAATACTGTAATAACATGAACATTTTACTTTTACGCAAATCAGTAAAAGTTATGTTTTTCAGTAAAAGCGGTAGATTGTTCGAGCACTAATATACAATTAAAGAGAAAATCGACTATGAGTCTAAAACTAAGTGCAATTTTGTAAATTTTTTTGGTTATATTAATTTTATAATACTGTAATACCATGAAAATTTTACTTTAACGCAAATCAGTAAAAGTTATGTTTTCACTAATATACAATTAAGAGAAAATCGACTTTGAGTCTAAAACTAAGAAAGTGCAGTTGTGTAAATTTTTTCGGTTATATTAATTTGTTAATACTGTAATAACATTAAAATTTTCCTTTAACGCAAAACAGTATAAGTGATGTTTTTCAGTATAAGCGGTAGATTGTTCGAGCACTAATATACAATTAAAGAGAAAATCGACTTTGAGTCTAAAACTAAGAAAGTGCAGTTGTGTAAATTTTTTCGGTTTTATTAATTTGTTAATACTGTAATAACATGAACATTTTACTTTAACGCAAATCAGTAAAAGTTATGTTTTCACTAATATACAATTAAGAGAAAATCGACTTTGAGTCTAAAACTAAGAAAGTGCAGTTGTGTAAATTTTTTCGGTTATATTAATTTGTTAATACTGTAATAACATTAAAATTTTCCTTTAACGCAAAACAGTATAAGTGATGTTTTTCAGTATAAGCGGTAGATTGTTCGAGCACTAATATACAATTAAAGAGAAAATCGACTTTGAGTCTAAAACTAAGAAAGTGCAGTTGTGTAAATTTTTTCGGTTTTATTAATTTGTTAATACTGTAATAACATAAAAATTTTACTTCAGCGCAAATCAGTAAAAGTTATGCTTTTCAGTATAAGCGGTAGATTGTTCGAGCACTAATATACAATTAAAGAGAAAATCGACTTTGAGTCTAAAACTAAGAAATTGCAAATTTTAATTATTTCGGTTATAATAATTTGTTAATACTGTAATAGCATGAACATTTTACTTATACGCAAATCAGTAAAAGTTATGTTTTCACTAATATACAATTAAGAGAAAATCAACTTTGAGTCTAAAACTAAGAAAGTGCAGTTGTGTAAATTTTTTCGGTTATATTAATTTGTTAATACTGTAATAACATTAAAATTTTCCTTTAACGCAAAACAGTATAAGTGATGTTTTTCAGTATAAGCGGTAGATTGTTCGAGCACTAATATACAATTAAAGAGAAAATCGACTTTGAGTCTAAAACTAAGAAAGTGCAGTTGTGTAAATTTTTTCGGTTTTATTAATTTGTTAATACCGTAATAACATGAAAATTTTACTTTAACGCAAATCAGTAAAAGTTATGTTTTCACTAATATACAACTAAGAGAAAATCGACTTTGAGTCTAAAACTAAGAAAGTGCCGTTGTAAATTTTTTCGGTTATATTAATTTGTTAATACTGTAATAACATAAAAATTTTACTTCAGCGCAAATCAGTAAAAGTTATGCTTTTCAATATAAGCGGTATATTGTTCGAGCGCTAATATACAATTAAAGAGAAAATCGACTTTGAGTCTAAAACTAAGAAAGTGCAGTTGTGTAAATTTTTTCGGTTATATTAATTTGTTAATACTGTAATAACATGAACATTTTACTTTTACGCAAATCAGTAAAAGTTATGTTTTTCAGTATAAGCGGTGATTGTTCGAGCACTAATATACAATTAAAGAGAAAATCGACTATGAGTCTAAAACTAAGTGCAATTTTGTAAATTTTTTCGGTTATATTAATTTTATAATACTGTAATACCATGAAAATTTTACTTTAACGCAAATCAGTAAAAGTTATGTTTTCACTAATATACAATTAAGAGAAAATCGACTTTTAGTCTAAAACTAAGAAAGTGCATTTTTTTTAATATTTTTGGTTATATTAATTTGTTAATACTGTAATAACATGAAAATTTTTCTTTAACGCAAATCAGTAAAAGTTATATTTTCACTAATATACAATTAAGAGAAAATCGACTTTGAGTCTAAAACTAAGAAAGTGCAGTTGTGTAAATTTTTTCGGTTTTATTAATTTGTTAATACCGTAATAACATGAAAATTTTACTTTAACGCAAATCAGTAAAAGTTATGTTTTCACTAATATACAACTAAGAGAAAATCGACTTTGAGTCTAAAACTAAGAAAGTGCCGTTGTAAATTTTTTCGGTTATATTAATTTGTTAATACTGTAATAACATAAAAATTTTACTTCAGCGCAAATCAGTAAAAGTTATGCTTTTCAATATAAGCGGTAGATTGTTCGAGCGCTAATATACAATTAAGTTTGAGTCTAAAACTAAGAAAGTGCAGTTGTCTAAATTTTTTCGGTTATATTAATTTGTTAATACTGTAATAACATTAAAATTTTACTTTAACGCAAAACAGTATAAGTGATGTTTTTCAGTATAAGCGGTAGATTGTTCGAGCACTAATATACAATTAAAGAGAAAATCGACTTTGTGTCTAAAACTAAGAAAGTGCAGTTGTGTAAATTTTTTCGGTTTTATTAATTTGTTAATACTGTAATAACATGAAAATTTTACTTTTACGCAAATCAGTAAAAGTTATGTTTTCACTAATATACAATTAAATAGAAAATCGTTTTGAGTCTAAAACTAAGAAAGTGCAGTTGTGTAACTTTTTTCGGTTATATTAATTTGTTAATACTGTAATAACATTAAAATTTTACTTTAACGCAAAACAGTATAAGTGATGTTTTTCAGTATTAGCGGTACATTATTCGAGCACTAATATACAATTAAAGAGAAAATCGACTTTGAGTCTGAAACTTAGAAAGTGCAATTTTGTAAATTGTTTCGGTTATATTAATTTGTTAATACTGTAATAGCATGAACATTTTACTTTTACGCAAATCAGTAAAAGTTATGCTTTTCAGTATAAGCGGTAGATTGTTCGAGCATTAATATACAATTATAAAAAAAATCGACTTTGAGTCTAAAACTAAGAAATTGCAAATTTTAATTTTTTCGGTTATATTAATTTGTTAATACTGTAATAACATTAAAATTTTACTTTAACGCAAATCAGTAAAACTGATGTTTTTCAGTATAAGCGGTAGATTGTTTGAGCACTAATATACAATTAAAGAGAAAATCGACTTTGAGTCTAAAACTAAGAAATTGCAAATTTTAATTATTTCGGTTATATTAATTTGTTAATACTGTAATAACATTAAAATTTTACTTTAACGCAAATCAGTAAAAGTGATGTTTTTCAGTATAAGCGGTAGATAGTTCGAGCACTAATATACAATTAAAGAGAAAATCGACTTTGAGTCTAAAACTAAGAAATTGCAAATTTAATTTTTTTCGGTTATACTAATTTGTTAATACTGTAATAACATTAAAATTTTACTTTAACGCAAATCAGTAAAAGTGATGTTTTTCAGTATAAGCGGTAGATTGTTCGAGCATTAATATACAATTATAAAAAAAATCGACTTTGAGTCTAAAACTAAGAAATTGCAAATTTTAATTTTTTCGGTTATATTAATTTGTTAATACTGTAATAACATTAAAATTTTACTTTAACGCAAATCAGTAAAAGTGATGTTTTTCAGTATAAGCGGTAGATTGTTCGAGCATTAATATACAATTATAAAAAAAATCGACTTTGAGTCTAAAACTAAGAAATTGCAAATTTTAATTTTTTCGGTTATATTAATTTGTTAATACTGTAATAGCATGAACATTTTACTTTTACGCAAATCAGTAAAAGTTATGCTTTTCAGTATAAGCGGTAGATTGTTCGAGCATTAATATACAATTATAAAAAAAATCGACTTTGAGTCTAAAACTAAGAAATTGCAAATTTTAATTTTTTCGGTTATATTAATTTGTTAATACTGTAATAACATTAAAATTTTACTTTAACGCAAATCAGTAAAACTGATGTTTTTCAGTATAAGCGGTAGATTGTTTGAGCACTAATATACAATTAAAGAGAAAATCGACTTTGAGTCTAAAACTAAGAAATTGCAAATTTTAATTATTTCGGTTATATTAATTTGTTAATACTGTAATAACATTAAAATTTTACTTTAACGCAAATCAGTAAAAGTGATGTTTTTCAGTATAAGCGGTAGACAGTTCGAGCACTAATATACAATTAAAGAGAAAATCGACTTTGAGTCTAAAACTAAGAAATTGCAAATTTTAATTATTTCGGTTATAATAATTTGTTAATACTGTAATAGCATGAACATTTTACTTTTACGCATATCAGTAAAAGTGTTGTTTTTCAGTATAAGCGGTAGATTGTTCGAGCACTAATATACAATTAAAGAGAAAATCGACTTTGAGTCTAAAACTAAGAAATTGCAAATTTTAATTTTTTCGGTTATATTAATTTGTTAATACTGTAATAACATTAAAATTTTACTTTAACGCAAATCAGTAAAAGTGATGTTTTTCAGTATAAGCGGTAGATAGTTCGGGCACTAATATACGATTAAAGAGAAAATCGACTTTGAGTCTAAAACTAAAATTTTGTAAATTTTTTCGGTTATATTAATTTGTTAATACTGTAATAACATTAAAATTTTACTTTAACGCAAATCAGTAAAAGTGATGTTTTTCAGTATAAGCGGTAGATTGTTTGAACACTAATATACAATTAAAGAGAAAATCGACTTTGAGTCTAAAACTAAGAAAGTGCAGTTGTGTAAATTTTTTCGGTTTTATTAATTTGTTAATACTGTAATAACATGAACATTTTACTTTAACGCAAATCAGTAAAAGTGATGTTTTTCAGTATAAGCGGTAGATAGTTCGAGCACTAATATACAATTAAAGAGAAAATCGACTTTGAGTCTAAAAATAAGAAATTGCAAATTTTAATTTTTTCGGTTATATTAATTTGTTAATGCTGTAATAACATTAAAATTTTACTTTAACGCAAATCAGTATAAGTGATGTTTTTCAGTATAAGCGGTAGATAGTTCGAGCACTAATATACAATTAAAGAGAAAATCGACTTTGAGTCTAAAACTAAGAAATTGCAAATTTTAATTTTTTCGGTTATAATAATTTGTTAATACTGTAATAGCATGAACATTTTACTTTTACGCAAATCCATAAAGTGATGTTTTTCAGTATAAGCGGTAGATTGTTTAAGCACTAATATACAATTAAAGAGAAAATCGACTTTGAGTCTAAAACTAAGAAAGTGCAGTTGTGTAAATTTTTTCGGTTTTATTAATTTGTTAATACCGTAATAACATGAAAATTTTACTTTAACGCAAATCAGTAAAAGTTATGTTTTCTCTAATATACAACTAAGAGAAAATCGACTTTGAGTCTAAAACTAAGAAAGTGCCGTTGTAAATTTTTTCGGTTATATTAATTTGTTAATACTGTAATAACATAAAAATTTTACTTCAGCGCAAATCAGTAAAAGTTATGCTTTTCAATATAAGCGGTATATTGTTCGAGCGCTAATATACAATTAAAGAGAAAATCGACTTTGAGTCTAAAACTAAGAAAGTGCAGTTGTGTAAATTTTTTCGGTTTTATTAATTTGTTAATACTGTAATAACATGAACATTTTACTTTTACGCAAATCAGTAAAAGTTATGTTTTTCAGTATAAGCGGTGATTGTTCGAGCACTAATATACAATTAAAGAGAAAATCGACTATGAGTCTAAAACTAAGTGCAATTTTGTAAATTTTTTCGGTTATATTAATTTTATAATACTGTAATACCATGAAAATTTTACTTTAACGCAAATCAGTAAAAGTTATGTTTTCACTAATATACAATTAAAGAGAAAATCGACTTTGAGTCTAAAACTAAGAAATTGCAAATTTTAATTTTTTCGGTTATAATAATTTGTTAATACTGTAATAGCATGAACATTTTACTTTTACGCAAATCAATAAAAGCGATGTTTTTCAGTATAAGCGGTAGATTGTTTAAGCACTAATATACAATTAAAGAGAAAATCGACTTTGAGTCTAAAACTAAGAAAGTGCAGTTGTGTAAATTTTTTCGGTTTTATTAATTTGTTAATACCGTAATAACATGAAAATTTTACTTTAACGCAAATCAGTAAAAGTTATGTTTTCACTAATATACAACTAAGAGAAAATCGACTTTGAGTCTAAAACTAAGAAAGTGCCGTTGTAAATTTTTTCGGTTATATTAATTTGTTAATACTGTAATAACATAAAAATTTTACTTCAGCGCAAATCAGTAAAAGTTATGCTTTTCAATATAAGCGGTATATTGTTCGAGCGCTAATATACAATTAAAGAGAAAATCGACTTTGAGTCTAAAACTAAGAAAGTGCAGTTGTGTAAATTTTTTCGGTTTTATTAATTTGTTAATACTGTAATAACATGAACATTTTACTTTTACGCAAATCAGTAAAAGTTATGTTTTTCAGTATAAGCGGTGATTGTTCGAGCACTAATATACAATTAAAGAGAAAATCGACTATGAGTCTAAAACTAAGTGCAATTTTGTAAATTTTTTCGATTATATTAATTTTATAATACTGTAATACCATGAAAATTTTACTTTAACGCAAATCAGTAAAAGTTATGTTTTCACTAATATACAATTAAGAGAAAATCGACTTTTAGTCTAAAACTAAGAAAGTGCATTTTTTTTAATATTTTTGGTTATATTAATTTGTTAATACTGTAATAACATGAAAATTTTTCTTTAACGCAAATCAGTAAAAGTTATATTTTCACTAATATACAATTAAGAGAAAATCGACTTTGAGTCTAAAACTAAGAAAGTGCAGTTGTGTAAATTTTTTCGGTTTTATTAATTTGTTAATACCGTAATAACATGAAAATTTTACTTTAACGCAAATCAGTAAAAGTTATGTTTTCACTAATATACAACTAAGAGAAAATCGACTTTGAGTCTAAAACTAAGAAAGTGCCGTTGTAAATTTTTTCGGTTATATTAATTTGTTAATACTGTAATAACATAAAAATTTTACTTCAGCGCAAATCAGTAAAAGTTATGCTTTTCAATATAAGCGGTAGATTGTTCGAGCGCTAATATACAATTAAGTTTGAGTCTAAAACTAAGAAAGTGCAGTTGTCTAAATTTTTTCGGTTATATTAATTTGTTAATACTGTAATAACATTAAAATTTTACTTTAACGCAAAACAGTATAAGTGATGTTTTTCAGTATAAGCGGTAGATTGTTCGAGCACTAATATACAATTAAAGAGAAAATCGACTTTGTGTCTAAAACTAAGAAAGTGCAGTTGTGTAAATTTTTTCGGTTTTATTAATTTGTTAATACTGTAATAACATGAAAATTTTACTTTAACGCAAATCAGTAAAAGTTATGTTTTCACTAATATACAATTAAATAGAAAATCGTTTTGAGTCTAAAACTAAGAAAGTGCAGTTGTGTAACTTTTTTCGGTTATATTAATTTGTTAATACTGTAATAACATTAAAATTTTACTTTAACGCAAAACAGTATAAGTGATGTTTTTCAGTATTAGCGGTACATTGTTCGAGCACTAATATACAATTAAAGAGAAAATCGACTTTGAGTCTAAAACTTAGAAAGTGCAATTTTGTAAATTGTTTCGGTTATATTAATTTGTTAATACTGTAATAGCATGAACATTTTACTTTTACGCAAATCAGTAAAAGTTATGCTTTTCAGTATAAGCGGTAGATTGTTCGAGCATTAATATACAATTATAAAAAAAATCGACTTTGAGTCTAAAACTAAGAAATTGCAAATTTTAATTTTTTCGGTTATATTAATTTGTTAATACTGTAATAACATTAAAATTTTACTTTAACGCAAATCAGTAAAACTGATGGTTTTCAGTATAAGCGGTAGATTGTTTGAGCACTAATATACAATTAAAGAGAAAATCGACTTTGAGTCTAAAACTAAGAAATTGCAAATTTTAATTATTTCGGTTATATTAATTTGTTAATACTGTAATAACATTAAAATTTTACTTTAACGCAAATCAGTAAAAGTGATGTTTTTCAGTATAAGCGGTAGATAGTTCGAGCACTAATATACAATTAAAGAGAAAATCGACTTTGAGTCTAAAACTAAGAAATTGCAAATTTAATTTTTTTCGGTTATACTAATTTGTTAATACTGTAATAACATTAAAATTTTACTTTAACGCAAATCAGTAAAAGTGATGTTTTTCAGTATAAGCGGTAGACAGTTCGAGCACTAATATACAATTAAAGAGAAAATCGACTTTGAGTCTAAAACTAAGAAATTGCAAATTTTAATTATTTCGGTTATAATAATTTGTTAATACTGTAATAGCATGAACATTTTACTTTTACGCATATCAGTAAAAGTGTTGTTTTTCAGTATAAGCGGTAGATTGTTCGAGCACTAATATACAATTAAAGAGAAAATCGACTTTGAGTCTAAAACTAAGAAATTGCAAATTTTAATTTTTTCGGTTATATTAATTTGTTAATACTGTAATAACATTAAAATTTTACTTTAACGCAAATCAGTAAAAGTGATGTTTTTCAGTATAAGCGGTAGATAGTTCGGGCACTAATATACGATTAAAGAGAAAATCGACTTTGAGTCTAAAACTAAAATTTTGTAAATTTTTTCGGTTATATTAATTTGTTAATACTGTAATAACATTAAAATTTTACTTTAACGCAAATCAGTAAAAGTGATGTTTTTCAGTATAAGCGGTAGATTGTTTGAACACTAATATACAATTAAAGAGAAAATCGACTTTGAGTCTAAAACTAAGAAAGTGCAGTTGTGTAAATTTTTTCGGTTTTATTAATTTGTTAATACTGTAATAACATGAACATTTTACTTTAACGCAAATCAGTAAAAGTGATGTTTTTCAGTATAAGCGGTAGATAGTTCGAGCACTAATATACAATTAAAGAGAAAATCGACTTTGAGTCTAAAAATAAGAAATTGCAAATTTTAATTTTTTCGGTTATATTAATTTGTTAATGCTGTAATAACATTAAAATTTTACTTTAACGCAAATCAGTATAAGTGATGTTTTTCAGTATAAGCGGTAGATAGTTCGAGCACTAATATACAATTAAAGAGAAAATCGACTTTGAGTCTAAAACTAAGAAATTGCAAATTTTAATTTTTTCGGTTATAATAATTTGTTAATACTGTAATAGCATGAACATTTTACTTTTACGCAAATCCATAAAGTGTTGTTTTTCAGTATAAGCGGTAGATTGTTCGAGCACTAATATACAATTAAAGAGAAAATCGACTTTGAGTCTAAAACTAAGAAATTGCAAATTTTAATTTTTTCGGTTATATTAATTTGTTAATACTGTAATAACATTAAAATTTTACTTTAACGCAAATCAGTAAAAGTTATGTTTTCACTAATATACAATTAAAGAGAAAATCGACTTTGAGTCTAGAACTAAGAAAGTGCAGTTGTCTAAATTTTTTCGGTTATATTAATTTGTTAATACTGTAATAGCATGAACATTTTACTTTTACGCAAATCAATAAAAGCGATGTTTTTCAGTATAAGCGGTAGATTGTTCGAGCACTAATATACAATTAAAGAGAAAATCGACTTTGAGTCTAAAACTAAGAAATTGCAAATTTTAATTTTTTCGGTTATATTAATTTGTTAATACTGTAATAACATTAAAATTTTACTTTAACTCAAATCAGTAAAAGTTATGTTTTCACTAATATACAATTAAAGAGAAAATCGACTTTGAGTCTAAAACTAAGAAATTGCAGTTGTGTAAATTTTTTCGGTTATATTAATTTGTTAATACTGTAATAACATTAAAATTTTACTTTAACGCAAAACAGTATAAGTGATGTTTTTCAGTATAAGCGGTAGATTGTTCGAGCACTAATATACAATTAAAAAGAAAATCGACTTTGAGTCTAGAACTAAGAAATTGCAGTTGTGTAAATTTTTTCGGTTATATTAATTTGTTAATACTGTAATAGCATGAACATTTTACTTTTACGCAAATCAATAAAAGCGATGTTTTTCAGTATAAGCGGTAGATTGTTCGAGCACTTATATACAATTAAAGAGAAAATCGACTTTGAGTCTAAAACTAAGAAATTGCAAATTTTAATTTTTTCGGTTATATTAATTTGTTAATACTGTAATAACATTAAAATTTTACTTTAACTCAAATCAGTAAAAGTTATGTTTTCACTAATATACAATTAAAGAGAAAATCGACTTTGAGTCTAAAACTAAGAAATTGCAGTTGTGTAAATTTTTTCGGTTATATTAATTTGTTAATACTGTAATAACATTAAAATTTTACTTTAACGCAAAACAGTATAAGTGATGTTTTTCAGTATAAGCGGTAGATTGTTCGAGCACTAATATACAATTAAAGAGAAAATCGACTTTGAGTCTAGAACTAAGAAATTGCAGTTGTGTAAATTTTTTCGGTTATATTAATTTGTTAATACTGTAATAGCATGAACATTTTACTTTTACGCAAATCAATAAAAGCGATGTTTTTCAGTATAAGCGGTAGATTGTTCGAGCACTAATATACAATTAAAGAGAAAATCGACTTTGAGTCTAAAACTAAGAAATTGCAAATTTTAATTATTTCGGTTATAATAATTTGTTAATACACTAATAGCATGAACATTTTACTTTTACGCAAATCAGTAAAAGTTATGTTTTCACTAATATACAATTAAGAGAAAATCGACTTTGAATCTAAAACTAAGAAAGTGCAGTTGTGTAAATTTTTTCGGTTATATTAATTTGTTAATACTGTAATAACATTAAAATTTTACTTTAACGCAAAACAGTATAAGTGATGTTTTTCAGTATAAGCGGTAGATTGTTCGAGCACTAATATACAATTAAAAAGAAAATCGACTTTGAGTCTAAAACTAAGAAAGTGCAATTTTGTAAATTTTTTCGGTTATATTAATTTGTTAATACTGTAATAACATGAAAATTTTACTTTAACGCAAAACAGTATAAGTGATGTTTTTCAGTATAAGCGGTAGATTGTTCGAGCATTAATATACAATTATAAAAAAAATCGACTTTGAGTCTAAAACTAAGAAAGTGCATTTTTTTAAATATTTTTGGTTATATTAATTTGTTAATACTGTAATAACATGAAAATTTTACTTTAACGCAAAACAGTATAAGTGATGTTTTTCAGTATAAGCGGTAGATTGTTCGAGCACTAATATACAATTAAAGAGAAAATCGACTTTGAGTCTAAAACTAAGAAAGTGCAGTTGTGTAAATTTTTTCGGTTTTATTAATTTGTTAATACTGTAATAACATGAAAATTTTACTTTAACGCAAATCAGTAAAAGTTATGTTTTCACTAATATACAATTAAAGAGAAAATCGACTTTGAGTCTAGAACTAAGAAAGTGCAGTTGTCTAAATTTTTTCGGTTATATTAATTTGTTAATACTGTAATAACATTAAAATTTTACTTTAACGCAAAACAGTATAAGTGATGTTTTTCAGTATAAGCGGTAGATTGTTCGAGCACTAATATACAATTAAAGAGAAAATCGACTTTGAGTCTAAAACTTAGAAAGTGCAATTTTATAAATTGTTTCGGTTATATTAATTTGTTAATACTGTAATAACATGAAAATTTTACTTTAACGCAAATCAGTAAAAGTTATGTTTTCACTAATATACAATTAAAGAGAAAATCGTTTTGAGTCTAAAACTAAGAAAGTGCAGTTGTGTAACTTTTTTCGGTTATATTAATTTGTTAATGCTGTAATAACATTAAAATTTTACTTTAACGCAAAACAGTATAAGTGATGTTTTTCAGTATTAGCGGTACATTGTTCGAGCACTAATATACAATTAAAGAGAAAATCGACTTTGAGTCTAAAACTTAGAAAGTGCAATTTTGTAAATTGTTTCGGTTATATTAATTTGTTAATACCGTAATAAAATGAAAATTTTACTTTTACGCAAATCAGTAAAAGTTATATTTTCACTAATATACAATTAAGAGAAAATCGACTTTGAGTCTAAAACTAAGAAAGTGCAGTTGTGTAAATTTTTTCGGTTTTATTAATTTGTTAATACTGTAATAACATGAAAATTTTTTTTAACGCAAATCAGTAAAAGTTATGTTTTCACTAATATACAATTAAGAGAAAATCGACTTTGAGTCTAGAACTAAGAAAGTGCAGTTGTCTAAATTTTTTCGGTTATATTAATTTGTTAATACTGTAATAACATTAAAATTTTACTTTAACGCAAAACAGTATAAGTGATGTTTTTCAGTATAAGCGGTAGATTGTTCGAGCACTAATATACAATTAAAGAGAAAATCGACTTTGAGTCTAAAACTAAGAAAGTGCAGTTGTGTAAATTTTTTCGGTTTTATTAATTTGTTAATACTGTAATAACATGAAAATTTTACTTTAACGCAAATCAGTAAAAGTTATGTTTTCACTAATATACAATTAAAGAGAAAATCGTTTTGAGTCTAAAACTAAGAAAGTGCAGTTGTGTAACTTTTTTCGGTTATATTAATTTGTTAATACTGTAATAACATTAAAATTTTACTTTAACGCAAAACAGTATAAGTGATGTTTTTCAGTATTAGCGGTACATTGTTCGAGCACTAATATACAATTAAAGAGAAAATCGACTTTGAGTCTAAAACTTAGAAAGTGCAATTTTGTAAATTGTTTCGGTTATATTAATTTGTTAATACCGTAATAAAATGAAAATTTTACTTTAGCGCAAAGCAAGAAAAGTTATGTTTTTCAGTATAAGCGGGACATTGTTCGAGCACTAATATACAATTAAAGAGAAAATCGACTTTGAGTCTAAAACTAAGAAAGTGCAATTTTGTAAATTGTTTCGGTTATATTAATTTGTTAATACCGTAATAAACAGTATAAGTGATGTTAATAACATTAAAATTTTACTTTAACGCAAAACAGTATAAGTGATGTTTTTCAGTATTAGCGGTACATTGTTCGAGCACTAATATACAATTAAAGAGAAAATCGACTTTGAGTCTAAAACTAAGAAAGTGCAATTTTGTAAATTGTTTCGGTTATATTAATTTGTTAATACCGTAATAACATGAAAATTTTACTTTAACACAAATCAGTAAAAGTTATGTTTTTCAGTATAAGCGGTATTTTGTTCGAGCACTTATATACAATTAAAGAGAAAATCGACTTTGAGTCTAAAACTAAGAAAGTGCAATTTTGTAAATTGTTTCGGTTATATTAATTTTTTAATACTGTAATAGCATGAATATTTTACTTTTACGCAAATCAGTAAAAGTTATGCTTTTCAGTATAAGCGGTAGATTGTTCGAGCATTAATATACAATTATAAAAAAAATCGACTTTGAGTCTAAAACTAAGAAAGTGCATTTTTTTAAATATTTTTGGTTATATTAATTTGTTAATACTGTAATAACATGAAAATTTTACTTTAACGCAAAACAGTATAAGTGATGTTTTTCAGTATAAGCGGTAGATTGTTCGAGCACTAATATACAATTAAAGAGAAAATCGACTTTGAGTCTAAAACTAAGAAAGTGCAGTTGTGTAAATTTTTTCGGTTTTATTAATTTGTTAATACTGTAATAACATGAAAATTTTACTTTAACGCAAAACAGTATAAGTGATGTTTTTCAGTATTAGCGGTACATTGTTCGAGCACTAATATACAATTAAAAAGAAAATCGACTTTGAGTCTAAAACTAAGAAAGTGCAATTTTGTAAATTTTTTCGGTTATATTAATTTTTTAATACTGTAATAGCATGAACATTTTACTTTTACGCAAATCAGTAAAAGTTATGCTTTTCACTAATATACAATTAAAGAGAAAATCGACTTTGAGTCTAGAACTAAGAAAGTGCAGTTGTCTAAATTTTTTCGGTTATATTAATTTGTTAATACTGTAATAACATGAAAATTTTACTTTAACGCAAATCAGTAAAAGTTATGTTTTCACTAATATACAATTAAAGAGAAAATCGACTTTGAGTCTAGAACTAAGAAAGTGCAGTTGTCTAAATTTTTTCGGTTATATTAATTTGTTAATACTGTAATAACATGAAAATTTTACTTTAACGCAAAACAGTATAAGTGATGTTTTTCAGTATAAGCGGTAGATTGTTCGAGCACTAATATATAATTAAAGAGAAAATCGACTTTGAGTCTAAAACTAAGAAAGTGCAGTTGTGTAAATTTTTTCGGTTTTATTAATTTGTTAATACTGTAATAACATGAAAATTTTACTTTAACGCAAATCAGTAAAAGTTATGTTTTCACTAATATACAATTAAAGAGAAAATCGACTTTGAGTCTAGAACTAAGAAAGTGCAGTTGTCTAAATTTTTTCGGTTATATTAATTTGTTAATACTGTAATAACATTAAAATTTTACTTTAACGCAAAACAGTATAAGTGATGTTTTTCAGTATTAGCGGTACATTGTTCGAGCACTAATATACAATTAAAAAGAAAATCGACTTTGAGTCTAAAACTAAGAAAGTGCAATTTTGTAAATTTTTTCGGTTATATTAATTTTTTAATACTGTAATAGCATGAACATTTTACTTTTACGCAAATCAGTAAAAGTTATGCTTTTCAGTATAAGCGGTAGATTGTTCGAGCATTAATATACAATTATAAAAAAAATCGACTTTGAGTCTAAAACTAAGAAAGTGCATTTTTTTAAATATTTTTGGTTATATTAATTTGTTAATAATGTAATAACATTAAAATTTTACTTTAACGCAAAACAGTATAAGTGATGTTTTTCAGTATAAGCGGTAGATTGTTCGAGCACTAATATACAATTAAAGAGAAAATCGACTTTGAGTCTAAAACTAAGAAAGTGCAGTTGTGTAAATTTTTTCGGTTTTATTAATTTGTTAATACTGTAATAACATGAAAATTTTACTTTAACGCAAATCAGTAAAAGTTATGTTTTCACTAATATACAATTAAAGAGAAAATCGACTTTGAGTCTAGAACTAAGAAAGTGCAGTTGTCTAAATTTTTTCGGTTATATTAATTTGTTAATACTGTAATAACATTAAAATTTTACTTTAACGCAAAACAGTATAAGTGATGTTTTTCAGTATAAGCGGTAGATTGTTCGAGCACTAATATACAATTAAAGAGAAAATCGACTTTGAGTCTAAAACTTAGAAAGTGCAATTTTGTAAATTGTTTCGGTTATATTAATTTGTTAATACTGTAATAACATGAAAATTTTACTTTAACGCAAATCAGTAAAAGTTATGTTTTCACTAATATACAATTAAAGAGAAAATCGTTTTGAGTCTAAAACTAAGAAAGTGCAGTTGTGTAACTTTTTTCGGTTATATTAATTTGTTAATGCTGTAATAACATTAAAATTTTACTTTAACGCAAAACAGTATAAGTGATGTTTTTCAGTATTAGCGGTACATTGTTCGAGCACTAATATACAATTAAAGAGAAAATCGACTTTGAGTCTAAAACTTAGAAAGTGCAATTTTGTAAATTGTTTCGGTTATATTAATTTGTTAATACCGTAATAAAATGAAAATTTTACTTTTACGCAAATCAGTAAAAGTTATATTTTCACTAATATACAATTAAGAGAAAATCGACTTTGAGTCTAAAACTAAGAAAGTGCAGTTGTGTAAATTTTTTCGGTTTTATTAATTTGTTAATACTGTAATAACATGAAAATTTTTTTTAACGCAAATCAGTAAAAGTTATGTTTTCACTAATATACAATTAAGAGAAAATCGACTTTGAGTCTAGAACTAAGAAAGTGCAGTTGTCTAAATTTTTTCGGTTATATTAATTTGTTAATACTGTAATAACATTAAAATTTTACTTTTACGCAAAACAGTATAAGTGATGTTTTTCAGTATTAGCGGTACATTGTTCGAGCACTAATATACAATTAAAGAGAAAATCGACTTTGAGTCTAAAACTTAGAAAGTGCAATTTTGTAAATTGTTTCGGTTATATTAATTTGTTAATACCGTAATAAAATGAAAATTTTACTTTAGCGCAAAGCAGTAAAAGTTATGTTTTTCAGTATAAGCGGGACATTGTTCGAGCACTAATATACAATTAAAGAGAAAATCGACTTTGAGTCTAAAACTAAGAAAGTGCAATTTTGTAAATTGTTTCGGTTATATTAATTTGTTAATACCGTAATAAACAGTATAAGTGATGTTAATAACATTAAAATTTTACTTTAACGCAAAACAGTATAAGTGATGTTTTTCAGTATTAGCGGTACATTGTTCGAGCACTAATATACAATTAAAGAGAAAATCGACTTTGAGTCTAAAACTAAGAAAGTGCAATTTTGTAAATTGTTTCGGTTATATTAATTTGTTAATACCGTAATAAAATGAAAATTTTACTTTAGCGCAAAGCAGTAAAAGTTATGTTTTTCAGTATAAGCGGGATATTGTTCGAGCACTAATATACAATTAAAGAGAAAATCGACTTTGAGTCTAAAACTAAGTAAGTGCAATTTTGTAAATTTTTTCGGTTATTTTATAATACTGTAATATAATGAAAATTTTACTTTAACACAAATCAGTAAAAGTTATGTTTTTCAGTATAAGCGGTATTTTGTTCGAGCACTAATATACAATTAAAGAGAAAATCGACTTTGAGTCTAAAACTAAGAAAGTGCAATTTTGTAAATTGTTTCGGTTATTATAATTTGTTAATACCGTAATAACATTAAAATTTTACTTTAACGCAAAACAGTATAAGTGATGTTTTTCAGTATTAGCAGTACATTGTTCAAGCACTAATATACAATTAAAGAGAAAATCGTTTTGAGTCTAAAACTAAGAAAGTGCAGTTGTGTAAATTTTTTCGGTTATATTAATTTGTTAATACTGTAATAACATTAAAATTTTACTTTAACACAAATCAGTAAAAGATATGTTTTTCAGAATAAGCGGTATTTTGTTCGAGCACTAATATACAATTAAAGAGAAAATCGACTTTGAGTCTAAAACTAAGAAAGTGCAATTTTGTAAATTGTTTCGGTTATATTAATTTGTTAATACCGTAATAACATGAAAATTTTACTTTCACACAAACCAGTAAAAGTTATGTTTTTCAGTATAAGCGGTATTTTGTTCGAGCACTTATATACAATTAAACAAAACATCGACTTTGAGTCTAAAACTAAGAAAGTGCAATTTTGTAAATTGTTTCGGTTATAATAATTTGTTAATACCGTAATAAAATGAAAATTTGACTTTAGCGGAAAGCAGTAAAAGTTATGTTTTTCAGTATAAGCGGGACATTGTTCGAGCACTAATATACAATTAAAGAGAAAATCGACTTTGAGTCTAAAACTAAGTAAGTGCAATTTTGTAAATTTTTTCGGTTATTTTATAACCTTGTAATAACATGAAAATTTTACTTTAACACAAATCAGTAAAAGTTATGTTTTTCAGTATAGCCGGTATTTTGTTCGAGCACTAATATACAATTAAAAGAAAATCGACTTTGAGTCTAAAACTAAGAAAGTGCAATTTTGTAAATTGTTTCGGTTATATTAATTTGTTAATACCGTAATAAAATGAAAATTTTACTTTAACACAAATCAGTAAAAGTTATGTTTTTCAGTATAAGCGGGATATTGTTCGAGCACTAATATACAATTAAAGAGAAAATCGACTTTGAGTCTAAAACTAAGAAAGTGCAATTTTGTAAATTGTTTCGGTTATAATAATTTGTTAATACCGTAATAAAATGAAAATTTGACTTTAGCGGAAAGCAGTAAAAGTTATGTTTTTCAGTATAAGCGGGACATTGTTCGAGCACTAATATACAATTAAAGAGAAAATCGACTTTGAGTCTAAAACTAAGTAAGTGCAATTTTGTAAATTTTTTCGGTTATTTTATAACCTTGTAATAACATGAAAATTTTACTTTAACACAAATCAGTAAAAGTTATGTTTTTCAGTATAGCCGGTATTTTGTTCGAGCACTAATATACAATTAAAAGAAAATCGACTTTGAGTCTAAAACTAAGAAAGTGCAATTTTGTAAATTGTTTCGGTTATATTAATTTGTTAATACCGTAATAAAATGAAAATTTTACTTTAACACAAATCAGTAAAAGTTATGTTTTTCAGTATAAGCGGGATATTGTTCGAGCACTAATATACAATTAAAGAGAAAATCGACTTTGAGTCTAAAACTAAGAAAGTGCAATTTTGTAAATTGTTTCGGTTATAATAATTTGTTAATACCGTAATAAAATGAAAATTTTACTTTAACGCAAAACAGTATAAGTGATGTTTTTCAGTATTAGCGGTACATTGTTCGAGCACTAATATACAATTAAAGAGAAAATCGACTTTGAGTCTAAAACTAAGAAAGTGCAATTTTGTAAATTGTTTCGGTTATATTAATTTGTTAATACCGTAATAACATGAAAATTTTACTTTAACACAAATCAGTAAAAGTTATGTTTTTCAGTATAAGCGGTATTTTGTTCGAGCACTTATATACAAATAAAGAGAAAATCGACTTTGAGTCTAAAACTAAGAAAGTGCAATTTTGTAAATTGTTTCGGTTATATTAATTTGTTAATACCGTAATAAAATGAAAATTTTACTTTAGCGCAAAGCAGTAAAAGTTATGTTTTTCAGTATAAGCGGGATATTGTTCGAGCACTAATATACAATTAAAGAGAAAATCGACTTTGAGTCTAAAACTAAGTAAGTGCAATTTTGTAAATTTTTACGGTTATTTTATAATACTGTAATATAATGAAAATTTTACTTTAACACAAATCAGTAAAAGTTATGTTTTTCAGTATAAGCGGTATTTTGTTCGAGCACTAATATACAATTAAAGAGAAAATCGACTTTGAGTCTAAAACTAAGAAAGTGCAATTTTGTAAATTGTTTCGGTTATTATAATTTGTTAATCCCGTAATAACATTAAAATTTTACTTTAACGCAAAACAGTATAAGTGATGTTTTTCAGTATTAGCAGTACATTGTTCAAGCACTAATATACAATTAAACAGAAAATCGTTTTGAGTCTAAAACTAAGAAAGTGCAGTTGTGTAAATTTTTTCGGTTATATTAATTTGTTAATACTGTAATAACATTAAAATTTTACTTTAACACAAATCAGTAAAAGATATGTTTTTCAGAATAAGCGGTATTTTGTTCGAGCACTAATATACAATTAAAGAGAAAATCGACTTTGAGTCTAAAACTAAGAAAGTGCAATTTTGTAAATTGTTTCGGTTATATTAATTTGTTAATACCGTAATAACATGAAAATTTTACTTTCACACAAACCAGTAAAAGTTATGTTTTTCAGTATAAGCGGTATTTTGTTCGAGCACTTATATACAATTAAACAAAACATCGACTTTGAGTCTAAAACTAAGAAAGTGCAATTTTGTAAATTGTTTCGGTTATAATAATTTGTTAATACCGTAATAAAATGAAAATTTGACTTTAGCGGAAAGCAGTAAAAGTTATGTTTTTCAGTATAAGCGGGACATTGTTCGAGCACTAATATACAATTAAAGAGAAAATCGACTTTGAGTCTAAAACTAAGTAAGTGCAATTTTGTAAATTTTTTCGGTTATTTTATAACCTTGTAATAACATGAAAATTTTACTTTAACACAAATCAGTAAAAGTTATGTTTTTCAGTATAGCCGGTATTTTGTTCGAGCACTAATATACAATTAAAAGAAAATCGACTTTGAGTCTAAAACTAAGAAAGTGCAATTTTGTAAATTGTTTCGGTTATATTAATTTGTTAATACCGTAATAAAATGAAAATTTTACTTTAACACAAATCAGTAAAAGTTATGTTTTTCAGTATAAGCGGGATATTGTTCGAGCACTAATATACAATTAAAGAGAAAATCGACTTTGAGTCTAAAACTAAGAAAGTGCAATTTTGTAAATTGTTTCGGTTATAATAATTTGTTAATACCGTAATAAAATGAAAATTTGACTTTAGCGGAAAGCAGTAAAAGTTATGTTTTTCAGTATAAGCGGGACATTGTTCGAGCACTAATATACAATTAAAGAGAAAATCGACTTTGAGTCTAAAACTAAGTAAGTGCAATTTTGTAAATTTTTTCGGTTATTTTATAACCTTGTAATAACATGAAAATTTTACTTTAACACAAATCAGTAAAAGTTATGTTTTTCAGTATAGCCGGTATTTTGTTCGAGCACTAATATACAATTAAAGAGAAAATCGACTTTGAGTCTAAAACTAAGTAAGTGCAATTTTGTAAATTTTTTCGGTTATTTTGTAATACTGTAATATAATGAAAATTTTACTTTAACACAAATCAGTAAAAGTTATGTTTTTCAGTATAAGCGGTATTTTGTTCGAGCACTAATATACAATTAAAGAGAAAATTGACTTTGAGTCTAAAACTAAGAAAGTGCAATTTTGTAAATTGTTTCGGTTATATTAATTTGTTAACACCGTAATAAAATGAAAATTTTACTTTAGCGCAAAGCAGTAAAAGTTATGTTTTTCAGTATAAGCGGGATATTGTTCGAGCACTAATATACAATTAAAGAGAAAATCGACTTTGAGTCTAAAACTAAGAAAGTGCAATTTTGTAAATTGTTTCGGTTATATTAATTTGTTAATACCGTAATAACATTAAAATTTTACTTTAACGCAAAACAGTATAAGTGATGTTTTTCAGTATTAGCGGTACATTGTTCGAGCACTAATATACAATTAAAGAGAAAATCGACTTTGAGTCTAAAACTAAGAAAGTGCAATTTTGTAAATTGTTTCGGTTATATTAATTTGTTAATACCGTAATAACATTAAAATTTTACTTTAACGCAAAACAGTAAAAGTTATGTTTTTCAGTATAGCCGGTATTTTGTTCGAGCACTAATATACAATTAAAAGAAAATCGACTTTGAGTCTAAAACTAAGAAAGTGCAATTTTGTAAATTGTTTCGGTTATATTAATTTGTTAATACCGTAATAAAATGAAAATTTTACTTTAACACAAATCAGTAAAAGTTATGTTTTTCAGTATAAGCGGTATTTTGTTCGAGCACTTATATACAATTAAAGAGAAAATCGACTTTGAGTCTAAAACTAAGAAAGTGCAATTTTGTAAATTGTTTCGGTTATACTAATTTGTTAATACCGTATTAAAATGAAAATTTTACTTTAACGCAAAACAGTATAAGTGATGTTTTTCAGTATTAGCGGTACATTGTTCGAGCACTAATATACAATTAAAGAGAAAATCGACTTTGAGTCTAAAACTAAGAAAGTGCAGTTGTGTAAATTTTTTCGGTTTTATTAATTTGTTAATACTGTAATAACATGAAAATTTTACTTTAACGCAAATCAGTAAAAGTTATGTTTTCACTAATATACAATTAAAGAGAAAATCGTTTTGAGTCTAAAACTAAGAAAGTGCAGTTGTGTAACTTTTTTCGGTTATATTAATTTGTTAATACTGTAATAACATTAAAATTTTACTTTAACGCACAACAGTATAAGTGATGTTTTTCAGTATTAGCTGTACATTGTTCGAGCACTAATATACAATTAAAGAGAAAATCGACTTTGAGTCTAAAACTTAGAAAGTGCAATTTTGTAAATTGTTTCGGTTATATTAATTTGTTAATACCGTAATAAAATGAAAATTTTACTTTAGCGCAAAGCAGTAAAAGTTATGTTTTTCAGTATAAGCGGGACATTGTTCGAGCACTAATATACAATTAAAGAGAAAATCGACTTTGAGTCTAAAACTAAGAAAGTGCAATTTTGTAAATTGTTTCGGTTATATTAATTTGTTAATACCGTAATAAACAGTATAAGTGATGTTAATAACATTAAAATTTTACTTTAACGCAAAACAGTATAAGTGATGTTTTTCAGTATTAGCGGTACATTGGTCGAGCACTAATATACAATTAAAGAGAAAATCGACTTTGAGTCTAAAACTAAGAAAGTGCAATTTTGTAAATTGTTTCGGTTATATTAATTTGTTAATACCGTAATAACATGAAAATTTTACTTTAACACAAATCAGTAAAAGTTATGTTTTTCAGTATAAGCGGTATTTTGTTCGAGCACTTATATCCAATTAAAGAGAAAATCGACTTTGAGTCTAAAACTAAGAAAGTGCAATTTTGTAAATTGTTTCGGTTATAGTAATTTGTTAATACCGTAATAAAATGAAAATTTTACTTTAGCGCAAAGCAGTAAAAGTTATGTTTTTCAGTATAAGCGGGATATTGTTCGAGCACTAATATACAATTAAAGAGAAAATCGACTTTGAGTCTAAAACTAAGTAAGTGCAATTTTGTAAATTTTTTCGGTTATTTTATAATACTGTAATATAATGAAAATTTTACTTTAACACAAATCAGTAAAAGTTATGTTTTTCAGTATAAGCGGGATATTGTTCGAGCACTTATATACAATTAAAGAGAAAATCGACTTTGAGTCTAAAACTAAGAAAGTGCAATTTTGTAAATTGTTTCGGTTATATTAATTTGTTAATACCGTAATAACATGAAAATTTTACTTTAACGCAAAACAGTTTAAGTGATGTTTTTCAGTATTAGCAGTACATTGTTCAAGCACTAATATACAATTAAAGAGAAAATCGTTTTGAGTCTAAAACATTAGAAAGTGCAGTTGTGTAAATTTTTTCAGTTATATTAATTTGTTAATACTGTAATAACATTAAAATTTTACTTTAACACAAATCAGTAAAAGATATGTTTTTCAGAATAAGCGGTATTTTGTTCGAGCACTTATATACAATTAAAGAGAAAATCGACTTTGAGTCTAAAACTAAGAAAGTGCAATTTTGTAAATTGTTTCGGTTATATTAATTTGTTAATACCGTAATAACATGAAAATTTTACTTTCACACAAACCAGTAAAAGTTATGTTTTTCAGTATAAGCGGTATTTTGTTCGAGCACTTATATACAACTAAACAAAACATCGACTTTGAGTCTTAAACTAAGAAAGTGCAATTTTGTAAATTGTTTCGGTTATATTAATTTGTTAATACCGTAATAAAATGAAAATTTGACTTTAGCGGAAAGCAGTAAAAGTTATGTTTTTCAGTATAAGCGGGACATTGTTCGAGCACTAATATACAATTAAAGAGAAAATCGACTTTGAGTCTAAAACTAAGTAAGTGCAATTTTGTAAATTTTTTCGGTTATTTTATAACCTTGTAATAACATGAAAATTTTACTTTAACACAAATCAGTAAAAGTTATGTTTTTCAGTATAGCCGGTATTTTGTTCGAGCACTAATATACAATTAAAAGAAAATCGACTTTGAGTCTAAAACTAAGAAAGTGCAATTTTGTAAATTGTTTCGGTTATATTAATTTGTTAATACCGTAATAACATTAAAATTTTACTTTAACGCACAACAGTATAAGTGATGTCTTTCAGTATTAGCGGTACATTGTTCGAGCACTAATATACAATTAAAGAGAAAATCGACTTTGAGTCTAAAACTTAGAAAGTGCAATTTTGTAAATTGTTTCGGTTATATTAATTTGTTAATACCGTAATAAAATGAAAATTTTACTTTAGCGCAAAGCAGTAAAAGTTATGTTTTTCAGTATAAGCGGGACATTGTTCGAGCACTAATATACACTTAAAGAGAAAATCGACTTTGAGTCTAAAACTAAGAAAGTGCAATTTTGTAAATTGTTTCGGTTATATTAATTTGTTAATACCGTAATAAACAGTATAAGTGATGTTAATAACATTAAAATTTTACTTTAACGCAAAACAGTATAAGTGATGTTTTTCAGTATTAGCGGTACATTGGTCGAGCACTAATATACAATTAAAGAGAAAATCGACTTTGAGTCTAAAACTAAGAAAGTGCAATTTTGTAAATTGTTTCGGTTATATTAATTTGTTAATACCGTAATAACATGAAAATTTTACTTTAACACAAATCAGTAAAAGTTATGTTTTTCAGTATAAGCGGTATTTTGTTCGAGCACTTATATCCAATTAAAGAGAAAATCGACTTTGAGTCTAAAACTAAGAAAGTGCAATTTTGTAAATTGTTTCGGTTATAGTAATTTGTTAATACCGTAATAAAATGAAAATTTTACTTTAGCGCAAAGCAGTAAAAGTTATGTTTTTCAGTATAAGCGGGATATTGTTCGAGAACTAATATACAATTAAAGAGAAAATCGACTTTGAGTCTAAAACTAAGTAAGTGCAATTTTGTAAATTTTTTCGGTTATTTTATAATACTGTAATATAATGAAAATTTTACTTTAACACAAATCAGTAAAAGTTATGTTTTTCAGTATAAGCGGTATTTTGTTCGAGCACTAATATACAATTAAAGAGAAAATCGACTTTGAGTCTAAAACTAAGAAAGTGCAATTTTGTAAATTGTTTCGGTTATTATAATTTGTTAATACCGTAATAACATTAAAATTTTACTTTAACGCAAAACAGTTTAAGTGATGTTTTTCAGTATTAGCAGTACATTGTTCAAGCACTAATATACAATTAAAGAGAAAATCGTTTTGAGTCTAAAACATTAGAAAGTGCAGTTGTGTAAATTTTTTCAGTTATATTAATTTGTTAATACTGTAATAACATTAAAATTTTACTTTAACACAAATCAGTAAAAGATATGTTTTTCAGAATAAGCGGTATTTTGTTCGAGCACTTATATACAATTAAAGAGAAAATCGACTTTGAGTCTAAAACTAAGAAAGTGCAATTTTGTAAATTGTTTCGGTTATATTAATTTGTTCATACCGTAATAACATGAAAATTTTACTTTCACACAAACCAGTAAAAGTTATGTTTTTCAGTATAAGCGGTATTTTGTTCGAGCACTTATATACAACTAAACAAAACATCGACTTTGAGTCTTAAACTAAGAAAGTGCAATTTTGTAAATTGTTTCGGTTATATTAATTTGTTAATACCGTAATAAAATGAAAATTTGACTTTAGCGGAAAGCAGTAAAAGTTATGTTTTTCAGTATAAGCGGGACATTGTTCGAGCACTAATATACAATTAAAGAGAAAATCGACTTTGAGTCTAAAACTAAGTAAGTGCAATTTTGTAAATTTTTTCGGTTATTTTATAACCTTGTAATAACATGAAAATTTTACTTTAACACAAATCAGTAAAAGTTATGTTTTTCAGTATAGCCGGTATTTTGTTCGAGCACTAATATACAATTAAAAGAAAATCGACTTTGAGTCTAAAACTAAGAAAGTGCAATTTTGTAAATTGTTTCGGTTATATTAATTTGTTAATACCGTAATAACATTAAAATTTTACTTTAACGCAAAACAGTATAAGTGATGTTTTTCAGTATTAGCGGTACATTGTTCGAGCACTAATATACAATTAAAGAGAAAATCGACTTTGAGTCTAAAACTAAGAAAGTGCAATTTTGTAAATTGTTTCGGTTATATTAATTTGTTAATACCGTAATAACATTAAAATTTTACTTTAACGCAAAACAGTATAAGTGATGTTTTTCAGTATTAGCGGTACATTGTTCGAGCACTAATATACAATTAAAGAGAAAATCGACTTTGAGTCTAAAACTAAGAAAGTGCAATTTTGTAAATTGTTTCGGTTATATTAATTTGTTAATACCGTAATAACATGAAAATTTTACTTTAGCACAAATCAGTAAAAGTTATGTTTTTCAGTATAAGCGGTATTTTGTTCGAGCACTTATATCCAATTAAAGAGAAAATCGACTTTGAGTCTAAAACTAAGAAAGTGCAATTTTGTAAATTGTTTCGGTTATATTAATTTGTTAATACCGTAATAAAATGAAAATTTTACTTTAACACAAATCAGTAAAAGTTATGTTTTTCAGTATAAGCGGTATTTTGTTCGATCACTTATATACAATTAAAGAGAAAATCGACTTTGAGTCTAAAACTAAGAAAGTGCAATTTTGTAAATTGTTTCGGTTATATTAATTTGTTAATACCGTAATAACATTAAAATTTTACTTTAACGCAAAACAGTATAAGTGATGTTTTTCAGTATTAGCGGTACATTGTTCGAGCACTAATATACAATTAAAGAGAAAATCGACTTTGAGTCTAAAACTAAGAAAGTGCAATTTTGTAAATTGTTTAGGTTATATTAATTTGTTAATACCGTAATAACATGAAAATTTTACTTTAACACAAATCAGTAAAAGTTATGTTTTTCAGTATAAGCGGTATTTTGTTCGAGCACTTATATCCAATTAAAGAGAAAATCGACTTTGAGTCTAAAACTAAGAAAGTGCAATTTTGTAAATTGTTTCGGTTATAGTAATTTGTTAATACCGTAATAAAATGAAAATTTTACTTTAGCGCAAAGCAGTAAAAGTTATGTTTTTCAGTATAAGCGGGATATTGTTCGAGCACTAATATACAATTAAAGAGAAAATCGACTTTGAGTCTAAAACTAAGAAAGTGCAATTTTGTAAATTGTTTCGGTTATATTAATTTGTTAATACCGTAATAAAATGAAAATTTTACTTTAACACAAATCAGTAAAAGTTATGTTTTTCAGTATAAGCGGGACATTGTTCGAGCACTAGTATACAATTAAAGAGAAAATCGACTTTGAGTCTAAAACTAAGTACGCGCAAATTTGTAAATTTTTTCGGTTATTTTATAATACTGTAATAACATAAAAATTTTACTTTAACACAAATCAGTAAAAGTTATGTTTTTCAGTATAAGCGGTATTTTGTTCGAGCACTAATATACAATTAAAGAGAAAATCGACTTTGAGTCTAAAACTAAGAAAGTGCAATTTTGTAAATTGTTTCGGTTATATTAATTTGTTGATACCGTAATAACATTAAAATTTTACTTTAACGCAAAACAGTATAAGTGATGTTTTTCAGTATTAGCGGTACATTGTTCGAGCACTAATATACAATTAAAGAGAAAATCGTTTTGAGTCTAAAACTAAGAAAGTGCAGTTGTGTAAATTTTTTCGGTTATATTAATTTGTTAATACTGTAATAACATTAAAATTTTACTTTAAGGCAAAACAGTATAAGTGATGTTTTTCAGTATTAGCGGTACATTGTTCGAGCACTAATATACAATTAAAGAGAAAATCGTTTTGAGTCTAAAACTAAGAAAGTGCAATTTGTAAATTTTTTCGGTTATATTAATTTGTTAATACTGTAATAACATGAACATTTTACTTTTACGCAAAACAGTATAAGTGATATTTTTCAGTATAAGCGGTAGATTGTTCGAGCACTAATATACAATTAAAGAGAAAATCGACTTTGAGTCTAAAACTAAGAAAGTGCAATTTTGTAAATTGGTTCGGTTATATTAATTTGTTAATACCGTAATAAAATGAAAATTTTACTTTAGCGCAAAGCAGTAAAAGTTATGTTTTTCAGTATAAGCGGGACATTGTTCGAGCACTAATATACAATTAAAGAGAAAATCGACTTTGAGTCTAAAACTAAGAAAGTGCAATTTTGTAAATTGTTTCGGTTATATTAATTTGTTAATACCGTAATAAACAGTATAAGTGATGTTAATAACATTAAAATTTTACTTTAACGCAAAACAGTATAAGTGATGTTTTTCAGTATTAGCGGTACATTGTTCGAGCACTAGTATACAATTAAAGAGAAAATCGACTTTGAGTCTAAAACTAAGTACGTGCAAATTTGTAAATTTTTTCGGTTATTTTATAATACTGTAATAACATAAAAATTTTACTTTAACACAAATCAGTAAAAGTTATGTTTTTCAGTATAAGCGGTATTTTGTTCGAGCACTAATATACAATTAAAGAGAAAATCGACTTTGAGTCTAAAACTAAGAAAGTGCAATTTTGTAAATTTTTTCGGTTATATTAATTTGTTAATACCGTAATAACATGAAAATTTTACTTTAACACAAATCAGTAAAAGTTATGTTTTTCAGTATAAGCGGTATTTTGTTCGAGCACTTATATACAATTAAAGAGAAAATCGACTTTGAGTCTAAAACTAAGAAAGTGCAATTTTGTAAATTGTTTCGGTTATATTAATTTGTTAATACCGTAATAAAATGAAAATTTGACTTTAGCGCAAAGCAGTAAAAGTTATGTTTTTTAGTATAAGCGGGATATTGTTCGAGCACTAATATACAATTAAAGAGAAAATCGACTTTGAGTCTAAAACTAAGTAAGTGCAATTTTGTAAATTTTTTCGGTTATTTTATAATACTGTAATATAATGAAAATTTTACTTTAACACAAATCAGTAAAAGTTATGTTTTTCAGTATAAGCGGTATTTTGTTCGAGCACTAATATACAATTAAAGAGAAAATCGACTTTGAGTCTAAAACTAAGAAAGTGCAATTTTGTAAATTGTTTCGGTTATTAAAATTTGTTAATACCGTAATAACATTAAAATTTTACTTTAACGCAAAACAGTATAAGTGATGTTTTTCAGTATTAGCAGTACATTGTTCAAGCACTAATATACAATTAAAGAGAAAATCGTTTTGAGTCTAAAACTAAGAAAGTGCAGTTGTGTAAATTTTTTCGGTTATATTAATTTGTTAATACTGTAATAACATTAAAATTTTACTTTAACACAAATCAGTAAAAGATATGTTTTTCAGAATAAGCGGTATTTTGTTCGAGCACTAATATACAATTAAAGAGAAAATCGACTTTGAGTCTAAAACTAAGAAAGTGCAATTTTGTAAATTGTTTCGGTTATATTAATTTGTTAATACCGTAATAACATGAAAATTTTACTTTCACACAAACCAGTAAAAGTTATGTTTTTCAGTATAAGCGGTATTTTGTTCGAGCACTTATATACAATTAAACAAAACATCGACTTTGAGTCTAAAACTAAGAAAGTGCAATTTTGTAAATTGTTTCGGTTATATTAATTTGTTAATACCGTAATAAAATGGAAATTTGACTTTAGCGGAAAGCAGTAAAAGTTATGTTTTTCAGTATAAGCGGGACATTGTTCGAGCACTAATATACAATTAAAGAGAAAATCGACTTTGAGTCTAAAACTAAGTGCAATTTTGTAAATTTTTTCGGTTATTTTATAACCTTGTAATAACATGAAAATTTTACTTTAACACAAATCAGTAAAAGTTATGTTTTTCAGTATAGCCGGTATTTTGTTCGAGCACTAATATACAATTAAAAGAAAATCGACTTTGAGTCTAAAACTAAGAAAGTGCAATTTTGTAAATTGTTTCGGTTATATTAATTTGTTAATACCGTAATAAAATGAAAATTTTACTTTAACACAAATCAGTAAAAGTTATGTTTTTCAGTATAAGCGGTATTTTGTTCGAGCACTTATATACAATTAAAGAGAAAATCGACTTTGAGTCTAAAACTAAGAAAGTGCAATTTTGTAAATTGTTTCGGTTATATTAATTTGTTAATACCGTAATAACATTAAAATTTTACTTTAACGCAAAACAGTAGAAGTGATGTTTTTCAGTATTAGCGGTACATTGTTCGAGCACTAATATACAATTAAAGAGAAAATCGACTTTGAGTCTAAAACTAAGAAAGTGCAATTTTGTAAATTGTTTCGGTTATATTAATTTGTTAATACCGTAATAACATGAAAATTTTACTTTAGCACAAATCAGTAAAAGTTATGTTTTTCAGTATAAGCGGTATTTTGTTCGAGCACTTATATACAATTAAAGAGAAAATCGACTTTGAGTCTAAAACTAAGAAAGTGCAATTTTGTAAATTGTGTCGGTTATATTAATTTGTTAATACCGTAATAAAATGAAAATTTTACTTTAGCGCAAAGCAGTAAAAGTTATGTTTTTCAGTATAAGCGGGACATTGTGCGAGCACTAATATACAATTAAAGAGAAAATCGACTTTGAGTCTAAAACTAAGTAAGGGCAAATTTGTAAATTTTTTCGGTTATTTTATAATACTGTAATAACATGAAAATTTTACTTTAACACAAATCAGTAAAAGTTATGTTTTTCAGTATAAGCGGTATTTTGTTCGAGCACTACTATACAATTAAAGAGAAAATAGACTTTGAGTCTAAAACTAAGAAAGTGGAATTTTGTAAATTGTTTCGGTTATATTAATTTGTTAATACCGTAATAAAATGAAAATTTTACTTTAACACAAATCAGTAAAAGTTTTGTTTTTCAGTATAAGCGGGACATTGTTCGAGCACTAGTATACAATTAAAGAGAAAATCGACTTTGAGTCTAAAACTAAGTACGTGCAAATTTGTAAATTTTTTCGGTCATTTTATAATACTGTAATAACATAAAAATTTTACTTTAACACAAATCAGTAAAAGTTATGTTTTTCAGTATAAGCGGTATTTTGTTCGAGCACTAATATACAATTAAAGAGAAAATCGACTTTGAGTCTAAAACTAAGAAAGTGCAATTTTGTAAATTGTTTCGGTTATATTAATTTGTTAATACCGTAATAAAATGAAAATTTTACTTTAGCGCAAAGCAGTAAAAGTTATGTTTTTCAGTATAAGCGGGACATTGTGCGAGCACTAATATACAATTAAAGAGAAAATCGACTTTGAGTCTAAAACTAAGTAAGGGCAAATTTGTAAATTTTTTCGGTTATTTTATAATACTGTAATAACATGAAAATTTTACTTTAACACAAATCAGTAAAAGTTATGTTTTTCAGTATAAGCGGTATTTTGTTCGAGCACTACTATACAATTAAAGAGAAAATAGACTTTGAGTCTAAAACTAAGAAAGTGGAATTTTGTAAATTGTTTCGGTTATATTAATTTGTTAATACCGTAATAAAATGAAAATTTTACTTTAACACAAATCAGTAAAAGTTTTGTTTTTCAGTATAAGCGGGACATTGTTCGAGCACTAGTATACAATTAAAGAGAAAATCGACTTTGAGTCTAAAACTAAGTACGTGCAAATTTGTAAATTTTTTCGGTTATTTTATAATACTGTAATAACATAAAAATTTTACTTTAACACAAATCAGTAAAAGTTATGTTTTTCAGTATAAGCGGTATTTTGTTCGAGCACTAATATACAATTAAAGAGAAAATCGACTTTGAGTCTAAAACTAAGAAAGTGCAATTTTGTAAATTGTTTCGGTTATATTAATTTGTTAATACCGTAATAACATTAAAATTTTACTTTAACGCAAAACAGTATAAGTGATGTTTTTCAGTATTAGCGGTACATTGTTCGAGCACTAATATACAATTAAAGAGAAAATCGTTTTGAGTCTAAAACTAAGAAAGTGCAGTTGTGTAAATTTTTTCGGTTATATTAATTTGTTAATACTGTAATAACATTAAAATTTTACTTTAAGGCAAAACAGTATAAGTGATGTTTTTCAGTATTAGCGGTACATTGTTCGAGCACTAATATACAATTAAAGAGAAAATCGTTTCGAGTCTAAAACTAAGAAAGTGCAATTTGTAAATTTTTTCGGTTATATTAATTTGTTAATACTGTAATAGCATGAACATTTTACTTTTACGCAAAACAGTATAAGTGATATTTTTCAGTATAAGCGGTAGATTGTTCGAGCACTAATATACAATTAAAGAGAAAATCGACTTTGAGTCTAAAACTAAGAAAGTGCAATTTTGTAAATTGGTTCGGTTATATTAATTTGTTAATACCGTAATAAAATGAAAATTTTACTTTAGCGCAAAGCAGTAAAAGTTATGTTTTTCAGTATAAGCGGGACATTGTTCGAGCACAACAGTGCGAGTTTAGTCTAAAGCTAAGAAAGTGCAATTTTGTAAATTGTTTCGGTAATATTAATTTGTTAATACCGTAATAAAATGAAAATTTTACTTTAACGCAAAACAGTATAAGCGATGTTTTTCACTATTAGCGGTAGATTGTTCGAGCACTAATGTACAATTAAAGAGAAAATCGTTTTGAGTCTAAAACTAAGAAAGTGCAGTTGTGTAACTTTTTTCGGTTATATTAATTTGTTAATACTGTAATAACATTAAAATTTTACTTTAACGCAAAACAGTATAAGTGATATTTTTCAGTATTAGCGGTACATTGTTCGAGCACTAATATACAATTAAAGAGAAAATCGACTTTGAGTCTAAAACTTAGAAAGTGCAATTTTGTAAATTGTTTCGGTTATATTAATTTGTTAATACCGTAATAAAATGAAAATTTTACTTTAGCGCAAAGCAGTTAAAGTTATGTTTTTCAGTATAAGCGGGACATTGTTCGAGCACTAATATACAATTAAAGAGAAAATCGACTTTGAGTCTAAAACTAAGAAAGTGCAATTTTGTAAATTGTTTCGGTTATAGGTATTAGTTTGTTCATACTGTAATAAAATGAAAATTTTACTTTAGCGCAAAGCATTAAAAGTTATGTTTTTCAGTATAAGCGGGACATTGTTCGAGCACTAATATACAATTAAAGAGAAAATCGACTTTGAGTCTAAAACTAAGTAAGTGCAATTTTGTAAATTTTTTCGGTTATTTTATAACCCTGTAATAACATGAAAATTTTACTTTAACACAAATCAGTAAAAGTTATGTTTTTCAGTATAAGCGGTATTTTGTTCGAGCACTAATATACAATTAAAAGAAAATCGACTTTGAGTCTAAAACTAAGAAAGTGCAATTTTGTAAATTGTTTCGGTTATATTAATTTGTTAATACCGTAATAACATGAAAATTTTACTTTAACACAAATCAGTAAAAGTTATGTTTTTCAGTATAAGCGGTATTTTGTTCGAGCACTTATATACAATTAAAGCGAAAATCGACTTTGAGTCTAAAACTAAGAAAGTGCAATTTTGTAAATTGTTTCGGTTATATTAATTTGTTAATACCGTAATAACATTAAAATTTTACTTTAACGCAAAACAGTAAAAGTGATGTTTTTCAGTATTAGCGTTACATTGTTCGAGCACTAATATACAATTAAAGAGAAAATCGACTTTGAGTCTAAAACTAAGAAAGTGCAATTTTGTAAATTGTTTCGGTTATATTAATTTGTTAATACCGTAATAACATGAAAATTTTACTTTAACACAAATCAGTAAAAGTTATGTTTTTCAGTATAAGCGGTATTTTGTTCGAGCACTTATATACAATTAAAGAGAAAATCGACTTTGAGTTTAAAACTAAGAAAGTGCAATTTTGTAAATTGTTTCGGTTATATTAATTTATTAATACCGTAATAAAATGAAAATTTTACTTTAGCGCAAAGCAGTAAAAGTTATGTTTTTCAGTATAAGCGGGACATTGTCGAGCACTAATATACAATTAAAGAGAAAATCGACTTTGAGTCTAAAACTAAGTAAGTGCAATTTTGTAAATTTTTTCGGTTATTTTATAATACTGTAATAACATGAACATTTTACTTTTACGCAAAACAGTATAAGTGATGTTTTTCAGTATAAGCGGTAGATTGTTCGAGCACTAATATACAATTAAAGAGAAAATTGACTTTGAGTCTAAAACTAAGTAAGTGCAAATTTGTAAATTTTTTCGGTTATTTTATAACCCTGTAATTACATGAAAATTTTACTTTAACACAAATCAGTAAAAGTTATGTTTTTCAGTATAAGCGGTATTTTGTTCGATCACTTATATATAATTAAAGGTAAAATCTACTTTGAGTCTAAAACTAAGAATGTGCAATTTTGTAAATTGTTTCGGTTATATTAATTTGTTAATACCGTAAAAACATTAAAATTTTACTTTAACGCAAAACAGTATAAGTGATGTTTTTCAGTATTAGCGGTACATTGTTCGAGCACTAATATACAATTAAAGAGAAAATCGACTTTGAGTCTAAAACTAAGAAAGTGCAATTTTGTAAATTTTTTCGGTTATATTAATTTGTTAATACCGTAATAACATGAAAATTTTACTTTAACACAAAACAGTATAAGTGATGTTTTTCAGTATAAGCGGTACATTGTTCGAGCACTAATATACAATTAAAGAGAAAATCGACTTTGAGTCTAAAACTAAGTAAGTGCAATTTTGTAAATTTTTTCGGTTATTTTATAACCCTGTAATTACATGAAAATTTTGCTTTAACACAAATCAGTAAAAGTTATGTTTTTCAGTATAAGCGGTATTTTGTTCGAGCACTAATATACAATAAAAGAAAATCGACTTTGAGTCTAAAACTAAGAAAGTGCAATTTTGTAAATTGTTTCGGTTATATTAATTTGTTAATACCGTAATAAAATGAAAATTTTACTTTAGCGCAAAGCAGTAAAAGTTATGTTTTTCAGTATAAGCGGGACATTGTTCGAGCACTAATATACAATTAAAGAGAAAATCGACTTTGAGTCTAAAACTAAGTAAGTGCAAATTTGTAAATTTTTTCGGTTATTTTATAATACTGTAATAACATGAAAATTTTACTTTAACACAAATCAGTAAAAGTTCTGTTTTTCAGTATAAGCGGTATTTTGTTCGAGCACTACTATACAATTAAAGAGAAAATCGACTTTGAGTCTAAAACTAAGAAAGTGCAATTTTGTAAATTGTTTCGGTTATATTAATTTGTTAATACCGTAATAAAATGAAAATTTTACTTTAACACAAATCAATAAAAGTTATGTTTTTCAGTATAAGCGGGACATTGTTCGAGCACTAGTATACAATTAAAGAGAAAATCGACTTTGAGTCTAAAACTAAGTTCGTGCAAATTTGTAAATTTTTTCGGTTATTTTATAATACTGTAATAACATGAAAATTTTACTTTAACACAAATCAGTAAAAGTTATGTTTTTCAGTATAAGCGGTATTTTGTTCGAGCACTAATATACAATTAAAGAGAAAATCGACTTTGAGTCTAAAACTAAGAAAGTGCAATTTTGTAAATTGTTTCGGTTATATTAATTTGTTAATACCGTAATAACATTAAAATTTTACTTTAACGCAAAACAGTATAAGTGATGTTTTTCAGTATTAGCGGTACATTGTTCGAGCACTAATATACAATTAAAGAGAAAATCGTTTTGAGTCTAAAACTAAGAAAGTGCAGTTGTGTAAATTTTTTCGGTTATATTAATTTGTTAATACTGTAATAACATTAAAATTTTACTTTAAGGCAAAACAGTATAAGTGATGTTTTTCAGTATTAGCGGTACATTGTTCGAGCACTAATATACAATTAAAGAGAAAATCGTTTTGAGTCTAAAACTAAGAAAGTGCAATTTGTAAATTTTTTCGGTTATATTAATTTGTTAATACTGTAATAACATGAACATTTTACTTTTACGCAAAACAGTATAAGTGATGTTTTTCAGTATAAGCGGTAGATTGTTCGAGCACTAATATACAATTAAAGAGAAAATCGACTTTGAGTCTAAAACTAAGTAAGTGCAAATTTGTAAATTTTTTCGGTTATTTTATAACCCTGTAATTACATGAAAATTTTACTTTAACACAAATCAGTAAAAGTTATGTTTTTCAGTATAAGCGGTATTTTGTTCGATCACTTATATACAATTAAAGGGAAAATCGACTTTGAGTCTAAAACTAAGAATATGCAATTTTGTAAATTGTTTCGGTTATATTAATTTGTTAATACCGTAAAAACATTAAAATTTTACTTTAACGCAAAACAGTATAAGTGATGTTTTTCAGTATTAGCGGTACATTGGTCGAGCACTAATATACAATTAAAGAGAAAATCGACTTTGAGTCTAAAACTAAGAAAGTGCAATTTTGTAAATTTTTTCGGTTATATTAATTTGTTAATACCGTAATAACATGAAAATTTTACTTTAACACAAAACAGTATAAGTGATGTTTTTCAGTATAAGCGGGACATTGTTCGAGCACTAATATACAATTAAAGAGAAAATCGACTTTGAGTCTAAAACTAAGTAAGTGCAATTTTGTAAATTTTTTCGGTTATTTTATAACCCTGTAATTACATGAAAATTTTGCTTTAACACAAATCAGTAAAAGTTATGTTTTTCAGTATAAGCGGTATTTTGTTCGAGCACTAATATACAATAAAAGAAAATCGACTTTGAGTCTAAAACTAAGAAAGTGCAATTTTGTAAATTGTTTCGGTTATATTAATTTGTTAATACCGTAATAAAATGAAAATTTTACTTTAGCGCAAAGCAGTAAAAGTTATGTTTTTCAGTATAAGCGGGACATTGTTCGAGCACTAATATACAATTAAAGAGAAAATCGACTTTGAGTCTAAAACTAAGTAAGTGCAAATTTGTAAATTTTTTCGGTTATTTTATAACCCTGTAATTACATGAAAATTTTACTTTAACACAAATCAGTAAAAGTTATGTTTTTCAGTATAAGCGGTATTTTGTTCGATCACTTATATACAATTAAAGGGAAAATCGACTTTGAGTCTAAAACTAAGAATGTGCAATTTTGTAAATTGTTTCGGTTATATTAATTTGTTAATACCGTAAAAACATTAAAATTTTACTTTAACGCAAAACAGTATAAGTGATGTTTTTCAGTATTAGCGGTACATTGTTCGAGCACTAATATACAATTAAAGAGAAAATCGACTTTGAGTCTAAAACTAAGAAAGTGCAATTTTGTAAATTTTTTCGGTTATATTAATTTGTTAATACCGTAATAACATGAAAATTTTACTTTAACACAAAACAGTATAAGTGATGTTTTTCAGTATAAGCGGGACATTGTTCGAGCACTAATATACAATTAAAGAGAAAATCGACTTTGAGTCTAAAACTAAGTAAGTGCAATTTTGTAAATTTTTTCGGTTATTTTATAACCCTGTAATTACATGAAAATTTTGCTTTAACACAAATCAGTAAAAGTTATGTTTTTCAGTATAAGCGGTATTTTGTTCGAGCACTAGTATACAATAAAAGAAAATCGACTTTGAGTCTAAAACTAAGAAAGTGCAATTTTGTAAATTGTTTCGGTTATATTAATTTGTTAATACCGTAATAAAATGAAAATTTTACTTTAGCGCAAAGCAGTAAAAGTTATGTTTTTCAGTATAAGCGGGACATTGTTCGAGCACTAATATACAATTAAAGAGAAAATCGACTTTGAGTCTAAAACTAAGTAAGTGCAAATTTGTAAATTTTTTCGGTTATTTTATAATACTGTAATAACATGAAAATTTTACTTTAACACAAATCAGTAAAAGTTATGTTTTTCAGTATAAGCGGTATTTTGTTCGAGCACTACTATACAATTAAAGAGAAAATCGACTTTGAGTCTAAAACTAAGAAAGTGCAATTTTGTAAATTGTTTCGGTTATATTAATTTGTTAATACCGTAATAAAATGAAAATTTTACTTTAACACAAATCAGTAAAAGTTATGTTTTTCAGTATAAGCGCGACATTGTTCGAGCACTAGTATACAATTAAAGAGAAAATCGACTTTGAGTCTAAAACTAAGTACGTGCAAATTTGTAAATTTTTTCGGTTATTTTATAATACTGTAATAACATGAAAATTTTACTTTAACACAAATCAGTAAAAGTTATGTTTTTCAGTATAAGCGGTATTTTGTTCGAGCACTAATATACAATTAAAGAGAAAATCGACTTTGAGTCTAAAACTAAGAAAGTGCAATTTTGTAAATTGTTTCGGTTATATTAATTTGTTAATACCGTAATAACATTAAAATTTTACTTTAACGCAAAACAGTATAAGTGATGTTTTTCAGTATTAGCGGTACATTGTTCGAGCACTAATATACAATTAAAGAGAAAATCGTTTTGAGTCTAAAACTAAGAAAGTGCAGTTGTGTAAATTTTTTCGGTTATATTAATTTGTTAATACTGTAATAACATTAAAATTTTACTTTAAGGCAAAACAGTATAAGTGATGTTTTTCAGTATTAGCGGTACATTGTTCGAGCACTAATATACAATTAAAGAGAAAATCGTTTTGAGTCTAAAACTAAGAAAGTGCAATTTGTAAATTTTTTCGGTTATATTAATTTGTTAATACTGTAATAACATGAACATTTTACTTTTACGCAAAACAGTATAAGTGATGTTTTTCAGTATAAGCGGTAGATTGTTCGAGCACTAATATACAATTAAAGAGAAAATCGACTTTGAGTCTAAAACTAAGTAAGTGCAAATTTGTAAATTTTTTCGGTTATTTTATAACCCTGTAATTACATGAAAATTTTACTTTAACACAAATCAGTAAAAGTTATGTTTTTCAGTATAAGCGGTATTTTGTTCGATCACTTATATACAATTAAAGGGAAAATCGACTTTGAGTCTAAAACTAAGAATATGCAATTTTGTAAATTGTTTCGGTTATATTAATTTGTTAATACCGTAAAAACATTAAAATTTTACTTTAACGCAAAACAGTATAAGTGATGTTTTTCAGTATTAGCGGTACATTGTGCGAGCACTAATATACAATTAAAGAGAAAATCGACTTTGAGTCTAAAACTAAGAAAGTGCAATTTTGTAAATTTTTTCGGTTATATTAATTTGTTAATACCGTAATAACATGAAAATTTTACTTTAACACAAAACAGTATAAGTGATGTTTTTCTGTATAAGCGGGACATTGTTCGAGCACTAATATACAATTAAAGAGAAAATCGACTTTGAGTCTAAAACTAAGTAAGTGCAATTTTGTAAATTTTTTCGGTTATTTTATAACCCTGTAATTACATGAAAATTTTACTTTAACACAAATCAGTAAAAGTTATGTTTTTCAGTATAAGCGGTATTTTGTTCGAGCACTAATATACAATTAAAAGAAAATCGACTTTGAGTCTAAAACTAAGAAAGTGCAATTTTGTAAATTGTTTCGGTTATATTAATTTGTTAATACCGTAATAAAATGAAAATTTTACTTTAGCGCAAAGCAGTAAAAGTTATGTTTTTCAGTATAAGCGGGACATTGTTCGAGCACTAATATACAATTAAAGAGAAAATCGACTTTGAGTCTAAAACTAAGTAAGTGCAAATTTGTAAATTTTTTCGGTTATTTTATAATACTGTAATAACATGAAAATTTTACTTTAACACAAATCAGTAAAAGTTATGTTTTTCAGTATAAGCGGTATTTTGTTCGAGCACTACTATACAATTAAAGAGAAAATCGACTTTGAGTCTAAAACTAAGAAAGTGCAATTTTGTAAATTGTTTCGGTTATATTAATTTGTTAATACCGTAATAAAATGAAAATTTTACTTTAACACAAATCAGTAAAAGTTATGTTTTTCAGTATAAGCGGGACATTGTTCGAGCACTAGTATACAATTAAAGAGAAAATCGACTTTGAGTCTAAAACTAAGTACGTGCAAATTTGTAAATTTTTTCGGTTATTTTATAATACTGTAATAACATGAAAATTTTACTTTAACACAAATCAGTAAAAGTTATGTTTTTCAGTATAAGCGGTATTTTGTTCGAGCACTAATATACAATTAAAGAGAAAATCGACTTTGAGTCTAAAACTAAGAAAGTGCAATTTTGTAAATTGTTTCGGTTATATTAATTTGTTAATACCGTAATAACATTAAAATTTTACTTTAACGCAAAACAGTATAAGTGATGTTTTTCAGTATTAGCGGTACATTGTTCGAGCACTAATATACAATTAAAGAGATAATCGTTTTGAGTCTAAAACTAAGAAAGTGCAGTTGTGTAAATTTTTTCGGTTATATTAATTTGTTAATACTGTAATAACATTAAAATTTTACTTTAAGGCAAAACAGTATAAGTGATGTTTTTCAGTATTAGCGGTACATTGTTCGAGCACTAATATACAATTAAAGAGAAAATCGTTTTGAGTCTAAAACTAAGAAAGTGCAATTTGTAAATTTTTTCGGTTATATTAATTTGTTAATACTGTAATAACATAAACATTTTACTTTTACGCAAAACAGTATAAGTGATATTTTTCAGTATAAGCGGTAGATTGTTCGAGCACTAATATACAATTAAAGAGAAAATCGACTTTGAGTCTAAAACTAAGAAAGTGCAATTTTGTAAATTGTTTCGGTTATATTAATTTGTTAATACCGTAATAAAATGAAAATTTTACTTTAACGCAAAACAGTATAGGCGATGTTTTTCACTATTAGCGGTAGATTGTTCGAGCACTAATGTACAATTAAAGAGAAAATCGTTTTGAGTCTAAAACTAAGAAAGTGCAGTTGTGTAACTTTTTTCGGTTATATTAATTTGTTAATACTGTAATAACATTAAAATTTTACTTTAACGCAAAACAGTATAAGTGATGTTTTTCAGTATAAGTGGTACATTGTTCGAGCACTAATATACAATTAAAGAGAAAATCGACTTTGAGTCTAAAACTTAGAAAGTGCAATTTTGTAAATTTTTTCGGTTATTTTATAATACTGTAATAACATGAAAATTTTACTTTAACACAAATCAGTAAAAGTTATGTTTTTCAGTATAAGCGGTATTTTGTTCGAGCACTAATATACAGTTAAAGAGAAAATCGACTTTGAGTCTAAAACTAAGAAAGTGCAATTTTGTAAATTTTTTCGGTTATAATAATTTGTTAATACCGTAAAAACATTAAAATTTTACTTTAACGCAAAACAGTATAAGTGATGTTTTTCAGTATTAGCGGTACATTGTTCGAGCACTAATATACAATTAAAGAGAAAATCGACTTTGAGTCTAAAACTAAGAAAGTGCAATTTTGTAAATTTTTTCGGTTATATTAATTTGTTAATACCGTAATAACATGAAAATTTTACTTTAACACAAAACAGTATAAGTGATGTTTTTCAGTATAAGCGGGACATTGTTCGAGCACTAATATACAATTAAAGAGAAAATCGACTTTGAGTCTAAAACTAAGTAAGTGCAATTTTGTAAATTTTTTCGGTTATTTTATAACCCTGTAATTACATGAAAATTTTACTTTAACACAAATCAGTAAAAGTTATGTTTTTCAGTATAAGCGGTATTTTGTTCGAGCACTAATATACAATTAAAAGAAAATCGACTTTGAGTCTAAAACTAAGAAAGTGCAATTTTGTAAATTGGTTCGGTTATATTAATTTGTTAATACCGTAATAAAATGAAAATTTTACTTTAGCGCAAAGCAGTAAAAGTTATGTTTTTCAGTATAAGCGGGACATTGTTCGAGCACTAATATACAATTAAAGAGAAAATCGACTTTGAGTCTAAAACTAAGTAAGTGCAAATTTGTAAATTTTTTCGGTTATTTTATAATACTGTAATAACATGAAAATTTTACTTTAAAGCAAATCAGTAAAAGTTATGTTTTTCAGTATAAGCGGTATTTTGTTCGAGCACTACTGTACAATTAAAGAGAAAATCGACTTTGAGTCTAAAACTAAGAAAGTGCAATTTTGTAAATTGTTTCGGTTATATTAATTTGTTAATACCGTAATAAAATGAAAATTTTACTTTAACACAAATCAGTAAAAGTTATGTTTTTCAGTATAAGCGGGACATTGTTCGAGCACTAGTATACAATTAAAGAGAAAATCGACTTTGAGTCTAAAACTAAGTACGTGCAAATTTTTAAATTTTTTCGGTTATTTTATAATACTGTAATAACATAAAAATTTTACTTTAACACAAATCAGTAAAAGTTATGTTTTTCAGTATAAGCGGTATTTTGTTCGAGCACTAATATACAATTAAAGAGAAAGACGACTTTGAGTCTAAAACTAAGAAAGTGCAATTTTGTAAATTGTTTCGGTTATATTAATTTGTTAATACCGTAATAACATTAAAATTTTACTTTAACGCAAAACAGTATAAGTGATGTTTTTCAGTATTAGCGGTACATTGTTCGAGCACTAATATACAATTAAAGAGAAAATCGTTTTGAGTCTAAAACTAAGAAAGTGCAGTTGTGTAAATTTTTTCGGTTATATTAATTTGTTAATACTGTAATAACATTAAAATTTTACTTTAGGGCAAAACAGTATAAGTGATGTTTTTCAGTATTAGCGGTACATTGTTCGAGCACTAATATACAATTAAAGAGAAAATCGTTTTGAGTCTAAAACTAAGAAAGTGCAATTTGTAAATTTTTTCGGTTATATTAATTTGTTAATACTGTAATAACATAAACATTTTACTTTTACGCAAAACAGTATAAGTGATATTTTTCAGTATAAGCGGAAGATTGTTCGAGCACTAATATACAATTAAAGAGAAAATCGACTTTGAGTCTAAAACTAAGTAAGTGCAAATTTGTAAATTTTTTCGGTTATTTTATAACCCTGTAATTACATGAAAATTTTACTTTAACACAAATCAGTAAAAGTTATGTTTTTCAGTATAAGCGGTATTTTGTTCGATCACTTATATACAATTAAAGGGAAAATCGACTTTGAGTCTAAAACTAAGAATGTGCAATTTTGTAAATTGTTTCGGTTATATTAATTTGTTAATACCGTAAAAACATTAAAATTTTACTTTAACGCAAAACAGTATAAGTGATGTTTTTCAGTATTAGCGGTACATTGTTCGAGCACTAATATACAATTAAAGAGAAAATCGACTTTGAGTCTAAAACTAAGTAAGTGCAATTTTGTAAATTTTTTCGGTTATTTTATAATACTGTAATAACATTAAAATTTTACTTTAAGGCAAAACAGTATAAGTGATGTTTTTCAGTATTAGCGGTACATTGTTCGAGCACTAATATACAATTAAAGAGAAAATCGTTTTGAGTCTAAAACTAAGAAAGTGCAATTTGTAAATTGTTTCGGTTATATTAATTTGTTAATACTGTAATAACATAAACATTTTACTTTTACGCAAAACAGTATAAGTGATGTTTTTCAGTATAAGCGGTAGATTGTTCGAGCACTAATATACAATTAAAGAGAAAATCGACTTTGAGTCTAAAACTAAGTAAGTGCAAATTTGTAAATTTTTTCGGTTATTTTATAACCCTGTAATTACATGAAAATTTTTCTTTAACACAAATCAGTAAAAGTTATGTTTTTCAGTATAAGCGGTATTTTGTTCGATCACTTATATACAATTAAAGGGAAAATCGACTTTGAGTCTAAAACTAAGAATGTGCAATTTTGTAAATTGTTTCGGTTATATTAATTTGTTAATACCGTAAAAACATTAAAATTTTACTTTAACGCAAAACAGTATAAGTGATGTTTTTCAGTATTAGCGGTACATTGTTCGAGCACTAATATTCAATTAAAGAGAAAATCGACTTTGAGTCTAAAACTAAGAAAGTGCAATTTTGTAAATTTTTTCGGTTATATTAATTTGTTAATACCGTAATAACATGAAAATTTTACTTTAACACAAAACAGTATAAGTGATGTTTTTCAGTATAAGCGGGACATTGTTCGAGCACTAATATACAATTAAAGAGAAAATCGACTTTGAGTCTAAAACTAAGTAAGTGCAATTTTGTAAATTTTTTCGGTTATTTTATAACCCTGTAATTACATGAAAATTTTACTTTAACACAAATCAGTAAAAGTTATGTTTTTCAGTATAAGCGGTATTTTGTTCGAGCACTAATATACAATTAAAAGAAAATCGACTTTGAGTCTAAAACTAAGAAAGTGCAATTTTGTAAATTGTTTCGGTTATATTAATTTGTTAATACCGTAATAAAATGAAAATTTTACTTTAGCGGAAAGCAGTAAAAGTTATGTTTTTCAGTATAAGCGGGACATTGTTCGAGCACTAATATACAATTAAAGAGAAAATCGACTTTGAGTCTAAAACTAAGTAAGTGCAAATTTGTAAATTTTTTCGGTTATTTTATAAAACTGTAATAACATGAAAATTTTACTTTAACACAAATCAGTAAAAGTTATGTTTTTCAGTATAAGCGGTATTTTGTTCGAGCACTACTATACAATTAAAGAGAAAATCGACTTTGAGTCTAAAACTAAGAAAGTGCAATTTTGTAAATTGTTTCGGTTATATTAATTTGTTAATACCGTAATAAAATGAAAATTTTACTTTAACACAAATCAGTAAAAGTTATGTTTTTCAGTATAAGCGGGACATTGTTCGAGCACTAGTATACAATTAAAGAGAAAATCGACTTTGAGTCTAAAACTAAGTACGTGCAAATTTGTAAATTTTTTCGGTTATTTTATAATACTGTAATAACATGAAAATTTTACTTTAACACAAATCAGTAAAAGTTATGTTTTTCAGTATAAGCGGTATTTTGTTCGAGCACTACTATACAATTAAAGAGAAAATCGACTTTGAGTCTAAAACTAAGAAAGTGCAATTTTGTAAATTGTTTCGGTTATATTAATTTGTTAATACCGTAATAAAATGAAAATTTTACTTTAACACAAATCAGTAAAAGTTATGTTTTTCAGTATAAGCGGTATTTTGTTCGAGCACTAATATACAATTAAAGAGAAAATCGACTTTGAGTCTAAAACTTAGAAAGTGCAATTTTGTAAATTTTTTCGTTTATTTTATAATACTGTAATAACATGAAAATTTTACTTTAACACAAATCAGTAAAAGTTATGTTTTTCAGTATAAGCGGTATTTTGTTCGAGCACTAATATACAATTAAAGAGAAAATCGACTTTGAGTCTAAAACTAAGAAAGTGCAATTTTGTAAATTGTTTCGGTTATATTAATTTGTTAATACCGTAATAACATTAAAATTTTACTTTAACGCAAAACAGTATAAGTGATGTTTTTCAGTATTAGCGGTACATTGTTCGAGCACTAATATACAATTAAAGAGAAAATCGACTTTGAGTCTAAAACTAAGAAAGTGCAATTTTGTAAATTTTTTCGGTTATATTAATTTGTTAATACCGTAATAACATGAAAATTTTACTTTAACACAAAACAGTATAAGTGATGTTTTTCAGTATAAGCGGGACATTGTTCGAGCACTAATATACAATTAAAGAGAAAATCGACTTTGAGTCTAAAACTAAGTAAGTGCAATTTTGTAAATTTTTTCGAATATTTTATAACCCTGTAATTACATGAAAATTTTACTTTAACACAAATCAGTAAAAGTTATGTTTTTCAGTATAAGCGGTATTTTGTTCGAGCACTAATATACAATTAAAAGAAAATCGACTTTGAGTCTAAAACTAAGAAAGTGCAGTTGTGTAAATTTTTTCGGTTATATTAATTTGTTAATACTGTAATAACATTAAAATTTTACTTTAGGGCAAAACAGTATAAGTTATGTTTTTCAGTATAAGCGGGACATTGTTCGAGCACAACGGTGCGAGTTTAGTCTAAAACTAAGAAAGTGCAATTTTGTAAATTGTTTCGGTTATATTAATTTGTTAATACCGTAATAAAATGAAAATTTTACTTTAACGCAAAACCGTATAAGCGATGTTTTTCACTATTAGCGGTAGATTGTTCGAGCACTAATGTACAATTAAAGAGAAAATCGTTTTGAGTCTAAAGCTAAGAAAGTGCAATTTTGTAAATTTTTTCGGTTATATTAATTTGTTAATACCGTAATAAAATGAAAATTTTACTTTAACACAAATCAGTAAAAGTTATGTTTTTCAGTATAAGCGGGACATTGTTCGAGCACTAGTATACAATTAAAGTGACTTAGGGGAGGGCACAATAGACCGTAGGTCGCGGTGCATACCTCAAAATTAATCAATACAATTAAAGAGAAAATCGACTTTGAGTCTAAAACTAAGTACGTGCAAATTTGTAAATTTTTTCGGTTATTTTATAATACTGTAATAACATGAAAATTTTACTTTAACACAAATCAGTAAAAGTTATGTTTTTCAGTATAAGCGGTATTTTGTTCGAGCACTACTATACAATTAAAGAGAAAATCGACTTTGAGTCTAAAACTAAGAAAGTGCAATTTTGTAAATTGTTTCGGTTATATTAATTTGTTAATACCGTAATAAAATGAAAATTTTACTTTAACACAAATCAGTAAAAGTTATGTTTTTCAGTATAAGCGGTATTTTGTTCGAGCACTAATATACAATTAAAGAGAAAATCGACTTTGAGTCTAAAACTTAGAAAGTGCAATTTTGTAAATTTTTTCGGTTATTTTATAATACTGTAATAACATGAAAATTTTACTTTAACACAAATCAGTAAAAGTTATGTTTTTCAGTATAAGCGGTATTTTGTTCGAGCACTAATATACAATTAAAGAGAAAATCGACTTTGAGTCTAAAACTAAGAAAGTGCAATTTTGTAAATTGTTTCGGTTATATTAATTTGTTAATACCGTAATAACATTAAAATTTTACTTTAACGCAAAACAGTATAAGTGATGTTTTTCAGTATTAGCGGTACATTGTTCGAGCACTAATATACAATTAAAGAGAAAATCGACTTTGAGTCTAAAACTAAGAAAGTGCAATTTTGTAAATTTTTTCGGTTATATTAATTTGTTAATACCGTAATAACATGAAAATTTTACTTTAACACAAAACAGTATAAGTGATGTTTTTCAGTATAAGCGGGACATTGTTCGAGCACTAATATACAATTAAAGAGAAAATCGACTTTGAGTCTAAAACTAAGTAAGTGCAATTTTGTAAATTTTTTCGAATATTTTATAACCCTGTAATTACATGAAAATTTTACTTTAACACAAATCAGTAAAAGTTATGTTTTTCAGTATAAGCGGTATTTTGTTCGAGCACTAATATACAATTAAAAGAAAATCGACTTTGAGTCTAAAACTAAGAAAGTGCAGTTGTGTAAATTTTTTCGGTTATATTAATTTGTTAATACTGTAATAACATTAAAATTTTACTTTAGGGCAAAACAGTATAAGTTATGTTTTTCAGTATAAGCGGGACATTGTTCGAGCACAACGGTGCGAGTTTAGTCTAAAACTAAGAAAGTGCAATTTTGTAAATTGTTTCGGTTATATTAATTTGTTAATACCGTAATAAAATGAAAATTTTACTTTAACGCAAAACCGTATAAGCGATGTTTTTCACTATTAGCGGTAGATTGTTCGAGCACTAATGTACAATTAAAGAGAAAATCGTTTTGAGTCTAAAGCTAAGAAAGTGCAATTTTGTAAATTTTTTCGGTTATATTAATTTGTTAATACCGTAATAAAATGAAAATTTTACTTTAACACAAATCAGTAAAAGTTATGTTTTTCAGTATAAGCGGGACATTGTTCGAGCACTAGTATACAATTAAAGTGACTTAGGGGAGGGCACAATAGACCGTAGGTCGCGGTGCATACCTCAAAATTAATCAATACAATTAAAGAGAAAATCGACTTTGAGTCTAAAACTAAGTACGTGCAAATTTGTAAATTTTTTCGGTTATTTTATAATACTGTAATAACATAAAAATTTTACTTTAACACAAATCAGTAAAAGTTATGTTTTTCAGTATAAGCGGTATTTTGTTCGAGCACTAATATACAATTAAAGAGAAAATCGACTTTGAGTCTAAAACTAAGAAAGTGCAATTTTGTAAATTGTTTCGGTTATATTAATTTGTTAATACCGTAATAACATGAAAATTTTACTTTAACACAAAACAGTATAAGTGATGTTTTTCAGTATAAGCGGGACATTGTTCGAGCACTAATATACAATTAAAGAGAAAATCGACTTTGAGTCTAAAACTAAGTAAGTGCAATTTTGTAAATTTTTTCGGTTATTTTATAACCCTGTAATTACATGAAAATTTTACTTTAACACAAATCAGTAAAAGTTATGTTTTTCAGTATAAGCGGTATTTTGTTCGAGCACTAATATATAATTAAAAGAAAATCGACTTTGAGTCTAAAACTAAGAAAGTGCAGTTGTGTAAATTTTTTCGGTTATATTAATTTGTTAATACTGTAATAACATTAAAATTTTACTTTAGGGCAAAACAGTATAAGTGATGTTTTTCAGTATTAGCGGTACATTGTTCGAGCACTAATATACAATTAAAGAGAAAATCGTTTTGAGTCTAAAACTAAGAAAGTGCAATTTGTAAATTTTTTCGGTTATATTAATTTGTTAATACTGTAATAACATAAACATTTTACTTTTACGCAAAACAGTATAAGTGATATTTTTCAGTATAAGCGGTAGATTGTTCGAGCACTAATATAAAATTAAAGAGAAAATCGACTTTGAGTCTAAAACTAAGAAAGTGCAATTTTGTAAATTGGTTCGGTTATATTAATTTGTTAATACCGTAATAAAATGAAAATTTTACTTTAGCGCAAAGCAGTAAAAGTTATGTTTTTCAGTATAAGCGGGACATTGTTCGAGCACAACAGTGCGAGTTTAGTCTAAAACTAAGAAAGTGCAATTTTGTAAATTGTTTCGGTTATATTAATTTGTTAATACCGTAATAAAATGAAAATTTTACTTTAACACAAATCAGTAAAAGTTATGTTTTTCAGTATAAGCGGGACATTGTTCGAGCACTAGTATACAATTAAAGAGAAAATCGACTTTGAGTCTAAAACTAAGTACGTGCAAATTTGTAAATTTTTTCGGTTATTTTATAATACTGTAATAACATGAAAATTTTACTTTAACACAAATCAGTAAAAGTTATGTTTTTCAGTATAAGCGGTATTTTGTTCGAGCACTACTATACAATTAAAGAGAAAATCGACTTTGAGTCTAAAACTAAGAAAGTGCAATTTTGTAAATTGTTTCGGTTATATTAATTTGTTAATACCGTAATAAAATGAAAATTTTACTTTAACACAAATCAGTAAAAGTTATGTTTTTCAGTATAAGCGGTATTTTGTTCGAGCACTAATATACAATTAAAGAGAAAATCGACTTTGAGTCTAAAACTTAGAAAGTGCAATTTTGTAAATTTTTTCGGTTATTTTATAATACTGTAATAACATGAAAATTTTACTTTAACACAAATCAGTAAAAGTTATGTTTTTCAGTATAAGCGGTATTTTGTTCGAGCACTAATATACAATTAAAGAGAAAATCGACTTTGAGTCTAAAACTAAGAAAGTGCAATTTTGTAAATTGTTTCGGTTATATTAATTTGTTAATACCGTAATAACATTAAAATTTTACTTTAACGCAAAACAGTATAAGTGATGTTTTTCAGTATTAGCGGTACATTGTTCGAGCACTAATATACAATTAAAGAGAAAATCGACTTTGAGTCTAAAACTAAGAAAGTGCAATTTTGTAAATTTTTTCGGTTATATTAATTTGTTAATACCGTAATAACATGAAAATTTTACTTTAACACAAAACAGTATAAGTGATGTTTTTCAGTATAAGCGGGACATTGTTCGAGCACTAATATACAATTAAAGAGAAAATCGACTTTGAGTCTAAAACTAAGTAAGTGCAATTTTGTAAATTTTTTCGGTTATTTTATAACCCTGTAATTACATGAAAATTTTACTTTAACACAAATCAGTAAAAGTTATGTTTTTCAGTATAAGCGGTATTTTGTTCGAGCACTAATATACAATTAAAAGAAAATCGACTTTGAGTCTAAAACTAAGAAAGTGCAGTTGTGTAAATTTTTTCGGTTATATTAATTTGTTAATACTGTAATAACATTAAAATTTTACTTTAGGGCAAAACAGTATAAGTTATGTTTTTCAGTATAAGCGGGACATTGTTCGAGCACAACGGTGCGAGTTTAGTCTAAAACTAAGAAAGTGCAATTTTGTAAATTGTTTCGGTTATATTAATTTGTTAATACCGTAATAAAATGAAAATTTTACTTTAACGCAAAACAGTATAAGCGATGTTTTTCACTATTAGCGGTAGATTGTTCGAGCACTAATGTACAATTAAAGAGAAAATCGTTTTGAGTCTAAAGCTAAGAAAGTGCAATTTTGTAAATTTTTTCGGTTATATTAATTTGTTAATACCGTAATAAAATGAAAATTTTACTTTAACACAAATCAGTAAAAGTTATGTTTTTCAGTATAAGCGGGACATTGTTCGAGCACTAGTATACAATTAAAGAGAAAATCGACTTTGAGTCTAAAACTAAGTACGTGCAAATTTGTAAATTTTTTCGGTTATTTTATAATACTGTAATAACATAAAAATTTTACTTTAACACAAATCAGTAAAAGTTATGTTTTTCAGTATAAGCGGTATTTTGTTCGAGCACTAATATACAATTAAAGAGAAAATCGACTTTGAGTCTAAAACTAAGAAAGTGCAATTTTGTAAATTGTTTCGGTTATATTAATTTGTTAATACCGTAATAACATGAAAATTTTACTTTAACACAAAACAGTATAAGTGATGTTTTTCAGTATAAGCGGGACATTGTTCGAGCACTAATATACAATTAAAGAGAAAATCGACTTTGAGTCTAAAACTAAGTAAGTGCAATTTTGTAAATTTTTTCGGTTATTTTATAACCCAGTAATTACATGAAAATTTTACTTTAACACAAATCAGTAAAAGTTATGTTTTTCAGTATAAGCGGTATTTTGTTCGAGCACTAATATATAATTAAAAGAAAATCGACTTTGAGTCTAAAACTAAGAAAGTGCAGTTGTGTAAATTTTTTCGGTTATATTAATTTGTTAATACTGTAATAACATTAAAATTTTACTTTAGGGCAAAACAGTATAAGTGATGTTTTTCAGTATTAGCGGTACATTGTTCGAGCACTAATATACAATTAAAGAGAAAATCGTTTTGAGTCTAAAACTAAGAAAGTGCAATTTGTAAATTTTTTCGGTTATATTAATTTGTTAATACTGTAATAACATAAACATTTTACTTTTACGCAAAACAGTATAAGTGATATTTTTCAGTATAAGCGGTAGATTGTTCGAGCACATTTTTTCGGTTATTTTATAATACTGTAATAACATGAAAATTTTACTTTAACACAAATCAGTAAAAGTTATGTTTTTCAGTATAAGCGGTATTTTGTTCGAGCACTAATATACAATTAAAGAGAAAATCGACTTTGAGTCTAAAACTAAGAAAGTTCAATTTTGTAAATTGTTTCGGTTATATTAATTTGTTAATACCGTAAAAACATTAAAATTTTACTTTAACGCAAAACAGTATAAGTGATGTTTTTCAGTATTAGCGGTACATTGTTCGAGCACTAATATACAATTAAAGAGAAAATCGACTTTGAGTCTAAAACTAAGAAAGTGCAATTTTGTAAATTTTTTCGGTTATATTAATTTGTTAATACCGTAATAACATGAAAATTTTACTTTAACACAAAACAGTATAAGTGATGTTTTTCAGTATAAGCGGGACATTGTTCGAGCACTAATATACAATTAAAGAGAAAATCGACTTTGAGCCTAAAACTAAGTAAGTGCAATTTTGTAAATTTTTTCGGTTATTTTATAACCCTGTAATTACATGAAAATTTTACTTTAAAGCAAATCAGTAAAAGTTATGTTTTTCAGTATAAGCGGTATTTTGTTCGAGCACTACTATACAATTAAAGAGAAAATCGACTTTGAGTCTAAAACTAAGAAAGTGCAATTTTGTAAATTGTTTCGGTTATATTAATTTGTTAATACCGTAATAAAATGAAAATTTTACTTTAACACAAATCAGTAAAAGTTATGTTTTTCAGTATAAGCGGGACATTGTTCGAGCACTAGTATACAATTAAAGAGAAAATCGACTTTGAGTCTAAAACTAAGTACGTGCAAATTTGTAAATTTTTTCGGTTATTTTATAATACTGTAATAACATAAAAATTTTACTTTAACACAAATCAGTAAAAGTTATGTTTTTCAGTATAAGCGGTATTTTGTTCGAGCACTAATATACAATTAAAGAGAAAATCGACTTTGAGTCTAAAACTAAGAAAGTGCAATTTTGTAAATTGTTTCGGTTATATTAATTTGTTAATACCGTAATAACATTAAAATTTTACTTTAACGCAAAACAGTATAAGTGATGTTTTTCAGTATTAGCGGTACATTGTTCGAGCACTAATATACAATTAAAGAGAAAATCGTTTTGAGTCTAAAACTAAGAAAGTGCAGTTGTGTAAATTTTTTCGGTTATATTAATTTGTTAATACTGTAATAACATTAAAATTTTACTTTAAGGCAAAACAGTATAAGTGATGTTTTTCAGTATTAGCGGTACATTGTTCGAGCACTAATATACAATTAAAGAGAAAATCGTTTTGAGTCTAAAACTAAGAAAGTGCAATTTGTAAATTTTTTCGGTTATATTAATTTGTTAATACTGTAATAACATGAACATTTTACTTTTACGCAAAACAGTATAAGTGATATTTTTCAGTATAAGCGGTAGATTGTTCGAGCACTAATATACAATTAAAGAGAAAATCGACTTTGAGTCTAAAACTAAGAAAGTGCAATTTTGTAAATTGGTTCGGTTATATTAATTTGTTAATACCGTAATAAAATGAAAATGTTACTTTAGCGCAAAGCAGTAAAAGTTATGTTTTTCAGTATAAGCGGGACATTGTTCGAGCACAACAGTGCGAGTTTTGTCTAAAACTAAGAAAGTGCAATTTTGTAAATTGTTTCGGTTATATTAATTTGTTAATACCGTAATAAAATGAAAATTTTACTTTAACGCAAAACAGTATAAGCGATGTTTTTCACTATTAGCGGTAGATTGTTCGAGCACTAATGTACAATTAAAGAGAAAATCGTTTTGAGTCTAAAACTAAGAAAGTGCAATTTTGTAAATTGTTTCGGTTATATTAATTTGTTAATACCGTAATAACATTAAAATTTTACTTTAACGCAAAACAGTATAAGTGATGTTTTTCAGTATTAGCGGTACATTGTTCGAGCACTAATATACAATTAAAGAGAAAATCGACTTTGAGTCTAAAACTAAGAAAGTGCAATTTTGTAAATTTTTTCGGTTATATTAATTTGTTAATACCGTAGTAACATGAAAATTTTACTTTAACACAAAACAGTATAAGTGATGTTTTTCAGTATAAGCGGGACATTGTTCGAGCACTAATATACAATTAAAGAGAAAATCGACTTTGAGTCTAAAACTAAGTAAGTGCAATTTTGTAAATTTTTTCGGTTATTTTATAACCCTGTAATTACATGAAAATTTTACTTTAACACTGTAAAAGTTATGTTTTTCAGTATAAGCGGTATTTTGTTCGAGCACTAATATACAATTAAAAGAAAATCGACTTTGAGTCTAAAACTAAGAAAGTGCAGTTGTGTAAATTTTTTCGGTTATATTAATTTGTTAATACTGTAATAACATTAAAATTTTACTTTAGGGCAAAACAGTATAAGTGATGTTTTTCAGTATTAGCGGTACATTGTTCGAGCACTAATATACAATTAAAGAGAAAATCGTTTTGAGTCTAAAACTAAGAAAGTGCAATTTGTAAATTTTTTCGGTTATATTAATTTGTTAATACTGTAATAACATAAACATTTTACTTTTACGCAAAACAGTATAAGTGATGTTTTTCAGTATAAGCGGGACATTGTTCGAGCACTAATATACAATTAAAGAGAAAATCGACTTTGAGTCTAAAACTAAGTAAGTGCAATTTTGTAAATTTTTTCGGTTATTTTATAACCCTGTAATTACATGAAAATTTTACTTTAACACTGTAAAAGTTATGTTTTTCAGTATAAGCGGTATTTTGTTCGAGCACTAATATACAATTAAAAGAAAATCGACTTTGAGTCTAAAACTAAGAAAGTGCAGTTGTGTAAATTTTTTCGGTTATATTAATTTGTTAATACTGTAATAACATTAAAATTTTACTTTAGGGCAAAACAGTATAAGTGATGTTTTTCAGTATTAGCGGTACATTGTTCGAGCACTAATATACAATTAAAGAGAAAATCGTTTTGAGTCTAAAACTAAGAAAGTGCAATTTGTAAATTTTTTCGGTTATATTAATTTGTTAATACTGTAATAACATAAACATTTTACTTTTACGCAAAACAGTATAAGTGATGTTTTTCAGTATAAGCGGGACATTGTTCGAGCACTAATATACAATTAAAGAGAAAATCGACTTTGAGTCTAAAACTAAGTAAGTGCAATTTTGTAAATTTTTTCGGTTATTTTATAACCCTGTAATTACATGAAAATTTTACTTTAACACTGTAAAAGTTATGTTTTTCAGTATAAGCGGTATTTTGTTCGAGCACTAATATACAATTAAAGAGAAAATCGACTTTGAGTCTAAAACTAAGTAAGTGCAATTTTGTAAATTTTTTCGGTTATTTTATAACCCTGTAATTACATGAAAATTTTACTTTAACACTGTAAAAGTTATGTTTTTCAGTATAAGCGGTATTTTGTTCGAGCACTAATATACAATTAAAAGAAAATCGACTTTGAGTCTAAAACTAAGAAAGTGCAGTTGTGTAAATTTTTTCGGTTATATTAATTTGTTAATACTGTAATAACATTAAAATTTTACTTTAGGGCAAAACAGTATAAGTGATGTTTTTCAGTATTAGCGGTACATTGTTCGAGCACTAATATACAATTAAAGAGAAAATCGACTTTGAGTCTAAAACTAAGAAAGTGCAATTTTGTAAATTTTTTCGGTTATATTAATTTGTTAATACCGTAGTAACATGAAAATTTTACTTTAACACAAAACAGTATAAGTGATGTTTTTCAGTATAAGCGGGACATTGTTCGAGCACTAATATACAATTAAAGAGAAAATCGACTTTGAGTCTAAAACTAAGTAAGTGCAATTTTGTAAATTTTTTCGGTTATTTTATAACCCTGTAATTACATGAAAATTTTACTTTAACACTGTAAAAGTTATGTTTTTCAGTATAAGCGGTATTTTGTTCGAGCACTAATATACAATTAAAAGAAAATCGACTTTGAGTCTAAAACTAAGAAAGTGCAGTTGTGTAAATTTTTTCGGTTATATTAATTTGTTAATACTGTAATAACATTAAAATTTTACTTTAGGGCAAAACAGTATAAGTGATGTTTTTCAGTATTAGCGGTACATTGTTCGAGCACTAATATACAATTAAAGAGAAAATCGACTTTGAGTCTAAAACTAAGTAAGTGCAAATTTGTAAATTTTTTCGGTTATTTTATAACCCTGTAATTACATGAAAATTTTACTTTAACACAAATCAGTAAAAGTTATGTTTTTCAGTATAAGCGGTATTTTGTTCGAGCACTAATATACAATTAAAAGAAAATCGACTTTGAGTCTAAAACTAAGAAAGTGCAGTTGTGTAAATTTTTTCGGTTATATTAATTTGTTAATACTGTAATAACATTAAAATTTTACTTTAGGGCAAAACAGTATAAGTGATGTTTTTCAGTATTAGCGGTACATTGTTCGAGCACTAATATACAATTAAAGAGAAAATCGACTTTGAGTCTAAAACTAAGTAAGTGCAATTTTGTAAATTTTTTCGGTTATTTTATAACCCTGTAATTACATGAAAATTTTACTTTAACACTGTAAAAGTTATGTTTTTCAGTATAAGCGGTATTTTGTTCGAGCACTAATATACAATTAAAAGAAAATCGACTTTGAGTCTAAAACTAAGAAAGTGCAGTTGTGTAAATTTTTTCGGTTATATTAATTTGTTAATACTGTAATAACATTAAAATTTTACTTTAGGGCAAAACAGTATAAGTGATATTTTTCAGTATAAGCGGTAGATTGTTCGAGCACTAATATACAATTAAAGAGAAAATCGACTTTGAGTCTAAAACTAAGAAAGTGCAATTTTGTAAATTGGTTCGGTTATATTAATTTGTTAATACCGTAATAAAATGAAAATTTTACTTTAGCGCAAAGCAGTAAAAGTTATGTTTTTCAGTATAAGCGGGACATTGTTCGAGCACAACAGTGCGAGTTTAGTCTAAAACTAAGAAAGTGCAATTTTGTAAATTGTTTCGGTTATATTAATTTGTTAATACCGTAATAAAATGAAAATTTTACTTTAACGCAAAACAGTATAAGCGATGTTTTTCACTATTAGCGGTTGATTGTTCGAGCACTAATGTACAATTAAAGAGAAAATCGTTTTGAGTCTAAAACTAAGAAAGTGCAGTTGTGTAACTTTTTTCGGTTATATTAATTTGTTAATACTGTAATAACATTAAAATTTTACTTTAACGCAAAACAGTATAAGTGATGTTTTTCAGTATTAGCGGTACATTGTTCGAGCACTAATATACAATTAAAGAGAAAATCGACTTTGAGTCTAAAACTTAGAAAGTGCAATTTTGTAAATTTTTTCGGTTATTTTATAATACTGTAATAACATGAAAATTTTACTTTAACACAAATCAGTAAAAGTTATGTTTTTCAGTATAAGCGGTATTTTGTTCGAGCACTAATATACAATTAAAGAGAAAATCGACTTTGAGTCTAAAACTTAGAAAGTGCAATTTTGTAAATTTTTTCGGTTATTTTATAATACTGTAATAACATGAAAATTTTACTTTAACACAAATCAGTAAAAGTTATGTTTTTCAGTATAAGCGGTATTTTGTTCGAGCACTAATATACAATTAAAGAGAAAATCGACTTTGAGTCTAAAACTAAGAAAGTGCAATTTTGTAAATTGTTTCGGTTATATTAATTTGTTAATACCGTAAAAGCATTAAAATTTTACTTTAACGCAAAACAGTATAAGTGATGTTTTTCAGTATTAGCGGTACATTGTTCGAGCACTAATATACAATTAAAGAGAAAATCGACTTTGAGTCTAAAACTAAGAAAGTGCAATTTTGTAAATTTTTTCGGTTATATTAATTTGTTAATACCGTAATAACATGAAAATTTTACTTTAACACAAAACAGTATAAGTGATGTTTTTCAGTATAAGCGGGACATTGTTCGAGCACTAATATACAATTAAAGAGAAAATCGACTTTGAGTCTAAAACTAAGTAAGTGCAATTTTGTAAATTTTTTCGGTTATTTTATAACCCTGTAATTACATGAAAATTTTACTTTAAAGCAAATCAGTAAAAGTTATGTTTTTCAGTATAAGCGGGACATTGTTCGAGCACTAATATACAATTAAAGAGAAAATCGACTTTGAGTCTAAAACTAAGAAAGTGCAATTTTGTAAATTGTTTCGGTTATATTAATTTGTTAATACCGTAATAAAATGAAAATTTTACTTTAACACAAATCAGTAAAAGTTATGATTTTCAGTATAAGCGGGACATTGTTCGAGCACTAGTATACAATTAAAGAGAAAATCGACTTTGAGTCTAAAACTAAGTACGTGCAAATTTGTAAATTTTTTCGGTTATTTTATAATACTGTAATAACATAAAAATTTTACTTTAACACAAATCAGTAAAAGTTATGTTTTTCAGTATAAGCGGTATTTTGTTCGAGCACTAATATACAATTAAAGAGAAAATCGACTTTGAGTCTAAAACTTAGAAAGTGCAATTTTGTAAATTTTTTCGGTTATTTTATAATACTGTAATAACATGAAAATTTTACTTTAACACAAATCAGTAAAAGTTATGTTTTTCAGTATAAGCGGTATTTTGTTCGAGCACTAATATACAATTAAAGAGAAAATCGACTTTGAGTCTAAAACTAAGAAAGTGCAATTTTGTAAATTGTTTCGGTTATATTAATTTGTTAATACCGTAAAAACATTAAAATTTTACTTTAACGCAAAACAGTATAAGTGATGTTTTTCAGTATTAGCGGTACATTGTTCGAGCACTAATATACAATTAAAGAGAAAATCGACTTTGAGTCTAAAACTAAGAAAGTGCAATTTTGTAAATTTTTTCGGTTATTTTATAATACTGTAATAACATGAAAATTTTACTTTAACACAAATCAGTAAAAGTTATGTTTTTCAGTATAAGCGGTATTTTGTTCGAGCACTAATATACAATTAAAGAGAAAATCGTTTTGAGTCTAAAACTAAGAAAGTGCAATTTGTAAATTTTTTCGGTTATATTAATTTGTTAATACTGTAATAACATGAACATTTTACTTTTACGCAAAACAGTATAAGTGATATTTTTCAGTATAAGCGGTAGATTGTTCGAGCACTAATATACAATTAAAGAGAAAATCGACTTTGAGTCTAAAACTAAGAAAGTGCAATTTTGTAAATTGGTTCGGTTATATTAATTTGTTAATACCGTAATAAAATGAAAATTTTACTTTAGCGCAAAGCAGTAAAAGTTATGTTTTTCAGTATAAGCGGGACATTGTTCGAGCACAACAGTGCGAGTTTTGTATAAAACTAAGAAAGTGCAATTTTGTAAATTGTTTCGGTTATATTAATTTGTTAATACCGTAATAAAATGAAAATTTTACTTTAACGCAAAACAGTATAAGCGATGTTTTTCACTATTAGCGGTAGATTGTTCGAGCACTAATGTACAATTAAAGAGAAAATCGTTTTGAGTCTAAAACTAAGAAAGTGCAGTTGTGTAACTTTTTTCGGTTATATTAATTTGTTAATACTGTAATAACATTAAAATTTTACTTTAACGCAAAACAGTTCAAGTGATGTTTTTCAGTATTAGCGGTACATTGTTCGAGCACTAATATACAATTAAAGAGAAAATCGACTTTGAGTCTAAAACTTAGAAAGTGCAATTTTGTAAATTGTTTCGGTTATATTAATTTGTTAATACCGTAATAAACTGAAAATTTTACTGTAGCGCAAAGCAGTAAAAGTTATGTTTTTCAGTATAAGCGGGACATTGTTCGAGCACAACAGTGCGAGTTTAGTCTAAAACTAAGAAAGTGAAATTTTGTAAATTGTTTCGGTTATATTAATTTGTTAATACCGTAATAAAATGAAAATTTTACTTTAACGCAAAACAGTATAAGCGATGTTTTTCACTATTAGCGGTAGATTGTTCGAGCACTAATGTACAATTAAAGAGAAAATCGTTTTGAGTCTAAAACTAAGAAAGTGCAGTTGTGTAACTTTTTTCGGTTATATTAATTTGTTAATACTGTAATAACATTAAAATTTTACTTTAACGCAAAACAGTTCAAGTGATGTTTTTCAGTATTAGCGGTACATTGTTCGAGCACTAATATACAATTAAAGAGAAAATCGACTTTGAGTCTAAAACTAAGAAAGTGCAATTTTGTAAATTGTTTCGGTTATAGGTATTAGTTTGTTAATACTGTAATAAAATGAAAATTTTACTTTAGCGCAAAGCAGTAAAAGTTATGTTTTTCAGTATAAGCGGGACATTGTTCGAGCACTAATATACAATTAAAGAGAAAATCGCCTTTGAGTCTAAAACTAAGTAAGTGCAAATTTGTAAATTGTTTCGGTTATATTAATTTGTTAATACCGTAATAACATTAAAATTTTACTTTAACGCAAAACAGTATAAGTGATGTTTTTCAGTATTAGCGGTATTTTGTTCGAGCACTAATATACAATTAAAAGAAAATCGACTTTGAGTCTAAAACTAAGAAAGTGCAATTTTGTAAATTGTTTCGGTTATATTAATTTGTTAATACCGTAATAATATGAAAATTTTACTTTAACACAAATCAGTAAAAGTTATGTTTTTCAGTATAAGCGGTATTTTGTTCGATCACTTATATACAATTAAAGAGAAAATCGACTTTGAGTCTAAAACTAAGAAAGTGCAATTTTGTTAATTGTTTCGGTTATATTAATTTGTTAATACCGTAATAACATTAAAATTTTACTTTAACGCAAAACAGTATAAGTGATGTTTTTCAGTATTAGCGGTACATTGTTCGAGCACTAATATACAATTAAAGAGAAAATCGACTTTGAGTCTAAAACTAAGTAAGTGCAATTTTGTAAATTGTTTCGGTTATATTAATTTGTTAATACCGTAATAATATGAAAATTTTACTTTAACACAAATCAGTAAAAGTTATGTTTTTCAGTATAAGCGGTATTTTGTTCGTGCACTAATATACAATTAAAGAGAAAATCGACTTTGAGTCTAAAACTAAGAAAGTGCATTTTTGTAAATTGTTTCGGTTATATTAATTTGTTAATACCGTAATAATATGAAAATTTTACTTTAACACAAATCAGTAAAAGTTATGTTTTTCAGTATAAGCGGTATTTTGTTTGAGCACTAATATACAATTAAAGAGAAAATCGACTTTGAGTCTAAAACTAAGTAAGTGCAAATTTGTAAATTTTTTCGGTTATTTTATAATACTGTAATAACATGAAAATTTTACTTTAACACATAACAGTATATGTCATGTTTTTCAGTATAAGTGGTAGATTGTTCGAGCACTAATATACAATTAAAGAGAAAATCGACTTTTAGTCTAAAACTAAGAAAGTGCAATTTTGTAAATTGTTTCGGTTATATTAATTTGTTAATACCGTAATAATATGAAAATTTTACTTTAACACAAATCAGTAAAAGTTATGTTTTTCAGTATAAGCGGTATTTTGTTCGAGCACTAATATACAATTAAAGAGAAAATCGACTTTGAGTCTAAAACTAAGAAAGTGCAATTTTGTAAATTGTTTCGGTTATATTAATTTGTTAATACCGTAATAATATGAAAATTTTACTTTAACACAAATCAGTAAAAGTTATGTTTTTCAGTATTAGCGGTACATTGTTCGAGCACTAATATACAATTAAAGAGAAAATCGACTTTGAGTCTAAAACTAAGTAAGTGCAAATTTGTAAATTTTTTCGGTTATTTTATAATACTGTAATAACATGAAAATTTTACTTTAACACAAAACAGCATAAGTCATGTTTTTCAGTATAAGTGGTAGATTGTTCGAGCACTAATATACAATTAAAGAGAAAATCGACTTTGAGTCTAAAACTAAGTAAGTGCAAATTTGTAAATTTTTTCGGTTATTTTATAATATTGTAATAACATGAAAATTTTACTTTAACACAAATCAGTAAAAGTTATGTTTTTCAGTATAAGCAGTATTTTCTTCGATCACTTATATACAATTAAAGAGAAAATCGACTTTGAGTCTAAAACTAAGAAAGTGCAATTTTGTAAATTGTTTCGGTTATATTAATTTGATAATACCGTAATAACATTAAAATTTTACTTTAACGCAAAACAGTATAAGTGATGTTTTTCAGTATTAGCGGTACATTGTTCGAGCACTAATATACAATTAAAAAGAAAATCGACTTTAAGTCTAAAACTAAGTAAGTGCAATTTTGTAAATTTTTTCGGTTATTTTATAACCCTGTAATTACATGAAAATTTTACTTTAACACAAATCAGAAAGTGCAATTTTGTAAATTGTTTCGGTTATATTAATTTGTTAATACCGTAATAAAATGAAAATTTTACTTTAGCGCAAAGCAGTAAAAGTTATGTTTTTCAGTATAAGCGGGACAATGTTCGAGCACTAATATACAATTAAAGAGAAAATCGACTTTGAGTCTAAAACTAAGTAAGTGCAATTTTGTAAATTGTTTCGGTTATATTAATTTGTTAATACCGTAATAACATTAAAATTTTACTTTAACTCAAAACAGTATAAGTGATGTTTTTCAGTATTAGCGGTACATTGTTCGAGCACTTATATACAATTAAAGAGAAAATCGACTTTAAGGTCTAAAACTAAGTAAGTGCAATTTTGTAAATTTTTTCGGTTATTTTATAACCCTGTATTTACATGAAAATTTTATTTTAACACAAATCAGTAACAGATATGTTTTTCAGTATAAGCGGTATTTTGTTCGAGCTTTAATATACAATTAAAAGAAAATCGACTTTGAGTCTAAAACTAAGAAAGTGCAATTTTGTAAATTGTTTCGGTTATATTAATTTGTTAATACCGTAATAATATGAAAATTTTACTTTAGCGCAAAGCAGTAAAAGTTATGTTTTTCAGTATTAGCGGTACATTGTTCGAGCACTAATATACAATTAAAGAGAAAATCGACTTTGAGTCTAAAACTAAGTAAGTGCAATTTTGTAAATTGTTTCGGTTATATTAATTTGTTAATACCGTAATAACATTAAAATTTTACTTTAACGCAAAACAGTATAAGTGATGTTTTTCAGTATAAGCGGGACATTGTTCGAGCACTTATATACAATTAAAGAGAAAATCGACTTTGAGTGTAAAACTAAGCAAGTGCAATTTTGTAAATTTTTTCGGTTATATTAATTTGTTAATACCGTAATAAAATGAAAATTTTACTTTAGCGCAAAGCAGTAAAAGTTATGTTTTTCAGTATAAGCGGGACATTGTTCGAGCATTAATATACAATTAAAGAGAAAATCGACTTTGAGTCTAAAACTAAGTAAGTGCAAATTTGTAAATTTTTTCGGTTATTTTATAATACTGTAATAACATGAAAATTTTACTTTAACACAAAACAGTATAAGTGATGTTTTTCAGTATAAGTGGTAGATTGTTCGAGCACTAATATACAATTAAAGAGAAAATCGACTTTGAGTCTAAAACTAAGAAAGTGCAATTTTGTAAATTGTTTCGGTTATATTAATTTGTTAATACCGTAATAAAATGAAAATTTTACTTTAACGCAAAACAGTATAAGTGATGTTTTTCAGTATTAGTGGTACATTGTTCGAGCACTAATATACCATTGAAGAGAAAATCGACTTCGAGTCTAAAACTAAGAAAGTGCAATTTTGTAAATTTTTTCGGTTATATTAATTTGTTAATACCGTAATAAAATGAAAATTTTACTTTAGCGCAAAGCAGTAAAAGTTATGTTTTTCAGTATAAGCGGGACATTGTTCGAGCACAACAGTGCGAGTTTAGTCTAAAACTAAGAAAGTGCAATTTTGTAAATTGTTTCGGTTATATTAATTTGTTAATACCGTAATAAAATGAAAATTTTACTTTAACACAAATCAGTAAAAGTTATGTTTTTCAGTATAAGCGGGACATTATTCGAGCACTAGTATACAATTAAAGAGAAAATCGACTTTGAGTCTAAAACTAAGTACGTGCAAATTTGTAAATTTTTTCGGTTATTTTATAATACTGTAATAACATGAAAATTTTACTTTAACACAAATCAGTAAAAGTTATGTTTTTCAGTATAAGCGGTATTTTGTTCGAGCACTACTATACAATTAAAAGAAAATCGACTTTGAGTCTAAAACTAAGAAAGTGCAATTTTGTAAATTGTTTCGGTTATATTAATTTGTTAATACCGTAGTAACATGAAAATTTTACTTTAACACAAAACAGTATAAGTGATGTTTTTCAGTATAAGCGGGACATTGTTCGAGCACTAATATACAATTAAAGAGAAAATCGACTTTGAGTCTAAAACTAAGTAAGTGCAATTTTGTAAATTTTTTCGGTTATTTTATAACCCTGTAATTACATGAAAATTTTACTTTAACACTGTAAAAGTTATGTTTTTCAGTATAAGCGGTATTTTGTTCGAGCACTAATATACAATTAAAGAGAAAATCGACTTTGAGTCTAAAACTAAGTACGTGCAAATTTGTAAATTTTTTCGGTTATTTTATAATACTGTAATAACATAAAAATCTTACTTTAACACAAATCAGTAAAAGTTATGTTTTTCAGTATAAGCGGTATTTTGTTCGAGCACTAATATACAATTAAAGAGAAAATCGACTTTGAGTCTAAAACTAAGAAAGTGCAATTTTGTAAATTGTTTCGGTTATATTAATTTGTTAATACCGTAATAACATTAAAATTTTACTTTAACGCAAAACAGTATAAGCGATGTTTTTCACTATTAGCGGTAGATTGTTCGAGCACTAATGTACAATTAAAGAGAAAATCGTTTTGAGTCTAAAACTAAGAAAGTGCAGTTGTGTAACTTTTTTCGGTTATATTAATTTGTTAATACTGTAATAACATTAAAATTTTACTTTAACGCAAAACAGTTCAAGTGATGTTTTTCAGTATTAGCGGTACATTGTTCGAGCACTAATATACAATTAAAGAGAAAATCGACTTTGAGTCTAAAACTAAGAAAGTGCAATTTTGTAAATTGTTTCGGTTATAGGTATTAGTTTGTTAATACTGTAATAAAATGAAAATTTTACTTTAGCGCAAAGCAGTAAAAGTTATGTTTTTCAGTATAAGCGGGACATTGTTCGAGCACTAATATACAATTAAAGAGAAAATCGCCTTTGAGTCTAAAACTAAGTAAGTGCAAATTTGTAAATTGTTTCGGTTATATTAATTTGTTAATACCGTAATAACATTAAAATTTTACTTTAACGCAAAACAGTATAAGTGATGTTTTTCAGTATTAGCGGTACATTGTTCGAGCACTAATATACAATTAAAGAGAAAATCGACTTTGAGTCTAAAACTAAGAAAGTGCAATTTTGTAAATTTTTTCGGTTATATTAATTTGTTAATACCGTAGTAACATGAAAATTTTACTTTAACACAAAACAGTATAAGTGATGTTTTTCAGTATAAGCGGGACATTGTTCGAGCACTAATATACAATTAAAGAGAAAATCGACTTTGAGTCTAAAACTAAGTAAGTGCAATTTTGTAAATTTTTTCGGTTATTTTATAACCCTGTAATTACATGAAAATTTTACTTTAACACTGTAAAAGTTATGTTTTTCAGTATAAGCGGTATTTTGTTCGAGCACTAATATACAATTAAAAGAAAATCGACTTTGAGTCTAAAACTAAGAAAGTGCAGTTGTGTAAATTTTTTCGGTTATATTAATTTGTTAATACTGTAATAACATTAAAATTTTACTTTAGGGCAAAACAGTATAAGTGATGTTTTTCAGTATTAGCGGTACATTGTTCGAGCACTAATATACAATTAAAGAGAAAATCGTTTTGAGTCTAAAACTAAGAAAGTGCAATTTGTAAATTTTTTCGGTTATATTAATTTGTTAATACTGTAATAACATAAACATTTTACTTTTACGCAAAACAGTATAAGTGATGTTTTTCAGTATAAGCGGGACATTGTTCGAGCACTAATATACAATTAAAGAGAAAATCGACTTTGAGTCTAAAACTAAGTAAGTGCAATTTTGTAAATTTTTTCGGTTATTTTATAACCCTGTAATTACATGAAAATTTTACTTTAACACTGTAAAAGTTATGTTTTTCAGTATAAGCGGTATTTTGCTCGAGCACTAATATACAATTAAAAGAAAATCGACTTTGAGTCTAAAACTAAGAAAGTGCAGTTGTGTAAATTTTTTCGGTTATATTATAACCCTGTAATTACATGAAAATTTTACTTTAACACTGTAAAAGTTATGTTTTTCAGTATAAGCGGTATTTTGTTCGAGCACTAATATACAATTAAAAGAAAATCGACTTTGAGTCTAAAACTAAGAAAGTGCAGTTGTGTAAATTTTTTCGGTTATATTAATTTGTTAATACTGTAATAACATTAAAATTTTACTTTAGGGCAAAACAGTATAAGTGATGTTTTTCAGTATTAGCGGTACATTGTTCGAGCACTAATATACAATTAAAGAGAAAATCGACTTTGAGTCTAAAACTAAGAAAGTGCAATTTTGTAAATTTTTTCGGTTATATTAATTTGTTAATACCGTAGTAACATGAAAATTTTACTTTAACACAAAACAGTATAAGTGATGTTTTTCAGTATAAGCGGGACATTGTTCGAGCACTACTATACAATTAAAGAGAAAATCGACTTTGAGTCTAAAACTAAGTAAGTGCAATTTTGTAAATTTTTTCGGTTATTTTATAACCCTGTAATTACATGAAAATTTTACTTTAACACTGTAAAAGTTATGTTTTTCAGTATAAGCGGTATTTTGTTCGAGCACTAATATACAATTAAAAGAAAATCGACTTTGAGTCTAAAACTAAGAAAGTGCAGTTGTGTAAATTTTTTCGGTTATATTAATTTGTTAATACTGTAATAACATTAAAATTTTACTTTAGGGCAAAACAGTATAAGTGATGTTTTTCAGTATTAGCGGTACATTGTTCGAGCACTAATATACAATTAAAGAGAAAATCGACTTTGAGTCTAAAACTAAGTAAGTGCAAATTTGTAAATTTTTTCGGTTATTTTATAACCCTGTAATTACATGAAAATTTTACTTTAACACAAATCAGTAAAAGTTATGTTTTTCAGTATAAGCGGTATTTTGTTCGAGCACTAATATACAATTAAAAGAAAATCGACTTTGAGTCTAAAACTAAGAAAGTGCAGTTATGTAAATTTTTTCGGTTATATTAATTTGTTAATACTGTAATAACATTAAAATTTTACTTTAGGGCAAAACAGTATAAGTGATGTTTTTCAGTATTAGCGGTACATTGTTCGAGCACTAATATACAATTAAAGAGAAAATCGACTTTGAGTCTAAAACTAAGTAAGTGCAATTTTGTAAATTTTTTCGGTTATTTTATAACCCTGTAATTACATGAAAATTTTACTTTAACACTGTAAAAGTTATGTTTTTCAGTATAAGCGGTATTTTGTTCGAGCACTAATATACAATTAAAAGAAAATCGACTTTGAGTCTAAAACTAAGAAAGTGCAGTTGTGTAAATTTTTTCGGTTATATTAATTTGTTAATACTGTAATAACATTAAAATTTTACTTTAGGGCAAAACAGTATAAGTGATATTTTTCAGTATAAGCGGTAGATTGTTCGAGCACTAATATACAATTAAAGAGAAAATCGACTTTGAGTCTAAAACTAAGAAAGTGCAATTTTGTAAATTGGTTCGGTTATATTAATTTGTTAATACCGTAATAAAATGAAAATTTTACTTTAGCGCAAAGCAGTAAAAGTTATGTTTTTCAGTATAAGCGGGACATTGTTCGAGCACAACAGTGCGAGTTTAGTCTAAAACTAAGAAAGTGCAATTTTGTAAATTGTTTCGGTTATATTAATTTGTTAATACCGTAATAAAATGAAAATTTTACTTTAACGCAAAACAGTATAAGCGATGTTTTTCACTATTAGCGGTTGATTGTTCGAGCACTAATGTACAATTAAAGAGAAAATCGTTTTGAGTCTAAAACTAAGAAAGTGCAGTTGTGTAACTTTTTTCGGTTATATTAATTTGTTAATACTGTAATAACATTAAAATTTTACTTTAACGCAAAACAGTATAAGTGATGTTTTTCAGTATTAGCGGTACATTGTTCGAGCACTAATATACAATTAAAGAGAAAATCGACTTTGAGTCTAAAACTTAGAAAGTGCAATTTTGTAAATTTTTTCGGTTATTTTATAATACTGTAATAACATGAAAATTTTACTTTAACACAAATCAGTAAAAGTTATGTTTTTCAGTATAAGCGGTATTTTGTTCGAGCACTAATATACAATTAAAGAGAAAATCGACTTTGAGTCTAAAACTAAGAAAGTGCAATTTTGTAAATTGTTTCGGTTATATTAATTTGTTAATACCGTAAAAACATTAAAATTTTACTTTAACGCAAAACAGTATAAGTGATGTTTTTCAGTATTAGCGGTACATTGTTCGAGCACTAATATACAATTAAAGAGAAAATCGACTTTGAGTCTAAAACTAAGAAAGTGCAATTTTGTAAATTTTTTCGGTTATATTAATTTGTTAATACCGTAATAACATGAAAATTTTACTTTAACACAAAACAGTATAAGTGATGTTTTTCAGTATAAGCGGGACATTGTTCGAGCACTAATATACAATTAAAGAGAAAATCGACTTTGAGTCTAAAACTAAGTAAGTGCAATTTTGTAAATTTTTTCGGTTATTTTATAACCCTGTAATTACATGAAAATTTTACTTTAAAGCAAATCAGTAAAAGTTATGTTTTTCAGTATAAGCGGGACATTGTTCGAGCACTAATATACAATTAAAGAGAAAATCGACTTTGAGTCTAAAACTAAGAAAGTGCAATTTTGTAAATTGTTTCGGTTATATTAATTTGTTAATACCGTAATAAAATGAAAATTTTACTTTAACACAAATCAGTAAAAGTTATGTTTTTCAGTATAAGCGGGACATTGTTCGAGCACTAGTATACAATTAAAGAGAAAATCGACTTTGAGTCTAAAACTAAGTACGTGCAAATTTGTAAATTTTTTCGGTTATTTTATAATACTGTAATAACATAAAAATTTTACTTTAACACAAATCAGTAAAAGTTATGTTTTTCAGTATAAGCGGTATTTTGTTCGAGCACTAATATACAATTAAAGAGAAAATCGACTTTGAGTCTAAAACTTAGAAAGTGCAATTTTGTAAATTTTTTCGGTTATTTTATAATACTGTAATAACATGAAAATTTTACTTTAACACAAATCAGTAAAAGTTATGTTTTTCAGTATAAGCGGTATTTTGTTCGAGCACTAATATACAATTAAAGAGAAAATCGACTTTGAGTCTAAAACTAAGAAAGTGCAATTTTGTAAATTGTTTCGGTTATATTAATTTGTTAATACCGTAAAAACATTAAAATTTTACTTTAACGCAAAACAGTATAAGTGATGTTTTTCAGTATTAGCGGTACATTGTTCGAGCACTAATATACAATTAAAGAGAAAATCGACTTTGAGTCTAAAACTAAGAAAGTGCAATTTTGTAAATTTTTTCGGTTATATTAATTTGTTAATACCGTAATAACATGAAAATTTTACTTTAACACAAAACAGTATAAGTGATGTTTTTCAGTATAAGCGGGACATTGTTCGAGCACTAATATACAATTAAAGAGAAAATCGACTTTGAGTCTAAAACTAAGAAAGTGCAATTTTGTAAATTGTTTCGGTTATATTAATTTGTTAATACCGTAATAAAATGAAAATTTTACTTTAACACAAATCAGTAAAAGTTATGTTTTTCAGTATAAGCGGGACATTGTTCGAGCACTAGTATACAATTAAAGAGAAAATCGACTTTGAGTCTAAAACTAAGTACGTGCAAATTTGTAAATTTTTTCGGTTATTTTATAATACTGTAATAACATAAAAATTTTACTTTAACACAAATCAGTAAAAGTTATGTTTTTCAGTATAAGCGGTATTTTGTTCGAGCACTAATATACAATTAAAGAGAAAATCGACTTTGAGTCTAAAACTAAGAAAGTGCAATTTTGTAAATTGTTTCGGTTATATTAATTTGTTAATACCGTAATAACATTAAAATTTTACTTTAACGCAAAACAGTATAAGTGATGTTTTTCAGTATTAGCGGTACATTGTTCGAGCACTAATATACAATTAAAGAGAAAATCGTTTTGAGTCTAAAACTAAGAAAGTGCAGTTGTGTAAATTTTTTCGGTTATATTAATTTGTTAATACTGTAATAACATTAAAATTTTACTTTAACGCAAAACAGTATAAGTGATGTTTTTCAGTATAAGCGGTAGATTGTTCGAGCACTAATATACAATTAAAGAGAAAATCGACTTTGAGTCTAAAACTAAGAAAGTGCAATTTTGTAAATTGGTTCGGTTATATTAATTTGTTAATACCGTAATAAAATGAAAATTTTACTTTAGCGCAAAGCAGTAAAAGTTATGTTTTTCAGTATAAGCGGGACATTGTTCGAGCACAACAGTGCGAGTTTTGTATAAAACTAAGAAAGTGCAATTTTGTAAATTGTTTCGGTTATATTAATTTGTTAATACCGTAATAAAATGAAAATTTTACTTTAACGCAAAACAGTATAAGCGATGTTTTTCACTATTAGCGGTAGATTGTTCGAGCACTAATGTACAATTAAAGAGAAAATCGTTTTGAGTCTAAAACTAAGAAAGTGCAGTTGTGTAACTTTTTTCGGTTATATTAATTTGTTAATACTGTAATAACATTAAAATTTTACTTTAACGCAAAACAGTTCAAGTGATGTTTTTCAGTATTAGCGGTACATTGTTCGAGCACTAATATACAATTAAAGAGAAAATCGACTTTGAGTCTAAAACTTAGAAAGTGCAATTTTGTAAATTGTTTCGGTTATATTAATTTGTTAATACCGTAATAAACTGAAAATTTTACTGTAGCGCAAAGCAGTAAAAGTTATGTTTTTCAGTATAAGCGGGACATTGTTCGAGCACAACAGTGCGAGTTTAGTCTAAAACTAAGAAAGTGAAATTTTGTAAATTGTTTCGGTTATATTAATTTGTTAATACCGTAATAAAATGAAAATTTTACTTTAACGCAAAACAGTATAAGCGATGTTTTTCACTATTAGCGGTAGATTGTTCGAGCACTAATGTACAATTAAAGAGAAAATCGTTTTGAGTCTAAAACTAAGAAAGTGCAGTTGTGTAACTTTTTTCGGTTATATTAATTTGTTAATACTGTAATAACATTAAAATTTTACTTTAACGCAAAACAGTTCAAGTGATGTTTTTCAGTATTAGCGGTACATTGTTCGAGCACTAATATACAATTAAAGAGAAAATCGACTTTGAGTCTAAAACTAAGAAAGTGCAATTTTGTAAATTGTTTCGGTTATAGGTATTAGTTTGTTAATACTGTAATAAAATGAAAATTTTACTTTAGCGCAAAGCAGTAAAAGTTATGTTTTTCAGTATAAGCGGGACATTGTTCGAGCACTAATATACAATTAAAGAGAAAATCGCCTTTGAGTCTAAAACTAAGTAAGTGCAAATTTGTAAATTGTTTCGGTTATATTAATTTGTTAATACCGTAATAACATTAAAATTTTACTTTAACGCAAAACAGTATAAGTGATGTTTTTCAGTATTAGCGGTATTTTGTTCGAGCACTAATATACAATTAAAAGAAAATCGACTTTGAGTCTAAAACTAAGAAAGTGCAATTTTGTAAATTGTTTCGGTTATATTAATTTGTTAATACCGTAATAATATGAAAATTTTACTTTAACACAAATCAGTAAAAGTTATGTTTTTCAGTATAAGCGGTATTTTGTTCGATCACTTATATACAATTAAAGAGAAAATCGACTTTGAGTCTAAAACTAAGAAAGTGCAATTTTGTTAATTGTTTCGGTTATATTAATTTGTTAATACCGTAATAACATTAAAATTTTACTTTAACGCAAAACAGTATAAGTGATGTTTTTCAGTATTAGCGGTACATTGTTCGAGCACTAATATACAATTAAAGAGAAAATCGACTTTGAGTCTAAAACTAAGTAAGTGCAATTTTGTAAATTGTTTCGGTTATATTAATTTGTTAATACCGTAATAATATGAAAATTTTACTTTAACACAAATCAGTAAAAGTTATGTTTTTCAGTATAAGCGGTATTTTGTTCGTGCACTAATATACAATTAAAGAGAAAATCGACTTTGAGTCTAAAACTAAGAAAGTGCATTTTTGTAAATTGTTTCGGTTATATTAATTTGTTAATACCGTAATAATATGAAAATTTTACTTTAACACAAATCAGTAAAAGTTATGTTTTTCAGTATAAGCGGTATTTTGTTTGAGCACTAATATACAATTAAAGAGAAAATCGACTTTGAGTCTAAAACTAAGTAAGTGCAAATTTGTAAATTTTTTCGGTTATTTTATAATACTGTAATAACATGAAAATTTTACTTTAACACATAACAGTATATGTCATGTTTTTCAGTATAAGTGGTAGATTGTTCGAGCACTAATATACAATTAAAGAGAAAATCGACTTTTAGTCTAAAACTAAGAAAGTGCAATTTTGTAAATTGTTTCGGTTATATTAATTTGTTAATACCGTAATAATATGAAAATTTTACTTTAACACAAATCAGTAAAAGTTATGTTTTTCAGTATAAGCGGTATTTTGTTCGAGCACTAATATACAATTAAAGAGAAAATCGACTTTGAGTCTAAAACTAAGAAAGTGCAATTTTGTAAATTGTTTCGGTTATATTAATTTGTTAATACCGTAATAATATGAAAATTTTACTTTAACACAAATCAGTAAAAGTTATGTTTTTCAGTATTAGCGGTACATTGTTCGAGCACTAATATACAATTAAAGAGAAAATCGACTTTGAGTCTAAAACTAAGTAAGTGCAAATTTGTAAATTTTTTCGGTTATTTTATAATACTGTAATAACATGAAAATTTTACTTTAACACAAAACAGCATAAGTCATGTTTTTCAGTATAAGTGGTAGATTGTTCGAGCACTAATATACAATTAAAGAGAAAATCGACTTTGAGTCTAAAACTAAGTAAGTGCAAATTTGTAAATTTTTTCGGTTATTTTATAATATTGTAATAACATGAAAATTTTACTTTAACACAAATCAGTAAAAGTTATGTTTTTCAGTATAAGCAGTATTTTCTTCGATCACTTATATACAATTAAAGAGAAAATCGACTTTGAGTCTAAAACTAAGAAAGTGCAATTTTGTAAATTGTTTCGGTTATATTAATTTGTTAATACCGTAATAACATTAAAATTTTACTTTAACGCAAAACAGTATAAGTGATGTTTTTCAGTATTAGCGGTACATTGTTCGAGCACTAATATACAATTAAAAAGAAAATCGACTTTAAGTCTAAAACTAAGTAAGTGCAATTTTGTAAATTTTTTCGGTTATTTTATAACCCTGTAATTACATGAAAATTTTACTTTAACACAAATCAGAAAGTGCAATTTTGTAAATTGTTTCGGTTATATTAATTTGTTAATACCGTAATAAAATGAAAATTTTACTTTAGCGCAAAGCAGTAAAAGTTATGTTTTTCAGTATAAGCGGGACAATGTTCGAGCACTAATATACAATTAAAGAGAAAATCGACTTTGAGTCTAAAACTAAGTAAGTGCAATTTTGTAAATTGTTTCGGTTATATTAATTTGTTAATACCGTAATAACATTAAAATTTTACTTTAACTCAAAACAGTATAAGTGATGTTTTTCAGTATTAGCGGTACATTGTTCGAGCACTTATATACAATTAAAGAGAAAATCGACTTTAAGGTCTAAAACTAAGTAAGTGCAATTTTGTAAATTTTTTCGGTTATTTTATAACCCTGTATTTACATGAAAATTTTACTTTAACACAAATCAGTAACAGATATGTTTTTCAGTATAAGCGGTATTTTGTTCGAGCTTTAATATACAATTAAAAGAAAATCGACTTTGAGTCTAAAACTAAGAAAGTGCAATTTTGTAAATTGTTTCGGTTATATTAATTTGTTAATACCGTAATAATATGAAAATTTTACTTTAGCGCAAAGCAGTAAAAGTTATGTTTTTCAGTATTAGCGGTACATTGTTCGAGCACTAATATACAATTAAAGAGAAAATCGACTTTGAGTCTAAAACTAAGTAAGTGCAATTTTGTAAATTGTTTCGGTTATATTAATTTGTTAATACCGTAATAACATTAAAATTTTACTTTAACGCAAAACAGTATAAGTGATGTTTTTCAGTATAAGCGGGACATTGTTCGAGCACTTATATACAATTAAAGAGAAAATCGACTTTGAGTGTAAAACTAAGCAAGTGCAATTTTGTAAATTTTTTCGGTTATATTAATTTGTTAATACCGTAATAAAATGAAAATTTTACTTTAGCGCAAAGCAGTAAAAGTTATGTTTTTCAGTATAAGCGGGACATTGTTCGAGCATTAATATACAATTAAAGAGAAAATCGACTTTGAGTCTAAAACTAAGTAAGTGCAAATTTGTAAATTTTTTCGGTTATTTTATAATACTGTAATAACATGAAAATTTTACTTTAACACAAAACAGTATAAGTGATGTTTTTCAGTATAAGTGGTAGATTGTTCGAGCACTAATATACAATTAAAGAGAAAATCGACTTTGAGTCTAAAACTAAGTAAGTGCAAATTTGTAAATTTTTTCGGTTATTTTATAATATTGTAATAACATGAAAATTTTACTTTAACACAAATCAGTAAAAGTTATGTTTTTCAGTATAAGCAGTATTTTGTTCGAGCTTTAATATACAATTAAAAGAAAATCGACTTTGAGTCTAAAACTAAGAAAGTGCAATTTTGTAAATTGTTTCGGTTATATTAATTTGTTAATACCGTAATAATATGAAAATTTTACTTTAGCGCAAAGCAGTAAAAGTTATGTTTTTCAGTATTAGCGGTACATTGTTCGAGCACTAATATACAATTAAAGAGAAAATCGACTTTGAGTCTAAAACTAAGTAAGTGCAATTTTGTAAATTGTTTCGGTTATATTAATTTGTTAATACCGTAATAACATTAAAATTTTACTTTAACGCAAAACAGTATAAGTGATGTTTTTCAGTATAAGCGGGACATTGTTCGAGCACTTATATACAATTAAAGAGAAAATCGACTTTGAGTGTAAAACTAAGCAAGTGCAATTTTGTAAATTTTTTCGGTTATATTAATTTGTTAATACCGTAATAAAATGAAAATTTTACTTTAGCGCAAAGCAGTAAAAGTTATGTTTTTCAGTATAAGCGGGACATTGTTCGAGCATTAATATACAATTAAAGAGAAAATCGACTTTGAGTCTAAAACTAAGTAAGTGCAAATTTGTAAATTTTTTCGGTTATATTAATTTGTTAATACCGTAATAATATGAAAATTTTACTTTAGCGCAAAGCAGTAAAAGTTATGTTTTTCAGTATTAGCGGTACATTGTTCGAGCACTAATATACAATTAAAGAGAAAATCGACTTTGAGTCTAAAACTAAGAAAGTGCAATTTTGTAAATTGTTTCGGTTATATTAATTTGTTAATACCGTAATAATATGAAAATTTTACTTTAGCGCAAAGCAGTAAAAGTTATGTTTTTCAGTATTAGCGGTACATTGTTCGAGCACTAATATACAATTAAAGAGAAAATCGACTTTGAGTCTAAAACTAAGAAAGTGCAATTTTGTAAATTGTTTCGGTTATATTAATTTGTTAATACCGTAATAATATGAAAATTTTACTTTAGCGCAAAGCAGTAAAAGTTATGTTTTTCAGTATTAGCGGTACATTGTTCGAGCACTAATATACAATTAAAGAGAAAATCGACTTTGAGTCTAAAACTAAGTAAGTGCAAATTTGTAAATTTTTTCGGTTATTTTATAATATTGTAATAACATGAAAATTTTACTTTAACACAAATCAGTAAAAGTTATGTTTTTCAGTATAAGCGGTATTTTGTTCGAGCTTTAATATACAATTAAAAGAAAATCGACTTTGAGTCTAAAACTAAGAAAGTGCAATTTTGTAAATTGTTTCGGTTATATTAATTTGTTAATACCGTAATAATATGAAAATTTTACTTTAGCGCAAAGCAGTAAAAGTTATGTTTTTCAGTATTAGCGGTACATTGTTCGAGCACTAATATACAATTAAAGAGAAAATCGACTTTGAGTCTAAAACTAAGAAAGTGCAATTTTGTAAATTGTTTCGGTTATATTAATTTGTTAATACCGTAATAATATGAAAATTTTACTTTAGCGCAAAGCAGTAAAAGTTATGTTTTTCAGTATTAGCGGTACATTGTTCGAGCACTAATATACAATTAAAGAGAAAATCGACTTTGAGTCTAAAACTAAGTAAGTGCAAATTTGTAAATTTTTTCGGTTATTTTATATTACTGTAATAACATGAAAATTTTACTTTAACACAAAACAGCATAAGTCATGTTTTTCAGTATAAGTGGTAGATTGTTCGAGCACTAATATACAATTAAAGAGAAAATCGACTTTGAGTCTAAAACTAAGTAAGTGCAAATTTGTAAATTTTTTCGGTTATTTTATAATATTGTAATAACATGAAAATTTTACTTTAACACAAATCAGTAAAAGTTATGTTTTTCAGTATAAGCAGTATTTTCTTCGATCACTTATATACAATTAAAGAGAAAATCGACTTTGAGTCTAAAACTAAGAAAGTGCAATTTTGTAAATTGTTTCGGTTATATTAATTTGTTAATACCGTAATAACATTAAAATTTTACTTTAACGCAAAACAGTATAAGTGATGTTTTTCAGTATTAGCGGTACATTGTTCGAGCACTAATATACAATTAAAAAGAAAATCGACTTTAAGTCTAAAACTAAGTAAGTGCAATTTTGTAAATTTTTTCGGTTATTTTATAACCCTGTAATTACATGAAAATTTTACTTTAACACAAATCAGAAAGTGCAATTTTGTAAATTGTTTCGGTTATATTAATTTGTTAATACCGTAATAAAATGAAAATTTTACTTTAGCGCAAAGCAGTAAAAGTTATGTTTTTCAGTATAAGCGGGACAATGTTCGAGCACTAATATACAATTAAAGAGAAAATCGACTTTGAGTCTAAAACTAAGTAAGTGCAATTTTGTAAATTGTTTCGGTTATATTAATTTGTTAATACCGTAATAACATTAAAATTTTACTTTAACTCAAAACAGTATAAGTGATGTTTTTCAGTATTAGCGGTACATTGTTCGAGCACTTATATACAATTAAAGAGAAAATCGACTTTAAGGTCTAAAACTAAGTAAGTGCAATTTTTTAAATTTTTTCGGTTATTTTATAACCCTGTATTTACATGAAAATTTTACTTTAACACAAATCAGTAACAGATATGTTTTTCAGTATAAGCGGTATTTTGTTCGAGCTTTAATATACAATTAAAAGAAAATCGACTTTGAGTCTAAAACTAAGAAAGTGCAATTTTGTAAATTGCTTCGGTTATATTAATTTGTTAATACCGTAATAATATGAAAATTTTACTTTAGCGCAAAGCAGTAAAAGTTATGTTTTTCAGTATTAGCGGTACATTGTTCGAGCACTAATATACAATTAAAGAGAAAATCGACTTTGAGTCTAAAACTAAGTAAGTGCAATTTTGTAAATTGTTTCGGTTATATTAATTTGTTAATACCGTAATAACATTAAAATTTTACTTTAACGCAAAACAGTATAAGTGATGTTTTTCAGTATAAGCGGGACATTGTTCGAGCACTTATATACAATTAAAGAGAAAATCGACTTTGAGTGTAAAACTAAGCAAGTGCAATTTTGTAAATTTTTTCGGTTATATTAATTTGTTAATACCGTAATAAAATGAAAATTTTACTTTAGCGCAAAGCAGTAAAAGTTATGTTTTTCAGTATAAGCGGGACATTGTTCGAGCATTAATATACAATTAAAGAGAAAATCGACTTTGAGTCTAAAACTAAGTAAGTGCAAATTTGTAAATTTTTTCGGTTATTTTATAATACTGTAATAACATGAAAATTTTACTTTAACACAAAACAGTATAAGTGATGTTTTTCAGTATAAGTGGTAGATTGTTCGAGCACTAATATACAATTAAAGAGAAAATCGACTTTGAGTCTAAAACTAAGAAAGTGCAATTTTGTAAATTGTTTCGGTTATATTAATTTGTTAATACCGTAATAAAATGAAAATTTTACTTTAACGCAAAACAGTATAAGTGATGTTTTTCAGTATTAGTGGTACATTGTTCGAGCACTAATATACCATTGAAGAGAAAATCGACTTCGAGTCTAAAACTAAGAAAGTGCAATTTTGTAAATTTTTTCGGTTATATTAATTTGTTAATACCGTAATAAAATGAAAATTTTACTTTAGCGCAAAGCAGTAAAAGTTATGTTTTTCAGTATAAGCGGTATTTTGTTCGATCACTTATATACAATTAAAGAGAAAATCGACTTTGAGTCTAAAACTAAGAAAGTGCAATTTTGTAAATTGTTTCGGTTATATTAATTTGTTAATACCGTAATAACATTAAAATTTTACTTTAACGCAAAACAGTATAAGTGATGTTTTTCAGTATTAGCGGTACATTGTTCGAGCACTAATATACAATTAAAAGAAAATCGACTTTGAGTCTAAAACTAAGAAAGTGCAATTTTGTAAATTGTTTCGGTTATATTAATTTGTTAATACCGTAATAACATTAAAATTTTACTTTAACGCAAAACAGTATAAGTGATGTTTTTCAGTATTAGCGGTACATTGTTCGAGCACTAATATACAATTAAAAGAAAATCGACTTTGAGTCTAAAACTAAGAAAGTGCAATTTTGTAAATTGTTTCGGTTATATTAATTTGTTAATACCGTAATAATATGAAAATTTTACTTTAGCGCAAAGCAGTAAAAGTTATGTTTTTCAGTATTAGCGGTACATTGTTCGAGCACTAATATACAATTAAAGAGAAAATCGACTTTGAGTCTAAAACTAAGAAAGTGCAATTTTGTAAATTTTTTCGGTTATATTAATTTGTTAATACCGTAACAAAATGAAAATTTTACTTTAGCGCAAGCAGTAAAAGTTATGTTTTTCAGTATAAGCGGGACATTGTTCGAGCACTAATATACAATTAAAGAGAAAATCGACTTTGAGTCTAAAACTAAGTAAGTGCAATTTTGTAAATTGTTTCGGTTATATTAATTTGTTAATACCGTAATAAAATGAAAATTTTACTTTAGCGCAAAGCAGTAAAAGTTATGTTTTTCAGTATAAGCGGGACATTGTTCGAGCATTAATATACAATTAAAGAGAAAATCGACTTTGAGTCTAAAACTAAGTAAGTGCAAATTTGTAAATTTTTTCGGTTATTTTATAATACTGTAATAACATGAAAATTTTACTTTAACACAAAACAGTATAAGTGATGTTTTTCAGTATAAGTGGTAGATTGTTCGAGCACTAATATACAATTAAAGAGAAAATCGTCTTTGAGTCTAAAACTAAGAAAGTGCAATTTTGTAAATTGTTTCGGTTATATTAATTTGTTAATACCGTAATAAAATGAAAATTTTACTTTAACGCAAAACAGTATAAGTGATGTTTTTCAGTATTAGTGGTACATTGTTCGAGCACTAATATACCATTGAAGAGAAAATCGACTTCGAGTCTAAAACTAAGAAAGTGCAATTTTGTAAATTTTTTCGGTTATATTAATTTGTTAATACCGTAATAAAATGAAAATTTTACTTTAGCGCAAAGCAGTATAAGTTATGTTTTTCAGTATAAGCGGTATTTTGTTCGTGCACTAATATACAATTAAAGAGAAAATCGACTTTGAGTCTAAAACTAAGAAAGTGCATTTTTGTAAATTGTTTCGGTTATATTAATTTGTTAATACCGTAATAATATGAAAATTTTACTTTAACACAAATCAGTAAAAGTTATGTTTTTCAGTATAAGCGGTATTTTGTTTGAGCACTAATATACAATTAAAGAGAAAATCGACTTTGAGTCTAAAACTAAGTAAGTGCAAATTTGTAAATTTTTTCGGTTATTTTATAATACTGTAATAACATGAAAATTTTACTTTAACACATAACAGTATATGTCATGTTTTTCAGTATAAGTGGTAGATTGTTCGAGCACTAATATACAATTAAAGAGAAAATCGACTTTTAGTCTAAAACTAAGAAAGTGCAATTTTGTAAATTGTTTCGGTTATATTAATTTGTTAATACCGTAATAATATGAAAATTTTACTTTAACACAAATCAGTAAAAGTTATGTTTTTCAGTATAAGCGGTATTTTGTTCGAGCACTAATATACAATTAAAGAGAAAATCGACTTTGAGTCTAAAACTAAGAAAGTGCAATTTTGTAAATTGTTTCGGTTATATTAATTTGTTAATACCGTAATAATATGAAAATTTTACTTTAACACAAATCAGTAAAAGTTATGTTTTTCAGTATTAGCGGTACATTGTTCGAGCACTAATATACAATTAAAGAGAAAATCGACTTTGAGTCTAAAACTAAGTAAGTGCAAATTTGTAAATTTTTTCGGTTATTTTATAATACTGTAATAACATGAAAATTTTACTTTAACACAAAACAGCATAAGTCATGTTTTTCAGTATAAGTGGTAGATTGTTCGAGCACTAATATACAATTAAAGAGAAAATCGACTTTGAGTCTAAAACTAAGTAAGTGCAAATTTGTAAATTTTTTCGGTTATTTTATAATATTGTAATAACATGAAAATTTTACTTTAACACAAATCAGTAAAAGTTATGTTTTTCAGTATAAGCAGTATTTTCTTCGATCACTTATATACAATTAAAGAGAAAATCGACTTTGAGTCTAAAACTAAGAAAGTGCAATTTTGTAAATTGTTTCGGTTATATTAATTTGTTAATACCGTAATAACATTAAAATTTTACTTTAACGCAAAACAGTATAAGTGATGTTTTTCAGTATTAGCGGTACATTGTTCGAGCACTAATATACAATTAAAAAGAAAATCGACTTTAAGTCTAAAACTAAGTAAGTGCAATTTTGTAAATTTTTTCGGTTATTTTATAACCCTGTAATTACATGAAAATTTTACTTTAACACAAATCAGAAAGTGCAATTTTGTAAATTGTTTCGGTTATATTAATTTGTTAATACCGTAATAAAATGAAAATTTTACTTTAGCGCAAAGCAGTAAAAGTTATGTTTTTCAGTATAAGCGGGACAATGTTCGAGCACTAATATACAATTAAAGAGAAAATCGACTTTGAGTCTAAAACTAAGTAAGTGCAATTTTGTAAATTGTTTCGTTTATATTAATTTGTTAATACCGTAATAACATTAAAATTTTACTTTAACTCAAAACAGTATAAGTGATGTTTTTCAGTATTAGCGGTACATTGTTCGAGCACTTATATACAATTAAAGAGAAAATCGACTTTAAGGTCTAAAACTAAGTAAGTGCAATTTTGTAAATTTTTTCGGTTATTTTATAACCCTGTATTTACATGAAAATTTTACTTTAACACAAATCAGTAACAGATATGTTTTTCAGTATAAGCGGTATTTTGTTCGAGCTTTAATATACAATTAAAAGAAAATCGACTTTGAGTCTAAAACTAAGAAAGTGCAATTTTGTAAATTGTTTCGGTTATATTAATTTGCTAATACCGTAATAATATGAAAATTTTACTTTAGCGCAAAGCAGTAAAAGTTATGTTTTTCAGTATTAGCGGTACATTGTTCGAGCACTAATATACAATTAAAGAGAAAATCGACTTTGAGTCTAAAACTAAGTAAGTGCAATTTTGTAAATTGTTTCGGTTATATTAATTTGTTAATACCGTAATAACATTAAAATTTTACTTTAACGCAAAACAGTATAAGTGATGTTTTTCAGTATAAGCGGGACATTGTTCGAGCACTTATATACAATTAAAGAGAAAATCGACTTTGAGTGTAAAACTAAGCAAGTGCAATTTTGTAAATTTTTTCGGTTATATTAATTTGTTAATACCGTAATAAAATGAAAATTTTACTTTAGCGCAAAGCAGTAAAAGTTATGTTTTTCAGTATAAGCGGGACATTGTTCGAGCATTAATATACAATTAAAGAGAAAATCGACTTTGAGTCTAAAACTAAGTAAGTGCAAATTTGTAAATTTTTTCGGTTATTTTATAATACTGTAATAACATGAAAATTTTACTTTAACACAAAACAGTATAAGTGATGTTTTTCAGTATAAGTGGTAGATTGTTCGAGCACTAATATACAATTAAAGAGAAAATCGACTTTGAGTCTAAAACTAAGAAAGTGCAATTTTGTAAATTGTTTCGGTTATATTAATTTGTTAATACCGTAATAAAATGAAAATTTTACTTTAACGCAAAACAGTATAAGTGATGTTTTTCAGTATTAGTGGTACATTGTTCGAGCACTAATATACCATTGAAGAGAAAATCGACTTCGAGTCTAAAACTAAGAAAGTGCAATTTTGTAAATTTTTTCGGTTATATTAATTTGTTAATACCGTAATAAAATGAAAATTTTACTTTAGCGCAAAGCAGTATAAGTTATGTTTTTCAGTATAAGCGGGACATTGTACGAGCACTTATATACAATTAAAGAGAAAATCGACTTTGAGTCTAAAAGTAAGTAAGTGCAATTTTGTAAATTGTTTCGGTTATATTAATTTGTTAATACCGTAATAACATTAAAATTTTACTTTAACGCAAAACAGTATAAGTGATGTTTTTCAGTATTAGCGGTATTTTGTTCGAGCACTAATATACAATTAAAAGAAAATCGACTTTGAGTCTAAAACTAAGAAAGTGCAATTTTGTAAATTGTTTCGGTTATATTAATTTGTTAATACCGTAATAATATGAAAATTTTACTTTAACACAAATCAGTAAAAGTTATGTTTTTCAGTATAAGCGGTATTTTGTTCGATCACTTATATACAATTAAAGAGAAAATCGACTTTGAGTCTAAAACTAAGAAAGTGCAATTTTGTAAATTGTTTCGGTTATATTAATTTGTTAATACCGTAATAACATTAAAATTTTACTTTAACGCAAAACAGTATAAGTGATGTTTTTCAGTATTAGCGGTACATTGTTCGAGCACTAATATACAATTAAATAGAAAATCGACTTTGAGTCTAAAACTAAGCAAGTGCAATTTTGTAAATTTTTTCGGTTATATTAATTTGTTAATACCGTAACAAAATGAAAATTTTACTTTAGCGCAAGCAGTAAAAGTTATGTTTTTCAGTATAAGCGGGACATTGTTCGAGCACTAATATACAATTAAAGAGAAAATCGACTTTGAGTCTAAAACTAAGTAAGTGCAATTTTGTAAATTGTTTCGGTTATATTAATTTGTTAATACCGTAATAACATTAAAATTTTACTTTAACGCAAAACAGTATAAGTGATGTTTTTCAGTATTAGCGGTACATTGTTCGAGCACTAATATACAATTAAAGAGAAAATCGACTTTGAGTCTAAAACTAAGTAAGTGCAATTTTGTAAATTTTTTCGTTTATTTTATAACCCTGTAATTACATGAAAATTTTACTTTAACACAAATCAGTAACAGTTATGTTTTTCAGTATAAGCGGTATTTTGTTCGAGCTTTAATATACAATTAAAAGAAAATCGACTTTGAGTCTAAAACTAAGAAAGTACAATTTTGTAAATTGTTTCGGTTATATTAATTTGTTAATACCGTAATAATATGAAAATTTTACTTTAGCGCAAAGCAGTAAAAGTTATGTTTTTCAGTATAAGCGGGACATTGTTCGAGCACTAATATACAATTAAAAGAAAATCGACTTTGAGTCTAAAACTAAGTAAGTGCAAATTTGTAAATTGTTTCGGTTATATTAATTTGTTAATACCGTAATAATATGAAAATTTTACTTTAACACAAATCAGTAAAAGTTATGTTTTTCAGTATAAGCGGTATTTTGTTCGATCACTTATATACAATTAAAGAGAAAATCGACTTTGAGTCTAAAACTAAGAAAGTGCAATTTTGTAAATTGTTTCGGTTATATTAATTTGTTAATACCGTAATAACATTAAAATTTTACTTTAACGCCAAACAGTATAAGTGATGTTTTTCAGTATTAGCGGTACATTGTTCGAGCACTAATATACAATTAAAGAGAAAATCGACTTTGAGTCTAAAACTAAGTAAGTGCAATTTTGTAAATTGTTTCGGTTATATTAATTTGTTAATACCGTAATAACATTAAAATTTTACTTTAACGCAAAACAGTATAAGTGATGTTTTTCAGTATAAGCGGGACATTGTTCGAGCACTTATATACAATTAAAGAGAAAATCGACTTTGAGTGTAAAACTAAGCAAGTGCAATTTTGTAAATTTTTTCGGTTATATTAATTTGTTAATACCGTAATAAAATCAAAATTTTACTTTAGCGCAAAGCAGTAAAAGTTATGTTTTTCAGTATAAGCGGGACATTGTTCGAGCACTAATATACAATTAAAGAGAAAATCGACTTTGAGTCTAAAACTAAGTAAGTGCAAATTTGTAAATTTTTTCGGTTATTTTATAATACTGTAATAACATGAAAATTTTACTTTAACACAAAACAGTATAAGTCATGTTTTTCAGTATAAGTGGTAGATTGTTCGACCACAAATATACAATTAAAGAGAAAATCGACTTTGAGTCTAAAACTAAGAAAGTGCAATTTTGTAAATTGTTTCGGTTATATTAATTTGTTAATACCGTAATAACATTAAAATTTTACTTTAACGCCAAACAGTATAAGTGATGTTTTTCAGTATTAGCGGTACATTGTTCGAGCACTAATATACAATTAAAGAGAAAATCGACTTTGAGTCTAAAACTAAGTAAGTGCAATTTTGTAAATTGTTTCGGTTATATTAATTTGTTAATACCGTAATAACATTAAAATTTTACTTTAACGCAAAACAGTATAAGTGATGTTTTTCAGTATAAGCGGGACATTGTTCGAGCACTTATATACAATTAAAGAGAAAATCGACTTTGAGTGTAAAACTAAGCAAGTTCAATTTTGTAAATTTTTTCGGTTATATTAATTTGTTAATACCGTAATAAAATGAAAATTTTACTTTAGCGCAAAGCAGTAAAAGTTATGTTTTTCAGTATAAGCGGGACATTGTTCGAGCACTAATATACAATTAAAGAGAAAATCGACTTTGAGTCTAAAACTAAGTAAGTGCAAATTTGTAAATTTTTTCGGTTATTTTATAATACTGTAATAACATGAAAATTTTACTTTAACACAAAACAGTATAAGTCATGTTTTTCAGTATAAGTGGTAGATTGTTCGAGCACAAATATACAATTAAAGAGAAAATCGACTTTGAGTCTAAAACTAAGAAAGTGCAATTTTGTAAATTGTTTCAGTTATATTAATTTGTTAATACCGTAATAACATTAAAATTTTACTTTAACGCAAAACAGTATAAGTGATGTTTTTCAGTATTAGCGGTACATTGTTCGAGCACTAATATACAATTAAAGAGAAAATCGACTTTGAGTCTAAAACTAAGTAAGTGCAATTTTGTAAATTGTTTCGGTTATATTAATTTGTTAATACCGTAATAACATTAAAATTTTACTTTAACGCAAAACAGTATAAGTGATGTTTTTCAGTATAAGCGGGACATTGTTCGAGCACTTATATACAATTAAAGAGAAAATCGACTTTGAGTGTAAAACTAAGCAAGTGCAATTTTGTTAATTTTTTCGGTTATATTAATTTGTTAATACCGTAATAACATTAAAATTTTACTTTAACGCAAAACAGTATAAGTGATGTTTTTCAGTATTAGCGGTACATTGTTCGAGCACTAATATACAATTAAAGAGAAAATCGACTTTGAGTCTAAAACTAAGTAAGTGCAATTTTGTAAATTTTTTCGGTTATTTTATATCCCTGTAATTACATGAAAATTTTACTTTAACACAAATCAGTAACAGTTATGTTTTTCAGTATAAGCGGTATTTTGTTCGAGCACTAATATACAATTAAAAGAAAATCGACTTTGAGTCTAAAACTAAGAAAGTGCAATTTTGTAAATTGTTTCGGTTATATTAATTTGTTAATACCGTAATAATATGAAAATTTTACTTTAACACAAATCAGTAAAAGTTATGGTTTTCAGTATAAGCGGTATTTTGTTCGAGCACTAATATACAATTAAATAGAAAATCGACTTTGAGTCTAAAACTAAGTAAGTGCAAATTTGTAAATTTTTTCGGTTATTTTATAATACTGTAATAACATGAAAATTTTACTTTAACACAAAACAGTATAAGTCATGTTTTTCAGTATAAGTGGTAGATTGTTCGAGCACTAATATACAATTAAAGAGAAAATCGACTTTGAGTCTAAAACTAAGAAAGTGCAGTGGTCTAAATTTTTTCGGTTATAATATATTTTAATACTGTAATAACATTAAAATTTGACTTTAACGCAAAGCACTAATATACTATTAAAGAGCAAATCCTTTTGAGTCTAAAACTAAGAAAGTGCAATTATGTAAATTTTCGGTTATATTAATTTGTTAATACTGTAATAACTTTAAAATTTTACTTTAACGCAAAACAGTATAAGTCATGTTTTTCAGTATAGGTGGTAGCTTGTTCGAGCACTAATATACAATTAAAGAGAAAATCGACTTTGAGTCTAAAACTAAGAAAGTGCAGTGGTCTAAATTTTTTCGGTTATAATATATTGTTAATACTGCAATAACATTAAAATTTTACTTTAACGCAAAGCACTAATATACTATTAAAGAGAAAATCGACTTTGAGTCTAAAACTAAGTAAGTGCAAATTTGTAAATTTTTTCGGTTATTTTATAATACTGTAATAACATGAAAATTTTACTTTAACACAAAACAGTATAAGTCATGTTTTTCAGTATAAGTGGTAGATTGTTCGAGCACTAATATACAATTTAAGAGAAAATCGACTTTGAGTCTAAAACTAAGAAAGTGCAGTGGTCTAAATTTTTTCGGTTATAATATATTGTTAATACTGTAATAACATTAAAATTTTACTTTAACGCAAAGCACTAATATACTATTAAAGAGCAAATCGTTTTGAGTCTAAAACTAAGAAAGTGCAATTATGTAAATTTTCGGTTATATTAATTTGTTAATACTGTAATAACTTTAAAATTTTACTTTAACGCAAAACAGTATAAGTCATGTTTTTCAGTATAAGTGGTAGCTTGTTCGAGCACTAATATACAATTAAAGAGAAAATCGACTTTGAGTCTAAAACTAAGAAAGTGCAGTGGTCTAAATTTTTTCGGTTATAATATATTGTTAATACTGCAATAACATTAAAATTTTACTTTAACGCAAAGCACTAATATACTATTAAAGAGAAAATCGACTTTGAGTCTAAAACTAAGTAAGTGCAAATTTGTAAATTTTTTCGGTTATTTTATAATACTGTAATAACATGAAAATTTTACTTTAACACAAAACAGTATAAGTCATGTTTTTCAGTATAAGTGGTAGATTGTTCGAGCACTAATATACAATTAAAGAGAAAATCGACTTTGAGTCTAAAACTAAGAAAGTGCAATTTTGTAAATTGTTTCGGTTATATTAATTTGTTAATACCGTAATAATATGAAAATTTTACTTTAACACAAATCAGTAAAAGTTATGTTTTTCAGTATAAGCGGTATTTTGTTCGAGCACTAATATACAATTAAAGAGAAAATCGACTTTGAGTCTAAAACTAAGTAAGTGCAAATTTGTAAATTTTTTCGGTTATTTTATAATACTGTAATAACATGAAAATTTTACTTTAACACAAAACAGTATAAGTCATGTTTTTCAGTATAAGTGGTAGATTGTTCGAGCACTAATATACAATTAAAGAGAAAATCGACTTTGAGTCTAAAACTCAGTAAGTGCAAATTTGTAAATTTTTTCGGTTATTTTATAATACTGTAATAACATGAAAATTTTACTTTAACACAAATCAGTAAAAGTTATGTTTTTCAGTATAAGCGGTATTTTGTTCGAGCACTTATATACAATTAACGAGAAAATCGACTTTGAGTCTAAAACTAAGAAAGTGCAGTGGTCTAAATTTTTTCGGTTATAATATATTATTAATACTGTAATAACATTAAAATTTTACTTTAACGCAACGCACTAATATACTATTAAAGAGAAAATCGACTTTGAGTCTAAAACTAAGTAAGTGCAAATTTGTAAATTTTTTCGGTTATTTTATAATACTGTAATAACATGAAAATTTTACTTTAACACAAAACAGTATAAGTCATGTTTTTCAGTATAAGTGGTAGATTGTTCGAGCACTAATATACAATTAAAGAGAAAATCGACTTTGAGTCTAAAACTAAGAAAGTGCAATTTTGTAAATTGTTTCGGTTATATTAATTTGTTAATACCGTAATAATATGAAAATTTTACTTTAACACAAATCAGTAAAAGTTATGTTTTTCAGTATAAGCGGTATTTTGTTCGAGCACTAATATACAATTAAAGAGAAAATCGACTTTGAGTCTAAAACTAAGTAAGTGCAAATTTGTAAATTTTTTCGGTTATTTTATAATACTGTAATAACATGAAAATTTTACTTTAACACAAAACAGTATAAGTCATGTTTTTCAGTATAAGCGGGACATTGTTCGAGCACTTATATACAATTAAAGAGAAAATCGACTTTGAGCGTAAAACTAAGCAAGTGCAATTTTGTAAATTTTTTCGGTTATATTAATTTGTTAATACCGTAATAAAATGAAAATTTTACTTTAGCGCAAAGCAGTAAAAGTTATGTTTTTCAGTATAAGCGGGACATTGTTCGAGCACTAATATACAATTAAAGAGAAAATCGACTTTGAGTCTAAAACTAAGTAAGTGCAAATTTGTAAATTTTTTCGGTTATTTTATAATACTGTAATAACATGAAAATTTTACTTTAACACAAAACAGTATAAGTCATGTTTTTCAGTATAAGTGGTAGATTGTTCGAGCACAAATATACAATTAAAGAGAAAATCGACTTTGAGTCTAAAACTAAGAAAGTGCAATTTTGTAAATTGTTTCGGTTATATTAATTTGTTAATACCGTAATAACATTAAAATTTTACTTTAACGCAAAACAGTATAAGTGATGTTTTTCAGTATTAGCGGTACATTGTTCGAGCACTAATATACAATTAAAGAGAAAATCGACTTTGAGTCTAAAACTAAGTAAGTGCAATTTTGTAAATTGTTTCGGTTATATTAATTTGTTAATACCGTAATAACATTAAAATTTTACTTTAACGCAAAACAGTATAAGTGATGTTTTTCAGTATAAGCGGGACATTGTTCGAGCACTTATATACAATTAAAGAGAAAATCGACTTTGAGTGTAAAACTAAGCAAGTGCAATTTTGTAAATTTTTTCGGTTATATTAATTTGTTAATACCGTACTAACATTAAAATTTTACTTTAACGCAAAACAGTATAAGTGATGTTTTTCAGTATTAGCGGTACATTGTTCGAGCACTAATATACAATTAAAGAGAAAATCGACTTTGAGTCTAAAACTAAGTAAGTGCAATTTTGTAAATTTTTTCGGTTATTTTATAACCCTGTAATTACATGAAAATTTTACTTTAACACAAAACAGTATAGGTCATGTTTTTCAGTATAAGTGGTAGATTGTTCGAGCACTAATATACAATTAAAAGAAAATCGACTTTGAGTCTAAAACTAAGTAAGTGCAAATTTGTAAATTTTTTCGGTTATTTTATAATACTGTAATAACATGAAAATTTTACTTTAACACAAAACAGTATAGGTCATGTTTTTCAGTATAAGTGGTAGATTGTTCGAGCACTAATATACAATTAAAGAGAAAATCGACTTTGAGTCTAAAACTAAGCAAGTGCAATTTTGTAAATTGTTTCGGTTATATTAATTTGTTAATACCGTAATAACATTAAAATTTTACTTTAACGCAAAACAGTATAAGTGATGTTTTTCAGTATAAGCGGGACATTGTTCGAGCACTTATATACAATTGAAGAGAAAATCGACTTTGAGTGTAAAACTAAGCAAGTGCAATTTTGTAAATTTTTTCGGTTATATTAATTTGTTAATACCGTAATAACATTAAAATTTTACTTTAACGCAAAACAGTATAAGTGATGTTTTTCAGTATTAGCGGTACATTGTTCGAGCACTAATATACAATTAAAGAGAAAATCGACTTTGAGTCTAAAACTAAGTAAGTGCAATTTTGTAAATTTTTTCGGTTATTTTATAACCCTGTAATTACATGAAAATTTTACTTTAACACAAAACAGTATAGGTCATGTTTTTCAGTATAAGTGGTAGATTGTTCGAGCACTAATATACAATTAAAGAGAAAATCGACTTTGAGTCTAAAACTAAGCAAGTGCAATTTTGTAAATTGTTTCGGTTATATTAATTTGTTAATACCGTAATAACATTAAAATTTTACTTTAACGCAAAACAGTATAAGTGATGTTTTTCAGTATTAGCGGTACATTGTTCGAGCACTAATATACAATTAAAGAGAAAATCGACTTTGAGTCTAAAACTAAGTAAGTGCAAATTTGTACATTTTTTCGGTTATTTTATAATACTGTAATAACATGAAAATTTTACTTTAACGCAAAACAGTATAAGTGATGTTTTTCAGTATTAGCGGTACATTGTTCGAGCACTAATATACAATTAAAAGAAAATCGACTTTGAGTCTAAAACTAAGAAAGTGCAATTTTGTAAATTGTTTCGGTTATATTAATTTGTTAATACCGTAATAATATGAAAATTTTACTTTAACACAAATCAGTAAAAGTTATGTTTTTCAGTATAAGCGGTATTTTGTTCGAGCACTAATATACAATTAAAGAGAAAATCGACTTTGAGTCTAAAACTAAGTAAGTGCAAATTTGTAAATTTTTTCGGTTATTTTATAATACTGTAATAACATGAAAATTTTACTTTAACACAAAACAGTATAAGTCATGTTTTTCAGTATAAGTGGTAGATTGTTCGAGCACTAATATACAATTAAAGAGAAAATCGACTTTGAGTCTAAAACTAAGTAAGTGCAAATTTGTAAATTTTTTCGGTTATTTTATAACCCTGTAATTACATGAAAATTTTACTTTAACACAAAACAGTATAGGTCATGTTTTTCAGTATAAGTGGTAGATTGTTCGAGCACTAATATACAATTAAAGAGAAAATCGACTTTGAGCGTAAAACTAAGCAAGTGCAATTTTGTAAATTTTTTCGGTTATTTTATAATACTGTAATAACATGAAAATTTTACTTTAACACAAAACAGTATAAGTCATGTTTTTCAGTATAAGTGGTAGATTGTTCGAGCACTAATATACAATTAAAGAGAAAATCGACTTTGAGTCTAAAACTAAGTAAGTGCAAATTTGTAAATTTTTTCGGTTATTTTATAACCCTGTAATTACATGAAAATTTTACTTTAACACAAAACAGTATAGGTCATGTTTTTCAGTATAAGTGGTAGATTGTTCGAGCACTAATATACAATTAAAGAGAAAATCGACTTTGAGCGTAAAACTAAGCAAGTGCAATTTTGTAAATTTTTTCGGTTATTTTATAATACTGTAATAACATGAAAATTTTACTTTAACACAAAACAGTATAAGTCATGTTTTTCAGTATAAGTGGTAGATTGTTCGAGCACTAATATACAATTAAAGAGAAAATCGACTTTGAGTCTAAAACTAAGTAAGTGCAAATTTGTAAATTTTTTCGGTTATTTTATAATACTGTAATAACATGAAAATTTTACTTTAACACAAAACAGTATAAGTCATGTTTTTCAGTATAAGCGGGACATTGTTCGAGCACTTATATACAATTAAAGAGAAAATCGACTTTGAGCGTAAAACTAAGCAAGTGCAATTTTGTAAATTTTTTCGGTTATATTAATTTGTTAATACCGTAATAAAATGAAAATTTTACTTTAGCGCAAAGCAGTAAAAGTTATGTTTTTCAGTATAAGCGGGACATTGTTCGAGCACTAATATACAATTAAAGAGAAAATCGACTTTGAGTCTAAAACTAAGTAAGTGCAAATTTGTAAATTTTTTCGGTTATTTTATAATACTGTAATAACATGAAAATTTTACTTTAACACAAAACAGTATAAGTCATGTTTTTCAGTATAAGTGGTAGATTGTTCGAGCACAAATATACAATTAAAGAGAAAATCGACTTTGAGTGTAAAACTAAGCAAGTGCAATTTTGTAAATTTTTTCGGTTATATTAATTTGTTAATACCGTAATAACATTAAAATTTTACTTTAACGCAAAACAGTATAAGTGATGTTTTTCAGTATTAGCGGTACATTGTTCGAGCACTAATATACAATTAAAGAGAAAATCGACTTTGAGTCTAAAACTAAGTAAGTGCAATTTTGTAAATTTTTTCGGTTATTTTATAACCCTGTAATTACATGAAAATTTTACTTTAACACAAAACAGTATAGGTCATGTTTTTCAGTATAAGTGGTAGATTGTTCGAGCACTAATATACAATTAAAGAGAAAATCGACTTTGAGTCTAAAACTAAGCAAGTGCAATTTTGTAAATTGTTTCGGTTATATTAATTTGTTAATACCGTAATAACATTAAAATTTTACTTTAACGCAAAACAGTATAAGTGATGTTTTTCAGTATTAGCGGTACATTGTTCGAGCACTAATATACAATTAAAGAGAAAATCGACTTTGAGTCTAAAACTAAGTAAGTGCAAATTTGTACATTTTTTCGGTTATTTTATAATACTGTAATAACATGAAAATTTTACTTTAACGCAAAACAGTATAAGTGATGTTTTTCAGTATTAGCGGTACATTGTTCGAGCACTAATATACAATTAAAAGAAAATCGACTTTGAGTCTAAAACTAAGAAAGTGCAATTTTGTAAATTGTTTCGGTTATATTAATTTGTTAATACCGTAATAATATGAAAATTTTACTTTAACACAAATCAGTAAAAGTTATGTTTTTCAGTATAAGCGGTATTTTGTTCGAGCACTAATATACAATTAAAGAGAAAATCGACTTTGAGTCTAAAACTAAGTAAGTGCAAATTTGTAAATTTTTTCGGTTATTTTATAATACTGTAATAACATGAAAATTTTACTTTAACACAAATCAGTAAAAGTTATGTTTTTCAGTATAAGCGGTATTTTGTTCGATCACTTATATACAATTAAAGAGAGAATCGACTTTGAGTCTAAAACTAAGAAAGTGCAATTTTGTAAATTGTTTCGGTTATATTAATTTGTTAATACCGTAATAACATTAAAATTTTACTTTAACGCAAAACAGTATAAGTGATGTTTTTCAGTATTAGCGGTACATTGTTCGAGCACTAATATACAATTAAAGAGAAAATCGAGTTTGAGTCTAAAACTAAGTAAGTGCAATTTTGTAAATTTTTTCGGTTATTTTATATCCCTGTAATTACATGAAAATTTTACTTTAACACAAATCAGTAACAGTTATGTTTTTCAGTATAAGCGGTATTTTGTTCGAGTCCTAATATACAATTAAAAGAAAATCGACTTTGAGTCTAAAACTAAGAAAGTGCAATTTTGTAAATTGTTTCGGTTATATTAATTTGTTAATACCGTAATAATATGAAAATTTTACTTTAACACAAATCAGTAAAAGTTATGGTTTTCAGTATAAGCGGTATTTTGTTCGAGCACTAATATACAATTAAAGAGAAAATCGACTTTGAGTCTAAAACTAAGTAAGTGCAAATTTGTAAATTTTTTCGGTTATTTTATAATACTGTAATAACATGAAAATTTTACTTTAACACAAAACAGTATAAGTCATGTTTTTCAGTATAAGTGGTAGATTGTTCGAGCACAAATATACAATTAAAGAGAAAATCGACTTTGAGTCTAAAACTAAGAAAGTGCAGTGGTCTAAATTTTTTCGGTTATAATATATTGTTAATACTGTAATAACATTAAAATTTTACTTTAACGCAAAGCACTAATATACTATTAAAGAGCAAATCCTTTTGAGTCTAAAACTAAGAAAGTGCAATTATGTAAATTTTCGGTTATATTAATTTGTTAATACTGTAATAACTTTAAAATTTTACTTTAACGCAAAACAGTATAAGTCATGTTTTTCAGTATAAGTGGTAGCTTGTTCGAGCACTAATATACAATTAAAGAGAAAATCGACTTTGAGTCTAAAACTAAGAAAGTGCAGTGGTCTAAATTTTTTCGGTTATAATATATTGTTAATACTGCAATAACATTAAAATTTTACTTTAACGCAAAGCACTAATATACTATTAAAGAGAAAATCGACTTTGAGTCTAAAACTAAGTAAGTGCAAATTTGTAAATTTTTTCGGTTATTTTATAATACTGTAATAACATGAAAATTTTACTTTAACACAAAACAGTATAAGTCATGTTTTTCAGTATAAGTGGTAGATTGTTCGAGCACTAATATACAATTAAAGAGAAAATCGACTTTGAGTAAATCGAGTTTACTGTAATAACATGAAAATTTTACTTTAACGCAAAACAGTATAAGTGATGTTTTTCAGTATTAGCGGTACATTGTTCGAGCACTAACAATTAAAAGAAAATCGACTTTGAGTCTAAAACTAAGAAAGTGCAATTTTGTAAATTGTTTCGGTTATATTAATTTGTTAATACCGTAATAATATGAAAATTTTACTTTAACACAAATCAGTAAAAGTTATGTTTTTCAGTATAAGCGGTATTTTGTTCGAGCACTAATATACAATTAAAGAGAAAATCGACTTTGAGTCTAAAACTAAGAAAGTGCAATTTTGTAAATTGTTTCGGTTATATTAATTTGTTAATACCGTAATAACATTAAAATTTTACTTTAACGCAAAACAGTATAAGTGATGTTTTTCAGTATTAGCGGTACATTGTTCGAGCACTAATATACAATTAAAGAGAAAATCGAGTTTGAGTCTAAAACTAAGTAAGTGCAATTTTGTAAATTTTTTCGGTTATTTTATATCCCTGTAATTACATGAAAATTTTACTTTAACACAAATCAGTAACAGTTATGTTTTTCAGTATAAGCGGTATTTTGTTCGAGTCCTAATATACAATTAAAAGAAAATCGACTTTGAGTCTAAAACTAAGAAAGTGCAATTTTGTAAATTGTTTCGGTTATATTAATTTGTTAATACCGTAATAATATGAAAATTTTACTTTAACACAAATCAGTAAAAGTTATGGTTTTCAGTATAAGCGGTATTTTGTTCGATCACTTATATACAATTAAAGAGAGAATCGACTTTGAGTCTAAAACTAAGAAAGTGCAATTTTGTAAATTGTTTCGGTTATATTAATTTGTTAATACCGTAATAACATTAAAATTTTACTTTAACGCAAAACAGTATAAGTGATGTTTTTCAGTATTAGCGGTATTTTGTTCGATCACTTATATACAATTAAAGAGAGAATCGACTTTGAGTCTAAAACTAAGAAAGTGCAATTTTGTAAATTGTTTCGGTTATATTAATTTGTTAATACCGTAATAACATTAAAATTTTACTTTAACGCAAAACAGTATAAGTGATGTTTTTCAGTATTAGCGGTACATTGTTCGAGCACTAATATACAATTAAAGAGAAAATCGAGTTTGAGTCTAAAACTAAGTAAGTGCAATTTTGTAAATTTTTTCGGTTATTTTATATCCCTGTAATTACATGAAAATTTTACTTTAACACAAATCAGTAAAAGTTATGTTTTTCAGTATAAGCGGTATTTTGTTCGATCACTTATATACAATTAAAGAGAGAATCGACTTTGAGTCTAAAACTAAGAAAGTGCAATTTTGTAAATTGTTTCGGTTATATTAATTTGTTAATACCGTAATAACATTAAAATTTTACTTTAACGCAAAACAGTATAAGTGATGTTTTTCAGTATTAGCGGTACATTGTTCGAGCACTAATATACAATTAAAGAGAAAATCGAGTTTGAGTCTAAAACTAAGTAAGTGCAATTTTGTAAATTTTTTCGGTTATTTTATATCCCTGTAATTACATGAAAATTTTACTTTAACACAAATCAGTAACAGTTATGTTTTTCAGTATAAGCGGTATTTTGTTCGAGTCCTAATATACAATTAAAAGAAAATCGACTTTGAGTCTAAAACTAAGAAAGTGCAATTTTGTAAATTGTTTCGGTTATATTAATTTGTTAATACCGTAATAATATGAAAATTTTACTTTAACACAAATCAGTAAAAGTTATGGTTTTCAGTATAAGCGGTATTTTGTTCGAGCACTAATATACAATTAAAGAGAAAATCGACTTTGAGTCTAAAACTAAGTAAGTGCAAATTTGTAAATTTTTTCGGTTATTTTATAATACTGTAATAACATGAAAATTTTACTTTAACACAAAACAGTATAAGTCATGTTTTTCAGTATAAGTGGTAGATTGTTCGAGCACTAATATACAATTAAAGAGAAAATCGACTTTGAGTCTAAAACTAAGAAAGTGCAGTGGTCTAAATTTTTTCGGTTATAATATATTGTTAATACTGTAATAACATTAAAATTTTACTTTAACGCAAAGCACTAATATACTATTAAAGAGCAAATCCTTTTGAGTCTAAAACTAAGAAAGTGCAATTATGTAAATTTTCGGTTATATTAATTTGTTAATACTGTAATAACTTTAAAATTTTACTTTAACGCAAAACAGTATAAGTCATGTTTTTCAGTATAAGTGGTAGCTTGTTCGAGCACTAATATACAATTAAAGAGAAAATCGACTTTGAGTCTAAAACTAAGAAAGTGCAGTGGTCTAAATTTTTTCGGTTATAATATATTGTTAATACTGCAATAACATTAAAATTTTACTTTAACGCAAAGCACTAATATACTATTAAAGAGAAAATCGACTTTGAGTCTAAAACTAAGTAAGTGCAAATTTGTAAATTTTTTCGGTTATTTTATAATACTGTAATAACATGAAAATTTTACTTTAACACAAAACAGTATAAGTCATGTTTTTCAGTATAAGTGGTAGATTGTTCGAGCACTAATATACAATTAAAGAGAAAATCGACTTTGAGTCTAAAACTAAGAAAGTGCAATTTTGTAAATTGTTTCGGTTATATTAATTTGTTAATACCGTAATAATATGAAAATTTTACTTTAACACAAATCAGTAAAAGTTATGTTTTTCAGTATAAGCGGTATTTTGTTCGAGCGCTAATATACAATTAAAGAGAAAATCGACTTTGAGTCTAAAACTAAGTAAGTGCAAATTTGTAAATTTTTTCGGTTATTTTATAATACTGTAATAACATGAAAATTTTACTTTAACACAAAACAGTATAAGTCATGTTTTTCAGTATAAGTGGTAGATTGTTCGAGCACTAATATACAATTAAAGAGAAAATCGACTTTGAGTCTAAAACTAAGTAAGTGCAAATTTGTAAATTTTTTCGGTTATTTTATAATACTGTAATAACATGAAAATTTTACTTTAACACAAATCAGTAAAAGTTATGTTTTTCAGTATAAGCGGTATTTTGTTCGATCACTTATATACAATTAAAGAGAAAATCGACTTTGAGTCTAAAACTAAGAAAGTGCAATTTTGTTAATTGTTTCGGTTATATTAATTTGTTAATACCGTAATAACATTAAAATTTTACTTTAACGCAAAACAGTATAAGTGATGTTTTTCAGTATTAGCGGTACATTGTTCGAGCACTAATATACAATTAAAGAGAAAATCGAGTTTGAGTCTAAAACTAAGTAAGTGCAATTTTGTAAATTTTTTCGGTTATTTTATATCCCTGTAATTACATGAAAATTTTACTTTAACACAAATCAGTAACAGTTATGTTTTTCAGTATAAGCGGTATTTTGTTCGAGCACTAATATACAATTAAAAGAAAATCGACTTTGAGTCTAAAACTAAGAAAGTGCAATTTTGTAAATTGTTTCGGTTATATTAATTTGTTAATACCGTAATAATATGAAAATTTTACTTTAACACAAATCAGTAAAAGTTATGGTTTTCAGTATAAGCGGTATTTTGTTCGAGCACTAATATACAATTAAAGAGAAAATCGACTTTGAGTCTAAAACTAAGTAAGTGCAAATTTGTAAATTTTTTCGGTTATTTTATAATACTGTAATAACATGAAAATTTTACTTTAACACAAAACAGTATAAGTCATGTTTTTCAGTATAAGTGGTAGATTGTTCGAGCACTAATATACAATTAAAGAGAAAATCGACTTTGAGTCTAAAACTAAGAAAGTGCAGTGGTCTAAATTTTTTCGGTTATAATATATTGTTAATACTGTAATAACATTAAAATTTTACTTTAACGCAAAGCACTAATATACTATTAAAGAGCAAATCCTTTTGAGTCTAAAACTAAGAAAGTGCAATTATGTAAATTTTTGGTTATATTAATTTGTTAATACTGTAATAACTTTAAAATTTTACTTTAACGCAAAACAGTATAAGTCATGTTTTTCAGTATAAGTGGTAGCTTGTTCGAGCACTAATATACAATTAAAGAGAAAATCGACTTTGAGTCTAAAACTAAGAAAGTGCAGTGGTCTAAATTTTTTCGGTTATAATATATTGTTAATACTGCAATAACATTAAAATTTTACTTTAACGCAAAGCACTAATATACTATTAAAGAGAAAATCGACTTTGAGTCTAAAACTAAGTAAGTGCAAATTTGTAAATTTTTTCGGTTATTTTATAATACTGTAATAACATGAAAATTTTACTTTAACACAAAACAGTATAAGTCATGTTTTTCAGTATAAGTGGTAGATTGTTCGAGCACTAATATACAATTAAAGAGAAAATCGACTTTGAGTCTAAAACTAAGAAAGTGCAATTTTGTAAATTGTTTCGGTTATATTAATTTGTTAATACCGTAATAAAATGAAAATTTTACTTTAACACAAATCAGTAAAAGTTATGTTTTTCAGTATAAGCGGTATTTTGTTCGAGCACTAATATACAATTAAAGAGAAAATCGACTTTGAGTCTAAAACTAAGTAAGTGCAAATTTGTAAATTTTTTCGGTTATTTTATAATACTGTAATAACATGAAAATTTTACTTTAACACAAAACAGTATAAGTCATGTTTTTCAGTATAAGTGGTAGATTGTTCGAGCACTAATATACAATTAAAGAGAAAATCGACTTTGAGTAAATCGAGTTTACTGTAATAACATGAAAATTTTACTTTAACACAAATCAGTAAAAGTTATATTTTTCAGTATAAGCGGTATTTTGTTCGAGCACTTATATACAATTAAAGAGAAAATCGACTTTGAGTCTAAAACTAAGAAAGTGCAATTTTGTAAATTGTTTCGGTTATATTAATTTGTTAATACCGTAATAAAATGAAAATTTGACTTTAGCGCAAAGCAGTAAAAGTTACGTTTTTCAGTATAAGCGGGACATTGTTCGAGCACTAATATACAATTAAAGAGAAAATCGACTTTGAGTCTAAAACTAAGTAAGTGCAAATTTGTAAATTTTTTCGGTTATTTTATAATACTGTAATAACATGAAAATTTTACTTTAACACAAAACAGTATAAGTCATGTTTTTCAGTATAAGTGGTAGATTGTTCGAGCACTAATATACAATTAAAGAGAAAATCGACTTTGAGTCTAAAACTAAGAAAGTGCAATTTTGTAAATTGTTTCGGTTATATTAATTTGTTAATACCGTAATAATATGAAAATTTTACTTTAACACAAATCAGTAAAAGTTATGTTTTTCAGTATAAGCGGTATTTTGTTCGAGCACTAATATACAATTAAAGAGAAAATCGACTTTGAGTCTAAAACTAAGTAAGTGCAAATTTGTAAATTTTTTCGGTTATTTTATAATACTGTAATAACATGAAAATTTTACTTTAACACAAAACAGTATAAGTCATGTTTTTCAGTATAAGTGGTAGATTGTTCGAGCACTAATATACAATTAAAGAGAAAATCGACTTTGAGTCTAAAACTCAGTAAGTGCAAATTTGTAAATTTTTTCGGTTATTTTATAATACTGTAATAACATGAAAATTTTACTTTAACACAAATCAGTAAAAGTTATGTTTTTCAGTATAAGCGGTATTTTGTTCGAGCACTTATATACAATTAACGAGAAATTGACTTTGAGTCTAAAACTAAGAAAGTGCAGTGGTCTAAATTTTTTCGGTTATAATATATTATTAATACTGTAATAACATTAAAATTTTACTTTAACGCAACGCACTAATATACTATTAAAGAGCAAATCCTTTTGAGTCTAAAACTAAGAAAGTGCAATTATGCAAATTTTCGGTTATATTAATTTGTTAATACTGTAATAACTTTAAAATTTTACTTTAACGCAAAACAGTATAAGTCATGTTTTTCAGTATAAGTGGTAGATTGTTCGAGCACTAATATACAATTAAAGAGAAAATCGACTTTGAGTCTAAAACTAAGCAAGTGCAGTGGTCTAAATTTTGTCGGTTATAATATATTGTTAATACTGTAATAACATTAAAATTTTACTTTAACCCAAAGCACTAATATACTATTAAAGAGCAAATCGTTTTGAGTCTAAAACTAAGAAAGTGCAATTATGTAAATTTTCGGTTATATTAATTTGTTAATACTGTAATAATATGAACATTTTACTTTAGCGCAAAGCAGTATAAGTGATGTTTTTCAGTATAAGCGGTAGATTGTTCGAGCACTAATATACAATTAAAGAGAAAATCGACTTTGAGTCTAAAACTAAGTAAGTGCAAATTTGTAAATTTTTTCGGTTATTTTATAATACTGTAATAACATGAAAATTTTACTTTAACACAAAACAGTATAAGTCATGTTTTTCAGTATAAGTGGTAGATTGTTCGAGCACTAATATACAATTAAAGAGAAAATCGACTTTGAGTAAATCGAGTTTACTGTAATAACATGAAAATTTTACTTTAACACAAATCAGTAAAAGTTATGTTTTTCAGTATAAGCGGTATTTTGTTCGAGCACTTATATACAATTAAAGAGAAAATCGACTTTGAGTCTAAAACTAAGAAAGTGCAATTTTGTAAATTGTTTCGGTTATATTAATTTGTTAATACCGTAATAAAATGAAAATTTGACTTTAGCGCAAAGCAGTAAAAGTTACGTTTTTCAGTATAAGCACTAATATACAATTAAAGAGAAAATCGACTTTGAGTCTAAAACTAAGTAAGTGCAAATTTGTAAATTTTTTCGGTTATTTTATAATACTGTAATAACATGAAAATTTTACTTTAACACAAATCAGTAAAAGTTATGTTTTTCAGTATAAGCGGTATTTTGTTCGAGCACTTATATACAATTAAAGAGAAAATCGACTTTGAGTCTAAAACTAAGAAAGTGCAGTGGTCTAAATTTTTTCGGTTATAATATATTGTTAATACTGTAATAACATTAAAATTTTACTTTAACGCAAAGCACTAATATACTATTAAAGAGCAAATCCTTTTGAGTCTAAAACTAAGAAAGTGCAATTATGTAAATTTTCGGTTATATTAATTTGTTAATACTGTAATAACTTTAAAATTTTACTTTAACGCAAAACAGTATAAGTCATGTTTTTCAGTATAAGTGGTAGATTGTTCGAGCACTAATATACAATTAAAGAGAAAATCGACTTTGAGTCTAAAACTAAGAAAGTGCAGTGGTCTAAATTTTTTCGGTTATAATATATTGTTAATACTGTAATAACATTAAAATTTTACTTTAACGCAAAGCACTAATATACTATTAAAGAGCAAATCGTTTTGAGTCTAAAACTAAGAAAGTGCAATTATGTAAATTTTCGGTTATATTAATTTGTTAATACTGTAATAATATGAACATTTTACTTTAGCGCAAAGCAGTATAAGTGATGTTTTTCAGTATAAGCGGTAGATTGTTCGATCACTAATATACAATTAAAGAGAAAATCGACTTTGAGTCTAAAACTAAGAAAGTGCAATTTTGTAAATTTTTTCGGTTATATTAATTTGTTAATACCGTAATAATATGAAAATTTTACTTTAACACAAATCAGTAAAAGTTATGTTTTTCAGTATAAGCGGTATTTTGTTCGAGCACTTATATACAATTAAAGAGAAAATCGACTTTGAGTCTAGAACTAAGAAAGTGCAATTTTGTAAATTGTTTCGGTTATATTAATTTGTTAATACCGTAATAAAATGAAAATTTGACTTTAGCGCAAAGCAGTAAAAGTTACGTTTTTCAGTATAAGCGGGACATTGTTCGAGAACTAATATACAATTAAAGAGAAAATCGACTTTGAGTCTAAAACTAAGTAAGTGCAAATTTGTAAATTTTTTCGGTTATTTTATAATACTGTAATAACATGAAAATTTTACTTTAACACAAAACAGTATAAGTGATGTTTTTCAGTATAAGTGGTAGATTGTTCGAGCACTAATATACAATTAAAGAGAAAATCGACTTTGAGTCTACAACTAAGTAAGTGCAAATTTGTAAATTTTTTCGCTTATTTTATAATACTGTAATAACATGAAAATTTTACTTTAACACAAATCAGTAAAAGTTATGTTTTTCAGTATAAGCGGTATTTTGTTCGATCACTTATATACAATTAAAGAGAAAATCGACTTTGAGTCTACAACTAAGTAAGTGCAAATTTGTAAATTTTTTCGCTTATTTTATAATACTGTAATAACATGAAAATTTAACTTTAACACAAATCAGTAAAAGTTATGTTTTTCAGTATAAGCGGTATTTTGTTCGATCACTTATATACAATTAAAGAGAAAATCGACTTTGAGTCTAAAACTAAGTAAGTGCAATTTTGTAAATTGTTTCGGTTATTTTATAACCCTGTAATTACATGAAAATTTTACTTTAACACAAATCAGTAACAGTTATGTTTTCAGTATAAGCGGTATTTTGTTCGAGCACTAATATACAATTAAAAGAAAATCGACTTTGAGTCTAAAACTAAGAAAGTGCAATTTTGTAAATTGTTTCGGTTATATTAATTTGTTAATACCGTAATAACATTAAAATTTTACTTTAACGCAAAACAGTATAAGTGATGTTTTTCAGTATTAGCGGTACATTGTTCGAGCACTAATATACAATTAAAGAGAAAATCGACTTTGAGTCTAAAACTAAGTAAGTGCAATTTTGTAAATTGTTTCGGTTATTTTATAACCCTGTAATTACATGAAAATTTTACTTTAACACAAATCAGTAACAGTTATGTTTTCAGTATAAGCGGTATTTTGTTCGAGCACTAATATACAATTAAAAGAAAATCGACTTTGAGTCTAAAACTAAGAAAGTGCAATTTTGTAAATTGTTTCGGTTATATTAATTTGTTAATACCGTAATAACATTAAAATTTTACTTTAACGCAAAACAGTATAAGTGATGTTTTTCAGTATTAGCGGTACATTGTTCGAGCACTAATATACAATTAAAGAGAAAATCGACTTTGAGACTAAAACTAAGTAAGTGCAATTTTGTAAATTGTTTCGGTTATTTTATAACCCTGTAATTACATGAAAATTTTACTTTAACCCAAATCAGTAAAAGTTATGTTTTTCAGTATAAGCGGTATTTTGTTCGATCACTTATATACAATTAAAGAGAAAATCGACTTTGAGTCTAAAACTAAGAAAGTGCAAATTTGTAAATTTTTTCGGTTATTTTATAATACTGTAACAACATGAAAATTTTACTTTAACACAAAACAGTATAAGTCATGTTTTTCAGTATAAGTGGTAGATTGTTCGAGCACTAATATACAATTAAAGAGAAAATCGACTTTGAGTCTAAAACTAAGTAAGTGCAAATTTGTAAATTTTTTCGGTTATTTTATAATACTGTAATAACATGAAAATTTTACTTTAACACAAATCAGTAAAAGTTATGTTTTTCAGTATAAGCGGTATTTTGTTTGATCACTTATATACAATTAATGAGAAAATCGACTTTGAGTCTAAAACTAAGAAAGTGCAATTTTGTAAATTGTTTCGGTTATATTAATTTGTTAATACCGTAATAACATTAAAATTTTACTTTAACGCAAAACAGTATAAGTGATGTTTTTCAGTATTAGCGGTACATTGTTCGAGCACTAATATACAATTAAAGAGAAAATCGACTTTGAGTCTAAAACTAAGTAAGTGTAATTTTGTAAATTGTTTCGGTTATTTTATAACCCTGTAATTACATGAAAATTTTACTTTAACACAAATCAGTAACAGTTATGTTTTCAGTATAAGCGGTATTTTGTTCGAGCACTAATATACAATTAAAAGAAAATCGACTTTGAGTCTAAAACTAAGAAAGTGCAATTTTGTAAATTGTTTCGGTTATATTAATTTGTTAATACCGTAATAATATGAAAATTTTACTTTAACACAAATCAGTAAAAGTTATGTTTTTCAGTATAAGCGGTATTTTGTTCGAGCACTAATATACAATTAAAGAGAAAATCGACTTTGAGTCTACAACTAAGTAAGTGCAAATTTGTAAATTTTTTCGCTTATTTTATAATACTGTAATAACATGAAAATTTTACTTTAACACAAATCAGTAAAAGTTATGTTTTTCAATATAAGCGGTATTTTGTTCGATCACTTATATACAATTAAAGAGAAAATCGACTTTGAGTCTAAAACTAAGAAAGTGCAATTTTGTAAATTGTTTCGGTTATATTAATTTGTTAATACCGTAATAACATTAAAATTTTACTTTAACGCAAAACAGTATAAGTGATGTTTTTCAGTATTAGCGGTACATTGTTCGAGCACTAATATACAATTAAAGAGAAAATCGACTTTGAGTCTAAAACTAAGTAAGTGCAATTTTGTAAATTGTTTCGGTTATTTTATAACCCTGTAATAACATGAAAATTTTACTTTAACACAAATCAGTAACAGTTGTGTTTTCAGTATAAGCGGTATTTTGTTCGAGCACTAATATACAATTAAAAGAAAATCGACTTTGAGTCTAAAACTAAGAAAGTGCAATTTTGTAAATTGTTTCGGTTATATTAATTTGTTAATACCGTAATAATATGAAAATTTTACTTTAACACAAATCAGTAAAAGTTATGTTTTTCAGTATAAGCGGTATTTGGTTCGAGCACTAATATACAATTAAAGAGAAAATCGACTTTGAGTCTAAAACTAAGTAAGTGCAAATTTGTAAATTTTTTCGGTTATTTTATAATACTGTAACAACATGAAAATTTTACTTTAACACAAAACAGTATAAGTCATGTTTTTCAGTATAAGTGGTAGATTGTTCGAGCACTAATATACAATTAAAGAGAAAATCGACTTTGAGTCTAAAACTAAGTAAGTGCAAATTTGTAAATTTTTTCGGTTATTTTATAATACTGTAATAACATGAAAATTTTACTTTAACACAAATCAGTAAAAGTTATGTTTTTCAGTATAAGCGGTATTTTGTTCGATCACTTATATACAATTAATGAGAAAATCGACTTTGAGTCTAAAACTAAGAAAGTGCAATTTTGTAAATTGTTTCGGTTATATTAATTTGTTAATACCGTAATAACATTAAAATTTTACTTTAACGCAAAGCACTAATATACTATTAAAGAGAAAATCGACTTTGAGTCTAAAACTAAGTAAGTGCAAATTTGTAAATTTTTTCGGTTATTTTATAATACTGTAATAACATGAAAATTTTACTTTAACACAAAACAGTATAAGTCATGTTTTTCAGTATAAGTGGTAGATTGTTCGAGCACTAATATACAATTAAAGAGAAAATCGACTTTGAGTCTAAAACTAAGAAAGTGCAATTTTGTAAATTGTTTCGGTTATATTAATTTGTTAATACCGTAATAATATGAAAATTTTACTTTAACACAAATCAGTAAAAGTTATGTTTTTCAGTATAAGCGGTATTTTGTTCGATCACTTATATACAATTAAAGAGAAAATCGACTTTGAGTCTAAAACTAAGAAAGTGCAATTTTGTAAATTGTTTCGGTTATATTAATTTGTTAATACCGTAATAACATTAAAATTTTACTTTAACGCAAAACAGTATAAGTGATGTTTTTCAGTATTAGCGGTACATTGTTCGAGCACTAATATACAATTAAAGAGAAAATCGACTTTGAGTCTAAAACTAAGTAAGTGCAATTTTGTAAATTGTTTCGGTTATTTTATAACCCTGTAATTACATGAAAATTTTACTTTAACACAAATCAGTAACAGTTATGTTTTCAGTATAAGCGGTATTTTGTTCGAGCACTAATATACAATTAAAAGAAAATCGACTTTGAGTCTAAAACTAAGAAAGTGCAATTTTGTAAATTGTTTCGGTTATATTAATTTGTTAATACCGTAATAATTTGAAAATTTTACTTTAACACAAATCAGTAAAAGTTATGTTTTTCAGTATAAGCGGTATTTTGTTCGAGCACTAATATACAATTAAAGAGAAAATCGACTTTGAGTCTAAAACTAAGTAAGTGCAAATTTGTAAATTTTTTCGGTTATTTTATAATACTGTAACAACATGAAAATTTTACTTTAACACAAAACAGTATAAGTCATGTTTTTCAGTATAAGTGGTAGATTGTTCGAGCACTAATATACAATTAAAGAGAAAATCGACTTTGAGTCTAAAACTAAGTAAGTGCAAATTTGTAAATTTTTTCGGTTATTTTATAATACTGTAATAACATGAAAATTTTACTTTAACACAAATCAGTAAAAGTTATGTTTTTCAGTATAAGCGGTATTTTGTTCGATCACTTATATACAATTAATGAGAAAATCGACTTTGAGTCTAAAACTAAGAAAGTGCAATTTTGTAAATTGTTTCGGTTATATTAATTTGTTAATACCGTAATAACATTAAAATTTTACTTTAACGCAAAACAGTATAAGTGATATTTTTCAGTATTAGCGGTACATTGTTCGAGCACTAATATACAATTAAAGAGAAAATCGAGTTTGAGTCTAAAACTAAGTAAGTGCAATTTTGTAAATTTTTTCGGTTATTTTATATCCCTGTAATTACATGAAAATTTTACTTTAACACAAATCAGTAACAGTTATGTTTTTCAGTATAAGCGGTATTTTGTTCGAGCACTAATATACAATTAAAAGAAAATCGACTTTGAGTCTAAAACTAAGAAAGTGCAATTTTGTAAATTGTTTCGGTTATATTAATTTGTTAATACCGTAATAATATGAAAATTTTACTTTAACACAAATCAGTAAAAGTTATGGTTTTCAGTATAAGCGGTATTTTGTTCGAGCACTAATATACAATTAAAGAGAAAATCGACTTTGAGTCTAAAACTAAGTAAGTGCAAATTTGTAAATTTTTTCGGTTATTTTATAATACTGTAATAACATGAAAATTTTACTTTAACACAAAACAGTATAAGTCATGTTTTTCAGTATAAGTGGTAGATTGTTCGAGCACTAATATACAATTAAAGAGAAAATCGACTTTGAGTCTAAAACTAAGAAAGTGCAGTGGTCTAAATTTTTTCGGTTATAATATATTGTTAATACTGTAATAACATTAAAATTTTACTTTAACGCAAAGCACTAATATACTATTAAAGAGCAAATCCTTTTGAGTCTAAAACTAAGAAAGTGCAATTATGTAAATTTTCGGTTATATTAATTTGTTAATACTGTAATAACTTTAAAATTTTACTTTAACGCAAAACAGTATAAGTCATGTTTTTCAGTATAAGTGGTAGCTTGTTCGAGCACTAATATACAATTAAAGAGAAAATCGACTTTGAGTCTAAAACTAAGAAAGTGCAGTGGTCTAAATTTTTTCGGTTATAATATATTGTTAATACTGCAATAACATTAAAATTTTACTTTAACGCAAAGCACTAATATACTATTAAAGAGAAAATCGACTTTGAGTCTAAAACTAAGTAAGTGCAAATTTGTAAATTTTTTCGGTTATTTTATAATACTGTAATAACATGAAAATTTTACTTTAACACAAAACAGTATAAGTCATGTTTTTCAGTATAAGTGGTAGATTGTTCGAGCACTAATATACAATTAAAGAGAAAATCGACTTTGAGTCTAAAACTAAGAAAGTGCAATTTTGTAAATTGTTTCGGTTATATTAATTTGTTAATACCGTAATAATATGAAAATTTTACTTTAACACAAATCAGTAAAAGTTATGTTTTTCAGTATAAGCGGTATTTTGTTCGAGCACTAATATACAATTAAAGAGAAAATCGACTTTGAGTCTAAAACTAAGTAAGTGCAAATTTGTAAATTTTTTCGGTTATTTTATAATATTGTAATAACATGAAAATTTTACTTTAACACAAAACAGTATAAGTCATGTTTTTCAGTATAAGTGGTAGATTGTTCGAGCACTAATATACAATTAAAGAGAAAATCGACTTTGAGTCTAAAACTCAGTAAGTGCAAATTTGTAAATTTTTTCGGTTATTTTATAATACTGTAATAACATGAAAATTTTACTTTAACACAAATCAGTAAAAGTTATGTTTTTCAGTATAAGCGGTATTTTGTTCGAGCACTTATATACAATTAACGAGAAAATCGACTTTGAGTCTAAAACTAAGAAAGTGCAGTGGTCTAAATTTTTTCGGTTATAATATATTATTAATACTGTAATAACATTAAAATTTTACTTTAACGCAACGCACTAATATACTATTAAAGAGCAAATCCTTTTGAGTCTAAAACTAAGAAAGTGCAATTATGCAAATTTTCGGTTATATTAATTTGTTAATACTGTAATAACTTTAAAATTTTACTTTAACGCAAAACAGTATAAGTCATGTTTTTCAGTATAAGTGGTAGATTGTTCGAGCACTAATATACAATTAAAGAGAAAATCGACTTTGAGTCTAAAACTAAGAAAGTGCAATTTTGTAAATTGTTTCGGTTATATTAATTTGTTAATACCGTAATAATATGAAAATTTTACTTTAACACAAATCAGTAAAAGTTATGTTTTTCAGTATAAGCGGTATTTTGTTCGATCACTTATATACAATTAAAGAGAAAATCGACTTTGAGTCTAAAACTAAGTAAGTGCAAATTTGTAAATTTTTTCGGTTATTTTATAATACTGTAATAACATGAAAATTTTACTTTAACACAAAACAGTATAAGTCATGTTTTTCAGTATAAGTGGTAGATTGTTCGAGCACTAATATACAATTAAAGAGAAAATCGACTTTGAGTCTAAAACTAAGAAAGTGCAATTTTGTAAATTGTTTCGGTTATATTAATTTGTTAATACCGTAATAATATGAAAATTTTACTTTAACACAAATCAGTAAAAGTTATGTTTTTCAGTATAAGCGGTATTTTGTTCGATCACTTATATACAATTAAAGAGAAAATCGACTTTGAGTCTAAAACTAAGAAAGTGCAATTTTGTAAATTGTTTCGGTTATATTAATTTGTTAATACCGTAATAACATTAAAATTTTACTTTAACGCAAAACAGTATAAGTGATGTTTTTCAGTATTAGCGGTACATTGTTCGAGCACTAATATACAATTAAAGAGAAAATCGACTTTGAGTCTAAAACTAAGTAAGTGCAATTTTGTAAATTGTTTCGGTTATTTTATAACCCTGTAATTACATGAAAATTTTACTTTAACACAAATCAGTAACAGTTATGTTTTCAGTATAAGCGGTATTTTGTTCGAGCACTAATATACAATTAAAAGAAAATCGACTTTGAGTCTAAAACTAAGAAAGTGCAGTGGTCTAAATTTTTTCGGTTATAATATATTATTAATACTGTAATAACATTAAAATTTTACTTTAACGCAACGCACTAATATACTATTAAAGAGCAAATCCTTTTGAGTCTAAAACTAAGAAAGTGCAATTATGCAAATTTTCGGTTATATTAATTTGTTAATACCGTAATAACATTAAAATTTTACTTTAACGCAAAACAGTATAAGTGATGTTTTTCAGTATTAGCGGTACATTGTTCGAGCACTAATATACAATTAAAGAGAAAATCGACTTTGAGTCTAAAACTAAGTAAGTGCAATTTTGTAAATTGTTTCGGTTATTTTATAACCCTGTAATTACATGAAAATTTTACTTTAACACAAATCAGTAACAGTTATGTTTTCAGTATAAGCGGTATTTTGTTCGAGCACTAATATACAATTAAAAGAAAATCGACTTTGAGTCTAAAACTAAGAAAGTGCAATTTTGTAAATTGTTTCGGTTATATTAATTTGTTAATACCGTAATAATTTGAAAATTTTACTTTAACACAAATCAGTAAAAGTTATGTTTTTCAGTATAAGCGGTATTTTGTTCGAGCACTAATATACAATTAAAGAGAAAATCGACTTTGAGTCTAAAACTAAGTAAGTGCAAATTTGTAAATTTTTTCGGTTATTTTATAATACTGTAACAACATGAAAATTTTACTTTAACACAAAACAGTATAAGTCATGTTTTTCAGTATAAGTGGTAGATTGTTCGAGCACTAATATACAATTAAAGAGAAAATCGACTTTGAGTCTAAAACTAAGTAAGTGCAAATTTGTAAATTTTTTCGGTTATTTTATAATACTGTAATAACATGAAAATTTTACTTTAACACAAATCAGTAAAAGTTATGTTTTTCAGTATAAGCGGTATTTTGTTCGATCACTTATATACAATTAATGAGAAAATCGACTTTGAGTCTAAAACTAAGAAAGTGCAATTTTGTAAATTGTTTCGGTTATATTAATTTGTTAATACCGTAATAACATTAAAATTTTACTTTAACGCAAAACAGTATAAGTGATATTTTTCAGTATTAGCGGTACATTGTTCGAGCACTAATATACAATTAAAGAGAAAATCGAGTTTGAGTCTAAAACTAAGTAAGTGCAATTTTGTAAATTTTTTCGGTTATTTTATATCCCTGTAATTACATGAAAATTTTACTTTAACACAAATCAGTAACAGTTATGTTTTTCAGTATAAGCGGTATTTTGTTCGAGCACTAATATACAATTAAAAGAAAATCGACTTTGAGTCTAAAACTAAGAAAGTGCAATTTTGTAAATTGTTTCGGTTATATTAATTTGTTAATACCGTAATAATATGAAAATTTTACTTTAACACAAATCAGTAAAAGTTATGGTTTTCAGTATAAGCGGTATTTTGTTCGAGCACTAATATACAATTAAAGAGAAAATCGACTTTGAGTCTAAAACTAAGTAAGTGCAAATTTGTAAATTTTTTCGGTTATTTTATAATACTGTAATAACATGAAAATTTTACTTTAACACAAAACAGTATAAGTCATGTTTTTCAGTATAAGTGGTAGATTGTTCGAGCACTAATATACAATTAAAGAGAAAATCGACTTTGAGTCTAAAACTAAGAAAGTGCAGTGGTCTAAATTTTTTCGGTTATAATATATTGTTAATACTGTAATAACATTAAAATTTTACTTTAACGCAAAGCACTAATATACTATTAAAGAGCAAATCCTTTTGAGTCTAAAACTAAGAAAGTGCAATTATGTAAATTTTCGGTTATATTAATTTGTTAATACTGTAATAACTTTAAAATTTTACTTTAACGCAAAACAGTATAAGTCATGTTTTTCAGTATAAGTGGTAGCTTGTTCGAGCACTAATATACAATTAAAGAGAAAATCGACTTTGAGTCTAAAACTAAGAAAGTGCAGTGGTCTAAATTTTTTCGGTTATAATATATTGTTAATACTGCAATAACATTAAAATTTTACTTTAACGCAAAGCACTAATATACTATTAAAGAGAAAATCGACTTTGAGTCTAAAACTAAGTAAGTGCAAATTTGTAAATTTTTTCGGTTATTTTATAATACTGTAATAACATGAAAATTTTACTTTAACACAAAACAGTATAAGTCATGTTTTTCAGTATAAGTGGTAGATTGTTCGAGCACTAATATACAATTAAAGAGAAAATCGACTTTGAGTCTAAAACTAAGAAAGTGCAATTTTGTAAATTGTTTCGGTTATATTAATTTGTTAATACCGTAATAATATGAAAATTTTACTTTAACACAAATCAGTAAAAGTTATGTTTTTCAGTATAAGCGGTATTTTGTTCGAGCACTAATATACAATTAAAGAGAAAATCGACTTTGAGTCTAAAACTAAGTAAGTGCAAATTTGTAAATTTTTTCGGTTATTTTATAATATTGTAATAACATGAAAATTTTACTTTAACACAAAACAGTATAAGTCATGTTTTTCAGTATAAGTGGTAGATTGTTCGAGCACTAATATACAATTAAAGAGAAAATCGACTTTGAGTCTAAAACTCAGTAAGTGCAAATTTGTAAATTTTTTCGGTTATTTTATAATACTGTAATAACATGAAAATTTTACTTTAACACAAATCAGTAAAAGTTATGTTTTTCAGTATAAGCGGTATTTTGTTCGAGCACTTATATACAATTAACGAGAAAATCGACTTTGAGTCTAAAACTAAGAAAGTGCAGTGGTCTAAATTTTTTCGGTTATAATATATTATTAATACTGTAATAACATTAAAATTTTACTTTAACGCAACGCACTAATATACTATTAAAGAGCAAATCCTTTTGAGTCTAAAACTAAGAAAGTGCAATTATGCAAATTTTCGGTTATATTAATTTGTTAATACTGTAATAACTTTAAAATTTTACTTTAACGCAAAACAGTATAAGTCATGTTTTTCAGTATAAGTGGTAGATTGTTCGAGCACTAATATACAATTAAAGAGAAAATCGACTTTGAGTCTAAAACTAAGCAAGTGCAGTGGTCTAAATTGTGTCGGTTATAATATATTGTTAATACTGTAATAACATTAAAATTTTACTTTAACGCAAAGCACTAATATACTATTAAAGAGCAAATCGTTTTGAGTCTAAAACTAAGAAAGTGCAATTATGTAAATTTTCGGTTATATTAATTTGTTAATACTGTAATAATATGAACATTTTACTTTAGCGCAAAGCAGTATAAGTGATGTTTTTCAGTATAAGCGGTAGATTGTTCGAGCACTAATATACAATTAAAGAGAAAATCGACTTTGAGTCTAAAACTAAGTAAGTGCAAATTTGTAAATTTTTTCGGTTATTTTATAATACTGTAATAACATGAAAATTTTACTTTAACACAAAACAGTATAAGTCATGTTTTTCAGTATAAGTGGTAGATTGTTCGAGCACTAATATACAATTAAAGAGAAAATCGACTTTGAGTCTAAAACTCAGTAAGTGCAAATTTGTAAATTTTTTCGGTTATTTTATAATACTGTAATAACATGAAAATTTTACTTTAACACAAATCAGTAAAAGTTATGTTTTTCAGTATAAGCGGTATTTTGTTCGAGCACTTATATACAATTAAAGAGAAAATCGACTTTGAGTCTAAAACTAAGAAAGTGCAATTTTGTAAATTGTTTCGGTTATATTAATTTGTTAATACCGTAATAAAATGAAAATTTGACTTTAGCGCAAAGCAGTAAAAGTTACGTTTTTCAGTATAAGCGGGACATTGTTCGAGCACTAATATACAATTAAAGAGAAAATCGACTTTGAGTCTAAAACTAAGTAAGTGCAAATTTGTAAATTTTTTCGGTTATTTTATAATACTGTAATAACATGAAAATTTTACTTTAACACAAATCAGTAAAAGTTATGTTTTTCAGTATAAGCGGTATTTTGTTCGAGCACTTATATACAATTAAAGAGAAAATCGACTTTGAGTCTAAAACTAAGAAAGTGCAGTGGTCTAAATTTTTTCGGTTATAATATATTGTTAATACTGTAATAACATTAAAATTTTACTTTAACGCAAAGCACTAATATACTATTAAAGAGCAAATCCTTTTAAGTCTAAAACTAAGAAAGTGCAATTATGTAAATTTTCGGTTATATTAATTTGTTAATACTGTAATAACTTTAAAATTTTACTTTAACGCAAAACAGTATAAGTCATGTTTTTCAGTATAAGTGGTAGATTGTTCGATCACTAATATACAATTAAAGAGAAAATCGACTTTGAGTCTAAAACTAAGAAAGTGCAATTTTGTAAATTTTTTCGGTTATATTAATTTGTTAATACCGTAATAATATGAAAATTTTACTTTAACACAAATCAGTAAAAGTTATGTTTTTCAGTATAAGCGGTATTTTGTTCGAGCACTTATATACAATTAAAGAGAAAATCGACTTTGAGTCTAGAACTAAGAAAGTGCAATTTTGTAAATTGTTTCGGTTATATTAATTTGTTAATACCGTAATAAAATGAAAATTTGACTTTAGCGCAAAGCAGTAAAAGTTACGTTTTTCAGTATAAGCGGGACATTGTTCGAGCACTAATATACAATTAAAGAGAAAATCGACTTTGAGTCTAAAACTAAGTAAGTGCAAATTTGTTAATTTTTTCGGTTATTTTATAATACTGTAATAACATGAAAATTTTACTTTAACACAAAACAGTATAAGTGATGTTTTTCAGTATAAGTGGTAGATTGTTCGAGCACTAATATACAATTAAAGAGAAAATCGACTTTGAGTCTACAACTAAGTAAGTGCAAATTTGTAAATTTTTTCGCTTATTTTATAATACTGTAATAACATGAAAATTTTACTTTAACACAAATCAGTAAAAGTTATGTTTTTCAGTATAAGCGGTATTTTGTTCGATCACTTATATACAATTAAAGAGAAAATCGACTTTGAGTCTAAAACTAAGAAAGTGCAATTTTGTAAATTGTTTCGGTTATATTAATTTGTTAATACCGTAATAACATTAAAATTTTACTTTAACGCAAAACAGTATAAGTGATGTTTTTCAGTATTAGCGGTACATTGTTCGAGCACTAATATACAATTAAAGAGAAAATCGACTTTGAGTCTAAAACTAAGTAAGTGCAATTTTGTAAATTGTTTCGGTTATTTTATAACCCTGTAATTACATGAAAATTTTACTTTAACACAAATCAGTAACAGTTATGTTTTCAGTATAAGCGGTATTTTGTTCGAGCACTAATATACAATTAAAAGAAAATCGACTTTGAGTCTAAAACTAAGAAAGTGCAATTTTGTAAATTGTTTCGGTTATATTAATTTGTTAATACCGTAATAATATGAAAATTTTACTTTAACACAAATCAGTAAAAGTTATGTTTTTCAGTATAAGCGGTATTTTGTTCGAGCACTAATATACAATTAAAGAGAAAATCGACTTTGAGTCTAAAACTAAGTAAGTGCAAATTTGTAAATTTTTTCGGTTATTTTATAATACTGTAACAACATGAAAATTTTACTTAAACACAAAACAGTATAAGTCATGTTTTTCAGTATAAGTGGTAGATTGTTCGAGCACTAATATACAATTAAAGAGAAAATCGACTTTGAGTCTAAAACTAAGAAAGTGCAGTGGTCTAAATTTTTTCGGTTATAATATATTGTTAATACTGTAATAACATTAAAATTTTACTTTAACGCAAAGCAATAATATACTAATAAAGAGCAAATCCTTTTGAGTCTAAAACTAAGAAAGTGCAATTATGTAAATTTTCGGTTATATTAATTTGTTAATACTGTAATAACTTTAAAATTTTACTTTAACGCAAAACAGTATAAGTCATGTTTTTCAGTATAAGTGGTAGATTGATCGAGCACTAATATACAATTAAAGAGAAAATCGACTTTGAGTCTAAAACTAAGAAAGTGCAGTGGTCTAAATTTTTTCGGTTATAATATATTGTTAATACTGTAATAACATTAAAATTTTACTTTAACGCAAAGCACTAATATACTATTAAAGAGCAAATCGTTTTGAGTCTAAAACTAAGAAAGTGCAATTATATAAATTTTCGGTTATATTAATTTGTTAATACTGTAATAATATGAACATTTTAATTTAGCGCAAAGCAGTATAAGTGATGTTTTTCAGTATAAGCGGTAGATTGTTCGAGCACTAATATACAATTAAAGAGAAAATCGACTTTGAGTCTAAAACTAAGAAAGTACAATTTTGTAAATTGTTTCGGTTATATTAATTTGTTAATACCGTAATAACATAAAAATTTTACTTTCACACAAACCAGTAAAAGTTATGTTTTTCAGTATAAACGGTATTTTGTTCGAGCACTTATATACAATTAAACAGAAAATCGACTTTGAGTCTAAAACTAAGAAAGTGCAATTTTGTAAATTGTTTCGGTTATATTAATTTGTTAATACCGTAACAAAATGAAAATTTGACTTTAGCACAAAGCAGTAAAAGTTATGTTTTTCATTATAAGCGGGACATTGTTCGAGCACTAATATACAATTAAAGAGAAAATCGACTTTGAGTCTAAAACTAAGAAAGAGCAATTTTGTAAATTTTTTCGGTTATATTAATTTGTTAATACCGTAATAACATGAAAATTTTACTTTAACACAAATCAGTAAAAGTTATGTTTTTCAGTATAAGCGGTATTTTATTCGAGCACTTATATACAATTAAAGAGAAAATCGACTTTGAGTCTAAAACTAAGAAAGTGCAATTTTGTAAATTGTTTCGGTTATATTAATTTGTTAATACCGTAATAAAATGAAAATTTTACTTTAGCGCAAAGCAGTAAAAGTTATGTTTTTCAGTATAAGCGGGACATTGTTCGAGCACTAATATACAATTAAAGAGAAAATCGACTTTGAGTCTAAAACTAAGTAAGTGCAAATTTGTAAATTTTTTCGGTTATTTTATAATACTGTAATAACATGAAAATTTTACTTTAACACAAATCAGTAAAAGTTATGTTTTTCAGTATTAGCGGTACATTGTTGGAGCACTAATATACAATTAAAGAGAAAATCGACTTTGAGTCTAAAACTAAGAAAGTGCAATTATGTAAATTTTTTCGGTTATATTAATTTGTTAATACCGTAATAACATGAAAATTTTACTTTAACACAAATCAGTAAAAGTTATGTTTTTCAGTATAAGCGGTATTTTGTTCGAGCACTTATATACAATTAAAGAGAAAATCGACTTTGAGTCTAAAACTAAGAAAGTGCAATTTTGTAAATTGTTTCGCTTATATTAATTTGTTAATACCGTAATAACATAAAAATTTTACTTTCACACAAACCAGTAAAAGTTATGTTTTTCAGTATAAACGGTATTTTGTTCGAGCACTTATATACAATTAAACAGAAAATCGACTTTGAGTCTAAAACTAAGAAAGTGCAATTTTGTAAATTGTTTCGGTTATATTAATTTGTTAATACCGTAATAAAATGAAAATTTGACTTTAGCACAAAGCAGTAAAAGTTATGTTTTTCATTATAAGCGGGACATTGTTCGAGCACTAATATACAATTAAAGAGAAAATCGACTTTGAGTCTAAAACTAAGTAAGTGCAATTTTGAAAATTTTTTCGGTTATTTTATAACCCTGTAATTACATGAAAATTTTACTTTAACACAAATCAGTAAAAGTTATGTTTTTCAGTATTAGCGGTACATTGTTCGAGCACTAATATACAATTAAAGAGAAAATCGACTTTGAGTCTAAAACTAAGAAAGTGCAATTTTGTAAATTTTTTCGGTTATATTAATTTGTTAATACCGTAATAACATGAAAATTTTACTTTAACACAAATCAGTAAAAGTTATGTTTTTCAGTATAAGCGGTATTTTGTTCGAGCACTTATATACAATTAAAGAGAAAATCGACTTTGAGTCTAAAACTAAGAAAGTGCAATTTTGTAAATTGTTTCGCTTATATTAATTTGTTAATACCGTAATAACATGAAAATTTTACTTTAACACAAACAGTAAAAGTTATGTTTTTCAGTATAAGCGGTATTTTGTTCGAGCACTAATATACAATTAAAGAGAAAATCGTTTTGAGTCTAAAACTAAGAAAGTGCAATTTGTAAATTGTTTCGGTTATATTAATTTGTTAATACTGTAATAACATGAACATTTTACTTTTACGCAAAACAGTATAAGTGATGTTTTTCAGTATTAGCGGTACATTGTTCGAGCACTAATATACAATTAAAGAGAAAATCGTTTTGAGTCTAAAACTAAGAAAGTGCAGTTGTGTAAATTTTTTCGGTTATATTAATTTGTTAATACTGTAATAACATTAAAATTTTACTTTAACACAAATCAGTAAAAGTTATGTTTTTCAGTATAAGCGGTATTTTGTTCGAGCACTAATAAACTATTAAAGAGCAAATCGTTTTGAGTCTAAAACTAAGAAAGTGCAATTATGTAAATTTTCGGTTATATTAATTTGTTAATACTGTAATAATATGAACATTTTACTTTAGCGCAAAGCAGTTTAAGTGATGTTTTTCAGTATAAGCGGTAGATTGTTCGAGCACTAATATACAATTAAAGAGAAAATCGACTTTGAGTCTAAAACTAAGAAAGTGCAGTTGTGTAAATTTTTTCGGATTTATTAATTTGTTAATACTTTAATAACATGAAAATTTTACTTTAGCGCAAAGCAGTAAAAGTTATGTTTTTCTGTATAAGCGGTACCTTGTTCGAACATTAATATAACATGAAAATTTTACTTTAGCGCAAAGCAGTAAAAGTTATGTTTTTCAGTATAAGCGGTAGATTGTTCGAGCACTAATATACAATTAAAGAGAAAATCGACTTTGAGTCTAAAACTAAGAAAGTGCAATTTTGTAAATTGTTTCGGTTATATTAATTTGTTAATACCGTAATAAAATGAAAATTTTACTTTTACGAAAACAGTATAAGTGATATTTTTCAGTATAAGCGGTAGTTTGTTCGAGCACTAATATACAATTAAAGAGAAAATCGACTTAGAGTCTAAAACTAAGAAAGTGCAGTTGTGTAAATTTTTTCGGATTTATTAATTTCTTAATACTTTAATAACATGAAAATTTTACTTTAGCGCAAAGCAGTAAAAGTTATGTTTTTCTGTATAAGCGGTACCTTGTTCGAACATTAATATAACATGAAAATTTTACTTTAGCGCAAAGCAGTAAAAGTTATGTTTTTCAGTATAAGCGGTAGATTGTTCGAGCACTAATATACAATTAAAGAGAAAATCGTTTTGAGTCTAAAACTAAGTAAGTGCAATTTTGTAAATTTTTTCGGTTATTTTAATTTTATAATACTGTAATAACATGAAAATTTTACTTTAACACAAATCAGTAAAAGTTATGTTTTTCAGTATAAGCGGTATTTTGTTGGAGCACTAATATACAATTAAAGAGAAAATCGACTTTGAGTCTAAAACTAAGAAAGTGCAGTTGTGTAAATTTTTTCGGATTTATTAATTTGTTAATACTTTAATAACATGAAAATTTTACTTTAGCGCAAAGCAGTAAAAGTTATGTTTTTCTGTATAAGCGGTACCTTGTTCGAACATTAATATAACATGAAAATTTTAGTTAAGCGCAAATCAGTAAAAGTTATGTTTTTCAGTATAAGCGGTAGATTGTTCGAGCACTAATATACAATTAAAGAGAAAATCGACTTTGAGTTAAAACTAAGAAAGTGCAATTTTGTAAATTGTTTCGGTTATATTAATTTGTTAATACCGTAATAAAATGAAAATTTTACTTTTACGAAAACAGTATAAGTGATATTTTTCAGTATAAGCGGTAGTTTGTTCGAGCACTAATATACAATTAAAGAGAAAATCGACTTAGAGTCTAAAACTAAGAAAGTGCAGTTGTGTAAATTTTTTCGGATTTATTAATTTCTTAATACTTTAATAACATGAAAATTTTACTTTAGCGCAAAGCAGTAAAAGTTATGTTTTTCTGTATAAGCGGTACCTTGTTCGAACATTAATATAACATGAAAATTTTACTTTAGCGCAAAGCAGTAAAAGTTATGTTTTTCAGTATAAGCGGTAGATTGTTCGAGCACTAATATACAATTAAAGAGAAAATCGACTTTGAGTTAAAACTAAGAAAGTGCAATTTTGTAAATTGTTTCGGTTATATTAATTTGTTAATACCGTAATAAAATGAAAATTTTACTTTTACGAAAACAGTATAAGTGATATTTTTCAGTATAAGCGGTAGTTTGTTCGAGCACTAATATACAATTAAAGAGAAAATCGACTTAGAGTCTAAAACTAAGAAAGTGCAGTTGTGTAAATTTTTTCGGATTTATTAATTTGTTAATACTTTAATAACATGAAAATTTTACTTTAGCGCAAAGCAGTAAAAGTTATGTTTTTCTGTATAAGCGGTACCTTGTTCGAACATTAATATAACATGAAAATTTTAGTTAAGCGCAAATCAGTAAAAGTTATGTTTTTCAGTATAAGCGGTAGATTGTTCGAGCACTAATATACAATTAAAGAGAAAATCGACTTTGAGTTAAAACTAAGAAAGTGCAATTTTGTAAATTGTTTCGGTTATATTAATTTGTTAATACCGTAATAAAATGAAAATTTTACTTTTACGAAAACAGTATAAGTGATATTTTTCAGTATAAGCGGTAGTTTGTTCGAGCACTAATATACAATTAAAGAGAAAATCGACTTAGAGTCTAAAACTAAGAAAGTGCAGTTGTGTAAATTTTTTCGGATTTATTAATTTCTTAATACTTTAATAACATGAAAATTTTACTTTAGCGCAAAGCAGTAAAAGTTATGTTTTTCTGTATAAGCGGTACCTTGTTCGAACATTAATATAACATGAAAATTTTACTTTAGCGCAAAGCAGTAAAAGTTATGTTTTTCAGTATAAGCGGTAGATTGTTCGAGCACTAATATACAATTAAAGAGAAAACCGTTTTGAGTCTAAAACTAAGTAAGTGCAATTTTGTAAATTTTTTCGGTTATTTTAATTTTATAATACTGTAATAACATGAAAATTTTACTTTAACACAAATCAGTAAAAGTTATGTTTTTCAGTATAAGCGGTATTTTGTTGGAGCACTAATATACAATTAAAGAGAAAATCGACTTTGAGTCTAAAACTAAGAAAGTGCAGTTGTGTAAATTTTTTCGGATTTATTAATTTGTTAATACTTTAATAACATGAAAATTTTACTTTAGCGCAAAGCAGTAAAAGTTATGTTTTTCTGTATAAGCGGTACCTTGTTCGAACATTAATATAACATGAAAATTTTAGTTAAGCGCAAATCAGTAAAAGTTATGTTTTTCAGTATAAGCGGTAGATTGTTCGAGCACTAATATCCAATTAAAGAGAAAATCGACTTTGAGTTAAAACTAAGAAAGTGCAATTTTGTAAATTGTTTTGGTTATAGGTATTAGTTTGTTAATACTGTAATAACATGAAAATTTTACTTTTACGCAAATCAGTAAAAGTTATGTTTTTCTGTATAAGCGGTACCTTGTTCGAACATTAATATAACATGAAAATTTTAGTTAAGCGCAAATCAGTAAAAGTTATGTTATTCAGTATAAGCGGTAGATTGTTCGAGCGGTAATATACAATTAAAGAGAAAATCGACTTTGAGTCTAAACTAAGAAAGTGCAGTTGTGTAAATTTTTTGGTTATATTAATTTGTTAATACTGTAATAACATGAAAATTTTTCTTTAGCGCAAATCAGTAAAAGTTATTATTTTCAGTATAAGCGGTAGATTGTTCGAGCACTAATATACAATTAAAGAGAAAATCGACTTTGAGTCTAAAACTAAGAAAGTGCCGTTGTGTAAAATTTTTCGGTAATATTAATTTGTTAATACTGTAATAACATGAAAATTTTACTTAAGCCAAATCAGTAAAAGTTATGTTTTTCAGTATAAGCGGTACATTGTTCGAGCACAACAGTGCGAGGTGCGTCTAAAACTAAGAAAGTGCAATTTTTTAAATTTTTCGGTTATATTAATTTGTTAATACTGTAATAACATTAAAATTTTACTTTAACGCAAAGCAGTATAAGCGATGTTTTTCAGTATTAGCGGTAGATTGTTCGAGCACTAATATACAATTAAAGAGAAAATCGACTTTGAGTCTAAAACTAAGAAAGTACAGTTGTGTAAATTTTTTCGGTTATATTAATTTGTTAATACTGTAATAACATTAAAATTTTACTTTAACGCAAAACAGTATAAGTGATGTTTTTCAGTATTAGCGGTACATTGTTCGAGCACTAATATACAATTAAAGGGAATATCTTTTTGAGTCTAAAACTAAGAAAGTGCAATTTTGTAAATTGTTTCGGTTATATTAATTTGTTAATACTGTAATAACATGAACATTTTACTTTTACGCAAAACAGTATAAGTGATGTTTTTCAGTATAAGCGGTAGATTGTTCGAGCACAAATATACAATTAAAGGGAAAATCGACTTAGAGTCTAAAACTAAGAAAGTGCAGTTGTGTAAATTTTTTCGGATTTATTAATTTGTTAATACTTTAATAACATGAAAATTTTACTTTAGCGCAAAGCAGTAAAAGTGATGTTTTTCAGTATAGGCCGTAGATTGTTCGAGAACTAATATACAATTAAAGAGAAAATCGACTTTGAGTCTAAAACTAAGAAAGTGCGGTTGTGTAAATTTTTTGGATATATTAATTTGTTAATACTTTAATAACATGAAAATTTTACTTTAGCGCAAAGCAGTAAAAGTTATGTTTTTCAGTATAAGCCGGAGATTGTTCGAGAACTTATACACAATTAAAGAGAAAATCGACTTTGAGTCTAAAACTAAGTAACTGCAATTTTGTAAATTGTTTCGGTTATATTAATTTGTTAATACTGTAATAACATGAAAGTTTTACTTTAACGCAAAGCAGTAAAAGTTATGTTTTTCAGTATAAGCGGTACCTTGTTCGAACATTAATATAACATGAAAATTTTAGTTAAGCGCAAATCAGTAAAAGTTATGTTATTCAGTATAAGCGGTAGATTGTTCGAGCGCTAATATACAATTTAAGAGAAAATCGACTTTGAGTCTAAACTAAGAAAGTGCAGTTGTGTAAATTTTTTGGTTATATTAATTTGTTAATACTGTAATAACATGAAAATTTTACTTTAGCGCAAATCAGTAAAATTTATTATTTTCAGTATAAGCGGTAGATTGTTCGAGCACTAATATACAATTAAAGAGAAAATCGACTTTGAGTCTAAAACTAAGTAAGTGCAATTTTGTAAATTTTTTCGGTTATTTTAATATTATAATACTGTAATAACATGAAAATTTTACTTTAACACAAATCAGTAAAAGTTATGTTTTTCAGTATAAGCGGTATTTTGTTGGAGCACTAATATACAATTAAAGAGAAAATCGACTTTGAGTCTAAAACTAAGAAAGTGCAGTTGTGTAAATTTTTTCGGATTTATTAATTTGTTAATACTTTAATAACATGAAAATTTTACTTTAGCGCAAAGCAGTAAAAGTTATGTTTCTCTGTATAAGCGGTACCTTGTTCGAACATTAATATAACATGAACATTTTAGTTAAGCGCAAATCAGTAAAAGTTATGTTTTTCAGTATAAGCGGTAGATTGTTCGAGCACTAATATACAATTAAAGAGAAAATCGACTTTGAGTCTAAAACTAAGAAAGTGCAGTTGTGTAAATTTTTTCGGATTTATTAATTTGTTAATACTTTAATAACATGAAAATTTTACTTTAGCGCAAAGCAGTAAAAGTTATGTTTTTCTGTATAAGCGGTACCTTGTTCGAACATTAATATAACATGAAAATTTTAGTTAAGCGCAAATCAGTAAAAGTTATGTTTTTTAGTATAAGCGGTAGATTGTTCGAGCACTAATATACAATTAAAGAGAAAATCGACTTTGAGTCTAAAACTAAGTAAGTGCAAATTTGTAAATTTTTTCGGTTATTTTAATTTTATAATACTGTAATAACATAAATATTTTACTTTAACACAAATCAGTAAAAGTTATGTTTTTCAGTATAAGCGGTATTTTGTTCGAGCACTAATATACAATTAAAGAGAAAATCGACTTTGAGTCTAAAACTAAGAAAGTGCAGTTGTGTAAATTTTTTCGGATTTATTAATTTGTTAATACTTTAATAACATGAAAATTTTACTTTAGCGCAAAGCAGTAAAAGTTATGTTTTTCTGTATAAGCGGTACCTTGTTCGAACATTAATATAACATGAACATTTTAGTTAAGCGCAAATCAGTAAAAGTTATGTTTTTCAGTATAAGCGGTAGATTGTTCGAGCACTAATATACAATTAAAGAGAAAATCGACTTTGAGTCTAAAACTAAGAAAGTGCAGTTGTGTAAATTTTTTCGGATTTATTAATTTGTTAATACTTTAATAACATGAACATTTTACTTTAGCGCAAAGCAGTTTAAGTGATGTTTTTCAGTATAAGCGGTAGATTGTTCGAGCACTAATATACAATTAAAGAGAAAATCGACTTTGAGTCTAAAACTAAGAAAGTGCAGTTGTGTAAATTTTTTCGGATTTATTAATTTGTTAATACTTTAATAACATGAAAATTTTACTTTAGCGCAAAGCAGTAAAAGTTATGTTTTTCTGTATAAGCGGTACCTTGTTCGAACATTAATATAACATGAAAATTTTACTTTAGCGCAAAGCAGTAAAAGTTATGTTTTTCAGTATAAGCGGTAGATTGTTCGAGCACTAATATACAATTAAAGAGAAAATCGACTTTGAGTCTAAAACTAAGAAAGTGCAGTTGTGTAAATTTTTTCGGATTTATTAATTTGTTAATACTTTAATAACATGAAAATTTTACTTTAGCGCAAAGCAGTAAAAGTTATGTTTTTCTGTATAAGCGGTACCTTGTTCGAACATTAATATAACATGAAAATTTTAGTTAAGCGCAAATCAGTAAAAGTTATGTTTTTTAGTATAAGCGGTAGATTGTTCGAGCACTAATATACAATTAAAGAGAAAATCGACTTTGAGTCTAAAACTAAGTAAGTGCAAATTTGTAAATTTTTTCGGTTATTTTAATTTTATAATACTGTAATAACATAAATATTTTACTTTAACACAAATCAGTAAAAGTTATGTTTTTCAGTATAAGCGGTATTTTGTTCGAGCACTAATATACAATTAAAGAGAAAATCGACTTTGAGTCTAAAACTAAGAAAGTGCAATTTTGTAAATTGTTTCGGTTATATTAATTTGTTAATACCGTAATAAAATGAAAATTTTACTTTAGCGCAAAGCAGTAAAAGTTATGTTTTTCAGTATAAGCGGGACATTGCTCGAGCACTAATATACAATTAAAGAGAAAATCGACTTTGAGTTAAAACTAAGAAAGTGCAATTTTGTAAATTGTTTTGGTTATAGGTATTAGTTTGTTAATACTGTAATAACATGAAAATTTTACTTTTACGCAAATCAGTAAAAGTTATGTTTTTCTGTATAAGCGGTACCTTGTTCGAACATTAATATAACATGAAAATTTTAGTTAAGCGCAAATCAGTAAAAGTTATGTTATTCAGTATAAGCGGTAGATTGTTCGAGCGGTAATATACAATTAAAGAGAAAATCGACTTTGAGTCTAAACTAAGAAAGTGCAGTTGTGTAAATTTTTTGGTTATATTAATTTGTTAATACTGTAATAACATGAAAATTTTACTTTAGCGCAAATCAGTAAAAGTTATTATTTTCAGTATAAGCGGTAGATTGTTCGAGCACTAATATACAACTAAAGAGAAAATCGACTTTGAGTCTAAAACTAAGAAAGTGCCGTTGTGTAAAATTTTTCGGTAATATTAATTTGTTAATACTGTAATAACATGAAAATTTTACTTAAGCCAAATCAGTAAAAGTTATGTTTTTCAGTATAAGCGGTACATTGTTCGAGCACAACAGTGCGAGTTGCGTCTAAAACTAAGAAAGTGCAATTTTTTAAATTTTTCGGTTATATTAATTTGTTAATACTGTAATAACATTAAAATTTTACTTTAACGCAAAGCAGTATAAGCGATGTTTTTCAGTATTAGCGGTAGATTGTTCGAGCACTAATATACAATTAAAGAGAAAATCGACTTTGAGTCTAAAACTAAGAAAGTGCAGTTGTGTAAATTTTTTCGGTTATATTAATTTGTTAATACTGTAATAACATTAAAATTTTACTTTAACGCAAAACAGTATAAGTGATGTTTTTCAGTATTAGCGGTACATTGTTCGAGCACTAATATACAATTAAAGGGAATATCTTTTTGAGTCTAAAACTAAGAAAGTGCAATTTTGTAAATTTTTTCGGTTATATTAATTTGTTAATACTGTAATAACATGAACATTTTACTTTTACGCAAAACAGTATAAGTGATGTTTTTCAGTATAAGCGGTAGATTGTTCGAGCACAAATATACAATTAAAGGGAAAATCGACTTAGAGTCTAAAACTAAGAAAGTGCAGTTGTGTAAATTTTTTCGGATTTATTAATTTGTTAATACTTTAATAACATGAAAATTTTACTTTAGCGCAAAGCAGTAAAAGTGATGTTTTTCAGTATAGGCCGTAGATTGTTCGAGAACTAATATACAATTAAAGAGAAAATCGACTTTGAGTCTAAAACTAAGAAAGTGCGGTTGTGTAAATTTTTTGGATATATTAATTTGTTAATACTTTAATAACATGAAAATTTTACTTTAGCGCAAAGCAGTAAAAGTTATGTTTTTCAGTATAAGCCGCAGATTGTTCGAGAACTTATACACAATTAAAGAGAAAATCGACTTTGAGTCTAAAACTAAGTAACTGCAATTTTGTAAATTGTTTCGGTTATATTAATTTGTTAATACTGTAATAACATGAAAGTTTTACTTTAACGCAAAGCAGTAAAAGTTTTGTTTTTCAGTATAAGCGGTACCTTGTTCGAACATTAATATAACATGAAAATTTTAGTTAAGCGCAAATCAGTAAAAGTTATGTTATTCAGTATAAGCGGTAGATTGTTCGAGCGCTAATATACAATTTAAGAGAAAATCGACTTTGAGTCTAAACTAAGAAAGTGCAGTTGTGTAAATTTTTTGGTTATATTAATTTGTTAATACTGTAATAACATGAAAATTTTACTTTAGCGCAAATCAGTAAAATTTATTATTTTCAGTATAAGCGGTAGATTGTTCGAGCACTAATATACAATTAAAGAGAAAATCGACTTTGAGTCTAAAACTAAGTAAGTGCAATTTTGTAAATTTTTTCGGTTATTTTAATATTATAATACTGTAATAACATGAAAATTTTACTTTAACACAAATCAGTAAAAGTTATGTTTTTCAGTATAAGCGGTATTTTGTTCGAGCACTAATATACAATTAAAGAGAAAATCGACTTTGAGTCTAAAACTAAGAAAGTGCAATTTTGTAAATTGTTTCGGTTATATTAATTTGTTAATACCGTAATAAAATGAAAATTTTACTTTAGCGCAAAGCAGTAAAAGTTATGTTTTTCAGTATAAGCGGGACATTGCTCGAGCACTAATATACAATTAAAGAGAAAATCGACTTTGAGTCTAAAACTAAGAAAGTGCAATTTTGTAAATTGTTTTGGTTATAGGTATTAGTTTGTTAATGCTGTAATAACATGAAAATTTTACTTTTACGCAAATCAGTAAAAGTTATGTTTTTCTGTATAAGCGGTATCTTGTTCGAACATTAATATAACATGAAAATTTTAGTTAAGCGCAAATCAGTAAAAGTTATGTTATTCAGTATAAGCGGTAGATTGTTCGAGCGGTAATATACAATTAAAGAGAAAATCGACTTTGAGTCTAAACTAAGAAAGTGCAGTTGTGTAAATTTTTTGGTTATATTAATTTGTTAATACTGTAATAACATGAAAATTTTACTTTAGCGCAAATCAGTAAAAGTTATTATTTTCAGTATAAGCGGTAGATTGTTCGAGCACTAATATACAATTAAAGAGAAAATCGACTTTGAGTCTAAAACTAAGAAAGTGCCGTTGTGTAAAATTTTTCGGTAATATTAATTTGTTAATACTGTAATAACATGAAAATTTTACTTAAGCCAAATCAGTAAAAGTTATGTTTTTCAGTATAAGCGGTACATTGTTCGAGCACAACAGTGCGAGTTGCGTCTAAAACTAAGAAAGTGCAATTTTTTAAATTTTTCGGTTATATTAATTTGTTAATACTGTAATAACATTAAAATTTTACTTTAACGCAAAGCAGTATAAGCGATGTTTTTCAGTATTAGCGGTAGATTGCTCGAGCACTAATATACAATTAAAGAGAAAATCGACTTTGAGTCTAAAACTAAGAAAGTGCAGTTGTGTAAATTTTTTCGGTTATATTAATTTGTTAATACTGTAATAACATTAAAATTTTACTTTAACGCAAAACAGTATAAGTGATGTTTTTCAGTATTAGCGGTACATTGTTCGAGCACTAATATACAATTAAAGGGAATATCTTTTTGAGTCTAAAACTAAGAAAGTGCAATTTTGTAAATTGTTTCGGTTATATTAATTTGTTAATACTGTAATAACATGAACATTTTACTTTTACGCAAAACAGTATAAGTGATGTTTTTCAGTATAAGCGGTAGATTGTTCGAGCACAAATATACAATTAAAGGGAAAATCGACTTAGAGTCTAAAACTAAGAAAGTGCAGTTGTGTAAATTTTTTCGGATTTATTAATTTGTTAATACTTTAATAACATGAAAATTTTACTTTAGCGCAAAGCAGTAAAAGTGATGTTTTTCAGTATAGGCCGTAGATTGTTCGAGAACTAATATACAATTAAAGAGAAAATCGACTTTGAGTCTAAAACTAAGAAAGTGCGGTTGTGTAAATTTTTTGGATATATTAATTTGTTAATACTTTAATAACATGAAAATTTTACTTTAGCGCAAAGCAGTAAAAGTTATGTTTTTCAGTATAAGCCGCAGATTGTTCGAGAACTTATACACAATTAAAGAGAAAATCGACTTTGAGTCTAAAACTAAGTAACTGCAATTTTGTAAATTGTTTCGGTTATATTAATTTGTTGATACTGTAATAACATGAAAGTTTTACTTTAACGCAAAGCAGTAAAAGTTATGTTTTTCAGTATAAGCGGTACCTTGTTCGAACATTAATATATATACAATTTAAGAGAAAATCGACTTTGAGTCTAAACTAAGAAAGTGCAGTTGTGTAAATTTTTTGGTTATATTAATTTGTTAATACTGTAATAACATGAAAATTTTACTTTAGCGCAAATCAGTAAAAGTTATTATTTTCAGTATAAGCGGTAGATTGTTCGAGCACTAATATACAATTAAAGAGAAAATCGACTTTGAGTCTAAAACAAAGAAAGTGCCGTTGTGTAAAATTTTTCGGTAATATTAATTTGTTAATACTGTAATAACATGAAAATTTTACTTAAGCCAAATCAGTAAAAGTTATGTTTTTCAGTATAAGCGGTAGATTGTTCGAGCACTAATATACAATTAAAGAGAAAATCGACTTTGAGTCTACAACTAAGAAAGTGCAATTTTGTAAATTTTTTCGGTTATATAAGGTTGTCAAATATCTCCCTTCCGCTTTTTTGCTCTTCTTTCAATGCTTTATAAAAAGTGTTACAGTGATCGGATTTAGTTAAAATATGCGCCGTTTTGTTTGATGATCTGTTTCCATCTAGACGGTAACTTCATAATACCTTCCTCGTAAAAGCCCCCTCCTTATTTGCGAAGAATTCGGACAACCACTTTTCACAAGCCTCTTTTGAGTTCAACTTCACACCACCAAGGGCATTCGCCATCCGGGCTATATGGTGGATGCGATAAAACCTCCCATCCGAGCTGCCGTAGCTTCTGACGAGTCATCAACGAAGTGTGTGGTCTGGCGTTGTCCTGGTGGAACACTACACCCTTCCTGTTGGCCAATTCTGGACGCTTCTGGTCGATCGCCTGCTCCAAGCGATCCAGTTGTTCGCAGTAGATGGTAGAGTTAAGCGTCTGGACATATGGGAGCAACTCATAGTGGATGATTCCCTTCCAATCCCCTTTCGCTTGATATTGTCGTATGTGATCCATTTTTCGTCGCCAGTCACCATCCGCTTCAAGAATGGGACGAGTTCGTTCCGTTTCAGCAGCATATCGCAGGCGTTGATTCGGTCCAGAAGGTGTTTTTGCGTCAAATTATGCGGCACCCAAACATCAAACTTTTTTTTGTATCCAGCCTTCTGCAGATGGTTCAAAATGGTTTCGTGACTAACTCCCATCTCTTGGGCGATGTCACGAGATGCCATATGCCGGTCTAACTCGATGTATTCCATGATTTGATCGGTATTTGTCGTCACAGGTCTTCCGCCGGCTGGCTTAACCATGGTGTCGTTTTCACCGGCTCTGAATCGTCGAAACCATTCCTCCGCGGTTCGAAGTGATAGAGTACCATCCCCCAAAACATCATTAATCACACGGAACATTTCTCTAGCGGATTTGCCTTTAACAAAGAAAACTTTAAAATAGCGCGAATTTCGGCGTTAGTGAACTCCATGTTTACACGTCTATAACTGTTGAACGCCATATCCAAACTAATCATGCATAGCGTTGTTTTGTAGGTTATGTCAAGACCTTTCAAATTATGTATAGTGTTGCCAGATACGAGCTCTGTAGCGCTTTGTACATAGCCGCGAAATTCAAAAGACAAAAAAGCGGAAGGGAGATATTTGACAATTTGACAACCTTATATAAGCCATTGACATCTCTACGTAAAGTGCACAAGTGCATCTACCAAAATCAAACGCTTAATCCTTCTAATTCACCCTGGTTAGGCGCTAAAGTGTAAAATGTAATATTGAAATGTTTTTGATCAATTGCCGTGCTCCTGTTTATGGTAGGCGGGTGTATGATTGTGATTATGAACGATCAGATTGTCCTCTAGGTGATACATTATGTTTTATAGGCCCATATACTTTATTCGCCGAAAACAAAAAACCGGAAGTTGCTATGAATTTTTTGGGTTTTCGATTGCCGCTCCTCTGTTCAACACATATAAGCCATTGACATCTCTACGTAAAGTGCACAAGTGCATCTACCACAATCAAACGCATAATCCTTCTAATTCACCCTGGTTAAACGCTAAAGTTTAAAATGTAAAATTAAAATGTTTTTAGTAAATTGCCGCGCTCCTGTTTATGATAGGCGTTTGTATGATTGTGATTATGAACGATCAGGTTGTCCTCTAGGTGATACATTATGTTTTATAGGCCCATATACTTTATTCGCCGAAAACAAAAAACCGGAAGTTGCTAGGAATTTTGAATTTTTTGGGTTTTCGATTGCCGCTCCTCTGTTCAACACATATAAGCCATTGACATCTCTACGTAAAGTGCACAAGTGCATCTACCAGAATCAAACGCTTAATTCTTCTAATTCACCCTGGTTAGGCGCTAAAGTGTAAAATGTAAAATTGTAATGTTTTTGGTCAATTGCCGCGCTCCTGTTTATGATAGGCGTTTGTATGATTGTGATTATGAACGATCAGGTTGTCCTCTAGGTGATACATTATGTTTTATTGGCCCATATAGTTTATTCGCCGAAAACAAAAAACCAGAACATGGTAGGAATTTTGAATTTTTTGGGTTTTCGATTGCCGCTCCTCTGTTCAACATATATAAGCCATTGACATCTCCACGTAAAGTGCACAAGTGCATCTACCACAAACAAACAGCTTAATCCTTCTTATTCACCCTGGATAGGAGCTAAAGTGTAAAATTGAAATGTTTTTGGTCAATTGCCGCGCTCCTGTTTATGATAGGCGTTTGTATGATTGTGATTATGAACGATCAGGTTGTCCTCTAGGTGATACATTATGTTTTATAGGCACATATACTTTATTCGCCGAAAACAAAAAACCGGAAGTTGCTAGGAATTTTCAATTTTTTGGGTTTTCGATTGCCGCTCCTCTGTTCAACACATATAAGGTTGTCCGCTTTTTTGCTCTTCATTCAATGCTTTATAAAAAGTGTTACAGTGATCGGATTTAGTTAAAATATGCGCCGTGTTGTTCGATGATCTGTTTCCATCTAGACGGCAACGTCATAATACCTTCCTCGTAGAAGCCCCCCTCCTTATATGCGAAGAATTCGGACAGCCACTTTTCACAAGCCTCTTTTGAGTTCAACTTCACACCACCAAGAGCATTCGCCATGCACAGGAACAGGAAGTAATCACTTGGCGCTACGTCCGGGCTATATGGTGGATGCGATAAAACCTCCCATCCGAGCTCCCGTCGCTTCTGACGAGTCATCAACGAAGTGTGTGGTCTGGCGTTGTCCTGGTGGAACACTACACCCTTCCTGGTGGCCAATTATGGACGCTTCTGGTCGATCGCCTGCTTCAAGCGGTCCGGTTGTTCGCAGTAGGTGGTAGAGTTAAGCGTCTGACCATATGGGAGCAGCTCATAGTGGATGATTCCCTTCCAATCCCACCAAACACACAGCAAAACCTTCCTGGCCGTCAATCCCGGCTTGGCCACTGTTTGGGACGATTCACCGGCCTTCGACCGTTTTCGCTTGATATTGTCGTATGTGATCCATTTTTCGTCGCCAGTCACCATCCGCTTCAAGAATGGGACGAGTTCGTTCCGTTTCAGCAGCATATCGCAGGCGTTGATTCGGTCCAGAAGGTGTTTTTGTGTGGTCTGGCGTTGTCCTGGTGGAACACTACACCCTTCCTGTTGGCCAATTCTGGACGCTTCTGGTCGATCGCCTGCTTCAAGCGGTCCAGTTGTTCGCAGTAGATGGTAGAATTAAGCGTCTGGCCATATGGGAGCAGTTCATAGTGGATGATTCCCTTCCAATCCCACCAAACACACAGAAAAACCTTCCTGGCCGTCAATCCCGGCTTGGCCACTGTTTGGGACGATTCACCGGCCTTCGACCACGACCGTTTTCACTTGATATTGTCGTATGTGATCCATTTTTCGTCGCCAGTCACCATCCGCTTCAAGAATGGGACGAGTTCGTTCCGTTTCAGCAGCATATCGCAGGCGTTGATTCGGTCCAGAAGGTGTTTTTGCGTCAAATTATGCGGCACCCAAACATCAAACTTTTTTTTGTATCCAGCCTTCTGCAGATGGTTCAAAATGGTTTCGTGACTAACTCCCATCTCTTGGGCGATGTCACGAGATGCCATATGCCGGTCTAACTCGATGTATTCCATGATTTGATCGGTATTTGTCGTCACAGGTCTTCCGCCGGCTGGCTTAACCATGGTGTCGTTTTCACCGGCTCTGAATCGTCGAAACCATTCCTCCGCGGTTCGAAGTGATAGAGTACCATCCCCCAAAACATCATTAATCACACGGAACATTTCTCTAGCGGATTTGCCTTTAACAAAGAAAACTTTAAAATAGCGCGAATTTCGGCGTTAGTGAACTCCATGTTTACACGTTTATAACTGTTGAACGCCATATCCAAACTAATCATGCATAGCGTTGTTTTGTAGGTTATGTCAAGACCTTTCAAATTATGTATAGTGTTGCCAGATACGAGCTCTGTAGCGCTTTGTACATAGCCGCGAAATTCAAAAGACAAAAAAGCGGAAGGGAGATATTTGACAATTTGACAACCTTATATAAGCCATTGACATCTCTACGTAAAGTGCACGAGTGCATCTACCAAAATCAAACGCTTAATCCTTCTAATTCACCCTGGTTAGGCGCTAAAGTGTAAAATGTAATATTGAAATGTTTTTGATCAATTGCCGCGCTCCTGTTTATGGTAGGCGGGTGTATGATTGTGATTATGAACGATCAGATTGTCCTCTAGGTGATACATTATGTTTTATAGGCCCATATACTTTATTCGCCGAAAACAAAAAACCGGAAGTTGCTATGAATTTTTTGGGTTTTCGATTGCCGCTCCTCTGTTCAACACATATAAGCCATTGACATCTCTACGTAAAGTGCACAAGTGCATCTACCACAATCAAACGCATAATCCTTCTAATTCACCCTGGTTAAGCGCTAAAGTTTAAAATGTAAAATTAAAATGTTTTTAGTAAATTGCCGCGCTCCTGTTTATGATAGGCGTTTGTATGATTGTGATTATGAACGATCAGGTTGTCCTCTAGGTGATACATTGTGTTTTATTGGCCCATATAGTTTATTCGCCGAAAACAAAAAACCGGAACATGGTAGGAAGTTTGAATTTTTTGGGTTTTCAATTACCGCTCCTCTGTTCAACATATATAAGCCATTGCCATCTCCACGTAAAGTGCACAAGTGCATCTACCACAAACAAACAGCTTAATCCTTCTTATTCACCCTGGTTAGGCGCTAAAGTGTAAAATGTAAAATTGAAATGTTTTTGGTCAATTGCCGCGCTCCTGTTTATGATAGGCGTTTGTATGATTGTGATTATGAACGATCAGGTTGTCCTCTAGGTGATACATTGTGTTTTATTGGCCCATATAGTTTATTCGCCAAAAACAAAAAACCGGAAGTTGCTAGGAATTTTGAATTTTTTGGGTTTTCGATTGCCGCTCCTCTGTTCAACACATATAAGCCATTGACATCTCTACGTAAAGTGCACAAGTGCATCTACCACAATCAAACGCATAATCCTTCTAATTCACCCTGGTTAAGCGCTAAAGTTTAAAATGTAAAATTAAAATGTTTTTAGTAAATTGCCGCGCTCCTGTTTATGATAGGCGTTCGTATGATTGTGATTATGAACGATCAGGTTGTCCTCTAGGTGATACATTGTGTTTTATTGGCCCATATAGTTTATTCGCCAAAAACAAAAAACCGGAAGTTGCTAGGAATTTTGAATTTTTTGGGTTTTCGATTGCCGCTCCTCTGTTCAACACATAGAAGCCATTGACATCTCTACGTAAAGTGCACAAGTGCATCTACCACAATCAAACGCTTAATCCTTCTAATTCGCCCTGGTTAGGCGCTAAAGTGTAAAATGTAAAATTGAAATGTTTTTGGTCAATTGCCGCGCTCCTGTTTATGATAGGCGTTTGTATGATTGTGATTATGAACGATCAGGTTGTCCTCTAGGTGATACATTATGTTTTATTGGCCCATATACTTTATTCGCCGAAAACAAAAAACCGGAAGTTGCTATGAATTTTTTGGGTTTGCGATTGCCGCTCCTCTGTTCAACACATATAAGCCATTGACATCTCTACGTAAAGTGCACAAGTGCATCTACCACAATCAAACGCATAATCCTTCTAATTCACCCTGGTTAAGCGCTAAAGTTTAAAATGTAAAATTAAAATGTTTTTAGTAAATTGCCGCGCTCCTGTTTATGATAGGCGTTTGTATGATTGTGATTATGAACGATCAGGTTGTCCTCTAGATGATACATTGTGTTTTATTGGCCCATATAGTTTATTCGCCGAAAACAAAAAACCGGAAGTTGCTAGGAATTTTGAATTTTTTGGGTTTTCGATTGCCGCTCCTCTGTTCAACACATAGAAGCCATTGACATCTCTACGTAAAGTGCACAAGTGCATCTACCACAATCAAACGCTTAATCCTTCTAATTCGCCCTGGTTAGGCGCTAAAGTGTAAAATGTAAAATTGAAATGTTTTTGGTCAATTGCTGCGCTCCTGTTTATGATAGGCGTTTGTATGATTGTGATTATGAACGATCAGGTTGTCCTCTAGGTGATACGTTGTGTTTTATTGGCCCATATAGATTATTCGCCGAAAACAAAAAACCGGAAGTTGCTAGGAATTTTGAATTTTTTGGGTTTTCGATTGCCGCTCCTCTGTTCAACACATAGAAGCCATTGACATCTCTACGTAAAGTGCACAAGTGCATCTACCACAATCAAACGCTTAATCCTTCTAATTCGCCCTGGTTAGGCGCTAAAGTGTAAAATGTAAAATTGAAATGTTTTTGGTCAATTGCCGCGCTCCTGTTTATGGTAGGCGGGTGTATGATTGTGATTATGAACGATCAGATTGTCCTCTAGGTGATACATTATGTTTTATAGGCCCATATACTTTATTCGCCGAAAACAAAAAACCGGAAGTTGCTATGAATTTTTTGGGTTTTCGATTGCCGCTCCTCTGTTCAACACATATAAGCCATTGACATCTCTACGTAAAGTGCACAAGTTCATCTACCACAATCAAACGCATAATCCTTCTAATTCACCCTGGTTAAGCGCTAAAGTTTAAAATGTAAAATTAAAATGTTTTTAGTAAATTGCCGCGCTCCTGTTTATGATAGGCGTTTGTATGATTGTGATTATGAACGATCAGGTTGTCCTCTAGGTGATACATTATGTTTTATTGGCCCTTATACTTTATTCGCCGAAAACAAAAAACCGGAAGTTGCTAGGAATTTTGAATTTTTTGGGTTTTCGATTGCCGCTCCTCTGTTCAACATATATAAGCCATTGACATCTCCACGTAAAGTGCACAAGTGCATCTACCACAAACAAACAGCTTAATCCTTCTTATTCACCCTGGTTAGGCGCTAAAGTGTAAAATGTAAAATTGAAATGTTTTTGGTCAATTGCCGCGCTCCTGTTTATGATAGGCGTTTGTATGATTGTGATTATGAACGATCAGGTTGTCCTCTAGGTGATACATTATGTTTTATTGGCCCTTATACTTTATTCGCCGAAAACAAAAAACCGGATGTTGCTAGGAATTTTGAATTCTTTGGGTTTTCGATTGCCGCTCCTCTGTTCAACACATAGAAGCCATTAACATCTCTACGTAAAGTGCACAAGTGCATCTACCACAATCAAACGCTTAATCCTTCTAATTCGCCCTGGTTAGGCGCTAAAGTGTAAAATGTAAAATTGAAATGTTTTTGGTAAATTGCCGCGCTCCTGCTTATGATAGGCGTTTGTATGATTGTGATTATGAACGATCAGGTTGTCCTCTAGGTGATACATTATGTTTTATTGGCCCATATAGTTTATTCGCCGAAAACAAAAAACCGGAACATGGTAGGAATTTTGAATTTTTTGGGTTTTCGATTCCCGCTCCTCTGTTCAACACATATAAGCCATTGATATCTCTACGTAAAGTGCACAAGTGCATCTACCACAATCAAACGCTTAATCCTTCTAATTCACCCTGGTTAAGCGCTAAAGTGTAAAATGTAAAATTGAAATGTTTTTGGTAAATTGCCGCGCTTCTGTTTATGATAGGCGTTTGTATGATTGTGATTATGAACGATCAGGTTGTCCTCTAGGTGATACATTATGTTTTGTTGGCCCATATAGTTCATTCGCCGAAAACAAAAAACCGGAACATGGTAGGAATTTTGAATTTTTTGGGTTTTCGATTGCCGCTCCTCTGTTTAACACATATAATCCATTGACATCTCTACGTAAAGTGCACAAGTGCATCTACCACAATCAAACGCTTAATCCTTCTAATTCACCCTGGTTAAGCGCTAAAGTGTAAAATGTAAAATTGAAATGTTTTTGGTAAATTGCCGCGCCTCTGTTTATGATAGGCGTTTGTATGATTGTGATTATGAACGATCAGGTTATCCTCTAGGTGATACATTATGTTTTATTGGCCCATATAGTTTATTCGCCGAAAACAAAAAACCGGAAGTTGCTATGAATTTTTTGGGTTTTCGATTGCCGCTCCTCTGTTCAACACATATAAGCCATTGACATCTCTACGTAAAGTGCACAAGTGCATCTACCACAATCAAACGCATAATCCTTCTAATTCACCCTGGTTAAGCGCTAAAGTTTAAAATGTAAAATTAAAATGTTTTTAGTAAATTGCCGCGCTCCTGTTTATGATAGGCGTTTGTATGATCGTGATTATGAACGATCAGGTTGTCCTCTAGGTGATACATTATGTTTTATTGGCCCTTATACTTTATTCGCCGAAAACAAAAAACCGGAAGTTGCTAGGAATTTTGAATTTTTTGGGTTTTCGATTGCCGCTCCTCTGTTCAACATATATAAGCCATTGACATCTCCACGTAAAGTGCACAAGTGCATCTACCACAAACAAACAGCTTAATCCTTCTTATTCACCCTGGTTAGGCGCTAAAGTGTAAAATGTAAAATTGAAATGTTTTTGGTCAATTGCCGCGCTCCTGTTTATGATAGGCGTTTGTATGATTGTGATTATGAACGATCAGGTTGTCCTCTAGGTGATACATTATGTTTTATTGGCCCTTATACTTTATTCGCCGAAAACAAAAAACCGGAAGTTGCTAGGAATTTTGAATTTTTTGGGTTTTCGATTGCCGCTCCTCTGTTCAACACATAGAAGCCATTGACATCTCTACGTAAAGTGCACAAGTGCATCTACCACAATCAAACGCTTAATCCTTCTAATTCGCCCTGGTTAGGCGCTAAAGTGTAAAATGTAAAATTAAAATGTTTTTGGTAAATTGCCGCGCTCCTGCTTATGATAGGCGTTTGTATGATTGTGATTATGAACGATCAGGTTGTCCTCTAGGTGATACATTATGTTTTATTGGCCCATATAGTTTATTCGCCGAAAACAAAAAACCGGAACATGGTAGGAATTTTGAATTTTTTGGGTTTTCGATTCCCGCTCCTCTGTTCAACACATATAAGCCATTGACATCTCTACGTAAATTGCACAAGTGCATCTACCACAATCAAACGCTTAATCCTTCTAATTCACCCTGGTTAAGCGCTAAAGTGTAAAATGTAAAATTGAAATGTTTTTGGTAAATTGCCGCGCTTCTGTTTATGATAGGCGTTTGTATGATTGTGATTATGAACGATCAGGTTGTCCTCTAGGTGATACATTATGTTTTGTTGGCCCATATAGTTCATTCGCCGAAAACAAAAAACCGGAACATGGTAGGAATTTTGAATTTTTTGGGTTTTCGATTGCCGCTCCTCTGTTTAACACATATAAGCCATTGACATCTCTACGTAAAGTGCACAAGTGCATTTACCACAATCAAACGCTTAATCCTTCTAATTCACCCTGGTTAAGCGCTAAAGTGTAAAATGTAAAATTGAAATGTTTTTGGTAAATTGCCGCGCCTCTGTTTATGATAGGCGTTTGTATGATTGTGATTATGAACGATCAGGTTATCCTCTAGGTGATACATTATGTTTTATTGGCCCATATAGTTTATTCGCCGAAAACAAAAAACCGGAAGTTGCTATGAATTTTTTGGGTTTTCGATTGCCGCTCCTCTGTTCAACACATATAAGCCATTGACATCTCTACGTAAAGTGCACAAGTGCATCTACCACAATCAAACGCATAATCCTTCTAATTCACCCTGGTTAAGCGCTAAAGTTTAAAATGTAAAATTAAAATGTTTTTAGTAAATTGCCGCGCTCCTGTTTATGATAGGCGTTTGTATGATTGTGGTTATGAACGATCAGGTTGTCCTCTAGGTGATACATTATGTTTTATTGGCCCTTATACTTTATTCGCCGAAAACAAAAAACCGGAAGTTGCTAGGAATTTTGAATTTTTTGGGTTTTCGATTGCCGCTCCTCTGTTCGACATATATAAGCCATTGACATCTCCACGTAAAGTGCACAAGTGCATCTACCACAAACAAACAGCTTAATCCTTCTTATTCACCCTGGTTAGGCGCTAAAGTGTAAAATGTAAAATTGAAATGTTTTTGGTCAATTGCCGCGCTCCTGTTTATGATAGGCGTTTGTATGATTGTGATTATGAACGATCAGGTTGTCCTCTAGGTGATACATTATGTTTTATTGGCCCTTATACTTTATTCGCCGAAAACAAAAAACCGGAAGTTGCTAGGAATTTTGAATTTTTTGGGTTTTCGATTGCCGCTCCTCTGTTCAACACCTAGAAGCCATTGACATCTCTACGTAAAGTGCACAAGTGCATCTACCACAATCAAACGCTTAATCCTTCTAATTCGCCCTGGTTAGGCGCTAAAGTGTAAAATGTAAAATTGAAATGTTTTTGGTAAATTGCCGCGCTCCTGCTTATGATAGGCGTTTGTATGATTGTGATTATGAACGATCAGGTTGTCCTCTAGGTGATACATTATGTTTTATTGGCCCATATAGTTTATTCGCCGAAAACAAAAAACCGGAACATGGTAGGAATTTTGAATTTTTTGGGTTTTCGATTCCCGCTCCTCTGTTCAACACATATAAGCCATTGACATCTCTACGTAAAGTGCACAAGTGCATCTACCACAATCAAACGCTTAATCCTTCTAATTCACCCTGGTTAAGCGCTAAAGTGTAAAATTGAAATGTTTTTGGTAAATTGCAGCGCTTCTGTTTATGATAGGCGTTTGTATGATTGTGATTATGAACGATCAGGTTGTCCTCTAGGTGATACATAATGTTTTGTTGGCCCATATAGTTCATTCGCCGAAAACAAAAAACCGGAACATGGTAGGAATTTTGAATTTTTTGGGTTTTCGATTGCCGCTCCTCTGTTTAACACATATAAGCCATTGACATCTCTACGTAAAGTGCACAAGTGCATTTACCACAATCAAACGCTTAATCCTTCTAATTCACCCTGGTTAAGCGCTAAAGTGTAAAATGTAAAATTGAAATGTTTTTGGTAAATTGCCGCGCCTCTGTTTATGATAGGCGTTTGTATGATTGTGATTATGAACGATCAGGTTATCCTCTAGGTGATACATTATGTTTTATTGGCCCATATAGTTTATTCGCCGAAAACAAAAAACCGGAACATGGTAGGAATTTTGAATTTTTTGGGTTTTCGATTGCCGCTCCTCTGTTCAACATATATAAGCCATTGACATCTCTACGTAAAGTGCACAAGTGCATCTACCACAATCAAACGCTTTATCCTTCTAATTCACCCTGGTTAAGCGCTAAAGTTTAAAATGTAAAATTAAAATGTTTTTAGTAAATTGCCGCGCTCCTGTTTATGATAGGCGTTTGTATGATTGTGATTATGAACGATCAGGTTGTCCTCTAGGTTATACATTGTGTTTTATTGGCCCATATAGTTTATTCGCCGAAAACAAAAAACCGGAACATGGTAGGAAGTTTGAATTTTTTGGGTTTTCGATTACCGCTCCTCTGTTCAACATATATAAGATATTGACATCTCCACGTAAAGTGCACAAGTGCATCTACCACAAACAAACAGCTTAATCCTTCTTATTCACCCTGGTTAGGCGCTAAAGTGTAAAATGTAAAATTGAAATGTTGTTGGTCGATTGCCGCGCTCCTGTTTATGATAGGCGTTTGTATGATTGTGACTATGAACGATCAGGTTGTCCTCTAGGTGATACATTATGTTTTATTGGCCCATATAGTTTATTCGCCGAAAACAAAAAACCGGAACATGGTAGGAATTTTGAATTTTTTGGGTTTTCGATTGCCGCTCCTCTGTTCAACACATATAAGCCATTGACATCTCTACGTAAAGTGCACAAGTGCATCTACCACAATCAAACGCTTAATCCTTCTAATTCACCCTGGTTAAGCGCTAAAGTGTAAAATGTAAAATTGAAATGTTTTTGGTAAATTGCCGCGCTCCTGTTTATGATAGGCGTTTGTATGATTGTGATTATGAACGATCAGGTTGTCCTCTAGGTGATACATTATGTTTTATAGGCCCATATACTTTATTCGCCGAAAACAAAAAACCGGAAGTTGCTAGGAATTTTGAATGTTTTGGGTTTTCGATTGCCGCTCCTCTGTTCAACACATATAAGCCATTGACATCTCTACGTAAAGTGCACAAGTGCATCTACCACAAACAAACAGCTTAATCCTTTTAATTCACCTTGGTTAGGCGCTAAAGTGTAAAATGAAAAATTGAAATGTTTTTGGTTTGGAGGGGGGCTTCTACGAGGAAGGTATTATGAAGTTGCCGTCTAGATGGAAACAGATCATCGAACAAAACGGCGCATATTTTAACTAAATCCGATCACTGTAACACTTTTTATAAAGCATTGAATGAAGAGCAAAAAAGCGGACAACCTTATATGTGTTGAACAGAGGAGCGGCAATCGAAAACCCAAAAAATTCAAAATTCCTACCATGTTCCGGTTTTTTGTTTTCGGCGAATAAAGTATATAGGCCTATAAAACATAATGTATCACCTAGAGGACAACCTGATCGTTGATAATCACAATCATTCACCCGCCTATCATAAATAGGAGCGCGGCAATTGACCAAAAACATTTCAATTTTACATTTTACACTTTAGCGCCTAACCAGGGTGAATAAGAAGGATTAAGCGTTTGATTGTGGTAGATGCACTTGTGCACTTTACGTAGAGATGTTTATGGCTTATATGTGTTGAACAGAGAAGCGGCAATCGAAAACCCAAAAAATTCAAAATTCCTAGCAACTTCCGGTTTTTTGTTTTCGGCGAATAAAGAATATGGGCCTATAAAACATAATGTATCACCTAGAGGACAATCTGATCGTTCATAATCACAACCATACAAACGCCTATCATAAACAGGAGCGCGGCAATTTACCAAAAACATTTCAATTTTACATTTTACAATTTAGCGCCTAACCAGGGTGAATTAGAAGGATTAAGCGTTTGATTGTGGTAGATGCACTTGTGCACTTTACGTAGAGATGTCTATGGCTTATATGGGTTAAACAGAGGAGCGGCAATCGAAAACCCAAAAAATTCAAAATTCCTACCATGTTCCGGTTTTTTGTTTTCGGCGAATAAAGTATAAGGGCCAATAAAACATAATGTATCACCTAGAGGACAACCTGATCGTTCATAATCACAATCATACAAACGCCTATCATAAACAGGAGCGCGGCAATTTACTAAAAACATTTTAATTTTACATTTTAAACTTTAGCGCTTAACCAGGGTGAATTAGAAGGATTATGCGTTTGATTGTGGTAGATGCACTTGTGCACTTTACGTGGAGATGTCAATGGCTTATATGTGTTGAACAGAGGAGCGGCAATCGAAAACCCAAAAAATTCAAAATTCCTAGCAACTTCCGGTTTTTTGTTTTCGGCGAATAAAGTATATAGGTCTATAAAACATAATGTATCACCTAGAGGACAACCTGATCGTTCAAAATCACAACCACACACCCGCCTATCATAAACAGGAGCGCGGCAATTGACCAAAAACATTTCAATTTTACATTTTACACTTTAGCGCCTACCCAGGGGGATTTAGAAGGATTAAGCGTTTGATTGTGGTAGATGCACTTGTGCACTTTACGTAGAGATGTCAATGGCTTATATATGTTGAACAGAGGAGCGGCAATCGAAAACCCAAAAAATTCAAAATTCCTACCATGTTCCGGTTTTTTGTTTTCGGCGAATAAAATATATGGGCCTATAAAACATAATGTATCACCTAGGGGACAACCTGATCGTTCATAATCACAACCATACTCCCGCCTACCATAAACAGGAGCGCGGCAATTGACCAAAAACATTTCAATTTTACATTTTACACTTTAGCGCCTACCCAGGGTGAATTAGAAGGATTAAGCGTTTGATTGTGGTAGATGCACTTGTGCACTTCACGTAGAGATGTCAATGGCTTATATATGTTTAACAGAGGAGCGGCAATCGAAAACCCAAAAAATTCAAAATTCCTACCATGTTCCGGTTTTTTGTTTTCGGCGAATAAACTATATGGGGCAATAAAACATAATGTATCACCTCGAGGACAACCTGATCGTTCATAATCACAACCATACACCCGCCTACCATAAACAGGAGCGCGGCAATTGACCAAAAACATTTCAATTTTATATTTTACACTTTAGCGCCTAACCAGGGTGAATTAGAAGGATTAAGCTGTTTGTTTGTGGTAGATGCACGTGTGCACTTTACGTAGAGATGTCAATGGCTTATATATGTTGAACAGAGGAGCGACAATCGAAAACCCAAAAAATTCAAAATTCCTACCATGTTCCGGTTTTTTGTTTTCGGCGAATAAAGTATATGGGCCTATAAAACATAATGTATCACCTAGAGGACAACCTGATCGTTCATAATCACAATCATTCACCCGCCTATCATAAATAGGAGCGCGGCAATTGACCAAAAACATTTCAATTTTACATTTTACACTTTTGCGCCTAACCAGGGTGAATTAGAAGGATTAAGCGTTTGATTGTGGTAGATGCACTTGTGCACTTTACGTAGAGATGTCAATGGCTTATATGTGTTGAACAGAGGAGCGGCAATCGAAAACCCAAAAAATTCAAAATTCCTAGCAACTTCCGGTTTTTTGTTTTCGGCGAATAAAGTATATGGGCCTATAAAACATAATTTATCACCTAGAGGATATTCTGATCGTTCATAATCACAACCATACACCCGCCTACCATAAACAGGAGCGCGGCAATTGACCAAAAACATTTCAATTTTACATTTTACACTTTAGCGCCTAACCAGGGTGAATTAGAAGGATTAAGCGTTTGTTTGTGGTAGATGCACTTCTGCACTTTACGTAGAGATGTCAATGGCTTATATATGTTAAACAGAGGAGCGGCAATCGAAAGCCCAAAAAATTCAAAATTCCTAGCTACTTCCGGTTTTTTGTTTTCGGCGAATAAACTATATGGGCCAATAAAACATGATGTATCACCTAGAGGACAACCTGATCGTTCATAATCGCAACCATACACCCGCCTACCATAAACAGGAGCGCGGCAATTGACCAAAAACATGTCAATTTTACATTTTACACTTTAGCGCCTAACCAGGGTGAATTAGAAGGATTAAGCGTTTCATTGTGGTAGATGCACTTGTGCACTTTACGTAGAGATGTCAATGGCTTATATGTGTTGAACAGAGGAGCGGCAATCGAAAGCCCAAAAAATTCAAAATTCCTAGCTACTTCCGGTTTTTTGTTTTCGGCGAATAAACTATATGGGCCAATAAAACATGATGTATCACCTAGAGGACAACCTGATCGTTCATAATCGCAACCATACACCCGCCTACCATAAACAGGAGCGCGGCAATTGACCAAAAACATTTCAATTTTACATTTTACACTTTAGCGCCTACCCAGGGTGAATTAGAAGGATTAAGCGTTTGTTTGTGGTAGATGCACTTCTGCACTTTACGTAGAGATGTCAATGGCTTATATGTGTTGAACAGAGGAGCGGCAATCGAAAACCCAAAAAATTCAAAATTCCTAGCAACTTCCGGTTTTTTGTTTTCGGCGAATAAAGTATATGGGCCTATAAAACATAATGTATCACCTAGAGGACAACCTGATCGTTCATAATCACAATCATACACCCGCCTATCATAAATAGGAGCGCGGCAAGTGACCAAAAACATTTCCATTTTACATTTTACACTTTAGCGCCTAACCAGGGTGAATTAGAAGGATTAAGCGTTTGATTGTGGTAGATGCACTTGTGCACTTTACGTAGAGATGTCAATGGCTTATATGTGTTGAACAGAGGAGCGGCAATCGAAAACCAAAAATATTCAAAATTCCTAGCAACTTCCGGTTTTTTGTTTTCGGCGAATAAAGTATATGGGCCTATAAAACATAATGTATCACCTAGAGGACAACCTGATCGTTCATAATCACAATCATACACCCGCCTATAATAAATAGGAGCGCGGCAATTGACCAAAAACATTTCAATTTTACATTTTACACTTTAGCGCCTAACCAGGGTGAATTAGAAGGATTAAGCGTTTGATTGTGGGAGATGCACTTGTGCACTTTACGTAGATATGTCAATGGCTTATATGTGTTGAACAGAGGAGCGACAATCGAAAACCCAAAAAATTCAAAATTCCTACCATGTTCCGGTTTTTTGTTTTCGGCGAATAAACTATATGGGCCAGTAAAACATGATTTATCACGTAGAGGACAACCTGATCGTTCATAATCAGAATCATATAGTATACAATCAACAAGCAAGCAAGCAAGCAAGTCGGCCACATGTTCGCTCATGAGACGAGATCTTTTGCTAAATACCATTGAATTATGGTCAAACGTGCTGTGAAATCATAAGAAGGTGCTGAATAAACTTGAAAGTGACATTGTACAATTGAATTGAAGTGGAAATCTGCAATAATTTGCACGTAAACTCAATTAAAAGAAATTTTCAAATAGGCAAAAAGACTACGTTCTTTTCGTCTATCTTTATAACATTATTCTTCGTTGTCGAATTGTCAAATTTCCTCGTACTTTGCATCGGTTCGAAACTATGTCTCGTATGTGAATTCAGGTTTTGCGCGAGTAGAATCGTATGTATAGAAATTTGTACACAAAGCAAAGACCGCGTTAAAGAGGTGTTAAGAAGGAGTTTGAACGGTGTGAAACTCAGCGAATCGACGTTGTGAGAATTTGTTAACAGTGCATTATACATCAGATTTACCAACATTATGGCGGGCGACACTGACATCGCGGATGAGAGCGGTAAAGTTTTTAAATGTCACTCAAATTTGAGAGTACCTAAAATAGTAATCTGTCTAGTATGCGAAAATGTATATCATGTTAATGACTTTATTCGGTTGTCCAAGGGAAAAGGCAAATTTATAAGTGAAATGTTCGTAGTATGTCCAGAGCACCATGGTAACATAACCTCAGACACAGATAATGTAAACATTGAATTGAGCGAGGAGGCGAGAGTGTTAATTACAGGAATAAAGTTATACGAAAAAGAAAAATGTAAGGAAGATATTAACAAAAGCATTACCTCAAGTCTTACCAAGGATACATTATTGTTGGACAACACAGTAATCGAAGATGAGCTAGCTCTACTAAGAGTAGAAAATGAGCTATTAAAGCAGCTCAATCAAGAAATACAAGATAAAAATGCGCTTCTACAGGAATTACTTGCATGCAAAAATAATAATATAATGCACCAAGATGTAACCAGTTATGCTGATAAAGTTAAAACAGATAAGAGCAGCACTAGAGAGGTTATTCCTGATATCATTGTAAAAGCCAAAAATAATAATAATACTAAAACTATGGAACATGTAAGAAATAAGATTCTAGTTGATATTGCAGTTCCAATTAAAAAAATTTTTGCTAACAAGAATGGAGAAGTAACGATTAAATGCCAAAATAAAATAGATGTAACAAGAACTACTACTCTATTAAGTGAAAAAATGGATAAGGACTATAATATAAATGCAAAAACAGTCAATCTACCTAGAGTGAAAATACATGATGTACAAAATGACATGAGTATACAAGAAATAGAAGAGGACATAAAAAACAGAAATTCATTTATGCTTAGTGATAGTTTCTCCTTAATATCTGACTACAGAAACGCTAGAAAACAGAGAAATATAATAATGGAAGTCTCCCCTGGGATTTATGAAAACATTGTCAAAAATAATTACAAATTATTTGTCGGTTTCCAATGTTGTAAGGTGTATGACATTGTTAACATAAGCCTATGTTTCAAATGTGGACAGATCAACCACAACAGCAAAAAATGCAAAAATGAACCTAAGTGTCTAAAATGTGCTGGTGACCACCTAACAAGTGCCTGTAATTCAAATACACTGAAATGTCTAAATTGTGACTTCTATAATAAGAAGTATAAGCAAAACAAATGCACAAATCATCACCCAAATGATACATCAGGCTGTGAGTATATCAAGCATAAAATTCAAAAACTCATGAAAGAAACAGATTACCCTACTTTACCAAAAATACCTAAATATCTAGGTAAAATACCGGGTCAAGTACTTATTTTATCCTCAAGCGCAATCAGGAAATAATTTTTATTGAGCGACTTAAATGGAAGAATTTAGTGAATATAAAGGAGCAAATAATATAGAAAGACAAGTGAATAGTGTGCAAGAGTTGAATAAAATATTGTTGCCAAGTGATATGCATATAATACACCTAAATGTCAGAGGGTTAAAATCTAACCATAGTAATGTTGAAGTGTTGATTAAAAATATGGATATTAAACCAGATGTAATTGTATGCTCTGAAACATGGAATCTAGAGTTCCATCATTTATATAACATAGACATGTATAAAACATACTATAATAAAGGAAGTATCAACAAAGCCGATGGAGTGGTTATCTACGTAAAATCGTCTCTGATGCAAGAAACTAAGACAGAGGAGATAGGATCCTGTAAAATACTAACAACTACTATTAAAACTGTAAACGATTCATATATTAAAATATCAGGATTATACAGAAGTCATGATATAACAAAAGAAAATTTTATTAAAGATTTCTACAATTATTTAGTCCGTAGTAAAAAAATAAAAAACCACTGTATAGTTGGAGATTTTAATATTGATATACTGAAATCTGATAATAATTCTACTACATTTTTAACAAATCTATTAGAAGCAGGTTATATTCCTTACTTTAGTGGAATTACCAGACCTAGTTCTAAAAACATGGAAGGCTCCTGTATAGACAATATATTTGTTAAATCGTCAATAATGAATATAAAATCTTATACATATACGAATATCTTTACAGACCATTATCCAATCCTGATATCAATAGATTGGAAAAGCGAAAAAAGAAAAACTAATTACAAGAAGACTATAGATTATAAAAAACTAAATACACTAAGTCATAGTACTGATTTGACAAATATATTAGAAATACAGGATCCAAATCAAGCCTTGGAAACATTGATACATGAAATAAAGAATTTAACAAATAAAGCTATAGTAAAAAATAGCGGCAAAAACAAAAAGAAAGACGATATTCCAAGAAAAAACTGGATAACGAAGGGTATAATTATATCTTGTAATAAAAAAGAAACTTTATATAATATATGGAAGTTAGATAAGAATAACGTAAATACTAAAAAAGAATATAATCAATATTGTAAAATGCTAAACAACGTCATTAAATGTGCTAAAATAAAATATGAAAAAAATTTAATAAGCTCAAATATGCATAATAGTAAAAAACTGTGGCAATACTTAAATATAAAGTTAGGTAGAAATGAAAAAACTGAGACTAAAATTGAATGTCTAAATGTAAACGATAAAATAGTAACGACTACGGAAGATATTGCAAATACATTGAATGAATTTTTTAGTGAAGTAGGCATCAAATTAGCTAATAATATAGGGTTAGATAAAAATATAATAAACAATGCGTCAAATAGCATTCCACATAATAGTAAATCGATTTTTATACAACCGATAACTGTGAATGAAATCTTAAAAGCTATAAATAAAATGAAAGACAAAGCGGGTGGAAGAGATGAGATTAGTACTAAGATAATAAAAAACTTAGATCTCTGGGTTAGTCAGCCTCTCGAATACATTTTTAATCTATGTATTTCTAAAGGAATTTGGCCAAAAGCCCTGAAATCAGCGCTGATAGTACCGATTTTCAAAGCAGGTAAAAAGGATAATCCTAGTAACTATAGACCGATCTCTTTGATATCTAATATAGCTAAACTGTTCGAAAAGCTGATGCATAAAAGAATATACGATTTCATGGAGAAGTGCAATATTTTCTCAGATAAGCAATACGGTTTCCTAAAGAACAAAAGTACAGCAGATGCTCACTCTTATATTACTAACTACATATATGAAAATTTTAATAAAAATAATAAAACTGCAATAGCTTTCCTAGACCTAGCCAAAGCGTTCGACACAGTGAACCACAAGATACTACTAGGTAAATTAGAAAAGTATGGTATAAGAGGGATAGCACTTGACTTAATAAAAGATTATCTGAGTGAAAGAACTCAAGTAACTAGATATAGAGATAGTGTAAGTAGTGATAAATATTTAAAAATAGGTGTGCCTCAAGGTACAATCTTAGGTCCACTATTTTTTGTATTGTATATTAATGATATATTTAAATATGTAGAAAAAGGGTCAATCATTTCATATGCGGACGACACTGCTATATTATGTACTGATAAAAACTGGGATGATGTTAAAACAAAGATGAATATTAGATTATCAAATATTTGTAAATGGCTAAGAAATAATCAACTATCTCTGAACGTTGATAAAACAGTATATATAACTTTCTGTGGTAACAAACGTAATATCCCAGATAAATTAATATTAAATATAAACAACAAAGAAATAAAAAGAGTGAACAGTTATAAGTATCTAGGAATAAACATCGATTACCTAATGAAATGGGATACGCATGTAAAAGAAGTAATTAAAAAAGTCAGATATTTCGAATTTATAATTCATAAATTAAAACAAATCATGGAAAGTAAGACCTTAAAAATGTTATACCATGCATTATTTGAAAGCATAATAAACTATGGCATCATAGCGTGGGGGGGTGCTTACAGAAATGTAATTCAGCCACTCTTGACCATGCAACAAAGAATACTAAAAAAACTTGACTTAGGACAAAATTCACCTTTAAACATTAAACAAACCTTTGTAATAAATAGTTTATTGTACTTCTATAATGCATGTAAAATATTGTATATCAACTATGAGGGAAGATCAAGGCATAAAAATATAAAACTGTGTAAAGTCAACAAAACAATATATAGTAAAAATTCGTATTATGTAGCTTTGAAATATTACAATCTAATGCCGACTGAATATAAGAACCTCAATGTTCTAAATAAGCCGAATAAATTTAAATTGAAACAGTGGTTATTGGATACACAGAGTCATTTAAAATAAAGTTTTAATTATAAGAAACTAAAAATGAAAAACTATTTAAAACACTCAAAAGGGAGTGACATTATACATTTATACATTCATATATTCATATACTTATAGTAATATTATACAGGTACGATAGGCCTAGGCTTATCTTTTCCCTACCCTATCAACAGGCAATTGTTTTTTGTCTCTATAGGGTTTAATATGTAGTTCAACTGTATATTTAATTGGGAAATAAATAAATAAATAAATAAATAAAAAATACAAACGCCTATCATAAACGGGAGCGCGGCAATTGACCAAAAACATTTCAATTTTACATTTTACACTTTAGCGCCTACCCAGGGTGAATTAGAAGGATTAAGCGTTTGTTTGTGGTAGATGCACTTCTGCACTTTACGTAGAGATGTCAATGGCTTATATGTGTTGAACAGAGGAGCGACAATCGAAAACCCAAAAAATTCAAAATTCCTAGCAACTTCCGGTTTTTTGTTTTCGGCGAATAAAGAATATGGGCCTATAAAACATAATGTATCACCTAGAGGACAATCTGATCGTTCATAATCACAACCATACACCCGCCTACCATAAACAGGAGCGCGGCAATTGACCAAAAACATTTCAATTTTACATTTTACACTTTAGCGCCTACCCAGGGTGAATTAGAAGGATTAAGCGTTTGTTTGTGGTAGATGCACTTCTGCACTTTACGTAGAGATGTCAATGGCTTATATATGTTAAACAGAGGAGCGGCAATCGAAAACCCAAAAAATTCAAAATTCCTACCATGTTCCGATTTTTTGTTTTCGGCGAATAAAGTATATGGGCCTATAAAACATAATGTATCACCTAGAGGACAACCTGATCGTTCATAATCACAACCATACACCCGCCTACCATAAACAGGAGCGCGGCAATTGACCAAAAACATTTCAATTTTATATTTTACACTTTAGCGCCTACCCAGGGTGAATTAGAAGGATTAAGCGTTTGTTTGTGGTAGATGCACTTCTGCACTTTACGTAGAGATGTCAATGGCTTATATGTGTTGAACAGAGGAGCGACAATCGAAAACCCAAAAAATTCAAAATTCCTAGCAACTTCCGGTTTTTTGTTTTCGGCGAATAAAGAATATGGGCCTATAAAACATAATGTATCACCTAGAGGACAATCTGATCGTTCATAATCACAACCATACACCCGCCTACCATAAACAGGAGCGCGGCAATTGACCAAAAACATTTCAATTTTACATTTTACACTTTAGCGCCTAACCAGGGTGAATTAGAAGGATTAAGCGTTTGTTTGTGGTAGATGCACTTCTGCACTTTACGTAGAGATGTCAATGGCTTATATATGTTAAACAGAGGAGCGGCAATCGAAAACCCAAAAAATTCAAAATTCCTACCATGTTTCGGTTTTTTGTTTTCGGCGAATAAACTATATGGGGCAATAAAACATAAGGTATCACCTAGAGGACAACCTGATCGTTCATAATCACAACCATACACCCGCCTACCATAAACAGGAGCGCGGCAATTGACCAAAAACATTTCAATTTTATATTTTACACTTTAGCGCCTACCCAGGGTGAATTAGAAGGATTAAGCTGTTTGTTTGTGGTAGATGCACGTGTGCACTTTACGTAGAGATGTCAATGGCTTATATATGTTGAACAGAGGAGCGGCAATCGAAAACCCAAAAAATTCAAAATTCCTACCATGTTCCGGTTTTTTGTTTTTGGCGAATAAACTATATGGGCCTATAAAACATAATGTATCACCTAGAGGACAACCTGATCGTTCATAATCACAATCATTCACCCGCCTATCATAAATAGGAGCGCGGCAATTGACCAAAAACATTTCAATTTTATATTTTACACTTTAGCGCCTAACCAGGGTGAATTAGAAGGATTAAGCGTTTGATTGTGGTAGATGCACTTGAGCACTTTACGTAGAGATGTCAATTGCTTATATGTGTTGAACAGAGGAGCGGCAATCGAAAACCCAAAAAAAATATATAATTCCTAGCTACTTCCGGTTTTTTGTTTTCGGCGAATAAAGTATATGGGCCTATAAAACATAATGTATCACCTAGAGGACAACCTGATCGTTCATAATCACAATCATACACCCGCCCATAATAAATAGGAGCGCGGCAATTGACCAAAAACATTTCAATTTTACATTTTACACTTTAGCGCCTAACCAGGGTGAATTAGAAGGATTAAGCGTTTGATTGTGGGAGATGCACTTGTGCACTTTACGTAGAGATGTCAATGGCTTATATGTGTTGAACAGAGGAGCGACAATCGAAAACCCAAAAAATTCAAAATTCCTAGCAACTTCCGGTTTTTTGTTTTCGGCGAATAAAGAATATGGGCCTATAAAACATAATGTATCACCTAGTGGACAATCTGATCGTTCATAATCACAACCATACACCCGCCTACCATAAACAGGAGCGCGGCAATTGACCAAAAACATTTCAGTTTTACATTTTACACTTTAGCGCCTAACCAGGGTGAATTAGAAGGATTAAGCGTTTGATTATGGTAGATGCACTTGTGCACTTTACGTAGAGATGTCAATGGCTTATATATGTTAAACAGAGGAGCGGCAATCGAAAACCCAAAAAATTCAAAATTCCTACCATGTTCCGGTTTTTTGTTTTCGGCGAATAAACTATATGGGCCAGTAAAACATGATTTATCACCTAGAGGACAACCTGATCGTTCATAATCAGAATCATACAAACGCCTATCATAAACAGGAACGCAATTGACCAAAAACATTTCAATTTTACATTTTACACTTTAGCGCCTACCCAGGGTGAATTAGAAGGATTAAGCGTTTGTTTGTGGTAGATGCACTTCTGCACTTTACGTAGAGATGTCAATGGCTTATATGTGTTGAACAGAGGAGCGACAATCGAAAACCCAAAAAATTCAAAATTCCTAGCAACTTCCGGTTTTTTGTTTTCGGCGAATAAAGAATATGGGCCTATAAAACATAATGTATCACCTAGAGGACAATCTGATCGTTCATAATCACAACCATACACCCGCCTACCATAAACAGGAGCGCGGCAATTGACCAAAAACATTTCAGTTTTACATTTTACACTTTAGCGCCTAACCAGGGTGAATTAGAAGGATTAAGCGTTTGATTATGGTAGATGCACTTGTGCACTTTACGTAGAGATGTCAATGGCTTATATATGTTAAACAGAGGAGCGGCAATCGAAAACCCAAAAAATTCAAAATTCCTACCATGTTCCGATTTTTTGTTTTCGGCGAATAAAGTATATGGGCCTATAAAACATAATGTATCACCTAGAGGACAACCTGATCGTTCATAATCACAACCATACTCCCGCCTACCATAAACAGGAGCGCGACAATTGACCAAAAACATTTCAATTTTACATTTTACACTTTAGCGCCTACCCAGGGTGAATTAGAAGGATTAAGCGTTTGATTGTGGTAGATGCACTTGTGCACTTTACGTAGAGATGTCAATGGCTTATATATGTTTAACAGAGGAGCGGCAATCGAAAACCCAAAAAATTCAAAATTCCTACCATGTTTCGGTTTTTTGTTTTCGGCGAATAAACTATATGGGGCAATAAAACATAAGGTATCACCTAGAGGACAACCTGATCGTTCATAATCACAACCATACACCCGCCTACCATAAACAGGAGCGCGGCAATTGACCAAAAACATTTCAATTTTATATTTTACACTTTAGCGCCTAACCAGGGTGAATTAGAAGGATTAAGCTGTTTGTTTGTGGTAGATGCACGTGTGCACTTTACGTAGAGATGTCAATGGCTTATATATGTTGAACAGAGGAGCGGCAATCGAAAACCCAAAAAATTCAAAATTCCTAGCAACTTCCGGTTTTTTGTTTTCGGCGAATAAAGAATATGGGCCTATAAAACATAATGTATCACCTAGAGGACAATCTGATCGTTCATAATCACAACCATACACCCGCCTACCATAAACAGGAGCGCGGCAATTGACCAAAAACATTTCAATTTTACATTTTACACTTTAGCGCCTAACCAGGGTGAATTAGAAGGATTAAGCGTTTGTTTGTGGTAGATGCACTTCTGCACTTTACGTAGAGATGTCAATGGCTTATATATGTTAAACAGAGGAGCGGCAATCGAAAACCCAAAAAATTCAAAATTCCTACCATGTTTCGGTTTTTTGTTTTCGGCGAATAAACTATATGGGCCAGTAAAACATGATTTATTACCTAGAGGACAACCTGATCGTTCATAATCAGAATCATACAAACGCCTATCATAAACAGGAACGCAATTGACCAAAAACATTTCAATTTTACATTTTACACTTTAGCGCCTACCCAGGGTGAATTAGAAGGATTAAGCGTTTGTTTGTGGTAGATGCACTTCTGCACTTTACGTAGAGATGTCAATGGCTTATATGTGTTGAACAGAGGAGCGACAATCGAAAACCCAAAAAATTCAAAATTCCTAGCAACTTCCGGTTTTTTGTTTTCGGCGAATAAAGAATATGGGCCTATAAAACATAATGTATCACCTAGAGGACAATCTGATCGTTCATAATCACAACCATACACCCGCCTATCATAAATAGGAGCGCGGCAAGTGACCAAAAACATTTCCATTTTACATTTTACACTTTAGCGCCTAACCAGGGTGAATTAGAAGGATTAAGCGTTTGATTGTGGTAGATGCACTTGTGCACTTTACGTAGAGATGTCAATGGCTTATATGTGTTGAACAGAGGAGCGGCAATCGAAAACCAAAAAATTCAAAATTCCTAGCAACTTCCGGTTTTTTGTTTTCGGCGAATAAAGTATATGGACCTATAAAACATAATGTATCACCTAGAGGACAACCTGATCGTTCATAATCACAATCATACACCCGCCTATAATAAATAGGAGCGCGGCAATTGACCAAAAACATTTCAATTTTACATTTTACACTTTAGCGCCTAACCAGGGTGAATTAGAAGGATTAAGCGTTTGATTGTGGGAGATGCACTTGTGCACTTTACGTAGATATGTCAATGGCTTATATGTGTTGAACAGAGGAGCGACAATCGAAAACCCAAAAAATTCAAAATTCCTACCATGTTCCGGTTTTTTGTTTTCGGCGAATAAACTATATGGGCCAGTAAAACATGATTTATCACGTAGAGGACAACCTGATCGTTCATAATCAGAATCATACAAACGCCTATCATAAACGGGAGCGCGGCAATTGACCAAAAACATTTCAATTTTACACTTTAGCGCCTACCCAGGGTGAATTAGAAGGATTAAGCGTTTGTTTGTGGTAGATGCACTTGTGCACTTTACGTAGAGATGTCAATGGCTTATATGTGTTGAACAGAGGAGCGACAATCGAAAACCCAAAAAATTCAAAATTCCTATCAACTTCCGGTTTTTTGTTTTCGGCGAATAAAGAATATGGGCCTATAAAACATAATGTATCACCTAGAGGACAATCTGATCGTTCATAATCACAACCATACACCCGCCTACCATAAACAGGAGCGCGGCAATTGACCAAAAACATTTCAATTTTACATTTTACACTTTAGCGCCTACCCAGGGTGAATTAGAAGGATTAAGCGTTTGTTTGTGGTAGATGCACTTCTGCACTTTACGTAGAGATGTCAATGGCTTATATATGTTAAACAGAGGAGCGGCAATCGAAAACCCAAAAAATTCAAAATTCCTACCATGTTCCGATTTTTTGTTTTCGGCGAATAAAGTATATGGGCCTATAAAACATAATGTATCACCTAGAGGACAACCTGATCGTTCATAATCACAACCATACTCCCGCCTACCATAAACAGGAGCGCGACAATTGACCAAAAACATTTCAATTTTACATTTTACACTTTAGCGCCTACCCAGGGTGAATTAGAAGGATTAAGCGTTTGATTGTGGTAGATGCACTTGTGCACTTTACGTAGAGATGTCAATGGCTTATATATGTTTAACAGAGGAGCGGCAATCGAAAACCCAAAAAATTCAAAATTCCTACCATGTTTCGGTTTTTTGTTTTCGGCGAATAAACTATATGGGGCAATAAAACATAAGGTATCACCTAGAGGACAACCTGATCGTTCATAATCACAAGCATACACCCGCCTACCATAAACAGGAGCGCGGCAATTGACCAAAAACATTTCAATTTTATATTTTACACTTTAGCGCCTAACCAGGGTGAATTAGAAGGATTAAGCTGTTTGTTTGTGGTAGATGCACGTGTGCACTTTACGTAGAGATGTCAATGGCTTATATATGTTGAACAGAGGAGCGGCAATCGAAAACCCAAAAAATTCAAAATTCCTACCATGTTCCGGTTTTTTGTTTTCGGCGAATAAACTATATGGGCCTATAAAACATAATGTATCACCTAGAGGACAACCTGATCGTTCATAATCACAATCATTCACCCGCCTATCATAAATAGGAGCGCGGCAATTGACCAAAAACATTTCAATTTTATATTTTACACTTTAGCGCCTAACCAGGGTGAATTAGAAGGATTAAGCGTTTGATTGTGGTAGATGCACTTGAGCACTTTACGTAGAGATGTCAATGGCTTATATGTGTTGAACAGAGGAGCGGCAATCGAAAACCCAAAAAATTCATAATTCCTAGCTACTTCCGGTTTTTTGTTTTCGGCGAATAAAGTATATGGGCCTATAAAACATAATGTATCACCTAGAGGACAACCTAATCGTTCATAATCACAACCATACTCCCGCCTACCATAAACAGGAGCGCGACAATTGACCAAAAACATTTCAATTTTACATTTTACACTTTAGCGCCTACCCAGGGTGAATTAGAAGGATTAAGCGTTTGATTGTGGTAGATGCACTTGTGCACTTTACGTAGAGATGTCAATGGCTTATATATGTTAAACAGAGGAGCGGCAATCGAAAACCCAAAAAATTCAAAATTCCTACCATGTTCCGATTTTTTGTTTTCGGCGAATAAAGTATATGGGCCTATAAAACATAATGTATCACCTAGAGGACAACCTGATCGTTCATAATCACAACCATACTCCCGCCTACCATAAACAGGAGCGCGACAATTGACCAAAAACATTTCAATTTTACATTTTACACTTTAGCGCCTACCCAGGGTGAATTAGAAGGATTAAGCGTTTGATTGTGGTAGATGCACTTGTGCACTTTACGTAGAGATGTCAATGGCTTATATATGTTTAACAGAGGAGCGGCAATCGAAAACCCAAAAAATTCAAAATTCCTACCATGTTTCGGTTTTTTGTTTTCGGCGAATAAACTATATGGGGCAATAAAACATAAGGTATCACCTAGAGGACAACCTGATCGTTCATAATCACAACCATACACCCGCCTATCATAAACAGGAGCGCGGCAATTGACCAAAAACATTTCAATTTTATATTTTACACTTTAGCGCCTAACCAGGGTGAATTAGAAGGATTAAGCTGTTTGTTTGTGGTAGATGCACGTGTGCACTTTACGTAGAGATGTCAATGGCTTATATATGTTGAACAGAGGAGCGGCAATCGAAAACCCAAAAAATTCAAAATTCCTAGCAACTTCCGGTTTTTTGTTTTCGGCGAATAAAGAATATGGGCCTATAAAACATAATGTATCACCTAGAGGACAATCTGATCGTTCATAATCACAACCATACACCCGCCTACCATAAACAGGAGCGCGGCAATTGACCAAAAACATTTCAATTTTACATTTTACACTTTAGCGCCTAACCAGGGTGAATTAGAAGGATTAAGCGTTTGTTTGTGGTAGATGCACTTCTGCACTTTACGTAGAGATGTCAATGGCTTATATATGTTAAACAGAGGAGCGGCAATCGAAAACCCAAAAAATTCAAAATTCCTACCATGTTTCGGTTTTTTGTTTTCGGCGAATAAACTATATGGGCCAGTAAAACATGATTTATTACCTAGAGGACAACCTGATCGTTCATAATCAGAATCATACAAACGCCTATCATAAACAGGAACGCAATTGACCAAAAACATTTCAATTTTACATTTTACACTTTAGCGCCTACCCAGGGTGAATTAGAAGGATTAAGCGTTTGTTTGTGGTAGATGCACTTCTGCACTTTACGTAGAGATGTCAATGGCTTATATGTGTTGAACAGAGGAGCGACAATCGAAAACCCAAAAAATTCAAAATTCCTAGCAACTTCCGGTTTTTTGTTTTCGGCGAATAAAGAATATGGGCCTATAAAACATAATGTATCACCTAGAGGACAATCTGATCGTTCATAATCACAACCATACACCCGCCTATCATAAATAGGAGCGCGGCAAGTGACCAAAAACATTTCCATTTTACATTTTACACTTTAGCGCCTAACCAGGGTGAATTAGAAGGATTAAGCGTTTGATTGTGGTAGATGCACTTGTGCACTTTACGTAGAGATGTCAATGGCTTATATGTGTTGAACAGAGGAGCGGCAATCGAAAACCAAAAAATTCAAAATTCCTAGCAACTTCCGGTTTTTTGTTTTCGGCGAATAAAGTACATGGGCCTATAAAACATAATGTATCACCTAGAGGACAACCTGATCGTTCATAATCACAATCATACACCCGCCTATAATAAATAGGAGCGCGGCAATTGACCAAAAACATTTCAATTTTACATTTTACACTTTAGCGCCTAACCAGGGTGAATTAGAAGGATTAAGCGTTTGATTGTGGGAGATGCACTTGTGCACTTTACGTAGATATGTCAATGGCTTATATGTGTTGAACAGAGGAGCGACAATCGAAAACCCAAAAAATTCAAAATTCCTACCATGTTCCGGTTTTTTGTTTTCGGCGAATAAACTATATGGGCCAGTAAAACATGATTTATCACGTAGAGGACAACCTGATCGTTCATAATCAGAATCATACAAACGCCTATCATAAACGGGAGCGCGGCAATTGACCAAAAACATTTCAATTTTACACTTTAGCGCCTACCCAGGGTGAATTAGAAGGATTAAGCGTTTGTTTGTGGTAGATGCACTTCTGCACTTTACGTAGAGATGTCAATGGCTTATATGTGTTGAACAGAGGAGCGACAATCGAAAACCCAAAAAATTCAAAATTCCTATCAACTTCCGGTTTTTTGTTTTCGGCGAATAAAGAATATGGGCCTATAAAACATAATGTATCACCTAGAGGACAATCTGATCGTTCATAATCACAACCATACACCCGCCTACCATAAACAGGAGCGCGGCAATTGACCAAAAACATTTCAATTTTACATTTTACACTTTAGCGCCTACCCAGGGTGAATTAGAAGGATTAAGCGTTTGTTTGTGGTAGATGCACTTCTGCACTTTACGTAGAGATGTCAATGGCTTATATATGTTAAACAGAGGAGCGGCAATCGAAAACCCAAAAAATTCAAAATTCCTACCATGTTCCGATTTTTTGTTTTCGGCGAATAAAGTATATGGGCCTATAAAACATAATGTATCACCTAGAGGACAACCTGATCGTTCATAATCACAACCATACTCCCGCCTACCATAAACAGGAGCGCGACAATTGACCAAAAACATTTCAATTTTACATTTTACACTTTAGCGCCTACCCAGGGTGAATTAGAAGGATTAAGCGTTTGATTGTGGTAGATGCACTTGTGCACTTTACGTAGAGATGTCAATGGCTTATATATGTTTAACAGAGGAGCGGCAATCGAAAACCCAAAAAATTCAAAATTCCTACCATGTTTCGGTTTTTTGTTTTCGGCGAATAAACTATATGGGGCAATAAAACATAAGGTATCACCTAGAGGACAACCTGATCGTTCATAATCACAAGCATACACCCGCCTACCATAAACAGGAGCGCGGCAATTGACCAAAAACATTTCAATTTTATATTTTACACTTTAGCGCCTAACCAGGGTGAATTAGAAGGATTAAGCTGTTTGTTTGTGGTAGATGCACGTGTGCACTTTACGTAGAGATGTCAATGGCTTATATATGTTGAACAGAGGAGCGGCAATCGAAAACCCAAAAAATTCAAAATTCCTACCATGTTCCGGTTTTTTGTTTTCGGCGAATAAACTATATGGGCCTATAAAACATAATGTATCACCTAGAGGACAACCTGATCGTTCATAATCACAATCATTCACCCGCCTATCATAAATAGGAGCGCGGCAATTGACCAAAAACATTTCAATTTTATATTTTACACTTTAGCGCCTAACCAGGGTGAATTAGAAGGATTCAGCGTTTGATTGTGGTAGATGCACTTGAGCACTTTACGTAGAGATGTCAATGGCTTATATGTGTTGAACAGAGGAGCGGCAATCGAAAACCCAAAAAATTCATAATTCCTAGCTACTTCCGGTTTTTTGTTTTCGGCGAATAAAGTATATGGGCCTATAAAACATAATGTATCACCTAGAGGACAACCTGATCGTTCATAATCACAATCATACACCCGCCTATAATAAATAGGAGCGCGGCAATTGACCAAAAACATTTCAATTTTACATTTTACACTTTAGCGCCTAACCAGGGTGAATTAGAAGGATTAAGCGTTTGATTGTGGGAGATGCACTTGTGCACTTTACGTAGATATGTCAATGGCTTATATGTGTTGAACAGAGGAGCGACAATCGAAAACCCAAAAAATTCAAAATTCCTACCATGTTCCGGTTTTTTGTTTTCGGCGAATAAACTATATGGGCCAGTAAAACATGATTTATGACCTAGAGGACAACCTGATCGTTCATAATCAGAATCATACAAACGCCTATCATAAACAGGAACGCAATTGACCAAAAACATTTCAATTTTACATTTTACACTTTAGCGCCTACCCAGGGTGAATTAGAAGGATTAAGCGTTTGTTTGTGGTAGATGCACTTCTGCACTTTACGTAGAGATGTCAATGGCTTATATGTGTTGAACAGAGGAGCGACAATCGAAAACCCAAAAAATTCAAAATTCCTAGCAACTTCCGGTTTTTTGTTTTCGGCGAATAAAGAATATGGGCCTATAAAACATAATGTATCACCTAGAGGACAATCTGATCGTTCATAATCACAACCATACACCCGCCTACCATAAACAGGAGCGCGGCAATTGACCAAAAACATTTCAATTTTACATTTTACACTTTAGCGCCTAACCAGGGTGAATTAGAAGGATTAAGCGTTTGATTATGGTAGATGCACTTGTGCACTTTACGTAGAGATGTCAATGGCTTATATATGTTTAACAGAGAAGCGGCAATCGAAAACCCAAAAAAATTCAAAATTCCTACCATGTTTCGGTTTTTTGTTTTCGGCGAATAAACTATATGGGGCAATAAAACATAATGTATCACCTAGAGGACAACCTGATCGTTCATAATCACAACCATACACCCGCCTACCATAAACAAGAGCGCGGCAATTGACCAAAAACATTTAAATTTTATATTTTACACTTTAGCGCCTAACCAGGGTGAATTAGAAGGATTAAGCTGTTTGTTTGTGGTAGATGCACGTGTGCACTTTACGTAGAGATGTCAATGGCTTATATATGTTGAACAGAGGAGCGGCAATCGAAAACCCAAAAAATTCAAAATTCCTACCATGTTCCGGTTTTTTGTTTTCGGCGAATAAACTATATGGGCCTATAAAACATAATGTATCACCTAGAGGACAACCTGATCGTTCATAATCACAATCATTCACCCGCCTATCATAAATAGGAGCGCGGCAATTGACCAAAAACATTTCAATTTTATATTTTACACTTTAGCGCCTAACCAGGGTGAATTAGAAGGATTAAGCGTTTGATTGTGGTAGATGCACTTGTGCACTTTACGTAGAGATGTCAATATCTTATATGTGTTGAACGAGGAGCGGCAATCGAAAACCCAAAAAATTCAAAATTCCTAGCAACTTCCGGTTTTTTGTTTTCGGCGAATAAAGAATATGGGCCTATAAAACATAATTTATCACCTAGAGGACAATCTGATCGTTCATAATCACAACCATACACCCGCCTACCATAAACAGGAGCGCGGCAATTGACCAAAAACATTTCAATTTTACATTTTACACTTTAGCGCCTAACCAGGGTGAATTAGAAGGATTAAGCGTTTGTTTGTGGTAGATGCACTTCTGCACTTTACGTAGAGATGTCAATGGCTTATATATGTTGAACAGAGGAGCGGCAATCGAAAGCCCAAAAAATTCAAAATTCCTAGCTACTTCCGGTTTTTTGTTTTCGGCGAATAAACTATATGGGCCAATAAAACATGATGTATCACCTAGAGGACAACCTGATCGTTCATAATCGCAACCATACACCCGCCTACCATAAACAGGAACGCAATTGACCAAAAACATTTCAATTTTACATTTAACACTTTAGCGCCTAACCAGGGTGAATTAGAAGGATTAAGCGTTTGATTGTGGTAGATGCACTTGTGCACTTTACGTAGAGATGTCAATGGCTTATATGTGTTGAACAGAGGAGCGGCAATCGAAAACCCAAAAAATTCATAATTCCTAGCTACTTCCGGTTTTTTGTTTTCGGCGAATAAAGTATATGGGCCTATAAAACATAATGTATCACCTAGAGGACAACCTGATCGTTCATAATCACAACCATACACCCGCCTGCCATAAACAGGAGCGCGGCAATTGACCAAAAACATTTCAATTTTACATTTTACACTTTAGCGCCTAACCAGGGTGAATTAAAAGGATTAAGCTGTTTGTTTGTGGTAGATGCACTTGTGCACTTTACGTAGAGAGCGGCAATCGAAAACCCAAAAAATTCAAAATTCCTAGCAACTTCCGGTTTTTTGTTTTCGGCGAATAAAGTATATGGGCCTATAAAACATAATGTATCACCTAGAGGACAACCTGATCGTTCATAATCACAATCATACACCCGCCTATCATAAATAGGAGCGCGGCAAGTGACCAAAAACATTTCCATTTTACATTTTACACTTTAGCGCCTAACCAGGGTGAATTAGAAGGATTAAGCGTTTGATTGTGGTAGATGCACTTGTGCACTTTACGTAGAGATGTCAATGGCTTATATGTGTTGAACAGAGGAGCGGCAATCGAAAACCAAAAAATTCAAAATTCCTAGCAACTTCCGGTTTTTTGTTTTCGGCGAATAAAGTATATGGGCCTATAAAACATAATGTATCACCTAGAGGACAACCTGATCGTTCATAATCACAATCATACACCCGCCTATCATAAATAGGAGCGCGGCAATTGACCAAAAACATTTCAATTTTACATTTTACACTTTAGCGCCTACCCAGGGTGAATTAGAAGGATTAAGCGTTTGTTTGTGGTAGATGCACTTCTGCACTTTACGTAGAGATGTCAATGGCTTATATATGTTGAACAGAGGAGCGGCAATCGAAAACCCAAAAAATTCAAAATTCCTACCATGTTTCGATTTTTTGTTTTCGGCGAATAAAGTATATGGGCCTATAAAACATAATGTATCACCTAGAGGACAACCTGATCGTTCATAATCACAACCATACTCCCGCCTACCATAAACAGGAGCGCGGCAATTGACCAAAAACATTTCAATTTTACATTTTACACTTTAGCGCCTACCCAGGGTGAATTAGAAGGATTAAGCGTTTGATTATAGTAGATGCACTTGTGCACTTTACGTAGAGATGTCAATGGCTTATATATGTTTAACAGAGGAGCGGCAATCGAAAACCCAAAAAATTCAAAATTCCTACCATGTTTCGGTTTTTTGTTTTCGGCGAATAAACTATATGGGGCAATAAAACATAATGTATCACCTAGAGGACAACCTGATCGTTCATAATCACAACCATACACCCGCCTACCATAAACAGGAGCGCGGCAATTGACCAAAAACATTTCAATTTTATATTTTAAACTTTAGCGCCTAACCAGGGTGAATTAGAAGGATTAAGCTGTTTGTTTGTGGTAGATGCACGTGTGCACTTTACGTAGAGATGTCAATGGCTTATATATGTTGAACAGAGGAGCGGCAATCGAAAACCAAAAAATTCAAAATTCCTAGCAACTTCCGGTTTTTTGTTTTCGGCGAATAAAGTATATGGGCCTATAAAACATAATGTATCACCTAGAGGACAACCTGATCGTTCATAATCACAATCATACACCCGCCTATCATAAATAGGAGCGCGGCAATTGACCAAAAACATTTCAATTTTACATTTTACACTTTAGCGCCTACCCAGGGTGAATTAGAAGGATTAAGCGTTTGTTTGTGGTAGATGCACTTCTGCACTTTACGTAGAGATGTCAATGGCTTATATATGTTGAACAGAGGAGCGGCAATCGAAAACCCAAAAAATTCAAAATTCCTACCATGTTCCGGTTTTTTGTTTTCGGCGAATAAACTATATGGGCCTATAAAACATAATGTATCACCTAGAGGACAACCTGATCGTTCATAATCACAATCATTCACCCGCCTATCATAAATAGGAGCGCGGCAATTGACCAAAAACATTTCAATTTTATATTTTACACTTTAGCGCCTAACCAGGGTGAATTAGAAGGATTAAGCGTTTGATTGTGGTAGATGCACTTGTGCACTTTACGTAGAGATGTCAATGGCTTATATGTGTTGAACAGAGGAGCGGCAATCGAAAACCCAAAAAATTCAAAATTCCTAGCAACTCCCGGTTTTTTGTTTTCGGCGAATAAAGAATATGGGCCTATAAAACATAATTTATCACCTAGAGGACAATCTGATCGTTCATAATCACAACCATACACCCGCCTACCATAAACAGGAGCGCGGCAATTGACCAAAAACATTTCAATTTTACATTTTACACTTTAGCGCCTAACCAGGGTGAATTAGAAGGATTAAGCGTTTTTTTGTGGTAGATGCACTTCTGCACTTTACGTAGAGATGTCAATGGCTTATATATGTTGAACAGAGGAGCGGCAATCGAAAACCCAAAAAATTCATAATTCCTAGCTACTTCCGGTTTTTTGTTTTCGGCGAATAAAGTATATGGGCCTATAAAACATAATGTATCACCTAGAGGACAACCTGATCGTTCATAATCACAACCATACACCCGCCTGCCATAAACAGGAGCGCGGCAATTGACCAAAAACATTTCAATTTTACATTTTACACTTTAGCGCCTAACCAGGGTGAATTAAAAGGATTAAGCTGTTTGTTTGTGGTAGATGCACTTGTGCACTTTACGTAGAGATGTCAATGGCTTATATGTTATGAACAGAGGAGCGGCAATCGAAAACCCAAAAAATTCATAATTCCTAGCTACTTCCGGTTTTTTGTTTTCGGCGAATAAAGTATATGGGCCTATAAAACATAATGTATCACCTAGAGGACAACCTGATCGTTCATAATCACAACCATACACCCGCCTGCCATAAACAGGAGCGCGGCAATTGACCAAAAACATTTCAATTTTACATTTTACACTTTAGCGCCTAACCAGGGTGAATTAGAAGGATTAAGCGTTTGATTGTGGTAGATGCACTTGTGCACTTTACGTAGAGATGTCAATGGCTTATATGTTATGAACAGAGGAGCGGCAATCGAAAACCCAAAAAATTCATAATTCCTAGCTACTTCCGGTTTTTTGTTTTCGGCGAATAAAGTACATGGGCCTATAAAACATAATGTATCACCTAGAGGACAACCTGATCGTTCATAATCACAACCATACACCCGCCTGCCATAAACAGGAGCGCGGCAATTGACCAAAAACATTTCAATTTTACATTTTACACTTTAGCGCCTAACCAGGGTGAATTAAAAGGATTAAGCTGTTTGTTTGTGGTAGATGCACTTGTGCACTTTACGTAGAGAGCGGCAATCGAAAACCCAAAAAATTCAAAATTCCTAGCAACTTCCGGTTTTTTGTTTTCGGCGAATAAAGTATATGGGCCTATAAAACATAATGTATCACCTAGAGGACAACCTGATCGTTCATAATCACAATCATACACCCGCCTATCATAAATAGGAGCGCGGCAAGTGACCAAAAACATTTCCATTTTACATTTTACACTTTAGCGCCTAACCAGGGTGAATTAAAAGGATTAAGCGTTTGATTGTGGTAGATGCACTTGTGCACTTTACGTAGAGATGTCAATGGCTTATATGTGTTGAACAGAGGAGCGGCAATCGAAAACCAAAAAATTCAAAATTCCTAGCAACTTCCGGTTTTTTGTTTTCGGCGAATAAAGTATATGGGCCTATAAAACATAATGTATCACCTAGAGGACAACCTGATCGTTCATAATCACAATCATACACCCGCCTATCATAAATAGGAGCGCGGCAATTGACCAAAAACATTTCAATTTTACATTTTACACTTTAGCGCCTAACCAGGGTGAATTAGAAGGATTAAGCGTTTGATTGTGGTAGATGCACTTGTGCACTTTACGTAGATATGTCAATGGCTTATATGTGTTGAACAGAGGAGCGGCAATCGAAAACCCAAAAAATTCAAAATTCCTACCATGTTCCGGTTTTTTGTTTTCGGCGAATAAACTATATGGGCCAGTAAAACATGATTTATCACCTAGAGGACAACCTGATCGTTCATAATCACAATCATACAAACGCCTATCATAAACGGGAGCGCGGCAATTGACCAAAAACATTTCAATTTTACATTTTACACTTTAGCGCCTACCCAGGGTGAATAAGAAGGATTAAGCGTTTGTTTGTGGTAGATGCACTTCTGCACTTTACGTAGAGATGTCAATGGCTTATATGTGTTGAGCAGAGGAGCGACAATCGAAAACCCAAAAAATTCAAAATTCCTAGCAACTTCCGGTTTTTTGTTTTCGGCGAATAAAGAATATGGGCCTATAAAACATAATGTATCACCTAGAGGACAATCTGATCGTTCATAATCACAACCATACACCCGCCTACCATAAACAGGAGCGCGGCAATTGACCAAAAACATTTAAATTTTATATTTTACACTTTAGCGCCTACCCAGGGTGAATTAGAAGGATTAAGCGTTTGTTTGTGGTAGATGCACTTCTGCACTTTACGTAGAGATGTCAATGGCTTATATGTGTTGAGCAGAGGAGCGACAATCGAAAACCCAAAAAATTCAAAATTCCTAGCAACTTCCGGTTTTTTGTTTTCGGCGAATAAAGAATATGGGCCTATAAAACATAATGTATCACCTAGAGGACAATCTGATCGTTCATAATCACAACCATACACCCGCCTACCATAAACAGGAGCGCGGCAATTGACCAAAAACATTTAAATTTTATATTTTACACTTTAGCGCCTACCCAGGGTGAATTAGAAGGATTAAGCGTTTGTTTGTGGTAGATGCACTTCTGCACTTTACGTAGAGATGTCAATGGCTTATATGTGTTGAACAGAGGAGCGGCAATCGAAAACCCAAAAAATTCAAAATTCCTAGCAACTTCCGGTTTTTTGTTTTCGGCGAATAAAGTATATGGGCCTATAAAACATAATGTATCACCTAGAGGACAACCTGATCGTTCATAATCACAACCATACACCCGCCTGCCATAAACAGGAGCGCGGCAATTGACCAAAAACATTTCAATTTTACATTTTACACTTTAGCGCCTAACCAGGGTGAATTAGAAGGATTAAGCGTTTGATTGTGGTAGATGCACTTGTGCACTTTACGTAGAGATGTCAATGGCTTATATGTTATGAACAGAGGAGCGGCAATCGAAAACCCAAAAAATTCATAATTCCTAGCTACTTCCGGTTTTTTGTTTTCGGCGAATAAAGTACATGGGCCTATAAAACATAATGTATCACCTAGAGGACAACCTGATCGTTCATAATCACAACCATACACCCGCCTGCCATAAACAGGAGCGCGGCAATTGACCAAAAACATTTCAATTTTACATTTTACACTTTAGCGCCTAACCAGGGTGAATTAAAAGGATTAAGCTGTTTGTTTGTGGTAGATGCACTTGTGCACTTTACGTAGAGAGCGGCAATCGAAAACCCAAAAAATTCAAAATTCCTAGCAACTCCCGGTTTTTTGTTTTCGGCGAATAAAGAATATGGGCCTATAAAACATAATTTATCACCTAGAGGACAATCTGATCGTTCATAATCACAACCATACACCCGCCTACCATAAACAGGAGCGCGGCAATTGACCAAAAACATTTCAATTTTACATTTTACACTTTAGCGCCTAACCAGGGTGAATTAGAAGGATTAAGCGTTTTTTTGTGGTAGATGCACTTCTGCACTTTACGTAGAGATGTCAATGGCTTATATATGTTGAACAGAGGAGCGGCAATCGAAAACCCAAAAAATTCATAATTCCTAGCTACTTCCGGTTTTTTGTTTTCGGCGAATAAAGTATATGGGCCTATAAAACATAATGTATCACCTAGAGGACAACCTGATCGTTCATAATCACAACCATACACCCGCCTGCCATAAACAGGAGCGCGGCAATTGACCAAAAACATTTCAATTTTACATTTTACACTTTAGCGCCTAACCAGGGTGAATTAAAAGGATTAAGCTGTTTGTTTGTGGTAGATGCACTTGTGCACTTTACGTAGAGATGTCAATGGCTTATATGTTATGAACAGAGGAGCGGCAATCGAAAACCCAAAAAATTCATAATTCCTAGCTACTTCCGGTTTTTTGTTTTCGGCGAATAAAGTATATGGGCCTATAAAACATAATGTATCACCTAGAGGACAACCTGATCGTTCATAATCACAACCATACACCCGCCTGCCATAAACAGGAGCGCGGCAATTGACCAAAAACATTTCAATTTTACATTTTACACTTTAGCGCCTAACCAGGGTGAATTAGAAGGATTAAGCGTTTGATTGTGGTAGATGCACTTGTGCACTTTACGTAGAGATGTCAATGGCTTATATGTTATGAACAGAGGAGCGGCAATCGAAAACCCAAAAAATTCATAATTCCTAGCTACTTCCGGTTTTTTGTTTTCGGCGAATAAAGTACATGGGCCTATAAAACATAATGTATCACCTAGAGGACAACCTGATCGTTCATAATCACAACCATACACCCGCCTGCCATAAACAGGAGCGCGGCAATTGACCAAAAACATTTCAATTTTACATTTTACACTTTAGCGCCTAACCAGGGTGAATTAAAAGGATTAAGCTGTTTGTTTGTGGTAGATGCACTTGTGCACTTTACGTAGAGAGCGGCAATCGAAAACCCAAAAAATTCAAAATTCCTAGCAACTTCCGGTTTTTTGTTTTCGGCGAATAAAGTATATGGGCCTATAAAACATAATGTATCACCTAGAGGACAACCTGATCGTTCATAATCACAATCATACACCCGCCTATCATAAATAGGAGCGCGGCAAGTGACCAAAAACATTTCCATTTTACATTTTACACTTTAGCGCCTAACCAGGGTGAATTAAAAGGATTAAGCGTTTGATTGTGGTAGATGCACTTGTGCACTTTACGTAGAGATGTCAATGGCTTATATGTGTTGAACAGAGGAGCGGCAATCGAAAACCAAAAAATTCAAAATTCCTAGCAACTTCCGGTTTTTTGTTTTCGGCGAATAAAGTATATGGGCCTATAAAACATAATGTATCACCTAGAGGACAACCTGATCGTTCATAATCACAATCATACACCCGCCTATCATAAATAGGAGCGCGGCAATTGACCAAAAACATTTCAATTTTACATTTTACACTTTAGCGCCTAACCAGGGTGAATTAGAAGGATTAAGCGTTTGATTGTGGTAGATGCACTTGTGCACTTTACGTAGATATGTCAATGGCTTATATGTGTTGAACAGAGGAGCGGCAATCGAAAACCCAAAAAATTCAAAATTCCTACCATGTTCCGGTTTTTTGTTTTCGGCGAATAAACTATATGGGCCAGTAAAACATGATTTATCACCTAGAGGACAACCTGATCGTTCATAATCACAATCATACAAACGCCTATCATAAACGGGAGCGCGGCAATTGACCAAAAACATTTCAATTTTACATTTTACACTTTAGCGCCTACCCAGGGTGAATAAGAAGGATTAAGCGTTTGTTTGTGGTAGATGCACTTCTGCACTTTACGTAGAGATGTCAATGGCTTATATGTGTTGAGCAGAGGAGCGACAATCGAAAACCCAAAAAATTCAAAATTCCTAGCAACTTCCGGTTTTTTGTTTTCGGCGAATAAAGAATATGGGCCTATAAAACATAATGTATCACCTAGAGGACAATCTGATCGTTCATAATCACAACCATACACCCGCCTACCATAAACAGGAGCGCGGCAATTGACCAAAAACATTTAAATTTTATATTTTACACTTTAGCGCCTACCCAGGGTGAATTAGAAGGATTAAGCGTTTGTTTGTGGTAGATGCACTTCTGCACTTTACGTAGAGATGTCAATGGCTTATATGTGTTGAGCAGAGGAGCGACAATCGAAAACCCAAAAAATTCAAAATTCCTAGCAACTTCCGGTTTTTTGTTTTCGGCGAATAAAGAATATGGGCCTATAAAACATAATGTATCACCTAGAGGACAATCTGATCGTTCATAATCACAACCATACACCCGCCTACCATAAACAGGAGCGCGGCAATTGACCAAAAACATTTAAATTTTATATTTTACACTTTAGCGCCTACCCAGGGTGAATTAGAAGGATTAAGCGTTTGTTTGTGGTAGATGCACTTCTGCACTTTACGTAGAGATGTCAATGGCTTATATGTGTTGAACAGAGGAGCGGCAATCGAAAACCCAAAAAATTCAAAATTCCTAGCAACTTCCGGTTTTTTGTTTTCGGCGAATAAAGTATATGGGCCTATAAAACATAATGTATCACCTAGAGGACAACCTGATCGTTAATAATCACAATTATACACCCGCCTATCATAAATAGGAGCGCGGCAATTGACCAAAAACATTTCAATTTTACATTTTACACTTTAGCGCCTAACCAGGGTGAATTGGAATGATTAAGCGTTTGATTGTGGGAGATGCACTTGTGCACTTTACGTAGAGATGTCAATGGCTTATATGTGTTGAACAGAGGAGCGGCAATCGAAAACCCAAAAAATTCAAAATTCCTAGCAACTTCCGGTTTTTTGTTTTCGGCGAATAAAGTATATGGGCCTATAAAACATAATGTATCACCTAGAGGACAACCTGATCGTTCATAATCACAATCATACACCCGCCTATCATAAATAGGAGCGCGGCAATTGACCAAAAACATTTCAATTTTACATTTTACACTTTAGCGCCTACCCAGGGTGAATTAGAAGGATTAAGCGTTTGTTTGTGGTAGATGCACTTCTGCACTTTACGTAGAGATGTCAATGGCTTATATATGTTGAACAGAGGAGCGGCAATCGAAAACCCAAAAAATTCAAAATTCCTACCATGTTTCGATTTTTTGTTTTCGGCGAATAAAGTATATGGGCCTATAAAACATAATGTATCACCTAGAGGACAACCTGATCGTTCATAATCACAACCATACTCCCGCCTACCATAAACAGGAGCGCGGCAATTGACCAAAAACATTTCAATTTTACATTTTACACTTTAGCGCCTACCCAGGGTGAATTAGAAGGATTAAGCGTTTGATTATAGTAGATGCACTTGTGCACTTTACGTAGAGATGTCAATGGCTTATATATGTTTAACAGAGGAGCGGCAATCGAAAACCCAAAAAATTCAAAATTCCTACCATGTTTCGGTTTTTTGTTTTCGGCGAATAAACTATATGGGGCAATAAAACATAATGTATCACCTAGAGGACAACCTGATCGTTCATAATCACAACCATACACCCGCCTACCATAAACAGGAGCGCGGCAATTGACCAAAAACATTTCAATTTTATATTTTAAACTTTAGCGCCTAACCAGGGTGAATTAGAAGGATTAAGCTGTTTGTTTGTGGTAGATGCACGTGTGCACTTTACGTAGAGATGTCAATGGCTTATATATGTTGAACAGAGGAGCGGCAATCGAAAACCCAAAAAATTCAAAATTCCTACCATGTTCCGGTTTTTTGTTTTCGGCGAATAAACTATATGGGCCTATAAAACATAATGTATCACCTAGAGGACAACCTGATCGTTCATAATCACAATCATTCACCCGCCTATCATAAATAGGAGCGCGGCAATTGACCAAAAACATTTCAATTTTATATTTTACACTTTAGCGCCTAACCAGGGTGAATTAGAAGGATTAAGCGTTTGATTGTGGTAGATGCACTTGTGCACTTTACGTAGAGATGTCAATGGCTTATATGTGTTGAACAGAGGAGCGGCAATCGAAAACCCAAAAAATTCAAAATTCCTAGCAACTCCCGGTTTTTTGTTTTCGGCGAATAAAGAATATGGGCCTATAAAACATAATTTATCACCTAGAGGACAATCTGATCGTTCATAATCACAACCATACACCCGCCTACCATAAACAGGAGCGCGGCAATTGACCAAAAACATTTCAATTTTACATTTTACACTTTAGCGCCTAACCAGGGTGAATTAGAAGGATTAAGCGTTTGTTTGTGGTAGATGCACTTCTGCACTTTACGTAGAGATGTCAATGGCTTATATATGTTGAACAGAGGAGCGGCAATCGAAAACCCAAAAAATTCATAATTCCTAGCTACTTCCGGTTTTTTGTTTTCGGCGAATAAAGTATATGGGCCTATAAAACATAATGTATCACCTAGAGGACAACCTGATCGTTCATAATCACAACCATACACCCGCCTGCCATAAACAGGAGCGCGGCAATTGACCAAAAACATTTCAATTTTACATTTTACACTTTAGCGCCTAACCAGGGTGAATTAAAAGGATTAAGCTGTTTGTTTGTGGTAGATGCACTTGTGCACTTTACGTAGAGATGTCAATGGCTTATATGTTATGAACAGAGGAGCGGCAATCGAAAACCCAAAAAATTCATAATTCCTAGCTACTTCCGGTTTTTTGTTTTCGGCGAATAAAGTATATGGGCCTATAAAACATAATGTATCACCTAGAGGACAACCTGATCGTTCATAATCACAACCATACACCCGCCTGCCATAAACAGGAGCGCGGCAATTGACCAAAAACATTTCAATTTTACATTTTACACTTTAGCGCCTAACCAGGGTGAATTAGAAGGATTAAGCGTTTGATTGTGGTAGATGCACTTGTGCACTTTACGTAGAGATGTCAATGGCTTATATGTTATGAACAGAGGAGCGGCAATCGAAAACCCAAAAAATTCATAATTCCTAGCTACTTCCGGTTTTTTGTTTTCGGCGAATAAAGTACATGGGCCTATAAAACATAATGTATCACCTAGAGGACAACCTGATCGTTCATAATCACAACCATACACCCGCCTGCCATAAACAGGAGCGCGGCAATTGACCAAAAACATTTCAATTTTACATTTTACACTTTAGCGCCTAACCAGGGTGAATTAAAAGGATTAAGCTGTTTGTTTGTGGTAGATGCACTTGTGCACTTTACGTAGAGAGCGGCAATCGAAAACCCAAAAAATTCAAAATTCCTAGCAACTTCCGGTTTTTTGTTTTCGGCGAATAAAGTATATGGGCCTATAAAACATAATGTATCACCTAGAGGACAACCTGATCGTTCATAATCACAATCATACACCCGCCTATCATAAATAGGAGCGCGGCAAGTGACCAAAAACATTTCCATTTTACATTTTACACTTTAGCGCCTAACCAGGGTGAATTAAAAGGATTAAGCGTTTGATTGTGGTAGATGCACTTGTGCACTTTACGTAGAGATGTCAATGGCTTATATGTGTTGAACAGAGGAGCGGCAATCGAAAACCAAAAAATTCAAAATTCCTAGCAACTTCCGGTTTTTTGTTTTCGGCGAATAAAGTATATGGGCCTATAAAACATAATGTATCACCTAGAGGACAACCTGATCGTTCATAATCACAATCATACACCCGCCTATCATAAATAGGAGCGCGGCAATTGACCAAAAACATTTCAATTTTACATTTTACACTTTAGCGCCTAACCAGGGTGAATTAGAAGGATTAAGCGTTTGATTGTGGTAGATGCACTTGTGCACTTTACGTAGATATGTCAATGGCTTATATGTGTTGAACAGAGGAGCGGCAATCGAAAACCCAAAAAATTCAAAATTCCTACCATGTTCCGGTTTTTTGTTTTCGGCGAATAAACTATATGGGCCAGTAAAACATGATTTATCACCTAGAGGACAACCTGATCGTTCATAATCACAATCATACAAACGCCTATCATAAACGGGAGCGCGGCAATTGACCAAAAACATTTCAATTTTACATTTTACACTTTAGCGCCTACCCAGGGTGAATAAGAAGGATTAAGCGTTTGTTTGTGGTAGATGCACTTCTGCACTTTACGTAGAGATGTCAATGGCTTATATGTGTTGAGCAGAGGAGCGACAATCGAAAACCCAAAAAATTCAAAATTCCTAGCAACTTCCGGTTTTTTGTTTTCGGCGAATAAAGAATATGGGCCTATAAAACATAATGTATCACCTAGAGGACAATCTGATCGTTCATAATCACAACCATACACCCGCCTACCATAAACAGGAGCGCGGCAATTGACCAAAAACATTTAAATTTTATATTTTACACTTTAGCGCCTACCCAGGGTGAATTAGAAGGATTAAGCGTTTGTTTGTGGTAGATGCACTTCTGCACTTTACGTAGAGATGTCAATGGCTTATATGTGTTGAGCAGAGGAGCGACAATCGAAAACCCAAAAAATTCAAAATTCCTAGCAACTTCCGGTTTTTTGTTTTCGGCGAATAAAGAATATGGGCCTATAAAACATAATGTATCACCTAGAGGACAATCTGATCGTTCATAATCACAACCATACACCCGCCTACCATAAACAGGAGCGCGGCAATTGACCAAAAACATTTAAATTTTATATTTTACACTTTAGCGCCTACCCAGGGTGAATTAGAAGGATTAAGCGTTTGTTTGTGGTAGATGCACTTCTGCACTTTACGTAGAGATGTCAATGGCTTATATGTGTTGAACAGAGGAGCGGCAATCGAAAACCCAAAAAATTCAAAATTCCTAGCAACTTCCGGTTTTTTGTTTTCGGCGAATAAAGTATATGGGCCTATAAAACATAATGTATCACCTAGAGGACAACCTGATCGTTAATAATCACAATTATACACCCGCCTATCATAAATAGGAGCGCGGCAATTGACCAAAAACATTTCAATTTTACATTTTACACTTTAGCGCCTAACCAGGGTGAATTGGAATGATTAAGCGTTTGATTGTGGGAGATGCACTTGTGCACTTTACGTAGAGATGTCAATGGCTTATATGTGTTGAACAGAGGAGCGGCAATCGAAAACCCAAAAAATTCAAAATTCCTAGCAACTTCCGGTTTTTTGTTTTCGGCGAATAAAGTATATGGGCCTATAAAACATAATGTATCACCTAGAGGACAACCTGATCGTTCATAATCACAATCATACACCCGCCTATCATAAATAGGAGCGCGGCAATTGACCAAAAACATTTCAATTTTACATTTTACACTTTAGCGATTAACCAGGGTGAATAAGAAGGATTAAGCGTTCGATTGTGGTAGATGCACTTGTGCACTTTACGTAGAGATGTCAATGGCTTATATGTGTTGAACAGAGGAGCGGCTATCGAAAACCCAAAAAATTCAAAATTCCTAGCAACTTCCGGTTTTTTGTTTTCGGCCAATAAAACATGATGTATCACCTAGAGGACAACCTGATCGTTCATAATCGCTACCATACACCCGCCTATCATAAATAGGAGCGCGGCAATTGACCAAAAACATTTCAATTTTACATTTTACACTTTAGCGCCTAACCAGGGTGAATTAGAAGGATTAAGCGTTTGTTTGTGGTAGATGCACTTGTGCACTTTACGTAGAGATGTCAATGGCTTATATGTGTTGAACAGAGGAGCGGCAATCGAAAACCCAAAAAATTCAAAATTCCTACCATGTTCCGGTTTTTTGTTTTCGGCGAATAAACTATATGGGCCTATAAAACATAATGTATCACCTAGAGGACAACCTGATCGTTCATAATCACAATCATACACCCGCCTATCATAAACAGGAGCGCGGCAATTGACCAAAAACATTTCAATTTTACATTTTACACTTTAGCGCCTAACCAGGGTGAATTAGAAGGATTAAGCGTTTCAATGTGGTAGATGCACTTGTGCACTTTACGTAGAGATGTCAATGGCTTATATGTGTTGAACAGAGGAGCGGCAATCGAAAACCCAAAAAATTCAAAATTCCTAGCAACTTCCGGTTTTTAGTTTTCGGCGAATAAAATATATGGGCCTATAAAACATAATGTATCACCTAGAGGACAACTTGATCGTTCATAATCACAATCATACACCCGCCTATCATAAATAGGAGCGCGGCAAGTGACCAAAAACATTTCCATTTTACATTTTACACTTTAGCGCCTAACCAGGGTGAATTAGAAGGATTAAGCGTTTGATTGTGGTAGATGCACTTGTGCACTTTTCGTAGAGATGTCAATGGCTTATATGTGTTGAACAGAGGAGCGGCAATCGAAAACCCAAAAAATTCAAAATTCCTAGCAACTTCCGGTTTTAGTTTTCGGCGAATAAAGTATATGGGCCTATAAAACATAATATATCACCTAGAGGACAACCTGATCGTTAATAATCACAATCATACACCCGCCTATCATAAATAGGAGCGCGGCAATTGACCAAAAACATTTCAATTTTACATTTTACACTTTAGCGCCTAACCAGGGTGAATAGGAATGATTAAGCGTTTGATTGTGGGAGATACAGTTGTGCACTTTACGTAGAGATGTCAATGGCTTATATGTGTTGAACAGAGGAGCGGTAATCGAAAACCCAAAAAATTTAAAATTCCTAGCTACTTCCGGTTTTTTGTTTTCGGCGAATAAACTGTATGGGCCAATAAAACATGATGTATCACCTAGAGGACAACCTGATCGTTCATAATCACAATCATACAAACGCCTATCATAAACAGGAGCGCGGCAATAGACCAAAAACATTTTAATTTTACATTTTACACTTTAGCGCCTACCCAGGGTGAATTAGAAGGATTAAGCGTTCGATTGTGGTAGATGCACTTGTGCACTTTACGTAGAGATGTCAATGGCTTATATGTGTTGAACAGAGGAGCGGCAATCGAAAACCCAAAAAACTCAAAATTCCTAGCAACTGCCGGTGTTTTGTTTTCGGCGAATAAACTATATGGACCAATAAAACATGATGTATCACCTAGAGGACAACCTGATCGTTAATAATCACAATCATACACCCGCCTATCATAAATAGGAGCGCGGCAATTGACCAAAAACATTTCAATTTTACATTTTACACTTTAGCGCCTAACCAGGGTGAATAGGAATGATTAAGCGTTTGATTGTGGGAGATACAGTTGTGCACTTTACGTAGAGATGTCAATGGCTTATATGTGTTGAACAGAGGAGCGGCTATCGAAAACCCAAAAAATTCAAAATTCCTAGCAACTTCCGGTTTTTTGTTTTCGGCCAATAAAACATGATGTATCACCTAGAGGACAACCTGATCGTTCATAATCGCTACAATACACCCGCCTATCATAAATAGGAGCGCGGCAATTGACCAAAAACATTTCAATTTTACATTTTACACTTTAGCGCCTAACCAGGGTGAATTAGAAGGATTAAGCGTTTCATTGTGGTAGATGCACTTGTGCACTTTACGTAGAGATGTCAATGGCTTATATGTGTTGAACAGAGGAGCGGCAATCGAAAACCCAAAAAATTCAAAATTCCTACCATGTTCCGGTTTTTTGTTTTCGGCGAATAAACTATATGGGCCTATAAAACATAATGTATCACCTAGAGGACAACCTGATCGTTCATAATCACAATCATACACCCGCCTATCATAAACAGGAGCGCGGCAATTGACCAAAAACATTTCAATTTTACATTTTACACTTTAGCGCCTAACCAGGGTGAATTAGAAGGATTAAGCGTTTCAATGTGGTAGATGCACTTGTGCACTTTACGTAGAGATGTCAATGGCTTATATGTGTTGAACAGAGGAGCGGCAATCGAAAACCCAAAAAATTCAAAATTCCTAGCAACTTCCGGTTTTTAGTTTTCGGCGAATAAAATATATGGGCCTATAAAACATAATGTATCACCTAGAGGACAACTTGATCGTTCATAATCACAATCATACACCTGCCTATCATAAATAGGAGCGCGGCAAGTGACCAAAAACATTTCCATTTTACATTTTACACTTTAGCGCCTAACCAGGGTGAATTAGAAGGATTAAGCGTTTGATTGTGGTAGATGCACTTGTGCACTTTTCGTAGAGATGTCAATGGCTTATATGTGTTGAACAGAGGAGCGGCAATCGAAAACCCAAAAAATTCAAAATTCCTAGCAACTTCCGGTTTTAGTTTTCGGCGAATAAAGTATATGGGCCTATAAAACATAATGTATCACCTAGAGGACAACCTGATCGTTAATAATCACAATCATACACCCGCCTATCATAAATAGGAGCGCGGCAATTGACCAAAAACATTTCAATTTTACATTTTACACTTTAGCGCCTAACCAGGGTGAATAGGAATGATTAAGCGTTTGATTGTGGGAGATACAGTTGTGCACTTTACGTAGAGATGTCAATGGCTTATATGTGTTGAACAGAGGAGCGGTAATCGAAAACCCAAAAAATTTAAAATTCCTAGCTACTTCCGGTTTTTTGTTTTCGGCGAATAAACTGTATGGGCCAATAAAACATGATGTATCACCTAGAGGACAACCTGATCGTTCATAATCACAATCATACAAACGCCTATCATAAACAGGAGCGCGGCAATAGACCAAAAACATTTTAATTTTACATTTTACACTTTAGCGCCTACCCAGGGTGAATTAGAAGGATTAAGCGTTCGATTGTGGTAGATGCACTTGTGCACTTTACGTAGAGATGTCAATGGCTTATATGTGTGTAACAGAGGAGCGGCAATCGAAAACCCAAAAAACTCAAAATTCCTAGCAACTGCCGGTGTTTTGTTTTCGGCGAATAAACTATATGGGCCAATAAAACATGATGTATCACCTAGAGGACAACCTGATCGTTCATAATCACAATCATACAAACGCCTATCATAAACAGGAGCGCGGCAATAGACCAAAAACATTTTAATTTTACATTTTACACTTTAGCGCCTACCCAGGGTGAATTAAAAGGATTAAGCGTTTGATTGTGGTAGATGCACTTGTGCACTTTACGTAGAGATGTCAATGGCTTATATGTGTTGAACAGAGGAGCGGCAATCGAAAACCCAAAAAACTCAAAATTCCTAGCAACTTCCGGTTTTTTGTTTTCGGCCAATAAAACATGATGTATCACCTAGAGGACAACCTGATCGTTCATTATCGCTACCATACACCCGCCTATCATAAATAGGAGCGCGGCAATTGACCAAAAACATTTAAATTTTACATTTTACACTTTAGCGCCTAACCAGGGTGAATTAGAAGGATTAAGCGTTTGATTGTGGGAGATGCACTTGTGCTCTTTACGTAGAGATGTCAATGGCTTATATGTGTTGAACAGAGGAGCGGCAATCGAAAACCCAAAAAATTCAAAATTCCTACCATGTTCCGGTTTTTTGTTTTCGGCGAATAAACTATATGGACCAATAAAACATGATGTATCACCTAGAGGACAACCTGATCATTCATAATCACAATCATACAAACGCCTATCATAAACAGGAGCGCGGCAATTGACCAAAAACATTTCAATTTTACATTTTACACTTTAGCGCCTACCCAGGGTGAATTAAAAGGATTAAGCGTTTGATTGTGGTAGATGCACTTGTGCACTTTACGTAGAGATGACAATGGCTTATATATATTGAACAGAGGAGCGGCAATCGAAAACCCAAAAAATTCAAAATTCCTACCATTTTCCGGTGTTTTGTTTTCGGCGAATAAACTATATGGGCCAATAAAACATAATGTATCACCTAGAGGACAACCTGATCGTTCATAATCACAATCATACAAACGCCTATCATAAACAGGAGCGCGGCAATAGACCAAAAACATTTTAATTTTACATTTTACACTTTAGCGCCTACCCAGGGTGAATTAGAAGGATTAAGCGTTCGATTGTGGTAGATGCACTTGTGCACTTTACGTAGAGATGTCAATGGCTTATATGTGTGTAACAGAGGAGCGGCAATCGAAAACCCAAAAAACTCAAAATTCCTAGCAACTGCCGGTGTTTTGTTTTCGGCGAATAAACTATATGGGCCAATAAAACATGATGTATCACCTAGAGGACAACCTGATCGTTCATAATCACAATCATACAAACGCCTATCATAAACAGGAGCGCGGCAATAGACCAAAAACATTTTAATTTTACATTTTACACTTTAGCGCCTACCCAGGGTGAATTAAAAGGATTAAGCGTGTCATTGTGGTAGATGCACTTGTGCACTTTACGTAGAGATGTCAATGGCTTATATGTGTTGAACAGAGGAGCGGCAATCGAAAACCCAAAAAACTCAAAATTCCTAGCAACTTCCGGTTTTTTGTTTTCGGCCAATAAAACATGATGTATCACCTAGAGGACAACCTGATCGTTCATTATCGCTACCATACACCCGCCTATCATAAATAGGAGCGCGGCAATTGACCAAAAACATTTAAATTTTACATTTTACACTTTAGCGCCTAACCAGGGTGAATTAGAAGGATTAAGCGTTTGATTGTGGGAGATGCACTTGTGCTCTTTACGTAGAGATGTCAATGGCTTATATGTGTTGAACAGAGGAGCGGCAATCGAAAACCCAAAAAATTCAAAATTCCTACCATGTTCCGGTTTTTTGTTTTCGGCGAATAAACTATATGGACCAATAAAACATGATGTATCACCTAGAGGACAACCTGATCATTCATAATCACAATCATACAAACGCCTATCATAAACAGGAGCGCGGCAATTGACCAAAAACATTTCAATTTTACATTTTACACTTTAGCGCCTACCCAGGGTGAATTAAAAGGATTAAGCGTTTGATTGTGGTAGATGCACTTGTGCACTTTACGTAGAGATGACAATGGCTTATATATATTGAACAGAGGAGCGGCAATCGAAAACCCAAAAAATTCAAAATTCCTACCATTTTCCGGTGTTTTGTTTTCGGCGAATAAACTATATGGGCCAATAAAACATAATGTATCACCTAGAGGACAACCTGATCGTTCATAATCACAACCATACACCCGCCTATCATAAATAGGAGCGCGGCAATTGACCAAAAACATTTCAATTTTACATTTTACACTTTAGCGCCTAACCAGGGTGAATTAGAAGGATTAAGCGTTTGATTGTGGTAGATGCACTTGTGCACTTTACGTAGAGATGTCAATGGCTTATTGGTGTTGAACAGAGGAGCGGCAATTCAAAATTCCTAGCAACTTCCGGTTTTTTGTTTTCGGCGAATAAAGTATATGGGCCTATAAAACATAATGTATCACCTAGAGGACAACCTGATCGTTCTTAATCACAATAATACACCCGCCTATCATAAATAGGAGCGCGGCAATTGACCAAAAACATTTCAATTTTACATTTTACACTTTAGCGCCTAACCAGGGTGAATTAGAAGGATTAGGCGTTTGATTGTGGTAGATGCACTTGTGCACTTTACGTAGAGATGTCAATAGCTTATATATGTTGAACAGAGGAGCGGCAATCGAAAACCCAAAAAATTCAAAATTCCTAGCAACTTCCGGTTTTTTGTTTTCGGCGAATAAAGTACATGGGCCTATAAAACATAATGTATCACCTAGAGGACAACCTGATCGTTCATAATCACAATAATACACCCGCCGATCATAAATAGGAGCGCGGCAATTGACCAAAAACATTTCAATTTTACATTTTACACTTTAGCGCCTAACCAGGGTGAATTAGAAGGATTAAGCGTTTGATTGTGGTAGATGCACTTGTGCACTTTACGTAGAGAGCGGCAATCGAAAACCCAAAATATTCAAAATTCCTAGCAACTTCCGGTTTTTTGTTTTCGGCGAATAAAGTATATGGGCCTATAAAACATAATGTATCACCTAGAGGACAACCTGATCGTTCATAATCACAATCATACACCCGCCTATCATAAATAGGAGCGCGGCAAGTGACCAAAAACATTTCAATTTTACATTTTACACTTTAGCGCCTAACCAGGGTGAATTAGAAGTATTAAGCGTTTGATTGTGGTAGATGCACTTGTGCACTTTACGTAGAGATGTCAATGGCTTATATGTGTTGAACAGAGGAGCGGCAATCGAAAACCCAAAAAATTCAAAATTCCTAGCAACTTCCGGTTTTTTGTTTTCGGCGAATAAAGTATATGGGCCTATAAAACATAATGTATCACCTAGAGGACAACCTGATCGTTCATAATCACAATCATACACCCGCCTATCATAAATAGGAGCGCGGCAAGTGACCAAAAACATTTCAATTTTACATTTTACACTTTAGCGCCTAACCAGGGTGAATTAGAAGTATTAAGCGTTTGATTGTGGTAGATGCACTTGTGCACTTTACGTAGAGATGTCAATGGCTTATATGTGTTGAACAGAGGAGCGGCAATCGAAAACCCAAAAAATTCAAAATTCCTAGCAACTTCCGGTTTTTTGTTTTCGGCGAATAAACTATATGGGCCAATAAAACATGATGTATCACCTAGAGGACAACCTGACCGTTCATAATCACAATCATACAAACGCCTATCATAAGCAGGAGCGCGGCAATTGACCAAAAACATTTCAATTTTACATTTTACACTTTAGCGCCTACCCAGGGTGAATTACAAGGATTAAGTGTTTGATTGTGGTAGATGCACTTGTGCACTTTACGTAGAGATGTCAATGGCTTATATATGCTGAACAGAGGAGCGGCAATCGAAAACCCAAAAACTTCAAAATTCCTACCATTTTCCGGTGTTTTGTTTTCGGCGAATAAACTATATGGGCCAATAAAACATAATGTATCACCTAGAGGACAACCTGATCGTTCATAATCACAACCATACACCCGCCTACCATAAACAGGAGCGCGGCAATTGACCAAAAACATTTCAATTTTACATTTTACACTTTAGCGCCTAACCAGGGTGAATTAGAAGGATTAAGCGTTTGACTGTGGTAGATGCACTTGTGCACTTTACGTAGAGATGTCAATGGCTTATATGTGTTGAACAGAGGAGCGGCAATCGAAAACCCAAAAAATTCAAAATTCCTAGCAACTTCCGGTTTTTTGTTTTCGGCGAATAAAGTATATGGGCCTATAAAACATAATGTATCACCTAGAGGACAACCTGATCGTTCATAATCACAATCATACACCCGCCTATCATAAATAGGAGCGCGGCAAGTGACCAAAAACATTTCAATTTTACACTTTAGCGCCTAACCAGGGTGAATTAAAAGGATTAAGCGTTTGATTGTGGTAGATGCACTTGTGCACTTTACGTAGAGATGTCAATGGCTTATATGTGTTGAACAGAGGAGCGGCAATCGAAAACCCAAAAAATTCAAAATTCCTAGCAACTTCCGGTTTTTTGTTTTCGGCGAATAAACTATATGGGCCTATAAAACATAATGTATCACCTAGAGGACAACCTGATCGTTCATAATCACAATAATACACCCGCCTATCATAAATAGGAGCGCGGCAATTGACCAAAAACATTTCAATTTTACATTTTACACTTTAGCGCCTAACCAGGGTGAATTAGAAGGATTAAGCGTTTGATTGTGGTAGATGCACTTGTGCACTTTACGTAGAGATGTCAATGGCTTATATGTGTTGAACAGAGGAGCGGCAATCGAAAACCCAAAAAATTCATAATTCCTAGCTACTTCCGGTTTTTTGTTTTTGGCGAATAAACTATATGGGCCTATAAAACATAATGTATCACCTAGAGGACAACCTGATCGTTCATAATCACAATCATACACCCGCCTATCATAAATAGGAGCGCGGCAATTGACCAAAAACATTTCAATTTTACATTTTACACTTTAGCGCCTAACCAGGGTGAATTACAAGGATTAAGTGTTTGATTGTGGGAGATGCACTTGTGCTCTTTACGTAGAGATGTCAATGGCTTATATGTGTTAAACAGAGGAGCGGCAATCGAAAACCCAAAAAATTCAAAATTCCTACCATGTTCCGGTTTTTTGTTTTCGGCGAATAAACTATATGGACCAATAAAACATGATGTATCACCTAGAGGACAACCTGATCATTCATAATCACAATCATACAAACGCCTATCATAAACAGGAGCGCGGCAATTGACCAAAAACATTTCAATTTTACATTTTACACTTTAGCGCCTACCCAGGGTGAATTAAAAGGATTAAGCGTTTGATTGTGGTAGATGCACTTGTGCACTTTACGTAGAGATGACAATGGCTTATATATATTGAACAGAGGAGCGGCAATCGAAAACCCAAAAAATTCAAAATTCCTACCATTTTCCGGTGTTTTGTTTTCGGCGAATAAACTATATGGGCCTATAAAACATAATGTATCACCTAGAGGACAACCTGATCGTTCATAATCACAATCATACACCCGCCTATCATAAATAGGAGCGCGGCAAGTGACCAAAAACATTTCAATTTTACACTTTAGCGCCTAACCAGGGTGAATTAAAAGGATTAAGCGTTTGATTGTGGTAGATGCACTTGTGCACTTTACGTAGAGATGTCAATGGCTTATATGTGTTGAACAGAGGAGCGGCAATCGAAAACCCAAAAAATTCAAAATTCCTAGCAACTTCCGGTTTTTTGTTTTCGGCGAATAAAGTATATGGGCCTATAAAACATAATGTATCACCTAGAGGACAACCTGATCGTTCATAATCACAATAATACACCCGCCTATCATAAATAGGAGCGCGGCAATTGACCAAAAACATTTCAATTTTACATTTTACACTTTAGCGCCTAACCAGGGTGAATTAGAAGGATTAAGCGTTTGATTGTGTTAGATGCACTTGTGCACTTTACGTAGAGATGTCAATGGCTTATATGTGTTGAACAGAGGAGCGGCAATCGAAAACCCAAAAAATTCATAATTCCTAGCTACTTCCGGTTTTTTGTTTTTGGCGAATAAACTATATGGGCCTATAAAACATAATGTATCACCTAGAGGACAACCTGATCGTTCATAATCACAATCATACACCCGCCTATCATAAATAGGAGCGCGGCAATTGACCAAAAACATTTCAATTTTACATTTTACACTTTAGCGCCTAACCAGGGTGAATTACAAGGATTAAGTGTTTGATTGTGGGAGATGCACTTGTGCTCTTTACGTAGAGATGTCAATGGCTTATATGTGTTGAACAGAGGAGCGGCAATCGAAAACCCAAAAAATTCAAAATTCCTACCATGTTCCGGTTTTTTGTTTTCGGCGAATAAACTATATGGACCAATAAAACATGATGTATCACCTAGAGGACAACCTGATCATTCATAATCACAATCATACAAACGCCTATCATAAACAGGAGCGCGGCAATTGACCAAAAACATTTCAATTTTACATTTTACACTTTAGCGCCTACCCAGGGTGAATTAAAAGGATTAAGCGTTTGATTGTGGTAGATGCACTTGTGCACTTTACGTAGAGATGACAATGGCTTATATATATTGAACGGAGGAGCGGCAATCGAAAACCCAAAAAATTCAAAATTCCTACCATTTTCCGGTGTTTTGTTTTCGGCGAATAAACTATATGGGCCAATAAAACATAATGTATCACCTAGAGGACAACCTGATCGTTCATAATCACAACCATACACCCGCCTATCATAAATAGGAGCGCGGCAATTGACCAAAAACATTTCAATTTTACATTTTACACTTTAGCGCCTAACCAGGGTGAATTAGAAGGATTAAGCGTTTGATTGTGGTAGATGCACTTGTGCACTTTACGTAGAGATGTCAATGGCTTATTGGTGTTGAACAGAGGAGCGGCAATTCAAAATTCCTAGCAACTTCCGGTTTTTTGTTTTCGGCGAATAAAGTATATGGGCCTATAAAACATAATGTATCACCTAGAGGACAACCTGATCGTTCATAATCACAATAATACACCCGCCTATCATAAATAGGAGCGCGGCAATTGACCAAAAACATTTCAATTTTACATTTTACACTTTAGCGCCTAACCAGGGTGAATTAGAAGGATTAAGCGTTTGATTGTGGTAGATGCACTTGTGCACTTTACGTAGAGAGCGGCAATCGAAAACCCAAAATATTCAAAATTCCTAGCAACTTCCGGTTTTTTGTTTTCGGCGAATAAAGTATATGGGCCTATAAAACATAATGTATCACCTAGAGGACAACCTGATCGTTCATAATCACAATCATACACCCGCCTATCATAAATAGGAGCGCGGCAAGTGACCAAAAACATTTCAATTTTACATTTTACACTTTAGCGCCTAACCAGGGTGAATTAGAAGTATTAAGCGTTTGATTGTGGTAGATGCACTTGTGCACTTTACGTAGAGATGTCAATGGCTTATATGTGTTGAACAGAGGAGCGGCAATCGAAAACCCAAAAAATTCAAAATTCCTAGCAACTTCCGGTTTTGTTTTCGGCGAATAAAGTATATGGGCCTATAAAACATAATGTATCACCTAGAGGACAACCTGATCGTTCATAATCACAATCATACACCCGCCTATCATAAATAGGAGCGCGGCAAGTGACCAAAAACATTTCAATTTTACATTTTACACTTTAGCGCCTAACCAGGGTGAATTAGAAGTATTAAGCGTTTGATTGTGGTAGATGCACTTGTGCACTTTACGTAGAGATGTCAATGGCTTATATGTGTTGAACAGAGGAGCGGCAATCGAAAACCCAAAAAATTCAAAATTCCTAGCAACTTCCGGTTTTTTGTTTTCGGCGAATAAACTATATGGGCCAATAAAACATGATGTATCACCTAGAGGACAACCTGACCGTTCATAATCACAATCATACAAACGCCTATCATAAGCAGGAGCGCGGCAATTGACCAAAAACATTTCAATTTTACATTTTACACTTTAGCGCCTAACCAGGGTGAATTAGAAAGATTAAGCGTTTGATTGTGGTAGATGCACTTGTGCACTTTACGTAGAGATGTCAATGGCTTATATGTGTTGAACAGAGGAGCGGCAATCGAAAACCCAAAAAATTCAAAATTCCTAGCAACTTCCGGTTTTTTGTTTTCGGCGAATAAAGTATATGGGCCTATAAAACATAATGTATCACCTAGAGGACAACCTGATCGTTCATAATCACAATAATACACCCGCCTATCATAAATAGGAGCGCGGCAATTGACCAAAAACATTTCAATTTTACATTTTACACTTTAGCGCCTAACCAGGGTGAATTAGAAGGATTAAGCGTTTGATTGTGGTAGATGCACTTGTGCACTTTACGTAGAGATGTCAATGGCTTATATGTGTTGAACAAAGGAGCGGCAATCGAAAACCCAAAAAATTCATAATTCCTAGCTACTTCCGGTTTTTTGTTTTCGGCGAATAAACTATATGGGCCTATAAAACATAATGTATCACCTAGAGGACAACCTGATCGTTCATAATCACAACCATACACCCGCCTACCATAAACAGGAGCGCGGCAATTGACCAAAAACATTTCAATTTTACATTTTACACTTTAGCGCCTAACCAGGGTGAATTAGAAGGATTAAGCGTTTGATTGTGGTAGATGCACTTGTGCACTTTACGTAGAGATGTCAATGGCTTATATGTGTTGAACAGAGGAGCGGCAATCGAAAACCCAAAAAATTCAAAACTCCTAGCAACTTCCGGTTTTTTGTTTTCGGCGAATAAAGTATATGGGCCTATAAAACATAATGTATCACCTAGAGGACAACCTGATCGTTCATAATCACAATCATACACCCGCCTATCATAAATAGGAGCGCGGCAAGTGACCAAAAACATTTCAATTTTACACTTTAGCGCCTAACCAGGGTGAATTAAAAGGATTAAGCGTTTGATTGTGGTAGATGCACTTGTGCACTTTACGTAGAGATGTCAATGGCTTATATGTGTTGAACAGAGGAGCGGCAATCGAAAACCCAAAAAATTCAAAATTCCTAGCAACTTCCGGTTTTTTGTTTTCGGCGAATAAAGTATATGGGCCTATAAAACATAATGTATCACCTAGAGGACAACCTGATCGTTCATAATCACAATAATACACCCGCCTATCATAAATAGGAGCGCGGCAATTGACCAAAAACATTTCAATTTTACATTTTACACTTTAGCGCCTAACCAGGGTGAATTAGAAGGATTAAGCGTTTGATTGTGGTAGATGCACTTGTGCACTTTACGTAGAGATGTCAATGGCTTATATGTGTTGAACAGAGGAGCGGCAATCGAAAACCCAAAAAATTCATAATTCCTAGCTACTTCCGGTTTTTTGTTTTTGGCGAATAAACTATATGGGCCTATAAAACATAATGTATCACCTAGAGGACAACCTGATCGTTCATAATCACAATCATACACCCGCCTATCATAAATAGGAGCGCGGCAATTGACCAAAAACATTTCAATTTTACATTTTATACTTTAGCGCCTAACCAGGGTGAATTAGAAGGATTAAGCGTTTGATTGTGGGAGATGCACTTGTGCACTTTACGTAGAGATGTCAATGGCTTATATGTGTTGAACAGAGGAGCGGCAATCGAAAACCCAAAAAATTCAAAATTCCTAGCAACTTCCGGTTTTTTGTTTTCGGCGAATAAAGTATATGGGCCTATAAAACATAATGTATCACCTAGAGGACAACCTGATCGTTCATAATCACAATAATACACCCGCCTATCATAAATAGGAGCGCGGCAATTGACCAAAAACATTTCAATTTTACATTTTACACTTTAGCGCCTAACCAGGGTGAATTAGAAGGATTAAGCGTTTGATTGTGGGAGATGCACTTGTGCACTTTACGTAGAGATGTCAATGGCTTATATGTTTTGAACAGAGGAGCGGCAATCGAAAACCCAAAAAATTCATAATTCCTAGCTACTTCCGGTTTTTTGTTTTCGGCGAATAAACTATATGGGCCTATAAAACATAATGTATCACCTAGAGGACAACCTGATCGTTCATAATCACAATCATACACCCGCCTATCATAAATAGGAGCGCGGCAATTGACCAAAAACATTTCAATTTTACATTTTATACTTTAGCGCCTAACCAGGGTGAATTAGAAGGATTAAGCGTTTGATTGTGGGAGATGCACTTGTGCACTTTACGTAGAGATGTCAATGGCTTATATGTTTTGAACAGAGGAGCGGCAATCGAAAACCCAAAAAATTCATAATTCCTAGCTACTTCCGGTTTTTTGTTTTCGGCGAATAAACTATATGGGCCTATAAAACATAATGTATCACCTAGAGGACAACCTGATCGTTCATAATCACAACCATACACCCGCCTACCATAAACAGGAGCGCGGCAATTGACCAAAAACATTTCAATTTTACATTTTACACTTTAGCGCCTAACCAGGGTGAATTAAAAGGATTAAGCTGTTTGTTTGTGGTAGATGCACTTGTGCACTTTACGTAGAGAGCGGCAATCGAAAACCCAAAAAATTCAAAATTCTTAGCAACTTCCGGTTTTTTGTTTTCGGCGAATAAAGTATATGGGCCTATAAAATGTAATGTATCACCTAGAGGACAACCTGATCGTTCATAATCACAACCATACACCCGCCTACCATAAACAGGAGCGCGGCAATTGACCAAAAACATTTCAATTTTACATTTTACACTTTAACGCCTAACCAGGGTGAATTAGAAGGATTAAGCGTTTGATTGTGGTAGATGCACTTGTGCACTTTACGTAGAGATGTCAATGGCTTATATGTGTTGAACAGAGGAGCGGCAATCGAAAACCAAAAAAATTCAAAATTCCCAGCAACTTCCGGTTTTTTGTTTTCGGCGAATAAAGTATATGGGCCTATAAAACATAATGTATCACCTAGAGGACAACCTGATCGTTCATAATCACAATAATACACCCGCCTATCATAAATAGGAGCGCGGCAATTGACCAAAAACATTTCAATTTTACATTTTACACTTTAGCGCTTAACCAGGGTGAATTAAAAGGATTAAGCGTTTGATTGTGGTAGATGCACTTGTGCACTTTACGTAGAGATGTCAATGGCTTATATGTGTTGAACAGAGGAGCGGCAATCGAAAACCCAAAAAATTCATAATTCCTAGCTACTTCCGGTTTTTTGTTTTCGGCGAATATAGTATATGGGCCTATAAAACATAATGTATCACCTAGAGGACAACCTGATCGTTCATAATCACAACCATACACCCGCCTATCATAAATAGGAGCGCGGCAATTGACCAAAAACATTTCAATTTTACATTTTACACTTTAGCGCCTAACCAGGGTGAATTAAAAGGATTAAGCTGTTTGTTTGTGGTAGATGCACTTGTGCACTTTACGTAGAGAGCGGCAATCGAAAACCCAAAAAATTCAAAATTCTTAGCAACTTCCGGTTTTTTGTTTTCGGCGAATAAAGTATATGGGCCTATAAAACATAATGTATCACCTAGAGGACAACCTGATCGTTCATAATCACAACCATACACCCGCCTACCATAAACAGGAGCGCGGCAATTGACCAAAAACCTTTCAATTTTACATTTTACACTTTAGCGCCTAACCAGGGTGAATTAGAAGGATTAAGCGTTTGATTGTGGTAGATGCACTTGTGCACTTTACGTAGAGATGTCAATGGCTTATATGTGTTGAACAGAGGAGCGGCAATCGAAAACCCAAAAAATTCATAATTCCTAGCTACTTCCGGTTTTTTGTTTTCGGCGAATATAGTATATGGGCCTATAAAACATAATGTATCACCTAGAGGACAACCTGATCGTTCATAATCACAACCATACACCCGCCTATCATAAATGGGAGCGCGGCAATTGACCAAAAACATTTCAATTTTACATTTTACACTTTAGCGCCTAACCAGGGTGAATAAGAAGGATTAAGCGTTTGATTGTGGGAGATGCACTTGTGCACTTTACGTAGAGATGTCAATGGCTTATATGTGTTGAACAGAGGAGCGGCAATCGAAAACCCAAAAAATTCAAAATTCCTAGCAACTTCCGGTTTTTTGTTTTCGGCGAATAAAGTATATGGGCCAATAAAACATGATGTATCACCTAGAGGACAACCTGATCGTTCATAATCACAATCATACAAACGCCTATCATAAACAGGAGCGAGGCAATTGACCAAAAACATTTCAATTTTACATTTTACACTTTAGCCCCTACCCAGGGTGAATTAGAAGGATTAAGCGTTTGATTGTGGTAGATGCACTTGTGCACTTTACGTAGAGATGTCAATGGCTTATATATGTTGAACAGAGGAGCGGCAATCTAAAACCCAAAAAATTCAAAATTCCTACCATTTTCCGGCGTTTTGTTTTCGGCGAATAAACTATATGGGCCAATAAAACATAATGTATCACCTAGAGGACAACCTGATCGTTCATAATCACTACCATACACCCGCCTACCATAAACAGGAGCGCGGCAATTGACCAAAAACATTTCAATTTTGCATTTTACACTTTAGCGCCTAACCAGGGTGAATTAGAAGGATTAAGCGTTTGATTGTGGTAGATGCACTTGTGCACTTTACGTAGAGATGTCAATGGCTTATATGTGTTGAACAGAGGAGCGGCAATCGAAAACCCAAAAAATTCAAAATTCCTAGCAACTTCCGGTTTTTTGTTTTCGGCGAATAAAGTATATGGGCCTATAAAACATAATGTATCACCTAGAGGACAACCTGATCGTTCATAATCACAATAATACACCCGCCTATCATAAATAGGAGCGCGGCAAAGGACCAAAAACATTTCAGTTTTACATTTTACACTTTAGCGACTAACCAGGGTGAATTAGAAGGATTAAGCGTTTGATTGTGGTAGATGCACTTGTGCACTTTACGTAGAGATGTCAATGGCTTATATGTGTTGAACAGAGGAGCGGCAATCGAAAACCCAAAAAATTCATAATTCCTAGCTACTTCCGGTTTTTTGTTTTCGGCGAATAAAGTATATGGGCCTATAAAACATAATGTATCACCTAGAGGACAACCTGATCGTTCATAATCACAACCATACACCCGCCTGCCATAAACAGGAGCGCGGCAATTGACCAAAAACATTTCAATTTTACATTTTACACTTTAGCGCCTAACCAGGGTGAATTAAAAGGATTAAGCTGTTTGTTTGTGGTAGATGTACTTGTGCACTTTGCGTAGAGATGTCAATGGCTTATATATGTTGAACAGAGGAGCGGCAATCAAACACCCAAAAAATTCAAAATTCCTAGCAATTTCCGGTTTTTTGTTTTCGGCGAATAAAGTATATGGGCCTATAAAACATAATGTATCACCTAGAGGACAACCTGATCGTTCATAATCACAATCATACAAACGCCTATCATAAACAGGAGCGCGGCAATTGACCAAAAACATTTCAATTTTACATTTAACACTTTAGCGCCTAACCAGGGTGAATTAAAAGGATTAAGCTGTTTGTTTGTGGTAGATGTACTTGTGCACTTTGCGTAGAGATGTCAATGGCTTATATATGTTGAACAGAGGAGCGGCAATCGAAAACCCAAAAAATTCAAAATTCCTAGCAATTTCCGGTTTTTTGTTTTCGGCGAATAAAGTATATGGGCCTATAAAACATAATGTATCACCTAGAGGACAACCTGATCGTTCATAATCACAATCATACAAACGCCTATCATAAACAGGAGCGCGGCAATTGACCAAAAACATTTCAATTTTACATTTTACACTTTAGCGCCTAACCAGGGTGAATTAAAAGGATTAAGCTGTTTGTTTGTGGTAGATGTACTTGTGCACTTTGCGTAGAGATGTCAATGGCTTATATATGTTGAACAGAGGAGCGGCAATCGAAAACCCAAAAAATTCAAAATTCCTACCATGTTCCGGTTTTTTGTTTTCGGCGAATAAACTATATGGGCCAATAAAACATAATGTATCACCTAGAGGACAACCTGATCGTTCATAATCACAATCATACACCCGCCTATCATAAATAGGAGCGCGGCAAGTGACCAAAAACATTTCAATTTTACACTTTAGCGCCTAACCAGGGTGAATTAAAAGGATTAAGCGTTTGATTGTGGTAGATGCACTTGTGCACTTTACGTAGAGATGTCAATGGCTTATATGTGTTGAACAGAGGAGCGGCAATTGAAAACCCAAAAAATTCATAATTCCTAGCTACTTCCGTATTTTTCTTTTCGGCGAATAAAGTATATGGGCCTATAAAACATAATGTATCACCTAGAGGACAACCTGATCGTTCATAATCACAACCATACACCCGCTTACCATAAACAGGAGCGCGGCAATTGACCAAAAACATTTCAATTTTACATTTTACACTTTAGCGCCTAACCAGGGTGAATTAGAAGGATTAAGCGTTTGTTTGTGGTAGATGCACTTGTGCACTTTACGTAGAGAGCGGCAATCGAAAACCCAAAAAATTCAAAATTCCTAGCAACTTCCGGTTTTTTGTTTTCGGCGAATAAAGTATATGGGCCTATAAAACATAATGTATCACCTAGAGGACAACCTGATCGTTCATAATCACAACCATACACCCGCCTACCATAAACAGGAGCGCGGCAATTGACCAAAAATATTTCAATTTTACATTTTACACTTTAGCGCCTAACCAGGGTGAATTAGAAGGATTAAGCGTTTGATTGTGGTAGATGCACTTGTGCACTTTACGTAGAGATGTCAATGGCTTATATGTGTTGAACAGAGGAGCGGCAATCGAACACCCAAAAAATTCAAAATTCCTAGCAATTTCCGGTTTTTTGTTTTCGGCGAATAAAGTATATGGGCCTATAAAACATAATGTATCACCTAGAGGACAACCTGATCGTTCATAATCACAATCATACAAACGCCTATCATAAACAGGAGCGCGGCAATTGACCAAAAACATTTCAATTTTACATTTTACACTTTAGCGCCTAACCAGGGTGAATTAAAAGGATTAAGCTGTTTGTTTGTGATAGATGTACTTGTGCACTTTGCGTAGAGATGTCAATGGCTTATATATGTTGAACAGAGGAGCGGCAATCGAAAACCCAAAAAATTCAAAATTCCTACCATGTTCCGGTTTTTTGTTTTCGGCGAATAAACTATATGGGCCAATAAAACATAAAGTATCACCTAGAGGACAACCTGATCGTTCATAATCACAATCATACAAACGCCTATCATAAACAGGAGCGCGGCAATTGACCAAAAACATTTCAATTTTACATTTTACACTTTAGCGCCTACCCAGGGTGAATTAGAAGGATTAAGCGTTTGATTGTGGTAGATGCACTTGTGCACTTTACGTAGAGATATCAATGGCTTATATATGTTGAACAGAGGAGCGGCAATCGAAAACCCAAAAAATTCAAAATTCCTACCATGTTCCGGTTTTTTGTTTTCGGCGAATAAACTATATGGGCCAATAAAACATAATGTATCACCTAGAGGACAACCTGATCGTTCATAATCACAACCATACACCCGCCTACCATAAACAGGAGCGCGGCAATTGACCAAAAACATTTCAATTTTACATTTTACACTTTAGCGCCTAACCAGGGTGAATTAGAAGGATTAAGCGTTTGATTGTGGTAGATGCACTTGTGCACTTTACGTAGAGAGCGGCAATCGAAAACCCAAAAAATTCAAAATTCCTACCATGTTCCGGTTTTTTGTTTTCGGCGAATAAACTATATGGGCCAATAAAACATAATGTATCACCTAGAGGACAACCTGATCGTTCATAATCACAACCATACACCCGCTTACCATAAACAGGAGCGCGGCAATTGACCAAAAACTTTTCAATTTTACATTTTACACTTTAGCGCCTAACCAGGGTGAATTAAAAGGATTAAGCTGTTTGTTTGTAGTAGATGCACTTGTGCACTTTACGTAGAGAGCGGCAATCGAAAACCCAAAAAATTCAAAATTCCTACCATGTTCCGGTTTTTTGTTTTCGGCGAATAAACTATATGGGCCAATAAAACATAATGTATCACCTAGAGGACAACCTGATCGTTCATAATCACAACCATACACCTGCCTACCATAAACAGGAGCGCGGCAATTGACCAAAAACATTTTAATTTTACATTTTACACTTTAGCGCCTAACCAGGGTGAATTAGAAGGATTAAGCGTTTGATTGTGGTAGATGCACTTGTGCACTTTACGTAGAGATGTCAATGGCTTATATGTGTTGAACAGAGGAGCGGCAATCGAAAACCCAAAAAATTCAAAATTCCTACCATGTTCCGGTTTTTTGTTTTCGGCGAATAAAGTATATGGGCCTATAAAACATAATGTATCACCTAGAGGACAACCTGATCGTTCATAATCACAATAATACACCCGCCTATTATAAATAGGAGCGCGGCAATTGACCAAAAACATTCCAATTTTACATTTTACACTTTAGCGCCTAACCAGGGTGAATTAGAAGGATTAAGCGTTTGATTGTGGTAGATGCACTTGTGCACTTTACGTAGAGATGTCAATGGCTTATATGTGTTGAACAGAGGAGCGGCAATCGAAAGCCCAAAAAATTCATAATTCCTAGCTACTTCCGGTTTTTTTTTTTCGGCGAATAAAGTATATGGGCCTATAAAACATAATGTATCACCTAGAGGACAACCTGATCGTTCATAATCACAACCATACACCCGCCTACCATAAACAGGAGCGCGGCAATTGACCAAAAACATTTCAATTTTACATTTTACACTTTAGCGCCTAACCAGGGTGAATTAAAAGGATTAAGCTGTTTGTTTGTGGTAGATGCACTTGTGCACTTTACGTAGAGAGCGGCAATCGAAAACCCAAAAAATTCAAAATTCCTACCATGTTCCGGTTTTTTGTTTTCGGCGAATAAACTATATGGGCCAATAAAACATAATGTATCACCTAGAGGACAACCTGATCGTTCATAATAACAACCATACACCTGCCTACCATAAACAGGAGCGCGGCAATTGACCAAAAACATTTTAATTTTACATTTTACACTTTAGCGCCTAACCAGGGTGAATTAGAAGGATTAAGCGTTTGATTGTGGTAGATGCACTTGTGCACTTTACGTAGAGATGTCAATGGCTTATATGTGTTGAACAGAGGAGCGGCAATCGAAAACCCAAAAAATTCAAAATTCCTACCATGTTCCGGTTTTTTGTTTTCGGCGAATAAAGTATATGGGCCTATAAAACATAATGTATCACCTAGAGGACAACCTGATCGTTCATAATCACAATAATACACCCGCCTATTATAAATAGGAGCGCGGCAATTGACCAAAAACATTCCAATTTTACATTTTACACTTTAGCGCCTAACCAGGGTGAATTAGAAGGATTAAGCGTTTGATTGTGGTAGATGCACTTGTGCACTTTACGTAGAGATGTCAATGGCTTATATGTGTTGAACAGAGGAGCGGCAATCGAAAGCCCAAAAAATTCATAATTCCTAGCTACTTCCGGTTTTTTTTTTTCGGCGAATAAAGTATATGGGCCTATAAAACATAATGTATCACCTAGAGGACAACCTGATCGTTCATAATCACAACCATACACCCGCCTACCATAAACAGGAGCGCGGCAATTGACCAAAAACATTTCAATTTTACATTTTACACTTTAGCGCCTAACCAGGGTGAATTAAAAGGATTAAGCTGTTTGTTTGTGGTAGATGCACTTGTGCACTTTACGTAGAGAGCGGCAATCGAAAACCCAAAAAATTCAAAATTCTTAGCAACTTCCGGTTTTTTGTTTTCGGCGAATAAAGTATATGGGCCTATAAAACATAATGTATCACCTAGAGGACAACCTGATCGTTCATAATCACAATCATACAAACGCCTATCATAAACAGGAGCGCGGCAATTGACCAAAAACATTTCAATTTTACATTTTACACTTTAGCGCCTAACCAGGGTGAATTAAAAGGATTAAGCTGTTTGTTTGTGGTAGATGTACTTGTGCACTTTGCGTAGAGATGTCAATGGCTTATATATGTTGAACAGAGGAGCGGCAATCGAAAACCCAAAAAATTCAAAATTCCTACCATGTTCCGGTTTTTTGTTTTCGGCGAATAAACTATATGGGCCAATAAAACATAATGTATCACCTAGAGGACAACCTGATCGTTCATAATCACAATCATACACCCGCCTATCATAAATAGGAGCGCGGCAAGTGACCAAAAACATTTCAATTTTACACTTTAGCCCCTAACCAGGGTGAATTAAAAGGATTAAGCGTTTGATTGTGGTAGATGCACTTGTGCACTTTACGTAGAGATGTCAATGGCTTATATGTGTTGAACAGAGGAGCGGCAATTGAAAACCCAAAAAATTCATAATTCCTAGCTACTTCCGTATTTTTCTTTTCGGCGAATAAAGTATATGGGCCTATAAAACATAATGTATCACCTAGAGGACAACCTGATCGTTCATAATCACAACCATACACCCGCTTACCATAAACAGGAGCGCGGCAATTGACCAAAAACATTTCAATTTTACATTTTACACTTTAGCGCCTAACCAGGGTGAATTAGAAGGATTAAGCGTTTGTTTGTGGTAGATGCACTTGTGCACTTTACGTAGAGAGCGGCAATCGAAAACCCAAAAAATTCAAAATTCCTAGCAACTTCCGGTTTTTTGTTTTCGGCGAATAAAGTATATGGGCCTATAAAACATAATGTATCACCTAGAGGACAACCTGATCGTTCATAATCACAACCATACACCCGCCTACCATAAACAGGAGCGCGGCAATTGACCAAAAATATTCCAATTTTACATTTTACACTTTAGCGCCTAACCAGGGTGAATTAGAAGAATTAAGCGTTTGATTGTGGTAGATGCACTTGTGCACTTTACGTAGAGATGTCAATGGCTTATATGTGTTGAACAGAGGAGCGGCAATCGAACACCCAAAAAATTCAAAATTCCTAGCAATTTCCGGTTTTTTGTTTTCGGCGAATAAAGTATATGGGCCTATAAAACATAATGTATCACCTAGAGGACAACCTGATCGTTCATAATCACAATCATACAAACGCCTATCATAAACAGAAGCGCGGCAATTGACCAAAAACATTTCAATTTTACATTTTACACTTTAGCGCCTAACCAGGGTGAATTAAAAGGATTAAGCTGTTTGTTTGTGGTAGATGTACTTGTGCACTTTGCGTAGAGATGTCAATGGCTTATATATGTTGAACAGAGGAGCGGCAATCGAAAACCCAAAAAATTCAAAATTCCTACCATGTTCCGGTTTTTTGTTTTCGGCGAATAAACTATATGGGCCAATAAACCATAAAGTATCACCTAGAGGACAACCTGATCGTTCATAATCACAATCATACAAACGCCTATCATAAACAGGAGCGCGGCAATTGACCAAAAACATTTCAATTTTACATTTTACACTTTAGCGCCTACCCAGGGTGAATTAGAAGGATTAAGCGTTTGATTGTGGTAGATGCACTTGTGCACTTTACGTAGAGATATCAATGGCTTATATATGTTGAACAGAGGAGCGGCAATCGAAAACCCAAAAAATTCAAAATTCCTACCATGTTCCGGTTTTTTGTTTTCGGCGAATAAACTATATGGGCCAATAAAACATAATGTATCACCTAGAGGACAACCTGATCGTTCATAATCACAACCATACACCCGCCTACCATAAACAGGAGCGCGGCAATTGACCAAAAACATTTCAATTTTACATTTTACACTTTAGCGCCTAACCAGGGTGAATTAAAAGGATTAAGCTGTTTGTTTGTGGTAGATGTACTTGTGCACTTTGCGTAGAGATGTCAATGGCTTATATATGTTGAACAGAGGAGCGGCAATCGAAAACCCAAAAAATTCAAAATTCCTACCATGTTCCGGTTTTTTGTTTTCGGCGAATAAACTATATGGGCCAATAAACCATAAAGTATCACCTAGAGGACAACCTGATCGTTCATAATCACAATCATACAAACGCCTATCATAAACAGGAGCGCGGCAATTGACCAAAAACATTTCAATTTTACATTTTACACTTTAGCGCCTAACCAGGGTGAATTAGAAGGATTAAGCGTTTGATTGTGGTAGATGCACTTGTGCACTTTACGTAGAGATGTCAATGGCTTATATGTGTTGAACAGAGGAGCGGCAATTGAAAACCCAAAAAATTCATAATTCCTAGCTACTTCCGTATTTTTCTTTTCGGCGAATAAAGTATTTGGGCCTATAAAACATAATGTATCACCTAGAGGACAACCTGATCGTTCATAATCACAACCATACACCCGCTTACCATAAACAGGAGCGCGGCAGTTGACCAAAAACTTTTCAATTTTACATTTTACACTTTAGCGCCTAACCAGGGTGAATTAAAAGGATTAAGCTGTTTGTTTGTAGTAGATGCACTTGTGCACTTTACGTAGAGAGCGGCAATCGAAAACCCAAAAAATTCAAAATTCCTACCATGTTCCGGTTTTTTGTTTTCGGCGAATAAACTATATGGGCCAATAAAACATAATGTATCACCTAGAGGACAACCTGATCGTTCATAATCACAACCATACACCTGCCTACCATAAACAGGAGCGCGGCAATTGACCAAAAACATTTTAATTTTACATTTTACACTTTAGCGCCTAACCAGGGTGAATTAGAAGGATTAAGCGTTTGATTGTGGTAGATGCACTTGTGCACTTTACGTAGAGATGTCAATGGCTTATATGTGTTGAACAGAGGAGCGGCAATCGAAAACCCAAAAAATTCAAAATTCCTACCATGTTCCGGTTTTTTGTTTTCGGCGAATAAAGTATATGGGCCTATAAAACATAATGTATCACTTAGAGGACAACCTGATCGTTCATAATCACAATAATACACCCGCCTATCATAAATAGGAGCGCGGCAATTGACCAAAAACATTCCAATTTTACATTTTACACTTTAGCGCCTAACCAGGGTGAATTAGAAGGATTAAGCGTTTGATTGTGGTAGATGCACTTGTGCACTTTACGTAGAGATGTCAATGGCTTATATGTGTTGAACAGAGGAGCGGCAATCGAAAGCCCAAAAAATTCATAATTCCTAGCTACTTCCGGTTTTTTTTTTTCGGCGAATAAAGTATATGGGCCTATAAAACATAATGTATCACCTAGAGGACAACCTGATCGTTCATAATCACAACCATACACCCGCCTACCATAAACAGGAGCGCGGCAATTGACCAAAAACATTTCAATTTTACATTTTACACTTTAGCGCCTAACCAGGGTGAATTAAAAGGATTAAGCTGTTTGTTTGTGGTAGATGCACTTGTGCACTTTACGTAGAGAGCGGCAATCGAAAACCCAAAAAATTCAAAATTCTTAGCAACTTCCGGTTTTTTGTTTTCGGCGAATAAAGTATATGGGCCTATAAAACATAATGTATCACCTAGAGGACAACCTGATCGTTCATAATCACAACCATACACCCGCCTACCATAAACAGGAGCGCGGCAATTGACCAAAAACATTTCAATTTTACATTTTACACTTTAGCGCCTAACCAGGGTGAATTAAAAGGATTAAGCTGTTTGTTTGTGGTAGATGCACTTGTGCACTTTACGTAGAGAGCGGCAATCGAAAACCCAAAAAATTCAAAATTCTTAGCAACTTCCGGTTTTTTGTTTTCGGCGAATAAAGTATATGGGCCTATAAAACATAATGTATCACCTAGAGGACAACCTGATCGTTCATAATCACAACCATACACCCGCCTACCATAAACAGGAGCGCGGCAATTGACCAAAAACATTTCAATTTTACATTTTACACTTTAGCGCCTAACCAGGGTGAATTAGAAGGATTAAGCGTTTGATTGTGGTAGATGCACTTGTGCACTTTACGTAGAGATGTCAATGGCTTATATGTGTTGAACAGAGGAGCGGCAATCGAAAACCCAAACAATTCAAAATTCCTAGCAACTTCCGGTTTTTTGTTTTCGGCGAATAAAGTATATGGGCCTATAAAACATAATGTATCACCTAGAGGACAACCTGATCGTTCATAATCACAATCATACACCCGCCTATCATAAATAGGAGCGCGGCAATTGACCAAAAACATTTCAATTTTACATTTTACACTTTAGCGCCTAACCAGGGTGAATTAGAAGGATTAAGCGTTTGATTGTGGGAGATGCACTTGTGCACTTTACGTAGAGATGTCAATGGCTTATATGTGTTGAACAGAGGAGCGGCAATCGAAAACCCAAAAAATTCAAAATTCCTAGCAACTTCCGGTTTTTTGTTTTCGGCGAATAAAGTATATGGGCCTATAAAACATAATGTATCACCTAGAGGACAACCTGATCGTTCATAATCACAATCATACACCCGCCTATCATAAATAGGAGCGCGGCAATTGACCAAAAACATTTCAATTTTACATTTTACACTTTAGCGCCTAACCAGGGTGAATAAGAAGGATTAAGCGTTTGATTGTGGGAGATGCACTTGTGCACTTTACGTAGAGATGTCAATGGCTTATATGTGTTGAACAGAGGAGCGGCAATCGAAAACCCAAAAAATTCAAAATTCCTAGCAACTTCCGGTTTTTTGTTTTCGGCGAATAAAGTATATGGGCCTATAAAACATAATGTATCACCTAGAGGACAACCTGATCCTTCATAATCACAATCATACACCCGCCTATCATAAATAGGAGCGCGGCAATTGACCAAAAACATTTCAATTTTACATTTTACACTTTAGCGCCTAACCAGGGTGAATTAGAAGGATTAAGCGTTTGATTGTGGGAGATGCACTTGTGCACTTTACGTAGAGATGTCAATGGCTTATATGTGTTGAACAGAGGAGCGGCAATCGAAAACCCAAAAAATTCAAAATTCCTACCATGTTCCGGTTTTTTGTTTTCGGCGAATAAACTATATGGGCCTATAAAACATAATGTATCACCTAGAGGACAACCTGATCGTTCATAATCACAATCATACACCCGCCTATCATAAATAGGAGCGCGGCAATTGACCAAAAACATTTCAATTTTACATTTTACACTTTAGCGCCTAACCAGGGTGAATTAGAAGGATTAAGCGTTTGATTGTGGGAGATGCACTTGTGCACTTTACGTAGAGATGTCAATGGCTTATATGTGTTGAACAGAGGAGCGGCAATCGAAAACCCAAAAGTTCAAAATTCCTAGCAACTTCCGGTTTTTTGTTTTCGGCGAATAAAGTATATGGGCCTATAAAACATAATGTATCACCTAGAGGACAACCTGATCGTTCATAATCACAATCATACACCCGCCTATCATAAATAGGAGCGCGGCAATTGACCAAAAACATTTCAATTTTACATTTTACACTTTAGCGCCTACCCAGGGTGAATTAGAAGGATTAAGCGTTTGATTGTGGTAGATGCACTTGTGCACTTTACGTAGAGATGTCAATGTCTTATATATGTTGAACAGAGGAGCGGCAATCGAAAACCCAAAAAATTCAAAATTCCTACCATTTTCCGGTGTTTTGTTTTCGGCGAATAAACTATATGGGCCAATAAAACATTATGTATCACCTAGAGGACAACCTGATCGTTCATAATCACTACCATACACCCGCCTACCATAAACAGGAGCGCGGCAATTGACCAAAAACATTTCAATTTTACATTTTACACTTTAGCGCCTAACCAGGGTGAATTAGAAGGATTAAGCGTTTGATTGTGGTAGATGCACTTGTGCACTTTACGTAGAGATGTCAATGGCTTATATGTGTTGAACAGAGGAGCGGCAATCGAAAACCCAAAAAATTCAAAATTCCTAGCAACTTCCGGTTTTTTGTTTTCGGCGAATAAAGTATATGGGCCTATAAAACATAATGTATCACCTAGAGGACAACCTGATCGTTCATAATCACAATAATACACCCGCCTATCATAAATAGGAGCGCGGCAATTGACCAAAAACATTTCAATTTTACATTTTACACTTTAGCGCCTAACCAGGGTGAATTAGAAGGATTAAGCGTTTGATTGTGGTAGATGCACTTGTGCACTTTACGTAGAGATGTCAATGGCTTATATGTGTTGAACAGAGGAGCGGCAATCGAAAACCTAAACAATTCATAATTCCTAGCTACTTCCGGTTTTTTGTTTTCGGCGAATAAAGTATATGGGCCTATAAAACATAATGTATCACCTAGAGGACAACCTGATCGTTCATAATCACAACCATACACCCGCCTGCCATAAACAGGAGCGCGGCAATTGACCAAAAACATTTCAATTTTACATTTTACACTTTAGCGCCTAACCAGGGTGAATTAAAAGGATTAAGCTGTTTGTTTGTGGTAGATGCACTTGTGCACTTTACGTAGAGAGCGGCAATCGAAAACCCAAAAAATTCAAAATTCCTAGCAACTTCCGGTTTTTTGTTTTCGGCGAATAAAGTATATGGGCCTATAAAACATAATGTATCACCTAGAGGACAACCTGATCGTTCATAATCACAACCATACACCCGCCTATCATAAATAGGAGCGCGGCAATTGACCAAAAACATTTCAATTTTACATTTTACACTTTAGCGCCTAACCAGGGTGAATTAGAAGGATTAAGCGTTTGATTGTGGTAGATGCACTTGTGCACTTTACGTAGAGATGTCAATGGCTTATATGTGTTGAACAGAGGAGCGGCAATCGAACACCCAAAAAATTCAAAATTCCTAGCAATTTCCGGTTTTTTGTTTTCGGCGAATAAAGTATATGGGCCTATAAAACATAATGTATCACCTAGAGAACAACCTGATCGTTCATAATCACAATCATACACCCGCCTATCATAAATAGGAGCGCGGCAATTGACCAAAAACATTTCAATTTTACATTTTACACTTTAGCGCCTAACCAGGGTGAATTAAAAGGATTAAGCTGTTTGTTTGTGGTAGATGCACTTGTGCACTTTGCGTAGAGATGTCAATGGCTTATATATGTTGAACAGAGGAGCGGCAATCGAAAACCCAAAAAATTCAAAATTCCTACCATGTTCCGGTTTTTTGTTTTCGGCGAATAAACTATATGGGGCTATAAAACATAATGTATCACCTAGAGGACAACCTGATCGTTCATAATCACAATCATACACCCGCCTATCATAAATAGGAGCGCGGCAATTGACCAAAAACATTTCAGTTTTACATTTTACACTTTAGCGCCCAACCAGGGTGAATTAGAAGGATTAAGCGTTTGATTGTGGGAGATGCACTTGTGCACTTTACGTAGAGATGTCAATGGCTTATATGTGTTGAACAGAGGAGCGACAATCGAAAACCCAAAAAATTCAAAATTCCTAGCAACTTCCGGTTTTTTGTTTTCGGCGAATAAAGAATATGGGCCTATAAAACATAATGTATCACCTAGAGGACAACCTGATCGTTCATAATCACAATCATAAACCCGCCTATCATAAATAGGAGCGCGGCAATTGACCAAACACATTTCAATTTTACATTTTACACTTTAGCGCCTAACCAGGGTGAATTAGAAGGATTAAGCGTTTGATTGTGGTAGATGCACTTGTGCACTTTACGTAGAGATGTCAATGGCTTATATGTGTTGAACAGAGGAGCGACAATCGAAAACCCAAAAAATTCAAAATTCCTAGCAACTTCCGGTTTTTTGTTTTCGGCGAATAAAGTATATGGGGCTATAAAACATAATGTATCACCTAGAGGACAACCTGATCGTTCATAATCACAATCATACACCCGCCTATCATAAATAGGAGCGCGGCAATTGACCAAAAACATTTCAATTTTACATTTTACATTTTAGCGCCTAACCAGGGTGAATTAGAAGGATTAAGCGTTTGATTGTGGGAGATGCACTTGTGCACTTTACGTAGAGATGTCAATGGCTTATATGTGTTGAACAGAGGAGCGGCAATCGAACACCCAAAAAATTCAAAATTCCTACCAATTTCCGGTTTTTTGTTTTCGGCGAATAAAGTATATGGGCCTATAAAACATAATGTATCACCTAGAGGACAACCTGATCGTTCATAATCACAATCATACAAACGCCTATCATAAACAGGAGCGCGGCAATTGACCAAAAACATTTCAATTTTACACTTTAGCGCCTACCCAGGGTGAATTAGAAGGATTAAGCGTTTGATTGTGGTAGATGCACTTCTGCACTTTACGTAGAGATATCAATGGCTTATATATGTTGAACAGAGGAGCGGCAATCGAAAACCCAAAAAATTCAAAATTCTTAGCAACTTCCGGTTTTTTGTTTTCGGCGAATAAAGTATATGGGCCTATAAAACATAATGTATCACCTAGAGGACAACCTGATCGTTCATAATCACAACCATACACCCGCCTACCATAAACAGGAGCGCGGCAATTGACCAAAAACATTTCAATTTTACATTTTACACTTTAGCGCCTAACCAGGGTGAATTAGAAGGATTAAGCGTTTGATTGTGGTAGATGCACTTGTGCACTTTACGTAGAGATATCAATGGCTTATATATGTTGAACAGAGGAGCGGCAATCGAAAACCCAAAAAATTCAAAATTCCTACCATGTTCCGGTTTTTTGTTTTCGGCGAATAAACTATATGGGCCAATAAAACATAATGTATCACCTAGAGGACAACCTGATCGTTCATAATCACAACCATACACCCGCCTACCATAAACAGGAGCGCGGCAATTGACCAAAAACATTTCAATTTTACATTTTACACTTTAGCGCCTAACCAGGGTGAATTAGAAGGATTAAGCGTTTGATTGTGGTAGATGCACTTGTGCACTTTACGTAGAGATGTCAATGGCTTATATGTGTTGAACAGAGGAGCGACAATCGAAAACCCAAAGAATTCAAAATTCCTAGCAACTTCCGGTTTTTTGTTTTCGGCGAATAAAGTATATGGGCCTATAAAACATAATGTATCACCTAGAGGACAAAATGATCGTTCATAATCACAATCATACACCCGCCTATCATAAATAGGAGCGCGGCAATTGACCAAAAACATTTCAATTTTACATTTTACATTTTAGCGCCTAACCAGGGTGAATTAGAAGGATTAAGCGTTTGATTGTGGTAGATGCACTTGTGCACTTTACGTAGAGATATCAATGGCTTATATATGTTGAACAGAGGAGCGGCAATCGAAAACCCAAAAAATTCAAAATTCCTACCATGTTCCGGTTTTTTGTTTTCGGCGAATAAACTATATGGGCCAATAAAACATAATGTATCACCTAGAGGACAACCTGATCGTTCATAATCACAACCATACACCCGCCTACCATAAACAGGAGCGCGGCAATTGACCAAAAACATTTCAATTTTACATTTTACACTTTAGCGCCTAACCAGGGTGAATTAGAAGGATTAAGCGTTTGATTGTGGTAGATGCACTTGTGCACTTTACGTAGAGATATCAATGGCTTATATATGTTGAACAGAGGAGCGACAATCGAAAACCCAAAGAATTCAAAATTCCTAGCAACTTCCGGTTTTTTGTTTTCGGCGAATAAAGTATATGGGCCTATAAAACATAATGTATCACCTAGAGGACAAAATGATCGTTCATAATCACAATCATACACCCGCCTATCATAAATAGGAGCGCGGCAATTGACCAAAAACATTTCAATTTTACATTTTACATTTTAGCGCCTAACCAGGGTGAATTAGAAGGATTAAGCGTTTGATTGTGGTAGATGCACTTGTGCACTTTACGTAGAGATATCAATGGCTTATATATGTTGAACAGAGGAGCGACAATCGAAAACCCAAAGAATTCAAAATTCCTAGCAACTTCCGGTTTTTTGTTTTCGGCGAATAAAGTATATGGGCCTATAAAACATAATGTATCACCTAGAGGACAAAATGATCGTTCATAATCACAATCATACACCCGCCTATCATAAATAGGAGCGCGGCAATTGACCAAAAACATTTCAATTTTACATTTTACATTTTAGCGCCTAACCAGGGTGAATTAGAAGGATTAAGCGTTTGATTGTGGTAGATGCACTTGTGCACTTTACGTAGAGATATCAATGGCTTATATATGTTGAACAGAGGAGCGGCAATCGAAAACCCAAAAAATTCAAAATTCCTACCATGTTCCGGTTTTTTGTTTTCGGCGAATAAACTATATGGGCCAATAAAACATAATGTATCACCTAGAGGACAACCTGATCGTTCATAATCACAACCATACACCCGCCTACCATAAACAGGAGCGCGGCAATTGACCAAAAACATTTCAATTTTACATTTTACACTTTAGCGCCTAACCAGGGTGAATTAGAAGGATTAAGCGTTTGATTGTGGTAGATGCACTTGTGCACTTTACGTAGAGATGTCAATGGCTTATATGTGTTGAACAGAGGAGCGACAATCGAAAACCCAAAGAATTCAAAATTCCTAGCAACTTCCGGTTTTTTGTTTTCGGCGAATAAAGTATATGGGCCTATAAAACATAATGTATCACCTAGAGGACAAAATGATCGTTCATAATCACAATCATACACCCGCCTATCATAAATAGGAGCGCGGCAATTGACCAAAAACATTTCAATTTTACATTTTACATTTTAGCGCCTAACCAGGGTGAATTAGAAGGATTAAGCGTTTGATTGTGGTAGATGCACTTGTGCACTTTACGTAGAGATATCAATGGCTTATATATGTTGAACAGAGGAGCGGCAATCGAAAACCCAAAAAATTCAAAATTCCTACCATGTTCCGGTTTTTTGTTTTCGGCGAATAAACTATATGGGCCAATAAAACATAATGTATCACCTAGAGGACAACCTGATCGTTCATAATCACAACCATACACCCGCCTACCATAAACAGGAGCGCGGCAATTGACCAAAAACATTTCAATTTTACATTTTACACTTTAGCGCCTAACCAGGGTGAATTAGAAGGATTAAGCGTTTGATTGTGGTAGATGCACTTGTGCACTTTACGTAGAGATATCAATGGCTTATATATGTTGAACAGAGGAGCGGCAATCGAAAACCCAAAAAATTCAAAATTCTTAGCAACTTCCGGTTTTTTGTTTTCGGCGAATAAAGTATATGGGCCTATAAAACATAATGTATCACCTAGAGGACAACCTGATCGTTCATAATCACAACCATACACCCGCCTATCATAAATAGGAGCGCGGCAATTGACCAAAAACATTTCAATTTTACATTTTACACTTTAGCGCCTAACCAGGGTGAATTAGAAGGATTAAGCGTTTGATTGTGGTAGATGCACTTGTGCACTTTACGTAGAGATGTCAATGGCTTATATGTGTTGAACAGAGGAGCGACAATCGAAAACCCAAAGAATTCAAAATTCCTAGCAACTTCCGGTTTTTTGTTTTCGGCGAATAAAGTATATGGGCCTATAAAACATAATGTATCACCTAGAGGACAAAATGATCGTTCATAATCACAATCATACACCCGCCTATCATAAATAGGAGCGCGGCAATTGACCAAAAACATTTCAATTTTACATTTTACATTTTAGCGCCTAACCAGGGTGAATTAGAAGGATTAAGCGTTTGATTGTGGTAGATGCACTTGTGCACTTTACGTAGAGATGTCAATGGCTTATATGTGTTGAACAGAGGAGCGACAATCGAAAACCCAAAGAATTCAAAATTCCTAGCAACTTCCGGTTTTTTGTTTTCGGCGAATAAAGTATATGGGCCTATAAAACATAATGTATCACCTAGAGGACAAAATGATCGTTCATAATCACAATCATACACCCGCCTATCATAAACAGGAGCGCGGCAATTGACCAAAAACATTTCAATTTTACATTTTACACTTTAGCGCCTAACCAGGGTGAATTGAAAGGGTTAAGCGTTTGATTGTGGTAGATGCACTTGTGCACTTTACGTAGAGATATCAATGGCTTATATGTGTTGAACAGAGGAGCGGCAATCGAAAACCCAAAAAATTCAAAATTCCTAGCAACTTCCGGTTTTTTGTTTTCGGCGAATAAAGTATATGGGCCTATAAAACATAATGTATCACCTAGAGGACAACCTGATCGTTCATAATCACAATCATACAAACGCCTATCATAAACAGGAGCGCGGCAATTGACCAAAAACATTTCAATTTTACACTTTAGCGCCTACCCAGGGTGAATTAGAAGGATTAAGCGTTTGATTGTGGTAGATGCACTTGTGCACTTTACGTAGAGATATCAATGGCTTATATATGTTGAACAGAGGAGCGGCAATCGAAAACCCAAAAAATTCAAAATTCTTAGCAACTTCCGGTTTTTTGTTTTCGGCGAATAAAGTATATGGGCCTATAAAACATAATGTATCACCTAGAGGACAACCTGATCGTTCATAATCACAACCATACACCCGCCTACCATAAACAGGAGCGCGGCAATTGACCAAAAACATTTCAATTTTACATTTTACACTTTAGCGCCTAACCAGGGTGAATTAGAAGGATTAAGCGTTTGATTGTGGTAGATGCACTTGTGCACTTTACGTAGAGATGTCAATGGCTTATATGTGTTGAACAGAGGAGCGACAATCGAAAACCCAAAGAATTCAAAATTCCTAGCAACTTCCGGTTTTTTGTTTTCGGCGAATAAAGTATATGGGCCTATAAAACATAATGTATCACCTAGAGGACAAAATGATCGTTCATAATCACAATCATACACCCGCCTATCATAAATAGGAGCGCGGCAATTGACCAAAAACATTTCAATTTTACATTTTACATTTTAGCGCCTAACCAGGGTGAATTAGAAGGATTAAGCGTTTGATTGTGGTAGATGCACTTGTGCACTTTACGTAGAGATATCAATGGCTTATATATGTTGAACAGAGGAGCGGCAATCGAAAACCCAAAAAATTCAAAATTCCTACCATGTTCCGGTTTTTTGTTTTCGGCGAATAAACTATATGGGCCAATAAAACATAATGTATCACCTAGAGGACAACCTGATCGTTCATAATCACAACCATACACCCGCCTACCATAAACAGGAGCGCGGCAATTGACCAAAAACATTTCAATTTTACATTTTACACTTTAGCGCCTAACCAGGGTGAATTAGAAGGATTAAGCGTTTGATTGTGGTAGATGCACTTGTGCACTTTACGTAGAGATGTCAATGGCTTATATGTGTTGAACAGAGGAGCGACAATCGAAAACCCAAAGAATTCAAAATTCCTAGCAACTTCCGGTTTTTTGTTTTCGGCGAATAAAGTATATGGGCCTATAAAACATAATGTATCACCTAGAGGACAAAATGATCGTTCATAATCACAATCATACACCCGCCTATCATAAATAGGAGCGCGGCAATTGACCAAAAACATTTCAATTTTACATTTTACATTTTAGCGCCTAACCAGGGTGAATTAGAAGGATTAAGCGTTTGATTGTGGTAGATGCACTTGTGCACTTTACGTAGAGATATCAATGGCTTATATATGTTGAACAGAGGAGCGGCAATCGAAAACCCAAAAAATTCAAAATTCCTACCATGTTCCGGTTTTTTGTTTTCGGCGAATAAACTATATGGGCCAATAAAACATAATGTATCACCTAGAGGACAACCTGATCGTTCATAATCACAACCATACACCCGCCTACCATAAACAGGAGCGCGGCAATTGACCAAAAACATTTCAATTTTACATTTTACACTTTAGCGCCTAACCAGGGTGAATTAGAAGGATTAAGCGTTTGATTGTGGTAGATGCACTTGTGCACTTTACGTAGAGATATCAATGGCTTATATATGTTGAACAGAGGAGCGGCAATCGAAAACCCAAAAAATTCAAAATTCTTAGCAACTTCCGGTTTTTTGTTTTCGGCGAATAAAGTATATGGGCCTATAAAACATAATGTATCACCTAGAGGACAACCTGATCGTTCATAATCACAACCATACACCCGCCTATCATAAATAGGAGCGCGGCAATTGACCAAAAACATTTCAATTTTACATTTTACACTTTAGCGCCTAACCAGGGTGAATTAGAAGGATTAAGCGTTTGATTGTGGTAGATGCACTTGTGCACTTTACGTAGAGATGTCAATGGCTTATATGTGTTGAACAGAGGAGCGACAATCGAAAACCCAAAGAATTCAAAATTCCTAGCAACTTCCGGTTTTTTGTTTTCGGCGAATAAAGTATATGGGCCTATAAAACATAATGTATCACCTAGAGGACAAAATGATCGTTCATAATCACAATCATACACCCGCCTATCATAAATAGGAGCGCGGCAATTGACCAAAAACATTTCAATTTTACATTTTACATTTTAGCGCCTAACCAGGGTGAATTAGAAGGATTAAGCGTTTGATTGTGGTAGATGCACTTGTGCACTTTACGTAGAGATATCAATGGCTTATATATGTTGAACAGAGGAGCGGCAATCGAAAACCCAAAAAATTCAAAATTCCTACCATGTTCCGGTTTTTTGTTTTCGGCGAATAAACTATATGGGCCAATAAAACATAATGTATCACCTAGAGGACAACCTGATCGTTCATAATCACAACCATACACCCGCCTACCATAAACAGGAGCGCGGCAATTGACCAAAAACATTTCAATTTTACATTTTACACTTTAGCGCCTAACCAGGGTGAATTAGAAGGATTAAGCGTTTGATTGTGGTAGATGCACTTGTGCACTTTACGTAGAGATATCAATGGCTTATATATGTTGAACAGAGGAGCGGCAATCGAAAACCCAAAAAATTCAAAATTCTTAGCAACTTCCGGTTTTTTGTTTTCGGCGAATAAAGTATATGGGCCTATAAAACATAATGTATCACCTAGAGGACAACCTGATCGTTCATAATCACAACCATACACCCGCCTACCATAAACAGGAGCGCGGCAATTGACCAAAAACATTTCAATTTTACATTTTACACTTTAGCGCCTAACCAGGGTGAATTAGAAGGATTAAGCGTTTGATTGTGGTAGATGCACTTGTGCACTTTACGTAGAGATGTCAATGGCTTATATGTGTTGAACAGAGGAGCGACAATCGAAAACCCAAAGAATTCAAAATTCCTAGCAACTTCCGGTTTTTTGTTTTCGGCGAATAAAGTATATGGGCCTATAAAACATAATGTATCACCTAGAGGACAAAATGATCGTTCATAATCACAATCATACACCCGCCTATCATAAATAGGAGCGCGGCAATTGACCAAAAACATTTCAATTTTACATTTTACATTTTAGCGCCTACCCAGGGTGAATTAGAAGGATTAAGCGTTTGATTGTGGTAGATGCACTTGTGCACTTTACGTAGAGATATCAATGGCTTATATATGTTGAACAGAGGAGCGGCAATCGAAAACCCAAAAAATTCAAAATTCTTAGCAACTTCCGGTTTTTTGTTTTCGGCGAATAAAGTATATGGGCCTATAAAACATAATGTATCACCTAGAGGACAACCTGATCGTTCATAATCACAATCATACACCCGCCTATCATAAATAGGAGCGCGGCAATTGACCAAAAACATTTCAATTTTACATTTTACATTTTAGCGCCTAACCAGGGTGAATTAGAAGGATTAAGCGTTTGATTGTGGTAGATGCACTTGTGCACTTTACGTAGAGATGTCAATGGCTTATATGTGTTGAACAGAGGAGCGGCAATCGAAAACCCAAAAAATTCAAAATTCCTAGCAACTTCCGGTTTTTTGTTTTCGGCGAATAAAGTATATGGGCCTATAAAACATAATGTATCACCTAGAGGACAAAATGATCGTTCATAATCACAATCATACACCCGCCTATCATAAATAGGAGCGCGGTAATTGACCAAACACGTTTCAATTTTACATTTTACACTTTAGCGCCTAACCAGGGTGAATTAGAAGGATTAAGCGTTTGATTGTGGGAGATGCACTTGTGCACTTTACGTAGAGATGTCAATGGCTTATATGTGTTGAACAGAGGAGCGACAATCGAAAACCCAAAGAATTCAAAATTCCTAGCAACTTCCGGTTTTTTGTTTTCGGCGAATAAAGTATATGGGGCTATAAAACATAATGTATCACCTAGAGGACAACCTGATCGTTCATAATCACAATCATACACCCGCCTATCATAAATAGGAGCGCGGCAATTGACCAAAAACATTTCAGTTTTACATTTTACACTTTAGCGCCTAACCAGGCTAAATTAGAAGGATTAAGCGTTTGATTGTGGGAGATGCACTTGGAATGGACAACCTGATCATTCATAATCACAATAATACACCCGCCTATCATAAATAGGAGCGCGGCAATTGACCAAAAACATTTCAATTTTACATTTTACACTTTAGCGCCTAACCAGGGTGAATTAGAAGGATTAAGCGTTTGATTGTGGTAGATGCACTTGTGCACTTTACGTAGAGATGTCAATGGCTTATATGTGTTGAACAGAGGAGCGGCAATCGAAAACCCAAAAAATTCAAAATTCCTAGCAACTTCCGGTTTTTTGTTTTCGGCGAATAAAGTATATGGGGCTATAAAACATAATGTATCACCTAGAGGACAACCTGATCGTTCATAATCACAATAATACACCCGCCTATCATAAATAGGAGCGCGGCAATTGACCAAAAACATTTCAATTTTACATTTTACACTTTAGCGCCTAACCAGGGTGAATTAAAAGGATTAAGCTGTTTGTTTGTGGTAGATGCAGTTGTGCACTTTACGTAGAGAGCGGCAATCGAAAACCCAAAAAATTCAAAATTCCTACCATGTTCCAGTTTTTTGTTTTCGGCGAATAAACTATATGGGCCAATAAAACATAATGTATCACCTAGAGGACAACCTGATCGTTCATAATCACAAGCATACACCTGCCTACCATAAACAGGAGCGCGGCAATTGACCAAAAACATTTTAGTTTTACATTTTACACTTTAACGCCTAACCAGGGTGAATTAGAAGGATTAAGCGTTTGATTGTGGTAGATGCACTTGTGCACTTTACGTAGAGATGTCAATGGCTTATATGTGTTGAACAGAGGAGCGGCAATCGAAAACCCAAAAAATTCAAAATTCCTACCATGTTCCGGTTTTTTGTTTTCGGCGAATAAAGTATATGGGGCTATAAAACATAATGTATCACCTAGAGGACAACCTGATCGTTCATAATCACAATAATACACCCACCTATCATAAATAGGAGCGCGGCAATTGACCAAAAACATTTCAATTTTACATTTTACACTTTAGCGCCTAACCAGGGTGAATTAGAAGGATTAAGCGTTTGATTGTGGTAGATGCACTTGTGCACTTTACGTAGAGATGTCAATGGCTTATATGTGTTGAACAGAGGAGCGGCAATCGAAAACCCAAAAAATTCATAATACCTAGCTACTTCCGGTTTTTTGTTTTCGGCGAATAAACTATATGGGCCTATAAAACATAATGTATCACCTAGAGGACAACCTGATCGTTCATAATCACAACCATACACCCGCCTACCATAAACAGGAGCGCGGCAATTGACCAAAAGCATTTCAATTTTACATTTTACACTTTAGCGCCTAACCAGGGTGAATTAAAAGGATTAAGCTGTTTGTTTGTGGTAGATCCACTTGTGCACTTTACGTAGAGAGCGGCAATCGAAAACCCAAAAAATTCAAAATTCTTAGCAACTTCCGGTTTTTTGTTTTCGGCGAATAAAGTATATGGGCCTATAAAACATAATGTATCACCTAGAGGACAACCTGATCGTTCATAATCACAACCATACACCCGCCTACCATAAACAGGAGCGCGGCAATTGACCAAAAACATTTCAATTTTACATTTTACACTTTAGCGCCTAACCAGGCTAAATTAGAAGGATTAAGCGTTTGATTGTGGGAGATGCACTTGTGCACTTTACGTAGAGATGTCAATGGCTTATATGTGTTGAACAGAGGAGCGGCAATCGAAAACCCAAAAAATTCAAAATTCCTAGCAACTTCCGGTTTTTTTGTTTTCGGCGAATAAAGTATATGGGCCTATAAAACATAATGTATCACCTAGAGGACAACCTGATCGTTCATAATCACAATCATACACCCGCCTATCATAAATAGGAGCGCGGCAATTGACCAAAAACATTTCAATTTTACATTTTACACTTTAGCGCCTAACCAAGGTAAATTAGAAGGATTAAGCGTTTGATTGTGGGAGATGCACTTGTGCACTTTACGTAGAGATGTCAATGGCTTATATGTGATGAACAGAGGAGCGGCAATCGAAAACCCAAAAAATTCAAAATTCCTAGCAACTTCCGGTTTTTTGTTTTCGGCGAATAAAGTATATGGGGCTATAAAACATAATGTATCACCTAGAGGACAACCTGATCATTCATAATCACAATAATACACCCGCCTATCATAAATAGGAGCGCGGCAATTGACCAAAAACATTTCAATTTTACATTTTACACTTTAGCGCCTAACCAGGGTGAATTAGAAGGATTAAGCGTTTGATTGTGGTAGATGCACTTGTGCACTTTACGTAGAGATGTCAATGGCTTATATGTGTTGAACAGAGGAGCGGCAATCGAAAACCCAAAAAATTCAAAATTCCTAGCAACTTCCGGTTTTTTGTTTTCGGCGAATAAAGTATATGGGGCTATAAAACATAATGTATCACCTAGAGGACAACCTGATCGTTCATAATCACAATAATACACCCGCCTATCATAAATAGGAGCGCGGCAATTGACCAAAAACATTTCAATTTTACATTTTACACTTTAGCGCCTAACCAGGGTGAATTAGAAGGATTAAGCGTTTGATTGTGGTAGATGCACTTGTGCACTTTACGTAGAGATGTCAATGGCTTATATGTGTTGAACAGAGGAGCGGCAATCGAAAACCCAAAAAATTCAAAATTCCTAGCAACTTCCGGTTTTTTTGTTTTCGGCGAATAAAGTATATGGGCCAATAAAACATAATGTATCACCTAGAGGACAACCTGATCGTTCATAATCACAATAATACACCCGCCTATCATAAATAGGAGCGCGGCAATTGACCAAAAACATTTCAATTTTACATTTTACACGTTAGCGCCTAACCAGGGTGAATTAGAAGGATTAAGCGTTTGATTGTGGTAGATGCACTTGTGCACTTTACGTAGAGATGTCAATGGCTTATATGTGTTGAACAGAGGAGCGGCAATCGAAAACCCAAAAAATTCATAATACCTAGCTACTTCCGGTTTTTTGTTTTCGGCGAATAAACTATATGGGCCTATAAAACATAATGTATCACCTAGAGGACAACCTGATCGTTCATAATCACAACCATACACCCGCCTACCATAAACAGGAGCGCGGCAATTGACCAAAAGCATTTCAATTTTACATTTTACACTTTAGCGCCTAACCAGGGTGAATTAAAAGGATTAAGCTGTTTGTTTGTGGTAGATCCACTTGTGCACTTTACCTAGAGAGCGGCAATCGAAAACCCAAAAAATTCAAAATTCTTAGCAACTTCCGGTTTTTTGTTTTCGGCGAATAAAGTATATGGGCCTATAAAACATAATGTATCACCTAGAGGACAACCTGATCGTTCATAATCACAACCATACACCCGCCTACCATAAACAGGAGCGCGGCAATTGACCAAAAACATTTCAATTTTACATTTTACACTTTAGCGCCTAACCAGGCTAAATTAGAAGGATTAAGCGTTTGATTGTGGGAGATGCACTTGTGCACTTTACGTAGAGATGTCAATGGCTTATATGTGTTGAACAGAGGAGCGGCAATCGAAAACCCAAAAAATTCAAAATTCCTAGCAACTTCCGGTTTTTTTGTTTTCGGCGAATAAAGTATATGGGCCTATAAAACATAATGTATCACCTAGAGGACAACCTGATCGTTCATAATCACAATCATACACCCGCCTATCATAAATAGGAGCGCGGCAATTGACCAAAAACATTTCAATTTTACATTTTACACTTTAGCGCCTAACCAAGGTAAATTAGAAGGATTAAGCGTTTGATTGTGGGAGATGCACTTGTGCACTTTACGTAGAGATGTCAATGGCTTATATGTGTTGAACAGAGGAGCGGCAATCGAAAACCCAAAAAATTCAAAATTCCTAGCAACTTCCGGTTTTTTGTTTTCGGCGAATAAAGTATATGGGCCTATAAAACATAATGTATCACCTAGAGGACAACCTGATCGTTCATAATCACAATCATACACCCGCCTATCATAAATAGGAGCGCGGCAATTGACCAAAAACATTTCAATTTTACATTTTATACTTTAGCGCCTAACCAGGGTGAATTAGAAGGATTAAGCGTTTGATTGTGGGAGATGCACTTGTGCACTTTACGTGGAGATGTCAATGGCTTATATGTGTTGAACAGAGGAGCGGCAATCGAAAACCCAAAAAATTCAAAATTCCTAGCATCTTCCGATTTTTTGTTTTCGGCGAATAAAGTATATGGGCCTATAAAACATAATGTATCACCTAGAGGACAACCTGATCGTTCATAATCACAATCATACACCCGCCTATCATAAATAGGAGCGCGGCAATTGACCAAAAACATTTCAATTTTACATTTTACACTTTAGCGCCTAACCAAGGTGAATAAGAAGGATTAAGCGTTTGATTGTGGGAGATGCACTTGTGCACTTTACGTAGAGATGTCAATGGCTTATATGTGTTGAACAGAGGAGCGGCAATCGAAAACCCAAAAAATTCAAAATTCCTACCATGTTCCGGTTTTTTGTTTTCGGCGAATAAACTATATGGGCCAATAAAACATGATGTATCACCTAGAGGACAACCTGATCGTTCATAATCACAATCATACAAACGCCTATCATAAACAGGAGCGCGGCAATTGACCAAAAACATTTCAATTTTACATTTTGCACTTTAGCGCCTACCCAGGGTGAATTAGAAGGATTAAGCGTTTGATTGTGGTAGATGCACTTGTGCACTTTACGTAGAGATGTCAATGGCTTATATATGTTGAACAGAGGAGCGGCAATCGAAAACCCAAAAAATTCAAAATTCCTACCATTTTCCGGTGTTTTGTTTTCGGCAAATAAACTATATGGGCCTATAAAACATAATGTATCACCTAGAGGACAACCTGATCGTTCATAATCACAATCATACACCCGCCTATCATAAATAGGAGCGCGGCAATTGACCAAAAACATTTCAATTTTACATTTTACACTTTAGCGCCTAACCAGGGTGAATAAGAAGGATTAAGCGTTTGATTGTGGGAGATGCACTTGTGCACTTTACGTAGAGATGTCAATGGCTTATATGTGTTGAACAGAGGAGCGGCAATCGAAAACCCAAAAAATTCGAAATTCCTAGCAACTTCCGGGTTTTTGTTTTCGGCGAATAAAGTATATGGGCCTATAAAACATAATGTATCACCTAGAGGACAACCTGATCGTTCATAATCACAACCATACACCCGCCTACCATAAACAGGAGCGCGGCAATTGACCAAAAACATTTCAATTTTACATTTTACACTTTAGCGCCTAACCAGGGTGAATTAGAAGGATTAAGCGTTTGATTGTGGGAGATGCACTTGTGCACTTTACGTAGAGATGTCAATGGCTTATATGTGTTGAACAGAGGAGCGGCAATCGAAAACCCAAAAAATTCAAAATTCCTAGCAACTTCCGATTTTTTGTTTTCGGCGAATAAAGTATATGGGCCTATAAAACATAATGTATCACCTAGAGGACAACCTGATCGTTCATAATCACAATCATACACCCGCCTATCATAAATAGGAGCGCGGCAATTGACCAAAAACATTTCAATTTTACATTTTACACTTTAGCGCCTAACCAGGGTGAATAAGAAGGATTAAGCGTTTGATTGTGGGAGATGCACTTGTGCACTTTACGTAGAGATCTCAATGGCTTATATGTGTTGAACAGAGGAGCGGCAATCGAAAACCCAAAAAATTCAAAATTCCTACCATGTTCCGGTTTTTTGTTTTCGGCGAATAAACTATATGGGCCAATAAAACATGATGTATCACCTAGAGGACAACCTGATCGTTCATAATCACAATCATACACCCGCCTATCATAAATAGGAGCGCGGCAATTGACCAAAAACATTTCAATTTTACATTTTACACTTTAGCGCCTAACCAAGGTAAATTAGAAGGATTAAGCGTTTGATTGTGGGAGATGCACTTGTGCACTTTACGTAGAGATGTCAATGGCTTATATGTGTTGAACAGAGGAGCGGCAATCGAAAACCCAAAAAATTCAAAATTCCTACCATTTTCCGGTGTTTTGTTTTCGGCGAATAAAGTATATGGGCCTATAAAACATAATGTATCACCTAGAGGACAACCTGATCGTTCATAATCACAATCATACAACCGCCTATCATAAATAGGAGCGCGGCAATTGACCAAAAACATTTCAATTTTACATTTTACACTTTAGCGCCTAACCAGGGTGAATAAGAAGGATTAAGCGTTTGATTGTGGGAGATGCACTTGTGCACTTTACGTAGAGATGTCAATGGCTTATATGTGTTGAACAGAGGAGCGGCAATCGAAAACCCAAAAAATTCAAAATTCCTACCATGTTCCGGTTTTTTGTTTTCGGCGAATAAACTATATGGGCCAATAAAACATGATGTATCACCTAGAGGACAACCTGATCGTTCATAATCACAATCATACACCCGCCTATCATAAATAGTGGCTAAATGAGTTAAGCTTCCCGCCCCGAAAAACACAACACACCACTCACAAGACAACACTGGCACACATCCCACACCTGGAAACATCAAAACACCTATACACCACAACACATACAAATGCATTACACTATTGGAAGCAGCCGCATACACACACACAGTAGGATCTCTACACAACAAAACAGTACAAAAATATCTGTCCGTGAAGCGGACAACCTCTTTCTCTCAGCGATTGTCGTCGAAAAAACACCGGACTTGTCTTTGGCGCGTAACCGCATTTTCTTCATTTTTTTATATTCTTTTAATTACCTCTCCACTGGTATGCGACCAGGGAGTGATTGCGTGAAGATAATCTCGTCATAATTATTAATAAATAAACAGTTTGTAAACATTTCCAAACCGGAAAAATATACAATTTTTTAATTTACATACGCGGAATTATAAAGTGGCAAGTAAGTGGTGAACTTAACATTGGTCCTTCGAGCCATTCCGAATGGCACTATAGTGAAAAAAAAAAAAAGAAAAAAAAAAATTTTAGTAAAAATAAGGGTGGAAAACCTTAAAAAATTGGTGGTGTTAACATTGGTGGTGATTGGTGGTGACAAACAACTAAAATAAAAAATAAAATATATATATGAAAAGTGCTTAAAAGTGATTTACATATGTATATATAAACGGAGAAGCCAACAACAAAGTGTACTGAAAAAAGGCAGAAGAAAAAAAAAAAGTGCAGTGACCACAACAGCAAAAATATATATATATATATATATATGCTTTGGTGCAAAAAAAGTGCAGTGACCACAACAACAAAAAATTTATATATATACACATATGCTTTTGGTGCATAATATAACAGTGCAGTGACAAAAAAAAAAAAAAAAAAAACGGGCGCGGAAAACCAAAATACAATCAAATAAAAACGGGCGCGAGTTAAAACCCATATATATGTATATATACATATTAACATATCAAACGGGCGCGAAAGTAATTCAACAAAAACCAAGCAAAAACCCCAAGGAACAACCCAGGAAAGGATTGGATACACCTACAGGCATCCACATACAAGATACACATACAAGATACAGGCTATAGTCCCCAAAATCCCTTGACGGATATTCAAGTGAGTTGTATCGATTCCATTTTGTACCTCATTACTGCAGGGTATATGTATATTTATTACGGTTTACAAAAACGGTTGCCAAACTGTTGAATTTGCGGTATTTCGGGTTTTACCGAAAAAATTCCATACATATAATATACATATATATATTCTATATATATATATATAATATTTATATATATATATAAATAAATATATACACATTTATATATAAATATATACATATTTATTGCCTAGAAAAGCTTACCTTCGTGTATTCAACACAAAATATACCAAATCCCAAACACTATATATGATATATACATATATATGAAATTCAAGTACTCCACTTGCAAAAATATCCGGCAATACCCCTTATGCTTGATCAAGTAATAAGCAGGATTGCCTAAAACAAGTAAGCAAAGGCAAATAAAAAACACAAAAAAAAAACACATATACATATACCCACATAGCAACATATAACGAATAAAAAGAGATATAAGAACAATATTCTCAAAAAACAAAAAAAAAATTAAAGGAATTTCTTACCTGTATGCCACATCTCTAATTACATACATATTTACATATTTTGCACAATATATACCAAAATTTTTAGCACTTATAATTTTGAGCGCTTGCAAATATGTACATATTCGTAATATTATTAACATATTATATTTAACTACAAGAAAGAGAAGAGAGAGAAAGGCAAAGAAAATAAAAAATTAAATTTTTAAACATATAAAATATACTTACATTATTTTACTCTTTTACATACGTACATATTTACATTCATATACCGAGAGTGCATATTTACGAATCGTAGTGCACATAGGATAACTTTGTTGCTAATTACGTTTATGCGCTCTTTCGTAACGGAGAAACAACGTCCGCTCGTTTACATATATACTCATACAAGTACGGGACATATTATTATACCCTACTAGGGTACCACTAAAAGTTAAAGAACTTAAAACAGCGCATTCGAAAAAAAAAAAAAACATTTTAAACGGTTCGGTAAAGAAAAAACGAATTCTTAAAAAAAAATTTATTATTTATAATTCTATAAATAAATAAATAACAATAATAAAAAATTGTGAACAATATTATATACATTGCTTCTATACAATTTAATTTATTATATTCCAAAGTCCAATTTGGCACATACTCGGCAATACCCCTTGTTGTTTAGCAAACAAAAACAAGCAGGATTGCGTACAATAACAATTCTATAATATTATTCATATTCAAAGTCCATATAGGCACAAATCCGGCAATACCCCTTGTTTCTTGGCAACCAAAAAACAAGTAGGATTGCATACATATGTATAAAGTACATTGATCTCTTATACGAGCTCTCATTGACACATACTAATTCGCTTATAGGTATACCCTATAACGCATACGAACACAAAAAAGATATAACAAAATAGATATTGCAATTTTTGAATAATTATTGAAATAAACAATACAATCGAGAAAAATAATAAATAAATACCGTAACAACAAAACACGCTATCTTATTTAATCCGATTTACAAAAAAAATATATAAACCGATTTACTGATTCTCTTATTTATATAAAAGAGATTACGCGTTACAATTACGAATTTCGCTTAAATTTAATCAGTTTACACTGAGAGAAATCATTTTATTAATTGAACTTTTTTAAATGAACGCAGATTCTAAAGATTCTAAATCTACACAACTACTAAAAGTACCAAAAATGATTTCGGACGAAAAAAGTCCATGTACACCTGCAGAAGCTACACGCTCAAAGCAAGGTGCTACAAAACAAAAAAGGGGGAAAGACATTACATATAGTAAATTCATTGCTGAGAGTGACAGTTTAATAAGATACTGCACTCGATTTTCATCTTCTCCGATTCAAGATAATTCTGAATCGGCATTAGAAATCAAAAAGGAAAATCTCGACAATTTTTGGATACGTCTCCAAGCTTCATATGACGCCATAGTAGAATCTGACGACTCAGATCTACCAGAAAATTTTAAGTCCTCGGCTTACGCCAAATATGAAAACTGCTTAGACCAGTTCGAAGAAACTAAAGCAATGATTTCCGATCAGCTAAAGCTAATAAAAGCAATTGCACCTACTCCACATCAGCGAGTAGAGCTGCCACAAGTACAAAGTCAAGAGGCAAGTTCAGGCATCCATCTCAAGGTGCCCGCATGTGACACAGAAATATTTCATGGTGGTTATGAACAATGGCCGTCCTTCCGAGACATGTTTACTGCCGTTTACATAAACCATCCAAAATTAACAAACGCACAAAAATTGTATCACCTCCGATACAAAACAAAAGGTCAAGCAGGCGTAATAGTAAAACAGTTCGCACTAAATGACGATAATTTCAATCTGGCTTGGGAAGCTCTAAAAGCGAGATACGAGAATGAAAGAATATTGGTCGATAAACAAATATCGATATTAATGAACTTGCCAAAAATTCAAAGGGAAACTAGTGAAGAATTTATCAAACTTCAATCCACTGTTTCAAATTGTTTGTCGGTTTTATCGACACAAAATATTCCCACAGACAGCTGGGATCCAATACTGGTAAACATATGCACTGCCGCATTACCAGAAAAATCATTACTTCTATGGGAACAATCGCTCTCATCACGAAGAAAATGCCCCACGTGGCAACAAATGAAAGATTTCCTAACTACCCAATATGAAATCGCAGAAAGGGTAGATAAAAAAATGGTCAGAACGAAACCCGTTCAACATGACCTAAATAGAAGCTTCCACAGACCCCAAGCCAGTACCAACAACAATGTAAATAGAAGCTTCTTCAAAAATCAAACGTTCACATCCGAACAGTACAAACAAACGTCATGCGAACTATGTACAGGGGGGCATAAGCTCAAATCTTGCGAGAGATTCAAAAAATTGAATATTATCGACCGGAACAATTTTGTAAAAACAAAGAGACTTTGTACAAACTGCTTGTCACATGCGCATACACTTAAAGAGTGCGAAAGCAAATTTAATTGCGTTTATTGCCATAAACGACATCATTCTATGCTGCATTATAACAATTTTTCCAGCTCACCCCCAAACAGCGCAAATATGAAAAGAGCCACGGGTTTAGTTGCAACAGCAAATCCCGAAGTGCGAAATCCCGATAATTGCCAAGAAGCACCATGCTGCTCAAAGGCATTAAAAACTCAAACGCTACACAGCGAAAACCAAAGTAGGGTACTACTACCAACAGCAGTCGTCTCCATCGAACACCGAGGAGAACTGTTTAAACTTAGGGCCTTAATAGACCAAGGATCACAACGATCTTTCATAGCGTCTAGGGCACAAAATAGGCTACAACTGCCAACAAAACAAGCCAACTTTGAAATTACAGGAATGGGCGGAAGAGTAGTTCAAAACTCTAATAAAATCTGCTCCATTACCTTAATTTCCCCCCAAGCGGATAAGCACATACAAGCAGAAGCTATAGTCTTACCGCAACTTACAAATATGCTTCCAAGCTATCACATAAATAGCAAGCATTGGCAAAAGGTTTCACACCTAAAGCTAGCAGATCCCAACTGCAACACTCCCGCTCAAATAGACCTTCTATTAGGCAGCGATCTCATACCACAGATAATACTCGAAGGTATTGAGAAAATTTCAAATACACTTCTGGCACAAAATACTATTTTTGGGTGGATCCTAAGTGGACTAGTTTCGGAACCAGTTACCACCATGACCACTCAGGTTGAGGAAATCTCAAACGAATACCTCAATTCACAATTGAAAAAATTTTGGGAGTTAGAAGAACTCCCCCCCATATCAATCACAACCCCTGAAGATCAGTATTGTGAAGACTTTTACAAAGCCACAACTACTAGATCAGATAATGGTCGGTATGTCGTACGACTACCACTAAAACAACAATTTCCTAGCACAATCGCCTTAGGTCACTCTCGCACCTCTGCTATACAGCAGTTTTTAAGTATGGAAAAAAACTTACTTAAAAAAGGTGAGCTTAAGCCAGAATACGATGGCGTGTTGGAAGAATACCTCCATTTAAACCACATGGAGGAAGTAAGCCCATGCGAAAAAATCATCAACGGCAAATACTACTCATTTTACTTGCCGCATCATGCAGTGATAAAGCCAGACAAAAAAACAACTAAAGTAAGAGTTGTCTTTAATGCATCAAGATCCACCAGCTCCGGGAATTCCCTAAATGATATCCTATTTACGGGACCCACGCTCCAACCAGATTTAATGCTACTCATTTTAAATTGGCGTATATTCAAATACGTATTTAACGGAGACGTCGAAAAAATGTATAGACAAATAGTCGTACATAAAGACGATCAAGATTTTCAGCGAATTATTTTCCGAAAATCTCCCAATAGTCCACTACGCGACTATAAACTTAAAACAGTTACCTTTGGCGTCAACTGTGCTCCATATTTAGCCATTCGAACCCTCCACGAACTGGCAGAAAACACAAAGTCAGAATTTCCTCTGGCAACCAAAGTGTTAAAAACACAAACATATGTAGACGATATCTTGTCTGGAAGTCACAGTCTTCCACAAGCATACGAGTCACTCTCACAAGTGGTAAAAGCCCTCAAAACCGCAGGGTTTCCGTTGAAAAAGATAACGGCGAATCACCCTAATATATTAAAAAATATACCGCATGAAAATTTGTTAGATACTAATTTCCTTAAATTCGAAAAGGAAAGTACAACAAAAACTCTGGGGATCCAATGGAATGCGATATCTGACCAGTTTTCATACACGACAGAGTCAATATCTGCATTATCCGCCATAACAAAGCGACAAATTCTATCCTCTGTGGCAAAACTTTTCGACCCCGCAGGATGGCTTTCGCCAATTATGATACAAGCCAAAATCCTAATACAAGAATTATGGTTAGATGGAACCGACTGGGACGAACAAGTAAAACCACTTCGTTTAGAAAAGTGGTCCCAGTTTGCGAGCAATCTAAAGGATATCTCACAGATACAAATCCCACGATGGGTAAATTATGCCCCAGAGCACAAAGTCGAACTACACGGCTTCTGTGACGCTTCTGAAAAGGCATATTGCGCAACTATATATGTTCGCACACAAAGCGACACTGCGACCACATGCCACTTACTAGTAGCAAAAGCAAAAGTGGCTCCTTTAAAAACAATAAGTCTACCACGACTTGAATTATGTGGAGCGCTATTACTAGCCAAACTAGTGTCCATCGTACAAACGCATTTAAACATGGCACAATATAAATTATATCTATGGTCCGATTCCGAAATCGTATTAGCATGGTTAGAAAAACCACCACATGCATGGAAGACGTATATTTCGAACCGAACGTCTCAAATACTTGACCTAGTAGGATCAGCCACTTGGCGACATGTAGCCAGTGCTGACAATCCTGCTGATCTAGGGACAAGAGGGTGCAAACCCCTGCACCTTGTCACCACCACCCTCTGGTGGAATGGCCCCCGATGGTTAACAGAATCTCCTGATTCTTGGCCACAATCGCCCATGCGCAATATAATAGCCCCAGAAAGTCGAAAAATCGACTCCTTTCACGCAACATCGCAGGATAATGACATCCTTGAGCGATTTTCCTCGTATCCCCGAGCCCTCAGGGTAATCGCTTACATGCTCAAGTTCATAGAGCGACTCAAAATTAAACTTAAGGGAGTAACTTCATTACACTCCCAATGCGATACAGTGACGCACCTAGACTTACAAAAAGCAAAGGTCGCTCTTATCGCATCTACGCAAGCGCGTTATTTCAGCCGAGAAATATTATTACTAAGAGAATCGAAGCCGATAGATAAAAAGAGCTCACTCTTAGTCTTAAATCCATTCATTGACACGAAAGGAGTACTCCGTGCGAATGGTCGGCTTGCCAATTCCAGCCTGACGTATAACGAACGTCATCCCATAGTTATCCCAGAGAAATCGCAACTTGCCACCTTATACCTTCACTATGTCCACGTGCTTTTGCTACACGCAGAACATCGCCTCATGCAACAAATAGTCCGTCAAGAGTTTTATATTCCAAGACTCAAGCCCAAAATAAAGAAATGCATTTTCATGTGCAAGATCTGCACTATGCATAAGCAGAAGATGCGAACGCAGATTATGGCAGCACTTCCACCGGAACGCTGTAACTTCGCTCTGCCTTTCACCATTACAGGTGTCGACTTTGCTGGGCCTTTTCAGATAAAGGCATCCATGTTAAGGTCTCCCACCCTCATGAAAGGCTATGTGGCTGTCTTTGTCTGTTTTACGACAAAAGCAGTACACCTCGAGCTATGTACGAATCTGACAAAGGAGGCTTTTCTCGCGGCATTTGCTCGCTTCGTTGGACGACGCGGTTTTCCGTCAAAACTCATGAGCGACAATGGCAAGACATTTATAGGAGCTCAAAGAGCCACAGCAAAACAGTTCGTGGACTTTGTTAGGCAAGTCTCACCTGAAATTGTACAAAAATACGCTCACCAAGGTATTAACTGGCAGTTTATCCCTCCAAGCGCTCCTCATATGGGTGGTTTATGGGAATCAGCTGTAAAAAGCTTCAAATCCCACTTTAAAAAAGTAGCTGGAAACTACAAATTTAATTATGAAGAATTTACAACATTATTAATTCGCATTGAAGCCGTTCTCAATTCACGGCCACTAACGGCACTCTCGCAAGATCCCTCAGATCTCACAGCCCTAACTCCAGGGCACTTTCTAAAAGGAGCACCCATTCTGGCCATACCTGAGCCAGGCGTGGAGTCGCTATCCTTACAAAATAGATGGGAAAGAATTAAAATTCTCCATCATGATTTCAGCCGCCGATGGAAGGAGGAGTATATAAAGGACCTTCATAAAAGGTACCGCTGGAAAACTCCCGAAAAGGCGCCAAAGCTTGGAGATTTTGTCTTAATCCATGACGATTGTCTTCCCCCTACAGAATGGCGACTTGGTTGCATAGAGAAGCTGCATCATGGTTCCGACGGTCATATACGAGTAGTTGACCTCCGTACTCGAAACGGAACGCTAACCAGACCGCTCGTTAAACTATGCTTCCTGCCAATCTCAAATAATAGCGAAAACGCATGTAGTAAACCATCCGTTCAATAATACCTACAAGAAAAAAAAAATCGAAATATCCGTCTAAATAAAAAAACCGCAAATATAATATGACAAATTACCATCATATACTAATAAAATAATGGGTAGACTAGTACGATCACCAAACCAAATAAAGTTGGTCACATATAGAAATATATCCATACTCTATACCACTGAATCGTATCTAAACACGCCTTTTTCTCCATACAGATAGATATGGATACAGAGATGCATTCCACCCCAACGCCAACAATGCGATCGGCCATCACGGTGCCTCGCCTTGGGATTATGCCAACCGCGGCGCCCCGAACACCAGCTGCAACTGCACCGTCAACCACCGCTCGTACTAGTATTCGAGCCTCCGCAGCCGTTCCGTCTCCACCAGAGGCGCCCCATCGCATCCGATGCCCCCTTTGTTGCCGTTCACACAAGTTGCAGCACTGTGGGCTCTTCAAGGGCATGTCGCCGACACAACGCCAGCAGGTTGCCCAGGCGCATGGGCATTGCAACAATTGTCTGGCGCATACACACACGACGCAGGAATGCGACTCCGGTGCTTTGTGCCAAATGTGTGGCAGGCAGCATCACACGTTGCTTCACCGTACTCCGAGGCGAGAGGTCAATCGGCAGCCTGCCCCACGAATCCGCGGTGCAAACCGACCGCAGCAAACCAATCGTGTGGCACGTCGCCGAAGAACGGCACCCCGATCGGAGTCCCGTCCATGGCGTCAGCACAACGTACCACCGACTAGGCGTAGGCCGCACTATCGTCGCACGTCCGGACTCAGCAACGTTGTGGCAACGTTGCAACAGCTACAGCGACTGCTAGGCTGAACATTCGCCTAGGGGGGCCGGGATGGCTAAATGAGTTAAGCTTCCCGCCCCGAAAAACACAACACACCACTCACAAGACAACACTGGCACACATCCCACACCTGGAAACATCAAAACACCTATACACCACAACACATACAAATGCATTACACTATTGGAAGCAGCCGCATACACACACACAGTAGGATCTCTACACAACAAAACAGTACAAAAATATCTGTCCGTGAAGCGGACAACCTCTTTCTCTCAGCGATTGTCGTCGAAAAAACACCGGACTTGTCTTTGGCGCGTAACCGCATTTTCTTCATTTTTTTATATTCTTTTAATTACCTCTCCACTGGTATGCGACCAGGGAGTGATTGCGTGAAGATAATCTCGTCATAATTATTAATAAATAAACAGTTTGTAAACATTTCCAAACCGGAAAAATATACAATTTTTTAATTTACATACGCGGAATTATAAAGTGGCAAGTAAGTGGTGAACTTAACAAATAGGAGCGCGGCAATTGACCAAAAACATTTCAATTTTACATTTTACACTTTGGCGCCTAACCAGGGTGAATTAGAAGGATTAAGCGTTTGATTGTGGTAGATGCACTTGTGCACTTTACGTAGAGATGTCAATGGCTTATATGTGTTGAACAGAGGAGCGGCAATCGAAAACCCAAAAAATTCATAATTCCTAGCTACTTCCGGTTTTTTGTTTTCTGCGAATAAAGTATATGGGCCTATAAAACATAATGTATCACCTAGGGGACAACCTGATCGTTCATAATCACAACCATACACCCGCCTGCCATAAACAGGAGCGCGGCAATTGACCAAAAACATTTCAATTTTACATTTTACACTTTAGCGCCTAACCAGGGTGAATTAAAAGGATTAAGCTGTTTGTTTGTGGTAGATGCACTTGTGCACTTTACGTAGAGAGCGGCAATCGAAAACCCAAAAAATTCAAAATTCCTAGCAACTTCCGGTTTTTTGTTTTCGGCGAATAAAGTATATGGGCCTATAAAACATAATGTATCACCTAGAGGACAACCTGATCGTTCATAATCACAATAATACACCCGCCTATCATAAATAGGAGCGCGGCAATTGACCAAAAACATTTCAATTTTACATTTTACACTTTAGCGCCTAACCAGGGTGAATTAGAAGGATTAAGCGTTTGATTGTGGTAGATGCACTTGTGCACTTTACGTAGAGATGTCAATGGCTTATATGTGTTAAACAGAGGAGCGGCAATCGAAAACCCAAAAAATTCAAAATTCCTACCAATTTCCGGTTTTTTGTTTTCGGCGAATAAAGTATATGGGGCTATAAAACATAATGTATCACCTAGAGGACAACCTGATCGTTCATAATCACAATAATACACCCGCCTATCATAAATAGGAGCGCGGCAATTGACCAAAAACATTTCAATTTTACATTTTACACTTTAGCGCCTAACCAGGGTGAATTAAAAGGATTAAGCTGTTTGTTTGTGGTAGATGCACTTGTGCACTTTACGTAGAGAGCGGCAATCGAAAACCCAAAAAATTCAAAATTCCTACCATGTTCCGGTTTTTTGTTTTCGGCGAATAAACTATATGGGCCAATAAAACATAATGTATCACCTAGAGGACAACCTGATCGTTCATAATCACAAGCATACACCTGCCTACCATAAACAGGAGCGCGGCAATTGACCAAAAACATTTTAATTTTACATTTTACACTTTAGCGCCTAACCAGGGTGAATTAGAAGGATTAAGCGTTTGATTGTGGTAGATGCACTTGTGCACTTTACGTAGAGATGTCAATGGCTTATATGTGTTGAACAGAGGAGCGGCAATCGAAAACCCAAAAAATTCAAAATTCCTACCATGTTCCGGTTTTTTGTTTTCGGCGAATAAAGTATATGGGCCTATAAAACATAATGTATCACCTAGAGGACAACCTGATCGTTCATAATCACAATAATACACCCGCCTATCATAAATAGGAGCGCGGCAATTGACCAAAAACATTTCAATTTTACATTTTACACTTTAGCGCCTAACCAGGGTGAATTAGAAGGATTAAGCGTTTGATTGTGGTAGATGCACTTGTGCACTTTACGTAGAGATGTCAATGGCTTATATGTGTTGAACAGAGGAGCGGCAATCGAAAACCCAAAAAATTCATAATACCTAGCTACTTCCGGTTTTTTGTTTTCGGCGAATAAACTATATGGGCCAATAAAACATAATTTATCACCTAGAGGACAACCTGATCGTTCATAATCACAACCATACACCCGCCTACCATAAACAGGAGCGCGGCAATTGACCAAAAACATTTCAATTTTACATTTTACACTTTAGCGCCTAACCAGGGTGAATTAAAAGGATTAAGCTGTTTGTTTGTGGTAGATGCACTTGTGCATTTTACGTAGAGAGCGGCAATCGAAAACCCAAAAAATTCAAAATTCTTAGTAACTTCCGGTTTTTTGTTTTCGGCGAATAAAGTATATGGGCCTATAAAACATAATGTATCACCTAGAGGACAACCTGATCGTTCATAATCACAACCATACACCCGCCTACCATAAACAGGAGCGCGGCAATTGACCAAAAACATTTCAATTTTACATTTTACACTTTAGCGCCTAACCAGGGTGAATTAAAAGGATTAAGCTGTTTGTTTGTGGTAGATGCACTTGTGCACTTTACGTAGAGAGCGGCAATCGAAAACCCAAAAAATTCAAAATTCCTAGCAACTTCCGGTTTTTTGTTTTCGGCGAATAAAGTATATGGGCCTATAAAACATAATGTATCACCTAGAGGACAACCTGATCGTTCATAATCACAACCATACACCCGCCTACCATAAACAGGAGCGCGGCAATTGACCAAAAACATTTCAGTTTTACATTTTACACTTTAGCGCCTAACCAGGGTGAATTAGAAGGATTAAGCGTTTGATTGTGGTAGATGCACTTGTGCACTTTACGTAGAGATGTCAATGGCTTATATGTGTTGAACAGAGGAGCGGCAATCGAACACCCAAAAAATTCAAAATTCCTTGCAATTTCCGGTTTTTTGTTTTCGGCGAATAAAGTATATGGGCCTATAAAACATAATGTATCACCTAGAGGACAACCTGATCGTTCATAATCACAATCATACACCCGCCTATCATAAATAGGAGCGCGGCAATTGACCAAAAACATTTCAATTTTACATTTTACACTTTAGCGCCTAACCAGGGTGAATTAAAAGGATTAAGCTGTTTGTTTGTGGTAGATGCACTTGTGCACTTTACGTAGAGATATCAATGGCTTATATGTGTTGAACAGAGGAGCGGCAATTAAAAACCCAAAAAATTCATAATTCCTAGCAACTTCCGGTTTTTTGTTTTCGGCGAATAAACTATATGGGCCAATAAAACATAATGTATCACCTAGAGGACAACCTGATCGTTCATAATCACAACCATACACCCGCCTACCATAAACAGGAGCGCGGCAATTGACCAAAAACATTTCAATTTTACATTTTACACTTTAGCGCCTAACCAGGGTGAATTAAAAGGATTAAGCTGTTTGTTTGTGGTAGATGCACTTGTGCGCTTTACGTAGAAATGTCAATGGCTTATATGTGTTGAATAGAGGAGCGGCAATCGAAAACCCAAAAAATTCAAAATTCTTAGCAATTTCCGGTTTTTTGTTTTCGGCGAATAAAGTATATGGGCCTATAAAACATAATGTATCACCTAGAGGACAACCTGATCGTTCATAATCACAACCATACACCCGCCTACCATAAACAGGAGCGCGGCAAATGACCAAAAACAATTCAAGTTTACATTTTACACTTTAGCGCCTAACCAGGGTGAATTAGAATGATTAAACTATTTGATTGCGATCGCCGCGCATGTGCAATTTACGAAGAGATGTTAATGTCTTATTTGTATTAAACAGAGGAGCGGCAATCGAAAACCCAAAAAATTCAGTATTCCTAGCATGTTCCGGTTTTTTGTTTTCGGCGAATAAAGGATATGGGCCAATAAAACATTATGTATCACCTAGACGACAACCCGAATGTTCATAATCACAATCATACAAACGCCTATCATAAACAGGAGCGCGGCAATTGACCAAAAACATTTCAATTTTACATTTTACACTTTAGCGCCTACCCAGGGTGAATTAGAAGGATTAAGCGTTTGATTGTGGTAGATGCACTTGTGCACTTTACGTAGAGATATCAATGGCTTATATGTGTTCAACAGAGGAGCGGCAATTGAAAACCCAAAAAATTCATAATTCCTAGCTACTTCCGGTTTTTTCTTTTCGGCGAATAAAGTATATGGGCCTATAAAACGTAATGTATCACCTAGAGGACAACCTGATCGTTCATAATCACAACCATACACCCGCCTACCATAAACAGGAGCGCGGCAATTGACCAAAAACATTTCAATTTTACATTTTACACTTTAGCGCCTAACCGGGGTGAATTAAAAGGATTAAGCTGTTTGTTTGTAGTAGATGCACTTGTGCACTTTACGTAGAGAGCGGCAATCGAAAACCCAAAAAATTCAAAATTCTTAGCAACTTCCGGTTTTTTGTTTTCGGCGAATAAAGTATATGGGCCTATAAAACATAATGTATCACCTAGAGGACAACCTGATCGTTCATAATCACAACCATACACCCGCCTACCATAAACAGGAGCGCGGCAATTGACCAAAAACATTTTAATTTTACATTTTACACTTTAGCGCCTAACCAGGGTGAATTAGAAGGAATAAGCGTTTGATTGTGGTAGATGCACTTGTGCACTTTACGTAGAGATGTCAATGGCTTATATGTGTTGAACAGAGGAGCGGCAATTAAAAACCCAAAAAATTCATAATTCCTAGCAACTTCCGGTTTTTTGTTTTCGGCGAATAAAGTATATGGGCCTATAAAACATAATGTATCACCTAGAGGACAACCTGATCGTTCATAATCACAACCATACACCCGCCTACCATAAACAGGAGCGCGGCAATTGACCAAAAACATTTCAATTTTACATTTTACACTTTAGCGCCTAACCAGGGTGAATTAAAAGGATTAAGCGTTTGATTGTGGTAGATGCACTTGTGCACTTTACGTAGAGATGTCAATGGCTTATATATGTTGAACAGAGGACCGGCAATCGAAAACCCAAAAAATTCAAAATTCTAACCATGTTCCGGTTTTTCGTTTTCGGCGAATAAACTATATGGGCCAATAAAACATAATGTATCACCTAGAGGACAACCTGATCGTTCATAATCACAATCATACAAACGCCTATCATAAACAGGAGCGCGGCAATTGACCAAAAACATTTCAATTTTACATTTTACACTTTAGCGCCTACCCAGGGTGAATTAGAAGGATTAAGCGTTTGATTGTGGTAGATGCACTTGTGCACTTTACGTAGAGATATCAATGGCTTATATGTGTTCAACAGAGGAGCGGCAATTGAAAACCCAAAAAATTCATAATTCCTAGCTACTTCCGGTTTTTTCTTTTCGGCGAATAAAGTATATGGGCCTATAAAACGTAATGTATCACCTAGAGGACAACCTGATCGTTCATAATCACAACCATACACCCGCCTACCATAAACAGGAGCGCGGCAATTGACCAAAAACATTTCAATTTTACATTTTATACTTTAGCGCCTAACCGGGGTGAATTAAAAGGATTAAGCTGTTTGTTTGTAGTAGATGCACTTGTGCACTTTACGTAGAGAGCGGCAATCGAAAACCCAAAAAATTCAAAATTCTTAGCAACTTCCGGTTTTTTGTTTTCGGCGAATAAAGTATATGGGCCTATAAAACATAATGTATCACCTAGAGGACAACCTGATCGTTCATAATCACAACCATACACCCGCCTACCATAAACAGGAGCGCGGCAATTGACCAAAAACATTTTAATTTTACATTTTACACTTTAGCGCCTAACCAGGGTGAATTAGAAGGATTAAGCGTTTGATTGTGGTAGATGCACTTGTGCACTTTACGTAGAGATGTCAATGGCTTATATGTGTTGAACAGAGGAGCGGCAATCGAAAACCCAAAAAATTCAAAATACCTAGCTACTTCCGGTTTTTGTTTTCGGCGAATAAACTATATGGGCCTATAAAACATAATGTATCACCTAGAGGACAACCTGATCGTTCATAATCACAATCATACAAACGCCTATCATAAACAGGAGCGCGGCAATTGACCAAAAACATTCCAATTTTACATTTTACACTTTAGCGCCTACCCAGGGTGAATTAGAAGGATTAAGCGTTTGATTGTGGTAGATGCACTTGTGCACTTTACGTAGAGATATCAATGGCTTATATGTGTTCAACAGAGGAGCGGCAATTGAAAACCCAAAAAATTCATAATTCCTAGCTACTTCCGGTTTTTTCTTTTCGGCGAATAAAGTATATGGGCCTATAAAACATAATGTATCACCTAGAGGACAACCTGATCGTTCATAATCACAACCATACACCCGCCTACCATAAACAGGAGCGCGGCAATTGACCAAAAACATTTCAATTTTACATTTTACACTTTAGCGCCTAACCGGGGTGAATTAAAAGGATTAAGCTGTTTGTTTGTAGTAGATGCACTTGTGCACTTTACGTAGAGAGCGGCAATCGAAAACCCAAAAAATTCAAAATTCCTACCATGTTCCGGTTTTTTGTTTTCGGCGAATAAAGTATATGGGCCTATAAAACATAATGTATCACCTAGAGGACAACCTGATCGTTCATAATCACAATAATACACCCGCCTATCATAAATAGGAGCGCGGCAATTGACCAAAAACATTTCAATTTTACATTTTACACTTTAGCGCCTAACCAGGGTGAATTAGAAGGATTAAGCGTTTGATTGTGGTAGATGCACTTGTGCACTTTACGTAGAGATATCAATGGCTTATATGTGTTCAACAGAGGAGCGGCAATTGAAAACCCAAAAAATTCATAATTCCTAGCTACTTCCGGTTTTTTGTTTTCGGCGAATAAAGTATATGGGCCTATAAAACATAATGTATCACCTAGAGGACAACCTGATCGTTCATAATCACAACCATACACCCGCCTACCATAAACAGGAGCGCGGCAATTGACCAAAAACATTTTAATTTTACATTTTACACTTTAGCGCCTAACCAGGGTGAATTAGAAGGATTAAGCGTTTGATTGTGGTAGATGCACTTGTGCACTTTACGTAGAGATGTCAATGGCTTATATGTGTTGAACAGAGGAGCGGCAATCGAAAACCCAAAAAATTCAAAATACCTAGCTACTTCCGGTTTTTTGTTTTCGGCGAATAAACTATATGGGCCTATAAAACATAATGTATCACCTAGAGGACAACCTGATCGTTCATAATCACAACCATACACCCGCCTACCATAAACAGGAGCGCGGCAATTGACCAAAAACATTTTAATTTTACATTTTACACTTTAGCGCCTAACCAGGGTGAATTAGAAGGATTAAGCGTTTGATTGTGGTAGATGCACTTGTGCACTTTACGTAGAGAGCGGCAATCGAAAACCCAAAAAATTCAAAATTCTTAGCAACTTCCGGTTTTTTGTTTTCGGCGAATAAAGTATATGGGCCTATAAAACATAATGTATCACCTAGAGGACAACCTGATCGTTCATAATCACAACCATACACCCGCCTACCATAAACAGGAGCGCGGCAATTGACCAAAAACATTTCAATTTTACATTTTACACTTTAGCGCCTAACCAGGGTGAATTAGAAGGATTAAGCGTTTGATTGTGGTAGATGCGCTTGTGCACTTTACGTAGAGATGTCAATGGCTTATATGTGTTGAACAGAGGAGCGGCAATCGAAAACCCAAAAAATTCAAAATTCCTAGTAACTTCCGGTTTTTTGTTTTCGGCGAATAAAGTATATGGGCCTATAAAACATAATGTATCACCTAGAGGACAACCTGATCGTTCATAATCACAATCATACACCCGCCTATCATAAATAGGAGCGCGGCAATTGACCAAAAACATTTCAATTTTACATTTTACACTTTAGCGCCTAACCAGGGTGAATTAGAAGGATTAAGCGTTTGATTGTGGGAGATGCACTTGTGCACTTTACGTAGAGATGTCAATGGCTTATATGTGTTGAACAGAGGAGCGACAATCGAAAACCCAAAAAATTCAAAATTCCTAGCAACTTCCGGTTTTTTGTTTTCGGCGAATAAAGTATATGGGGCTATGAAACATAATGTATCACCTAGAGGACAACCTGATCGTTCATAATCACAATCATACACCCGCCTATCATAAATAGGAGCGCGGCAATTGACCAAAAACATTTCAATTTTACATTTTACACTTTAGCGCCTAACCAGGGTAAATTAGAAGGATTAAGCGTTTGATTGTGGGAGATGCACTTGTGCACTTTACGTAGAGAGCGGCAATCGAAAACCCAAAAAATTCAAAATTCTTAGCAACTTCCGGTTTTTTGTTTTCGGCGAATAAAGTATATGGGCCTATAAAACATAATGTATCTCCTAGAGGACAACCTGATCGTTCATAATCACAATCATACACCCGCCTATCATAAATAGGAGCGCGGCAATTGACCAAAAACATTTCAATTTTACATTTTACACTTTAGCGCCTAACCAGGGTGAATTAAAAGGTTTAAGCTGTTTGTTTGTGGTAGATGCACTTGTGCACTTTACGTAGAGATATCAATGGCTTATATGTGTTGAACAGAGGAGCGGCAATTGAAAACCCAAAAAATTCATAATTCCTAGCAACTTCCGGTTTTTTGTTTTCGGCGAATAAAGTATATGGGCCTATAAAACATAATGTATCACCTAGAGGACAACCTGATCGTTCATAATCACAACCATACACCCGCCTACCATAAACAGGAGCGCGGCAATTGACCAAAAACATTTCAATTTTACATTTTACACTTTAGCGCCTAACCAGGGTGAATTAGAAGGATTAAGCGTTTGATTGTGGTAGATGCACTTGTGCACTTTACGTAGAGATGTCAATGGCTTATATATGTTGAACAGAGGAGCGGCAATCGAAAACCCAAAAAATTCAAAATTCCTACCATGTTCCGGTTTTTTGTTTTCGGCGAATAAACTATATGGGCCAATAAAACATAATGTATCACCTAGAGGACAACCTGATCGTTCATAATCACAATCATACAAACGCCTATCATAAACAGGAGCGCGGCAATTGACCAAAAACATTTCAATTTTACATTTTACACTTTAGCGCCTACCCAGGGTGAATTAGAAGGATTAAGCGTTTGATTGTGGTAGATGCACTTGTGCACTTTACGTAGAGATATCAATGGCTTATATGTGTTCAACAGAGGACCGGCAATTGAAAACCCAAAAAATTCATAATTCCTAGCTACTTCCGGTTTTTTCTTTTCGGCGAATAAAGTATATGGGCCTATAAAACATAATGTATCACCTAGAGGACAACCTGATCGTTCATAATCACAACCATACACCCGCCTACCATAAACAGGAGCGCGGCAATTGACCAAAAACATTTCAATTTTACATTTTACACTTTAGCGCCTAACCGGGGTGAATTAAAAGGATTAAGCTGTTTGTTTGTAGTAGATGCACTTGTGCACTTTACGTAGAGAGCGGCAATCGAAAACCCAAAAAATTCAAAATTCTTAGCAACTTCCGGTTTTTTGTTTTCGGCGAATAAAGTATATGGGCCTATAAAACATAATGTATCACCTAGAGGACAACCTGATCGTTCATAATCACAACCATACACCCGCCTACCATAAACAGGAGCGCGGCAATTGACCAAAAACATTTTAATTTTACATTTTACACTTTAGCGCCTAACCAGGGTGAATTAGAAGGATTAAGCGTTTGATTGTGGTAGATGCACTTGTGCACTTTACGTAGAGATGTCAATGGCTTATATGTGTTGAACAGAGGAGCGGCAATCGAAAACCCAAAAAATTCAAAATACCTAGCTACTTCCGGTTTTTTGTTTTCGGCGAATAAACTATATGGGCCTATAAAACATAATGTATCACCTAGAGGACAACCTGATCGTTCATAATCACAATAATACACCCGCCTATCATAAATAGGAGCGCGGCAATTGACCAAAAACATTTCAATTTTACATTTTACACTTTAGCGCCTAACCAGGGTGAATTAGAAGGATTAAGCGTTTGATTGTGGTAGATGCACTTGTGCACTTTACGTAGAGATGTCAATGGCTTATATGTGTTGAACAGAGGAGCGGCAATCGAAAACCCAAAAAATTCATAATACCTAGCTACTTCCGGTTTTTTGTTTTCGGCGAATAAACTATATGGGCCTATAAAACATAATGTATCACCTAGAGGACAACCTGATCGTTCATAATCACAACCATACACCCGCCTACCATAAACAGGAGCGCGGCAATTGACCAAAAACATTTCAATTTTACATTTTACACTTTAGCGCCTAACCAGGGTGAATTAAAAGGATTAAGCTGTTTGTTTGTGGTAGATGCACTTGTGCACTTTACGTAGAGACCGGCAATCGAAAACCCAAAAAATTCAAAATTCTTAGCAACTTCCGGTTTTTTGTTTTCGGCGAATAAAGTATATGGGCCTATAAAACATAATGTATCACCTAGAGGACAACCTGATCGTTCATAATCACAACCATACACCCGCCTACCATAAACAGGAGCGCGGCAATTGACCAAAACATTTCAATTTTACATTTTACACTTTAGCGCCTAACCAGGGTGAATTAGAAGGATTAAGCGTTTGATTGTGGTAGATGCGCTTGTGCACTTTACGTAGAGATGTCAATGGCTTATATGTGTTGAACAGAGGAGCGGCAATCGAAAACCCAAAAAATTCAAAATTCCTAGTAACTTCCGGTTTTTTGTTTTCGGCGAATAAAGTATATGGGCCTATAAAACATAATGTATCACCTAGAGGACAACCTGATCGTTCATAATCACAATCATACACCCGCCTATCATAAATAGGAGCGCGGCAATTGACCAAAAACATTTCAATTTTACATTTTACACTTTAGCGCCTAACCAGGGTGAATTAGAAGGATTAAGCGTTTGATTGTGGGAGATGCACTTGTGCACTTTACGTAGAGATGTCAATGGCTTATATGTGTTGAACAGAGGAGCGACAATCGAAAACCCAAAAAATTCAAAATTCCTAGCAACTTCCGGTTTTTTGTTTTCGGCGAATAAAGTATATGGGGCTATAAAACATAATGTATCACCTAGAGGACAACCTGATCGTTCATAATCACAATCATACACCCGCCTATCATAAATAGGAGCGCGGCAATTGACCAAAAACATTTCAATTTTACATTTTACACTTTAGCGCCTAACCAGGGTAAATTAGAAGGATTAAGCGTTTGATTGTGGGAGATGCACTTGTGCACTTTGCGTAGAGAGCGGCAATCGAAAACCCAAAAAATTCAAAATTCTTAGCAACTTCCGGTTTTTTGTTTTCGGCGAATAAAGTATATGGGCCTATAAAACATAATGTATCACCTAGAGGACAACCTGATCGTTCATAATCACAACCATACACCCGCCTACCATAAACAGGAGCGCGGCAATTGACCAAAAACATTTCAATTTTACATTTTACACTTTAGCGCCTTACCAGGGTGAATTAGAAGGATTAAGCGTTTGATTGTGGGAGATGCACTTGTGCACTTTACGTAGAGATGTAAATGGCTTATATGTGTTGAACAGAGGAGCGACAATCGAAAACCCAAAAAATTCAAAATTCCTAGCAACTTCCGGTTTTTTGTTTTCGGCGAATAAAGTATATGGGCCTATAAAACATAATGTATCACCTAGAGGACAACCTGATCGTTCATAATCACAATAATACACCCGCCTATCATAAATAGGAGCGCGGCAATTGACCAAAAACATTTAAATTTTACATTTTACACTTTAGCGCCTAATAAGGGTGAATTAGAAGGATTAAGCGTTTGATTGTGGTAGATGCACTTGTGCACTTTACGTAGAGATGTCAATGGCTTATATGTGTTGAACAGAGGAGCGGCAATCGAAAACCCAAAAAATTCATAATACCTAGCTACTTCCGGTTTTTTGTTTTCGGCGAATAAACTATATGGGCCTATAAAACATAATGTATCACCTAGAGGACAACCTGATCGTTCATAATAACAACCATACACCCGCCTACCATAAACAGGAGCGCGGCAATTGACCAAAAACATTTCAATTTTACATTTTACACTTTAGCGCCTTACCAGGGTGAATTAAAAGGATTAAGCTGTTTGCTTGTGGTAGATGCACTTGTGCACTTTACGTAGAGAGCGGCAATCGAAAACCCAAAAAATTCAAAATTCTTAGCAACTTCCGGTTTTTTGTTTTCGGCGAATAAAGTATATGGGCCTATAAAACATAATGTATCACCTAGAGGACAACCTGATCGTTCATAATCACAACCATACACCCGCCTACCATAAACAGGAGCGCGGCAATTGACCAAAAACATTTCAATTTTACATTTTACACTTTAGCGCCTAACCAGGGGGAATTAGAAGGATTAAGCGTTTGATTGTGGTAGATGCACTTGTGCACTTTACGTAGAGAGCGGCAATCGAAAACCCAAAAAAATTCAAAATTCTTAGCAACTTCCGGTTTTTTGTTTTCGGCGAATAAAGTATATGGGCCTATAAAACATAATGTATCACCTAGAGGACAACCTGATCGTTCATAATCACAATCATACACCCGCCTATCATAAACAGGGGCGCGGCAATTGACCAAAAACATTTCAGTTTTACATTTTACACTTTAGCGCCTAACCAGGGTGAATTAAAAGGATTAAGCTGTTTGTTTGTGGTAGATGCACTAGTGCACTTTACGTAGAGAGCGGCAATCGAAAACCCAAAAAATACAAAATTCCTAGCAACTTCCGGTTTTTTGTTTTCGGCGAATAAAGTATATGGGCCTATAAAACATAATGTATCACCTAGAGGACAACCTGATCGTTCATAATCGCAACCATACACCCGCCTACCATAAACAGGAGCGCGGCAATTGACCAAAAACATTTCAATTTTACATTTTACACTTTAGCGCCTAACCAGGGTGAATTAGAAGGATTAAGCGTTTGATTGTGGTAGATGCACTTGTGCACTTTACGTAGAGATGTCAATGGCTTATATGTGTTGAACAGAGGAGCGGCAATCGAAAACCCAAAAAATTAAAAATTCCTAGCAATTTCCGGTTTTTTGTTTTCGGCAAATAAAGTATATGGGCCTATAAAACATAATGTATCACCTAGAGGACAACCTGATCGTTCATAATCACAACCATACACCCGCCTACCATAAACAGGAGCGCGGCAATTGACCAAAAACATTTCAATTTTACATTTTACACTTTAGCGCCTAACCAGGGTGAATTAAAAGGATTAAGCTGTTTCTTTGTAGTAGATGCACTTGTGCACTTTACGTAGAGAGCGGCAATCGAAAACCCAAAAAATTCAAAATTCCTACCATGTTCCGGTTTTTTGTTTTCGGCGAATAAAGTATATGGGCCTATAAAACATAATGTATCACCCAGAGGACAACCTGATCGTTCATAATCACAACCATACACCAGCCTACCATAAACAGGAGCGCGGCAATTGACCAAAAACATTTCAATTTTACATTTTACACTTTAGCGCCTAACCAGGGTGAATTAAAAGGATTAAGCTGTTTCTTTGTAGTAGATGCACTTGTGCACTTTACGTAGAGAGCGGCAATCGAAAACCCAAAAAATTCAAAATTCCTACCATGTTCCGGTTTTTTGTTTTCGGCGAATAAAGTATATGGGCCTATAAAACATAATGTATCACCCAGAGGACAACCTGATCGTTCATAATCACAACCATACACCCGCCTACCATAAACAGGAGCGCGGCAATTGACCAAAAACATTTCAATTTTACATTTTACACTTTAGCGCCTAACCAGGATGAATTAAAAGGATTAAGCTGTTTGTTTGTGGTAGCTGCACTTGTGCACTTTACGTAGAGAGCGGCAATCGAAAACCCAAAAAATTCAAAATTCCTAGCAACTTCCGGTTTTTTGTTTTCGGCGAATAAAGTATATGGGCCTATAAAACATAATGTATCACCTAGAGGACAATCTGATCGTTCATAATCACAATCATACACCCGCCTATCATAAATAGGAGCGCGGCAATTGACCAAAAACATTTCAATTTTACATTTTACATTTTAGCGCCTAACCAGGGTGAATTAGAAGGATTAAGCGTTTGATTGTGGGAGATGCACTTGTGCACTTTACGTAGAAATATCAATGGCTTATATGTGTTGAACAGAGGAGCGGCAATCGAAAACCCAAAAAATTCAAAATTCCTAGCAACTTCCGGTTTTTTGTTTTCGGCGAATAAACTATATGGGCCAATAAAACATAATGTATCACCTAGAGGACAACCTGATCGTTCATAATCACAATCATACAAACGCCTATCATAAACAAGAGCGCGGCAATTGACCAAAAACATTTCAATTTTACACTTTAGCGCCTAACCAGGGTGAATTAGAAGGATTAAGCGTTTGATTGTGGGAGATGCACTTGTGCACTTTACGTAGAGATGTCAATGGCTTATATGTGTTGAACAGAGGAGTGGCAATCGAAAACCCAAAAAATTCAAAATTCCTACCATGTTCCGGTTTTTTGTTTTCGGCGAATAAACTATATGGGCCAATAAAACATGATGTATCACCTAGAGGACAACCTGATCGTTCATAATCACAATCATACACCCGCCTATCATAAATAGGAGCGCGGCAATTGACCAAAAACATTTCAATTTTACATTTTACATTTTAGCGCCTAACCAGGGTGAATTAGAAGGATTAAGCGTTTGATTGTGGGAGATGCACTTGTGCACTTTACGTAGAAATATCAATGGCTTATATGTGTTGAACAGAGGAGCGGCAATCGAAAACCAAAAAAATTCAAAATTCCTAGCAACTTCCGGTTTTTTGTTTTCGGCGAATAAACTATATGGGCCAATAAAACATAATGTATCACCTAGAGGACAACCTAATCGTTCATAATCACAATCATACAAACGCCTATCATAAACAAGAGCGCGGCAATTGACCAAAAACATTTCAATTTTACACTTTAGCGCCTAACCAGGGTGAATTAGAAGGATTAAGCGTTTGATTGTGGTAGATGCACTTGTGCACTTTACGTAGAGATGTCAATGGCTTATATGTGTTGAACAGAGGAGCGGCAATCGAAAACCCAAAAAATTCAAAATTCCTAGCAACTTCCGGTTTTTTGTTTTCGGCGAATAAAGTATATGGGCCTATAAAACATAATGTATCACCTAGAGGACAACCTGATCGTTCATAATCACAATAATACACCCGCCTATCATAAATAGGAGCGCGGCAAAGGACCAAAAACATTTCAGTTTTACATTTTACACTTTAGCGACTAACCAGGGTGAATTAGAAGGATTAAGCGTTTGATTGTGGTAGATGCACTTGTGCACTTTACGTAGAGATGTCAATGGCTTATATGTGTTGAACAGAGGAGCGGCAATCGAAAACCCAAAAAATTCAAAATTCTTAGCAATTTCCGGTTTTTTGTTTTCGGCGAATAAAGTATATGGGACTATAAAACATAATGTATCACCTAGAGGACAACCTGATCGTTCATAATCACAACCATACACCCGCCTACCATAAACAGGAGCGCGGCAATTGACCAAAAACATTTCAATTTAACATTTTACACTTTAGCGCCTAACCAGGGTGAATTAAAAGGATTAAGCTGTTTGTTTGTGGTAGATGCACTTGTGCACTTTGCGTAGAGATGTCAATGGCTTATATATGTTGAACAGAGGAGCGGCAATCGAAAACCCAAAAAATTCAAAATTCCTACCATGTTCCGGTTTTTTGTTTTCGGCGAATAAACTATATGGGCCAATAAAACATAATGTATCACCTAGAGGACAACCTGATCGTTCATAATCACAATCATACAAACGCCTATCATAAACAGGAGCGCGGCAATTGACCAAAAACATTTCAATTTTACATTTTACACTTTAGCGCCTACCCAGGGTGAATTAGAAGGATTAAGCGTTTGATTGTGGAAGATGCACTTGTGCACTTTACGTAGAGATGTCAATGGCTTATATGTGTTGAACAGAGGAGCGGCAATCGAAAACCCAAAAAATTCAAAATTCTTAGCAATTTCCGGTTTTTTGTTTTCGGCGAATAAAGTATATGGGACTATAAAACATAATGTATCACCTAGAGGACAACCTGATCGTTCATAATCACAACCATACACCCGCCTACCATAAACAGGAGCGCGGCAATTGACCAAAAACATTTCAATTTAACATTTTACACTTTAGCGCCTAACCAGGGTGAATTAAAAGGATTAAGCTGTTTGTTTGTGGTAGATGCACTTGTGCACTTTGCGTAGAGATGTCAATGGCTTATATATGTTGAACAGAGGAGCGGCAATCGAAAACCCAAAAAATTCAAAATTCCTACCATGTTCCGGTTTTTTGTTTTCGGCGAATAAACTATATGGGCCAATAAAACATAATGTATCACCTAGAGGACAACCTGATCGTTCATAATCACAATCATACAAACGCCTATCATAAACAGGAGCGCGGCAATTGACCAAAAACATTTCAATTTTACATTTTACACTTTAGCGCCTACCCAGGGTGAATTAGAAGGATTAAGCGTTTGATTGTGGAAGATGCACTTGTGCACTTTACGTAGAGATGTCAATGGCTTATATGTGTTGAACAGAGGAGTGGCAATCGAAAACCCAAAAAATTCAAAATTCCTACCATGTTCCGGTTTTTTGTTTTCGGCGAATAAACTATATGGGCCAATAAAACATGATGTATCACCTAGAGGACAACCTGATCGTTCATAATCACAATCATACAAACGCCTATCATAAACAGGAGCGCGGCAATTGACCAAAAACATTTCAATTTTACATTTTACACTTTAGCGCCTACCCAGGGTGAATTAGAAGGATTAAGCGTTTGATTGTGGAAGATGCACTTGTGCACTTTACGTAGAGATGTCAATGGCTTATATGTGTAAAACAGAGGAACGGCAATCGAAAACCCAAAAAATTCATAATTCCTAGCTACTTCCGGTTTTTTGTTTTCGGCGAATAAAGTATATGGGCCTATAAAACATAATGTATCACCTAGAGGACAACCTGATCGTTCATAATCACAATCATACACCCGCCTATCATAAATAGGAGCGCGGCAATTGACCAAAAACATTTCAATTTTACATTTTACACTTTAGCGCCTAACCAGGGTGAATTAGAAGGATTTAGCTGTTTGTTTGTGGTAGATGCACTTGTGCACTTTACGTAGAGATGTCAATGGCTTATATGTGTTGAACAGAGGAGCGGCAATCAAAAATCCACAAAATTCAAGATTCCTAGCAACTTTCGGTTTTTTGTTTTCGGCGAATAAAGTATATGGGCCAATAAAACATAATGTGTCACCTAGAGGACAACCTGATCGTTCATAATCACAACCATACACCCGCCTACCATAAACAGGAGCGCGGCAATTGACCAAAAACATTTTAATTTTACATTTTACACTTTAGCGCCTAACCAGGGTGAATTAGAAGGATTTAGCTGTTTGTTTGTGGTAGATGCACTTGTGCACTTTAAGTAGAGATGTCAATGGCTTATATATGTTGAACAGAGGAGCGGCAATCGAAAACCCAAAAAATTCAAAATTCCTACCATGTTCCGGTTTTTTGTTTTCGGCGAATAAACTATATGGGCCAAGAAAACATAATGTATCACCTAGAGGACAACCTGATCGTTCATAATCACAATCATACAAACGCCTGTCATAAACGGGAGCGCGGAAATTGACCAAAAACATTTCAATTTTACATTTTACACTTTAGCGCCTAACCAGGGTGAATTAGAAGGATTAAGCGTTTGATTGTGGTAGATGCACTTGTGCACTTTGCGTAGAGATGTCAATGGCTTATATATGTTGAACAGAGTAGCGGCAATCGAAAACCCAAAAAATTCAAAATTCCTACCATGTTCCGGTTTTTTGTTTTCGGCGAATAAACTATATGGGCCAATAAAACATAATGTATCACCTAGAGGACAACCTGATCGTTCATAATCACAATCATACAAACGCCTATCATAAACAGGAGCGCGGCAATTGACCAAAAACATTTCAATTTTACATTTTACACTTTAGCGCCTACCCAGGGTGAATTAGAAGGATTAAGCGTTTGATTGTGGAAGATGCACTTGTGCACTTTGCGTAGAGATGTCAATGGCTTATATATGTTGAACAGAGGAGCGGCAATCGAAAACCCAAAAAATTCAAAATTCCTACCATGTTCCGGTTTTTTGTTTTCGGCGAATAAACTATATGGGCCAATAAAACATAATGTATCACCTAGAGGACAACCTGATCGTTCATAATCACAATCATACAAACGCCTATCATAAATAGGAGCGCGGCAATTGACCAAAAACATTTCAATTTTACATTTTACACTTTAGCGCCTACCCAGGGTGAATTAGAAGGATTAAGCGTTTGATTGTGGTAGATGCACTTGTGCACTTTACGTAGAGATGTCAATGGCTTATATATATTGAACAGAGGAGCGGCAATTGAAAACCCAAAAAATTCATAATTCCTAGCTATTTCCGGTTTTTTCTTTTCGGCGAATAAAGTATATGGGCCTATAAAACATAATGTATCACCTAGAGGACAACCTGATTGTTCATAATCACAATCATACACCCGTCTACCTTAAACAGGAGCGCGGCAATTGACCAAAAATATTTTAATTTTACATTTTACACTTTAGCGCCTAACCAGGGTGAATTAGAAGGATTTAGCTGTTTGTTTGTGGTAGATGCACTTGTGCACTTTACGTAGAGATGTCAATGGCTTATATATGTTGAACAGAGGAGCGGCAATCGAAAACCCAAAAAATTCAAAATTCCTACCATGTTCCGGTTTTTTGTTTTCGGCGAATAAACTATATGGGCCAAGAAAACATAATGTATCACCTAGAGGACAACCTGATCGTTCATAATCACAATCATACAAACGCCTGTCATAAACGGGAGCGCGGCAATTGACCAAAAACATTTCAATTTTACATTTTACACTTTAGCGCCTAACCAGGGTGAATTAGAAGGATTAAGCGTTTGATTGTGGTAGATGCACTTGTGCACTTTACGTAGAGATGTCAATGGCTTATATGTGTTGAACAGAGGAGCGGCAATCGAAAACCCAAAAAATTCAAAATTCCTAGCAACTTCCGGTTTTTTGTTTTCGGCGAATAAAGTATATGGGCCTATAAAACATAATGTATCACCTAGAGGACAACCTGATCGTTCATAATCACAATCATACACCCGCCTATCATAAATAGGAGCGCGGCAATTGACCAAAAACATTTCAATTTTACATTTTACACTTTAGCGCCTAACCAGGGTGAATTAGAAGGATTAAGCGTTTGATTGTGGTAGATGCACTTGTGCACTTTACGTAGAGATGTCAATGGCTTATATATGTTGAACAGAGGAGCGGCAATCGAAAACCCAAAAAATTCAAAATTCCTACCATGTTCCGGTTTTTTGTTTTCGGAGAATAAAGTATATGGGCCTATAAAACATAATGTATCACCTAGAGGACAACCTGATCGTTCATAATCACAATCATACAAACGCTTATCATAAACAGGAGCGCGGCAATTGACCAAAAACATTTCAATTTTACATTTTACACTTTAGCGCCTATCCAGGGTGAATTAAAAGGATTAAGCTGTTGGTTTGTGGTAGATGCACTTGTGCACTTTACGTGGAGATGTCAATGGCTTATATATGTTGAACAGAGGAGCGGCAATCGAAAACCCAAAAAATTCAAAATTCCTACCATGTTCCGGTTTTTTGTTTTCGGCGAATAAACTATATGGGCCAATAAAACATAATGTATCACCTAGAGGACATCCTGATCGTTCATAATCACAATCATACAAACGCCTATCATAAACAGGAGCGCGGCGATTGACCAAAAACATTTCAATTTTACATTTTACACTTTAGCGCCTAACCAGGGTGAATTAGAAGGATTAAGCGTTTGATTGTGGTAGATGAACTTGTGCACTTTACGTAGAGATGTCAATGGCTTATATGTGTCGAACAGAGGAGCGGCAATCGAAAACCCAAAAAATTCAAAATTCCTAGCAACTTCCGGTTTTTTGTTTTCGGCGAATAAAGTATATGGGCCTATAAAACATAATGTATCACCTAGAGGAAAACCTGATCGTTCATAATCACAACCATATACCCGCCTACCATAAACAGGAGCGCGGCAATTGACCAAAAACATTTCAATTTTACATTTTACACTTTAGCGCCTAACCAGGGTGAATTAGAAGGATTAAGCGTTTGATTGTGGTAGATGAACTTGTGCACTTTACGTAGAGATGTCAATGGCTTATATGTGTTGAACAGAGGAGCGGCAATCGAAAACCCAAAAAATTCATAATTCCTTCCATGTTCCGGTTTTCTGTTTTCGGCGAATAAACAATATGGGCCAATAAAACATAATGTATCACCTAGAGGACAACCTGATCGTTCATAATCACAATCATACAAACGCCTATCATAAACAAGAGCGCGGCAATTGACCAAAAACATTTCAATTTTACATTTTACACTTTAGCGCCTAACCAGGGTGAATTAGAAGGATTAAGCGTTTGATTGTGGTAGATGCTTTTGTGCACTTTACGTAGAGATGTCAATCTTTTATATATTTTGAACAGAGGAGCGGCAATCGAAAACCCAAAAAATTCAAAATTCCTAGCAACTTCCGGTTTTCGGCGAATAAACTATATGGGCCTATAAAACATAATGTATCACCTAGAGGACAACCTGATCGTTCATAATCACAATCATACAAACGCCTACCATAAACAGGAGCGCGGCAATTGACCAAAAACATTTCAATTTTACATTTTACACTTTAGCGCCTAACCAGGGTGAATTAAAAGGATTAAGCTGTTTGTTTGTGGTAGATGCACTTGTGCACTTTACGTAGAGATGTCAATGGCTTATATATGTTGAACAGAGGAACGGCAATCGAAAACCCAAAAAATTCAAAATTCTTACCATGTTCCGGTTTTTTGTTTTCGGCGAATAAACTATATGGGCCAATAAAACATAATGTATCACCTAGAGGACAACCTGATCGTTCATAATCACAATCATACAAACGCCTATCATAAACAAGAGCGCGGCAATTGACGAAAAACATTTCAATTTTACATTTTACACTTTAGCGCCTAACCAGGGTGAATTAAAAGGATTAAGCTGTTTATTTGTGGTAGATGCACTTGTGCACTTTACGTAGAGATGTCAATGGCTTATATATATTGAACAGAGGAGCGGCAATCGAAAACCCAAAAAATTCAAAATTCTTACCATGTTCCGGTTTTTTGTTTTCGGCGAATAAACTATATGGGCCAATAAAACATAATGTATCACCTAGAGGACAACCTGATCGTTCATAATCACAATCATACAAACGCCTATCATAAACAAGAGCGCGGCAATTGACGAAAAACATTTCAATTTTACATTTTACACTTTAGCGCCTAACCAGGGTGAATTAAAAGGATTAAGCTGTTTGTTTGTGGTAGATGCACTTGTGCACTTTACGTAGAGATGTCAATGGCGTATATATGTTGAACAGAGGAACGGCAATCGAAAACCCAAAAAATTCAAAATTCCTAGCAACTTCCGGTTTTTTGTTTTCGGCGAATAAACTATATGGGCCAATAAAACATAATGTATCACCTAGAGGACAACCTGATCGTTCATAATCACAATCATACAAACCCCTATCATAAACAAGAGCGCGGCAATTGACCAAAAACATTTCAATTTTACATTTTACACTTTAGCGCCTAACCAGGGTGAATTAAAAGGATTAAGCTGTTTATTTGTGGTAGATGCACTTGTGCACTTTACGTAGAGATGTCAATGGCTTATATATATTGAACAGAGGAGCGGCAATCGAAAACCCAAAAAATTCATAATTCCTACCATGTTCCGGTTTTCTGTTTTATGGCGAATAAACTATATGGACCAATAAAACATAATGTATCACCTAGAGGACAACCTGATCGTTCATAATCACAATCATACACCCGCCTACCATAAACAGGAGCGCGGCAATTGATCAAAAACATTTCAATTTTACATTTTACACTTTAGCGCCTAACCAGGGTGAATTAAAAGGATTAAACTGTTTATTTGTGGTAGAGGCACTTGTGCACTTTACGTAGAGATGTCAATGGCTTATATATGTTGAACAGAGGAGCGGCAATCGAAAACCCAAAAAATTCAAAATTCCTACCATGTTCCGGTTTTTTGTTTTCGGAGAATAAAGTATATGGGCCTATAAAACATAATGTATCACCTAGAGGACAACCTGATCGTTCATAATCACAATCATACAAACGCTTATCATAAACAGGAGCGCGGCAATTGACCAAAAACATTTCAATTTTACATTTTACACTTTAGCGCCTATCCAGGGTGAATTAAAAGGATTAAGCTGTTGGTTTGTGGTAGATGCACTTGTGCACTTTACGTGGAGATGTCAATGGCTTATATATGTTGAACAGAGGAGCGGCAATCGAAAACCCAAAAAATTCAAAATTCCTACCATGTTCCGGTTTTTTGTTTTCGGCGAATAAACTATATGGGCCAATAAAACATAATGTATCACCTAGAGGACATCCTGATCGTTCATAATCACAATCATACAAACGCCTATCATAAACAGGAGCGCGGCGATTGACCAAAAACATTTCAATTTTACATTTTACACTTTAGCGCCTAACCAGGGTGAATTAGAAGGATTAAGCGTTTGATTGTGGTAGATGAACTTGTGCACTTTACGTAGAGATGTCAATGGCTTATATGTGTTGAACAGAGGAGCGGCAATCGAAAACCCAAAAAATTCAAAATTCCTAGCAACTTCCGGTTTTTTGTTTTCGGCGAATAAAGTATATGGGCCTATAAAACATAATGTATCACCTAGAGGAAAACCTGATCGTTCATAATCACAACCATATACCCGCCTACCATAAACAGGAGCGCGGCAATTGACCAAAAACATTTCAATTTTACATTTTACACTTTAGCGCCTAACCAGGGTGAATTAGAAGGATTAAGCGTTTGATTGTGGTAGATGAACTTGTGCACTTTACGTAGAGATGTCAATGGCTTATATGTGTTGAACAGAGGAGCGGCAATCGAAAACCCAAAAAATTCATAATTCCTACCATGTTCCGGTTTTCTGTTTTCGGCGAATAAACAATATGGGCCAATAAAACATAATGTATCACCTAGAGGACAACCTGATCGTTCATAATCACAATCATACAAACGCCTATCATAAACAAAAGCGCGGCAATTGACCAAAAACATTTCAATTTTACATTTTACACTTTAGCGCCTAACCAGGGTGAATTAGAAGGATTAAGCGTTTGATTGTGGTAGATGCTTTTGTGCACTTTACGTAGAGATGTCAATCTTTTATATATTTTGAACAGAGGAGCGGCAATCGAAAACCCAAAAAATTCAAAATTCCTAGCAACTTCCGGTTTTCGGCGAATAAACTATATGGGCCTATAAAACATAATGTATCACCTAGAGGACAACCTGATCGTTCATAATCACAATCATACAAACGCCTATCATAAACAGGAGCGCGGCAATTGACCAAAAACATTTCAATTTTACATTTTACACTTTAGCGCCTAACCAGGGTGAATTAAAAGGATTAAGCTGTTTGTTTGTGGTAGATGCACTTGTGCACTTTACGTAGAGATGTCAATGGCTTATATATGTTGAACAGAGGAACAGCAATCGAAAACCTAAAAAATTCAAAATTCTTACCATGTTCCGGTTTTTTGTTTTCGGCGAATAAACTATATGGGCCAATAAAACATAATGTATCACCTAGAGGACAACCTGATCGTTCATAATCACAATCATACAAACGCCTATCATAAACAAGAGCGCGGCAATTGACGAAAAACATTTCAATTTTACATTTTACACTTTAGCGCCTAACCAGGGTGAATTAAAAGGATTAAGCTGTTTATTTGTGGTAGATGCACTTGTGCACTTTACGTAGAGATGTCAATGGCTTATATATATTGAACAGAGGAGCGGCAATCGAAAACCCAAAAAATTCAAAATTCTTACCATGTTCCGGTTTTTTGTTTTCGGCGAATAAACTATATGGGCCAATAAAACATAATGTATCACCTAGAGGACAACCTGATCGTTCATAATCACAATCATACAAACGCCTATCATAAACAAGAGCGCGGCAATTGACGAAAAACATTTCAATTTTACATTTTACACTTTAGCGCCTAACCAGGGTGAATTAAAAGGATTAAGCTGTTTGTTTGTGGTAGATGCACTTGTGCACTTTACGTAGAGATGTCAATGGCGTATATATGTTGAACAGAGGAACGGCAATCGAAAACCCAAAAAATTCAAAATTCCTAGCAACTTCCGGTTTTTTGTTTTCGGCGAATAAACTATATGGGCCAATAAAACATAATGTATCACCTAGAGGACAACCTGATCGTTCATAATCACAATCATACAAACCCCTATCATAAACAAGAGCGCGGCAATTGACCAAAAACATTTCAATTTTACATTTTACACTTTAGCGCCTAACCAGGGTGAATTAAAAGGATTAAGCTGTTTATTTGTGGTAGATGCACTTGTGCACTTTACGTAGAGATGTCAATGGCTTATATATATTGAACAGAGGAGCGGCAATCGAAAACCCAAAAAATTCATAATTCCTACCATGTTCCGGTTTTCTGTTTTATGGCGAATAAACTATATGGACCAATAAAACATAATGTATCACCTAGAGGACAACCTGATCGTTCATAATCACAATCATACACCCGCCTACCATAAACAGGAGCGCGGCAATTGATCAAAAACATTTCAATTTTACATTTTACACTTTAGCGCCTAACCAGGGTGAATTAAAAGGATTAAACTGTTTATTTGTGGTAGATGCACTTGTGCACTTTACGTAGAGATGTCAATGGCTTATATGCATTGAACAGAGGAGCGGCAATCGAAAACCGAAAAAATTCACAATTCCTACCATGTTCCGGTTTTCTGTTTTCGGCGAATAAACTATATGGGCCAATAAAACATAATGTATCACCTAGAGGACAACCTGATCGTTCATAATCACAATCATACAAACGCCTATCATAAACAAGAGCGCGGCGATTGACCAAAAACATTTCAATTTTACATTTTACACTTTAGCGCCTAACCAGGGTGAATTAGAAGGATTAAGCGTTTGATTGTGGTAGATGCACTTGTGCACTTTACGTAGAGATGTCAATGGCTTATATGTGTTGAACAGAGGAGCGGCAATCGAAAACCCAAAAAATTCAAAATTCCTAGCAACTTCCGGTTTTTTGTTTTCGGCGAATAAAGTATATGGGCCTATAAAACATAATGTATCACCTAGAGGACAACCTGATCGTTCATAATCACAATCATACAAACGCCTATCATAAACAGGAGCGCGGCAATTGACCAAAAACATTTCAATTTTACATTTTACACTTTAGCGCCTAAACAGGGTGAATTAGAAGGATTAAGCGTTTGAATGTGGTAGATGCACTTGTGGACTTTACGTAGAGATGTCAATGGCTTATATGTGTTGAACAGAGGAGCGGCAATTGAAAACCCAAAAAATTCATAATTCCTACCATGTTCCGGTTTTTTGTTTTCGGCGAATAAAGTATATGGGCCAATAAAACATAATGTATCAACTAAAGGACAACCTGATCGTTCATAATCACAATCATACAAACGCCTATCATAAACAGGAGCGCGGCAATTGACCAAAAACATTTCAATTTTAAATTTTACACTTTAGCGCCTAACCAGGGTGAATTGGAAGGGTTAAGCGTTTGATTGTGGTAGATGTACTTGTGCACTTTACGTAGAGATGTCAATGGCTTATATGTGTTGAACAGAGGAGCGGCAATCGAAAACCCAAAAAATTCAAAATTTCTACCATGTTCCGGTTTTTGTTTTCGGCGAATAAACTATATGGGCCAATAAAACATAATGTATCACCTAGAGGACAACCTGATCGTTCATAGTCACAATCATACACCCGCCTATAATAAATAGGAGCGCGGCAATTGACCAAAAACATTTCAATTTTACATTTTACACTTTAGCGCCTAACCAGGGTGAATTGGAAGGGTTAAGCGTTTGATTGTGGTAGATGCACTTGTGCACTTTACGTAGAGATGTCAATGGCTTATATGTGTTGAACAGAGGAGCGGCAATCGAAAACCCAAAAAATTCAAAATTCCTAGCAACTTCCGGTTTTTTGTTTTCGGCGAATAAACTATATGGGCCAATAAAACATAATGTATCACCTAGAGGACAACCTGATCGTTCATAATCACAATCATACAAACGCCTATCATAAACAAGAGCGCGGCAATTGACCAAAAACATTTCAATTTTACATTTTACACTTTAGCGCCTAACCAGGGTGAATTAGAAGGATTAAGCGTTTGATTGTGGTAGATGAACTTGTGCACTTTACGTAGAGATGTCAATGGCTTATATGTGTTGAACAGAGGAGCGGCAATCGAAAACCCAAAAAATTCAAAATTCCTACCATGTTCCGGTTTTCTGTTTTCGGCGAATAAACTATATGGGCCAATAAAACATAATGTATCACCTAGAGGACAACCTGATCGTTCATAATCACAATCATACAAACGCCTATCATAAACAAGAGCGCGGCAATTGACCAAAAACATTTCAATTTTACATTTTACACTTTAGCGCCTAACCAGGGTGAATTAGAAGGATTAAGCGTTTGATTGTGGTAGATGAACTTGTGCACTTTACGTAGAGATGTCAATGGCTTATATGTGTTGAACAGAGGAGCGGCAATCGAAAACCCAAAAAATTCAAAATTCCTAGCAACTTCCGGTATTTTGTTTTCGGCGAATAAACTATATGGGCCAGTAAAACATAATGTATCACCTAGAGGACAACCTGATCGTTCATAATCACAATCATACAAACGCCTATCATAAACAAGAGCGCGGCAATTGACCAAAAACATTTCAATTTTACATTTTACACTTTAGCGCCTAACCAGGGTGAATTAGAAGGATTAAGCGTTTGATTGTGGTAGATGCACTTGTGCACTTTACGTAGAGATGTCAATGGCTTATATGTGTTGAACAGAGGAGCGGCAATCGAAAACCCAAAAAATTCAAAATTCCTACCATGTTCCGGTTTTTTGTTTTCGGCGAATAAACTATATGGGCCAATAAAACATAATATATCACCTAAAGGACAATCTGATCGTTCATAATCACAATCATACAAACGCCTGTCATAAACAGGAGCGCGGCAATTGACCAAAAACATTTCAATTTTACATTTTACACTTTAGCGCCTAACCAGGGTGAATTGGAAGGGTTAAGCGTTTGATTGTGGTAGATGCACTTGTGCACTTTACGTAGAGATGTCAATGGCTTATATGTGTTGAACAGAGGAGCGGCAATCGAAAACCCAAGAAATTCAAAATTCCTAGCAACTTCCGGTTTTTTGTTTTCGGCGAATAAAGTATATGGGCCTATAAAACATAATGTATCACCTAGAGGACAACCTGATCGTTCATAATCACAACTATACACCCGCCTACCATAAACAGGAGCTCGGCAATTGACCAAAAACATTTCAATTTTACATTTTACACTTTAGCGCCTAACCAGGGTGAATTAGAAGGATTAAGCTGTTTGTTTGTGGTAGATACACTTGTGCACTTTACGTAGAGATGTCAATGGCTTATATATGTTGAACAGAGGAGCGGCAATCGAAAACCCAAAAAATTCAAAATTCCTAGCAACTTCCGGTTTTTTGTTTTCGGCGAATAAACTATATGGGCCAATAAAACATAATGTATCACCTAGAGGACAACCTGATCGTTCATAATCGCAACCATACACCCGCCTACCATAAACAGGAGCGCGGCAATTGACCAAAAACATTTCAATTTTACATTTTACACTTAAGCGCCTAACCAGGGTGAATTAGAAGGATTAAGCTGTTTGTTTGTGGTAGATACACTTGTGCACTTTACGTAGAGATGTCAATGGCTTATATATGTTGAACAGAGGAGCGGCAATCGAAAACCCAAAAAATTCAAAATTTCTACCATGTTCCGGTTTTTGTTTTCGGCGAATAAACTATATGGGCCAATAAAACATAATGTATCACCTAGAGGACAACCTGATCGTTCATAATCGCAACCATACACCCGCCTACCATAAACAGGAGCGCGGCAATTGACCAAAAACATTTCAATTTTACATTTTACACTTTAGCGCCTAACCAGGGTGAATTAGAAGGATTAAGCTGTTTGTTTGTGGTAGATACACTTGTGCACTTTACGTAGAGATGTCAATGGCTTATATATGTTGAACAGAGGAGCGGCAATCGAAAACCGAAAAAATTCATAATTCCTACCATGTTCCGGTTTTCTGTTTTCGGCGAATAAACTATATGGGCCAATAAAACATAATGTATCACCTAGAGGACAACCTGATCGTTCATAATCACAATCATACAAACGCCTACCATAAACAGGAGCGCGGCAATTGACCAAAAACATTTCAATTTTACATTTTACACTTAAGCGCCTAACCAGGGTGAATTAGAAGGATTAAGCGTTTGATTGTGGTAGATGCACTTGTGCACTTTACGTAGAGATGTCAATGGCTTATATATGTTGAACAGAGGAGCGGCAATCGAAAACCCAAAAAATTCAAAATTCCTACCATGTTCCGGTTTTTGTTTTCGGCGAATAAACTATATGGGCCAATAAAACATAATGTATCACCTAGAGGATAACCCGATCGTTCATAATCACAATCATACAAACGCCTATCATAAACAGGAGCGCGGCAATTGACCAAAAACATTTCAATTTTACATTTTACACTTTAGCGCCTAACCAGGGTGAATTGGAAGGGTTAAGCGTTTGATTGTGGTAGATGCACTTGTGCACTTTACGTAGAGATGTCAATGGCTTATATGTGTTGAACAGAGGAGCGGCAATCGAAAACCCAAAAAATTCAAAATTCCTAGCAACTTCCGGTTTTTTGTTTTCGGCGAATAAACCATATGGGCCAATAAAACATAATGTATCACCTAGAGGACAACCTGATCGTTCATAATCACAATCATACACCCGCCTATCATAAATAGGAGCGCGGCAATTGACCAAAAACATTTCAATTTTACATTTTACACTTTAGCGCCTAACCAGGGTGAATTAGAAGGATTAAGCGTTTGAATGTGGTAGATGCACTTGTGCACTTTACGTAGAGATGTCAATGGCTTATATGTGTTGTACAGAGGAGCGGCAATTGAAAACCCAAAAAATTCATAATTCCTACCATGTTCCGGTTTTTTGTTTTCGGCGAATAAAGTATATGGGCCTATAAAACATAATGTATCACCTAGAGGCCAACCTGATCGTTCATAATCACAACCATATACCCGCCTACCATAAATAGGAGCGCGGCAATTGACCAAAAACATTTCAATTTTACATTTTACACTTTAGCGCCTAACCAGGGTGAATTAGAAGGATTAAGCGTTTGATTGTGGTAGATGTACTACTGCACTTTTCGTAGAGATGTCAATGGCTTATATACATTGAACAGAGGAGCGGCAATCGAAAACCGAAAAAATTCATAATTCCTACCATGTTCCGGTTTTTTGTTTTCGGCGAATAAAGTATATGGGCCTATAAAACATAATGTATCACCTAGAGGACAACCTGATCGTTCATAATCACAACCATACACCCGCCTACCATAAATAGGAGCGCGGCAATTAACCAAAAACATTTCAATTTTACATTTTACACTTTAGCGCCTAACCAGGGTGAATTAGAAGGATTAAGCGTTTGAATGTGGTAGATGCACTTGTGCACTTTACGTAGAGATGTCAATGGCTTATATATGTTGAACAGAGGAGCGGCAATCGAAAACCCAAAAAATTCAAAATTCCTAGCAACTTCCGGTTTTTTGTTTTCGGCGAATAAAGTATATGGGCCTATAAAACATAATGTATCACCTAGAGGACAACCTGATCGTTCATAATCACAACCATACACCCGCCTACCATAAATAGGAGCGCGGCAATTGACCAAAAACATTTCAATTTTACATTTTACACTTTAGCGCCTAACCAGGGTGAATTGGAAGGATTAAGCGTTTGAATGTGGTAGATGCACTTGTGCACTTTACGTAGAGATGTCAATGGCTTATATGTGTTGAACAGAGGAGCGGCAATTGAAAACCCAAAAAATTCATAATTCCTACCATGTTCCGGTTTTTTGGATTTCGGCGAATAAAGTATATGGGCCAATAAAACATAATGTATCAACTAAAGGACAACCTGATCGTTCATAATCACAATCATACAAACGCCTATCATAAACAGGAGCGCGGCAATTGACCAAAAACATTTCAATTTTAAATTTTACACTTTAGCGCCTAACCAGGGTGAATTGGAAGGGTTAGGCGTTTGATTGTGGTAGATGCACTTTTGCACTTTACGTAGAGATGTCAATGGCTTATATACATTGAACAGAGGAGCGGCAATCGAAAACCGAAAAAATTCATAATTCCTACCATGTTCCGGTTTTTTGTTTTCGGCGAATAAAGTATATGGGCCTATAAAACATAATGTATCACCTAGAGGACAACCTGATCGTTCATAATCACACCCGCCTACCATAAATAGGAGCGCGGCAATTGACCAAAAACATTTCAATTTTACATTTTACACTTTAGCGCCTAACCAGGGTGAATTAGAAGGATTAAGCGTTTGATTGTGGTAGATGTACTTGTGCACTTTACGTAGAGATGTCAATGGCTTATATGTGTTGAACAGAGGAGCGGCAATCGAAAACCCAAAAAATTCAAAATTCCTAGCAACTTCCGGTTTTTTGTTTTCGGCGAATAAACTATATGGGCCAATAAAACATAATGTATCACCTAGAGGACAACCTGATCGTTCATAATCACAATCATACAAACGCTTATCATAAACAAGGGCGCGGCAATTGACCAAAAACATTTCAATTTTACATTTTACACTTTAGCGCCTAACCAGGGTGAATTAGAAGGATTAAGCGTTTGATTGCGGTAGATGAACTTGTGCACTTTACGTAGAGATGTCAATGGCTTATATGTGTTGAACAGAGGAGCGGCAATCGAAAACCCAAAAAATTCAAAATTCCTACCATGTTCCGGTTTTCTGTTTTCGGCGAATAAACTATATGGGCCAATAAAACATAATGTATCACCTAGAGGACAACCTGATCGTTCATAATCACAATCATACAAACGCCTATCATAAACAAGAGCGCGGCAATTGACCAAAAATATTTCAATTTTACATTTTACACTTTAGCGCCTAACCAGGGTGAATTAGAAGGATTAAGCGTTTGAATGTGGTAGATGCACTTGTGCACTTTACGTAGAGATGTCAATGGCTTATATGTGTTGAACAGAGGAGCGGCAATCGAAAACCCAAAAAATTCAAAATTCCTACCATGTTCCGGTTTTTTGTTTTCGGCGAATAAACTATATGGGCCTATAAAACATAATGTATCACCTAGAGGACAACCTGATCGTTCATAATCACAATCATACACCCGCCTATCATAAATAGGAGCGCGGCAATTGACCAAAAACATTTCAATTTTACATTTTACACTTTAGCGCCTAACCAGGGTGAATTAGAAGGATTAAGCGTTTGATTGTGGTAGATGAACTTGTGCACTTTACGTAGAGATGTCAATGGCTTATATGTGTTGAACAGAGGAGCGGCAATCGAAAACCCAAAAAATTCAAAATTCCTACCATGTTCCGGTTTTCTGTTTTCGGCGAATAAACTATATGGGCCAATAAAACATAATGTATCACCTAGAGGACAACCTGATCGTTCATAATCACAATCATACAAACGCCTATCATAAACAGGAGCGCGGCAATTGACCAAAAACATTTCAATTTTACATTTTACACTTTAGCGCCTAACCAGGGTGAATTGGAAGGGTTAAGCGTTTGATTGTGGTAGATGCACTTGTGCACTTTACGTAGAGATGTGAATGGCTTATATGTGTTGAACAGAGGAGCGGCAATCGAAAACCCAAAAAATTCAAAATTCCTAGCAACTTCCGGTTTTTTGTTTTCGGCGAATAAACTATATGGGCCAATAAAACATAATGTATCACCTAGAGGACAACCTGATCGTTCATAATCACAATCATACAAACGCCTATCATAAACAGGAGCGCGGCAATTGACCAAAAACATTTCAATTTTACATTTTACACTTTAGCGCCTAACCAGGGTGAATTAGAAGGATTAAGCGTTTGAATGTGGTAGATGCACTTGTGCACTTTACGTAGAGATGTCAATGGCTTATATGTGTTGAACAGAGGAGCGGCAATCGAAAACCCAAAAAATTCAAAATTCCTACCATGTTCCGGTTTTTTGTTTTCGGCGAATAAAGTATATGGGCCTATAAAACATAATGTATCACCTAGAGGACAACCTGATCGTTCATAATCACAACCATACACCCGCCTACCATAAATAGGAGCGCGGCAATTGACCAAAAACATTTCAATTTTACATTTTACACTTTAGCGCCTAACCAGGGTGAATTAGAAGGATTAAGCGTTTGAATGTGGTAGATGCACTTGTGCACTTTACGTAGAGATGTCAATGGCTTATATGTGTTGAACAGAGGAGCGGCAATCGAAAACCCAAAAAATTCATAATTCCTAGCTACTTCCGGTTTTTTGTTTTCGGCGAATAAAGTATATGGGCCTATAAAACATAATGTATCACCTAGAGGACAACCTGATCGTTCATAATCACAACCATACACCCGCCTACCATAAATAGGAGCGCGGCAATTGACCAAAAACATTTCAATTTTACATTTTACACTTTAGCGCCTAACCAGGGTGAATTAGAAGGATTAAGCGTTTGATTGTGGTAGATGTACTTGTGCACTTTACGTAGAGATGTCAATGGCTTATATGTGTTGAACAGAGGAGCGGCAATCGAAAACCCAAAAAATTCAAAATTCCTAGCAACTTCCGGTATTTTGTTTTCGGCGAATAAACTATATGGGCCAATAAAACATAATGTATCACCTAGAGGACAACCTGATCGTTCATAATCACAATCATACAAACGCCTATCATAAACAAGGGCGCGGCAATTGACCAAAAACATTTCAATTTTACATTTTACACTTTAGCGCCTAAACAGGGTGAATTAGAAGGATTAAGCGTTTGAATGTGGTAGATGCACTTGTGGACTTTACGTAGAGATGTCAATGGCTTATATGTGTTGAACAGAGGAGCGGCAATTGAAAACCCAAAAAATTCATAATTCCTACCATGTTCCGGTTTTTTGTTTTCGGCGAATAAAGTATATGGGCCAATAAAACATAATGTATCAACTAAAGGACAACCTGATCGTTCATAATCACAATCATACAAACGCCTATCATAAACAGGAGCGCGGCAATTGACCAAAAACATTTCAATTTTAAATTTTACACTTTAGCGCCTAACCAGGGTGAATTGGAAGGGTTAAGCGTTTGATTGTGGTAGATGTACTTGTGCACTTTACGTAGAGATGTCAATGGCTTATATGTGTTGAACAGAGGAGCGGCAATCGAAAACCCAAAAAATTCAAAATTCCTACCATGTTCCGGTTTTCTGTTTTCGGCGAATAAACTATATGGGCCAATAAAACATAATGTATCACCTAGAGGACAACCTGATCGTTCATAATCACAATCATACAAACGCCTATCATAAACAAGAGCGCGGCAATTGACCAAAAACATTTCAATTTTACATTTTACACTTTAGCGCCTAACCAGGGTGAATTAGAAGGATTAAGCGTTTGATTGTGGTAGATGAACTTGTGCACTTTACGTAGAGATGTCAATGGCTTATATGTGTTGAACAGAGGAGCGGCAATCGAAAACCCAAAAAATTCAAAATTCCTAGCAACTTCCGGTATTTTGTTTTCGGCGAATAAACTATATGGGCCAGTAAAACATAATGTATCACCTAGAGGACAACCTGATCGTTCATAATCACAATCATACAAACGCCTATCATAAACAAGAGCGCGGCAATTGACCAAAAACATTTCAATTTTACATTTTACACTTTAGCGCCTAACCAGGGTGAATTAGAAGGATTAAGCGTTTGATTGTGGTAGATGCACTTGTGCACTTTACGTAGAGATGTCAATGGCTTATATGTGTTGAACAGAGGAGCGGCAATCGAAAACCCAAAAAATTCAAAATTCCTACCATGTTCCGGTTTTTTGTTTTCGGCGAATAAACTATATGGGCCAATAAAACATAATATATCACCTAAAGGACAATCTGATCGTTCATAATCACAATCATACAAACGCCTGTCATAAACAGGAGCGCGGCAATTGACCAAAAAAATTTCAATTTTACATTTTACACTTTAGCGCCTAACCAGGGTGAATTGGAAGGGTTAAGCGTTTGATTGTGGTAGATGCACTTGTGCACTTTACGTAGAGATGTCAATGGCTTATATGTGTTGAACAGAGGAGCGGCAATCGAAAACCCAAGAAATTCAAAATTCCTAGCAACTTCCGGTTTTTTGTTTTCGGCGAATAAAGTATATGGGCCTATAAAACATAATGTATCACCTAGAGGACAACCTGATCGTTCATAATCACAACCATACACCCGCCTACCATAAACAGGAGCGCGGCAATTGACCAAAAACATTTCAATTTTACATTTTACACTTTAGCGCCTAACCAGGGTGAATTAGAAGGATTAAGCGTTTGATTGTGGTAGATGCACTTGTGCACTTTACGTAGAGATGTCAATGGCTTATATGTGTTGAACAGAGGAGCGGCAATCGAAAACCCAAAAAATTCAAAATTCCTACCATGTTCCGGTTTTTTGTTTTCGGCTAATAAACTATATGGGCCAATAAAACATAATGTATCACCTAGAGGACAACCTGATCGTTCATAATCGCAACCATACACCCGCCTACCATAAACAGGCGCGCGCCAATTGACCAAAAACATTTCAATTTTACATTTTACACTTTAGCGCCTAACCAGGGTGAATTAGAAGGATTAAGCGTTTGATTGTGGTAGATGCACTTGTGCACTTTACGTAGAGATGTCAATGGCTTATATGTGTTGAACAGAGGAGCGGCAATCGAAAACCAAAAAAATTCAAAATTCCTAGCAACTTCCGGTTTTTTGTTTTCGGCGAATAAAGTATATGGGCCTATAAAACATAATGTATCACCTAGAGGACAACCTGATCGTTCAATATCACAACCATACACCCGCCTATCATAAATAGGAGCGCGGCAATTGACCAAAAACATTTCAATTTTACATTTTACACTTTAGCGCCTAACCAGGGTGAATTAGAAGGATTAAGCGTTTGATTGTGGTAGATGCACTTGTGCACTTTACGTAGAGATGTCAATGGCTTATATGTGTTCAACAGAGGAGCGGCAATCGAAAACCCAAAAAATTCAAAATTCCTACCATGTTCCGGTTTTTGTTTTCGGCGAATAAACTATATGGGCCAATAAAACATAATGTATCACCTAGAGGACAACCCGATCGTTCATAATCACAATCATGCAAACGCCTATCATAAACAGGAGCGCGGCAATTGACCAAAAACATTTCAATTTTACATTTTACACTTTAGCGCCTAACCAGGGTGAATTAGAAGGATTAAGCGTTTGATTGTGGTAGATGCACTTGTGCTCTTTACGTAGAGATGTCAATGGCTTATATATGTTGAACAGAGGAGCGGCAATCGAAAACCCAAAAAATTCAAAATTTCTACCATGTTCCGGTTTTTTGTTTTCGGCGAATAAACTATATGGGCCAATAAAACATAATGTATCACCTAGAGGACAACCTGATCGTTCATAATCGCAACCATACACCCGCCTACCATAAACAGGAGCGCGGCAATTGACCAAAAAATTTCAATTTTACATTTTACACTTTAGCGCCTACCCAGGGTGAATTAGAAGGATTAAACGTTTGATTGTGGTAGATGCACTTGTGCTCTTTACGTAGAGATGTCAATGGCTTATATATGTTGAACAGAGGAGCGGCAATCGAAAACCCAAAAAATTCAAAATTTCTACCATGTTCCGGTTTTTTGTTTTCGGCGAATAAAGTATATGGGCCTATAAAACATAATGTATCACTTAGAGGACAACCTGATCGTTCATAATCACAATCATGCACCCGCCTATCATAAATAGGAGCGCGGCAATTGACCAAAAACATTTCAATTTTACATTTTACACTTTAGCGCCTAACCAGGGTGAATTAGAAGGATTAAGCGTTTGATTGTGGTAGATGCACTTGTGCACTTAACGTAGAGATGTCAATGGCTTATATGTGTTCAACAGAGGAGCGGCAATCGAAAACCCAAAAAATTCAAAATTCCTACCATGTTCCGGTTTTTTGTTTTCGGCGAATAAACTATATGGGCCAATAAAACATAATGTATCACCTAGAGGACAACCTGATCGTTCATAATCGCAACCATACACCCGCCTACCATAAACAGGAGCGCGACAATTGACCAAAAAATTTCAATTTTACATTTTACACTTTAGCGCCTACCCAGGGTGAATTAGAAGGATTAAGCGTTTGATTGTGGTAGATGCACTTGTGCTCTTTACGTAGAGATGTCAATGGCTTATATATGTTGAACAGAGGAGCGGCAATCGAAAACCCAAAAAATTCAAAATTTCTACCATGTTCCGGTTTTTTGTTTTCGGCGAATAAAGAATATGGGCCTATAAAACATAATGTATCACTTAGAGGACAACCTGATCGTTCATAACCACAATCATACACCCGCCTACCATAAACAGGAGCGCGGCAATTGACCAAAAACATTTCAATTTTACATTTTACACTTTAGCGCCTACCCAGGGTGAATTAGAAAGATTAAGCGTTTGATTGTGGTAGATGCACTTGTGCACTTTACGTAGAGATGTCAATGGCTTATATGTGTTGAACAGAGGAGCGGCAATCGAAAACCCAAAAAATTCAAAATTCCTACCATGTTCCGGTTTTTGTTTTCGGCGAATAAACTATGTGGGCCAATAAAACATAATGTATCACCTAGAGGACAACCCGATCGTTCATAATCACAATCATACAAACGCCTATCATAAACAGGAGCGCGGCAATTGACCAAAAACATTTCAATTTTACATTTTACACTTTAGCGCCTAACCAGGGTGAATTGGAAGGGTTAAGCGTTTGATTGTGGTAGATGCACTTGTGCACTTTACGTAGAGATATCAATGGCTTATATGTGTTGAACAGAGGAGCGGCAATCGAAAACCCAAAAAATTCAAAATTCCTAGCAACTTCCGGTTTTTTGTTTTCGGCGAATAAACTATATGGGCCAATAAAACATAATGTATCACCTAGAGGACAACCTGATCGTTCATAATCACAATCATACAAACGCCTATCATAAACAAGAGCGCGGCAATTGACCAAAAACATTTCAATTTTACATTTTACACTTTAGCGCCTAACCAGGGTGAATTAGAAGGATTAAGCGTTTGATTGTGGTAGATGAACTTGTGCACTTTACGTAGAGATGTCAATGGCTTATATGTGTTGAACAGAGGAGCGGCAATCGAAAACCCAAAAAATTCAAAATTCCTACCATGTTCCGGTTTTTGTTTTCGGCGAATAAACTATATGGGCCAATAAAACATAATGTATCACCTAGAGGACAACCCGATCGTTCATAATCACAATCATACAAACGCTTATCATAAACAGGAGCGCGGCAATTGACCAAAAACATTTCAATTTTACATTTTACACGTTAGCGCCTAACCAGGGTGAATTGGAAGGGTTAAGCGTTTGATTGTGGTAGATGCACTTGTGCACTTTACGTAGAGATATCAATGGCGTATATGTGTTGAACAGAGGAGCGGCAATCGAAAACCCAAAAAATTCAAAATTCCTAGCAACTTCCGGTTTTTTGTTTTCGGCGAATAAACTATATGGGCCAATAAAACATAATGTATCACCTAGAGGACAACCCGATCGTTCATAATCACAATCATACAAACGCTTATCATAAACAGGAGCGCGGCAATTGACCAAAAATATTTCAATTTTACATTTTACACTTTAGCGCCTAACCAGGGTGAATTGAAAGGGTTAAGCGTTTGATTGTGGTAGATGCACTTGTGCACTTTACGTAGAGATGTCAATGGCTTATATGTGTTGAACAGAGGAGCGGCAATCGAAAACCCAAAAAATTCAAAATTCCTACCATGTTCCGGTTTTTGTTTTCGGCGAATAAACTATATGGGCCAATAAAACATAATGTATCACCTAGAGGACAACCCGATCGTTCATAATCACAATCATACAAACGCTTATCATAAACAGGAGCGCGGCAATTGACCAAAAACATTTCAATTTTCCATTTTACACTTTAGCGCCTAACCAGGGTGAATTGGAAGGGTTAAGCGTTTGATTGTGGTAGATGCACTTGTGCACTTTACGTAGAGATATCAATGGCTTATATGTGTTGAACAGAAGAGCGGCAATCGAAAACCCAAAAAATTCAAAATTCCTACCATGTTCCGGTTTTCTGTTTTCGGCGAATAAACTATATGGGCCAATAAAACATAATGTATCACCTAGAGGGCAACCTGATCGTTCATAATCACAATCATACAAACGCCTATCATAAACAAGAGCGCGGCAATTGACCAAAAACATTTCAATTTTACATTTTACACTTTAGCGCCTAACCAGGGTGAATTAGAAGGATTAAGCGTTTGATTGTGGTAGATGAACTTGTGCACCTTACGTAGAGATGTCAATGGCTTATATGTGTTGAACAGAGGAGCGGCAATCGAAAACCCAAAAAATTCAAAATTCCTAGCAACTTCCGGTTTTTTGTTTTCGGCGAATAAACTATATGGGCCAGTAAAACATAATGTATCACCTAGAGGACAACCTGATCGTTCATAATCACAATCATACAAACGCCTATCATAAACAAGAGCGCGGCAATTGACCAAAAACATTTCAATTTTACATTTTACACTTTAGCGCCTAACCAGGGTGAATTAGAAGGATTAAGCGTTTGATTGTGGTAGATGCACTTGTGCACTTTACGTAGAGATGTCAATGGCTTATATGTGTTGAACAGAGGATCGGCAATCGAAAACCCAAAAAATTCAAAATTCCTACCATGTTCCGGTTTTTTGTTTTCGGCGAATAAACTATATGGGCCAATAAAACATAATGTTTCACCTAAAGGACAACCTGATCGTTCATAATCACAATCATACAAACGCCTGTCATAAACAGGAGCGCGGCAATTGACCAAAAACATTTAATTTTACATTTTACACTTTAGCGCCTAACCAGGGTGAATTGGAAGGGTTAAGCGTTTGATTGTGGTAGATGCACTTGTGCACTTTACGTAGAGATATCAATGGCGTATATGTGTTGAACAGAGGAGCGGCAATCGAAAACCCAAAAAATTCAAAATTCCTACCATGTTCCGGTTTTTGTTTTCGGCGAATAAACTATATGGGCCAATAAAACATAATGTATCACCTAGAGGACAACCCGATCGTTCATAATCACAATCATACAAACGCTTATCATAAACAGGAGCGCGGCAATTGACCAAAAACATTTCAATTTTACATTTTACACTTTAGCGCCTAACCAGGGTGAATTGGAAGGGTTAAGCGTTTGATTGTGGTAGATGCACTTGTGCACTTTACGTAGAGATATCAATGGCGTATATGTGTTGAACAGAGGAGCGGCAATCGAAAACCCAAAAAATTCAAAATTCCTAGCAACTTCCGGTTTTTTGTTTTCGGCGAATAAACTATATGGGCCAATAAAACATAATGTATCACCTAGAGGACAACCTGATCGTTCATAATCACAATCATACAAACGCCTATCATAAACAAGGGCGCGGCAATTGACCAAAAACATTTCAATTTTACATTTTACACTTTAGCGCCTAACCAGGGTGAATTAGAAGGATTAAGCGTTTGATTGTGGTAGATGCACTTGTGCACTTTACGTAGAGATATCAATGGCTTATATGTGTTGAACAGAAGAGCGGCAATCGAAAACCCAAAAAATTCAAAATTCCTACCATGTTCCGGTTTTCTGTTTTCGGCGAATAAACTATATGGGCCAATAAAACATAATGTATCACCTAGAGGGCAACCTGATCGTTCATAATCACAATCATACAAACGCCTATCATAAACAAGAGCGCGGCAATTGACCAAAAACATTTCAATTTTACATTTTACACTTTAGCGCCTAACCAGGGTGAATTAGAAGGATTAAGCGTTTGATTGTGGTAGATGAACTTGTGCACTTTACGTAGAGATATCAATGGCTTATATGTGTTGAACAGAAGAGCGGCAATCGAAAACCCAAAAAATTCAAAATTCCTAGCAACTTCCGGTTTTTTGTTTTCGGCGAATAAACTATATGGGCCAGTAAAACATAATGTATCACCTAGAGGACAACCTGATCGTTCATAATCACAATCATACAAACGCCTATCATAAACAAGAGCGCGGCAATTGACCAAAAACATTTCAATTTTACATTTTACACTTTAGCGCCTAACCAGGGTGAATTAGAAGGATTTAGCTAATTGTTTGTGGTAGATGCACTTGTGCACTTTACGTAGAAATGTCAATGGCTTATATGTGTTGAACAGAAGAGCGCCAATCGAAAACCCAAAAAATTCAAAATTCCTAGCAACTTTCGGTTTTTTGTTTTCGGCGCATAAACTATATGGGCCAATAAAACATAATGTATCACCTAGAGGGCAACCTGATCGTTCATAATCACAATCATACAAACGCCTATCATAAACAAGAGCGCGGCAATTGACCAAAAACATTTCAATTTTACATTTTACACTTTAGCGCCTAACCAGGGTGAATTGGAAGGGTTAAGCGTTTGATTGTGGTAGATGCACTTGTGCACTTTACGTAGAGATGTCAATGGTTTATATGTGTTGAACAGAGGAGCGGCAATCGAAAACCCAAAAAATTCATAATTCCTAGCAACTTCCGGTTTTTTGTTTTCGGCGAATAAAGTATATGGGCCTATAAAACATAATGTATCACCTAGAGGACAACCTGATCGTTCATAATCACAACCATACACCCGCCTACCGTAAACAGGAGCGCGGCAATTGACCAAAAACATTTCAATTTTACATTTTACACTTTAGCGCCTAACCAGGGTGAATTAGAAGGATTTAGCTAATTGTTTGTGGTAGATGCACTTGTGCACTTTACGTAGAAATGTCAATGGCTTATATGTGTTGAACAGAAGAGCGCCAATCGAAAACCCAAAAAATTCAAAATTCCTAGCAACTTTCGGTTTTTTGTTTTCGGCGCATAAAGTATATGGGTCTATAAAACATAATGTATCACCTAGAGGGCAACCTGATCGTTCATAATCACAATCATACAAATGCCTATCATAAGCAGGAGCGCGACAATTGACCAAAAACATTTCAATTTTACATTTTACACTTTAGCGCCTAACCAGGGTGAATTAGAAGGATTTAGCTGTTTGTTTGTGCTAGATGCACTTGTGTACTTTACGTAGAGATGTCAATGGCTTATATATGTTGAACACAGGAGCGGCAATCGAAAACCCAAAAAATTCAAAATTCCTACCATGTTTCGGTTTTTTGTTTTCGGCGAATAAACTATATGGGCCAATAAAACATAATGTATCACCTAGAGGACAACCTGATCGTTCATAATCACAATCATGCAAACGCCTGTCATAAACAGGAGCGCGGCAATTGACCAAAAACATTTCAATTTTATATTTTACACTTTGGCGCCTAACCAGGGTGAATTAGAAGGATTAAGCGTTTGATTGTGGTAGATGCACTTGTGCACTTTACGTAGAAATGTAAATGGCTTATATGTGTTGAACAGAGGAGCGGCAATCGAAAACCCAAAAAATTCAAAATTCCTAGCAACTTCCGGTTTTTTGTTTTCGGCGCATAAAGTATATGGGCCTATAAAACATAATGTATCACCTAGAGGACAACCTGATCGTTCATAATCACAATCATACAAACGCCTGTCATAAACAGGAGCGCGGCAATTGACCAAAAACATTTCAATTTTACATTTTACACTTTAGCGCCTAACCAGGGTGAATAAGAAGGATTTAGCTGTTTGTTTGTGGTAGATGCACTTGTGCACTTTACGTAGAGATGTCAATGGCTTATATATGTTGAACACAGGAGCGGCAATCGAAAACCCAAAAAATTCAAAATTCCTACCATGTTCCGGTTTTTTGTTTTCGGCGAATAAACTATATGGGCCAATAAAACATAATGTCTCACCTAGAGGACAACCTGATCGTTCATAATCACAATCATACAAACGCCTATCATACACAGAAGCGCGGCAATTGACCAAAAACATTTCAATTTTATATTTTACACTTTGGCGCCTAACCAGGGTGAATTAGAAGGATTAAGCGTTTGATTGTGGTAGATGCACTTGTGCACTTTACGTAGAGATGTCAATGGCTTATATATGTTGAACAGAGGAGCGGCAATCGAAAACCCAAAAAATTCAAAATTCCTAGCAACTTCCGGTTTTTTGTTTTCGGCGAATAAAGTATATGGGCCTATAAAACATAATGTATCACCTAGAGGACAACCTGATCGTTCATAATCACAACCATACACCCGCCTGCCATAAACAGGAGCGCGGCAATTGACCAAAAACATTTCAATTTTATATTTTACACTTTGGCGCCTAACCAGGGTGAACTAGAAGGATTAAGCGTTTGATTGTGGTAGATGCACTTGTGCACTTTACGTAGAGATGCCAATGGCTTATATGTGTTGAACAGAGGAGCGGCAATCGAAAACCCAAAAAATTCAAAATTCCTACCATGTTCCGGTTTTTTGTTTTCGGCGATTAAACTATATGGGCCAATAAAACATAATGTATCACCTAGAGGACAACCTGATCGTTCATAATCACAATCATACAAACGCCTATCATACACAGGAGCGCGGCAATTGACCAAAAACATTTCAATTTTATATTTTACACTTTGGCGCCTAACCAGGGTGAACTAGAAGGATTAAGCGTTTGATTGTGGTAGATGCACTTGTGCACTTTACGTAGAGATGTCAATGGCTTATATATGTTGAACAGAGGAGCGGCAATCGAAAACCCAAAAAATTCAAAATTCCTAGCAACTTCCGGTTTTTTGTTTTCGGCGAATAAAGTATATGGGCCTATAAAACATAATGTATCACCTAGAGGACAACCTGATCGTTCATAATCACAACCATACACCCGCCTGCCATAAACAGGAGCGCGGCAATTGACCAAAAACATTTCAATTTTACATTTTACACTTTAGCGCCTAACCAGGGTGAATTAAAAGGATTAAGCTGTTTGTTTGTGGTAGATGCACTTGTGCACTTTACGAAGAGATGTCAATGACTTATATATGTTGAACAGAGGAGCGGCAATCGAAAACCCAAAAAATTCAAAATTCCTACCATGTTCCGGTTTTTTGTTTTCGGCGAACAAACTATATGGGCCAATAAAACATAATGTATCACCTAGAGGACAACCTGGTCGTTCATAATCACAATCATACAAATGCCTATCATAAGCAGGAGCGCGGCAATTGACCAAAAACATTTCAATTTTACATTTTGCACTTTAGCGCCTAACCAGGGTGAATTAGAAGGATTAAGCGTTTGATTGTGGTAGATGCACTTGTGCTCTTTACGTAGAGATGTCAATGACTTATTTATGTTGAACAGAGGAGCGGCAATCGAAAACCCAAAAAATTCAAAATTCCTACCATGTTCCGGTTTTTTGTTTTCGGCGAATAAACTATATGGGCCAACAAAACATAATGTATCACCTAGAGGACAACCTGATCTTTCATAATCACAATCATACACCCGCCTATCATAAACAGGAGCGCGACAATTGACCAAAAACATTTCAATTTTACATTTTACACTTTAGCGCCTAACCAGGGTGAATTAAAAGGATTAAGCTGTTTGTTTGTGGTAGATGCACTTGTGCACTTTACGTAGAGATGTCAATGGCTTATATATGTTGAACAGAGGAGCGGTAATCGAAAACCCAAAAAATTCAAAATTCCTACCATGTTCCGGTTTTTTGTTTTCGGCGAATAAACTATATGGGCCAACAAAACATAATGTATCACCTAGAGGACAACCTGATCTTTCATAATCACAATCATACACCCGCCTATCATAAACAGGAGCGCGACAATTGACCAAAAACATTTCAATTTTACATTTTACACTTTAGCGCCTAACCAGGGTGAATTAAAAGGATTAAGCTGTTTGATTGTGGTAGATGCACTTGTGCACTTTACGTAGAGATGTCAATGGTTTATATGTGTTGAACAGAGGAGCGGCAATCGAAAACCCAAAAAATTCATAATTCCTAGCAACTTCCGGTTTTTTGTTTTCGGCGAATAAAGTATATGGGCCTATAAAACATAATGTATCACCTAGAGGACAACCTGATCGTTCATAATCACAACCATACACCCGCCTACCGTAAACAGGAGCGCGGCAATTGACCAAAAACATTTCAATTTTACATTTTACACTTTAGCGCCTAACCAGGGTGAATTAGAAGGATTTAGCTAATTGTTTGTGGTAGATGCACTTGTGCACTTTACGTAGAAATGTCAATGGCTTATATGTGTTGAACAGAAGAGCGCCAATCGAAAACCCAAAAAATTCAAAATTCCTAGCAACTTTCGGTTTTTTGTTTTCGGCGCATAAAGTATATGGGTCTATAAAACATAATGTATCACCTAGAGGGCAACCTGATCGTTCATAATCACAATCATACAAATGCCTATCATAAGCAGGAGCGCGACAATTGACCAAAAACATTTCAATTTTACATTTTACACTTTAGCGCCTAACCAGGGTGAATTAGAAGGATTTAGCTGTTTGTTTGTGCTAGATGCACTTGTGTACTTTACGTAGAGATGTCAATGGCTTATATATGTTGAACACAGGAGCGGCAATCGAAAACCCAAAAAATTCAAAATTCCTACCATGTTTCGGTTTTTTGTTTTCGGCGAATAAACTATATGGGCCAATAAAACATAATGTATCACCTAGAGGACAACCTGATCGTTCATAATCACAATCATGCAAACGCCTGTCATAAACAGGAGCGCGGCAATTGACCAAAAACATTTCAATTTTATATTTTACACTTTGGCGCCTAACCAGGGTGAATTAGAAGGATTAAGCGTTTGATTGTGGTAGATGCACTTGTGCACTTTACGTAGAAATGTAAATGGCTTATATGTGTTGAACAGAGGAGCGGCAATCGAAAACCCAAAAAATTCAAAATTCCTAGCAACTTCCGGTTTTTTGTTTTCGGCGCATAAAGTATATGGGCCTATAAAACATAATGTATCACCTAGAGGACAACCTGATCGTTCATAATCACAATCATACAAACGCCTGTCATAAACAGGAGCGCGGCAATTGACCAAAAACATTTCAATTTTACATTTTACACTTTAGCGCCTAACCAGGGTGAATAAGAAGGATTTAGCTGTTTGTTTGTGGTAGATGCACTTGTGCACTTTACGTAGAGATGTCAATGGCTTATATATGTTGAACACAGGAGCGGCAATCGAAAACCCAAAAAATTCAAAATTCCTACCATGTTCCGGTTTTTTGTTTTCGGCGAATAAACTATATGGGCCAATAAAACATAATGTCTCACCTAGAGGACAACCTGATCGTTCATAATCACAATCATACAAACGCCTATCATACACAGAAGCGCGGCAATTGACCAAAAACATTTCAATTTTATATTTTACACTTTGGCGCCTAACCAGGGTGAATTAGAAGGATTAAGCGTTTGATTGTGGTAGATGCACTTGTGCACTTTACGTAGAGATGTCAATGGCTTATATATGTTGAACAGAGGAGCGGCAATCGAAAACCCAAAAAATTCAAAATTCCTAGCAACTTCCGGTTTTTTGTTTTCGGCGAATAAAGTATATGGGCCTATAAAACATAATGTATCACCTAGAGGACAACCTGATCGTTCATAATCACAACCATACACCCGCCTGCCATAAACAGGAGCGCGGCAATTGACCAAAAACATTTCAATTTTATATTTTACACTTTGGCGCCTAACCAGGGTGAACTAGAAGGATTAAGCGTTTGATTGTGGTAGATGCACTTGTGCACTTTACGTAGAGATGCCAATGGCTTATATGTGTTGAACAGAGGAGCGGCAATCGAAAACCCAAAAAATTCAAAATTCCTACCATGTTCCGGTTTTTTGTTTTCGGCGATTAAACTATATGGGCCAATAAAACATAATGTATCACCTAGAGGACAACCTGATCGTTCATAATCACAATCATACAAACGCCTATCATACACAGGAGCGCGGCAATTGACCAAAAACATTTCAATTTTATATTTTACACTTTGGCGCCTAACCAGGGTGAACTAGAAGGATTAAGCGTTTGATTGTGGTAGATGCACTTGTGCACTTTACGTAGAGATGTCAATGGCTTATATATGTTGAACAGAGGAGCGGCAATCGAAAACCCAAAAAATTCAAAATTCCTAGCAACTTCCGGTTTTTTGTTTTCGGCGAATAAAGTATATGGGCCTATAAAACATAATGTATCACCTAGAGGACAACCTGATCGTTCATAATCACAACCATACACCCGCCTGCCATAAACAGGAGCGCGGCAATTGACCAAAAACATTTCAATTTTACATTTTACACTTTAGCGCCTAACCAGGGTGAATTAAAAGGATTAAGCTGTTTGTTTGTGGTAGATGCACTTGTGCACTTTACGAAGAGATGTCAATGACTTATATATGTTGAACAGAGGAGCGGCAATCGAAAACCCAAAAAATTCAAAATTCCTACCATGTTCCGGTTTTTTGTTTTCGGCGAACAAACTATATGGGCCAATAAAACATAATGTATCACCTAGAGGACAACCTGGTCGTTCATAATCACAATCATACAAATGCCTATCATAAGCAGGAGCGCGGCAATTGACCAAAAACATTTCAATTTTACATTTTGCACTTTAGCGCCTAACCAGGGTGAATTAGAAGGATTAAGCGTTTGATTGTGGTAGATGCACTTGTGCTCTTTACGTAGAGATGTCAATGACTTATTTATGTTGAACAGAGGAGCGGCAATCGAAAACCCAAAAAATTCAAAATTCCTACCATGTTCCGGTTTTTTGTTTTCGGCGAATAAACTATATGGGCCAACAAAACATAATGTATCACCTAGAGGACAACCTGATCTTTCATAATCACAATCATACACCCGCCTATCATAAACAGGAGCGCGACAATTGACCAAAAACATTTCAATTTTACATTTTACACTTTAGCGCCTAACCAGGGTGAATTAAAAGGATTAAGCTGTTTGTTTGTGGTAGATGCACTTGTGCACTTTACGTAGAGATGTCAATGGCTTATATATGTTGAACAGAGGAGCGGTAATCGAAAACCCAAAAAATTCAAAATTCCTACCATGTTCCGGTTTTTTGTTTTCGGCGAATAAACTATATGGGCCAACAAAACATAATGTATCACCTAGAGGACAACCTGATCTTTCATAATCACAATCATACACCCGCCTATCATAAACAGGAGCGCGACAATTGACCAAAAACATTTCAATTTTATATTTTACACTTTGGCGCCTAACCAGGGTGAACTAGAAGGATTAAGCGTTTGATTGTGGTAGATGCACTTGTGCACTTTACGTAGAGATGCCAATGGCTTATATGTGTTGAACAGAGGAGCGGCAATCGAAAACCCAAAAAATTCAAAATTCCTACCATGTTCCGGTTTTTTGTTTTCGGCGAATAAACTATATGGGCCAACAAAACATAATGTATCACCTAGAGGACAACCTGATCGTTCATAATCACAACCATACACCCGCCTGCCATAAACAGGAGCGCGGCAATTGACCAAAAACATTTCAATTTTATATTTTACACTTTGGCGCCTAACCAGGGTGAACTAGAAGGATTAAGCGTTTGATTGTGGTAGATGCACTTGTGCACTTTACGTAGAGATGCCAATGGCTTATATGTGTTGAACAGAGGAGCGGCAATCGAAAACCCAAAAAATTCAAAATTCCTACCATGTTCCGGTTTTTTGTTTTCGGCGATTAAACTATATGGGCCAATAAAACATAATGTATCACCTAGAGGACAACCTGGTCGTTCATAATCACAATCATACAAATGCCTATCATAAACAGGAGCGCGACAATTGACCAAAAACATTTCAATTTTACATTTTACACTTTAGCGCCTAACCAGGGTGAATTAAAAGGATTAAGCTGTTTGTTTGTGGTAGATGCACTTGTGCTCTTTACGTAGAGATGTCAATGACTTATTTATGTTGAACAGAGGAGCGGCAATCGAAAACCCAAAAAATTCAAAATTCCTACCATGTTCCGGTTTTTTGTTTTCGGCGAATAAACTATATGGGCCAACAAAACATAATGTATCACCTAGAGGACAACCTGATCTTTCATAATCACAATCATACACCCGCCTATCATAAACAGGAGCGCGACAATTGACCAAAAACATTTCAATTTTACATTTTACACTTTAGCGCCTAACCAGGGTGAATTAAAAGGATTAAGCTGTTTGTTTGTGGTAGATGCACTTGTGCACTTTACGTAGAGATGTCAATGGCTTATATATGTTGAACAGAGGAGCGGTAATCGAAAACCCAAAAAATTCAAAATTCCTACCATGTTCCGGTTTTTTGTTTTCGGCGAATAAACTATATAGGCCAATAAAACATAATGTATCACCTAGAGGACAACCTGATCGTTCATAATCACAATCATACAAACGCCTGTCATAAGCAGGAGCGCGACAATTGACCAAAAACATTTCAATTTTACATTTTACACTTTAGCGCCTAACCAGGGTTAAATAGAAGGATTCAGCGTTTGATTGTGGTAGATGCACTTGTGCACTTTACGTAGAGATGCCAATGGCTTATATGTGTTGAACAGAGGAGCGGCAATCGAAAACCCAAAAAATTCAAAATTCCTAGCAACTTCCGGTTTTTTGTTTTCGGCGAATAAAGTATATGGGCCAAAAAAACATAATGTATCACCTAGAGGACAACCTGATCATTCATAATCACAACCATACACCCGCCTACCATAAACAGGAGCGCGGCAATTGACCAAAAACATTTCAATTTTACATTTTACACTTTAGCGCCTAACCAGGGTGAATTAAAAGGATTAAGCTGTTTGTTTGTGGTAGATGCACTTGTGCACTTTACGTAGAAATGTCAATGGCTTATATATGTTGAACAGAGGAGCGGCAATCGAAAACCCAAAAAATTCAAAATTCCTACCATGTTCCGGTTTTTTGTTTTCGGCGAATAAACTATATGGGCCAATAAAACATAATGTATCACCTAGAGGACAACCTGATCGTTCATAATCACAATCATACAAACGCCTATCATAAACAGGAGCGCGGCAATTGACCAAAAACATTTCAATTTTACATTTTACACTTTAGCGCCTAGCCAGGGTGAATTAAAAGGTTTACGCTGTTTGTTTGTGGTAGATGCACTTGTGCACTTTAGGTAGAAATGTCAATGGATTATATATGTTGAACAGAGGAGCGGCAATCGAAAACCCAAAAAATTCAAAATTCCTACCATGTTCCGGTTTTTTGTTTTCGGCCAATAAACTATATGGGCCAATTAAACATAATGTATCACCTAGAGGACAACCTGATCGTTCATAATCACAATCATACAAACGCCTATCATAAACAGGAGCGCGGCAATTGACCAAAAACATTTCAATTTTACACTTTAGCGCCTAACCAGGGTGAATTAAAAGGATTAAGCGTTTGATTGTGGTAGATGCACTAGTGCACTTTACGTAGAAATGTCAATGGCTTATATATGTTGAACAGAGGAGCGGCAATCGAAAACCCAAAAAATTCAAAATTCCTACCATGTTCCGGTTTTTTGTTTTCTGCGAATAAAGTATATGGGCCTAAATAACATAATGTATCACCTAGAGGACAACCTGATCGTTCATAATCACAACCATACACCCGCCTACCATAAACAGGAGCGCGGCAATTGACCAAAAACATTTCAATTTTACAATTTACACTTTAGCGCCTAACCAGGGTGAATTAAAAGGATTAAGCTGTTTGTTTGTGGTAGATGCACTTGTGCACTTTACGTAGAGATGTCAATGACTTATATGTGTTGAACAGAGAAGCGGCAATCGAAAACCCAAAAAATTCAAAATTCCTAGCAACTTCCGGTTTTATGTTTTCGGCGAATAAAGTATATGGGCCTATAAAACATAATGTATCACCTAGAGGGCAACCTGATCGTTCATAATCGCAACCATACACCCGCTTACCATAAACGGGAGCGCGACAATTGACCAAAAATATTTCAATTTTACATTTTACACTTTAGCGCCTAACCAGGGTGAATAAGAAGGATTAAGCTGTTTGTTTGTGGTAGATGCACTTGTGCACTTTACGTAGAAATGTCAATGGCTTATATATGTTGAACAGAGGAGCGGCAATCGAAAACCCAAAAAATTCAAAATTCCTAGCAACTTCCGGTTTTTTGTTTTCGGCGAATAAAGTATATGGGCCTATAAAACATAATGTATCACCTAGAGGACAACCTGATCGTTCATAATCACAACCATACACCCGCCTACCATAAACAGGAGCGCGGCAATTGACCAAAAACATTTCAATTTTACATTTTACACTTTAGCGCCTAACCAGGGTGAATTAGAAGGATTAAGCGTTTGATTGTGGTAGATGCACTTGTGCACTTTACGTAGAGATGTCAATGGCTTATATATGCTGAACAGAGGAGCGGCAATCGAAAACCAAAAAAATTCAAAATTCCTACCATGTTCCGGTTTTTTGTTTTCGGCCAATAAACTATATGGGCCAATTAAACATAATGTATCACCTAGAGGACAACCTGATCGTTCATAATCACAATCATACAAACGCCTATCATAAACAGGAGCGCGGCAATTGACCAAAAACATTTCAATTTTACACTTTAGCGCCTAACCAGGGTGAATTAAAAGGATTAAGCTGTTTGTTTGTGGTAGATGCACTTGTGCACTTTACGTAGAGATGTCAATGGCTTATATATGTTGAACAGAGGAGCGGCAATCGAAAACCCAAAAAATTCAAAATTCCTACCATGTTCCGGTTTTTTGTTTTTGGCAAATAAACTATATGGGCCAATAAAACATAATGTATCACCTAGAGGACAACCTGATCGTTCATAATCACAATCATACAAACGCCTATCATAAACAGGAGCGCGGCAATTGACCAAAAACATTTCAATTTTACACTTTAGCGCCTAACCAGGGTGAATTAAAAGGATTAAGCTGTTTGTTTGTGGTAGATGCACTTGTGCACTTTACGTAGAGATGTCAATGGCTTATATATGTTGAACAGAGGAGCGGCAATCGAAAACCCAAAAAATTCAAAATTCCTACCATGTTCCGGTTTTTTGTTTTCGGCGAATAAACTATATGGGCCAATAAAACATAATGTATCACCTAGAGGACAACCTGATCGTTCATAATCACAATCATACAAACGCCTGTCATAAGCAGGAGCGCGACAATTGACCAAAAACATTTCAATTTTACATTTTACACTTTAGCGCCTAACCAGGGTTAAATAGAAGGATTCAGCGTTTGATTGTGGTAGATGCACTTGTGCACTTTACGTAGAGATGCCAATGGCTTATATGTGTTGAACAGAGGAGCGGCAATCGAAAACCCAAAAAATTCAAAATTCCTACCATGTTCCGGTTTTTTGTTTTCGGCCAATAAACTATATGGGCCAATTAAACATAATGTATCACCTAGAGGACAACCTGATCGTTCATAATCACAATCATACAAACGCCTACCATAAACAGGAGCGCGGCAATTGACCAAAAACATTTCAATTTTACACTTTAGCGCCTAACCGGGGTGAATTAAAAGGATTAAGCTGTTTGTTTGTGGTAGATGCACTTGTGCACTTTACGTAGAGATGTCAATGGCTTATATATGTTGAACAGAGGAGCGGCAATCGAAAACCCAAAAAATTCAAAATTCCTACCATGTTCCGGTTTTTTGTTTTCGGCGAATAAACTATATGGGCCAATAAAACATAATGTATCACCTAGAGGACAACCTGATCGTTCATAATCACAATCATACAAACGCCTGTCATAAGCAGGAGCGCGACAATTGACCAAAAACATTTCAATTTTACATTTTACACTTTAGCGCCTAACCAGGGTGAATTAAAAGGATTAAGCTGTTTGTTTGTGGTAGATGCACTTGTGCACTTTACGTAGAAATGTCAATGGCTTATATATGTTGAACAGAGGAGCGGCAATCGAAAACCCAAAAAATTCAAAATTCCTACCATGTTCCGGTTTTTTGTTTTCGGCGAATAAACTATATGGGCCAATAAAACATAATGTATCACCTAGAGGACAACCTGATCGTTCATAATCACAATCATACAAACGCCTATCATAAACAGGAGCGCGGCAATTGACCAAAAACATTTCAATTTTACATTTTACACTTTAGCGCCTAGCCAGGGTGAATTAAAAGGTTTACGCTGTTTGTTTGTGGTAGATGCACTTGTGCACTTTAGGTAGAAATGTCAATGGATTATATATGTTGAACAGAGGAGCGGCAATCGAAAACCCAAAAAATTCAAAATTCCTACCATGTTCCGGTTTTTTGTTTTCGGCCAATAAACTATATGGGCCAATTAAACATAATGTATCACCTAGAGGACAACCTGATCGTTCATAATCACAATCATACAAACGCCTATCATAAACAGGAGCGCGGCAATTGACCAAAAACATTTCAATTTTACATTTTACACTTTAGCGCCTAACCAGGGTGAATTAAAAGGATTAAGCTGTTTGTTTGTGGTAGTTGCACTTGTGCACTTTACGTAGAGATGTCAATGGCTTATATATGTTGAACAGAGGAGCGGCAATCGAAAACCCAAAAAATTCAAAATTCCTACCATGTTCCGGTTTTTTGTTTTCGGCGAATAAACTATATGGGCCAATAAAACATAATGTATCACCTAGAGGACAACCTGATCGTTCATAATCACAATCATACAAACGCCTGTCATAAGCAGGAGCGCGACAATTGACCAAAAACATTTCAATTTTACATTTTACACTTTAGCGCCTAACCAGGGTTAAATAGAAGGATTCAGCGTTTGATTGTGGTAGATGCACTTGTGCACTTTACGTAGAGATGCCAATGGCTTATATGTGTTGAACAGAGGAGCGGCAATCGAAAACCCAAAAAATTCAAAATTCCTAGCAACTTCCGGTTTTTTGTTTTCGGCGAATAAAGTATATGGGCCAAAAAAACATAATGTATCACCTAGAGGACAACCTGATCATTCATAATCACAACCATACACCCGCCTACCATAAACAGGAGCGCGGCAATTGACCAAAAACATTTCAATTTTACATTTTACACTTTAGCGCCTAACCAGGGTGAATTAAAAGGATTAAGCTGTTTGTTTGTGGTAGATGCACTTGTGCACTTTACGTAGAAATGTCAATGGCTTATATATGTTGAACAGAGGAGCGGCAATCGAAAACCCAAAAAATTCAAAATTCCTACCATGTTCCGGTTTTTTGTTTTCGGCGAATAAACTATATGGGCCAATAAAACATAATGTATCACCTAGAGGACAACCTGATCGTTCATAATCACAATCATACAAACGCCTATCATAAACAGGAGCGCGGCAATTGACCAAAAACATTTCAATTTTACATTTTACACTTTAGCGCCTAGCCAGGGTGAATTAAAAGGTTTACGCTGTTTGTTTGTGGTAGATGCACTTGTGCACTTTAGGTAGAAATGTCAATGGATTATATATGTTGAACAGAGGAGCGGCAATCGAAAACCCAAAAAATTCAAAATTCCTACCATGTTCCGGTTTTTTGTTTTCGGCCAATAAACTATATGGGCCAATTAAACATAATGTATCACCTAGAGGACAACCTGATCGTTCATAATCACAATCATACAAACGCCTATCATAAACAGGAGCGCGGCAATTGACCAAAAACATTTCAATTTTACACTTTAGCGCCTAACCAGGGTGAATTAAAAGGATTAAGCGTTTGATTGTGGTAGATGCACTAGTGCACTTTACGTAGAAATGTCAATGGCTTATATATGTTGAACAGAGGAGCGGCAATCGAAAACCCAAAAAATTCAAAATTCCTACCATGTTCCGGTTTTTTGTTTTCGGCCAATAAACTATATGGGCCAATTAAACATAATGTATCACCTAGAGGACAACCTGATCGTTCATAATCACAATCATACAAACGCCTACCATAAACAGGAGCGCGGCAATTGACCAAAAACATTTCAATTTTACACTTTAGCGCCTAACCAGGGTTAAATAGAAGGATTCAGCGTTTGATTGTGGTAGATGCACTTGTGCACTTTACGTAGAGATGCCAATGGCTTATATGTGTTGAACAGAGGAGCGGCAATCGAAAACCCAAAAAATTCAAAATTCCTACCATGTTCCGGTTTTTTGTTTTCGGCCAATAAACTATATGGGCCAATTAAACATAATGTATCACCTAGAGGACAACCTGATCGTTCATAATCACAATCATACAAACGCCTACCATAAACAGGAGCGCGGCAATTGACCAAAAACATTTCAATTTTACACTTTAGCGCCTAACCGGGGTGAATTAAAAGGATTAAGCTGTTTGTTTGTGGTAGATGCACTTGTGCACTTTACGTAGAGATGTCAATGGCTTATATATGTTGAACAGAGGAGCGGCAATCGAAAACCCAAAAAATTCAAAATTCCTACCATGTTCCGGTTTTTTGTTTTCGGCGAATAAACTATATGGGCCAATAAAACATAATGTATCACCTAGAGGACAACCTGATCGTTCATAATCACAATCATACAAACGCCTGTCATAAGCAGGAGCGCGACAATTGACCAAAAACATTTCAATTTTACATTTTACACTTTAGCGCCTAACCAGGGTGAATTAAAAGGATTAAGCTGTTTGTTTGTGGTAGATGCACTTGTGCACTTTACGTAGAAATGTCAATGGCTTATATATGTTGAACAGAGGAGCGGCAATCGAAAACCCAAAAAATTCAAAATTCCTACCATGTTCCGGTTTTTTGTTTTCGGCGAATAAACTATATGGGCCAATAAAACATAATGTATCACCTAGAGGACAACCTGATCGTTCATAATCACAATCATACAAACGCCTATCATAAACAGGAGCGCGGCAATTGACCAAAAACATTTCAATTTTACATTTTACACTTTAGCGCCTAGCCAGGGTGAATTAAAAGGTTTACGCTGTTTGTTTGTGGTAGATGCACTTGTGCACTTTAGGTAGAAATGTCAATGGATTATATATGTTGAACAGAGGAGCGGCAATCGAAAACCCAAAAAATTCAAAATTCCTACCATGTTCCGGTTTTTTGTTTTCGGCCAATAAACTATATGGGCCAATTAAACATAATGTATCACCTAGAGGACAACCTGATCGTTCATAATCACAATCATACAAACGCCTATCATAAACAGGAGCGCGGCAATTGACCAAAAACATTTCAATTTTACATTTTACACTTTAGCGCCTAACCAGGGTGAATTAAAAGGATTAAGCTGTTTGTTTGTGGTAGTTGCACTTGTGCACTTTACGTAGAGATGTCAATGGCTTATATATGTTGAACAGAGGAGCGGCAATCGAAAACCCAAAAAATTCAAAATTCCTACCATGTTCCGGTTTTTTGTTTTCGGCGAATAAACTATATGGGCCAATAAAACATAATGTATCACCTAGAGGACAACCTGATCGTTCATAATCACAATCATACAAACGCCTGTCATAAGCAGGAGCGCGACAATTGACCAAAAACATTTCAATTTTACATTTTACACTTTAGCGCCTAACCAGGGTTAAATAGAAGGATTCAGCGTTTGATTGTGGTAGATGCACTTGTGCACTTTACGTAGAGATGCCAATGGCTTATATGTGTTGAACAGAGGAGCGGCAATCGAAAACCCAAAAAATTCAAAATTCCTAGCAACTTCCGGTTTTTTGTTTTCGGCGAATAAAGTATATGGGCCAAAAAAACATAATGTATCACCTAGAGGACAACCTGATCATTCATAATCACAACCATACACCCGCCTACCATAAACAGGAGCGCGGCAATTGACCAAAAACATTTCAATTTTACATTTTACACTTTAGCGCCTAACCAGGGTGAATTAAAAGGATTAAGCTGTTTGTTTGTGGTAGATGCACTTGTGCACTTTACGTAGAAATGTCAATGGCTTATATATGTTGAACAGAGGAGCGGCAATCGAAAACCCAAAAAATTCAAAATTCCTACCATGTTCCGGTTTTTTGTTTTCGGCGAATAAACTATATGGGCCAATAAAACATAATGTATCACCTAGAGGACAACCTGATCGTTCATAATCACAATCATACAAACGCCTATCATAAACAGGAGCGCGGCAATTGACCAAAAACATTTCAATTTTACATTTTACACTTTAGCGCCTAGCCAGGGTGAATTAAAAGGTTTACGCTGTTTGTTTGTGGTAGATGCACTTGTGCACTTTAGGTAGAAATGTCAATGGATTATATATGTTGAACAGAGGAGCGGCAATCGAAAACCCAAAAAATTCAAAATTCCTACCATGTTCCGGTTTTTTGTTTTCGGCCAATAAACTATATGGGCCAATTAAACATAATGTATCACCTAGAGGACAACCTGATCGTTCATAATCACAATCATACAAACGCCTATCATAAACAGGAGCGCGGCAATTGACCAAAAACATTTCAATTTTACACTTTAGCGCCTAACCAGGGTGAATTAAAAGGATTAAGCGTTTGATTGTGGTAGATGCACTAGTGCACTTTACGTAGAAATGTCAATGGCTTATATATGTTGAACAGAGGAGCGGCAATCGAAAACCCAAAAAATTCAAAATTCCTACCATGTTCCGGTTTTTTGTTTTCTGCGAATAAAGTATATGGGCCTAAATAACATAATGTATCACCTAGAGGACAACCTGATCGTTCATAATCACAACCATACACCCGCCTACCATAAACAGGAGCGCGGCAATTGACCAAAAACATTTCAATTTTACAATTTACACTTTAGCGCCTAACCAGGGTGAATTAAAAGGATTAAGCTGTTTGTTTGTGGTAGATGCACTTGTGCACTTTACGTAGAGATGTCAATGACTTATATGTGTTGAACAGAGAAGCGGCAATCGAAAACCCAAAAAATTCAAAATTCCTAGCAACTTCCGGTTTTATGTTTTCGGCGAATAAAGTATATGGGCCTATAAAACATAATGTATCACCTAGAGGGCAACCTGATCGTTCATAATCGCAACCATACACCCGCTTACCATAAACGGGAGCGCGACAATTGACCAAAAATATTTCAATTTTACATTTTACACTTTAGCGCCTAACCAGGGTGAATAAGAAGGATTAAGCTGTTTGTTTGTGGTAGATGCACTTGTGCACTTTACGTAGAAATGTCAATGGCTTATATATGTTGAACAGAGGAGCGGCAATCGAAAACCCAAAAAATTCAAAATTCCTAGCAACTTCCGGTTTTTTGTTTTCGGCGAATAAAGTATATGGGCCTATAAAACATAATGTATCACCTAGAGGACAACCTGATCGTTCATAATCACAACCATACACCCGCCTACCATAAACAGGAGCGCGGCAATTGACCAAAAACATTTCAATTTAACATTTTACACTTTAGCGCCTAACCAGGGTGAATTAGAAGGATTAAGCGTTTGATTGTGGTAGATGCACTTGTGCACTTTACGTAGAGATGTCAATGGCTTATATATGCTGAACAGAGGAGCGGCAATCGAAAACCAAAAAAATTCAAAATTCCTACCATGTTCCGGTTTTTTGTTTTCGGCCAATAAACTATATGGGCCAATTAAACATAATGTATCACCTAGAGGACAACCTGATCGTTCATAATCACAATCATACAAACGCCTATCATAAACAGGAGCGCAGCAATTGACCAAAAACATTTCAATTTTACACTTTAGCGCCTAACCAGGGTGAATAAGAAGGATTAAGCGTTTGATTGTGGTAGATGCACTAGTGCACTTTACGTAGAAATGTCAATGGCTTATATATGTTGAACAGAGGAGCGGCAATCGAAAACCCAAAAAATTAAAAATTCCTACCATGTTCCGGTTTTTTGTTTTCGGCGAATAAACTATATGGGCCAATAAAACATAATGTATCACCTAGAGGACAACCTGATCGTTCATAATCACAATCATACAAACGCCTGTCATAAGCAGGAGCGCGACAATTGATCAAAAACATTTCAATTTTACATTTTACACTTTAGCGCCTAACCAGGGTTAAATAGAAGGATTCAGCGTTTGATTGTGGTAGATGCACTTGTGCACTTTACGTAGAGATGCCAATGGCTTATATGTGTTGAACAGAGGAGCGGCAATCGAAAACCCAAAAAATTCAAAATTCCTACCATGTTCCGGTTTTTTGTTTTCGGCCAATAAACTATATGGGCCAATTAAACATAATGTATCACCTAGAGGACAACCTGATCGTTCATAATCACAATCATACAAACGCCTACCATAAACAGGAGCGCGGCAATTGACCAAAAACATTTCAATTTTACACTTTAGCGCCTAACCAGGGTGAATTAAAAGGATTAAGCTGTTTGTTTGTGGTAGATGCACTTGTGCACTTTACGTAGAGATGTCAATGGCTTATATATGTTGAACAGAGGAGCGGCAATCGAAAACCCAAAAAATTCAAAATTCCTACCATGTTCCGGTTTTTTGTTTTCGGCGAATAAACTATATGGGCCAATAAAACATAATGTATCACCTAGAGGACAACCTGATCGTTCATAATCACAATCATACAAACGCCTGTCATAAGCAGGAGCGCGACAATTGACCAAAAACATTTCAATTTTACATTTTACACTTTGGCGCCTAACCAGGGTGAATTAAAAGGATTAAGCTGTTTGTTTGTGGTAGATGCACTTGTGCACTTTACGTAGAAATGTCAATGGCTTATATATGTTGAACAGAGGAGCGGCAATCGAAAACCCAAAAAATTCAAAATTCCTACCATGTTCCGGTTTTTTGTTTTCGGCGAATAAACTATATGGGCCAATAAAACATAATGTATCACCTAGAGGACAACCTGATCGTTCATAATCACAATCATACAAACGCCTATCATAAACAGGAGCGCGGCAATTGACCAAAAACATTTCAATTTTACATTTTACACTTTAGCGCCTAGCCAGGGTGAATTAAAAGGTTTACGCTGTTTGTTTGTGGTAGATGCACTTGTGCACTTTAGGTAGAAATGTCAATGGATTATATATGTTGAACAGAGGAGCGGCAATCGAAAACCCAAAAAATTCAAAATTCCTACCATGTTCCGGTTTTTTGTTTTCGGCCAATAAACTATATGGGCCAATTAAACATAATGTATCACCTAGAGGACAACCTGATCGTTCATAATCACAATCATACAAACGCCTATCATAAACAGGAGCGCGGCAATTGACCAAAAACATTTCAATTTTACACTTTAGCGCCTAACCAGGGTGAATTAAAAGGATTAAGCTGTTTGTTTGTGGTAGATGCACTTGTGCACTTTACGTAGAGATGTCAATGGCTTATATATGTTGAACAGAGGAGCGGCAATCGAAAACCCAAAAAATTCAAAATTCCTACCATGTTCCGGTTTTTTGTTTTCGGCGAATAAACTATATGGGCCAATAAAACATAATGTATCACCTAGAGGACAACCTGATCGTTCATAATCACAATCATACAAACGCCTGTCATAAGCAGGAGCGCGACAATTGACCAAAAACATTTCAATTTTACATTTTACACTTTGGCGCCTAACCAGGGTTAAATAGAAGGATTCAGCGTTTGATTGTGGTAGATGCACTTGTGCACTTTACGTAGAGATGCCAATGGCTTATATGTGTTGAACAGAGGAGCGGCAATCGAAAACCCAAAAAATTCAAAATTCCTAGCAACTTCCGGTTTTTTGTTTTCGGCGAATAAAGTATATGGGCCAAAAAAACATAATGTATCACCTAGAGGACAACCTGATCATTCATAATCACAACCATACACCCGCCTACCATAAACAGGAGCGCGGCAATTGACCAAAAACATTTCAATTTTACATTTTACACTTTAGCGCCTAACCAGGGTGAATTAAAAGGATTAAGCTGTTTGTTTGTGGTAGATGCACTTGTGCACTTTACGTAGAAATGTCAATGGCTTATATATGTTGAACAGAGGAGCGGCAATCGAAAACCCAAAAAATTCAAAATTCCTACCATGTTCCGGTTTTTTGTTTTCGGCGAATAAACTATATGGGCCAATAAAACATAATGTATCACATAGAGGACAACCTGATCGTTCATAATCACAATCATACAAACGCCTATCATAAACAGGAGCGCGGCAATTGACCAAAAACATTTCAATTTTACATTTTACACTTTAGCGCCTAGCCAGGGTGAATTAAAAGGTTTACGCTGTTTGTTTGTGGTAGATGCACTTGTGCACTTTAGGTAGAAATGTCAATGGATTATATATGTTGAACAGAGGAGCGGCAATCGAAAACCCAAAAAGTTCAAAATTCCTACCATGTTCCGGTTTTTTGTTTTCGGCCAATAAACTATATGGGCCAATTAAACATAATGTATCACCTAGAGGACAACCTGATCGTTCATAATCACAATCATACAAACGCCTATCATAAACAGGAGCGCGGCAATTGACCAAAAACATTTCAATTTTACACTTTAGCGCCTAACCAGGGTGAATTAAAAGGATTAAGCGTTTGATTGTGGTAGATGCACTAGTGCACTTTACGTAGAAATGTCAATGGCTTATATATGTTGAACAGAGGAGCGGCAATCGAAAACCCAAAAAATTCAAAATTCCTACCATGTTCCGGTTTTTTGTTTTCTGCGAATAAAGTATATGGGCCTAAATAACATAATGTATCACCTAGAGGACAACCTGATCGTTCATAATCACAACCATACACCCGCCTACCATAAACAGGAGCGCGGCAATTGACCAAAAACATTTCAATTTTACAATTTACACTTTAGCGCCTAACCAGGGTGAATTAAAAGGATTAAGCTGTTTGTTTGTGGTAGATGCACTTGTGCACTTTACGTAGAGATGTCAATGACTTATATGTGTTGAACAGAGAAGCGGCAATCGAAAACCCAAAAAATTCAAAATTCCTAGCAACTTCCGGTTTTATGTTTTCGGCGAATAAAGTATATGGGCCTATAAAACATAATGTATCACCTAGAGGGCAACCTGATCGTTCATAATCGCAACCATACACCCGCTTACCATAAACGGGAGCGCGACAATTGACCAAAAATATTTCAATTTTACATTTTACACTTTAGCGCCTAACCAGGGTGAATAAGAAGGATTAAGCTGTTTGTTTGTGGTAGATGCACTTGTGCACTTTACGTAGAAATGTCAATGGCTTATATATGTTGAACAGAGGAGCGGCAATCGAAAACCCAAAAAATTCAAAATTCCTAGCAACTTCCGGTTTTTTGTTTTCGGCGAATAAAGTATATGGGCCTATAAAACATAATGTATCACCTAGAGGACAACCTGATCGTTCATAATCACAACCATACACCCGCCTACCATAAACAGGAGCGCGGCAATTGACCAAAAACATTTCAATTTAACATTTTACACTTTAGCGCCTAACCAGGGTGAATTAGAAGGATTAAGCGTTTGATTGTGGTAGATGCACTTGTGCACTTTACGTAGAGATGTCAATGGCTTATATATGCTGAACAGAGGAGCGGCAATCGAAAACCAAAAAAATTCAAAATTCCTACCATGTTCCGGTTTTTTGTTTTCGGCCAATAAACTATATGGGCCAATTAAACATAATGTATCACCTAGAGGACAACCTGATCGTTCATAATCACAATCATACAAACGCCTATCATAAACAGGAGCGCAGCAATTGACCAAAAACATTTCAATTTTACACTTTAGCGCCTAACCAGGGTGAATAAGAAGGATTAAGCGTTTGATTGTGGTAGATGCACTAGTGCACTTTACGTAGAAATGTCAATGGCTTATATATGTTGAACAGAGGAGCGGCAATCGAAAACCCAAAAAATTCAAAATTCCTACCATGTTCCGGTTTTTTGTTTTCTGCGAATAAAGTATATGGGCCTAAATAACATAATGTATCACCTAGAGGACAACCTGATCGTTCATAATCACAACCATGCACCCGCCTACCATAAATAGGAGCGCGGCAATTGACCAAAAACATTTCAATTTTACATTTTACACTTTAGCGCCTAACCAGGGTGAATTAAAAGGATTAAGCTGTTTGTTTGTGGTAGATGCACTTGTGCACTTTACGTAGAAATGTCAATGGCTTATATATGTTGAACAGAGGAGCGGCAATCGAAAACCCAAAAAATTCAAAATTCCTACCATGTTCCGGTTTTTTGTTTTCGGCGAATAAACTATATGGGCCAATAAAACATAATGTATCACCTAGAGGACAACCTGATCGTTCATAATCACAATCATACAAACGTCTGTCATAAGCAGGAGCGCGACAATTGACCAAAAACATTTCAATTTTACATTTTACACTTTAGCGCCTAACCAGGGTTAAATAGAAGGATTCAGCGTTTGATTGTGGTAGATGCACTTGTGCACTTTACGTAGAGATGTCAATGGCTTATATATGTTGAACAGAGGAGCGGCAATCGAAAACCCAAAAAATTCAAAATTCCTACCATGTTCCGGTTTTTTGTTTTCGGCCAATAAACTATATGGGCCAATTAAACATAATGTATCACCTAGAGGACAACCTGATCGTTCATAATCACAATCATACAAACGCCTATCATAAACAGGAGCGCAGCAATTGACCAAAAACATTTCAATTTTACACTTTAGCGCCTAACCAGGGTGAATAAGAAGGATTAAGCGTTTGATTGTGGTAGATGCACTAGTGCACTTTACGTAGAAATGTCAATGGCTTATATATGTTGAACAGAGGAGCGGCAATCGAAAACCCAAAAAATTAAAAATTCCTACCATGTTCCGGTTTTTTGTTTTCGGCGAATAAACTATATGGGCCAATAAAACATAATGTATCACCTAGAGGACAACCTGATCGTTCATAATCACAATCATACAAACGCCTGTCATAAGCAGGAGCGCGACAATTGATCAAAAACATTTCAATTTTACATTTTACACTTTAGCGCCTAACCAGGGTTAAATAGAAGGATTCAGCGTTTGATTGTGGTAGATGCACTTGTGCACTTTACGTAGAGATGCCAATGGCTTATATGTGTTGAACAGAGGAGCGGCAATCGAAAACCCAAAAAATTCAAAATTCCTACCATGTTCCGGTTTTTTGTTTTCGGCCAATAAACTATATGGGCCAATTAAACATAATGTATCACCTAGAGGACAACCTGATCGTTCATAATCACAATCATACAAACGCCTACCATAAACAGGAGCGCGGCAATTGACCAAAAACATTTCAATTTTACACTTTAGCGCCTAACCAGGGTGAATTAAAAGGATTAAGCTGTTTGTTTGTGGTAGATGCACTTGTGCACTTTACGTAGAGATGTCAATGGCTTATATATGTTGAACAGAGGAGCGGCAATCGAAAACCCAAAAAATTCAAAATTCCTACCATGTTCCGGTTTTTTGTTTTCGGCGAATAAACTATATGGGCCAATAAAACATAATGTATCACCTAGAGGACAACCTGATCGTTCATAATCACAATCATACAAACGCCTGTCATAAGCAGGAGCGCGACAATTGACCAAAAACATTTCAATTTTACATTTTACACTTTGGCGCCTAACCAGGGTGAATTAAAAGGATTAAGCTGTTTGTTTGTGGTAGATGCACTTGTGCACTTTACGTAGAAATGTCAATGGCTTATATATGTTGAACAGAGGAGCGGCAATCGAAAACCCAAAAAATTCAAAATTCCTACCATGTTCCGGTTTTTTGTTTTCGGCGAATAAACTATATGGGCCAATAAAACATAATGTATCACCTAGAGGACAACCTGATCGTTCATAATCACAATCATACAAACGCCTATCATAAACAGGAGCGCGGCAATTGACCAAAAACATTTCAATTTTACATTTTACACTTTAGCGCCTAGCCAGGGTGAATTAAAAGGTTTACGCTGTTTGTTTGTGGTAGATGCACTTGTGCACTTTAGGTAGAAATGTCAATGGATTATATATGTTGAACAGAGGAGCGGCAATCGAAAACCCAAAAAATTCAAAATTCCTACCATGTTCCGGTTTTTTGTTTTCGGCCAATAAACTATATGGGCCAATTAAACATAATGTATCACCTAGAGGACAACCTGATCGTTCATAATCACAATCATACAAACGCCTATCATAAACAGGAGCGCGGCAATTGACCAAAAACATTTCAATTTTACACTTTAGCGCCTAACCAGGGTGAATTAAAAGGATTAAGCTGTTTGTTTGTGGTAGATGCACTTGTGCACTTTACGTAGAGATGTCAATGGCTTATATATGTTGAACAGAGGAGCGGCAATCGAAAACCCAAAAAATTCAAAATTCCTACCATGTTCCGGTTTTTTGTTTTCGGCGAATAAACTATATGGGCCAATAAAACATAATGTATCACCTAGAGGACAACCTGATCGTTCATAATCACAATCATACAAACGCCTGTCATAAGCAGGAGCGCGACAATTGACCAAAAACATTTCAATTTTACATTTTACACTTTGGCGCCTAACCAGGGTTAAATAGAAGGATTCAGCGTTTGATTGTGGTAGATGCACTTGTGCACTTTACGTAGAGATGCCAATGGCTTATATGTGTTGAACAGAGGAGCGGCAATCGAAAACCCAAAAAATTCAAAATTCCTAGCAACTTCCGGTTTTTTGTTTTCGGCGAATAAAGTATATGGGCCAAAAAAACATAATGTATCACCTAGAGGACAACCTGATCATTCATAATCACAACCATACACCCGCCTACCATAAACAGGAGCGCGGCAATTGACCAAAAACATTTCAATTTTACATTTTACACTTTAGCGCCTAACCAGGGTGAATTAAAAGGATTAAGCTGTTTGTTTGTGGTAGATGCACTTGTGCACTTTACGTAGAAATGTCAATGGCTTATATATGTTGAACAGAGGAGCGGCAATCGAAAACCCAAAAAATTCAAAATTCCTACCATGTTCCGGTTTTTTGTTTTCGGCGAATAAACTATATGGGCCAATAAAACATAATGTATCACATAGAGGACAACCTGATCGTTCATAATCACAATCATACAAACGCCTATCATAAACAGGAGCGCGGCAATTGACCAAAAACATTTCAATTTTACATTTTACACTTTAGCGCCTAGCCAGGGTGAATTAAAAGGTTTACGCTGTTTGTTTGTGGTAGATGCACTTGTGCACTTTAGGTAGAAATGTCAATGGATTATATATGTTGAACAGAGGAGCGGCAATCGAAAACCCAAAAAATTCAAAATTCCTACCATGTTCCGGTTTTTTGTTTTCGGCGAATAAACTATATGGGCCAATAAAACATAATGTATCACATAGAGGACAACCTGATCGTTCATAATCACAATCATACAAACGCCTATCATAAACAGGAGCGCGGCAATTGACCAAAAACATTTCAATTTTACATTTTACACTTTAGCGCCTAGCCAGGGTGAATTAAAAGGTTTACGCTGTTTGTTTGTGGTAGATGCACTTGTGCACTTTAGGTAGAAATGTCAATGGATTATATATGTTGAACAGAGGAGCGGCAATCGAAAACCCAAAAAATTCAAAATTCCTACCATGTTCCGGTTTTTTGTTTTCGGCCAATAAACTATATGGGCCAATTAAACATAATGTATCACCTAGAGGACAACCTGATCGTTCATAATCACAATCATACAAACGCCTATCATAAACAGGAGCGCGGCAATTGACCAAAAACATTTCAATTTTACACTTTAGCGCCTAACCAGGGTGAATTAAAAGGATTAAGCGTTTGATTGTGGTAGATGCACTAGTGCACTTTACGTAGAAATGTCAATGGCTTATATATGTTGAACAGAGGAGCGGCAATCGAAAACCCAAAAAATTCAAAATTCCTACCATGTTCCGGTTTTTTGTTTTCTGCGAATAAAGTATATGGGCCTAAATAACATAATGTATCACCTAGAGGACAACCTGATCGTTCATAATCACAACCATACACCCGCCTACCATAAACAGGAGCGCGGCAATTGACCAAAAACATTTCAATTTTACAATTTACACTTTAGCGCCTAACCAGGGTGAATTAAAAGGATTAAGCTGTTTGTTTGTGGTAGATGCACTTGTGCACTTTACGTAGAGATGTCAATGACTTATATATGTTGAACAGAGGAGCGGCAATCGAAAACCCAAAAAATTCAAAATTCCTAGCAACTTCCGGTTTTTTGTTTTCGGCGAATAAAGTATATGGGCCTATAAAACATAATGTATCACCTAGAGGACAACCTGATCGTTCATAATCACAACCATACACCCGCCTACCATAAACAGGAGCGCGGCAATTGACCAAAAACATTTCAATTTAACATTTTACACTTTAGCGCCTAACCAGGGTGAATTAGAAGGATTAAGCGTTTGATTGTGGTAGATGCACTTGTGCACTTTACGTAGAGATGTCAATGGCTTATATATGCTGAACAGAGGAGCGGCAATCGAAAACCAAAAAAATTCAAAATTCCTACCATGTTCCGGTTTTTTGTTTTCGGCCAATAAACTATATGGGCCAATTAAACATAATGTATCACCTAGAGGACAACCTGATCGTTCATAATCACAATCATACAAACGCCTATCATAAACAGGAGCGCAGCAATTGACCAAAAACATTTCAATTTTACACTTTAGCGCCTAACCAGGGTGAATAAGAAGGATTAAGCGTTTGATTGTGGTAGATGCACTAGTGCACTTTACGTAGAAATGTCAATGGCTTATATATGTTGAACAGAGGAGCGGCAATCGAAAACCCAAAAAATTAAAAATTCCTACCATGTTCCGGTTTTTTGTTTTCGGCGAATAAACTATATGGGCCAATAAAACATAATGTATCACCTAGAGGACAACCTGATCGTTCATAATCACAATCATACAAACGCCTGTCATAAGCAGGAGCGCGACAATTGATCAAAAACATTTCAATTTTACATTTTACACTTTAGCGCCTAACCAGGGTTAAATAGAAGGATTCAGCGTTTGATTGTGGTAGATGCACTTGTGCACTTTACGTAGAGATGCCAATGGCTTATATGTGTTGAACAGAGGAGCGGCAATCGAAAACCCAAAAAATTCAAAATTCCTACCATGTTCCGGTTTTTTGTTTTCGGCCAATAAACTATATGGGCCAATTAAACATAATGTATCACCTAGAGGACAACCTGATCGTTCATAATCACAATCATACAAACGCCTACCATAAACAGGAGCGCGGCAATTGACCAAAAACATTTCAATTTTACACTTTAGCGCCTAACCAGGGTGAATTAAAAGGATTAAGCTGTTTGTTTGTGGTAGATGCACTTGTGCACTTTACGTAGAGATGTCAATGGCTTATATATGTTGAACAGAGGAGCGGCAATCGAAAACCCAAAAAATTCAAAATTCCTACCATGTTCCGGTTTTTTGTTTTCGGCGAATAAACTATATGGGCCAATAAAACATAATGTATCACCTAGAGGACAACCTGATCGTTCATAATCACAATCATACAAACGCCTGTCATAAGCAGGAGCGCGACAATTGACCAAAAACATTTCAATTTTACATTTTACACTTTGGCGCCTAACCAGGGTGAATTAAAAGGATTAAGCTGTTTGTTTGTGGTAGATGCACTTGTGCACTTTACGTAGAAATGTCAATGGCTTATATATGTTGAACAGAGGAGCGGCAATCGAAAACCCAAAAAATTCAAAATTCCTACCATGTTCCGGTTTTTTGTTTTCGGCGAATAAACTATATGGGCCAATAAAACATAATGTATCACCTAGAGGACAACCTGATCGTTCATAATCACAATCATACAAACGCCTATCATAAACAGGAGCGCGGCAATTGACCAAAAACATTTCAATTTTACATTTTACACTTTAGCGCCTAGCCAGGGTGAATTAAAAGGTTTACGCTGTTTGTTTGTGGTAGATGCACTTGTGCACTTTAGGTAGAAATGTCAATGGATTATATATGTTGAACAGAGGAGCGGCAATCGAAAACCCAAAAAATTCAAAATTCCTACCATGTTCCGGTTTTTTGTTTTCGGCCAATAAACTATATGGGCCAATTAAACATAATGTATCACCTAGAGGACAACCTGATCGTTCATAATCACAATCATACAAACGCCTATCATAAACAGGAGCGCGGCAATTGACCAAAAACATTTCAATTTTACACTTTAGCGCCTAACCAGGGTGAATTAAAAGGATTAAGCTGTTTGTTTGTGGTAGATGCACTTGTGCACTTTACGTAGAGATGTCAATGGCTTATATATGTTGAACAGAGGAGCGGCAATCGAAAACCCAAAAAATTCAAAATTCCTACCATGTTCCGGTTTTTTGTTTTCGGCGAATAAACTATATGGGCCAATAAAACATAATGTATCACCTAGAGGACAACCTGATCGTTCATAATCACAATCATACAAACGCCTGTCATAAGCAGGAGCGCGACAATTGACCAAAAACATTTCAATTTTACATTTTACACTTTGGCGCCTAACCAGGGTTAAATAGAAGGATTCAGCGTTTGATTGTGGTAGATGCACTTGTGCACTTTACGTAGAGATGCCAATGGCTTATATGTGTTGAACAGAGGAGCGGCAATCGAAAACCCAAAAAATTCAAAATTCCTAGCAACTTCCGGTTTTTTGTTTTCGGCGAATAAAGTATATGGGCCAAAAAAACATAATGTATCACCTAGAGGACAACCTGATCATTCATAATCACAACCATACACCCGCCTACCATAAACAGGAGCGCGGCAATTGACCAAAAACATTTCAATTTTACATTTTACACTTTAGCGCCTAACCAGGGTGAATTAAAAGGATTAAGCTGTTTGTTTGTGGTAGATGCACTTGTGCACTTTACGTAGAAATGTCAATGGCTTATATATGTTGAACAGAGGAGCGGCAATCGAAAACCCAAAAAATTCAAAATTCCTACCATGTTCCGGTTTTTTGTTTTCGGCGAATAAACTATATGGGCCAATAAAACATAATGTATCACATAGAGGACAACCTGATCGTTCATAATCACAATCATACAAACGCCTATCATAAACAGGAGCGCGGCAATTGACCAAAAACATTTCAATTTTACATTTTACACTTTAGCGCCTAGCCAGGGTGAATTAAAAGGTTTACGCTGTTTGTTTGTGGTAGATGCACTTGTGCACTTTAGGTAGAAATGTCAATGGATTATATATGTTGAACAGAGGAGCGGCAATCGAAAACCCAAAAAATTCAAAATTCCTACCATGTTCCGGTTTTTTGTTTTCGGCCAATAAACTATATGGGCCAATTAAACATAATGTATCACCTAGAGGACAACCTGATCGTTCATAATCACAATCATACAAACGCCTATCATAAACAGGAGCGCGGCAATTGACCAAAAACATTTCAATTTTACACTTTAGCGCCTAACCAGGGTGAATTAAAAGGATTAAGCGTTTGATTGTGGTAGATGCACTAGTGCACTTTACGTAGAAATGTCAATGGCTTATATATGTTGAACAGAGGAGCGGCAATCGAAAACCCAAAAAATTCAAAATTCCTACCATGTTCCGGTTTTTTGTTTTCTGCGAATAAAGTATATGGGCCTAAATAACATAATGTATCACCTAGAGGACAACCTGATCGTTCATAATCACAACCATACACCCGCCTACCATAAACAGGAGCGCGGCAATTGACCAAAAACATTTCAATTTTACAATTTACACTTTAGCGCCTAACCAGGGTGAATTAAAAGGATTAAGCTGTTTGTTTGTGGTAGATGCACTTGTGCACTTTACGTAGAGATGTCAATGACTTATATGTGTTGAACAGAGAAGCGGCAATCGAAAACCCAAAAAATTCAAAATTCCTAGCAACTTCCGGTTTTATGTTTTCGGCGAATAAAGTATATGGGCCTATAAAACATAATGTATCACCTAGAGGGCAACCTGATCGTTCATAATCGCAACCATACACCCGCTTACCATAAACGGGAGCGCGACAATTGACCAAAAATATTTCAATTTTACATTTTACACTTTAGCGCCTAACCAGGGTGAATAAGAAGGATTAAGCTGTTTGTTTGTGGTAGATGCACTTGTGCACTTTACGTAGAAATGTCAATGGCTTATATATGTTGAACAGAGGAGCGGCAATCGAAAACCCAAAAAATTCAAAATTCCTAGCAACTTCCGGTTTTTTGTTTTCGGCGAATAAAGTATATGGGCCTATAAAACATAATGTATCACCTAGAGGACAACCTGATCGTTCATAATCACAACCATACACCCGCCTACCATAAACAGGAGCGCGGCAATTGACCAAAAACATTTCAATTTAACATTTTACACTTTAGCGCCTAACCAGGGTGAATTAGAAGGATTAAGCGTTTGATTGTGGTAGATGCACTTGTGCACTTTACGTAGAGATGTCAATGGCTTATATATGCTGAACAGAGGAGCGGCAATCGAAAACCAAAAAAATTCAAAATTCCTACCATGTTCCGGTTTTTTGTTTTCGGCCAATAAACTATATGGGCCAATTAAACATAATGTATCACCTAGAGGACAACCTGATCGTTCATAATCACAATCATACAAACGCCTATCATAAACAGGAGCGCAGCAATTGACCAAAAACATTTCAATTTTACACTTTAGCGCCTAACCAGGGTGAATAAGAAGGATTAAGCGTTTGATTGTGGTAGATGCACTAGTGCACTTTACGTAGAAATGTCAATGGCTTATATATGTTGAACAGAGGAGCGGCAATCGAAAACCCAAAAAATTCAAAATTCCTACCATGTTCCGGTTTTTTGTTTTCTGCGAATAAAGTATATGGGCCTAAATAACATAATGTATCACCTAGAGGACAACCTGATCGTTCATAATCACAACCATGCACCCGCCTACCATAAATAGGAGCGCGGCAATTGACCAAAAACATTTCAATTTTACATTTTACACTTTAGCGCCTAACCAGGGTGAATTAAAAGGATTAAGCTGTTTGTTTGTGGTAGATGCACTTGTGCACTTTACGTAGAAATGTCAATGGCTTATATATGTTGAACAGAGGAGCGGCAATCGAAAACCCAAAAAATTCAAAATTCCTACCATGTTCCGGTTTTTTGTTTTCGGCGAATAAACTATATGGGCCAATAAAACATAATGTATCACCTAGAGGACAACCTGATCGTTCATAATCACAATCATACAAACGTCTGTCATAAGCAGGAGCGCGACAATTGACCAAAAACATTTCAATTTTACATTTTACACTTTAGCGCCTAACCAGGGTTAAATAGAAGGATTCAGCGTTTGATTGTGGTAGATGCACTTGTGCACTTTACGTAGAGATGTCAATGGCTTATATATGTTGAACAGAGGAGCGGCAATCGAAAACCCAAAAAATTCAAAATTCCTACCATGTTCCGGTTTTTTGTTTTCGGTGAATAAACTATATGGGCCAATAAAACATAATGTATCACCTAGAGGACAACCTGATCGTTCATAATCACAATCATACAAACGTCTGTCATAAGCAGGAGCGCGACAATTGACCAAAAACATTTCAATTTTACATTTTACACTTTAGCGCCTAACCAGGGTTAAATAGAAGGATTCAGCGTTTGATTGTGGTAGATGCACTTGTGCACTTTACGTAGAGATGTCAATGGCTTATATATGTTGAACAGAGGAGCGGCAATCGAAAACCCAAAAAATTCAAAATTCCTACCATGTTCCGGTTTTTTGTTTTCGGCGAATAAACTATATGGGCCAATAAAACATAATGTATCACCTAGAGGACAACCTGATCGTTCATAATCACAATCATACACCCGCCTACCATAAACAGGAGCGCGGCAATTGACCAAAAACATTTCAATTTTACATTTTACACTTTAGCGCCTAACCAGGGTGAATTAGAAGGATTAAGCGTTTGATTGTGGTAGATGCACTAGTGCACTTTACGTAGAAATGTCAATGGCTTATATATGTTGAACAGAGGAGCGGCAATCGAAAACCCAAAAAAATTCAAAATTCCTACCATGTTCCGGTTTTTTGTTTTCGGCCAATAAACTATATAGGCCAATTAAACATAATGTATCACCTAGAGGACAACCTGATCGTTCATAATCACAATCATACAAACGCCTATCATAAACAGGAGCGCGGCAATTGACCAAAATCATTTCAATTTTACATTTTACACTTTAGCGCCTAACCAGGATGAATTAAAAGGTTTAAGCTGTTTGTTTGTGGTAGATGCACTTGTGCACTTTACGTAGAGATGCCAATGGCTTATATATGTTGAACAGAGGAGCGGCAATCGAAAACCCAAAAAAATTCAAAATTCCTACCATGTTCCGGTTTTTTGTTTTCTGCGAATAAAGTATATGGGCCTAAATAACATAATGTATCACCTAGAGGACAACCTGATCGTTCATAATCACAACCATGCACCCGCCTACCATAAATAGGAGCGCGGCAATTGACCAAAAACATTTCAATTTTACATTTTACACTTTAGCGCCTAACCAGGGTGAATTAAAAGGATTAAGCTGTTTGTTTGTGGTAGATGCACTTGTGCACTTTACGTAGAAATGTCAATGGCTTATATATGTTGAACAGAGGAGCGGCAATCGAAAACCCAAAAAATTCAAAATTCCTACCATGTTCCGGTTTTTTGTTTTCGGCGAATAAACTATATGGGCCAATAAAACATAATGTATCACCTAGAGGACAACCTGATCGTTCATAATCACAATCATACAAACGTCTGTCATAAGCAGGAGCGCGACAATTGACCAAAAACATTTCAATTTTACATTTTACACTTTAGCGCCTAACCAGGGTTAAATAGAAGGATTCAGCGTTTGATTGTGGTAGATGCACTTGTGCACTTTACGTAGAGATGTCAATGGCTTATATATGTTAAACAGAGGAGCGGCAATCGAAAACCCAAAAAATTCAAAATTCCTACCATGTTCCGGTTTTTTGTTTTCGGTGAATAAACTATATGGGCCAATAAAACATAATGTATCACCTAGAGGACAACCTGATCGTTCATAATCACAATCATACAAACGTCTGTCATAAGCAGGAGCGCGACAATTGACCAAAAACATTTCAATTTTACATTTTACACTTTAGCGCCTAACCAGGGTTAAATAGAAGGATTCAGCGTTTGATTGTGGTAGATGCACTTGTGCACTTTACGTAGAGATGTCAATGGCTTATATATGTTGAACAGAGGAGCGGCAATCGAAAACCCAAAAAATTCAAAATTCCTACCATGTTCCGGTTTTTTGTTTTCGGCGAATAAACTATATGGGCCAATAAAACATAATGTATCACCTAGAGGACAACCTGATCGTTCATAATCACAATCATACACCCGCCTACCATAAACAGGAGCGCGACAATTGACCAAAAACATTTCAATTTTACACTTTAGCGCCTAACCAGGGTGAATAAGAAGGATTAAGCGTTTGATTGTGGTAGATGCACTAGTGCACTTTACGTAGAAATGTCAATGGCTTATATATGTTGAACAGAGGAGCGGCAATCGAAAACCCAAAAAAATTCAAAATTCCTACCATGTTCCGGTTTTTTGTTTTCGGCCAATAAACTATATAGGCCAATTAAACATAATGTATCACCTAGAGGACAACCTGATCGTTCATAATCACAATCATACAAACGCCTATCATAAACAGGAGCGCGGCAATTGACCAAAATCATTTCAATTTTACATTTTACACTTTAGCGCCTAACCAGGATGAATTAAAAGGTTTAAGCTGTTTGTTTGTGGTAGATGCACTTGTGCACTTTACGTAGAGATGTCAATGGCTTATATATGTTGAACAGAGGAGCGGCAATCGAAAACCCAAAAAATTCAAAATTCCTACCATGTTCCGGTTTTTTGTTTTCGGCGAATAAACTATATGGGCCAATAAAACATAATGTATCACCTAGAGGACAACCTGATCGTTCATAATCACAATCATACAAACGTCTGTCATAAGCAGGAGCGCGACAATTGACCAAAAACATTTCAATTTTACATTTTACACTTTAGCGCCTAACCAGGGTTAAATAGAAGGATTCAGCGTTTAATTGTGGTAGATGCACTTGTGTACTTTACGTAGAGATGCCAATGGCTTATATGTGTTGAACAGAGGAGCGGCAATCGAAAACCCAAAAAATTCAAAATTCCTAGCAACTTCCGGTTTTTTGTTTTCGGCGAATAAAGTATATGGGCCAATAAAACATAATGTATCACCTAGAGGACAACCTGATCATTCATAATCACAACCATACACCCGCCTACCATAAACAGGAGCGCGGCAATTGACCAAAAACATTTCAATTTTACATTTTACACTTTAGCGCCTAACCAGGGTGAATTAAAAGGATTAAGCTGTTTGTTTGTGGTAGATGCACTTGTGCACTTTACGTAGAAATGTCAATGGCTTATATATGTTGAACAGAGGAGCGGCAATCGAAAACCCAAAAAATTCAAAATTCCTACCATGTTCCGGTTTTTTGTTTTCGGCGAATAAACTATATGGGCCAATAAAACATAATGTATCACCTAGAGGACAACCTGATCGTTCATAATCACAATCATACAAACGCCTATCATAAACAGGAGCGCGGCAATTGACCAAAAACATTTCAATTTTACATTTTACACTTTAGCGCCTAGCCAGGGTGAATTAAAAGGTTTACGCTGTTTGTTTGTGGTAGATGCACTTGTGCACTTTACGTAGAAATGTCAATGGATTATATATGTTGAACAGAGGAGCGGCAATCGAAAACCCAAAAAATTCAAAATTCCTACCATGTTCCGGTTTTTTGTTTTCGGCCAATAAACTATATGGGCCAATTAAACATAATGTATCACCTAGAGGACAACCTGATCGTTCATAATCACAATCATACAAACGCCTATCATAAACAGGAGCGCGGCAATTGACCAAAAACATTTCAATTTTACACTTTAGCGCCTAACCAGGGTGAATTAAAAGGATTAAGCGTTTGATTGTGGTAGATGCACTAGTGCACTTTACGTAGAAATGTCAATGGCTTATATATGTTGAACAGAGGAGCGGCAATCGAAAACCCAAAAAATTCAAAATTCCTACCATGTTCCGGTTTTTTGTTTTCTGCGAATAAAGTATATGGGCCTAAATAACATAATGTATCACCTAGAGGACAACCTGATCGTTCATAATCACAACCATACACCCGCCTACCATAAACAGGAGCGCGGCAATTGACCAAAAACATTTCAATTTTACATTTTACACTTTAGCGCCTAACCAGGGTGAATTAAAAGGATTAAGCTGTTTGTTTGTCTTAGATGCACTTGTGCACTTTACGTAGAGATGTCAATGGCTTATATGTGTTGAACAGAGGAGCGGCAATCGAAAACCCAAAAAATTCAAAATTCCTAGCAACTTCCGGTTTTATGTTTTCGGCCAATAAACTATATGGGCCAATTAAACATAATGTATCACCTAGAGGACAACCTGATCGTTCATAATCACAATCATACAAACGCCTATCATAAACAGGAGCGCAGCAATTGACCAAAAACATTTCAATTTTACACTTTAGCGCCTAACCAGGGTGAATTAGAAGGATTAAGCGTTTGATTGTGGTAGATGCACTAGTGCACTTTACGTAGAAATGTCAATGGCTTATATATGTTGAACAGAGGAGCGGCAATCGAAAACCCAAAAAATTCAAAATTCCTACCATGTTCCGGTTTTTTGTTTTCTGCGAATAAAGTATATGGGCCTAAATAACATAATGTATCACCTAGAGGACAACCTGATCGTTCATAATCACAACCATGCACCCGCCTACCATAAATAGGAGCGCGGCAATTGACCAAAAACATTTCAATTTTACATTTTACACTTTAGCGCCTATCCAGGGTGAATTAAAAGGATTAAGCTGTTTGTTTGTGGTAGATGCACTTGTGCACTTTACGTAGAAATGTCAATGGCTTATATATGTTGAACAGAGGAGCGGCAATCGAAAACCCCAAAAAATTCAAAATTCCTACCATGTTCCGGTTTTTTGTTTTCGGCCAATAAACTATATGGGCCAATTAAACATAATGTATCACCTAGAGGACAACCTGATCGTTCATAATCACAATCATACAAATGCCTATCATAAACAGGAGCGCGGCAATTGACCAAAAACATTTCAATTTTACATTTTACACTTTAGCGCCTAACCAGGGTGAATTAAAAGGTTTAAGCTGTTTTTTTGTGGTAGATGCACTTTTGCACTTTACGTAGAAATGTCAATGGATTATATATGTTGAACAGAGGAGCGGCAATCGAAAACCCAAAAAATTCAAAATTCCTACCATGTTCCGGTTTTTTGTTTTCGGCCAATAAACTATATGGGCCAATTAAACATAATGTATCACCTAGAGGACAACCTGACCGTTCATAGTCACAATCATACAAACGCCTATCATAAACAGGAGCGCGGCAATTGACCAAAAACATTTCAATTTTACATTTTACACTTTAGCGCCTAACCAGGGTGAATTAGAAGGATTAAGCGTTTGATTGTGGTAGATGCACTAGTGCACTTTACGTAGAAATGTCAATGGCTTATATATGTTGAACAGAGGAGCGGCAATCGAAAACCCAAAAAATTCAAAATTCCTACCATGTTCCGGTTTTTTGTTTTCTGCGAATAAAGTATATGGGCCTAAATAACATAATGTATCACCTAGAGGACAACCTGATCGTTCATAATCACAACCATACACCCGCCTACCATAATCAGGAGCGCGGCAATTGACCAAAAACATTTCAATTTTACATTTTACACTTTAGCGCCTAACCAGGGTGAATTAAAAGGATTAAGCTGTTTGTTTGTGGTAGATGCACTTGTGCACTTTACGTAGAGATGTCAATGGCTTATATGTGTTGAACAGAGGAGCGGCAATCGAAAACGCAAAAAATTCAAAATTCCTAGCAACTTCCGGTTTTATGTTTTCGGCGAATAAAGTATATTGGCCTATAAAACATAATGTATCACCTAGAGGACAACCTGATCGTTCATAATCGCAACCATACACCCGCTTACCATAAACGGGAGCGCGACAATTGACCAAAAACATTTCAATTTTACATTTTACACTTTAGCGCCTAACCAGGGTGAATTAGAAGGATTAAGCTGTTTGTTTGTGGTAGATGCACTTGTGCACTTTACGTAGAAATGTCAATGGCTTATATATGTTGAACAGAGGAGCGGCAATCGAAAACCCAAAAAATTCAAAATTCCTAGCAACTTCCGGTTTTTTGTTTTCTGCGAATAAAGTATATGGGCCTATAAAACATAATGTATCACTTAGAGGACAACCTGATCGTTCATAATCACAATCATACAAACGCCTATCATAAACAGGAGCGCGGCAATTGACCAAAAACATTTCAATTTTAAATTTTACACTTTAGCGCCTAACCAGGGTGAATTAAAAGGATTAAGCTGTTTGTTTGTGGTAGATGCACTTGTGCACTTTACGTAGAGATGTCAATGTCTTATATGTGTGGAACAGAGGAGCGGCAATCGAAAACCCAAAAAATTCAAAATTCCTAGCAACTTCCGGTTTTATGTTTTCGGCGAATAAAGTATATGGGCCTATAAAACATAATGTATCACCTAGAGGACAACCTGATCGTTCATACTCACAATCATACAAACGCCTACCATAATCAGGAGCGCGGCAATTGACCAAAAACATTTCAATTTTACATTTTACACTTTAGCGCCTAACCAGGGTGAATTAGAAGGATTAAGCGTTTGATTGTGGTAGATGCACTTGTGCACTTTACGTAGAAATGTCAATGGCTTATATATGTTGAACAGAGGAGCGGCAATCGAAAACCCAAAAAATTCAAAATTCCTACCATGTTCCGGTTTTTTGTTTTCGGCGAATAAACTATATGGGCCAATAAAACATAATGTATCACCTAGAGGACAACCCGATCGTTCATAATCACAATCATACAAACGCCTATCATAAACAGGAGCGCGGCAATTGACCAAAAACATTTCAATTTTACATTTTACACTTTAGCGCCTAACCAGGGTGAATTAGAAGGATTAAGCGTTTGATTGTGGTAGATGCACTTGTGCACTTTACGTAGAGATGTCAATGGCTTATATGTGTTGAACAGAGGAGCGGCAATCGAAAACCCAAAAAATTCAAAATTCCTAGCAACTTCCGGTTTTTTGTTTTCGGCGAATAAAGTATATGGGCCTAAATAACATAATGTATCACCTAGAGGACAACCTGATCGTTCATAATCACAACCATACACCCGCCTACCATAAACAGGAGCGCGGCAATTGACCAAAAACATTTCAATTTTACATTTTACACTTTAGCGCCTAACCAGGGTGAATTAGAAGGATTAAGCGTTTGATTGTGGTAGATGCACTTGTGCACTTTACGTAGAAATGTCAATGGCTTATATATGTTGAACAGAGGAGCGGCAATCGAAAACCCAAAAAATTCAATATTCCTACCATGTTCCGGTTTTTTGTTTTCGGCGAATAAACTATATGGGCCAATAAAACATAATGTATCACCTAGAGGACAACCCGATCGTTCATAATCACAATCATACAAACGCCTACCATAATCAGGAGCGCGGCAATTGACCAAAAACATTTCAATTTTACATTTTACACTTTAGCGCCTAACCAGGGTGAATTAGAAGGATTAAGCGTTTGATTGTGGTAGATGCACTTGTGCACTTTACGTAGAAATGTCAATGGCTTATATATGTTGAACAGAGGAGCGGCAATCGAAAACCCAAAAAATTCAAAATTCCTACCATGTTCCGGTTTTTTGTTTTCGGCGAATAAACTATATGGGCCAATAAAACATAATGTATCACCTAGAGGACAACCCGTTCATAATCACAATCATACAAACGCCTATCATAAACAGGAGCGCGGCAATTGACCAAAAACATTTCAATTTTACATTTTACACTTTAGCGCCCAACCAGGGTAAATTAGAAGGATTAAGCGTTTGATTGTGGTAGATGCACTTGTACACTTTACGTAGAGATGTCAATGGCTTATATGTGTTGAACAGAGGAGCGGCAATCGAAAACCCAAAGAATTCAAAATTCCTAGCAACTTCCGGTTTTTTGTTTTCGGCGAATAAAGTATATGGGCCTAAATAACATAATGTATCACCTAGAGGACAACCTGATCGTTCATAATCACAACCATACACCCGCCTACCATAAACAGGAGCGCGGCAATTGACCAAAAACATTTCAATTTTACATTTTACACTTTAGCGCCCAACCAGGGTAAATTAGAAGGATTAAGCGTTTGATTGTGGTAGATGCACTTGTACACTTTACGTAGAGATGTCAATGGCTTATATGTGTTGAACAGAGGAGCGGCAATCGAAAACCCAAAGAATTCAAAATTCCTAGCAACTTCCGGTTTTTTGTTTTCGGCGAATAAAGTATATGGGCCTAAATAACATAATGTATCACCTAGAGGACAACCTGATCGTTCATAATCACAACCATACACCCGCCTACCATAAACAGGAGCGCGGCAATTGACCAAAAACATTTCAATTTTACATTTTACACTTTAGCGCCTAACCAGGGTGAATTAAAAGGATTAAGCTGTTTGTTTGTGGTAGATGCACTTGTGCACTTTACGTAGAAATGTCAATGGCTTATATATGTTGCACAGAGGAGCGGCAATCGAAAACCCAAAAAATTCAAAATTCCTAGCAACTTCCGGTTTTTTGTTTTCGGCGAATAAAGTATATGGGCCTAAATAACATAATGTATCACCTAGAGGACAACCTGATCGTTCATAATCACAACCATACACCCGCCTACCATAAACAGGAGCGCGGCAATTGACCAAAAACATTTCAATTTTACATTTTACACTTTAGCGCCTAACCAGGGTGAATTAAAAGGATTAAGCTGTTTGATTGTGGTAGATGCACTTGTGCACTTTACGTAGATATGTCAATGGCGTATATGTGTTGAACAGAGGAGCGGCAATCGAAAACCCAAAAACTCAAAATTCCTAGCAACTTCCGGTTTTTTGTTTTCGGCGAATAAAGTATATGGGCCTAAATAACATAATGTATCACCTAGAGGACAACCTGATCGTTCATAATCACAACCATACACCCGCCTACCATAAACAGGAGCGCGGCAATTGACCAAAAACATTTCAATTTTACATTTTACACTTTAGCGCCTAACCAGGGTGAATTAAAAGGATTAAGCTGTTTGATTGTGGTAGATGCACTTGTGCACTTTACGTAGAGATGTCAATGGCTTATATGTGTTGAACAGAGGAGCGGCAATCGAAAACCCAAAAACTCAAAATTCCTAGCAACTTCCGGTTTTTTGTTTTCGGCGAATAAAGTATATGGGCCTAAATAACATAATGTATCACCTAGAGGACAACCTGATCGTTCATAATCACAACCATACACCCGCCTACCATAAACAGGAGCGCGGCAATTGACCAAAAACATTTCAATTTTACATTTTACACTTTAGCGCCTAACCAGGGTGAATTAAAAGGATTAAGCTGTTTGTTTGTGGTAGATGCACTTGTGCACTTTACGTAGAAATGTCAATGGCTTATATATGTTGCACAGAGGAGCGGCAATCGAAAACCCAAAAAATTCAAAATTCCTAGCAACTTCCGGTTTTTTGTTTTCGGCGAATAAAGTATATGGGCCTAAATAACATAATGTATCACCTAGAGGACAACCTGATCGTTCATAATCACAACCATACACCCGCCTACCATAAACAGGAGCGCGGCAATTGACCAAAAACATTTCAATTTTACATTTTACACTTTAGCGCCTAACCAGGGTGAATTAAAAGGATTAAGCTGTTTGATTGTGGTAGATGCACTTGTGCACTTTACGTAGATATGTCAATGGCGTATATGTGTTGAACAGAGGAGCGGCAATCGAAAACCCAAAAACTCAAAATTCCTAGCAACTTCCGGTTTTTTGTTTTCGGCGAATAAAGTATATGGGCCTAAATAACATAATGTATCACCTAGAGGACAACCTGATCGTTCATAATCACAACCATACACCCGCCTACCATAAACAGGAGCGCGGCAATTGACCAAAAACATTTCAATTTTACATTTTACACTTTAGCGCCTAACCAGGGTGAATTAAAAGGATTAAGCTGTTTGATTGTGGTAGATGCACTTGTGCACTTTACGTAGAGATGTCAATGGCTTATATGTGTTGAACAGAGGAGCGGCAATCGAAAACCCAAAAACTCAAAATTCCTAGCAACTTCCGGTTTTTTGTTTTCGGCGAATAAAGTATATGGGCCTAAATAACATAATGTATCACCTAGAGGACAACCTGATCGTTCATAATCACAACCATACACCCGCCTACCATAAACAGGAGCGCGGCAATTGACCAAAAACATTTCAATTTTACATTTTACACTTTAGCGCCTAACCAGGGTGAATTAAAAGGATTAAGCTGTTTGTTTGTGGTAGATGCACTTGTGCACTTTACGTAGAAATGTCAATGGCTTATATATGTTGCACAGAGGAGCGGCAATCGAAAACCCAAAAAATTCAAAATTCCTAGCAACTTCCGGTTTTTTGTTTTCGGCGAATAAAGTATATGGGCCTAAATAACATAATGTATCACCTAGACGACAACCTGATCGTTCATAATCACAACCATGCACCCGCCTACCATAAATAGGAGCGCGGCAATTGACCAAAAACATTTCAATTTTACATTTTACACTTTAGCGCCTAACCAGGGTGAATTATAAGGATTAAGCTGTTTGTTTGTGGTAGATGCACTTGTGCACTTTACGTAGAAATGTCAATGGCTTATATGTGTTGAACAGAGGAGCGGCAATCGAAAACCCAAAAAATTCAAAATTCCTAGCAACTTCCGGTTTTATGTTTTCGGCGAATAAACTATATGGGCCAATAAAACATAATGTATCACCTAGAGGACAACCCGATCGTTCATAATCACAATCATACAAACGCCTATCATAAACAGGAGCGCGGCAATTGACCAAAAACATTTCAATTTTACATTTTACACTTTAGCGCCTAACCATGGTGAATTAGAAGGATTAAGCGTTTGATTGTGGTAGATGCACTTGTGCACTTTACGTAGAAATGTCAATGGCTTATATATGTTGAACAGAGGAGCGGCAATCGAAAACCCAAAAAATTCAAAATTCCTACCATGTTCCGGTTTTTTGTTTTCGGCGAATAAACTATATGGGCCAATAAAACATAATGTATCACCTAGAGGACAACCCGTTCATAATCACAATCATACAAACGCCTATCATAAACAGGAGCGCGGCAATTGACCAAAAACATTTCAATTTTACATTTTACACTTTAGCGCCCAACCAGGGTAAATTAGAAGGATTAAGCGTTTGATTGTGGTAGATGCACTTGTGCACTTTACGTAGAGATGTCAATGGCTTATATGTGTTGAACAGAGGAGCGGCAATCGAAAACCCAAAAAATTCAAAATTCCTAGCAACTTCCGGTTTTATGTTTTCGGCGAATAAACTATATGGGCCAATAAAACATAATGTATCACCTAGAGGACAACCCGTTCATAATCACAATCATACAAACGCCTATCATAAACAGGAGCGCGGCAATTGACCAAAAACATTTCAATTTTACATTTTACACTTTAGCGCCCAACCAGGGTAAATTAGAAGGATTAAGCGTTTGATTGTGGTAGATGCACTTGTGCACTTTACGTAGAGATGTCAATGGCTTATATGTGTTGAACAGAGGAGCGGCAATCGAAAACCCAAAAAATTCAAAATTCCTAGCAACTTCCGGTTTTATGTTTTCGGCGAATAAACTATATGGGCCAATAAAACATAATGTATCACCTAGAGGACAACCCGATCGTTCATAATCACAATCATACAAACGCCTATCATAAACAGGAGCGCGGCAATTGACCAAAAACATTTCAATTTTACATTTTACACTTTAGCGCCTAACCATGGTGAATTAGAAGGATTAAGCGTTTGATTGTGGTAGATGCACTTGTGCACTTTACGTAGAAATGTCAATGGCTTATATATGTTGAACAGAGGAGCGGCAATCGAAAACCCAAAAAATTCAAAATTCCTACCATGTTCCGGTTTTTTGTTTTCGGCGAATAAACTATATGGGCCAATAAAACATAATGTATCACCTAGAGGACAACCCGTTCATAATCACAATCATACAAACGCCTATCATAAACAGGAGCGCGGCAATTGACCAAAAACATTTCAATTTTACATTTTACACTTTAGCGCCCAACCAGGGTAAATTAGAAGGATTAAGCGTTTGATTGTGGTAGATGCACTTGTGCACTTTACGTAGAGATGTCAATGGCTTATATGTGTTGAACAGAGGAGCGGCAATCGAAAACCCAAAAAATTCAAAATTCCTAGCAACTTCCGGTTTTTTGTTTTCGGCGAATAAAGTATATGGGCCTAAATAACATAATGTATCACCTAGAGGACAACCTGATCGTTCATAATCACAACCATACACCCGCCTACCATAAACAGGAGCGCGGCAATTGACCAAAAACATTTCAATTTTACATTTTACACTTAGCGCCTAACCAGGGTGAATTAAAAGGATTAAGCTGTTTGATTGTGGTAGATGCACTTGTGCACTTTACGTAGAGATGTCAATGGCGTATATATGTTGAACAGAGGAGCGGCAATCGAAAACCCAAAAAATTCAAAATTCCTAGCAACTTCCGGTTTTATGTTTTCGGCGAATAAACTATATGGGCCAATAAAACATAATGTATCACCTAGAGGACAACCTGATCGTTCATAATCACAACCATGCACCCGCCTACCATAAATAGGAGCGCGGCAATTGACCAAAAACATTTCAATTTTACATTTTACACTTTAGCGCCTAACCAGGGTGAATTAAAAGGATTAAGCTGTTTGTTTGTGGTAGATGCACTTGTGCACTTTACGTAGAAATGTCAATGGCTTATATATGTTGAACAGAGGAGCGGCAATCGAAAACCCAAAAAATTCCAAATTCCTACCATGTTCCGGTTTTTTGTTTTCGGCCAATAAACTATATGGGCCAATTAAACATAATGTATCACCTAGAGGACAACCTGACCGTTCATAATCACAATCATACAAACGCCTATCATAAACAGGAGCGCGGCAATTGACCAAAAACATTTCAATTTTACATTTTACACTTTAGCGCCTAACCAGGGTGAATTAGAAGGATTAAGCGTTTGATTGTGGTAGATGCACTAGTGCACTTTACGTAGAAATGTCAATGGCTTATATATGTTGAACAGAGGAGCGACAATCGAAAACCCAAAAAATTCAAAATTCCTACCATGTTCCGATTTTTTGTTTTCTGCGAATAAAGTATATGGGCCTAAATAACATAATGTATCACCTAGAGGACAACCTGATCGTTCATAATCACAAACATACACCCGCCTACCATAAACAGGAGCGCGGCAATTGACCAAAAACATTTCAATTTTACATTTTACACTTTAGCGCCTAACCAGGGTTAATTAAAAGGATTAAGCTGTTTGATTGTGGTAGATGCACTTGTGCACTTTACGTAGAGATGTCAATGGCTTATATGTGTTGAACAGAGAAGCGGCAATCGTAAACCCAAAAAATTCAAAATTCCTAGCAACTTCCGGTTTTTTGTTTTCGGCGAATAAAGTATATGGGCCTAAATAACATAATGTATCACCTAGAGGACAACCTGATCGTTCATAATCACAACCATGCACCCGCCTACCATAAACAGGAGCGCGGCAATTGACCAAAAACATTTCAATTTTACATTTTACACTTTAGCGCCTAACCAGGGTGAATTAAAAGGATTAAGCTGTTTGTTTGTGGTAGATGCACTTGTGCACTTTACGTAGAAATGTCAATGGCTTATATATGTTGCACAGAGGAGCGGCAATCGAAAACCCAAAAAATTCAAAATTCCTAGCAACTTCCGGTTTTTTGTTTTCGGCGAATAAAGTATATGGGCCTATAAAACATAATGTATCACCTAGAGGACAACCTGATCGTTCATAATCACAATCATACAAACGCCTATCATAAACAGGAGCGCGGCAATTGACCAAAAACATTTCAATTTTACATTTTACACTTTAGCGCCTAACCAGGGTGAATTAAAAGGATTAAGCTGTTTGTTTGTGGTAGATGCACTTGTGCACTTTACGTAGAAATGTCAATGGCTTATATATGTTGCACAGAGGAGCGGCAATCGAAAACCCAAAAAATTCAAAATTCCTAGCAAATTCCGGTTTTTTGTTTTCGGCGAATAAAGTATATGGGCCTATAAAACATAATGTATCACCTAGAGGACAACCTGATCGTTCATAATCACAATCATACAAACGCCTACCATAATCAGGAGCGCGGAAATTGACCAAAAACATTTCAATTTTACATTTTACACTTTAGCGCCTAACCAGGGTGAATTAAAAGGATTAAGCTGTTTGTTTGTGGTAGATGCACTTGTGCACTTTACGTAGAGATGTCAATGGCTTATATGTGTTGAACAGAGGAGCGGCAATCGAAAACCCAAAAAATTAAAAATTCCTAGCAACTTCCGGTTTTATGTTTTCGGCGAATAAAGTATATGGGCCTAAATAACATAATGTATCACCTAGAGGACAACCTGATCGTTCATAATCACAATCATACACCCGCTTACCATAAACGGGAGCGCGACAATTGACCAAAAACATTTCAATTTTACATTTTACACTTTAGCGCCTAACCAGGGTGAATTAAAAGGATTAAGCTGTTTGTTTGTGGTAGATGCACTTGTGCACTTTACGTAGAAATGTCAATGGCTTATATATGTTGCACAGAGGAGCGGCAATCGAAAACCCAAAAAATTCAAAATTCCTAGCAAATTCCGGTTTTTTGTTTTCGGCGACTAAAGTATATGGGCCTATAAAACATAATGTATCACCTAGAGGACAACCTGATCGTTCATAATCACAATCATACAAACGCCTATCATAAACAGGAGCGCGGCAATTGACCAAAAACATTTCAATTTTACATTTTACACTTTAGCGCCTAACCAGGGTGAATTAAAAGGATTAAGCTGTTTGTTTGTGGTAGATGCACTTGTGCACTTTACGTAGATATGTCAATGGCTTATATGTGTTGAACAGAGGAGCGGCAATCGAAAACCCAAAAAATTCAAAATTCCTAGCAACTTCCGGTTTTATGTTTTCGGCGAATAAAGTATATGGGCCTATAAAACATAATGTATCACCTAGAGGACAACCTGATCGTTCATAATCACAATCATACAAACGCCTACCATAATCAGGAGCGCAGCAATTGACCAAAAACATTTCAATTTTACATTTTACACTTTAGCGCCTAACCAGGGTGAATTAGAAGGATTAAGCGTTTGATTGTGGTAGATGCACTTGTGCACTTTACGTAGAAATGTCAATGGCTTATATATGTTGAACAGAGGAGCGGCAATCGAAAACCCAAAAAATTCAAAATTCCTACCATGTTCCGGTTTTTTGTTTTCGGCGAATAAACTATATGGGCCAATAAAACATAATGTATCACCTAGAGGACAACCTGATCGTTCATAATCACAATCATACAAACGCCTATCATACACAGAAGCGCGGCAATTGACCAAAAACATTTCAATTTTATATTTTACACTTTGGCGCCTAACCAGGGTGAATTAGAAGGATTAAGCGTTTGATTGTGGTAGATGCACTTGTGCACTTTACGTAGAGATGTCAATGGCTTATATATGTTGAACAGAGGAGCGGCAATCGAAAACCCAAAAAATTCAAAATTCCTACCATGTTCCGATTTTTTGTTTTCTGCGAATAAAGTATATGGGCCTAAATAACATAATGTATCACCTAGAGGACAACCTGATCGTTCATAATCACAAACATACACCCGCCTACCATAAACAGGAGCGCGGCAATTGACCAAAAACATTTCAATTTTACATTTTACACTTTAGCGCCTAACCAGGGTTAATTAAAAGGATTAAGCTGTTTGATTGTGGTAGATGCACTTGTGCACTTTACGTAGAGATGTCAATGGCTTATATGTGTTGAACAGAGAAGCGGCAATCGTAAACCCAAAAAATTCAAAATTCCTAGCAACTTCCGGTTTTTTGTTTTCGGCGAATAAAGTATATGGGCCTAAATAACATAATGTATCACCTAGAGGACAACCTGATCGTTCATAATCACAACCATGCACCCGCCTACCATAAACAGGAGCGCGGCAATTGACCAAAAACATTTCAATTTTACATTTTACACTTTAGCGCCTAACCAGGGTGAATTAAAAGGATTAAGCTGTTTGTTTGTGGTAGATGCACTTGTGCACTTTACGTAGAAATGTCAATGGCTTATATATGTTGCACAGAGGAGCGGCAATCGAAAACCCAAAAAATTCAAAATTCCTAGCAACTTCCGGTTTTTTGTTTTCGGCGAATAAAGTATATGGGCCTATAAAACATAATGTATCACCTAGAGGACAACCTGATCGTTCATAATCACAACCATACAAACGCCTATCATAAACAGGAGCGCGGCAATTGACCAAAAACATTTCAATTTTACATTTTACACTTTAGCGCCTAACCAGGGTGAATTAAAAGGATTAAGCTGTTTGTTTGTGGTAGATGCACTTGTGCACTTTACGTAGAGATGTCAATGGCTTATATGTGTTGAACAGAGGAGCGGCAATCGAAAACCCAAAAAATTCAAAATTCCTAGCAACTTCCGGTTTTATGTTTTCGGCGAATAAAGTATATGGGCCTATAAAACATAATGTATCACCTAGAGGACAACCTGATCGTTCATAATCACAATCATACAAACGCCTACCATAATCAGGAGCGCGGCAATTGACCAAAAACATTTCAATTTTACATTTTACACTTTAGCGCCTAACCAGGGTGAATTAGAAGGATTAAGCGTTTGATTGTGGTAGATGCACTTGTGCACTTTACGTAGAGATGTCAATGGCTTATATGTGTTGAACAGAGGAGCGGCAATCGAAAACCCAAAAAATTCAAATTTCCTAGCAACTTCCGGTTTTATGTTTTCGGCGAATAAAGTATATGGGCCTAAATAACATAATGTATCACCTAGAGGACAACCTGATCGTTCATAATCACAACCATACACCCGCTTACCATAAACGGGAGCGCGACAATTGACCAAAAACATTTCAATTTTACATTTTACACTTTAGCGCCTAACCAGGGTGAATTAAAAGGATTAAGCTGTTTGTTTGTGGTAGATGCACTTGTGCACTTTACGTAGAAATGTCAATGGCTTATATATGTTGCACAGAGGAGCGGCAATCGAAAACCCAAAAAATTCAAAATTCCTACCATGTTCCGGGTTTTTGTTTTCGGCGAATAAAGTATATGGGCCTATAAAACATAATGTATCACCTAGAGGACAACCTGATCGTTCATAATCACAATCATACAAACGCCTATCATAAACAGGAGCGCGGCAATTGACCAAAAACATTTCAATTTTACATTTTACACTTTAGCGCCTAACCAGGGTGAATTAAAAGGATTAAGCTGTTTGTTTGTGGTAGATGCACTTGTGCACTTTACGTAGATATGTCAATGGCTTATATGTGTTGAACAGAGGAGCGGCAATCGAAAACCCAAAAAATTCAAAATTCCTAGCAACTTCCGGTTTTATGTTTTCGGCGAATAAAGTATATGGGCCTATAAAACATAATGTATCACCTAGAGGACAACCTGATCGTTCATAATCACAATCATACAAACGCCTACCATAATCAGGAGCGCAGCAATTGACCAAAAACATTTCAATTTTACATTTTACACTTTAACGCCTAACCAGGGTGAATTAGAAGGATTAAGCGTTTGATTGTGGTAGATGCACTTGTGCACTTTACGTAGAAATGTCAATGGCTTATATATGTTGAACAGAGGAGCGGCAATCGAAAACCCAAAAAATTCAAAATTCCTACCATGTTCCGGTTTTTTGTTTTCGGCGAATAAACTATATGGGCCAATAAAACATAATGTATCACCTAGAGGACAACCTGATCGTTCATAATCACAATCATACAAACGCCTATCATAAACAGGAGCGCGGCAATTGACCAAAAACATTTCAATTTTACATTTTACACTTTAGCGCCTAACCAGGGTGAATTAGAAGGATTAAGCGTTTGATTGTGTTAGATGCACTTGTGCACTTTACGTAGAGATGTCAATGGCTTATATGTGTTGAACAGAGGAGCGGCAATCGAAAACCCAAAAACTCAAAATTCCTAGCAACTTCCGGTTTTTTGTTTTCGGCGAATAAAGTATATGGGCCTAAATAACATAATGTATCACCTAGAGGACAACCTGATCGTTCATAATCACAACCATACACCCGCCTACCATAAACAGGAGCGCGGCAATTGACCAAAAACATTTCAATTTTACATTTTACACTTTAGCGCCTAACCAGGGTGAATTAAAAGGATTAAGCTGTTTGATTGTGGTAGATGCACTTGTGCACTTTACGTAGAGATGTCAATGGCGTATATATGTTGAACAGAGGAGCGGCAATCGAAAACCCAAAAAATTCAAAATTCCTAGCAACTTCCGGTTTTTTGTTTTCGGCGAATAAAGTATATGGGCCTAAATAACATAATGTATCACCTAGAGGACAACCTGATCGTTCATAATCACAACCATGCACCCGCCTACCATAAATAGGAGCGCGGCAATTGACCAAAAACATTGCAATTTTACATTTTACACTTTAGCGCCTAACCAGGGTGAATTAGAAGGATTAAGCGTTTGATTGTGGTAGATGCACTTGTGCACTTTACGTAGAAATGTCAATGGCTTATATATGTTGAACAGAGGAGCGGCAATCGAAAACCCAAAAAATTCAAAATTCCTACCATGTTCCGGTTTTTTGTTTTCGGCGAATAAACTATATGGGCCAATAAAACATAATGTATCACCTAGAGGACAACCCGATCGTTCATAATCACAATCATACAAACGCCTATCATAAACAGGAGCGCGGCAATTGACCAAAAACATTTCAATTTTACATTTTACACTTTAGCGCCTAACCAGGGTGAATTAGAAGGATTAAGCGTTTGATTGTGGTAGATGCACTTGTGCACTTTACGTAGAGATGTCAATGGCTTATATGTGTTGAACAGAGGAGCGGCAATCGAAAACCCAAAAAACTCAAAATTCCTAGCAACTTCCGGTTTTTTGTTTTCGGCGAATAAAGTATATGGGCCTAAATAACATAATGTATCACCTAGAGGACAACCTGATCGTTCATAATCACAACCATGCACCCGCCTACCATAAATAGGAGCGCGGCAATTGACCAAAAACATTTCAATTTTACATTTTACACTTTAGCGCCTAACCAGGGTGAATTAAAAGGATTAAGCTGTTTGTTTGTGGTAGATGCACTTGTGCACTTTACGTAGAGATGTCAATGGCTTATATATGTTGAACAGAGGAGCGGCAATCGAAAACCCAAAAAATTCAAAATTCCTAGCAACTTCCGGTTTTTTGTTTTCGGCGAATAAAGTATATGGGCCTATAAAACATAATGTATCACCTAGAGGACAACCCGATCGTTCATAATCACAATCATACAAACGCCTATCATAAACAGGAGCGCGGCAATTGACCAAAAACATTTCAATTTTACATTTTACACTTTAGCGCCTAACCAGGGTGAATTAGAAGGATTAAGCGTTTGATTGTGGTAGATGCACTTGTGCACTTTACGTAGAGATGTCAATGGCTTATATGTGTTGAAGAGAGGAGCGGCAATCGAAAACCCAAAAAATTCAAAATTCCTACCATGTTCCGGTTTTTTGTTTTCGGCGAATAAACTATATGGGCCAATAAAACATAATGTATCACCTAGAGGACAACCTGATCGTTCATAATCACAATCATACAAACGCCTACCATAATCAGGAGCGCGGCAATTGACCAAAAACATTTCAATTTTACATTTTACACTTTAGCGCCTAACCAGGGTGAATTAGAAGGATTAAGCGTTTGATTGTGGTAGATGCACTTGTGCAATTTACGTAGAGATGTCAATGGCTTATATGTGTTGAACAGAGGAGCGGCAATCGAAAACTCAAAAAACTCAAAATTCCTAGCAACTTCCGGTTTTTTGTTTTCGGCGAATAAAGTATATGGGCCTAAATAACATAATGTATCACCTAGAGGACAACCTGATCGTTCATAATCACAACCATACACCCGCCTACCATAAACAGGAGCGCGGCAATTGACCAAAAACATTTCAATTTTACATTTTACACTTTAGCGCCTAACCAGGGTGAATTAAAAGGATAAAGCTGTTTGATTGTGGTAGATGCACTTGTGCACTTAACGTAGAGATGTCAATGGCTTATATGTGTTGAACAGAGGAGCGGCAATCGAAAACCAAAAAAATTCAAAATTCCTAGCAACTTCCGGTTTTTTTTTTTCGGCGAATAAAGTATATGGGCCTATAAAACATAAAGTATCACCTAGAGGACAACCCGATCGTTCATAATCACAATCATACAAACGCCTATCATAAACAGGAGCGCGGCAATTGACCAAAAACATTTCAATTTTACATTTTACACTTTAGCGCCTAACCAGGGTGAATTAGAAGGATTAAGCTGTTTGTTTGCGGTAGATGCACTTGTGCACTTTACGTAGAGATGTCAATGGCTTATATATGTTGAACAGAGGAGCGGCAAACGAAAACCCAAAAATTCAAAATTCCTAGCAACTTCCGGTTTTTTGTTTTCGGCGAATAAAGTATATGGGCCTATAAAACATAAAGTATCACCTAGAGGACAACCCGATCGTTCATAATCACAATCATACAAACGCCTATCATAAACAGGAGCGCGGCAATTGACCAAAAACATTTCAATTTTACATTTTACACTTTAGCGCCTAACCAGGGTGAATTAGAAGGATTAAGCGTTTGATTGTGGTAGATGCACTTGTGCACTTTACGTAGAGATGTCAATGGCTTATATGTGTTGAACAGAGGAGCGGCAATCGAAAACCAAAAAAATTCAAAATTCCTAGCAACTTCCGGTTTTTTGTTTTCGGCGAATAAAGTATATGGGCCTAAATAACATAATGTATCACCTAGAGGACAACCTGATCGTTCATAATCACAACCATACACCCGCCTACCATAAACAGGAGCGCGGCAATTGACCAAAAACATTTCAATTTTACATTTTACACTTTAGCGCCTAACCAGGGTGAATTAAAAGGATAAAGCTGTTTGATTGTGGTAGATGCACTTGTGCACTTTACGTAGAGATGTCAATGGCTTATATGTGTTGAACAGAGGAGCGGCAATCGAAAACCAAAAAAATTCAAAATTCCTAGCAACTTCCGGTTTTTTGTTTTCGGCGAATAAAGTATATGGGCCTAAATAACATAATGTATCACCTAGAGGACAACCTGATCGTTCATAATCACAACCATACACCCGCCTACCATAAACAGGAGCGCGGCAATTGACCAAAAACATTTCAATTTTACATTTTACACTTTAGCGCCTAACCAGGGTGAATTAGAAGGATTAAGCGTTTGATTGTGGTAGATGCACTTGTGCAATTTACGTAGAGATGTCAATGGCTTATATGTGTTGAACAGAGGAGCGGCAATCGAAAACTCAAAAAACTCAAAATTCCTAGCAACTTCCGGTTTTTTGTTTTCGGCGAATAAAGTATATGGGCCTAAATAACATAATGTATCACCTAGAGGACAACCTGATCGTTCATAATCACAACCATACACCCGCCTACCATAAACAGGAGCGCGGCAATTGACCAAAAACATTTCAATTTTACATTTTACACTTTAGCGCCTAACCAGGGTGAATTAAAAGGATAAAGCTGTTTGATTGTGGTAGATGCACTTGTGCACTTAACGTAGAGATGTCAATGGCTTATATGTGTTGAACAGAGGAGCGGCAATCGAAAACCAAAAAAATTCAAAATTCCTAGCAACTTCCGGTTTTTTGTTTTCGGCGAATAAAGTATATGGGCCTATAAAACATAAAGTATCACCTAGAGGACAACCCGATCGTTCATAATCACAATCATACAAACGCCTATCATAAACAGGAGCGCGGCAATTGACCAAAAACATTTCAATTTTACATTTTACACTTTAGCGCCTAACCAGGGTGAATTAGAAGGATTAAGCTGTTTGTTTGCGGTAGATGCACTTGTGCACTTTACGTAGAGATGTCAATGGCTTATATATGTTGAACAGAGGAGCGGCAATCGAAAACTCAAAAAACTCAAAATTCCTAGCAACTTCCGGTTTTTTGTTTTCGGCGAATAAAGTATATGGGCCTAAATAACATAATGTATCACCTAGAGGACAACCTGATCGTTCATAATCACAACCATACACCCGCCTACCATAAACAGGAGCGCGGCAATTGACCAAAAACATTTCAATTTTACATTTTACACTTTAGCGCCTAACCAGGGTGAATTAAAAGGATAAAGCTGTTTGATTGTGGTAGATGCACTTGTGCACTTAACGTAGAGATGTCAATGGCTTATATGTGTTGAACAGAGGAGCGGCAATCGAAAACCAAAAAAATTCAAAATTCCTAGCAACTTCCGGTTTTTTGTTTTCGGCGAATAAAGTATATGGGCCTATAAAACATAAAGTATCACCTAGAGGACAACCCGATCGTTCATAATCACAATCATACAAACGCCTATCATAAACAGGAGCGCGGCAATTGACCAAAAACATTTCAATTTTACATTTTACACTTTAGCGCCTAACCAGGGTGAATTAGAAGGATTAAGCTGTTTGTTTGCGGTAGATGCACTTGTGCACTTTACGTAGAGATGTCAATGGCTTATATATGTTGAACAGAGGAGCGGCAAACGAAAACCCAAAAAATTCAAAATTCCTAGCAACTTCCGGTTTTTTGTTTTCGGCGAATAAAGTATATGGGCCTATAAAACATAAAGTATCACCTAGAGGACAACCCGATCGTTCATAATCACAATCATACAAACGCCTATCATAAACAGGAGCGCGGCAATTGACCAAAAACATTTCAATTTTACATTTTACACTTTAGCGCCTAACCAGGGTGAATTAGAAGGATTAAGCGTTTGATTGTGGTAGATGCACTTGTGCACTTTACGTAGAGATGTCAATGGCTTATATGTGTTGAACAGAGGAGCGGCAATCGAAAACCAAAAAAATTCAAAATTCCTAGCAACTTCCGGTTTTTTGTTTTCGGCGAATAAAGTATATGGGCCTAAATAACATAATGTATCACCTAGAGGACAACCTGATCGTTCATAATCACAACCATACACCCGCCTACCATAAACAGGAGCGCGGCAATTGACCAAAAACATTTCAATTTTACATTTTACACTTTAGCGCCTAACCAGGGTGAATTAAAAGGATAAAGCTGTTTGATTGTGGTAGATGCACTTGTGCACTTAACGTAGAGATGTCAATGGCTTATATGTGTTGAACAGAGGAGCGGCAATCGAAAACCAAAAAAATTCAAAATTCCTAGCAACTTCCGGTTTTTTTTTTTCGGCGAATAAAGTATATGGGCCTATAAAACATAAAGTATCACCTAGAGGACAACCCGATCGTTCATAATCACAATCATACAAACGCCTATCATAAACAGGAGCGCGGCAATTGACCAAAAACATTTCAATTTTACATTTTACACTTTAGCGCCTAACCAGGGTGAATTAGAAGGATTAAGCTGTTTGTTTGCGGTAGATGCACTTGTGCACTTTACGTAGAGATGTCAATGGCTTATATATGTTGAACAGAGGAGCGGCAAACGAAAACCCAAAAATTCAAAATTCCTAGCAACTTCCGGTTTTTTGTTTTCGGCGAATAAAGTATATGGGCCTATAAAACATAAAGTATCACCTAGAGGACAACCCGATCGTTCATAATCACAATCATACAAACGCCTATCATAAACAGGAGCGCGGCAATTGACCAAAAACATTTCAATTTTACATTTTACACTTTAGCGCCTAACCAGGGTGAATTAGAAGGATTAAGCGTTTGATTGTGGTAGATGCACTTGTGCACTTTACGTAGAGATGTCAATGGCTTATATGTGTTGAACAGAGGAGCGGCAATCGAAAACCAAAAAAATTCAAAATTCCTAGCAACTTCCGGTTTTTTGTTTTCGGCGAATAAAGTATATGGGCCTAAATAACATAATGTATCACCTAGAGGACAACCTGATCGTTCATAATCACAACCATACACCCGCCTACCATAAACAGGAGCGCGGCAATTGACCAAAAACATTTCAATTTTACATTTTACACTTTAGCGCCTAACCAGGGTGAATTAAAAGGATAAAGCTGTTTGATTGTGGTAGATGCACTTGTGCACTTTACGTAGAGATGTCAATGGCTTATATATGTTGAACAGAGGAGCGGCAATCGAAAACCCAAAAAATTCAAAATTCCTACCATGTTCCGGTTTTTTGTTTTCGGCGAATAAACTATATGGGCCAATAAAACATAATGTATCACCTAGAGGACAACCCGATCGTTCATAATCACAATCATACAAACGCCTATCATAAACAGGAGCGCGGCAATTGACCAAAAACATTTCAATTTTACATTTTACACTTTAGCGCCTAACCAGGGTGAATTAGAAGGATTAAGCGTTTGATTGTGGTAGATGCACTTGTGCACTTTACGTAGAGATGTCAATGGCTTATATGTGTTGAACAGAGGAGCGGCAATCGAAAACCCAAAAAACTCAAAATTCCTAGCAACTTCCGGTTTTTTGTTTTCGGCGAATAAAGTATATGGGCCTAAATAACATAATGTATCACCTAGAGGACAACCTGATCGTTCATAATCACAACCATGCACCCGCCTACCATAAATAGGAGCGCGGCAATTGACCAAAAACATTTCAATTTTACATTTTACACTTTAGCGCCTAACCAGGGTGAATTAAAAGGATTAAGCTGTTTGTTTGTGGTAGATGCACTTGTGCACTTTACGTAGAGATGTCAATGGCTTATATATGTTGAACAGAGGAGCGGCAATCGAAAACCCAAAAAATTCAAAATTCCTAGCAACTTCCGGTTTTTTGTTTTCGGCGAATAAAGTATATGGGCCTAAATAACATAATGTATCACCTAGAGGACAACCTGATCGTTCATAATCACAACCATACACCCGCCTACCATAAACAGGAGCGCGGCAATTGACCAAAAACATTTCAATTTTACATTTTACACTTTAGCGCCTAACCAGGGTGAATTAAAAGGATAAAGCTGTTTGATTGTGGTAGATGCACTTGTGCACTTTACGTAGAGATGTCAATGGCTTATATGTGTTGAACAGAGGAGCGGCAATCGAAAACCAAAAAAATTCAAAATTCCTAGCAACTTCCGGTTTTTTGTTTTCGGCGAATAAAGTATATGGGCCTAAATAACATAATGTATCACCTAGAGGACAACCTGATCGTTCATAATCACAACCATACACCCGCCTACCATAAACAGGAGCGCGGCAATTGACCAAAAACATTTCAATTTTACATTTTACACTTTAGCGCCTAACCAGGGTGAATTAGAAGGATTAAGCGTTTGATTGTGGTAGATGCACTTGTGCAATTTACGTAGAGATGTCAATGGCTTATATGTGTTGAACAGAGGAGCGGCAATCGAAAACTCAAAAAACTCAAAATTCCTAGCAACTTCCGGTTTTTTGTTTTCGGCGAATAAAGTATATGGGCCTAAATAACATAATGTATCACCTAGAGGACAACCTGATCGTTCATAATCACAACCATACACCCGCCTACCATAAACAGGAGCGCGGCAATTGACCAAAAACATTTCAATTTTACATTTTACACTTTAGCGCCTAACCAGGGTGAATTAAAAGGATAAAGCTGTTTGATTGTGGTAGATGCACTTGTGCACTTAACGTAGAGATGTCAATGGCTTATATGTGTTGAACAGAGGAGCGGCAATCGAAAACCAAAAAAATTCAAAATTCCTAGCAACTTCCGGTTTTTTGTTTTCGGCGAATAAAGTATATGGGCCTATAAAACATAAAGTATCACCTAGAGGACAACCCGATCGTTCATAATCACAATCATACAAACGCCTATCATAAACAGGAGCGCGGCAATTGACCAAAAACATTTCAATTTTACATTTTACACTTTAGCGCCTAACCAGGGTGAATTAGAAGGATTAAGCTGTTTGTTTGCGGTAGATGCACTTGTGCACTTTACGTAGAGATGTCAATGGCTTATATATGTTGAACAGAGGAGCGGCAAACGAAAACCCAAAAAATTCAAAATTCCTAGCAACTTCCGGTTTTTTGTTTTCGGCGAATAAAGTATATGGGCCTATAAAACATAAAGTATCACCTAGAGGACAACCCGATCGTTCATAATCACAATCATACAAACGCCTATCATAAACAGGAGCGCGGCAATTGACCAAAAACATTTCAATTTTACATTTTACACTTTAGCGCCTAACCAGGGTGAATTAGAAGGATTAAGCGTTTGATTGTGGTAGATGCACTTGTGCACTTTACGTAGAGATGTCAATGGCTTATATGTGTTGAACAGAGGAGCGGCAATCGAAAACCAAAAAAATTCAAAATTCCTAGCAACTTCCGGTTTTTTGTTTTCGGCGAATAAAGTATATGGGCCTAAATAACATAATGTATCACCTAGAGGACAACCTGATCGTTCATAATCACAACCATACACCCGCCTACCATAAACAGGAGCGCGGCAATTGACCAAAAACATTTCAATTTTACATTTTACACTTTAGCGCCTAACCAGGGTGAATTAAAAGGATAAAGCTGTTTGATTGTGGTAGATGCACTTGTGCACTTTACGTAGAGATGTCAATGGCTTATATGTGTTGAACAGAGGAGCGGCAATCGAAAACCAAAAAAATTCAAAATTCCTAGCAACTTCCGGTTTTTTGTTTTCGGCGAATAAAGTATATGGGCCTAAATAACATAATGTATCACCTAGAGGACAACCTGATCGTTCATAATCACAACCATACACCCGCTTACCATAAACAGGAGCGCGGCAATTGACCAAAAACATTTCAATTTTACATTTTACACTTTAGCGCCTAACCAGGGTGAATTAAAAGGATTAAGCTGTTTGTTTGCGGTAGATGCACTTGTGCACTTTACGTAGAGATGTCAATGGCTTATATATGTTGAACAGAGGAGCGGCAATCGAAAACCCAAAAAATTCAAAATTCCTAGCAACTTCCGGTTTTTTGTTTTCGGCGAATAAAGTATATGGGCCTATAAAACATAAAGTATCACCTAGAGGATAACCCGATCGTTCATAATCACAATCATACAAACGCCTATCATAAACAGGAGCGCGGCAATTGACCAAAAACATTTCAATTTTACATTTTACACTTTAGCGCCTAACCAGGGTGAATTAGAAGGATTAAGCGTTTGATTGTGGTAGATGCACTTGTGCACTTTACGTAGAGATGTCAATGGCTTATATGTGTTGAACAGAGGAGCGGCAATCGAAAACCCAAAAAACTCAAAATTCCTACCATGTTCCGGTTTTTTGTTTTCGGCGAATAAACTATATGGGCCAATAAAACATAATGTATCACCTAGAGGACAACCTGATCGTTCATAATCACAATCATACAAACGCCTACCATAATCAGGAGCGCGGTAATTGACCAAAAACATTTCAATTTTACATTTTACACTTTAGCGCCTAACCAGGGTGAATTAGAAGGATTAAGCGTTTGATTGTGGTAGATGCACTTGTGCACTTTACGTAGAGATGTCGATGGCTTATATGTGTTGAACAGAGGAGCGGCAATCGAAAACCCAAAAAACTCAAAATTCCTAGCAACTTCCGGTTTTTTGTTTTCGGCGAATAAAGTATATGGGCCTAAATAACATAACGTATCACCTAGAAGACAACCTGATCGTTCATAATCACAACCATACACCCGCCTACCATAAACAGGAGCGCGGCAATTGACCAAAAACATTTTAATTTTCCATTTTACACTTTAGCGCCTAACCAGGGTGAATTAAAAGGATAAAGCTGTTTGATTGTGGTAGATGCACTTGTGCACTTTACGTAGAGATGTCAAGGGCGTATATATGTTGAACAGAGGAGCGGCAATCGAAAACCCAAAAAATTCAAAATTCCTAGCAATTTCCGGTTTTTTGTTTTCGGCGAATAAAGTATATGGGCCTAAATAACATAATGTATCACCTAGAGGACAACCTGATCGTTCATAATCACAACCATGCACCCGCCTACCATAAATAGGAGCGCGGTAATTGACCAAAAACATTTCAATTTTACATTTTACACTTTAGCGCCTAACCAGGGTGAATTAAAAGGATTAAGCTGTTTGTTTGTGGTAGATGCAGTTGTGCACTTTACGTAGAGATGTCAATGGCTTATATATGTTGAACAGAGGAGCGGCAATCGAAAACCCAAAAAATTCAAAATTCCTAGCAACTTCCGGTTTTTTGTTTTCGGCGAATAAAGTATATGGGCCTATAAAACATAATGTATCACCTAGAGGACAACCTGATCGTTCATAATCACAACCATACACCCGCTTACCATAAACGGGAGCGCGACAATTGACCAAATACATTTCAATTTTACATTTTACACTTTAGCGCCTAACCAGGGTGAATTAGAAGGATTAAGCTGTTTGTTTGTGGTAGATGCACTTGTGCACTTTACGTAGAAATGTCAATGGCTTATATGTGTTGAACAGAGGAGCGGCAATCGAAAACCCAAAAAATTCAAAATTCCTAGCAACTTCCGGTTTTTTGTTTTCGGCGAATAAAGTATATGGGCCTAAATAACATAATGTATCACCTAGAGGACAACCTGATCGTTCATAATCACAACCATACACCCGCCTACCATAAACAGGAGCGCGGCAATTGACCAAAAACATTTCAATTTTACACTTTAGCGCCTAACCAGGGTGAATTAAAAGGATTAAGCTGTTTGATTGTGGTAGATGCACTTGTGCACTTTACGTAGAGATGTCAATGGCTTATATATGTTGAACAGAGGAGCGGCAATCGAAAACCCAAAAAATTCAAAATTCCTAGCAACTTCCGGTTTTTTGTTTTCGGCGAATAAAGTATATGGGCCTAAATAACATAATGTATCACCTAGAGGACAACCTGATCGTTCAAAATCACAACCATGCACCCGCCTACCATAAATAGGAGCGCGGCAATTGACCAAAAACATTTCAATTTTACATTTTACACTTTAGCGTCTAACCAGGGTGAATTAAAAGGATTAAGCTGTTTGTTAGTGGTAGATGCACTTGTGCACTTTACGTAGAGATGTCAATGGCTTATATATGTTGAACAGAGGAGCGGCAATCGAAAACCCAAAAAATTCAAAATTCCCAGCAACTTCCGGTTTTTTGTTTTCGGCGAATAAAGTATATGGTCCTATATAACATAATGTATCACCTAGAGGACAACCTGATCGTTCATAATCACAATCATACAAACGCCTATCATAAACAGGAGCGCGGCAATTGACCAAAAACATTTCAATTTTACATTTTACACTTTAGCGCCTAACCAGGGTGAATTAAAAGGATTAAGCTGTTTGTTTGTGGTAGATGCACTTGTGCACTTTACGTAGAGATGTCAATGGCTTATATATGTTGAACAGAGGAGCGGCAATCGAAAACCCAAAAAATTCAAAATTCCTAGCAACTTCCGGTTTTATGTTTTCGGCGAATAAAGTATATGGGCCTATAAAACATAATGTATCACCTAGAGGACAACCTGATCGTTCATAATCACAATCATACAAACGCCTACCATAATCAGGAGCGCGGCAATTGACCAAAAACATTTCAATTTTACACTTTAGCGCCTAACCAGGGTGAATTAAAAGGATTAAGCTGTTTGATTGTGGTAGATGCACTTGTGCACTTTACGTAGAGATGTCAATGGCTTATATATGTTGAACAGAGGAGCGGCAATCGAAAACCCAAAAAATTCAAAATTCCTAGCAACTTCCGGTTTTATGTTTTCGGCGAATAAAGTATATGGGCCTATAAAACATAATGTATCACCTAGAGGACAACCTGATCGTTCATAATCACAATCATACAAACGCCTACCATAATCAGGAGCGCGGCAATTGACCAAAAACATTTCAATTTTACATTTTACACTTTAGCGCCTAACCAGGGTGAATTAGAAGGATTAAGCGTTTGATTGTGGTAGATGCACTTGTGCACTTTACGTAGAGATGTCAATGGCTTATATGTGTTGAACAGAGGAGCGGCAATCGAAAACCCAAAAAATTCAAAATTCCTAGCAACTTCCGGTTTTTTGTTTTCGGCGAATAAAGTATATGGGCCAAAATAACATAATGTATCACCTAGAGGACAACCTGATCGTTCATAATCACAACCATACACCCGCCTACCATAAACAGGAGCGCGGCAATTGACCAAAAACATTTCAATTTTACATTTTACACTTTAGCTCCTAACCAGGGTCAATTAAAAGGATTAAGCTGTTTGATTGTGGTAGATGCACTTGTGCACTTTACGTAGAGATGTCAATGGCGTATATATGTTGAACAGAGGAGCGGCAATCGAAAACCCAAAAAATTCAAAATTCCTAGCAACTTCCGGTTTTTTGTTTTCGGCGAATAAAGTATATGGGCCGAAATAACATAATGTATCACCTAGAGGACAACCTGTTCGTTCATAATCACAACCATGCACCCGCCTACCATAAATAGGAGCGCGGCACTTGACCAAAAACATTTCAATTTTATATTTTACACTTTAACGCCTAACCAGGGTGAATTAAAAGGATTAAGCTGTTTGGTTGTGGTAGATGCACGTGTGCACTTTACGTAGAGATGTCAATGGCTTATATATGTTGAACAGAGGAGCGGCAATCGAAAACCCAAAAAATTCAAAATTCCTAGCAACTTCCGGTTTTTTGTTTTCGGCGAATAAAGTATATGGGCCTATAAAACATAATGTATCACCTAGAGGACAACCTGATCGTTCATAATCACAACCATACACCCGCTTACCATAAACGGGAGCGCCACAATTGACCAAAAACATTTCAATTTTACATTTTACACTTTAGCGCCTAACCAGGGTGAATTAGAAGGATTAAGCTGTTTGTTTGTGGTAGATGCACTTGTGCACTTTACGTAGAAATGTCAATGGCTTATATATGTTGAACAGAGGAGCGGCAATCGAAAACCCAAAAAATTTAAAATTCCTAGCAACTTCCGGTTCTTTGTTTTCGGCGAATAAACTATATGGGCCAATAAAACATAATGTATCACCTAGAGGACAACCTGATCGTTCATAATCGCAATCATATAAACGCCTATCATAAACAGGAGCGCGGCAATTGACCAAAAATATTTCAATTTTACATTTTACACTTTAGCGCCTAACCAGGGTGAATTAGAAGGATTAAGCGTTTACTTGTGGTAGATGCACTTGTGCACTTTACGTAGAGATGTCAATGGCTTATATGTGTTGAACAGAGGAGCGGCAATCGAAAACCCAAAAAATTCAAAATTCCTAGCAACTTCCGGTTTTATGTTTTAGGCGAATAAAGTATATGGGCCAATAAAACATAATGTATCACCTAGAGGACAACCTGATCGTTCATAATCACAATCATACAAACGCCTATCATAAACAGGAGCGCGGCAATTGACCAAAAACATTTCAATTTTACATTTTACACTTTAGCGCCTAACCAGGGTGAATTAAAAGGATTAAGCTGTTTGTTTGTGGTAGATGCACTTGTGCACTTTACGTAGAGATGTCAATGGCTTATATGTGTTGAACAGAAGAGCGGCAATCGAAAACCCAAAAAATTCAAAATTCCTAGCAACTTCCGGTTTTTTGTTTTCGGCGAATAAAGTTTATGGGCCTATAAAACATAATGTATCACCTAGAGGACAACCTGATCGTTCAAAATCACAACCATACACACGCCTACCATAAACAGGAGCGCGGCAATTGACCAAAAACATTTCAATTTTACATTTTACACTTTAGCGCCTAACCAGGGTGAATTAAAAGGATTAAGCTGTTTGTTTGTGGTAGATGCACTTGTGCACTTTACGTAGAAATGTTAATGGCTTATATGTGTTGAACAGAGGAGCGGCAATCGAAAACCCAAAAAATTCAAAATTCCTATCAACTTCCGGTTTTTTGTTTTCGGCGAATAAAGTATATGGGCCTAAAAAAAATAATGTATCACCTAGAGGACAACCTGATCGTTCATAATCACAACCATACACCCGCCTACCATAAACAGGAGCGCGGCAATTGACCAAAAACATTTCAATTTTACATTTTACACTTTAGCGCCTAACCAGGGTGAATTAAAAGGATTAAGCTGTTTGTTTGTGGTAGATGCACTTGTGCACTTTACGTAGAAATGTTAATGGCTTATATGTGTTGAACAGAGGAGCGGCAATCGAAAACCCAAAAAATTCCAAATTCCTATCAACTTCCGGTTTTTTGTTTTCGGCGAATAAAGTATATGGGCCTAAAAAAAATAATGTATCACCTAGAGGACAACCTGATCGTTCATAATCACAACCATACACCCGCCTACCATAAACAGGAGCGCGGCAATTGACCAAAAACATTTCAATTTTACATTTTACACTTTAGCGCCTAACCAGGGTGAATTAAAAGGATTAAGCTGTTTGTTTGTGGTAGATGCACTTGTGCACTTTACGTAGAAATGTTAATGGCTTATATATGTTGAACAGAGGAGCGGCAATCGAAAACCCAAAAAATTCAAAATTCCTACCATGTTCCGGTTTTTTGTTTTCGGCGAATAAAGTATATGGGCCAATAAAACATAATGTATCACCTAGAGGACAACCTGATCGTTCATAATCACAATCATACAAACGCCTATCATAAATAGGAGCGCGGCAATTGACCAAAAACATTTCAATTTTATATTTTACACTTTAGCGCCTAACCAGAGTGAATTAGAAGGATTAAGCGTTTGATTGTGGTAGATGCACTTGTGCACTTTACGTAGAGATGTCAATGGCTTATATGTGTTGAACAGAAGAGCGGCAAACGAAAACCAAAAAAATTCAAAATTCCTAGCAACTTCCGGTTTTTTGTTTTCGGCGAATAAATTATATGGGCTTATAAAACATAGTGTATCACCTAGAGGACAACCTGATCGTTCATAATCACAACCATACACCCGCCTACCAAAAACAGGAGCGCGGCAATTGACCAAAAACATTTCAATTTTACATTTTACACCTTAGCGCCTAACCAGGGTGAACTAAAGGGATTAAGCTGTTTGTTTGTGGTAGATGCACTTGTGCACTTTACGTAGAAATGTCAATGGCTTATATGTGTTGAACAGACGAGCGGCAATCGAAAACCCAAAAAATTCAAAATTCCTATCAACTTCCGGTTTTTTGTTTTCGGCGAATAAAGTATATGGGCCTATAAAACATAATGTATCACCTAGAGGACAACCTGATCGTTCATAATCACAACCATACACCCGCCTACCATAAACAGGAGCGCGGCAATTGACCAAAAACATTTCAATTTTACATTTTACACTTTAGCGCCTAACCAGGGTGAATTAAAAGGATTAAGCTGTTTGTTTGTGGTAGATGCACTTGTGCACTTTATGTAAAGATGTCAATGGCTTATATATGTTGAACAGAGGAGCGGCAATCGAAAACCCAAAAAATTCAAAATTCCTACCATGTTCCGGTTTTTTGTTTTCGGCGAATAAACTATATGGGCCAATAAAACATAATGTATCACCTAGAGGACAACCTGATCGTTCATAATCACAATCATACAAACGCCTATCGTAAACAGGAGCGCGGCAATTGACCAAAAACATTTCAATTTTACATTTTACACTTTAGCGCCTAACCAGGGTGAATTAAAAGGATTAAGCTGTTTGTTTGTGGTAGATGCACTTGTGCACTTTATGTAAAGATGTCAATGGCTTATATATGTTGAACAGAGGAGCGGCAATCGAAAACCCAAAAAATTCAAAATTCCTACCATGTTCCGGTTTTTTGTTTTCGGCGAATAAACTATATGGGCCAATAAAACATAATGTATCACCTAGAGGACAACCTGATCGTTCATAATCACAATCATACAAACGCCTATCGTAAACAGGAGCGCGGCAATTGACCAAAAACATTTCAATTTTACATTTTACACTTTAGCGCCTAACCAGGGTGAATTAAAAGGATTAAGCGTTTGATAGTGGTAGATGCACTTGTGCACTTTACGTAGAAATGTCAATGGCTTATATGTGTTGAACAGAGGAGCGGCAATCGAAAACCCAAAAAATTCAAAATTCCTAGCAACTTCCGGTTTTTTGTTTTCGGCGAATAAAGTATATGGGCCTATAAAACATAATGTATCACCTAGAGGACAACCTGATCGTTCAAAATCACAACCATACACACGCCTACCATAAACAGGAGCGCGGCAATTGACCAAAAACATTTCAATTTTACATTTTACACTTTAGCGCCTAACCAGGGTGAATTAAAAGGATTAAGCTGTTTGTTTGTGGTGGATGCACTTGTGCACTTTACGTAGAAATGTCAATGGCTTATATGTGTTGAACAGAGGAGCGGCAATCGAAAACCCAAAAAATTCAAAATTCCTATCAACTTCCGGTTTTTTGTTTTCGGCGAATAAAGTATATGGGCCTATAAAACATAATGTATCACCTAGAGGACAACCTGATCGTTCATAATCACAACCATACACCCGCCTACCATAAACAGGAGCGCGGCAATTGACCAAAAACATTTCAATTTTACATTTTACACTTTAGCGCCTAACCAGGGTGAATTAGAAGGATTAAGCTGTTTGTTTGTGGTAGATGCACTTGTGCACTTTACGTAGAAATGTCAATGGCTTATATGTGTTGAACAGAGGAGCGGCAATCGAAAACCCAAAAAATTCAAAATTCCTATCAACTTCCGGTTTTTTGTTTTCGGCGAATAAAGTATATGGGCCTATAAAACATAATGTATCACCTAGAGGACAACCTGATCGTTCATAATCACAACCATACACCCGCCTACCATAATCAGGAGCGCGGCAATTGACCAAAAACATTTCAATTTTACATTTTACACTTTAGCGCCTAACCAGGGTGAATTAGAAGGATTAAGCGTTTGATTGTGGTAGATGCACTTGTGCACTTTACGTAGAGATGTCAATGGCTTATATATGTTGAACAGAGGAGCGGCAATCGAAAACCCAAAAAATTCAAAATTCCTACCATGTTCCGGTTTTTTGTTTTCGGCGAATAAAGTATATGGGCCAATAAAACATAATGTATCACCTAGAGGACAACCTGATCGTTCATAATCACAATCATACAAACGCCTATCATAAATAGGAGCGCGGCAATTGACCAAAAACGTTTCAATTTTATATTTTACACTTTAGCGCCTAACCAGGGTGAATTAGAAGGATTAAGCGTTTGATTGTGGTAGATGCACTTGTGCACTTTACGTAGAGATGTCAATGGCTTATATGTGTTGAACAGAAGAGCGGCAAACGAAAACCAAAAAAATTCAAAATTCCTAGCAACTTCCGGTTTTTTGTTTTCGGCGAATAAATTATATGGGCTTATAAAACATAGTGTATCACCTAGAGGACAACCTGATCGTTCATAATCACAACCATACACCCGCCTACCATAAACAGGAGCGCGGCAATTGACCAAAAACATTTCAATTTTACATTTTACACTTTAGCGCCTAACCAGGGTGAATTAAAAGGATTAAGCTGTATGTTTGTGGTAGATGCACTTGTGCACTTTATGTAGAAATGTCAATGGCTTATATGTGTTGAACAGAGGAGCGGCAATCGAAAGCCCAAAAAATTCAAAATTCCTATCAACTTCCGGTTTTTTGTTTTCGGCGAATAAAGTATATGGGCCTATAAAACATAATGTATCACCTAGAGGACAACCTGATCGTTCATAATCACAACCATACACCCGCCTACCATAAACAGGAGCGCGGCAATTGACCAAAAACATTTCAATTTTACATTTTACACTTTAGCGCCTAACCAGGGTGAATTAAAAGGATTAAGCTGTATGTTTGTGGTAGATGCACTTGTGCACTTTATGTAAAGATGTCAATGGCTTATATATGTTGAACAGAGGAGCGGCAATCGAAAACCCAAAAAATTCAAAATTCCTACCATGTTCCGGTTTTTTGTTTTCGGCGAATAAACTATATGGGCCAATAAAACATAATGTATCACCTAGAGGACAACCTGATCGTTCATAATCACAATCATACAAACGCCTATCGTAAACAGGAGCGCGGCAATTGACCAAAAACATTTCAATTTTACATTTTACACTTTAGCGCCTAACCAGGGTGAATTAAAAGGATTAAGCGTTTGATTGTGGTAGATGCACTTGTGCACTTTACGTAGAGATGTCAATGGCTTATATATGTTGAACAGAGGAGCGGCAATCGAAAACCAAAAAAATTCAAAATTCCTAGCAACTTCCGGTTTTTTGTTTTCGGCGAATAAACTATATGGGCCAATAAAACACAATGTATCACCTAGAGGACAACCTGATCGTTCATAATCACAATCATACAAACGCCTATCATAAACAGGAGCGCGGCAATTGACCAAAAACATTTCAATTTTACATTTTACACTTTAGCGCCTAACCAGGGTGAATTAAAAGGATTAAGCGTTTGATAGTGGTAGATGCACTTGTGCACTTTACGTAGAAATGTCAATGGCTTATATGTGTTGAACAGAGGAGCGGCAATCGAAAACCCAAAAAATTCAAAATTCCTAGCAACTTCCGGTTTTTTGTTTTCGGCGAATAAAGTATATGGGCCTATAAAACATAATGTATCACCTAGAGGACAACCTGATCGTTCAAAATCACAACCATACACACGCCTACCATAAACAGGAGCGCGGCAATTGACCAAAAACATTTCAATTTTACATTTTACACTTTAGCGCCTAACCAGGGTGAATTAAAAGGATTAAGCTGTTTGTTTGTGGTAGATGCACTTGTGCACTTTACGTAGAAATGTCAATGGCTTATATGTGTTGAACAGAGGAGCGGCAATCGAAAACCCAAAAAATTCAAAATTCCTATCAACTTCCGGTTTTTTGTTTTCGGCGAATAAAGTATATGGGCCTATAAAACATAATGTATCACCTAGAGGACAACCTGATCGTTCATAATCACAACCATACACCCGCCTACCATAAACAGGAGCGCGGCAATTGACCAAAAACATTTCAATTTTACATTTTACACTTTAGCGCCTAACCAGGGTGAATTAGAAGGATTAAGCTGTTTGTTTGTGGTAGATGCACTTGTGCACTTTACGTAGAAATGTCAATGGCTTATATGTGTTGAACAGAGGAGCGGCAATCGAAAACCCAAAAAATTCAAAATTCCTATCAACTTCCGGTTTTTTGTTTTCGGCGAATAAAGTATATGGGCCTATAAAACATAATGTATCACCTAGAGGACAACCTGATCGTTCATAATCACAACCATACACCCGCCTACCATAATCAGGAGCGCGGCAATTGACCAAAAACATTTCAATTTTACATTTTACACTTTAGCGCCTAACCAGGGTGAATTAGAAGGATTAAGCGTTTGATTGTGGTAGATGCACTTGTGCACTTTACGTAGAGATGTCAATGGCTTATATATGTTGAACAGAGGAGCGGCAATCGAAAACCCAAAAAATTCAAAATTCCTACCATGTTCCGGTTTTTTGTTTTCGGCGAATAAAGTATATGGGCCAATAAAACATAATGTATCACCTAGAGGACAACCTGATCGTTCATAATCACAATCATACAAACGCCTATCATAAATAGGAGCGCGGCAATTGACCAAAAACGTTTCAATTTTATATTTTACACTTTAGCGCCTAACCAGGGTGAATTAGAAGGATTAAGCGTTTGATTGTGGTAGATGCACTTGTGCACTTTACGTAGAGATGTCAATGGCTTATATGTGTTGAACAGAAGAGCGGCAAACGAAAACCAAAAAAATTCAAAATTCCTAGCAACTTCCGGTTTTTTGTTTTCGGCGAATAAATTATATGGGCTTATAAAACATAGTGTATCACCTAGAGGACAACCTGATCGTTCATAATCACAACCATACACCCGCCTACCAAAAACAGGAGCGCGGCAATTGACCAAAAGCATTTCAATTTTACATTTTACACCTTAGCGCCTAACCAGGGTGAATTAAAGGGATTAAGCTGTTTGTTTGTGGTAGATGCACTTGTGCACTTTACGTAGAAATGTCAATGGCTTATATGTGTTGAACAGAGGAGCGGCAATCGAAAGCCCAAAAAATTCAAAATTCCTATCAACTTCCGGTTTTTTGTTTTCGGCGAATAAAGTATATGGGCCTATAAAACATAATGTATCACCTAGAGGACAACCTGATCGTTCATAATCACAACCATACACCCGCCTACCATAAACAGGAGCGCGGCAATTGACCAAAAACATTTCAATTTTACATTTTACACTTTAGCGCCTAACCAGGGTGAATTAAAAGGATTAAGCTGTATGTTTGTGGTAGATGCACTTGTGCACTTTATGTAAAGATGTCAATGGCTTATATATGTTGAACAGAGGAGCGGCAATCGAAAACCCAAAAAATTCAAAATTCCTACCATGTTCCGGTTTTTTGTTTTCGGCGAATAAACTATATGGGCCAATAAAACATAATGTATCACCTAGAGGACAACCTGATCGTTCATAATCACAATCATACAAACGCCTATCATAAACAGGAGCGCGGCAATTGACCAAAAACATTTCAATTTTACATTTTACACTTTAGCGCCTAACCAGGGTGAATTAAAAGGATTAAGCGTTTGATTGTGGTAGATGCACTTGTGCACTTTACGTAGAGATGTCAATGGCTTATATATGTTGAACAGAGGAGCGGCAATCGAAAACCCAAAAAATTCAAAATTCCTAGCAACTTCCGGTTTTTTGTTTTCGGCGAACAAAGTATATGGGCCTATAAAACATAATGTATCACCTAGAGGACAACCTGATCGTTCATAATCACAACCCTACACCCGCCTACCATAAACAGGAGCGCGGCAATTGACCAAAAACATTTCAATTTTACATTTTACACTTTAGCGCCTAACCAGGGTGAATTAAAAGGATTAAGCTGTTTGTTTGTGGTAGATGCACTTGTGCACTTTACGTAGAGATGTCAATGGCTTATATGTGTTGAACAGAAGAGCGGCAATCGAAAACCCAAAAAATTCAAAATTCCTAGCAACTTCCGGTTTTTTGTTTTCGGCGAATAAATTATATGGGCTTATAAAACATAGTGTATCACCTAGAGGACAACCTGATCGTTCATAATCACAACCATACACCCGCCTACCAAAAACAGGAGCGCGGCAATTGACCAAAAATATTTCAATTTTACATTTTACACCTTAGCGCCTAACCAGGGTGAATTAAAGGGATTAAGCGTTTGATTGTGGTAGATGCACTTGTGCACTTTACGTAGAGATGTCAATGGCTTATATATGTTGAACAGAGGAGCGGCAATCGAAAACCCAAAAAATTCAAAATTCCTAGCAACTTCCGGTTTTTTGTTTTCGGCGAATAAACTATATGGGCCAATAAAACATAATGTATCACCTAGAGGACAACCTGATCGTTCATAATCACAATCATACAAACGCCTATCATAAACAGGAGCGCGGCAATTGACCAAAAACATTTCAATTTTACATTTTACACTTTAGCGCCTAACCAGGGTGAATTAAAAGGATTAAGCGTTTGATAGTGGTAGATGCACTTGTGCACTTTACGTAGAGATGTCAATGGCTTATATGTGTTGAACAGAGGAGCGGCAATCGAAAACCCAAAAAATTCAAAATTCCTAGCAACTTCCGGTTTTTTGTTTTCGGCGAATAAAGTTTATGGGCCTATAAAACATAATGTATCACCTAGAGGACAACCTGATCGTTCATAATCACAACCATACACCCGCCTACCATAAACAGGAGCGCGGCAATTGACCAAAAACATTTCAATTTTACATTTTACACTTTAGCGCCTAACCAGGGTGAATTAAAAGGATTAAGCTGTTTGTTTGTGGTAGATGCACTTGTGCACTTTACGTAGAAATGTTAATGGCTTATATGTGTTGAACAGAGGAGCGGCAATCGAAAACCCAAAAAATTCAAAATTCCTATCAACTTCCGGTTTTTTGTTTTCGGCGAATAAAGTATATGGGCCTATAAAACATAATGTATCACCTAGAGGACAACCTGATCGTTCATAATCACAACCATACACCCGCCTACCATAAACAGGAGCGCGGCAATTGACCAAAAACATTTCAATTTTCCATTTTGCACTTTAGCGCCTAACCAGGGTGAATTAAAAGGATTAAGCTGTTTGTTTGTGGTAGATGCACTTGTGCACTTAATGTAAAGATGTCAATGGCTTATATATGTTGAACAGAGGAGCGGCAATCGAAAACCCAAAAAATTCAAAATTCCTACCATGTTCCGGTTTTTTGTTTTCGGCGAATAAACTATATGGGCCAATAAAACATAATGTATCACCTAGAGGACAACCTGATCGTTCATAATCACAATCATACAAACGCCTATCATAAACAGGAGCGCGGCAATTGACCAAAAACATTTCAATTTTACATTTTACACTTTAGCGCCTAACCAGGGTGAATTAAAAGGATTAAGCGTTTGATAGTGGTAGATGCACTTGTGCACTTTACGTAGAAATGTCAATGGCTTATATGTGTTGAACAGAGGAGCGGCAATCGAAAACCCAAAAAATTCAAAATTCCTAGCAACTTCCGGTTTTTTGTTTTCGGCGAATAAAGTATACGGGCCTATAAAACATAATGTATCACCTAGAGGACAACCTGATCGTTCAAAATCACAACCATACACACGCCTACCATAAACAGGAGCGCGGCAATTGACCAAAAACATTTCAATTTTACATTTTACACTTTAGCGCCTAACCAGGGTGAATTAAAAGGACTAAGCTGTTTGTTTGTGGTAGATGCACTTGTGCACTTTACGTAGAAATGTCAATGGCTTATATGTGTTGAACAGAGGAGCGGCAATCGAAAACCCAAAAAATTCAAAATTCCTATCAACTTCCGGTTTTTTGTTTTCGGCGAATAAAGTATATGGGCCTATAAAACATAATGTATCACCTAGAGGACAACCTGATCGTTCATAATCACAACCATACACCCGCCTACCATAAACAGGAGCGCGGCAATTGACCAAAAACATTTCAATTTTACATTTTACACTTTAGCGCCTAACCAGGGTGAATTAGAAGGATTAAGCGTTTGATTGTGGTAGATGCACTTGTGCACTTTACGTAGAGATGTCAATGGCTTATATATGTTGAACAGAGAAGCGGCAATCGAAAACCCAAAAAATTCAAAATTCCTACCATGTTCCGGTTTTTTGTTTTCGGCGAATAAAGTATATGGGCCAATAAAACATAATGTATCACCTAGAGGACAACCTGATCGTTCATAATCACAATCATACAAACGCCTATCATAAATAGGAGCGCGGCAATTGACCAAAAACATTTCAATTTTATATTTTACACTTTAGCGCCTAACCAGGGTGAATTAGAAGGATTAAGCGTTTGATTGTGGTAGATGCACTTGTGCACTTTACGTAGAGATGTCAATGGCTTATATGTGTTGAACAGAAGAGCGGCAAACGAAAACCAAAAAAATTCAAAATTCCTAGCAACTTCCGGTTTTTTGTTTTCGGCGAATAAATTATATGGGCTTATAAAACATAGTGTATCACCTAGAGGACAACCTGATCGTTCATAATCACAACCATACACCCGCCTACCATAAACAGGAGCGCGGCAATTGACCAAAAACATTTCAATTTTCCATTTTGCACTTTAGCGCCTAACCAGGGTGAATTAAAAGGATTAAGCTGTTTGTTTGTGGTAGATGCACTTGTGCACTTAATGTAAAGATGTCAATGGCTTATATATGTTGAACAGAGGAGCGGCAATCGAAAACCCAAAAAATTCAAAATTCCTACCATGTTCCGGTTTTTTGTTTTCGGCGAATAAACTATATGGGCCAATAAAACATAATGTATCACCTAGAGGACAACCTGATCGTTCATAATCACAATCATACAAACGCCTATCATAAACAGGAGCGCGGCAATTGACCAAAAACATTTCAATTTTACATTTTACACTTTAGCGCCTAACCAGGGTGAATTAAAAGGATTAAGCGTTTGATAGTGGTAGATGCACTTGTGCACTTTACGTAGAAATGTCAATGGCTTATATGTGTTGAACAGAGGAGCGGCAATCGAAAACCCAAAAAATTCAAAATTCCTAGCAACTTCCGGTTTTTTGTTTTCGGCGAATAAAGTATACGGGCCTATAAAACATAATGTATCACCTAGAGGACAACCTGATCGTTCAAAATCACAACCATACACACGCCTACCATAAACAGGAGCGCGGCAATTGACCAAAAACATTTCAATTTTACATTTTACACTTTAGCGCCTAACCAGGGTGAATTAAAAGGACTAAGCTGTTTGTTTGTGGTAGATGCACTTGTGCACTTTACGTAGAAATGTCAATGGCTTATATGTGTTGAACAGAGGAGCGGCAATCGAAAACCCAAAAAATTCAAAATTCCTATCAACTTCCGGTTTTTTGTTTTCGGCGAATAAAGTATATGGGCCTATAAAACATAATGTATCACCTAGAGGACAACCTGATCGTTCATAATCACAACCATACACCCGCCTACCATAAACAGGAGCGCGGCAATTGACCAAAAACATTTCAATTTTACATTTTACACTTTAGCGCCTAACCAGGGTGAATTAGAAGGATTAAGCGTTTGATTGTGGTAGATGCACTTGTGCACTTTACGTAGAGATGTCAATGGCTTATATATGTTGAACAGAGAAGCGGCAATCGAAAACCCAAAAAATTCAAAATTCCTACCATGTTCCGGTTTTTTGTTTTCGGCGAATAAAGTATATGGGCCAATAAAACATAATGTATCACCTAGAGGACAACCTGATCGTTCATAATCACAACCATACACCCGCCTACCAAAAACAGGAGCGCGGCAATTGACCAAAAACATTTCAATTTTACATTTTACACCTTAGCGCCTAACCAGGGTGAATTAAAGGGATTAAGCTGTTTGTTTGTGGTAGATGCACTTGTGCACGTTACGTAGAAATGTCAATGGCTTATATGTGTTGAACAGAGGAGCGGCAATCGAAAACCCAAAAAATTCAAAATTCCTATCAACTTCCGGTTTTTTGTTTTCGGCGAATAAAGTATATGGGCCTATAAAACATAATGTATCACCTAGAGGACAACCTGATCGTTCATAATCACAACCATACACCCGCCTACCATAAACAGGAGCGCGGCAATTGACCAAAAACATTTCAATTTTACATTTTACACTTTAGCGCCTAACCAGGGTGAATTAAAAGGATTAAGCTGTTTGTTTGTGGTAGATGCACTTGTGCACTTTATGTAAAGATGTCAATGGCTTATATATGTTGAACAGAGGAGCGGCAATCGAAAACCCAAAAAATTCAAAATTCCTACCATGTTCCGGTTTTTTGTTTTCGGCGAATAAACTATATGGGCCAATAAAACATAATGTATCACCTAGAGGACAACCTGATCGTTCATAATCACAATCATACAAACGCCTATCATAAACAGGAGCGCGGCAATTGACCAAAAACATTTCAATTTTACATTTTACACTTTAGCGCCTAACCAGGGTGAATTAAAAGGATTAAGCGTTTGATTGTGGTAGATGCACTTGTGCACTTTACGTAGAGATGTCAATGGCTTATATATGTTGAACAGAGGAGCGGCAATCGAAAACCCAAAAAATTCAAAATTCCTAGCAACTTCCGGTTTTTTGTTTTCGGCGAACAAAGTATATGGGCCTATAAAACATAATGTATCACCTAGAGGACAACCTGATCGTTCATAATCACAACCATACACCCGCCTACCATAAACAGGAGCGCGGCAATTGACCAAAAACATTTCAATTTTACATTTTACACTTTAGCGCCTAACCAGGGTGAATTAAAAGGATTAAGCTGTTTGTTTGTGGTAGATGCACTTGTGCACTTTACGTAGAGATGTCAATGGCTTATATGTGTTGAACAGAAGAGCGGCAATCGAAAACCCAAAAAATTCAAAATTCCTAGCAACTTCCGGTTTTTTGTTTTCGGCGAATAAAATATATGAGCTTATAAAACATAGTGTATCACCTAGAGGACAACCTGATCGTTCATAATCACAACCATACACCCGCCTACCAAAAACAGGAGCGCGGCAATTGACCAAAAATATTTCAATTTTACATTTTACACCTTAGCGCCTAACCAGGGTGAATTAAAGGGATTAAGCTGTTTGTTTGTGGTAGATGCACTTGTGCACTTTACGTAGAAATGTCAATGGCTTATATGTGTTGAACAGAGGAGCGGCAATCGAAAACCCAAAAAATTCAAAATTCCTATCAACTTCCGGTTTTTTGTTTTCGGCGAATAAAGTTTATGGGCCTATAAAACATAATGTATCACCTAGAGGACAACCTGATCGTTCATAATCACAACCATACACCCGCCTACCATAAACAGGAGCGCGGCAATTGACCAAAAACATTTCAATTTTACATTTTACACTTTAGCGCCTAACCAGGGTGAATTAAAAGGATTAAGCTGTTTGTTTGTGGTAGATGCACTTGTGCACTTTATGTAAAGATGTCAATGGCTTATATATGTTGAACAGAGGAGCGGCAATCGAAAACCCAAAAAATTCAAAATTCCTATCAACTTCCGGTTTTTTGTTTTCGGCGAATAAAGTATATGGGCCTATAAAACATAATGTATCACCTAGAGGACAACCTGATCGTTCATAATCACAACCATACAAACGCCTATCATAAACAGGAGCGCGGCAATTGACCAAAAACATTTCAATTTTACATTTTACACTTTAGCGCCTAACCAGGGTGAATTAAAAGGATTAAGCGTTTGATAGTGGTAGATGCACTTGTGCACTTTACGTAGAAATGTCAATGGCTTATATGTGTTGAACAGAGGAGCGGCAATCGAAAACCCAAAAAATTCAAAATTCCTAGCAACTTCCGGTTTTTTGTTTTCGGCGAATAAAGTTTATGGGCCTATAAAACATAATGTATCACCTAGAGGACAACCTGATCGTTCATAATCACAACCATACACCCGCCTACCATAAACAGGAGCGCGGCAATTGACCAAAAACATTTCAATTTTACATTTTACACTTTAGCGCCTAACCAGGGTGAATTAAAAGGATTAAGCTGTTTGTTTGTGGTAGATGCACTTGTGCACTTTACGTAGAAATGTTAATGGCTTATATGTGTTGAACAGAGAAGCGGCAATCGAAAACCCAAAAAATTCAAAATTCCTATCAACTTCCGGTTTTTTGTTTTCGGCGAATAAAGTATATGGGCCTATAAAACATAATGTATCACCTAGAGGACAACCTGATCGTTCATAATCACAACCATACACCCGCCTACCATAAACAGGAGCGCGGCAATTGACCAAAAACATTTCAATTTTACATTTTACACTTTAGCGCCTAACCAGGGTGAATTAGAAGGATTAAGCGTTTGATAGTGGTAGATGCACTTGTGCACTTTACGTAGAAATGTCAATGGCTTATATGTGTTGAACAGAGAAGCGGCAATCGAAAACCCAAAAAATTCAAAATTCCTATCAACTTCCGGTTTTTTGTTTTCGGCGAATAAAGTATATGGGCCTATAAAACATAATGTATCACCTAGAGGACAACCTGATCGTTCATAATCACAACCATACACCCGCCTACCATAAACAGGAGCGCGGCAATTGACCAAAAACATTTCAATTTTACATTTTACACTTTAGCGCCTAACCAGGGTGAATTAAAAGGATTAAGCTGTTTGTTTGTGGTAGATGCACTTGTGCACTTTACGTAGAAATGTTAATGGCTTATATGTGTTGAACAGAGAAGCGGCAATCGAAAACCCAAAAAATTCAAAATTCCTATCAACTTCCGGTTTTTTGTTTTCGGCGAATAAAGTATATGGGCCTATAAAACATAATGTATCACCTAGAGGACAACCTGATCGTTCATAATCACAACCATACACCCGCCTACCATAAACAGGAGCGCGGCAATTGACCAAAAACATTTCAATTTTCCATTTTGCACTTTAGCGCCTAACCAGGGTGAATTAAAAGGATTAAGCTGTTTGTTTGTGGTAGATGCACTTGTGCACTTAATGTAAAGATGTCAATGGCTTATATATGTTGAACAGAGGAGCGGCAATCGAAAACCCAAAAAATTCAAAATTCCTACCATGTTCCGGTTTTTTGTTTTCGGCGAATAAACTATATGGGCCAATAAAACATAATGTATCACCTAGAGGACAACCTGATCGTTCATAATCACAATCATACAAACGCCTATCATAAACAGGAGCGCGGCAATTGACCAAAAACATTTCAATTTTACATTTTACACTTTAGCGCCTAACCAGGGTGAATTAAAAGGATTAAGCGTTTGATAGTGGTAGATGCACTTGTGCACTTTACGTAGAAATGTCAATGGCTTATATGTGTTGAACAGAGGAGCGGCAATCGAAAACCCAAAAAATTCAAAATTCCTAGCAACTTCCGGTTTTTTGTTTTCGGCGAATAAAGTATATGGGCCTATAAAACATAATGTATCACCTAGAGGACAACCTGATCGTTCAAAATCACAACCATACACACGCCTACCATAAACAGGAGCGCGGCAATTGACCAAAATCATTTCAATTTTACATTTTACACTTTAGCGCCTAACCAGGGTGAATTAAAAGGATTAAGCTGTTTGTTTGTGGTAGATGCACTTGTGCACTTTACGTAGAAATGTCAATGGCTTATATGTGTTGAACAGAGGAGCGGCAATCGAAAACCCAAAAAATTCAAAATTCCTATCAACTTCCGGTTTTTTGTTTTCGGCGAATAAAGTATATGGGCCTATAAAACATAATGTATCACCTAGAGGACAACCTGATCGTTCATAATCACAACCATACACCCGCCTACCATAAACAGGAGCGCGGCAATTGACCAAAAACATTTCAATTTTACATTTTACACTTTAGCGCCTAACCAGGGTGAATTAGAAGGATTAAGCGTTTGATTGTGGTAGATGCACTTGTGCACTTTACGTAGAGATGTCAATGGCTTATATATGTTGAACAGAGGAGCGGCAATCGAAAACCCAAAAAATTCAAAATTCCTACCATGTTCCGGTTTTTTGTTTTCGGCGAATAAAGTATATGGGCCAATAAAACATAATGTATCACCTAGAGGACAACCTGATCGTTCATAATCACAATCATACAAACGCCTATCATAAATAGGAGCGCGGCAATTGACCAAAAACATTTCAATTTTATATTTTACACTTTAGCGCCTAACCAGGGTGAATTAGAAGGATTAAGCGTTTGATTGTGGTAGATGCACTTGTGCACTTTACGTAGAGATGTCAATGGCTTATATGTGTTGAACAGAAGAGCGGCAAACGAAAACCAAAAAAATTCAAAATTCCTATCAACTTCCGGTTTTTTGTTTTCGGCGAATAAAGTATATGGGCTTATAAAACATAGTGTATCACCTAGAGGACAACCTGATCGTTCATAATCACAACCATACACCCGCCTACCAAAAACAGGAGCGCGGCAATTGACCAAAAACATTTCAATTTTACATTTTACACCTTAGCGCCTAACCAGGGTGAATTAAAGGGATTAAGCTGTTTGTTTGTGGTAGATGCACTTGTGCACTTTACGTAGAAATGTCAATGGCTTATATGTGTTGAACAGAGGAGCGGCAATCGAAAACCCAAAAAATTCAAAATTCCTATCAACTTCCGGTTTTTTGTTTTCGGCGAATAAAGTATATGGGCCTATAAAACATAATGTATCACCTAGAGGACAACCTGATCGTTCATAATCACAACCATACACCCGCCTACCATAAACAGGAGCGCGGCAATTGACCAAAAACATTTCAATTTTACATTTTACACTTTAGCGCCTAACCAGGGTGAATTAAAAGGATTAAGCTGTTTGTTTGTGGTAGATGCACTTGTGCACTTTATGTAAAGATGTCAATGGCCTATATATGTTGAACAGAGGAGCGGCAATCGAAAACCCAAAAAATTCAAAATTCCTACCATGTTCCGGTTTTTTGTTTTCGGCGAATAAACTATATGGGCCAATAAAACATAATGTATCACCTAGAGGACAACCTGATCGTTCATAATCACAATCATACAAACGCCTATCATAAACAGGAGCGCGGCAATTGACCAAAAACATTTCAATTTTACATTTTACACTTTAGCGCCTAACCAGGGTGAATTAAAAGGATTAAGCGTTTGATTGTGGTGGATGCACTTGTGCACTTTACGTAGAGATGTCAATGGCTTATATATGTTGAACAGAGGAGCGGCAATCGAATACCCAAAAAATTCAAAATTCCTAGCAACTTCCGGTTTTTTGTTTTCGGCGAACAAAGTATATGGGCCTATAAAACATAATGTATCACCTAGAGGACAACCTGATCGTTCATAATCACAACCATACACCCGCCTACCATAAACAGGAGCGCGGCAATTGACCAAAAACATTTCAATTTTACATTTTACACTTTAGCGCCTAACCAGGGTGAATTAAAAGGATTAAGCTGTTTGTTTGTGGTAGATGCACTTGTGCACTTTACGTAGAGATGTCAATGGCTTATATGTGTTGAACAGAAGAGCGGCAATCGAAAACCCAAAAAATTCAAAATTCCTAGCAACTTCCGGTTTTTTGTTTTCGGCGAATAAATTATATGGGCTTATAAAACATAGTGTATCACCTAGAGGACAACCTGATCGCTCATAATCACAACCATACACCCGCCTACCAAAAACAGGAGCGCGGCAATTGACCAAAAATATTTCAATTTTGCATTTTACACCTTAGCGCCTAACCAGGGTGAATTAAAGGGATTAAGCTGTTTGTTTGTGGTAGATGCACTTGTGCACTTTACGTAGAAATGTCAATGGCTTATATGTGTTGAACAGAGGAGCGGCAATCGAAAACCCAAAAAATTCAAAATTCCTATCAACTTCCGGTTTTTTGTTTTCGGCGAATAAAGTATATGGGCCTATAAAACATAATGTATCACCTAGAGGACAACCTGATCGTTCATAATCACAACCATACACCCGCCTACCATAAACAGGAGCGCGGCAATTGACCAAAAACATTTCAATTTTACATTTTACACTTTAGCGCCTAACCAGGGTGAATTAAAAGGATTAAGCTGTTTGTTTGTGGTAGATGCACTTGTGCACTTTATGTAAAGATGTCAATGGCTTATATATGTTGAACAGAGGAGCGGCAATCGAAAACCCAAAAAATTCAAAATTCCTATCAACTTCCGGTTTTTTGTTTTCGGCGAATAAAGTATATGGGCCTATAAAACATAATGTATCACCTAGAGGACAACCTGATCGTTCATAATCACAACCATACACCCGCCTACCATAAACAGGAGCGCGGCAATTGACCAAAAACATTTCAATTTTACATTTTACACTTTAGCGCCTAACCAGGGTGAATTAAAAGGATTAAGCTGTTTGTTTGTGGTAGATGCACTTGTGCACTTTACGTAGAAATGTCAATGGCTTATATGTGTTGAACAGAGGAGCGGCAATCGAAAACCCAAAAAATTCAAAATTCCTATCAACTTCCGGTTTTTTGTTTTCGGCGAATAAAGTATATGAGCCTATAAAACATAATGTATCACCTAGAGGACAACCTGATCGTTCATAATCACAACCATACACCCGCCTACCATAAACAGGAGCGCGGCAATTGACCAAAAACATTTCAATTTTACATTTTACACTTTAGCGCCTAACCAGGGCGAATTAGAAGGATTAAGCGTTTGATTGTGGTAGATGCACTTGTGCACTTTACGTAGAGATGTCAATGGCTTATATATGTTGAACAGAGGAGCGGCAATCGAAAACCCAAAAAATTCAAAATTCCTACCATGTTCCGGTTTTTTGTTTTCGGCGAATAAAGTATATGGGCCAATAAAACATAATGTATCACCTAGAGGACAACCTGATCGTTCATAATCACAATCATACAAACGCCTATCATAAATAGGAGCGCGGCAATTGACCAAAAACATTTCAATTTTACATTTTACACTTTAGCGCCTAACCAGGGTGAATTAGAAGGATTAAGCGTTTGATTGTGGTAGATGCACTTGTGCACTTTACGTAGAGATGTCAATGGCTTATATGTGTTGAACAGAAGAGCGGCAAACGAAAACCAAAAAAATTCAAAATTCCCAGCAACTTCCGGTTTTTTGTTTCCGGCGAATAAATTATATGGGCTTATAAAACATAGTGTATCACCTAGAGGACAACCTGATCGTTCATAATCACAACCATACACCCGCCTACCAAAAACAGGAGCGCGGCAATTGACCAAAAACATTTCAATTTTACATTTTACACCTTAGCGCCTAACCAGGGTGAATTAAAGGGATTAAGCTGTTTGTTTGTGGTAGATGCACTTGTGCACTTTACGTAGAAATGTCAATGGCTTATATGTGTTGAACAGAGGAGCGGCAATCGAAAACCCAAAAAATTCAAAATTCCTATCAACTTCCGGTTTTTTGTTTTCGGCGAATAAAGTATATGGGCCTATAAAACATAATGTATCACCTAGAGGACAACCTGATCGTTCATAATCACAACCATACACCCGCCTACCATAAACAGGAGCGCGGCAATTGACCAAAAACATTTCAATTTTACATTTTACACTTTAGCGCCTAACCAGGGTGAATTAAAAGGATTAAGCTGTTTGTTTGTGGTAGATGCACTTGTGCACTTTATGTAAAGATGTCAATGGCTTATATATGTTGAACAGAGGAGCGGCAATCGAAAACCCAAAAAATTCAAAATTCCTACCATGTTCCGGTTTTTTGTTTTCGGCGAATAAACTATATGGGCCTATAAAACATAATGTATCACCTAGAGGACAACCTGATCGTTCATAATCACAATCATACAAACGCCTATCATAAACAGGAGCGCGGCAATTGACCAAAAACATTTCAATTTTACATTTTACACTTTAGCGCCTAACCAGGGTGAATTAAAAGGATTAAGCGTTTGATTGTGGTAGATGCACTTGTGCACTTTACGTAGAGATGTCAATGGCTTATATATGTTGAACAGAGGAGCGGCAATCGAAAACCCAAAAAATTCAAAATTCCTAGCAACTTCCGGTTTTTTGTTTTCGGCGAACAAAGTATATGGGCCTATAAAACATAATGTATCACCTAGAGGACAACCTGATCGTTCATAATCACAACCATACACCCGCCTACCATAAACAGGAGCGCGGCAATTGACCAAAAACATTTCAATTTTACATTTTACACTTTAGCGCCTAACCAGGGTGAATTAGAAGGATTAAGCGTTTGATTGTGGTAGATGCACTTGTGCACTTTACGTAGAGATGTCAATGGCTTATATGTGTTGAACAGAAGAGCGGCAATCGAAAACCCAAAAAATTCAAAATTCCTATCAACTTCCGGTTTTTTGTTTTCGGCGAATAAAGTATATGGGCCTATAAAACATAATGTATCACCTAGAGGACAACCTGATCGTTCATAATCACAACCATACACCCGCCTACCATAAACAGGAGCGCGGCAATTGACCAAAAACATTTCAATTTTACATTTTACACTTTAGCGCCTAACCAGGGTGAATTAAAAGGATTAAGCTGTTTGTTTGTGGTAGATGCACTTGTGCACTTTATGTAAAGATGTCAATGGCTTATATATGTTGAACAGAGGAGCGGCAATCGAAAACCCAAAAAATTCAAAATTCCTACCATGTTCCGGTTTTTTGTTTTCGGCGAATAAACTATATGGGCCAATAAAACATAATGTATCACCTAGAGGACAACCTGATCGTTCATAATCACAATCATACAAACGCCTATCATAAACAGGAGCGCGGCAATTGACCAAAAACATTTCAATTTTACATTTTACACTTTAGCGCCTAACCAGGGTGAATTAAAAGGATTAAGCGTTTGATTGTGGTAGATGCACTTGTGCACTTTACGTAGAGATGTCAATGGCTTATATATGTTGAACAGAGGAGCGGCAATCGAAAACCCAAAAAATTCAAAATTCCTAGCAACTTCCGGTTTTTTGTTTTCGGCGAACAAAGTATATGGGCCTATAAAACATAATGTATCACCTAGAGGACAACCTGATCGTTCATAATCACAACCATACACCCGCCTACCATAAACAGGAGCGCGGCAATTGACCAAAAACATTTCAATTTTACATTTTACACTTTAGCGCCTAACCAGGGTGAATTAGAAGGATTAAGCGTTTGATTGTGGTAGATGCACTTGTGCACTTTACGTAGAGATGTCAATGGCTTATATGTGTTGAACAGAAGAGCGGCAATCGAAAACCCAAAAAATTCAAAATTCCTATCAACTTCCGGTTTTTTGTTTTCGGCGAATAAAGTATATGGGCCTATAAAACAAAATGTATCACCTAGAGGACAACCTGATCGTTCATAATCACAACCATACACCCGCCTACCATAAACAGGAGCGCGGCAATTGACCAAAAACATTTCAATTTTACATTTTACACTTTAGCGCCTAACCAGGGTGAATTAAAAGGATTAAGCTGTTTGTTTGTGGTAGATGCACTTGTGCACTTTATGTAAAGATGTCAATGGCTTATATATGTTGAACAGAGGAGCGGCAATCGAAAACCCAAAAAATTCAAAATTCCTACCATGTTCCGGTTTTTTGTTTTCGGCGAATAAACTATATGGGCCAATAAAACATAATGTATCACCTAGAGGACAACCTGATCGTTCATAATCACAATCATACACCCGCCTACCATAAACAGGAGCGCGGCAATTGACCAAAAACATTTCAATTTTACACTTTAGCGCCTAACCAGGGTGAATTAAAAGGATTAAGCTGTTTGTTTGTGGTAGATGCACTTGTGCACTTTACGTAGAAATGTCAATGGCTTATATGTGTTGAACAGAGGAGCGGCAATCGAAAACCCAAAAAATTCAAAATTCCTATCAACTTCCGGTTTTTTGTTTTCGGCGAATAAAGTATATGGGCCTATAAAACAAAATGTATCACCTAGAGGACAACCTGATCGTTCATAATCACAACCATAAACCCGCCTACCATAAACAGGAGCGCGGCAATTGACCAAAAACATTTCAATTTTACATTTTACACTTTAGCGCCTAACCAGGGTGAATTAAAAGGATTAAGCTGTTTGTTTGTGGTAGATGCACTTGTGCACTTTACGTAGAGATATCAATGGCTTATATGTGTTGAACAGAAGAGCGGCAATCGAAAACCCAAAAAATTCAAAATTCCTAGCAACTTCCGGTTTTTTGTTTTCGGCGAATAAATTATATGGGCTTATAAAACATAGTGTATCACCTAGAGGACAACCTGATCGTTCATAATCACAACCATACACCCGCCTACCAAAAACAGGAGCGCGGCAATTGACCAAAAATATTTCAATTTTACATTTTACACCTTAGCGCCTAACCAGGGTGAATTAAAGGGATTAAGCTGTTTGTTTGTGGTAGATGCACTTGTGCACTTTACGTAGAAATGTCAATGGCTTATATGTGTTGAACAGAGGAGCAGCAATCGAAAACCCAAAAAATTCAAAATTCCTATCAACTTCCGGTTTTTTGTTTTCGGCGAATAAAGTATATGGGCCTATAAAACAAAATGTATCACCTAGAGGACAACCTGATCGTTCATAATCACAACCATACACCCGCCTACCATAAACAGGAGCGCGGCAATTGACCAAAAACATTTCAATTTTACATTTTACACTTTAGCGCCTAACCAGGGTGAATTAAAAGGATTAAGCTGTTTGTTTGTGGTAGATGCACTTGTGCACTTTACGTAGAAATGTCAATGGCTTATATGTGTTGAACAGAGGAGCGGCAATCGAAAACCCAAAAAATTCAAAATTCCTATCAATTTCCGGTTTTTTGTTTTCGGCGAATAAAGTATATGGGCCTATAAAACATAATGTATCACCTAGAGGACAACCTGATCGTTCATAATCACAACCATACACCCGCCTACCATAAACAGGAGCGCGGCAATTGACCAAAAACATTTCAATTTTACATTTTACACTTTAGCGCCTAACCAGGGTGAATTAAAAGGATTAAGCGTTTGATTGTGGTAGATGCACATTTCAATTTTACCTTTTACACTTTAGCGCCTAACCAGGGTGAATTAAAAGGATTAAGCTGTTTGTTTGTGGTAGATGCACTTGTGAACTTTACGTAGAAATGTCAATGGCTTATATGTGTTGAACAGAGGAGCGGCAATCGAAAACCCAAAAAATTCAAAATTCCTACCATGTTCCGGTTTTTTGTTTTCGGCGAATAAACTATATGGGCCAATAAAACATAATGTATCACCTAGAGGACAACCTGATCGTTCATAATCACAATCATACACCCGCCTACCATAAACAGGAGCGCGGCAATTGACCAAAAACATTTCAATTTTACACTTTAGCGCCTAACCAGGGTGAATTAAAAGGATTAAGCTGTTTGTTTGTGGTAGATGCACTTGTGCACTTTACGTAGAAATGTCAATGGCTTATATGTGTTGAACAGAGGAGCGGCAATCGAAAACCCAAAAAATTCAAAATTCCTATCAACTTCCGGTTTTTTGTTTTCGGCGAATAAAGTATATGGGCCTATAAAACAAAATGTATCACCTAGAGGACAACCTGATCGTTCATAATCACAACCATACACCCGCCTACCATAAACAGGAGCGCGGCAATTGACCAAAAACATTTCAATTTTACATTTTACACTTTAGCGCCTAACCAGGGTGAATTAAAAGGATTAAGCTGTTTGTTTGTGGTAGATGCACTTGTGCACTTTACGTAGAGATATCAATGGCTTATATGTGTTGAACAGAAGAGCGGCAATCGAAAACCCAAAAAATTCAAAATTCCTAGCAACTTCCGGTTTTTTGTTTTCGGCGAATAAATTATATGGGCTTATAAAACATAGTGTATCACCTAGAGGACAACCTGATCGTTCATAATCACAACCATACACCCGCCTACCAAAAACAGGAGCGCGGCAATTGACCAAAAATATTTCAATTTTACATTTTACACCTTAGCGCCTAACCAGGGTGAATTAAAGGGATTAAGCTGTTTGTTTGTGGTAGATGCACTTGTGCACTTTACGTAGAAATGTCAATGGCTTATATGTGTTGAACAGAGGAGCAGCAATCGAAAACCCAAAAAATTCAAAATTCCTATCAACTTCCGGTTTTTTGTTTTCGGCGAATAAAGTATATGGGCCTATTAAACAAAATGTATCACCTAGAGGACAACCTGATCGTTCATAATCACAACCATACACCCGCCTACCATAAACAGGAGCGCGGCAATTGACCAAAAACATTTCAATTTTACATTTTACACTTTAGCGCCTAACCAGGGTGAATTAAAAGGATTAAGCTGTTTGTTTGTGGTAGATGCACTTGTGCACTTTACGTAGAAATGTCAATGGCTTATATGTGTTGAACAGAGGAGCGGCAATCGAAAACCCAAAAAATTCAAAATTCCTATCAATTTCCGGTTTTTTGTCTCGGCGAATAAAGTATATGGGCCTATAAAACATAATGTATCACCTAGAGGACAACCTGATCGTTCATAATCACAACCATACACCCGCCTACCATAAACAGGAGCGCGGCAATTGACCAAAAACATTTCAATTTTACATTTTACACTTTAGCGCCTAACCAGGGTGAATTAAAAGGATTAAGCGTTTGATTGTGGTAGATGCACATTTCAATTTTACCTTTTACACTTTAGCGCCTAACCAGGGTGAATTAAAAGGATTAAGCTGTTTGTTTGTGGTAGATGCACTTGTGAACTTTACGTAGAAATGTCAATGGCTTATATGTGTTGAACAGAGGAGCGGCAATCGAAAACCCAAAAAATTCAAAATTCCTATCAACTTCCGGTTTTTTGTTTTCGGCGAATAAAGTATATGGGCCTATAAAACATAATGTATCACCTAGAGGACAACCTGATCGTTCATAATCACAACCATACACCCGCCTACCATAAACAGGAGCGCGGCAATTGACCAAAAACATTTCAATTTTACATTTTACACTTTAGCGCCTAACCAGGGTGAATTAAAAGGATTAAGCGTTTGATTGTGGTAGATGCACATTTCAATTTTACTTTTTACACTTTAGCGCCTAACCAGGGTGAATTAAAAGGATTAAGCTGTTTGTTTGTGGTAGATGCACTTGTGCACTTTACGTAGAAATGTCAATGGCTCATATGTGTTGAACAGAGGAGCGGCAATCGAAAACCCAAAAAATTCAAAATTCCTAGCAACTTCCGGTTTTTTGTTTTCGGCGAATAAAGTATATGGGCCTATAAAATATAATTTATCACCTAGAGGACAACCTGATCGTTCATAATCACAACCATACACCCGCCTACCATAAACAGGAGCGCGGCAATTGACCAAAAACATTTCAATTCTACATTTTACACTTTAGCGCCTAACCAGGGTGAATTAAAAGGATTAAGCTGTTTGTTTGTGGTAGATGCACTTGTGCACTTTATGTAACGATGTCAATGGCTTATATATGTTGAACAGAGGAGCGGCAATCGAAAACCTAAAAATTCAAAATTCCTACCATGTTCCGGTTTTTTGTTTTCGGCGAATAAACTATATGGGCCAATAAAACATAATGTATCACCTAGAGGACAACCTGATCGTTCATAATCACAATCATACAAACGCCTATCATAAACAGGAGCGCGGCAATTGACCAAAATATTTCAATTTTACATTTTACACTTTAGCGCCTAACCAGGGTGAATTAAAAGGATTAAGCGTTTGATTGTGGTAGATGCACATTTCAATTTTACATTTTACACTTTAGCGCCTAACCAGGGTGAATTAAAAGGATTAAGCTGTTTGTTTGTGGTAGATGCACTTGTGCACTTTACGTAGAAATGTCAATGGCTTATATGTGTTGAACAGAGGAGCGGCAATCGAAAACCCAAAAAATTCAAAATTCCTATCAACTTCCGGTTTTTTGTTTTCGGCGAATAAAGTATATGGGCCTATAAAACATAATGTATCACCTAGAGGACAACCTGATCGTTCATAATCACAACCATACACCCGCCTACCAAAAACAGGAGCGCGGCAATTGACCAAAAACATTTCAATTTTACATTTTACACTTTAGCGCCTAACCAGGGTGAATTAAAAGGATTAAGCTGCTTGTTTGTGGTAGATGCACTTGTGCACTTTACGTAAAGATGTCAATGGCTTATATATGTTGAACAGAGGAGCGGCAATCGAAAACCCAAAAAATTCAAAATTCCTAGCAACTTCCGGTTTTTCGTTTTCGGCGAATAAAGTATATGGGCCTATAAAACATAATTTATCACCTAGAGGACAACCTGATCGTTCATAATCACAACCATACACCCGCCTACCATAAACAGGAGCGCGGCAATTGACCAAAAACATTTCAATTCTACATTTTACACTTTAGCGCCTAACCAGGGTGAATTAAAAGGATTAAGCTGTTTATTTGTGGTAGATGCACTTGTGCACTTTACGTAGAAATGTCAATGGCTTATATGTGTTGAACAGAGGAGCGGCAATCGAAAACCCAAAAAATTCAAAATTCCTATCAACTTCCGGTTTTTTGTTTTCGGCGAATAAAGTATATGGGCCTATAAAACATAATGTATCACCTAGAGGACAACCTGATCGTTCATAATCACAATCATACAAACGCCCATCATAAATAGGAGCGCGGCAATTGACCAAAAACATTTCAATTTTATATTTTACACTTTAGCGCCTAACCAGGGTAAATTAGAAGGATTAAGCGTTTGATTGTGGTAGATGCACTTGTGCACTTTACGTAGAAATGTCAATGGCTTATATGTGTTGAATAGAGGAGCGGCAATCGAAAACCCAAAAAATTCAAAAATCCTAGCAACTTCCGGTTTTTTGTTTTCGGCGATTAAAGTATATGGGCCTATAAAACATAATTTATCACCTAGAGGACAACCTGATCGTTCATAATCACAACCATACACCCGCCTACCATAAACAGGAGCGCGGCAATTGACCAAAAACATTTCAATTTTACATTTTACACTTTAGCGCCTAACCAGGGTGAATTAAAAGGATTAAGCTGTTTGTTTGTGGTAGATGCACTTGTGCGCTTTACGTAGAAATGTCAATGGCTTATATGTGTTGAATAGAGGAGCGGCAATCGAAAACCCAAAAAATTCAAAATTCCTAGCAACTTCCGGTTTTTTGTTTTCGGCGAATAATCTATATGGGCCAATAAAACATAATGTATCACCTAGAGGACAACCTGATCGTTCATAATCACAACCATACACCCGCCTACCATAAACAGGAGCGCGGCAATTGACCAAAAACATTTCAATTTTACATTTTACACTTTAGCGCCTAACCAGGGTGAATTAAAAGGATTAAGCTGTTTGTTTGTGGTAGATGCACTTGTGCGCTTTACGTAGAAATGTCAATGGCTTATATGTGTTGAATAGAGGAGCGGCAATCGAAAACCCAAAAAATTCAAAATTCCTAGCAACTTCCGGTTTTTTGTTTTCGGCGAATAATCTATATGGGCCAATAAAACATAATGTATCACCTAGAGGACAACCTGATCGTTCATAATCACAACCATACACCCGCCTACCATAAACAGGAGCGCGGCAATTGACCAAAAACATTTCAATTCTACATTTTACACTTTAGCGCCTAACCAGGGTGAATTAAAAGGATTAAGCTGTTTGTTTGTGGTAGATGCACTTGTGCGCTTTACGTAGAAATGTCAATGGCTTATATGTGTTGAATAGAGGAGCGGCAATCGAAAACCCAAAAAATTCAAAATTCCTTGCAACTTCCGGTTTTTTGTTTTCGGCGAATAATCTATATGGGCCAATAAAACATAATGTATCACCTAGAGGACAACCTGATCGTTCATAATCACAACCATACACCCGCCTACCATAAACAGGAGCGCGGCAATTGACCAAAAACATTTCAATTCTACATTTTACACTTTAGCGCCTAACCAGGGTGAATTAAAAGGATTAAGCTGTTTGTTTGTGGTAGATGCACTTGTGCACTTTATGTAAAGATGTCAATGGCTTATATATGTTGAACAGAGGAGCGGCAATCGAAAACCCAAAAAATTCAAAATTCCTACCATGTTCCGGTTTTTTGTTTTCGGCGAATAAACTATATGGGCCAATAAAACATAATGTATCACCTAGAGGACAACCTGATCGTTCATAATCACAATCATACACCCGCCTACCATAAACAGGAGCGCGGCAATTGACCAAAAACATTTCAATTTTACACTTTAGCGCCTAACCAGGGTGAATTAAAAGGATTAAGCTGTTTGTTTGTGGTAGATGCACTTGTGCACTTTACGTAGAAATGTCAATGGCTTATATGTGTTGAACAGAGGAGCGGCAATCGAAAACCCAAAAAATTCAAAATTCCTATCAACTTCCGGTTTTTTGTTTTCGGCGAATAAAGTATATGGGCCTATAAAACAAAATGTATCACCTAGAGGACAACCTGATCGTTCATAATCACAACCATACACCCGCCTACCATAAACAGGAGCGCGGCAATTGACCAAAAACATTTCAATTTTACATTTTACACTTTAGCGCCTAACCAGGGTGAATTAAAAGGATTAAGCTGTTTGTTTGTGGTAGATGCACTTGTGCACTTTACGTAGAGATATCAATGGCTTATATGTGTTGAACAGAAGAGCGGCAATCGAAAACCCAAAAAATTCAAAATTCCTAGCAACTTCCGGTTTTTTGTTTTCGGCGAATAAATTATATGGGCTTATAAAACATAGTGTATCACCTAGAGGACAACCTGATCGTTCATAATCACAACCATACACCCGCCTACCAAAAACAGGAGCGCGGCAATTGACCAAAAATATTTCAATTTTACATTTTACACCTTAGCGCCTAACCAGGGTGAATTAAAGGGATTAAGCTGTTTGTTTGTGGTAGATGCACTTGTGCACTTTACGTAGAAATGTCAATGGCTTATATGTGTTGAACAGAGGAGCAGCAATCGAAAACCCAAAAAATTCAAAATTCCTATCAACTTCCGGTTTTTTGTTTTCGGCGAATAAAGTATATGGGCCTATAAAACAAAATGTATCACCTAGAGGACAACCTGATCGTTCATAATCACAACCATACACCCGCCTACCATAAACAGGAGCGCGGCAATTGACCAAAAACATTTCAATTTTACATTTTACACTTTAGCGCCTAACCAGGGTGAATTAAAAGGATTAAGCTGTTTGTTTGTGGTAGATGCACTTGTGCACTTTACGTAGAAATGTCAATGGCTTATATGTGTTGAACAGAGGAGCGGCAATCGAAAACCCAAAAAATTCAAAATTCCTATCAATTTCCGGTTTTTTGTTTTCGGCGAATAAAGTATATGGGCCTATAAAACATAATGTATCACCTAGAGGACAACCTGATCGTTCATAATCACAACCATACACCCGCCTACCATAAACAGGAGCGCGGCAATTGACCAAAAACATTTCAATTTTACATTTTACACTTTAGCGCCTAACCAGGGTGAATTAAAAGGATTAAGCGTTTGATTGTGGTAGATGCACATTTCAATTTTACCTTTTACACTTTAGCGCCTAACCAGGGTGAATTAAAAGGATTAAGCTGTTTGTTTGTGGTAGATGCACTTGTGAACTTTACGTAGAAATGTCAATGGCTTATATGTGTTGAACAGAGGAGCGGCAATCGAAAACCCAAAAAATTCAAAATTCCTACCATGTTCCGGTTTTTTGTTTTCGGCGAATAAACTATATGGGCCAATAAAACATAATGTATCACCTAGAGGACAACCTGATCGTTCATAATCACAATCATACACCCGCCTACCATAAACAGGAGCGCGGCAATTGACCAAAAACATTTCAATTTTACACTTTAGCGCCTAACCAGGGTGAATTAAAAGGATTAAGCTGTTTGTTTGTGGTAGATGCACTTGTGCACTTTACGTAGAAATGTCAATGGCTTATATGTGTTGAACAGAGGAGCGGCAATCGAAAACCCAAAAAATTCAAAATTCCTATCAACTTCCGGTTTTTTGTTTTCGGCGAATAAAGTATATGGGCCTATAAAACAAAATGTATCACCTAGAGGACAACCTGATCGTTCATAATCACAACCATACACCCGCCTACCATAAACAGGAGCGCGGCAATTGACCAAAAACATTTCAATTTTACATTTTACACTTTAGCGCCTAACCAGGGTGAATTAAAAGGATTAAGCTGTTTGTTTGTGGTAGATGCACTTGTGCACTTTACGTAGAGATATCAATGGCTTATATGTGTTGAACAGAAGAGCGGCAATCGAAAACCCAAAAAATTCAAAATTCCTAGCAACTTCCGGTTTTTTGTTTTCGGCGAATAAATTATATGGGCTTATAAAACATAGTGTATCACCTAGAGGACAACCTGATCGTTCATAATCACAACCATACACCCGCCTACCAAAAACAGGAGCGCGGCAATTGACCAAAAATATTTCAATTTTACATTTTACACCTTAGCGCCTAACCAGGGTGAATTAAAGGGATTAAGCTGTTTGTTTGTGGTAGATGCACTTGTGCACTTTACGTAGAAATGTCAATGGCTTATATGTGTTGAACAGAGGAGCAGCAATCGAAAACCCAAAAAATTCAAAATTCCTATCAACTTCCGGTTTTTTGTTTTCGGCGAATAAAGTATATGGGCCTATTAAACAAAATGTATCACCTAGAGGACAACCTGATCGTTCATAATCACAACCATACACCCGCCTACCATAAACAGGAGCGCGGCAATTGACCAAAAACATTTCAATTTTACATTTTACACTTTAGCGCCTAACCAGGGTGAATTAAAAGGATTAAGCTGTTTGTTTGTGGTAGATGCACTTGTGCACTTTACGTAGAAATGTCAATGGCTTATATGTGTTGAACAGAGGAGCGGCAATCGAAAACCCAAAAAATTCAAAATTCCTATCAATTTCCGGTTTTTTGTCTCGGCGAATAAAGTATATGGGCCTATAAAACATAATGTATCACCTAGAGGACAACCTGATCGTTCATAATCACAACCATACACCCGCCTACCATAAACAGGAGCGCGGCAATTGACCAAAAACATTTCAATTTTACATTTTACACTTTAGCGCCTAACCAGGGTGAATTAAAAGGATTAAGCGTTTGATTGTGGTAGATGCACATTTCAATTTTACCTTTTACACTTTAGCGCCTAACCAGGGTGAATTAAAAGGATTAAGCTGTTTGTTTGTGGTAGATGCACTTGTGAACTTTACGTAGAAATGTCAATGGCTTATATGTGTTGAACAGAGGAGCGGCAATCGAAAACCCAAAAAATTCAAAATTCCTATCAACTTCCGGTTTTTTGTTTTCGGCGAATAAAGTATATGGGCCTATAAAACATAATGTATCACCTAGAGGACAACCTGATCGTTCATAATCACAACCATACACCCGCCTACCATAAACAGGAGCGCGGCAATTGACCAAAAACATTTCAATTTTACATTTTACACTTTAGCGCCTAACCAGGGTGAATTAAAAGGATTAAGCGTTTGATTGTGGTAGATGCACATTTCAATTTTACTTTTTACACTTTAGCGCCTAACCAGGGTGAATTAAAAGGATTAAGCTGTTTGTTTGTGGTAGATGCACTTGTGCACTTTACGTAGAAATGTCAATGGCTCATATGTGTTGAACAGAGGAGCGGCAATCGAAAACCCAAAAAATTCAAAATTCCTAGCAACTTCCGGTTTTTTGTTTTCGGCGAATAAAGTATATGGGCCTATAAAATATAATTTATCACCTAGAGGACAACCTGATCGTTCATAATCACAACCATACACCCGCCTACCATAAACAGGAGCGCGGCAATTGACCAAAAACATTTCAATTCTACATTTTACACTTTAGCGCCTAACCAGGGTGAATTAAAAGGATTAAGCTGTTTGTTTGTGGTAGATGCACTTGTGCACTTTATGTAACGATGTCAATGGCTTATATATGTTGAACAGAGGAGCGGCAATCGAAAACCTAAAAATTCAAAATTCCTACCATGTTCCGGTTTTTTGTTTTCGGCGAATAAACTATATGGGCCAATAAAACATAATGTATCACCTAGAGGACAACCTGATCGTTCATAATCACAATCATACAAACGCCTATCATAAACAGGAGCGCGGCAATTGACCAAAATATTTCAATTTTACATTTTACACTTTAGCGCCTAACCAGGGTGAATTAAAAGGATTAAGCGTTTGATTGTGGTAGATGCACATTTCAATTTTACATTTTACACTTTAGCGCCTAACCAGGGTGAATTAAAAGGATTAAGCTGTTTGTTTGTGGTAGATGCACTTGTGCACTTTACGTAGAAATGTCAATGGCTTATATGTGTTGAACAGAGGAGCGGCAATCGAAAACCCAAAAAATTCAAAATTCCTATCAACTTCCGGTTTTTTGTTTTCGGCGAATAAAGTATATGGGCCTATAAAACATAATGTATCACCTAGAGGACAACCTGATCGTTCATAATCACAACCATACACCCGCCTACCAAAAACAGGAGCGCGGCAATTGACCAAAAACATTTCAATTTTACATTTTACACTTTAGCGCCTAACCAGGGTGAATTAAAAGGATTAAGCTGCTTGTTTGTGGTAGATGCACTTGTGCACTTTACGTAAAGATGTCAATGGCTTATATATGTTGAACAGAGGAGCGGCAATCGAAAACCCAAAAAATTCAAAATTCCTAGCAACTTCCGGTTTTTCGTTTTCGGCGAATAAAGTATATGGGCCTATAAAACATAATTTATCACCTAGAGGACAACCTGATCGTTCATAATCACAACCATACACCCGCCTACCATAAACAGGAGCGCGGCAATTGACCAAAAACATTTCAATTCTACATTTTACACTTTAGCGCCTAACCAGGGTGAATTAAAAGGATTAAGCTGTTTATTTGTGGTAGATGCACTTGTGCACTTTACGTAGAAATGTCAATGGCTTATATGTGTTGAACAGAGGAGCGGCAATCGAAAACCCAAAAAATTCAAAATTCCTATCAACTTCCGGTTTTTTGTTTTCGGCGAATAAAGTATATGGGCCTATAAAACATAATGTATCACCTAGAGGACAACCTGATCGTTCATAATCACAATCATACAAACGCCCATCATAAATAGGAGCGCGGCAATTGACCAAAAACATTTCAATTTTATATTTTACACTTTAGCGCCTAACCAGGGTAAATTAGAAGGATTAAGCGTTTGATTGTGGTAGATGCACTTGTGCACTTTACGTAGAAATGTCAATGGCTTATATGTGTTGAATAGAGGAGCGGCAATCGAAAACCCAAAAAATTCAAAAATCCTAGCAACTTCCGGTTTTTTGTTTTCGGCGATTAAAGTATATGGGCCTATAAAACATAATTTATCACCTAGAGGACAACCTGATCGTTCATAATCACAACCATACACCCGCCTACCATAAACAGGAGCGCGGCAATTGACCAAAAACATTTCAATTTTACATTTTACACTTTAGCGCCTAACCAGGGTGAATTAAAAGGATTAAGCTGTTTGTTTGTGGTAGATGCACTTGTGCGCTTTACGTAGAAATGTCAATGGCTTATATGTGTTGAATAGAGGAGCGGCAATCGAAAACCCAAAAAATTCAAAATTCCTAGCAACTTCCGGTTTTTTGTTTTCGGCGAATAATCTATATGGGCCAATAAAACATAATGTATCACCTAGAGGACAACCTGATCGTTCATAATCACAACCATACACCCGCCTACCATAAACAGGAGCGCGGCAATTGACCAAAAACATTTCAATTTTACATTTTACACTTTAGCGCCTAACCAGGGTGAATTAAAAGGATTAAGCTGTTTGTTTGTGGTAGATGCACTTGTGCGCTTTACGTAGAAATGTCAATGGCTTATATGTGTTGAATAGAGGAGCGGCAATCGAAAACCCAAAAAATTCAAAATTCCTAGCAACTTCCGGTTTTTTGTTTTCGGCGAATAATCTATATGGGCCAATAAAACATAATGTATCACCTAGAGGACAACCTGATCGTTCATAATCACAACCATACACCCGCCTACCATAAACAGGAGCGCGGCAATTGACCAAAAACATTTCAATTCTACATTTTACACTTTAGCGCCTAACCAGGGTGAATTAAAAGGATTAAGCTGTTTGTTTGTGGTAGATGCACTTGTGCGCTTTACGTAGAAATGTCAATGGCTTATATGTGTTGAATAGAGGAGCGGCAATCGAAAACCCAAAAAATTCAAAATTCCTTGCAACTTCCGGTTTTTTGTTTTCGGCGAATAATCTATATGGGCCAATAAAACATAATGTATCACCTAGAGGACAACCTGATCGTTCATAATCACAATCATACAAACGCCCATCATAAATAGGAGCGCGGCAATTGACCAAAAACATTTCAATTTTATATTTTACACTTTAGCGCCTAACCAGGGTAAATTAGAAGGATTAAGCGTTTGATTGTGGTAGATGCACTTGTGCACTTTACGTAGAAATGTCAATGGCTTATATGTGTTGAATAGAGGAGCGGCAATCGAAAACCCAAAAAATTCAAAAATCCTAGCAACTTCCGGTTTTTTGTTTTCGGCGATTAAAGTATATGGGCCTATAAAACATAATTTATCACCTAGAGGACAACCTGATCGTTCATAATCACAACCATACACCCGCCTACCATAAACAGGAGCGCGGCAATTGACCAAAAACATTTCAATTTTACATTTTACACTTTAGCGCCTAACCAGGGTGAATTAAAAGGATTAAGCTGTTTGTTTGTGGTAGATGCACTTGTGCGCTTTACGTAGAAATGTCAATGGCTTATATGTGTTGAATAGAGGAGCGGCAATCGAAAACCCAAAAAATTCAAAATTCCTAGCAACTTCCGGTTTTTTGTTTTCGGCGAATAATCTATATGGGCCAATAAAACATAATGTATCACCTAGAGGACAACCTGATCGTTCATAATCACAACCATACACCCGCCTACCATAAACAGGAGCGCGGCAATTGACCAAAAACATTTCAATTCTACATTTTACACTTTAGCGCCTAACCAGGGTGAATTAAAAGGATTAAGCTGTTTGTTTGTGGTAGATGCACTTGTGCACTTTATGTAACGATGTCAATGGCTTATATATGTTGAACAGAGGAGCGGCAATCGAAAACCTAAAAATTCAAAATTCCTACCATGTTCCGGTTTTTTGTTTTCGGCGAATAAACTATATGGGCCAATAAAACATAATGTATCACCTAGAGGACAACCTGATCGTTCATAATCACAATCATACAAACGCCTATCATAAACAGGAGCGCGGCAATTGACCAAAATATTTCAATTTTACATTTTACACTTTAGCGCCTAACCAGGGTGAATTAAAAGGATTAAGCGTTTGATTGTGGTAGATGCACATTTCAATTTTACATTTTACACTTTAGCGCCTAACCAGGGTGAATTAAAAGGATTAAGCTGTTTGTTTGTGGTAGATGCACTTGTGCACTTTACGTAGAAATGTCAATGGCTTATATGTGTTGAACAGAGGAGCGGCAATCGAAAACCCAAAAAATTCAAAATTCCTATCAACTTCCGGTTTTTTGTTTTCGGCGAATAAAGTATATGGGCCTATAAAACATAATGTATCACCTAGAGGACAACCTGATCGTTCATAATCACAACCATACACCCGCCTACCAAAAACAGGAGCGCGGCAATTGACCAAAAACATTTCAATTTTACATTTTACACTTTAGCGCCTAACCAGGGTGAATTAAAAGGATTAAGCTGTTTGTTTGTGGTAGATGCACTTGTGCACTTTACGTAAAGATGTCAATGGCTTATATATGTTGAACAGAGGAGCGGCAATCGAAAACCCAAAAAATTCAAAATTCCTAGCAACTTCCGGTTTTTCGTTTTCGGCGAATAAAGTATATGGGCCTATAAAACATAATTTATCACCTAGAGGACAACCTGATCGTTCATAATCACAACCATACACCCGCCTACCATAAACAGGAGCGCGGCAATTGACCAAAAACATTTCAATTCTACATTTTACACTTTAGCGCCTAACCAGGGTGAATTAAAAGGATTAAGCTGTTTATTTGTGGTAGATGCACTTGTGCACTTTACGTAGAAATGTCAATGGCTTATATGTGTTGAACAGAGGAGCGGCAATCGAAAACCCAAAAAATTCAAAATTCCTATCAACTTCCGATTTTTTGTTTTCGGCGAATAAAGTATATGGGCCTATAAAACATAATGTATCACCTAGAGGACAACCTGATCGTTCATAATCACAATCATACAAACGCCCATCATAAATAGGAGCGCGGCAATTGACCAAAAACATTTCAATTTTATATTTTACACTTTAGCGCCTAACCAGGGTAAATTAGAAGGATTAAGCGTTTGATTGTGGTAGATGCACTTGTGCACTTTACGTAGAAATGTCAATGGCTTATATGTGTTGAATAGAGGAGCGGCAATCGAAAACCCAAAAAATTCAAAAATCCTAGCAACTTCCGGTTTTTTGTTTTCGGCGATTAAAGTATATGGGCCTATAAAACATAATTTATCACCTAGAGGACAACCTGATCGTTCATAATCACAACCATACACCCGCCTACCATAAACAGGAGCGCGGCAATTGACCAAAAACATTTCAATTTTACATTTTACACTTTAGCGCCTAACCAGGGTGAATTAAAAGGATTAAGCTGTTTGTTTGTGGTAGATGCACTTGTGCGCTTTACGTAGAAATGTCAATGGCTTATATGTGTTGAATAGAGGAGCGGCAATCGAAAACCCAAAAAATTCAAAATTCCTAGCAACTTCCGGTTTTTTGTTTTCGGCGAATAATCTATATGGGCCAATAAAACATAATGTATCACCTAGAGGACAACCTGATCGTTCATAATCTAACTATACACCCGCCTACCATAAACAGGGGCGCGGCAATTGACCAAAAACATTTCAATTTTATATTTTACACTTTAGCGCCTAACCAGGGTGAATTAGAAGGATTAAGCGTTTGATTGTGGTAGATGCACTTGTGCACTTAACGTAGAGATGTCAATGGCTTATATGTGTTGAACAGAGGAGCGGCAATCGAAAACCCAAAAAATTCAAAATTCCTAGCAACTTCCGGTTTTTTGTTTTCGGCGAATAAATTATATGGGCCTATAAAACATAATGTATCACCTAGAGGACAACCTGATCGTTCATAATCACAACCATACACCCGCCTACCATAAACAGGAGCGCGGCAATTGACCAAAAACATTTCAATTTTACATTTTACACTTTAGCGCCTAACCAGGGTGAATTAAAAGGATTAAGCTGTTTGTTTGTGGTAGATGCACTTGTGCGCTTTACGTAGAAATGTCAATGGCTTATATGTGTTGAATAGAGGAGCGGCAATCGAAAACCCAAAAAATTCAAAATTCCTAGCAACTTCCGGTTTTTTGTTTTCGGCGAATAATCTATATGGGCCAATAAAACATAATGTATCACCTAGAGGACAACCTGATCGTTCATAATCACAACCATACACCCGCCTACCATAAACAGGAGCGCGGCAATTGACCAAAAACATTTCAATTTTATATTTTACACTTTAGCGCCTAACCAGGTTGAATTAGAAGGATTAAGCGTTTGATTGTGGTAGATGCACTTGTGCACTTTACGTAGAGATGTCAATGGCTTATATGTGTTGAACAGAGGAGCGGCAATCGAAAACCCAAAAAATTCAAAATTCCTACCATGTTTCGGTTTTTTGTTTTCGGCGAATAAACTATATGGGCCAATAAAACATAATGTATCACCTAGAGGACAACCTGATCGTTCATAATCACAACCATACACCCGCCTACCATAAACAGGAGCGCGGCAATTGACCAAAAACATTTCAATTTTATATTTTACACTTTAGCGCCTAACCAGGGTGAATTAGAAGGATTAAGCGTTTGATTGTGGTAGATGCACTTGTGCACTTTACGTAGAGATGTCAATGGCTTATATGTGTTGCACAGAGGAGCGGCAATCGAAAACCCAAAAAATTCAAAAATCCTAGCAACTTCCGGTTTTTTGTTTTCGGCGATTAAAGTATATGGGCCTATAAAACATAATTTATCACCTAGAGGACAACCTGATCGTTCATAATCACAACCATACACCCGCCTACCATAAACAGGAGCGCGGCAATTGACCAAAAACATTTCAATTTTACATTTTACACTTTAGCGCCTAACCAGGGTGAATTAGAAGGATTAAGCGTTTGATTGTGGTAGATGCACTTGTGCACTTTACGTAGAGATGTCAATGGCTTATATGTGTTGAACAGAGGAGCGGCAATCGAAAACCCAAAAAATTCAAAATTCCTATCAACTTCCGGTTTTTTGTTTTCGGCGAATAAAGTATATGGGCCTATAAAACATAATGTATCACCTAGAGGACAACCTGATCGTTCATAATCACAATCATACAAACGCCCATCATAAATAGGAGCGCGGCAATTGACCAAAAACATTTCAATTTTATATTTTACACTTTAGCGCCTAACCAGGGTAAATTAGAAGGATTAAGCGTTTGATTGTGGTAGATGCACTTGTGCACTTTACGTAGAGATGTCAATGGCTTATATGTGTTGAACAGAGGAGCGGCAATCGAAAACCAAAAAAATTCAAAAATCCTAGCAACTTCCGGTTTTTTGTTTTCGGCGATTAAAGTATATGGGCCTATAAAACATAATTTATCACCTAGAGGACAACCTGATCGTTCATAATCACAACCATACACCCGCCTACCATAAACAGGAGCGCGGCAATTGACCAAAAACATTTCAATTTTATATTTTACACTTTAGCGCCTAACCAGGTTGAATTAGAAGGATTAAGCGTTTGATTGTGGTAGATGCACTTGTGCACTTTACGTAGAGATGTCAATGGCTTATATGTGTTGAACAGAGGAGCGGCAATCGAAAACCCAAAAAATTCAAAATTCCTACCATGTTCCGGTTTTTTGTTTTCGGCGAATAAATTATATGGGCCTATAAAACATAATGTATCACCTAGAGGACTACCTGATCGTTCATAATCACAACCATACACCCGCCTACCATAAACAGGAGCGCGGCAATTGACCAAAAACATTTCAATTTTACATTTTACACTTTAGCGCCTAACCAGGGTGAATTAAAAGGATTAAGCTGTTTGTTTGTGGTAGATGCACTTGTGCGCTTTACGTAGAAATGTCAATGGCTTATATGTGTTGAATAGAGGAGCGGCAATCGAAAACCCAAAAAATTCAAAATTCCTAGCAACTTCCGGTTTTTTGTTTTCGGCGAATAATCTATATGGGCCAATAAAACATAATGTATCACCTAGAGGACAACCTGATCGTTCATAATCACAACCATACACCCGCCTACCATAAACAGGAGCGCGGCAATTGACCAAAAACATTTCAATTTTATATTTTACACTTTAGCGCCTAACCAGGTTGAATTAGAAGGATTAAGCGTTTGATTGTGGTAGATGCACTTGTGCACTTTACGTAGAGATGTCAATGGCTTATATGTGTTGAACAGAGGAGCGGCAATCGAAAACCCAAAAAATTCAAAATTCCTACCATGTTCCGGTTTTTTGTTTTCGGCGAATAAACTATATGGGCCAATAAAACATAATGTATCACCTAGAGGACAACCTGATCGTTCATAATCACAACCATACACCCGCCTACCATAAACAGGAGCGCGGCAATTGACCAAAAACATTTCAATTTTATATTTTACACTTTAGCGCCTAACCAGGGTGAATTAGAAGGATTAAGCGTTTGATTGTGGTAGATGCACTTGTGCACTTTACGTAGAGATGTCAATGGCTTATATGTGTTGCACAGAGGAGCGGCAATCGAAAACCCAAAAAATTCAAAAATCCTAGCAACTTCCGGTTTTTTGTTTTCGGCGATTAAAGTATATGGGCCTATAAAACATAATTTATCACCTAGAGGACAACCTGATCGTTCATAATCACAACCATACACCCGCCTACCATAAACAGGAGCGCGGCAATTGACCAAAAACATTTCAATTTTACATTTTACACTTTAGCGCCTAACCAGGGTGAATTAGAAGGATTAAGCGTTTGATTGTGGTAGATGCACTTGTGCACTTTACGTAGAGATGTCAATGGCTTATATGTGTTGAACAGAGGAGCGGCAATCGAAAACCCAAAAAATTCAAAATTCCTATCAACTTCCGGTTTTTTGTTTTCGGCGAATAAAGTATATGGGCCTATAAAACATAATGTATCACCTAGAGGACAACCTGATCGTTCATAATCACAATCATACAAACGCCCATCATAAATAGGAGCGCGGCAATTGACCAAAAACATTTCAATTTTATATTTTACACTTTAGCGCCTAACCAGGGTAAATTAGAAGGATTAAGCGTTTGATTGTGGTAGATGCACTTGTGCACTTTACGTAGAGATGTCAATGGCTTATATGTGTTGAACAGAGGAGCGGCAATCGAAAACCAAAAAAATTCAAAAATCCTAGCAACTTCCGGTTTTTTGTTTTCGGCGATTAAAGTATATGGGCCTATAAAACATAATTTATCACCTAGAGGACAACCTGATCGTTCATAATCACAACCATACACCCGCCTACCATAAACAGGAGCGCGGCAATTGACCAAAAACATTTCAATTTTATATTTTACACTTTAGCGCCTAACCAGGTTGAATTAGAAGGATTAAGCGTTTGATTGTGGTAGATGCACTTGTGCACTTTACGTAGAGATGTCAATGGCTTATATGTGTTGAACAGAGGAGCGGCAATCGAAAACCCAAAAAATTCAAAATTCCTACCATGTTCCGGTTTTTTGTTTTCGGCGAATAAATTATATGGGCCTATAAAACATAATGTATCACCTAGAGGACTACCTGATCGTTCATAATCACAACCATACACCCGCCTACCATAAACAGGAGCGCGGCAATTGACCAAAAACATTTCAATTTTACATTTTACACTTTAGCGCCTAACCAGGGTGAATTAAAAGGATTAAGCTGTTTGTTTGTGGTAGATGCACTTGTGCGCTTTACGTAGAAATGTCAATGGCTTATATGTGTTGAATAGAGGAGCGGCAATCGAAAACCCAAAAAATTCAAAATTCCTAGCAACTTCCGGTTTTTTGTTTTCGGCGAATAATCTATATGGGCCAATAAAACATAATGTATCACCTAGAGGACAACCTGATCGTTCATAATCACAACCATACACCCGCCTACCATAAACAGGAGCGCGGCAATTGACCAAAAACATTTCAATTTTATATTTTACACTTTAGCGCCTAACCAGGTTGAATTAGAAGGATTAAGCGTTTGATTGTGGTAGATGCACTTGTGCACTTTACGTAGAGATGTCAATGGCTTATATGTGTTGAACAGAGGAGCGGCAATCGAAAACCCAAAAAATTCAAAATTCCTACCATGTTCCGGTTTTTTGTTTTCGGCGAATAAACTATATGGGCCAATAAAACATAATGTATCACCTAGAGGACAACCTGATCGTTCATAATCACAACCATACACCCGCCTACCATAAACAGGAGCGCGGCAATTGACCAAAAACATTTCAATTTTATATTTTACACTTTAGCGCCTAACCAGGGTGAATTAGAAGGATTAAGCGTTTGATTGTGGTAGATGCACTTGTGCACTTTACGTAGAGATGTCAATGGCTTATATGTGTTGCACAGAGGAGCGGCAATCGAAAACCCAAAAAATTCAAAAATCCTAGCAACTTCCGGTTTTTTGTTTTCGGCGATTAAAGTATATGGGCCTATAAAACATAATTTATCACCTAGAGGACAACCTGATCGTTCATAATCACAACCATACACCCGCCTACCATAAACAGGAGCGCGGCAATTGACCAAAAACATTTCAATTTTACATTTTACACTTTAGCGCCTAACCAGGGTGAATTAGAAGGATTAAGCGTTTGATTGTGGTAGATGCACTTGTGCACTTTACGTAGAGATGTCAATGGCTTATATGTGTTGAACAGAGGAGCGGCAATCGAAAACCCAAAAAATTCAAAATTCCTATCAACTTCCGGTTTTTTGTTTTCGGCGAATAAAGTATATGGGCCTATAAAACATAATGTATCACCTAGAGGACAACCTGATCGTTCATAATCACAATCATACAAACGCCCATCATAAATAGGAGCGCGGCAATTGACCAAAAACATTTCAATTTTATATTTTACACTTTAGCGCCTAACCAGGGTAAATTAGAAGGATTAAGCGTTTGATTGTGGTAGATGCACTTGTGCACTTTACGTAGAGATGTCAATGGCTTATATGTGTTGAACAGAGGAGCGGCAATCAAAAACCCAAAAAATTCAAAAATCCTAGCAACTTCCGGTTTTTTGTTTTCGGCGATTAAAGTATATGGGCCTATAAAACATAATTTATCACCTAGAGGACAACCTGATCGTTCATAATCACAACCATACACCCGCCTACCATAAACAGGAGCGCGGCAATTGACCAAAAACATTTCAATTTTATATTTTACACTTTAGCGCCTAACCAGGTTGAATTAGAAGGATTAAGCGTTTGATTGTGGTAGATGCACTTGTGCACTTTACGTAGAGATGTCAATGGCTTATATGTGTTGAACAGAGGAGCGGCAATCGAAAACCCAAAAAATTCAAAATTCCTACCATGTTCCGGTTTTTTGTTTTCGGCGAATAAACTATATGGGCCAATAAAACATAATGTATCACCTAGAGGACAACCTGATCGTTCATAATCACAACCATACACCCGCCTACCATAAACAGGAGCGCGGCAATTGACCAAAAACATTTCAATTTTATATTTTACACTTTAGCGCCTAACCAGGGTGAATTAGAAGGATTAAGCGTTTGATTGTGGTAGATGCACTTGTGCACTTTACGTAGAGATGTCAATGGCTTATATGTGTTGAACAGAGGAGCGGCAATCGAAAACCCAAAAAATTCAAAAATCCTAGCAACTTCCGGTTTTTTGTTTTCGGCGATTAAAGTATATGGGCCTATAAAACATAATTTATCACCTAGAGGACAACCTGATCGTTCATAATCACAACCATACACCCGCCTACCATAAACAGGAGCGCGGCAATTGACCAAAAACATTTCAATTCTACATTTTACACTTTAGCGCCTAACCAGGGTGAATTAAAAGGATTAAGCTGTTTATTTGTGGTAGATGCACTTGTGCACTTTACGTAGAAATGTCAATGGCTTATATGTGTTGAACAGAGGAGCGGCAATCGAAAACCAAAAAAATTCAAAATTCCTATCAACTTCCGGTTTTTTGTTTTCGGCGAATAAAGTATATGGGCCTATAAAACATAATGTATCACCTAGAGGACAACCTGATCGTTCATAATCACAACCATACACCCGCCTACCATAAACAGGAGCGCGGCAATTGACCAAAAACATTTCAATTTTACATTTTACACTTTAGCGCCTAACCAGGGTGAATTAAAAGGATTAAGCTGTTTGTTTGTGGTAGATGCACTTGTGCACTTTACGTAAAGATGTCAATGGCTTATATATGTTGAACAGAGGAGCGGCAATCGAAAACCCAAAAAATTCAAAATTCCTAGCAACTTCCGGTTTTTCGTTTTCGGCGAATAAAGTATATGGGCCTATAAAACATAATTTATTCTACATTTTACACTTTAGCGCCTAACCAGGGTGAATTAAAAGGATTAAGCTGTTTATTTGTGGTAGATGCACTTGTGCACTTTACGTAGAAATGTCAATGGCTTATATGTGTTGAACAGAGGAGCGGCAATCGAAAACCCAAAAAATTCAAAATTCCTATCAACTTCCGGTTTTTTGTTTTCGGCGAATAAAGTATATGGGCCTATAAAACATAATGTATCACCTAGAGGACAACCTGATCGTTCATAATCACAATCATACAAACGCCCATCATAAATAGGAGCGCGGCAATTGACCAAAAACATTTCAATTTTATATTTTACACTTTAGCGCCTAACCAGGGTAAATTAGAAGGATTAAGCGTTTGATTGTGGTAGATGCACTTGTGCACTTTACGTAGAAATGTCAATGGCTTATATGTGTTGAATAGAGGAGCGGCAATCGAAAACCCAAAAAATTCAAAAATCCTAGCAACTTCCGGTTTTTTGTTTTCGGCGATTAAAGTATATGGGCCTATAAAACATAATTTATCACCTAGAGGACAACCTGATCGTTCATAATCACAACCATACACCCGCCTACCATAAACAGGAGCGCGGCAATTGACCAAAAACATTTCAATTTTACATTTTACACTTTAGCGCCTAACCAGGGTGAATTAAAAGGATTAAGCTGTTTGTTTGTGGTAGATGCACTTGTGCGCTTTACGTAGAAATGTCAATGGCTTATATGTGTTGAATAGAGGAGCGGCAATCGAAAACCCAAAAAATTCAAAATTCCTAGCAACTTCCGGTTTTTTGTTTTCGGCGAATAATCTATATGGGCCAATAAAACATAATGTATCACCTAGAGGACAACCTGATCGTTCATAATCTAACCATACACCCGCCTACCATAAACAGGGGCGCGGCAATTGACCAAAAACATTTCAATTTTATATTTTACACTTTAGCGCCTAACCAGGGTGAATTAGAAGGATTAAGCGTTTGATTGTGGTAGATGCACTTGTGCACTTAACGTAGAGATGTCAATGGCTTATATGTGTTGAAAAGAGGAGCGGCAATCGAAAACCCAAAAAATTCAAAATTCCTAGCAACTTCCGGTTTTTTGTTTTCGGCGAATAAATTATATGGGCCTATAAAACATAATGTATCACCTAGAGGACAACCTGATCGTTCATAATCACAACCATACACCCGCCTACCATAAACAGGAGCGCGGCAATTGACCAAAAACATTTCAATTTTACATTTTACACTTTAGCGCCTAACCAGGGTGAATTAAAAGGATTAAGCTGTTTGTTTGTTGTAGATGCACTTGTGCGCTTTACGTAGAAATGTCAATGGCTTATATGTGTTGAATAGAGGAGCGGCAATCGAAAACCCAAAAAATTCAAAATTCCTAGCAACTTCCGGTTTTTTGTTTTCGGCGAATAATCTATATGGGCCAATAAAACATAATGTATCACCTAGAGGACAACCTGATCGTTCATAATCACAACCATACACCCGCCTACCATAAACAGGAGCGCGGCAATTGACCAAAAACATTTCAATTTTATATTTTACACTTTAGCGCCTAACCAGGTTGAATTAGAAGGATTAAGCGTTTGATTGTGGTAGATGCACTTGTGCACTTTACGTAGAGATGTCAATGGCTTATATGTGTTGAACAGAGGAGCGGCAATCGAAAACCCAAAAAATTCAAAATTCCTACCATGTTCCGGTTTTTTGTTTTCGGCGAATAAACTATATGGGCCAATAAAACATAATGTATCACCTAGAGGACAACCTGATCGTTCATAATCACAACCATACACCCGCCTACCATAAACAGGAGCGCGGCAATTGACCAAAAACATTTCAATTTTATATTTTACACTTTAGCGCCTAACCAGGGTGAATTAGAAGGATTAAGCGTTTGATTGTGGTAGATGCACTTGTGCACTTTACGTAGAGATGTCAATGGCTTATATGTGTTGAACAGAGGAGCGGCAATCGAAAACCCAAAAAATTCAAAAATCCTAGCAACTTCCGGTTTTTTGTTTTCGGCGATTAAAGTATATGGGCCTATAAAACATAATTTATCACCTAGAGGACAACCTGATCGTTCATAATCACAACCATACACCCGCCTACCATAAACAGGAGCGCGGCAATTGACCAAAAACATTTCAATTTTACATTTTACACTTTAGCGCCTAACCAGGGTGAATTAGAAGGATTAAGCGTTTGATTGTGGTAGATGCACTTGTGCACTTTACGTAGAGATGTCAATGGCTTATATGTGTTGAACAGAGGAGCGGCAATCGAAAACCCAAAAAATTCAAAAATCCTAGCAACTTCCGGTTTTTTGTTTTCGGCGATTAAAGTATATGGGCCTATAAAACATAATTTATCACCTAGAGGACAACCTGATCGTTCATAATCACAACCATACACCCGCCTACCATAAACAGGAGCGCGGCAATTGACCAAAAACATTTCAATTTTATATTTTACACTTTAGCGCCTAACCAGGTTGAATTAGAAGGATTAAGCGTTTGATTGTGGTAGATGCACTTGTGCACTTTACGTAGAGATGTCAATGGCTTATATGTGTTGAACAGAGGAGCGGCAATCGAAAACCCAAAAAATTCAAAAATCCTAGCAACTTCCGGTTTTTTGTTTTCGGCGATTAAAGTATATGGGCCTATAAAACATAATGTATCACTTAGAGGACAACCTGATCGTTCATAATCACAACCATACACCCGCCTACCATAAACAGGAGCGCGGCAATTGACCAAAAACATTTCAATTTTATATTTTACACTTTAGCGCCTAACCAGGGTGAATTAGAAGGATTAAGCGTTTGATTGTGGTAGATGCACTTGTGCACTTTACGTAGAGATGTCAATGGCTTATATGTGTTGAACAGACGAGCGGCAATCGAAAACCCAAAAAATTCAAAAATCCTAGCAACTTCCGGTTTTTTGTTTTCGGCGATTAAAGTATATGGGCCTATAAAACATAATTTATCACCTAGAGGACAACCTGATCGTTCATAATCACAACCATACACCCGCCTACCATAAACAGGAGCGCGGCAATTGACCAAAAACATTTCAATTTTACATTTTACACTTTAGCGCCTAACCAGGGTGAATTAAAAGGATTAAGCTGTTTGTTTGTGGTAGATGCACTTGTGCGCTTTACGTAGAAATGTCAATGGCTTATATGTGTTGAATAGAGGAGCGGCAATCGAAAACCCAAAAAATTCAAAATTCCTAGCAACTTCCGGTTTTTTGTTTTCGGCGAATAATCTATATTGGCCAATAAAACATAATGTATCACCTAGAGGACAACCTGATCGTTCATAATCACAACCATACACCCGCCTACCATAAACAGGAGCGCGGCAATTGACCAAAAACATTTCAATTCTACATTTTACACTTTAGCGCCTAACCAGGGTGAATTAAAAGGATTAAGCTGTTTGTTTGTGGTAGATGCACTTGTGCACTTTACGTAGAAATGTCAATGGCTTATATGAGTTGAACAGAGGAGCGGCAATCGAAAACCCAAAAAATTCAAAATTCCTATCAACTTCCGGTTTTTTGTTTTCGGCGAATAAAGTATATGGGCCTATAAAACATAATGTATCACCTAGAGGACAACCTGATCGTTCATAATCACAACCATACACCCGCCTACCATAAACAGGAGCGCGGCAATTGGCCAAAAACATTTCAATTTTACATTTTACACTTTAGCGCCTAACCAGGGTGAATTAAAAGGATTAAGCTGTTTGTTTGTGGTAGATGCACTTGTGCACTTTACGTAGAAATGTCAATGGCTTATATGTGTTGAACAGAGGAGCGGCAATCGAAAACCCAAAAAATTCAAAATTCCTATCAACTTCCGGTTTTTTGTTTTCGGCGAATAAACTATATGGGCCAATAAAACATAATGTATCACCTAGAGGACAACCTGATCGTTCATAATCACAACCATACCCCCGCCTACCATAAACAGGAGCGCGGCAATTGACCAAAAACATTTCAATTCTACATTTTACACTTTAGCGCCTAACCAGGGTGAATTAAAAGGATTAAGCTGTTTAATTGTGGTAGATGCACTTGTGCACTTTACGTAGAAATGTCAATGGCTTATATGTGTTGAACAGTAGAGCGCCAATCGCAAACCCAAAAAAATTCAAAATTCCTAGCAACTTTCGGTTTTTTGTTTTCGGCGCATAAAGTATATGGGCCTATAAAACATAATGTATCACCTAGAGGGCAACCTGATCGTTCATAATCACAATCATACAAATGCCTATCATAAGCAGGAGCGCGACAATTGACCAAAAACATTTCAATTTTACATTTTACACTTTAGCGCCTAACCAGGGTGAATTAAAAGGATTAAGCTGTTTGTTTGTGGTAGATGCACTTGTGCACTTTACGTAGAAATGTCAATGGCTTATATGTGTTGAACAGAGGAGCGGCAATCGAAAACCCAAAAAATTCAAAATTCCTATCAACTTCCGGTTTTTTGTTTTCGGCGAATAAAGTATATGGGCCTATAAAACATAATGTATCACCTAGAGGACAACCTGATCGTTCATAATCACAACCATACACCCGCCTACCATAAACAGGAGCGCGGCAATTGGTCAAAAACATTTCAATTTTACATTTTACACTTTAGCGCCTAACCAGGGTGAATTAAAAGGATTAAGCTGTTTGTTTGTGGTAGATGCACTTGTGCACTTTACGTAGAAATGTCAATGGCTTATATGTGTTGAACAGAGGAGCGGCAATCGAAAACCCAAAAAATTCAAAATTCCTATCAACTTCCGGTTTTTTGTTTTCGGCGAATAAACTATATGGGCCAATAAAACATAATGTATCACCTAGAGGACAACCTGATCGTTCATAATCACAACCATACCACCGCCTACCATAAACAGGAGCGCGGCAATTGACCAAAAACATTTCAATTCTACATTTTACACTTTAGCGCCTAACCAGGGTGAATTAAAAGGATTAAGCTGTTTAATTGTGGCAGATGCACTTGTGCACTTTACGTAGAAATGTCAATGGCTTATATGTGTTGAACAGAGGAACGGCAATCGAAAACCCAAAAAATTCAAAATTCCTATCAACTTCCGGTTTTTTGTTTTCGGCGAATAAAGTATATGGGCTTATAAAACATAATGTATCACCTAGAGGACAACCTGATCGTTCATAATCACAACCATACACCCGTTTACCATAAATAGGAGCGCGGCAATTGACCAAAAACATTTCAATTTTATATTTTACACTTTAGCGCCTAACCAGGGTGAATTAGAAGGATTAAGCGTTTGATTGTGGTAGATGCACTTGTGCACTTTACGTAGAGATGTCAATGGCTTATATATGTTGTACAGAGGAGCGGCAATCGAAAACCCAAAAAATTCAAAATTCCTAGCAACTTCCGGTTTTTTGTTTTCGGCGAATAAAGTATATGGGCCTATAAAACATAATGTATCACCTAGAGGACAACCTGATCGTTCATAATCACAACCATACACCCGCCTACCATAAACAGGAGCGCGGCAATTGACCAAAAACATTTCAATTTTACATTTTACACTTTAGCGCCTAACCAGGGTGAATTAAAAGGATTAAGCTGTTTGATTGTGGTAGATGCACTTGTGCACTTTATGTAAAGATGTCAATGGCTTATATATGTTGAACAGAGGAGCGGCAATCGAAAACCCAAAAAATTCAAAATTCCTAGCAACTTCCGGTTTTTCGTTTTCGGCGAATAAAGTATATGGGCCTATAAAACATAATTTATCACCTAGAGGACAACCTGATCGTTCATAATCACAACCATACACCCGCCTACCTTAAACAGGAGCGCGGCAATTGACCAAAAACATTTCAATTCTACATTTTACACTTTAGCGCCTAACCAGGGTGAATTAGAAGGATTAAGCGTTTGATTGTGGTAGATGCACTTGTGCACTTTACGTAGAGATGTCAATGGCTTATATGTGTTGAACAGAAGAGCGGCAATCGAAAACCCAAAAAATTCCAAATTCCTAGCAACTTCCGGTTTTTTGTTTTCGGCGAATAAAGTATATCGGCCTATAAAACATAATGTATCACCTAGAGGACAACCTGATCGTTCATAATCACAACCATACACCCGCCTACCATAAACAGGAGCGCGGCAATTGACCAAAAACATTTCAATTTTACATTTTACACTTTAGCGCCTAACCAGGGTGAATTAAAAGGATTAAGCTGTTTGTTTGTGGTAGATGCACTTGTGCACTTTACGTAAAGATGTCAATGGCTTATATATGTTGAACAGAGGAGCGGCAATCGAAAACCCAAAAAATTCAAAATTCCTAGCAACTTCCGGTTTTTCGTTTTCGGCGAATAAAGTATATGGGCCTATAAAAAATAATTTATCACCTAGAGGACAACCTGATCGTTCATAATCACAACCATACACCCGCCTACCTTAAACAGGAGCGCGGCAATTGACCAAAAACATTTCAATTCTACATTTTACACTTTAACGCCTAACCAGGGTGAATTAAAAGGATTAAGCTGTTTGTTTGTGGTAGATGCGCTTGTGCACTTTACGTAGAAATGTCAATGGCTTATATGTGTTGAACAGAGGAGCGGCAATCGAAAACCCAAAAAATTCAAAATTCCTATCAACATCCGTTTTTTTGTTTTCGGCGAATAAAGTATATGGGCCTATAAAACATAATGTATCACCTAGAGGACAACCTGATCGTTCATAATCACAATCATACACCCGCCTACCATAAACAGGAGCGCGGCAATTGACCAAAAACATTTCAATTTTATATTTTACACTTTAGCGCCTAACCAGGGTGAATTAGAAGGATTAAGCGTTTGATTGTGGTAGATGCACTTGTGCACTTTACGTAGAAATGTCAATGGCTTATATGTGTTGAATAGAGGAGCGGCAATCGAAAACCCAAAAAATTCAAAATTCCTAGCAACTTCCGGTTTTTTGTTTTCGGCGAATAAAGTATATGGGCCTATAAAACATAATGTATCACCTAGAGGACAACCTGATCGTTCATAATCACAACCATATACCCGCCTACCATAAACAGGAGCGCGGCAATTGACCAAAAACATTTCAATTTTACATTTTACACTTTAGCGCCTAACCAGGGTGAATTAAAAGGATTAAGCTGTTTGTTTGTGGTAGATGCACTTGTGCACTTTACGTAAAGATGTCAATGGCTTATATATGTTGAACAGAGGATCGGCAATCGAAAACCCAAAAAATTCAAAATTCCTAGCAACTTCCGGTTTTTCGTTTTCGGCGAATAAAGTATATGGGCCTATAAAACATAATTTATCACCTAGAGGACAACCTGATCGTTCATAATCACAACCATACACCCGCCTACCATAAACAGGAGCGCGGCAATTGACCAAAAACATTTCAATTCTACATTTTACACTTTAGCGCCTAACCAGGGTGAATTAAAAGGATTAAGCTGTTTGTTTGTGGTAGATGCACTTGTGCACTTTACGTAGAAATGTCAATGGCTTATATGTGTTGAACAGAGGAGCGGCAATCGAAAACCCAAAAAATTCAAAATTCCTATCAACTTCCGGTTTTTTGTTTTCGGCGAATAAAGTATATGGGCCTATAAAACATAATGTATCACCTAGAGGACAACCTGATCGTTCATAATCACAACCATACACCCGCCTACCATAAACAGGAGCGCGGCAATTGACCAAAAACATTTCAATTTTACATTTTACACTTTAGCGCCTAACCAGGGTGAATTAAATGGATTAAGCTGTTTGTTTGTGGTAGATGCACTTGTGCACTTTACGTAAAGATGTCAATGGCTTATATATGTTGAACAGAGGAGCGGCAATCGAAAACCCAAAAAATTCAAAATTCCTAGCAACTTCCGGTTTTTCGTTTTCGGCAAATAAAGTATATGGGCCTATAAAACATAATTTATCACCTAGAGGACAACCTGATCGTTCATAATCACAACCATACACCCGCCTACCATAAACAGGAGCGCGGCAATTGACCAAAAACACTTCAATTCTACATTTTACACTTTAGCGCCTAACCAGGGTGAATTAAAAGGATTAAGCTGTTTGTTTGTGGTAGATGCACTTGTGCACTTTACGTAAAGATGTCAATGGCTTATATATGTTGAACAGAGGAGCGGCAATCGAAAACCCAAAAAATTCAAAATTCCTAGCAACTTCCGGTTTTTCGTTTTCGGCGAATAAAGTATATGGGCCTATAAAACATAATGTATCACCTAGAGGACAACCTGATCGTTCATAATCACAACCATACACCCGCCTACCATAAACAGGAGCGCGGCAATTGACCAAAAACATTTCAATTTTACATTTTACACTTTAGCGCCTAACCAGGGTGAATTAAATGGATTAAGCTGTTTGTTTGTGGTAGATGCACTTGTGCACTTTACGTAAAGATGTCAATGGCTTATATATGTTGAACAGAGGAGCGGCAATCGAAAACCCAAAAAATTCAAAATTCCTAGCAACTTCCGGTTTTTCGTTTTCGGCGAATAAAGTGTATGGGCCTATAAAACATAATTAATCACCTAGAGGACAACCTGATCGTTCATAATCACAACCATACACCCGCCTACCATAAACAGGAGCGCGGCAATTGACCAAAAACATTTCAATTTTATATTTTACACTTTAGCGCCTAACCAGGGTGAATTAGAAGGATTAAGCGTTTGATTGTGGTAGATGCACTTGTGCACTTTACGTAGAGATGTCAATGGCTTATATGTGTTGAACAGAGGAGCGGCAATCGAAAACCCAAAAAATTCAAAATTCCTATCAACTTCCGGTTTTTTGTTTTCGGCGAATAAACTATATGGGCCAATAAAACATAATGTATCACCTAGAGGACAACCTGATCGTTCATAATCACAATCATACAAACGCCCATCATAAATAGGAGCGCGGCAATTGACCAAAAACATTTCAATTTTATATTTTACACTTTAGCGCCTAACCAGGGTGAATTAGAAGGATTAAGCGTTTGATTGTGGTAGATGCACTTGTGCACTTTACGTAGAAATGTCAATGGCTTATATGTGTTGAATAGAGGAGCGGCAATCGAAAACCCAAAAAATTCAAAATTCCTAGCAACTTCCGGTTTTTTGTTTTCGGCGAATAAAGTATATGGGCCTATAAAACATAATGTATCACCTAGAGGACAACCTGATCGTTCATAATCACAACCATACACCCGCCTACCATAAACAGGAGCGCGGCAATTGACCAAAAACATTTCAATTTTACATTTTACACTTTAGCGCCTAACCAGGGTGAATTAAAAGGATTAAGCTGTTTGTTTGTGGTAGATGCACTTGTGCACTTTACGTAAAGATGTCAATGGCTTATATATGTTGAACAGAGGAGCGGCAATCGAAAACCCAAAAAATTCAAAATTCCTAGCAACTTCCGGTTTTTCGTTTTCGGCGAATAAAGTATATGGGCCTATAAAACATAATTTATCACCTAGAGGACAACCTGATCGTTCATAATCACAACCATACACCCGCCTACCATAAACAGGAGCGCGGCAATTGACCAAAAACATTTCAATTCTACATTTTACACTTTAGCGCCTAACCAGGGTGAATTAAAAGGATTAAGCTGTTTGTTTGTGGTAGATGCACTTGTGCACTTTACGTAGAAATGTCAATGGCTTATATGTGTTGAACAGAGGAGCGGCAATCGAAAACCCAAAAAATTCAAAATTCCTATCAACTTCCGGTTTTTTGTTTTCGGCGAATAAAGTATATGGGCCTATAAAACATAATGTATCACCTAGAGGACAACCTGATCGTTCATAATCACAACCATACACCCGCCTACCATAAACAGGAGCGCGGCAATTGACCAAAAACATTTCAATTTTACATTTTACACTTTAGCGCCTAACCAGGGTGAATTAAATGGATTAAGCTGTTTGTTTGTGGTAGATGCACTTGTGCACTTTACGTAAAGATGTCAATGGCTTATATATGTTGAACAGAGGAGCGGCAATCGAAAACCCAAAAAATTCAAAATTCCTAGCAACTTCCGGTTTTTCGTTTTCGGCGAATAAAGTATATGGGCCTATAAAACATAATTTATCACCTAGAGGACAACCTGATCGTTCATAATCACAACCATACACCCGCCTACCATAAACAGGAGCGCGGCAATTGACCAAAAACATTTCAATTCTACATTTTACACTTTAGCGCCTAACCAGGGTGAATTAAAAGGATTATGCTGTTTGTTTGTGGTAGATGCACTTGTGCACTTTATGTAAAGATGTCAATGGCTTATATGTGTTGAACAGAGGAGCGGCAATCGAAAACCCAAAAAATTCAAAATTCCTAGCAACTTCCGGTTTTTCGTTTTCGGCGAATAAAGTATATGGGCCTATAAAACATAATTTATCACCTAGAGGACAACCTGATCGTTCATAATCACAACCATACACCCGCCTACCATAAACAGGAGCGCGGCAATTGACCAAAAACACTTCAATTCTACATTTTACACTTTAGCGCCTAACCAGGGTGAATTAAAAGGATTAAGCTGTTTGTTTGTGGTAGATGCACTTGTGCACTTTACGTAAAGATGTCAATGGCTTATATATGTTGAACAGAGGAGCGGCAATCGAAAACCCAAAAAATTCAAAATTCCTAGCAACTTCCGGTTTTTCGTTTTCGGCGAATAAAGTATATGGGCCTATAAAACATAATGTATCACCTAGAGGACAACCTGATCGTTCATAATCACAACCATACACCCGCCTACCATAAACAGGAGCGCGGCAATTGACCAAAAACATTTCAATTTTACATTTTACACTTTAGCGCCTAACCAGGGTGAATTAAATGGATTAAGCTGTTTGTTTGTGGTAGATGCACTTGTGCACTTTACGTAAAGATGTCAATGGCTTATATATGTTGAACAGAGGAGCGGCAATCGAAAACCCAAAAAATTCAAAATTCCTAGCAACTTCCGGTTTTTCGTTTTCGGCGAATAAAGTATATGGGCCTATAAAACATAATTTATCACCTAGAGGACAACCTGATCGTTCATAATCACAACCATACACCCGCCTACCATAAACAGGAGCGCGGCAATTGACCAAAAACATTTCAATTTTATATTTTACACTTTAGCGCCTAACCAGGGTGAATTAGAAGGATTAAGCGTTTGATTGTGGTAGATGCACTTGTGCACTTTACGTAGAGATGTCAATGGCTTATATGTGTTGAACAGAGGAGCGGCAATCGAAAACCCAAAAAATTCAAAATTCCTATCAACTTCCGGTTTTTTGTTTTCGGCGAATAAACTATATGGGCCAATAAAACATAATGTATCACCTAGAGGACAACCTGATCGTTCATAATCACAATCATACAAACGCCCATCATAAATAGGAGCGCGGCAATTGACCAAAAACATTTCAATTTTATATTTTACACTTTAGCGCCTAACCAGGGTGAATTAGAAGGATTAAGCGTTTGATTGTGGTAGATGCACTTGTGCACTTTACGTAGAAATGTCAATGGCTTATATGTGTTGAATAGAGGAGCGGCAATCGAAAACCCAAAAAATTCAAAATTCCTAGCAACTTCCGGTTTTTTGTTTTCGGCGAATAAAGTATATGGGCCTATAAAACATAATGTATCACCTAGAGGACAACCTGATCGTTCATAATCACAACCATACACCCGCCTACCATAAACAGGAGCGCGGCAATTGACCAAAAACATTTCAATTTTACATTTTACACTTTAGCGCCTAACCAGGGTGAATTAAAAGGATTAAGCTGTTTGTTTGTGGTAGATGCACTTGTGCACTTTACGTAAAGATGTCAATGGCTTATATATGTTGAACAGAGGAGCGGCAATCGAAAACCCAAAAAATTCAAAATTCCTAGCAACTTCCGGTTTTTCGTTTTCGGCGAATAAAGTATATGGGCCTATAAAACATAATTTATCACCTAGAGGACAACCTGATCGTTCATAATCACAACCATACACCCGCCTACCATAAACAGGAGCGCGGCAATTGACCAAAAACATTTCAATTCTACATTTTACACTTTAGCGCCTAACCAGGGTGAATTAAAAGGATTAAGCTGTTTGTTTGTGGTAGATGCACTTGTGCACTTTACGTAGAAATGTCAATGGCTTATATGTGTTGAACAGAGGAGCGGCAATCGAAAACCCAAAAAATTCAAAATTCCTATCAATTTCCGGTTTTTTGTTTTCGGCGAATAAAGTATATGGGCCTATAAAACATAATGTATCACCTAGAGGACAACCTGATCGTTCATAATCACAACCATACACCCGCCTACCATAAACAGGAGCGCGGCAATTGACCAAAAACATTTCAATTTTACATTTTACACTTTAGCGCCTAACCAGGGTGAATTAAATGGATTAAGCTGTTTGTTTGTGGTAGATGCACTTGTGCACTTTACGTAAAGATGTCAATGGCTTATATATGTTGAACAGAGGAGCGGCAATCGAAAACCCAAAAAATTCAAAATTCCTAGCAACTTCCGGTTTTTCGTTTTCGGCAAATAAAGTATATGGGCCTATAAAACATAATTTATCACCTAGAGGACAACCTGATCGTTCATAATCACAACCATACACCCGCCTACCATAAACAGGAGCGCGGCAATTGACCAAAAACACTTCAATTCTACATTTTACACTTTAGCGCCTAACCAGGGTGAATTAAAAGGATTAAGCTGTTTGTTTGTGGTAGATGCACTTGTGCACTTTACGTAAAGATGTCAATGGCTTATATATGTTGAACAGAGGAGCGGCAATCGAAAACCCAAAAAATTCAAAATTCCTAGCAACTTCCGGTTTTTCGTTTTCGGCGAATAAAGTATATGGGCCTATAAAACATAATGTATCACCTAGAGGACAACCTGATCGTTCATAATCACAACCATACACCCGCCTACCATAAACAGGAGCGCGGCAATTGACCAAAAACATTTCAATTTTACATTTTACACTTTAGCGCCTAACCAGGGTGAATTAAATGGATTAAGCTGTTTGTTTGTGGTAGATGCACTTGTGCACTTTACGTAAAGATGTCAATGGCTTATATATGTTGAACAGAGGAGCGGCAATCGAAAACCCAAAAAATTCAAAATTCCTAGCAACTTCCGGTTTTTCGTTTTCGGCGAATAAAGTATATGGGCCTATAAAACATAATTAATCACCTAGAGGACAACCTGATCGTTCATAATCACAACCATACACCCGCCTACCATAAACAGGAGCGCGGCAATTGACCAAAAACATTTCAATTTTATATTTTACACTTTAGCGCCTAACCAGGGTGAATTAGAAGGATTAAGCGTTTGATTGTGGTAGATGCACTTGTGCACTTTACGTAGAGATGTCAATGGCTTATATGTGTTGAACAGAGGAGCGACAATCGAAAACCCAAAAAATTCAAAATTCCTATCAACTTCCGGTTTTTTGTTTTCGGCGAATAAACTATATGGGCCAATAAAACATAATGTATCACCTAGAGGACAACCTGATCGTTCATAATCACAATCATACAAACGCCCATCATAAATAGGAGCGCGGCAATTGACCAAAAACATTTCAATTTTATATTTTACACTTTAGCGCCTAACCAGGGTGAATTAGAAGGATTAAGCGTTTGATTGTGGTAGATGCACTTGTGCACTTTACGTAGAAATGTCAATGGCTTATATGTGTTGAATAGAGGAGCGGCAATCGAAAACCCAAAAAATTCAAAATTCCTAGCAACTTCCGGTTTTTTGTTTTCGGCGAATAAAGTATATGGGCCTATAAAACATAATGTATCACCTAGAGGACAACCTGATCGTTCATAATCACAACCATACACCCGCCTACCATAAACAGGAGCGCGGCAATTGACCAAAAACATTTCAATTTTACATTTTACACTTTAGCGCCTAACCAGGGTGAATTAAAAGGATTAAGCTGTTTGTTTGTGGTAGATGCACTTGTGCACTTTACGTAAAGATGTCAATGGCTTATATATGTTGAACAGAGGAGCGGCAATCGAAAACCCAAAAAATTCAAAATTCCTAGCAACTTCCGGTTTTTCGTTTTCGGCGAATAAAGTATATGGGCCTATAAAACATAATTTATCACCTAGAGGACAACCTGATCGTTCATAATCACAACCATACACCCGCCTACCATAAACAGGAGCGCGGCAATTGACCAAAAACATTTCAATTCTACATTTTACACTTTAGCGCCTAACCAGGGTGAATTAAAAGGATTAAGCTGTTTGTTTGTGGTAGATGCACTTGTGCACTTTACGTAGAAATGTCAATGGCTTATATGTGTTGAACAGAGGAGCGGCAATCGAAAACCCAAAAAATTCAAAATTCCTATCAACTTCCGGTTTTTTGTTTTCGGCGAATAAAGTATATGGGCCTATAAAACATAATGTATCACCTAGAGGACAACCTGATCGTTCATAATCACAACCATACACCCGCCTACCATAAACAGGAGCGCGGCAATTGACCAAAAACATTTCAATTTTACATTTTACACTTTAGCGCCTAACCAGGGTGAATTAAATGGATTAAGCTGTTTGTTTGTGGTAGATGCACTTGTGCACTTTACGTAAAGATGTCAATGGCTTATATATGTTGAACAGAGGAGCGGCAATCGAAAACCCAAAAAATTCAAAATTCCTAGCAACTTCCGGTTTTTCGTTTTCGGCGAATAAAGTATATGGGCCTATAAAACATAATTTATCACCTAGAGGACAACCTGATCGTTCATAATCACAACCATACACCCGCCTACCATAAACAGGAGCGCGGCAATTGACCAAAAGCATTTCAATTCTACATTTTACACTTTAGCGCCTAACCAGGGTGAATTAAAAGGATTATGCTGTTTGTTTGTGGTAGATGCACTTGTGCACTTTATGTAAAGATGTCAATGGCTTATATGTGTTGAACAGAGGAGCGGCAATCGAAAACCCAAAAAATTCAAAATTCCTAGCAACTTCCGGTTTTTCGTTTTCGGCGAATAAAGTATATGGGCCTATAAAACATAATTTATCACCTAGAGGACAACCTGATCGTTCATAATCACAACCATACACCCGCCTACCATAAACAGGAGCGCGGCAATTGACCAAAAACACTTCAATTCTACATTTTACACTTTAGCGCCTAACCAGGGTGAATTAAAAGGATTAAGCTGTTTGTTTGTGGTAGATGCACTTGTGCACTTTACGTAAAGATGTCAATGGCTTATATATGTTGAACAGAGGAGCGGCAATCGAAAACCCAAAAAATTCAAAATTCCTAGCAACTTCCGGTTTTTCGTTTTCGGCGAATAAAGTATATGGGCCTATAAAACATAATGTATCACCTAGAGGACAACCTGATCGTTCATAATCACAACCATACACCCGCCTACCATAAACAGGAGCGCGGCAATTGACCAAAAACATTTCAATTTTACATTTTACACTTTAGCGCCTAACCAGGGTGAATTAAATGGATTAAGCTGTTTGTTTGTGGTAGATGCACTTGTGCACTTTACGTAAAGATGTCAATGGCTTATATATGTTGAACAGAGGAGCGGCAATCGAAAACCCAAAAAATTCAAAATTCCTAGCAACTTCCGGTTTTTCGTTTTCGGCGAATAAAGTATATGGGCCTATAAAACATAATTTATCACCTAGAGGACAACCTGATCGTTCATAATCACAACCATACACCCGCCTACCATAAACAGGAGCGCGGCAATTGACCAAAAACATTTCAATTTTATATTTTACACTTTAGCGCCTAACCAGGGTGAATTAGAAGGATTAAGCGTTTGATTGTGGTAGATGCACTTGTGCACTTTACGTAGAGATGTCAATGGCTTATATGTGTTGAACAGAGGAGCGGCAATCGAAAACCCAAAAAATTCAAAATTCCTATCAACTTCCGGTTTTTTGTTTTCGGCGAATAAACTATATGGGCCAATAAAACATAATGTATCACCTAGAGGACAACCTGATCGTTCATAATCACAATCATACAAACGCCCATCATAAATAGGAGCGCGGCAATTGACCAAAAACATTTCAATTTTATATTTTACACTTTAGCGCCTAACCAGGGTGAATTAGAAGGATTAAGCGTTTGATTGTGGTAGATGCACTTGTGCACTTTACGTAGAAATGTCAATGGCTTATATGTGTTGAATAGAGGAGCGGCAATCGAAAACCCAAAAAATTCAAAATTCCTAGCAACTTCCGGTTTTTTGTTTTCGGCGAATAAAGTATATGGGCCTATAAAACATAATGTATCACCTAGAGGACAACCTGATCGTTCATAATCACAACCATACACCCGCCTACCATAAACAGGAGCGCGGCAATTGACCAAAAACATTTCAATTTTACATTTTACACTTTAGCGCCTAACCAGGGTGAATTAAAAGGATTAAGCTGTTTGTTTGTGGTAGATGCACTTGTGCACTTTACGTAAAGATGTCAATGGCTTATATATGTTGAACAGAGGAGCGGCAATCGAAAACCCAAAAAATTCAAAATTCCTAGCAACTTCCGGTTTTTCGTTTTCGGCGAATAAAGTATATGGGCCTATAAAACATAATTTATCACCTAGAGGACAACCTGATCGTTCATAATCACAACCATACACCCGCCTACCATAAACAGGAGCGCGGCAATTGACCAAAAACATTTCAATTCTACATTTTACACTTTAGCGCCTAACCAGGGTGAATTAAAAGGATTAAGCTGTTTGTTTGTGGTAGATGCACTTGTGCACTTTACGTAGAAATGTCAATGGCTTATATGTGTTGAACAGAGGAGCGGCAATCGAAAACCCAAAAAATTCAAAATTCCTATCAACTTCCGGTTTTTTGTTTTCGGCGAATAAAGTATATGGGCCTATAAAACATAATGTATCACCTAGAGGACAACCTGATCGTTCATAATCACAACCATACACCCGCCTACCATAAACAGGAGCGCGGCAATTGACCAAAAACATTTCAATTTTACATTTTACACTTTAGCGCCTAACCAGGGTGAATTAAATGGATTAAGCTGTTTGTTTGTGGTAGATGCACTTGTGCACTTTACGTAAAGATGTCAATGGCTTATATATGTTGAACAGAGGAGCGGCAATCGAAAACCCAAAAAATTCAAAATTCCTAGCAACTTCCGGTTTTTCGTTTTCGGCGAATAAAGTATATGGGCCTATAAAACATAATTTATCACCTAGAGGACAACCTGATCGTTCATAATCACAACCATACACCCGCCTACCATAAACAGGAGCGCGGCAATTGACCAAAAACATTTCAATTCTACATTTTACACTTTAGCGCCTAACCAGGGTGAATTAAAAGGATTATGCTGTTTGTTTGTGGTAGATGCACTTGTGCACTTTATGTAAAGATGTCAATGGCTTATATGTGTTGAACAGAGGAGCGGCAATCGAAAACCCAAAAAATTCAAAATTCCTAGCAACTTCCGGTTTTTTGTTTTCGGCGATTAAAGTATATGGGCCTATAAAACATAATTTATCACCTAGAGGACAACCTGATCGTTCATAATCACAACCATACACCCGCCTACCATAAACAGGAGCGCGGCAATTGACCAAAAACATTTCAATTTTACATTTTACACTTTAGCGCCTAACCAGGGTGAATTAAAAGGATTAAGCTGTTTGTTTGTGGTCGATGCACTTGTGCGCTTTACGTAGAAATGTCAATGGCTTATATGTGTTGAATAGAGGAGCGGCAATCGAAAACCCAAAAAATTCAAAATTCCTACCATGTTCCGGTTTTTTGTTTTCGGCGATTAAAGTATATGGGCCTATAAAACATAATTTATCACCTAGAGGACAACCTGATCGTTCATAATCACAACCATACACCCGCCTACCATAAACAGGAGCGCGGCAATTGACCAAAAACATTTCAATTTTATATTTTACACTTTAGCGCCTAACCAGGGTGAATTAGAAGGATTAAGCGTTTGATTGTGGTAGATGCACTTGTGCACTTTACGTAGAGATGTCAATGGCTTATATGTGTTGAACAGAAGAGCGGCAAACGAAAACCCAAAAAATTCAAAATTCCTAGCAACTTCCGGTTTTTTGTTTTCGGCGAATAAATTATATGGGCCTATAAAACATAATGTATCACCTAGAGGACAACCTGATCGTTCATAATCACAACCATACACCCGCCTACCATAAACAGGAGCGCGGCAATTGACCAAAAACATTTCAATTTTACATTTTACACTTTAGCGCCTAACCAGGGTGAATTAAAAGGATTAAGCTGTTTGTTTGTGGTAGATGCACTTGTGCGCTTTACGTAGAAATGTCAATGGCTTATATGTGTTGAATAGAGGAGCGGCAATCGAAAACCCAAAAAATTCAAATTTCCTAGCAACTTCCGGTTTTTTGTTTTCGGCGATTAAAGTATATGGGCCTATAAAACATAATGTATCACCTAGAGGACAACCTGATCGTTCATAATCACAACCATGCACCCGCCTACCATAAACAGGAGCGCGGCAATTGACCAAAAACATTTCAATTTTACATTTTACACTTTAGCGCCTAACCAGGGTCAATTAAAAGGATTAAGCTGTTTGTTTGTGGAAGATGCACTTGTGCGCTTTACGTAGAAATGTCAATGGCTTATATGTGTTGAATAGAGGAGCGGCAATCGAAAACCCAAAAAATTCAAAATTCCTAGCAACTTTCGGTTTTTTGTTTTCGGCGCATAAAGTATATGGGCCTATAAAACATAATGTATCACCTAGAGGGCAACCTGATCGTTCATAATCACAATCATACAAATGCCTATCATAAGCAGGAGCGCGACAATTGACCAAAAACATTTCAGTTTTACATTTTACACTTTAGCGCCTAACCAGGGTGAATTAAAAGGATTAAGCTGTTTGATTGTGGTAGATGCACTTGTGCACTTTATGTAAAGATGTCAATGGCTTATATATGTTGAACAGAGGAGCGGCAATCGAAAACCCAAAAAATTCAAAATTCCTAGCAACTTCCGGTTTTTTGTTTTCGGCGAATAAACTATATGGGCCAATAAAACATAATGTATCACCTAGAGGACAACCTGATCGTTCATAATCACAACCATGCACCCGCCTACCATAAACAGGAGCGCGGCAATTGACCAAAAACATTTCAATTTTACATTTTACACTTTAGCGCCTAACCAGGGTGAATTAGAAGGATTAAGCGTTTGATTGTGGTAGATGCACTTGTGCACTTTACGTAGAGATGTCAATGGCTTATATGTGTTGAACAGAAGAGCGGCAATCGAAAACCCAAAAAATTCAAAATTCCTAGCAACTTCCGGTTTTTTGTTTTCGGCGAATAAAGTATATGGGCCTATAAAACATAATGTATCACCTAGAGGACAACCTGATCGTTCATAATCACAACCATACACCCGCCTACCATAAACAGGAGCGCGGCAATTGACCAAAAACATTTCAATTTTACATTTTACACTTTAGCGCCTAACCAGGGTGAATTAAAAGGATTAAGCTGTTTGTTTGTGGTAGATGCACTTGTGCACTTTACGTAAAGATGTCAATGGCTTATATATGTTGAACAGAGTAGCGGCAATCGAAAACCCAAAAAATTCAAAATTCCTAGCAAATTCCGGTTTTTCGTTTTCGGCGAATAAAGTATATGGGCCTATAAAACATAATTTATCACCTAGAGGACAACCTGATCGTTCATAATCACAACCTTACACCCGCCTACCATAAACAGGAGCGCGGCAATTGACCAAAAACATTTCAATTCTACATTTTACACTTTAGCGCCTAACCAGGGTGAATTAAAAGGATTAAGCTGTTTGTTTGTGGTAGATGCACTTGTGCACTTTACGTAGAAATGTCAATGGCTTATATGTGTTGAACAGAGGAGCGGCAATCGAAAACCCAAAAAATTCAAAATTCCTAGCAACTTCCGGTTTTTTGTTTTCGGCGATTAAAGTATATGGGCCTATAAAACATAATTTATCACCTAGAGGACAACCTGATCGTTCATAATCACAACCATACACCCGCCTACCATAAACAGGAGCGCGGCAATTGACCAAAAACATTTCAATTTTACATTTTACACTTTAGCGCCTAACCAGGGTGAATTAAAAGGATTAAGCTGTTTGTTTGTGGTAGATGCACTTGTGCGCTTTACGTAGAAATGTCAATGGCTTATATGTGTTGAATAGAGGAGCGGCAATCGAAAACCCAAAAAATTCAAATTTCCTAGCAACTTCCGGTTTTTTGTTTTCGGCGATTAAAGTATATGGGCCTATAAAACATAATTTATCACCTAGAGGACAACCTGATCGTTCATAATCACAACCATACACCCGCCTACCATAAACAGGAGCGCAGCAATTGACCAAAAACATTTCAATTTTATATTTTACACTTTAGCGCCTAACCAGGGTGAATTAGAAGGATTAAGCGTTTGATTGTGGTAGATGCACTTGTGCACTTTACGTAGAGATGTCAATGGCTTATATGTGTTGAACAGAAGAGCGGCAATCGAAAACCCAAAAAATTCAAAATTCCTAGCAACTTCCGGTTTTTTGTTTTCGGCGAATAAATTATATAGGCCTATAAAACATAATGTATCACCTAGAGGACAACCTGATCGTTCATAATCACAACCATACACCCGCCTATCGTAAACAGGAGCGCGGCAATTGACCAAAAACATTTCAATTTTACATTTTACACTTTAGCGCCTAACCAGGGTGAATTAAAAGGATTAAGCTGTTTGTTTGTGGTAGATGCACTTGTGCGCTTTACGTAGAAATGTCAATGGCTTATATGTGTTGAATAGAGGAGCGGCAATCGAAAACCCAAAAAATTCAAATTTCCTAGCAACTTCCGGTTTTTTGTTTTCGGCGATTAAAGTATATGGGCCTATAAAACATAATTTATCACCTAGAGGACAACCTGATCGTTCATAATCACAACCATACACCCGCCTACCATAAACAGGAGCGCGGCAATTGACCAAAAACATTTCAATTTTATATTTTACACTTTAGCGCCTAACCAGGGTGAATTAGAAGGATTAAGCTGTTTGTTTGTGGTAGATGCACTTGTGCACTTTACGTAGAGATGTCAATGGCTTATATGTGTTGAACAGAAGAGCGGCAATCGAAAACCCAAAAAATTCAAAATTCCTAGCAACTTCCGGTTTTTTGTTTTCGGCGAATAAATTATATGGGCCTATAAAACATAATGTATCACCTAGAGGACAACCTGATCGTTCATAATCACAACCATACAAATGCCTATCATAAGCAGGAGCGCGACAATTGACCAAAAACATTTCAATTTTACATTTTACACTTTAGCGCCTAACCAGGGTGAATTAAAAGGATTAAGCTGTTTGTTTGTGGTAGATGCACTTGTGCACTTTACGTAGAAATGTCAATGGCTTATATGTGTTGAACAGAGGAGCGGCAATCGAAAACCCAAAAAATTCAAAATTCCTAGCAACTTCCGGTTTTTTGTTTTCGGCGCATAAAGTATATGGGCCTATAAAACATAATGTATCACCTAGAGGGCAACCTGATCGTTCATAATCACAATCATACAAATGCCTATCATAAGCAGGAGCGCGACAATTGACCAAAAACATTTCAATTTTACATTTTACACTTTAGCGCCTAACCAGGGTGAATTAAAAGGATTAAGCTGTTTGTTTGTGGTAGATGCACTTGTGCACTTTACGTAGAAATGTCAATGGCTTATATGTGTTGAACAGAGGAGCGGCAATCGAAAACCCAAAAAATTCAAAATTCCTAGCAACTTCCGGTTTTTTGTTTTCGGCGATTAAAGTATATGGGCCTATAAAACATAATTTATCACCTAGAGGACAACCTGATCGTTCATAATCACAACCATACACCCGCCTACCATAAACAGGAGCGCGGCAATTGACCAAAAACATTTCAATTTTACATTTTACACTTTAGCGCCTAACCAGGGTGAATTAAAAGGATTAAGCTGTTTGTTTGTGGTAGATGCACTTGTGCGCTTTACGTAGAAATGTCAATGGCTTATATGTGTTGAATAGAGGAGCGGCAATCGAAAACCCAAAAAATTCAAAATTCCTAGCAACTTCCGGTTTTTTGTTTTCGGCGATTAAAGTATATGGGCCTATAAAACATAATTTATCACCTAGAGGACAACCTGATCGTTCATAATCACAACCATACACCCGCCTACCATAAACAGGAGCGCGGCAATTGACCAAAAACATTTCAATTTTACATTTTACACTTTAGCGCCTAACCAGGGTGAATTAAAAGGATTAAGCTGTTTGTTTGTGGTAGATGCACTTGTGCACTTTACGTAGAAATGTCAATGGCTTATATGTGTTGAACAGAGGAGCGGCAATCGAAAACCCAAAAAATTCAAAATTCCTAGCAACTTCCGGTTTTTTGTTTTCGGCGATTAAAGTATATGGGCCTATAAAACATAATGTATCACCTAGAGGACAACCTGATCGTTCATAATCACAACCATACACCCGCCTACCATAAACAGGAGCGCGGCAATTGACCAAAAACATTTCAATTTTACATTTTACACTTTAGCGCCTAACCAGGGTGAATTAAAAGGATTAAGCTGTTTGTTTGTGGTAGATGCACTTGTGCGCTTTACGTAGAAATGTCAATGGCTTATATGTGTTGAATAGAGGAGCGGCAATCGAAAACCCAAAAAATTCAAATTTCCTAGCAACTTCCGGTTTTTTGTTTTCGGCGATTAAAGTATATGGGCCTATAAAACATAATTTATCACCTAGAGGACAACCTGATCGTTCATAATCACAACCATACACCCGCCTACCATAAACAGGAGCGCGGCAATTGACCAAAAACATTTCAGTTTTATATTTTACACTTTACCGCCTAACCAGGGTGAATTAGAAGGATTAAGCGTTTGATTGTGGTAGATGCACTTGTGCACTTTACGTAGAGATGTCAATGGCTTATATGTGTTGAACAGAAGAGCGGCAATCGAAAACCCAAAAAATTCAAAATTCCTAGCAACTTCCGGTTTTTTGTTTTCGGCGAATAAATTATATGGGCCTATAAAACATAATGTATCACCTAGAGGACAACCTGATCGTTCATAATCACAATCATACAAACGCCTATCATAAATAGGAGCGCGGCAATTGACCAAAAACATTTCAATTTTATATTTTACACTTTAGCGCCTAACCAGGGTGAATTAGAAGGATTAAGCGTTTGATTGTGGTAGATGCACTTGTGCACTTTACGTAGAGATGTCAATGGCTTATATATGTTGTACAGAGGAGCGGCAATCGAAAACCCAAAAAATTCAAAATTCCTACCATGTTCCGGTTTTTTGTTTTCGGCGAATAAACTATATGGGCCAATAAAACATAATGTATCACCTAGAGGACAACCTGATCGTTCATAATCACAACCATACACCCGCCTACCATAAACAGAAGCGCGGCAATTGACCAAAAACATTTCAATTTTACATTTTACACTTTAGCGCCTAACCAGGGTGAATTAAAAGGATTAAGCTGTTTGTTTGTGGTAGATGCACTTGTGCACTTTACGTAGAAATGTCAATGGCTTATATGTGTTGAACAGAGGAGCGGCAATCGAAAACCCAAAAAATTCAAAATTCCTATCAACTTCCGGTTTTTTTTTTTCGGCGAATAAAGTATATGGGCCTATAAAACATAATGTATCACCTAGAGGACAACCTGATCGTTCATAATCACAACCATACACCCGCCTACCATAAATAGGAGCGCGGCAATTGACCAAAAACATTTCAATTTTATATTTTACACTTTAGCGCCTAACCAGGGTGAATTAGAAGGATTAAGCGTTTGATTGTGGTAGATGCACTTGTGCACTTTACGTAGAGATGTCAATGGCTTATATGTGTTGAACAGAAGAGCGGCAATCGAAAACCCAAAAAATTCAAAATTCCTAGCAACTTCCGGTTTTTTGTTTTCGGCGATTAAAGTATATGGGCCTATAAAACATAATTTATCACCTAGAGGACAACCTGATCGTTCATAATCACAACCATACACCCGCCTACCATAAACAGGAGCGCGGCAATTGACCAAAAACATTTCAATTTTACATTTTACACTTTAGCGCCTAACCAGGGTGAATTAGCAGGATTAAGCGTTTGATTGTGGTAGATGCACTTGTGCACTTTACGTAGAGATGTCAATGGCTTATATGTGTTGAACAGAAGAGCGGCAATTGAAAACCCAAAAAATTCAAAATTCCTAGCAACTTCCGGTTTTTTGTTTTCGGCGAATAGAGTATATGGGCCTATAAAACATAATGTATCACCTAGAGGACAACCTGATCGTTCATAATCACAACCATACACCCGCCTACCATAAACAGGAGCGCGGCAATTGACCAAAAACATTTCAATTTTACATTTTACACTTTAGCGCCTAACCAGGGTGAATTAAAAGGATTAAGCTGTTTGTTTGTGGTAGATGCACTTGTGCGCTTTACGTAGAAATGTCAATGGCTTATATGTGTTGAATAGAGGAGCGGCAATCGAAAACCCAAAAAATTCAAATTTCCTAGCAACTTCCGGTTTTTTGTTTTCGGCGATTAAAGTATATGGGCCTATAAAACATAATTTATCACCTAGAGGACAACCTGATCGTTCATAATCACAACCATACACCCGCCTACCATAAACAGGAGCGCGGCAATTGACCAAAAACATTTCAATTTTATATTTTACACTTTAGCGCCTAACCAGGGTGAATTAGAAGGATTAAGCGTTTGATTGTGGTAGATGCACTTGTGCACTTTACGTAGAGATGTCAATGGCTTATATGTGTTGAACAGAAGAGCGGCAATCGAAAACCAAAAAAATTCAAAATTCCTAGCAACTTCCGGTTTTTTGTTTTCGGCGAATAAATTATATGGGCCTATAAAACATAATGTATCACCTAGAGGACAACCTGATCGTTCATAATCACAATCATACAAACGCCTATCATAAATAGGAGCGCGGCAATTGACCAAAAACATTTCAATTTTATATTTTACACTTTAGCGCCTAACCAGGGTGAATTAGAAGGATTAAGCGTTTGATTGTGGTAGATGCACTTGTGCACTTTACGTAGAGATGTCAATGGCTTATATATGTTGTACAGAGGAGCGGCAATCGAAAACCCAAAAAATTCAAAATTCCTACCATGTTCCGGTTTTTTGTTTTCGGCGAATAAACTATATGGGCCAATAAAACATAATGTATCACCTAGAGGACAACCTGATCGTTCATAATCACAACCATACACCCGCCTACCATAAACAGGAGCGCGGCAATTGACCAAAAACATTTCAATTTTACATTTTACACTTTAGCGCCTAACCAGGGTGAATTAAAAGGATTAAGCTGTTTGTTTGTGGTAGATGCACTTGTGCACTTTACGTAGAAATGTCAATGGCTTATATGTGTTGAACAGAGGAGCGGCAATCGAAAACCCAAAAAATTCAAAATTCCTATCAACTTCCGGTTTTTTGTTTTCGGCGAATAAAGTATATGGGCCTATAAAACATAATGTATCACCTAGAGGACAACCTGATCGTTCATAATCACAACCATACACCCGCCTACCATAAACAGGAACGCGGCAATTGACCAAAAACATTTCAATTCTACATTTTACACTTTAGCGCCTAACCAGGGTGAATTAAAAGGATTAAGCTGTTTGTTTGTGGTAGATGCACTTGTGCACTTTACGTAGAAATGTCAATGGCTTATATATGTTGAACAGAGGAGCGGCAATCGAAAACCCAAAAAATTCAAAATTCCTATCAACTTCCGGTTTTTTGTTTTCGGCGAATAAAGTATATGGGCCTATAAAACATAATGTATCACCTAGAGGACAACCTGATCGTTCATAATCACAACCATACACCCGCCTACCATAAATAGGAGCGCGGCAATTGACCAAAAACATTTCAATTTTATATTTTACACTTTAGCGCCTAACCAGGGTGAATTAGAAGGATTAAGCGTTTGATTGTGGTAGATGCACTTGTGCACTTTACGTAGAGATGTCAATGGCTTATATGTGTTGAACAGAAGAGCGGCAATCGAAAACCCAAAAAATTCAAAATTCCTAGCAACTTCCGGTTTTTTGTTTTCGGCGAATAAAGTATATGGGCCTATAAAACATAATTTATCACCTAGAGGACAACCTGATCGTTCATAATCACAACCATACACCCGCCTACCATAAACAGGAGCGCGGCAATTGACCAAAAACATTTCAATTTTATATTTTACACTTTAGCGCCTAACCAGGGTGAATTAGAAGGATTAAGCGTTTGATTGTGGTAGATGCACTTGTGCACTTTACGTAGAGATGTCAATGGCTTATATGTGTTGAACAGAAGAGCGGCAATCGAAAAGCCAAAAAATTCAAAATTCCTAGCAACTTCCGGTTTTTTGTTTTCGGCGAATAAATTATATGGGCCTATAAAACATAATGTATCACCTAGAGGACAACCTGATCGTTCATAATCACAATCATACACCCGCCTATCATAAATAGGAGCGCGGCAATTGACCAAAAACATTTCAATTTTACATTTTACACTTTAACGCCTAACCAGGGTGAATTAGAAGGATTAAGCGTTTGATTGTGGGAGATGCACTTGTGCACTTTACGTAGAGATGTCAATGGCTTATATGTGTTGAACAGAGGAGCGACAATCGAAAACCCAAAAAATTCAAAATTCCTAGCAACTTCCGGTTTTTTGTTTTCGGCGATTAAAGTATATGGGCCTATAAAACATAATTTATCACCTAGAGGACAACCTGATCGTTCATAATCACAACCATACACCCGCCTACCATAAACAGGAACGCGGCAATTGACCAAAAACATTTCAATTCTACATTTTACACTTTAGCGCCTAACCAGGGTGAATTAAAAGGATTAAGCTGTTTGTTTGTGGTAGATGCACTTGTGCACTTTACGTAGAAATGTCAATGGCTTATATATGTTGAACAGAGGAGCGGCAATCGAAAACCCAAAAAATTCAAAATTCCTATCAACTTCCGGTATTTTGTTTTCGGCGAATAAAGTATATGGGCTTATAAAACATAATGTATCACCTAGAGGACAACCTGATCGTTCATAATCACAACCATACACCCGCCTACCATAAACAGGAGCGCGGCAATTGACCAAAAACCTTTCAATTTTACATTTTACACTTTAGCGCCTAACCAGGGTGAATTAAAAGGATTATGCTGTTTGTTTGTGGTAGATGCACTTGTGCACTTTATGTAAAGATGTCAATGGCTTATATATGTTGAACAGAGGAGCGGCAATCGAAAACCCAAAAAATTCAAAATTCCTAGCAACTTCCGGTTTTTTGTTTTCGGCGAATAAAGTATATGGGCTTATAAAACATAATGTATCACCTAGAGGACAACCTGATCGTTCATAATCACAACCATACACCCGCCTACCATAAACAGGAGCGCGGCAATTGACCAAAAACCTTTCAATTTTACATTTTACACTTTAGCGCCTAACCAGGGTGAATTAAAAGGATTATGCTGTTTGTTTGTGGTAGATGCACTTGTGCACTTTATGTAAAGATGTCAATGGCTTATATATGTTGAACAGAGGAGCGGCAATCGAAAACCCAAAAAATTCAAAATTCCTAGCAACTTCCGGTTTTTTGTTTTCGGCGAATAAACTATATGGGCCAATAAAACATAATGTATCACCTAGAGGACAACCTGATCGTTCATAATCACAACCATGCACCCGCCTACCATAAACAGGAGCGCGGCAATTGACCAAAAACATTTCAATTTTACATTTTACACTTTAGCGCCTAACCAGGGTGAATTAAAAGGATTAAGCTGTTTGTTTGTGGTAGATGCACTTGTGCACTTTACGTAGAAATGTCAATGGCTTATATGTGTTGAGAGGAGCGGCAATCGAAAACCCAAAAAATTCAAAATTCCTATCAACTTCCGGTTTTTTGTTTTCGGCGAATAAAGTATATGGGCTTATAAAACATAATGTATCACCTAGAGGACAACCTGATCGTTCATAATCACAACGATACACCCGCCTACCATAAATAGGAGCGCGGCAATTGACCAAAAACATTTCAATTTTATATTTTACACTTTAGCGCCTAACCAGGGTGAATTAGAAGGATTAAGCGTTTGATTGTGGTAGATGCACTTGTGCACTTTACGTAGAGATGTCAATGGCTTATATATGTTGTACAGAGGAGCGGCAATCGAAAACCCAAAAAATTCAAAATTCCTAGCAACTTCCGGTTTTTTGTTTTCGGCGAATAAAGTATATGGGCCTATAAAACATAATGTATCACCTAGAGGACAACCTGATCGTTCATGATCACAACCATACACCCGCCTACCATAAACAGGAGCGCGGCAATTGACCAAAAACATTTCAATTTTACATTTTACACTTTAGCGCCTAACCAGGGTGAATTAAAAGGATTAAGCTGTTTGATTGTGGTAGATGCACTTGTGCACTTTATGTAAAGATGTCAATGGCTTATATATGTTGAACAGAGGAGCGGCAATCGAAAACCCAAAAAATTCAAAATTCCTAGCAACTTCCGGTTTTTTGTTTTCGGCGAATAAACTATATGGGCCAATAAAACATAATGTATCACCTAGAGGACAACCTGATCGTTCATAATCACAACCATGCACCCGCCTACCATAAACAGGAGCGCGGCAATTGACCAAAAACATTTCAATTTTACATTTTACACTTTAGCGCCTAACCAGGGTGAATTAAAAGGATTAAGCTGTTTGTTTGTGGTAGATGCACTTGTGCACTTTACGTAGAAATGTCAATGGCTTATATGTGTTGAACAGAGGAGCGGCAATCGAAAACCCAAAAAATTCAAAATTCCTATCAACTTCCGGTTTTTTGTTTTCGGCGAATAAAGTATATGGGCCTATAAAACATAATGTATCACCTAGAGGACAACCTGATCGTTCGTAATCACAACCATACACCCGCCTACCATAAATAGGAGCGCGGCAATTGACCAAAAAGCCGTTTCCACGACAGTCGGGTCTACGTAACCGGAACGGACCCGGATTTATTCCGGCCAAGATCTGTCCACTCGGCAAAATTCTGTCGCTACAACAACAACAACAACAACCAAAAACATTTCAATTTTATATTTTACACTTTAGCGCCTAACCAGGGTGAATTAGAAGGATTAAGCGTTTGATTGTGGTAGATGCACTTGTGCACTTTACGTAGAGATGTCAATGGCTTATATGTGTTGAACAGAAGAGCGGCAATCGAAAACCCAAAAAATTCAAAATTCCTAGCAACTTCCGGTTTTTTGTTTTCGGCGAATAAAGTATATGGGCCTATAAAACATAATTTATCACCTAGAGGACAACCTGATCGTTCCTAATCACAACCATACACCCGCCTACCATAAACAGGAGCGCGGCAATTGACCAAAAACATTTCAATTCTACATTTTACACTTCAGCGCCTAACCAGGGTGAATTAAAAGGATTAAGCTGTTTGTTTGTGGTAGATGCACTTGTGCAATTTACGTAGAAATGTCAATGGCTTATATGTGTTGAACAGAGGAGCGGCAATCGAAAACCCAAAAAATTCAAAATTCCTATCATGTTCCGGTTTTTTGTTTTCGGCGAATAAAGCATATGGGCTTATAAAACATAATGTATCACCTAGAGGACAACCTGATCGTTCATAATCACAACCATACACCCGCCTACCATAAACAGGAGCGCGGCAATTGACCAAAAACATTTCAATTTTACATTTTACACTTTAGCGCCTAACCAGGGTGAATTAAAAGGATTAAGCTGTTTGTTTGTGGTAGATGCACTTGTGCACTTTATGTAAAGATGTCAATGGCTTATATATGTTGAACAGAGGAGCGGCAATCGAAAACCCAAAAAATTCAAAATTCCTACCATGTTCCGGTTTTTTGTTTTCGGCGAATAAACTATATAAGCCAATAAAACATAATGTATCACCTAGAGGACAACCTGATCGTTCATAATCACAATCATACAAACGCCTATCATAAACAGGAGCGCGGCAATTGACCAAAAACATTTCAATTTTACATTTTACACTTTAGCGCCTAACCAGGGTGAATTAAAAGGATTAAGCGTTTGATTGTGGTAGATGCACTTGTGCACTTTACGTAGAGATGTCAATGGCTTATATATGTTGAACAGAGGAGCGGCAATCGAAAACCCAAAAAATTCAAAATTCCTAGCAACTTCCGGTTTTTTGTTTTCGGCGAATAAAGTATATGGGCCTATAAAACATAATGTATCACCTAGAGGACAACCTGATCGTTCATAATCACAACCATACACCCGCCTACCATAAACAGGAGCGCGGCAATTGGCCAAAAACATTTCAATTTTACATTTTACACTTTAGCGCCTAACCAGGGTGAATTAAAAGGTTTAAGCTGTTTGTTTGTGGTAGATGCACTTGTGCACTTTACGTAGAAATGTCAATGGCTTATATGTGTTGAACAGAGGAGCGGCAATCGAAAACCCAAAAAATTCAAAATTCCTATCAACTTCCGGTTTTTTGTTTTCGGCGAATAAACTATATGGGCCAATAAAACATAATGTATCACCTAGAGGACAACCTGATCGTTCATAATCACAACCTTACACCAGCCTACCATAAACAGGAGCGCGGCAATTGACCAAAAACATTTCAATTTTACATTTTACACTTTAGCGCCTAACCAGGGTGAATTAAAAGGATTAAGCTGTTTGTTTGTGGTAGATGCACTTGTGCACTTTACGTAGAAATGTCAATGGCTTATGTGTGTTGAACAGAGGAGCGGCAATCGAAAACCCAAAAAATTCAAAATTCCTATCAACTTCCGGTTTTTTGTTTTCGGCGAATAAACTATATGGGCCAATAAAACATAATGTATCACCTAGAGGACAACCTGATCGTTCATAATCACAATCATACAAACGCCTATCATAAACAGGAGCGCGGCAATTGACCAAAAACATTTCAATTTTACATTTTACACTTTAGCGCCTAACCAGGGTGAATTAAAAGGATTAAGCTGTTTGTTTGTGGTAGATGCACTTGTGCACTTTACGTAGAAATGTCAATGGCTTATATGTGTTGAACAGAGGAGCGGCAATCGAAAACCCAAAAAATTCAAAATTCCTATCAACTTCCGGTTTTTTGTTTTCGGCGAATAAAGTATATGGGCCTATAAAACATAATGTATCACCTAGAGGACAACCTGATCATTCATAATCACAACCATACACCCGCCTACCATAAACAGGAGCGCGGCAATTGACCAAAAACATTTCAATTTTACATTTTACACTTTAGCGCCTAACCAGGGTGAATTAGAAGGACTAAGCGTTTGATTGTGGTAGATGCACTTGTGCACTTTACGTAGAGATGTCAATGGCTTATATATGTTGAACAGAGGAGCGGCAATCGAAAACCCAAAAAATTCAAAATTCCTACCATGTTCCGGTTTTTTGTTTTCGGCGAATAAACTATATGGGCCAATAAAACATAATGTATCACCTAGAGGACAACCTGATCGTTCATAATCACAATCATACAAACGCCTATAATAAATAGGAGCGCGGCAATTGCCCAAAAACATTTTAATTTTATATTTAACACTTTAGTTCCTAACCAGGGTGAATTAGAAGGACTAAGCATTTGATTGTGGTAGATGCACTTGTGCACTTTACGTAAAGATGTCAATGGCTTATATATGTTGAACAGAGGAGCGGCAATCGAAAACCCAAAAAATTCAAAATTCCTATCAACTTCCGGTTTTTTGTTTTCGGCGAATAAACTATATGGGCCAATAAAACATAATGTATCACCTAGAGGACAACCTGATCGTTCATAATCACAATCATACAAACGCCTATAATAAATAGGAGCGCGGCAATTGCCCAAAAACATTTTAATTTTATATTTAACACTTTAGTTCCTAACCAGGGTGAATTAGAAGGACTAAGCATTTGATTGTGGTAGATGCACTTGTGCACTTTACGTAAAGATGTCAATGGCTTATATATGTTGAACAGAGGAGCGGCAATCGAAAACCCAAAAAATTCAAAATTCCTATCAACTTCCGGTTTTTTGTTTTCGGCGAATAAACTATATGGGCCAATAAAACATAATGTATCACCTAGAGGACAACCTGATCGTTCATAATCACAATCATACAAACGCCTATCATAAACAGGAGCGCGGCAATTGACCAAAAACATTTTAATTTTATATTTAACACTTTAGTTCCTAACCAGGGTGAATTAGAAGGACTAAGCATTTGATTGTGGTAGATGCACTTGTGCACTTTACGTAAAGATGTCAATGGCTTATATATGTTGAACAGAGGAGCGGCAATCGAAAACCCAAAAAATTCAAAATTCCAAGCAACTTCCGGTTTTTTGTTTTCGGCGAATAAAGTATATGGGCCTATAAAACATAATGTATCACCTAGAGGACAACCTGATCGTTCATAATCACAATCATACAAACGCCTATCATAAACAGGAGCGCGGCAATTGACCAAAAACATTTCAATTTTACATTTTACACTTTAGCGCCTAACCAGGGTGAATTAGAAGGACTAAGCATTTGATTGTGGTAGATGCACTTGTGCACTTTACGTAAAGATGTCAATGGCTTATATATGTTGAACAGAGGAGCGGCAATCGAAAACCCAAAAAATTCAAAATTCCAAGCAACTTCCGGTTTTTTGTTTTCGGCGAATAAAGTATATGGGCCTATAAAACATAATGTATCACCTAGAGGACAACCTGATCGTTCATAATCACAATCATACAAACGCCTATCATAAACAGGAGCGCGGCAATTGACCAAAAACATTTCAATTTTACATTTTACACTTTAGCGCCTAACCAGGGTGAATTAAAAGGATTAAGCGTCTGATTGTGGTAGATGCACTTGTGCACTTTACGTAGAGATGTCAATGGCTTATATATGTTGAACAGAGGAGCGGCAATCGAAAACCCAAAAAATTCAAAATTCCAAGCAACTTCCGGTTTTTTGTTTTCGGCGAATAAAGTATATGGGCCTATAAAACATAATGTATCACCTAGAGGACAACCTGATCGTTCATAATCACAATCATACAAACGCCTATCATAAACAGGAGCGCGGCAATTGACCAAAAACATTTCAATTTTACATTTTACACTTTAGCGCCTAACCAGGGTGAATTAAAAGGATTAAGCTGTTTGTTTGTGGTAGATGCACTTGTGCACTTTACGTAGAGATGTCAATGGCTTATATATGTTGAACAGAGGAGCGGCAATCGAAAACCCAAAAAATTCAAAATTCCAAGCAACTTCCGGTTTTTTGTTTTCGGCGAATAAAGTATATGGGCCTATAAAACATAATGTATCACCTAGAGGACAACCTGATCGTTCATAATCACAACCATACACCCGCCTACCATAAACAGGAGCGCGGCAATTGACCAAAAACATTTCAATTTTACATTTTACACTTTAGCGCCTAACCAGGGTGAATTAAAAGGATTAAGCTGTTTGTTTGTGGTAGATGCACTTGTGCACTTTACGTAGAAATGTCAATGGCGTATATGTGTTGAACAGAGGAGCGGCAATCGAAAACCCAAAAAATTCAAAATTCCTATCAACTTCCGGTTTTTTGTTTTCGGCGAATAAAGTATATGGGCCTATAAAACATAATGTATCACCTAGAGGACAACCTGATCGTTCATAATCACAACCATATACCCGCCTACCATAAACAGGAGCGCGGCAATTGACCAAAAACATTTCAATTTTACATTTTACACTTTAGCGCCTAACCAGGGTGAATTAAAAGGATTAAGCTGTTTGTTTGTGGTAGATGCACTTGTGCACTTTACGTAAAGATGTCAATGGCTTATATATGTTGAACAGAGGAGCGGCAATCGAAAACCCAAAAAATTCAAAATTCCCACCATGTTCCGGTTTTTTGTTTTCGGCGAATAAACTATATGGGCCAATAAAACATAATGTATCACCTAGAGGACAATCTGATCGTTCATAATCACAATCATACAAACGCCTATCATAAACAGTAGCGCGGCAATTGACCAAAAACATTTCAATTTTACATTTTACACTTTAGCGCCTAACCAGGGTGAATTAAAAGGATTAAGCGTTTGATTGTGGTAGATGCACTTGTGCACTTTACGTAGAGATGTCAATGGCTTATATATGTTGAACAGAGGAGCGGCAATCGAAAACCCAAAAAATTCAAAATTCCTAGCAACTTCCGGTTTTTTATTTTCGGCGAATAAAGTATATGGGCCAATAAAACATAATGTATCACCTAGAGGACAATCTGATCGTTCATAATCACAATCATACAAACGCCTATCATAAACAGGAGCGCGGCAATTGACCAAAAACATTTCAATTTTACATTTTACACTTTAGCGCCTAACCAGGGTGAATTAAAAGGATTAAGCGTTTGATTGTGGTAGATGCACTTGTGCACTTTACGTAGAGATGTCAATGGCTTATATATGTTGAACAGAGGAGCGGCAATCGAAAACCCAAAAAATTCAAAATTCCTAGCAACTTCCGGTTTTTTGTTTTCGGCGAATAAAGTATATGGGCCAATAAAACATAATGTATCACCTAGAGGACAATCTGATCGTTCATAATCACAATCATACAAACGCCTATCATAAACAGGAGCCCGGCAATTGACCAAAAACATTTCAATTTTACATTTTACACTTTAGCGCCTAACCAGGGTGAATTAAAAGGATTAAGCTGTTTGTTTGTGGTAGATGCACTTGTGCACTTTACGTAGAGATGTCAATGGCTTATATGTGTTGAACAGAGGAGCGGCAATCGAAAACCCAAAAAATTCAAAATTCCTAGCAACTTCCGGTTTTTTGTTTTCGGCGAATAAAGTATATGGGCCTATAAAACATAATGTATCACCTAGAGGACAACCTGATCGTTCATAATCACAATCATACAAACGCCTACCATAATCAGGAGCGCGGCAATTGACCAAAAACATTTCAATTTTACATTTTACACTTTAGCGCCTAACAAGGGTGAATTAGAAGGATTAAGCGTTTGATTGTGGTAGATGCACTTGTGCACTTTACGTAGAAATGTCAATGGCTTATATATGTTGAACAGAGGAGCGGCAATCAAAAACCCAAAAAATTCAAAATTCCTACCATGTTCCGGTTTTTTGTTTTCGGAGAATAAACTATATGAGCCAATAAAACATAGTGTATCACCTAGAGGACAACCTGATCGTTCATAATCGCAATCATACAAACATAAACAGGAGCGCGGCAATTGACCAAAAACATTTTAATTTTACATTTTATACTTTAGCGCCTAACCAGGGTGAATTAGAAGGATTAAGCGTTTGATTGTGGTAGATGCACTTGTGCACTTTACGTAGAAATGTCAATGGCTTATATATGTTGAACAGAGGAGCGGCAATCAAAAACCCAAAAAATTCAAAATTCCTACCATGTTCCGGTTTTTTGTTTTCGGAGAATAAACTATATGAGCCAATAAAACATAGTGTATCACCTAGAGGCCAACCTGATCGTTCATAATCACAATCATACAAACGCCTATCATAAATAGGAGCGCGGCAATTGACCAAAAACATTTCAATTTTATATTTTACACTTTAGCGCCTAACCAGGGTGAATTAGAAGGATTAAGCGTTTGATTGTGGTAGATGCACTTGTGCACTTTACGTAGAGATGTCAATGGCTTATATGTGTTGAACAGAGGAGCGGCAATTGAAAACCCAAAAAATTCAAAATTCCTACCATGTTCCGGTTTTTTGTTTTCGGCGAATAAACTATATGGGCCAATAAAACATAATGTATCACCTAGAGGCCAACCTGATCGTTCATAATCACAATCATACAAACGCCTATCATAAATAGGAGCGCGGCAATTGACCAAAAACATTTTAATTTTACATTTTATACTTTAGCGCCTTACCAGGGTGAATTAGAAGGATTAAGCGTTTGATTGTGGTAGATGCACTTGTGCACTTTACGTAGAAATGTCAATGGCTTATATATGTTGAACAGAGGAGCGGCAATCAAAAACCCAAAAAATTCAAAATTCCTACCATGTTCCGGTTTTTTGTTTTCGGAGAATAAACTATATGAGCCAATAAAACATAATGTATCACCTAGAGGACAACCTGATCGTTCATAATCGCAATCATACAAACATAAACAGGAGCGCGGCAATTGACCAAAAACATTTTAATTTTACATTTTATACTTTAGCGCCTAACCAGGGTGAATTAGAAGGATTAAGCGTTTGATTGTGGTAGATGCACTTGTGCACTTTACGTAGAGATGTCAATGGCTTATATGTGTTGAACAGAGGAGCGGCAATCGAAAACCCAAAAAATTCAAAATTCCTACCATGTTCCGGTTTTTTGTTTTCGGCGAATAAACTATATGGGCCAATAAAACATAATGTATCACCTAGAGGCCAACCTGATCGTTCATAATCACAATCATACAAACGCCTATCATAAATAGGAGCGCGGCAATTGACCAAAAACATTTCAATTTTATATTTTACACTTTAGCGCCTAACAAGGGTGAATTAAAAGGATTAAGCGTTTGATTGTGGTAGATGCACTTGTGCACTTTACGTAGAGATGTCAATGGCTTATATGTGTTGAACAGAGGAGCGGCAATCGAAAACCCAAAAAATTCAAAATTCCTACCATGTTCCGGTTTTTTGTTTTCGGCGAATAAACTATATGGGCCAATAAAACATAATGTATCACCTAGAGGCCAACCTGATCGTTCATAATCACAATCATACAAACGCCTATCATAAATAGGAGCGCGGCAATTGACCAAAAACATTTTAATTTTACATTTTATACTTTAGCGCCTAACCAGGGTGAATTAGAAGGATTAAGCGTTTGATTGTGGTAGATGCACTTGTGCACTTTACGTAGAGATGTCAATGGCTTATATGTGTTGAACAGAGGAGCGGCAATCGAAAACCCAAAAAATTCAAAATTCCTACCATGTTCCGGTTTTTTGTTTTCGGCGAATAAACTATATGGGCCAATAAAACATAATGTATCACCTAGAGGCCAACCTGATCGTTCATAATCACAATCATACAAACGCCTATCATAAATAGGAGCGCGGCAATTGACCAAAAACATTTCAATTTTACATTTTACACGTTAGCGCCTAACCAGGGTGAATTAGAAGGATTAAGCGTTTGATTGTGGTAGATGCACTTGTGCACTTTACGTAGAGATGTCAATGGCTTATATATGTTGAACAGAGGAGCGGCAATCGAAAACCCAAAAAATTCAAAATTCCAAGCAACTTCCGGTTATTTGTTTTCGGCGAATAAAGTATATGGGCCTATAAAACATAATGCATCACCTAGAGGACAACCTGATCGTTCATAATCACAACCATACACCCGCCTACCATAAACAGGAGCGCGGCAATTGACCAAAAACATTTCAATTTTACATTTTACACTTTAGCGCCTAACCAGGGTGAATTAAAAGGATTAAGTTGTTTGTTTGTGGTAGATGCACTTGTGCACTTTACGTAGAGATGTCAATGGCTTATATATGTTGAACAGAGGAGCGGCAATCGAAAACCCAAAAAATTCAAAATTCCTAGCAACTTCCGGTTTTTTATTTTCGGCGAATAAAGTATATGGGCCAATAAAACATAATGTATCACCTAGAGGACAATCTGATCGTTCATAATCACAATCATACAAACGCCTATCATAAACAGGAGCGCGGCAATTGACCAAAAACATTTCAATTTTACATTTTACACTTTAGCGCCTAACCGGGGTGAATTAAAAGGATTAAGCGTTTGATTGTGGTAGATGCACTTGTGCACTTTACGTAGAGATGTCAATGGCTTATATATGTTGAACAGAGGAGCGGCAATCGAAAACCCAAAAAATTCAAAATTCCTAGCAACTTCCGGTTTTTTGTTTTCGGCGAATAAAGTATATGGGCCAATAAAACATCATGTATCACCTAGAGGACAATCTGATCGTTCATAATCACAATCATACAAACGCCTATCATAAACAGGAGCCCGGCAATTGACCAAAAACATTTCAATTTTACATTTTACACTTTAGCGCCTAACCAGGGTGAATTAAAAGGATTAAGCAGTTTGTTTGTGGTAGATGCACTTGTGCACTTTACGTAGAGATGTCAATGGCTTATATGTGTTGAACAGAGGAGCGGCAATCGAAAACCCAAAAAATTCAAAATTCCTAGCAACTTCCGGTTTTATGTTTTCGGCGAATAAAGTATATGGGCCAATAAAACATAATGTATCACCTAGAGGACAACCTGATCGTTCATAATCACAATCATACAAACGCCTACCATAATCAGGAGCGCGGCAATTGACCAAAAACATTTCAATTTTACATTTTACACTTTAGCGCCTAACCAGGGTGAATTAGAAGGATTAAGCGTTTGATTGTGGTAGATGCACTTGTGCACTTTACGTAGAAATGTCAATGGCTTATATATGTTGAACAGAGGAGCGGCAATCAAAAACCCAAAAAATTCAAAATTCCTACCATGTTCCGGTTTTTTGTTTACGGAGAATAAACTATATGAGCCAATAAAACATAATGTATCACCTAGAGGACAACCTGATCGTTCATAATCGCAATCATACAAACATAAACAGGAGCGCGGCAATTGACCAAAAACATTTTAATTTTACATTTTATACTTTAGCGCCTAACCAGGGTGAATTAGAAGGATTAAGCGTTTGATTGTGGTAGATGCACTTGTGCACTTTACGTAGAGATGTCAATGGCTTATATGTGTTGAACAGAGGAGCGGCAATCGAAAACCCAAAAAATTCAAAATTCCTACCATGTTCCGGTTTTTTGTTTTCGGCGAATAAACTATATGGGCCAATAAAACATAATGTATCACCTAGAGGCCAACCTGATCGTTCATAATCACAATCATACAAACGCCTACCATAATCAGGAGCGCGGCAATTGACCAAAAACATTTCAATTTTACATTTTACACTTTAGCGCCTAACAAGGGTGAATTAGAAGGATTAAGCGTTTGATTGTGGTAGATGCACTTGTGCACTTTACGTAGAGATGTCAATGGCTTATATGTGTTGAACAGAAAAGCGGCAATCGAAAACCCAAAAAATTCAACATTCCTAGCAACTTCCGGTTCTTTGTTTTCGGCGAATAAAGTATATGGGCCTATAAAACATAATGTATCACCTAGAGGACAACCTGATCGTTCATAATCACAACCGTACACCCGCCTACCATAAACGGGAGCACGACAATTGACCAAAAACATTTCAATTTTACATTTTACACGTTAGCGCCTAACCAGGGTGAATTAGAAGGATTAAGCGTTTGATTGTGGTAGATGCACTTGTGCACTTTACGTAAAGATGTCAATGGCTTATATATGTTGAACAGAGGAGCGGCAATCGAAAACCCAAAAAATTCAAAATTCCTTCCATGTTCCGGTTTTTTGTTTTCGGCGAATAAACTATATGGTCTAATAAAACATAATGTATCACCTAGAGGACAACCTGATCGTTCATAATCACAATCATACAAACGCCTATCATAAACAGGAGCGCGGCAATTGACCAAAAACATTTCAATTTTACATTTTACACTTTAGCCCCTAACCAGGGTGAATTAGAAGGATTAAGCGTTTGATTGTGGTAGATGCACTTGTGCACTTTACGTAGAAATGTCAATGGCTTATATATGTTGAACAGAGGAGCGGCAATCGAAAACCCAAAAAATTCAAAACTCCTATCAACTTCCGGTTTTTTGTTTTCGGCGAATAAAGTATATGGGCCTATAAAACATAATGTATCACCTAGAGGACAACCTGATTGTTCATAATCACAATCATACAAACGCCTACCATAATCAGGAGCGCGGCAATTGACCAAAAACATTTCAATTTTACATTTTACACGTTAGCGCCTAACCAGGGTGAATTAGAAGGATTAAGCGTTTGATTGTGGTAGATGCACTTGTGCACTTTACGTAGAGATGTCAATGGCTTATATATGTTGAACAGAGGAGCGGCAATCGAAAACCCAAAAAATTCAAAATTCCTACCATGTTCCGGTTTTTTGTTTTCGGCGAATAAACTATATGGGCCAATAAAACATAATGTATCACCTAGAGGACAACCTGATCGTTCATAATCACAATCATACAAACGCCTATCATAAACAGGAGCGCGGCAATTGACCAAAAACATTTCAATTTTACATTTTACACTTTAGCGCCTAACCAGTGTGAATTAGAAGGATTAAGCGTTTGATTGTGGTAGATGCACTTGTGCACTTTACGTAAAGATGTCAATGGCTTATATATGTTGAACAGAGGAGCGGCAATCGAAAACCCAAAAAATTCAAAATTCCTACCATGTTTCGGTTTTTTGTTTTCGGCGAATAAACTATATGGGCCAATAAAACATAATGTATCACCTAGAGGACAAGCTGATCGTTCATAATCACAATCATACAAACGCCTATCATAAATAGGAGCGCGGCAATTGACCAAAAACATTTCAATTTTATATTTTACACTTTAGCGCCTAACCAGGGTGAATTAGAAGGATTAAGCGTTTGATTGTGGTAGATGCACTTGTGCACTTTACGTAGAGATGTCAATGGCTTATATGTGTTGAACAGAAAAGCGGCAATCGAAAACCCAAAAAATTCAAAATTCCTAGCAACTTCCGGTTCTTTGTTTTCGGCGAATAAAGTATATGGGCCTATAAAACATAATGTATCACCTAGAGGACAACCTGATTGTTCATAATCACAATCATACAAACGCCTACCATAATCAGGAGCGCGGCAATTGACCAAAAACATTTCAATTTTACATTTTACACGTTAGCGCCTAACCAGGGTGAATTAGAAGGATTAAGCGTTTGATTGTGGTAGATGCACTTGTGCACTTTACGTAGAGATGTCAATGGCTTATATATGTTGAACAGAGGAGCGGCAATCGAAAACCCAAAAAATTCAAAATTCCTACCATGTTCCGGTTTTTTGTTTTCGGCGAATAAACTATATGGGCCAATAAAACATAATGTATCACCTAGAGGACAACCTGATCGTTCATAATCACAATCATACAAACGCCTATCATAAACAGGAGCGCGGCAATTGACCAAAAACATTTCAATTTTACATTTTACACTTTAGCGCCTAACCAGTGTGAATTAGAAGGATTAAGCGTTTGATTGTGGTAGATGCACTTGTGCACTTTACGTAAAGATGTCAATGGCTTATATATGTTGAACAGAGGAGCGGCAATCGAAAACCCAAAAAATTCAAAATTCCTATCAACTTCCGGTTTTTTGTTTTCGGCGAATAAAGTATATGGGCCTATAAAACATAATGTATCACCTAGAGGACAACCTGATTGTTCATAATCACAATCATACAAACGCCTACCATAATCAGGAGCGCGGCAATTGACCAAAAACATTTCAATTTTACATTTTACACTTTAGCGCCTAACCAGGGTGAATTAAAAAGATTAAGCTGTTTGTTTGTGGTAGATGCACTTGTGCACTTTACGTAGAAATGTCAATGGCTTATATATGTTGAACAGAGGAGCGGCAATCGAAAACCCAAAAAATTCAAAATTCCTACCATGTTCCGGTTTTTTGTTTTCGGCGAATAAACTATATGGGCCAATAAAACATAATGTATCACCTAGAGGACAATATGATCGTTCATAATCACAATCATACAAACGCCTATCATAAACAGGAGCGCGGCAATTGACCAAAAACATTTCAATTTTACATTTTACACTTTAGTGCCTAACCAGTGTGAATTAGAAGGATTAACGTTTGATTGTGGTAGATGCACTTGTGCACTTTACGTAGAGATGTCAATGGCTTATATATGTTGAACAGAGGAGCGGCAATCGAAAACCCAAAAAATTCAAAATTCCTACCATGTTCCGGTTTTTTGATTTCGGCGAATAAACTATATGGGCCAATAAAACATAATGTATCACCTAGAGGACAACCTGATCGTTCATAATCACAATCATACACACGCCTATCATAAATAGGAGCGCGGCAATTGACCAAAAACATTTCAATTTTATATTTTACACTTTAGCGCCTAACCAGGGTGAATTAGAAGGATTAAGCGTTTGATTGTGGTAGATGAACTTGTGCACTTTACGTAAAGATGTCAATGGCTTATATATGTTGAACAGAGGAGCGGCAATCGAAAACCCAAAAAATTCAAAATTCCTACCATGTTCCGGTTTTTTGTTTTCGGCGAATAAACTATATGGGCCAATAAAACATAATGTATCACCTAGAGGACAAGCTGATCGTTCATAATCACAATCATACAAACGCCTATCATAAATAGGAGCGCGGAAATTGACCAAAAACATTTCAATTTTATATTTTACACTTTAGCGCCTAACCAGGGTGAATTAGAAGGACTAAGCGTTTGATTGTGGTAGATGCACTTGTGCACTTTACGTAAAGATGTCAATGGCTTATATATGTTGAACAGAGGAGCGGCAATCGAAAACCCAAAAAATTCAAAATTCCTACCATGTTCCGGTTTTTTGTTTTCGGCAAATAAACTATATGGGCCAATAAAACATAATGTATCACCTAGAGGACAAGCTGATCGTTCATAATCACAATCATACAAACGCCTATCACAAATAGGAGCGCGGCAATTGACCAAAAACGTTTCAATTTTATAGTTTACACTTTAGCGCCTAACCAGGGTGAATTAGAAGGATTAAGCGTTTGATTGTGGTAGATGCACTTGTGCACTTTACGTAGAAATGTCAATGGCTTATATATGTTGAACAGAGGAGCGGCAATCGAAAACCCAAAAAATTCAAAATTCCTAGCAACTTCCGGTTTTTTGTTTTCGGCGAATAAAGTATATGGGCCTATAAAACATAATGTATCACCTAGAGGACAACCTGATCGTTCATAATCACAACCATACACCCGCCTACCATAAACGGGAGCGCGACAATTGACCAAAAACATTTCAATTTTACATTTTACACGTTAGCGCCTAACCAGGGTGAATTAGAAGGATTAAGCGTTTGATTGTGGTAGATGCACTTGTGCACTTTACGTAAAGATGTCAACGGCTTATATATGTTGAACAGAGGAGCGGCAATCGAAATCCCAAAAAATTCAAAATTCCTTCCATGTTCCGGTTTTTTGTTTTCGGCGAATAAACTATATGGGCCAATAAAACATAATGTATCACCTAGAGGACAACCTGATCGTTCATAATCACAATCATACACACGCCTATCATAAATAGGAGCGCGGCAATTGACCAAAAACATTTCAATTTAATATTTTACACTTTAGCGCCTAACCAGGGTGAATTAGAAGGATTAAGCGTTTGATTGTGGTAGATGCACTTGTGCACTTTACGTAGAGATGTTAATGGCTTATATGTGTTGAACAGAAAAGCGGCAATCGAAAACCCAAAAAATTCAAAATTCCTAGCAACTTCCGGTTTTTTGTTTTCGGCGAATAAAGTATATGGGCCTATAAAACATAATGTATCACCTAGAGGACAACCTGATCGTTCATAATCACAACCATACACCCGCCTACCATAAACGGGAGCGCGACAATTGACCAAAAACATTTCAATTTTACATTTTACACGTTAGCGCCTAACCAGGGTGAATTAGAAGGATTAAGCGTTTGATTGTGGTAGATGCACTTGTGCACTTTACGTAAAGATGTCAATGGCTTATATATGTTGAACAGAGAAGCGGCAATCGAAAACCCAAAAAATTCAAAATTCCTTCCATGTTCCGGTTTTTTTTTTTCGGCGAATAAACTATATGGTCTAATAAAACATAATGTATCACCTAGAGGACAACCTGATCGTTCATAATCACAATCATACAAACGCCTATCATAAACAGGAGCGCGGCAATTGACAAAAAACATTTCAATTTTACATTTTACACTTTAGCGCCTAACCAGGGTGAATTAGAAGGATTAAGCGTTTGATTGTGGTAGATGCACTTGTGCACTTTACGTAGAAATGTCAATGGCTTATATATGTTGAACAGAGGAGCGGCAACCGAAAACCCAAAAAATTCAAAATTCCTATCAACTTCCGGTTTTTTGTTTTCGGCGAATAAAGTATATGGGCCTATAAAACATAATGTATCACCTAGAGGACAACCTGATTGTTCATAATCACAATCATACAAACGCCTACCATAATCAGGAGCGCGGCAATTGACCAAAAACATTTCAATTTTACATTTTACACGTTAGCGCCTAACCAGGGTGAATTAGAAGGATTAAGCATTTGATTGTGGTAGATGCACTTGTGCACTTTACGTAAAGATGTCAATGGCTTATATATGTTGAACAGAGGAGCGGCAATCGAAATCCCAAAAAATTCAAAATTCCTTCCATGTTCCGGTTTTTTTGTTTTCGGCGAATAAACTATATGGGCCAATAAAACATAATGTATCACCTAGAGGACAACCTAATCGTTCATAATCACAATCATACACACGCCTATCATAAATAGGAGCGCGGCAATTGACCAAAAACATTTCAATTTAATATTTTACACTTTAGCGCCTAACCAGGGTGAATTAGAAGGATTAAGCGTTTGATTGTGGTAGATGCACTTGTGCACTTTACGTAGAGATGTCAATGGCTTATATGTGTTGAACAGAAAAGCGGCAATCGAACACCCAAAAAATTCAAAATTCCTAGCAACTTCCGGTTTTTTGTTTTCGGCGAATAAAGTATATGGGCCTATAAAACATAATGTATCACCTAGAGGACAACCTGATCGTTCATAATCACAACCATACACCCGCCTACCATAAACGGGAGCGCGACAATTGACCAAAAACATTTCAATTTTACATTTTACACGTTAGCGCCTAACCAGGGTGAATTAGAAGGATTAAGCGTTTGATTGTGGTAGATGCACTTGTGCACTTTACGTAAAGATGTCAATGGCTTATATATGTTGAACAGAGGAGCGGCAATCGAAAACCCAAAAAATTCAAAATTCCTTCCATGTTCCGGTTTTTTGTTTTCGGCGAATAAACTATATGGTCTAATAAAACATAATGTATCACCTAGAGGACAACCTGATCGTTCATAATCACAATCATACAAACGCCTATCATAAACAGGAGCGCGGCAATTGACCAAAAACATTTCAATTTTACATTTTACACTTTAGCGCCTAACCAGGGTGAATTAGAAGGATTAAGCGTTTGATTGTGGTAGATGCACTTGTGCACTTTACGTAGAAATGTCAATGGCTTATATATGTTGAACAGAGGAGCGGCAATCGAAAACCCAAAAAATTTAAAATTCCTATCAACTTCCGGTTTTTTGTTTTCGGCAAATAAAGTATATGGGCCTATAAAACATAATGTATCACCTAGAGGACAACCTGATTGTTCATAATCACAATCATACAAACGCCTACCATAATCAGGAGCGCGGCAATTGACCAAAAACATTTCAATTTTACATTTTACACGTTAGCGCCTAACCAGGGTGAATTAGAAGGATTAAGCGTTTGATTGTGGTAGATGCACTTGTGCACTTTACGTAAAGATGTCAATGGCTTATATATGTTGAACAGAGGAGCGGCAATCGAAATCCCAAAAAATTCAAAATTCCCTCCATGTTCCGGTTTTTTGTTTTCGGCGAATAAACTATATGGGCCAATAAAACATAATGTATCACCTAGAGGACAACCTGATCGTTCATAATCACAATCATACAAACGCCTATCATAAATAGGAGCGCGGCAATTGACCAAAAACATTTCAATTTTACATTTTAAACTTTAGCGCCTAACCAGGGTGAATTAGAAGGATTAAGCGTTTGATTGTGGTAGATGCACTTGTGCACTTTACGTAGAGATGTCAATGGCTTATATATGTTGAACAGAGGAGCGGCAATCGAAAACCCAAAAAATTCAAAATTCCTATCATGTTCCGGTTTTTTTGTTTTCGGCGAATAAACTATATGGGCCAATAAAACATAATGTATCACCTAGAGGACAACCTGATTGTTCATAATCACAATCATACAAACGCCTACCATAATCAGGAGCGCGGCAATTGACCAAAAACATTTCAATTTTACATTTTACACGTTAGCGCCTAACCAGGGTGAATTAGAAGGATTAAGCGTTTGATTGTGGTAGATGCACTTGTGCACTTTACGTAAAGATGTCAATGGCTTATATATGTTGAACAGAGGAGCGGCAATCGAAATCCCAAAAAATTCAAAATTCCCTCCATGTTCCGGTTTTTTGTTTTCGGCGAATAAACTATATGGGCCAATAAAACATAATGTATCACCTAGAGGACAACCTGATTGTTGATAATCACAATCATACAAACGCCTATCATAAATAGGAGCGCGGCAATTGACCAAAAACATTTCAATTTTACATTTTAAACTTTAGCGCCTAACCAGGGTGAATTAGAAGGATTAAGCGTTTGATTGTGGTAGATGCACTTGTGCACTTTACGTAGAGATGTCAATGGCTTATATTTGTTGAACAGAGGAGCGGCAATCGAAAACCCAAAAAATTCAAATTTCCTATCAACTTCCGGTTTTTTGTTTTCGGCGAATAAAGTATATGGGCCTATAAAACATAATGTATCACCTAGAGGACAACCTGATCGTTCATAATCACAACCATACACCCGCCTACCATAAACAGGAGCGCGGCAATTGACCAAAAACATTTCAATTTTACATTTTACACTTTAGCGCCTAACCAGGGTGAATTAGAAGGATTAAGCGTTTGATTGTGGTAGATGCATTTGTGCACTTTACGTAAAGATGTCAATGGCTTATATATGTTGAACAGAGGAGCGGTAATCGAAAACCCAAAAAATTCAAAATTCCTACCATGTTCCGGTTTTTTGTTTTCGGCGAATAAACTATATGGGCCAATAAAACATAATGTATCACCTAGAGGACAACCTGATTGTTCATAATCACAATCATACAAACGCCTATCATAAATAGGAGCGCGGCAATTGACCAAAAACATTTCAATTTTATATTTTACACTTTAGCGCCTAACCAGGGTGAATTAGAAGGATTAAGCGTTTGATTGTGGTAGATGCACTTGTGCACTTTACGTAGAGATGTCAATGGCTTATATGTGTTGAACAGAGGACAACCTAATCGTTCATAATCCCAACCATACACCCGCCTACCATAAACGGGAGCGCGACAATTGACCAAAAACATTTCAATTTTACATTTTACACTTTAGCGCCTAACCAGGCTGAATTAAAAAGATTAAGCTGTTTGTTTGTGGTAGATGCACTTGTGCACTTTACGTAGAAATGTCAATGGCTTATATATGTTGAACAGAGGAGCGGCAATCGAAAACCCAAAAAATTCAAAATTCCTGGCAACTTCCGGTTTTTTGTTTTCGGCGAATAAAGTATATGGGCCTATAAAACATAATGTATCACCTAGAGGACAATCTGATCGTTCATAATCACAATCATACAAACGCCTATCATAAACAGGAGCGCGGCAATTGACCAAAAACATTTCAATTTTACAGTTTACACTTTAGCGCCTAACCAAGGTGAATTAAAAGGATTAAGCGTTTGATTGTGGTAGATGCACTTGTGCACTTTACGTAGAGATGTCAATGGCTTATATATGTTGAACAGAGGAGCGGCAATCGAAAACCCAAAAAATTCAAAATTCCTACCATGTTCCGGTTTTTTGTTTTCGGCGAATAAACTATATGGGCCAATAAAACATAATGTATCACCTAGAGGACAACCTGATTGTTGATAATCACAATCATACAAACGCCTATCATAAATAGGAGCGCGGCAATTGACCAAAAACATTTCAATTTTACAGTTTACACTTTAGCGCCTAACCAGGGTGAATTAGAAGGATTAAGCGTTTGATTGTGGTAGATGCACTTGTGCACTTTACGTAGAGATGTCAATGGCTTATATGTGTTGAACAGAGGACAACCTAATCGTTCATAATCACAATCATACAAACGCCTACCATAATCAGGAGCGCGGCAATTGACCAAAAACATTTCAATTTTACATTTTACACGTTAGCGCCTAACCAGGGTGAATTAGAAGGATTAAGCGTTTGATTGTGGTAGATGCACTTGTGCACTTTACGTAAAGATGTCAATGGCTTATATATGTTGAACAGAGGAGCGGCAATCGAAATCCCAAAAAATTCAAAATTCCCTCCATGTTCCGGTTTTTTGTTTTCGGCGAATAAACTATATGGGCCAATAAAACATAATGTATCACCTAGAGGACAACCTGATTGTTGATAATCACAATCATACAAACGCCTATCATAAATAGGAGCGCGGCAATTGACCAAAAACATTTCAATTTTACATTTTAAACTTTAGCGCCTAACCAGGGTGAATTAGAAGGATTAAGCGTTTGATTGTGGTAGATGCACTTGTGCACTTTACGTAGAGATGTCAATGGCTTATATTTGTTGAACAGAGGAGCGGCAATCGAAAACCCAAAAAATTCAAATTTCCTATCAACTTCCGGTTTTTTGTTTTCGGCGAATAAAGTATATGGGCCTATAAAACATAATGTATCACCTAGAGGACAACCTGATCGTTCATAATCACAACCATACACCCGCCTACCATAAACAGGAGCGCGGCAATTGACCAAAAACATTTCAATTTTACATTTTACACTTTAGCGCCTAACCAGGGTGAATTAGAAGGATTAAGCGTTTGATTGTGGTAGATGCATTTGTGCACTTTACGTAAAGATGTCAATGGCTTATATATGTTGAACAGAGGAGCGGTAATCGAAAACCCAAAAAATTCAAAATTCCTACCATGTTCCGGTTTTTTGTTTTCGGCGAATAAACTATATGGGCCAATAAAACATAATGTATCACCTAGAGGACAACCTGATTGTTCATAATCACAATCATACAAACGCCTATCATAAATAGGAGCGCGGCAATTGACCAAAAACATTTCAATTTTATATTTTACACTTTAGCGCCTAACCAGGGTGAATTAGAAGGATTAAGCGTTTGATTGTGGTAGATGCACTTGTGCACTTTACGTAGAGATGTCAATGGCTTATATGTGTTGAACAGAGGACAACCTAATCGTTCATAATCCCAACCATACACCCGCCTACCATAAACGGGAGCGCGACAATTGACCAAAAACATTTCAATTTTACATTTTACACTTTAGCGCCTAACCAGGCTGAATTAAAAGGATTAAGCTGTTTGTTTGTGGTAGATGCACTTGTGCACTTTACGTAGAAATGTCAATGGCTTATATATGTTGAACAGAGGAGCAACAATCGAAAACCCAAAAAATTCAAAATTCCTAGCAACTTCCGGTTTTTTGTTTTCGGCGAATAAAGTATATGGGCCTATAAAACATAATGTATCACCTAGAGGACAATCTGATCGTTCATAATCACAATCATACAAACGCCTATCATAAACAGGAGCGCGGCAATTGACCAAAAACATTTCAATTTTACAGTTTACACTTTAGCGCCTAACCAAGGTGAATTAAAAGGATTAAGCGTTTGATTGTGGTAGATGCACTTGTGCACTTTACGTAGAGATGTCAATGGCTTATATATGTTGAACAGAGGAGCGGCAATCGAAAACCCAAAAAATTCAAAATTCCTACCATGTTCCGGTTTTTTGTTTTCGGCGAATAAACCATATGGGCCAATAAAACATAATGTATCAGCTAGAGGACAACCTGATCGTTCATAATCACAATCATACAAACGCCTATCATAAACAGGAGCGCGGCAATTGACCAAAAACAATTCAATTTTACAGTTTACACTTTAGCGCCTAATTAGGGTGAATTAAAAGGATTAAGCGTTTGATTGTGGTAGATGCACTTGTGCACTTTACGTAGAAATGTCAATGGCTTATATATGTTGAACAGAGGAGCGGCAATCGAAAACCCAAAAAATTCAAAATTTCTAGCAACTTCCGGTTTTTTGTTTTCGGCGAATAAAGTATATGGGCCTATAAAAGATAATGTATCACCTAGAGGACAACCTGATCGTTCATAATCACAACCATACACCCGCCTACCATAAACAGGAGCGCGGCTATTGACCAAAAACATTTCAATTTTACATTTTACACTTTAGCGCCTAACCAGGGTGAATTAGAAGGATTAAGCGTTTGATTGTGGTAGATGCACTTGTGCACTTTACGTAGAAATGTCAATGGCTTATATATGTTGAACAGAGGAGCGGCAATCAAAAACCCAAAAAATTCAAAATTTCTAGCAACTTCCGGTTTTTTGTTTTCGGCGAATAAAGTATATGGGCCTATAAAACATAATGTATCACCTAGAGGACAACCTGATCGTTCATAATCACAATCATACAAACGCCTACCATAAACAGGAGCGCGGCAATTGACCAAAAACATTTCAATTTTACAGTTTACACTTTAGCGCCTAACCAAGGTGAATTAAAAGGATTCAGCTGTTTGTTTGTGGTAGATGCACTTGTGCACTTTACGTAGAAATGTCAATGGCTTATATTTGTTGAACAGAGGAGCGGCAATCGAAAACCCAAAAAATTCAAAATTCCTTCCATGTTCCGGTTTTTTGTTTTCGGCGAATAAACTATATGGGCCAATAAAACATAATGTATCACCTAGAGGACAACCTGATCGTTCATAATCACAATCATACAAACGCCTATCATAAACAGGAGCGCGGCAATTGACCAAAAACATTTCAATTTTACATTTTACACTTTAGCGCCTAACCAGGGTGAATTAGAAGGATTAAGCGTTTGATTGTGGTAGATGCACTTGTGCACTTTACGTAGAAATGTCAATGGCTTATATATGTTGAACAGAGGAGCCGCAATCAAAAACCCAAAAAATTCAAAATTTCTAGCAACTTCCGGTTTTTTGTTTTCGGCGAATAAAGTATATGGGCCTATAAAACATAATGTATCACCTAGAGGACAACCTGATCGTTCATAATCACAATCATACAAACGCCTACCATAAACAGGAGCGCGGCAATTGACCAAAAACATTTCAATTTTACATTTTACACTTTAGCGCCTAACCAGGGTGAATTAAAAGGATTAAGCGTTTGATTGCGGTAGATGCACTTGTGCTCTTTACGTAAAGATGTCAATGGCTTATATATGTTGAACAGAGGAGCGGCAATCGGAAACCCAAAAAATTCAAAATTCCTACCATGTTCCGGTTTTTTGTTTTCGGCGAATAAACTATATGGGCCAATAAAACATAATGTATCACCTAGAGGACAGCCTGATCGTTCATAATCAAAATCATACAAACGCCTATCATAAACAGGAGCGCGGCAATTGACCAAAAACATTTCAATTTTACAGTTTACACTTTAGCGCCTAACCAGGGTGAATTAAAAGGATTAAGCGTTTGATTGTGGTAGATGCACTTGTGCACTTTACGTAGAAATGTCAATGGCTTATATATGTTGAACAGAGGAGCGGCAATCGAAAACCCAAAAAATTCAAAATTTCTAGCAACTTCCGGTTTTTTGTTTTCGGCGAATAAAGTATATGGGCCTATAAAACATAATGTATCACCTAGAGGACAACCTGATCGTTCATAATCACAACCATACACCCGCCTACCATAAACAGGAGCGCGGCAACTGACCAAAAACATTTCAATTTTACATTTTACACTTTAGCGCCTAACCAGGGTGAATTAAAAGGATTAAGCTGTTTGTTTGTGGTAGATGCACTTGTGCACTTTACGTAGAAATGTCAATGGCTTATATTTGTTGAACAGAGGAGCGGCAATCGAAAACCCAAAAAATTCAAAATTCCTATCAACTTCCGGTTTTTTGTTTTCGGCGAATAAAGTATATGGGCCTATAAAACATAATGTATCACCTAGAGGACAACCTGATCGTTCATAATCACAATCATACAAACGCCTATCATAAATAGGAGCGCGGCAATTGACCAAAAACATTTCAGTTTTATATTTTACACTTTAGCGCCTAACCAGGGTGAATTAGAAGGATTAAGCGTTTGATTGTGGTAGATGCACTTGTGCACTTTACGTAGAGATGTCAATGGCTTATATGTGTTGAACAGAAGAGTGGCAATCGAAAACCCAAAAAATTCAAAATTCCTAGCAACTTCCGGTTTCTTGTTTTCGGCGAATAAAGTATATGGGCCTATAAAACATAATGTATCACCTGGAGGACAACCTGATCGTTCATAATCACAACCATACACCCGCCTACCATAAACGGGAGCGCGACAATTGACCAAAAACATTTCAATTTTACATTTTACACTTTAGCGCCTAACCAGGGTGAATTAAAAGGATTAAGCTGTTTGTTTGTGATAGATGCACTTGTGCACTTTACGTAGAAATGTCAATGGCTTATATTTGTTGAACAGAGGAGCGGCAATCGAAAACCCAAAAAATTCAAAATTCCTATCAACTTCCGGTTTTTTGTTTTCGGCGAATAAACTATATGGGCCTATAAAACATAATGTATCACCTAGAGGACAACCTGATCGTTCATAATCACAACCATACACCCGCCTACCATAAACAGGGGCGCGGCAATTGACCAAAAACATTTCAATTTTACATTTTACACTTTAGCGCCTAACCAGGGTGAATTAAAAGGATTAAGCTGTTTGTTTGTGGTAGATGCACTTGCGCACTTTACGTAAAGATGTCAATGGCTTATATATGTTGAACAGAGGAGCGGCAATCGAAAACCCAAAAAATTCAAAATTTCTACCATGTTCCGATTTTTTGTTTTCGGCGAATAAACTATATGGGCCAATAAAACATAATGTATCACCTAGAGGACAACCTGATCGTTCATAATCACAATCATACAAACGCCTATCATAAATAGGAGCGCGGCAACTGACCAAAAACATTTCAATTTTATATTTTACACTTTAGCGCCTAACCAGGGTGAATTAGAAGGATTAAGCGTTTGATTGTGGTAGAAGCACTTGTGCACTTTACGTAGAGATGTCAATGGCTTATATGTGTTGAACAGAAGAGCGGCAATCGAAAACCCAAAAAATTCAAAATTCCTAGCAACTTCCGGTTTCTTGTTTTCGGCGAATAAAGTATATGGGCCTATAAAACATAATGTATCACCTGGAGGACAACCTGATCGTTCATAATCACAACCATACACCCGCCTACCATAAACAGGAGCGCGGCAATTGACCAAAAACATTTCAATTTTACATTTTACACTTTAGCGCCTAACCAGGGTGAATTAAAAGGATTAAGCTGTTTGTTTGTGGTAGATGCACTTGTGCACTTTACGTAAAGATGTCAATGGCTTATATATGTTGAACAGAGGAGCGGCAATCGAAAACCCAAAAAATTCAAAATTCCTACCATGTTCCGGTTTTTTGTTTTCGGCGAATAAACTATATGGGCCAATAAAACATAATGTATGACCTAGAGGACAACCTGATCGTTCATAATCACAATCATACAAACGCCTATCATAAACAGGAGCGCGGCAATTGACCAAAAACATTTCAATTTTACAGTTTACACTTTAGCGCCTAACCAGGGTGAATTAAAAGGATTAAGCGTTTGATTGTGGTAGATGCACTTGTGCACTTTACGTAGAAATGTCAATGGCTTATATATGTTGAACAGAGGAGCGGCAATCGAAAACCCAAAAAATTCAAAATTTCTAGCAACTTCCGGTTTCTTGTTTTCGGCGAATAAAGTATATGGGCCTATAAAACATAATGTATCACCTGGAGGACAACCTGATCGTTCATAATCACAACCATACACCCGCCTACCATAAACGGGAGCGCGACAATTGACCAAAAACATTTCAATTTTACATTTTACACTTTAGCGCCTAACCAGGGTGAATTAGAAGGATTAAGCGTTTGATTGTGGTAGATGCACTTGTGCACTTTACGTAGAGATGTCAATGGCTTATATGTGTTGAACAGAAGAGTGGCAATCGAAAACCCAAAAAATTCAAAATTCCTAGCAACTTCCGGTTTCTTGTTTTCGGCGAATAAAGTATATGGGCCTATAAAACATAATGTATCACCTGGAGGACAACCTGATCGTTCATAATCACAACCATACACCCGCCTACCATAAACGGGAGCGCGACAATTGACCAAAAACATTTCAATTTTACATTTTACACTTTAGCGCCTAACCAGGGTGAATTAAAAGGATTAAGCTGTTTGTTTGTGATAGATGCACTTGTGCACTTTACGTAGAAATGTCAATGGCTTATATTTGTTGAACAGAGGAGCGGCAATCGAAAACCCAAAAAATTCAAAATTCCTATCAACTTCCGGTTTTTTGTTTTCGGCGAATAAACTATATGGGCCTATAAAACATAATGTATCACCTAGAGGACAACCTGATCGTTCATAATCACAACCATACACCCGCCTACCATAAACAGGGGCGCGGCAATTGACCAAAAACATTTCAATTTTACATTTTACACTTTAGCGCCTAACCAGGGTGAATTAAAAGGATTAAGCTGTTTGTTTGTGGTAGATGCACTTGCGCACTTTACGTAAAGATGTCAATGGCTTATATATGTTGAACAGAGGAGCGGCAATCGAAAACCCAAAAAATTCAAAATTCCTACCATGTTCCGATTTTTTGTTTTCGGCGAATAAACTATATGGGCCAATAAAACATAATGTATCACCTAGAGGACAACCTGATCGTTCATAATCACAATCATACAAACGCCTATCATAAATAGGAGCGCGGCAACTGACCAAAAACATTTCAATTTTATATTTTACACTTTAGCGCCTAACCAGGGTGAATTAGAAGGATTAAGCGTTTGATTGTGGTAGAAGCACTTGTGCACTTTACGTAGAGATGTCAATGGCTTATATGTGTTGAACAGAAGAGCGGCAATCGAAAACCCAAAAAATTCAAAATTCCTAGCAACTTCCGGTTTCTTGTTTTCGGCGAATAAAGTATATGGGCCTATAAAACATAATGTATCACCTGGAGGACAACCTGATCGTTCATAATCACAACCATACACCCGCCTACCATAAACAGGAGCGCGGCAATTGACCAAAAACATTTCAATTTTACATTTTACACTTTAGCGCCTAACCAGGGTGAATTAAAAGGATTAAGCTGTTTGTTTGTGGTAGATGCACTTGTGCACTTTACGTAAAGATGTCAATGGCTTATATATGTTGAACAGAGGAGCGGCAATCGAAAACCCAAAAAATTCAAAATTCCTACCATGTTCCGGTTTTTTGTTTTCGGCGAATAAACTATATGGGCCAATAAAACATAATGTATGACCTAGAGGACAACCTGATCGTTCATAATCACAATCATACAAACGCCTATCATAAACAGGAGCGCGGCAATTGACCAAAAACATTTCAATTTTACAGTTTACACTTTAGCGCCTAACCAGGGTGAATTAAAAGGATTAAGCGTTTGATTGTGGTAGATGCACTTGTGCACTTTACGTAGAAATGTCAATGGCTTATATATGTTGAACAGAGGAGCGGCAATCGAAAACCCAAAAAATTCAAAATTTCTAGCAACTTCCGGTTTTTTGTTTTCGGCGAATAAAGTATATGGGCCTATAAAACATAATGTATCACCTAGAGGACAACCTGATCGTTCATAATCACAACCATACACCCGCCTACCATAAACAGGAGCGCGGCAACTGACCAAAAACATTTCAATTTTACATTTTACACTTTAGCGCCTAACCAGGGTGAATTAAAAGGATTAAGCTGTTTGTTTGTGGTAGATGCACTTGTGCACTTTACGTAGAAATGTCAATGGCTTATATTTGTTGAACAGAGGAGCGGCAATCGAAAACCCAAAAAATTCAAAATTCCTATCAACTTCCGGTTTTTTGTTTTCGGCGAATAAAGTATATGGGCCTATAAAACATAATGTATCACCTAGAGGACAACCTGATCGTTCATAATCACAACCATACACCCGCCTACCATAAACAGGAGCGCGGCAACTGACCAAAAACATTTCAATTTTACATTTTACACTTTAGCGCCTAACCAGGGTGAATTAAAAGGATTAAGCGTTTGATTGTGGTAGATGCACTTGTGCACTTTACGTAGAAATGTCAATGGCTTATATTTGTTGAACAGAGGAGCGGCAATCGAAAACCCAAAAAATTCAAAATTCCTATCAACTTCCGGTTTTTTGTTTTCGGCGAATAAAGTATATGGGCCTATAAAACATAATGTATCACCTAGAGGACAACCTGATCGTTCATAATCACAACCATACACCCGCCTACCATAAACAGGAGCGCGGCAATTGACCAAAAACATTTCAATTCTACATTTTACACTTTAGCGCCTAACCAGGGTGAATTAAAAGGATTAAGCTGTTTGTTTGTGGTAGATGCACTTGCGCACTTTACGTAAAGATGTCAATGGCTTATATATGTTGAACAGAGGAGCGGCAATCGAAAACCCAAAAAATTCAAAATTCCTACCATGTGCCGATTTTTTGTTTTCGGCGAATAAACTATATGGGCCAATAAAACATAATGTATCACCTAGAGGACAACCTGATCGTTCATAATCACAATCATACAAACGCCTATCATAAATAGGAGCGCGGCAATTGACCAAAAACATTTCAATTTTATATTTTACACTTTAGCGCCTAACCAGGGTGAATTAGAAGGATTAAGCGTTTGATTGTGGTAGATGCACTTGTGCACTTTACGTAGAGATGTCAATGGCTTATATGTGTTGAACAGAAGAGCGGCAATCGAAAACCCAAAAAATTCAAAATTCCTAGCAACTTCCGGTTTCTTGTTTTCGGCGAATAAAGTATATGGGCCTATAAAACATAATGTATCACCTGGAGGACAACCTGATCGTTCATAATCACAACCATACACCCGCCTACCATAAACGGGAGCGCGACAATTGACCAAAAACATTTCAATTTTACATTTTACACTTTAGCGCCTAACCAGGCTGAATTAAAAGGATTAAGCTGTTTGTTTGTGGTAGATGCACTTGTGCACTTTACGTAAAGATGTCAATGGCTTATATATGTTGAACAGAGGAGCGGCAATCGAAAACCCAAAAAATTCAAAATTCCTACCATGTTCCGGTTTTTTGTTTTCGGCGAATAAACTATATGGGCCAATAAAACATAATGTATCACCTAGAGGACAACCTGATCGTTCATAATCACAATCATACAAACGCCTATCATAAACAGGAGCGCGGCAATTGACCAAAAACATTTCAATTTTACAGTTTACACGTTAGCGCCTAACCAGGGTGAATTAAAAGGATTAAGCGTTTGATTGTGGTAGATGCACTTGTGCACTTTACGTAGAAATGTCAATGGCTTATATATGTTGAACAGAGGAGCGGCAATCGAAAACCCAAAAAATTCAAAATTTCTAGCAACTTCCGGTTTTTTGTTTTCGGCGAATAAAGTATATGGGCCTATAAAACATAATGTATCACCTAGAGGACAACCTGATCGTTCATAATCACAACCATACACCCGCCTACCATAAACAGGAGCGCGGCAACTGACCAAAAACATTTCAGTTTTACATTTTACACTTTAGCGCCTAACCAGGGTGAATTAAAAGGATTAAGCTGTTTGTTTGTGGTAGATGCACTTGTGCACTTTACGTAGAAATGTCAATGGCTTATATTTGTTGAACAGAGGAGCGGCAATCGAAAACCCAAAAAATTCAAAATTCCTATCAACTTCCGGTTTTTTGTTTTCGGCGAATAAAGTATATGGGCCTATAAAACATAATGTATCACCTAGAGGACAACCTGATCGTTCATAATCACAACCATACACCCGCCTACCATAAACAGGAGCGCGGCAATTGACCAAAAACATTTCAATTCTACATTTTACACTTTAGCGCCTAAACAGGGTGAATTAAAAGGATTAAGCTGTTTGTTTGTGGTAGATGCACTTGCGCACTTTACGTAAAGATGTCAATGGCTTATATATGTTGAACAGAGGAGCGGCAATCGAAAACCCAAAAAATTCAAAATTCCTACCATGTTCCGATTTTTTGTTTTCGGCGAATAAACTATATGGGCCAATAAAACATAATGTATCACCTAGAGGACAACCTGATCGTTCATAATCACAATCATACAAACGCCTATCATAAATAGGAGCGCGGCAATTGACCAAAAACATTTCAATTTTATATTTTACACTTTAGCGCATAACCAGGGTGAATTAGAAGGATTAAGCGTTTGATTGTGGTAGATGCACTTGTGCACTTTACGTAGAGATGTCAATGGCTTATATGTGTTGAACAGAAGAGCGGCAATCGAAAACCCAAAAAATTCAAAATTCCTAGCAACTTCCGGTTTCTTGTTTTCGGCGAATAAAGTATATGGGCCTATAAAACATAATGTATCACCTGGAGGACAACCTGATCGTTCATAATCACAACCATACACCCGCCTACCATAAACGGGAGCGCGGCAATTGACCAAAAACATTTCAATTTTCCATTTTGCACTTTAGCGCCTAACCAGGGTGAATTAAAAGGATTAAGCTGTTTGTTTGTGGTAGATGCACTTGTGCACTTTACGTAGAAATGTTAATGGCTTATATGTGTTGAACAGAGAAGCGGCAATCGAAAACCCAAAAAATTCAAAATTCCTATCAACTTCCGGTTTTTTGTTTTCGGCGAATAAAGTATATGGGCCTATAAAACATAATGTATCACCTAGAGGACAACCTGATCGTTCATAATCACAACCATACACCCGCCTATCATAAACAGGAGCGCGGCAATTGACCAAAAACATTTCAATTTTCCATTTTGCACTTTAGCGCCTAACCAGGGTGAATTAAAAGGATTAAGCTGTTTGTTTGTGGTAGATGCACTTGTGCACTTAATGTAAAGATGTCAATGGCTTATATATGTTGAACAGAGGAGCGGCAATCGAAAACCCAAAAAATTCAAAATTCCTACCATGTTCCGGTTTTTTGTTTTCGGCGAATAAACTATATGGGCCAATAAAGCATAATGTATCACCTAGAGGACAACCTGATCGTTCATAATCACAATCATACAAACGCCTATCATAAACAGGAGCGCGGCAATTGACCAAAAACATTTCAATTTTACATTTTACACTTTAGCGCCTAACCAGGGTGAATTAAAAGGATTAAGCGTTTGATAGTGGTAGATGCACTTGTGCACTTTACGTAGAAATGTCAATGGCTTATATGTGTTGAACAGAGGAGCGGCAATCGAAAACCCAAAAAATTCAAAATTCCTAGCAACTTCCGGTTTTTTGTTTTCGGCGAATAAAGTATATGGGCCTATAAAACATAATGTATCACCTAGAGGACAACCTGATCGTTCAAAATCACAACCATACACACGCCTACCATAAACAGGAGCGCGGCAATTGACCAAAATCATTTCAATTTTACATTTAACACTTTAGCGCCTAACCAGGGTGAATTAAAAGGATTAAGCTGTTTGTTTGTGGTAGATGCACTTGTGCACTTTACGTAGAAATGTCAATGGCTTATATGTGTTGAACAGAGGAGCGGCAATCGAAAACCCAAAAAATTCAAAATTCCTATCAACTTCCGGTTTTTTGTTTTCGGCGAATAAAGTATATGGGCCTATAAAACATAATGTATCACCTAGAGGACAACCTGATCGTTCATAATCACAACCATACACCCGCCTACCATAAACAGGAGCGCGGCAATTGACCAAAAACATTTCAATTTTACATTTTACACTTTAGCGCCTAACCAGGCTGAATTAAAAGGATTAAGCTGTTTGTTTGTGGTAGATGCACTTTTGCACTTTACGTAGAAATGTCAATGGCTTATATATGTTGAACAGAGGAGCGGCAATCGAAAACCCAAAAAATTCAAAATTCCTAGCAACTTCCGGTTTTTTGTTTTCGGCGAATAAAGTATATGGGCCTATAAAACATAATGTATCACCTAGAGGACAACCTGATCGTTCATAATCACAATCATACAAACGCCTACCATAATCAGGAGTGCGGAAATTGACCAAAAACATTTCAATTTTACATTTTACACGTTAGCGCCTAACCAGGGTGAATTAGAAGGATTAAGCTGTTTGTTTGTGGTAGATGCACTTGTGCACTTTACGTAAAGATGTCAATGGCTTATATATGTTGAACAGAGGAGCGGCAATCGAAAACCCAAAAAATTCAAAATTCCTTCCATGTTCCGGTTTTTTGTTTTCGGCGAATAAACTATATGGGCCAATAAAACATAATGTATCACCTAGAGGACAACCTGATCGTTCATAATCACAATCATACAAACGCCTACCATAATCAGGAGCGCGGCAATTGACCAAAAACATTTCAATTTTACATTTTACACGTTAGCGCCTAACCAGGGTGAATTAGAAGGATTAAGCGTTTGATTGTGGTAGATGCACTTGTGCACTTTACGTAAAGATGTCAATGGCTTATATATGTTGAACAGAGGAGCGGCAATCGAAAACCCAAAAAATTCAAAATTCCTTCCAAGTTCCGGTTTTTTGTTTTCGGCGAATAAACTATATGGGCCAATAAAACATAATGTATCACCTAGAGGACAACCTGATCGTTCATAATCACAATCATACAAACGCCTATCATAATCAGGAGCGCGGCAATTGACCAAAAACATTTCAATTTTACATTTTACACTTTAGCGCCTAACCAGGGTGAATTAGAAGGATTAAGCGTTTGATTGTGGTAGATGCACTTGTGCACTTTACGTAGAAATGTCAATGGCTTATATATGTTGAACAGAGGAGCGGCAATCGAAAACCCAAAAAATTCAAAATTTCTAGCAACTTCCGGTTTTTTGTTTTCGGCGAATAAAGTATATGGGCCTATAAAACATAATGTATCACCTAGAGGACAACCTGATCGTTCATAATCACAATCATACAAACGCCTACCATAAACAGGAGCGCGGCAATTGACCAAAAACATTTCAATTTTACATTTTACACTTTAGCGCCTAACCAGGGTGAATTAAAAGGATTAAGCGTTTGATTGCGGTAGATGCACATGTGCACTTTACGTAAAGATGTCAATGGCTTATATATGTTGAACAGAGGAGCGGCAATCGAAAACCCAAAACATTCAAAATTCCTACCATGTTCCGGTTTTTGTTTTCGGCGAATAAACTATATGGGCCAATAAAACATAATGTATCACCTAGAGGACAACCTGATCGTTTATAATCACAATCATACAAACGCCTATCATAAACAGGAGCGCGGCAACTGACCAAAAACATTTCAATTTTACATTTTACACTTTAGCGCCTAACCAGGGTGAATTAAAAGGATTAAGCTGTTTGTTTGTGGTAGATGCACTTGTGCACTTTACGTAGAAATGTCAATGGCTTATATTTGTTGAACAGAGGAGCGGCAATCGAAAACCCAAAAAATTCAAAATTCCTATCAACTTCCGGTTTTTTGTTTTCGGCGAATAAAGTATATGGGCCTATAAAAAATAATGTATCACCTAGAGGACAACCTGATCGTTCATAATCACAACCATACACCCGCCTACCATAAACAGGAGCGCGGCAATTGACCAAAAACATTTCAATTTTACATTTTACACTTTAGCGCCTAACCAGGGTGAATTAAAAGGATTAAGCTGTTTGTTTGTGGTAGATGCACTTGTGCACTTTACGTAAAGATGTCAATGGCTTATATGTGTTGAACAGAAGAGCGGCAATCGAAAACCCAAAAAATTCAAAATTCCTAGCAACTTCCGGTTTTTTGTTTTCGGCGAATAAAGTATATGGGCCTATAAAACATAATGTATCACCTGGAGGACAACCTGATCGTTCATAATCACAACCATACACCCGCCTACCATAAACAGGAGCGCGGCAACTGACCAAAAACATTTCAATTTTACATTTTACACTTTAGCGCCTAACCAGGGTGAATTAAAAGGATTAAGCTGTTTGTTTGTGGTAGATGCACTTGTGCACTTTACGTAAAGATGTCAATGGCTTATATATGTTGAACAGAGGAGCGGCAATCGAAAACCCAAAAAATTCAAAATTCCTACCATGTTCCGATTTTTTGTTTTCGGCGAATAAACTGTATGGGCCAATAAAACATAATGTATCACCTAGAGGACAACCTGATCGTTTATAATCACAATCATACAAACGCCTATCATAAACAGGAGCGCGGCAGTTGACCAAAAACATTTCAATTTTACAGTTTACACTTTAGCGCCTAACCAGGGTGAATTAAAAGGATTAAGCGTTTGATTGTGGTAGATGCACTTGTGCACTTTACGTAGAGATGTCAATGGCTTATATATGTTGAACAGAGGAGCGGCAATCGAAAACCCAAAAAATTCAAAATTCCTACCATGTTCCGGTTTTTTGTTTTCGGCGAATAAAGTATATGGGCCTATAAAACATAATGTATCACCTGGAGGACAACCTGATCGTTCATAATCACAACCATACACCCGCCTACCATAAACAGGAGCGCGGCAACTGACCAAAAACATTTCAATTTTACATTTTACACTTTAGCGCCTAACCAGGGTGAATTAAAAGGATTAAGCTGTTTGTTTGTGGTAGATGCACTTGTGCACTTTACGTAAAGATGTCAATGGCTTATATGTGTTGAACAGAAGAGCGGCAATCGAAAACCCAAAAAATTCAAAATTCCTAGCAACTTCCGGTTTTTTGTTTTCGGCGAATAAAGTATATGGGCCTATAAAACATAATGTATCACCTGGAGGACAACCTGATCGTTCATAATCACAACCATACACCCGCCTACCATAAACAGGAGCGCGGCAACTGACCAAAAACATTTCAATTTTACATTTTACACTTTAGCGCCTAACCAGGGTGAATTAAAAGGATTAAGCTGTTTGTTTGTGGTAGATGCACTTGTGCACTTTACGTAAAGATGTCAATGGCTTATATATGTTGAACAGAGGAGCGGCAATCGAAAACCCAAAACATTCAAAATTCCTACCATGTTCCGGTTTTTGTTTTCGGCGAATAAACTATATGGGCCAATAAAACATAATGTATCACCTAGAGGACAACCTGATCGTTTATAATCACAATCATACAAACGCCTATCATAAACAGGAGCGCGGCAGTTGACCAAAAACATTTCAATTTTACAGTTTACACTTTAGCGCCTAACCAATGTGAATTAAAACGATTAAGCGTTTGATTGTGGTAGATGCACTTGTGCACTTTACGTAGAGATGTCAATGGCTTATATATGTTGAACAGAGGAGCGGCAATCGAAATCCCAAAAAATTCAAAATTCCTACCATGTTCCGGTTTTTTGTTTTCGGCGAATAAAGTATATGGGCCTATAAAACATAATGTATCACCTGGAGGACAACCTGATCGTTCATAATCACAACCATACACCCGCCTACCATAAACAGGAGCGCGACAATTGACCAAAAACATTTCAATTTTACATTTTACACTTTAGCGCCTAACCAGGGTGAATTAGAAGGATTAAGCGTTTGATTGTGGTAGATGCACTTGTGCACTTTACGTAGAGATGTCAATGGCTTATATGTGTTGAACAGAAGAGTGGCAATCGAAAACCCAAAAAATTCAAAATTCCTAGCAACTTCCGGTTTCTTGTTTTCGGCGAATAAAGTATATGGGCCTATAAAACATAATGTATCACCTAGAGGACAACCTGATCGTTTATAATCACAATCATACACCCGCCTACCATAAACGGGAGCGCGACAATTGACCAAAAACATTTCAATTTTACATTTTACACTTTAGCGCCTAACCAGGGTGAATTAGAAGGATTAAGCGTTTGATTGTGGTAGATGCACTTGTGCACTTTACGTAGAGATGTCAATGGCTTATATGTGTTGAACAGAAGAGTGGCAATCGAAAACCCAAAAAATTCAAAATTCCTAGCAACTTCCGGTTTCTTGTTTTCGGCGAATAAAGTATATGGGCCTATAAAACATAATGTATCACCTGGAGGACAACCTGATCGTTCATAATCACAACCATACACCCGCCTACCATAAACGGGAGCGCGACAATTGACCAAAAACATTTCAATTTTACATTTTACACTTTAGCGCCTAACCAGGGTGAATTAAAAGGATTAAGCTGTTTGTTTGTGGTAGATGCACTTGTGCACTTTACGTAAAGATGTCAATGGCTTATATATGTTGAACAGAGGAGCGGCAATCGAAAACCCAAAAAATTCAAAATTCCTACCATGTTCCGGTTTTTTGTTTTCGGCGAATAAACTATATGGGCCAATAAAACATAATGTATCACCTAGAGGACAACCTGATCGTTCATAATCACAATCATACAAACGCCTATCATACACAGAAGCGCGGCAACTGACCAAAAACATTTCAGTTTTACATTTTACACTTTAGCGCCTAACCAGGGTGAATTAAAAGGATTAAGCTGTTTGTTTGTGGTAGATGCACTTGTGCACTTTACGTAAAGATGTCAATGGCTTATATATGTTGAACAGAGGAGCGGCAATCGAAAACCCAAAACATTCAAAATTCCTACCATGTTCCGGTTTTTGTTTTCGGCGAATAAACTATATGGGCCAATAAAACATAATGTATCACCTAGAGGACAACCTGATCGTTTATAATCACAATCATACAAACGCCTATCATAAACAGGAGCGCGGCAGTTGACCAAAAACATTTCAATTTTACAGTTTACACTTTAGCGCCTAACCAATGTGAATTAAAACGATTAAGCGTTTGATTGTGGTAGATGCACTTGTGCACTTTACGTAGAGATGTCAATGGCTTATATATGTTGAACAGAGGAGCGGCAATCGAAATCCCAAAAAATTCAAAATTCCTACCATGTTCCGGTTTTTGTTTTCGGCGAATAAACTATATGGGCCAATAAAACATAATGTATCACCTAGAGGACAACCTGATCGTTTATAATCACAATCATACACCCGCCTACCATAAACGGGAGCGCGACAATTGACCAAAAACATTTCAATTTTACATTTTACACTTTAGCGCCTAACCAGGGTGAATTAGAAGGATTAAGCGTTTGATTGTGGTAGATGCACTTGTGCACTTTACGTAGAGATGTCAATGGCTTATATGTGTTGAACAGAAGAGTGGCAATCGAAAACCCAAAAAATTCAAAATTCCTAGCAACTTCCGGTTTCTTGTTTTCGGCGAATAAAGTATATGGGCCTATAAAACATAATGTATCACCTGGAGGACAACCTGATCGTTCATAATCACAACCATACACCCGCCTACCATAAACGGGAGCGCGACAATTGACCAAAAACATTTCAATTTTACATTTTACACTTTAGCGCCTAACCAGGGTGAATTAAAAGGATTAAGCTGTTTGTTTGTGATAGATGCACTTGTGCACTTTACGTAGAAATGTCAATGGCTTATATTTGTTGAACAGAGGAGCGGCAATCGAAAACCCAAAAAATTCAAAATTCCTATCAACTTCCGGTTTTTTGTTTTCGGCGAATAAACTATATGGGCCTATAAAACATAATGTATCACCTAGAGGACAACCTGATCGTTCATATTCACAACCATACACCCGCCTACCATAAACAGGGGCGCGGCAATTGACCAAAAACATTTCAATTTTACATTTTACACTTTAGCGCCTAACCAGGGTGAATTAAAAGGATTAAGCTGTTTGTTTGTGGTAGATGCACTTGCGCACTTTACGTAAAGATGTCAATGGCTTATATATGTTGAACAGAGGAGCGGCAATCGAAAACCCAAAAAATTCAAAATTCCTACCATGTTCCGATTTTTTGTTTTCGGCGAATAAACTATATGGGCCAATAAAACATAATGTATCACCTAGAGGACAACCTGATCGTTCATAATCACAATCATACAAACGCCTATCATAAATAGGAGCGCGGCAACTGACCAAAAACATTTCAATTTTATATTTTACACTTTAGCGCCTAACCAGGGTGAATTAGAAGGATTAAGCGTTTGATTGTGGTAGAAGCACTTGTGCACTTTACGTAGAGATGTCAATGGCTTATATGTGTTGAACAGAAGAGCGGCAATCGAAAACCCAAAAAATTCAAAATTCCTAGCAACTTCCGGTTTCTTGTTTTCGGCGAATAAAGTATATGGGCCTATAAAACATAATGTATCACCTGGAGGACAACCTGATCGTTCATAATCACAACCATACACCCGCCTACCATAAACAGGAGCGCGGCAATTGACCAAAAACATTTCAATTTTACATTTTACACTTTAGCGCCTAACCAGGGTGAATTAAAAGGATTAAGCTGTTTGTTTGTGGTAGATGCACTTGTGCACTTTACGTAAAGATGTCAATGGCTTATATATGTTGAACAGAGGAGCGGCAATCGAAAACCCAAAAAATTCAAAATTCCTACCATGTTCCGGTTTTTTGTTTTCGGCGAATAAACTATATGGGCCAATAAAACATAATGTATGACCTAGAGGACAACCTGATCGTTCATAATCACAATCATACAAACGCCTATCATAAACAGGAGCGCGGCAATTGACCAAAAACATTTCAATTTTACAGTTTACACTTTAGCGCCTAACCAGGGTGAATTAAAAGGATTAAGCGTTTGATTGTGGTAGATGCACTTGTGCACTTTACGTAGAAATGTCAATGGCTTATATATGTTGAACAGAGGAGCGGCAATCGAAAACCCAAAAAATTCAAAATTTCTAGCAACTTCCGGTTTTTTGTTTTCGGCGAATAAAGTATATGGGCCTATAAAACATAATGTATCACCTAGAGGACAACCTGATCGTTCATAATCACAACCATACACCCGCCTACCATAAACAGGAGCGCGGCAACTGACCAAAAACATTTCAATTTTACATTTTACACTTTAGCGCCTAACCAGGGTGAATTAAAAGGATTAAGCTGTTTGTTTGTGGTAGATGCACTTGTGCACTTTACGTAGAAATGTCAATGGCTTATATTTGTTGAACAGAGGAGCGGCAATCGAAAACCCAAAAAATTCAAAATTCCTATCAACTTCCGGTTTTTTGTTTTCGGCGAATAAAGTATATGGGCCTATAAAACATAATGTATCACCTAGAGGACAACCTGATCGTTCATAATCACAACCATACACCCGCCTACCATAAACAGGAGCGCGGCAACTGACCAAAAACATTTCAATTTTACATTTTACACTTTAGCGCCTAACCAGGGTGAATTAAAAGGATTAAGCGTTTGATTGTGGTAGATGCACTTGTGCACTTTACGTAGAAATGTCAATGGCTTATATTTGTTGAACAGAGGAGCGGCAATCGAAAACCCAAAAAATTCAAAATTCCTATCAACTTCCGGTTTTTTGTTTTCGGCGAATAAAGTATATGGGCCTATAAAACATAATGTATCACCTAGAGGACAACCTGATCGTTCATAATCACAACCATACACCCGCCTACCATAAACAGGAGCGCGGCAATTGACCAAAAACATTTCAATTCTACATTTTACACTTTAGCGCCTAACCAGGGTGAATTAAAAGGATTAAGCTGTTTGTTTGTGGTAGATGCACTTGCGCACTTTACGTAAAGATGTCAATGGCTTATATATGTTGAACAGAGGAGCGGCAATCGAAAACCCAAAAAATTCAAAATTCCTACCATGTGCCGATTTTTTGTTTTCGGCGAATAAACTATATGGGCCAATAAAACATAATGTATCACCTAGAGGACAACCTGATCGTTCATAATCACAATCATACAAACGCCTATCATAAATAGGAGCGCGGCAATTGACCAAAAACATTTCAATTTTATATTTTACACTTTAGCGCCTAACCAGGGTGAATTAGAAGGATTAAGCGTTTGATTGTGGTAGATGCACTTGTGCACTTTACGTAGAGATGTCAATGGCTTATATGTGTTGAACAGAAGAGCGGCAATCGAAAACCCAAAAAATTCAAAATTCCTAGCAACTTCCGGTTTCTTGTTTTCGGCGAATAAAGTATATGGGCCTATAAAACATAATGTATCACCTGGAGGACAACCTGATCGTTCATAATCACAACCATACACCCGCCTACCATAAACGGGAGCGCGACAATTGACCAAAAACATTTCAATTTTACATTTTACACTTTAGCGCCTAACCAGGCTGAATTAAAAGGATTAAGCTGTTTGTTTGTGGTAGATGCACTTGTGCACTTTACGTAAAGATGTCAATGGCTTATATATGTTGAACAGAGGAGCGGCAATCGAAAACCCAAAAAATTCAAAATTCCTACCATGTTCCGGTTTTTTGTTTTCGGCGAATAAACTATATGGGCCAATAAAACATAATGTATCACCTAGAGGACAACCTGATCGTTCATAATCACAATCATACAAACGCCTATCATAAACAGGAGCGCGGCAATTGACCAAAAACATTTCAATTTTACAGTTTACACGTTAGCGCCTAACCAGGGTGAATTAAAAGGATTAAGCGTTTGATTGTGGTAGATGCACTTGTGCACTTTACGTAGAAATGTCAATGGCTTATATATGTTGAACAGAGGAGCGGCAATCGAAAACCCAAAAAATTCAAAATTTCTAGCAACTTCCGGTTTTTTGTTTTCGGCGAATAAAGTATATGGGCCTATAAAACATAATGTATCACCTAGAGGACAACCTGATCGTTCATAATCACAACCATACACCCGCCTACCATAAACAGGAGCGCGGCAACTGACCAAAAACATTTCAGTTTTACATTTTACACTTTAGCGCCTAACCAGGGTGAATTAAAAGGATTAAGCTGTTTGTTTGTGGTAGATGCACTTGTGCACTTTACGTAGAAATGTCAATGGCTTATATTTGTTGAACAGAGGAGCGGCAATCGAAAACCCAAAAAATTCAAAATTCCTATCAACTTCCGGTTTTTTGTTTTCGGCGAATAAAGTATATGGGCCTATAAAACATAATGTATCACCTAGAGGACAACCTGATCGTTCATAATCACAACCATACACCCGCCTACCATAAACAGGAGCGCGGCAATTGACCAAAAACATTTCAATTCTACATTTTACACTTTAGCGCCTAAACAGGGTGAATTAAAAGGATTAAGCTGTTTGTTTGTGGTAGATGCACTTGCGCACTTTACGTAAAGATGTCAATGGCTTATATATGTTGAACAGAGGAGCGGCAATCGAAAACCCAAAAAATTCAAAATTCCTACCATGTTCCGATTTTTTGTTTTCGGCGAATAAACTATATGGGCCAATAAAACATAATGTATCACCTAGAGGACAACCTGATCGTTCATAATCACAATCATACAAACGCCTATCATAAATAGGAGCGCGGCAATTGACCAAAAACATTTCAATTTTATATTTTACACTTTAGCGCATAACCAGGGTGAATTAGAAGGATTAAGCGTTTGATTGTGGTAGATGCACTTGTGCACTTTACGTAGAGATGTCAATGGCTTATATGTGTTGAACAGAAGAGCGGCAATCGAAAACCCAAAAAATTCAAAATTCCTAGCAACTTCCGGTTTCTTGTTTTCGGCGAATAAAGTATATGGGCCTATAAAACATAATGTATCACCTGGAGGACAACCTGATCGTTCATAATCACAACCATACACCCGCCTACCATAAACGGGAGCGCGGCAATTGACCAAAAACATTTCAATTTTCCATTTTGCACTTTAGCGCCTAACCAGGGTGAATTAAAAGGATTAAGCTGTTTGTTTGTGGTAGATGCACTTGTGCACTTTACGTAGAAATGTTAATGGCTTATATGTGTTGAACAGAGAAGCGGCAATCGAAAACCCAAAAAATTCAAAATTCCTATCAACTTCCGGTTTTTTGTTTTCGGCGAATAAAGTATATGGGCCTATAAAACATAATGTATCACCTAGAGGACAACCTGATCGTTCATAATCACAACCATACACCCGCCTATCATAAACAGGAGCGCGGCAATTGACCAAAAACATTTCAATTTTCCATTTTGCACTTTAGCGCCTAACCAGGGTGAATTAAAAGGATTAAGCTGTTTGTTTGTGGTAGATGCACTTGTGCACTTAATGTAAAGATGTCAATGGCTTATATATGTTGAACAGAGGAGCGGCAATCGAAAACCCAAAAAATTCAAAATTCCTACCATGTTCCGGTTTTTTGTTTTCGGCGAATAAACTATATGGGCCAATAAAGCATAATGTATCACCTAGAGGACAACCTGATCGTTCATAATCACAATCATACAAACGCCTATCATAAACAGGAGCGCGGCAATTGACCAAAAACATTTCAATTTTACATTTTACACTTTAGCGCCTAACCAGGGTGAATTAAAAGGATTAAGCGTTTGATAGTGGTAGATGCACTTGTGCACTTTACGTAGAAATGTCAATGGCTTATATGTGTTGAACAGAGGAGCGGCAATCGAAAACCCAAAAAATTCAAAATTCCTAGCAACTTCCGGTTTTTTGTTTTCGGCGAATAAAGTATATGGGCCTATAAAACATAATGTATCACCTAGAGGACAACCTGATCGTTCAAAATCACAACCATACACACGCCTACCATAAACAGGAGCGCGGCAATTGACCAAAATCATTTCAATTTTACATTTAACACTTTAGCGCCTAACCAGGGTGAATTAAAAGGATTAAGCTGTTTGTTTGTGGTAGATGCACTTGTGCACTTTACGTAGAAATGTCAATGGCTTATATGTGTTGAACAGAGGAGCGGCAATCGAAAACCCAAAAAATTCAAAATTCCTATCAACTTCCGGTTTTTTGTTTTCGGCGAATAAAGTATATGGGCCTATAAAACATAATGTATCACCTAGAGGACAACCTGATCGTTCATAATCACAACCATACACCCGCCTACCATAAACAGGAGCGCGGCAATTGACCAAAAACATTTCAATTTTACATTTTACACTTTAGCGCCTAACCAGGCTGAATTAAAAGGATTAAGCTGTTTGTTTGTGGTAGATGCACTTTTGCACTTTACGTAGAAATGTCAATGGCTTATATATGTTGAACAGAGGAGCGGCAATCGAAAACCCAAAAAATTCAAAATTCCTAGCAACTTCCGGTTTTTTGTTTTCGGCGAATAAAGTATATGGGCCTATAAAACATAATGTATCACCTAGAGGACAACCTGATCGTTCATAATCACAATCATACAAACGCCTACCATAATCAGGAGTGCGGAAATTGACCAAAAACATTTCAATTTTACATTTTACACGTTAGCGCCTAACCAGGGTGAATTAGAAGGATTAAGCTGTTTGTTTGTGGTAGATGCACTTGTGCACTTTACGTAAAGATGTCAATGGCTTATATATGTTGAACAGAGGAGCGGCAATCGAAAACCCAAAAAATTCAAAATTCCTTCCATGTTCCGGTTTTTTGTTTTCGGCGAATAAACTATATGGGCCAATAAAACATAATGTATCACCTAGAGGACAACCTGATCGTTCATAATCACAATCATACAAACGCCTACCATAATCAGGAGCGCGGCAATTGACCAAAAACATTTCAATTTTACATTTTACACGTTAGCGCCTAACCAGGGTGAATTAGAAGGATTAAGCGTTTGATTGTGGTAGATGCACTTGTGCACTTTACGTAAAGATGTCAATGGCTTATATATGTTGAACAGAGGAGCGGCAATCGAAAACCCAAAAAATTCAAAATTCCTTCCAAGTTCCGGTTTTTTGTTTTCGGCGAATAAACTATATGGGCCAATAAAACATAATGTATCACCTAGAGGACAACCTGATCGTTCATAATCACAATCATACAAACGCCTATCATAATCAGGAGCGCGGCAATTGACCAAAAACATTTCAATTTTACATTTTACACTTTAGCGCCTAACCAGGGTGAATTAGAAGGATTAAGCGTTTGATTGTGGTAGATGCACTTGTGCACTTTACGTAGAAATGTCAATGGCTTATATATGTTGAACAGAGGAGCGGCAATCGAAAACCCAAAAAATTCAAAATTTCTAGCAACTTCCGGTTTTTTGTTTTCGGCGAATAAAGTATATGGGCCTATAAAACATAATGTATCACCTAGAGGACAACCTGATCGTTCATAATCACAATCATACAAACGCCTACCATAAACAGGAGCGCGGCAATTGACCAAAAACATTTCAATTTTACATTTTACACTTTAGCGCCTAACCAGGGTGAATTAAAAGGATTAAGCGTTTGATTGCGGTAGATGCACATGTGCACTTTACGTAAAGATGTCAATGGCTTATATATGTTGAACAGAGGAGCGGCAATCGAAAACCCAAAACATTCAAAATTCCTACCATGTTCCGGTTTTTGTTTTCGGCGAATAAACTATATGGGCCAATAAAACATAATGTATCACCTAGAGGACAACCTTGATCGTTTATAATCACAATCATACAAACGCCTATCATAAACAGGAGCGCGGCAACTGACCAAAAACATTTCAATTTTACATTTTACACTTTAGCGCCTAACCAGGGTGAATTAAAAGGATTAAGCTGTTTGTTTGTGGTAGATGCACTTGTGCACTTTACGTAGAAATGTCAATGGCTTATATTTGTTGAACAGAGGAGCGGCAATCGAAAACCCAAAAAATTCAAAATTCCTATCAACTTCCGGTTTTTTGTTTTCGGCGAATAAAGTATATGGGCCTATAAAAAATAATGTATCACCTAGAGGACAACCTGATCGTTCATAATCACAACCATACACCCGCCTACCATAAACAGGAGCGCGGCAATTGACCAAAAACATTTCAATTTTACATTTTACACTTTAGCGCCTAACCAGGGTGAATTAAAAGGATTAAGCTGTTTGTTTGTGGTAGATGCACTTGTGCACTTTACGTAAAGATGTCAATGGCTTATATGTGTTGAACAGAAGAGCGGCAATCGAAAACCCAAAAAATTCAAAATTCCTAGCAACTTCCGGTTTTTTGTTTTCGGCGAATAAAGTATATGGGCCTATAAAACATAATGTATCACCTGGAGGACAACCTGATCGTTCATAATCACAACCATACACCCGCCTACCATAAACAGGAGCGCGGCAACTGACCAAAAACATTTCAATTTTACATTTTACACTTTAGCGCCTAACCAGGGTGAATTAAAAGGATTAAGCTGTTTGTTTGTGGTAGATGCACTTGTGCACTTTACGTAAAGATGTCAATGGCTTATATATGTTGAACAGAGGAGCGGCAATCGAAAACCCAAAAAATTCAAAATTCCTACCATGTTCCGATTTTTTGTTTTCGGCGAATAAACTGTATGGGCCAATAAAACATAATGTATCACCTAGAGGACAACCTGATCGTTTATAATCACAATCATACAAACGCCTATCATAAACAGGAGCGCGGCAGTTGACCAAAAACATTTCAATTTTACAGTTTACACTTTAGCGCCTAACCAGGGTGAATTAAAAGGATTAAGCGTTTGATTGTGGTAGATGCACTTGTGCACTTTACGTAGAGATGTCAATGGCTTATATATGTTGAACAGAGGAGCGGCAATCGAAAACCCAAAAAATTCAAAATTCCTACCATGTTCCGGTTTTTTGTTTTCGGCGAATAAAGTATATGGGCCTATAAAACATAATGTATCACCTGGAGGACAACCTGATCGTTCATAATCACAACCATACACCCGCCTACCATAAACAGGAGCGCGGCAACTGACCAAAAACATTTCAATTTTACATTTTACACTTTAGCGCCTAACCAGGGTGAATTAAAAGGATTAAGCTGTTTGTTTGTGGTAGATGCACTTGTGCACTTTACGTAAAGATGTCAATGGCTTATATGTGTTGAACAGAAGAGCGGCAATCGAAAACCCAAAAAATTCAAAATTCCTAGCAACTTCCGGTTTTTTGTTTTCGGCGAATAAAGTATATGGGCCTATAAAACATAATGTATCACCTGGAGGACAACCTGATCGTTCATAATCACAACCATACACCCGCCTACCATAAACAGGAGCGCGGCAACTGACCAAAAACATTTCAATTTTACATTTTACACTTTAGCGCCTAACCAGGGTGAATTAAAAGGATTAAGCTGTTTGTTTGTGGTAGATGCACTTGTGCACTTTACGTAAAGATGTCAATGGCTTATATATGTTGAACAGAGGAGCGGCAATCGAAAACCCAAAACATTCAAAATTCCTACCATGTTCCGGTTTTTGTTTTCGGCGAATAAACTATATGGGCCAATAAAACATAATGTATCACCTAGAGGACAACCTGATCGTTTATAATCACAATCATACAAACGCCTATCATAAACAGGAGCGCGGCAGTTGACCAAAAACATTTCAATTTTACAGTTTACACTTTAGCGCCTAACCAATGTGAATTAAAACGATTAAGCGTTTGATTGTGGTAGATGCACTTGTGCACTTTACGTAGAGATGTCAATGGCTTATATATGTTGAACAGAGGAGCGGCAATCGAAATCCCAAAAAATTCAAAATTCCTACCATGTTCCGGTTTTTTGTTTTCGGCGAATAAAGTATATGGGCCTATAAAACATAATGTATCACCTGGAGGACAACCTGATCGTTCATAATCACAACCATACACCCGCCTACCATAAACAGGAGCGCGGCAACTGACCAAAAACATTTCAATTTTACATTTTACACTTTAGCGCCTAACCAGGGTGAATTAAAAGGATTAAGCTGTTTGTTTGTGGTAGATGCACTTGTGCACTTTACGTAAAGATGTCAATGGCTTATATGTGTTGAACAGAAGAGCGGCAATCGAAAACCCAAAAATTTCAAAATTCCTATCAACTTCCGGTTTTTTGTTTTCGGCGAATAAAGTATATGGGCCTATAAAACATAATGTATCACCTAGAGGACAACCTGATCGTTCATAATCACAACCATACACCCGCCTACCATAAACAGGAGCGCGGCAACTGACCAAAAACATTTCAATTTTACATTTTACACTTTAGCGCCTAACCAGGGTGAATTAAAAGGATTAAGCTGTTTGTTTGTGGTAGATGCACTTGTGCACTTTACGTAGAAATGTCAATGGCTTATATTTGTTGAACAGAGGAGCGGCAATCGAAAACCCAAAAAATTCAAAATTCCTATCAACTTCCGGTTTTTTGTTTTCGGCGAATAAAGTATATGGGCCTATAAAACATAATGTATCACCTAGAGGACAACCTGATCGTTCATAATCACAATCATACAAACGCCTATCATAAACAGGAGCGCGGCAATTGACCAAAAACATTTCAATTTTACAGTTTACACTTTAGCGCCTAACCAAGGTGAATTAAAAGGATTAAGCGTTTGATTGAGGTAGATGCACTTGTGCACTTTACGTAAAGATGTCAATGGCTTATATATGTTGAACAGAGGAGCGGCAATCGAAAACCCAAAAAATTCAAAATTCCTACCATGTTCCGATTTTTTGTTTTCGGCGAATAAACTATATGGGCCAATAAAACATAATGTATCACCTAGAGGACAACCTGATCGTTCATAATCACAATCATACAAACGCCTATCATAAATAGGAGCGCGGCAATTGACCAAAAACATTTCAGTTTTATATTTTACACTTTAGCGCCTAACCAGGGTGAATTAGAAGGATTAAGCGTTTGATTGTGGTAGATGCACTTGTGCACTTTACGTAGAGATGTCAATGGCTTATATGTGTTGAACAGAAGAGCGGCAATCGAAAACCCAAAAAATTCAAAATTCCTAGCAACTTCCGGTTTCTTGTTTTCGGCGAATAAAGTATATGGGCCTATAAAACATAATGTATCACCTGGAGGACAACCTGATCGTTCATAATCACAACCATACACCCGCCTACCATAAACGGGAGCGCGACAATTGACCAAAAACATTTCAATTTTACATTTTACACTTTAGCGCCTAACCAGGGTGAATTAAAAGGATTAAGCTGTTTGTTTGTGGTAGATGCACTTGTGCACTTTACGTAAAGATGTCAATGGCTTATATATGTTGAACAGAGGAGCGGCAATCGAAAACCCAAAAAATTCAAAATTCCTTCCAAGTTCCGGTTTTTTGTTTTCGGCGAATAAACTATATGGGCCAATAAAACATAATGTATCACCTAGAGGACAACCTGATCGTTCATAATCACAATCATACAAACGCCTATCATAATCAGGAGCGCGGCAATTGACCAAAAACATTTCAATTTTACATTTTACACTTTAGCGCCTAACCAGGGTGAATTAGAAGGATTAAGCTGTTTGTTTGTGGTAGATGCACTTGTGCACTTTACGTAGAAATGTCAATGGCTTATATTTGTTGAACAGAGGAGCGGCAATCGAAAACCCAAAAAATTCAAAATTCCTATCAACTTCCGGTTTTTTGTTTTCGGCGAATAAAGTATATGGGCCTATAAAACATAATGTATCACCTAGAGGACAACCTGATCGTTCATAATCACAATCATACAAACGCCTATCATAAACAGGAGCGCGGCAATTGACCAAAAACATTTCAATTTTACAGTTTACACTTTAGCGCCTAACCAAGGTGAATTAAAAGGATTAAGCGTTTGATTGAGGTAGATGCACTTGTGCACTTTACGTAAAGATGTCAATGGCTTATATATGTTGAACAGAGGAGCGGCAATCGAAAACCCAAAAAATTCAAAATTCCTACCATGTTCCGATTTTTTGTTTTCGGCGAATAAACTATATGGGCCAATAAAACATAATGTATCACCTAGAGGACAACCTGATCGTTCATAATCACAATCATACAAACGCCTATCATAAATAGGAGCGCGGCAATTGACCAAAAACATTTCAGTTTTATATTTTACACTTTAGCGCCTAACCAGGGTGAATTAGAAGGATTAAGCGTTTGATTGTGGTAGATGCACTTGTGCACTTTACGTAGAGATGTCAATGGCTTATATGTGTTGAACAGAAGAGCGGCAATCGAAAACCCAAAAAATTCAAAATTCCTAGCAACTTCCGGTTTCTTGTTTTCGGCGAATAAAGTATATGGGCCTATAAAACATAATGTATCACCTGGAGGACAACCTGATCGTTCATAATCACAACCATACACCCGCCTACCATAAACGGGAGCGCGACAATTGACCAAAAACATTTCAATTTTACATTTTACACTTTAGCGCCTAACCAGGGTGAATTAAAAGGATTAAGCTGTTTGTTTGTGGTAGATGCACTTGTGCACTTTACGTAAAGATGTCAATGGCTTATATATGTTGAACAGAGGAGCGGCAATCGAAAACCCAAAAAATTCAAAATTCCTTCCAAGTTCCGGTTTTTTGTTTTCGGCGAATAAACTATATGGGCCAATAAAACATAATGTATCACCTAGAGGACAACCTGATCGTTCATAATCACAATCATACAAACGCCTATCATAATCAGGAGCGCGGCAATTGACCAAAAACATTTCAATTTTACATTTTACACTTTAGCGCCTAACCAGGGTGAATTAGAAGGATTAAGCGTTTGATTGTGGTAGATGCACTTGTGCACTTTACGTAGAAATGTCAATGGCTTATATATGTTGAACAGAGGAGCGGCAATCGAAAACCCAAAAAATTCAAAATTTCTAGCAACTTCCGGTTTTTTGTTTTCGGCGAATAAAGTATATGGGCCTATAAAACATAATGTATCACCTAGAGGACAACCTGATCGTTCATAATCACAATCATACAAACGCCTACCATAAACAGGAGCGCGGCAATTGACCAAAAACATTTCAATTTTACATTTTACACTTTAGCGCCTAACCAGGGTGAATTAAAAGGATTAAGCGTTTGATTGCGGTAGATGCACATGTGCACTTTACGTAAAGATGTCAATGGCTTATATATGTTGAACAGAGGAGCGGCAATCGAAAACCCAAAACATTCAAAATTCCTACCATGTTCCGGTTTTTGTTTTCGGCGAATAAACTATATGGGCCAATAAAACATAATGTATCACCTAGAGGACAACCTGATCGTTTATAATCACAATCATACAAACGCCTATCATAAACAGGAGCGCGGCAACTGACCAAAAACATTTCAATTTTACATTTTACACTTTAGCGCCTAACCAGGGTGAATTAAAAGGATTAAGCTGTTTGTTTGTGGTAGATGCACTTGTGCACTTTACGTAGAAATGTCAATGGCTTATATTTGTTGAACAGAGGAGCGGCAATCGAAAACCCAAAAAATTCAAAATTCCTATCAACTTCCGGTTTTTTGTTTTCGGCGAATAAAGTATATGGGCCTATAAAAAATAATGTATCACCTAGAGGACAACCTGATCGTTCATAATCACAACCATACACCCGCCTACCATAAACAGGAGCGCGGCAATTGACCAAAAACATTTCAATTTTACATTTTACACTTTAGCGCCTAACCAGGGTGAATTAAAAGGATTAAGCTGTTTGTTTGTGGTAGATGCACTTGTGCACTTTACGTAAAGATGTCAATGGCTTATATGTGTTGAACAGAAGAGCGGCAATCGAAAACCCAAAAAATTCAAAATTCCTAGCAACTTCCGGTTTTTTGTTTTCGGCGAATAAAGTATATGGGCCTATAAAACATAATGTATCACCTGGAGGACAACCTGATCGTTCATAATCACAACCATACACCCGCCTACCATAAACAGGAGCGCGGCAACTGACCAAAAACATTTCAATTTTACATTTTACACTTTAGCGCCTAACCAGGGTGAATTAAAAGGATTAAGCTGTTTGTTTGTGGTAGATGCACTTGTGCACTTTACGTAAAGATGTCAATGGCTTATATATGTTGAACAGAGGAGCGGCAATCGAAAACCCAAAAAATTCAAAATTCCTACCATGTTCCGATTTTTTGTTTTCGGCGAATAAACTGTATGGGCCAATAAAACATAATGTATCACCTAGAGGACAACCTGATCGTTTATAATCACAATCATACAAACGCCTATCATAAACAGGAGCGCGGCAGTTGACCAAAAACATTTCAATTTTACAGTTTACACTTTAGCGCCTAACCAGGGTGAATTAAAAGGATTAAGCGTTTGATTGTGGTAGATGCACTTGTGCACTTTACGTAGAGATGTCAATGGCTTATATATGTTGAACAGAGGAGCGGCAATCGAAAACCCAAAAAATTCAAAATTCCTACCATGTTCCGGTTTTTTGTTTTCGGCGAATAAAGTATATGGGCCTATAAAACATAATGTATCACCTGGAGGACAACCTGATCGTTCATAATCACAACCATACACCCGCCTACCATAAACAGGAGCGCGGCAACTGACCAAAAACATTTCAATTTTACATTTTACACTTTAGCGCCTAACCAGGGTGAATTAAAAGGATTAAGCTGTTTGTTTGTGGTAGATGCACTTGTGCACTTTACGTAAAGATGTCAATGGCTTATATGTGTTGAACAGAAGAGCGGCAATCGAAAACCCAAAAAATTCAAAATTCCTAGCAACTTCCGGTTTTTTGTTTTCGGCGAATAAAGTATATGGGCCTATAAAACATAATGTATCACCTGGAGGACAACCTGATCGTTCCTAATCACAACCATACACCCGCCTACCATAAACAGGAGCGCGGCAACTGACCAAAAACATTTCAATTTTACATTTTACACTTTAGCGCCTAACCAGGGTGAATTAAAAGGATTAAGCTGTTTGTTTGTGGTAGATGCACTTGTGCACTTTACGTAAAGATGTCAATGGCTTATATATGTTGAACAGAGGAGCGGCAATCGAAAACCCAAAACATTCAAAATTCCTACCATGTTCCGGTTTTTGTTTTCGGCGAATAAACTATATGGGCCAATAAAACATAATGTATCACCTAGAGGACAACCTGATCGTTTATAATCACAATCATACAAACGCCTATCATAAACAGGAGCGCGGCAGTTGACCAAAAACATTTCAATTTTACAGTTTACACTTTAGCGCCTAACCAGGGTGAATTAAAACGATTAAGCGTTTGATTGTGGTAGATGCACTTGTGCACTTTACGTAGAGATGTCAATGGCTTATATATGTTGAACAGAGGAGCGGCAATCGAAAACCCAAAAAATTCAAAATTCCTACCATGTTCCGGTTTTTTGTTTTCGGCGAATAAAGTATATGGGCCTATAAAACATAATGTATCACCTGGAGGACAACCTGATCGTTCATAATCACAACCATACACCCGCCTACCATAAACAGGAGCGCGGCAACTGACCAAAAACATTTCAATTTTACATTTTACACTTTAGCGCCTAACCAGGGTGAATTAAAAGGATTAAGCTGTTTGTTTGTGGTAGATGCACTTGTGCACTTTACGTAAAGATGTCAATGGCTTATATGTGTTGAACAGAAGAGCGGCAATCGAAAACCCAAAAAATTCAAAATTCCTATCAACTTCCGGTTTTTTGTTTTCGGCGAATAAAGTATATGGGCCTATAAAACATAATGTATCACCTAGAGGACAACCTGATCGTTCATAATCACAACCATACACCCGCCTACCATAAACAGGAGCGCGGCAACTGACCAAAAACATTTCAATTTTACATTTTACACTTTAGCGCCTAACCAGGGTGAATTAAAAGGATTAAGCTGTTTGTTTGTGGTAGATGCACTTGTGCACTTTACGTAGAAATGTCAATGGCTTATATTTGTTGAACAGAGGAGCGGCAATCGAAAACCCAAAAAATTCAAAATTCCTATCAACTTCCGGTTTTTTGTTTTCGGCGAATAAAGTATATGGGCCTATAAAACATAATGTATCACCTAGAGGACAACCTGATCGTTCATAATCACAATCATACAAACGCCTATCATAAACAGGAGCGCGGCAATTGACCAAAAACATTTCAATTTTACAGTTTACACTTTAGCGCCTAACCAAGGTGAATTAAAAGGATTAAGCGTTTGATTGAGGTAGATGCACTTGTGCACTTTACGTAAAGATGTCAATGGCTTATATATGTTGAACAGAGGAGCGGCAATCGAAAACCCAAAAAATTCAAAATTCCTATCAACTTCCGGTTTTTTGTTTTCGGCGAATAAACTATATGGGCCTATAAAACATAATGTATCACCTAGAGGACAACCTGATCGTTCATAATCACAATCATACAAACGCCTATCATAAATAGGAGCGCGGCAATTGACCAAAAACATTTCAGTTTTATATTTTACACTTTAGCGCCTAACCAGGGTGAATTAGAAGGATTAAGCGTTTGATTGTGGTAGATGCACTTGTGCACTTTACGTAGAGATGTCAATGGCTTATATGTGTTGAACAGAAGAGCGGCAATCGAAAACCCAAAAAATTCAAAATTCCTAGCAACTTCCGGTTTCTTGTTTTCGGCGAATAAAGTATATGGGCCTATAAAACATAATGTATCACCTGGAGGACAACCTGATCGTTCATAATCACAACCATACACCCGCCTACCATAAACGGGAGCGCGACAATTGACCAAAAACATTTCAATTTTACATTTTACACTTTAGCGCCTAACCAGGGTGAATTAAAAGGATTAAGCTGTTTGTTTGTGATAGATGCACTTGTGCACTTTACGTAGAAATGTCAATGGCTTATATTTGTTGAACAGAGGAGCGGCAATCGAAAACCCAAAAAATTCAAAATTCCTATCAACTTCCGGTTTTTTGTTTTCGGCGAATAAACTATATGGGCCTATAAAACATAATGTATCACCTAGAGGACAACCTGATCGTTCATAATCACAACCATACACCCGCCTACCATAAACAGGAGCGCGGCAATTGACCAAAAACATTTCAATTTTACATTTTACACTTTAGCGCCTAACCAGGGTGAATTAAAAGGATTAAGCTGTTTGTTTGTGGTAGATGCACTTGCGCACTTTACGTAAAGATGTCAATGGCTTATATATGTTGAACAGAGGAGCGGCAATCGAAAACCCAAAAAATTCAAAATTCCTACCATGTTCCGATTTTTTGTTTTCGGCGAATAAACTATATGGGCCAATAAAACATAATGTATCACCTAGAGGACAACCTGATCGTTCATAATCACAATCATACAAACGCCTATCATAAATAGGAGCGCGGCAATTGACCAAAAACATTTCAATTTTACATTTTACACTTTAGCGCCTAACCAGGGTGAATTAAAAGGATTAAGCTGTTTGTTTGTGGTAGATGCACTTGTGCACTTTACGTAAAGATGTCAATGGCTTATATGTGTTGAACAGAAGAGCGGCAATCGAAAACCCAAAAAATTCAAAATTCCTAGCAACTTCCGGTTTTTTGTTTTCGGCGAATAAAGTATATGGGCCTATAAAACATAATGTATCACCTAGAGGACAACCTGATCGTTCATAATCACAATCATACAAACGCCTATCATAATCAGGAGCGCGGCAATTGACCAAAAACATTTCAATTTTACATTTTACACTTTAGCGCCTAACCAGGGTGAATTAGAAGGATTAAGCGTTTGATTGTGGTAGATGCACTTGTGCACTTTACGTAGAAATGTCAATGGCTTATATATGTTGAACAGAGGAGCGGCAATCGAAAACCCAAAAAATTCAAAATTTCTAGCAACTTCCGGTTTTTTGTTTTCGGCGAATAAAGTATATGGGCCTATAAAACATAATGTATCACCTAGAGGACAACCTGATCGTTCATAATCACAATCATACAAACGCCTACCATAAACAGGAGCGCGGCAATTGACCAAAAACATTTCAATTTTACATTTTACACTTTAGCGCCTAACCAGGGTGAATTAAAAGGATTAAGCGTTTGATTGCGGTAGATGCACATGTGCACTTTACGTAAAGATGTCAATGGCTTATATATGTTGAACAGAGGAGCGGCAATCGAAAACCCAAAACATTCAAAATTCCTACCATGTTCCGGTTTTTGTTTTCGGCGAATAAACTATATGGGCCAATAAAACATAATGTATCACCTAGAGGACAACCTGATCGTTTATAATCACAATCATACACCCGCCTATCATAAACAAGAGCGCGGCAACTGACCAAAAACATTTCAATTTTACATTTTACACTTTAGCGCCTAACCAGGGTGAATTAAAAGGATTAAGCTGTTTGTTTGTGGTAGATGCACTTGTGCACTTTACGTAGAAATGTCAATGGCTTATATTTGTTGAACAGAGGAGCGGCAATCGAAAACCCAAAAAATTCAAAATTCCTATCAACTTCCGGTTTTTTGTTTTCGGCGAATAAAGTATATGGGCCTATAAAAAATAATGTATCACCTAGAGGACAACCTGATCGTTCATAATCACAACCATACACCCGCCTACCATAAACAGGAGCGCGGCAATTGACCAAAAACATTTCAATTTTACATTTTACACTTTAGCGCCTAACCAGGGTGAATTAAAAGGATTAAGCTGTTTGTTTGTGGTAGATGCACTTGTGCACTTTACGTAAAGATGTCAATGGCTTATATGTGTTGAACAGAAGAGCGGCAATCGAAAACCCAAAAAATTCAAAATTCCTAGCAACTTCCGGTTTTTTGTTTTCGGCGAATAAAGTATATGGGCCTATAAAACATAATGTATCACCTGGAGGACAACCTGATCGTTCATAATCACAACCATACACCCGCCTACCATAAACAGGAGCGCGGCAACTGACCAAAAACATTTCAATTTTACATTTTACACTTTAGCGCCTAACCAGGGTGAATTAAAAGGATTAAGCTATTTGTTTGTGGTAGATGCACTTGTGCACTTTACGTAAAGATGTCAATGGCTTATATATGTTGAACAGAGGAGCGGCAATCGAAAACCCAAAAAATTCAAAATTCCTACCATGTTCCGATTTTTTGTTTTCGGCGAATAAACTGTATGGGCCAATAAAACATAATGTATCACCTAGAGGACAACCTGATCGTTTATAATCACAATCATACAAACGCCTATCATAAACAGGAGCGCGGCAGTTGACCAAAAACATTTCAATTTTACAGTTTACACTTTAGCGCCTAACCAGGGTGAATTAAAAGGATTAAGCGTTTGATTGTGGTAGATGCACTTGTGCACTTTACGTAGAGATGTCAATGGCTTATATATGTTGAACAGAGGAGCGGCAATCGAAAACCCAAAAAATTCAAAATTCCTACCATGTTCCGGTTTTTTGTTTTCGGCGAATAAAGTATATGGGCCTATAAAACATAATGTATCACCTGGAGGACAACCTGATCGTTCATAATCACAACCATACACCCGCCTACCATAAACAGGAGCGCGGCAACTGACCAAAAACATTTCAATTTTACATTTTACACTTTAGCGCCTAACCAGGGTGAATTAAAAGGATTAAGCTGTTTGTTTGTGGTAGATGCACTTCTGCACTTTACGTAAAGATGTCAATGGCTTATATGTGTTGAACAGAAGAGCGGCAATCGAAAACCCAAAAAATTCAAAATTCCTAGCAACTTCCGGTTTTTTGTTTTCGGCGAATAAAGTATATGGGCCTATAAAACATAATGTATCACCTGGAGGACAACCTGATCGTTCATAATCACAACCATACACCCGCCTACCATAAACAGGAGCGCGGCAACTGACCAAAAACATTTCAATTTTACATTTTACACTTTAGCGCCTAACCAGGGTGAATTAAAAGGATTAAGCTGTTTGTTTGTGGTAGATGCACTTGTGCACTTTACGTAGAAATGTCAATGGCTTATATGTGTTGAACAGAGGAGCGGCAATCGAAAACCCAAAAAATTCAAAATTCCTATCAACTTCCGGTTTTTTGTTTTCGGCGAATAAAGTATATGGGCCTATAAAACATAATGTATCACCTAGAGGACAACCTGATCGTTCATAATCACAATCATACAAACGCCTATCATAAACAGGAGCGCGGCAATTGACCAAAAACATTTCAATTTTACAGTTTACACTTTAGCGCCTAACCAAGGTGAATTAAAAGGATTAAGCGTTTGATTGTGGTAGATGCACTTGTGCACTTTACGTAAAGATGTCAATGGCTTATATATGTTGAACAGAGGAGCGACAATCGAAAACCCAAAAAATTCAAAATTCCTACCATGTTCCGATTTTTTGTTTTCGGCGAATAAACTGTATGGGCCAATAAAACATAATGTATCACCTAGAGGACAACCTGATCGTTTATAATCACAATCATACAAACGCCTATCATAAACAGGAGCGCGGCAGTTGACCAAAAACATTTCAATTTTACAGTTTACACTTTAGCGCCTAACCAGGGTGAATTAAAAGGATTAAGCGTTTGATTGTGGTAGATGCACTTGTGCACTTTACGTAGAGATGTCAATGGCTTATATATGTTGAACAGAGGAGCGGCAATCGAAAACCCAAAAAATTCAAAATTCCTACCATGTTCCGGTTTTTTGTTTTCGGCGAATAAAGTATATGGGCCTATAAAACATAATGTATCACCTGGAGGACAACCTGAACGTTCATAATCACAACCATACACCCGCCTACCATAAACAGGAGCGCGGCAACTGACCAAAAACATTTCAATTTTACATTTTACACTTTAGCGCCTAACCAGGGTGAATTAAAAGGATTAAGCTGTTTGTTTGTGGTAGATGCACTTGTGCACTTTACGTAAAGATGTCAATGGCTTATATGTGTTGAACAGAAGAGCGGCAATCGAAAACCCAAAAAATTCAAAATTCCTAGCAACTTCCGGTTTTTTGTTTTCGGCGAATAAAGTATATGGGCCTATAAAACATAATGTATCACCTGGAGGACAACCTGATCGTTCATAATCACAACCATACACCCGCCTACCATAAACAGGAGCGCGGCAACTGACCAAAAACATTTCAATTTTACATTTTACACTTTAGCGCCTAACCAGGGTGAATTAAAAGGATTAAGCTGTTTGTTTGTGGTAGATGCACTTGTGCACTTTACGTAGAAATGTCAATGGCTTATATGTGTTGAACAGAGGAGCGGCAATCGAAAACCCAAAAAATTCAAAATTCCTATCAACTTCCGGTTTTTTGTTTTCGGCGAATAAAGTATATGGGCCTATAAAACATAATGTATCACCTAGAGGACAACCTGATCGTTCATAATCACAATCATACAAACGCCTATCATAAACAGGAGCGCGGCAATTGACCAAAAACATTTCAATTTTACAGTTTACACTTTAGCGCCTAACCAAGGTGAATTAAAAGGATTAAGCGTTTGATTGTGGTAGATGCACTTGTGCACTTTACGTAAAGATGTCAATGGCTTATATATGTTGAACAGAGGAGCGGCAATCGAAAACCCAAAAAATTCAAAATTCCTACCATGTTCCGATTTTTTGTTTTCGGCGAATAAACTATATGGGCCAATAAAACATAATGTATCACCTAGAGGACAACCTGATCGTTCATAATCACAATCATACAAACGCCTATCATAAATAGGAGCGCGGCAATTGACCAAAAACATTTCAGTTTTATATTTTACACTTTAGCGCCTAACCAGGGTGAATTAGAAGGATTAAGCGTTTGATTGTGGTAGATGCACTTGTGCACTTTACGTAGAGATGACAATGGCTTATATGTGTTGAACAGAAGAGCGGCAATCGAAAACCCAAAAAATTCAAAATTCCTAGCAACTTCCGGTTTCTTGTTTTCGGCGAATAAAGTATATGGGCCTATAAAACATAATGTATCACCTGGAGGACAACCTGATCGTTCATAATCACAACCATACACCCGCCTACCATAAACGGGAGCGCGACAATTGACCAAAAACATTTCAATTTTACATTTTACACTTTAGCGCCTAACCAGGGTGAATTAAAAGGATTAAGCTGTTTGTTTGTGATAGATGCACTTGTGCACTTTACGTAGAAATGTCAATGGCTTATATTTGTTGAACAGAGGAGCGGCAATCGAAAACCCAAAAAATTCAAAATTCCTATCAACTTCCGGTTTTTTGTTTTCGGCGAATAAACTATATGGGCCTATAAAACATAATGTATCACCTAGAGGACAACCTGATCGTTCATAATCACAACCATACACCCGCCTACCATAAACAGGAGCGCGGCAATTGACCAAAAACATTTCAATTTTACATTTTACACTTTAGCGCCTAACCAGGGTGAATTAAAAGGATTAAGCTGTTTGTTTGTGGTAGATGCACTTGCGCACTTTACGTAAAGATGTCAATGGCTTATATATGTTGAACAGAGGAGCGGCAATCGAAAACCCAAAAAATTCAAAATTCCTACCATGTTCCGATTTTTTGTTTTCGGCGAATAAACTATATGGGCCAATAAAACATAATGTATCACCTAGAGGACAACCTGATCGTTCATAATCACAATCATACAAACGCCTATCATAAATAGGAGCGCGGCAATTGACCAAAAACATTTCAATTTTATATTTTACACTTTAGTGCCTAACCAGGGTGAATTAGAAGGATTAAGCGTTTGATTGTGGTAGATGCACTTGTGCACTTTACGTAGAGATGTCAATGGCTTATATATGTTGAACAGAGGAGCGGCAATCGAAAACCCAAAAAATTCAAAATTCCTACCATGTTCCGGTTTTTTGTTTTCGGCGAATAAAGTATATGGGCCTATAAAACATAATGTATCACCTGGAGGACAACCTGATCGTTCATAATCACAACCATACACCCGCCTACCATAAACAGGAGCGCGGCAATTGACCAAAAACATTTCAATTTTACATTTTACACTTTAGCGCCTAACCAGGGTGAATTAAAAGGATTAAGCGTTTGATTGCGGTAGATGCACTTGTGCACTTTACGTAAAGATGTCAATGGCTTATATATGTTGAACAGAGGAGCGGCAATCGAAAACCCAAAAAATTCAAAATTCCTACCATGTTCCGGTTTTTTGTTTTCGGCGAATAAACTATATGGGCCAATAAAACATAATGTATCACCTAGAGGACAACCTGATCGTTCATAATCACAATCATACAAACGCCTATCATAAACAGGAGCGCGGCAATTGACCAAAAACATTTCAATTTTACAGTTTACACTTTAGCGCCTAACCAGGGTGAAATAAAAGGATTAAGCGTTTGATTGTGGTAGATGCATTTGTGCACTTTACGTAGAAATGTCAATGGCTTATATATGTTGAACAGAGGAGCGGCAATCGAAAACCCAAAAAATTCAAAATTTCTAGCAACTTCCGGTTTTTTGTTTTCGGCGAATAAAGTATATGGGCCTATAAAACATAATGTATCACCTAGAGGACAACCTGATCTTTCATAATCACAATCATACACCCGCCTACCATAAACAGGAGCGCGGCAACTGACCAAAAACATTTCAATTTTACATTTTACACTTTAGCGCCTAACCAGGGTGAATTAAAAGGATTAAGCTGTTTGTTTGTGGTAGATGCACTTGTGCACTTTACGTAGAAATGTCAATGGCTTATATTTGTTGAACAGAGGAGCGGCAATCGAAAACCCAAAAAATTCAAAATTCCTATCAACTTCCGGTTTTTTGTTTTCGGCGAATAAAGTATATGGGCCTATAAAACATAATGTATCACCTAGAGGACAACCTGATCGTTCATAATCACAACCATACACCCGCCTACCATAAACAGGAGCGCGGCAATTGACCAAAAACATTTCAATTTTACATTTTACACTTTAGCGCCTAACCAGGGTGAATTAAAAGGATTAAGCTGTTTGTTTGTGGTAGATGCACTTGCGCACTTTACGTAAAGATGTCAATGGCTTATATATGTTGAACAGAGGAGCGGCAATCGAAAACCCAAAAAATTCAAAATTCCTACCATGTTCCGATTTTTTGTTTTCGGCGAATAAACTATATGGGCCAATAAAACATAATGTATCACCTAGAGGACAACCTGATCGTTCATAATCACAATCATACAAACGCCTATCATAAATAGGAGCGCGGCAATTGACCAAAAACATTTCAATTTTATATTTTACACTTTAGCGCCTAACCAGGGTGAATTAGAAGGATTAAGCGTTTGATTGTGGTAGATGCACTTGTGCACTTTACGTAGAGATGTCAATGGCTTATATATGTTGAACAGAGGAGCGGCAATCGAAAACCCAAAAAATTCAAAATTTCTAGCAACTTCCGGTTTCTTGTTTTCGGCGAATAAAGTATATGGGCCTATAAAACATAATGTATCACCTGGAGGACAACCTGATCGTTCATAATCACAACCATACACCCGCCTACCATAAACGGGAGCGCGACAATTGACCAAAAACATTTCAATTTTACATTTTACACTTTAGCGCCTAACCAGGGTGAATTAAAAGGATTAAGCTGTTTGTTTGTGATAGATGCACTTGTGCACTTTACGTAGAAATGTCAATGGCTTATATTTGTTGAACAGAGGAGCGGCAATCGAAAACCCAAAAAATTCAAAATTCCTATCAACTTCCGGTTTTTTGTTTTCGGCGAATAAACTATATGGGCCTATAAAACATAATGTATCACCTAGAGGACAACCTGATCGTTCATAATCACAACCATACACCCGCCTACCATAAACAGGAGCGCGGCAATTGACCAAAAACATTTCAATTTTACATTTTACACTTTAGCGCCTAACCAGGGTGAATTAAAAGGATTAAGCTGTTTGTTTGTGGTAGATGCACTTGCGCACTTTACGTAAAGATGTCAATGGCTTATATATGTTGAACAGAGGAGCGGCAATCGAAAACCCAAAAAATTCAAAATTCCTACCATGTTCCGATTTTTTGTTTTCGGCGAATAAACTATATGGGCCAATAAAACATAATGTATCACCTAGAGGACAACCTGATCGTTCATAATCACAATCATACAAACGCCTATCATAAATAGGAGCGCGGCAATTGACCAAAAACATTTCAATTTTATATTTTACACTTTAGTGCCTAACCAGGGTGAATTAGAAGGATTAAGCGTTTGATTGTGGTAGATGCACTTGTGCACTTTACGTAGAGATGTCAATGGCTTATATATGTTGAACAGAGGAGCGGCAATCGAAAACCCAAAAAATTCAAAATTCCTACCATGTTCCGGTTTTTTGTTTTCGGCGAATAAAGTATATGGGCCTATAAAACATAATGTATCACCTGGAGGACAACCTGATCGTTCATAATCACAACCATACACCCGCCTACCATAAACAGGAGCGCGGCAATTGACCAAAAACATTTCAATTTTACATTTTACACTTTAGCGCCTAACCAGGGTGAATTAAAAGGATTAAGCGTTTGATTGCGGTAGATGCACTTGTGCACTTTACGTAAAGATGTCAATGGCTTATATATGTTGAACAGAGGAGCGGCAATCGAAAACCCAAAAAATTCAAAATTCCTACCATGTTCCGGTTTTTTGTTTTCGGCGAATAAACTATATGGGCCAATAAAACATAATGTATCACCTAGAGGACAACCTGATCGTTCATAATCACAATCATACAAACGCCTATCATAAACAGGAGCGCGGCAATTGACCAAAAACATTTCAATTTTACAGTTTACACTTTAGCGCCTAACCAGGGTGAAATAAAAGGATTAAGCGTTTGATTGTGGTAGATGCATTTGTGCACTTTACGTAGAAATGTCAATGGCTTATATATGTTGAACAGAGGAGCGGCAATCGAAAACCCAAAAAATTCAAAATTTCTAGCAACTTCCGGTTTTTTGTTTTCGGCGAATAAAGTATATGGGCCTATAAAACATAATGTATCACCTAGAGGACAACCTGATCTTTCATAATCACAATCATACACCCGCCTACCATAAACAGGAGCGCGGCAACTGACCAAAAACATTTCAATTTTACATTTTACACTTTAGCGCCTAACCAGGGTGAATTAAAAGGATTAAGCTGTTTGTTTGTGGTAGATGCACTTGTGCACTTTACGTAGAAATGTCAATGGCTTATATTTGTTGAACAGAGGAGCGGCAATCGAAAACCCAAAAAATTCAAAATTCCTATCAACTTCCGGTTTTTTGTTTTCGGCGAATAAAGTATATGGGCCTATAAAACATAATGTATCACCTAGAGGACAACCTGATCGTTCATAATCACAACCATACACCCGCCTACCATAAACAGGAGCGCGGCAATTGACCAAAAACATTTCAATTTTACATTTTACACTTTAGCGCCTAACCAGGGTGAATTAAAAGGATTAAGCTGTTTGTTTGTGGTAGATGCACTTGCGCACTTTACGTAAAGATGTCAATGGCTTATATATGTTGAACAGAGGAGCGGCAATCGAAAACCCAAAAAATTCAAAATTCCTACCATGTTCCGATTTTTTGTTTTCGGCGAATAAACTATATGGGCCAATAAAACATAATGTATCACCTAGAGGACAACCTGATCGTTCATAATCACAATCATACAAACGCCTATCATAAATAGGAGCGCGGCAATTGACCAAAAACATTTCAATTTTATATTTTACACTTTAGCGCCTAACCAGGGTGAATTAGAAGGATTAAGCGTTTGATTGTGGTAGATGCACTTGTGCACTTTACGTAGAGATGTCAATGGCTTATATATGTTGAACAGAGGAGCGGCAATCGAAAACCCAAAAAATTCAAAATTCCTACCATGTTCCGGTTTTTTGTTTTCGGCGAATAAAGTATATGGGCCTATAAAACATAATGTATCACCTGGAGGACAACCTGATCGTTCATAATCACAACCATACACCCGCCTACCATAAACAGGAGCGCGGCAATTGACCAAAAACATTTCAATTTTACATTTTACACTTTAGCGCCTAACCAGGGTGAATTAAAAGGATTAAGCGTTTGATTGCGGTAGATGCACTTGTGCACTTTACGTAAAGATGTCAATGGCTTATATATGTTGAACAGAGGAGCGGCAATCGAAAACCCAAAAAATTCAAAATTCCTACCATGTTCCGGTTTTTTGTTTTCGGCGAATAAACTATATGGGCCAATAAAACATAATGTATCACCTAGAGGACAACCTGATCGTTCATAATCACAATCATACAAACGCCTATCATAAACAGGAGCGCGGCAATTGACCAAAAACTTTTCAATTTTACAGTTTACACTTTAGCGCCTAACCAGGGTGAAATAAAAGGATTAAGCGTTTGATTGTGGTAGATGCATTTGTGCACTTTACGTAGAAATGTCAATGGCTTATATATGTTGAACAGAGGAGCGGCAATCGAAAACCCAAAAAATTCAAAATTTCTAGCAACTTCCGGTTTTTTGTTTTCGGCGAATAAAGTATATGGGCCTATAAAACATAATGTATCACCTAGAGGACAACCTGATCGTTCATAATCACAATCATACACCCGCCTACCATAAACAGGAGCGCGGCAACTGACCAAAAATATTTCAATTTTACATTTTACACTTTAGCGCCTAACCAGGGTGAATTAAAAGGATTAAGCTGTTTGTTTGTGGTAGATGCACTTGTGCACTTTACGTAGAAATGTCAATGGCTTATATTTGTTGAACAGAGGAGCGGCAATCGAAAACCCAAAAAATTCAAAATTCCTATCAACTTCCGGTTTTTTGTTTTCGGCGAATAAAGTATATGGGCCTATAAAACATAATGTATCACCTAGAGGACAACCTGATCGTTCATAATCACAACCATACACCCGCCTACCATAAACAGGAGCGCGGCAATTGACCAAAAACATTTCAATTTTACATTTTACACTTTAGCGCCTAACCAGGGTGAATTAAAAGGATTAAGCGTTTGATTGCGGTAGATGCACTTGTGCACTTTACGTAAAGATGTCAATGGCTTATATATGTTGAACAGAGGAGCGGCAATCGAAAACCCAAAAAATTCAAAATTCCTACCATGTTCCGGTTTTTTGTTTTCGGCGAATAAAGTATATGGGCCTATAAAACATAATGTATCACCTGGAGGACAACCTGATCGTTCATAATCACAACCATACACCCGCCTACCATAAACAGGAGCGCGGCAATTGACCAAAAACATTTCAATTTTACATTTTACACTTTAGCGCCTAACCAGGGTGAATTAAAAGGATTAAGCGTTTGATTGCGGTAGATGCACTTGTGCACTTTACGTAAAGATGTCAATGGCTTATATATGTTGAACAGAGGAGCGGCAATCGAAAACCCAAAAAATTCAAAATTCCTACCATGTTCCGGTTTTTTGTTTTCGGCGAATAAACTATATGGGCCAATAAAACATAATGTATCACCTAGAGGACAACCTGATCGTTCATAATCACAATCATACAAACGCCTATCATAAACAGGAGCGCGGCAATTGACCAAAAACTTTTCAATTTTACAGTTTACACTTTAGCGCCTAACCAGGGTGAAATAAAAGGATTAAGCGTTTGATTGTGGTAGATGCATTTGTGCACTTTACGTAGAAATGTCAATGGCTTATATATGTTGAACAGAGGAGCGGCAATCGAAAACCCAAAAAATTCAAAATTTCTAGCAACTTCCGGTTTTTTGTTTTCGGCGAATAAAGTATATGGGCCTATAAAACATAATGTATCACCTAGAGGACAACCTGATCGTTCATAATCACAATCATACACCCGCCTACCATAAACAGGAGCGCGGCAACTGACCAAAAATATTTCAATTTTACATTTTACACTTTAGCGCCTAACCAGGGTGAATTAAAAGGATTAAGCTGTTTGTTTGTGGTAGATGCACTTGTGCACTTTACGTAGAAATGTCAATGGCTTATATTTGTTGAACAGAGGAGCGGCAATCGAAAACCCAAAAAATTCAAAATTCCTATCAACTTCCGGTTTTTTGTTTTCGGCGAATAAAGTATATGGGCCTATAAAACATAATGTATCACCTAGAGGACAACCTGATCGTTCATAATCACAACCATACACCCGCCTACCATAAACAGGAGCGCGGCAATTGACCAAAAACATTTCAATTTTACATTTTACACTTTAGCGCCTAACCAGGGTGAATTAAAAGGATTAAGCTGTTTGTTTGTGGTAGATGCACTTGCGCACTTTACGTAAAGATGTCAATGGCTTATATATGTTGAACAGAGGAGCGGCAATCGAAAACCCAAAAAATTCAAAATTCCTACCATGTTCCGATTTTTTGTTTTCGGCGAATAAACTATATGGGCCAATAAAACATAATGTATCACCTAGAGGACAACCTGATCGTTCATAATCACAATCATACAAACGCCTATCATAAATAGGAGCGCGGCAATTGACCAAAAACATTTCAATTTTATATTTTACACTTTAGCGCCTAACCAGGGTGAATTAGAAGGATTAAGCGTTTGATTGTGGTAGATGCACTTGTGCACTTTACGTAGAGATGTCAATGGCTTATATGTGTTGAACAGATGAGCGGCAATCGAAAACCCAAAAAATTCAAAATTCCTAGCAACTTCCGGTTTCTTGTTTTCGGCGAATAAAGTATATGGGCCTATAAAACATAATGTATCACCTGGAGGACAACCTGATCGTTTATAATCACAACCATACACCCGCCTACCATAAACGGGAGCGCGACAATTGACCAAAAACATTTCAATTTTACATTTTACACTTTAGCGCCTAACCAGGCTGAATTAAAAGGATTAAGCTGTTTGTTTGTGGTAGATGCACTTTTGCACTTTACGTAGAAATGTCAATGGCTTATATATGTTGAACAGAGGAGCGGCAATCGAAAACCCAAAAAATTCAAAATTCCTAGCAACTTCCGGTTTTTTGTTTTCGGCGAATAAAGTATATGGGCCTATAAAACATAATGTATCACCTAGAGGACAACCTGATCGTTCATAATCACAATCATACAAACGCCTATCATAAATAGGAGCGCGGCAATTGACCAAAAACATTTCAGTTTTATATTTTACACTTTAGCGCCTAACCAGGGTGAATTAGAAGGATTAAGCGTTTGATTGTGGTAGATGCACTTGTGCACTTTACGTAGAGATGACAATGGCTTATATGTGTTGAACAGAAGAGCGGCAATCGAAAACCCAAAAAATTCAAAATTCCTAGCAACTTCCGGTTTCTTGTTTTCGGCGAATAAAGTATATGGGCCTATAAAACATAATGTATCACCTGGAGGACAACCTGATCGTTCATAATCACAACCATACACCCGCCTACCATAAACGGGAGCGCGACAATTGACCAAAAACATTTCAATTTTACATTTTACACTTTAGCGCCTAACCAGGGTGAATTAAAAGGATTAAGCTGTTTGTTTGTGATAGATGCACTTGTGCACTTTACGTAGAAATGTCAATGGCTTATATTTGTTGAACAGAGGAGCGGCAATCGAAAACCCAAAAAATTCAAAATTCCTATCAACTTCCGGTTTTTTGTTTTCGGCGAATAAACTATATGGGCCTATAAAACATAATGTATCACCTAGAGGACAACCTGATCGTTCATAATCACAACCATACACCCGCCTACCATAAACAGGAGCGCGGCAATTGACCAAAAACATTTCAATTTTACATTTTACACTTTAGCGCCTAACCAGGGTGAATTAAAAGGATTAAGCTGTTTGTTTGTGGTAGATGCACTTGCGCACTTTACGTAAAGATGTCAATGGCTTATATATGTTGAACAGAGGAGCGGCAATCGAAAACCCAAAAAATTCAAAATTCCTACCATGTTCCGATTTTTTGTTTTCGGCGAATAAACTATATGGGCCAATAAAACATAATGTATCACCTAGAGGACAACCTGATCGTTCATAATCACAATCATACAAACGCCTATCATAAATAGGAGCGCGGCAATTGACCAAAAACATTTCAATTTTATATTTTACACTTTAGCGCCTAACCAGGGTGAATTAGAAGGATTAAGCGTTTGATTGTGGTAGATGCACTTGTGCACTTTACGTAGAGATGTCAATGGCTTATATATGTTGAACAGAGGAGCGGCAATCGAAAACCCAAAAAATTCAAAATTCCTACCATGTTCCGGTTTTTTGTTTTCGGCGAATAAAGTATATGGGCCTATAAAACATAATGTATCACCTGGAGGACAACCTGATCGTTCATAATCACAACCATACACCCGCCTACCATAAACAGGAGCGCGGCAATTGACCAAAAACATTTCAATTTTACATTTTACACTTTAGCGCCTAACCAGGGTGAATTAAAAGGATTAAGCTGTTTGTTTGCGGTAGATGCACTTGTGCACTTTACGTAAAGATGTCAATGGCTTATATATGTTGAACAGAGGAGCGGCAATCGAAAACCCAAAAAATTCAAAATTCCTACCATGTTCCGGTTTTTTGTTTTCGGCGAATAAACTATATGGGCCAATAAAACATAATGTATCACCTAGAGGACAACCTGATCGTTCATAATCACAATCATACAAACGCCTATCATAAACAGGAGCGCGGCAATTGACCAAAAACATTTCAATTTTACAGTTTACACTTTAGCGCCTAACCAGGGTGAAATAAAAGGATTAAGCGTTTGATTGTGGTAGATGCATTTGTGCACTTTACGTAGAAATGTCAATGGCTTATATATGTTGAACAGAGGAGCGGCAATCGAAAACCCAAAAAATTCAAAATTTCTAGCAACTTCCGGTTTTTTGTTTTCGGCGAATAAAGTATATGGGCCTATAAAACATAATGTATCACCTAGAGGACAACCTGATCGTTCATAATCACAATCATACACCCGCCTACCATAAACAGGAGCGCGGCAACTGACCAAAAACATTTCAATTTTACATTTTACACTTTAGCGCCTAACCAGGGTGAATTAAAAGGATTAAGCTGTTTGTTTGTGGTAGATGCACTTGTGCACTTTACGTAGAAATGTCAATGGCTTATATTTGTTGAACAGAGGAGCGGCAATCGAAAACCCAAAAAATTCAAAATTCCTATCAACTTCCGGTTTTTTGTTTTCGGCGAATAAAGTATATGGGCCTATAAAACATAATGTATCACCTAGAGGACAACCTGATCGTTCATAATCACAACCATACACCCGCCTACCATAAACAGGAGCGCGGCAATTGACCAAAAACATTTCAATTTTACATTTTACACTTTAGCGCCTAACCAGGGTGAATTAAAAGGATTAAGCTGTTTGTTTGTGGTAGATGCACTTGCGCACTTTACGTAAAGATGTCAATGGCTTATATATGTTGAACAGAGGAGCGGCAATCGAAAACCCAAAAAATTCAAAATTCCTACCATGTTCCGATTTTTTGTTTTCGGCGAATAAACTATATGGGCCAATAAAACATAATGTATCACCTAGAGGACAACCTGATCGTTCATAATCACAATCATACAAACGCCTATCATAAATAGGAGCGCGGCAATTGACCAAAAACATTTCAATTTTATATTTTACACTTTAGCGCCTAACCAGGGTGAATTAGAAGGATTAAGCGTTTGATTGTGGTAGATGCACTTGTGCACTTTACGTAGAGATGTCAATGGCTTATATGTGTTGAACAGAAGAGCGGCAATCGAAAACCCAAAAAATTCAAAATTCCTAGCAACTTCCGGTTTCTTGTTTTCGGCGAATAAAGTATATGGGCCTATAAAACATAATGTATCACCTGGAGGACAACCTGATCGTTTATAATCACAACCATACACCCGCCTACCATAAACGGGAGCGCGACAATTGACCAAAAACATTTCAATTTTACATTTTACACTTTAGCGCCTAACCAGGCTGAATTAAAAGGATTAAGCTGTTTGTTTGTGGTAGATGCACTTTTGCACTTTACGTAGAAATGTCAATGGCTTATATATGTTGAACAGAGGAGCGGCAATCGAAAACCCAAAAAATTCAAAATTCCTAGCAACTTCCGGTTTTTTGTTTTCGGCGAATAAAGTATATGGGCCTATAAAACATAATGTATCACCTAGAGGACAACCTGATCGTTCATAATCACAATCATACAAACGCCTACCATAATCAGGAGTGCGGAAATTGACCAAAAACATTTCAATTTTACATTTTACACGTTAGCGCCTAACCAGGGTGAATTAGAAGGATTAAGCTGTTTGTTTGTGGTAGATGCACTTGTGCACTTTACGTAAAGATGTCAATGGCTTATATATGTTGAACAGAGGAGCGGCAATCGAAAACCCAAAAAATTCAAAATTCCTTCCATGTTCCGGTTTTTTGTTTTCGGCGAATAAACTATATGGGCCAATAAAACATAATGTATCACCTAGAGGACAACCTGATCGTTCATAATCACAATCATACAAACGCCTACCATAATCAGGAGCGCGGCAATTGACCAAAAACATTTCAATTTTACATTTTACACGTTAGCGCCTAACCAGGGTGAATTAGAAGGATTAAGCGTTTGATTGTGGTAGATGCACTTGTGCACTTTACGTAAAGATGTCAATGGCTTATATATGTTGAACAGAGGAGCGGCAATCGAAAACCCAAAAAATTCAAAATTCCTTCCATGTTCCGGTTTTTTGTTTTCGGCGAATAAACTATATGGGCCAATAAAACATAATGTATCACCTAGAGGACAACCTGATCGTTCATAATCACAATCATACAAACGCCTATCATAATCAGGAGCGCGGCAATTGACCAAAAACATTTCAATTTTACATTTTACACTTTAGCGCCTAACCAGGGTGAATTAGAAGGATTAAGCGTTTGATTGTGGTAGGTGCACTTGTGCACTTTACGTAGAAATGTCAATGGCTTATATATGTTAAACAGAGGAGCGGCAATCGAAAACCCAAAAAATTCAAAATTTCTAGCAACTTCCGGTTTTTTGTTTTCGGCGAATAAAGTATATGGGCCTATAAAACATAATTTATCACCTAGAGGACAACCTGATCGTTCATAATCACAATCATACAAACGCCTACCATAAACAGGAGCGCGGCAATTGACCAAAAACATTTCAATTTTACATTTTACACTTTAGCGCCTAACCAGGGTGAATTAAAAGGATTAAGCGTTTGATTGCGGTAGATGCACATGTGCACTTTACGTAGAGATGTCAATGGCTTATATATGTTGAACAGAGGAGCGGCAATCGAAAACCCAAAAAATTCAAAATTCCTACCATGTTCCGGTTTTTTGTTTTCGGCGAATAAAGTATATGGGCCTATAAAACATAATGTATCACCTAGAGGACAACCTGATCGTTCATAATCACAACCATACACCCGCCTACCATAAACAGGAGCGCGGCAACTGACCAAAAACATTTCAATTTTACATTTTACACTTTAGCGCCTAACCAGGGTGAATTAAAAGGATTAAGCTGTTTGTTTGTGGTAGATGCACTTGTGCACTTTACGTAGAAATGTCAATGGCTTATATTTGTTGAACAGAGGAGCGGCAATCGAAAACCCAAAAAATTCAAAATTCCTAGCAACTTCCGGTTTTATGTTTTCGGCGAATAAAGTATATGGGCCTATAAAACATAATGTATCACCTAGAGGACAACCTGATCGTTCATATTCACAATCATACCGCCTACCATAAACAGGAGCGCGGCAATTGACCAAAAACATTTCAATTTTACATTTTACACTTTAGCGCCTAACCAGGGTGAATTAAAAGGATTAAGCTGTTTGTTTGTGGTAGATGCACTTGTGCACTTTACGTAAAGATGTCAATGGCTTATATGTGTTGAACAGAAGAGCGGCAATCGAAAACCCAAAAAATTCAAAATTCCTAGCAACTTCCGGTTTTTTGTTTTCGGCGAATAAAGTATATGGGCCTATAAAACATAATGTATCACCTGGAGGACAACCTGATCGTTCATAATCACAACCATACACCCGCCTACCATAAACAGGAGCGCGGCAACTGACCAAAAACGTTTCAATTTTACATTTTACACTTTAGCGCCTAACCAGGGTGAATTAAAAGGATTAAGCTGTTTGTTTGTGGTAGATGCACTTGTGCACTTTACGTAGAAATGTCAATGGCTTATATATGTTGAACAGAGGAGCGGCAATCGAAAACCCAAAAAATTCAAAATTCCTACCATGTTCCGATTTTTTGTTTTCGGCGAATAAACTGTATGGGCCAATAAAACATAATGTATCACCTAGAGGACAACCTGATCGTTCATAATCACAATCATACAAACGCCTACCATAAACAGGAGCGCGGCAATTGACCAAAAACATTTCAATTTTACATTTTACACTTTAGCGCCTAACCAGGGTGAATTAAAAGGATTAAGCGTTTGATTGCGGTAGATGCACATGTGCACTTTACGTAAAGATGTCAATGGCTTATATGTGTTGAACAGAAGAGCGGCAATCGAAAACCCAAAAAATTCAAAATTCCTAGCAACTTCCGGTTTCTTGTTTTCGGCGAATAAAGTATATGGGCCTATAAAACATAATGTATCACCTGGAGGACAACCTGATCGTTTATAATCACAACCATACACCCGCCTACCATAAACGGGAGCGCGACAATTGACCAAAAACATTTCAATTTCACATTTTACACTTTAGCGCCTAACCAGGCTGAATTAAAAGGATTAAGCTGTTTGTTTGTGGTAGATGCACTTTTGCACTTTACGTAGAAATGTCAATGGCTTATATATGTTGAACAGAGGAGCGGCAATCGAAAACCCAAAAAATTCAAAATTCCTAGCAACTTCCGGTTTTTTGTTTTCGGCGAATAAAGTATATGGGCCTATAAAACATAATGTATCACCTGGAGGACAACCTGATCGTTTATAATCACAACCATACACCCGCCTACCATAAACGGGAGCGCGGCAATTGACCAAAAACATTTCAATTTTACATTTTACACTTTAGCGCCTAACCAGGCTGAATTAAAAGGATTAAGCTGTTTGTTTGTGGTAGATGCACTTGTGCACTTTACGTAGAGATGTCAATGGCTTATATGTGTTGAACAGAAGAGCGGCAATCGAAAACCCAAAAAATTCAAAATTCCTAGCAACTTCCGGTTTCTTGTTTTCGGCGAATAAAGTATATGGGCCTATAAAACATAATGTATCACCTGGAGGACAACCTGATCGTTTATAATCACAACCATACACCCGCCTACCATAAACGGGAGCGCGACAATTGACCAAAAACATTTCAATTTTACATTTTACACTTTAGCGCCTAACCAGGCTGAATTAAAAGGATTAAGCTGTTTGTTTGTGGTAGATGCACTTTTGCACTTTACGTAGAAATGTCAATGGCTTATATATGTTGAACAGAGGAGCGGCAATCGAAAACCCAAAAAATTCAAAATTCCTAGCAACTTCCGGTTTTTTGTTTTCGGCGAATAAACTGTATGGGCCAATAAAACATAATGTATCACCTAGAGGACAACCTGATCGTTCATAATCACAATCATACAAACGCCTACCATAAACAGGAGCGCGGCAATTGACCAAAAACATTTCAATTTTACATTTTACACTTTAGCGCCTAACCAGGGTGAATTAGAAGGATTAAGCGTTTGATTGTGGTAGATGCACTTGTGCACTTTACGTAGAAATGTCAATGGCTTATATATGTTGAACAGAGGAGCGGCAATCGAAAACCCAAAAAATTCAAAATTTCTAGCAACTTCCGGTTTTTTGTTTTCGGCGAATAAAGTATATGGGCCTATAAAACATAATGTATCACCTAGAGGACAACCTGATCGTTCATAATCACAATCATACAAACGCCTACCATAAACAGGAGCGCGGCAATTGACCAAAAACATTTCAATTTTACATTTTACACTTTAGCGCCTAACCAGGGTGAATTAAAAGGATTAAGCGTTTGATTGCGGTAGATGCACATGTGCACTTTACGTAAAGATGTCAATGGCTTATATATGTTGAACAGAGGAGCGGCAATCGAAAACCCAAAACATTCAAAATTCCTACCATGTTCCGGTTTTTGTTTTCGGCGAATAAACTATATGGGCCAATAAAACATAATGTATCACCTAGAGGACAACCTGATCGTTTATAATCACAATCATACAAACGCCTATCATAAACAGGAGCGCGGCAGTTGACCAAAAACATTTCAATTTTACAGTTTACACTTTAGCGCCTAACCAGGGTGAATTAAAAGGGTTAAGCGTTTGATTGTGGTAGATGCACTTGTGCACTTTACGTAGAGATGTCAATGGCTTATATATGTTGAACAGAGGAGCGGCAATCGAAAACCCAAAAAATTCAAAATTCCTACCATGTTCCGGTTTTTTGTTTTCGGCGAATAAAGTATATGGGCCTATAAAACATAATGTATCACCTAGAGGACAACCTGATCGTTCATAATCACAACCATACACCCGCCTACCATAAACAGGAGCGCGGCAACTGACCAAAAACATTTCAATTTTACATTTTACACTTTAGCGCCTAACCAGGGTGAATTAAAAGGATTAAGCTGTTTGTTTGTGGTAGATGCACTTGTGCACTTTACGTAGAAATGTCAATGGCTTATATTTGTTGAACAGAGGAGCGGCAATCGAAAACCCAAAAAATTCAAAATTCCTATCAACTTCCGGTTTTTTGTTTTCGGCGAATAAAGTATATGGGCCTATAAAAAATAATGTATCACCTAGAGGACAACCTGATCGTTCATAATCACAACCATACACCCGCCTACCATAAACAGGAGCGCGGCAATTGACCAAAAACATTTCAATTTTACAGTTTACACTTTAGCGCCTAACCAGGGTGAATTAAAAGGGTTAAGCGTTTGATTGTGGTAGATGCACTTGTGCACTTTACGTAGAGATGTCAATGGCTTATATATGTTGAACAGAGGAGCGGCAATCGAAAACCCAAAAAATTCAAAATTCCTATCAACTTCCGGTTTTTTGTTTTCGGCGAATAAAGTATATGGGCCTATAAAAAATAATGTATCACCTAGAGGACAACCTGATCGTTCATAATCACAACCATACACCCGCCTACCATAAACAGGAGCGCGGCAATTGACCAAAAACATTTCAATTTTACAGTTTACACTTTAGCGCCTAACCAGGGTGAATTAAAAGGATTAAGCGTTTGATTGCGGTAGATGCACATGTGCACTTTACGTAAAGATGTCAATGGCTTATATATGTTGAACAGAGGAGCGGCAATCGAAAACCCAAAACATTCAAAATTCCTACCATGTTCCGGTTTTTGTTTTCGGCGAATAAACTATATGGGCCAATAAAACATAATGTATCACCTAGAGGACAACCTGATCGTTTATAATCACAATCATACAAACGCCTATCATAAACAGGAGCGCGGCAGTTGACCAAAAACATTTCAATTTTACAGTTTACACTTTAGCGCCTAACCAGGGTGAATTAAAAGGGTTAAGCGTTTGATTGTGGTAGATGCACTTGTGCACTTTACGTAGAGATGTCAATGGCTTATATATGTTGAACAGAGGAGCGGCAATCGAAAACCCAAAAAATTCAAAATTCCTACCATGTTCCGGTTTTTTGTTTTCGGCGAATAAAGTATATGGGCCTATAAAACATAATGTATCACCTAGAGGACAACCTGATCGTTCATAATCACAACCATACACCCGCCTACCATAAACAGGAGCGCGGCAACTGACCAAAAACATTTCAATTTTACATTTTACACTTTAGCGCCTAACCAGGGTGAATTAAAAGGATTAAGCTGTTTGTTTGTGGTAGATGCACTTGTGCACTTTACGTAGAAATGTCAATGGCTTATATTTGTTGAACAGAGGAGCGGCAATCGAAAACCCAAAAAATTCAAAATTCCTATCAACTTCCGGTTTTTTGTTTTCGGCGAATAAAGTATATGGGCCTATAAAAAATAATGTATCACCTAGAGGACAACCTGATCGTTCATAATCACAACCATACACCCGCCTACCATAAACAGGAGCGCGGCAATTGACCAAAAACATTTCAATTTTACAGTTTACACTTTAGCGCCTAACCAGGGTGAATTAAAAGGATTAAGCGTTTGATTGCGGTAGATGCACATGTGCACTTTACGTAAAGATGTCAATGGCTTATATATGTTGAACAGAGGAGCGGCAATCGAAAACCCAAAACATTCAAAATTCCTACCATGTTCCGGTTTTTGTTTTCGGCGAATAAACTATATGGGCCAATAAAACATAATGTATCACCTAGAGGACAACCTGATCGTTTATAATCACAATCATACAAACGCCTATCATAAACAGGAGCGCGGCAGTTGACCAAAAACATTTCAATTTTACAGTTTACACTTTAGCGCCTAACCAGGGTGAATTAAAAGGGTTAAGCGTTTGATTGTGGTAGATGCACTTGTGCACTTTACGTAGAGATGTCAATGGCTTATATATGTTGAACAGAGGAGCGGCAATCGAAAACCCAAAAAATTCAAAATTCCTACCATGTTCCGGTTTTTTGTTTTCGGCGAATAAAGTATATGGGCCTATAAAACATAATGTATCACCTGGAGGACAACCTGATCGTTTATAATCACAACCATACACCCGCCTACCATAAACGGGAGCGCGACAATTGACCAAAAACATTTCAATTTTACATTTTACACTTTAGCGCCTAACCAGGCTGAATTAAAAGGATTAAGCTGTTTGTTTGTGGTAGATGCACTTTTGCACTTTACGTAGAAATGTCAATGGCTTATATATGTTGAACAGAGGAGCGGCAATCGAAAACCCAAAAAATTCAAAATTCCTAGCAACTTCCGGTTTTTTGTTTTCGGCGAATAAACTGTATGGGCCAATAAAACATAATGTATCACCTAGAGGACAACCTGATCGTTCATAATCACAATCATACAAACGCCTACCATAAACAGGAGCGCGGCAATTGACCAAAAACATTTCAATTTTACATTTTACACTTTAGCGCCTAACCAGGGTGAATTAGAAGGATTAAGCGTTTGATTGTGGTAGATGCACTTGTGCACTTTACGTAGAAATGTCAATGGCTTATATATGTTGAACAGAGGAGCGGCAATCGAAAACCCAAAAAATTCAAAATTTCTAGCAACTTCCGGTTTTTTGTTTTCGGCGAATAAAGTATATGGGCCTATAAAACATAATGTATCACCTAGAGGACAACCTGATCGTTCATAATCACAATCATACAAACGCCTACCATAAACAGGAGCGCGGCAATTGACCAAAAACATTTCAATTTTACATTTTACACTTTAGCGCCTAACCAGGGTGAATTAAAAGGATTAAGCGTTTGATTGCGGTAGATGCACATGTGCACTTTACGTAAAGATGTCAATGGCTTATATATGTTGAACAGAGGAGCGGCAATCGAAAACCCAAAACATTCAAAATTCCTACCATGTTCCGGTTTTTGTTTTCGGCGAATAAACTATATGGGCCAATAAAACATAATGTATCACCTAGAGGACAACCTGATCGTTTATAATCACAATCATACAAACGCCTATCATAAACAGGAGCGCGGCAGTTGACCAAAAACATTTCAATTTTACAGTTTACACTTTAGCGCCTAACCAGGGTGAATTAAAAGGGTTAAGCGTTTGATTGTGGTAGATGCACTTGTGCACTTTACGTAGAGATGTCAATGGCTTATATATGTTGAACAGAGGAGCGGCAATCGAAAACCCAAAAAATTCAAAATTCCTACCATGTTCCGGTTTTTTGTTTTCGGCGAATAAAGTATATGGGCCTATAAAACATAATGTATCACCTAGAGGACAACCTGATCGTTCATAATCACAACCATACACCCGCCTACCATAAACAGGAGCGCGGCAACTGACCAAAAACATTTCAATTTTACATTTTACACTTTAGCGCCTAACCAGGGTGAATTAAAAGGATTAAGCTGTTTGTTTGTGGTAGATGCACTTGTGCACTTTACGTAGAAATGTCAATGGCTTATATTTGTTGAACAGAGGAGCGGCAATCGAAAACCCAAAAAATTCAAAATTCCTATCAACTTCCGGTTTTTTGTTTTCGGCGAATAAAGTATATGGGCCTATAAAAAATAATGTATCACCTAGAGGACAACCTGATCGTTCATAATCACAACCATACACCCGCCTACCATAAACAGGAGCGCGGCAATTGACCAAAAACATTTCAATTTTACATTTTACACTTTAGCGCCTAACCAGGCTGAATTAAAAGGATTAAGCTGTTTGTTTGTGGTAGATGCACTTGTGCACTTTACGTAAAGATGTCAATGGCTTATATGTGTTGAACAGAAGACCGGCAATCGAAAACCCAAAAAATTCAAAATTCCTAGCAACTTCCGGTTTTTTGTTTTCGGCGAATAAAGTATATGGGCCTATAAAACATAATGTATCACCTGGAGGACAACCTGATCGTTCATAATCACAACCATACACCCGCCTACCATAAACAGGAGCGCGGCAACTGACCAAAAACATTTCAATTTTACATTTTACACTTTAGCGCCTAACCAGGGTGAATTAAAAGGATTAAGCTGTTTGTTTGTGGTAGATGCACTTGTGCACTTTACGTAGAAATGTCAATGGCTTATATATGTTGAACAGAGGAGCGGCAATCGAAAACCCAAAAAATTCAAAATTCCTACCATGTTCCGATTTTTTGTTTTCGGCGAATAAACTGTATGGGCCAATAAAACATAATGTATCACCTAGAGGACAACCTGATCGTTCATAATCACAATCATACAAACGCCTACCATAATCAGGAGCGCGGCAATTGACCAAAAACATTTCAATTTTACATTTTACACTTTAGCGCCTAACCAGGGTGAACTAAAAGGATTAAGCGTTTGATTGTGGTAGATGCACTTGTGCACTTTACGTAGAGATGTCAATGGCTTATATATGTTGAACAGAGGAGCGGCAATCAAAAACCCAAAAAATTCAAAATTCCCAGCAACTTCCGGTTTTTTGTTTTCGGCGAATAAAGTATATGGGCCTATAAAACATAATTTATCACCTAGAGGACAACCTGATCGTTCATAATCACAACCATACACCCGCCTACCATAATCAGGAGCGCGGCAACTGACCAAAAACATTTCAATTTTACATTTTACACTTTAGCGCCTAACCAGGGTGAATTAAAAGGATTAAGCTGTTTGTTTGTGGTAGATGCACTTGCGCACTTTACGTAGAAATGTCAATGGCTTATATGTGTTGAACAGAAGAGCGGCAATCGAAAACCCAAAAAATTCAAAATTCCTATCAACTTCCGGTTTTTTGTTTTCGGCGAATAAAGTATATGGGCCTATAAAACATAATGTATCACCTAGAGGACAACCTGATCGTTCATAATCACAATCATACAAAGGCCTGTCATAAGCAGGATCGCGACAATTGACCAAAAACATTTCAATTTTACATTTTATACTTAAGCACCTAACCAGGGTGAATTAGAAGGATTAAGCTGTTTGTTTGTGGTAGATGCACTTTTGCACTTTACGTAGAAATGTCAATGGCTTATATATGTTGAACAGAGGAGCGGCAATCGAAAACCCAAAAAATTCAAAAATCCTACCATGTTCCGGTTTTTTGTTTTCGGCGAATAAACTTTATGGGCCAATAAAACATAATGTATCACCTAGAGGACAACCTGATCGTTCATAATCACAATCATACAAAGGCCTGTCATAAGCAGGATCGCGACAATTGACCAAAAACATTTCAATTTTACATTTTACACTTAAGCACCTAACCAGGGTGAATTAGAAGGATTAGGCGTTTGATTGTGGTAGATGCACTTTTGCACTTTACGTAGAAATGTCAATGGCTTATATATGTTGAACAGAGGAGCGGCAATCGAAAACCCAAAAAATTCAAAATTCCTAGCAACTTCCGGTTTTTTGTTTTCGGCGAATAAAGTATATGGGCCTATAAAACATAATGTATCACCTAGAGGACAACCTGATCGTTCATAATCACAATCATACAAACGCCTACCATAATCAGGAGTGCGGCAATTGACCAAAAACATTTCAATTTTACATTTTACACGTTAGCGCCTAACCAGGGTGAATTAGAAGGATTAAGCTGTTTGTTTGTGGTAGATGCACTTGTGCACTTTACGTAAAGATGTCAATGGCTTATATATGTTGAACATAGGAGCGGCAATCGAAAACCCAAAAAATTCAAAATTCCTTCCATGTTCCGGTTTTTTGTTTTCGGCGAATAAACTATATGGGCCTATAAAACATAATGTATCACCTAGAGGACAAGCTGATCGTTCATAATCACAATCATACAAACGCCTACCATAATCAGCAGCGCGGCAATTGACCAAAAACATTTCAATTTTACATTTTACACGTTAGCGCCTAACCAGGGTGAATTAGAAGGATTAAGCGTTTGATTGTGGTAGATGCACTTGTGCACTTTACGTAAAGATGTCAATGGCTTATATATGTTGAACAGAGGAGCGGCAATCGAAAACCCAAAAAAATTAAAAATTCCTTCCATGTTCCGGTTTTTTGTTTTCGGCGAATAAAGTATATGGGCCTATAAAACATAATGTATCACCTAGAGGACAACCTGATCGTTCATAATCACAACCATACACCCGCCTACCATAAACAGGAGCGCGACAATTGACCAAAAACATTTCAATTTTACATTTTACACTTTAGCGCCTAACCAGGCTGAATTAAAAGGATTAAGCTGTTTGTTTGTGGTAGATGCACTTGTGCACTTTACGTAGAAATGTCAATGGCTTATATATGTTGAACAGAGGAGCGGCAATCGAAAACCCAAAAAATTCAAAATTTCTAGCAACTTCCGGTTTTTTGTTTTCGGCGAATAAAGTATATGGGCCAATAAAACATAATGTATCACCTAGAGGACAACCTGATCGTTCATAATCACAATCATACAAACGCCTACCATAATCAGGAGCGCGGCAATTGACCAAAAACATTTCAATTTTACATTTTACACGTTAGCGCCTAACCAGGGTGAATTAGAAGGATTAAGCGTTTGATTGTGGTAGATGCACTTGTGCACTTTACGTAAAGATGTCAATGGCTTATATAAGTTGAACAGAGGAGCGGCAATCGAAAACCCAAAAAAATTAAAAATTCCTTCCATGTTCCGGTTTTTTGTTTTCGGCGAATAAAGTATATGGGCCTATAAAACATAATGTATCACCTAGAGGACAACCTGATCGTTCATAATCACAACCATACACACGCCTACCATAATCAGGAGCGCGGCAATTGACCAAAAACATTTCAATTTTACATTTTACACTTTAGCGCCTAACCAGGCTGAATTAAAAGGATTAAGCTGTTTGTTTGTGGTAGATGCACTTGTGCACTTTACGTAGAAATGTCAATGGCTTATATGTGTTGAACAGAGGAGCGGCAATCGAAAACCCAAAAAATTCAAAATTCCTATCAACTTCCGGTTTTTTGTTTTCGGCGAATAAAGTATATGGGCCTATAAAACATAATGTATCACCTAGAGGACAACCTGATCGTTCATAATCACAACCATACACCCGCCTACCATAAACAGGAGCGCGGCAATTGACCAAAAACATTTCAATTTTACATTTTACACTTTAGCGCCTAACCAGGGTGAATTAAAAGGATTAAGCTGTTTGTTTGTGGTAGATGCACTTGTGCACTTTACGTAGAAATGTCAATGGCTTATATATGTTGAACAGAGGAGCGGCAATCGAAAACCCAAAAAATTCAAAATTCCTACCATGTTCCGATTTTTTGTTTTCGGCGAATAAACTGTATGGGCCAATAAAACATAATGTATCACCTAGAGGACAACCTGATCGTTCATAATCACAACCATACAAACGCCTACCATAAACAGGAGCGCGGCAATTGACCAAAAACATTTCAATTTTACATTTTACACTTTAGCGCCTAACCAGGGTGAATTAAAAGGATTAAGCGTTTGATTGCGGTAGATGCACATGTGCACTTTACGTAAAGATGTCAATGGCTTATATGTGTTGAACAGAAGAGCGGCAATCGAAAACCCAAAAAATTCAAAATTCCTAGCAACTTCCGGTTTCTTGTTTTCGGCGAATAAAGTATATGGGCCTATAAAACATAATGTATCACCTGGAGGACAACCTGATCGTTTATAATCACAACCATACACCCGCCTACCATAAACGGGAGCGCGACAATTGACCAAAAACATTTCAATTTTACATTTTACACTTTAGCGCCTAACCAGGCTGAATTAAAAGGATTAAGCTGTTTGTTTGTGGTAGATGCACTTGTGCACTTTACGTAGAAATGTCAATGGCTTATATATGTTGAACAGAGGAGCGGCAATCGAAAACCCAAAAAATTCAAAATTCCTACCATGTTCCGATTTTTTGTTTTCGGCGAATAAACTGTATGGGCCAATAAAACATAATGTATCACCTAGAGGACAACCTGATCGTTCATAATCACAATCATACAAACGCCTACCATAAACAGGAGCGCGGCAATTGACCAAAAACATTTCAATTTTACATTTTACACTTTAGCGCCTAACCAGGGTGAATTAAAAGGATTAAGCGTTTGATTGCGGTAGATGCACATGTGCACTTTACGTAAAGATGTCAATGGCTTATATGTGTTGAACAGAAGAGCGGCAATCGAAAACCCAAAAAATTCAAAATTCCTAGCAACTTCCGGTTTCTTGTTTTCGGCGAATAAAGTATATGGGCCTATAAAACATAATGTATCACCTGGAGGACAACCTGATCGTTTATAATCACAACCATACACCCGCCTACCATAAACGGGAGCGCGACAATTGACCAAAAACATTTCAATTTTACATTTTACACTTTAGCGCCTAACCAGGCTGAAATAAAAGGATTAAGCTGTTTGTTTGTGGTAGATGCACTTGTGCACTTTACGTAGAAATGTCAATGGCTTATATATGTTGAACAGAGGAGCGGCAATCGAAAACCCAAAAAATTCAAAATTTCTAGCAACTTCCGGTTTTTTGTTTTCGGCGAATAAAGTATATGGGCCAATAAAACATAATGTATCACCTAGAGGACAACCTGATCGTTCATAATCACAATCATACAAACGCCTACCATAATCAGGAGCGCGGCAATTGACCAAAAACATTTCAATTTTACATTTTACACGTTAGCGCCTAACCAGGGTGAATTAGAAGGATTAAGCGTTTGATTGTGGTAGATGCACTTGTGCACTTTACGTAAAGATGTCAATGGCTTATATAAGTTGAACAGAGGAGCGGCAATCGAAAACCCAAAAAAATTAAAAATTCCTTCCATGTTCCGGTTTTTTGTTTTCGGCGAATAAAGTATATGGGCCTATAAAACATAATGTATCACCTAGAGGACAACCTGATCGTTCATAATCACAACCATACACCCGCCTACCATAATCAGGAGCGCGGCAATTGACCAAAAACATTTCAATTTTACATTTTACACTTTAGCGCCTAACCAGGCTGAATTAAAAGGATTAAGCTGTTTGTTTGTGGTAGATGCACTTGTGCACTTTACGTAGAAATGTCAATGGCTTATATGTGTTGAACAGAGGAGCGGCAATCGAAAACCCAAAAAATTCAAAATTCCTATCAACTTCCGGTTTTTTGTTTTCGGCGAATAAAGTATATGGGCCTATAAAACATAATGTATCACCTAGAGGACAACCTGATCGTTCATAATCACAACCATACACCCGCCTACCATAAACAGGAGCGCGGCAATTGACCAAAAACATTTCAATTTTACATTTTACACTTTAGCGCCTAACCAGGGTGAATTAAAAGGATTAAGCTGTTTGTTTGTGGTAGATGCACTTGTGCACTTTACGTAGAAATGTCAATGGCTTATATATGTTGAACAGAGGAGCGGCAATCGAAAACCCAAAAAATTCAAAATTCCTACCATGTTCCGATTTTTTGTTTTCGGCGAATAAACTGTATGGGCCAATAAAACATAATGTATCACCTAGAGGACAACCTGATCGTTCATAATCACAATCATACAAACGCCTACCATAAACAGGAGCGCGGCAATTGACCAAAAACATTTCAATTTTACATTTTACACTTTAGCGCCTAACCAGGGTGAATTAAAAGGATTAAGCGTTTGATTGCGGTAGATGCACATGTGCACTTTACGTAAAGATGTCAATGGCTTATATGTGTTGAACAGAAGAGCGGCAATCGAAAACCCAAAAAATTCAAAATTCCTAGCAACTTCCGGTTTCTTGTTTTCGGCGAATAAAGTATATGGGCCTATAAAACATAATGTATCACCTGGAGGACAACCTGATCGTTTATAATCACAACCATACACCCGCCTACCATAAACGGGAGCGCGACAATTGACCAAAAACATTTCAATTTTACATTTTACACTTTAGCGCCTAACCAGGCTGAATTAAAAGGATTAAGCTGTTTGTTTGTGGTAGATGCACTTTTGCACTTTACGTAGAAATGTCAATGGCTTATATATGTTGAACAGAGGAGCGGCAATCGAAAACCCAAAAAATTCAAAATTCCTAGCAACTTCCGGTTTTTTGTTTTCGGCGAATAAAGTATATGGGCCTATAAAACATAATGTATCACCTGGAGGACAACCTGATCGTTTATAATCACAACCATACACCCGCCTACCATAAACGGGAGCGCGACAATTGACCAAAAACATTTCAATTTTACATTTTACACTTTAGCGCCTAACCAGGCTGAATTAAAAGGATTAAGCTGTTTGTTTGTGGTAGATGCACTTGTGCACTTTACGTAGAGATGTCAATGGCTTATATGTGTTGAACAGAAGAGCGGCAATCGAAAACCCAAAAAATTCAAAATTCCTAGCAACTTCCGGTTTCTTGTTTTCGGCGAATAAAGTATATGGGCCTATAAAACATAATGTATCACCTGGAGGACAACCTGATCGTTTATAATCACAACCATACACCCGCCTACCATAAACGGGAGCGCGACAATTGACCAAAAACATTTCAATTTTACATTTTACACTTTAGCGCCTAACCAGGCTGAATTAAAAGGATTAAGCTGTTTGTTTGTGGTAGATGCACTTTTGCACTTTACGTAGAAATGTCAATGGCTTATATATGTTGAACAGAGGAGCGGCAATCGAAAACCCAAAAAATTCAAAATTCCTAGCAACTTCCGGTTTTTTGTTTTCGGCGAATAAACTGTATGGGCCAATAAAACATAATGTATCACCTAGAGGACAACCTGATCGTTCATAATCACAATCATACAAACGCCTACCATAAACAGGAGCGCGGCAATTGACCAAAAACATTTCAATTTTACATTTTACACTTTAGCGCCTAACCAGGGTGAATTAGAAGGATTAAGCGTTTGATTGTGGTAGATGCACTTGTGCACTTTACGTAGAAATGTCAATGGCTTATATATGTTGAACAGAGGAGCGGCAATCGAAAACCCAAAAAATTCAAAATTTCTAGCAACTTCCGGTTTTTTGTTTTCGGCGAATAAAGTATATGGGCCTATAAAACATAATGTGTCACCTAGAGGACAACCTGATCGTTCATAATCACAATCATACAAACGCCTACCATAAACAGGAGCGCGGCAATTGACCAAAAACATTTCAATTTTACATTTTACACTTTAGCGCCTAACCAGGGTGAATTAAAAGGATTAAGCGTTTGATTGCGGTAGATGCACATGTGCACTTTACGTAAAGATGTCAATGGCTTATATATGTTGAACAGAGGAGCGGCAATCGAAAACCCAAAACATTCAAAATTCCTACCATGTTCCGGTTTTTGTTTTCGGCGAATAAACTATATGGGCCAATAAAACATAATGTATCACCTAGAGGACAACCTGATCGTTCATAATCACAACCATACACCCGCCTACCATAAACAGGAGCGCGGCAGTTGACCAAAAACATTTCAATTTTACAGTTTACACTTTAGCGCCTAACCAGGGTGAATTAAAAGGGTTAAGCGTTTGATTGTGGTAGATGCACTTGTGCACTTTACGTAGAGATGTCAATGGCTTATATATGTTGAACAGAGGAGCGGCAATCGAAAACCCAAAAAATTCAAAATTTCTAGCAACTTCCGGTTTTTTGTTTTCGGCGAATAAAGTATATGGGCCTATAAAACATAATGTGTCACCTAGAGGACAACCTGATCGTTTATAATCACAATCATACAAACGCCTATCATAAACAGGAGCGCGGCAGTTGACCAAAAACATTTCAATTTTACAGTTTACACTTTAGCGCCTAACCAGGGTGAATTAAAAGGGTTAAGCGTTTGATTGTGGTAGATGCACTTGTGCACTTTACGTAGAGATGTCAATGGCTTATATATGTTGAACAGAGGAGCGGCAATCGAAAACCCAAAAAATTCAAAATTCCTACCATGTTCCGGTTTTTTGTTTTCGGCGAATAAAGTATATGGGCCTATAAAACATAATGTATCACCTAGAGGACAACCTGATCGTTCATAATCACAACCATACACCCGCCTACCATAAACAGGAGCGCGGCAACTGACCAAAAACATTTCAATTTTACATTTTACACTTTAGCGCCTAACCAGGGTGAATTAAAAGGATTAAGCTGTTTGTTTGTGGTAGATGCACTTGTGCACTTTACGTAGAAATGTCAATGGCTTATATTTGTTGAACAGAGGAGCGGCAATCGAAAACCCAAAAAATTCAAAATTCCTATCAACTTCCGGTTTTTTGTTTTCGGCGAATAAAGTATATGGGCCTATAAAAAATAATGTATCACCTAGAGGACAACCTGATCGTTCATAATCACAACCATACACCCGCCTACCATAAACAGGAGCGCGGCAATTGACCAAAAACATTTCAATTTTACATTTTACACTTTAGCGCCTAACCAGGGTGAATTAAAAGGATTAAGCTGTTTGTTTGTGGTAGATGCACTTGTGCACTTTACGTAAAGATGTCAATGGCTTATATGTGTTGAACAGAAGACCGGCAATCGAAAACCCAAAAAATTCAAAATTCCTAGCAACTTCCGGTTTTTTGTTTTCGGCGAATAAAGTATATGGGCCTATAAAACATAATGTATCACCTGGAGGACAACCTGATCGTTCATAATCACAACCATACACCCGCCTACCATAAACAGGAGCGCGGCAACTGACCAAAAACATTTCAATTTTACATTTTACACTTTAGCGCCTAACCAGGGTGAATTAAAAGGATTAAGCTGTTTGTTTGTGGTAGATGCACTTGTGCACTTTACGTAGAAATGTCAATGGCTTATATATGTTGAACAGAGGAGCGGCAATCGAAAACCCAAAAAATTCAAAATTCCTACCATGTTCCGATTTTTTGTTTTCGGCGAATAAACTGTATGGGCCAATAAAACATAATGTATCACCTAGAGGACAACCTGATCGTTCATAATCACAATCATACAAACGCCTACCATAATCAGGAGCGCGGCAATTGACCAAAAACATTTCAATTTTACATTTTACACTTTAGCGCCTAACCAGGGTGAACTAAAAGGATTAAGCGTTTGATTGTGGTAGATGTACTTGTGCACTTTACGTAGAGATGTCAATGGCTTATATATGTTGAACAGAGGAGCGGCAATCAAAAACCCAAAAAATTCAAAATTCCCAGCAACTTCCGGTTTTTTGTTTTCGGCGAATAAAGTATATGGGCCTATAAAACATAATTTATCACCTAGAGGACAACCTGATCGTTCATAATCACAACCATACACCCGCCTACCATAATCAGGAGCGCGGCAACTGACCAAAAACATTTCAATTTTACATTTTACACTTTAGCGCCTAACCAGGGTGAATTAAAAGGATTAAGCTGTTTGTTTGTGGTAGATGCACTTGCGCACTTTACGTAGAAATGTCAATGGCTTATATGTGTTGAACAGAAGAGCGGCAATCGAAAACCCAAAAAATTCAAAATTCCTATCAACTTCCGGTTTTTTGTTTTCGGCGAATAAAGTATATGGGCCTATAAAACATAATGTATCACCTAGAGGACAACCTGATCGTTCATAATCACAATCATACAAAGGCCTGTCATAAGCAGGATCGCGACAATTGACCAAAAACATTTCAATTTTACATTTTATACTTAAGCACCTAACCAGGGTGAATTAGAAGGATTAAGCTGTTTGTTTGTGGTAGATGCACTTTTGCACTTTACGTAGAAATGTCAATGGCTTATATATGTTGAACAGAGGAGCGGCAATCGAAAACCCAAAAAATTCAAAAATCCTACCATGTTCCGGTTTTTTGTTTTCGGCGAATAAACTTTATGGGCCAATAAAACATAATGTATCACCTAGAGGACAACCTGATCGTTCATAATCACAATCATACAAAGGCCTGTCATAAGCAGGATCGCGACAATTGACCAAAAACATTTCAATTTTACATTTTACACTTAAGCACCTAACCAGGGTGAATTAGAAGGATTAGGCGTTTGATTGTGGTAGATGCACTTTTGCACTTTACGTAGAAATGTCAATGGCTTATATATGTTGAACAGAGGAGCGGCAATCGAAAACCCAAAAAATTCAAAATTCCTAGCAACTTCCGGTTTTTTGTTTTCGGCGAATAAAGTATATGGGCCTATAAAACATAATGTATCACCTAGAGGACAACCTGATCGTTCATAATCACAATCATACAAACGCCTACCATAATCAGGAGTGCGGCAATTGACCAAAAACATTTCAATTTTACATTTTACACGTTAGCGCCTAACCAGGGTGAATTAGAAGGATTAAGCTGTTTGTTTGTGGTAGATGCACTTGTGCACTTTACGTAAAGATGTCAATGGCTTATATATGTTGAACATAGGAGCGGCAATCGAAAACCCAAAAAATTCAAAATTCCTTCCATGTTCCGGTTTTTTGTTTTCGGCGAATAAACTATATGGGCCTATAAAACATAATGTATCACCTAGAGGACAAGCTGATCGTTCATAATCACAATCATACAAACGCCTACCATAATCAGGAGCGCGGCAATTGACCAAAAACATTTCAATTTTACATTTTACACGTTAGCGCCTAACCAGGGTGAATTAGAAGGATTAAGCGTTTGATTGTGGTAGATGCACTTGTGCACTTTACGTAAAGATGTCAATGGCTTAAATATGTTGAACAGAGGAGCGGCAATCGAAAACCCAAAAAAATTAAAAATTCCTTCCATGTTCCGGTTTTTTGTTTTCGGCGAATAAAGTATATGGGCCTATAAAACATAATGTATCACCTAGAGGACAACCTGATCGTTCATAATCACAACCATACACCCGCCTACCATAAACAGGAGCGCGACAATTGACCAAAAACATTTCAATTTTACATTTTACACTTTAGCGCCTAACCAGGCTGAATTAAAAGGATTAAGCTGTTTGTTTGTGGTAGATGCACTTGTGCACTTTACGTAGAAATGTCAATGGCTTATATATGTTGAACAGAGGAGCGGCAATCGAAAACCCAAAAAATTCAAAATTTCTAGCAACTTCCGGTTTTTTGTTTTCGGCGAATAAAGTATATGGGCCAATAAAACATAATGTATCACCTAGAGGACAACCTGATCGTTCATAATCACAATCATACAAACGCCTACCATAATCAGGAGCGCGGCAATTGACCAAAAACATTTCAATTTTACATTTTACACGTTAGCGCCTAACCAGGGTGAATTAGAAGGATTAAGCGTTTGATTGTGGTAGATGCACTTGTGCACTTTACGTAAAGATGTCAATGGCTTATATAAGTTGAACAGAGGAGCGGCAATCGAAAACCCAAAAAAATTAAAAATTCCTTCCATGTTCCGGTTTTTTGTTTTCGGCGAATAAAGTATATGGGCCTATAAAACATAATGTATCACCTAGAGGACAACCTGATCGTTCATAATCACAACCATACACCCGCCTACCATAATCAGGAGCGCGGCAATTGACCAAAAACATTTCAATTTTACATTTTACACTTTAGCGCCTAACCAGGCTGAATTAAAAGGATTAAGCTGTTTGTTTGTGGTAGATGCACTTGTGCACTTTACGTAGAAATGTCAATGGCTTATATGTGTTGAACAGAGGAGCGGCAATCGAAAACCCAAAAAATTCAAAATTCCTATCAACTTCCGGTTTTTTGTTTTCGGCGAATAAAGTATATGGGCCTATAAAACATAATGTATCACATAGAGGACAACCTGATCGTTCATAATCACAACCATACACCCGCCTACCATAAACAGGAGCGCGGCAATTGACCAAAAACATTTCAATTTTACGTTTTACACTTTAGCGCCTAACCAGGGTGAACTAAAATGATTAAGCTGTTTGTTTGTGGTAGATGCACTTGTGCACTTTACGTAAAGATGTCAATGGCTTATATATGTTGAACAGAGAAGCGGCAATCGAAAACCCAAAAAATTCAAAATTCCTACCATGTTCCGGTTTTTTGTTTTCGGCGAATAAACTATATGGGCCAATAAAACATAATGTATCACCTAGAGGCAAACCTGATCGTTCATAATCACAATCATACAAACGCCTATCACAAATAGGAGCGCGGCAATTGACCAAAAATATTTCAATTTTATATTTTACACTTTAGCGCCTAACCAGGGTGAATTAGAAGGATTAAACGTTTGATTGTGGTAGATGCACTTGTGCACTTTATGTAGAGATGTCAATGGCTTATATGTGTTGAACAGAAGAGCGGCAATCGAAAACCCAAAAAATTCAAAATTCCTAGCAACTTCCGGTTTTTTGTTTTCGGCGAATAAAGTATATGGGCCTATAAAACATAATGTATCACCTAGAGGACAACCTGATCGTTCATAATCACAACCATACACCCGCCTACCATAAACGGGAGCGCGACAATTGACCAAAAACATTTCAATTTTACATTTTACACTTTAGCGCCTAACCAGGCTGAATTAAAAGGATTAAGCTGTTTGTTTGTGGTAGATGCACTTGTGCACTTTACGTAGAAATGTCAATGGCTTATATGTGTTGAACAGAAGAGCGGCAATCGAAAACCTAAAAAATTCAAAATTCCTAGCAACTTCCGGTTTTTTGTTTTCGGCGAATAAAGTATATGGGCCAATAAAACATAATGTATCACCTAGAGGACAACCTGATCGTTCATAATCACTATCATACAAACGCCTATCATAAATAGGAGCGCGGCAACTGACCAAAAACATTTCAATTTTACATTTTACTCTTTAGCGCCTAACCAGGGTGAATTAAAAGGACTAAGCTGTTTGTTTGTGGTAGATGCACTTGTGCACTTTACGTAGAAATGTCAATGGCTTATATAAGTTGAACAGAGGAGCGGCAAACGAAAACCCAAAAAATTCAAAATTCCTACCATGTTCCGATTTTTTGTTTTCGGCGAATAAACTGTATGGGCCAATAAAACATAATGTATCACCTAGAGGACAACCTGATCGTTCATAATCACAATCATACAAACGCCTACCATAATCAGGAGCGCGGCAATTGACCAAAAACATTTCAATTTTACATTTTACACTTTAGCGCCTAACCAGGGTGAACTAAAAGGATTAAGCGTTTGATTGTGGTAGATGCACTTGTGCACTTTACGTAGAGATGTCAATGGCTTATATATGTTGAACAGAGGAGCGGCAATCAAAAACCCAAAAAATTCAAAATTCCCAGCAACTTCCGGTTTTTTGTTTTCGGCGAATAAAGTATATGGGCCTATAAAACATAATGTATCACCTAGAGGACAACCTGATCGTTCATAATCACAACCATACACCCGCCTACCATAATCAGCAGCGCGGCAACTGACCAAAAACATTTCAATTTTACATTTTACACTTTAGCGCCTAACCAGGGTGAATTAAAAGGATTAAGCTGTTTGTTTGTGGTAGATGCACTTGCGCACTTTACGTAGAAATGTCAATGGCTTATATGTGTTGAACAGAAGAGCGGCAATCGAAAACCCAAAAAATTCAAAATTCCTATCAACTTCCGGTTTTTTGTTTTCGGCGAATAAAGTATATGGGCCTATAAAACATAATGTATCACCTAGAGGACAACCTGATCGTTCATAATCACAACCATACACCCGCCTACCATAAACAGGAGCGCGGCAATTGACCAAAAACATTTCAATTTTACATTTTACACTTTAGCGCCTAACCAGGGTGAATTAAAATGATTAAGCTGTTTGTTTGTGGTAGATGCACTTGTGCACTTTACGTAAAGATGTCAATGGCTTATATATGTTGAACAGAGGAGCGGCAATCGAAAACCCAAAAAATTCAAAATTCCTACCATGTTCCGGTTTTTTGTTTTCGGCGAATAAACTATATGGGCCAATAAAACATAATGTATCACCTAGAGGCAAACCTGATCGTTCATAATCACAATCATACAAACGCCTATCATAAATGGGAGCGCGGCAATTGACCAAAAATATTTCAATTTTATATTTTACACTTTAGCGCCTAACCAGGGTGAATTAGAAGGATTAAACGTTTGATTGTGGTAGATGCACTTGTGCACTTTACGTAGAGATGTCAATGGCTTATATGTGTTGAACAGAAGAGCGGCAATCGAAAACCCAAAAAATTCAAAATTCCTAGCAACTTCCGGTTTTTTGTTTTCGGCGAATAAAGTATATGGGCCTATAAAACATAATGTATCACCTAGAGGACAACCTGATCGTTCATAATCACAACCATACACCCGTCTACCATAAACGGGAGCGCGACAATTGACCAAAAACATTTCAATTTTACATTTTACACTTTAGCGCCTAACCAGGCTGAATTAAAAGGATTAAGCTGTTTGTTTGTGGTAGATGCACTTGTGCACTTTACGTAGAAATGTCAATGGCTTATATATGTTGAACAGAGGAGCGGCAATCGAAAACCCAAAAAATTCAAAAATCCTACCATGTTCCGGTTTTTTGTTTTCGGCGAATAAAGTATATGGGCCAATAAAACATAATGTATCACCTAGAGGACAACCTGATCGTTCATAATCACAATCATACAAACGCCTACCATAATCAGGAGCGCGGCAATTGACCAAAAACATTTCAATTTTACATTTTACACGTTAGCGCCTAACCAGGGTGAATTAGAAGGATTAAGCGTTTGATTGTGGTAGATGCACTTGTGCACTTTACGTAAAGATGTCAATGGCTTATATAAGTTGAACAGAGGAGCGGCAATCGAAAACCCAAAAAAATTAAAAATTCCTTCCATGTTCCGGTTTTTTGTTTTCGGCGAATAAAGTATATGGGCCTATAAAACATAATGTATCACCTAGAGGACAACCTGATCGTTCATAATCACAACCATACACCCGCCTACCATAATCAGGAGCGCGGCAATTGACCAAAAACATTTCAATTTTACATTTTACACTTTAGCGCCTAACCAGGCTGAATTAAAAGGATTAAGCTGTTTGTTTGTGGTAGATGCACTTGTGCACTTTACGTAGAAATGTCAATGGCTTATATGTGTTGAACAGAGGAGCGGCAATCGAAAACCCAAAAAATTCAAAATTCCTATCAACTTCCGGTTTTTTTTTTTCGGCGAATAAAGTATATGGGCCTATAAAACATAATGTATCACCTAGAGGACAACCTGATCGTTCATAATCACAACCATACACCCGCCTACCATAAACAGGAGCGCGGCAATTGACCAAAAACATTTCAATTTTACGTTTTACACTTTAGCGCCTAACCAGGGTGAACTAAAATGATTAAGCTGTTTGTTTGTGGTAGATGCACTTGTGCACTTTACGTAAAGATGTCAATGGCTTATATATGTTGAACAGAGGAGCGGCAATCGAAAACCCAAAAAATTCAAAATTCCTACCATGTTCCGGTTTTTTGTTTTCGGCGAATAAACTATATGGGCCAATAAAACATAATGTATCACCTAGAGGCAAACCTGATCGTTCATAATCACAATCATACAAACGCCTATCATAAATAGGAGCGCGGCAATTGACCAAAAATATTTCAATTTTATATTTTACACTTTAGCGCCTAACCAGGGTGAATTAGAAGGATTAAACGTTTGATTGTGGTAGATGCACTTGTGCACTTTATGTAGAGATGTCAATGGCTTATATGTGTTGAACAGAAGAGCGGCAATCGAAAACCCAAAAAATTCAAAATTCCTAGCAACTTCCGGTTTTTTGTTTTCGGCGAATAAAGTATATGGGCCTATAAAACATAATGTATCACCTAGAGGACAACCTGATCGTTCATAATCACAACCATACACCCGCCTACCATAAACGGGAGCGCGACAATTGACCAAAAACATTTCAATTTTACATTTTACACTTTAGCGCCTAACCAGGGTGAACTAAAATGATTAAGCTGTTTGTTTGTGGTAGATGCACTTGTGCACTTTACGTAGAGATGTCAATGGCTTATATATGTTGAACAGAGGAGCGGCAATCAAAAACCCAAAAAATTCAAAATTCCCAGCAACTTCCGGTTTTTTGTTTTCGGCGAATAAAGTATATGGGCCTATAAAACATAATGTATCACCTAGAGGACAACCTGATCGTTCATAATCACAACCATACACCCGCCTACCATAATCAGCAGCGCGGCAACTGACCAAAAACATTTCAATTTTACATTTTACACTTTAGCGCCTAACCAGGGTGAATTAAAAGGATTAAGCTGTTTGTTTGTGGTAGATGCACTTGCGCACTTTACGTAGAAATGTCAATGGCTTATATGTGTTGAACAGAAGAGCGGCAATCGAAAACCCAAAAAATTCAAAATTCCTATCAACTTCCGGTTTTTTGTTTTCGGCGAATAAAGTATATGGGCCTATAAAACATAATGTATCACCTAGAGGACAACCTGATCGTTCATAATCACAACCATACACCCGCCTACCATAAACAGGAGCGCGGCAATTGACCAAAAACATTTCAATTTTACATTTTACACTTTAGCGCCTAACCAGGGTGAATTAAAATGATTAAGCTGTTTGTTTGTGGTAGATGCACTTGTGCACTTTACGTAAAGATGTCAATGGCTTATATATGTTGAACAGAGGAGCGGCAATCGAAAACCCAAAAAATTCAAAATTCCTACCATGTTCCGGTTTTTTGTTTTCGGCGAATAAACTATATGGGCCAATAAAACATAATGTATCACCTAGAGGCAAACCTGATCGTTCATAATCACAATCATACAAACGCCTATCATAAATGGGAGCGCGGCAATTGACCAAAAATATTTCAATTTTATATTTTACACTTTAGCGCCTAACCAGGGTGAATTAGAAGGATTAAACGTTTGATTGTGGTAGATGCACTTGTGCACTTTACGTAGAGATGTCAATGGCTTATATGTGTTGAACAGAAGAGCGGCAATCGAAAACCCAAAAAATTCAAAATTCCTAGCAACTTCCGGTTTTTTGTTTTCGGCGAATAAAGTATATGGGCCTATAAAACATAATGTATCACCTAGAGGACAACCTGATCGTTCATAATCACAACCATACACCCGTCTACCATAAACGGGAGCGCGACAATTGACCAAAAACATTTCAATTTTACATTTTACACTTTAGCGCCTAACCAGGCTGAATTAAAAGGATTAAGCTGTTTGTTTGTGGTAGATGCACTTGTGCACTTTACGTAGAAATGTCAATGGCTTATATATGTTGAACAGAGGAGCGGCAATCGAAAACCCAAAAAATTCAAAAATCCTACCATGTTCCGGTTTTTTGTTTTCGGCGAATAAAGTATATGGGCCAATAAAACATAATGTATCACCTAGAGGACAACCTGATCGTTCATAATCACAATCATACAAACGCCTACCATAATCAGGAGCGCGGCAACTGACCAAAAACATTTCAATTTTACATTTTACACTTTAGCGCCTAACCAGGGTGAATTAAAAGGATTAAGCTGTTTGTTTGTGGTAGATGCACTTGCGCACTTTACGTAGAAATGTCAATGGCTTATATGTGTTGAACAGAAGAGCGGCAATCGAAAACCCAAAAAATTCAAAATTCCTAGCAACTTCCGGTTTTTTGTTTTCGGCGAATAAAGTATATGGGCCTATAAAACATAATGTATCACCTAGAGGACAACCTGATCGTTCATAATCACAACCATACACCCGCCTACCATAAACGGGAGCGCGACAATTGACCAAAAACATTTCAATTTTACATTTTACACTTTAGCGCCTAACCAGGGTGAACTAAAATGATTAAGCTGTTTGTTTGTGGTAGATGCACTTGTGCACTTTACGTAGAGATGTCAATGGCTTATATATGTTGAACAGAGGAGCGGCAATCAAAAACCCAAAAAATTCAAAATTCCCAGCAACTTCCGGTTTTTTGTTTTCGGCGAATAAAGTATATGGGCCTATAAAACATAATGTATCACCTAGAGGACAACCTGATCGTTCATAATCACAACCATACACCCGCCTACCATAATCAGCAGCGCGGCAACTGACCAAAAACATTTCAATTTTACATTTTACACTTTAGCGCCTAACCAGGGTGAATTAAAAGGATTAAGCTGTTTGTTTGTGGTAGATGCACTTGCGCACTTTACGTAGAAATGTCAATGGCTTATATGTGTTGAACAGAAGAGCGGCAATCGAAAACCCAAAAAATTCAAAATTCCTATCAACTTCCGGTTTTTTGTTTTCGGCGAATAAAGTATATGGGCCTATAAAACATAATGTATCACCTAGAGGACAACCTGATCGTTCATAATCACAACCATACACCCGCCTACCATAAACAGGAGCGCGGCAATTGACCAAAAACATTTCAATTTTACATTTTACACTTTAGCGCCTAACCAGGGTGAATTAAAATGATAAAGCTGTTTGTTTGTGGTAGATGCACTTGTGCACTTTACGTAAAGATGTCAATGGCTTATATATGTTGAACAGAGGAGCGGCAATCGAAAACCCAAAAAATTCAAAATTCCTACCATGTTCCGGTTTTTTGTTTTCGGCGAATAAACTATATGGGCCAATAAAACATAATGTATCACCTAGAGGCAAACCTGATCGTTCATAATCACAATCATACAAACGCCTATCATAAATGGGAGCGCGGCAATTGACCAAAAATATTTCAATTTTATATTTTACACTTTAGCGCCTAACCAGGGTGAATTAGAAGGATTAAACGTTTGATTGTGGTAGATGCACTTGTGCACTTTACGTAGAGATGTCAATGGCTTATATGTGTTGAACAGAAGAGCGGCAATCGAAAACCCAAAAAATTCAAAATTCCTAGCAACTTCCGGTTTTTTGTTTTCGGCGAATAAAGTATATGGGCCTATAAAACATAATGTATCACCTAGAGGACAACCTGATCGTTCATAATCACAACCATACACCCGTCTACCATAAACGGGAGCGCGACAATTGACCAAAAACATTTCAATTTTACATTTTACACTTTAGCGCCTAACCAGGCTGAATTAAAAGGATTAAGCTGTTTGTTTGTGGTAGATGCACTTGTGCACTTTACGTAGAAATGTCAATGGCTTATATATGTTGAACAGAGGAGCGGCAATCGAAAACCCAAAAAATTCAAAAATCCTACCATGTTCCGGTTTTTTGTTTTCGGCGAATAAAGTATATGGGCCAATAAAACATAATGTATCACCTAGAGGACAACCTGATCGTTCATAATCACAATCATACAAACGCCTACCATAATCAGGAGCGCGGCAATTGACCAAAAACATTTCAATTTTACATTTTACACGTTAGCGCCTAACCAGGGTGAATTAGAAGGATTAAGCGTTTGATTGTGGTAGATGCACTTGTGCACTTTACGTAAAGATGTCAATGGCTTATATAAGTTGAACAGAGGAGCGGCAATCGAAAACCCAAAAAAATTAAAAATTCCTTCCATGTTCCGGTTTTTTGTTTTCGGCGAATAAAGTATATGGGCCTATAAAACATAATGTATCACCTAGAGGACAACCTGATCGTTCATAATCACAACCATACACCCGCCTACCATAATCAGGAGCGCGGCAATTGACCAAAAACATTTCAATTTTACATTTTACACTTTAGCGCCTAACCAGGCTGAATTAAAAGGATTAAGCTGTTTGTTTGTGGTAGATGCACTTGTGCACTTTACGTAGAAATGTCAATGGCTTATATGTGTTGAACAGAGGAGCGGCAATCGAAAACCCAAAAAATTCAAAATTCCTATCAACTTCCGGTTTTTTGTTTTCGGCGAATAAAGTATATGGGCCTATAAAACATAATGTATCACCTAGAGGACAACCTGATCGTTCATAATCACAACCATACACCCGCCTACCATAAACAGGAGCGCGGCAATTGACCAAAAACATTTCAATTTTACGTTTTACACTTTAGCGCCTAACCAGGGTGAACTAAAATGATTAAGCTGTTTGTTTGTGGTAGATGCACTTGTGCACTTTACGTAAAGATGTCAATGGCTTATATATGTTGAACAGAGGAGCGGCAATCGAAAACCCAAAAAATTCAAAATTCCTACCATGTTCCGGTTTTTTGTTTTCGGCGAATAAACTATATGGGCCAATAAAACATAATGTATCACCTAGAGGCAAACCTGATCGTTCATAATCACAATCATACAAACGCCTATCATAAATAGGAGCGCGGCAATTGACCAAAAATATTTCAATTTTATATTTTACACTTTAGCGCCTAACCAGGGTGAATTAGAAGGATTAAACGTTTGATTGTGGTAGATGCACTTGTGCACTTTATGTAGAGATGTCAATGGCTTATATGTGTTGAACAGAAGAGCGGCAATCGAAAACCCAAAAAATTCAAAATTCCTAGCAACTTCCGGTTTTTTGTTTTCGGCGAATAAAGTATATGGGCCTATAAAACATAATGTATCACCTAGAGGACAACCTGATCGTTCATAATCACAACCATACACCCGCCTACCATAAACGGGAGCGCGACAATTGACCAAAAACATTTCAATTTTACATTTTACACTTTAGCGCCTAACCAGGCTGAATTAAAAGGATTAAGCTGTTTGTTTGTGGTAGATGCACTTGTGCACTTTACGTAGAAATGTCAATGGCTTATATGTGTTGAACAGAAGAGCGGCAATCGAAAACCTAAAAAATTCAAAATTCCTAGCAACTTCCGGTTTTTTGTTTTCGGCGAATAAAGTATATGGGCCAATAAAACATAATGTATCACCTAGAGGACAACCTGATCGTTCATAATCACTATCATACAAACGCCTATCATAAATAGGAGCGCGGCAATTGACCAAAAACATTTCAATTTTATATTTTACACTTTAGCGCCTAACCGGGGTGAATTAGAAGGATTAAGCGTTTGATTGTGGTAGATGCACTTGTGCACTTTACGTCGAAATGTCAATGGCTTATATATGTTGAACAGAGGAGCGGCAATCGAAAACCCAAAAAATTCAAAATTCCTACCATGTTCCGGTTTTTTGTTTTCGGCGAATAAACTATATGGGCCAATAAAACATAATGTATCACCTAGAGGACAACCTGATCGTTCATAATCACAATCATACAAACGCCTATCATAAATAGGAGCGCGGCAATTGACCAAAAACATTTCAATTTTACATTTTACACTTTAGCGCCTAACCAGGGTGAATTAGAAGGATTAAGCGTTTGATTGTGGTAGATGCACTTGTGCACTTTACGTCGAAATGTCAATGGCTTATATATGTTGAACAGAGGAGCGGCAATCGAAAACCCAAAAAATTCAAAATTCCTACCATGTTCCGGTTTTTTGTTTTCGGCGAATAAACTATATGGGCCAATAAAACATAATGTATCACCTAGAGGACAACCTGATCGTTCATAATCACAATCATACAAACGCCTATCATAAATAGGAGCGCGGCAATTGACCAAAAACATTTCAATTTTATATTTTACACTTTAGCGCCTAACCGGGGTGAATTAGAAGGATTAAGCGTTTGATTGTGGTAGATGCACTTGTGCACCTTACGTAGAGATGTCAATGGCTTATATATGTTGAACAGAGGAGCGGCAATCGAAAACCCAAAAAATTCAAAAATCCTACCATGTTCCGGTTTTTTGTTTTCGGCGAATAAACTTTATGGGCCAATAAAACATAATGTATCACCTAGAGGACAACCTGATCGTTCATAATCACAATCATACAAAGGCCTGTCATAAGCAGGAGCGCGACAATTGACCAAAAACATTTCAATTTTACATTTTACACTTAAGCACCTAACCAGGGTGAATTAGAAGGATTAGGCGTTTGATTGTGGTAGATGCACTTGTGCACTTTACCTAGAGATGCCAATGGCTTATATGTGTTGAACAGAGGAGCGGCAATCGAAAACCCAAAAAATTCAAAATTCCTACCATGTTCCGGTTTTTTGTTTTCGGCGAATAAACTATATGGGCCTATAAAACATAATGTATCACCTAGAGGACAACCTGATCGTTCATAATCACAACCATACACCCGCCTACCATAAATAGGAGCGCGGCAATTGACCAAAAACATTTCAATTTTACATTTTACACTTTAGCGCCTAACCAGGGTGAATTAAAAGGATTAAGCTGTTTGTTTGTGGTAGATGCACTTGTGCACTTTACGTAGAAATGTCAATGGCTTATATATGTTGAACAGAGGAGCGGCAATCGAAAACCCAAAAAATTCAAAATTCCTACCATGTTCCGGTTTTTTGTTTTCGGCGAATAAACTATATGGGCCAATAAAACATAATGTATCACCTAGAGGCAAACCTGATCGTTCACAATCACAATCATACAAACGCCTATCATAAATAGGAGCGCGGCAATTGACCAAAAACATTTCAATTTTATATTTTACACTTTAGCGCCTAACCAGGGTGAATTAGAAGGATTAAGCGTTTGATTGTGGTAGATGCACTTGTGCACTTTACGTAGAGATGTCAATGGCTTATATGTGTTGAACAGAAGAGCGGCAATCGAAAACCCAAAAAATTCAAAATTCCTAGCAACTTCAGGTTTTTTGTTTTCGGCGAATAAAGTATATGGGCCTATAAAACATAATGTATCACCTAGAGGACAACCTGATCGTTCATAATCACAATCATACAAACGCCTATCATAAATAGGAGCGCGGCAATTGACCAAAAACATTTCAATTTTATATTTTACACTTTAGCGCCTAACCGGGGTGAATTAGAAGGATTAAGCGTTTGATTGTGGTAGATGCACTTGTGCACCTTACGTAGAGATGTCAATGGCTTATATATGTTGAACAGAGGAGCGGCAATCGAAAACCCAAAAAATTCAAAATTCCTACCATGTTCCGGTTTTTTGTTTTCGGCGAATAAACTATATGGGCCAATAAAACATAATGTATCACCTAGAGGACAACCTGATCGTTCATAATCACAATCATACAAATGCCTGTCATAAGCAGGAGCGAGACAATTGACCAAAAACATTTCAATTTTACATTTTACACTTAAGCACCTAACCAGGGTGAATTAGAAGGATTAGGCGTTTGATTGTGGTAGATGCACTTGTGCACTTTACGTAAAGATGTCAATGGCTTATATATGTTGAACAGAGGAGCGGCAATCGAAAACCCAAAAAATTCAAAATTCCTACCATGTTCCGGTTTTTTGTTTTCGGCGAATAAAGTATATGGGCCTATAAAACATAATGTATCACCCAGAGGACAACCTGATCGTTCATAATCACAACCATACACCCGCCTACCATAAACGGGAGCGCGACAATTGACCAAAAACATTTCAATTTTACATTTTACACTTTAGCGCCTAACCAGGCTGAATTAAAAGGATTAAGCTGTTTGTTTGTGGTAGATGCACTTGTGCACTTTACGTAGAAATGTCAATGGCTTATATGTGTTGAACAGAAGAGCGGCAATCGAAAACCCAAAAAATTCAAAATTCCTAGCAACTTCCGGTTTTTTGTTTTCGGCGAATAAAGTATATGGGCCTATAAAACATAATGTATCACCTAGAGGACAACCTGATCGTTCATAATCACAACCATACACCCGCCTACCATAAACAGGAGCGCGACAATTGACCAAAAACATTTCAATTTAACATTTTACACTTTAGCGCCTAATCAGGGTGAATTAGAAGGATTAAGCGTTTGATTGTGGTAGATGCACTTGTGCACTTTACGTAGAGATGTCAATGGCTTATATGTGTTGAACAGAAGAGCGGCAATCGAAAACCCAAAAAATTCAAAATTCCTAGCAACTTCCGGTTTTTTGTTTTCGGCGAATAAAGTATATGGGCCTATAAAACATAATGTATCACCTAGAGGACAACCTGATCGTTCATAATCACAATCATACAAACGCCTATCATAAATAGGAGCGCGGCAATTGACCAAAAACATTTCAATTTTATATTTTACACTTTAGCGCCTAACCGGGGTGAGTTAGAAGGATTAAGCGTTTGATTGTGGTAGATGCACTTGTGCACCTTACGTAGAGATGCCAATGGCTTATATGTGTTGAACAGAGGAGCGGCAATCGAAAACCCAAAAAATTCATAATTCCTAGCAACTTCCGGTTTTTTGTTTTCGGCGATTAAAGTATATGGGCCTATAAAACATAATTTATCACCTAGAGGACAACCTGATCGTTCATAATCACAACCATACACCCGCCTACCATAAACAGGAGCGCGGCAATTGACCAAAAACATTTCAATTTTACATTTTACACTTTAGCGCCTAACCAGGGTGAATTAACAGGATTAGGCGATTGATTGTGGTAGATGCACTTGTGCACTTTACGTAGAGATGCCAATGGCTTATATGTGTTGAACAGAGGAGCGGCAATCGAAAACCCAAAAAATTCATAATTCCTAGCAACTTCCGGTTTTTTGTTTTCGGCGAATAAAGTATATGGTCCTATAAAACATAATGTATCACCTAGAGGACAACCTGATCGTTCATAATCACAACCATACACCCGCCTACCATAAACGGGAGCGCGGCAATTGACCAAAAACATTTCAATTTTACATTTTACACTTTAGCGCCTAACCAGGGTGAATTAACAGGATTAAGCTGTTTGTTTGTGGTAGATGCACTTGTGCACTTTACGTAGAAATGTCAATGGCTTATATATGTTGAACAGAGGAGCGGCAATCGAAAACCCAAAAAATTCAAAATTCCTACCATGTTCCGGTTTTTTGTTTTCGGCAAATAAACTATATGGGCCAATAAAACATAATGTATCACCTAGAGGACAACCTGATCGTTCATAATCACAATCATACAAACGCCTATCATAAACAGGAGCGCGGCAATTGACCAAAAATATTTCAATTTTACATTTGACACTTTAGCGCCTAACCAGGGTGAATTAGAAGGATTAAGCGTTTGATTGTGGTAGATGCACTAGTGCACTTTACGTAGAGATGTCAATGGCTTATATATGTTGAACAGAGGAGCGGCAATCGAAAACCCAAAAAATTCAAAATTCCTAGCAACTTCCGGTTTTTTGTTTTCGGCGAATAAAGTATATGGGCCTAAATAACATAATGTATCACCTAGAGGACAACCTGATCGTTCATAATCACAACCATACACCCGCCTACCATAAACAGGAGCGCGGCAATTGACCAAAAACTTTTCAATTTTACATTTTACACCTTAGCGCCTAACCAGGGTGAATTAAAAGGATTAAGCTGTTTGATTGTGGTAGATGCACTTGTGCACTTTACGTAGAGATGTCAATGGCTTATATATGTTGAACAGAGGAGCGGCAATCGAGAACCCAAAAAATTCAAAATTCCTAGCAACTTCCGGTTTTATGTTTTCGGCGAATAAAGTATATGGGCCTATAAAACATAATGTATCACCTAGAGGACAACCTGATCGTTCATAATCACAATCATACAAACGCCTACCATAATCAGGAGCGCGGCAATTGACCAAAAACATTTCACTTTTACATTTTACACTTTAGCGCCTAACCAGGGTGAATTAGAAGGATTAAGCGTTTGATTGTGGTAGATGCACTTGTGCACTTTACGTAGAAATGTCAATGGCTTATATATGTTAAACAGAGGAGCGCCAATCGAAAACCCAAAAAATTCAAAATTCCTACCATGTTCCGGTTTTTTGTTTTCGGCGAATAAACTATATGGGCCAATAAAACATAATATATCACCTAGAGGACAACCTGATCGTTCATAATCACAATCATACAAACGCCTATCATAAACAGGAGCGCGGCAATTGACCAAAAACATTTCAACTTAACATTTTACACTTTAGCGCCTAACCGAGGTGAATTAGAAGGATTAAGTGTTTGATTGTGGTAGATGCACTTGTGCACCTTACGTAGAGATGTCAATGGCTTATATATGTTGAACAGAGGAGCGGCAATCGAAAACCCAAAAAATTCAAAATTCCTACCATGTTCCGGTTTTTTGTTTTCGGCGAATAAACTATATGGGCCAATAAAACATAATGTATCACCTAGAGGACAACCTGATCGTTCATAATCACAATCATACAAATGCCTGTCATAAGCAGGAGCGAGACAATTGACCAAAAACATTTCAATTTTACATTTTACACTTAAGCACCTAACCAGGGTGAATTAGAAGGATTAGGCGTTTGATTGTGGTAGATGCACTTGTGCACTTTACGTAGAGATGCCAATGGCTTATATGTGTTGAACAGAGGAGCGGCAATCGAAAACCCAAAAAATTCAAAATACCTAGCAACTTCCGGTTTTTTTTTTTCGGCGAATAAAGTATATGGGCCTATAAAACATAATGTGTCACCTAGAGGACAACCTGATCGTTCATAATCACAACCATACACCCGCCTACCATAAACAGGAGCGCGGCAATTGACCAAAAACATTTCAATTTTACATTTTACACTTTAGCGCCTAACCAGGGTGAATTAAAAGGATTAAGCTGTTTGTTTGTGGTAGATGCACTTGTGCACTTTACGTAGAAATGTCAATGGCTTATATATGTTGAACAGAGGAGCGGCAATCGAAAACCCAAAAAATTCAAAATTCCTACCATGTTCCGGTTTTTTGTTTTCGGCGAATAAACTATATGGGCCAATAAAACATAATGTATCACCTAGAGGACAACCTGATCGTTCATAATCACAATCATACAAACGCCTATCATAAACAGGAGCGCGGCAATTGACCAAAAACATTTCAATTTTACATTTGACACTTTAGCGCCTAACCAGGGTGAATTAGAAGGATTAAGCGTTTGATTGTGGTAGATGCACTAGTGCACTTTACGTAGATATGTCAACGGCTTATGAATGTTGAACAGAGGAGCGGCAATCGAAAACCCAAAAAATTCAAAATTCCTAGCAACTTCCGGTTTTTTGTTTTCGGCGAATAAAGTATATGGGCCTAAATAACATAATGTATCACCTAGAGGACAACCTGATCGTTCATAATCACAACCATACACCCGCCTACCATAAACAGGAAAGCGGCAATTGACCAAAAACTTTTCAATTTTACATTTTACACCTTAGCGCCTAACCAGGGTGAATTAAAAGGATTAAGCTGTTTGATTGTGGTAGATGCACTTGTGGACTTTACGTAGAGATGTCAATGGCTTATATATGTTGGACAGAGGAGCGGCAATCGAGAACCCAAAAAATTCAAAATTCCTAGCAACTTCCGGTTTTATGTTTTCGGCGAATAAAGTATATGGGCCTATAAAACATAATGTATCACCTAGAGGACAACCTGACCGTTCATAATCACAATCATACAAACGCCTACCATAATCAGGAGCGCGGCAATTGACCAAAAACATTTCACTTTTACATTTTACACTTTAGCGCCTAACCAGGGTGAATTAGAAGGATTAAGCGTTTGATTGTGGTAGATGCACTTGTGCACTTTACGTAGAAATGTCAATGGCTTATATATGTTGAATAGAGGAGCGGCAATCGAAAACCCAAAAAATTCAAAATTCCTAGCAATTTCCGGTTTTTTGTTTTCGGCGAATAAAGTATATGGGCCTATAAAACATAATGTATCACCTAGAGGACAACCTGATCGTTCATAATCACAATCATACAAACGCCTACCATAATCAGGAGCGCGGCAATTGACCAAAAACATTTCACTTTTACATTTTACACTTTAGCGCCTAACCAGGGTGAATTAAAAGGATTAAGCTGTTTGATTGTGGTAGATGCACTTGTGCACTTTAAGTAGAGATGCCAATGGCTTATATATGTTGAACAGAGGAGCGGCAATCGAGAACCCAAAAAATTCAAAATTCCTAGCAATTTCCGGTTTTATGTTTTCGGCGAATAAAGTATATGGGCCTATAAAACATAATGTATCACCTAGAGGACAACCTGATCGTTCATAATCACAATCATACACCCGCCTACCATAAACAGGAGCGCGGCAATTGACCAAAAACATTTCAATTTTACATTTTACACTTTAGCGCCTAACCAGGGTGAATTAACAGGATTAGGCGATTGATTGTGGTAGATGCACTTGTGCACTTTACGTAGAGATGCCAATGGCTTATATGTGTTGAACAGAGGAGCGGCAATCGAAAACCCAAAAAATTCATAATTCCTAGCAACTTCCGGTTTTTTGTTTTCGGCGAATAAAGTATATGGTCCTATAAAACATAATGTATCACCTAGAGGACAACCTGATCGTTCATAATCACAACCATACACCCGCCTACCATAAACGGGAGCGCGGCAATTGACCAAAAACATTTCAATTTTACATTTTACACTTTAGCGCCTAACCAGGGTGAATTAGAAGGATTAAGCGTTTGATTGTGGTAGATGCACTAGTGCACTTTACGTAGAGATGTCAATGGCTTATATATGTTGAACAGAGGAGCGGCAATCGAAAACCCAAAAAATTCAAAATTCCTAGCAACTTCCGGTTTTTTGTTTTCGGCAAATAAACTATATGGGCCAATAAAACATAATGTATCACCTAGAGGACAACCTGATCGTTCATAATCACAATCATACAAACGCCTATCATAAACAGGAGCGCGGCAATTGACCAAAAACTTTTCAATTTTACATTTTACACCTTAGCGCCTAACCAGGGTGAATTAGAAGGATTAAGCGTTTGATTGTGGTAGATGCACTAGTGCACTTTACGTAGAGATGTCAATGGCTTATATATGTTGAACAGAGGAGCGGCAATCGAGAACCCAAAAAATTCAAAATTCCTAGCAACTTCCGGTTTTATGTTTTCGGCGAATAAAGTATATGGGCCTATAAAACATAATGTATCACCTAGAGGACAACCTGATCGTTCATAATCACAATCATACAAACGCCTACCATAATCAGGAGCGCGGCAATTGACCAAAAACATTTCACTTTTACATTTTACACTTTAGCGCCTAACCAGGGTGAATTAAAAGGATTAAGCTGTTTGATTGTGGTAGATGCACTTGTGCACTTTACGTAGAAATGTCAATGGCTTATATATGTTAAACAGAGGAGCGCCAATCGAAAACCCAAAAAATTCAAAATTCCTACCATGTTCCGGTTTTTTGTTTTCGGCGAATAAACTATATGGGCCAATAAAACATAATATATCACCTAGAGGACAACCTGATCGTTCATAATCACAATCATACAAATGCCTGTCATAAGCAGGAGCGAGACAATTGACCAAAAACATTTCAATTTTACATTTTACACTTAAGCACCTAACCAGGGTGAATTAGAAGGATTAGGCGTTTGATTGTGGTAGATGCACTTGTGCACTTTACGTAGAGATGCCAATGGCTTATATGTGTTGAACAGAGGAGCGGCAATCGAAAGCCCAAAAAATTCAAAATACCTAGCAACTTCCGGTTTTTTTTTTTCGGCGAATAAAGTATATGGGCCTATAAAACATAATGTGTCACCTAGAGGACAACCTGATCGTTCATAATCACAACCATACACCCGCCTACCATAAACAGGAGCGCGGCAATTGACCAAAAACATTTCAATTTTACATTTTACACTTTAGCGCCTAACCAGGGTGAATTAAAAGGATTAAGCTGTTTGTTTGTGGTAGATGCACTTGTGCACTTTACGTAGAAATGTCAATGGCTTATATATGTTGAACAGAGGAGCGGCAATCGAAAACCCAAAAAATTCAAAATTCCTACCATGTTCCGGTTTTTTGTTTTCGGCGAATAAACTATATGGGCCAATAAAACATAATGTATCACCTAGAGGACAACCTGATCGTTCATAATCACAATCATACAAACGCCTATCATAAACAGGAGCGCGGCAATTGACCAAAAACATTTCAATTTTACATTTGACACTTTAGCGCCTAACCAGGGTGAATTAGAAGGATTAAGCGTTTGATTGTGGTAGATGCACTAGTGCACTTTACGTAGATATGTCAACGGCTTATGAATGTTGAACAGAGGAGCGGCAATCGAAAACCCAAAAAATTCAAAATTCCTAGCAACTTCCGGTTTTTTGTTTTCGGCGAATAAAGTATATGGGCCTAAATAACATAATGTATCACCTAGAGGACAACCTGATCGTTCATAATCACAACCATACACCCGCCTACCATAAACAGGAAAGCGGCAATTGACCAAAAACTTTTCAATTTTACATTTTACACCTTAGCGCCTAACCAGGGTGAATTAAAAGGATTAAGCTGTTTGATTGTGGTAGATGCACTTGTGGACTTTACGTAGAGATGTCAATGGCTTATATATGTTGGACAGAGGAGCGGCAATCGAGAACCCAAAAAATTCAAAATTCCTAGCAACTTCCGGTTTTATGTTTTCGGCGAATAAAGTATATGGGCCTATAAAACATAATGTATCACCTAGAGGACAACCTGACCGTTCATAATCACAATCATACAAACGCCTACCATAATCAGGAGCGCGGCAATTGACCAAAAACATTTCACTTTTACATTTTACACTTTAGCGCCTAACCAGGGTGAATTAGAAGGATTAAGCGTTTGATTGTGGTAGATGCACTTGTGCACTTTACGTAGAAATGTCAATGGCTTATATATGTTGAACAGAGGAGCGGCAATCGAAAACCCAAAAAATTCAAAATTCCTAGCAACTTCCGGTTTTTTGTTTTCGGCGAATAAAGTATATGGGCCTATAAAACATAATGTATCACCTAGAGGACAACCTGATCGTTCATAATCACAATCATACAAACGCCTACCATAATCAGGAGCGCGGCAATTGACCAAAAACATTTCACTTTTACATTTTACACTTTAGCGCCTAACCAGGGTGAATTAAAAGGATTAAGCTGTTTGATTGTGGTAGATGCACTTGTGCACTTTAAGTAGAGATGCCAATGGCTTATATATGTTGAACAGAGGAGCGGCAATCGAGAACCCAAAAAATTCAAAATTCCTAGCAATTTCCGGTTTTATGTTTTCGGCGAATAAAGTATATGGGCCTATAAAACATAATGTATCACCTAGAGGACAACCTGATCGTTCATAATCACAATCATACAAACGCCTACCATAATCAGGAGCGCGGCAATTGACCAAAAACATTTCACTTTTACATTTTACACTTTAGCGCCTAACCAGGGTGAATTAGAAGGATTAAGCGTTTGATTGTGGTAGATGCACTTGTGCACTTTACGTAGAAATGTCAATGGCTTATATATGTTGAACAGAGGAGCGGCAATCGAGAACCCAAAAAATTCAAAATTCCTAGCAACTTCCGGTTTTATGTTTTCGGCGAATAAAGTATATGGGCCTATAAAACATAATGTATCACCTAGAGGACAACCTGATCGTTCATAATCACAACCATACACCCGCCTACCATAAACAGGAGCGCGGCAATTGACCAAAAACATTTCAATTTTACACTTTAGCGCCTAACCAGGGTGAATTAAAAGGATTAAGCTGTTTGTTTGTGGTAGATGCACTTGTGCACTTTACGGAGAAATGTCAATGGCTTATATATGTTGAACAGAGGAGCGGCAATCGAAAACCCAAAAAATTCAAAATTCCTACCATGTTCCGGTTTTTGTTTTCGGCGAATAAACTATATGGGCCAATAAAACATAATGTTTCACCTAGAGGACAACCTGATCGTTCATAATCACAATCACACAAACGCCTATCATAAACAGGAGCGCGGCAATTAACCAAAAACATTTCAATTTTACATTTTACACTTTAGCGCCTAACCAGGGTGAAGTAGAAGGATTAAGCGTTTGATTGTGGTAGATGCACTTGTGCACTTTACGTAGAGATGTCAATGGCTTATATGTGTTGAACAGAGGCGCGGCAATCGAAAACCCAAAAAATTCAAAATTCCTAGCAACTTCCGGTTTTATGTTTTCGGCGAATAAAGTATATGGGCCAATAAAACATAATGTATCACCTAGAGAACAACCTGATCGTTCATAATCACAATCATACAAACGCCTATCATAAACAGGAGCGCGGCAATTGACCAAAAACATTTCAATATTACATTTTACACTTTAGCGCCTAACCAGGGTGAATTAGAAGGATTAAGCGTTTGATTGTGGTAGATGCACTTGTGCACTTTACGTAGAGATGTCAATAGCTTATATGTGTTGAACAGAGGAGCGGCAATCGAAAACCAAAAAAATTCAAAATTCTTACCATGTTCCGGTTTTTTGTTTTCGGCGAATAATATATGGGCCAATAAAACATAATGTATCACCTAGAGGACAACCTGATCGTTCATAATCACAACCATACACCCGCCTACCATAAACGGGAGCGCGACAATTGACCAAAAACATTTCAATTTTACATTTTACACTTTAGCGCCTAACCAGGGTGAATTAGAAGGATTAAGCTGTTTGTTTGTGGTAGATGCACTTGTGCACTTTATGTAGAAATGTCAATGGCTTATATATGTTGAACAGAGGAGCGGCAATCGAAAACCCAAAAAATTCATAATTCCTAGCAACTTCCGGTTTTATGTTTTCGGCGAATAAAGTATATGGGCCAATAAAACATAATGTATCACCTAGAGGACAACCTGATCGTTCATAAACACAATCATACAAACGCCTATCATAAACAGGAGCGCGGCAATTGACCAAAAACATTTCAATATTACATTTTACACTTTAGCGCCTAAACAGGGTGAATTAGAAGGATTAAGCGTTTGATTGTGGTAGATGCACTTGTGCACTTTACGTAGAGATGTCAATGGCTTATATGTGTTGAGCAGAGGAGCGGCAATCGAAAACCCAAAAAATTCAAAATTCCTAGCAACTTCCGGTTTTATGTTTTTGGCGAATAATATATGGGCCAATAAAACATAATGTATCACCTAGAGGACAACCTGATCGTTCATAATCACAACCATACACCCGCCTACCATAAACGGGAGCGCGACAATTGACCAAAAACATTTCAATTTTACATTTTACACTTTAGCGCCTAACCAGGGTGAAGTAAAAGGATTAAGCGTTTGATTGTGGTAGATGCACTTGTGCACTTTACGTAGAGATGTCAATGGCTTATATGTGTTGAACAGAGGATCGGCAATCGAAAACCCAAAAAATTCAAAATTCCTAGCAACTTCCGGTTTTATGTTTTCGGCGAATAAAGTATATGGGCCAATAAAACATAATGTATCACCTAGAGGACAACCTGATCGTTCATAACCACAATCATACAAACGCCTATCATAAACAGGAGCGCGGCAATTGACCAAAAACATTTCAATTTTATATTTTACACTTTAGCGCCTAACCAGGCTGAATTAAAAGGATTAAGCGTTTGATTGTGGTAGATGCACTTGTGCACCTTACGTAGAGATGCCAATGGCTTATATGTGTTGAACAGAGGAGCGGCAATCGAAAACCCAAAAAATTCAAAATTCCTAGCAACTTCCGGTTTTTTTTTTCGGCGAATAAAGTATATGGGCCTATAAAACATAATGTATCACCTAGAGGACAACCTGATCGTTCATAATCACAACCATACACCCGCCTACCATAAACAGGAGCGCGACAATTGACCAAAAACATTTCAATTTTACATTTGACACTTTAGCGCCTAACCAGGGTGAATTAAAAGGATTAAGCTGTTTGTTTGTGGTAGATGCACTTGCGCACTTTACGTAGAAATGTCAATGGCTTATATGTGTTGAACAGAGGAGCGGCAATCGAAAACCCAAAAAAATTAAAAATTCCTTCCATGTTCCGGTTTTTTGTTTTCGGCGAATAAAGTATATGGCCCTATAAAACATAATGTATCACCTAGAGGACAACCTGATCGTTCATAATCACAACCATACACCCGCCTACCATAAACAGGAGCGCGACAATTGACCAAAAACATTTCAATTTTACATTTTACACTTTAGCGCCTAACCAGGGTGAATTAAAAGGATTAAGCTGTTTGTTTGTGGTAGATGCACTTGCGCACTTTACGTAGAAATGTCAATGGCTTATATGTGTTGAACAGAGGAGCGGCAATCGAAAACCCAAAAAATTCAAAATTCCTACCATGTTCCGGTTTTATGTTTTCGGCGAATAAAGTATATGGGCCAATAAAACATAATGTATCACCTAGAGAACAACCTGATCGTTCATAATCACAATCATACAAACGCCTACCATAATCAGGAGCGCGGCAATTGACCAAAAACATTTCACTTTTACATTTTACACTTTAGCGCCTAACCAGGGTGAATTAGAAGGATTAGGCGTTTGATTGTGGTAGATGCACTTGTGCACTTTACGTAGAGATGTCAATGGCTTATATGTGTTGAACAGAAGAACGGCAATCGAAAACCCAAAAAATTCAAAATTCCTAGCAACTTCCGGTTTTTTGTTTTCGGCGAATAAAGTATATGGGCCTATAAAACATAATGTATCACCTAGAGGACAACCTGATCGTTCATAATCACAATCATACAAACGCCTATCATAAATAGGAGCGCGGCAATTGACCAAAAACATTTCAATTTTATATTTTACACTTTAGCGCCTAACCGGGGTGAATTAGAAGGATTAAGCGTTTGATTGTGGTAGATGCACTTGTGCACCTTACGTAGAGATGCCAATGGCTTATATGTGTTGAACAGAGGAGCGGCAATCGAAAACCCAAAAAATTCAAAATTCCTAGCAACTTCCGGTTTTTTTTTTTCGGCGAATAAAGTATATGGGCCTATAAAACATAATGTATCACCTAGAGGACAACCTGATCGTTCATAATCACAACCATACACCCGCCTACCATAAACAGGAGCGCGACAATTGACCAAAAACATTTCAATTTTACATTTTACACTTTAGCGCCTAACCAGGCTGAATTAAAAGGATTAAGCTGTTTGTTTGTGGTAGATGCACTTGTGCACTTTACGTAGAAATGTCAATGGCTTATATATGTTGAACAGAGGAGCGGCAATCGAAAACCCAAAAAATTCAAAATTTCTAGCAACTTCCGGTTTTTTGTTTTCGGCGAATAAAGTATATGGGCCAATAAAACATAATGTATCACCTAGAGGACAACCTGATCGTTCATAATCACAATCATACAAACGCCTACCATAATCAGGAGCGCGGCAATTGACCAAAAACATTTCAATTTTACATTTTACACGTTAGCGCCTAACCAGGGTGAATTAGAAGGATTAAGCGTTTGATTGTGGTAGATGCACTTGTGCACTTTACGTAAAGATGTCAATGGCTTATATATGTTGAACAGAGGAGCGGCAATCGAAAACCCAAAAAAATTAAAAATTCCTTCCATGTTCCGGTTTTTTGTTTTCGGCGAATAAAGTATATGGGCCTATAAAACATAATGTATCACCTAGAGGACAACCTGATCGTTCATAATCACAACCATACACCCGCCTACCATAAACAGGAGCGCGACAATTGACCAAAAACATTTCAATTTTACATTTTACACTTTAGCGCCTAACCAGGGTGAATTAAAAGGATTAAGCTGTTTGTTTGTGGTAGATGCACTTGCGCACTTTACGTAGAAATGTCAATGGCTTATATGTGTTGAACAGAGGAGCGGCAATCGAAAACCCAAAAAATTCAAAATTCCTACCATGTTCCGGTTTTATGTTTTCGGCGAATAAAGTATATGGGCCAATAAAACATAATGTATCACCTAGAGAACAACCTGATCGTTCATAATCACAATCATACAAACGCCTACCATAATCAGGAGCGCGGCAATTGACCAAAAACATTTCACTTTTACATTTTACACTTTAGCGCCTAACCAGGGTGAATTAGAAGGATTAGGCGTTTGATTGTGGTAGATGCACTTGTGCACTTTACGTAGAGATGTCAATGGCTTATATGTGTTGAACAGAAGAGCGGCAATCGAAAACCCAAAAAATTCAAAATTCCTAGCAACTTCCGGTTTTTTGTTTTCGGCGAATAAAGTATATGGGCCTATAAAACATAATGTATCACCTAGAGGACAACCTGATCGTTCATAATCACAATCATACAAACGCCTATCATAAATAGGAGCGCGGCAATTGACCAAAAACATTTCAATTTTATATTTTACACTTTAGCGCCTAACCGGGGTGAATTAGAAGGATTAAGCGTTTGATTGTGGTAGATGCACTTGTGCACCTTACGTAGAGATGCCAATGGCTTATATGTGTTGAACAGAGGAGCGGCAATCGAAAACCCAAAAAATTCAAAATTCCTAGCAACTTCCGGTTTTTTTTTTTCGGCGAATAAAGTATATGGGCCTATAAAACATAATGTATCACCTAGAGGACAACCTGATCGTTCATAATCACAACCATACACCCGCCTACCATAAACAGGAGCGCGACAATTGACCAAAAACATTTCAATTTTACATTTTACACTTTAGCGCCTAACCAGGCTGAATTAAAAGGATTAAGCTGTTTGTTTGTGGTAGATGCACTTGTGCACTTTACGTAGAAATGTCAATGGCTTATATATGTTGAACAGAGGAGCGGCAATCGAAAACCCAAAAAATTCAAAATTTCTAGCAACTTCCGGTTTTTTGTTTTCGGCGAATAAAGTATATGGGCCAATAAAACATAATGTATCACCTAGAGGACAACCTGATCGTTCATAATCACAATCATACAAACGCCTACCATAATCAGGAGCGCGGCAATTGACCAAAAACATTTCAATTTTACATTTTACACGTTAGCGCCTAACCAGGGTGAATTAGAAGGATTAAGCGTTTGATTGTGGTAGATGCACTTGTGCACTTTACGTAAAGATGTCAATGGCTTATATATGTTGAACAGAGGAGCGGCAATCGAAAACCCAAAAAAATTAAAAATTCCTTCCATGTTCCGGTTTTTTGTTTTCGGCGAATAAAGTATATGGGCCTATAAAACATAATGTATCACCTAGAGGACAACCTGATCGTTCATAATCACAACCATACACCCGCCTACCATAATCAGGAGCGCGGCAATTGACCAAAAACATTTCAATTTTACATTTTACACTTTAGCGCCTAACCAGGCTGAATTAAAAGGATTAAGCTGTTTGTTTGTGGTAGATGCACTTGTGCACTTTACGTAGAAATGTCAATGGCTTATATGTGTTGAACAGAAGAGCGGCAATCGAAAACCTAAAAAATTCAAAATTCCTAGCAACTTCCGGTTTTTTGTTTTCGGCGAATAAACTATATGGGCCAATAAAACATAATGTATCACCTAGAGGACAACCTGATCGTTCATAATCACAACCATACACCCGCCTACCATAAACAGGAGCGCGGCAATTGACCAAAAACATTTCAATTTTACGTTTTACACTTTAGCGCCTAACCAGGGTGAACTAAAATGATTAAGCTGTTTGTTTGTGGTAGATGCACTTGTGCACCTTACGTAGAGATGTCAATGGCTTATATATGTTGAACAGAGGAGCGGCAATCGAAAACCCAAAAAATTCAAAAATCCTGCCATGTTCCGGTTTTTTGTTTTCGGCAAATAAACTATATGGGCCAATAAAACATAATGTATCACCTAGAGGCAAACCTGATCGTTCATAATCACAATCATACAAACGCCTATCATAAATAGGAGCGCGGCAATTGACCAAAAATATTTCAATTTTATATTTTACACTTTAGCGCCTAACCAGGGTGAATTAGAAGGATTAAACGTTTGATTGTGGTAGATGCACTTGTGCACTTTATGTAGAGATGTCAATGGCTTATATGTGTTGAACAGAAGAGCGGCAATCGAAAACCAAAAAAATTCAAAATTCCTAGCAACTTCCGGTTTTTTGTTTTCGGCGAATAAAGTATATGGGCCTATAAAACATAATGTATCACCTAGAGGACAACCTGATCGTTCATAATCACAACCATACACCCGCCTACCATAAACGGGAGCGCGACAATTGACCAAAAACATTTCAATTTTACATTTTACACTTTAGCGCCTAACCAGGCTGAATTAAAAGGATTAAGCTGTTTGTTTGTGGTAGATGCACTTGTGCACTTTACGTAGAAATGTCAATGGCTTATATGTGTTGAACAGAAGAGCGGCAATCGAAAACCTAAAAAATTCAAAATTCCTAGCAACTTCCGGTTTTTTGTTTTCGGCGAATAAAGTATATGGGCCAATAAAACATAATGTATCACCTAGAGGACAACCTGATCGTTCATAATCACTATCATACAAACGCCTATCATAAATAGGAGCGCGGCAATTGACCAAAAACATTTCAATTTTACATTTTACACCTTAGCGCCTAACCAGGGTTTTTGTTTTCGGCGAATAAACTTTATGGGCCAATAAAACATAATGTATCACCTAGAGGACAACCTGATCGTTCATAATCACAATCATACAAAGGCCTGTCATAAGCAGGAGCGCGACAATTGACCAAAAACATTTCAATTTTACATTTTACACTTAAGCACCTAACCAGGGTGAATTAGAAGGATTAGGCGTTTGATTGTGGTAGATGCACTTGTGCACTTTACCTAGAGATGCCAATGGCTTATATGTGTTGAACAGAGGAGCGGCAATCGAAAACCCAAAAAATTCAAAATTCCTACCATGTTCCGGTTTTTTGTTTTCGGCGAATAAACTATATGGGCCTATAAAACATAATGTATCACCTAGAGGACAACCTGATCGTTCATAATCACAACCATACACCCGCCTACCATAAACAGGAGCGCGGCAATTGACCAAAAACATTTCAATTTTACATTTTACACTTTAGCGCCTAACCAGGGTGAATTAAAAGGATTAAGCTGTTTGTTTGTGGTAGATGCACTTGTGCACTTTACGTAGAAATGTCAATGGCTTATATATGTTGAACAGAGGAGCGGCAATCGAAAACCCAAAAAATTCAAAATTCCTACCATGTTCCGGTTTTTTGTTTTCGGCGAATAAACTATATGGGCCAATAAAACATAATGTATCACCTAGAGGCAAACCTGATCGTTCACAATCACAATCATACAAACGCCTATCATAAATAGGAGCGCGGCAATTGACCAAAAACATTTCAATTTTATATTTTACACTTTAGCGCCTAACCAGGGTGAATTAGAAGGATTAAGCGTTTGATTGTGGTAGATGCACTTGTGCACTTTACGTAGAGATGTCAATGGCTTATATGTGTTGAACAGAAGAGCGGCAATCGAAAACCCAAAAAATTCAAAATTCCTAGCAACTTCCGGTTTTTTGTTTTCGGCGTATAAAGTATATGGGCCTATAAAACATAATGTATCACCTAGAGGACAACCTGATCGTCCATAATCACAACCATACACCCGCCTACCATAAACGGGAGCGCGACAATTGACCAAAAACATTTCAATTTTACATTTTACACTTTAGCGCCTAACCAGGCTGAATTAAAAGGATTAAGCTGTTTGTTTGTGGTAGATGCACTTGTGCACTTTATGTAGAAATGTCAATGGCTTATATGTGTTGAACAGAAGAGATGCAATCGAAAACCTAAAAAATTCAAAATTCCTAGCAACTTCCGGTTTTTTGTTTTCGGCGAATAAAGTATATGGGCCTATAAAACATAATGTATCACCTAGAGGACAACCTGATCGTTCATAATCACAATCATACAAACGCCTATCATAAATAGGAGCGCGGCAATTGACCAAAAACATTTCAATTTTACATTTTACACTTTAGCGCCTAACCAGGGTGAATTAGAAGGATTAAGCGTTTGATTGTGGTAGATGCACTTGTGCACTTTACGTAGAAATGTCAATGGCTTATATATGTTGAACAGAGGAGCGCCAATCGAAAACCCAAAAAATTCAAAATTCCTACCATGTTCCGGTTTTTTGTTTTCGGCGAATAAACTATATGGGCCAATAAAACATAATGTATCACCTAGAGGACAACCTGATCGTTCATAATCACAATCATACAAACGCCTATCATAAATAGGAGCGCGGCAATTGACCAAAAACATTTCAATTTTATATTTTACACTTTAGCGCCTAACCGGGGTGAATTAGAAGGATTAAGCGTTTGATTGTGGTAGATGCACTTGTGCACCTTACGTAGAGATGTCAATGGCTTATATATGTTGAACAGAGGAGCGGCAATCGAAAACCCAAAAAATTCAAAATTCCTACCATGTTCCGGTTTTTTGTTTTCGGCGAATAAACTATATGGGCCAATAAAACATAATGTATCACCTAGAGGACAACCTGATCGTTCATAATCACAATCATACAAATGCCTGTCATAAGCAGGAGCGAGACAATTGACCAAAAACATTTCAATTTTACATTTTACACTTAAGCACCTAACCAGGGTGAATTAGAAGGATTAGGCGTTTGATTGTGGTAGATGCACTTGTGCACTTTACGTAAAGATGTCAATGGCTTATATATGTTGAACAGAGGAGCGGCAATCGAAAACCCAAAAAATTCAAAATTCCTACCATGTTCCGGTTTTTTGTTTTCGGCGAATAAAGTATATGGGCCTATAAAACATAATGTATCACCTAGAGGACAACCTGATCGTTCATAATCACAACCATACACCCGCCTACCATAAACGGGAGCGCGACAATTGACCAAAAACATTTCAATTTTACATTTTACACTTTAGCGCCTAACCAGGCTGAATTAAAAGGATTAAGCTGTTTGTTTGTGGTAGATGCACTTGTGCACTTTACGTAGAAATGTCAATGGCTTATATGTGTTGAACAGAAGAGCGGCAATCGAAAACCCAAAAAATTCAAAATTCCTAGCAACTTCCGGTTTTTTGTTTTCGGCGAATAAAGTATATGGGCCTATAAAACATAATGTATCACCTAGAGGACAACCTGATCGTTCATAATCACAACCATACACCCGCCTACCATAAACGGGAGCGCGACAATTGACCAAAAACATTTCAATTTTACATTTTACACTTTAGCGCCTAACCAGGCTGAATTAAAAGGATTAAGCTGTTTGTTTGTGGTAGATGCACTTGTGCACTTTACGTAGAAATGTCAATGGCTTATATGTGTTGAACAGAAGAGCGGCAATCGAAAACCCAAAAAATTCAAAATTCCTAGCAACTTCCGGTTTTTTGTTTTCGGCGAATAAAGTATATGGGCCTATAAAACATAATGTATCACCTAGAGGACAACCTGATCGTTCATAATCACAACCATACACCCGCCTACCATAAACAGGAGCGCGACAATTGACCAAAAACATTTCAATTTAACATTTTACACTTTAGCGCCTAACCAGGGTGAATTAGAAGGATTAAGCGTTTGATTGTGGTAGATGCACTTGTGCACTTTACGTAGAGATGTCAATGGCTTATATGTGTTGAACAGAAGAGCGGCAATCGAAAACCAAAAAAATTCAAAATTCCTAGCAACTTCCGGTTTTTTGTTTTCGGCGAATAAAGTATATGGGCCTATAAAACATAATGTATCACCTAGAGGACAACCTGATCGTTCATAATCACAATCCTACAAACGCCTATCATAAATAGGAGCGCGGCAATTGACCAAAAACATTTCAATTTTATATTTTACACTTTAGCGCCTAACCGGGGTGAATTAGAAGGATTAAGCGTTTGATTGTGGTAGATGCACTTGTGCACCTTACGTAGAGATGTCAATGGCTTATATATGTTGAACAGAGGAGCGGCAATCGAAAACCCAAAAAATTCAAAATTCCTACCATGTTCCGGTTTTTTGTTTTCGGCGAATAAACTATATGGGCCCATAAAACATAATGTATCACCTAGAGGACAACCTGATCGTTCATAATCACAATCATACAAATGCCTGTCATAAGCAGGAGCGAGACAATTGACCAAAAACATTTCAATTTTACATTTTACACTTAAGCACCTAACCAGGGTGAATTAGAAGGATTAGGCGTTTGATTGTGGTAGATGCACTTGTGCACTTTACGTAGAGATGCCAATGGCTTATACGTGTTGAACAGAGGAGCGGCAATCGAAAACCCAAAAAATTCATAATTCCTAGCAACTTCCGGTTTTTTGTTTTCGGCGAATAAAGTATATGGGCCTATAAAACATAATGTATCACCTAGAGGACAACCTGATCGTTCATAATCACAACCATACACCCGCCTACCATAAACAGGAGCGCGGCAATTGACCAAAAACATTTCAATTTTACATTTTACACTTTAGCGCCTAACCAGGGTGAATTAAAAGGATTAAGCTGTTTGTTTGTGGTAGATGCACTTGTGCACTTTACGTAGAAATGTCAATGGCTTATATATGTTGAACAGAGGAGCGGCAATCGAAAACCCAAAAAATTCAAAATTCCTACCATGTTCCGGTTTTTTGTTTTCGGCAAATAAACTATATGGGCCAATAAAACATAATGTATCACCTAGAGGACAACCTGATCGTTCATAATCACAATCATACAAACGCCTATCATAAACAGGAGCGCGGCAATTGACCAAAAACATTTCAATTTTACATTTGACACTTTAGCGCCTAACCAGGGTGAATTAGAAGGATTAAGCGTTTGATTGTGGTAGATGCACTAGTGCACTTTACGTAGAGATGTCAATGGCTTATATATGTTGAACAGAGGAGCGGCAATCGAAAACCCAAAAAATTCAAAATTCCTAGCAACTTCCGGTTTTTTGTTTTCGGCGAATAAAGTATATGGGCCTAAATAACATAATGTATCACCTAGAGGACAACCTGATCGTTCATAATCACAACCATACACCCGCCTACCATAAACAGGAGCGCGGCAATTGACCAAAAACTTTTCAATTTTACATTTTACACCTTAGCGCCTAACCAGGGTGAATTAAAAGGATTAAGCTGTTTGATTGTGGTAGATGCACTTGTGCACTTTACGTAGAGATGTCAATGGCTTATATATGTTGAACAGAGGAGCGGCAATCGAGAACCCAAAAAATTCAAAATTCCTAGCAACTTCCGGTATTATGTTTTCGGCGAATAAAGTATATGGGCCTATAAAACATAATGTATCACCTAGAGGACAACCTGATCGTTCATAATCACAATCATACAAACGCCTACCATAATCAGGAGCGCGGCAATTGACCAAAAACATTTCACTTTTACATTTTACACTTTAGCGCCTAACCAGGGTGAATTAAAAGGATTAAGCTGTTTGTTTGTGGTAGATGCACTTGTGCACTTTACGTAGAAATGTCAATGGCTTATATGTGTTGAACAGAAGAGCGGCAATCGAAAACCCAAAAAATTCAAAATTCCTAGCAACTTCCGGTTTTTTGTTTTCGGCGAATAAAGTATATGGGCCTATAAAACATAATGTATCACCTAGAGGACAACCTGATCGTTCATAATCACAACCATACACCCGCCTACCATAAACAGGAGCGCGACAATTGACCAAAAACATTTCAATTTTACATTTTACACTTTAGCGCCTAACCAGGCTGAATTAAAAGGATTAAGCTGTTTGTTTGTGGTAGATGCACTTGTGCACTTTACGTAGAAATGTCAATGGCTTATATGTGTTGAACAGAAGAGCGGCAATCGAAAACCCAAAAAATTCAAAATTCCTAGCAACTTCCGGTTTTTTGTTTTCGGCGAATAAAGTATATGGGCCTATAAAACATAATGTATCACCTAGAGGACAACCTGATCGTTCATAATCACAACTACACCCGCCTACCATAAACAGGAGCGCGACAATTGACCAAAAACATTTCAATTTAACATTTTACACTTTAGCGCCTAACCAGGGTGAATTAGAAGGATTAAGCGTTTGATTGTGGTAGATGCACTTGTGCACTTTACGTAGAGATGTCAATGGCTTATATGTGTTGAACAGAAGAGCGGCAATCGAAAACCCAAAAAATTCAAAATTCCTAGCAACTTCCGGTTTTTTGTTTTCGGCGAATAAAGTATATGGGCCTATAAAACATAATGTATCACCTAGAGGACAACCTGATCGTTCATAATCACAATCATACAAACGCCTATCATAAATAGGAGCGCGGCAATTGACCAAAAACATTTCAATTTTATATTTTACACTTTAGCGCCTAACCGGGGTAAATTAGAAGGATTAAGCGTTTGATTGTGGTAGATGCACTTGTGCACCTTACGTAGAGATGTCAATGGCTTATATATGTTGAACAGAGGAGCGGCAATCGAAAACCCAAAAAATTCAAAATTCCTACCATGTTCCGGTTTTTTGTTTTCGGCGAATAAACTATATGGGCCCATAAAACATAATGTATCACCTAGAGGACAACCTGATCGTTCATAATCACAATCATACAAATGCCTGTCATAAGCAGGAGCGAGACAATTGACCAAAAACATTTCAATTTTACATTTTACACTTAAGCACCTAACCAGGGTGAATTAGAAGGATTAGGCGTTTGATTGTGGTAGATGCACTTGTGCACTTTACGTAGAGATGCCAATGGCTTATATGTGTTGAACAGAGGAGCGGCAATCGAAAACCCAAAAAATTCATAATTCCTAGCAACTTCCGGTTTTTTGTTTTCGGCGAATAAAGTATATGGGCCTATAAAACATAATGTATCACCTAGAGGACAACCTGATCGTTCATAATCACAACCATACACCCGCCTACCATAAACAGGAGCGCGGCAATTGACCAAAAACATTTCAATTTTACATTTTACACTTTAGCGCCTAACCAGGGTGAATTAAAAGGATTAAGCTGTTTGTTTGTGGTAGATGCACTTGTGCACTTTACGTAGAAATGTCAATGGCTTATATATGTTGAACAGAGGAGCGGCAATCGAAAACCCAAAAAATTCAAAATTCCTACCATGTTCCGGTTTTTTGTTTTCGGCAAATAAACTATATGGGCCAATAAAACATAATGTATCACCTAGAGGACAACCTGATCGTTCATAATCACAATCATACAAACGCCTATCATAAACAGGAGCGCGGCAATTGACCAAAAACATTTCAATTTTACATTTGACACTTTAGCGCCTAACCAGGGTGAATTAGAAGGATTAAGCGTTTGATTGTGGTAGATGCACTAGTGCACTTTACGTAGAGATGTCAATGGCTTATATATGTTGAACAGAGGAGCGGCAATCGAAAACCCAAAAAATTCAAAATTCCTAGCAACTTCCGGTTTTTTGTTTTCGGCGAATAAAGTATATGGGCCTTAATAACATAATGTATCACCTAGAGGACAACCTGATCGTTCATAATCACAACCATACACCCGCCTACCATAAACAGGAGCGCGGCAATTGACCAAAAACTTTTCAATTTTACATTTTACACCTTAGCGCCTAACCAGGGTGAATTAAAAGGATTAAGCTGTTTGATTGTGGTAGATGCACTTGTGCACTTTACGTAGAGATGTCAATGGCTTATATATGTTGAACAGAGCAGCGGCAATCGAGAACCCAAAAAATTCAAAATTCCTAGCAACTTCCGGTTTTATGTTTTCGGCGAATAAAGTATATGGGCCTATAAAACATAATGTATCACCTAGAGGACAACCTGATCGTTCATAATCACAATCATACAAACGCCTACCATAATCAGGAGCGCGGCAATTGACCAAAAACATTTCACTTTTACATTTTACACTTTAGCGCCTAACCAGGGTGAATTAGAAGGATTAAGCGTTTGATTGTGGTAGATGCACTTGTGCACTTTACGTAGAAATGTCAATGGCTTATATATGTTAAACAGAGGAGCGCCAATCGAAAACCCAAAAAATTCAAAATTCCTACCATGTTCCGGTTTTTTGTTTTCGGCGAATAAACTATATGGGCCAATAAAACATAATATATCACCTAGAGGACAACCTGATCGTTCATAATCACAATCATACAAACGCCTATCATAAACGGGAGCGCGGCAATTGACCAAAAACATTTCAATTTTATATTTTACACTTTAGCGCCTAACCGGGGTGAATTAGAAGGATTAAGTGTTTGATTGTGGTAGATGCACTTGTGCACCTTACGTAGAGATGTCAATGGCTTATATATGTTGAACAGAGGAGCGGCAATCGAAAACCCAAAAAATTCAAAATTCCTACCATGTTCCGGTTTTTTGTTTTCGGCGAATAAACTATATGGGCCAATAAAACATAATGTATCACCTAGAGGACAACCTGATCGTTCATAATCACAATCATACAAATGCCTGTCATAAGCAGGAGCGAGACAATTGACCAAAAACATTTCAATTTTACATTTTACGCTTAAGCACCTAACCAGGGTGAATTAGAAGGATTAGGCGTTTGATTGTGGTAGATGCACTTGTGCACTTTACGTAGAGATGCCAATGGCTTATATGTGTTGAACAGAGGAGCGGCAATCGAAAACCCAAAAAATTCAAAATTCCTAGCAACTTCCGGTTTTTTTTTTCGGCGAATAAAGTATATGGGCCTATAAAACATAATGTATCACCTAGAGGACAACCTGATCGTTCATAATCACAACCATACACCCGCCTACCATAAACAGGAGCGCGGCAATTGACCAAAAACATTTCAATTTTACATTTTACACTTTAGCGCCTAACCAGGGTGAATTAAAAGGATTAAGCTGTTTGTTTGTGGTAGATGCACTTGTGCACTTTACGTAGAAATGTCAATGGCTTATATATGTTGAACAGAGGAGCGGCAATCGAAAACCCAAAAAATTCAAAATTCCTACATTGTTCCGGTTTTTTGTTTTCGGCGAATAAACTATATGGGCCAATAAAACATAATGTATCACCTAGAGGGCAACCTGATCGTTCATAATCACAATCATACAAACGCCTATCATAAACAGGAGCGCGGCAATTGACCAAAAACATTTCAATTTTACATTTGACACTTTAGCGCCTAACCAGGGTGAATTAGAAGGATTAAGCGTTTGATTGTGGTAGATGCACTAGTGCACTTTACGTAGATATGTCAATGGCTTATGAATGTTGAACAGAGGAGCGGCAATCGAAAACCCAAAAAATTCAAAATTCCTAGCAACTTCCGGTTTTTTGTTTTCGGCGAATAAAGTATATGGGCCTAAATAACATAATGTATCACCCAGAGGACAACCTGATCGTTCATAATCACAACCATACACCCGCCTACCATAAACAGGAAAGCGGCAATTGACCAAAAACTTTTCAATTTTACATTTTACACCTTAGCGCCTAACCAGGGTGAATTAAAAGGATTAAGCTGTTTGATTGTGGTAGATGCACTTGTGCACTTTACGTAGAGATGTCAATGGCTTATATATGTTGGACAGAGGAGCGGCAATCGAGAACCCAAAAAATTCAAAATTCCTAGCAACTTCCGGTTTTATGTTTTCGGCGAATAAAGTATATGGGCCTATAAAACATAATGTATCACCTAGAGGACAACCTGACCGTTCATAATCACAATCATACAAACGCCTACCATAATCAGGAGCGCGGCAATTGACCAAAAACATTTCACTTTTACATTTTACACTTTAGCGCCTAACCAGGGTGAATTAGAAGGATTAAGCGTTTGATTGTGGTAGATGCACTTGTGCACTTTACGTAGAAATGTCAATGGCTTATATATGTTGAACAGAGGAGCGGCAATCGAAAACCCAAAAAATTCAAAATTCCTAGCAACTTCCGGTTTTTTGTTTTCGGCGAATAAAGTATATGGGCCTATAAAACATAATGTATCACCTAGAGGACAACCTGATCGTTCATAATCACAATCATACAAACGCCTACCATAATCAGGAGCGCGGCAATTGACCAAAAACATTTCACTTTTACATTTTACACTTTAGCGCCTAACCAGGGTGAATTAGAAGGATTAAGCGTTTGATTGTGGTAGATGCACTAGTGCACTTTACGTAGATATGTCAATGGCTTATGAATGTTGAACAGAGGAGCGGCAATCGAAAACCCAAAAAATTCAAAATTCCTAGCAACTTCCGGTTTTTTGTTTTCGGCGAATAAAGTATATGGGCCAATAAAACATAATGTATCACCTAGAGGGCAACCTGATCGTTCATAATCACAATCATACAAACGCCTATCATAAACAGGAGCGCGGCAATTGACCAAAAACATTTCAATTTTACATTTGACACTTTAGCGCCTAACCAGGGTGAATTAGAAGGATTAAGCGTTTGATTGTGGTAGATGCACTAGTGCACTTTACGTAGATATGTCAATGGCTTATGAATGTTGAACAGAGGAGCGGCAATCGAAAACCCAAAAAATTCAAAATTCCTAGCAACTTCCGGTTTTTTGTTTTCGGCGAATAAAGTATATGGGCCTAAATAACATAATGTATCACCCAGAGGACAACCTGATCGTTCATAATCACAACCATACACCCGCCTACCATAAACAGGAAAGCGGCAATTGACCAAAAACTTTTCAATTTTACATTTTACACCTTAGCGCCTAACCAGGGTGAATTAAAAGGATTAAGCTGTTTGATTGTGGTAGATGCACTTGTGCACTTTACGTAGAGATGTCAATGGCTTATATATGTTGGACAGAGGAGCGGCAATCGAGAACCCAAAAAATTCAAAATTCCTAGCAACTTCCGGTTTTATGTTTTCGGCGAATAAAGTATATGGGCCTATAAAACATAATGTATCACCTAGAGGACAACCTGACCGTTCATAATCACAATCATACAAACGCCTACCATAATCAGGAGCGCGGCAATTGACCAAAAACATTTCACTTTTACATTTTACACTTTAGCGCCTAACCAGGGTGAATTAGAAGGATTAAGCGTTTGATTGTGGTAGATGCACTTGTGCACTTTACGTAGAAATGTCAATGGCTTATATATGTTGAACAGAGGAGCGGCAATCGAAAACCCAAAAAATTCAAAATTCCTAGCAACTTCCGGTTTTTTGTTTTCGGCGAATAAAGTATATGGGCCTATAAAACATAATGTATCACCTAGAGGACAACCTGATCGTTCATAATCACAATCATACAAACGCCTACCATAATCAGGAGCGCGGCAATTGACCAAAAACATTTCACTTTTACATTTTACACTTTAGCGCCTAACCAGGGTGAATTAGAAGGATTAAGCGTTTGATTGTGGTAGATGCACTAGTGCACTTTACGTAGATATGTCAATGGCTTATGAATGTTGAACAGAGGAGCGGCAATCGAAAACCCAAAAAATTCAAAATTCCTAGCAACTTCCGGTTTTTTGTTTTCGGCGAATAAAGTATATGGGCCTAAATAACATAATGTATCACCCAGAGGACAACCTGATCGTTCATAATCACAACCATACACCCGCCTACCATAAACAGGAAAGCGGCAATTGACCAAAAACTTTTCAATTTTACATTTTACACCTTAGCGCCTAACCAGGGTGAATTAAAAGGATTAAGCTGTTTGATTGTGGTAGATGCACTTGTGCACTTTACGTAGAGATGTCAATGGCTTATATATGTTGGACAGAGGAGCGGCAATCGAGAACCCAAAAAATTCAAAATTCCTAGCAACTTCCGGTTTTATGTTTTCGGCGAATAAAGTATATGGGCCTATAAAACATAATGTATCACCTAGAGGACAACCTGACCGTTCATAATCACAATCATACAAACGCCTACCATAATCAGGAGCGCGGCAATTGACCAAAAACATTTCACTTTTACATTTTACACTTTAGCGCCTAACCAGGGTGAATTAAAAGGATTAAGCTGTTTGTTTGTGGTAGATGCACTTGTGCACTTTACGTAGAAATGTCAATGGCTTATATATGTTGAACAGAGGAGCGGCAATCGAAAACCCAAAAAATTCAAAATTCCTAGCAACTTCCGGTTTTTTGTTTTCGGCGAATAAAGTATATGGGCCTATAAAACATAATGTATCACCTAGAGGGCAACCTGATCGTTCATAATCACAATCATACAAACGCCTATCATAAACAGGAGCGCGGCAATTGACCAAAAACATTTCAATTTTACATTTGACACTTTAGCGCCTAACCAGGGTGAATTAAAAGGATTAAGCTGTTTGATTGTGGTAGATGCACTTGTGCACTTTACGTAGAGATGCCAATGGCTTATATATGTTGAACAGAGGAGCGGCAATCGAGAACCCAAAAAATTCAAAATTCCTAGCAACTTCCGGTTTTATGTTTTCGGCGAATAAAGTATATGGGCCTATAAAACATAATGTATCACCTAGAGGACAACCTGATCGTTCATAATCACAATCATACAAACGCCTACCATAATCAGGAGCGCGGCAATTGACCAAAACATTTCACTTTTACATTTTACACTTTAGCGCCTAACCAGGGTGAATTAGAAGGATTAAGCGTTTGATTGTGGTAGATGCACTTGTGCACTTTACGTAGAAATGTCAATGGCTTATATATGTTGAACAGAGGAGCGGCAATCGAGAACCCAAAAAATTCAAAATTCCTAGCAACTTCCGGTTTTATGTTTTCGGCGAATAAAGTATATGGGCCTATAAAACATAATGTATCACCTAGAGGACAACCTGATCGTTCATAATCACAACCATACACCCGCCTACCATAAACAGGAGCGCGGCAATTGACCAAAAACATTTCAATTTTACATTTTACACTTTAGCGCCTAACCAGGGTGAATTAAAAGGATTAAGCTGTTTGTTTGTGGTAGATGCACTTGTGCACTTTACGGAGAAATGTCAATGGCTTATATATGTTGAACAGAGGAGCGGCAATCGAAAACCCAAAAAATTCAAAATTCCTACCATGTTCCGGTTTTTGTTTTCGGCGAATAAACTATATGGGCCAATAAAACATAATGTTTCACCTAGAGGACAACCTGATCGTTCATAATCACAATCACACAAACGCCTATCATAAACAGGAGCGCGGCAATTAACCAAAAACATTTCAATTTTACATTTTACACTTTAGCGCCTAACCAGGGTGAAGTAGAAGGATTAAGCGTTTGATTGTGGTAGATGCACTTGTGCACTTTACGTGGAGATGTCAATGGCTTATATGTGTTGAACAGAGGCGCGGCAATCGAAAACCCAAAAAATTCAAAATTCCTAGCAACTTCCGGTTTTATGTTTTCGGCGAATAAAGTATATGGGCCAATAAAACATAATGTATCACCTAGAGAACAACCTGATCGTTCATAATCACAATCATACAAACGCCTATCATAAACAGGAGCGCGGCAATTGACCAAAAACATTTCAATATTACATTTTACACTTTAGCGCCTAACCAGGGTGAATTAGAAGGATTAAGCGTTTGATTGTGGTAGATGCACTTGTGCACTTTACGTAGAGATGTCAATGGCTTATATGTGTTGAACAGAGGAGCGGCAATCGAAAACCAAAAAAATTCAAAATTCCTACCATGTTCCGGTTTTTTGTTTTCGGCGAATAATATATGGGCCAATAAAACATAATGTATCACCTAGAGGACAACCTGATCGTTCATAATCACAACCATGCACCCGCCTACCATAAACGGGAGCGCGACAATTGACCAAAAACATTTCAATTCTACATTTTACACTTTAGCGCCTAACCAGGGTGAATTAGAAGGATTAAGCTGTTTGTTTGTGGTAGATGCACTTGTGCACTTTATGTAGAAATGTCAATGGCTTATATATGTTGAACAGAGGAGCGGCAATCGAAAACCCAAAAAATTCAAAATTCCTAGCAACTTCCGGTTTTATGTTTTCGGCGAATAAAGTATATGGGCCAATAAAACATAATGTATCACCTAGAGGACAACCTGATCGTTCATAAACACAATCATACAAACGCCTATCATAAACAGGAGCGCGGCAATTAACCAAAAACATTTCAATTTTACATTTTACACTTTAGCGCCTAACCAGGGTGAAGTAGAAGGATTAAGCGTTTGATTGTGGTAGATGCACTTGTGCACTTTACGTAGAGATGTCAATGGCTTATATGTGTTGAACAGAGGCGCGGCAATCGAAAACCCAAAAAATTCAAAATTCCTAGCAACTTCCGGTTTTATGTTTTCGGCGAATAAAGTATATGGGCCAATAAAACATAATGTATCACCTAGAGAACAACCTGATCGTTCATAATCACAATCATACAAACGCCTATCATAAACAGGAGCGCGGCAATTGACCAAAAACATTTCAATATTACATTTTACACTTTAGCGCCTAACCAGGGTAAATTAGAAGGATTAAGCGTTTGATTGTGGTAGATGCACTTGTGCACTTTACGTAGAGATGTCAATGGCTTATATGTGTTGAACAGAGGAGCGGCAATCGAAAACCCAAAAAATTCAAAATTCCTAGCAACTTCCGGTTTTTTGTTTTCGGCGAATAAAGTATATGGGCCTATAAAACATAATGTATCACCTAGAGGACAACCTGATCGTTCATAATCACAACCATACACCCGCCTACCATAAACAGGAGCGCGGCAATTGACCAAAAACATTTCAATTTTACATTTTACACTTTAGCGCCTAACCAGGGTGAATTAAAAGGATTAAGCTGTTTGTTTGTGGTAGATGCACTTGTGCACTTTACGGAGAAATGTCAATGGCTTATATATGTTGAACAGAGGAGCGGCAATCGAAAACCCAAAAAATTCAAATTTCCTAGCAACTTCCGGTTTTTTGTTTTCGGCGATTAAAGTATATGGGCCTATAAAACATAATGTATCACCTAGAGGACAACCTGACCGTTCATAATCACAACCATACACCCGCCTACCATAAACAGGAGCGCGGCAATTGACCAAAAACATTTCAATTTTACATTTTACACTTTAGCGCCTAACCAGGGTGAATTAAAAGGATTAAGCTGTTTGTTTGTGGTAGATGCACTTGTGCACTTTACGGAGAAATGTCAATGGCTTATATATGTTGAACAGAGGAGCGGCAATCGAAAACCCAAAAAATTCAAAATTCCTACCATGTTCCGGTTTTTGTTTTCGGCGAATAAACTATATGGGCCAATAAAACATAATGTTTCACCTAGAGGACAACCTGATCGTTCATAATCACAATCACACAAACGCCTATCATAAACAGGAGCGCGGCAATTAACCAAAAACATTTCAATTTTACATTTTACACTTTAGCGCCTAACCAGGGTGAAGTAGAAGGATTAAGCGTTTGATTGTGGTAGATGCACTTGTGCACTTTACGTAGAGATGTCAATGGCTTATATGTGTTGAACAGAGGAGCGGCAATCGAAAACCCAAAAAATTCAAATTTCCTAGCAACTTCCGGTTTTTTGTTTTCGGCGATTAAAGTATATGGGCCTATAAAACATAATGTATCACCTAGAGGACAACCTGACCGTTCATAATCACAATCATACAAACGCCTACCATAAACAGGAAAGCGGCAATTGACCAAAAACTTTTCAATTTTACATTTTACACCTTAGCGCCTAACCAGGGTGAATTAAAAGGATTAAGCTGTTTGATTGTGGTAGATGCACTTGTGCACTTTACGTAGAGATGTCAATGGCTTATATATGTTGGACAGAGGAGCGGCAATCGAGAACCCAAAAAATTCAAAATTCCTAGCAACTTCCGGTTTTATGTTTTCGGCGAATAAAGTATATGGGCCTATAAAACATAATGTATCACCTAGAGGACAACCTGACCGTTCATAATCACAATCATACAAACGCCTACCATAAACAGGAAAGCGGCAATTGACCAAAAACTTTTCAATTTTACATTTTACACCTTAGCGCCTAACCAGGGTGAATTAAAAGGATTAAGCTGTTTGATTGTGGTAGATGCACTTGTGCACTTTACGTAGAAATGTCAATGGCTTATATATGTTGAACAGAGGAGCGGCAATCGAAAACCCAAAAAATTCAAAATTCCTAGCAACTTCCGGTTTTTTGTTTTCGGCGAATAAAGTATATGGGCCTATAAAACATAATGTATCACCTAGAGGACAACCTGATCGTTCATAATCACAATCATACAAACGCCTACCATAATCAGGAGCGCGGCAATTGACCAAAAACATTTCACTTTTACATTTTACACTTTAGCGCCTAACCAGGGTGAATTAGAAGGATTAAGCGTTTGATTGTGGTAGATGCACTAGTGCACTTTACGTAGATATGTCAATGGCTTATGAATGTTGAACAGAGGAGCGGCAATCGAAAACCCAAAAAATTCAAAATTCCTAGCAACTTCCGGTTTTTTGTTTTCGGCGAATAAAGTATATGGGCCTAAATAACATAATGTATCACCCAGAGGACAACCTGATCGTTCATAATCACAACCATACACCCGCCTACCATAAACAGGAAAGCGGCAATTGACCAAAAACTTTTCAATTTTACATTTTACACCTTAGCGCCTAACCAGGGTGAATTAAAAGGATTAAGCTGTTTGATTGTGGTAGATGCACTAGTGCACTTTACGTAGATATGTCAATGGCTTATGAATGTTGAACAGAGGAGCGGCAATCGAAAACCCAAAAAATTCAAAATTCCTAGCAACTTCCGGTTTTATGTTTTCGGCGAATAAAGTATATGGGCCTATAAAACATAATGTATCACCTAGAGGACAACCTGACCGTTCATAATCACAATCATACAAACGCCTACCATAAACAGGAAAGCGGCAATTGACCAAAAACTTTTCAATTTTACATTTTACACTTTAGCGCCTAACCAGGGTGAATTAAAAGGATTAAGCTGTTTGTTTGTGGTAGATGCACTTGTGCACTTTACGGAGAAATGTCAATGGCTTATATATGTTGAACAGAGGAGCGGCAATCGAAAACCCAAAAAATTCAAAATTCCTACCATGTTCCGGTTTTTGTTTTCGGCGAATAAACTATATGGGCCAATAAAACATAATGTTTCACCTAGAGGACAACCTGATCGTTCATAATCACAATCACACAAACGCCTATCATAAACAGGAGCGCGGCAATTAACCAAAAACATTTCAATTTTACATTTTACACTTTAGCGCCTAACCAGGGTGAATTAGAAGGATTAAGCGTTTGATTGTGGTAGATGCACTAGTGCACTTTACGTAGATATGTCAATGGCTTATGAATGTTGAACAGAGGAGCGGCAATCGAAAACCCAAAAAATTCAAAATTCCTAGCAACTTCCGGTTTTTTGTTTTCGGCGAATAAAGTATATGGGCCTAAATAACATAATGTATCACCCAGAGGACAACCTGATCGTTCATAATCACAACCATACACCCGCCTACCATAAACAGGAAAGCGGCAATTGACCAAAAACTTTTCAATTTTACATTTTACACCTTAGCGCCTAACCAGGGTGAATTAAAAGGATTAAGCTGTTTGATTGTGGTAGATGCACTTGTGCACTTTACGTAGAGATGTCAATGGCTTATATATGTTGGACAGAGGAGCGGCAATCGAGAACCCAAAAAATTCAAAATTCCTAGCAACTTCCGGTTTTATGTTTTCGGCGAATAAAGTATATGGGCCTATAAAACATAATGTATCACCTAGAGGACAACCTGACCGTTCATAATCACAATCATACAAACGCCTACCATAATCAGGAGCGCGGCAATTGACCAAAAACATTTCACTTTTACATTTTACACTTTAGCGCCTAACCAGGGTGAATTAGAAGGATTAAGCGTTTGATTGTGGTAGATGCACTTGTGCACTTTACGTAGAAATGTCAATGGCTTATATATGTTGAACAGAGGAGCGGCAATCGAAAACCCAAAAAATTCAAAATTCCTAGCAACTTCCGGTTTTTTGTTTTCGGCGAATAAAGTATATGGGCCTATAAAACATAATGTATCACCTAGAGGACAACCTGATCGTTCATAATCACAATCATACAAACGCCTACCATAATCAGGAGCGCGGCAATTGACCAAAAACATTTCACTTTTACATTTTACACTTTAGCGCCTAACCAGGGTGAATTAGAAGGATTAAGCGTTTGATTGTGGTAGATGCACTAGTGCACTTTACGTAGATATGTCAATGGCTTATGAATGTTGAACAGAGGAGCGGCAATCGAAAACCCAAAAAATTCAAAATTCCTAGCAACTTCCGGTTTTTTGTTTTCGGCGAATAAAGTATATGGGCCTAAATAACATAATGTATCACCCAGAGGACAACCTGATCGTTCATAATCACAACCATACACCCGCCTACCATAAACAGGAAAGCGGCAATTGACCAAAAACTTTTCAATTTTACATTTTACACCTTAGCGCCTAACCAGGATGAATTAAAAGGATTAAGCTGTTTGATTGTGGTAGATGCACTTGTGCACTTTACGTAGAGATGTCAATGGCTTATATATGTTGGACAGAGGAGCGGCAATCGAGAACCCAAAAAATTCAAAATTCCTAGCAACTTCCGGTTTTATGTTTTCGGCGAATAAAGTATATGGGCCTATAAAACATAATGTATCACCTAGAGGACAACCTGACCGTTCATAATCACAATCATACAAACGCCTACCATAATCAGGAGCGCGGCAATTGACCAAAAACATTTCACTTTTACATTTTACACTTTAGCGCCTAACCAGGGTGAATTAGAAGGATTAAGCGTTTGATTGTGGTAGATGCACTTGTGCACTTTACGTAGAAATGTCAATGGCTTATATATGTTGAACAGAGGAGCGGCAATCGAAAACCCAAAAAATTCAAAATTCCTAGCAACTTCCGGTTTTTTGTTTTCGGCGAATAAAGTATATGGGCCTATAAAACATAATGTATCACCTAGAGGACAACCTGATCGTTCATAATCACAATCATACAAACGCCTACCATAATCAGGAGCGCGGCAATTGACCAAAAACATTTCACTTTTACATTTTACACTTTAGCGCCTAACCAGGGTGAATTAAAAGGATTAAGCTGTTTGATTGTGGTAGATGCACTTGTGCACTTTACGTAGAGATGCCAATGGCTTATATATGTTGAACAGAGGAGCGGCAATCGAGAACCCAAAAAATTCAAAATTCCTAGCAACTTCCGGTTTTATGTTTTCGGCGAATAAAGTATATGGGCCTATAAAACATAATGTATCACCTAGAGGACAACCTGATCGTTCATAATCACAATCATACAAACGCCTACCATAATCAGGAGCGCGGCAATTGACCAAAACATTTCACTTTTACATTTTACACTTTAGCGCCTAACCAGGGTGAATTAGAAGGATTAAGCGTTTGATTGTGGTAGATGCACTTGTGCACTTTACGTAGAAATGTCAATGGCTTATATATGTTGAACAGAGGAGCGGCAATCGAGAACCCAAAAAATTCAAAATTCCTAGCAACTTCCGGTTTTATGTTTTCGGCGAATAAAGTATATGGGCCTATAAAACATAATGTATCACCTAGAGGACAACCTGATCGTTCATAATCACAACCATACACCCGCCTACCATAAACAGGAGCGCGGCAATTGACCAAAAACATTTCAATTTTACATTTTACACTTTAGCGCCTAACCAGGGTGAATTAAAAGGATTAAGCTGTTTGTTTGTGGTAGATGCACTTGTGCACTTTACGGAGAAATGTCAATGGCTTATATATGTTGAACAGAGGAGCGGCAATCGAAAACCCAAAAAATTCAAAATTCCTACCATGTTCCGGTTTTTGTTTTCGGCGAATAAACTATATGGGCCAATAAAACATAATGTTTCACCTAGAGGACAACCTGATCGTTCATAATCACAACCATACACCCGCCTACCATAAACAGGAGCGCGGCAATTGACCAAAAACATTTCAATTTTACATTTTACACTTTAGCGCCTAACCAGGGTGAATTAAAAGGATTAAGCTGTTTGTTTGTGGTAGATGCACTTGTGCACTTTACGGAGAAATGTCAATGGCTTATATATGTTGAACAGAGGAGCGGCAATCGAAAACCCAAAAAATTCAAATTTCCTAGCAACTTCCGGTTTTTTGTTTTCGGCGATTAAAGTATATGGGCCTATAAAACATAATGTATCACCTAGAGGACAACCTGACCGTTCATAATCACAACCATACACCCGCCTACCATAAACAGGAGCGCGGCAATTGACCAAAAACATTTCAATTTTACATTTTACACTTTAGCGCCTAACCAGGGTGAATTAAAAGGATTAAGCTGTTTGTTTGTGGTAGATGCACTTGTGCACTTTACGGAGAAATGTCAATGGCTTATATATGTTGAACAGAGGAGCGGCAATCGAAAACCCAAAAAATTCAAAATTCCTACCATGTTCCGGTTTTTGTTTTCGGCGAATAAACTATATGGGCCAATAAAACATAATGTTTCACCTAGAGGACAACCTGATCGTTCATAATCACAATCACACAAACGCCTATCATAAACAGGAGCGCGGCAATTAACCAAAAACATTTCAATTTTACATTTTACACTTTAGCGCCTAACCAGGGTGAAGTAGAAGGATTAAGCGTTTGATTGTGGTAGATGCACTTGTGCACTTTACGTAGAGATGTCAATGGCTTATATGTGTTGAACAGAGGAGCGGCAATCGAAAACCCAAAAAATTCAAATTTCCTAGCAACTTCCGGTTTTTTGTTTTCGGCGATTAAAGTATATGGGCCTATAAAACATAATGTATCACCTAGAGGACAACCTGACCGTTCATAATCACAATCATACAAACGCCTACCATAAACAGGAAAGCGGCAATTGACCAAAAACTTTTCAATTTTACATTTTACACCTTAGCGCCTAACCAGGGTGAATTAAAAGGATTAAGCTGTTTGATTGTGGTAGATGCACTTGTGCACTTTACGTAGAGATGTCAATGGCTTATATATGTTGGACAGAGGAGCGGCAATCGAGAACCCAAAAAATTCAAAATTCCTAGCAACTTCCGGTTTTATGTTTTCGGCGAATAAAGTATATGGGCCTATAAAACATAATGTATCACCTAGAGGACAACCTGACCGTTCATAATCACAATCATACAAACGCCTACCATAAACAGGAAAGCGGCAATTGACCAAAAACTTTTCAATTTTACATTTTACACCTTAGCGCCTAACCAGGGTGAATTAAAAGGATTAAGCTGTTTGATTGTGGTAGATGCACTTGTGCACTTTACGTAGAAATGTCAATGGCTTATATATGTTGAACAGAGGAGCGGCAATCGAAAACCCAAAAAATTCAAAATTCCTAGCAACTTCCGGTTTTTTGTTTTCGGCGAATAAAGTATATGGGCCTATAAAACATAATGTATCACCTAGAGGACAACCTGATCGTTCATAATCACAATCATACAAACGCCTACCATAATCAGGAGCGCGGCAATTGACCAAAAACATTTCACTTTTACATTTTACACTTTAGCGCCTAACCAGGGTGAATTAGAAGGATTAAGCGTTTGATTGTGGTAGATGCACTAGTGCACTTTACGTAGATATGTCAATGGCTTATGAATGTTGAACAGAGGAGCGGCAATCGAAAACCCAAAAAATTCAAAATTCCTAGCAACTTCCGGTTTTTTGTTTTCGGCGAATAAAGTATATGGGCCTAAATAACATAATGTATCACCCAGAGGACAACCTGATCGTTCATAATCACAACCATACACCCGCCTACCATAAACAGGAAAGCGGCAATTGACCAAAAACTTTTCAATTTTACATTTTACACCTTAGCGCCTAACCAGGGTGAATTAAAAGGATTAAGCTGTTTGATTGTGGTAGATGCACTAGTGCACTTTACGTAGATATGTCAATGGCTTATGAATGTTGAACAGAGGAGCGGCAATCGAAAACCCAAAAAATTCAAAATTCCTAGCAACTTCCGGTTTTATGTTTTCGGCGAATAAAGTATATGGGCCTATAAAACATAATGTATCACCTAGAGGACAACCTGACCGTTCATAATCACAATCATACAAACGCCTACCATAAACAGGAAAGCGGCAATTGACCAAAAACTTTTCAATTTTACATTTTACACTTTAGCGCCTAACCAGGGTGAATTAAAAGGATTAAGCTGTTTGTTTGTGGTAGATGCACTTGTGCACTTTACGGAGAAATGTCAATGGCTTATATATGTTGAACAGAGGAGCGGCAATCGAAAACCCAAAAAATTCAAAATTCCTACCATGTTCCGGTTTTTGTTTTCGGCGAATAAACTATATGGGCCAATAAAACATAATGTTTCACCTAGAGGACAACCTGATCGTTCATAATCACAATCACACAAACGCCTATCATAAACAGGAGCGCGGCAATTAACCAAAAACATTTCAATTTTACATTTTACACTTTAGCGCCTAACCAGGGTGAATTAGAAGGATTAAGCGTTTGATTGTGGTAGATGCACTAGTGCACTTTACGTAGATATGTCAATGGCTTATGAATGTTGAACAGAGGAGCGGCAATCGAAAACCCAAAAAATTCAAAATTCCTAGCAACTTCCGGTTTTTTGTTTTCGGCGAATAAAGTATATGGGCCTAAATAACATAATGTATCACCCAGAGGACAACCTGATCGTTCATAATCACAACCATACACCCGCCTACCATAAACAGGAAAGCGGCAATTGACCAAAAACTTTTCAATTTTACATTTTACACCTTAGCGCCTAACCAGGGTGAATTAAAAGGATTAAGCTGTTTGATTGTGGTAGATGCACTTGTGCACTTTACGTAGAGATGTCAATGGCTTATATATGTTGGACAGAGGAGCGGCAATCGAGAACCCAAAAAATTCAAAATTCCTAGCAACTTCCGGTTTTATGTTTTCGGCGAATAAAGTATATGGGCCTATAAAACATAATGTATCACCTAGAGGACAACCTGACCGTTCATAATCACAATCATACAAACGCCTACCATAATCAGGAGCGCGGCAATTGACCAAAAACATTTCACTTTTACATTTTACACTTTAGCGCCTAACCAGGGTGAATTAGAAGGATTAAGCGTTTGATTGTGGTAGATGCACTTGTGCACTTTACGTAGAAATGTCAATGGCTTATATATGTTGAACAGAGGAGCGGCAATCGAAAACCCAAAAAATTCAAAATTCCTAGCAACTTCCGGTTTTTTGTTTTCGGCGAATAAAGTATATGGGCCTATAAAACATAATGTATCACCTAGAGGACAACCTGATCGTTCATAATCACAATCATACAAACGCCTACCATAATCAGGAGCGCGGCAATTGACCAAAAACATTTCACTTTTACATTTTACACTTTAGCGCCTAACCAGGGTGAATTAGAAGGATTAAGCGTTTGATTGTGGTAGATGCACTAGTGCACTTTACGTAGATATGTCAATGGCTTATGAATGTTGAACAGAGGAGCGGCAATCGAAAACCCAAAAAATTCAAAATTCCTAGCAACTTCCGGTTTTTTGTTTTCGGCGAATAAAGTATATGGGCCTAAATAACATAATGTATCACCCAGAGGACAACCTGATCGTTCATAATCACAACCATACACCCGCCTACCATAAACAGGAAAGCGGCAATTGACCAAAAACTTTTCAATTTTACATTTTACACCTTAGCGCCTAACCAGGATGAATTAAAAGGATTAAGCTGTTTGATTGTGGTAGATGCACTTGTGCACTTTACGTAGAGATGTCAATGGCTTATATATGTTGGACAGAGGAGCGGCAATCGAGAACCCAAAAAATTCAAAATTCCTAGCAACTTCCGGTTTTATGTTTTCGGCGAATAAAGTATATGGGCCTATAAAACATAATGTATCACCTAGAGGACAACCTGACCGTTCATAATCACAATCATACAAACGCCTACCATAATCAGGAGCGCGGCAATTGACCAAAAACATTTCACTTTTACATTTTACACTTTAGCGCCTAACCAGGGTGAATTAGAAGGATTAAGCGTTTGATTGTGGTAGATGCACTTGTGCACTTTACGTAGAAATGTCAATGGCTTATATATGTTGAACAGAGGAGCGGCAATCGAAAACCCAAAAAATTCAAAATTCCTAGCAACTTCCGGTTTTTTGTTTTCGGCGAATAAAGTATATGGGCCTATAAAACATAATGTATCACCTAGAGGACAACCTGATCGTTCATAATCACAATCATACAAACGCCTACCATAATCAGGAGCGCGGCAATTGACCAAAAACATTTCACTTTTACATTTTACACTTTAGCGCCTAACCAGGGTGAATTAGAAGGATTAAGCGTTTGATTGTGGTAGATGCACTAGTGCACTTTACGTAGATATGTCAATGGCTTATGAATGTTGAACAGAGGAGCGGCAATCGAAAACCCAAAAAATTCAAAATTCCTAGCAACTTCCGGTTTTTTGTTTTCGGCGAATAAAGTATATGGGCCTAAATAACATAATGTATCACCCAGAGGACAACCTGATCGTTCATAATCACAACCATACACCCGCCTACCATAAACAGGAAAGCGGCAATTGACCAAAAACTTTTCAATTTTACATTTTACACCTTAGCGCCTAACCAGGATGAATTAAAAGGATTAAGCTGTTTGATTGTGGTAGATGCACTTGTGCACTTTACGTAGAGATGTCAATGGCTTATATATGTTGGACAGAGGAGCGGCAATCGAGAACCCAAAAAATTCAAAATTCCTAGCAACTTCCGGTTTTATGTTTTCGGCGAATAAAGTATATGGGCCTATAAAACATAATGTATCACCTAGAGGACAACCTGACCGTTCATAATCACAATCATACAAACGCCTACCATAATCAGGAGCGCGGCAATTGACCAAAAACATTTCACTTTTACATTTTACACTTTAGCGCCTAACCAGGGTGAATTAGAAGGATTAAGCGTTTGATTGTGGTAGATGCACTTGTGCACTTTACGTAGAAATGTCAATGGCTTATATATGTTGAACAGAGGAGCGGCAATCGAAAACCCAAAAAATTCAAAATTCCTAGCAACTTCCGGTTTTTTGTTTTCGGCGAATAAAGTATATGGGCCTATAAAACATAATGTATCACCTAGAGGACAACCTGATCGTTCATAATCACAATCATACAAACGCCTACCATAATCAGGAGCGCGGCAATTGACCAAAAACATTTCACTTTTACATTTTACACTTTAGCGCCTAACCAGGGTGAATTAAAAGGATTAAGCTGTTTGATTGTGGTAGATGCACTTGTGCACTTTACGTAGAGATGCCAATGGCTTATATATGTTGAACAGAGGAGCGGCAATCGAGAACCCAAAAAATTCAAAATTCCTAGCAACTTCCGGTTTTATGTTTTCGGCGAATAAAGTATATGGGCCTATAAAACATAATGTATCACCTAGAGGACAACCTGATCGTTCATAATCACAATCATACAAACGCCTACCATAATCAGGAGCGCGGCAATTGACCAAAACATTTCACTTTTACATTTTACACTTTAGCGCCTAACCAGGGTGAATTAGAAGGATTAAGCGTTTGATTGTGGTAGATGCACTTGTGCACTTTACGTAGAAATGTCAATGGCTTATATATGTTGAACAGAGGAGCGGCAATCGAGAACCCAAAAAATTCAAAATTCCTAGCAACTTCCGGTTTTATGTTTTCGGCGAATAAAGTATATGGGCCTATAAAACATAATGTATCACCTAGAGGACAACCTGATCGTTCATAATCACAACCATACACCCGCCTACCATAAACAGGAGCGCGGCAATTGACCAAAAACATTTCAATTTTACATTTTACACTTTAGCGCCTAACCAGGGTGAATTAAAAGGATTAAGCTGTTTGTTTGTGGTAGATGCACTTGTGCACTTTACGGAGAAATGTCAATGGCTTATATATGTTGAACAGAGGAGCGGCAATCGAAAACCCAAAAAATTCAAAATTCCTACCATGTTCCGGTTTTTGTTTTCGGCGAATAAACTATATGGGCCAATAAAACATAATGTTTCACCTAGAGGACAACCTGATCGTTCATAATCACAATCACACAAACGCCTATCATAAACAGGAGCGCGGCAATTAACCAAAAACATTTCAATTTTACATTTTACACTTTAGCGCCTAACCAGGGTGAAGTAGAAGGATTAAGCGTTTGATTGTGGTAGATGCACTTGTGCACTTTACGTGGAGATGTCAATGGCTTATATGTGTTGAACAGAGGCGCGGCAATCGAAAACCCAAAAAATTCAAAATTCCTAGCAACTTCCGGTTTTATGTTTTCGGCGAATAAAGTATATGGGCCAATAAAACATAATGTATCACCTAGAGAACAACCTGATCGTTCATAATCACAATCATACAAACGCCTATCATAAACAGGAGCGCGGCAATTGACCAAAAACATTTCAATATTACATTTTACACTTTAGCGCCTAACCAGGGTGAATTAGAAGGATTAAGCGTTTGATTGTGGTAGATGCACTTGTGCACTTTACGTAGAGATGTCAATGGCTTATATGTGTTGAACAGAGGAGCGGCAATCGAAAACCAAAAAAATTCAAAATTCCTACCATGTTCCGGTTTTTTGTTTTCGGCGAATAATATATGGGCCAATAAAACATAATGTATCACCTAGAGGACAACCTGATCGTTCATAATCACAACCATACACCCGCCTACCATAAACGGGAGCGCGACAATTGACCAAAAACATTTCAATTCTACATTTTACACTTTAGCGCCTAACCAGGGTGAATTAGAAGGATTAAGCTGTTTGTTTGTGGTAGATGCACTTGTGCACTTTATGTAGAAATGTCAATGGCTTATATATGTTGAACAGAGGAGCGGCAATCGAAAACCCAAAAAATTCAAAATTCCTAGCAACTTCCGGTTTTATGTTTTCGGCGAATAAAGTATATGGGCCAATAAAACATAATGTATCACCTAGAGGACAACCTGACCGTTCATAATCACAACCATACACCCGCCTACCATAAACAGGAGCGCGGCAATTGACCAAAAACATTTCAATTTTACATTTTACACTTTAGCGCCTAACCAGGGTGAATTAAAAGGATTAAGCTGTTTGTTTGTGGTAGATGCACTTGTGCACTTTACGGAGAAATGTCAATGGCTTATATATGTTGAACAGAGGAGCGGCAATCGAAAACCCAAAAAATTCAAAATTCCTACCATGTTCCGGTTTTTGTTTTCGGCGAATAAACTATATGGGCCAATAAAACATAATGTTTCACCTAGAGGACAACCTGATCGTTCATAATCACAATCACACAAACGCCTATCATAAACAGGAGCGCGGCAATTAACCAAAAACATTTCAATTTTACATTTTACACTTTAGCGCCTAACCAGGGTGAAGTAGAAGGATTAAGCGTTTGATTGTGGTAGATGCACTTGTGCACTTTACGTAGAGATGTCAATGGCTTATATGTGTTGAACAGAGGAGCGGCAATCGAAAACCCAAAAAATTCAAATTTCCTAGCAACTTCCGGTTTTTTGTTTTCGGCGATTAAAGTATATGGGCCTATAAAACATAATGTATCACCTAGAGGACAACCTGACCGTTCATAATCACAATCATACAAACGCCTACCATAATCAGGAGCGCGGCAATTGACCAAAAACATTTCACTTTTACATTTTACACTTTAGCGCCTAACCAGGGTGAATTAGAAGGATTAAGCGTTTGATTGTGGTAGATGCGCTTGTGCACTTTACGTAGAAATGTCAATGGCTTATATATGTTGAACAGAGGAGCGGCAATCGAAAACCCAAAAAATTCAAAATTCCTAGCAACTTCCGGTTTTTTGTTTTCGGCGAATAAAGTATATGGGCCTATAAAAGATAATGTATCACCTAGAGGACAACCTGATCGTTCATAATCACAATCATACAAACGCCTACCATAATCAGGAGCGCGGCAATTGACCAAAAACATTTCACTTTTACATTTTACACTTTAGCGCCTAACCAGGGTGAATTAAAAGGATTAAGCTGTTTGATTGTGGTAGATGCACTTGTGCACTTTACGTAGAGATGCCAATGGCTTATATATGTTGAACAGAGGAGCGGCAATCGAGAACCCAAGAAGTTCAAAATTCCTAGCAACTTCCGGTTTTATGTTTTCGGCGAATAAAGTATATGGGCCTATAAAACATAATGTATCACCTAGAGGACAACCTGATCGTTCATAATCACAATCATACAAACGCCTACCATAATCAGGAGCGCGGCAATTGACCAAAAACATTTCACTTTTACATTTTACACTTTAGCGCCTAACCAGGGTGAATTAGAAGGATTAAGCGTTTGATTGTGGTAGATGCACTTGTGCACTTTACGTAGAAATGTCAATGGCTTATATATGTTGAACAGAGGAGCGGCAATCGAGAACCCAAAAAATTCAAAATTCCTAGCAACTTCCGGTTTTATGTTTTCGGCGAATAAAGTATATGGGCCTATAAAACATAATGTATCACCTAGAGGACAACCTGATCGTTCATAATCACAACCATACACCCGCCTACCATAAACAGGAGCGCGGCAATTGACCAAAAACATTTCAATTTTACATTTTACACTTTAGCGCCTAACCAGGGTGAATTAAAAGGATTAAGCTGTTTGTTTGTGGTAGATGCACTTGTGCACTTTACGGAGAAATGTCAATGGCTTATATATGTTGAACAGAGGAGCGGCAATCGAAAACCCAAAAAATTCAAAATTCCTACCATGTTCCGGTTTTTGTTTTCGACGAATAAACTATATGGGCCAATAAAACATAATGTTTCACCTAGAGGACAACCTGATCGTTCATAATCACAATCACACAAACGCCTATCATAAACAGGAGCGCGGCAATTAACCAAAAACATTTCAATTTTACATTTTACACTTTAGCGCCTAACCAGGGTGAAGTAGAAGGATTAAGCGTTTGATTGTGGTAGATGCACTTGTGCACTTTACGTAGAGATGTCAATGGCTTATATGTGTTGAACAGAGGCGCGGCAATCGAAAACCCAAAAAATTCAAAATTCCTAGCAACTTCCGGTTTTATGTTTTCGGCGAATAAAGTATATGGGCCAATAAAACATAATGTATCACCTAGAGAACAACCTGGTCGTTCATAATCACAATCATACAAACGCCTATCATAAACAGGAGCGCGGCAATTGACCAAAAACATTTCAATATTACATTTTACACTTTAGCGCCTAACCAGGGTGAATTAGAAGGATTAAGCGTTTGATTGTGGTAGATGCACTTGTGCACTTTACGTAGAGATGTCAATGGCTTATATGTGTTGAACAGAGGAGCGGCAATCGAAAACCAAAAAAATTCAAAATTCCTACCATGTTCCGGTTTTTTGTTTTCGGCGAATAATATATGGGCCAATAAAACATAATGTATCACCTAGAGGACAACCTGATCGTTCATAATCACAACCATACACCCGCCTACCATAAACGGGAGCGCGACAATTGACCAAAAACATTTCAATTTTACATTTTACACTTTAGCGCCTAACCAGGGTGAATTAGAAGGATTAAGCTGTTTGTTTGTGGTAGATGCACTTGTGCACTTTATGTAGAAATGTCAATGGCTTATATATGTTGAACAGAGGAGCGGCAATCGAAAACCCAAAAAATTCAAAATTCCTAGCAACTTCCGGTTTTATGTTTTCGGCGAATAAAGTATATGGGCCAATAAAACATAATGTATCACCTAGAGGACAACCTGATCGTTCATAAACACAATCATACAAACGCCTATCATAAACAGGAGCGCGGCAATTAACCAAAAACATTTCAATTTTACATTTTACACTTTAGCGCCTAACCAGGGTGAAGTAGAAGGATTAAGCGTTTGATTGTGGTAGATGCACTTGTGCACTTTACGTAGAGATGTCAATGGCTTATATGTGTTGAACAGAGGCGCGGCAATCGAAAACCCAAAAAATTCAAAATTCCTAGCAACTTCCGGTTTTATGTTTTCGGCGAATAAAGTATATGGGCCAATAAAACATAATGTATCACCTAGAGAACAACCTGATCGTTCATAATCACAATCATACAAACGCCTATCATAAACAGGAGCGCGGCAAGTGACCAAAAACATTTCAATATTACATTTTACACTTTAGCGCCTAACCAGGGTGAATTAGAAGGATTAAGCGTTTGATTGTGGTAGATGCACTTGTGCACTTTACGTAGAGATGTCAATGGCTTATATGTGTTGAACAGAGGAGCGGCAATCGAAAACCCAAAAAATTCAAAATTCCTAGCAACTTCCGGTTTTTTGTTTTCGGCGAATAAAGTATATGGGCCTATAAAACATAATGTATCACCTAGAGGACAACCTGATCGTTCATAATCACAACCATACACCCGCCTACCATAAACAGGAGCGCGGCAATTGACCAAAAACATTTCAATTTTACATTTTACACTTTAGCGCCTAACCAGGGTGAATTAAAAGGATTAAGCTGTTTGTTTGTGGTAGATGCACTTGTGCACTTTACGGAGAAATGTCAATGGCTTATATATGTTGAACAGAGGAGCGGCAATCGCAAACCCAAAAAATTCAAAATTCCTAGCAACTTCCGGTTTTTTGTTTTCGGCGAATAAAGTATATGGGCCAATAAAACATAATGTATCACCTAGAGGACAACCTGATCGTTCATAATCACAACCATACACCCGCCTACCATAAACAGGAGCGCGGCAATTGACCAAAAACATTTCAATTTTACATTTTACACTTTAGCGCCTAACCAGGGTGAATTAAAAGGATTAAGCTGTTTGTTTGTGGTAGATGCACTTGTGCACTTTACATAGAGATGTCAATGGCTTATATATGTTGAACAGAGGAGCGGCAATCGAAAACCCAAAAAATTCAAAATTCCTACCATGTTCCGGTTTTTTGTTTTCGGCGAATAATATATGGGCCAATAAAACATAATGTATCACCTAGAGGACAACCTGATCGTTCATAATCACAACCATACACCCGCTTACCATAAACGGGAGCGCGACAATTGACCAAAAACATTTCAATTTTACATTTTACACTTTAGCGCCTAACCAGGGTGAATTAGAAGGATTAAGCTGTTTGTTTGTGGTAGATGCACTTGTGCACTTTATGTAGAAATGTCAATGGCTTATATATGTTGAACAGAGGAGCGGCAATCGAAAACCCAAAAAATTCAAAATTCCTAGCAACTTCCGGTTTTATGTTTTCGGCGAATAAAGTATATGGGCCAATAAAACATAATGTATCACCTAGAGGACAACCTGATCGTTCATAAACACAATCATACAAACGCCTATCATAAACAGGAGCGCGGCAATTAACCAAAAACATTTCAATTTTACATTTTACACTTTAGCGCCTAACCAGGGTGAATTAGAAGGATTAAGCGTTTGATTGTGGTAGATGCACTTGTGCACTTTACGTAGAGATGTCAATGGCTTATATGTGTTGAACAGAGGAGCGGCAATCGAAAACCCAAAAAATTCAAAATTCCTAGCAACTTCCGGTTTTTTGTTTTCGGCGAATAAAGTATATGGGCCTATAAAACATAATGTATCACCTAGAGAACAACCTGATCGTTCATAATCACAATCATACAAACGCCTATCATAAACAGGAGCGCGGCAATTGACCAAAAACATTTCAATATTACATTTTACACTTTAGCGCCTAACCAGGGTGAATTAGAAGGATTAAGCGTTTGATTGTGGTAGATGCACTTGTGCACTTTACGTAGAGATGTCAATGGCTTATATGTGTTGAACAGAGGAGCGGCAATCGAAAACCCAAAAAATTCAAAATTCCTAGCAACTTCCGGTTTTATGTTTTCGGCGAATAAAGTATATGGGCCAATAAAACATAATGTATCACCTAGAGAACAACCTGATCGTTCATAATCACAATCATACAAACGCCTATCATAAACAGGAGCGCGGCAATTGACCAAAAACATTTCAATATTACATTTTACACTTTAGCGCCTAACCAGGGTGAATTAGAAGGATTAAGCGTTTGATTGTGGTAGATGCACTTGTGCACTTTACGTAGAGATGTCAATGGCTTATATGTGTTGAACAGAGGAGCGGCAATCGAAAACCCAAAAAATTCAAAATTCCTAGCAACTTCCGGTTTTTTGTTTTCGGCGAATAAAGTATATGGGCCTATAAAACATAATGTATCACCTAGAGGACAACCTGATCGTTCATAATCACAACCATACACCCGCCTACCATAAACAGGAGCGCGGCAATTGACCAAAAACATTTCAATTTTACATTTTACACTTTAGCGCCTAACCAGGGTGAATTAAAAGGATTAAGCTGTTTGTTTGTGGTAGATGCACTTGTGCACTTTACGGAGAAATGTCAATGGCTTATATATGTTGAACAGAGGAGCGGCAATCGAAAACCCAAAAAATTCAAAATTCCTAGCAACTTCCGGTTTTTTGTTTTCGGCGAATAAAGTATATGGGCCAATAAAACATAATGTATCACCTAGAGGACAACCTGATCGTTCATAATCACAACCATACACCCGCCTACCATAAACAGGAGCGCGGCAATTGACCAAAAACATTTCAATTTTACATTTTACACTTTAGCGCCTAACCAGGGTGAATTAAAAGGATTAAGCTGTTTGTTTGTGGTAGATGCACTTGTGCACTTTACATATAGATGTCAATGGCTTATATATGTTGAACAGAGGAGCGGCAATCGAAAACCCCAAAAATTCAAAATTCCTACCATGTTCCGGTTTTTGTTTTCGGCGAATAAACTATATGGGCCAATAAAACATAATGTTTCACCTAGAGGACAACCTGATCGTTCATAATCACAATCACACAAACGCCTATCATAAACAGGAGCGCGGCAATTAACCAAAAACATTTCAATTTTACATTTTACACTTTAGCGCCTAACCAGGGTGAAGTAGAAGGATTAAGCGTTTGATTGTGGTAGATGCACTTGTGCACTTTACGTAGAGATGTCAATGGCTTATATGTGTTGAACAGAGGCGCGGCAATCGAAAACCCAAAAAATTCAAAATTCCTAGCAACTTCCGGTTTTATGTTTTCGGCGAATAAAGTATATGGGCCAATAAAACATAATGTATCACCTAGAGAACAACCTGATCGTTCATAATCACAATCATACAAACGCCTATCATAAACAGGAGCGCGGCAATTGACCAAAAACATTTCAATATTACATTTTACACTTTAGCGCCTAACCAGGGTGAATTAGAAGGATTAAGCGTTTGATTGTGGTAGATGCACTTGTGCACTTTACGTAGAGATGTCAATGGCTTATATGTGTTGAACAGAGGAGCGGCAATCGAAAACCCAAAAAATTCAAAATTCCTAGCAACTTCCGGTTTTTTGTTTTCGGCGAATAAAGTATATGGGCCTATAAAACATAATGTATCACCCAGAGGACAACCTGATCGTTCATAATCACAACCATACACCCGCCTACCATAAACAGGAGCGCGGCAATTGACCAAAAACATTTCAATTTTACATTTTACACTTTAGCGCCTAACCAGGGTGAATTAAAAGGATTAAGCTGTTTGTTTGTGGTAGATGCACTTGTGCACTTTACGGAGAAATGTCAATGGCTTATATATGTTGAACAGAGGAGCGGCAATCGAAAACCCAAAAAATTCAAAATTCCCAGCAACTTCCGGTTTTTTGTTTTCGGCGAATAAAGTATATGGGCCAATAAAACATAATGTATCACCTAGAGGACAACCTGATCGTTCATAATCACAACCATACACCCGCCTACCATAAACAGGAGCGCGGCAATTGACCAAAAACATTTCAATTTTACATTTTACACTTTAGCGCCTAATCAGGGTGAATTAAAAGGATTAAGCTGTTTGTTTGTGGTAGATGCACTTGTGCACTTTACATAGAGATGTCAATGGCTTATATATGTTGAACAGAGGAGCGGCAATCGAAAACCCAAAAAATTCAAAATTCCTACCATGTTCCGGTTTTTGTTTTCGGCGAATAAACTATATGGGCCAATAAAACATAATGTTTCACCTAGAGGACAACCTGATCGTTCATAATCACAATCACACAAACGCCTATCATAAACAGGAGCGCGGCAATTAACCAAAAACATTTCAATTTTACATTTTACACTTTAGCGCCTAACCAGGGTGAAGTAGAAGGATTAAGCGTTTGATTGTGGTAGATGCACTTGTGCACTTTACGCAGAGATGTCAATGGCTTATATGTGTTGAACAGAGGCGCGGCAATCGAAAACCCAAAAAATTCAAAATTCCTAGCAACTTCCGGTTTTATGTTTTCGGCGAATAAAGTATATGGGCCAATAAAACATAATGTATCACCTAGAGAACAACCTGATCGTTCATAATCACAATCATACAAACGCCTATCATAAACAGGAGCGCGGCAATTGACCAAAAACATTTCAATATTACATTTTACACTTTAGCGCCTAACCAGGGTGAATTAGAAGGATTAAGCGTTTGATTGTGGTAGATGCACTTGTGCACTTTACGTAGAGATGTCAATGGCTTATATGTGTTGAACAGAGGAGCGGCAATCGAAAACCAAAAAAATTCAAAATTCCTACCATGTTCCGGTTTTTTGTTTTCGGCGAATAATATATGGGCCAATAAAACATAATGTATCACCTAGAGGACAACCTGATCGTTCATAATCACAACCATACACCCGCCTACCATAAACGGGAGCGCGACAATTGACCAAAAACATTTCAATTTTACATTTTACACTTTAGCGCCTAACCAGGGTGAATTAGAAGGATTAAGCTGTTTGTTTGTGGTAGATGCACTTGTGCACTTTATGTAGAAATGTCAATGGCTTATATATGTTGAACAGAGGAGCGGCAATCGAAAACCCAAAAAATTCAAAATTCCTAGCAACTTCCGGTTTTATGTTTTCGGCGAATAAAGTATATGGGCCAATAAAACATAATGTATCACCTAGAGGACAACCTGATCGTTCATAAACACAATCATACAAACGCCTATCATAAACAGGAGCGCGGCAATTGACCAAAAACATTTCAATATTACATTTTACACTTTAGCGCCTAAACAGGGTGAATTAGAAGGATTAAGCGTTTGATTGTGGTAGATGCACTTGTGCACTTTACGTAGAGATGTCAATGGCTTATATGTGTTGAACAGAGGAGCGGCAATCGAAAACCCAAAAAATTCAAAATTCCTAGCAACTTCCGGTTTTATGTTTTCGGCGAATAATATATGGGCCAATAAAACATAATGTATCACCTAGAGGACAACCTGATCGTTCATAATCACAACCATACACCCGCCTACCATAAACGGGAGCGCGACAATTGACCAAAAACATTTCAATTTTACATTTTACACTTTAGCGCCTAAACAGGGTGAATTAGAAGGATTAAGCGTTTGATTGTGGTAGATGCACTTGTGCACTTTACGTAGAGATGTCAATGGCTTATATGTGTTGAACAGAGGATCGGCAATCGAAAACCCAAAAAATTCAAAATTCCTAGCAACTTCCGGTTTTATGTTTTCGGCGAATAAAGTATATGGGCCAATAAAACATAATGTATCACCTAGAGGACAACCTGATCGTTCATAAACACAATCATACAAACGCCTATCATAAACAGGAGCGCGACAATTGACCAAAAACATTTCAATTTTACATTTTACACTTTAACGCCTAACCAGGGTGAATTAGAAGGATTAAGCGTTTGATTGTGGTAGATGCACTTGTGCACTTTACGTAGAGATGTCAATGGCTTATATGTGTTGAACAGAGGAGCGGCAATCGAAAACCCAAAAAATTCAAAATTCCTAGCAACTTCCGGTTTTATGTTTTCGGCGAATAAAGTATATGGGCCTATAAAACATAATGTATCACCTAGAGGACAACCTGATCGTTCATAATCACAATCATACAAACGCCTACCATAATCAGGAGCGCGGCACTTGACCAAAAACATTTCACTTTTACATTTTACACTTTAGCGCCTAACCAGGGTGAATTAGAAGGATTAAGCGTTTGATTGTGGTAGATGCACTTGTGCACTTTACGTAGAAATGTCAATGGCTTATATATGTTGAACAGAGGAGCGGCAATCGAAAACCCAAAAAATTCAAAATTCCTACCATGTTCCGGTTTTTTGTTTTCGGCGAATAATATATGGGCCAATAAAACATAATGTATCACCTAGAGGACAACCTGATCGTTCATAATCACAATCACACAAACGCCTATCATAAACAGGAGCGCGGCAATTAACCAAAAACATTTCAATTTTACATTTTACACTTTAGCGCCTAACCAGGGTGAAGTAGAAGGATTAAGCGTTTGATTGTGGTAGATGCACTTGTGCACTTTACGTAGAGATGTCAATGGCTTATATGTGTTGAACAGAGGAGCGGCAATCGAAAACCCAAAAAATTCAAAATTCCTAGCAACTTCCGGTTTTATGTTTTCGGCGAATAAAGTATATGGGCCAATAAAACATAATGTATCACCTAGAGGACAACCTGATCGTTCATAAACACAATCATACAAACGCCTATCATAAACAGGAGCGCGGCAATTAACCAAAAACATTTCAATTTTACATTTTACACTTTAGCGCCTAACCAGGGTGAAGTAGAAGGATTAAGCGTTTGATTGTGGTAGATGCACTTGTGCACTTTACGTAGAGATGTCAATGGCTTATATGTGTTGAACAGAGGAGCGGCAATCGAAAACCCAAAAAATTCAAAATTCCTACCATGTTCCGGTTTTTTGTTTTCGGCGAATAATATATGGGCCAATAAAACATAATGTATCACCTAGAGGACAACCTGATCGTTCATAATCACAATCACACAAACGCCTATCATAAACAGGAGCGCGGCAATTAACCAAAAACATTTCAATTTTACATTTTACACTTTAGCGCCTAACCAGGGTGTAGTAGAAGGATTAAGCGTTTGATTGTGGTAGATGCACTTGTGCACTTTACGTAGAGATGTCAATGGCTTATATGTGTTGAACAGAGGAGCGGCAATCGAAAACCCAAAAAATTCAAAATTCCTAGCAACTTCCGGTTTTATGTTTTCGGCGAATAATATATGGGCCAATAAAACATAATGTATCACCTAGAGGACAACCTGATCGTTCATAATCACAATCATACAAACGCCTATCATAAACAGGAGCGCGGCAATTGACCAAAAACATTTCAATTTTATATTTTACACTTTAGCGCCTTACCAGGGTGAATTAGAAGGATTAAGCGTTTGATTGTGGTAGATGCACTTGTGCACTTTACGTAGAGATGTCAATGGCTTATATGTGTTGAACAGAGGAGCGGCAATCGAAAACCCAAAAAATTCAAAATTCCTAGCAACTTCCGGTTTTATGTTTTCGGCGAATAAAGTATATGGGCCAATAAAACATAATGTATCACCTAGAGGACAACCTGATCGTTCATAAACACAATCATACAAACGCCTATCATAAACAGGAGTGCGGCAATTGACCAAAAACATTTCAATATTACAATTTACACTTTAGCGCCTAACCAGGGTGAATTAGAAGGATTAAGCGTTTGATTGTGGTAGATGCACTTGTGCACTTTACGTAGAGATGTCAATGGCTTATATGTGTTGAACAGAGGAGCGGCAATCGAAAACCCAAAAAATTCAAAATTCCTACCATGTTCCGGTTTTTTGTTTTCGGCGAATAATATATGGGCCAATAAAACATAATGTATCACCTAGAGGACAACCTGATCGTTCATAATCACAATCATACAAACGCCTATCATAAACAGGAGCGCGGCAATTGACCAAAAACATTTCAATTTTACATTTTACACTTTAGCGCCTAACCAGGGTGAATTAAAAGGATTAAGCTGTTTGTTTGTGGTAGATGCACTTGTGCACTTTACGTAGAGATGTCAATGGCTTATATATGTTGAACAGAGGAGCGGCAATCGAAAACCCAAAAAATTCAAAATTCCTAGCAACTTCCGGTTTTGTGTTATGGGCCTATAAAACATAATGTATCACCTAGAGGACAACCTGATCGTTCATAATCACAATCATACAAACGCCTATCATAAACAGGAGCGCGGCAATTGACCAAAAACATTTCAATTTTACATTTTACACTTTAGCGCTTAACCAGGCTGAATTAGAAGGATTAAGCGTTTGATTGTGGTAGATGCACTTGTGCACTTTACGTAGAGATGTCAATGGCTTATATGTGTTGAACAGAGGAGCGGCAATCGAAAACCCAAAAAATTCAAAATTCCTAGCAACTTCCGGTTTTTTGTTTTCGGCGAATAAAGTATATGGGCCTATAAAACATAATTTATCACCTAGAGGACAACCTGATCGTTCATAATCACAATCATACAAACGCCTATTACAAACAGGAGCGCGGCAATTGACCAAAAACATTTCAATTTTTCATTTTACACTTTAGCGCCTAACCAGGGTGAATTAGAAGGATTAAGCGTTTGATTGTGGTAGATGCACTTGTGCACTTTACGTAGAGATGTCAATGGCTTATATGTGTTGAACAGAGGAGCGGCAATCGAAAACCCAAAAAATTCAAAATTCCTAGCAACTTCCGGTTTTTTGTTTTCGGCGAATAAAGTATATGGCCCTATAAAACATATTGTATCACCTAGAGGACAACCTGATCGTTCATAATCACAATCATACAAACGCCTGTTATAAACAGGAGCGCGGCAATTGACCAAAAACATTTCAATTTTACATTTTACACTTTAGCGCCTAACCAGGGTGAATTAGAAGGATTAAGCTGTTTGTTTGTTGTAGATGCACTTGTGCACTTTACATAGAAATGTCAATGGCTTATATATGTTGAACAGAGGAGCGGCAATCGAAAACCCAAAAAATTCAAAATTCCTACCATGTTCCGGTTTTTTTGTTTTCGGCGAATAAACTATATGGGCCAATAAAACATAATGTATCACCTAGAGGACAACCTGATCGTTCATAATCACAATCACACAAACGCCTATCATAAACGGGAGCGCGGCAATTAACCAAAAACATTTCAATTTTACATTTTACACTTTAGCGCCTAACCAGGGTGAAGTAGAAGGATTAAGCGTTTGATTGTGGTAGATGCACTTGTGCACTTTACGTAGAGATGTCAATGGCTTATATGTGTTGAACAGAGGAGCGGCAATCGAAAACCCAAAAAATTCAAAATTCCTAGCAACTTCCGGTTTTATGTTTTTGGCGAAAAAAATATATATGCGCCAATAAAACATAATGTATCACCTAGAGGACAACCTGATCGTTCATAATCACAATCATACAAACGCCTACCATAAACGGGAGCGCGACAATTGACCAAAAACATTTCAATTTTACATTTTACACTTTAGCGCCTAACCAGGGTGAAGTAAAAGGATTAAGCGTTTGATTGTGGTAGATGCACTTGTGCACTTTACGTAGAGATGTCAATGGCTTATATGTGTTGAACAGAGGATCGGCAATCGAAAACCCAAAAAATTCAAAATTCCTAGCAACTTCCGGTTTTATGTTTTCGGCGAATAAAGTATATGGGCCAATAAAACATAATGTATCACCTAGAGGACAACCTGATCGTTCATAAACACAATCATACAAACGCCTATCATAAACAGGAGCGCGGCAATTGACCAAAAACATTTCACTTTTACATTTTACACTTTAGCGCCTAACCAGGGTGAATTAGAAGGATTAAGCGTTTGATTGTGGTAGATGCACTTGTGCACTTTACGTAGAAATGTCAATGGCTTATATATGTTGAACAGAGGAGCGGCAATCGAAAACCCAAAAAATTCAAAATTCCTAGCAACTTCCGGTTTTATGTTTTCGGCGAATAAAGTATATGGGCCTATAAAACATAATGTATCACCTAGAGGACAACCTGATCGTTCATAATCACAATCATACAAACGCCTACCATAATCAGGAGCGCGGCACTTGACCAAAAACATTTCACTTTTACATTTTACACTTTAGCGCCTAACCAGGGTGAATTAGAAGGATTAAGCGTTTGATTGTGGTAGATGCACTTGTGCACTTTACGTAGAAATGTCAATGGCTTATATATGTTGAACAGAGGAGCGGCAATCGAAAACCCAAAAAATTCAAAATTCCTACCATGTTCCGGTTTTTTGTTTTCGGCGAATAAACTATATGGGCCAATAAAACATAATGTATCACCTAGAGGACAACCTGATCGTTCATAATCACAATCACACAAACGCCTATCATAAACAGGAGCGCGGCAATTAACCAAAAACATTTCAATTTTACATTTTACACTTTAGCGCCTAACCAGGGTGAAGTAGAAGGATTAAGCGTTTGATTGTGGTAGATGCACTTGTGCACTTTACGTAGAGATGTCAATGGCTTATATGTGTTGAACAGAGGAGCGGCAATCGAAAACCCAAAAAATTCAAAATTCCTAGCAACTTCCGGTTTTATGTTTTCGGCGAATAAAGTATATGGGCCAATAAAACATAATGTATCACCTAGAGGACAACCTGATCGTTCATAAACACAATCATACCAACGCCTATCATAAACAGGAGCGCGGCAATTGACCAAAAACATTTCAATATTACATTTTACACTTTAGCGCCTAACCAGGGTGAATTAGAAGGATTAAGCGTTTGATTGTGGTAGATGCACTTGTGCACTTTACGTAGAGATGTCAATGGCTTATATGTGTTGAACAGAGGAGCGGCAATCGAAAACCCAAAAAATTCAAAATTCCTACCATGTTCCGGTTTTTTGTTTTCGGCGAATAATATATGGGCCAATAAAACATAATGTATCACCTAGAGGACAACCTGATCGTTCATAATCACAATCATACAAACGCCTATCATAAACAGGAGCGCGGCAATTAACCAAAAACATTTCAATTTTATATTTTACACTTTAGCGCCTTACCAGGGTGAATTAGAAGGATTAAGCGTTTGATTGTGGTAGATGCACTTGTGCACTTTACGTAGAGATGTCAATGGCTTATATGTGTTGAACAGAGGAGCGGCAATCGAAAACCCAAAAAATTCAAAATTCCTAGCAACTTCCGGTTTTATGTTTTCGGCGAATAAAGTATATGGGCCAATAAAACATAATGTATCACCTAGAGGACAACCTGATCGTTCATAAACACAATCATACAAACGCCTATCATAAACAGGAGTGCGGTAATTGACCAAAAACATTTCAATATTACATTTTACACTTTAGCGCCTAACCAGGGTGAATTAGAAGGATTAAGTGTTTGATTGTGGTAGATGCACTTGTGCACTTTACGTAGAGATGTCAATGGCTTATATGTGTTGAACAGAGGAGCGGCAATCGAAAACCCAAAAAATTCAAAATTCCTACCATGTTCCGGTTTTTTGTTTTCGGCGAATAAACTATATGGGCCAATAAAACATAATGTATCACCTAGAGGACAACCTGATCGTTCATAATCACAATCACACAAACGCCTATCATAAACAGGAGCGCGGCAATTAACCAAAAACATTTCAATTTTACAGTTTACACTTTAGCGCCTAACCAGGGTGAAGTAGAAGGATTAAGCGTTTGATTGTGGTAGATGCACTTGTGCACTTAACGTAGAGATGTCAATGGCTTATATGTGTTGAACAGAGGAGCGGCAATCGAAAACCCAAAAAATTCAAAATTCCTAGCAACTTCCGGTTTTATGTTTTCGGCGAATAAAGTATATGGGCCAATAAAACATAATGTATCACCTAGAGGACAACCTGATCGTTCATAAACACAATCATACCAACGCCTATCATAAACAGGAGCGCGGCAATTGACCAAAAACATTTCAATATTACATTTTACACTTTAGCGCCTAACCAGGGTGAATTAGAAGGATTAAGCGTTTGATTGTGGTAGATGCACTTGTGCACTTTACGTAGAGATGTCAATGGCTTATATGTGTTGAACAGAGGAGCGGCAATCGAAAACCCAAAAAATTCAAAATTCCTACCATGTTCCGGTTTTTTGTTTTCGGCGAATAATATATGGGCCAATAAAACATAATGTAGCACCTAGAGGACAACCTGATCGTTCATAATCACAATCATACAAACGCCTATCATAAACAGGAGCGCGGCAATTAACCAAAAACATTTCAATTTTATATTTTACACTTTAGCGCCTTACCAGGGTGAATTAGAAGGATTAAGCGTTTGATTGTGGTAGATGCACTTGTGCACTTTACGTAGAGATGTCAATGGCTTATATGTGTTGAACAGAGGAGCGGCAATCGAAAACCCAAAAAATTCAAAATTCCTAGCAACTTCCGGTTTTATGTTTTCGGCGAATAAAGTATATGGGCCAATAAAACATAATGTATCACCTAGAGGACAACCTGATCGTTCATAAACACAATCATACAAACGCCTATCATAAACAGGAGTGCGGTAATTGACCAAAAACATTTCAATATTACATTTTACACTTTAGCGCCTAACCAGGGTGAATTAGAAGGATTAAGTGTTTGATTGTGGTAGATGCACTTGTGCACTTTACGTAGAGATGTCAATGGCTTATATGTGTTGAACAGAGGAGCGGCAATCGAAAACCCAAAAAATTCAAAATTCCTACCATGTTCCGGTTTTTTGTTTTCGGCGAATAATATATGGGCCAATAAAACATAATGTATCACCTAGAGGACAACCTGATCGTTCATAATCACAATCATACAAACGCCTATCATAAACAGGAGCGCGGCAATTGACCAAAAACATTTCAATTTTACATTTTACACTTTAGCGCCTAACCAGGGTGAATTAAAAGGATTAAGCTGTTTGTTTTTGGTAGATGCACTTGTGCACTTTACGTAGAGATGTCAATGGCTTATATATGTTGAACAGAGGAGCGGCAATCGAAAACCCAAAAAATTCAAAATTCCTAGCAACTTCCGGTTTTATGTTTTCGGCGAATAAAGTATATGGGCCTATAAAACATAATGTATCACCTAGAGGACAACCTGATCGTTCATAATCACAATCATACAAACGCCTATCATAAACAGGAGCGCGGCAATTGACCAAAAACATTTCAATTTTACATTTTACACTTTAGCGCTTAACCAGGCTGAATTAGAAGGATTAAGCGTTTGATTGTGGTAGATGCACTTGTGCACTTTACGTAGAGATGTCAATGGCTTATATGTGTTGAACAGAGGAGCGGCAATCGAAAACCCAAAAAATTCAAAATTCCTAGCAACTTCCGGTTTTTTGTTTTCGGCGAATAAAGTATATGGGCCTATAAAACATAATTTATCACCTAGAGGACAACCTGATCGTTCATAATCACAATCATACAAACGCCTATTATAAACAGGAGCGCGGCAATTGACCAAAAACATTTCAATTTTTCATTTTACACTTTAGCGCCTAACCAGGATGAATTAGAAGGATTAAGCGTTTGATTGTGGTAGATGCACTTGTGCACTTTACGTAGAGATGTCAATGGCTTATATGTGTTGAACAGAGGAGCGGCAATCGAAAACCCAAAAAATTCAAAATTCCTAGCAACTTCCGGTTTTTTGTTTTCGGCGAATAAAGTATATGGCCCTATAAAACATAATGTATCACCTAGAGGACAACCTGATCGTTCATAATCACAATCATACAAACGCCTGTTATAAACAGGAGCGCGGCAATTGACCAAAAACATTTCAATTTTACATTTTACACTTTAGCGCCTAACCAGGGTGAATTAGAAGGATTAAGCTGTTTGTTTGTTGTAGATGCACTTGTGCACTTTACGTAGAAATGTCAATGGCTTATATATGTTGAACAGAGGAGCGGCAATCGAAAACCCAAAAAATTCAAAATTCCTACCATATTCCGGTTTTTTGTTTTCGGCGAATAAACTATATGGGCCAATAAAACATAATGTATCACCTAGAGGACAACCTGATCGTTCATAATCACAATCACACAAACGCCTATCATAAACAGGAGCGCGGCAATTAACCAAAAACATTTCAATTTTACATTTTACACTTTAGCGCCTAACCAGGGTGAAGTAGAAGGATTAAGCGTTTGATTGTGGTAGATGCACTTGTGCACTTTACGTAGAGATGTCAATGGCTTATATGTGTTGAACAGAGGAGCGGCAATCGAAAACCCAAAAAATTCAAAATTCCTAGCAACTTCCGGTTTTATGTTTTCGGCGAATAAAGTATATGTTCCAATAAAACATAATGTATCACCTAGAGGACAACCTGATCGTTCATAAACACAATCATACACCCGCCTACCATAAACGGGAGCGCGACAATTGACCAAAAACATTTCAATTTTACATTTTACACTTTAGCGCCTAACCAGGGTGAATTAGAAGGATTAAGCTGTTTGTTTGTGGTAGATGCACTTGTGCACTTTATGTAGAAATGTCAATGGCTTATATATGTTGAACAGAGGAGCCGCAATCGAAAACCCAAAAAATTCAAAATTCCTTCCATGTTCCGGTTTTTTGTGTTCGGCGAATAAACTATATGGGCCAATAAAACATAATGTATCACCTAGAGGACAACCTGATCGTTCATAATCACAATCATACAAACGCCTACCATAAACGGGAGCGCGACAATTGACCAAAAACATTTTAATTTTACATTTAACACTTTAGCGCCTAACCAGGGTGAAGTAAAAGGATTAAGCGTTTGATTGTGGTAGATGCACTTGTGCACTTTACGTAGAGATGTCAATGGCTTATATGTGTTGAATAGAGGATCGGCAATCGAAAACCCAAAAAATTCAAAATTCCTAGCAACTTCCGGTTTTATGTTTTCGGCGAATAAAGTATATGGGCCAATAAAACATAATGTATCACCTAGAGGACAACCTGATCGTTCATAAACACAATCATACAAACGCCTATCATAAACAGGAGCGCGGCAATTGACCAAAAACATTTCAATATTACATTTTACACTTTAGCGCCTAACCAGGGTGAATTTGAAGGACTAAGCGTTTGATTGTGGTAGATGCACTTGTGCACTTTACGTAGAGATGTCAATGGCTTATATGTGTTGAACAGAGGAGCGGCAATCGAAAACCAAAAAAATTCAAAATTCCTACCATGTTCCGGTTTTTTGTTTTCGGCGAATAATATATGGGCCAATAAAACATAATGTATCACCTAGAGGACAACCTGATCGTTCATAATCACAACCATACACCCGCCTACCATAAACGGGAGCGCGACAATTGACCAAAAACATTTCAATTTTACATTTTACACTTTAGCGCCTAACCAGGGTGAATTAGAAGGATTAAGCTGTTTGTTTGTGGTAGATGCACTTGTGCACTTTATGTAGAAATGTCAATGGCTTATATATGTTGAACAGAGGAGCGGCAATCGAAAACCCAAAAAATTCAAAATTCCTAGCAACTTCCGGTTTTATGTTTTCGGCGAATAAAGTATATGGGCCAATAAAACATAATGTATCACCTAGAGGACAACCTGATCGTTCATAAACACAATCATACAAACGCCTATTATAAACAGGAGCGCGGCAATTGACCAAAAACATTTCAATATTACATTTTACACTTTAGCGCCTAAACAGGGTGAATTAGAAGGATTAATCGTTTGATTGTGGTAGATGCACTTGTGCACTTTACGTAGAGATGTCAATGGCTTATATGTGTTGAACAGAGGAGCGGCAATCGAAAACCCAAAAAATTCAAAATTCCTAGCAACTTCCGGTTTTATGTTTTCGGCGAATAATATATGGGCCAATAAAACATAATGTATGACCTAGAGGACAACCTGATCGTTCATAATCACAACCATACACCCGCCTACCATAAACGGGAGCGCGACAATTGACCAAAAACATTTCAATTTTACATTTTACACTTTAGCGCCTAACCAGGGTGAAGTAAAAGGATTAAGCGTTTGATTGTGGTAGATGCACTTGTGCACTTTACGTAGAGATGTCAATGGCTTATATGTGTTGAACAGAGGATCGGCAATCGAAAACCCAAAAAATTCAAAATTCCTAGCAACTTCCGGTTTTATGTTTTCGGCGAATAAAGTATATGGGCCAATAAAACATAATGTATCACCTAGAGGACAACCTGATCGTTCATAAACACAATCATACAAACGCCTATCATAAACAGGAGCGCGACAATTGACCAAAAACATTTCAATTTTACATTTTACACTTTAGCGCCTAACCAGGGTGAATTAGAAGGATTAAGCGTTTGATTGTGGTAGATGCACTTGTGCACTTTACGTAGAGATGTCAATGGCTTATATGTGTTGAACAGAGGAGCGGCAATCGAAAACCCAAAAAATTCAAAATTCCTAGCAACTTCCGGTTTTATGTTTTCGGCGAATAAAGTATATGGGCCTATAAAACATAATGTATCACCTAGAGGACAACCTGATCGTTCATAATCACAATCATACAAACGCCTACCATAATCAGGAGCGCGGCACTTGACCAAAAACTTTTCACTTTTACATTTTACACTTTAGCGCCTAACCAGGGTGAATTAGAAGGATTAAGCGTTTGATTGTGGTAGATGCACTTGTGCACTTTACGTAGAAATGTCAATGGCTTATATATGTTGAACAGAGGAGCGGCAATCGAAAACCCAAAAAATTCAAAATTCCTACCATGTTCCGGTTTTTTGTTTTCGGCGAACAATATATGGGCCAATAAAACATAATGTATCACCTAGAGGACAACCTGATCGTTCATAATCACAATCATACAAACGCCTATCATAAACAGGAGCGCGGCAATTGACCAAAAACATTTCAATTTTATATTTTACACTTTAGCGCCTCACCAGGGTGAATTAGAAGGATTAAGCGTTTGATTGTGGTAGATGCACTTGTGCACTTTACGTGGAGATGTCAATGGCTTATATGTGTTGAACAGAGGAGCGGCAATCGAAAACCCAAAAAATTCAAAATTCCTAGCAACTTCCGGTTTTATGTTTTCGGCGAATAAAGTATATGGGCCAATAAAACATAATGTATCACCTAGAGGACAACCTGATCGTTCATAAACACAATCATACAAACGCCTATCATAAACAGGAGTGCGGTAATTGACCAAAAACATTTCAATATTACATTTTACACTTTAGCGCCTAACCAGGGTGAATTAGAAGGATTAAGTGTTTGATTGTGGTAGATGCACTTGTGCACTTTACGTAGAGATGTCAATGGCTTATATGTGTTGAACAGAGGAGCGGCAATCGAAAACCCAAAAAATTCAAAATTCCTACCATGTTCCGGTTTTTTGTTTTCGGCGAATAATATATGGGCCAATAAAACATAATGTATCACCTAGAGGACAACCTGATCATTCATAATCACAATCATACAAACGCCTATCATAAACAGGAGCGCGGCAATTGACCAAAAACATTTCAATTTTACATTTTACACTTTAGCGCCTAACCAGGGTGAATTAAAAGGATTAAGCTGTTTGTTTGTGGTAGATGCACTTGTGCACTTTACGTAGAGATGTCAATGGCTTATATATGTTGAACAGAGGAGCGGCAATCGAAAACCCAAAAAATTCAAAATTCCTAGCAACTTCCGGTTTTATGTTTTCGGCGAATAAAGTATATGGGCCTATAAAACATAATGTATCACCTAGAGGACAACCTGATCGTTCATAATCACAATCATACAAACGCCTATCATAAACAGGAGCGCGGCAATTGACCAAAAACATTTCAATTTTACATTTTACACTTTAGCGCTTAACCAGGCTGAATTAGAAGGATTAAGCGTTTGATTGTGGTAGATGCACTTGTGCACTTTACGTAGAGATGTCAATGGCTTATATGTGTTGAACAGAGGAGCGGCAATCGAAAACCCAAAAAATTCAAAATTCCTAGCAACTTCCGGTTTTTTGTTTTCGGCGAATAAAGTATATGGGCCTATAAAACATAATTTATCACCTAGAGGACAACCTGATCGTTCATAATCACAATCATACAAACGCCTATTATAAACAGGAGCGCGGCAATTGACCAAAAACGTTTCAATTTTTCATTTTACACTTTAGCGCCTAACCAGGGTGAATTAGAAGGATTAAGCGTTTGATTGTGGTAGATGCACTTGTGCACGTTACGTAGAGATGTCAATGGCTTATATGTGTTGAACAGAGGAGCGGCAATCGAAAACCCAAAAAATTCAAAATTCCTAGCAACTTCCGGTTTTTTGTTTTCGGCGAATAAAGTATATGGCCCTATAAAACATAATGTATCACCTAGAGGACAACCTGATCGTTCATAATCACAATCATACAAACGCCTGTTATAAACAGGAGCGCGGCAATTGACCAAAAACATTTCAATTTTACATTTTACACTTTAGCGCCTAACCAGGGTGAATTAGAAGGATTAAGCTGTTTGTTTGTTGTAGATGCACTTGTGCACTTTACGTAGAAATGTCAATGGCTTATATATGTTGAACAGAGGAGCGGCAATCGAAAACCCAAAAAATTCAAAATTCCTACCATGTTCCGGTTTTTTGTTTTCGGCGAATAAACTATATGGGCCAATAAAACATAATGTATCACCTAGAGGACAACCTGATCGTTCATAATCACAATCACACAAACGCCTATCATAAACAGGAGCGCGGCAATTAACCAAAAACATTTCAATTTTACATTTTACACTTTAGCGCCTAACCAGGGTGAAGTAGAAGGATTAAGCGTTTGATTGTGGTAGATGCACTTGTGCACTTTACGTAGAGATGTCAATGGCTTATATGTGTTGAACAGAGGAGCGGCAATCGAAAACCCAAAAAATTCAAAATTCCTAGCAACTTCCGGTTTTATGTTTTCGGCGAATAAAGTATATGGGCCAATAAAACATAATGTATCACCTAGAGGACAACCTGATCGTTCATAAACACAATCATACAAACGCCTATCATAAACAGGAGCGCGGCAATTGACCAAAAACATTTCAATATTACATTTTACACTTTAGCGCCTAACCAGGGTGAATTTGAAGGACTAAGCGTTTGATTGTGGTAGATGCACTTGTGCACTTTACGTAGAGATGTCAATGGCTTATATGTGTTGAACAGAGGAGCGGCAATCGAAAACCCAAAAAATTCAAAATTCCTAGCAACTTCCGGTTTTATGTTTTCGGCGAATAAAGTATATGGGCCAATAAAACATAATGTATCATCTAGAGGACAACCTGATCGTTCATAAACACAATCATACAAACGCCTATCATAAACAGGAGCGCGGCAATTGACCAAAAACATTTCAATATTACATTTTACACTTTAGCGCCTAACCAGGGTGAATTTGAAGGACTAAGCGTTTGATTGTGGTAGATGCACTTGTGCACTTTACGTAGAGATGTCAATGGCTTATATGTGTTGAACAGAGGAGCGGCAATCGAAAACCCAAAAAATTCAAAATTCCTACCATGTTCCGGTTTTTTGTTTTCGGCGAATAATATATGGGCCAATAAAACATAATGTATCACCTAGAGGACAACCTGATCGTTCATAATCACAATCATACAAACGCCTATCATAAACAGGAGCGCGGCAATTGACCAAAAACATTTTAAATTTTATATTTTACACTTCAGCGCCTTACCAGGGTGAATAAGAAGGATTAAGCGTTTGATAGTGGTAGATGCACTTGTGCACTTTACGTAGAGATGTCAATGGCTTATATGTGTTGAACAGAGGAGCGGCAATCGAAAACCCAAAAAATTCAAAATTCCTAGCAACTTCCGGTTTTATGTTTTCGGCGAATAAAGTATATGGGCCAATAAAACATAATGTATCACCTAGAGGACAACCTGATCGTTCATAAACACAATCATACAAACGCCTATCATAAACAGGAGCGCGGCAATTGACCAAAAACATTTCAATATTACATTTTACACTTTAGCGCCTAACCAGGGTGAATTAGAAGGATTAAGCGTTTGATTGTGGTAGATGCACTTGTGCACTTTACGTAGAGATGTCAATGGCTTATATGTGTTGAACAGAGGAGCGGCAATCGAAAACCCAAAAAATTCAAAATTCCTATCATGTTCCGGTTTTTTGTTTTCGGCGAATAATATATGGGCCAATAAAACATAATGTATCACCTAGAGGACAACCTGATCGTTCATAATCACAATCATACAAACGCCTATCATAAACAGGAGCGCGGCAATTGACCAAAAAAATTTCAATTTTACATTTTACACTTTAGCGCCTAACCAGGGTGAATTAAAAGGAGTAAGCTGTTTGTTAGTGGTAGATGCACTTGTGCACTTTACGTAGAGATGTCAATGGCTTATATATGTTGAACAGAGGAGCGGCAATCGAAAACCCAAAAAATTCAAAATTCCTACCATGTTCCGGTTTTTGTTTTCGGCGAATAAACTATATGGACCAATAAAACATAATGTATCACCTAGAGGACAACCTGATCGTTCATAATCACAACCATACACACGCCTACCATAAACAGGAGCGCAGCAATTGACCAAAAACATTTCAATTTAACATTTTACACTTTAGCGCCTAACCTGGGTGAATTAGAAGGATTAAGCTGATTGTGGTAGATGCGCTTGTGCACTTTAAGTAGAGATGTCAATGGCTTATATATGTTGAACAGAGGAGCGGCAATCGAAAACCAAAAAAATTCAAAATTCCTACCATGTTCCGGTTTTTTGTTTTCGGCGAATAAACTATATGGGCCAATAAAACATAATGTATCACCTAGAGGACAACCTGATCGTTCATAATCACAACCATACACACGCCTACCATAAACAGGAGCGCAGCAATTGACCAAAAACATTTCAATTTAACATTTTACACTTTAGCGCCTAACCAGGGTGAATTAGAAGGATTAAGCGTTTGATTGTGGTAGATGCACTTGTGCACTTTACGTAGAGATGTCAATGGCTTATATGTGTTGAACAGAGGAGCGGCAATCGAAAACCCAAAAAACTCAAAATTCCTAGCAACTTCCGGTTTTATGTTTTCGGCGAATAAAGTATATGGGCCTATAAAACATAATGTATCACCTAGAGGACAACCTGATCGTTCATAATCACAATCATACAAACGCCTATTATAAACAGGAGCGCGGCAATTGACCAAAAACATTTCAATTTTTCATTTTACACTTTAGCGCCTAACCAGGGTGAATTAAAAGGATTAAGCTGTTTGTTTGTGGTAGATGCACTTGTGCACTTTACGTAGAGATGTCAATGGCTTATATGTGTTGAACAGAGGAACGGCAATCGAAAACCCAAAAAATTCAAAATTCCTACCATGTTCCGGTTTTTTGTTTTCGGCGAATAATATATGGGCCAATAAAACATAATGTATCACCTAGAGGACAACCTGATCGTTCATAATCACAATCATACAAACGCCTATCATAAACAGGAGCGCGGCAATTGACCAAAAACATTTCAATTTTATATTTTACACTTCAGCGCCTTACCAGGGTGAATAAGAAGGATTAAGCGTTTGATAGTGGTAGATGCACTTGTGCACTTTACGTAGAGATGTCAATGGCTTATATGTGTTGAACAGAGGAGCGGCAATCGAAAACCCAAAAAATTCAAAATTCCTAGCAACTTCCGGTTTTATGTTTTCGGCGAATAAAGTATATGGGCCAATAAAACATAATGTATCACCTAGAGGACAACCTGATCGTTCATAAACACAATCATACAAACGCCTATCATAAACAGGAGCGCGGCAATTGACCAAAAACATTTCAATATTACATTTTACACTTTAGCGCCTAACCAGGGTGAATTAGAAGGATTAAGCGTTTGATTGTGGTAGATGCACTTGTGCACTTTACGTAGAGATGTCAATGGCTTATATGTGTTGAACAGAGGAGCGGCAATCGAAAACCCAAAAAATTCAAAATTCCTACCATGTTCCGGTTTTTTGTTTTCGGCGAATAATATATGGGCCAATAAAACATAATGTATCACCTAGAGGACAACCTGATCGTTCATAATCACAATCATACAAACGCCTATCATAAACAGGAGCGCGGCAATTGACCAAAAACATTTCAATTTTACATTTTACACTTTAGCGCCTAACCAGGGTGAATTAAAAGGATTAAGCTGTTTGTTTGTGGTAGATGCACTTGTGCACTTTACGTAGAGATGTCAATGGCTTATATATATTGAACAGAGGAGCGGCAATCGAAAACCCAAAAAATTCAAAATTCCTACCATGTTCCGGTTTTTGTTTTCGGCGAATAAACTATATGGACCAATAAAACATAATGTATCACCTAGAGGACAACCTGATCGTTCATAATCACAACCATACACACGAATACCATAAACAGGAGCGCAGCAATTGACCAAAAACATTTCAATTTAACATTTTACACTTTAGCGCCTAACCAGGGTGAATTAGAAGGATTAAGCTGATTGTGGTAGATGCGCTTGTGCACTTTAAGTAGAGATGTCAATGGCTTATATATGTTGAACAGAGGAGCGGCAATCGAAAACCAAAAAAATTCAAAATTCCTACCATGTTCCGGTTTTTTGTTTTCGGCGAATAAACTATATGGGCCAATAAAACATAATGTATCACCTAGAGGACAACCTGATCGTTCATAATCACAATCATACAAACGCCTATCATAAACAGGAGCGCGGCAATTGACCAAAAACATTTCAATTTTACATTTTACACTTTAGCGCCTAACCAGGGTGAATTAAAAGGATTAAGCGTTTGATTGTGGTAGATGCACTTGTGCACTTTACGTAGAGATGTCAATGGCTTACATTTGTTGAACAGAGGAGCGGCAATCGAAAACCCAAAAAATTCAAAATTCCTAGCAACTTCCGGTTTTTTGTTTTCGGCGAATAAAGTATATGGGCCTATAAAACATAATGTATCACCTAGAGGACAACCTGATCGTTCATAATCACAACCATACACCCGCCTACCATAAATAGGAGCGCGGCAATTGACCAAAAACATTTCAATTTTACATTTTACACTTTAGCGCCTAACAAGGTGAATTAAAAGAATTAAGCTGTTTGTTTGTGGTAGATGCACTTGTGCACTTTACGTAGAAATGTCAATGGCTTATATATGTTGAACAGAGGAGCGGCAATCGAAAACACAAAAATTTCAAAATTCCTACCATGTTCCGGTTTTTTGTTTTCGCGAATAATATATGGGCCAATAAAACATAATGTATCACCTAGAGGACAACCTGATCGTTCAAAATCACAATCACACAAACGCCTATCATAAACAGGAGCGCGGCAATTGACCAAAAACATTTCAATTTTACATTTTACACTTTAGCGCTTAACCAGGCTGAATTAGAAGGATTAAGCGTTTGATTGTGGTAAATGCACTTGTGCACTTTACGTAGAGAATCATATATATAATAAAGTATATGGCCCTATAAAACATAATGTATCACCTAGAGGACAACCTGATCGTTCATAATCGCAATCATACAAACGCCTGTTATAAACAGGAGCGCGGCAATTGACCAAAAACATTTCAATTTTACATTTTACACGTTAGCGCTTAACCAGGGTGAATTAGAAGGATTAAGCTGTTTGTTTGTTGTAGATGCACTTGTGCACTTTACGTAGAGATGTCAATGGCTTATATGTGTTGAACAGAGGAGCGGCAATCGAAAACCCAAAAAATTCAAAATTCCTAGCAACTTCCGGTTTTATGTTTTCGGCGAATAAAGTATATGGGCCAATAAAACATAATGTATCACCTAGAGGACAACCTGATCGTTCATAAACACAATCATACAAACGCCTATCATAAACAGGAGCGCGGCAATTGACCAAAAACATTTCAATATTACATTTTACACTTAAGCGCCTAACCAGGGTGAATTAGAAGGATTAAGCGTTTGAGTGTGGTAGATGCACTTGTGCACTTTACGTAGAGATGTCAATGGCTTATATGTGTTGAACAGAGGAGCGGCAATCGAAAACCCAAAAAATTCAAAATTCCTACCATGTTCCGGTTTTTTGTTTTCGGCGAATAATATATGGGCCAATAAAACATAATGTATCACCTAGAGGACAACCTGATCGTTCATAATCACAATCATACAAACGCCTATCATAAACAGGAGCGCGGCAATTGACCAAAAACATTTCAATTTTACATTTTACACTTTAGCGCCTAACCAGGGTGAATTAAAAGGATTAAGCTGTTTGTTTGTGGTAGATGCACTTGTGCACTTTACGTAGAGATGTCAATGGCTTATATATGTTGAACAGAGGAGCGGCAATCGAAAACCCAAAAAATTCAAAATTCCTACCATGTTCCGGTTTTTGTTTTCGGCGAATAAACTATATGGACCAATAAAACATAATGTATCACCTAGAGGACAACCTGATCGTTCATAATCACAACCATACACACGCCTACCATAAACAGGAGCGCAGCAATTGACCAAAAACATTTCAATTTAACATTTTACACTTTAGCGCCTAACCAGGGTGAATTAGAAGGATTAAGCTGATTGTGGTAGATGCGCTTGTGCACTTTAAGTAGAGATGTCAATGGCTTATATATGTTGAACAGAGGAGCGGCAATCGAAAACCAAAAAAATTCAAAATTCCTACCATGTTCCGGTTTTTTGTTTTCGGCGAATAAACTATATGGGCCAATAAAACATAATGTATCACCTAGAGGACAACCTGATCGTTCATATTCACAATCATACAAACGCCTATCATAAACAGGAGCGCGGCAATTGACCAAAAACATTTCAATTTTACATTTTACACTTTAGCGCCTAACCAGGGTGAATTAAAACGATTAAGCGTTTGATTGTGGTAGATGCACTTGTGCACTTTACGTAGAGATGTCAATGGCTTATATGTGTTGAACAGAGGAGCGGCAATCGAAAACCCAAAAAATTCAAAATTCCTACCATGTTCCGGTTTTTTGTTTTCGGCGAATAATATATGGGCCAATAAAACATAATGTATCACCTAGAGGACAACCTGATCGTTCATAATCACAATCATACAAACGCCTATCATAAACAGGAGCGCGGCAATTGACCAAAAACATTTCAATTTTATATTTTACACTTCAGCGCCTTACCAGGGTGAATAAGAAGGATTAAGCGTTTGATAGTGGTAGATGCACTTGTGCACTTTACGTAGAGATGTCAATGGCTTATATGTGTTGAACAGAGGAGCGGCAATCGAAAACCCAAAAAATTCAAAATTCCTAGCAACTTCCGGTTTTATGTTTTCGGCGAATAAAGTATATGGGCCAATAAAACATAATGTATCACCTAGAGGACAACCTGATCGTTCATAAACACAATCATACAAACGCCTATCATAAACAGGAGCGCGGCAATTGACCAAAAACATTTCAATATTACACTTTACACTTTAGCGCCTAACCAGGGTGAATTAGAAGGATTAAGCGTTTGATTGTGGTAGATGCACTTGTGCACTTTACGTAGAGATGTCAATGGCTTATATGTGTTGAACAGAGGAGCGGCAATCGAAAACCCAAAAAATTCAAAATTCCTACCATGTTCCGGTTTTTTGTTTTCGGCGAATAATATATGGGCCAATAAAACATAATGTATCACCTAGAGGACAACCTGATCGTTCATAATCACAATCATACAAACGCCTATCATAAACAGGAGCGCGGCAATTGACCAAAAACATTTCAATTTTACATTTTACACTTTAGCGCCTAACCAGGGTGAATTAAAAGGATTAAGCTGTTTGTTTGTGGTAGATGCACTTGTGCACTTTACGTAGAGATGTCAATGGCTTATATATGTTGAACAGAGGAGCGGCAATCGAAAACCCAAAAAATTCAAAATTCCTACCATGTTCCGGTTTTTGTTTTCGGCGAATAAACTATATGGACCAATAAAACATAATGTATCACCTAGAGGACAACCTGATCGTTCATAATCACAACCATACACACGCCTACCATAAACAGGAGCGCAGCAATTGACCAAAAACATTTCAATTTTACATTTTACACTTTAGCGCCTAACAAGGTGAATTAAAAGAATTAAGCTGTTTGTTTGTGGTAGATGCACTTGTGCACTTTACGTAGAAATGTCAATGGCTTATATATGTTGAACAGAGGAGCGGCAATCGAAAACCCAAAAAATTCAAAATTCCTACCATGTTCCGGTTTTTTGTTTTCGCGAATAAACTATATGGGCCAATAAAACATAATGTATCACCTAGAGGACAACCTGATCGTTCATAATCACAACCATACACCCGCCTACCATAAATAGGAGCGCGGCAATTGACCAAAAACATTTCAATTTTACATTTTACACTTTAGCGCCTAACAAGGTGAATTAAAAGAATTAAGCTGTTTGTTTGTGGTAGATGCACTTGTGCACTTTACGTAGAAATGTCAATGGCTTATATATGTTGAACAGAGGAGCGGCAATCGAAAACCCAAAAAATTCAAAATTCCTAGCAACTTCCGGTTTTTTGTTTTCGGCGAATAAAGTATATGGGCCTATAAAACATAATGTATCACCTAGAGGACAACCTGATCGTTCATAATCACAACCATACACCCGCCTATCATAAATAGGAGCGCGGCAATTGACCAAAAACATTTCAATTTTACATTTTACACTTTAGCGCCTAACAAGGTGAATTAAAAGAATTAAGCTGTTTGTTTGTGGTAGATGCACTTGTACACTTTACGTAGAAATGTCAATGGCTTATATATGTTGAACAGAGGAGCGGCAATCGAAAACCCAAAAAATTCAAAATTCCTACCATGTTCCGGTTTTTTGTTTTCGCGAATAAACTATATGGGCCAATAAAACATAATGTATCACCTAGAGGACAACCTGATCGTTCAAAATCACAATCACACAAACGCCTATCATAAACAGGAGCGCGGCAATTGACCAAAAACATTTCAATTTTACATTTTACACGTTAGCGCTTAACCAGGGTGAATTAGAAGGATTAAGCTGTTTGTTTGTTGTAGATGCACTTGTGCACTTTACGTAGAGATGTCAATGGCTTATATGTGTTGAACAGAGGAGCGGCAATCGAAAACCCAAAAAATTCAAAATTCCTAGCAACTTCCCGTTTTTTGTTTTCGGCGCATAAAGTATATGGCCCTATAAAACATAATGTATCACCTAGAGGACAACCTGATCGTTCATAATCACAATCATACAAACGCCTGTTATAAACAGGAGCGCGGCAATTGACCAAAAACATTTCAATTTTACATTTTACACGTTAGCGCTTAACCAGGGTGAATTAGAAGGATTAAGCTGTTTGTTTGTTGTAGATGCACTTGTGCACTTTACGTAGAGATGTCAATGGCTTATATGTGTTGAACAGAGGAGCGGCAATCGAAAACCCAAAAAATTCAAAATTCCTAGCAACTTCCGGTTTTTTGTTTTCGGCGAATAAAGTATATGGCCCTATAAAACATAATGTATCACCTAGAGGACAACCTGATCGTTCATAATCACAATCATACAAACGCCTGTTATAAACAGGAGCGCGGCAATTGACCAAAAACATTTCAATTTTTCATTTTACACTTTAGCGCCTAACCAGGGTGAATTAGAAGGATTAAGCGTTTGATTGTGGTAGATGCACTTGTGCACTTTACGTAGAGATGTCAATGGCTTATATGTGTTGAACAGAGGAGCGGCAATCGAAAACCCAAAAAATTCAAAATTCCTAGCAACTTCCGGTTTTTTGTTTTCGGCGAATAAAGTATATGGCCCTATAAAACATAATGTATCACCTAGAGGACAACCTGATCGTTCATAATCACAATCATACAAACGCCTGTTATAAACAGGAGCGCGGCAATTGACCAAAAACATTTCAATTTTACATTTTACACGTTAGCGCCTAACCAGGGTGAATTAGAAGGATTAAGCGTTTGATTGTGGTAGATGCACTTGTGCACTTTACGTAGAGATTTAAATGGCTTATATGTGTTGAACAGAGGAGCGGCAATCGAAAACCCAAAAAATTCAAAATTCCTAGAAACTTCCGGTTTTTTGTTTTCGGCGAATAAAGTATATGGCCCTATAAAACATAATGTATCACCTAGAGGACAACCTGATCGTTCATAATCACAATCATACAAACGCCTGTTATAAACAGGAGCGCGGCAATTGACCAAAAACATTTCAATTTTTCATTTTACACTTTAGCGCCTAACCAGGGTGAATTAGAAGGATTAAGCGTTTGATTGTGGTAGATGCACTTGTGCACTTTACGTAGAGATGTCAATGGCTTATATGTGTTGAACAGAGGAACGGCAATCGAAAACCCAAAAAATTCAAAATTCCTAGCAACTTCCGGTTTTTTGTTTTCGGCGAATAAAGTATATGGGCCTATAAAACATAATTTATCACCTAGAGGACAACCTGATCGTTCATAATCACAATCATACACCCGCCTATTATAAATAGGAGCGCGGCAATTGAAAAAAAACATCTCAATTTTACACTTTAGCGCTTAACCAGGGTGAATTAGAAGGATTAAGCGTTTGATTGTGGTAGATGCACTTGTGCACTTTACGTAGATATGTCAATGGCTTATATGTGTTGAACAGAGGAGCGGCAATCGAAAACCCAAAAAATTCAAAATTCCTAGCAACTTCCGGTTTTTTGTTTTCGGCGAATAAAGTATATGGGCCTATAAAACATAATGTATCACCTAGAGGACAACCTGATCGTTCATAATCACAACCATACACCCGCCTACCATAAACAGGAGCGCGGCAATTAACCAAAAACATTTCAATTTTACATTTTACACTTTAGCGCCTAACCAGGGTGAATTAGAAGGATTAAGCTGGTTATTTGTGGTAGATGCACTTGTGCACTTTACGTAGAGATGTCAATGGCTTATATATGTTGAACAAAGGAGCGGCAATCGAAAACCCAAAAAATTCAAAATTCCTACCATGTTCCGGTTTTTTGTTTTCGGCGAATAAACTATATGGGCCAATAAAACATAATGTATCACCTAGAGGACAACCTGATCGTTCATAATCACAATTATACAAACGCCTATCATAAACAGGAGCGCGACAATTGACCAAAAACATTTCAATTTTACATTTTACACTTTAGCGCCTAACCAGGGTGAATTAGAAGGATTAAGCTGTTTGTTTGTGGTAGATGCACTTGTGCACGTTACGTAGAGATGTCAATGGCTTATATATGCTGAATAGAGGAGCGGCAATCGAAAACCCAAAAAATTCAAAATTCCTACCATGTTCCGGTTTTTTGTTTTCGGCGAATAAACTATATGGGCCAATAAAACATAATGTATCACCTAGAGGACAACCTGATCGTTCATAATCACAATCATACAAACGCCTATCATAAACAGGAGCGCGACAATTGACCAAAAACTTTTCAATTTTACATTTTACACTTTAGCGCCTAACCAGGGTGAATTAGAAGGATTAAGCTGTTTGCTTGTGGTAGATGCACTTGTGCACTTTACGTAGAGATGTCAATGGCTTATATGTGTTGAACAGAGGAGCGGCAATCGAAAACCCAAAAAATTCGAAATTCCTAGCAACTTCCGGTTTTTTGTTTTCGGCGAATAAAGTATATGGGCCTATAAAATATAATGTATCACCTAGAGGACAACCTGATCGTTCATAATCACAATCATACACCCGCCTATTATAAATAGGAGCGCGGCAATTGAAAAAAAACATTTCAATTTTACATTTTACACTTTAGCGCCTAACCAGGGTGAATTAAAAGGATTAAGCTGTTTGTTTGTGGTAGATCCACTTGTGCACTTTACGTAGAGATGTCAATGGCTTATATGTGTTGAACAGAGGAGCGGCAATCGAAAACCCAAAAAATTCAAAATTCCTAGCAACTTCCGGTTTTTTGTTTTCGGCGAATAAAGTATATGGGCCTATAAAATATAATGTATCACCTAGAGGACAACCTGATCGTTCATAATCACAATCATACAAACGCCTGTTATAAACAGGAGCGCGGCAATTGACCAAAAACATTTCAATTTTACATTCTACACTTTAGCGCCTAACCAGGGTGAATTAAAAGGATTAAGCTGTTTGTTTGTGGTAGATGCACTTGTGCACTTTACGTAGAGATGTCAATGGCTTATATGTGTTGAACAGAGGAGCGGCAATCGAAAACCCAAAAAATTCGAAATTCCTAGCAACTTCCGGTTTTTTGTTTTCGGCGAATAAAGTATATGGGCCTATAAAATATAATGTATCACCTAGAGGACAACCTGATCGTTCATAATCACAATCATACACCCGCCTATTATAAATAGGAGCGCGGCAATTGAAAAAAAACATTTCAATTTTACATTTTACACTTTAGCGCCTAACCAGGGTGAATTAAAAGGATTAAGCTGTTTGTTTGTGGTAGATGCACTTGTGCACTTTACGTAGAGATGTCAATGGCTTATATGTGTTGAACAGAGGAGCGGCAATCGAAAACCCAAAAAATTCAAAATTCCTAGCAACTTCCGGTTTTTTGTTTTCGGCGAATAAAGTATATGGGCCTATAAAACATAATGTATCACCTAGAGGACAACCTGATCGTTCATAATCACAACCATACACCCGCCTACCATAAACAGGAGCGCGGCAATTGACCAAAAACATTTCAATTTTACATTTTACACTTTAGCGCCTAACCAGGGTGAATTAGAAGGATTAAGCTGGTTGTTTGTGGTAGATGCACTTGTGCACTTTACGTAGAGATGTCAATGGCTTATATATGTTGAACAGAGGAGCGGCAATCGAAAACCCAAAAAATTCAAAATTCCTACCATGTTCCGGTTTTTTGTTTTCGGCGAATAAACTATATGGGCCAATAAAACATGTCCTAGAGGACAACCTGATCGTTCATAATCACAATCATACAAACGCCTATCATAAACAGGAGCGCGACAATTGACCAAAAACATTTCAATTTTACATTTTACACTTTAGCGCCTAACCAGGGTGAATTAGAAGGATTAAGCTGGTTGTTTGTGGTAGATGCACTTGTGCACTTTACGTAGAGATGTCAATGGCTTATATATGTTGAACAGAGGAGCGGCAATCGAAAACCCAAAAAATTCAAAATTCCTACCATGTTCCGGTTTTTTGTTTCCGGCGAATAAACTATATGGGCCAATAAAACATGTCCTAGAGGACAACCTGATCGTTCATAATCACAATCATACAAACGCCTATCATAAACAGGAGCGCGACAATTGACCAAAAACATTTCAATTTTACATTTTACACTTTAGCGCCTAACCAGGGTGAATTAGAAGGATTAAGCTGTCTGTTTGTGGTAGATGCACTTGTGCACTTTACGTAGAGATGTCAATGGCTTATATGTGTTGAACAGAGGAGCGGCAATCGAAAACCCAAAAAATTCAAAATTCCTAGCAACTTCCGGTTTTTTGTTTTCGGCGAATAAAGTATATGGGCCTATAAAACATAATGTATCACCTAGAGGACAACCTGATCGTTCATAATCACAACCATACACCCGCCTACCATAAACAGGAGCGCGGCAATTGACCAAAAACATTTCAATTTTACATTTTACACTTTAGCGCCTAACCAGGGTGAATTAGAAGGATTAAGCTGGTTATTTGTGGTAGATGCACTTGTGCACTTTACGTAGAGATGTCAATGGCTTATATATGTTGAACAAAGGAGCGGCAATCGAAAACCCAAAAAATTCAAAATTCCTACCATGTTCCGGTTTTTTGTTTTCGGCGAATAAACTATATGGGCCAATAAAACATAATGTATCACCTAGAGGACAACCTGATCGTTCATAATCACAATTATACAAACGCCTATCATAAACAGGAGCGCGACAATTGACCAAAAACATTTCAATTTTACATTTTACACTTTAGCGCCTAACCAGGGTGAATTAGAAGGATTAAGCTGTTTGTTTGTGGTAGATGCACTTGTGCACGTTACGTAGAGATGTCAATGGCTTATATATGCTGAATAGAGGAGCGGCAATCGAAAACCCAAAAAATTCAAAATTCCTACCATGTTCCGGCTTTTTGTTTTCGGCGAATAAACTATATGGGCCAATAAAACATAATGTATCACCTAGAGGACAACCTGATCGTTCATAATCACAATCATACAAACGCCTATCATAAACAGGAGCGCGACAATTGACCAAAAACTTTTCAATTTTACATTTTACACTTTAGCGCCTAACCAGGGTGAATTAGAAGGATTAAGCTGTTTGTTTGTGGTAGATGCACTTGTGCACTTTACGTAGAGATGTCAATGGCTTATATGTGTTGAACAGAGGAGCGGCAATCGAAAACCCAAAAAATTCGAAATTCCTAGCAACTTCCGGTTTTTTGTTTTCGGCGAATAAAGTATATGGGCCTATAAAATATAATGTATCACCTAGAGGACAACCTGATCGTTCATAATCACAATCATACACCCGCCTATTATAAATAGGAGCGCGGCAATTGAAAAAAAACATTTCAATTTTACATTTTACACTTTAGCGCCTAACCAGGGTGAATTAAAAGGATTAAGCTGTTTGTTTGTGGTAGATGCACTTGTGCACTTTACGTAGAGATGTCAATGGCTTATATGTGTTGAACAGAGGAGCGGCAATCGAAAACCCAAAAAATTCAAAATTCCTAGCAACTTCCGGTTTTTTGTTTTCGGCGAATAAAGTATATGGGCCTATAAAATATAATGTATCACCTAGAGGACAACCTGATCGTTCATAATCACAATCATACAAACGCCTGTTATAAACAGGAGCGCGGCAATTGACCAAAAACATTTCAATTTTACATTCTACACTTTAGCGCCTAACCAGGGCGAATTAGAAGGATTAAGCTGTTTGTTTGTGGTAGATGCACTTGTGCACTTTACGTAGAGATGTCAATGGCTTATATGTGTTGAACAGAGGAGCGGCAATCGAAAACCCAAAAAATTCAAAATTCCTAGCAACTTCCGGTTTTTTGTTTTCGGCGAATAAAGTATATGGGCCTATAAAACATAATGTATCACCTAGAGGACAACCTGATCGTTCATAATCACAACCATACACCCGCCTACCATAAACAGGAGCGCGGCAATTGACCAAAAACATTTCAATTTTACATTTTACACTTTAGCGCCTAACCAGGGTGAATTAGAAGAATTAAGCTGGTTGTTTGTGGTAGATGCACTTGTGCACTTTACGTAGAGATGTCAATGGCTTATATATGTTGAACAGAGGAGCGGCAATCGAAAACCCAAAAAATTCAAAATTCCTACCATGTTCCGGTTTTTTGTTTTCGGCGAATAAAGTATATGGGCCTATAAAATATAATGTATCACCTAGAGGACAACCTGATCGTTCATAATCACAATCATACACCCGCCTATTATAAATAGGAGCGCGGCAATTGAAAAAAAACATTTCAATTTTACATTTTACACTTTAGCGCCTAACCAGGGTGAATTAAAAGGATTAAGCTGTTTGTTTGTGGTAGATGCACTTGTGCACTTTACGTAGAGATGTCAATGGCTTATATGTGTTGAACAGAGGAGCGGCAATCGAAAACCCAAAAAATTCAAAATTCCTAGCAACTTCCGGTTTTTTGTTTTCGGCGAATAAAGTATATGGGCCTATAAAATATAATGTATCACCTAGAGGACAACCTGATCGTTCATAATCACAATCATACAAACGCCTGTTATAAACAGGAGCGCGGCAATTGACCAAAAACATTTCAATTTTACATTCTACACTTTAGCGCCTAACCAGGGTGAATAAGAAGGATTAAGCGTTTGATTGTGGTAGATGCACTTGTGCACTTTACGTAGAGATGTCAATGGCTTATATGTGTTGAACAGAGGAGCGGCAATCGAAAACCCAAAAAATTCAAAATTCCTAGCAACTTCCGGTTTTTTGTTTTCGGCGAATAAAGTATATGGGCCTATAAAACATAATGTATCACCTAGAGGACAACCTGATCGTTCATAATCACAACCATACACCCGCCTACCATAAACAGGAGCGCGGCAATTGACCAAAAACATTTCAATTTTACATTTTACACTTTAGCGCCTAACCAGGGTGAATTAGAAGAATTAAGCTGGTTGTTTGTGGTAGATGCACTTGTGCACTTTACGTAGAGATGTCAATGGCTTATATATGTTGAACAGAGGAGCGGCAATCGAAAACCCAAAAAATTCAAAATTCCTACCATGTTCCGGTTTTTTGTTTTCGGCGAATAAACTATATGGGCCAATAAAACATAATGTATCACCTAGAGGACAACCTGATCGTTCATAATCACAATCATACAAACGCCTATCATAAACAGGAGCGCGACAATTGACCAAAAACATTTCAATTTTACATTTTACACTTTAGCGCCTAACCAGGGTGAATTAGAAGGATTAAGCTGTTTGTTTGTGGTAGATGCACTTGTGCACTTTACGTAGAGATGTCAATGGCTTATATATGCTGAATAGAGGAGCGGCAATCGAAAACCCAAAAAATTCAAAATTCCTACCATGTTCCGATTTTTTGTTTTCGGCGAATAAACTATATGGGCCAATAAAACATAATGTATCACCTAGAGGACAACCTGATCGTTCATAATCACAATCATACAAACGCCTATCATAAACAGGAGCGCGACAATTGACCAAAAACTTTTCAATTTTACATTTTACACTTTAGCGCCTAACCAGGGTGATTTAGAAGGCTTAAGCTGTCTGTTTGTGGTAGATGCACTTGTGCACTTTACGTAGAGATGTCAATGGCTTATATGTGTTGAACAGAGGAGCGGCAATCAAAAACCCAAAAAATTCAAAATTCCTAGCAACTTCCGGTTTTTTGTTTTCGGCGAATAAAGTATATGGGCCTATAAAACATAATGTATCACCTAGAGGACAACCTGATCGTTCAAAATCACAATCACACAAACGCCTATCATAAACAGGAGCGCGGCAATTGACCAAAAACATTTCAGTTTTACATTTTACACTTCAGCGCTTAACCAGGCTGAATTAAAAGGATTAAGCTGTTTGTTTGTGGTAGATGCACTTGTGCACTTTACGTAGAGATATCAATGGCTTATATATGTTGAACAGAGGAGCGGCAATCGAAAACCCAAAAAATTCAAAATTCCTACCATGTTCCGGTTTTTTGTTTTCGGCGAATAAACTATATGGGCCTATAAAACATAATTTATCACCTAGAGGACAACCTGATCGTTCATAATCACAATCATACAAACGCATATTATAAACAGGAGCGCGGCAATTGACCAAAAACATTTCAATTTTACATTTTACACTTTAGCGCTTAACCAGGGTGAATTAAAAGGATTAAGCTGTTTGTTTGTGGTAGATGCACTTGTGCACTTTACATAGAGATGTCAATGGCTTATATATGTTGAACAGAGGAGCGGCAATCGAAAACCCAAAAAATTCAAAATTCCTACCATGTTCCGGTTTTTTGTTTTCGGCGAATAAACTATATGGGCCAATAAAACATAATGTATCACCTAGAGGACAACCTGATCGTTCATAATCACAATCATACAAACGCCTATCATAAACAGGAGCGCGACAATTGACCAAAAACATTTCAATTTTACATTTTACACTTTAGCGCCTAACCAGGGTGAATTAGAAGGATTAAGCTGTTTGTTTGTGGTAGATGCACTTGTGCACTTTACATAGAGATGTCAATGGCTTATATGTGTTGAACAGAGGAGCGGCAATCAAAAACCCAACACATTCAAAATTCCTAGCAACTTCCGGTTTTTTGTTTTCGGCGAATAAAGTATATGGGCCTATAAAACATAATTTATCACCTAGAGGACAACCTGATCGTTCATAATCACAATCATACAAACGCATATTATAATTAGGAGCGCGGCAATTGACCAAAAACATTTCAATTTTACATTTTACACTTTAGCGCCTAACCAGGGTGAATTAGAAGGATTAAGCTGGTTGTTTGTGGTAGATGCACTTGTGCACTTTACGTAGAGATGTCAATGGCTTATATGTGTTGAACAGAGGAGCGGCAATCGAAAACCCAAAAAATTCAAAATTCCTAGCAACTTCCGGTTTTTTGTTTTCGGCGAATAAAGTATATGGGCCTATAAAACATAATGTATCACCTAGAGGACAACCTGATCGTTCATAATCACAATCATACAAACGCCTATTATAAACAGGAGCGCGGAAATTGACCAAAAACATTTCAATTTTTCATTTTACACTTTAGCGCCTAACCAGGGTGAATTAGAAGGATTAAGCGTTTGATTGTGGTAGATGCACTTGTGCACTTTACGTAGAGATGTCAATGGCTTATATGTGTTGAACAGAGGAGCGGCAATCGAAAACCCAAAAAATTCAAAATTCCTAGCAACTTCCGGTTTTTCGTTTTCGGCGAATAAAGTATATGGCCCTATAAAACATAATGTATCACCTAGAGGACAACCTGATCGTTCATAATCACAATCATACAAACGCCTGTTATAAACAGGAGCGCGGCAATTGACCAAAAACATTTCAATTTTACATTTTACACTTTAGCGCCTAACCAGGGTGAATTAGAAGGATTAAGCTGTTTGTTTGTTGTAGATACACTTGTGCACTTTACGTAGAGATGTCAATGGCTTATATATGCTGAACAGAGGAGCGGCAATCGAAAACCCAAAAAATTCAAAATTCCTAGCAACTTCCGGTTTTTTGTTTTCGGCGAATAAAGTATATGGGCCTATAAAACATAATTTATCACCTAGAGGACAACCTGATCGTTCATAATCACAATCATACAAACGCATATTATAATTAGGAGCGCGGCAATTGACCAAAAACATTTCAATTTTACATTTTACACTTTAGCGCCTAACCAGGGTGAATTAGAAGGATTAAGCTGGTTGTTTGTTGTAGATACACTTGTGCACTTTACGTAGAGATGTCAATGGCTTATATATGCTGAACAGAGGAGCGGCAATCGAAAACCCAAAAAATTCAAAATTCCTAGCAACTTCCGGTTTTTTGTTTTCGGCGAATAAAGTATATGGGCCTATAAAACATAATTTATCACCTAGAGGACAACCTGATCGTTCATAATCACAATCATACACCCGCCTATTATAAATAGGAGCGCGGCAATTGAAAAAAAACATCTCAATTTTACATTTTACACTTTAGCGCTTAACCAGGGTGAATTAGAAGGATTAAGCGTTTGATTGTGGTAGATGCACTTGCGCACTTTACGGAGAGATGTCAATGGCTTATATGTGTTGAACAGAGGAGCGGCAATCGAAAACCCAAAAAATTCAAAATTCCTAGCAACTTCCGGTTTTTTGTTTTCGGCGAATAAAGTATATGGGCCTATAAAACATAATTTATCACCTAGAGGACAACCTGATCGTTCATAATCATAATCATACAAACGCCTATTATAAACAGGAGCGCCGCAATTGACCAAAAACATTTCAATTTTACATTTTACACTTTAGCGCCTAACCAGGGTGAATAAGAAGGATTAAGCGTTTGATTGTGGTAGATGCACTTGTGCACTTAACGAAGAGATGTCAATGGCTTATATGTGTTGAACAGAGGAGCGGCAATCGAAAACCCAAAAAATTCAAAATTCCTAGCAACTTCCGGTTTTTTGTTTTCGGCGAATAAAGTATATGGGCCTATAAAACATAATGTATCACCTAGAGGACAACCTGATCGTTCATAATCACAACCATACACCCGCCTACCATAAACAGGAGCGCGGCAATTGACCAAAAACATTTCAATTTTACATTTTACACTTTAGCGCCTAACCAGGGTGAATTAGAAGGATTAAGCTGGTTGTTTGTGGTAGATGCACTTGTGCACTTCACGTAGAGATGTCAATGGCTTATATATGTTGAACAGAGGAGCGGCAATCGAAAACCCAAAAAATTCAAAATTCCTACCATGTTCCGGTTTTTTGTTTTCGGCGAATAAACTATATGGGCCAATAAAACATAATGTATCACCTAGAGGACAACCTGATCGTTCATAATCACAATCATACAAACGCCTATCATAAACAGGAGCGCGACAATTGACCAAAAACATTTCAATTTTACATTTTACACTTTAGCGCCTAACCAGGGTGAATTAGAAGGATTAAGCTGTTTGTTTGTGGTAGATGCACTTGTGCACTTTACGTAGAGATGTCAATGGCTTATATATGCTGAATAGAGGAGCGGCAATCGAAAACCCAAAAAATTCAAAATTCCTACCATGTTCCGGTTTTTTGTTTTCGGCGAATAAACTATATGGGCCAATAAAACATAATGTATCACCTAGAGGACAACCTGATCGTTCATAATCACAATCATACAAACGCCTATCATAAACAGGAGCGCGACAATTGACCAAAAACTTTTCAATTTTACATTTTACACTTTAGCGCCTAACCAGGGTGAATTAGAAGGATTAAGCTGTTTGTTTGTGGTAGATGCACTTGTGCACTTTACGTAGAGATGTCAATGGCTTATATGTGTTGAACAGAGGAGCGGCAATCAAAAACCCAAAAAATTCAAAATTCCTAGCAACTTCCGGTTTTTTGTTTTCGGCGAATAAAGTATATGGGCCTATAAAACATAATTTATCACCTAGAGGACAACCTGATCGTTCATAATCACAATCATACAAACGCATATTATAAACAGGAGCGCGGCAATTGACCAAAAACATTTCAATTTTACATTTTACACTTTAGCGCCTAACCAGGGTGAATTAAAAGGATTAAGCTGTTTGTTTGTGGTAGATGCACTTGTGCACTTTACATAGAGATGTCAATGGCTTATATATGTTGAACAGAGGAGCGGCAATCGAAAACCCAAAAAATTCAAAATTCCTAGCAACTTCCGGTTTTTTGTTTTCGGCGAATAAACTATATGGGCCTATAAAACATAATGTATCACCTAGAGGACAACCTGATCGTTCATAATCACAATCATACAAACGCCTATCATAAACAGGAGCGCGGCAATTGACCAAAAACATTTCAATTTTACATTTTACACTTTAGCGCCTAACCAGGGCGAATTAGAAGGATTAAGCTGTTTTTTTGTGGTAGATGCACTTGTGCACTTTACGTAGAGATGTCAATGGCTTATATGTGTTGAACAGAGGAGCGGCAATCGAAAACCCAAAAAATTCAAAATTCCTAGCAACTTCCGGTTTTTTGTTTTCGGCGAATAAAGTATATGGGCCTATAAAACATAATGTATCACCTAGAGGACAACCTGATCGTTCATAATCACAATCATACAAACGCCTATCATAAACAGGAGCGCGACAATTGACCAAAAACTTTTCAATTTTACATTTTACACTTTAGCGCCTAACCAGGGTGAATTAGAAGGATTAAGCTGTTTGTTTGTGGTAGATGCACTTGTGCACTTTACGTAGAGATGTCAATGGCTTATATGTGTTGAACAGAGGAGCGGCAATCAAAAACCCAAAAAATTCAAAATTCCTAGCAACTTCCGGTTTTTTGTTTTCGGCGAATAAAGTATATGGGCCTATAAAACATAATTTATCACCTAGAGGACAACCTGATCGTTCATAATCACAATCATACACCCGCCTATTATAAATAGGAGCGCGGCAATTGAAAAAAAACATCTCAATTTTACATTTTACACTTTAGCGCTTAACCAGGGTGAATTAGAAGGATTAAGCGTTTGATTGTGGTAGATGCACTTGCGCACTTTACGGAGAGATGTCAATGGCTTATATGTGTTGAACAGAGGAGCGGCAATCGAAAACCCAAAAAATTCAAAATTCCTAGCAACTTCCGGTTTTTTGTTTTCGGCGAATAAAGTATATGGGCCTATAAAACATAATTTATCACCTAGAGGACAACCTGATCGTTCATAATCATAATCATACAAACGCCTATTATAAACAGGAGCGCCGCAATTGACCAAAAACATTTCAATTTTACATTTTACACTTTAGCGCCTAACCAGGGTGAATAAGAAGGATTAAGCGTTTGATTGTGGTAGATGCACTTGTGCACTTAACGAAGAGATGTCAATGGCTTATATGTGTTGAACAGAGGAGCGGCAATCGAAAACCCAAAAAATTCAAAATTCCTAGCAACTTCCGGTTTTTTGTTTTCGGCGAATAAAGTATATGGGCCTATAAAACATAATGTATCACCTAGAGGACAACCTGATCGTTCATAATCACAACCATACACCCGCCTACCATAAACAGGAGCGCGGCAATTGACCAAAAACATTTCAATTTTACATTTTACACTTTAGCGCCTAACCAGGGTGAATTAGAAGGATTAAGCTGGTTGTTTGTGGTAGATGCACTTGTGCACTTCACGTAGAGATGTCAATGGCTTATATATGTTGAACAGAGGAGCGGCAATCGAAAACCCAAAAAATTCAAAATTCCTACCATGTTCCGGTTTTTTGTTTTCGGCGAATAAACTATATGGGCCAATAAAACATAATGTATCACCTAGAGGACAACCTGATCGTTCATAATCACAATCATACAAACGCCTATCATAAACAGGAGCGCGACAATTGACCAAAAACATTTCAATTTTACATTTTACACTTTAGCGCCTAACCAGGGTGAATTAGAAGGATTAAGCTGTTTGTTTGTGGTAGATGCACTTGTGCACTTTACGTAGAGATGTCAATGGCTTATATATGCTGAATAGAGGAGCGGCAATCGAAAACCCAAAAAATTCAAAATTCCTACCATGTTCCGGTTTTTTGTTTTCGGCGAATAAACTATATGGGCCAATAAAACATAATGTATCACCTAGAGGACAACCTGATCGTTCATAATCACAATCATACAAACGCCTATCATAAACAGGAGCGCGACAATTGACCAAAAACTTTTCAATTTTACATTTTACACTTTAGCGCCTAACCAGGGTGAATTAGAAGGATTAAGCTGTTTGTTTGTGGTAGATGCACTTGTGCACTTTACGTAGAGATGTCAATGGCTTATATGTGTTGAACAGAGGAGCGGCAATCAAAAACCCAAAAAATTCAAAATTCCTAGCAACTTCCGGTTTTTTGTTTTCGGCGAATAAAGTATATGGGCCTATAAAACATAATTTATCACCTAGAGGACAACCTGATCGTTCATAATCACAATCATACAAACGCATATTATAAACAGGAGCGCGGCAATTGACCAAAAACATTTCAATTTTACATTTTACACTTTAGCGCCTAACCAGGGTGAATTAAAAGGATTAAGCTGTTTGTTTGTGGTAGATGCACTTGTGCACTTTACATAGAGATGTCAATGGCTTATATATGTTGAACAGAGGAGCGGCAATCGAAAACCCAAAAAATTCAAAATTCCTACCACGTTCCGGTTTTTTGTTTTCGGCGAATAAACTATATGGGCCTATAAAACATAATGTATCACCTAGAGGACAACCTGATCGTTCATAATCACAATCATACAAACGCCTATCATAAACAGGAGCGCGGCAATTGACCAAAAACATTTCAATTTTACATTTTACACTTTAGCGCCTAACCAGGGCGAATTAGAAGGATTAAGCTGTTTTTTTGTGGTAGATGCACTTGTGCACTTTACGTAGAGATGTCAATGGCTTATATGTGTTGAACAGAGGAGCGGCAATCGAAAACCCAAAAAATTCAAAATTCCTAGCAACTTCCGGTTTTTTGTTTTCGGCGAATAAAGTATATGGGCCTATAAAACATAATGTATCACCTAGAGGACAACCTGATCGTTCATAATCACAACCATACACCCGCCTACCATAAACAGGAGCGCGGCAATTGACCAAAAACATTTCAATTTTACATTTTACACTTTAGCGCCTAACCAGGGTGAATTAGAAGGATTAAGCTGGTTGTTTGTGGTAGATGCACTTGTGCACTTTACGTAGAGATGTCAATGGCTTATATATGTTGAACAGAGGAGCGGCAATCGAAAACCCAAAAAATTCAAAATTCCTACCATGTTCCGGTTTTTTGTTTTCGGCGAATAAACTATATGGGCCAATAAAACATAATGTATCACCTAGAGGACAACCTGATCGTTCATAATCACAATCATACAAACGCCTATCATAAACAGGAGCGCGACAATTGACCAAAAACATTTCAATTTTACATTTTACACTTTAGCGCCTAACCAGGGTGAATTAGAAGGATTAAGCTGTTTGTTTGTGGTAGATGCACTTGTGCACTTTACGTAGAGATGTCAATGGCTTATATATGCTGAATAGAGGAGCGGCAATCGAAAACCCAAAAAATTCAAAATTCCTACCATGTTCCGGTTTTTTGTTTTCGGCGAATAAAGTATATGGGCCTATAAAACATAATGTATCACCTAGAGGACAACCTGATCGTTCATAATCACAACCATACACCCGCCTACCATAAACAGGAGCGCGGCAATTGACCAAAAACATTTCAATTTTACATTTTACACTTTAGCGCCTAACCAGGGTGAATTAGAAGGATTAAGCTGGTTGTTTGTGGTAGATGCACTTGTGCACTTTACATAGAGATGTCAATGGCTTATATATGTTGAACAGAGGAGCGGCAATCGAAAACCCAAAAGATTCAAAATTCCTACCACGTTCCGGTTTTTTGTTTTCGGCGAATAAACTATATGGGCCTATAAAACATAATGTATCACCTAGAGGACAACCTGATCGTTCATAATCACAATCATACAAACGCCTATCATAAACAGGAGCGCGGCAATTGACCAAAAACATTTCAATTTTACATTTTACACTTTAGCGCCTAACCAGGGCGAATTAGAAGGATTAAGCTGTTTTTTTGTGGTAGATGCACTTGTGCACTTTACGTAGAGATGTCAATGGCTTATATGTGTTGAACAGAGGAGCGGCAATCGAAAACCCAAAAAATTCAAAATTCCTAGCAACTTCCGGTTTTTTGTTTTCGGCGAATAAAGTATATGGGCCTATAAAACATAATGTATCACCTAGAGGACAACCTGATCGTTCATAATCACAACCATACACCCGCCTACCATAAACAGGAGCGCGGCAATTGACCGAAAACATTTCAATTTTACATTTTACACTTTAGCGCCTAACCAGGGTGAATTAGAAGGATTAAGCTGGTTGTTTGTGGTAGATGCACTTGTGCACTTTACGTAGAGATGTCAATGGCTTATATATGTTGAACAGAGGAGCGGCAATCGAAAACCCAAAAAATTCAAAATTCCTACCATGTTCCGGTTTTTTGTTTTCGGCGAATAAACTATATGGGCCAATAAAACATAATGTATCACCTAGAGGACAACCTGATCGTTCATAATCACAATCATACAAACGCCTATCATAAACAGGAGCGCGACAATTGACCAAAAACATTTCAATTTTACATTTTACACTTTAGCGCCTAACCAGGGTGAATTAGAAGGATTAAGCTGTTTGTTTGTGGTAGATGCACTTGTGCACTTTACGTAGAGATGTCAATGGCTTATATATGCTGAATAGAGGAGCGGCAATCGAAAACCCAAAAAATTCAAAATTCCTACCATGTTCCGGTTTTTTGTTTTCGGCGAATAAACTATATGGGCCAATAAAACATAATGTATCACCTAGAGGACAACCTGATCGTTCATAATCACAATCATACAAACGCCTATCATAAACAGGAGCGCGACAATTGACCAAAAACATTTCAATTTTACATTTTACACTTTAGCGCCTAACCAGGGTGAATTAGAAGGATTAAGCTGGTTGTTTGTGGTAGATGCACTTGTGCACTTTACGTAGAGATGTCAATGGCTTATATATGTTGAACAGAGGAGCGGCAATCGAAAACCCAAAAAATTCAAAATTCCTACCATGTTCCGGTTTTTTGTTTTCGGCGAATAAACTATATGGGCCAATAAAACATAATGTATCACCTAGAGGACAACCTGATCGTTCATAATCACAATCATACAAACGCCTATCATAAACAGGAGCGCGGCAATTGACCAAAAACATTTCAATTTTACATTTTACACTTTAGCGCCTAACCAGGGCGAATTAGAAGGATTAAGCTGTTTTTTTGTGGTAGATGCACTTGTGCACTTTACGTAGAGATGTCAATGGCTTATATGTGTTGAACAGAGGAGCGGCAATCGAAAACCCAAAAAATTCAAAATTCCTAGCAACTTCCGGTTTTTTGTTTTCGGCGAATAAAGTATATGGGCCTATAAAACATAATTTATCACCTAGAGAACAACCTGATCGTTCATAATCACAATCATACAAACGCCTATCATAAACAGGAGCGCGGCAATTGACCAAAAACATTTCAATTTTACATTTTACACTTTAGCGCCTAACCAGGGTGAATTAAAAGGATTAAGCTGTTTGTTTGTGGTAGATGCACTTGTGCACTTTACATAGAGATGTCAATGGCTTATATGTGTTGAACAGAGGAGCGGCAATCAAAAACCCAAAAAATTCAAAATTCCTAGCAACTTCCGGTTTTTTGTTTTCGGCGAATAAAGTATATGGGCCTATAAAACATAATTTATCACCTAGAGGACAACCTGATCGTTCATAATCACAATCATACAAACGCCTACCATAAACAGGAGCGCGGCAATTGACCAAAAACATTTCAATTTTACATTTTACACTTTAGCGCCTAACCAGGGTGAATTAGAAGGATTAAGCTGGTTGTTTGTGGTAGATGCACTTGTGCACTTTACGTAGAGATGTCAATGGCTTATATATGTTGAACAGAGGAGCGGCAATCGAAAACCCAAAAAATTCAAAATTCCTACCATGTTCCGGTTTTTTGTTTTCGGCGAATAAAGTATATGGGCCTATAAAACATAATTTATCACCTAGAGGACAACCTGATCGTTTATAATCACAATCATACAAACGCCTATCATAAACAGGAGCGCGGCAATTGACCAAAAACATTTCAATTTTACATTTTACACTTTAGCGCCTAACCAGGGCGAATTAGAAGGATTAAGCTGTTTTTTTGTGGTAGATGCACTTGTGCACTTTACGTAGAGATGTCAATGGCTTATATGTGTTGAACAGAGGAGCGGCAATCGAAAACCCAAAAAATTCAAAATTCCTAGCAACTTCCGGTTTTTCGTTTTCGGCGAATAAAGTATATGGCCCTATAAAACATAATGTATCACCTAGAGGACAACCTGATCGTTCATAATCACAATCATACAAACGCCTGTTATAAACAGGAGCGCGGCAATTGACCAAAAACATTTCAATTTTACATTTTACACTTTAGCGCCTAACCAGGGTGAATTAGAAGGATTAAGCTGTTTGTTTTTTGTAGATACACTTGTGCACTTTACGTAGAGATGTCAATGGCTTATATATGCTGAACAGAGGAGCGGCAATCGAAAACCCAAAAAATTCAAAATTCCTAGCAACTTCCGGTTTTTTGTTTTCGGCGAATAAAGTATATGGGCCTATAAAACATAATTTATCACCTAGAGGACAACCTGATCGTTCATAATCACAATCATACACCCGCCTATTATAAATAGGAGCGCGGCAATTGAAAAAAAACATCTCAATTTTACATTTTACACTTTAGCGCTTAACCAGGGTGAATTAGAAGGATTAAGCGTTTGATTGTGGTAGATGCACTTGCGCACTTTACGGAGAGATGTCAATGGCTTATATGTGTTGAACAGAGGAGCGGCAATCGAAAACCCAAAAAATTCAAAATTCCTAGCAACTTCCGGTTTTTTGTTTTCGGCGAATAAAGTATATGGGCCTATAAAACATAATTTATCACCTAGAGGACAACCTGATCGTTCATAATCATAATCATACAAACGCCTATTATAAACAGGAGCGCCGCAATTGACCAAAAACATTTCAATTTTACATTTTACACTTTAGCGCCTAACCAGGGTGAATTAGAAGGATTAAGCGTTTGATTGTGGTAGATGCACTTGTGCACTTAACGAAGAGATGTCAATGGCTTATATGTGTTGAACAGAGGAGCGGCAATCGAAAACCCAAAAAATTCAAAATTCCTAGCAACTTCCGGTTTTTTGTTTTCGGCGAATAAAGTATATGGGCCTATAAAACATAATGTATCACCTAGAGGACAACCTGATCGTTCATAATCACAATCATACAAACGCCTGTCATAAACAGGAGCGCGGCAATTGACCAAAAACATTTCAATTTTACATTTTACACTTTAGCGCATAACCAGGGCGAATTAGAAGGATTAAGCTGTTTGTTTGTGGTAGATGCACTTGTGCACTTTACGTAGAGATGTCAATGGCTTATATGTGTTGAACAGAGGAGCGGCAATCGAAAACCCAAAAATTCAAAATTCCTAGCAACTTCCGGTTTTTTGTTTTCGGCGAATAAAGTATATGGGCCTATAAAACATAATGTATCACCTAGAGGACAACCTGATCGTTCATAATCACAACCATACACCCGCCTACCATAAACAGGAGCGCGGCAATTGACCAAAAACATTTCAATTTTACATTTTACACTTTAGCGCCTAACCAGGGTGAATTAGAAGGATTAAGCTGTTTGTTTGTGGTAGATGCACTTGTGCACTTTACGTAGAGATGTCAATGGCTTATATGTGTTGAACAGAGGAGCGGCAATCAAAAACCCAAAAAATTCAAAATTCCTAGCAACTTCCGGTTTTTTGTTTTCGGCGAATAAAGTATATGGGCCTATAAGACATAATGTATCACCTAGAGGACAACCTGATCGTTCATAATCACAATCATACAAACGCATATTATAAACAGGAGCGCGGCAATTGACCAAAAACATTTCAATTTTACATTTTACACTTTAGCGCCTAACCAGGGTGAATTAAAAGTATTAAGCTGTTTGTTTGTGGTAGATGCACTTGTGCACTTTACGTAGAGATGTCAATGGCTTATATGTGTTGAACAGAGGAGCGGCAATCAAAAACCCAAAAAATTCAAAATTCCTAGCAACTTCCGGTTTTTTGTTTTCGGCGAATAAAGTATATGGGCCTATAAGACATAATTTATCACCTAGAGGACAACCTGATCGTTCATAATCACAATCATACAAACGCCTATCATAAACAGGAGCGCGACAATTGACCAAAAACATTTCAATTTTACATTTTACACTTTAGCGCCTAACCAGGGTGAATTAGAAGGATTAAGCTGTTTGTTTGTGGTAGATGCACTTGTGCACTTTACGTAGAGATGTCAATGGCTTATATATGCTGAATAGAGGAGCGGCAATCGAAAACCCAAAAAATTCAAAATTCCTACCATGTTCCGGTTTTTTGTTTTCGGCGAATAAACTATATGGGCCAATAAAACATAATGTATCACCTAGAGGACAACCTGATCGTTCATAATCACAATCATACAAACGCCTATCATAAACAGGAGCGCGACAATTGACCAAAAACTTTTCAATTTTACATTTTACACTTTAGCGCCTAACCAGGGTGAATTAGAAGGATTAAGCTGTTTGTTTGTGGTAGATGCACTTGTGCACTTTACGTAGAGATGTCAATGGCTTATATGTGTTGAACAGAGGAGCGGCAATCAAAAACCCAAAAAATTCAAAATTCCTAGCAACTTCCGGTTTTTTGTTTTCGGCGAATAAAGTATATGGGCCTATAAGACATAATTTATCACCTAGAGGACAACCTGATCGTTCATAATCACAATCATACAAACGCATATTATAAACAGGAGCGCGGCAATTGACCAAAAACATTTCAATTTTACATTTTACACTTTAGCGCCTAACCAGGGTGAATTAAAAGGATTAAGCTGTTTGTTTGTGGTAGATGCACTTGTGCACTTTACATAGAGATGTCAATGGCTTATATATGTTGAACAGAGGAGCGGCAATCGAAAACCCAAAAAATTCAAAATTCCTACCACGTTCCGGTTTTTTGTTTTCGGCGAATAAACTATATGGGCCTATAAAACATAATGTATCACCTAGAGGACAACCTGATCGTTCATAATCACAATCATACAAACGCCTATCATAAACAGGAGCGCGGCAATTGACCAAAAACATTTCAATTTTACATTTTACACTTTAGCGCCTAACCAGGGCAAATTAGAAGGATTAAGCTGTTTTTTTGTGGTAGATGCACTTGTGCACTTTACGTAGAGATGTCAATGGCTTATATGTGTTGAACAGAGGAGCGGCAATCGAAAACCCAAAAAATTCAAAATTCCTAGCAACTTCCGGTTTTTTGTTTTCGGCGAATAAAGTATATGGGCCTATAAAACATAATGTATCACCTAGAGGACAACCTGATCGTTCATAATCACAACCATACACCCGCCTACCATAAACAGGAGCGCGGCAATTGACCAAAAACATTTCAATTTTACATTTTACACTTTAGCGCCTAACCAGGGTGAATTAGAAGGATTAAGCTGGTTGTTTGTGGTAGATGCACTTGTGCACTTTACGTAGAGATGTCAATGGCTTATATATGTTGAACAGAGGAGCGGCAATCGAAAACCCAAAAAATTCAAAATTCCTACCATGTTCCGGTTTTTTGTTTTCGGCGAATAAACTATATGGGCCAATAAAACATAATGTATCACCTAGAGGACAACCTGATCGTTCATAATCACAATCATACAAACGCCTATCATAAACAGGAGCGCGACAATTGACCAAAAACATTTCAATTTTACATTTTACACTTTAGCGCCTAACCAGGGTGAATTAGAAGGATTAAGCTGTTTGTTTGTGGTAGATGCACTTGTGCACTTTACGTAGAGATGTCAATGGCTTATATATGCTGAATAGAGCGGCAATCGAAAACCCAAAAAATTCAAAATTCCTACCATGTTCCGGTTTTTTGTTTTCGGCGAATAAAGTATATGGGCCTATAAAACATAATTTATCACCTAGAGGACAACCTGATCGTTCATAATCACAATCATACAAACGCCTATCATAAACAGGAGCGCGGCAATTGACCAAAAACATTTCAATTTTACATTTTACACTTTAGCGCCTAACCAGGGCGAATTAGAAGGATTAAGCTGTTTTTTTGTGGTAGATGCACTTGTGCACTTTACGTAGAGATGTCAATGGCTTATATGTGTTGAACAGAGGAGCGGCAATCGAAAACCCAAAAAATTCAAAATTCCTACCACGTTCCGGTTTTTTGTTTTCGGCGAATAAACTATATGGGCCAATAAAACATAATTTATCACCTAGAGGACAACCTGATCGTTCATAATCACAATCATACACCCGCCTATTATAAATAGGAGCGCGGCAATTGAAAAAAAACATCTCAATTTTACATTTTACACTTTAGCGCTTAACCAGGGTGAATTAGAAGGATTAAGCGTTTGATTGTGGTAGATGCACTTGCGCACTTTACGGAGAGATGTCAATGGCTTATATGTGTTGAACAGAGGAGCGGCAATCGAAAACCCAAAAAATTCAAAATTCCTAGCAACTTCCGGTTTTTTGTTTTCGGCGAATAAAGTATATGGGCCTATAAAACATAATTTATCACCTAGAGGACAACCTGATCGTTCATAATCATAATCATACAAACGCCTATTATAAACAGGAGCGCGGCAATTGACCAAAAACATTTCAATTTTACACTTTAGCGCCTAACCAGGGCGAATTAGAAGGATTAAGCTGTTTTTTTTTGGTAGATGCACTTGTGCACTTTACGTAGAGATGTCAATGGCTTATATGTGTTGAACAGAGGAGCGGCAATCGAAAACCCAAAAAATTCAAAATTCCTAGCAACTTCCGGTTTTTTGTTTTCGGCGAATAAAGTATATGGGCCTATAAAACATAATGTATCACCTAGAGGACAACCTGATCGTTCATAATCACAATCAATTGACCAAAAACATTTCAATTTTACATTTTACACTTTAGCGCCTAACCAGGGTGAATTAGAAGGATTAAGCGTTTGATTGTGGTAGATGCACTTGTGCACTTAACGAAGAGATGTCAATGGCTTATATGTGTTGAACAGAGGAGCGGCAATCGAAAACCCAAAAAATTCAAAATTCCTACCACGTTCCGGTTTTTTGTTTTCGGCGAATAAACTATATGGGCCAATAAAACATAATTTATCACCTAGAGGACAACCTGATCGTTCGTAATCACAACCATACACCCGCCTACCATAAACAGGAGCGCGGCAATTGACCAAAAACATTTCAATTTTACATTTTACACTTTAGCGCCTAACCAGGGTGAATTAGAAGGATTAAGCTGGTTGTTTGTGGTAGATGCACTTGTGCACTTTACGTAGAGATGTCAATGGCTTATATATGTTGAACAGAGGAGCGGCAATCGAAAACCCAAAAAATTCAAAATTCCTACCATGTTCCGGTTTTTTGTTTTCGGCAAATAAACTATATGGGCCAATAAAACATAATTTATCACCTAGAGGACAACCTGATCGTTCATAATCACAATCATACAAACGCCTATCATAAACAGGAGCGCGGCAATTGACCAAAAACATTTCAATTTTACATTTTACACTTTAGCGCCTAACCAGGGTGAATTAGAAGGATTAAGCTGTTTGTTTGTGGTAGATGCACTTGTGCACTTTACATAGAGATGTCAATGGCTTATATATGTTGAACAGAGGAGCGGCAATCGAAAACCCAAAAAATTCAAAATTCCTACCATGTTCCGGTTTTTTGTTTTCGGCGAATAAAGTATATGGGCCTATAAAACATAATTTATCACCTAGAGGACAACCTGATCGTTCATAATCACAATCATACAAACGCCTATCATAAACAGGAGCGCGGCAATTGACCAAAAACATTTCAATTTTACACTTTGGCGCCTAACCAGGGCGAATTAGAAGGATTAAGCTGTTTTTTTGTGGTAGATGCACTTGTGCACTTTACGTAGAGATGTCAATGGCTTATATGTGTTGAACAGAGGAGCGGCAATCGAAAACCCAAAAAATTCAAAATTCCTACCATGTTCCGGTTTTTGTTTTCGGCGAATAAACTTTATGGGCCAATAAAACATAATGTATCACCTAGAGGACAACCTGATCGTTCATAATCACAATCATACAAACGCCTATCATAAACAGGAGCGCGACAATTGACCAAAAACATTTCAATTTTACATTTTACACTTTAGCGCCTAACCAGGGTGAATTAGAAGGATTAAGCTGTTTATTTGTGGTAGATGCACTTGTGCACTTTACGTAGAGATGTCAATGGCTTATATATGCTGAATAGAGGAGCGGCAATCGAAAACCCAAAAAATTCAAAATTCCTACCATGTTCCGGTTTTTTGTTTTCGGCGAATAAAGTATATGGGCCTATAAAACATAATTTATCACCTAGCGGACAACCTGATCGTTCATAATCACAATCATACAAACGCCTATCATAAACAGGAGCGCGGCAATTGACCAAAAACATTTCAATTTTACATTTTACACTTTAGCGCCTAACCAGGGCGAATTAGAAGGATTAAGCTGTTTTTTTGTGGTAGATGCACTTGTGCACTTTACGTAGAGATGTCAATGGCTTATATGTGTTGAACAGAGGAGCGGCAATCGAAAACCCAAAAAATTCAAAATTCCTAGCAACTTCCGATTTTTTGTTTTCGGCGAATAAAGTATATGGGCCTATAAAACATAATTTATCACCTAGAGGACAACCTGATCGTTCATAATCACAATCATACAAACACCTATCATAAACAGGAGCGCGGCAATTGACCAAAAACATTTCAATTTTACATTTTACACTTTAGCGCCTAACCAGGGTGAATTAAAAGGATTAAGCTGTTTGTTTGTGGTAGATGCACTTGTGCATTTTACATAGAGATGTCAATGGCTTATATATGTTGAACAGAGGAGCGGCAATCGAAAACCCAAAAAATTCAAAATTCCTACCACGTTCCGGTTTTTTGTTTTCGGCGAATAAACTATATGGGCCAATAAAACATAATTTATCACCTAGAGGACAACCTGATCGTTCATAATCACAATCATACACCCGCCTATTATAAATAGGAGCGCGGCAATTGAAAAAAAACATCTCAATTTTACATTTTACACTTTAGCGCTTAACCAGGGTGAATTAGAAGGATTAAGCGTTTGATTGTGGTAGATGCACTTGCGCACTTTACGGAGAGATGTCAATGGCTTATATGTGTTGAACAGAGGAGCGGCAATCGAAAACCAAAAAATTCAAAATTCCTAGCAACTTCTGGTTTTTTGTTTTCGGCGAATAAAGTATATGGGCCTATAAAACATAATTTATCACCTAGAGGACAACCTGATCGTTCATAATCATAATCATACAAACGCCTATTATAAACAGGAGCGCGGCAATTGACCAAAAACATTTCAATTTTACACTTTAGCGCCTAACCAGGGCGAATTAGAAGGATTAAGCTGTTTTTTTGTGGTAGATGCACTTGTGCACTTTACGTAGAGATGTCAATGGCTTGTATGTGTTGAACAGAGGAGCGGCAATCGAAAACCCAAAAAATTCAAAATTCCTAGCAACTTCCGGTTTTTTGTTTTCGGCGAATAAAGTATATGGGCCTATAAAACATAATGTATCACCTAGAGGACAACCTGATCGTTCATAATCACAATCAATTGACCAAAAACATTTCAATTTTACATTTTACACTTTAGCGCCTAACCAGGGTGAATTAGAAGGATTAAGCGTTTGATTGTGGTAGATGCACTTGTGCACTTAACGAAGAGATGTCAATGGCTTATATGTGTTGAACAGAGGAGCGGCAATCGAAAACCCAAAAAATTCAAAATTCCTACCACGTTCCGGTTTTTTGTTTTCGGCGAATAAACTATATGGGCCAATAAAACATAATTTATCACCTAGAGGACAACCTGATCGTTCGTAATCACAACCATACACCCGCCTACCATAAACAGGAGCGCGGCAATTGACCAAAAACATTTCAATTTTACATTTTACACTTTAGCGCCTAACCAGGGTGAATTAGAAGGATTAAGCTGGTTGTTTGTGGTAGATGCACTTGTGCACTTTACGTAGAGATGTCAATGGCTTATATATGTTGAACAGAGGAGCGGCAATCGAAAACCCAAAAAATTCAAAATTCCTACCATGTTCCGGTTTTTTGTTTTCGGCGAATAAACTATATGGGCCAATAAAACATAATTTATCACCTAGAGGACAACCTGATCGTTCATAATCACAATCATACAAACGCCTATCATAAACAGGAGCGCGGCAATTGACCAAAAACATTTCAATTTTACATTTTACACTTTAGCGCCTAACCAGGGTGAATTAGAAGGATTAAGCTGTTTGTTTGTGGTAGATGCACTTGTGCACTTTACATAGAGATGTCAATGGCTTATATATGTTGAACAGAGGAGCGGCAATCGAAAACCCAAAAAATTCAAAATTCCTACCATGTTCCGGTTTTTTGTTTTCGGCGAATAAAGTATATGGGCCTATAAAACATAATTTATCACCTAGAGGACAACCTGATCGTTCATAATCACAATCATACAAACGCCTATCATAAACAGGAGCGCGGCAATTGACCAAAAACATTTCAATTTTACACTTTAGCGCCTAACCAGGGCGAATTAGAAGGATTAAGCTGTTTTTTTGTGGTAGATGCACTTGTGCACTTTACGTAGAGATGTCAATGGCTTATATGTGTTGAACAGAGGAGCGGCAATCGAAAACCCAAAAAATTCAAAATTCCTAGCAACTTCCGGTTTTTTGTTTTCGGCAAATAAAGTATATGGGCCTATAAAACATAATGTATCACCTAGAGGACAACCTGATCGTTCATAATCACAATCATACAAACGCCTATCATAAACAGGAGCGCGGCAATTGACCAAAAACATTTCAATTTTACATTTTACACTTTAGCGCCTAACCAGGGTGAATTAAAAGGATTAAGCTGTTTGTTTGTGGTAGATGCACTTGTGCACTTTACATAGAGATGTCAATGGCTTATATATGTTGAACAGAGGAGCGGAAATCGAAAACCCAAAAAATTCAAAATTCCTACCACGTTCCGGTTTTTTGTTTTCGGCGAATAAACTATATGGGCCAATAAAACATAATTTATCACCTAGAGGACAACCTGATCGTTCATAATCACAATCATATACCCGCCTATTATAAATAGGAGCGCGGCAATTGAAAAAAAACATCTCAATTTTACATTTTACACTTTAGCGCTTAACCAGGGTGAATTAGAAGGATTAAGCGTTTGATTGTGGTAGATGCACTTGCGCACTTTACGGAGAGATGTCAATGGCTTATATGTGTTGAACAGAGGAGCGGCAATCGAAAACCCAAAAAATTCAAAATTCCTAGCAACTTCCGGTTTTTTGTTTTCGGCGAATAAAGTATATGGGCCTATAAAACATAATTTATCACCTAGAGGACAACCTGATCGTTCATAATCATAATCATACAAACGCCTATTATAAACAGGAGCGCGGCAATTGACCAAAAACATTTCAATTTTACATTTTACACTTTAGCGCCTAACCAGGGTGAATTAGAAGGATTAAGCGTTTGATTGTGGTAGATGCACTTGTGCACTTAACGAAGAGATGTCAATGGCTTATATGTGTTGAACAGAGGAGCGGCAATCGAAAACCCAAAAAATTCAAAATTCCTAGCAACTTCCGGTTTTTTGTTTTCGGCGAATAAAGTATATGGGCCTATAAAACATAATGTATCACCTAGAGGACAACCTGATCGTTCATAATCACAATCATACAAACGCCTGTTATAAACAGGAGCGCGGCAATTGACCAAAAACATTTCAATTTTACATTTTACACTTTAGCGCCTAACCAGGGCGAATTAGAAGGATTAAGCTGTTTGTTTGTGGTAGATGCACTTGTGCACTTTACGTAGAGATGTCAATGGCTTATATGTGTTGAACAGAGGAGCGGCAATCGAAAACCCAAAAAATACAAAATTCCTAGCAACTTCCGGTTTTTTGTTTTCGGCGAATAAAGTATATGGGCCTATAACACATAATGTATCACCTAGAGGACAACCTGATCGTTCATAATCACAACCATACACCCGCCTACCATAAACAGGAGCGCGGCAATTGACCAAAAACATTTCAATTTTACATTTTACACTTTAGCGCCTAACCAGGGTGAATTAAAAGGATTAAGCTGTTTGTTTGTGGTAGATGCACTTGTGCACTTTACATAGAGATGTCAATGGCTTATATATGTTGAACAGAGGAGCGGCAATCGAAAACCCAAAAAATTCAAAATTCCTAATACGTTCCGGTTTTTTGTTTTCGGCGAATAAACTATATGGGCCAATAAAACATAATTTATCACCTAGAGGACAACCTGATCGTTCATAATCACAATCATACAAACGCCTATCATAAACAGGAGCGCGACAATTGACCAAAAACATTTCAATTTTACATTTTACACTTTAGCGCCTAACCAGGGTGAATTAGAAGGATTAAGCTGTTTGTTTGTGGTAGATGCACTTGTGCACTTTACATAGAAATGTCAATGGCTTATATATGTTGAACAGAGGAGCGGCAATCGAAAACCCAAAAAATTCAAAATTCCTACCATGTTCCGGTTTTTTGTTTTCGGCGAATAAACTATATGGGCCAATAAAACATAATGTATCACCTAGAGGACAACCTGATTGTTCATAATCACAATCATACAAACGCCTATCATAAACAGGAGCGCGGCAATTGACCAAAAACATTTCAATTTTACATTTTACACTTTAGCGCCTAACCAGGGTGAATTAGAAGGATTAAGCTGTTTGTTTGTGGTAGATGCACTTGCGCACTTTACATAGAGATGTCAATGGCTTATATATGTTGAACAGAGGAGCGGCAATCGAAAACCCAAAAAATTCAAAATTCCTACCATGTTCCGGTTTTTTGTTTTCGGCGAATAAACTATATGGGCCAATAAAACATAATGTATCACCTAGAGGACAACCTGATCGTTCATAATCACAATCATACAAACGCCTATCATAAACAGGAGCGCGGCAATTGACCAAAAACATTTCAATTTTACATTTTACACTTTAGCGCCTAACCAGGGTGAACTAGAAGGATTAAGCTGTTTGTTTGTGGTAGATGCACTTGTGCACTTTACATAGAGATGTCAATGGCTTATATATGTTGAACAGAGGAGCGGCAATCGAAAACCCAAAAAATTCAAAATTCCTACCACGTTCCGGTTTTTTGTTTTCGGCGAATAAAGTATATGGGCCTATAAAACATAAGGTATCACCTAGAGGACAACCTGATCGTTCATAATCACAACCATACACCCGCCTACCATAAACAGGAGCGCGGCAATTGACCAAAAACATTTCAATTTTACATTTTACACTTTAGCGCCTAACCAGGGTGAATTAGAAGGATTAAGCTGGTTGTTTGTGGTAGATGCACTTGTGCACTTTACGTAGAGATGTCAATGGCTTATATATGTTGAACAGAGGAGCGGCAATCGAAAACCCAAAAAATTCAAAATTCCTACCATGTTCCGGTTTTTTGTTTTCGGCGAATAAACTATATGGGCCAATAAAACATAATGTATCACCTAGAGGACACCCTGATCGTTCATAATCACAATCATACAAACGCCTATCATAAACAGGAGCGCGACAATTGACCAAAAACATTTCAATTTTACATTTTACACTTTAGCGCCTAACCAGGGTGAATTAGAAGGATTAAGCTGTTTGTTTGTGGTAGATGCACTTGTGCACTTTACGTAGAGATGTCAATGGCTTATATATGCTGAATAGAGGAGCGGCAATCGAAAACCCAAAAAATTCAAAATTCCTTCCATGTTCCGGTTTTTTGTTTTCGGCGAATAAACTATATGGGCCAATAAAACATAATGTATCACCTAGAGGACAACCTGATCGTTCATAATCACAATCATACAAACGCCTATCATAAACAGGAGCGCGACAATTGACCAAAAACTTTTCAATTTTACATTTTACACTTTAGCGCCTAAACAGGGTGAATTAGAAGGATTAAGCTGTTTGTTTGTGGTAGATGCACTTGTGCACTTTACGTAGAGATGTCAATGGCTTATATGTGTTGAACAGAGGAGCGGCAATCGAAAACCCAAAAAATTCAAAATTCCTAGCAACTTCCGGTTTTTTGTTTTCGGCGAATAAAGTATATGGGCCTATAAAATATAATGTATCACCTAGAGGACAACCTGATCGTTCATAATCACAATCATACACCCGCCTATTATAAATAGGAGCGCGGCAATTGAAAAAAAACATTTCAATTTTACATTTTACACTTTAGCGCCTAACCAGGGTGAATTAAAAGGATTAAGCTGTTTGTTTGTGGTAGATGCACTTGTGCACTTTACGTAGAGATGTCAATGGCTTATATGTGTTGAACAGAGGAGCGGCAATCAAAAACCCAAAAAATTCAAAATTCCTAGCAACTTCCGGTTTTTTGTTTTCGGCGAATAAAGTATATGGGCCTATAAAACATAATTTATCACCTAGAGGACAACCTGATCGTTCATAATCACAATCATACAAACGCATATTATAAACAGGAGCGCGGCAATTGACCAAAAACATTTCAATTTTACATTTTACACTTTAGCGCCTAACCAGGGTGAATTAAAAGGATTAAGCTGTTTGTTTGTGGTAGATGCACTTGTGCACTTTACATAGAGATGTCAATGGCTTATATATGTTGAACAGAGAAGCGGCAATCGAAAACCCAAAAAATTCAAAATTCCTACCACGTTCCGGTTTTTTGTTTTCGGCCAATAAACTATATGGGCCAATAAAACATAATGTATCACCTAGAGGACAACCTGATCGTTCATAATCACAATCATACAAACGCCTATCATAAACAGGAGCGCGACAATTGACCAAAAACATTTCAATTTTACATTTTACACTTTAGCGCCTAACCAGGGTGAATTAGAAGGATTAAGCTGTTTGTTTGTGGTAGATGCACTTGTGCACTTTACGTAGAGATGTCAATGGCTTATATATGCTGAACAGAGCAGCGGCAATCGAAAACCCAAAACATTCAAAATTCCTAGCAACTTCCGGTTTTTTGTTTTCGGCGAATAAAGTATATGGGCCTATAAAACATAATTTATCACCTAGAGGACAACCTGATCGTTCATAATCACAATCATACACCCGCCTGTTATAAATAGGAGCGCGGCAATTGAAAAAAAACATCTCAATTTTACATTTTACACTTTAGCGCTTAACCAGGGTGAATTAGAAGGATTAAGCGTTTGATTGTGGTAGATGCACTTGCGCACTTTACGGAGAGATGTCAATGGCTTATATGTGTTGAACAGAGGAGCGGCAATCGAAAACCCAAAAAATTCAAAATTCCTAGCAACTTCCGGTTTTTTGTTTTCGGCGAATAAAGTATATGGGCCTATAAAACATAATTTATCACCTAGAGGACAACCTGATCGTTCATAATCACAATCATACAAAAGCCTATTATAAACAGGAGCGCGGCAATTGACCAAAAACATTTCAATTTTACATTTTACACTTTAGCGCCTAACCAGGGTGAATTAGAAGGATTAAGCGTTTGATTGTGGTAGATGCACTTGTGCACTTAACGAAGAGATGTCAATGGCTTATATGTGTTGAACAGAGGAGCGGCAATCGAAAACCCAAAAAATTCAAAATTCCTAGCAACTTCCGGTTTTTTGTTTTCGGCGAATAAAGTATATGGGCCTATAAAACATAATGTATCACCTAGAGGACAACCTGATCGTTCATAATCACAATCATACAAACGCCTGTTATAAACAGGAGCGCGGCAATTGACCAAAAACATTTCAATTTTACATTTTACACTTTAGCGCCTAACCAGGGCGAATTAGAAGGATTAAGCTGTTTGTTTGTGGTAGATGCACTTGTGCACTTTACGTAGAGGTGTCAATGGCTTATATGTGTTGAACAGAGGAGCGGCAATCGAAAACCCAAAAAATTCAAAATTCCTAGCAACTTCCGGTTTTTTGTTTTCGGCGAATAAAGTATATGGGCCTATAAAACGTAATGTATCACCTAGAGGACAACCTGATCGTTCATAATCACAACCATACACCCGCCTACCATAAACAGGAGCGCGGCAATTGACCAAAAACATTTCAATTTTACATTTTACACTTTAGCGCCTAACCAGGGTGAATTAGAAGGATTAAGCTGTTTGTTTGTGGTAGATGCACTTGTGCACTTTACGTAGAGATGTCAATGGCTTATATATGCTGAATAGAGGAGCGGCAATCGAAAACCCAAAAAATTCAAAATTCCTACCATGTTCCGGTTTTTTGTTTTCGGCGAATAAACTATATGGGCCAATAAACATAATGTATCACCTAGAGGACAACCTGATCGTTCATAATCACAATCATACAAACGCCTATCATAAACAGGAGCGCGACAATTGACCAAAAACTTTTCAATTTTACATTTTACACTTTAGCGCCTAACCAGGGTGAATTAGAAGGATTAAGCGTTTGATTGTGGTAGATGCACTTGCGCACTTTACGGAGAGATGTCAATGGCTTATATGTGTTGAACAGAGGAGCGGCAATCGAAAACCCAAAAAATTCAAAATTCCTAGCAACTTCCGGTTTTTTGTTTTCGGCGAATAAAGTATATGGGCCTATAAAACATAATTTATCACCTAGAGGACAACCTGATCGTTCATAATCACAATCATACAAACGCCTATTATAAACAGGAGCGCGGCAATTGACCAAAAACATTTCAATTTTACATTTTACACTTTAGCGCCTAACCAGGGTGAATTAGAAGGATTAAGCGTTTGATTGTGGTAGATGCACTTGTGCACTTAACGAAGAGATGTCAATGGCTTATATGTGTTGAACAGAGGAGCGGCAATCGAAAACCCAAAAAATTCAAAATTCCTAGCAACTTCCGGTTTTTTGTTTTCGGCGAATAAAGTATATGGGCCTATAAAACATAATGTATCACCTAGAGGACAACCTGATCGTTCATAATCACAATCATACAAACGCCTGTTATAAACAGGAGCGCGGCAATTGACCAAAAACATTTCAATTTTACATTTTACACTTTAGCGCCTAACCAGGGCGAATTAGAAGGATTAAGCTGTTTGTTTGTGGTAGATGCACTTGTGCACTTTACGTAGAGGTGTCAATGGCTTATATGTGTTGAACAGAGGAGCGGCAATCGAAAACCCAAAAAATTCAAAATTCCTAGCAACTTCCGGTTTTTTGTTTTCGGCGAATAAACTATATGGGCCAATAAAACATAATGTATCACCTAGAGGACAACCTGATCGTTCATAATCACAATCATACAAACGCCTATCATAAACAGGAGCGCGACAATTGACCAAAAACATTTCAATTTTACATTTTACACTTTAGCGCCTAACCAGGGTGAATTAGAAGGATTAAGCTGTTTGTTTGTGGTAGATGCACTTGTGCACTTTACGTAGAGATGTCAATGGCTTATATATGCTGAATAGAGGAGCGGCAATCGAAAACCCAAAAAATTCAAAATTCCTACCATGTTCCGGTTTTTTGTTTTCGGCGAATAAACTATATGGGCCAATAAACATAATGTATCACCTAGAGGACAACCTGATCGTTCATAATCACAATCATACAAACGCCTATCATAAACAGGAGCGCGACAATTGACCAAAAACTTTTCAATTTTACATTTTACACTTTAGCGCCTAACCAGGGTGAATTAGAAGGATTAAGCTGTTTGTTTGTGGTAGATGCACTTGTGCACTTTACGTAGAGATGTCAATGGCTTATATGTGTTGAACAGAGGAGCGGCAATCGAAAACCCAAAAAATTCAAAATTCCTAGCAACTTCCGGTTTTTTGTTTTCGGCGAATAAAGTATATGGGCCTATAAAATATAATGTATCACCTAGAGGACAACCTGATCGTTCATAATCACAATCATACACCCGCCTATTATAAATAGGAGAGCGGCAATTGAAAAAAAACATTTCAATTTTACATTTTACACTTTAGCGCCTAACCAGGGTGAATTAAAAGGATTAAGCTGTTTGTTTGTGGTAGGTGCACTTGTGCACTTTACGTAGAGATGTCAATGGCTTATATGTGTTGAACAGAGGAGCGGCAATCAAAAACCCAAAAAATTCAAAATTCCTAGCAACTTCCGGTTTTTTGTTTTCGGCGAATAAAGTATATGGGCCTATAAAACATAATTTATCACCTAGAGGACAACCTGATCGTTCATAATCACAATCATACAAACGCATATTATAAACAGGAGCGCGGCAATTGACCAAAAACATTTCAATTTTACATTTTACACTTTAGCGCCTAACCAGGGTGAATTAAAAGGATTAAGCTGTTTGTTTGTGGTAGATGCACTTGTGCACTTTACATAGAGATGTCAATGGCTTATATATGTTGAACAGAGGAGCGGCAATCGAAAACCCAAAAAATTCAAAATTCCTACCACGTTCCGGTTTTTTGTTTTCGGCGAATAAACTATATGGGCCAATAAAACATAATGTATCACCTAGAGGACAACCTGATCGTTCATAATCACAATCATACAAACGCCTATCATAAACAGGAGCGCGACAATTGACCAAAAACATTTCAATTTTACATTTTACACTTTAGCGCCTAACCAGGGTGAATTAGAAGGATTAAGCTGTTTGTTTGTGGTAGATGCACTTGTGCACTTTACATAGAGATGTCAATGGCTTATATATGTTGAACAGAGGAGCGGCAATCGAAAACCCAAAAAATTCAAAATTCCTACCATGTTCCGGTTTTTTGTTTTCGGCGAATAAACTATATGGGCCAATAAAACATAATGTATCACCTAGAGGACAACCTGATCGTTCATAATCACAATCATACAAACGCCTATCATAAACAGGAGCGCGACAATTGACCAAAAACTTTTCAATTTTACATTTTACACTTTAGCGCCTAACCAGGGTGAATTAGAAGGATTAAGCTGTTTGTTTGTGGTAGATGCACTTGTGCACTTTACGTAGAGATGTCAATGGCTTATATGTGTTGAACAGAGGAGCGGCAATCGAAAACCCAAAAAATTCAAAATTCCTAGCAACTTCCGGTTTTTGGTTTTCGGCGAATAAAGTATATGGGCCTATAAAATATAATGTATCACCTAGAGGACAACCTGATCGTTCATAATCACAATCATACACCCGCCTATTATAAATAGGAGCGCGGCAATTGAAAAAAAACATTTCAATTTACATTTTACACTTTAGCGCCTAACCAGGGTGAATTAAAAGGATTAAGCTGTTTGTTTGTGGTAGGTGCACTTGTGCACTTTACGTAGAGATGTCAATGGCTTATATGTGTTGAACAGAGGAGCGGCAATCAAAAACCCAAAAAATTCAAAATTCCTAGCAACTTCCGGTTTTTTGTTTTCGGCGAATAAAGTATATGGGCCTATAAAACATAATTTATCACCTAGAGGACAACCTGATCGTTCATAATCACAATCATACAAACGCATATTATAAACAGGAGCGCGGCAATTGACCAAAAACATTTCAATTTTACATTTTACACTTTAGCGCCTAACCAGGGTGAATTAAAAGGATTAAGCTGTTTGTTTGTGGTAGATGCACTTGTGCACTTTACATAGAGATGTCAATGGCTTATATATGTTGAACAGAGGAGCGGCAATCGAAAACCCAAAAAATTCAAAATTCCTACCACGTTCCGGTTTTTTGTTTTCGGCGAATAAACTATATGGGCCAATAAAACATAATGTATCACCTAGAGGACAACCTGATCGTTCATAATCACAATCATACAAACGCCTATCATAAACAGGAGCGCGACAATTGACCAAAAACATTTCAATTTTACATTTTACACTTTAGCGCCTAACCAGGGTGAATTAGAAGGATTAAGCTGTTTGTTTGTGGTAGATGCACTTGTGCACTTTACATAGAGATGTCAATGGCTTATATATGTTGAACAGAGGAGCGGCAATCGAAAACCCAAAAAATTCAAAATTCCTACCATGTTCCGGTTTTTTGTTTTCGGCGAATAAACTATATGGGCCAATAAAACATAATGTATCACCTAGAGGACAACCTGATCGTTCATAATCACAATCATACAAACGCCTATCATAAACAGGAGCGCGGCAATTGACCAAAAACATTTCAATTTTACATTTTACACTTTAGCGCCTAACCAGGGTGAATTAGAAGGACTAAGCGTTTGATTGTGGTAGATGCACTTGTGCACTTTACGTAGAGATGTCAATGGCTTATATATGTTGAACAGAGGAGCGGCAATCGAAAACCAAAAAAATTCAAAATTCCTACCATGTTCCGGTTTTTTGTTTTCGGCGAATAAACTATATGGGCCAATAGAACATAATGTATCACCTAGAGGACAACCTGATCGTTCATAATCACAATCATACAAACGCCTATCATAAACAGGAGCGCGGCAATTGACCAAAAACATTTCAATTTATCATTTTACACTTTAGCGCCTAACCAGGGTGAATTAGAAGGATTAAGCTGATTGTGGAAGATGCGCTTGTGCACTTTAAGTAGAGATGTCAATGGCTTATATATGTTGAACAGAGGAGCGGCAATCGAAAACCAAAAAAATTCAAAATTCCTACCACGTTCCGGTTTTTTGTTTTCGGCGAATAAACTATATGGGCCAATAAAACATAATGTATCACCTAGAGGACAACCTGATCGTTCATAATCACAATTATGCAAACGCCTATCATAAACAGGAGCGCGACAATTGACCAAAAACATTTCAATTTTACATTTTACACTTTAGCGCCTAACCAGGGTGAATTAGAAGGATTAAGCTGTTTGTTTGTGGTAGATGCACTTGTGCACTTTACATAGAGATGTCAATGGCTTATATATGTTGAACAGAGGAGCGGCAATCGAAAACCCAAAAAATTCAAAATTCCTACCATGTTCCGGTTTTTTGTTTTCGGCGAATAAACTATATGGGCCAATAAAACATAATGTATCACCTAGAGGACAACCTGATCGTTCATAATCACAATCATACAAACGCCTATCATAAACAGGAGCGCGGCAATTGACCAAAAACATTTCAATTTTACATTTTACACTTTAGCGCCTAACCAGGGTGAATTAGAAGGACTAAGCGTTTGATTGTGGTAGATGCACTTGTGCACTTTACGTAGAGATGTCAATGGCTTATATATGTTGAACAGAGGAGCGGCAATCGAAAACCAAAAAAATTCAAAATTCCTACCATGTTCCGGTTTTTTGTTTTCGGCGAATAAACTATATGGGCCAATAGAACATAATGTATCACCTAGAGGACAACCTGATCGTTCATAATCACAATCATACAAACGCCTATCATAAACAGGAGCGCGGCAATTGACCAAAAACATTTCAATTTACATTTTACACTTTAGCGCCTAACCAGGGTGAATTAAAAGGATTAAGCTGTTTGTTTGTGGTAGGTGCACTTGTGCACTTTACGTAGAGATGTCAATGGCTTATATGTGTTGAACAGAGGAGCGGCAATCAAAAACCCAAAAAATTCAAAATTCCTAGCAACTTCCGGTTTTTTGTTTTCGGCGAATAAAGTATATGGGCCTATAAAACATAATTTATCACCTAGAGGACAACCTGATCGTTCATAATCACAATCATACAAACGCATATTATAAACAGGAGCGCGGCAATTGACCAAAAACATTTCAATTTTACATTTTACACTTTAGCGCCTAACCAGGGTGAATTAAAAGGATTAAGCTGTTTGTTTGTGGTAGATGCACTTGTGCACTTTACATAGAGATGTCAATGGCTTATATATGTTGAACAGAGGAGCGGCAATCGAAAACCCAAAAAATTCAAAATTCCTACCACGTTCCGGTTTTTTGTTTTCGGCGAATAAACTATATGGGCCAATAAAACATAATGTATCACCTAGAGGACAACCTGATCGTTCATAATCACAATCATACAAACGCCTATCATAAACAGGAGCGCGACAATTGACCAAAAACATTTCAATTTTACATTTTACACTTTAGCGCCTAACCAGGGTGAATTAGAAGGATTAAGCTGTTTGTTTGTGGTAGATGCACTTGTGCACTTTACATAGAGATGTCAATGGCTTATATATGTTGAACAGAGGAGCGGCAATCGAAAACCCAAAAAATTCAAAATTCCTACCATGTTCCGGTTTTTTGTTTTCGGCGAATAAACTATATGGGCCAATAAAACATAATGTATCACCTAGAGGACAACCTGATCGTTCATAATCACAATCATACAAACGCCTATCATAAACAGGAGCGCGGCAATTGACCAAAAACATTTCAATTTTACATTTTACACTTTAGCGCCTAACCAGGGTGAATTAGAAGGACTAAGCGTTTGATTGTGGTAGATGCACTTGTGCACTTTACGTAGAGATGTCAATGGCTTATATATGTTGAACAGAGGAGCGGCAATCGAAAACCAAAAAAATTCAAAATTCCTACCATGTTCCGGTTTTTTGTTTTCGGCGAATAAACTATATGGGCCAATAGAACATAATGTATCACCTAGAGGACAACCTGATCGTTCATAATCACAATCATACAAACGCCTATCATAAACAGGAGCGCGGCAATTGACCAAAAACATTTCAATTTATCATTTTACACTTTAGCGCCTAACCAGGGTGAATTAGAAGGATTAAGCTGATTGTGGAAGATGCGCTTGTGCACTTTAAGTAGAGATGTCAATGGCTTATATATGTTGAACAGAGGAGCGGCAATCGAAAACCAAAAAAATTCAAAATTCCTACCATGTTCCGGTTTTTTGTTTTCGGCGAATAAACTATATGGGCCTATAAAACATAATGTATCACCTAGAGGACAACCTGATCGTTCATAATCACAATTATACAAACGCCTATCATAAACAGGAGCGCGACAATTGACCAAAAACATTTCAATTTTACATTTTACACTTTAGCGCCTAACCAGGGTGAATTAAAAGGATTAAGCGTTTGATTGTGGTAGATGCACTTGTGCACTTTACGTAGAGATGTCAATGGCTTACATTTGTTGAACAGAGGAGCGGCAATCGAAAACCCAAAAAATTCAAAATTCCTAGCAACTTCCGGTTTTTTGTTTTCGGCGAATAAAGTATATGGGCCTATAAAACATAATGTATCACCTAGAGGACAACCTGATCGTTCATAATCACAACCATACACCCGCCTACCATAAATAGGAGCGCGGCAATTGACCAAAAACATTTCAATTTTACATTTTACACTTTAGCGCCTAAACAGGGTGAATTAAAAGAATTAAGCTGTTTGTTTGTGGTAGATGCACTTGTGCACTTTACGTAGAAATGTCAATGGCTTATATATGTTGAACAGAGGAGCGGCAATCGAAAACCCAAAAAATTAAAAATTCCTACCATGTTCCGGTTTTTGTTTTCGCGAATAAACTATATGGGCCAATAAAACATAATGTATCACCTAGAGGACAACCTGATCGTTCAAAATCACAATCACACAAACGCCTATCATAAACAGGAGCGCGGCAATTGACCAAAAACATTTCAATTTTACATTTTACACTTTAGCGCCTAACCAGGCTGAATTAGAAGGATTAAGCGTTTGATTGTGGTAGATGCACTTGTGCACTTTACGTAGAGATGTCAATGGCTTATATGTGTTGAACAGAGGAGCGGAAATCGAAAACCCAAAAAATTCAAAATTCCTAGCAACTTCCGGTTTTTTGTTTTCGGCGAATAAAGTATATGGCCCTATAAAACATAATGTATCACCTAGAGGACAACCTGATCGTTCATAATCACAATCATACAAACGCCTGTTATAAACAGGAGCGCGGCAATTGACCAAAAACATTTCAATTTTACATTTTACACTTTAGCGCCTAACCAGGGTGAATTAGAAGGATTAAGCTGTTTGTTTGTTGTAGATGCACTTGTGCACTTTACGTAGAAATGTCAATGGCTTATATGTGTTGAACAGAAGAGCGGCAATCGAAAACCCAAAAAATTCAAAATTCCTATCAACTTCCGGTTTTTTGTTTTCGGCGAATAAAGTATATGGGCCTATAAAACATAATTTATCACCTAGAGGACAACCTGATCGTTCATAATCACAATCGTACACCCGCCTATTATAAATAGGAGCGCGGCAATTGAAAAAAAACATTTCAATTTTACATTTTACACTTTAGCGCCTAACCAGGGTGAATTAGAAGGATTAAGCTGTTTGTTTGTTGTAGATGCACTTGTGCACTTTACGTAGAGATGTCAATGGCTTATATATGCTGAACAGAGGAGCGGCAATCGAAAACCCAAAAAATTCAAAATTCCTATCAACTTCCGGTTTTTTGTTTTCGGCGAATAAAGTATATGGGCCTATAAAACATAATTTATCACCTAGAGGACAACCTGATCGTTCATAATCACAATCGTACACCCGCCTATTATAAATAGGAGCGCGGCAATTGAAAAAAACATTTCAATTTTACATTTTACACTTTAGCGCTTAACCAGGGTGAATTAGAAGGATTTAGCGTTTGATTGTGGTAGATGCACTTGCGCACTTTACGGAGAGATGTCAATGGCTTATATGTGTTGAACAGAGGAGCGGCAATCGAAAACCCAAAAAATTCAAAATTCCTAGCAACTTCCGGTTTTTTGTTTTCGGCGAATAAAGTATATGGCCCTATAAAACATAATGTATCACCTAGAGGACAACCTGATCATTCATAATCACAATCATACAAACGCCTGTTATAAACAGGAGCGCGGCAATTGACCAAAAACATTTCAATTTTACATTTTACACTTTAGCGCCTAACCAGGGTGAATTAGAAGGATTAAGCTGTTTGTTTGTTGTAGATGCACTTGTGCACTTTACGTAGAGATGTCAATGGCTTATATATGCTGAACAGAGGAGCGGCAATCGAAAACCCAAAAAATTCAAAATTCCTATCAACTTCCGGTTTTTTGTTTTCGGCGAATAAAGTATATGGGCCTATAAAACATAATTTATCACCTAGAGGACAACCTGATCGTTCATAATCACAATCATACACCCGCCTATTATAAATAGGAGCGCGGCAATTGAAAAAAAACATTTCAATTTTACATTTTACACTTTAGCGCTTAACCAGGGTGAATTAGAAGGATTTAGCGTTTGATTGTGGTAGATGCACTTGCGCACTTTACGGAGAGATGTCAATGGCTTATATGTGTTGAACAGAGGAGCGGCAATCGAAAACCCAAAAAATTCAAAATTCCTAGCAACTTCCGGTTTTTTGTTTTCGGCGAATAAAGTATATGGGCCTATAAAACATAATTTATCACCTAGAGGACAACCTGATCGTTCATAATCACAATCATACAAACGCCTATTATAAACAGGAGCGCGGCAATTGACCAAAAACATTATAATTTTACATTTTACACTTTAGCGCCTAACCAGGGTGAATTAGAAGGATTAAGCGTTTGATTGTGGTAGATGCACTTGTGCACTTTACGTAGAGATGTCAATGGCTTATATGTGTTGAACAGAGGAGCGGCAATCGAAAACCCAAAAAATTCAAAATTCCTAGCAACTTCCGGTTTTTTGTTTTCGGCGAATAAAGTATATGGGCCTATAAAACATAATGTATCACCTAGAGGACAACCTGATCGTTCATAATCACAAGCATACACCCGCCTACCATAAACAGGAGCGCGGCAATTGACCAAAAACATTTCAATTTTACATTTTACACTTTAGCGCCTAACCAGGGTGAATTAAAAGGACTAAGCTGTTTGTTTGTGGTAGATGCACTTGTGCACTTTACGTAGAGATGTCAATGGCTTATATGTGTTGAACAGAGGAGCGGCAATCGAAAACCCAAAAAATTCAAAATTCCTAGCAACTTCCGGTTTTTTGTTTTCGGCTAATAAAATATATGGGCCTATAAAACATAATGTATCACCTAGAGGACAACCTGATCGTTCATAATCACAATCATACACCCGCCTATTATAAATAGGAGCGCGGCAATTGACCAAAAACATTTCAATTTTACATTTTACACTTTAGCGCCTAACCAGGGTGAATTAGGAGGATTAAGCGTTTGATTGTGGTAGATGCACTTGTGCACTTTACGTAGAGATGTCAATGGCTTATATGTGTTGAACAGAGGAGCGGCAATCGAAAACCCAAAAAATTCAAAATTCCTAGCAACTTCCGGTTTTTTGTTTTCGGCGAATAAAATATATGGGCCTATAAAACATAATGTATCACCTAGAGGACAACCTGATCGTTCATAATCACAATCATACACCCGCCTATTATAAATAGGAGCGCGGCAATTGAAAAAAAACATTTCAATTTTACATTTTACACTTTAGCGCTTAACCAGGGTGAATTAGAAGGATTAAGCGTTTGATTGTGGTAGATGCACTTGTGCACTTTACGTAGAGATTTAAATGGCTTATATATGTTGAACAGAGGAGCGCCAATCGAAAACCCAAAAAATTCAAAATTCCTAGCAACTTCCGGTTGTTTGTTTTCGGCGAATAAAGTATATGGGCCTATAAAAAATAATGTATCACCTAGAGGACAACCTGATCGTTCATAATCACAACCATACACCCGCCTACCATAAACAGGAGCAATTGACCAAAAACATTTCAATTTTACATTTTACACTTTAGCGCCTAACCAGGGTGAATTAAAAGGACTAAGCTGTTTGTTTGTGGTAGATGCACTTGTGCACTTTACGTAGAGATGTCAATGGCTTAGATGTGTTGAACAGAGGAGCGGCAATCGAAAACCCAAAAAATTCAAAATTCCTAGCAACTTCCGGTTTTTTGTTTTCGGCGAATAAAGTATATGGGCCTATAAAACATAATGTATCACCTAGAGGACAACCTGATCGTTCATAATCACAAGCATACACCCGCCTACCATAAACAGGAGCGCGGCAATTGACCAAAAACATTTCAATTTTACATTTTACACTTTAGCGCCTAACCAGGGTGAATTAAAAGGACTAAGCTGTTTGTTTGTGGTAGATGCACTTGTGCACTTTACGTAGAGATGTCAATGGCTTATATGTGTTGAACAGAGGAGCGGCAATCGAAAACCCAAAAAATTCAAAATTCCTAGCAACTTCCGGTTTTTTGTTTTCGGCTAATAAAATATATGGGCCTATAAAACATAATGTATCACCTAGAGGACAACCTGATCGTTCATAATCACAATCATACACCCGCCTATTATAAATAGGAGCGCGGCAATTGACCAAAAACATTTCAATTTTACATTTTACACTTTAGCGCCTAACCAGGGTGAATTAGGAGGATTAAGCGTTTGATTGTGGTAGATGCACTTGTGCACTTTACGTAGAGATGTCAATGGCTTATATGTGTTGAACAGAGGAGCGGCAATCGAAAACCCAAAAAATTCAAAATTCCTAGCAACTTCCGGTTTTTTGTTTTCGGCGAATAAAATATATGGGCCTATAAAACATAATGTATCACCTAGAGGACAACCTGATCGTTCATAATCACAATCATACACCCGCCTATTATAAATAGGAGCGCGGCAATTGAAAAAAAACATTTCAATTTTACATTTTACACTTTAGCGCTTAACCAGGGTGAATTAGAAGGATTAAGCGTTTGATTGTGGTAGATGCACTTGTGCACTTTACGTAGAGATTTAAATGGCTTATATATGTTGAACAGAGGAGCGCCAATCGAAAACCCAAAAAATTCAAAATTCCTAGCAACTTCCGGTTGTTTGTTTTCGGCGAATAAAGTATATGGGCCTATAAAAAATAATGTATCACCTAGAGGACAACCTGATCGTTCATAATCACAACCATACACCCGCCTACCATAAACAGGAGCAATTGACCAAAAACATTTCAATTTTACATTTTACACTTTAGCGCCTAACCAGGGTGAATTAAAAGGACTAAGCTGTTTGTTTGTGGTAGATGCACTTGTGCACTTTACGTAGAGATGTCAATGGCTTAGATGTGTTGAACAGAGGAGCGTCAATCGAAAACCCAAAAAATTCAAAATTCCTAGCAACTTCCGGTTTTTTGTTTTCGGCGAATAAAGTATATGGGCCTATAAAACATAATTTATCACCTAGAGGACAACCTGATCGTTCATAATCACAATCATACAAACGCCTATTATAAACAGGAGCGCGGCAATTGACCAAAAACATTTCAATTTTACATTTTACACTTTAGCGCCTAACCAGGGTGAATTAGAAGGATTAAGCGTTTGATTGTGGTAGATGCACTTGTGCACTTTACGTAGAGATGTCAATGGCTTATATGTGTTGAACAGAGGAGCGGCAATCGAAAACCCAAAAAATTCAAAATTCCTACCACGTTCCGGTTTTTTGTTTTCGGCGAATAAACTATATGGGCTAATAAAACATTATGTATCACCTAGAGGACAACCTGATCGTTCATAATCACAATCATACAAACGCCTATCATAAACAGGAGCGCGGCAATTGACCAAAAACATTTCAATTTTACATTTTACACTTTAGCGCCTAACCAGGGTGAATTAGAAGGATTAAGCGTTTGATTGTGGTAGATGAACTTGTGCACTTTACGTAGAGATGTCAATGGCTTATATGTGTTGAACAGAGGAGCGGCAATCGAAAACCCAAAAAATTCAAAATTCCTAGCAACTTCCGGTTTTTTGTTTTCGGCGAATAAAGTATATGGGCCTATAAAACATAATGTATCACCTAGAGGACAACCTGATCGTTCATAATCACAATCATACACCCGCCTATTATAAATAGGAGCGCGGCAATTGAACAAAAACATTTGAATTTTACATTTTACACTTTAGCGCTTAACCAGGGTGAATTAGAAGGATTAAGCGTTTGATTGTGGTAGATGCACTTGTGCACTTTACGTAGAGATGTCAATGGCTTATATATGTTGAACAGAGGAGCGGCAATCGAAAACCCAAAAAATTCAAAATTCCTAGCAACTTCCGGTTTTTTGTTTTCGGCGAATAAAGTATATGGGCCTATAAAACATAATTTATCACCTAGAGGACAACCTGATCGTTCATAATCACAATCATACAAACGCCTATTATAAACAGGAGCGCGGCAATTGACCAAAAACATTTCAATTTTACATTTTACACTTTAGCGCCTAACCAGGGTGAATTAGAAGGATTAAGCGTTTGATTGTGGTAGATGCACTTGTGCACTTTACGTAGAGATGTCAATGGCTTATATGTGTTGAACAGAGGAGCGGCAATCGAAAACCCAAAAAATTCAAAATTCCAAGCAAATTCCGGTTTTTTGTTTTCGGCGAATAAACTATATGGGCCAATAAAACATTATGTATCACCTAGAGGACAACCTGATCGTTCATAATCACAATCATACAAACGCCTATCATAAACAGGAGCGCGGCAATTAACCAAAAACATTTCAATTTTACATTTTACACTTTAGCGCCTAACCAGGGTGAATTAGAAGGATTAAGCGTTTGATTGTGGTAGACGCACTTGTGCACTTTACGTAGAGATGTCAATGGCTTATATGTGTTGAACAGAGGAGCGGCAATCAAAAACCCAAAAAATTCAAAATTCCTAGCAACTTCCGGTTTTTTGTTTTCGGCGAATAAAGTATATGGGCCTATAAAACATAATGTATCACCTAGAGGACAACCTGATCGTTCATAATCACAATCATACAAACGCCTATTATAAACAGGAGCGCGGCAATTGACCAAAAACATTTCAATTTTACATTTTACACTTTAGCGCCTAACCAGGGTGAATTAGAAGGATTAAGCGTTTGATTGTGGTAGACGCACTTGTGCACTTTACGTAGAGATGTCAATGGCTTATATGTGTTGAACAGAGGAGCGGCAATCGAAAACCCAAAAAATTCAAAATTCCTAGCAACTTCCGGTTTTTTGTTTTCGGCGAATAAAATATATGGGCCTATAAAACATAATGTATCACCTAGAGGACAACCTGATCGTTCATAATCACAATCATACACCCGCCTATTATAAATAGGAGCGCGGCAATTGAAAAAAAACATTTCAATTTTACATTTTACACTTTAGCGCTTAACCAGGGTGAATTAGAAGGATTAAGCGTTTGATTGTGGTAGATGCACTTGTGCACTTTACGTAGAGATGTCAATGGCTTATATGTGTTGAACAGAGGAGCGGCAATCGAAAACCCAAAAAATTCAAAATTCCTAGCAACTTCCGGTTTTTTGTTTTCGGCGAATAAAGTATATGGGCCTATAAAACATAATTTATCACCTAGAGGACAACCTGATCATTCATAATCACAATCATACAAACGCATATTATAAACAGGAGCGCAGCAATTGACCAAAAACATTTCAATTTTACATTTTACACTTTAGCGCCTAACCAGGGTGAATTAAAAGGATTAAGCTGTTTGTTTGTGGTAGATGCACTTGTGCACTTTACATAGAGATGTCAATGGCTTATATATGTTGAACAGAGGAGCGGCAATCGAAAACCCAAAAAATTCAAAATTCCTACCATGTTCCGGTTTTTTGTTTTCGGCGAATAAACTATATGGGCCAATAAAACATAATGTATCACCTAGAGGACAACCTGATCGTTCATAATCACAATCATACAAACGCCTATCATAAACAGGAGCGCGACAATTGACCAAAAACATTTTAATTCTACATTTTACACTTTAGCGCCTAACCAGGGTGAATTAGAAGGATTAAGCTGTTTGTTTGTGGTAGATGCACTTGTGCACTTTACATAGAGATGTCAATGGCTTATATATGTTGAACAGAGGAGCGGCAATCGAAAACCCAAAAAATTCAAAATTCCTACCATGTTCCGGTTTTTTGTTTTCGGCGAATAAACTATATGGGCCAATAAAACATAATGTATCACCTAGAGGACAACCTGATCGTTCATAATCACAATCATACAAACGCCTATCATAAACAGGAGCGCGGCAATTGACCAAAAACATTTCAATTTTACATTTTACACTTTAGCGATTAACCAGGGTGAATTAGAAGGATTAAGCGTTTGATTGTGGTAGATGCACTTGTGCACTTTACGTAGAGATGTCAATGGCTTATATGTGTTGAACAGAGGAGCGGCAATCGAAAACCCAAAAAATTCCTAGCAACTTCCGGTTTTTTGTTTTCGGCGAATAAAGTATATGGGCCTATAAAACATAATGTATCACCTAGAGGACAACCTGATCGTTCATATTCACAATCATACAAACGCCTATCATAAATAGGAGCGCGGCAATTGACCAAAAACATTTTATTTATACATTGTACACTTTAGCGCCTAACCAGGGTGAATAAGAAGGATTAAGCTGTTTGTTTGTGGTAGATGCACTTGTGCACTTTAAGTAGATATGTCGATTTCTTATATATGTTGAACAGAGGAGCGGCAATCGAAAACCCAAAAAATTCAAAATTCCTACCATGTTCCGGTTTTTTGTTTTCGGCGAATAAAGTATATGGGCCTATAAAACATAATGTATCACCTAGAGGACAACCTGATCGTTCATAATCACAATCATACACCCGCCTACCATAAACAGGAGCGCGGCAATTGACCAAAAACATTTCAATTTTACATTTTACACTTTAGCGCCTAACCAGGGTGAATTAGAAGCATTAAGCTGTTTGTTTGTGGTAGATGCACTTGTGCACTTTACGTAGAGATGTCAATGGCTTATATATGCTGAACAGAGGAGCGGCAATCGAAAACCCAAAAAATTCAAAATTCCTAGCAACTTCCGGTTTTTTGTTTTCGGCGAATAAAGTATATGGGCCTATAAAACATAATGTATCACCTAGAGGACAACCTGATCGTTCATAATCACAACCATACACCCGCCTACCATAAACAGGAGCGCGGCAATTGACCAAAAACATTTCAATTTTACATTTTACTCTTTAGCGCCTAACCAGGGTAAATTAAAAGGACTAAGCTGTTTGTTTGTGGTAGATGCACTTGTGCACTTTACGTAGAGATATCAATGGCTTATATATGTTGAACAGAGGAGCGGCAATCGAAAACCCAAAAAATTCAAAATTCCTACCATGTTCCGGTTTTTTGTTTTCGGCGAATAAACTATATGGGCCAATAAAACATAATGTATCACCTAAAGGACAACCTGATCGTTCATAATCACAATCATACAAACGCCTATCATAAACAGGAGCGCGACAATTGACCAAAAACATTTCAATTTTACATTTTACACTTTAGCGCCTAACCAGGGTGAATTGGAAGGGTTAAGCGTTTGATTGTGGTAGATGCACTTGTGCACTTTACGTAGAGATGTCAATGGCTTATATGTGTTGAACAGAGGAGCGGCAATCGAAAACCCAAAAAATTCAAGCCTAGCAACTTCCGGTTTTTTGTTTTGGGCGAATAAAGTATATGGGCCTATAAAACATAATGTATCACCTAGAGGACAACCTGATCGTTCATAATCACAATCATACAAACGCCTATCATAAACAGGAGCGCGGCAATTGACCAAAAACATTTCAATTTTTCATTTTACACTTTAGCGCCTAACCAGGGCGAATTAGAAGGATTAAGCTGTTTTTTTGTGGTAGATGCACTTGTGCACTTTACGTAGATATGTCGATTTCTTATATATGTTGAACAGAGGAGCGGCAATCGAAAACCCAAAAAATTCAAAATTCCTACCATGTTCCGGTTTTTTGTTTTCGGCGAATAAACTATATGGGCCAATAAAACATAATGTATCACCTAGAGGACAACCTGATCGTTCATAATCACAATCATACAAACGCCTATCATAAACAGGAGCGCGGCAATTGACCAAAAACATTTCAATTTAACATTTTACACTTTAGCGCCTAACCAGGGTGAATTAGAAGGATTAAGCGTTTGATTGTGGTAGATGCACTTGTGCACTTTACGTAGAGATGTCAATGGCTTATATGTGTTGAACAGAGGAGCGGCAATCGAAAACCCAAAAAATTCAAAATTCCTAGCAACTTCCGGTTTTTTGTTTTGGGCGAATAAAGTATATGGGCCTATAAAACATAATGTATCACCTAGAGGACAACCTGATCGTTCATAATCACAATCATACAAACGCCTATCATAAACAGGAGCGCGGCAATTGACCAAAAACATTTCAATTTAACATTTTACACTTTAGCGCCTAACCAGGGTGAATTAAAAGGATTAAGCTGTTTGTTTGTGGTAGATGCACTTGTGCACTTTAAGTAGATATGTCGATTTCTTATATATGTTGAACAGAGGAGCGGCAATCGAAAACCCAAAAAATTCAAAATTCCTAGCAACTTCCGGTTTTTTGTTTTGGGCGAATAAAGTATATGGGCCTATAAAACATAGTGTATCACCTAGAGGACAACCTGATCGTTCATAATCACAATCATACACCCGCCTACCATAAACAGGAGCGCGGCAATTGACCAAAAACATTTCAATTTTACATTTTACACTTTAGCGCCTAACCAGGGTGAATTAGAAGCATTAAGCTGTTTGTTTGTGGTAGATGCACTTGTGCACTTTACGTAGAGATGTCAATGGCTTATATATGCTGAACAGAGGAGCGGCAATCGAAAACCCAAAAAATTCAAAATTCCTAGCAACTTCCGGTTTTTTGTTTTCGGCGAATAAAGTATATGGGCCTATAAAACATAATGTATCACCTAGAGGACAACCTGATCGTTCATAATCACAACCATACACCCGCCTACCATAAACAGGAGCGCGGCAATTGACCAAAAACATTTCAATTTTACATTTTACACTTTAGCGCCTAACCAGGGTGAATTAAAAGGACTAAGCTGTTTGTTTGTGGTAGATGCACTTGTGCACTTTACGTAGAGATGTCAATGGCTTATATGTGTTGAACAGAGGAGCGGCAATCGAAAACCCAAAAAATTCAAAATTCCTAGCAACTTTCGGTTTTTTGTTTTCGGCGAATAAAGTATATGGGCCTATAAAAAATAATGTATCACCTAGAGGACAACCTGATCATTCATAATCACAACCATACACCCGCCTACCATAAACAGGAGCGCGGCAATTGACCAAAAACATTTCAATATTACATTTTACACTTTAGCGCCTAAACAGGGTGAATTAAAAGGATTAAGCTGTTTGTTTGTGGTAGATGCACTTGTGCACTTTACGTAGAGATGTCAATGGCTTATATATGTTGAACAGAGGAGCGGCAATCGAAAACCCAAAAAATTCAAAATTCCTACCATGTTCCGGTTTTTTGTTTTCGGCGAATAAACTATATGGGCCAATAAAACATAATGTATCACCTAAAGGACAACCTGATCGTTCATAATCACAATCATACAAACGCCTATCATAAACAGGAGCGCGACAATTGACCAAAAACATTTCAATTTTACATTTTACACTTTAGCGCCTAACCAGGGTGAATTGGAAGGGTTAAGCGTTTGATTGTGGTAGATGCACTTGTGCACTTTACGTAGAGATGTCAATGGCTTATATGTGTTGAACAGAGGAGCGGCAATCGAAAACCCAAAAAATTCAAAATTCCTAGCAACTTCCGGTTTTTTGTTTTGGGCGAATAAAGTATATGGGCCTATAAAACATAATGTATCACCTAGAGGACAACCTGATCGTTCATAATCACAATCATACAAACGCCTATCATAAACAGGAGCGCGGCAATTGACCAAAAACATTTCAATTTTACATTTTACACTTTAGCGCCTAACCAGGGTGAATTAGAAGGATTATGCTGAACAGAGGAGCGGCAATCGAAAACCCAAAAAATTCAAAATTCCTAGCAACTTCCGGTTTTTTGTTTTTGGCGAATAAAGTATATGGGCCTATAAAACATAATGTATCACCTAGAGGACAACCTGATCGTTCATAATCACAACCATACACCCGCCTACCATAAACAGGAGCGCGGCAATTGACCAAAAACATTTCAATTTTACATTTTACACTTTAGCGCCTAACCAGGGTGAATTAAAAGGATTAAGCTGTTTGTTTGTGGTAGATGCACTTGTGCACTTTACGTAGAGATGTCAATGGCTTATATATGTTGAACAGAGGAGCGGCAATCGAAAACCCAAAAAATTCAAAATTCCTACCATGTTCCGGTTTTTTGTTTTCGGCGAATAAACTATATGGGCCAATAAAACATAATGAATCACCTAGAGGACAACCTGATCGTTCATAATCACAATCATACAAACGCCTATCATAAACAGGAGCGCGGCAATTGACCAAAAATATTTCAATTTAACATTTTACACTTTAGCGCCTAACCAGGGTGAATTAGAAGGATTAAGCGTTTGATTGTGGTAGATGCACTTGTGCACTTTACGTAGAGATGTCAATGGCTTATATGTGTTGAACAGAGGAGCGGCAATCGAAAACCCAAAAAATTCAAAATTCCTAGCAACTTCCGGTTTTTTGTTTTGGGCGAATAAAGTATATGGGCCTATAAAACATAATGTATCACCTAGAGGACAACCTGATCGTTCATAATCACAATCATACAAACGCCTATCATAAACAGGAGCGCGACAATTGACCAAAAACATTTTAATTTTACATTTTACACTTTAGCGCCTAACCAGGGTGAATAAGAAGGATTAAGCTGTTTGTTTGGGGTAGATGCACTTGTGCACTTTACGTAGAGATGTCAATGGCTTATATATGCTGAACAGAGGAGCGGCAATCGAAAACCCAAAAAATTCAAAATTCCTAGCAACTTCCGGTTTTTTGTTTTTGGCGAATAAAATATATGGGCCTATAAAAAATAATGTATCACCTAGAGGACAACCTGATCGTTCATAATCACAACCATACACCCGCCTACCATAAACAGGAGCACGGCAATTGACCAAAAACATTTCAATTTTACATTTTACACTTTAGCGCCTAACCAGGGTGAATTAGAAGGATTATGCTGTTTGTTTGTGGTAGATGCACTTGTGCACTTTACGTAGAGATGTCAATGGCTTATATATGCTGAACAGAGGAGCGGCAATCGAAAACCCAAAAAATTCAAAATTCCTAGCAACTTCCGGCTTTTTGTTTTCGGCGAATAAAGTATATGGGCCTATAAAACATAATGTATCACCTAGAGGACAACCTGATCGTTCATAATCACAACCATACACCCGCCTACCATAAACAGGAGCGCGGCAATTGACCAAAAACATTTCAATTTTACATTTTACGCTTTAGCGCCTAACCAGGGTGAATTAAAAGGACTAGGCTGTTTGTTTGTGGTAGATGCACTTGTGCACTTTACGTAGAGATGTCAATGGCTTATATATGTTGAACAGAGGAGCGGCAATCGAAAACCCAAAAAATTCAAAATTCCTAGCAACTTCCGGTTTTTTGTTTTCGGCGAATAAAGTATATGGGCCTATAAAACATAATTTATCACCTAGAGGACAACCTGATCGTTCTTAATCACAACCATACACCCGCCTACCATAAACAGGAGCGCGGCAATTGACCAAAAACATTTCAATTTTACATTTTACACTTTAGCGCCTAACCAGGGTGAATTAAAAGGATTAAGCTGTTTGTTTGTGGTAGATCCACTTGTGCACTTTACGTAGAGATGTCAATGGCTTATATGTGTTGAACAGAGGAGCGGCAATCGAAAACCCAAAAAATTCAAAATTCCTAGCAACTTCCGGTTTTTTGTTTTCGGCGAATAAAGTATATGGGCCTATAAAACATAATGTATCACCTAGAGGACAACCTGATCGTTCATAATCACAATCATACAAACGCCTATCATCAACAGGAGCGCGGCAATTGACCAAAAACATTTCAATTTTACATTTTACACTTTAGCGCCTAACCAGGGTGAATTAGAAGGATTAAGCGTTTGATTGTGGTAGATGCACTTGTGCACTTTACGTAGAGATGTCAATGGCTTATATGTGTTGAACAGAGGAGCGGCAATCGAAAACCCAAAAAATTCAAAATTCCTAGCAACTTCCGGTTTTTTGTTTTCGGCGAATAAAGTATATGGGCCTATAAAACATAATGTATCACCTAGAGGACAACCTGATCGTTCATAATCACAATCATACAAACGCCTATCATCAACAGGAGCGCGGCAATTGACCAAAAACATTTCAATTTTACATTTTACACTTTAGCGCCTAACCAGGGTGAATTAAAAGGATTAAGCTGTTTGTTTGTGGTAGATGCACTTGTGCACTTTACGTAGAGATGTCAATGGCTTATATTTGCTGAACAGAGGAGCGGCAATCGAAAACCCAAAAAATTCAAAATTCCTAGCAACTTCCGGTTGTTTGTTTTTGGCGAATAAAGTATATGGGCCTATAAAAAATAATGTATCACCTAGAGGACAACCTGATCGTTCATAATCACAACCATACACCCGCCTACCATAAACAGTAGCGCGGCAATTGACCAAAAACATTTCAAGTTTACATTTTACACTTTAGCGCCTAACCAGGGTGAATTAAAAGGATTAAGCTGTTTGTTTGTGGTAGATGCACTTGTGCACTTTGCGTAGAGATGTCAATGGCTTATATATGTTGAACAGAGGAGCGGCAATCGAAAACCCAAAAAATTCAAAATTCCTACCATGTTCCGGTTTTTTGTTTTCGGCGAATAAACTATATGGGCCAATAAAACATAATGTATCACCTAGAGGACAACCTGATCGTTCATAATCACAAACATACAAACGCCTATCATAAACAGGAGCGCGGCAATTGACCAAAAACATTTCAATTTTACATTTTACACTTTAGCGCCTAACCAGGGTGAATTAGAAGGATTAAGCTGTTTGTTTGTGGTAGATGCACTTGTGCACTTTACGTAGAGATGTCAATGGCTTATATATGCTGAACAGAGGAGCGGCAATCGAAAACCCAAAAAATTCAAAATTCCTAGCAACTTCCGGTTTTTTGTTTTCGGCCAATAAAACATAATGTATCACCTAGAGGACAACCTGATCATTCATAATCACAACCATACACCCGCCCACCATAAACAGTAGCGCGGCAATTGACCAAAAACATTTCAATTTTACATTTTACACTTTAGCGCCTAACCAGGGTGAATTAGAAGGATTAAGCTGTTTGTTTGTGGTAGATGCACTTGTGCACTTTACGTAGAGATGTCAATGGCTTATATATGTTGAACAGAGGAGCGGCAATCGAAAACCCAAAAAATTCAAAATTCCTAGCAACTTCCGGTTTTTTGTTTTTGGCGAATAAAGTATATGGGCCTATAAAAAATAATGTATCACCTAGAGGACAACCTGATCGTTCATAATCACAACCATACACCCGCCTACCATAAACAGGAGCGCGGCAATTGACCAAAAACATTTCAATTTTACATTTTACACTTTAGCGCCTAACCAGGGTGAATTAAAAGGATTAAGCTGTTTGTTTGTGGTAGATGCACTTGTGCACTTTACGTAGAGATGTCAATGGCTTATATATGTTGAACAGAGGAGCGGCAATCGAAAACCCAAAAAATTCAAAATTCCTACCATGTTCCGGTTTTTTGTTTTCGGCGAATAAACTATATGGGCCAATAAAACATAATGTATCACCTAGAGGACAACCTGATCGTTCATAATCACAATCATACAAACGCCTATCATAAACAGGAGCGCGGCAATTGACCAAAAACATTTCAATTTTACATTTTACACTTTAGCGCCTAACCAGGGTGAATTAGAAGGATTAAGCTGTTTGTTTGTGGTAGATGCACTTGTGCACTTTACGTAGAGATGTCAATGGCTTATATTTGCTGAACAGAGGAGCGGCAATCGAAAACCCAAAAAATTCAAAATTCCTAGCAACTTCCGGTTTTTTGTTTTCGGCGAATAAAGTATATGGGCCTATAAAAAATAATGTATCACCTAGAGGACAACCTGATCGTTCATAATCACAACCATACACCCGCCTACCATAAACAGGAGCGCGGCAATTGACCAAAAACATTTCAATTTTACATTTTACACTTTAGCGCCTAACCAGGGTGAATTAAAAGGATTAAGCTGTTTGTTTGTGGTAGATGCACTTGTGCACTTTACGTAGAGATGTCAATGGCTTATATATGCTGAACAGAGGAGCGGCAATCGAAAACCCAAAAAATTCAAAATTCCTAGCAACTTCCGGTTTTTTGTTTTCGGCCAATAAAACATAATGTATCACCTAGAGGACAACCTGATCATTCATAATCACAACCATACACCCGCCCACCATAAACAGTAGCGCGGCAATTGACCAAAAACATTTCAATTTTACATTTTACACTTTAGCGCCTAACCAGGGTGAATTAAAAGGATTAAGCTGTTTGTTTGTGGTAGATGCACTTGTGCACTTTACGTAGAGATGTCAATGGCTTATATATGTTGAACAGAGGAGCGGCAATCGAAAACCCAAAAAATTCAAAATTCCTACCATGTTCCGGTTTTTTGTTTTCGGCGAATAAACTATATGGGCCAATAAAACATAATGTATCACCTAGAGGACAACCTGATCGTTCATAATCACAATCATACAAACGCCTATCATAAACAGGAGCGCGGCAATTGACCAAAAACATTTCAATTTTACATTTTACACTTTAGCGCCTAACCAGGGTGAATTAGAAGGATTAAGCTGTTTGTTTGTGGTAGATGCACTTGTGCACTTTACGTAGAGATGTCAATGGCTTATATTTGCTGAACAGAGGAGCGGCAATCGAAAACCCAAAAAATTCAAAATTCCTAGCAACTTCCGGTTTTTTGTTTTTGGCGAATAAAGTATATGGGCCTATAAAAAATAATGTATCACCTAGAGGACAACCTGATCGTTCATAATCACAACCATACACCCGCCTACCATAAACAGGAGCGCGGCAATTGACCAAAAACATTTCAATTTTACATTTTACACTTTAGCGCCTAACCAGGGTGAATTAAAAGGATTAAGCTGTTTGTTTGTGGTAGATGCACTTGTGCACTTTACGTAGAGATGTCAATGGCTTATATATGTTGAACAGAGGAGCGGCAATCGAAAACCCAAAAAATTCAAAATTCCTACCATGTTCCGGTTTTTTGTTTTCGGCGAATAAACTATATGGGCCAATAAAACATAATGTATCACCTAGAGGACAACCTGATCGTTCATAATCACAATCATACAAACGCCTATCATAAACAGGAGCGCGGCAATTGACCAAAAACATTTCAATTTTACATTTTACACTTTAGCGCCTAACCAGGGTGAATTAGAAGGATTAAGCTGTTTGTTTGTGGTAGATGCACTTGTGCACTTTACGTAGAGATGTCAATGGCTTATATTTGCTGAACAGAGGAGCGGCAATCGAAAACCCAAAAAATTCAAAATTCCTAGCAACTTCCGGTTTTTTGTTTTCGGCGAATAAAGTATATGGGCCTATAAAAAATAATGTATCACCTAGAGGACAACCTGATCGTTCATAATCACAACCATACACCCGCCTACCATAAACAGTAGCGCGGCAATTGACCAAAAACATTTCAAGTTTACATTTTACACTTTAGCGCCTAACCAGGGTGAACTAGAAGGAATAAGCGTTTGATTGTGGTAGATGCACTTGTGCACTTTACATAGAGATGTCAATGGCTTATATATGTTGAACAGAGGAGCGGCAATCGAAAACCCAAAAAATTCAAAATTCCTACCATGTTCCGGTTTTTTGTTTTCGGCGAATAAACTATATGGGCCAATAAAACATAATGTATCACCTAGAGGACAACCTGATCGTTCATAATCACAATCATACAAACGCCTTTCATAAACAGGAGCGCGGCAATTGACCAAAAACATTTCAATTTTACATTTTACACTTTAGCGCCTAACCAGGGTGAACTAGAAGGAATAAGCGTTTGATTGTGGTAGATGCACTTGTGCACTTTACATAGAGATGTCAATGGCTTATATATGTTGAACAGAGGAGCGGCAATCGAAAACCCAAAAAATTCAAAATTCCTACCATGTTCCGGTTTTTTGTTTTCGGCGAATAAACTATATGGGCCAATAAAACATAATGTATCACCTAGAGGACAACCTGATCGTTCATAATCACAATCATACAAACGCCTATCATAAACAGGAGCGCGGCAATTGACCAAAAACATTTCAATTTTACATTTTACACTTTAGCGCCTAACCAGGGTGAATTAGAAGGATTAAGCTGTTTGTTTGTGGTAGATGCACTTGTGCACTTTACGTAGAGATGTCAATGGCTTATATTTGCTGAACAGAGGAGCGGCAATCGAAAACCCAAAAAATTCAAAATTCCTAGCAACTTCCGGTTTTTTGTTTTCGGCGAATAAAGTATATGGGCCTATAAAAAATAATGTATCACCTAGAGGACAACCTGATCGTTCATAATCACAACCATACACCCGCCTACCATAAACAGGAGCGCGGCAATTGACCAAAAACATTTCAATTTTACATTTTACACTTTAGCGCCTAACCAGGGTGAATTAAAAGGATTAAGCTGTTTGTTTGTGGTAGATGCACTTGTGCACTTTACGTAGAGATGTCAATGGCTTATATATGCTGAACAGAGGAGCGGCAATCGAAAACCCAAAAAATTCAAAATTCCTAGCAACTTCCGGTTTTTTGTTTTCGGCCAATAAAACATAATGTATCACCTAGAGGACAACCTGATCATTCATAATCACAACCATACACCCGCCCACCATAAACAGTAGCGCGGCAATTGACCAAAAACATTTCAATTTTACATTTTACACTTTAGCGCCTAACCAGGGTGAATTAAAAGGATTAAGCTGTTTGTTTGTGGTAGATGCACTTGTGCACTTTACGTAGAGATGTCAATGGCTTATATATGTTGAACAGAGGAGCGGCAATCGAAAACCCAAAAAATTCAAAATTCCTACCATGTTCCGGTTTTTTGTTTTCGGCGAATAAACTATATGGGCCAATAAAACATAATGTATCACCTAGAGGACAACCTGATCGTTCATAATCACAATCATACAAACGCCTATCATAAACAGGAGCGCGGCAATTGACCAAAAACATTTCAATTTTACATTTTACACTTTAGCGCCTAACCAGGGTGAATTAGAAGGATTAAGCTGTTTGTTTGTGGTAGATGCACTTGTGCACTTTACGTAGAGATGTCAATGGCTTATATTTGCTGAACAGAGGAGCGGCAATCGAAAACCCAAAAAATTCAAAATTCCTAGCAACTTCCGGTTTTTTGTTTTTGGCGAATAAAGTATATGGGCCTATAAAAAATAATGTATCACCTAGAGGACAACCTGATCGTTCATAATCACAACCATACACCCGCCTACCATAAACAGGAGCGCGGCAATTGACCAAAAACATTTCAATTTTACATTTTACACTTTAGCGCCTAACCAGGGTGAATTAAAAGGATTAAGCTGTTTGTTTGTGGTAGATGCACTTGTGCACTTTACGTAGAGATGTCAATGGCTTATATATGTTGAACAGAGGAGCGGCAATCGAAAACCCAAAAAATTCAAAATTCCTACCATGTTCCGGTTTTTTGTTTTCGGCGAATAAACTATATGGGCCAATAAAACATAATGTATCACCTAGAGGACAACCTGATCGTTCATAATCACAATCATACAAACGCCTATCATAAACAGGAGCGCGGCAATTGACCAAAAACATTTCAATTTTACATTTTACACTTTAGCGCCTAACCAGGGTGAATTAGAAGGATTAAGCTGTTTGTTTGTGGTAGATGCACTTGTGCACTTTACGTAGAGATGTCAATGGCTTATATTTGCTGAACAGAGGAGCGGCAATCGAAAACCCAAAAAATTCAAAATTCCTAGCAACTTCCGGTTTTTTGTTTTCGGCGAATAAAGTATATGGGCCTATAAAAAATAATGTATCACCTAGAGGACAACCTGATCGTTCATAATCACAACCATACACCCGCCTACCATAAACAGTAGCGCGGCAATTGACCAAAAACATTTCAAGTTTCCATTTTACACTTTAGCGCCTAACCAGGGTGAACTAGAAGGAATAAGCGTTTGATTGTGGTAGATGCACTTGTGCACTTTACATAGAGATGTCAATGGCTTATATATGTTGAACAGAGGAGCGGCAATCGAAAACCCAAAAAATTCAAAATTCCTACCATGTTCCGGTTTTTTGTTTTCGGCGAATAAACTATATGGGCCAATAAAACATAATGTATCACCTAGAGGACAACCTGATCGTTCATAATCACAATCATACAAACGCCTTTCATAAACAGGAGCGCGGCAATTGACCAAAAACATTTCAATTTTACATTTTACACTTTAGCGCCTAACCAGGGTGAACTAGAAGGAATAAGCGTTTGATTGTGGTAGATGCACTTGTGCACTTTACATAGAGATGTCAATGGCTTATATAAGGTTGTCAAATTGTCAAATATCTCCCTTCCGCTTTTTTGTCTTTTGAATTTCGCGGCTATGTACAAAGCGCTACAGAGCTCGTATCTGGCAACACTATACATAATTCGAAAGGTCTTGACATAACCTACAAAACAACGCTATGCATGGTTAGTTTGGATATTGCGTTCAACAGTTATAGACGTGTAAACATGGAGTTCACTAAAGCCGAAATTCGCGCTATTTTAAAGTTTTCCTTCGTTAAAGGCAAATCCGCTAGAGAAACGTTCCGTGAGATTAATGGTGTTTTGGGGGATGGTACTCTATCACTTCGAACCGCGGAGGAATGGTTTCGACGATTCAGAGCCGGTGAAAACGACATCATGGATAAGCCAGCCGGCGGAAGACCTGTGACGACAAATACCGATCAAATCATGGAATACATCGAGTTAGACCGGCATATGGCACCTCGTGACATCGCCCAGGAGATGGGAGTTAGTCACCAAACCATTTTGAACCATCTGCAGTAGGCTGGATACAAAAAAAAGTTTGATGTTTGGGTGCCGCATAATTTGACGCAAAAAAACCTTCTGGACCGAATCAACGCCTGCGATATGCTGCTGAAACGGAAGAACTCGTCCCATTCTTGCAGCGGATGGTGACTGGCGACGAAAAATGGATCACATACGACAATATCAAGCGAAAACGGTCGTGGTCGAAGGCCGGTGAATTGTCCCAAACAGTGGCCAAGTCGGGATTGACGGCCAGGAAGGTTTTGCTGTGTGTTTGGTAGGATTGGAAGGGAATCATCCACTATGAGCTGCTCCCATATGACCAGACGCTTAATTCTACCATCTACTGCGAACAACTGGACCGCTTGAAGCAGGCGATCGACCAGAGGCGTCCAGAATTGGCCAACAGGAAGGGTGTAGTCTTCCACCAGGACAACGCCAGACCACACACTTCGTTGATGACTCGTCAGAAGCTACGGCAGCTCGGATGGGAGGTTTTATCGCATCCACCATATAGCCCGGATGGCGAATGCCCTTGGTGGTGTGAAGTTGAACTCAAAAGAGGCTTGTGAAAAGTGGCTGTCCGAATTCTTCGCAAATAAGGGGGGGGGCTTCTACGAGGAAGGTATTATGAAGTTGCCGTCTAGATGGAAACAGATCATCGAACAAAACGGCGCATATTTTAACTAAATCCGATCACTGTAACACTTTTTATAAAGCATTGAATGAAGAGCAAAAAAGCGGAAGGGAGATATTTGACAACCTTATATATAAACATACATATTTACATTGATTTGTGGGCAAAGCTGTTAGAGCGGCAAGGGAAGCGGTGAAAATCGGCGAGCGTTCGTTTATTTTTCGGCACATCTCGGATTTTCTAACAACAACACAATGTTGTGACGTTTTGTCGTCGCGTCAGTCCTTCGACAGATTGACTCTTTGACATAAAAGCAAAAAACGTGTCAACGGAGATTTCACATGAAGTAATGAGTGTACATATATACATACAAATGTGCAAACGACATAATATAAAAATAAAATAGACTTTTGAGCAAGAATATATTTTTTTGGCGCAATAACTGACTTTTGCTTTTATAAATACATATGTAAAATGGACCAAAACGAAAAAGAAGTACATAATTACTTTTACACATGCATTTGAAAAGATAAATTGAAGCATAAATGTGAAATGCCGACGGCAAAACACATTTCTGTACTTTTGTGACTCCATAATGGTGTCAAGTAAATGAATTATTTTAAGAAATATATCAAAATATGTTTAAATTATTATTAATAACTCACAATAAAGTAAAAATGAATTAACATAAAATAATTTGAAAATAATAATAAATAATAGTTCAATAAAAGGAAATAATTTCAATTGGCATATCAATATTCCCAATTTTGCTTACATTTTATATTATCTTCAATATTCGTCGGTTGGTTATGTTAGGAGAGCGTATGTTTACAGATTCACCGCTGTTATAAATGCGAGAAATGTTATTTGTTTCTCGTGCATGTGTGGTGAACTCCTTGATAAATTCCTACAAATTGTTCGCTGTCGAACCTGCACCTTCTCGTTCATTTAAGTTCTCTGGTTGGAGCTGATTCGAGTGACTGAGGCAAATCCAGGAACAGCGAATTAACAGGTCAAAATTTTTATTAACTATATCTTCTAAGGTTACATATATTTATACTAACACAAGTTTAAATCGTAATTTATTTTAGAAGTATTCGTAGTTTTAAGTAATAAACTAAATTGTAAAGAGCACTCGAAATGGTGCTCAGACAATATTGAACATGACGGTGATAGTGTTAAAAGATAAGTTAAGATGGGGAAGTAGGGCTACCGATAAATGGACGCAAGAAAGACTTACGAGACAGACTTCTGACACACTACGGTCTTCTTAACGATGACGATGAAAGCGACAGCAAGGTCGAAACAGTGGTGCCACTTTATGAAAGCGTGTCGGGTAGAGGTCCGGTGTCATCCACGGTCCCTCATTTTACCTTTAAAGAAATTGAGGAAAGCTTGGCGTTATTTAACGGTACAGATGGACAGGAGGTAAGGCAATGGGCAGAATCTTTTGAAGAAAATGCACATACAGCGGGCTGGTCGGAAATCCATAAATTTATTTATGCAAAACAGCTTCTCAGAGGAGCAGCTAGGGCATTCATTCAAAGCAAAACCGATATTCGTGATTGGGCATCTTTGAAACATGCTTTAATTGATGAATTTGAAATATCGTTTTCATCAGCCGAGGCACATAGGCTTTTAAGAAATCGTTAAAAGAAATAAAGCGAAACATTTATTGAATTTGTATATGCCTTAATGGAAATAGGGAAGCGGGTAAAACTGGAGGAAGCTAGTGTAATAGAATACTTCATACTAGGGATACCCGATTCAAAAGTGAACAAAACGGTTTTGTACCAAGCAAGGAGTATAAGGGAATTAAAAGAGCAAATAAAAATTTATGAAAGAATTTGATTCAAATCAAAAGTCGAAGTTGTGAAAGGAGTCAATATCAGGAAAGAGTGGAAGGAAAATATCCAACGGGCATGTTTCAAATGTGGCGAAACTTCATACATAGCAAGGAATTGCACAAATCAACAAATTAGATGTTATAAGTGCAACAAGATAGGTCATAAGTGCTACGAATGTCCAACTATCTATGATGACAAAATCACAGAGGAGGCGAAATATTAGCTTTTAGCCAATGTATGATTTGTCACATCTGGATAAGGGGAAAATGTTAGAAGTGGAAAAGCTGATTGCTCAATATGAGCCAAAAGGAATAAAATGCAACGAACTGGACAAATAGGACGCGACGATAACGGGCGAAAAACCGACAAGATCAGACGACGAATGGACTTTGAACATTATTGTAAGAAAAAGAAAGTGTACTCTGTAATCGCAAAATTATTGTAAGAAAAAGAAAGTGTACTCTGTAATTGGGATATTAACATTAAAACATTTAAATAAATACGACTATATCACATAAAACTATACATGTATTAGAAATCAAGTTCAAGATCATTATTAGTCATAATATACATCTTTGTCGCAAACACAACGCCATTTGTGCACTTTTAAGTATTTACGAATTAAGCAAAGCTTACAATTCAAATTTTAAGCTCTCACGTACTCCTCTTTGGAAAATATGCGTACTATTTCTATTTCTTTTCGATTTGCTACCAACTTACAAGCCTATTACTGGTACCAATTCTAAATTTATTTCTCAAAATTACAACTACAAGTATTACCACTGAACAAACATTGAGTTGAAATTTGTAGCTTTGCGGATTTTATGGCTTAGAAGCAATTACAATTAGTTCAGTAAATTCAGTAATTAAAATTACTTATTAGTCTAGTTAAGCTTTGATTTTTTTTATTTTATTGTACTGTGAGGCACTAATTTCTTAATTAGTATTTAATTATCAAAATAAAAAACAAAACAAAAAACACCATTGAACCTTAATTTAAACTATTTCGAATATCAAATACAATAAACCAATTTACATATGAATTGTATCATTACTGGGCCGCTGGAATGTGGTGATATATAAATAAATTAATATCTAGAAATTACGTTGGAACTGTTATGTTATATTATCATCACTCAATAACACAGCAATATTACAAAAGTTTATTCTCTGCCCAAAATAAAATGAAAATGCAGATTTTTGTACTCGAAAATTTAAAGGAATCCCTTACTTTAATGGATCTATTTCCATTTCATTGCGAAAGTCCTTACCTTAATCATTATGTTATAATAAAAACCAGATAGGCTATTTTTTCGAAATATCTTGAATCGTGTCCTCTAGAAAATTTCATTAAAAACGACTTAATGCATTATACATATTAAATATATTTATATATATAAAGATCCAAGTGTTTTCCATAAAACGCATCTTTGTTTAAATACATTTTAAAGTGAGGATCACTCGCTTGTATGTAACGCAATGAATAATTATATATGAAAGTAACGAAATATACACATAGCCAATAAAGTCTGTGTTCACCCGACACTATTTTTTAAGTGAAGTAAAAATACAATGTAAATAGGTAATTCAGTTCAAATTTTCTACTTGAATTTCTTCTTTATTGTTTTCAGTTCAAAATGCAAAAACAAAAATGTATATTCCTATTTTCATTTTTGTGATAACGGGATTTAAGTGTAAGAACAAGTAAACATGGGCACCATTAAGTCTGCGTTCAGCTTTAAAATTAGTTACAAAATTTAAATTGACAAAGGAAAATTAAATGCAATATTTAGTTGGATAGCCGCGTTGTTTTAAAACCTCGCTCCATAGATTTGGCATTGATCTTACCAACTTATCTGTTTCCTCAGCTGTAATGTGGGACCATTCTTCTTTCATAACACTTCGCAAAGCCTCTTTACTTGTTATTGTATGCTGACGTATTCTTTTTTCCAACAGATCCCATATATGTTCAATAGGATTGAGGTCAGGTGATTGAGGGGGCGTTTTAAGTTGTCTAGGAGCATTGTACAAGAGCCAAAGTCTAACTATTTCCGCAGTATACTTCGGGTCATTATCTTGTTGGAACCAAAACGTCGAAGATAATTCAAGATTCTCTGTACTTTGTTTCAAATTGTTTTTTAAAATGTTTAAATAACCCCATTTATCCATTGTGGATTCAATAAATTCAAGCTGACCCACACCACCAGCCGCCATGCAACCCCACACCATAATTCCGCCACCTCCGTGTTTAACTGTACCAACAAGAATTTGCTTTTCAAGGGCAGTTCCTGACTTGCGCCACACAATTTGTCGACCTTTTATGTCAAAAATTCAAAATTTACTTTCTTCCGAAAATATTACTTCTCTTCAGAGTTCCAGCGACTTATTTATATAATTATGAGCAAATTCAATGCGTTTTCGCCTGTTTACAAGTGAAATAAATGGTTTCTTTCGAGCGACTCTACCATGATATCCAGCTTTTCGTAAAATTTTTCTCGCAGTTTCGGTACAAATTGTTTTTTTAATGGTTATATTTACGTTTTCAATAATCTTTGTGGACATAATTCGAGGGGCCGTTCTTCCTGGGCTGATAATATTTTCGGACGGCCAGATCGCGGTTTTGACGTTAAAATTGCGTTGTTTTTTTAATTGTTTACGACGCGCTGAACAGAAGAATACGTTCTTCTAATAGTTTGCCCAATTTTTCTGAAACTTTCACTATCTTTTCACAACTTAATGATAATTTTTCTTTCCGACAGACTAATTTCTTTTCCTTTGGTTTCCATTTTTTTAAATATTATTAAAACGTGTCACGAGCTCTTTACACGACTAATTATATTAAAACACAATAGAATCTACGCAAAAAGAACGAACAAATACATGAGAAGTAACGGCATTTCCAATTCAAGCTAACTGAATGCAGACTTAATGGTGCCTATGTTTACTTGTTCTTACACTAAAATCCCGTTACCACAAAAATTAAAATAGGAATATACATTTTTGTTTTTGCATTTTGAACTTAAAAATATAAAGAAGAAATACATGTAGAAAATTTGAACTGAATTACCTATTTATATTGTGTTTACTTCACTTCAAAAATAGTGTCGGGTGAACGCAGACCTTATTGACTATGTGTAAGTATATGAATGAAAGTACCGCAATATAAAAAAATGGAAATAGCAAGGAATGTCGAACGACGAACCAAAGAGCGTGATGCCGCGTTTTCGGTTTGGAAATCTTGATAGATGACAACCTATTTTACCCATGTTGTTATTGTTTGGTGCGTTGTGACCTTGTGTGGTGCACAAATGTGTGGTAATGTGGTAAGCGTGGTAAAGTAAATATTTTGTGGACGTATGGTGTGTAGATGAAGTTAATGTTGTGTGTACGTCGCGTCTCGTAATGTGGTGGAGCAGGGTGTGATGCGGTCGGTCGCATATCTGGCATCGAGTGTCTGAGGAACACTCCTACGCGGTGATGGGTTTGAATTTATTTCCATGTCTATATCTACCTGTAGAGTAGCTGTACCTGTATTGGACGTTTGTGCTACCTGTAAGCAGCTTTCTACCCTTTATACAAGTTATTTAATTAAGTTCTTCTAACTCCCAAAGTTTCTTCAATTGTGAATTGAGATACTCGTTTGAGATTTTCTGAACTTGAATTGTCATGGTGGTAACTGTTTTCTTAACTTGTCTACTTAGATTCCAACCGAATGTAGTATTTTGGGCTAGAAGGGTGGTTGACATTTTTTCAAAACCTTCGAGTATTATTTGTTGTATTAGTTGCAGTTAGGATCTGCCAGTTTTAGGTGTAAAACCTTTTGCCAATGCTTGCTATTTATTTAGCTTTAAAGTTGCGGAAAGACTATACCTTCTGCTTTTACTTGCTTATCCGATGTGATTCGTAATGGATCAGATTTTATTACAGTTTTGAACTATTCTTCCGCCCATTTCCGTAATCTCACAATTGGCTTATTTTCAGTTGCAGCGTATTTTGTGGACTAGACGCTATAAATGATCGTTATGATCTTTGGTCTATTAAGGCCCTAAGTTTAATCAGTTCTCCTCGGTGCACAATAGAGACGACAACTAAACTCGTGGCCCTTTTCATATTTGCGTTGTTTGGGGGTGAGCTGGAAAAGTTATTATTTTATTTATTTATTTCATCTGGTACAAGTCTATAGAGATGTTTAACATCTGTGCATAGAACCAGGGCATTACAAATACAATATATTTAACAGCTTATTTCCTAATATTATAAATATTCTAGCATGGACACTAAATATTGCGTGACAAAGTTATACATATAAATTATACCAAGTAAGAGCAAAAATTAATCACTTAATATATAGCTAAAATTTACTATATTGATAAGTTATTTATCCAGGATTTTAGATTTTTGTTAAGAGATTTTTTATTACATGTTAGAATCTTCAATTTATTAGGAAGCATGTTAAAGTACTTAATTGCTATATAATATGCATTTTTAATGCTAATTGACTTTTTAATTTTTGGTAATGTTAGAGTGTTAGCTCTAGTTTGTACTTGTTTAGTAAGATATTTTGATTTACACTTTTCATAGTATTGTATTATAGCCTTAACAATAAAAGTTTTCTTGATGTCAAGTGGCAAATTGTTTTCAAAGAACTTTAATAAACGGTTTTGTATATTTGTTATAGGCTGCAGAGCATTTTTGTAGGCTCCACCCCAGGCAATTATTCCGTAATTGATTACACTTTCGAAAAGTCCATAGTATATAGTTTTTAAAATTTTTATGTCAACCCATTTACTCAATTTGAAAAAGAGGAAAGCAAAGTATCTGACTTTTTTGGCCAGCTCGTTCACATGAAAATTCCATTTCATATGTGTATCAAAGTACAGACCCAGATATTTGCTGTGATCTACTCTTGTGAGTTCTCTATTGTTTATATTTAGTATATAATTGACAGGTATACTATCACAATAACTGCCAAAAGTGATGTATGTTGACTTGTCTATGTTAAGAGATAATTGATTACTTCGTAGCCATTTATTTAGTATCTCCAACCATCTATTCAGTCGTGTTTTAACTTCATTCCAATTTTTACCAGAGCAAAGCACTGCAGTATCATCAGCATAGGCTACGAGAGCCATTTCCGGTAAAGTATTGAAGATGTCATTTATATACATGATAAACAGCAAAGGACCCAATATTGTGCCTTGTGGCACACCAACTTTTACATTAGTTGTTGTACTAATACAATTATTAATTTTTACACTTTGTTCCCTTTCGTAAAGGTAGTTTTTAAGTAATTGGTGAGGTATTCCTCTAATCCCAAGCCTCCAGATCTTATCTAGTAGTATTTTGTGATTTACAGTATCGAACGCTTTTGCTAGGTCTAGAAAGACTAGGACAGATGGTAAATTTTTATCAATATTTTTATAAATAAAATCTGATGTAAGAGTTAAAGCATCACTGGTACCTCTACTTTTCATAAATCCAAATTGATTCGGAGAAATTAAACTATTTTTCCTACAGAAATCATAAAATCGGATATATATTATTTTCTCGAATATTTTAGCAAGGTTTGAGATTGGAGAAATAGGCCGATAGTTATTTGTTAAGTGTTTGTCCCCGGATTTATGTATAGGTATAATATCAGCTTTTTTAAGTACAGAGGGCCAAATAGCTTTATTTATACATATATTGAAAATATGCTCTAAAGGTATACTAATATCTTTGGCTATAATTTTTAAAATCTTACTGCTAATGCCGTCTACACTACCCGAGTTATCTTTTATTTCTTTTATGATTTTTTCAATTTCAGTATAACTAGTTGGAGTAAGAAACATACTATTAGGGTTATGCTTAACATTTTTATTTATGTCAATCGATAGTTTATCAATTTTATTAGCTAATTCAACTCCAATATTACTAAATAATGTTATAAACTCATCAGCAATAACCTGATTATCGGATATGATTTCATCATTACATACTAGATAATCCAGTACAGGCGTTGATTTAGTTTTTTTACCTATTTTCGTGTTAACGTATTGCCACATTTTTTTACTATCTTTGGATATTTTTTTAACATATTTACTTTCGTAGTTATTTTTGGCAAGTGTTATAACTCTCTTTAGTATTTTACAGTACGCGTTATATTCAGATTTTAATTTTACATTATTTCTATCCAAGTTCCATAGTCTGTATAAAGTTTCTTTTGTTTTACATGATTTTATAATACCTTTAGTTATCCATTTACTCCTCGGTTTGTTATTGTTTTTAGTTTTATTTACTTTGGATCTTGAAACATCAATAATATTCTTTATATTTTCAATCAGAAGCTTAAAAAAAACTTCTGGATCTTTTATATCGAGCATATGAGACCAATCATGTAAACTACTATTTACTTTTATAAGATTGTGGTTAATGAACTAATAGACTTTATAGGGAACAAATCAAGAGCAACAAAAATAGGATAATGATCTGTAAAAACATTGGCATAAGTAAAGGATCTGATTTTCTTAATATTTGATATAACAAAAATGTTATCGATACAAGTACCCCCTAAGTCATTAGGTTTGGTTACACCATTGAAATATGGTATATAGCCACGATCTAATAGATTATTTAAATATTCATTTGTAGCAATATCAGAATTTAATAAATTGATGTTAAAATCCCCAACTAGAAAATGATTGTTCCCATGCTTGTTTACGTCTAAAAATTTAGTTATTGCATCTATAAAGTTTTCTTTAGGAATGTCTTGACATCTATATATACCCGATATTTTAAGATTTTTATTACCCTTCAATTTTATTATCGTTGAGATAATTTTCACGTTATCAATTACATCTATCTCAACATCATGTTTTAAAGATTTTTTAATATATAATACAACGCCATCAGCTCTATTATTATTGCTACTATTATAGAAAATATTATAATCATTCATTTCAAAAAAAGTATAACAAGAAAGGAGCCAAGTCTTCGTACAGACAATAATATCTGGTTTTATTACAAGATGTTCAATAAATAACTCTAATTTGTTGAAATTTGTATTTAGACTTCTAACATTTAGGTGAACCATAAAGAAATTGTTATTAGGTAACGTATTATTTAAATTATATAAATCAGTAAAAATTTCTTCAATCTGCATTTCTTCTTTATCAATCATCGGTTGTTTGTAAAGACCAATTTCCAATTTTACCTAGTGACTTTGGTATCGATGGTTTCACCGGATAATCAGTATTGTTTATTATTTTATTTAGACTATTAGAGATATATTCACAACATGTATCCATAGCAAAATGATTAGTTGGGCGGTTTTTCCGATATTTTTCATTATAGTACACGCAGTTGAGACAGTTTATGTTAGTACTTTTACAGGTGTCCCCGCACACCTAAGACATTTAACCTCATTCTTACAATTTTTGTGTTTGTGGTTTGATCTTCCGCATTTATAGCATAAATTAAAATTAAAAAAATCATATACTTGGCAGCATTGATAACCATTGTATAAATTAAATCCGCAATTTTTTAGATGTAGGTATGACTCAGAGGTTAGCTCGAGTATCAATGACCGGATTCCAGCTTTGTTCCTGTAGTCCGCGATGATGTTGAAAGCGCCATCTGGGAAATTCCTATGACATATATCCTCGCATAATTCTTCTTTGTTTAATTTATTTTCCACATTAGTAACCTTTATTTTAGGAAAATTAAGATGCTCCAAGTCAACACAATAATCACCACCCAGTTTTTCACTTAAGACCGATTTAACTCTTTGTATATCATTTGTGTTTTTACATTTAACAGAAACAATCCCATCATTCTTTTTACGAACGTTGTTGATTGGTATTGTTTGATCACTTGTTAATTTAATTTTAATTTTTTCAGAATTTCACCATTATCATTATTTTTAGCTTTAACTAGTATTTTAGGTACTCTTTCATTAATATTAGTATGTCCTTTAGCAATGTCAGCATATGAAATTCTTACATCACTTAATAAATTCCCTTTTTCCACCAGGTTGTTCAGTAATTTATTTCGTTCCTGTAGCTCTGAATTTAACTGTCTTAGTAGTTCATTTTCCATTTTTAGAGCTGATACTTCATCAAAATCAAGGTCAGATACATTATGTGCCTTCTTCTTTCTGAATTTCGGCGCCATTATAGAGTAACGTCTATTCGCCGAGTTTCACACAGTTCAAAATCCGATTCGCACGCTTTGTGTGATATATAATCAATCATATTGTAGAATTATGTCATATATGATAATAAACACAATTAATTTTTTTTTTTTTTGAATTTTGACAAGTTCATTAAAATCGTTATTTGATTTTCGTGCGATATTCTTTCATTTCCATATCTAGATTTTAGAGCTTCCCAAGCCAAATTGAAATTGTCGTCATTTAATGCGAACTGTTTGCTACTACGCCTGCTTGACCTTTTGCTTGGTATCAGAGGTGATACAATTTTTGTGCATTTGATAATTTTGGGTGGTTCATGTTAACGGCTGTAAACATGTCCCGGAAAGACAGCCATTGTTCATGAATTTGCCTCTTGATTGTGTACTTGTGGCAGCTCTATTCTCGGATGTGGAGTAGGTGCCATTGCTTTAATTAGTTTTAATTGATCAGCAATGAATTTGGTATATGAAATGTCGTTACTCTTTTCTGTTTTGTAGCACCTTGCATATAACGTGTAGCTTCTGCAGGTGTGCATGTACTTTTTTCATCCGAAATCATTTTTGGTACTTATAAAAGTTGTGTTGATTTAGAATCTTCAACGGACATTAGTTTTGTTTTATATATGTTACGATGACAAAAATTTTAAGGCCAAAACTGATGTGCGAAAAAGCCTTCGCGATCACTCAAATCCATCGGAAGTTTCTAACACCAAGTAAGCCAAATTTTTATTGACAATAAAATGGCTTTTAAATAATGTTTTTTAAGATTCATAGGTTATTTTCGTTTAAATTAGGAATAGTTCTGTTTTTTTTCTGAATGAGGAGAAGGAACTTTACCGAAACATTATCACAAACTGAATTTTCTTGCTGCCAGAAGTTATCAAGAATGCATTTTAAATTATTTTAACTTTGGACTGAAGAAACTTACGATAATCATGGTTGGGTCAAAATTACGTTTAAATATTATAAACACCATATTTGTGTAGTGTGGATAAAACACAAATGACCGAAGAGCAAAAAACGATTAAAATCTTTAATTTTACTCAAAATGTATATTCGTAGGAGTAGTAAATTGTATCGACTCTTTGCGTTCGAAACACTTCCCACGGTCCCTTAATTTTATTTTTACTGTTTCCAAATTGAAGCTTGCCTCCACCAGTTTCGGGACAAAGTTTTCACTCTTTTATGTATTTTTGCATAATAACTGATTAAAATTATTAATAAAGTAGTAATTTTACCCATTTTCTTTTAATATTTATCCTAAATAATATATAATATATATAATATTTATAGTAGAATTCAGAAAGTGCAATTAAGAAAAAGCAAAACTGGCATCTTTGCCAAAATTGAAAGTTCGAAAAGGTATCACTGTCATAGCTGCGCCAAACTGGCAATATTTGAAAAATAGTTGCACAAAAAATTAGACCAGAATGCTAGCGAAAATTCATTGTACGTGATTTGCATTAAATATAATTTGATATTATTGTTTTTTATATTTAGGGATTTTGTAAGATTTTATAGGGAAAGAGATTGCGTCAAGAATACTAAAGCTATTCCATTTTGAATAATCCATTTGACTTTAAAGGTATTCGCAATAATTAGATTTCTTTTTTTTATTCTATTTTGTACGTTTCTAATATAAATCGAAAATATTTGCTATCTAACTCGTCAGTGAGTGTATTAATAAAAAATACCATATTTCGCATATCTTTATGTTTGAAAATGCAAGTTTTAAAATAGGCAGTTTTAACAGTTTCATGCAAGGCCATCAGTTCCATATAAGGCATAAAATCAGCATGGCTAACTGCGAATTGTTGCCAGTATTTACTGCAGTTCCGAAAAAGTCTTATCACTTTTCGTCACTTTCGCGTCGTCTATGCACTAATACCAGACATGTGCCGCTAAATGCTAGCACTTTACCATGTGAGCAATGTAGTATTTTGCTGGTAACAGTACTATCATATTTCATCGTGGTATTTTATGAAACACATCTAAAAAAGCTAACGAACTTAGATAGAAGCTTTTGCACAAAAGCTCTTCAAATATTCTGTCAAAATGACAATAAAAGGCGAATAAATAAAATGGAAAGCAGGAAAAAACAACCCTTTAATTGAGCACTGCCAAAGTGAAGTCCTTAATTGAAGTTTGGAGCCAACATGTGGAAAAACTGCGAGGAATTTATAAATACAGCCATGCCTCTGAAAACATGTGCGCGCTGCGTGAATTAGCTATTAGTTGCATTTACTACACTGCTATACATATGTGTCATCAACCGTGGTAAACAAAATACCAAAATATCTTTATTATGTCATTGTTGTCATAGGCATATGGGTAAGGCATAAGCGTTTCGTATACAAATGTACACACACAGTTTTGAAGCTTATTTCTCGCATTCGTCAGCTTTGCGCTCGGATCGGTGTTGAGCGTTCACTCTGCACTCATTGTATTTTGCTTTTTTTATTACGATCAAATTTCAATTCAAATTTCAATTCTTGTTACTTCAGAAATTATTTTTCGATTTGCTTTCCATCAGATACATCGACTTTAAACCTTACTTCTCTTTCTTCTTATCCCGTTCGTTCCGCAACTCAGCTTGTCCCAGCAAAATATTCTGAAAGCAAGAGGAGTAATGAATTAGAAATCAAGTTAAAAATCAATATTACAAGTAGTCATAATATACATCTTTGTCGCAAACACAACGCCATTTGTGCACTTTTAATTTTTTTCAAATATTTATGAGCTTAAAATTCAAATCTCAAGCTCTCACGAACATATATTCAGTTGAGATTTGCAGAATTGCGGATTTTATGGCTTAGAAGCAATTAAATTTGGGCCAGTAATCGAAATTACTTACTAGTCTCGTTAATCTCTGATTATTTTCATTTTATCAAACTGTGAGGCAGTAATTACTCAATTAGTATTTAATTATCAAAAAAAAAACCATTGAACCTAAAATTTAATAATAATAATAACACACCCTCCTCCTGCCCAACCGACGCGAGGGGCGCAATCCGCATATGTGCGGAATTAGCCGAGTCAGAAAAGGCAAGAGAGTTTTTAAAGTGTTGAGATCTAAAACTGCTCAGCTGCAGAAACAAAAATTTCAACAGCAAAGATTTATAGTTATGATATAATAAATTGTTACAGTTTTATTTATTAAGAGAAAGCAATAAATTCTTTTAAATTTTGAATAGTGAGTCAGATAATTCAAATGTGCTGGAATGAGGTATGGTTCGTTTAGTTCGAAATTTGATCTACAGGATTTTAACAGTAAAGGTCTAAACTGCCTCGAAAAGCGAACCGGGATATTAAATTTAATTTCAGACAGGAGAAAAGAACTGCAAACTATTCCATTCAAGATTTTCACTAAAAATATTATGCCAAGCATTTTCCTACGACTAGAAAGTGTAGGTAGATTTATAAGTTTTAAATGTTTAATTTTCTATAGGAAATGCCCTAAGGCGAAAAACTAAAATTGTTTTTGAACAGACTCTAACTTGTCAGAATGGGTTTGGTAGCTAGGGTTCCATACAACAGAGCCATATTCCAATATAGGACTAACCAAAGTTGTAAAAAGTAGTACCAACGTTTAACAAAACTGAGGACAGCTTGTGCTTTCAAGACCATGGTATCAATATGAAGGCTAAAATTAAGCTTAGGGTCTATATTAACACCCAAATCAAGATAGTTAAAAATTGCTTTATACTATGGTGTTTTATTACATAAGAAGAGGGGCGCACAGATCTACGGGAAAAGCACATCGTCTTACATTTATTGAGATTCAATGGCAAATCATTTCTTTAAAACATGCAACCAAATTGTTTAAGTCTGTTTGCAACAGACACCTTTTCTCATGTTGTTCTATTATAAATATATATGTTGTTCTATTATAAATATAAGAAGCTATCTATTGGCTGAAAGCCCAGAAGATCAAGTTTATGTATGATAATTGACAGATTTAGTTTATCGAAAGCTTTGTTAAAGTCTGTGTATATATCATCCGTATGCTTATGTTCCCTAAAACCATATGATACATGGTTTACAAATTCAAGCAAGTTTGTTAGAGTCGATTTCCATTTACAAAATCCATGCTGAGATGAGGAAATTAACGGAGAAATCGAAAAGGTTATATGGTCTGCGATGATAGCTTCAAAAAGTTTAGGGATAACTGATATTGTAGTTTCGCGATACCTCTATAGTTTTCAATGTTGGACTTTAATCCACTTTTATGCAAAGGAATTATAAATGACTGTTTCCATATTGAAATAAATATGCCGTGTTTAAGAGAGGCATTAAATATCCTTGTCAAAGGCAAGAAAATATATTTGGCACTATTTTTTAGGAAGCATGAGGGTATCATGCCTGGGCCTTAACTAAAAGATGGTTTTAACTTTTTTAAATTAAGTAGGACGTCTTATTCAGAAATAATTGGAGCGTTAATTAAAGTATTCGGACACAGCACGTGCTGATAGGAATAAGAATTTAAAAAATTTTGCAAACATATTGGGTATAATATCATTGTCACTTGAAATGATAGTTTTGTATTTCATCGCGGACGGGAATTTGGAAATCCTGCGTTTGGAGTTAACGAAATTATAAAACGAATTTAGATTACGTACAATATTCTTTGTTACCGTATTTAAGTAATTATTATCAGATTTTTTGTTCAGGTCAAAATACTGTCGACGCAATACAGAATCTTTGAATAGTCGACAACTGAACCCGTTTTTTTAAATGTTTAATGGCACGAGTTTTTCTATTTTTCAATTTATAAAACTCTTTCGAAAGCCACGGACAATTTCTATTGGAACATACTTTTCAAATAATTTCCTTATAATATCATTAAAATGCGAGACACTCAATTTAATATCACTTATGCCATGTTATTGTAGAAAGTTCTCTATTTAACTTTCTAAAATTAGATTGCAAAGTTAAAGTACAGAAGCTGGAAGTTTGATGATTACTATCCCGTACATTGCCTATGATTTCGACAGATATTTCCATAGCAGGACGATACGAGTCCTCTGGTAGAACAAGAGGATTACTCTGAATAACGGAACACTTTGAAGAGGTATCAACGTATACTAAATATATGCATTTACCAAATTTATTCGGAATCAAATTAATTTGAATCAGACCCACCTCGGACATTTTATCGAAAAACTCATTAGACCATGACCGATTGCAAATCGGTACGATATAGTCATCGAAAGCTTTCCACAAAGCACACGGTAAATTGAAATCTCCTATAACGATTATAGAATCTGCATTATTGTCCATCGAGGTAGCACTATTTATTAAAGAAGCATGTTGCATATATGCGGATAAGTCCGAATAGGGTAGTATATAAGATATAGTTAAATAAATAAAACAACTATTAGAGTATTTAGGTGGAATAACTACCAAATTTTAAACAGATGCTACTAAGTTATTAGAGGGAGCCTCTGGAATTGTGAGACACTTATTACTATTAAATAGAGCTTTTGGGGAATGGACCAGATAGGCTATTTTGCGAAATAAATTGAATCGTGTCCTCTAGAAAATTTAATTAAAAACGACTTAATGCATTCTACGTATTAAATATATCTTTATATATATAAATCTTCTGAATATTGAACTCCTTCTAAACTGTTTGACCGATTCTGATGAAATTTTTGGTGTGTATTCAAGGGGATTTTTATTTATTTATAATTGTTGTTGATGATAAAACGTTTGGCATACAGTCGTGTCAGATATTTATATTTGAGTTTAGTTGCGCTGAGATCAGATTCTAAGATAGCGATGTCTAAACATTCATACTGCTATGTCTATACGGAAAAATAGAAATAATAAACTTTCACTTTTAGAAGTTACCTACATTGGTTGTTGTGTATTTTTCATAGTATTTTATTTCTAAAAAAAATGCCACGTCTTCGCGGAAGAGCAAGAAATATTGTGAGACGTTCACATAATGCGCAACTATTTTGAGTGAAAAAGTGAAGCTGTACTTCTGCCACGGATTCCACTGATTCCTTCAGATTTGACAATAACATTTAAATATTTACAATTTCCCATCCCCTTGGCATTTGCGATGACTATTAATAAGGCACAATTTACATTTAAGACGTGGGACAGGACAACGTCTGTCGGGATTCTAGTTTATATATATAAAGATGTATAGATAAGATGTGTAGATAAATCGCATCTTTGTTCACATACAATTTAAAGTGAAGATCACTTGCTCATATGTAACGCAATGTATAATTATATTATATATGAAAGTAACGAAATAAAGGAATATAGGAATTGAAAGTACCGCAATATATGTATTTATGAATTGAGGTCAGCGCAATGTATGAAAATAAATGTACCGCAATATTTAAAAATGGAAACAGCAGGGAATGTCGCACGTTGAACCAAAGGGCGTAATGCTGCGTTTGCGCTCTCGAAACGAAGATCAAGATGACAAAGCATTTTATCCATATTGTTATGGTGTGGTCTGTTGTGATCCTGTGCGGTGTACAAGAGTAATGTGATGAGCGTAGTGAAGTAATTGTTGTGTGGACGTATGGTGAAGAAGTGAATGTTGTGTGTCCGTATGTAGGTTTGTATTTTGTTGTGTGGCTTAACTCATTAGGAAAAAAATCAAAACAATTCAATGGCATTATTGCTCACGAAAGGCGAATAAATATTTAAATAAACACTCGTTTTGTTATATATTGTGTTACGATGACAAAAATGTTCAGGCCAAAAATGATGTGCGAAAAAGCCTTCGCGATCACTCAAATCCATTGGAACTTCTAACACCAAGTAAGCCAAATTTTTATTAACAATTAAATGGCTTTTATATAATGTTTTTTGCATATTAATAACTTACTTTCGTTTATATTAGGAAAATTTTTTTTTTCTAAATGAGATGAAGGAACATTACCACAAACTATGTATTTTCTTCCTGCCCTATTTAGTTATCAAAAGTGCATTTTAAATAATTTTAACTTTGGACTGAAGAAATCCACGATAATCATGGTTGGGCCAAAACTACTTTTAAATATAATGAACACCATATTTGTGCGATGTGGATAAAACTCAAAATGAGTGAAGAAAAGCAAAACGCTTAAAATTTTTAATTTTACTCAAAATGTGTTCGACTTCCCACGGCCCCTTAATTTTATTTTTGCTGTTTCCAAATTGTAGCGTGCCTCCGCCAGTTTTAGTGCAAATTTTTCCCCTTTCTAGGGGTTTGTACATAATAACTCATTGAAATAGTTTAAAATTATAAATAAAGTAGTTATTCACCCATTTTCTATTAATATTTTTCCTAAATTATGTATGTACAATATATAAAATGTAATATATTATTAAGGATGACATGATGCGAGACTCTCTCATTTTCTCTAATTTTTCTGTCATTCTCTTTCCCTGATTATTAAGGTAGGGGGATTTTTAACAGCTGGCGAACAATTTTGCTGGTTAAGAATTCGCTTCAAGAGAGGCTTGTGAAAATTGACTGTGTCAATTTTTTGCCAATAGGAACGAAGGCTTTTATGAGAGAGGCATAACGTTATTATTGTATTGTGTATTTGACCTAAATCGGATCATTCCAACTATGGTAATTAAAGCCTTTAATTTCATGCAAATTTAATGGATATCATTTTTCTACACCCAATATTATTGTTTTATTATATATTAAGATTTTTAAAATTTTTAGAGGGAAGGAGATTGCGGCAAGAACATTAAAGCTATCACATTTAAAATAATCAATTTGACTTTAAAGCTATTCGCAATTATTAAACTTCTTTTTTGCATTTTCTTTTTGTATCTTTCTAATAGACATTGATAATTTTTGCTATCTAACTCGTCAGTAGGAGAATTAATGAGTAATATTTCGCACATTTTTATGTTTGAAAATGCTAATTTTCAAATACGCAGTTTTTAACAGTTTCATACAAGGGCTGCAGCCAGCATAAAAACCAGCAGTTCAAACTGCGCGGTGTTGCCAGTATTTACTGCATTACAGAAAATGCCCTTTACTTATTGAAGAACGAACGTAAAGTGGATATATGTGTACTTATAGCAGAGAATGTAGATTATAGAGAAGGTTCACAGTGCGGCCGTTATCAAAATATTTCACTTTTCGCAAGGGAATTGAAAACGATGAGAGTCTTTCACCACAGAAAATTATTGGCCACAATTAACATCAGGAGACTGAAAAATAGCATAATTGAGCATTTTCAGTGTTAATTGAGAAAAGTAATGCTAATTTCAATGTTAAGAAATGTTCGCTTACAGATTCGTATATTTACAATGCGCAAACGACTTTGCATATAATTTTAAGATATTCTGCCTATACAGGGTGGCTCACAAATCGTGCTACAAAACTAAATATAACTGACATAACCCCATAAGAAAATACCAAGCAGTCGCAAATATTCCCGATTTTTACCGCTTCCCTTGCCGCTCTAACAGCTTTGCCCACAAATCATCGTAAATATGTATGTTTATATATGAGAATGCATACATATTAGCGCAGATTTTTGTAAGCCATGGAAAAATATTTTAAAATTGAAAAATATTTTTAAATTGTAAAATATTTTAAATCAGTTTTGTAAATTTTTTCTGTGCTTTGTGCGCTTGCGAGGTTGCAACTTTTCCCTTCTAGAGGGAACATCAGAAATTTGTTCAATTTATGATTATTAGCTTTTGCCATCGTCGCGAAAAGACGCTTGTAGGCAAACGCATGCTCGGGGAGATGAGAGGGTGTCTGTTTTTATGAATAAAGGAAGGTTGCTTGTTGAAAGTACGTTCGCGTTCATGAATGAAAATCTTGTTTTTGTGTAATTTACTATAAATTGGGACTTCGGCGTATTGACTTGTGACGATTATTGTTTTTGTATTTTTTGCGGGTGACATATTTACATGTGTACGCATATACATATGTAGGTTGGTTTGTGTATGCATTATTTGTTCGGCAATGTTATATATTCATACGTATATATGTTGACATATAAATCAATGCGCGTACATATAGTGTACTAGCTTTTACCCGCGGCTTCGCTCGCGTCGAATCCATCAAATAAATAACTGATATCATTATAGTAGATATGGATCCATATAAAGAATATATTTTATTGCATGGCTTGGATTACTAAAGGCAATGAATTTTCAAATTTTAAAATATACAGCTTCCTGCTGCTTAGCTTGTCTTTTCGAACGTACTCGTGCCTGATGAGAAGTTTCAGCTGCTCTCAAAACACGTTGTCGATCTGCTTGCTGTTGCCTTCTCAGCTCTGCTTGAACTTCACATTCTTTATTTCGTGTAACTTTAGCCTTACGCACCGGCGTAGAATTTCTTGACAGCGCCGATTTCCGCTTTCGAGGCATTTTTATATTTAATAAGAGTAACTAATAATATTTGTGTTATTTCTCTGATTTACGTTTTTTATATATTTATGTTTTCTTTCATTTTTAATTTTTTCGACAAACAATCATTTCTGCCAAACTTTTTTTTTTTTCAATTTCAAAATTTTCAAATTTATTTTCCAAACATATATAATCTTCCAAAATAATTTTTTTTAATAATCCGTAAAAAATTTATAAATTTTGTAATAAAAAGTATCCTATGTTCATTCTGACACCTCTAAGAGTATATGTACAAAATTTCATGATGATCTGTTAAGTAGTTTTTGCGTGAAAGCTTAACAAACAAACGGACTTTCGCATTTATAATATTAGTATAGATTGATAAGTGATAAAATTTTGATTTGAATTTCTGAATGCTTACATTCAAATGCGCATGTTCAAATATATGTACATATGACTATATAAGGTTAATATGATAAAAGATATACAATTATTATACAAAATATTTAGTAGGAATGCATATTATGTAAAAACTTTATAATATTATTAAATGCCCAAACTGACTATAAATATTATTTTGAAAATTACATAATTTAATAGAGTTTTAACAGTTTTGCATGCATTCATAAAAAAAAAATTCGCATAATGAAATTTATATATATGAATATGATTGCATATAAACGTATAAAAATATAAGTTAAAGGCTAACATTCGGCTATAATATCAATGCAAACTTCTGACAGAGAATGTTAAAGAATAAGTGAAATCTTTTTGTGTACTAATTTGTAATTCCAGATTAGGGAACATAGAAATATATAACTTCGAAAAAGAAAAATACACCACGCAATGTGCTATAAATAGACACAACGAATATTCCTAAATGAAAAATCGTTGGGCATACCTATTTAGATTTATGTTTTCAATTTCTATGATATAACAAAATTTATAATTATGAAAAACCTTCTGAATTAAAAGGCTGTATTATCGGTAAAAACCCCAGAGTTTATAATAAAATAAACTTGTAATAGCCAATTTTTCCAACTTATGTACATATGTGCGTTACGTGAGCAATTGCTTATTGAGCAAAGGATAACAATAAAACGGTGGCTAAGCGGCCGCATTTCCACTTTTGAGATGGCTGAGGTCGTAAACGTGAAGGGGTTAAGCTCAATCCGAATACGAGCCTATATTCGACACATACATTCTTAAATACACATACGCTGATGCTTGCTTCTTCTTGGCCAGCACAAACGATGACTTTTGCCTACACTTTTTGCTTTTTGCGAGAAACAAGTTGAACAACCGCATGCAAGGAGGGGTCAGGGGCGCACTGCCACATAATTATTTCAGATAGTTTTTATTAATCGAATTTATTTTAAAAACGATTATAAGTATGAATTTATGTGTATTTATATATTTACGTTTATACTAATTATATTACGAAAATAAGTCATTAACGTATCAGTATTTTTCAATACATATTAATCAACATATTAATATATTATGAGTCCTTACTTGACACGCCTTTGTGCATGGAGGCAAGCCAACGAAATAACGGTGAGCTCGCGCGGACATTAGGTTGTTGAAAAAAACCAGGTGACGACTTTGTCGACAAACATAGCTATTAACACCAAATTGTGTGAATCGTCGCGGACAAAATTTGTTTCAATGGACAATTTTACGACAATGACGGTTGGCTATGTTGTCTCGTTTGTCCTTTTTGCAGTGCTTTACTATTAAAAATTTATATATGCTCTTTTGAAATATTGCGATTACCGATTGGGGTTTAGTTTCATAGCGTCGTTTTTAGATAAAATGGGCTAAATCGACAAACTATGAAATAATGATAATAAGTAAACATATAAATATAGTATTTTTACTTGGGCTGTGCTTAAAACATATAGAAGTAGTTAATGATTTCGTATGAATGTCAATTTTATATATGAATGCCATAAATAGTGAATAATATGAAAAAAATTAAAATATTATTTTAACTCGCTAATAGGTCATGTTACCAATTCTCCTTTCTTAAGGGAACACTAGACAAATTCTTCAATTTTTGATTTTTAGCATCGTCGTGAGGAAGCAGCTTGTGGGCAACATGCAAACGCGAGGGTATGGGAAGGATTTGCAGTGGTCAAATCGTAAAATTAAAATTTTTCTCGTTCTACTGAAACCATCCAAATTCAATTTCAATCATTCATTTTATAGAATTAATTTCGCACATTTGCCTAGGAATTCCATACGAAAACCAAATGTGGTTTACCAGTCGCACAGAAAAAATAGCGCGGTGGAGAGTTATGAACGAACACACTTTGCTTTATAGCAAACTCTCATTCCTTATGAATGAATTTGTTGTCGTTGTAATATGAAATACTTAAAAACTGTGCCGCGAGATTGCTTTAATATTAGGTAAAGTAAAAAGTTCGTTCGGTTTTTATCTAAGAGATGGCGTTATTGTCCATAGTATTAGTGTTACGTGTCGCATCATATCATACTATACGGCGCTGAAAACGTGTTTATTCGCGCTAAAAGTTTGTCTTTCACAGTTTTTCGATTGATTGACTCAGTACGTTGTGAGCGCTCGTCAAAGATGGACACCAGCAAAGAGAAAATTCGCTATATTTTACAATTTTTCTTCGATCAAGGCGAAAAAGCAACCAAAGCGAATGAAAAAATTAATTTAGTTTATGGGCCCGATACTTTACACGAACGTATAGCACAAAAGTGGTTTGCTAGGTTCCGTTCCGGTAATTTCGATGTCGTCGAAAATTGCGATAAAATCATGAAAATGGTGGAAACAGACGGTAACGTGAGCACTTATTTAATTGCTTAGGAACTAAAGATAAGCCAGAAAACCGTTTGGAACCATTTGCATAACCTTGGGTTCAAAAAGACGCTCGATGTTTGGGTGCCACACGAACTAACGCAAAAAAACATGATGGACCGAATTTCCATCCGCGAATCACTGCTGAATCGCAACAAAATCGACCCGTTTCTTAAGCGGATTGTGACTGGCGATATAAAAAGGGTCACTTACGACAACATCGAGCGCAAACGGTCTTGGTCAAATTTCGGGGAAGCGGCCAAGACAGTGGTCAAGACCGGATTGACGGCCATGAAGGTTTTGCTGTGTTTTTGGTGGGATTGACAAGGAATTATCTACTACGAGCTGCTCCCCTATGGCCAAACGCTCAATTCGGCCCTCTACTGCCAACAACTGGACCGCTTGAGGGCAGCACTCATCCAGAAGAAGCCATCTTTGATCAACAGAAGCCGAATTGTGCTCCATCAGACAACGCCAGGCCACACACGTCTTTGGTGGCGCGCCAGAAGCTCCGGGAGCTCGGATGGGAGGTCCTAATGCACCCACCTTATAGTCCGGACCTGGCACCAAGTGATTACCGTCTTTTCCTGTCCAAGGCGAACGCGCTTAATGGTGACAAGTTGGCCTCAAGAGAGACCTGTGAAAATTGGCTCTTCGAGTTTTTTGCCAATAGAGACGCAGCCTTCTACGAGAGGGGTATAATGAAGTTGGCAACAAGTTTACGAACAAAACGGCATATATTTGACTTAAATCGGACAAATGCACAAAAAGTTATCATCTTTTGAAAAATCAATAAAAACCAAACGAACTTTTTACTTTACCTAATATTATTGGTCGATGATGGTGCGTCAAATATATTTGCACATGCGAATGAAGGGAGGCAATTTCAAGAATATTCATATGTAAATATATGAACATTTGAAGCAAGTAAACAACAATAGCTGTTGAGTTGAGTTCACAGATTAGACAAAGTTGCTCGAATATCGTCTGCGGTGCTGCTTGTATAGCAGCCCCCAAGTGGCACACTTCTTAATTGCAACGTGAAATATTTTTCCTAAGTTCAAATCCTATCAAATACTTTTATACTCTCGCAACCTGTTGCTACAGTGTATAATAGTTTTGTTCACCTAACGGTTGTTTGTATCACCTAAAACTAATCGAGTTAGATATAGGGTTATATATATATAAATAATCAGGATGAAGAGACGAGTTGAAATCCGGGTGACTGTCTGTCCGTCCGTCCGTCTGTCCGTCCGTGCAAGCTGTAACTTGAGTAAAAATTGAGATATCTTTATGAAACTTGATAGACTTTTTTCTTGGTACCGTGAGACGGTTGGTATTGCAGATAGGCGTGATCGGACCACTGCCACGCCCACAAAACGCCATTAATCAAAAACAAATAAATTGCCATAACTAAGCTCCGCAATAAGATACGAGACTGTTATTTGGTACACAGGATCACATTAGGGAGGGGCATCTGAAGTTAAAATTTTGTGTGGGCGTGGCACAGCCCACTTTTAGGTGAAAACCTATATCCTGAGATCTGCTTAACCAATTTCAACAAAATTTAGTACATAACGTTATTTTCATATTTCTATATTATAGTGCGAAAATGGGCGAAATCGAACTACAACCACGCCTCTTTCCCCTATAACACCATTTTCAATTCCATCTGATTCTTTCCCTTTCCACTATGTATATGAAGCAACAATGATTATATCGGGGTAAAACTTTGCGTGAGTAATGCGTTTAAAGTATGCCACCTTGTGACCAAAAATTGTCTAACTCTAGACAAAACTGTTCAAGCCCCTAGGTACTGAATATGTGGACCCCAGTGCCTATAGTTGACTGCTTACCGAAAATATCGGTCAATGTGTAAGATAAAGAATTGAAATTCATGTAATAAAATAAATAAATAAAACTCTCGATAATAGTATGTTTGTGTCAAAAAAAGGGTTGAATTCTCGGTCAGAAGGATCTCGCAATTGCGCAAGTGTTGGTCGTCTACCAGTGTCAGTTGAGTGCATGCGAGGTCCGTTGGTCCAGAGCCAGAACGCAGAGATCCAACTCGATCCCATTCAGTTGTGAGCGGGACAAGGGTGTCCCCCCTGGCTAGCTCATCGGCTTTGCAGTTGCCAGCGATTCCGCTGTGACCAGGCACTCACGAGCCTGATGCTAATTCTACTGAGGACAGACACTCCTTGACTAGTTTTGATTGCACGGTTCGCGCACTCAGGGCTAGTATTACCGCTCTGCCGTCGGAGTGAATGCTTACCTCTCTAAACAAGGCTGCACTTCGTAGCAGTACTTCCACCGCCTCCTTGAATGCAGTCTCTTCCGCCTGAAAAACGCTACAGTGGTCTAAAGATAAGATTGCCGGAGAGCTCTTTACCACAAACCCCCCTCCAACATTCCCTCCTAACTTCGACCCATCCGTGAAAAAGCTCACCGCTCCTCTTCTCCAGCGGCTTCTTCCCATCCACATCTCCCTCGTCGGGATATAAGCAGAGAAAAAGCCGCCTCGAGCGACCGCAGTCGTGCAGTGATCAAACTTTTCAGGAATGCAGCCTCTTCATAAGCCTAGCTTTTCTGAGCCTTATAGCACACTTCGCAGCAATGCACCTGCCGGCAATGTCCACAGGTGCTAAATTTAATATAGCGCTGAGAGCTATCATTGGTGTGGTTCGCAGTGCACCGGAGATTCTGATGAGCGCCGCTCTTTGGACTCGCTCAAGCTTTTTAGCCAGGATAGTCTCTTCGAGCGCCCTCCACCAGACGAACACCATAGAACCATATTTAATATTATATATAACTTGACTACGGTTTCGGTTTTACTTGGGTTAACGGCTAGGCCGCTTCTATTTGCCCAGTTGGATAAAACGTTTAGGTACCCTTTGGTGAACTCATAGACGGGACTTTTCCTTTAACCATAAGAACCACATCATCAGCATAGGCTGTCACCCGACAGCCTTGTTCCTCGAGTTTTATAAGTAGGTCGTTTACCACAAAGATCTAGAGCAGTGGGAAGAGTACCCCTCTCTGCGGAGTTCCCCTATTTACCTTTCTGGTTGACTTGGCACTACCCCACTTCACTACGACAGTTCTGTCGCAAATAAGACTAAAAATGAGGTGCTTGAGGTTCGATTCTTTTCGAGGGCTTTAACCACTGCAACTGGGCGCCCGTTATTGAAGGCCCTTCGATGACGAGAAAGGTGCCCATAGCAAATTCCTTGTGCGAAAGTGCTATCTCCAGCCATGACACTACATCGTGCAAAGCACCTGCCCTTGATATAGGCATGCTGCGCCCGTAACAGTTTACCCCTCGGTATTCTTCTCTTAATGTTCAGATTTATATATCTCTACAGCGTTTTCAACAGAAACGAGGATAGGCTAATGGGTCTGAAATCCTTTGCACCGGCATGAGAGCTTTAAGCAGCCTTCAGAATGAACGTAACCTTAAACTGTCTCCAGGCCTTCGGGTCCAATCTAACACAGTTCGCGTAGATGGGGGCTAGCCAGCTGCATCACACCTTGACCGTACGCTGTAGTTGCGGCGGTATGATGCCACCAGGACCCGGGGACTTGAAGGGCTTGAATGATTTCAGAAGGCTGTACAGCCTTCCTGAAGCTTCCCAAGTGGCACTTCTTCAGTAGAGCGATTCAGCGGAAAATGAGCATCTCGGAGTAGTTTCAGTGACTCCTCGCTACTCGTTGTTCACCCGCTATCTGCATTTCGTAGATACCTCACTGGAGTAGGATTTTTTGTATGCGCCTAATCCTTGAGGACTTGTGACAACCCTCTACACTGCCGCAGAAGGCTCTCCACGAAGCTCTCTTGGCTTTTTTCAACTCGGAAATGGCCAGTCCAGCCTTGTACAACGCCCAGTCGTCACTAGAGCCACTTTTACGGGCTTTATTGAAGAGTCTTCTAATCGAAGATCTGAGTTCTTAGAGGACAGGAGCTTTCAAGGGTAGTTCTACTAACAGAGCTGGAAACCTCCTGCAATACAGGAGCCAATTGGTATTCCTGAAATTTCTATAGGTTTTTTGCTTCGGGCGCGAGGCATCCAAGCAGAACCTAATATATTTATGATCGGAAAAGGAATGCCAGCGTGACGTCAAGGACTTCCGCCCTGCTAGCTGTCACAAAAGTAGGGTGCGGCTCCGACCAGAGGCTTTTTGCCTAGGAAGGATTCCCTCGTGCGAACTCTGCTGCTTTATCGAGGTGTGGAGCTCGGCCTACTTTCCCATCGCTCAGCACCCTTTTGGCCCACTCAAGTGTCCTAGCATGCTAATCATATTTCTGCCACCGTAGCGCTCCAAAATCTTGACAGCCAACCGACGATCAGACTTCAGCTTTTTAGCTGCAGTTACACGCTCCCCACAGGGCCCTTAGCGTTCGCCGAGCACCCCGTACCCCCCTACTACTTATAATACTTTTCGTTATTCTAACTAGTTTTATGCCGAATATGTCGGTCAGTGAGTAACAAGCTTATAATATAAAATTTAGCCACTTTGGTCGAGTTAATATCATATTCATACTTATGTACACATAGCCAATAAAGTCTGCGCTCACCCGACACATTTTTTTATTTTTAGAAATACATGTAAAAAATTTCAACTGAATTACCAATTTACATTGTGTTTTTACTTCAGTTAAAAAAATGTGTCGGGTGAACGCAGACTTCATTGGCTATGTGTATATCTCACTTCAAGACGTTTTTTGTTTTTCCGCTGACGCGAACTAAAATATAGCAATAAAACTGAGACTAAGTTTTTGGCCTTTAATATAAGTCAAGAAGATACCAAATTTGATTGTAATTTAATGACGATTTCATTAAATACTGGATGTTTAATTCTTTCTCAACATTTTTTGGTAATTGTACACTTTCACGGTCACCTGGTTTTTTTGCTGTCAAAAATCGAAAAATGCATGGATTTTCAGGATTTTTTTTAATGTTCGCTTTTACGGCGTATTTGTGATAAAAAATTCATCATTTATTCAAATATCATCTAAATGCATCCTTTCCGCACAGGCGGCCTTCGGCCGCGCTTCAAAAAGATAACCCTGGTCGGTCCAAAACCGGGGTGTTCATAATTTGATCTCGTCAAACAGCAGGGGAAAGGAGTTTGACGCTATTGAATTATGAACACATTGTTTTGGACCGACCAGGGTTATTTTTTTGAAGGCCGCCAGGGCTAAAAGAAGTTCGATGAAAAAAACGTTTATTTTTGATTTTTTTTTTTTGAAAAAATAAAAAATAAATAGAAATATTGAAAAACCTCACTTTCCGCTCACGATTTGTAATCCACGCGTAAACATAATACGATCTAGAAAAAATTCATTTTTGAGGCCTCCTTAGTTGGGGGACCTAAACTATACATTTACCGTTCGTTCGTTGGAAGCGAAAAAACTATATCAAATATTCATTTATCAAAATTTCTATAATTTTTATATCCGCCGTAAAAATAAACAAATTAAAAAAAAAATATTATGAAAAAGTGAATTTTTCAATTTTTAACAGCCAAAAATCCAGGTGACCGTGAAAGTATACAATTACCCATTGTTTAATATAAAGTTTTGCCACTCCTGAAGGAATTTCCTGGCCTTTGATTCTTGCGAATTGCAAGAGTACAAAATTCTCGGTTCCGCCTTAGTACCAATTATCGGTTATATACTGACTGCAGCTCCAACATACTTTATGTAAAAAATTCAAACTTTCGTTTGGCTTTATATAAACGTAAAATAGATGCATATGAATGAAATGGGTCTAGATCTTTGTTTAAACTTAATATACTGATTTCCGCTTCTCTGGTACAACAGCAACCTCATACACCCACATATTAAATCTAACCCCTTTGGCTCAGTTTATTTCACATATAGTTTGAGTTTAATAGCTTCTTGTTTTTTTAAGTTAACATTTCGGAGAAAAAAATAGTATTGACACTAAATAAATCTATGATCAATGACATAAGTTAATAAGATATCAAAAAATAATCGAGCAATAAAATTCTTTCGCAACAGAGTATAGTTTTGTTCACCAAATGGTTGTTTGCATCACCTAAAACTAATCGAGATAGATATAGATCTCTATATGCAAATATTTCTTCTAATATTTCGTAATAATCAGTGGATAAGTATATTTTCTCAGCCATCATGTTGAACTTATAACAAAATATAACAGACAACAATATAAAAAAGTTTCTTAGAGAACTGGACTTTATATAGAGCAAACATATCTTTCTAGAAAAATCGCGTGAAATAAATATTAGTAGTGTAGCATTAAAAGGGCTAAAGATCCTTTTTAAGTGGTAATAGATAAACTGCGACCCCATCAATTAAAATGCTTTGAACTATTATTTCAGTTTTGCGACACATTTTAATTTAAAGGTCATGAGGTGAGCTGTGAACTCAAGAAAATTACATTTAAATACTTTTTGGGATTTACCCAGCGCCGTTGGCGGCTTATGAAAGGTTTAGGTATTAAGAAGAAAATCTATATACCTGCTCTACATATGTGTATACTTTTAGATTAAGTAGAAATTTTGTATTACTAAGTCGACTTCAGAATAGAAGACGTATGAGAGTTCTTCGTGCAAACTCTTTATATAGAAATAGTGAGCAGTCACAAAATAATGTAAGTCACGCTTATCGCTAGGTTCTTATGTTGAGCAAGTTGTAAATACTGTTCAACATAGAACAAGGCAGCAAGATCCACAAATTCTCTCTGAAGAGCAAAGCAAAAACACTCGAGGTCATAGATCTCGACGCGAAGACTCCGAGGTTCGATCTGTTGAGCAAGTTGTAAATGCTGTGCTCTGAAGAGCAAATAAGAAATACTCGAGATCATAAATCTCGTCGAGGAAATCTCGAGGTACGATATGATGAGCAAAGTAGGAACACTAGGGATCATAGAGAACTTCGCGCAAGAAATCCTGATTATAGGAATTTAGAGCGCGTTTATGATCAAATGCAAAGAGAACATGCAAGAAGAAATCCTGAAACAAGGAGAGAGGAGCGCGATAGAGAAACACAACGCCGACAGCTTCGTAGGAGGGGCACGAGGGAAGAAATTTTGAATCAGAGACGTCTTAGACGAAGTCAGGTTCGCTTTCGTAGAGATAATCCGGTCAATAGGCAAATTGAAAACAATAGGCAATTGAAAAAATGGCAGTCCCAACGAATCCGGTTAACGAGAGGAAATAATATTTTAGAAACTAATTATAGTGACAATTTAAAAGATTTCACTATGGTTTTCACACCAAGTTCGCAAATTAAATTTCGAAACTATTGCGCAAGATCACCCGAATGCTGCAAGAATGGAAATTACTATTTTTATGCTACTTGCAAAATTGCGATTGTTAAAAAGAACGTTCCAACAATATGTTTAGCTAACGGTCTAAACTTTCCTGAAATACCGGATTGTTTGAAAGATTTAAACCCAATTGAGGAACGTCTCATAATGCCTAGATTACCTTTTATGACAATCCGTCCGTTAGGATAACAAGGTCAGAGTTCTCTTAAAGGTGCTGTTGTTAATATACCAATTTCTGTTAACAATATTGTGACATCTCTACCAAGGTCCTTTGATGAGGCTCATGTGACACAAATTCACTTAAGAAGGCGTTTGGAATACAATCATGATTATATGATCGATACTATATGCTCCGCAAAGATTATGGAAGCTTTCCAATTCCTAGTGAATACCCCTCTGTATCGTGAGCACAATATACATATTTATGAGAACTGGATTTCAGAATTTAATTACCAAGAAAAAGTTCCGTTTGTTGTAGAAAACTTGGACTATAACCGCTTAGTCAGCCAGGGGAAGGACAAAGACCAATTGACATAATTCAAAATTATAATTCAGAAGAGTTGTCATTTGGAACAATATACGTTGAGCAGAAAGGTAAATGCTCTGAAACATATAGCAAGATAATACGTTCTGAAACTTGCCGTTTTGACAGAAGAGCGTGCACCATTCCAAATTTGTTCTATGATTACATAAAATTTGAGCTGCTACAAATTAAGAATAGTACATCCATTTGCCTTAGAAAGTTTTCAGGCCGTAACTCTATTAAACGAAAACTTTGTTCAAAACTTTATTCAACACGATGATGGTTACAAGGTTTTGAAAGACGTTAGATCTTCTCCTGTGCATGGGCAATCGCTATGATTCGCCAATTTGGACTTCCAACCTTCTTTATCACTTTATCGGCAGCAGAACCTCAGTGGGTTGAGCTTTTGGTTATCCTCTCTAAAACTGTTGATTCTAAAGATATTTCGGAAGACGAAGCCAACAGTTCAACAACCCAAAATAGATATCGCTTAATTCGGTCAGACGCGGTTACTTGTGCTAGATATTTTGACTACTGCTATCGACAAATTCTTAAGTTTTTTAAAGATAATGCCGGCATTTGTGGAGAGCATTTTGTCACAAATTTCTACTGGAGAGTGGAGTTTCAACAGAGAGGTTCTCCCCATGTACATGGCATGTATTGGCTTAATAATGCTCCCAGGATCAACCTTCAAGATCCTCAGACATTCCCTGATGTCATTAGTTTTATTGACAATTATATTTCTACAGATGGTTCGGTCAACCACTTATAAACTTATTTGGGTTATCAAAAGCATAACCACAGTCGGTCTTGTACTAGGAAAATAAGAGGACAACACCAATGCCTTCAACGCAAATACTGTTACCTCTTACAGAAACAAGTCAAAACTCAGAAAGACACAAGGAAAACTTTTTAAAAATTCGAAACCTTTTAAATTCATATATGACTACAGAAAACATTTCTAATTTAAGAGATTTTGAACATTTCCTGTCTGATAGTAGAATAAATATGTCTTTTGATGACTACTTGTTAGCCCTTAGATCAAGTTTAACAAAACCCAAAATTTTTCTTAAAAGAAAATTACAGCATCGTTTTATAAACGCGTATATATATATAATCCTCTGATTTTGGAACTCCATAGAGCAAATATGAATATCCAATATATACTGGATGCATATGCTTGCTGTTCATATATAATTAATTATATTAACAAGTCTAACAGGGGAGTTTCTAGGCTCTTAAATGAAGCTATATCAGAGGTAAATGCTGGAAATTATACTGTTAAGCAAAAACTTAAACATATAGGTCACAAATTTATATCAGGCACAGAAATATCTGCACAAGAAGCAGTATATTGCTGCATTGGGCTCCATCTTTCGGAAGCAAGTAATGCAGAAATATTTATAAATACCTCTCGACCTGAAGAACGGGTTCGAATGGTGAAACCTAGAGGAGAACTTCAGAACCTTCCTTCAGGTTCGACTGAAATATTCGTAGCCGGTATTTTAGACCGTTTTGTTCAAAGATCCGATCAGTTAGAAACTCTTTGCTTATCTGATTTTGCATCTATGTATAAATATGTTAAATCTAGTAGAACAGCACAAGACAGTGATCATGAAGAAGAAGAGAGGGTAAACAATAATTTACTAGAAAGCGGTGTTGTCATGCCTCTTAAAGACGGTAGCGGTTTTGTTAAGAAACGTACCAAACCTTGTATTATTCGGTATAGAAGGTTTAACCCAGATTTGGCCAGAGTTGAGTATTTCCGCGAAATGGCAATGCTTTACTATCCATTGTAAACGATAATGAGCAGACTTGCATAACACATCGTATTCTAATTGAGGAAAATCAAAAAAAATATGATGTTTTTGAGCAAAGAGAACTTAAAAATGTTTTAGAAAGTCTTTATAATGAAATAGACTTAGAGAAAGGTGATCAAAATGAACTACCTATACTGGAAAATGAGTTCAGAGTGTTGGCACTTCCAGAAATAAACCCAAATATAAATTTGCTGGACTTGCATGGTGAAGATTCACCAGATAATGGTACTGAATTTGATTACAATATTAGACTTATTAAACTACCCCCTTTAATTCCAGTTGAGGAATTATTATTTTTAATTCAAAGTCTAAATACTAAGCAAAGAACAGGTGCAGGTGTAGGAAAGAGTAGTTTGATATCTGCAATATATCAAGCACTTAACCATCGTTACAATTCTACACCTGGATCCAATCCAAGTTCCTTAAAAGTTCTTCTTTGCGCACCTACGGTGTTTAGCTCTGTTGATGAAAGATTAAAACAAATTTTCAAAACAGACAGTCCTTCGGTGGTATACCGATCATAGGGTTTATTGATTTGAAGCAACTCTCACCAGTAAGAGATAGGTGGATATTCTCTCATAATCCCAATGATACATACAGCACTGCAGTTGGTTCCCCTTTGTGGGAGTTATTTAAATACTTTAAATTAACAGAAATAATGAGACAACGGGAGGATCAGGCCTTTGCAATTGCATTAAACCATATGACATGTGGTACTATGACAAATGAGGACATATCACTCATTGAAACTCGAGTAGTGAATTTCGAGGAAGTTCCTGATGATGCCATACATTTATTTTGGTCCAATGAATTGACAAATAATTTCAATGCCCTTAAGCTCAGTCGAGTCCCAACTGCAAAAGACTCGGTTAAAGGAATCGGTATAAGTGAAAATGAGAATAATTTGGAAAGTGATAAACTGTATGTAAATGCTAAAATTCCTTACCACTGGTGGGGGGCAATTATACTTGTAATGTTACATTCAGTGAGAATAAATAAATTCTCCTTAATTTTTGAACGCTTTATATACAATTTTTAAAAATATCTTAACTAACTAAATATATGTGTATGTGTATATGTGAATATGTATGTTACTCATTGTTTATGTTACGTGATAAGGGTTGTTTTCGACGCACACAAGCAATTGCCTAAATGTATTTTTAGAACCAATTGTGTTCAATATGTACATATAAATATGTGTATGTTCTTATCTTAAATCAATAGGGTTTTACTATTGATTATTGAATAGAATGCATGCGTATTGCATGTGTATTGCATGTCAATGCATTTTATGTGTTTTTTATGTATAAGTGTCTTTCACTGCCTTGGCATTGTCGATGCTAAAAGCAAGCATGTTCAAAGATATTCGAACATATTGCCGAGGGAAAGAAATTAATTATTTAAATTTAGTGGACTGTATGTGTTTGTTATGAATATTCTACTACTGATTAGGAATATTGACAATGATTCTGTCAGCATGATTCGCTTTACATTTATAACGGCAATATACTATTACAAGGCATAATATTATAATTATTATTAACACTAAAGAGAGGTTTCCCTATGATTTCTTATATTTACTTCCCTTAAAGTTAGTTCGTCGTTGGTGATCTTCGCAATGTCTTCCCGTAGCTTTCTTTGATCTTCTTTGTTGACTATACTGCTTATTTGAAGAGTTCTTATGTGGTCTTCTGCTATATCTTTTATAGTTGTCACAATCGGGTCCAGCTTCGAATTTATGTCGCTCTGCATCTTAAATATTTGCATGCTGGATATGGTGATACCTTCATATCTTGCTGTACAGCCCGCTTTGATTGAAAGAATCCCTTGTGGTGGAATATTCAATATTGCCTTTTTGACAGTTTAAATGGATGGTGGAATTTTTAAACACCTTAAAGATCCATGTATTTTCTTCAAAGAGTTCTGTCCGGAATATTGATTTATTTACTTCCTCATATTTCTATGTCCGCTTTTTAATAATGCTGAAAGTTCGCATGTTTGATCTAAAGCAGGTTGCCATTGTGATTTTCCTTTGCATATTAAATGGTTGTTAAGACTTTTTGAACACCTGTTTACTTCTACTTGTGATATTAAAAAGTATGAATTAAGTCCAAAGTTGTAGACAAAAAATTCTTTTCTTAGTTTTGCTTTTAATTGTTTGTGATTTTAACCTATTTTTGATCTGATGTTGATCATAAAGTAACGTTTTAAAATTACTTTCTATTACTTCTTGGTCGTCGTTATCCATTAATCCAAATAGTATATTATAAATAGATCCAACCCATTCTAATGGGGCTCTTTTATGCCTTTTATTGTCTACAATCTAATTATGATTGTGACTTAAGTCTTCATAGCGCTTTCCTAGAGATAAGGATATGACTTTGCATGCCACTTCAAACTGAGATAAAAGCTGGCAATGATCTTTTATTCTAACAATGCAATTTGGCAACATATTATATTGTTCGAAATATGCATTGAGATCATAATATATGAGCAAATCCCAGGTAGATGTAATTACATCCATTTTTCCTAGTGAGTCCAGGTAAATTGTAGTATTTTCAGGAAGTTTACTGACTGTTGCACTTCTTTCTTGGGAATAATGTATGTTCATACCGAGAGTATTTGTTGTCATGCCGCGGTCTTTGGAACATCTCATCTGGAACGGCCCAGCATAGTTAACCCCGGTGTAGGTAAAAGGACTTGATGGTGATACTCTGAAGTCTGGTAAGTCGCCAATCATTTGTATTGCTGTGACGTGGTTGTATCGTATGCACTCGCAACATTTCCGTATACAACTTTTGATTGCATTTTTTAATCCTACCTATAATCCAATATTGTCTCCTTATTACTGCTTCTGTTAATCTGTTTCCACCATGTAGAGTGGAATGATGAGCATCTTTGATTATTAGCGAACTCAAATAGGATTTGCTTAGAATTACAGGATGTTTTTTGCAATACGATAACTCTGCGTTTGTTAGTCTTCCTCCAACTCTCATAATGCCATTTTTATCTAAAAATGGATTGAGGTTGATGATTTGACTTGTATTGCTTATGTGTTTGTCATTCACTAATTTATTCATTTCGTCTTTGAATAACTGCTTTTGAGTTTCTCTAATGATTACGTTTCTTGCTGATTGAAGTTTTTCTGCAGATAAATTTACGGTTTGATGATTTCAATGTTTTTTCCCAAATCGTAGTATATACGCTACAACTTTTTGTAGCTTCAACCAATTAGAATATCTGTTAATTAAATTCTCCATAAATTCCGATGTTCCATTATTTGTCGTTAACAATGTTCTTGCTGCGTCGTTTATTTTGACTGTTGGCCATTGATTTTAGATAATTGAAAATTGATTTCTATTTTACTTGAGAAGTAAGTTGTTTGATGTCTCCAACACGATTTCGTATAAATTTGTCCTTGTTCTTTGAATTTTCAATCCAACCCAAGGTTATAGTAGAATCACTCCATGCATAGATTGTATGAGTAATAGTAATGGTTTTTGTCACTTTACTGATCAATTTAGCTAATAAGTGTGCTGCGCAGAGTTTTAATTTCGGAATTGTTTTCCGATTTTTTAGCGGGTTTACTTTTGTTTTTGCTATTAAAAGTTGAACACTGTTACCTTTTTTTATGTATATTGCTGCTGCATAAGCCCTTTCTGAAGCATCACAGAACCATGTATTTGAATCTGAGAATCCATACAAGTTCCTATCCATCTTGAAATCCGGACGTTTTCTATTAAACACAATTTTTCAATGAAGTGCACCCATTCCTTCTGTAGATCTTCTGTGGGTCAAATATTTGTGCAAGTTGAGAAAGAACACTCCTTTTTGTGACACTTTTTGAGTTTTTCAAATTTATCTTAAATTGAAATTGATGTTTTTGTGGATCCCAATGCAGTCCAAGTGTTTTTACAGCTTCATTTTCCTTTATTTGTATGATTTCATTGTCTCCATTGTTAGAAATGTTATTAGTGATGCTGTTGTGATTTGATAACCACTTTCTAAGATGAAATCCAAATTTTTCAACGTATTTGCTGATGTTTCGTTGGATGTATTCACAATCTTCTACTGAATCTGCGCCTGTCATAAGGTCATCCATGTAGAAGTCTTCTTTTATTATTGTTTGCAATTTTTCAATTGGACACTTATTTGCTATTTCAATTAATGTACGGACAGCTAGATATGGAGCTAATCACTGTGGAGACGTCACTGTTGTTAGCTCATATTCATCTATTTTTTCTTTTTGATTTTCACGCCATAAAATTCTGTGATATGGCTGATCTTTTTTTTGATATTTTAATTTGTCTACACATTCTCTATGTCAGCGGTGATAACAACTTACCATAGCCTCCATTTGAGTATGATATCGAATATGTCTCTTTGTAGTTTGGGTCCTGTACACATAATGTCAATTAGACTTCTACCATTGGACGTTTTTTCTGATGCATCAAATACCACTCTAAGTTTTGTTGTTAAGTTATTTGCACGTATAACAACTTGATGTGGTAAATAATATAATATTTGCCTTTTTCTTTATCATCTGCTTTTGCCATATGACCAAGGACTATATATTCTCTGATGAATTTATGATATTCTTCTTTCAATTTAAGATTAGTTTTGAATTTGTTCTCCATAGAAATTAGACGCGCTACTGCTTGCCTGTGCGATTCTCCTAATTCCTTATCTATTTTGAACGGAATTTCCACAATAAATCTGTCATCTTCATCTCGCTTGGTAGTTGCTTCAAACTGCTTTAATGTGGTGTCATCATCTTGTATATCTTCATTAATTGATATGTCCTCTAGTTCCCAAAATCGTTCCAAATTTGTTATTTGTCGTTATTTTTCCGGCAACTTTTTGTTTTATTATGCCGGATAATATCCAGCCGAATTTTGTCGCTTGCCCAAAGGACACCGCGATCATTTTTTATTCCGTTTTCAATGATACTACTACAAACATCTGCTCCAAGTACCATATCGATTCTGTCAGATTTGTTGAAAAGCGGATCAGCCAGTGTATAATTTTCCCATATTTTAAAATTGTAATTAAAGGATAGATCCGGTTGTGCGCTGGTTAGCGTTGGTACAACTACGGCATTTAAGTTTTCTGTATGTGTGCTTAGAAATCTTGGTTTAATTTCTACTTGAATTGTAGATTTTTATTCGCCTACTACAGCATCACTTAAACCATAGAGTTTTATATTTTTTTTAATTCTCGGCAGCTTTAATATCTGCTCTGCTTCTTCGAATATTGTGGTTATTTGCGATCCTTGATCTATGAGTGCCCGTAGTGATATGTATATAGTCTCCATGTTGCTGTTGCAAATTTCTTCCCAATAATGATTTAGGCACTTGTAGCAGACTTTGTTATCCTTTACATATTTACGCCTGCCATCAATGGATATATTTTTGAATCTCCTGCATTGTTGTAAAGTGTGACCTAACATTTTACAGTAGATACACATCTGTTTGATCGGCTGTACGATTGCTATAAATTTGTTCTTTATCAGCCACTGCTTTTAATGTTTGAAAATGTTGATCCAAAAAATCTCTTATATCTGATAATTGTTGGATTTCTCTGGTCTTTTTTACTGTTTGCTCGTATAATTTCAGACCTTCTTTGTCTAATTTACGGACAATTATACGTGCAATGAATGGATCAGCATCTTCAGTGCTTATTCCTAGTGAATCGATAGCGTTAAGACACTCATTTGTAGTATCTAATAATAGTCTTTTACTTTCCGCATTGTTGCTATTTACATTTGGTTGATCCAATATTCTGTCCCACTGTGTTGTGAACAGAATTCTTTTGTTGTCATACCTTTGCGCTAGTAGACTCCACGCTGCTTCATAATTTTTTGTCGATACTTGCAGGTGCTGTATTAATCGCGCAGCTTTAAGCAAAGACGAAGACTTAGCATTTTATCTGCGCTTGATAGCTGCTCGTTATTATGTACCATATCTTGAAACACGTTAAAAAAATTTGCCCATTCTTTAATATCGCCGTAGAATAATGGGATTTTAAATTTTTCTAATTCTAAATTAGAGCGGTAATTAATTTTGTGTTCTTCTTTTAGTAGTCTTTTTTCACAGTTGTCAAACTCCTGGAAATAATCTCGAATTATCTCTTCGTACATATTCTCAACTTCCGCATTTTTGAAGTCTGATTTACTGTGACAATTTTGAATGTCCAGAAAGACAGTTTCCATATGCTTTTTCTGATTATTGTTGATCTGTTCTTCCATACTTAGATCATCCATTATTCTTCTGAGATTTTCAATTTTCCTCATGAAAGTTTTTTGATCTAAGCCGTGGGGTTGAACATGAACTTCTTGATTGGTTTTATCTTTTTTAATTAAAGATTTGTCTTCTGGACTACTCGTGTTAATTGCCTTGACAATGTCTTCAATTTTGCTTACTGTGTTGTTATATACATCTTTTATGAAGTAGTCTTATTTTCCAATGCCATCTGCCATTAGTTTTTCGTGATTCGCATCGAACTCTTTTTGGTATTTTCCAAGAGTTTTGATGATGTCTTCAGCTTTGTGTTTCCTCCATGGCTTTAGTGAATTAGTTTTGTATGTGTGCAACACTTTTTCAGATAAATCCGCTTGGGCTTCAAGAACTTTTTTTCTATTTATTCCCATGTTGGATTTTTTTTTTGTAACACTTCTCGTATATGAATGTATTTTTGTGTATAATTGTTTTATATTTTCCAAAGAAATCGTTGGAGGTATATTGATTTGGTCGCCTTGTTGACTTTGCTGTGCCTCGATTCACAGCCGTTGAGTATTTCTTTGGATGACAGTTTATGATGACACAGCGTTTAGTTTCTTACTAATATGGCTTATGTGATCAGTTTAATATGCGGGAATATACACCCGTCTTACAATTTTTTTTTGCCTGTATTTTTATAAATAGTAGGGCTTATTCCTTTGGCTGAGCTCTTTATTAATACTCGAAGGACCAATGATAAACTGTATGTAAATGCTAAAATTCCTTACCACTGCTGGGGGGCAATTATAGTCCTTAATTTTTGAACGCTTTATATACAATTTTTAAAACTATCTTAACTAACTAAATATATGTGAATGTGTGCATGTGAATATGTATGTTACTCATTGTTTATGTTACGTGATAAGGGTTGTTTTCGATGCACACAAGCAATTGCCTAAATGTATTGTTAGAACCAATTGTGTTCAATATGTACATATAAATATGTGTATGTTCTTATCTTAAATCAATAGGGTTTTACTACTAACTATTGAATAGAATACATGCGTATTGCATGTGTATTGCATGTCAATGCATTTTATGTGTTTTTTATGTATAAGTGTCTTTCACTGCCTTGGCATTGTCGATGCTAAAAATAAGCATGTTCAAAGATATTTGAACAGAAAGAGTTAAACTTTTTAAAACTTCTGGCACGCAGGGACTGTCATATGAATTGACAGTAAAAACATCCGCCAAATATATGATTACAGTGAATATAAACACGTGTGATGAATTGGTTAATGGGGCAGCTCGACAACTTATGCAAATTCTCTTTGGAATAAATTTTTATTTGGTCTAAACAAAAAAGCCTCATCCTCTAGAAAGTTCTTGGACATCAATTGAAAAAGTTCTAAAATCTTTTCAATCTGAAAGAAATGAACAAATTTCAATTGAAAGAAATCAGTTTCCAGTTGTTCCGGCTGAGGGAATAACTATTCATAAAAGTCAGGGTGCCACATATAATAAAGTTGTAGTTCATACTCGACCCACAATGCCTAGAGCTGCAATATATATCGTTTGAAGTCGAGGTATTACTGCAGATGGTCTGTTCATCATAAGAAATTTTAGTTTAAAAATTTTATGAATCGGATCCTGTATTTAGGGAACTGAGAACATTGAACACAAATAAAGCTCTGACAACAAGTTTCAATTTTATATTTATTTCCCGAACATCATGACATCAAATTTTATTCCATAATGTTCAGAGTCTTCAGGCTCACATCCATGATATAAAAAGCGACGTTTTGATGCTATCTTCAGATACATTATGTTCTATGCAAAGTATTAGGAGCGGTTTTCTTTAAATGTTTCAATATTAATATTCTGGTTCCATATAGAAATTCAGCTTACTCTGTCGGACATTTAATTGTAGAACTTCAAGAAGTCTGGGTGCGTTCGAGCTACGTAATAATTGCATCAGTACAACTACTGCGTGGCATATTTGCTGACACTCTACTGATGTGGAGACAAATATTTAGTGTTGCTGATTGTTAGCATAAATTGGGCGCAGAAAGTGATAGTAGAACGTGATGCTGTTGAAAGTGTTGCCAAAAATTCACGCAGAACGTGATACTTTGACAAATTTGCAACACTGCTGTCGTGATTGCCATCTCGAACGCACCCTGAGTTATTCAATCAAAATGTGCTAATTTTTGGAGATTTTAACATTTGTTTAATGTCTACAGGGACTACAATAAGAAATCTGCTCCAAGAAAAAAACTTTAACTTTTTTCCCTGCTTGTTGCAGAATATTTAAGTACACCTGCCCAAGTTGATTGGGCTTACACAAACATAGATCTTTCCCATGTTAATGCAATTACTCTTGAGACATCACACAGCTATCATAACAGTATTTGTGTCTCTATTTCGAACTAAAATTTTCAGACTTATTGCAACGGTTCTTCATTTTTTTTCATATATAATCGAATTAGAATGGTATAGCAATTTTGACAATAGTTTTTAAGACAATTTTAAGAAAAATATGTAAATAATCTAATTAAGAAAATTTAAGTTATATGTATAAGTTGTTATTATACAAGACATTATATAAGAAGTTCTATAAAAATTAATGTTTAATATTGTAAGTATTATATACAAATTAATATAAAAATATAATTTTGTTAAGTTGTATATATTTTTGATTTTATAAATAAATAGAATTTATTAAATAAATAAAAAATGCTATTCATTGTCAAAAAGCGATTTCTTTTCATACTCCTCAATACAGTTGTAATTCTTTATTCTATATAAAATCAATTATAAGCGTATACAACAAAACACAAGAACGATTTACAAATTGTTCAAATTAATCTCACTGTGAATGTAAATAACTGAGGCAACAGTTCCTACTTCTAATTAAAATATTATATACAAAGAAATCTCAAACGAGTATGCCATTTGACTATCCGAGAGTATAAAATGTTCCCTTAGAAACATACCCTGGGATTAGGGCTGTGAAATCAGACGGATCTTGCGAGAGTACAATGTTTGGCCGCGAATCGAGAACGAGTTAGTAATATGGTAAATTCGTAATAGTTAGATTTGTAAGCTACTTTTTTGACGTTGGATTTGAAACTTTTACGTCACTGTATCACATTGAGAGTATAGTGATCCCTTAACTTTATCTTTTAATTGTTATATACCTACATGAGAGGGACTCTGAATTTGTTTTTTCTGCTAATTCGTGGAGTGTTGGAACATTGTGAATTTAGTGGTAGTCGTACGATGTACCGAACATTATCTGATCGAATAGTTGTGGCTTTGTATAAGTCTTTACAATACTGATCTTCTTGGATTGTATAAGCGCTTCTTTGGGGTGAGATAGGAAATTTGCTGTAATGAAGCATTGAGTAGTGTCTTTTATCATAATAATAGCAATTGAATTTGATTTTACAATTTCTATAAGTATGCGCATGTGACAAACCATTTGTACAAAGTGTTTTTGTTTTTACAAAACTGTTTCGGTCGATTATATTCAATTTCTTTAATTTCTTGAAAGATTATAGCTTATGCCCTATCGTGCATAGTTCGTATGACGTATGTTTTTTTTGTTCAGATGTGAACGAATGCATTTTGTAAAGGCGTCTGTTTAATATTATTTTGAAGCTTCAATTTAGGTCGTGTTGAACAATATTTGTTTTAATTAGTTTATTAGCTACCCTTTCAGCAATTTCGTACTGGGTAGTAAGAAAATCTTTCATTTGTTGCCACGTGGTGCATTTCTTTCGTGATGAGAGCGATTGCCCTATAAAAGTAACGACTTTTCTGGTAAAGCGGCGGTGCATATATTTACCAGTATTGGGTCCCAACTGTCTGAGGGAAGATTTGGTGTCGATAGAACCTCAAAAAATTTGAAACAGTGGATAGTAGTTTAACAAATTCTTCAGTTGCTTCTTTTTGAATTTTAGGCATGTTTATTAGTGTCGTTACTTGTTTATCGACCAATATTCTTTCGCTTTCATATCTACATTTTAGAGCTTCCCAAGTAGAAATTGTCCTCATTAAGTGCGAACTGTTTGACTATTACGCCTGCTTGACCTTTTGTTTTTGTATCGTGGGTGATACAATTTTTGTGCTTGTGATAACTTCGGATGGTTGAGGTATACGGCTGTAAACATACCCCGGACGGACGGCTATTCTTCATGACCTCCATAAAATGTTTCTGTGTTACATACGGGCACCTCGAGGTGGATGCCTGAACTTGCCTCTTGACTTTGTACTTGTGGAAGCTCTACTCTGCGATGTGGAGTGCAATTGCTTTTATTAGCCTTAATTGATCGGAGATCATAGCTTTTATAGCTTTATATTGTCTTAGCAGTTTTCGTATATTGCGGAAACCGAGGTGGTAGATCTGATGACTCAGTTTCTACTATGGCGTCATGAGCCACTTGGAGACGAGTTCAAAAATTGTTAAAATTTTGCCTTTTTATTTCTAATAACGATTCATAGTTGTCTTGAATCGGTGAAGATGAAAATCGAACTGAATTTGGGGCCAAAAAAATGTTTACCTTTTATTTTCATTGTAGCAACCTGTCTTGATTAATTATATATCTAAATTCTTATTCACATTTATCATTTTTGTCGTATGTTAAATATTCGTCAAAACGAATTAATTTTCTCAGTGTTAACAGATTTATGTATATGAAGCGAATTAATTGTTATCAAATACTCTTTTAGGTGAATAAAAGTTTGATATTACTTATTAAGAACCGCACTTTTAATTTAACAATACTTTTTATGTCCTTATGTTGATGAATTTAGGTACACCCTAATACACGGACTTGAATGTATATATTTATGTGCTCGTGCAATTGAGAGCTCGTTAAAGAGATCAATACACTTTTTACATAAGTATGCATGAATTGTTTGTGCGTATGTATGGTTATATTCAAATGCAATTGAGCGCTCGTTGAAGAGATCAATGTTATTTTTTTTGTATGTAATCTTCCCAATGTGGACTTTGAAAAGATGTACAACTACAATTGTATATGTTTTAATATGTATGAACGCATATTGTTCAAATTAATAAGTTATGTTTAAATGCGCTTTTTGTATTTTTGTTTTTAATAAATTCTAAATTTTTTTTTGTTAATTTTACTGCAACGTTTGTTATAATTTCTTGTTTTTTGAAATTTTACAACTTTATAATTTTGTAAATTTGCAAAGTATAATTGACCCAGTGCATGTAGGGTATATGAAAGTAAGTTTACATATGAAAACAAGTAAGGAAGGGCTAAGTTCGGATGTAACCGAACATTTTCTACACTCGCAAAGTCAAATGGTATACTCCTTTAAGATTTCTTTGTGGATCTTGCCGCCTTGTTCTTTGTTGACCGATATTATCGGTAAAAAGTCACTATAGTCATTGGGGTTCACATATTCAGTACCTAGGGGCTTGAACAGTTTTGGTTCAATTTGGATAATTTTTGGTCACAAGGTGGCATACTTTAAACGTATTAATCACGCAAAGTTTTACGCCGATATAATCATTGTTGCTTGATTTGCATACTGGAAAGTGAAAAAATCAGATGGAATTTAAAATGATATTATATGGGAAATAGGCGTGGTTGTAATCCGATTTCGCATCATAAAATAAAAACATGAGAAGAATATTATGGAATATAGAAGTGAATTTGGTTGAAATCGGTTAGTAGATCCCAAGATAAGGGTTTTCACCTAAAAGTGCGCGGTGTCACGCCCACTGACTAATTTTGAACGTGGTTCCTATAAAATCATCTTATACCATCCCAGAGATAAAATTTTATGTCTTTATAGTGCTTGAATTATCGTGCTTTTAGTAGTTTTTAACAGTTTCGTTATATAGGGAGTGGGCGCGGTTGGCACCCGATTTCACCCATTTTCACACCGTCGATAGAGATATTCTAGCTTAAGTGGTATAGGAGATATGCACATTAAAGTTATTAAGAGGCGGGACCATGCACACTTAAAACAAATATTTAACTGCAGATGCTTCTCCCTAATCTGATTCTGTATACTAAATAAGAGTCTTGTATCTTGTTGTGGAGCTTAATTATGACAATTTTTTTTTGTTTAATTAATGACGTTTTGTGGGCGTGGCAGTGGTCCGATTACGCCCATCTGCAATACCAACCGTCTTACGGTTCCAAGAAACATTAGTACAAAGCCTTATAAAGATATCTCAATTTTTACTCAAGTTACAGCTTGCACAGACGGACGGACAGACAGGCACCCGGATTTCAACTCGTCGATTAGTTTTAGGTGATAAAAACAACCGTTAGATGAACAAAACTATTATACTCTGTAGCAACAAGTTGCGAGAGTATAATAATCTCGTTCTAAGCTGGTTCAACAATCGAACCGTTTACATAGCCAAAGGATTATCAGCTGTCAAATGTGTTGTATTCGTTTTCTTCTTGGTGAAGTTAAATATTAATAAAATCGGTGAAATTATACATTTTTAAGATATGGATGAATACTTAATTGCGCAAATTGCTGCCAGAAATAAGAAGTTGGCAGAAATACGAAAAAGACGACAACTCAGATTAAAAAAAAAATTATATAGGTATGCACATGCAAAATTCGCTATTGCCTTTTGTATTAAATAATAATAAACCAAAACATTTGTGGAAACACGTAAGCAATTTCATTACTTTTTTTTTTAATTTCCAAAACAAGATACCCGCGTGATGTTGAACTGTAGGAAAGGTATGGTAATATTTGGGAGCTCGGCGTTGCTTGCAATAGTGACCAATTTTTCAAGGAAAGCTTCAGGATGATTAGGGAATCATTCACAGTTTTGTGTAAAGAGTTAAAAAACATTGGCCTACCCAGGCAAGGATTAGAAGGATAGGGAACAACGAAACAAAATGAATTCATTAACAAAACAAAATATTGTACTTAAAATTTAAATATTAAATTTCTTACTTTATAATAAAGAAGTTGAACTTCTCCTGGACAAGAGAGAAGAGAAATTGCTGTTTTTAAAGATATATATGTATATCCCGCAAATGAAATTCGTGATTATATGCTTTGCTTAAAGGCTTCCCTAAATCGCTCCTGCCATCTTCTTTAATTGCTTCAATTTCTGTCGCTATTCTCCTATTTGCCGCCCGAAATTTCTCCAAAAACTCATTTTGGATGTTCACATTTACATTTGTTTTTTTCTTTTTCTTTGCTCGTCTGCAATCTTTGGAAGCGGTAATTCTTCCTGTGAATCGAATCCAATCAGAGAAGAACTATTAAACGATGCTTCAAATTCTTCTACAAGTTCGTGAACTGTAATAAATTAGTTTATAAAAATTGTGTATCTTTATTCGAATGTCATTGGCGGAATAAACATATCCTCTTGTAGCCAATTCCACCGACATATCTTTAAGCACATGGGAATTGCGTTTAACGCCACAAAGCTGCGGAGAAGTTCAACTTCTTCCCTGTTCCACTTTGACCTCTTTTTTCCAATAAAATAACAAATTTATGTATATTTTAAATGAATGTGTTATTAAAAATTTATTTACAAACCTCTTTCCCTCGTTGTCGGCCATTTTTGATTACTTTGTCATTTGACATTTCTCCTCCCTTCGCAAAAGTTATCGATAAAACTAGGAACAACACCGCAAATCTAGTTGTATAATCGGAGGTTAAAAATTAATCTCTGATTGAAAAGAAGAGAATTGTGTATGGTAAATCTGGTTTCTTAATTACAGATTATCGAGATAAACTCGTAAATGGAGATAATCGTGTTATATGTAAACATACTATAAGCATAGGCATAGATTCTATGCCGTATGTATAAATATGTATGTTCGCACTGCGAAGAGAGCGCGAAAGCGAAGTGAATAATGAGCAGGTATTTTCCTAATATTTGCAAGTAAATACTTGAATTATGTTTTTTGATGTTCTCTGTTTGTGAAAGGGAGGCATTCGATAATTATTTATATTTAATTGGATATATATTGTACCAAACTGTTTTCGGGGGTTCTGGTAAATTAAACCCACAATTATTACAGTTTGGTAACCGTTTCTTATGTTGTTAAAACGGATTGCCTGTTACCAGTTTTGTATTGAGTATATAAAACTACAATTTTTACATACATATGCGCATAAAACACGATAGGTAAATGAAATAAATACGCTCACTTTGTAGGGTATAAGGTGTGTACATATATTATATAATATATGCCTGTGCGTTCTGTGCCAATTCCTTTGCTTCTTCTCCAGCTGCTTACAGGTATGTTGTATTGTTGGTTTTTGTTTAAAATTTCGCGCCCCCTTAGTTCATATTTATGTTTTGTGCTTAGGTTTGTGAATTTTCGTTTGTTTAACATGTTTGATAATTTGGTTGACACGCACTTCGTTTTTGGTACCTTTCGGTAAGGCTCGAGGGACCATGAATAAATTTAAACACTTGCACAAAACATCGTAAATAAAAATGTCCGAGTAATGGGTATAAATAAACTATTTTCATTTATATTTGTTGGGGAGTTTACAAACTTTAAATTATTTATTAATAGATTAAATTGATGTTTGGAAGACGCTTTAAATGTTCGGACCGAAAATAGGAGGCGGTGAGGACCATAAATTACGTTTGGGAAACAATCGTGTTGCGTGACCGCGATGGTTGACGTATAAAGTTGCAACATTCGTTCCAGCTGTTCAATCCGATACGTTTAAGCGAATGCCGTGCGGGTGGTGATCTCGTCCTTTTTGTTATGTTCGTGTATGGTGTCATCATGTGTAGTGTTCTCAAATGTTGAGTGTGGTGTGGTGCGTCGTATGCGGTGAGAACCTGTGAGTGTTCTCAGGTGCGGTGTGTTGCATTAGGTTGCGCCAGTTTTTCCAGGAGAGAGGGCTGAGGCTTAGCTCATTGAACATCCTGGCCCCCTAGGAGAATATTTTGTCTAGTATTACACATATTGACGGTAAATGTTGAAAGTATTTCGGCTTGCTGCTGGTAGGAGGGCGCAGAATGTTAAGTGTAAGGAGCGATTTTGGTTTTAGTCGATATGGATTTTGATGTACGATAGGTATTGATGCTTAATGTAAGCAACTTTATTTTGCGTGTTTATTTGATTTACTATTTTGACGACGTGTTATTATAGTAAAAGTATATGCGTTTTTGTGTTTATTATTTTTTTGGCGGTTATTTAAATATTATTTATTATGGCGTAATAAGCATAATGACTCCATGCCTGGCTCAGATATAGCCAGAATGGGTGCTTCTTTGAAAACATACCCTGGTATTAGGGCTGCGAAATCGGACGGACCTTGCGGGAGTACAGTGTTTGGCCGCGAATTGAGAACGGCTTCATTTCGAGTTAGTATATGATAAATTCGTAATAGTTTGATTTGAAAGATACTTTTTTTGACGTTGGATTTGAAAATTTTACAACTTATTCCCATAAACCACCCATACAAGGAGCGCTTATATATTGTAGATGCGATAAATGCTACCTTTGCTTTTTGTAAGGCTAGGTGCGTCACTGTATCACATTGAGAGTATAGTAATCCCTTAACATTATCTTTAAATTATATACATGATTATGAGAAAGAGAGGTGTCGAGTTTTCGACTTTCTTCGGACAATTTTGTTATATGTTATGTTAAGTGCGTATGCACTAATTTGGCAAGTAGTAGCGCGCCATATTGCTCAAGATTATTGATCAAGATTTTTGTATTATTATTGGCAAGACCCATCCTGCGTGGTCGAAAACTTACATATTGGTGTCCTTAAAACTGATCCTGTCAGAAGGGACTCTGACCTTGTTTTTTCTGCCATTCGTGGAGTGTTAGAACATTCTGAATTTAGTGGAAGTCGTACGATGCCTTTGTCTGATCGAGTAGTTATGGCCTTGTATAAATCTTTACAATACTGATCTTCTTGGATTTTAACTGATATGGGGAAGAGTTCTTTTAACTCCTTTTACTTTTACTGAATTGTGAAATAATGTTTTCTTTTAATTTTTCGTCAACTTGAGTTGTTGATGTGGAATCTGGTACTGCAACTAATACACTTATAATCCAACCGAATATAGTATTTAGGGCTAGAGGGTGGTTGAAATTTTCATCACCTTTGATTATTATTTGCGGTACAAGGTCACTGGCTACTATTTTATCTATTTGCGCGGGGGTTTTTGCAGTTGGGATCTGCTAGCTGGTAATGGGGCAGATTTTGTTAGAGTTTTTTTTACTACTCTTCCGCCTATTCCGGTAATTTTTAAATTTGCTTGTTTTGTTGGCAGTTGTAGCCTATTTTGTACCCTAGACGCTACGAATGATCGTTGCGATTTTTGGTCCATTAAGGCCCTAAGTTTGTAGAGTTCTCATCGGTGTTCGATAGAGTTTACTGCTGTGGGTAATAATACGCTATTTTGTATTTCGCTGTGTAGCGTTTGAGATTTTTGTGCCTTGGAGCAGCATAGTGTCTATGGAAATTTTTAAGATTTGGTTTTTTGGGAGTTGTTGTTAGAACTAAACCCGTGGATTTGTTTGTATAAGCGCTTCTTTGGGGTGAGATAGGAAATTTGCTGTAATTAAGCATTGAGTGGTGTATTTTATGACAATACAAGCAATTGAATTTGCTTTTACAAATTTTATAACTATGCGCATGTGACAAACAATTTGTACAAAGTCTTTTTGTTTTTACAAAATTGTTTCGGTCGATAATATTAAATTTTTTTATTTTCTTGAAAGATTGTAGTTTATGCCCTATTGTGTAAGTTCATATGGCGTATGGTTTTTTGTTCAGATGTGAACGATTGCATTTTGCCAAGGCTTCTGTTTAATTTTATTGTGCTGCTAGCTTGGGTCTATTGAAGCTTCAATTTAGGTCATGTTGAACAATATTTGTTTTAATTAGTTTATTAGCTACCCCTTCAGCAATTTCGTACTGGGTAGTAAGAAAATCTTTCATTTGTTGCCACGTGGGGCATTTCTTTCGTGATGAGAGCGATTGCTCCTATAAAAAAATAAAAGTAACGACTTTTCTGGTAAAGCGGCGGTGCATATATTTACCAGTAAAGGGTCCAAGTGTCTAAGGGAATATTTGGAGTCGATAGAACCTCAAAAAATTTGAAACAGTGGATAGTAGTTTAACAAATTCTTCAGTTGCTTCTTTTTGAATTTTAGGCATGTTTATTAGCGTCGTTACTTGTTTATCGACCAATATTCTTTCGCTTTCATATCTCTATTTTAGAGCTTCCCAAGTTTAAATTGTCGTCATTAAAAGCGAACTGTTTGACTATTATGCCTGTTTGACCTTTTGTTTTGTACTGTAGGTGATACAAGTTTTGTGCTTCTGATAATTTTGGATGATTGATGTATACGGCTGTAAACATGTCCAGAAAGACGGCTATTCTTCATGACCTCCATAAAATGTTTCTGTGTTACATACGGGCACCTCGAGGTGGATGCCTGAACTTGCCTCTTGACTTTGTACTTGTGGCAGCTCTACTCTGCGATGTGGAGTGCAATTGCTTTTATTAGCCTTAATTGATCGGAGATCATAGCTTTTATAGCTTTATATTGGTCTAAGCAGTTTTCGTATATTGCGGAAACCGAGGTGGTAGATCTGATGACTCAGTTTCTACTATGGCGTCATGAGCCACTTGGAGACGAGTTTAAAAATTGTTAAGATTTTGCCTTTTTATTTCTAATAACGATTCATAGTTGTCTTGAATCGGTGAAGATGAAAATCGAACTGAATTTGGTGGCAAAAAAATGTTTACCTTATATTTTCATTGTAGCAACCTGTCTTGATTAATTATATATCTAAATTCTTATTCACATTCATCATTTTTGTCGTATGTTAAATATTCGTCAAAACGAATTAATTTTCTCAGTGTTAACAGATTTATGTATATGAAGCGATAAGTGATAATTTTTATCAAATACTCTTTTGGGTGAAGAAAAGTTTGATATTACTTATTAAGAACCGCACTTTTAATTTAACAATACTTTTTATGTCCTTATGTTGATGAATTTAGGTACACCCTAGTACACGGACTTGAATGTATATATTTATGTGCTCGTGCAATCGAGCGCTCGTTGAAGAGATCAATGTGCTTTTATTTTTTTTTTGTATGTAATCCTGCCAATGTGGACTTTGAAAAGATGTACAACTACAATTGTATATGTTTTAATATGTATGAACGCATATTGTTCAAATTAATAAGTTATGTTTGAATGCGCTTTTTGTATTTTTGTTTTTAATAAATTATAATTTTTTTTTTTGTTAATTTTACTGCAACGTTTGTTATATTTTTTTTTTTTTTTGTAATTTTACAACTTTATAATTTTGTAAATTTGCAAAGTATAATTGACCCAGTGTATGTAGGGTATATGAAAGTAAGTTTACATATGAAAACTAGTAAGGAAGGGCTAAGTTCGGATGTAACAGAACATTTTCTACTCTCGCAAAGTCAAATGGTATACTCCTTTTGGATTTCTTTGTGGATCTTGCCGCCTTGTTCTTTGTTGACCGATATTATCGGTAAAAAGTCAACTATAGTCATTGGGGTTCACATATTCAGTACCTAGGGGCTTGAACAGTTTTGGTTCAATTTAGATAATTTTTGGTCACAAGGTGGCATATTTTAAACGTATTAATCACGCAAAGTTTTACGCCGATATAATCATTGTTGCTTGATTTGCATACTGGAAAGTGAAAAAATCAGATGGAATTTAAAATGATATTATATGGGAAATAGGCGTGGATGTAATCCGATTTCGCCCATTTTCGCATTATAAATTAAAAACATGCTAAGAATATTATGGAATATAGAAGTGAATTTGGTTGAAATCGGTTAGGTAGATCCCAGGATATGGGTTTTCACCTAAAAGTGGGCGGTGCCACGCCCACTGACTAATTTTGAACGTGGTTCCTATAAAATCATCTTATACCATCTCAGAAATAAAATTTAATGTCTCCGGCTTGTATAGTGCTTGATTTATCGCGCTTTTAGTAGTTTTTAACAGTTCCGTTATATGGGGAGTGGGCGCGGTTGTCACCCGATTTCACCCATTTTCACACCGTCGATAGAGATGCTAAATACATTTGTTCGCTGTGAATTTTGTTATTCTAGCTTCAGTGGTATAGGAGATATGCACATTAAACTTATTAAGAGGCGGGACCACGCACAAATATTTAACTGCAGATGCCCCTCCCTAATGTGATCCTGTATACTAAATAAGAGTCTTGTATCTTGTTGTGGAGCTTAATTATGACAATTTTTTTTTTTTTTAATTAATGACGTTGTGTGGGCGTGGCAGTGGTCCGATTACGCCCATCTGCAATACCAACCTTCTTACGGTTCCAAGAAACATGTGTACCAAGTTTCATAAAGATATCTCAATTTTTACTCAAGTTACAGCTTGCACAGACGGACGGACAGACAGGCACCCGGATTTCAACTCGTCGATTAGTTTTAGGTGATAAAAACAACCGTTAGATGAACAAAACTATTATACTCTGTTGCAACAAGTTGCGAGAGTATAATAATCTCGTTCTAAGCTGGTTCAACAATCGAACCGTTTACATAGCCAAAGGATTATCAGCTGTCAAATGTGTTGTATTCGTTTTCTTCTTGGTGAAGTTAAATATTAATAAAATCGGTGAAATTATAAATTTTTAAGATATGGATGAATACTTAATTGCGCAAATTGCGCCAAAAATAAGAAGTTGGCAGAAATACGAAAAAGACGACAACTCAGATTGAAAAAAAAATTATATAGGTATGCACATGCAAAATGCGCTATTGCCTTTTGTATTAAATAATAATAAACCAAAACGTTTTTGGAAACACGTCAGCAATTACATTACTTTTTTTTTTAATTTCCAAAACAATTGTTACCCGCTTGATGTTGAACTGTAGGAAAGGTATGGTAATATTTGGGAGCTCGGCGTTGCTTGCAATAGTGACCAATGTTTCAAGGAAAGCTTCAGGATGAGTAGGGAATCATTCACAGTTTTGTGTAAAGAGTTAAAAAACATTGGCCTACCCAAAACTCGAAGGGTTGTGGAGAACGCATTTGGTCATCTGAAAGCAAGGATTAGAAGGATAGGGAACAACGAAACAAAATGAATTCATTAACAAAACAAAATATTGTACTTAAAATTTAAATATTAAATTTCTTACTTTATAATAAAGAAGTTGAACTTCTCCTGGACAAGAGAGAAGAGAAATTGCTGCAGCTTCGTTGGCGTTAATCGCAAATCATATGTTTTTAAAGATATATATGTATATCCCGCAAATGAAATTCGTGATTATATGCTTTGCTTAAAGGTTTTCCTAATCGCTCCTGCCATCTTCTTTAATTGCTTCAATTTCTGTCGCTATTCTCCTATTTGCCGCCCAAAATTCCTCCAAAAACTCATTTTGAATGTTCACATTTACATTTGTTTTTTTTCTTTTGCTTTGCTCGTCTGGAATCTTTGGAAGCGGTAATTCTTCCTGTGAATCGAATCCAATCAGAGAAGAACTATTAAACGATGCTTCAAATTCTTCTACAAGTTCGTGAACTGTAGTAAATTAGTTTATAAAAATTGTGTATCTTTATTCGAATGTCATTGGCGGAATAAACATATCCTCTTGTAGCCAATTCCACCGACATATCTTTAAGCACATGGGAATTGCGTTTAACGCCACAAAGCTGCGGAGAAGTTCAACTTCTTCCCTGTTCCACTTTGACCTCTTTTTTCCAATAAAATAACAAATTTATGTATATTTTAAATTAATGTGTTATTAAAAATTTATTTACAAACCTCTTTCCCTAGTTGTCGGCCATTTTTGATTACTTTGTCATTTGACATTTCTCCTCTCTTCGCGAAAGTTATCGATAAAAGTAGGAAGAACACCGCAAATCTAGTTGTATAATCGGAGATTAAAAATTAATCTCTGATTGAAAAGAAGAGAATTGTGTATTGTAAATCTCGATTCTTAATTACAGATTATCGAGATAAACTCGTAAATGGAGATAATCGTGTTATATGTAAACATACTATAAGCATAGGCATAGATTCTATGCCGTATGTATAAATATGTATGTTCGCACTGCGAAGAGAGCGCGAAAGCGAAGTGAATAATGAGCAGGTATTTTCCTAATATTTGCAAGTAAATACTTGAATTATGTTTTTTGATGTTCTCTGTTTGTGAAAGGGAGGGTTTATAAACACAAAGGTAAGCACATATGTATGTAAAGGCATTCGATAATTATTTATATTTAATTCGATATATATTGTACCAAACTGTTTTCGGGGGTTCTGGTAAATTAAACCCACAATTATTACAGTTTGGTAACCGTTTCTTATGTTGTTAAAACGGATTGCCTGTTACCAGTTTTGTATTGAGTATATAAAACTACAATTTTTACATACATATGCGCATAAAACACGATAGGTAAATGAAATAATACGCTCACTTTGTAGCGTATGTACATATATTATATATGCCCGTGCGTTCTGTGCGAATTCCTTTGCTTCTTCTCCAGCTGCTTACAGGTATGTTGTATTGTTGGTTTTTGTTTAAAATTTCGCGCCCCCTTAGTTCATATTTATGTTTTGTGCTTAGGTTTGTGAATTTTCGTTTGTTTAACATGTTTGATAATTTGGTTGACACGCACTTCGTTTTTGGTACCTTTCGGTAAGGCTCGAGGGACCATGAATAAATTTAAACACTTGCACAAAACATCGTAAATAAAAATGTCCGAGTAATGGGTATAAATAAACTATTTTCATTTATATTTGTTGGGGAGTTTACAAACTTTAAATTATTTATTAATAGATTAAATTGATGTTTGGAAGACGCTTTAAATGTTCGGACCGAAAATAGGAGGCGGTGAGGACCATAAATTACGTTTGGGAAACAATCGTGTTGCGTGACCGCGATGGTTGACGTATAAAGTTGCAACATTCGTTCCAGCTGTTCAATCCGATACGTTTAAGCGAATGCCGTGCGGGTGGTGATCTCGTCCTTTTTGTTATGTTCGTGTATGGTGTCATCATGTGTAGTGTTCTCAAATGTTGAGTGTGGTGTGGTGCGTCGTATGCGGTGAGAACCTGTGAGTGTTCTCAGGTGCGGTGTGTTGCATTAGGTTGCGCCAGTTTTTCCAGGAGAGAGGGCTGAGGCTTAGCTCATTGGACATCCTGGCCCCCTAGAAGAATATTTTGTCTAGTATTACACATATTGACGGTAAATGTTGAAAGTATTTCGGCTTGCTGCCGGTAGGAGGGCGCAGAATGTTAAGTGTAAGGAGCGATTTTGGTTTTAGTCGATATGGATTTTGATGTACGATAGGTATTGATGCTTAATGTAAGCAACTTTATTTTGCGTGTTTATTTGATTTACTATTTTGACGACGTGTTATTATAGTAAAAGTAGATGCGTTTTTGTGTTTATTATTTTTTTGGCGGTTATTTAAATATTATTTATTATGGCGTAGTAAGCATAACGACTCCACGCCTGGCTCAGATATAGCCAGAATGGGTGCTTCTTTGAAAACATACCCTGGTATTAGGGCTGCGAAATCGGACGGACCTTGCGGGAGTACAGTGTTTGGCCGCGAATTGAACGGCTTCATTTCGAGTTAGTATATGATAAATTCGTAATAGTTTGATTTGAAAGATACTTTTTTTGACGTTGGATTTGAAACTTTTACAACTTATTCCCATAAACCACCCATACAAGGAGCGCTTATATATTGTAGATGCGATAAATGCTACCTTTGCTTTTTGTAAGTCTAGGTGCGTCACTGTATCACATTGAGAGTATAGTAATCCCTTAACATTATCTTTGAATTATATACATGATTATGAGAAAGAGGGGTGTCGAGTTTTCGACTTTCTTCGGACGTATGCACTAATTTGGCAAGTAGTAGCGCGCCATATAGCTCAAGATTATTGAAGCAAGATTTTTGTATTATTATTGGCAAGAGCCATCCTGCGTGGTCGAAAACTTACATATTGGTGTCCTTAAAACTGATCCTGTCAGAAGGGACTTGTTTTTTCTGCCAATTCGTGGAGTGAACATTGTGAATTTAGTGGTAGTCGTACGACGTACCGATCATAGTCTGATCGAGTAGTTATGACTTTGTATAACTCTTTACAATACTGATTTTCTTGGATTTTAACTGATATAGGGAAGAGTTCTTTTAACTCCTTTTACTTTTACTGAATTGTGAAATAATGTTTTCTTTTAATTTTTCGTCAACTTGAGTTGTTGATGTGGAATCTGGTACTGCAACTAATACACTTATAATCCAACCGAATATAGTATTTAGGGCTAGAGGGTGGTTGAAATTTTCATCACCTTTGATTATTATTTGCGGTACAAGGTCACTGGCTACTATTTTATCTATTTGCGCGGGGGTTTTTGCAGTTGGGATCTGCTAGCTGGTAATGGGGCAGATTTTGTTAGAGTTTTTTTTACTACTCTTCCGCCTATTCCGGTAATTTTTAAATTTGCTTGTTTTGTTGGCAGTTGTAGCCTATTTTGTACCCTAGACGCTACGAATGATCGTTGCGATTTTTGGTCCATTAAGGCCCTAAGTTTGTAGAGTTCTCATCGGTGTTCGATAGAGTTTACTGCTGTGGGTAATAATACGCTATTTTGTATTTCGCTGTGTAGCGTTTGAGATTTTTGTGCCTTGGAGCAGCATAGTGTCTATGGAAATTTTTAAGATTTGGTTTTTTGGGAGTTGTTGTTAGAACTAAACCCGTGGATTTGTTTGTATAAGCGCTTCTTTGGGGTGAGATAGGAAATTTGCTGTAATTAAGCATTGAGTGGTGTATTTTATGACAATACAAGCAATTGAATTTGCTTTTACAAATTTTATAACTATGCGCATGTGACAAACAATTTGTACAAAGTCTTTTTGTTTTTACAAAATTGTTTCGGTCGATAATATTAAATTTTTTTATTTTCTTGAAAGATTGTAGTTTATGCCCTATTGTGCATAGTTCATATGGCGTATGGTTTTTTGTTCAGATGTGAACGATTGCATTTTGTCAAGGCTTCTGTTTAATTTTATTGTGCTGCTAGCTTGGGTCTATTGAAGCTTCAATTTAGGTCATGTTGAACAATATTTGTTTTAATTAGTTTATTAGCTACCCTTTCAGCAATTTCGTACTGGGTAGTAAGAAAATCTTTCATTTGTTGCCACGTGGGGCATTTCTTTCGTGATGAGAGCGATTGCTCCTATAAAAAAATAAAAGTAACGACTTTTCTGGTAAAGCGGCGGTGCATATATTTACCAGTATAGGGTTCCAGCTGTCTGAGGGAATATTTGGAGTCGATAGAACCTCAAAAAATTTGAAACAGTGGATAGTAGTTTAACAAATTCTTCAGTTGCTTCTTTTTGAATTTTAGGCATGTTTATTAGCGTCGTTACTTGTTTATCGACCAATATTCTTTCGCTTTGATATCTCTATTTTAGAGCTTCCCAAGTTGAAATTGTCGTCATTAAGTGCGAACTGTTTGACTATTACGCCTGCTTGACCTTTTGTTTTTGTATCGTAGGTGATACAATTTTTGTGCTTGTGATAACTTCGGATGGTTGATGTATACGGCAGTAAACATATAACGGACGGACGGCTATTCTTCATGACCTCCATAAAATGTTTCTGTGTTACATACGGGCACCTCGAGGTGGATGCCTGAACTTGCCTCTTGACTTTGTACTTGTGGCAGCTCTACTCTGCGATGTGGAGTGCAATTGCTTTTATTAGCCTTAATTGATCGGAGATCATAGCTTTTATAGCTTTATATTGGTCTAAGCAGTTTTCGTATATTGCGGAAACCAAGGTGGTAGATCTGATGACTCAGTTTCTACTATGGCGTCATGAGCCACTTGGAGACGAGTTCAAAAATTGTTAAGATTTTGCCTTTTTATTTCTAATAACGATTCATAGTTGTCTTGAATCGGTGAAGATGAAAATCGAACTGAATTTGGGGGCAAAAAAATGTTTACCTTTTATTTTCATTGTAGCAACCTGTCTTGATTAATTATATATCTAAATTCTTATTCACATTCATCATTTTTGTCGTATGTTAAATATTCGTCAAAACGAATTAATTTTCTCAGTGTTAACAGATTTATGTATATGAAGCGATAAGTGATAATTTTTATCAAATACTCTTTTGGGTGAAGAAAAGTTTGATATTACTTATTAAGAACCGCACTTTTAATTTAACAATACTTTTTATGTCCTTAGGTTGATGAATTTAGGTACACCCTAGTACACGGACTTGAATGTATATATTTATGTGCTCGTGCAATTGCGCGCTCGTTGAAGAGATCAATGGGCTTTTATTTATTTTTTGTATGTAATCCTGCCAATGTGGACTTTGAAAAGATGTACAACTACAATTGTATATGTTTTAATATGTATGAACGCATATTGTTCAAATTAATAAGTTATGTTTAAATGCGCTTTTTGTATTTTTGTTTTTAATAAATTATAATTTTTTTTTTGTTAATTTTACTGCAACGTTTGTTATATTTTTTTTTTTTTTTTGTAATTTTACAACTTTATAATTTTGTAAATTTGCAAAGTATAATTGACCCAGTGTATGTAGGGTATATGAAAGTAAGTTTACATATGAAAACTAGTAAGGAAGGGCTAAGTTCGGATGTAACAGAACATTTTCTACTCTCGCAAAGTCAAATGGTATACTCCTTTTGGATTTCTTTGTGGATCTTGCCGCCTTGTTCTTTGTTGACCGATATTATCGGTAAAAAGTCAACTATAGTCATTGGGGTTCACATATTCAGTACCTAGGGGCTTGAACAGTTTTGGTTCAATTTAGATAATTTTTGGTCACAAGGTGGCATATTTTAAACGTATTAATCACGCAAAGTTTTACGCCGATATAATCATTGTTGCTTGATTTGCATACTGGAAAGTGAAAAAATCAGATGGAATTTAAAATGATATTATATGGGAAATAGGCGTGGTTGTAATCCGATTTCGCCCATTTTCGCATTATAAATTAAAAACATGAGAAGAATATTATGGAATATAGAAGTGAATTTGGTTGAAATCGGTTAGGTAGATCCCAGGATATGGGTTTTCACCTAAAAGTGGGCGGTGCCACGCCCACTGACTAGTTTTGAACGTGGTTCCTATAAAATCATCTTATACCATCTCAGAAAGAAAATTTAATGTCTCCGGCTTGTATAGTGCTTGATTTATCGCGCTTTTAGTAGTTTTTAACAGTTCCGTTATAAGGGGAGTGGGCGCGGTTGTCACCCGATTTCACCCATTTTCACACCGTCGATAGAGATGCTAAATACATTTGTTCGCTGTGAATTTTGTTATTCTAGCTTCAGTGGTATAGGAGATATGCACATTAAACTTATTAAGAGGCGGGACCACGCACACTTAAAACAAATATTTAACTGCAGATGCCCCTCCCTAATGTGATCCTGTATACTAAATAAGAGTCTTGTATCTTGTTGTGGAGCTTAATTATGAAAATTTATTTATTTTTTAATTAATGACGTTTTGTGGGCGTGGCAGTGGTCCGATTACGCCCATCTGCAATACCAACCTTCTTACGGTTCCAAGAAACATGTGTACCAAGTTTCATAAAGATATCTCAATTTTTACTCAAGTTACAGCTTGCACAGACGGACGGACAGACAGGCACCCGGACTTCAACTCGTCGATTAGTTTTAGGTGATAAAAACAACCGTTAGATGAACAAAACTATTATACTCTGTTGCAACAAGTTGCGAGAGTATAATAATCTCGTTCTAAGCTGGTTCAACAATCGAACCGTTTACATAGCCAAAGGATTATCAGCTGTCAAATGTGTTGTATTCGTTTTCTTCTTGGTGAAGTTAAATATTAATAAAATCGGTGAAATTATACATTTTTAAGATATGGATGAATACTTAATTGCGCAAATTGCTGCCAGAAATAAGAAAATGGCAGAAATACGAAAAAGACGACAACTCAGATTGAAAAAAAAATTATATAGGTATGCACATGCAAAATGCGCTATTGCCTTTTGTATTATATAATAATAAACCAAAACGTTTTTGGAAACACGTAAGCAATTACATTACTTTTTTTTTTAATTTCCAAAACAATTGTTACCCGCTTGATGTTGAACTGTAGGAAAGGTATGGTAATATTTGGGAGCTCGGCGTTGCTTGCAATAGTGACCAATGTTTCAAGGAAAGCTTCAGGATGAGTAGGGAATCATTCACAGTTTTGTGTAAAGAGTTAAAAAACATTGGCCTACCCAAAACTCGAAGGGTTGTGGAGAACGCATTTGGTCATCTGAAAGCAAGGATTAGAAGGATAGGGAACAACGAAACAAAATGAATTCATTAACAAAACAAAATATTGTACTTAAAATTTAAATATTAAATTTCTTACTTTATAATAAAGAAGTTGAACTTCTCCTGGACAAGAGAGAAGAGAAATTGCTGCAGCTTCGTTGGCGTTAATCGCAAATCATATGTTTTTAAAGATATATATGTATATCCCGCAAATGAAATTCGTGATTTATGCTTTGCTTAAAGGTTTTCCTAAATCGCTCCTGCCATCTTCTTTAATTGCTTCAATTTCTGTCGCTTTTCTCCTATTTGCCGCCCAAAATTCCTCCAAAAACTCATTTTGAATGTTCACATTTGTTTTTTTTCTTTTGCTTTGCTCGTCTGCAATCTTTGGAAGCGGTAATTCTTCCTGTGAATCGAATCCAATCAGAGAAGAACTATTAAACGATGCTTCAAATTCTTCTACAAGTTCGTGAACTGTAGTAAATTAGTTTATAAAAATTGTGTATCTTTATTCGAATGTCATTGGCGGAATAAACATATCCTCTTGTAGCCAATTCCACCGACATATCTTTAAGCACATGGGAATTGCGTTTAACGCCACAAAGCTGCGGAGAAGTTCAACTTCTTCCCTGTTCCACTTTGACCTCTTTTTTCCAATAAAATAACAAATTTATGTATATTTTAAATTAATGTGTTATTAAAAATTTATTTACAAACCTCTTTCCCTAGTTGTCGGCCATTTTTGATTACTTTGTCATTTGACATTTCTCCTCTCTTCGCAAAAGTTCTCGATAAAAGTAGGAAGAACACCGCAAATCTAGTTGTATAATCGGAGATTAAAAATTAATCTCTGATTGAAAAGAAGAGAATTGTGTATGGTAAATCTGGTTTCTTAATTACAGATTATCGAGATAAACTCGTAAATGGAGATAATCGTGTTATATGTAAACATACTATAAGCATAGGCATAGATTCTATGCCGTATGTATAAATATGTATGTTCGCACTGCGAAGAGAGCGCGAAAGCGAAGTGAATAATGAGCAGGTATTTTCCTAATATTTGCAAGTAAATACTTGAATTATGTTTTTTGATGTTCTCTGTTTGTGAAAGGGAGGGTTTATAAACACAAAGGTAAGCACATATGTATGTAAAGGCATTCGATAATTATTTATATTTAATTGGATATATATTGTACCAAACTGTTTTCGGGGGTTCTGGTAAATTAAACCCACAATTATTACAGTTTGGTAACCGTTTCTTATGTTGTTAAAACGGATTGCCTGTTACCAGTTTTGTATTGAGTATATAAAACTACAAACTGTGCGAATTCCTTTGCTTCTTCTCCAGCTGCTTACAGGTAAGTTGTATTGTTGGTTTTTGTTTAAAATTTCGCGTCCCCTTAGTTCATATTTATGTTTTGTGCTTAGGTTTGTGAATTTTCGTTTGTTTAACATGTTTGATAATTTGGTTGACACGCACTTCGTTTTTGGTACCTTTCGGTAAGGCTCGAGGGACCATGAATAAATTTAAACACTTGCACAAAACATCGTAAATAAAAATGTCCGAGTAATGGGTATAAATAAACTATTTTTATTTATATTTGTTGGGGAGTTTACAAACTTTAAATTATTTATTAATAGATTAAATTGATGTTTGGAAGACGCTTTAAATTTTCGGACCGAAAATAGGAGGCGGTGAGGGTCCATAAATTACGTTTGCGAAACAATCGTGTTGAGTGACCGCGATGGTTGACGTATAAAGTTGCAGCATTCGTTCCAGCTGTTCAATCCGATAAGTTTAAGCGAATGCCGTGCGGGTGGTGATCTCGTCCTTTTTTTATGTTCGTGTATGGTGTCATCATGTGTAGTGTTCTCAAATGTTGAGTGTGGTGTGGTGCGTCTTATGCGGTGAGAACCTGTGAGTGTTTTCAGGTGCGGTGTGTTGCATTAGGTTGCGCCAGTTTTTCCAGGAGATAGGGCTGAGGCTTAGCTCATTGAACATCCTGGCCCCCTAGGAGAATATTTTGTCTAGTATTACACATATTGACATCAAATGTTGAAAGTATTTCGGCTTGCTGCTGGTAGGAGGGCGCAGAATGTTAAGTGTAAGGAGCGATTTTGGTTTTAGTCGATATGGATTTTGATGTACGATAGGTATTGATGCTTAATGTAAGCAACTTTATTTTGCGATTATTTGATTTACTATTTTGACGACGTGTTATTATAGTAAAAGTATATGCGTTTTTGTGTTTATTATTTTTTTGGCGGTTATTTAAATATTATTTATTATGGCGTAGTAAGCATAACGACTCCATGCCTGGCTCAGATATAGCCAGAATGGGTGCTTCTTTGAAAACATACCCTGGTATTAGGGCTGCGAAATCGGACGGACCTTGCGGGAGTACAGTGTTTGGCCGCGAATTGAACGGCTTCATTTCGAGTTAGTATATGATAAATTCGTAATAGTTTGATTTGAAAGATACTTTTTTTGACGTTGGATTTGAAACTTTTACAACTTATTCCCATAAACCACCCATACAAGGAGCGCTTATATATTGTAGATGCGATAAATGCTACCTTTGCTTTTTGTAAGTCTAGGTGCGTCACTGTATCACATTGAGAGTATAGTAATCCCTTAACATTATCTTTGAATTATATACATAATTATGAGAAAGAGGGGTGTCGAGTTTTCGACTTTCTTCGGACAATTTTGTTATATGTTATGTTAAGTGCGTATGCACTAATTTGGCAAGTAGTAGCGCGCCATATAGCTCAAGATTATTGATCAAGATTTTTGTATTATTATTGGCAAGACCCATCCTGCGTGGTCGAAAACTTACATATTGGTGTCCTTAAAACTGATCCTGTCAGAAGGGACTCTGACCTTGTTTTTTCTGCCATTCGTGGAGTGTTAGAACATTGTGAATTTAGTGGTAGTCGTACGATGCCTTTGTCTGATCGAGTAGTTATGGCTTTGTATAAATCTTTACAATACTGATCTTCTTGGATTTTAACTGATATAGGGAAGAGTTCTTTTAACTCATTTTACTTTTACTGAATTGTGAAATAATGTTTTCTTTTAATTTTTCGTCAACTTGAGTTGTTGATGTGGAAACTGGTACTGCAACTAATACACTTAGACTCCAACCGAATATAGTATTTAGGGCTAGAGGGTGGTTGAAATTTTCATCACCTTTGATTATTATTTGCGGTACAAGGTCACTGGATACTATTTTATCTATTTTCGCGGGGGTTTTGCAGTTGGGATCTGCTAGCTGGTAATGGGGCAGATTTTGTTAGAGTTTTTTTTACTACTCTTCCGCCTATTCCGGTAATTTTTAAATTTGCTTGTTTTGTTGGCAGTTGTAGCCTATTTTGTACCCTAGACGCTACGAATGATCGTTGCGATTTTTGGTCTATTAAGGCCCTAAGTTTGTAGAGTTCTCATCGGTGTTCGATAGAGTTTACTGCTGTCGGTAATAATACGCTATTTTGTATTTCGCTGTGTAGCGTTTGAGATTTTTGTGCCTTGGAGCAGCACAGTGTATTTGAAAATTTTTAAGATTTTGTTTTTTGGGAGTTGTTGTTAGAACTAAACCCGTGGATTTGTTTGTATAAGCGCTTCTTTGGGGTGAGATAGGAAATTTGCTGTAATTAAGCATTGAGTGGTGTATTTTATGAAAATACCAGCAATTGAATTTGCTTTTACAAATTTTATAACTATGCGCATGTGACAAACAATTTGTACAAAGTCTTTTTGTTTTTACAAAATTGTTTCGGTCGATAATATTAAATTTTTTTATTTTCTTGAAAGATTGTAGTTTATGCCCTATTGTGCATAGTTCATATGGCGTATGGTTTTTTGTTCAGATGTGAACGATTGCATTTTGTCAAGGCTTCTGTTTAATTTTATTGTGCTGCTAGCTTGGGTCTATTGAAGCTTCAATTTAGGTCATGTTGAACAATATTTGTTTTAATTAGTTTATTAGCTACCCTTTCAGCAATTTCGTACTGGGTAGTAAGAAAATCTTTCATTTGTTGCCACGTGGGGCATTTCTTTCGTGATGAGAGCGATTGCTCCTATAAAAAAATAAAAGTAACGACTTTTCTGGTAAAGCGGCGGTGCATATATTTACCAGTATAGGGTTCCAGCTGTCTGAGGGAATATTTGGAGTCGATAGAACCTCAAAAAATTTGAAACAGTGGATAGTAGTTTAACAAATTCTTCAGTTGCTTCTTTTTGAATTTTAGGCATGTTTATTAGCGTCGTTACTTGTTTATCGACCAATATTCTTTCGCTTTGATATCTCTATTTTAGAGCTTCCCAAGTTGAAATTGTCGTCATTAAGTGCGAACTGTTTGACTATTACGCCTGCTTGACCTTTTGTTTTTGTATCGTAGGTGATACAATTTTTGTGCTTGTGATAACTTCGGATGGTTGATGTATACGGCAGTAAACATATAACGGACGGACGGCTATTCTTCATGACCTCCATAAAATGTTTCTGTGTTACATACGGGCACCTCGAGGTGGATGCCTGAACTTGCCTCTTGACTTTGTACTTGTGGCAGCTCTACTCTGCGATGTGGAGTGCAATTGCTTTTATTAGCCTTAATTGATCGGAGATCATAGCTTTTATAGCTTTATATTGGTCTAAGCAGTTTTCGTATATTGCGGAAACCGAGGTGGTAGATCTGATGACTCAGTTTCTACTATGGCGTCATGAGCCACTTGGAGACGAGTTCAAAAATTGTTAAGATTTTGCCTTTTTATTTCTAATAACGATTCATAGTTGTCTTGAATCGGTGAAGATGAAAATCGAACTGAATTTGGGGGCAAAAAAATGTTTACCTTTTATTTTCATTGTAGCAACCTGTCTTGATTAATTATATATCTAAATTCTTATTCACATTCATCATTTTTGTCGTATGTTAAATATGCGTCAAAACGAATTAATTTTCTCAGTGTTAACAGATTTATGTATATGAAGCGATAAGTGATAATTTTTATCAAATACTCTTTTGGGTGAAGAAAAGTTTGATATTACTTATTAAGAACCGCACTTTTAATTTAACAATACTTTTTATGTCCTTAGGTTGATGAATTTAGGTACACCCTAGTACACGGACTTGAATGTATATATTTATGTGCTCGTGCAATTGCGCGCTCGTTGAAGAGATCAATGGGCTTTTATTTTTTTTTTGTATGTAATCCTGCCAATGTGGACTTTGAAAAGATGTACAACTACAATTGTATATGTTTTAATATGTATGAACGCATATTGTTCAAATTAATAAGTTATGTTTAAATGCGCTTTTTGTATTTTTGTTTTTAATAAATTATAATTTTTTTTTTGTTAATTTTACTGCAACGTTTGTTATATTTTTTTTTTTTTTGTAATTTTACAACTTTATAATTTTGTAAATTTGCAAAGTATAATTGACCCAGTGTATGTAGGGTATATGAAAGTAAGTTTACATATGAAAACTAGTAAGGAAGGGCTAAGTTCGGATGTAACAGAACATTTTCTACTCTCGCAAAGTCAAATGGTATACTCCTTTTGGATTTCTTTGTGGATCTTGCCGCCTTGTTCTTTGTTGACCGATATTATCGGTAAAAAGTCAACTATAGTCATGGGGTTCACATATTCAGTACCTAGGGGCTTGAACAGTTTTGGTTCAATTTAGATAATTTTTGGTCACAAGGTGGCATATTTTAAACGTATTAATCACGCAAAGTTTTACGCCGATATAATCATTGTTGCTTGATTTGCATACTGGAAAGTGAAAAAATCAGATGGAATTTAAAATGATATTATATGGGAAATAGGCGTGGTTGTAATCCGATTTCGCCCATTTTCGCATTATAAATTAAAAACATGAGAAGAATATTATGGAATATAGAAGTGAATTTGGTTGAAATCGGTTAGGTAGATCCCAGGATATGGGTTTTCACCTAAAAGTGGGCGGTGCCACGCCCACTGACTAGTTTTGAACGTGGTTCCTATAAAATCATCTTATACCATCTCAGAAAAAAAATTTAATGTCTCCGGCTTGTATAGTGCTTGATTTATCGCGCTTTTAGTAGTTTTTAACAGTTCCGTTATATGGGGAGTGGGCGCGGTTGTCACCCGATTTCACCCATTTTCACACCGTCGATAGAGATGCTAAATACATTTGTTCGCTGTGAATTTTGTTATTCTAGCTTCAGTGGTATAGGAGATATGCACATTAAACTTATTAAGAGGCGGGACCACGCACACTTAAAACAAATATTTAACTGCAGATGCCCCTCCCTAATGTGATCCTGTATACTAAATAAGAGTCTTGTATCTTGTTGTGGAGCTTAATTATGAAATTTTTTTTTTTTTTTTAATTAATGACGTTTTGTGGGCGTGGCAGTGGTCCGATTACGCCCATCTGCAATACCCACCTTCTTACGGTTCCAAGAAACATGTGTACCAAGTTTCATAAAGATATCTCAATTTTTAGTCAAGTTACAGCTTGCACAGACGGACGGACAGACAGGCACCCGGACTTCAACTCGTCGATTAGTTTTAGGTGATAAAAACAACCGTTAGATGAACAAAACTATTATACTCTGTTGCAACAAGTTGCGAGAGTATAATAATCTCGTTCTAAGCTGGTTCAACAATCGAACCGTTTACATAGCCAAAGGATTATCAGCTGTCAAATGTGTTGTATTCGTTTTCTTCTTGGTGAAGTTAAATATTAATAAAATCGGTGAAATTATACATTTTTAAGATATGGATGAATACTTAATTGCGCAAATTGCTGCCAGAAATAAGAAAATGGCAGAAATACGAAAAAGACGACAACTCAGATTGAAAAAAAAATTATATAGGTATGCACATGCAAAATGCGCTATTGCCTTTTGTATTATATAATAATAAACCAAAACGTTTTTGGAAACACGTAAGCAATTACATTACTTTTTTTTTTAATTTCCAAAACAATTGTTACCCGCTTGATGTTGAACTGTAGGAAAGGTATGGTAATATTTGGGAGCTCGGCGTTGCTTGCAATAGTGACCAATGTTTCAAGGAAAGCTTCAGGATGAGTAGGGAATCATTCACAGTTTTGTGTAAAGAGTTAAAAAACATTGGCCTACCCAAATCTCGAAGGGTTGTGGAGAACGCATTTGGTCATCTGAAAGCAAGGATTAGAAGGATAGGGAACAACGAAACAAAATGAATTCATTAACAAAACAAAATATTGTACTTAAAATTTAAATATTAAATTTCTTACTTTATAATAAAGAAGTTGAACTTCTCCTGGACAAGAGAGAAGAGAAATTGCTGTTTTTAAAGATATATATGTATATCCCGCAAATGAAATTCGTGATTATATGCTTTGCTTAAAGGCTTCCCTAAATCGCTCCTGCCATCTTCTTTAATTGCTTCAATTTCTGTCGCTATTCTCCTATTTGCCGCCCGAAATTTCTCCAAAAACTCATTTTGGATGTTCACATTTACATTTGTTTTTTTCTTTTTCTTTGCTCGTCTGCAATCTTTGGAAGCGGTAATTCTTCCTGTGAATCGAATCCAATCAGAGAAGAACTATTAAACGATGCTTCAAATTCTTCTACAAGTTCGTGAACTGTAATAAATTAGTTTATAAAAATTGTGTATCTTTATTCGAATGTCATTGGCGGAATAAACATATCCTCTTGTAGCCAATTCCACCGACATATCTTTAAGCACATGGGAATTGCGTTTAACGCCACAAAGCTGCGGAGAAGTTCAACTTCTTCCCTGTTCCACTTTGACCTCTTTTTTCCAATAAAATAACAAATTTATGTATATTTTAAATTAATGTGTTATTAAAAATTTATTTACAAACCTCTTTCCCTAGTTGTCGGCCATTTTTGATTACTTTGTCATTTGACATTTCTCCTCTCTTCGCAAAAGTTCTCGATAAAAGTAGGAAGAACACCGCAAATCTAGTTGTATAATCGGAGATTAAAAATTAATCTCTGATTGAAAAGAAGAGAATTGTGTATTGTAAATCTCGATTCTTAATTACAGATTATCGAGATAAACTCGTAAATGGAGATAATCGTGTTATATGTAAACATACTATAAGCATAGGCATAGATTCTATGCCGTATGTATAAATATGTATGTTCGCACTGCGAAGAGAGCGCGAAAGCGAAGTGAATAATGAGCAGGTATTTTCCTAATATTTGCAAGTAAATACTTGAATTATGTTTTTTGATGTTCTCTGTTTGTGAAAGGGAGGGTTTATAAACACAAAGGTAAGCACATATGTATGTAAAGGCATTCGATAATTATTTATATTTAATTCGATATATATTGTACCAAACTGTTTTCGGGGGTTCTGGTAAATTAAACCCACAATTATTACAGTTTGGTAACCGTTTCTTATGTTGTTAAAACGGATTGCCTGTTACCAGTTTTGTATTGAGTATATAAAACTACAATTTTTACATACATATGCGCATAAAACACGATAGGTAAATGAAATAATACGCTCACTTTGTAGCGTATGTACATATATTATATATGCCCGTGCGTTCTGTGCGAATTCCTTTGCTTCTTCTCCAGCTGCTTACAGGTATGTTGTATTGTTGGTTTTTGTTTAAAATTTCGCGCCCCCTTAGTTCATATTTATGTTTTGTGCTTAGGTTTGTGAATTTTCGTTTGTTTAACATGTTTGATAATTTGGTTGACACGCACTTCGTTTTTGGTACCTTTCGGTAAGGCTCGAGGGACCATGAATAAATTTAAACACTTGCACAAAACATCGTAAATAAAAATGTCCGAGTAATGGGTATAAATAAACTATTTTCATTTATATTTGTTGGGGAGTTTACAAACTTTAAATTATTTATTAATAGATTAAATTGATGTTTGGAAGACGCTTTAAATGTTCGGACCGAAAATAGGAGGCGGTGAGGACCATAAATTACGTTTGGGAAACAATCGTGTTGCGTGACCGCGATGGTTGACGTATAAAGTTGCAACATTCGTTCCAGCTGTTCAATCCGATACGTTTAAGCGAATGCCGTGCGGGTGGTGATCTCGTCCTTTTTGTTATGTTCGTGTATGGTGTCATCATGTGTAGTGTTCTCAAATGTTGAGTGTGGTGTGGTGCGTCGTATGCGGTGAGAACCTGTGAGTGTTCTCAGGTGCGGTGTGTTGCATTAGGTTGCGCCAGTTTTTCCAGGAGAGAGGGCTGAGGCTTAGCTCATTGGACATCCTGGCCCCCTAGGAGAATATTTTGTCTAGTATTACACATATTGACGGTAAATGTTGAAAGTATTTCGGCTTGCTGCCGGTAGGAGGGCGCAGAATGTTAAGTGTAAGGAGCGATTTTGGTTTTAGTCGATATGGATTTTGATGTACGATAGGTATTGATGCTTAATGTAAGCAACTTTATTTTGCGTGTTTATTTGATTTACTATTTTGACGACGTGTTATTATAGTAAAAGTAGATGCGTTTTTGTGTTTATTATTTTTTTGGCGGTTATTTAAATATTATTTATTATGGCGTAGTAAGCATAACGACTCCATGCCTGGCTCAGATATAGCCAGAATGGGTGCTTCTTTGAAAACATACCCTGGTATTAGGGCTGCGAAATCGGACGGACCTTGCGGGAGTACAGTGTTTGGCCGCGAATTGAACGGCTTCATTTCGAGTTAGTATATGATAAATTCGTAATAGTTTGATTTGAAAGATACTTTTTTTGACGTTGGATTTGAAACTTTTACAACTTATTCCCATAAACCACCCATACAAGGAGCGCTTATATATTGTAGATGCGATAAATGCTACCTTTGCTTTTTGTAAGTCTAGGTGCGTCACTGTATCACATTGAGAGTATAGTAATCCCTTAACATTATCTTTGAATTATATACATAATTATGAGAAAGAGGGGTGTCGAGTTTTCGACTTTCTTCGGACAATTTTGTTATATGTTATGTTAAGTGCGTATGCACTAATTTGGCAAGTAGTAGCGCGCCATATAGCTCAAGATTATTGATCAAGATTTTTGTATTATTATTGGCAAGACCCATCCTGCGTGGTCGAAAACTTACATATTGGTGTCCTTAAAACTGATCCTGTCAGAAGGGACTCTGACCTTGTTTTTTCTGCCATTCGTGGAGTGTTAGAACATTGTGAATTTAGTGGTAGTCGTACGATGCCTTTGTCTGATCGAGTAGTTATGGCTTTGTATAAATCTTTACAATACTGATCTTCTTGGATTTTAACTGATATAGGGAAGAGTTCTTTTAACTCATTTTACTTTTACTGAATTGTGAAATAATGTTTTCTTTTAATTTTTCGTCAACTTGAGTTGTTGATGTGGAAACTGGTACTGCAACTAATACACTTAGACTCCAACCGAATATAGTATTTAGGGCTAGAGGGTGGTTGAAATTTTCATCACCTTTGATTATTATTTGCGGTACAAGGTCACTGGATACTATTTTATCTATTTTCGCGGGGGTTTTGCAGTTGGGATCTGCTAGCTGGTAATGGGGCAGATTTTGTTAGAGTTTTTTTTACTACTCTTCCGCCTATTCCGGTAATTTTTAAATTTGCTTGTTTTGTTGGCAGTTGTAGCCTATTTTGTACCCTAGACGCTACGAATGATCGTTGCGATTTTTGGTCTATTAAGGCCCTAAGTTTGTAGAGTTCTCATCGGTGTTCGATAGAGTTTACTGCTGTCGGTAATAATACGCTATTTTGTATTTCGCTGTGTAGCGTTTGAGATTTTTGTGCCTTGGAGCAGCACAGTGTATTTGAAAATTTTTAAGATTTTGTTTTTTGGGAGTTGTTGTTAGAACTAAACCCGTGGATTTGTTTGTATAAGCGCTTCTTTGGGGTGAGATAGGAAATTTGCTGTAATTAAGCATTGAGTGGTGTATTTTATGACAATACCAGCAATTGAATTTGCTTTTACAAATTTTATAACTATGCGCATGTGACAAACAATTTGTACAAAGTCTTTTTGTTTTTACAAAATTGTTTCGGTCGATAATATTAAATTTTTTTATTTTCTTGAAAGATTGTAGTTTATGCCCTATTGTGCATAGTTCATATGGCGTATGGTTTTTTGTTCAGATGTGAACGATTGCATTTTGTCAAGGCTTCTGTTTAATTTTATTGTGCTGCTAGCTTGGGTCTATTGAAGCTTCAATTTAGGTCATAATTTTTTTTTTTTTAATTAGTTTATTAGCTACCCTTTCAGCAATTTCGTACTGGGTAGTAAGAAAATCTTTCATTTGTTGCCACGTGGGGCATTTCTTTCGTGATGAGAGCGATTGCTCCTATAAAAAAATAAAAGTAACGACTTTTCTGGTAAAGCGGCGGTGCATATATTTACCAGTATAGGGTTCCAGCTGTCTGAGGGAATATTTGGAGTCGATAGAACCTCAAAAAATTTGAAACAGTGGATAGTAGTTTAACAAATTCTTCAGTTGCTTCTTTTTGAATTTTAGGCATGTTTATTAGCGTCGTTACTTGTTTATCGACCAATATTCTTTCGCTTTGATATCTCTATTTTAGAGCTTCCCAAGTTGAAATTGTCGTCATTAAGTGCGAACTGTTTGACTATTACGCCTGCTTGACCTTTTGTTTTTGTATCGTAGGTGATACAATTTTTGTGCTTGTGATAACTTCGGATGGTTGATGTATACGGCAGTAAACATATAACGGACGGACGGCTATTCTTCATGACCTCCATAAAATGTTTCTGTGTTACATACGGGCACCTCGAGGTGGATGCCTGAACTTGCCTCTTGACTTTGTACTTGTGGCAGCTCTACTCTGCGATGTGGAGTGCAATTGCTTTTATTAGCCTTAATTGATCGGAGATCATAGCTTTTATAGCTTTATATTGGTCTAAGCAGTTTTCGTATATTGCGGAAACCGAGGTGGTAGATCTGATGACTCAGTTTCTACTATGGCGTCATGAGCCACTTGGAGACGAGTTCAAAAATTGTTAAGATTTTGCCTTTTTATTTCTAATAACGATTCATAGTTGTCTTGAATCGGTGAAGATGAAAATCGAACTGAATTTGGGGGCAAAAAAATGTTTACCTTTTATTTTCATTGTAGCAACCTGTCTTGATTAATTATATATCTAAATTCTTATTCACATTCATCATTTTTGTCGTATGTTAAATATGCGTCAAAACGAATTAATTTTCTCAGTGTTAACAGATTTATGTATATGAAGCGATAAGTGATAATTTTTATCAAATACTCTTTTGGGTGAAGAAAAGTTTGATATTACTTATTAAGAACCGCACTTTTAATTTAACAATACTTTTTATGTCCTTAGGTTGATGAATTTAGGTACACCCTAGTACACGGACTTGAATGTATATATTTATGTGCTCGTGCAATTGCGCGCTCGTTGAAGAGATCAATGGGCTTTTATTTTTTTTTTGTATGTAATCCTGCCAATGTGGACTTTGAAAAGATGTACAACTACAATTGTATATGTTTTAATATGTATGAACGCATATTGTTCAAATTAATAAGTTATGTTTAAATGCGCTTTTTGTATTTTTGTTTTTAATAAATTATAATTTTTTTTTTGTTAATTTTACTGCAACGTTTGTTATATTTTTTTTTTTTTTTTGTAATTTTACAACTTTATAATTTTGTAAATTTGCAAAGTATAATTGACCCAGTGTATGTAGGGTATATGAAAGTAAGTTTACATATGAAAACTAGTAAGGAAGGGCTAAGTTCGGATGTAACAGAACATTTTCTACTCTCGCAAAGTCAAATGGTATACTCCTTTTGGATTTCTTTGTGGATCTTGCCGCCTTGTTCTTTGTTGACCGATATTATCGGTAAAAAGTCAACTATAGTCATTGGGGTTCACATATTCAGTACCTAGGGGCTTGAACAGTTTTGGTTCAATTTAGATAATTTTTGGTCACAAGGTGGCATATTTTAAACGTATTAATCACGCAAAGTTTTACGCCGATATAATCATTGTTGCTTGATTTGCATACTGGAAAGTGAAAAAATCAGATGGAATTTAAAATGATATTATATGGGAAATAGGCGTGGTTGTAATCCGATTTCGCCCATTTTCGCATTATAAATTAAAAACATGAGAAGAATATTATGGAATATAGAAGTGAATTTGGTTGAAATCGGTTAGGTAGATCCCAGGATATGGGTTTTCACCTAAAAGTGGGCGGTGCCACGCCCACTGACTAGTTTTGAACGTGGTTCCTATAAAATCATCTTATACCATCTCAGAAAGAAAATTTAATGTCTCCGGCTTGTATAGTGCTTGATTTATCGCGCTTTTAGTAGTTTTTAACAGTTCCGTTATATGGGGAGTGGGCGCGGTTGTCACCCGATTTCACCCATTTTCACACCGTCGATAGAGATGCTAAATACATTTGTTCGCTGTGAATTTTGTTATTCTAGCTTCAGTGGTATAGGAGATATGCACATTAAACTTATTAAGAGGCGGGACCACGCACACTTAAAACAAATATTTAACTGCAGATGCCCCTCCCTAATGTGATCCTGTATACTAAATAAGAGTCTTGTATCTTGTTGTGGAGCTTAATTATGAAAATTTTTTTTTTTTTTAATTAATGACGTTTTGTGGGCGTGGCAGTGGTCCGATTACGCCCATCTGCAATACCAACCTTCTTACGGTTCCAAGAAACATGTGTACCAAGTTTCATAAAGATATCTCAATTTGTAGTCAAGTTACAGCTTGCACAGACGGACGGACAGACAGGCACCCGGACTTCAACTCGTCGATTAGTTTTAGGTGATAAAAACAACCGTTAGATGAACAAAACTATTATACTCTGTTGCAACAAGTTGCGAGAGTATAATAATCTCGTTCTAAGCTGGTTCAACAATCGAACCGTTTACATAGCCAAAGGATTATCAGCTGTCAAATGTGTTGTATTCGTTTTCTTCTTGGTGAAGTTAAATATTAATAAAATCGGTGAAATTATACATTTTTAAGATATGGATGAATACTTAATTGCGCAAATTGCTGCCAGAAATAAGAAAATGGCAGAAATACGAAAAAGACGACAACTCAGATTGAAAAAAAAATTATATAGGTATGCACATGCAAAATGCGCTATTGCCTTTTGTATTATATAATAATAAACCAAAACGTTTTTGGAAACACGTAAGCAATTACATTACTTTTTTTTTTAATTTCCAAAACAATTGTTACCCGCTTGATGTTGAACTGTAGGAAAGGTATGGTAATATTTGGGAGCTCGGCGTTGCTTGCAATAGTGACCAATGTTTCAAGGAAAGCTTCAGGATGAGTAGGGAATCATTCACAGTTTTGTGTAAAGAGTTAAAAAACATTGGCCTACCCAAAACTCGAAGGGTTGTGGAGAACGCATTTGGTCATCTGAAAGCAAGGATTAGAAGGATAGGGAACAACGAAACAAAATGAATTCATTAACAAAACAAAATATTGTACTTAAAATTTAAATATTAAATTTCTTACTTTATAATAAAGAAGTTGAACTTCTCCTGGACAAGAGAGAAGAGAAATTGCTGCAGCTTCGTTGGCGTTAATCGCAAATCATATGTTTTTAAAGATATATATGTATATCCCGCAAATGAAATTCGTGATTTATGCTTTGCTTAAAGGTTTTCCTAAATCGCTCCTGCCATCTTCTTTAATTGCTTCAATTTCTGTCGCTATTCTCCTATTTGCCGCCCAAAATTCCTCCAAAAACTCATTTTGAATGTTCACATTTGTTTTTTTTCTTTTGCTTTGCTCGTCTGCAATCTTTGGAAGCGGTAATTCTTCCTGTGAATCGAATCCAATCAGAGAAGAACTATTAAACGATGCTTCAAATTCTTCTACAAGTTCGTGAACTGTAATAAATTAGTTTATAAAAATTGTGTATCTTTATTCGAATGTCATTGGCGGAATAAACATATCCTCTTGTAGCCAATTCCACCGACATATCTTTAAGCACATGGGAATTGCGTTTAACGCCACAAAGCTGCGGAGAAGTTCAACTTCTTCCCTGTTCCACTTTGACCTCTTTTTTCCAATAAAATAACAAATTTATGTATATTTTAAATTAATGTGTTATTAAAAATTTATTTACAAACCTCTTTCCCTAGTTGTCGGCCATTTTTGATTACTTTGTCATTTGACATTTCTCCTCTCTTCGCAAAAGTTCTCGATAAAAGTAGGAAGAACACCGCAAATCTAGTTGTATAATCGGAGATTAAAAATTAATCTCTGATTGAAAAGAAGAGAATTGTGTATGGTAAATCTGGTTTCTTAATTACAGATTATCGAGATAAACTCGTAAATGGAGATAATCGTGTTATATGTAAACATACTATAAGCATAGGCATAGATTCTATGCCGTATGTATAAATATGTATGTTCGCACTGCGAAGAGAGCGCGAAAGCGAAGTGAATAATGAGCAGGTATTTTCCTAATATTTGCAAGTAAATACTTGAATTATGTTTTTTGATGTTCTCTGTTTGTGAAAGGGAGGGTTTATAAACACAAAGGTAAGCACATATGTATGTAAAGGCATTCGATAATTATTTATATTTAATTTGATATATATTGTACCAAACTGTTTTCGGGGGTTCTGGTAAATTAAACCCACAATTATTACAGTTTGGTAACCGTTTCTTATGTTGTTAAAACGGATTGCCTGTTACCAGTTTTGTATTGAGTATATAAAACTACAAACTGTGCGAATTCCTTTGCTTCTTCTCCAGCTGCTTACAGGTAAGTTGTATTGTTGGTTTTTGTTTAAAATTTCGCGTCCCCTTAGTTCATATTTATGTTTTGTGCTTAGGTATGTGAATTTTCGTTTGTTTAACATGTTTGATAATTTGGTTGACACGCACTTCGTTTTTGGTACCTTTCGGTAAGGCTCGAGGGACCATGAATAAATTTAAACACTTGCACAAAACATCGTAAATAAAAATGTCCGAGTAATGGGTATAAATAAACTATTTTTATTTATATTTGTTGGGGAGTTTACAAACTTTAAATTATTTATTAATAGATTAAATTGATGTTTGGAAGACGCTTTAAATTTTCGGACCGAAAATAGGAGGCGGTGAGGGTCCATAAATTACGTTTGCGAAACAATCGTGTTGAGTGACCGCGATGGTTGACGTATAAAGTTGCAGCATTCGTTCCAGCTGTTCAATCCGATACGTTTAAGCGAATGCCGTGCGGGTGGTGATCTCGTCCTTTTTTTATGTTCGTGTATGGTGTCATCATGTGTAGTGTTCTCAAATGTTGAGTGTGGTGTGGTGCGTCTTATGCGGTGAGAACCTGTGAGTGTTCTCAGGTGCGGTGTGTTGCATTAGGTTGCGCCAGTTTTTCCAGGAGATAGGGCTGAGGCTTAGCTCATTGAACATCCTGGCCCCCTAGGAGAATATTTTGTCTAGTATTACACATATTGACATTAAATGTTGAAAGTATTTCGGCTTGCTGCTGGTAGGAGGGCGCAGAATGTTAAGTGTAAGGAGCGATTTTGGTTTTAGTCGATATGGATTTTGATGTACGATAGGTATTGATGCTTAATGTAAGCAACTTTATTTTGCGTGTTTATTTGATTTACTATTTTGACGACGTGTTATTATAGTAAAAGTATATGCGTTTTTGTGTTTATTATTTTTTTGGCGGTTATTTAAATATTATTTATTATGGCGTAGTAAGCATAACGACTCCATGCCTGGCTCAGATATAGCCAGAATGGGTGCTTCTTTGAAAACATACCCTGGTATTAGGGCTGCGAAATCGGACGGACCTTGCGGGAGTACAGTGTTTGGCCGCGAATTGAACGGCTTCATTTCGAGTTAGTATATGATAAATTCGTAATAGTTTGATTTGAAAGATACTTTTTTTGACGTTGGATTTGAAACTTTTACAACTTATTCCCATAAACCACCCATACAAGGAGCGCTTATATATTGTAGATGCGATAAATGCTACCTTTGCTTTTTGTAAGTCTAGGTGCGTCACTGTATCACATTGAGAGTATAGTAATCCCTTAACATTATCTTTGAATTATATACATAATTATGAGAAAGAGGGGTGTCGAGTTTTCGACTTTCTTCGGACAATTTTGTTATATGTTATGTTAAGTGCGTATGCACTAATTTGGCAAGTAGTAGCGCGCCATATAGCTCAAGATTATTGATCAAGATTTTTGTATTATTATTGGCAAGACCCATCCTGCGTGGTCGAAAACTTACATATTGGTGTCCTTAAAACTGATCCTGTCAGAAGGGACTCTGACCTTGTTTTTTCTGCCATTCGTGGAGTGTTAGAACATTGTGAATTTAGTGGTAGTCGTACGATGCCTTTGTCTGATCGAGTAGTTATGGCTTTGTATAAATCTTTACAATACTGATCTTCTTGGATTTTAACTGATATAGGGAAGAGTTCTTTTAACTCATTTTACTTTTACTGAATTGTGAAATAATGTTTTCTTTTAATTTTTCGTCAACTTGAGTTGTTGATGTGGAAACTGGTACTGCAACTAATACACTTAGACTCCAACCGAATATAGTATTTAGGGCTAGAGGGTGGTTGAAATTTTCATCACCTTTGATTATTATTTGCGGTACAAGGTCACTGGATACTATTTTATCTATTTTCGCGGGGGTTTTGCAGTTGGGATCTGCTAGCTGGTAATGGGGCAGATTTTGTTAGAGTTTTTTTTACTACTCTTCCGCCTATTCCGGTAATTTTTAAATTTGCTTGTTTTGTTGGCAGTTGTAGCCTATTTTGTACCCTAGACGCTACGAATGATCGTTGCGATTTTTGGTCTATTAAGGCCCTAAGTTTGTAGAGTTCTCATCGGTGTTCGATAGAGTTTACTGCTGTCGGTAATAATACGCTATTTTGTATTTCGCTGTGTAGCGTTTGAGATTTTTGTGCCTTGGAGCAGCATAGTGTATTTGAAAATTTTTAAGATTTTGTTTTTTGGGAGTTGTTGTTAGAACTAAACCCGTGGATTTGTTTGTATAAGCGCTTCTTTGGGGTGAGATAGGAAATTTGCTGTAATTAAGCATTGAGTGGTGTATTTTATGACAATACCAGCAATTGAATTTGCTTTTACAAATTTTATAACTATGCGCATGTGACAAACAATTTGTACAAAGTCTTTTTGTTTTTACAAAATTGTTTCGGTCGATAATATTAAATTTTTTTATTTTCTTGAAAGATTGTAGTTTATGCCCTATTGTGCATAGTTCATATGGCGTATGGTTTTTTGTTCAGATGTGAACGATTGCATTTTGTCAAGGCTTCTGTTTAATTTTATTGTGCTGCTAGCTTGGGTCTATTGAAGCTTCAATTTAGGTCATAATTTTTTTTTTTTTAATTAGTTTATTAGCTACCCTTTCAGCAATTTCGTACTGGGTAGTAAGAAAATCTTTCATTTGTTGCCACGTGGGGCATTTCTTTCGTGATGAGAGCGATTGCTCCTATAAAAAAATAAAAGTAACGACTTTTCTGGTAAAGCGGCGGTGCATATATTTACCAGTATAGGGTTCCAGCTGTCTGAGGGAATATTTGGAGTCGATAGAACCTCAAAAAATTTGAAACAGTGGATAGTAGTTTAACAAATTCTTCAGTTGCTTCTTTTTGAATTTTAGGCATGTTTATTAGCGTCGTTACTTGTTTATCGACCAATATTCTTTCGCTTTGATATCTCTATTTTAGAGCTTCCCAAGTTGAAATTGTCGTCATTAAGTGCGAACTGTTTGACTATTACGCCTGCTTGACCTTTTGTTTTTGTATCGTAGGTGATACAATTTTTGTGCTTGTGATAACTTCGGATGGTTGATGTATACGGCAGTAAACATATAACGGACGGACGGCTATTCTTCATGACCTCCATAAAATGTTTCTGTGTTACATACGGGCACCTCGAGGTGGATGCCTGAACTTGCCTCTTGACTTTGTAATTGTGGCAGCTCTACTCTGCGATGTGGAGTGCAATTGCTTTTATTAGCCTTAATTGATCGGAGATCATAGCTTTTATAGCTTTATATTGGTCTAAGCAGTTTTCGTATATTGCGGAAACCGAGGTGGTAGATCTGATGACTCAGTTTCTACTATGGCGTCATGAGCCACTTGGAGACGAGTTCAAAAATTGTTAAGATTTTGCCTTTTTATTTCTAATAACGATTCATAGTTGTCTTGAATCGGTGAAGATGAAAATCGAACTGAATTTGGGGGCAAAAAAATGTTTACCTTTTATTTTCATTGTAGCAACCTGTCTTGATTAATTATATATCTAAATTCTTATTCACATTCATCATTTTTGTCGTATGTTAAATATTCGTCAAAACGAATTAATTTTCTCAGTGTTAACAGATTTATGTATATGAAGCGATAAGTGATAATTTTTATCAAATACTCTTTTGGGTGAAGAAAAGTTTGATATTACTTATTAAGAACCGCACTTTTAATTTAACAATACTTTTTATGTCCTTAGGTTGATGAATTTAGGTACACCCTAGTACACGGACTTGAATGTATATATTTATGTGCTCGTGCAATTGCGCGCTCGTTGAAGAGATCAATGGGCTTTTATTTTTTTTTTGTATGTAATCCTGCCAATGTGGACTTTGAAAAGATGTACAACTACAATTGTATATGTTTTAATATGTATGAACGCATATTGTTCAAATTAATAAGTTATGTTTAAATGCGCTTTTTGTATTTTTGTTTTTAATAAATTATAATTTTTTTTTTGTTAATTTTACTGCAACGTTTGTTATATTTTTTTTTTTTTTTTTGTAATTTTACAACTTTATAATTTTGTAAATTTGTAAAGTATAATTGACCCAGTGTATGTAGGGTATATGAAAGTAAGTTTACATATGAAAACTAGTAAGGAAGGGCTAAGTTCGGATGTAACAGAACATTTTCTACTCTCGCAAAGTCAAATGGTATACTCCTTTTGGATTTCTTTGTGGATCTTGCCGCCTTGTTCTTTGTTGACCGATATTATCGGTAAAAAGTCAACTATAGTCATGGGGTTCACATATTCAGTACCTAGGGGCTTGAACAGTTTTGGTTCAATTTAGATAATTTTTGGTCACAAGGTGGCATATTTTAAACGTATTAATCACGCAAAGTTTTACGCCGATATAATCATTGTTGCTTGATTTGCATACTGGAAAGTGAAAAAATCAGATGGAATTTAAAATGATATTATATGGGAAATAGGCGTGGTTGTAATCCGATTTCGCCCATTTTCGCATTATAAATTAAAAACATGAGAAGAATATTATGGAATATAGAAGTGAATTTGGTTGAAATCGGTTAGGTAGATCCCAGGATATGGGTTTTCACCTAAAAGTGGGCGGTGCCACGCCCACTGACTAGTTTTGAACGTGGTTCCTATAAAATCATCTTATACCATCTCAGAAAGAAAATTTAATGTCTCCGGCTTGTATAGTGCTTGATTTATCGCGCTTTTAGTAGTTTTTAACAGTTCCGTTATATGGGGAGTGGGCGCGGTTGTCACCCGATTTCACCCATTTTCACACCGTCGATAGAGATGCTAAATACATTTGTTCGCTGTGAATTTTGTTATTCTAGCTTCAGTGGTATAGGAGATATGCACATTAAACTTATTAAGAGGCGGGACCACGCACACTTAAAACAAATATTTAACTGCAGATGCCCCTCCCTAATGTGATCCTGTATACTAAATAAGAGTCTTGTATCTTGTTGTGGAGCTTAATTATGAAAATTTTTTTTTTTTTAATTAATGACGTTTTGTGGGCGTGGCAGTGGTCCGATTACGCCCATCTGCAATACCAACCTTCTTACGGTTCCAAGAAACATGTGTACCAAGTTTCATAAAGATATCTCAATTTTTAGTCAAGTTACAGCTTGCACAGACGGACGGACAGACAGGCACCCGGACTTCAACTCGTCGATTAGTTTTAGGTGATAAAAACAACCGTTAGATGAACAAAACTATTATACTCTGTTGCAACAAGTTGCGAGAGTATAATAATCTCGTTCTAAGCTGGTTCAACAATCGAACCGTTTACATAGCCAAAGGATTATCAGCTGTCAAATGTGTTGTATTCGTTTTCTTCTTGGTGAAGTTAAATATTAATAAAATCGGTGAAATTATAAATTTTTAAGATATGGATGAATACTTAATTGCGCAAATTGCGCCAAAAATAAGAAGTTGGCAGAAATACGAAAAAGACGACAACTCAGATTGAAAAAAAAATTATATAGGTATGCACATGCAAAATGCGCTATTGCCTTTTGTATTATATAATAATAAACCAAAACGTTTTTGGAAACACGTAAGCAATTACATTACTTTTTTTTTTAATTTCCAAAACAATTGTTACCCGCTTGATGTTGAACTGTAGGAAAGGTATGGTAATATTTGGGAGCTCGGCGTTGCTTGCAATAGTGACCAATGTTTCAAGGAAAGCTTCAGGATGAGTAGGGAATCATTCACAGTTTTGTGTAAAGAGTTAAAAAACATTGGCCTACCCAAATCTCGAAGGGTTGTGGAGAACGCATTTGGTCATCTGAAAGCAAGGATTAGAAGGATAGGGAACAACGAAACAAAATGAATTCATTAACAAAACAAAATATTGTACTTAAAATTTAAATATTAAATTTCTTACTTTATAATAAAGAAGTTGAACTTCTCCTGGACAAGAGAGAAGAGAAATTGCTGTTTTTAAAGATATATATGTATATCCCGCAAATGAAATTCGTGATTATATGCTTTGCTTAAAGGCTTCCCTAAATCGCTCCTGCCATCTTCTTTAATTGCTTCAATTTCTGTCGCTATTCTCCTATTTGCCGCCCGAAATTTCTCCAAAAACTCATTTTGGATGTTCACATTTACATTTGTTTTTTTCTTTTTCTTTGCTCGTCTGCAATCTTTGGAAGCGGTAATTCTTCCTGTGAATCGAATCCAATCAGAGAAGAACTATTAAACGATGCTTCAAATTCTTCTACAAGTTCGTGAACTGTAATAAATTAGTTTATAAAAATTGTGTATCTTTATTCGAATGTCATTGGCGGAATAAACATATCCTCTTGTAGCCAATTCCACCGACATATCTTTAAGCACATGGGAATTGCGTTTAACGCCACAAAGCTGCGGAGAAGTTCAACTTCTTCCCTGTTCCACTTTGACCTCTTTTTTCCAATAAAATAACAAATTTATGTATATTTTAAATTAATGTGTTATTAAAAATTTATTTACAAACCTCTTTCCCTAGTTGTCGGCCATTTTTGATTACTTTGTCATTTGACATTTCTCCTCTCTTCGCAAAAGTTATCGATAAAAGTAGGAAGAACACCGCAAATCTAGTTGTATAATCCGAGATTAAAAATTAATCTCTGATTGAAAAGAAGAGAATTGTGTATTGTAAATCTCGATTCTTAATTACAGATTATCGAGATAAACTCGTAAATGGAGATAATCGTGTTATATGTAAACATACTATAAGCATAGGCATAGATTCTATGCCGTATGTATAAATATGTATGTTCGCACTGCGAAGAGAGCGCGAAAGCGAAGTGAATAATGAGCAGGTATTTTCCTAATATTTGCAAGTAAATACTTGAATTATGTTTTTTGATGTTCTCTGTTTGTGAAAGGGAGGGTTTATAAACACAAAGGTAAGCACATATGTATGTAAAGGCATTCGATAATTATTTATATTTAATTCGATATATATTGTACCAAACTGTTTTCGGGGGTTCTGGTAAATTAAACCCACAATTATTACAGTTTGGTAACCGTTTCTTATGTTGTTAAAACGGATTGCCTGTTACCAGTTTTGTATTGAGTATATAAAACTACAATTTTTACATACATATGCGCATAAAACACGATAGGTAAATGAAATAATACGCTCACTTTGTAGCGTATGTACATATATTATATATGCCCGTGCGTTCTGTGCGAATTCCTTTGCTTCTTCTCCAGCTGCTTACAGGTATGTTGTATTGTTGGTTTTTGTTTAAAATTTCGCGCCCCCTTAGTTCATATTTATGTTTTGTGCTTAGGTTTGTGAATTTTCGTTTGTTTAACATGTTTGATAATTTGGTTGACACGCACTTCGTTTTTGGTACCTTTCGGTAAGGCTCGAGGGACCATGAATAAATTTAAACACTTGCACAAAACATCGTAAATAAAAATGTCCGAGTAATGGGTATAAATAAACTATTTTCATTTATATTTGTTGGGGAGTTTACAAACTTTAAATTATTTATTAATAGATTAAATTGATGTTTGGAAGACGCTTTAAATGTTCGGACCGAAAATAGGAGGCGGTGAGGACCATAAATTACGTTTGGGAAACAATCGTGTTGCGTGACCGCGATGGTTGACGTATAAAGTTGCAACATTCGTTCCAGCTGTTCAATCCGATACGTTTAAGCGAATGCCGTGCGGGTGGTGATCTCGTCCTTTTTGTTATGTTCGTGTATGGTGTCATCATGTGTAGTGTTCTCAAATGTTGAGTGTGGTGTGGTGCGTCGTATGCGGTGAGAACCTGTGAGTGTTCTCAGGTGCGGTGTGTTGCATTAGGTTGCGCCAGTTTTTCCAGGAGAGAGGGCTGAGGCTTAGCTCATTGGACATCCTGGCCCCCTAGGAGAATATTTTGTCTAGTATTACACATATTGACGGTAAATGTTGAAAGTATTTCGGCTTGCTGCCGGTAGGAGGGCGCAGAATGTTAAGTGTAAGGAGCGATTTTGGTTTTAGTCGATATGGATTTTGATGTACGATAGGTATTGATGCTTAATGTAAGCAACTTTATTTTGCGTGTTTATTTGATTTACTATTTTGACGACGTGTTATTATAGTAAAATTAGATGCGTTTTTGTGTTTATTATTTTTTTGGCGGTTATTTAAATATTATTTATTATGGCGTAGTAAGCATAACGACTCCATGCCTGGCTCAGATATAGCCAGAATGGGTGCTTCTTTGAAAACATACCCTGGTATTAGGGCTGCGAAATCGGACGGACCTTGCGGGAGTACAGTGTTTGGCCGCGAATTGAACGGCTTCATTTCGAGTTAGTATATGATAAATTCGTAATAGTTTGATTTGAAAGATACTTTTTTTGACGTTGGATTTGAAACTTTTACAACTTATTCCCATAAACCACCCATACAAGGAGCGCTTATATATTGTAGATGCGATAAATGCTACCTTTGCTTTTTGTAAGTCTAGGTGCGTCACTGTATCACATTGAGAGTATAGTAATCCCTTAACATTATCTTTGAATTATATACATGATTATGAGAAAGAGGGGTGTCGAGTTTTCGACTTTCTTCGGACGTATGCACTAATTTGGCAAGTAGTAGCGCGCCATATAGCTCAAGATTATTGAAGCAAGATTTTTGTTTATTATTGGCAAGAGCCATCCTGCGTGGTCGAAAACTTACATATTGGTGTCCTTAAAACTGATCCTGTCAGAAGGGACTTGTTTTTTCTGCCAATTCGTGGAGTGTTAGAACATTGTGAATTTAGTGGTAGTCGTACGACGTACCGATCATAGTCTGATCGAGTAGTTATGACTTTGTATAACTCTTTACAATACTGATTTTCTTGGATTTTAACTGATATAGGGAAGAGTTCTTTTAACTCCTTTTACTTTTACTGAATTGTGAAATAATGTTTTCTTTTAATTTTTCGTCAACTTGAGTTGTTGATGTGGAATCTGGTACTGCAACTAATACACTTATAATCCAACCGAATATAGTATTTAGGGCTAGAGGGTGGTTGAAATTTTCATCACCTTTGATTATTATTTGCGGTACAAGGTCACTGGCTACTATTTTATCTATTTGCGCGGGGGTTTTTGCAGTTGGGATCTGCTAGCTGGTAATGGGGCAGATTTTGTTAGAGTTTTTTTTACTACTCTTCCGCCTATTCCGGTAATTTTTAAATTTGCTTGTTTTGTTGGCAGTTGTAGCCTATTTTGTACCCTAGACGCTACGAATGATCGTTGCGATTTTTGGTCCATTAAGGCCCTAAGTTTGTAGAGTTCTCATCGGTGTTCGATAGAGTTTACTGCTGTGGGTAATAATACGCTATTTTGTATTTCGCTGTGTAGCGTTTGAGATTTTTGTGCCTTGGAGCAGCATAGTGTCTATGGAAATTTTTAAGATTTGGTTTTTTGGGAGTTGTTGTTAGAACTAAACCCGTGGATTTGTTTGTATAAGCGCTTCTTTGGGGTGAGATAGGAAATTTGCTGTAATTAAGCATTGAGTGGTGTATTTTATGACAATACAAGCAATTGAATTTGCTTTTACAAATTTTATAACTATGCGCATGTGACAAACAATTTGTACAAAGTCTTTTTGTTTTTACAAAATTGTTTCGGTCGATAATATTAAATTTTTTTATTTTCTTGAAAGATTGTAGTTTATGCCCTATTGTGCATAGTTCATATGGCGTATGGTTTTTTGTTCAGATGTGAACGATTGCATTTTGTCAAGGCTTCTGTTTAATTTTATTGTGCTGCTAGCTTGGGTCTATTGAAGCTTCAATTTAGGTCATAATTTTTTTTTTTTTTAATTAGTTTATTAGCTACCCTTTCAGCAATTTCGTACTGGGTAGTAAGAAAATCTTTCATTTGTTGCCACGTGGGGCATTTCTTTCGTGATGAGAGCGATTGCTCCTATAAAAAAATAAAAGTAACGACTTTTCTGGTAAAGCGGCGGTGCATATATTTACCAGTATAGGGTTCCAGCTGTCTGAGGGAATATTTGGAGTCGATAGAACCTCAAAAAATTTGAAACAGTGGATAGTAGTTTAACAAATTCTTCAGTTGCTTCTTTTTGAATTTTAGGCATGTTTATTAGCGTCGTTACTTGTTTATCGACCCATATTCTTTCGCTTTCATATCTCTATTTTAGAGCTTCCCAAGTTGAAATTGTCGTCATTAAGTGCGAACTGTTTGACTATTACGCCTGCTTGACCTTTTGTTTTTGTATCGTAGGTGATACAATTTTTGTGCTTGTGATAACTTCGGATGGTTGATGTATACGGCAGTAAACATATCCCGGACGGACGGCTATTCTTCATGACCTCCATAAAATGTTTCTGTGTTACATACGGGCACCTCGAGGTGGATGCCTGAACTTGCCTCTTGACTTTGTACTTGTGGCAGCTCTACTCTGCGATGTGGAGTGCAATTGCTTTTATTAGCCTTAATTGATCGGAGATCATAGCTTTTATAGCTTTATATTGGTCTAAGCAGTTTTCGTATATTGTGGAAACCGAGGTGGTAGATCTGATGACTCAGTTTCTACTATGGCGTCATGAGCCACTTGGAGACGAGTTCAAAAATTGTTAAGATTTTGCCTTTTTATTTCTAATAACGATTCATAGTTGTCTTGAATCGGTGAAGATGAAAATCGAACTGAATTTGGGGGCAAAAAAATGTTTACCTTTTATTTTCATTGTAGCAACCTGTCTTGATTAATTATATATCTAAATTCTTATTCACATTCATCATTTTTGTCGTATGTTAAATATTCGTCAAAACGAATTAATTTTCTCAGTGTTAACAGATTTATGTATATGAAGCGATAAGTGATAATTTTTATCAAATACTCTTTTGGGTGAAGAAAAGTTTGATATTACTTATTAAGAACCGCACTTTTAATTTAACAATACTTTTTATGTCCTTAGGTTGATGAATTTAGGTACACCCTAGTACACGGACTTGAATGTATATATTTATGTGCTCGTGCAATTGCGCGCTCGTTGAAGAGATCAATGGGCTTTTATTTTTTTTTTGTATGTAATCCTGCCAATGTGGACTTTGAAAAGATGTACAACTACAATTGTATATGTTTTAATATGTATGAACGCATATTGTTCAAATTAATAAGTTATGTTTAAATGCGCTTTTTGTATTTTTGTTTTTAATAAATTATAATTTTTTTTTTGTTAATTTTACTGCAACGTTTGTTATATTTTTTTTTTTTTTTTGTAATTTTACAACTTTATAATTTTGTAAATTTGCAAAGTATAATTGACCCAGTGTATGTAGGGTATATGAAAGTAAGTTTACATATGAAAACTAGTAAGGAAGGGCTAAGTTCGGATGTAACAGAACATTTTCTACTCTCGCAAAGTCAAATGGTATACTCCTTTTGGATTTCTTTGTGGATCTTGCCGCCTTGTTCTTTGTTGACCGATATTATCGGTAAAAAGTCAACTATAGTCATGGGGTTCACATATTCAGTACCTAGGGGCTTGAACAGTTTTGGTTCAATTTAGATAATTTTTGGTCACAAGGTGGCATATTTTAAACGTATTAATCACGCAAAGTTTTACGCCGATATAATCATTGTTGCTTGATTTGCATACTGGAAAGTGAAAAAATCAGATGGAATTTAAAATGATATTATATGGGAAATAGGCGTGGTTGTAATCCGATTTCGCCCATTTTCGCATTATAAATTAAAAACATGAGAAGAATATTATGGAATATAGAAGTGAATTTGGTTGAAATCGGTTAGGTAGATCCCAGGATATGGGTTTTCACCTAAAAGTGGGCGGTGCCACGCCCACTGACTAGTTTTGAACGTGGTTCCTATAAAATCATCTTATACCATCTCAGAAAGAAAATTTAATGTCTCCGGCTTGTATAGTGCTTGATTTATCGCGCTTTTAGTAGTTTTTAACAGTTCCGTTATATGGGGAGTGGGCGCGGTTGTCACCCGATTTCACCCATTTTCACACCGTCGATAGAGATGCTAAATACATTTGTTCGCTGTGAATTTTGTTATTCTAGCTTCAGTGGTATAGGAGATATGCACATTAAACTTATTAAGAGGCGGGACCACGCACACTTAAAACAAATATTTAACTGCAGATGCCCCTCCCTAATGTGATCCTGTATACTAAATAAGAGTCTTGTATCTTGTTGTGGAGCTTAATTATGAAAATTTTTTTTTTTTTTAATTAATGACGTTTTGTGGGCGTGGCAGTGGTCCGATTACGCCCATCTGCAATACCAACCTTCTTACGGTTCCAAGAAACATGTGTACCAAGTTTCATAAAGATATCTCAATTTTTAGTCAAGTTACAGCTTGCACAGACGGACGGACAGACAGGCACCCGGACTTCAACTCGTCGATTAGTTTTAGGTGATAAAAACAACCGTTAGATGAACAAAACTATTATACTCTGTTGCAACAAGTTGCGAGAGTATAATAATCTCGTTCTAAGCTGGTTCAACAATCGAACCGTTTACATAGCCAAAGGATTATCAGCTGTCAAATGTGTTGTATTCGTTTTCTTCTTGGTGAAGTTAAATATTAATAAAATCGGTGAAATTATAAATTTTTAAGATATGGATGAATACTTAATTGCGCAAATTGCGCCAAAAATAAGAAGTTGGCAGAAATACGAAAAAGACGACAACTCAGATTGAAAAAAAAATTATATAGGTATGCACATGCAAAATGCGCTATTGCCTTTTGTATTATATAATAATAAACCAAAACGTTTTTGGAAACACGTAAGCAATTACATTACTTTTTTTTTAAATTTCCAAAACAATTGTTACCCGCTTGATGTTGAACTGTAGGAAAGGTATGGTAATATTTGGGAGCTCGGCGTTGCTTGCAATAGTGACCAATGTTTCAAGGAAAGCTTCAGGATGAGTAGGGAATCATTCACAGTTTTGTGTAAAGAGTTAAAAAACATTGGCCTACCCAAATCTCGAAGGGTTGTGGAGAACGCATTTGGTCATCTGAAAGCAAGGATTAGAAGGATAGGGAACAACGAAACAAAATGAATTCATTAACAAAACAAAATATTGTACTTAAAATTTAAATATTAAATTTCTTACTTTATAATAAAGAAGTTGAACTTCTCCTGGACAAGAGAGAAGAGAAATTGCTGTTTTTAAAGATATATATGTATATCCCGCAAATGAAATTCGTGATTATATGCTTTGCTTAAAGGCTTCCCTAAATCGCTCCTGCCATCTTCTTTAATTGCTTCAATTTCTGTCGCTATTCTCCTATTTGCCGCCCGAAATTTCTCCAAAAACTCATTTTGGATGTTCACATTTACATTTGTTTTTTTCTTTTTCTTTGCTCGTCTGCAATCTTTGGAAGCGGTAATTCTTCCTGTGAATCGAATCCAATCAGAGAAGAACTATTAAACGATGCTTCAAATTCTTCTACAAGTTCGTGAACTGTAATAAATTAGTTTATAAAAATTGTGTATCTTTATTCGAATGTCATTGGCGGAATAAACATATCCTCTTGTAGCCAATTCCACCGACATATCTTTAAGCACATGGGAATTGCGTTTAACGCCACAAAGCTGCGGAGAAGTTCAACTTCTTCCCTGTTCCACTTTGACCTCTTTTTTCCAATAAAATAACAAATTTATGTATATTTTAAATTAATGTGTTATTAAAAATTTATTTACAAACCTCTTTCCCTAGTTGTCGGCCATTTTTGATTACTTTGTCATTTGACATTTCTCCTCTCTTCGCAAAAGTTATCGATAAAAGTAGGAAGAACACCGCAAATCTAGTTGTATAATCCGAGATTAAAAATTAATCTCTGATTGAAAAGAAGAGAATTGTGTATTGTAAATCTCGATTCTTAATTACAGATTATCGAGATAAACTCGTAAATGGAGATAATCGTGTTATATGTAAACATACTATAAGCATAGGCATAGATTCTATGCCGTATGTATAAATATGTATGTTCGCACTGCGAAGAGAGCGCGAAAGCGAAGTGAATAATGAGCAGGTATTTTCCTAATATTTGCAAGTAAATACTTGAATTATGTTTTTTGATGTTCTCTGTTTGTGAAAGGGAGGGTTTATAAACACAAAGGTAAGCACATATGTATGTAAAGGCATTCGATAATTATTTATATTTAATTCGATATATATTGTACCAAACTGTTTTCGGGGGTTCTGGTAAATTAAACCCACAATTATTACAGTTTGGTAACCGTTTCTTATGTTGTTAAAACGGATTGCCTGTTACCAGTTTTGTATTGAGTATATAAAACTACAATTTTTACATACATATGCGCATAAAACACGATAGGTAAATGAAATAATACGCTCACTTTGTAGCGTATGTACATATATTATATATGCCCGTGCGTTCTGTGCGAATTCCTTTGCTTCTTCTCCAGCTGCTTACAGGTATGTTGTATTGTTGGTTTTTGTTTAAAATTTCGCGCCCCCTTAGTTCATATTTATGTTTTGTGCTTAGGTTTGTGAATTTTCGTTTGTTTAACATGTTTGATAATTTGGTTGACACGCACTTCGTTTTTGGTACCTTTCGGTAAGGCTCGAGGGACCATGAATAAATTTAAACACTTGCACAAAACATCGTAAATAAAAATGTCCGAGTAATGGGTATAAATAAACTATTTTCATTTATATTTGTTGGGGAGTTTACAAACTTTAAATTATTTATTAATAGATTAAATTGATGTTTGGAAGACGCTTTAAATGTTCGGACCGAAAATAGGAGGCGGTGAGGACCATAAATTACGTTTGGGAAACAATCGTGTTGCGTGACCGCGATGGTTGACGTATAAAGTTGCAACATTCGTTCCAGCTGTTCAATCCGATACGTTTAAGCGAATGCCGTGCGGGTGGTGATCTCGTCCTTTTTGTTATGTTCGTGTATGGTGTCATCATGTGTAGTGTTCTCAAATGTTGAGTGTGGTGTGGTGCGTCGTATGCGGTGAGAACCTGTGAGTGTTCTCAGGTGCGGTGTGTTGCATTAGGTTGCGCCAGTTTTTCCAGGAGAGAGGGCTGAGGCTTAGCTCATTGGACATCCTGGCCCCCTAGGAGAATATTTTGTCTAGTATTACACATATTGACGGTAAATGTTGAAAGTATTTCGGCTTGCTGCCGGTAGGAGGGCGCAGAATGTTAAGTGTAAGGAGCGATTTTGGTTTTAGTCGATATGGATTTTGATGTACGATAGGTATTGATGCTTAATGTAAGCAACTTTATTTTGCGTGTTTATTTGATTTACTATTTTGACGACGTGTTATTATAGTAAAATTAGATGCGTTTTTGTGTTTATTATTTTTTTGGCGGTTATTTAAATATTATTTATTATGGCGTAGTAAGCATAACGACTCCATGCCTGGCTCAGATATAGCCAGAATGGGTGCTTCTTTGAAAACATACCCTGGTATTAGGGCTGCGAAATCGGACGGACCTTGCGGGAGTACAGTGTTTGGCCGCGAATTGAACGGCTTCATTTCGAGTTAGTATATGATAAATTCGTAATAGTTTGATTTGAAAGATACTTTTTTGACGTTGGATTTGAAACTTTTACAACTTATTCCCATAAACCACCCATACAAGGAGCGCTTATATATTGTAGATGCGATAAATGCTACCTTTGCTTTTTGTAAGTCTAGGTGCGTCACTGTATCACATTGAGAGTATAGTAATCCCTTAACATTATCTTTGAATTATATACATGATTATGAGAAAGAGGGGTGTCGAGTTTTCGACTTTCTTCGGACGTATGCACTAATTTGGCAAGTAGTAGCGCGCCATATAGCTCAAGATTATTGAAGCAAGATTTTTGTTTATTATTGGCAAGAGCCATCCTGCGTGGTCGAAAACTTACATATTGGTGTCCTTAAAACTGATCCTGTCAGAAGGGACTTGTTTTTTCTGCCAATTCGTGGAGTGTTAGAACATTGTGAATTTAGTGGTAGTCGTACGACGTACCGATCATAGTCTGATCGAGTAGTTATGACTTTGTATAACTCTTTACAATACTGATTTTCTTGGATTTTAACTGATATAGGGAAGAGTTCTTTTAACTCCTTTTACTTTTACTGAATTGTGAAATAATGTTTTCTTTTAATTTTTCGTCAACTTGAGTTGTTGATGTGGAATCTGGTACTGCAACTAATACACTTATAATCCAACCGAATATAGTATTTAGGGCTAGAGGGTGGTTGAAATTTTCATCACCTTTGATTATTATTTGCGGTACAAGGTCACTGGCTACTATTTTATCTATTTGCGCGGGGGTTTTTGCAGTTGGGATCTGCTAGCTGGTAATGGGGCAGATTTTGTTAGAGTTTTTTTTACTACTCTTCCGCCTATTCCGGTAATTTTTAAATTTGCTTGTTTTGTTGGCAGTTGTAGCCTATTTTGTACCCTAGACGCTACGAATGATCGTTGCGATTTTTGGTCCATTAAGGCCCTAAGTTTGTAGAGTTCTCATCGGTGTTCGATAGAGTTTACTGCTGTGGGTAATAATACGCTATTTTGTATTTCGCTGTGTAGCGTTTGAGATTTTTGTGCCTTGGAGCAGCATAGTGTCTATGGAAATTTTTAAGATTTGGTTTTTTGGGAGTTGTTGTTAGAACTAAACCCGTGGATTTGTTTGTATAAGCGCTTCTTTGGGGTGAGATAGGAAATTTGCTGTAATTAAGCATTGAGTGGTGTATTTTATGACAATACAAGCAATTGAATTTGCTTTTACAAATTTTATAACTATGCGCATGTGACAAACAATTTGTACAAAGTCTTTTTGTTTTTACAAAATTGTTTCGGTCGATAATATTAAATTTTTTTATTTTCTTGAAAGATTGTAGTTTATGCCCTATTGTGCATAGTTCATATGGCGTATGGTTTTTTGTTCAGATGTGAACGATTGCATTTTGTCAAGGCTTCTGTTTAATTTTATTGTGCTGCTAGCTTGGGTCTATTGAAGCTTCAATTTAGGTCATAATTTTTTTTTTTTTTAATTAGTTTATTAGCTACCCTTTCAGCAATTTCGTACTGGGTAGTAAGAAAATCTTTCATTTGTTGCCACGTGGGGCATTTCTTTCGTGATGAGAGCGATTGCTCCTATAAAAAAATAAAAGTAACGACTTTTCTGGTAAAGCGGCGGTGCATATATTTACCAGTATAGGGTTCCAGCTGTCTGAGGGAATATTTGGAGTCGATAGAACCTCAAAAAATTTGAAACAGTGGATAGTAGTTTAACAAATTCTTCAGTTGCTTCTTTTTGAATTTTAGGCATGTTTATTAGCGTCGTTACTTGTTTATCGACCAATATTCTTTCGCTTTGATATCTCTATTTTAGAGCTTCCCAAGTTGAAATTGTCGTCATTAAGTGCGAACTGTTTGACTATTACGCCTGCTTGACCTTTTGTTTTTGTATCGTAGGTGATACAATTTTTGTGCTTGTGATAACTTCGGATGGTTGATGTATACGGCAGTAAACATATAACGGACGGACGGCTATTCTTCATGACCTCCATAAAATGTTTCTGTGTTACATACGGGCACCTCGAGGTGGATGCCTGAACTTGCCTCTTGACTTTGTACTTGTGGCAGCTCTACTCTGCGATGTGGAGTGCAATTGCTTTTATTAGCCTTAATTGATCGGAGATCATAGCTTTTATAGCTTTATATTGGTCTAAGCAGTTTTCGTATATTGCGGAAACCGAGGTGGTAGATCTGATGACTCAGTTTCTACTATGGCGTCATGAGCCACTTGGAGACGAGTTCAAAAATTGTTAAGATTTTGCCTTTTTATTTCTAATAACGATTCATAGTTGTCTTGAATCGGTGAAGATGAAAATCGAACTGAATTTGGGGGCAAAAAAATGTTTACCTTTTATTTTCATTGTAGCAACCTGTCTTGATTAATTATATATCTAAATTCTTATTCACATTCATCATTTTTGTCGTATGTTAAATATTCGTCAAAACGAATTAATTTTCTCAGTGTTAACAGATTTATGTATATGAAGCGATAAGTGATAATTTTTATCAAATACTCTTTTGGGTGAAGAAAAGTTTGATATTACTTATTAAGAACCGCACTTTTAATTTAACAATACTTTTTATGTCCTTAGGTTGATGAATTTAGGTACACCCTAGTACACGGACTTGAATGTATATATTTATGTGCTCGTGCAATTGCGCGCTCGTTGAAGAGATCAATGGGCTTTTATTTTTTTTTTGTATGTAATCCTACCAATGTGGACTTTGAAAAGATGTACAACTACAATTGTATATGTTTTAATATGTATGAACGCATATTGTTCAAATTAATAAGTTATGTTTAAATGCGCTTTTTGTATTTTTGTTTTTAATAAATTATAATTTTTTTTTTGTTAATTTTACTGCAACGTTTGTTATATTTTTTTTTTTTTTTTTGTAATTTTACAACTTTATAATTTTGTAAATTTGCAAAGTATAATTGACCCAGTGTATGTAGGGTATATGAAAGTAAGTTTACATATGAAAACTAGTAAGGAAGGGCTAAGTTCGGATGTAACAGAACATTTTCTACTCTCGCAAAGTCAAATGGTATACTCCTTTTGGATTTCTTTGTGGATCTTGCCGCCTTGTTCTTTGTTGACCGATATTATCGGTAAAAAGTCAACTATAGTCATTGGGGTTCACATATTCAGTACCTAGGGGCTTGAACAGTTTTGGTTCAATTTAGATAATTTTTGGTCACAAGGTGGCATATTTTAAACGTATTAATCACGCAAAGTTTTACGCCGATATAATCATTGTTGCTTGATTTGCATACTGGAAAGTGAAAAAATCAGATGGAATTTAAAATGATATTATATGGGAACTAGGCGTGGTTGTAATCCGATTTCGCCCATTTTCGCATTATAAATTAAAAACATGAGAAGAATATTATGGAATATAGAAGTGAATTTGGTTGAAATCGGTTAGGTAGATCCCAGGATATGGGTTTTCACCTAAAAGTGGGCGGTGCCACGCCCACTGACTAGTTTTGAACGTGGTTCCTATAAAATCATCTTATACCATCTCAGAAAGAAAATTTAATGTCTCCGGCTTGTATAGTGCTTGATTTATCGCGCTTTTAGTAGTTTTTAACAGTTCCGTTATATGGGGAGTGGGCGCGGTTGTCACCCGATTTCACCCATTTTCACACCGTCGATAGAGATGCTAAATACATTTGTTCGCTGTGAATTTTGTTATTCTAGCTTCAGTGGTATAGGAGATATGCACATTAAACTTATTAAGAGGCGGGACCACGCACACTTAAAACAAATATTTAACTGCAGATGCCCCTCCCTAATGTGATCCTGTATACTAAATAAGAGTCTTGTATCTTGTTGTGGAGCTTAATTATGAAATTTTTTTTTTTTTTTAATTAATGACGTTTTGTGGGCGTGGCAGTGGTCCGATTACGCCCATCTGCAATACCAACCTTCTTACGGTTCCAAGAAACATGTGTACCAAGTTTCATAAAGATATCTCAATTTGTAGTCAAGTTACAGCTTGCACAGACGGACGGACAGACAGGCACCCGGACTTCAACTCGTCGATTAGTTTTAGGTGATAAAAACAACCGTTAGATGAACAAAACTATTATACTCTGTTGCAACAAGTTGCGAGAGTATAATAATCTCGTTCTAAGCTGGTTCAACAATCGAACCGTTTACATAGCCAAAGGATTATCAGCTGTCAAATGTGTTGTATTCGTTTTCTTCTTGGTGAAGTTAAATATTAATAAAATCGGTGAAATTATACATTTTTAAGATATGGATGAATACTTAATTGCGCAAATTGCTGCCAGAAATAAGAAAATGGCAGAAATACGAAAAAGACGACAACTCAGATTGAAAAAAAAATTATATAGGTATGCACATGCAAAATGCGCTATTGCCTTTTGTATTATATAATAATAAACCAAAACGTTTTTGGAAACACGTAAGCAATTACATTACTTTTTTTTTTAATTTCCAAAACAATTGTTACCCGCTTGATGTTGAACTGTAGGAAAGGTATGGTAATATTTGGGAGCTCGGCGTTGCTTGCAATAGTGACCAATGTTTCAAGGAAAGCTTCAGGATGAGTAGGGAATCATTCACAGTTTTGTGTAAAGAGTTAAAAAACATTGGCCTACCCAAAACTCGAAGGGTTGTGGAGAACGCATTTGGTCATCTGAAAGCAAGGATTAGAAGGATAGGGAACAACGAAACAAAATGAATTCATTAACAAAACAAAATATTGTACTTAAAATTTAAATATTAAATTTCTTACTTTATAATAAAGAAGTTGAACTTCTCCTGGACAAGAGAGAAGAGAAATTGCTGCAGCTTCGTTGGCGTTAATCGCAAATCATATGTTTTTAAAGATATATATGTATATCCCGCAAATGAAATTCGTGATTTATGCTTTGCTTAAAGGTTTTCCTAAATCGCTCCTGCCATCTTCTTTAATTGCTTCAATTTCTGTCGCTATTCTCCTATTTGCCGCCCAAAATTCCTCCAAAAACTCATTTTGAATGTTCACATTTGTTTTTTTTCTTTTGCTTTGCTCGTCTGCAATCTTTGGAAGCGGTAATTCTTCCTGTGAATCGAATCCAATCAGAGAAGAACTATTAAACGATGCTTCAAATTCTTCTACAAGTTCGTGAACTGTAATAAATTAGTTTATAAAAATTGTGTATCTTTATTCGAATGTCATTGGCGGAATAAACATATCCTCTTGTAGCCAATTCCACCGACATATCTTTAAGCACATGGGAATTGCGTTTAACGCCACAAAGCTGCGGAGAAGTTCAACTTCTTCCCTGTTCCACTTTGACCTCTTTTTTCCAATAAAATAACAAATTTATGTATATTTTAAATTAATGTGTTATTAAAAATTTATTTACAAACCTCTTTCCCTAGTTGTCGGCCATTTTTGATTACTTTGTCATTTGACATTTCTCCTCTCTTCGCAAAAGTTCTCGATAAAAGTAGGAAGAACACCGCAAATCTAGTTGTATAATCGGAGATTAAAAATTAATCTCTGATTGAAAAGAAGAGAATTGTGTATGGTAAATCTGGTTTCTTAATTACAGATTATCGAGATAAACTCGTAAATGGAGATAATCGTGTTATATGTAAACATACTATAAGCATAGGCATAGATTCTATGCCGTATGTATAAATATGTATGTTCGCACTGCGAAGAGAGCGCGAAAGCGAAGTGAATAATGAGCAGGTATTTTCCTAATATTTGCAAGTAAATACTTGAATTATGTTTTTTGATGTTCTCTGTTTGTGAAAGGGAGGGTTTATAAACACAAAGGTAAGCACATATGTATGTAAAGGCATTCGATAATTATTTATATTTAATTGGATATATATTGTACCAAACTGTTTTCGGGGGTTCTGGTAAATTAAACCCACAATTATTACAGTTTGGTAACCGTTTCTTATGTTGTTAAAACGGATTGCCTGTTACCAGTTTTGTATTGAGTATATAAAACTACAAACTGTGCGAATTCCTTTGCTTCTTCTCCAGCTGCTTACAGGTAAGTTGTATTGTTGGTTTTTGTTTAAAATTTCGCGTCCCCTTAGTTCATATTTATGTTTTGTGCTTAGGTTTGTGAATTTTCGTTTGTTTAACATGTTTGATAATTTGGTTGACACGCACTTCGTTTTTGGTACCTTTCGGTAAGGCTCGAGGGACCATGAATAAATTTAAACACTTGCACAAAACATCGTAAATAAAAATGTCCGAGTAATGGGTATAAATAAACTATTTTTATTTATATTTGTTGGGGAGTTTACAAACTTTAAATTATTTATTAATAGATTAAATTGATGTTTGGAAGACGCTTTAAATTTTCGGACCGAAAATAGGAGGCGGTGAGGGTCCATAAATTACGTTTGCGAAACAATCGTGTTGAGTGACCGCGATGGTTGACGTATAAAGTTGCAGCATTCGTTCCAGCTGTTCAATCCGATACGTTTAAGCGAATGCCGTGCGGGTGGTGATCTCGTCCTTTTTTTATGTTCGTGTATGGTGTCATCATGTGTAGTGTTCTCAAATGTTGAGTGTGGTGTGGTGCGTCTTATGCGGTGAGAACCTGTGAGTGTTCTCAGGTGCGGTGTGTTGCATTAGGTTGCGCCAGTTTTTCCAGGAGATAGGGCTGAGGCTTAGCTCATTGAACATCCTGGCCCCCTAGGAGAATATTTTGTCTAGTATTACACATATTGACATTAAATGTTGAAAGTATTTCGGCTTGCTGCTGGTAGGAGGGCGCAGAATGTTAAGTGTAAGGAGCGATTTTGCTTTTAGTCGATATGGATTTTGATGTACGATAGGTATTGATGCTTAATGTAAGCAACTTTATTTTGCGTGTTTATTTGATTTACTATTTTGACGACGTGTTATTATAGTAAAAGTATATGCGTTTTTGTGTTTATTATTTTTTTGGCGGTTATTTAAATATTATTTATTATTGCGTAGTAAGCATAACGACTCCATGCCTGGCTCAGATATAGCCAGAATGGGTGCTTCTTTGAAAACATACCCTGGTATTAGGGCTGCGAAATCGGACGGACCTTGCGGGAGTACAGTGTTTGGCCGCGAATTGAACGGCTTCATTTCGAGTTAGTATATGATAAATTCGTAATAGTTTGATTTGAAAGATACTTTTTTTGACGTTGGATTTGAAACTTTTACAACTTATTCCCATAAACCACCCATACAAGGAGCGCTTATATATTGTAGATGCGATAAATGCTACCTTTGCTTTTTGTAAGTCTAGGTGCGTCACTGTATCACATTGAGAGTATAGTAATCCCTTAACATTATCTTTGAATTATATACATAATTATGAGAAAGAGGGGTGTCGAGTTTTCGACTTTCTTCGGACAATTTTGTTATATGTTATGTTAAGTGCGTATGCACTAATTTGGCAAGTAGTAGCGCGCCATATAGCTCAAGATTATTGATCAAGATTTTTGTATTATTATTGGCAAGACCCATCCTGCGTGGTCGAAAACTTACATATTGGTGTCCTTAAAACTGATCCTGTCAGAAGGGACTCTGACCTTGTTTTTTCTGCCATTCGTGGAGTGTTAGAACATTGTGAATTTAGTGGTAGTCGTACGATGCCTTTGTCTGATCGAGTGGTTATGGCTTTGTATAAATCTTTACAATACTGATCTTCTTGGATTTTAACTGATATAGGGAAGAGTTCATTTAACTCATTTTACTTTTACTGAATTGTGAAATAATGTTTTCTTTTAATTTTTCGTCAACTTGAGTTGTTGATGTGGAAACTGGTACTGCAACTAATACACTTAGACTCCAACCGAATATAGTATTTAGGGCTAGAGGGTGGTTGAAATTTTCATCACCTTTGATTATTATTTGCGGTACAAGGTCACTGGATACTATTTTATCTATTTTCGCGGGGGTTTTGCAGTTGGGATCTGCTAGCTGGTAATGGGGCAGATTTTGTTAGAGTTTTTTTTACTACTCTTCCGCCTATTCCGGTAATTTTTAAATTTGCTTGTTTTGTTGGCAGTTGTAGCCTATTTTGTACCCTAGACGCTACGAATGATCGTTGCGATTTTTGGTCTATTAAGGCCCTAAGTTTGTAGAGTTCTCATCGGTGTTCGATAGAGTTTACTGCTGTCGGTAATAATACGCTATTTTGTATTTCGCTGTGTAGCGTTTGAGATTTTTGTGCCTTGGAGCAGCATAGTGTATTTGAAAATTTTTAAGATTTTGTTTTTTGGGAGTTGTTGTTAGAACTAAACCCGTGGATTTGTTTGTATAAGCGCTTCTTTGGGGTGAGATAGGAAATTTGCTGTAATTAAGCATTGAGTGGTGTATTTTATGACAATACCAGCAATTGAATTTGCTTTTACAAATTTTATAACTATGCGCATGTGACAAACAATTTGTACAAAGTCTTTTTGTTTTTACAAAATTGTTTCGGTCGATAATATTAAATTTTTTTATTTTCTTGAAAGATTGTAGTTTATGCCCTATTGTGCATAGTTCATATGGCGTATGGTTTTTTGTTCAGATGTGAACGATTGCATTTTGTCAAGGCTTCTGTTTAATTTTATTGTGCTGCTAGCTTGGGTCTATTGAAGCTTCAATTTAGGTCATAATTTTTTTTTTTTTTAATTAGTTTATTAGCTACCCTTTCAGCAATTTCGTACTGGGTAGTAAGAAAATCTTTCATTTGTTGCCACGTGGGGCATTTCTTTCGTGATGAGAGCGATTGCTCCTATAAAAAAATAAAAGTAACGACTTTTCTGGTAAAGCGGCGGTGCATATATTTACCAGTATAGGGTTCCAGCTGTCTGAGGGAATATTTGGAGTCGATAGAACCTCAAAAAATTTGAAACAGTGGATAGTAGTTTAACAAATTCTTCAGTTGCTTCTTTTTGAATTTTAGGCATGTTTATTAGCGTCGTTACTTGTTTATCGACCAATATTCTTTCGCTTTGATATCTCTATTTTAGAGCTTCCCAAGTTGAAATTGTCGTCATTAAGTGCGAACTGTTTGACTATTACGCCTGCTTGACCTTTTGTTTTTGTATCGTAGGTGATACAATTTTTGTGCTTGTGATAACTTCGGATGGTTGATGTATACGGCAGTAAACATATAACGGACGGACGGCTATTCTTCATGACCTCCATAAAATGTTTCTGTGTTACATACGGGCACCTCGAGGTGGATGCCTGAACTTGCCTCTTGACTTTGAACTTGTGGCAGCTCTACTCTGCGATGTGGAGTGCAATTGCTTTTATTAGCCTTAACTGATCGGAGATCATAGCTTTTATAGCTTTATATTGGTCTAAGCAGTTTTCGTATATTGCGGAAACCGAGGTGGTAGATCTGATGACTCAGTTTCTACTATGGCGTCATGAGCCACTTGGAGACGAGTTCAAAAATTGTTAAGATTTTGCCTTTTTATTTCTAATAACGATTCATAGTTGTCTTGAATCGGTGAAGATGAAAATCGAACTGAATTTGGGGGCAAAAATATGTTTACCTTTTATTTTCATTGTAGCAACCTGTCTTGATTAATTATATATCTAAATTCTTATTCACATTCATCATTTTTGTCGTATGTTAAATATTCGTCAAAACGAGTTAATTTTCTCAGTGTTAACAGATTTATGTATATGAAGCGATAAGTGATAATTTTTATCAAATACTCTTTTGGGTGAAGAAAAGTTTGATATTACTTATTAAGAACCGCACTTTTAATTTAACAATACTTTTTATGTCCTTAGGTTGATGAATTTAGGTACACCCTAGTACACGGACTTGAATGTATATATTTATGTGCTCGTGCAATTGCGCGCTCGTTGAAGAGATCAATGGGCTTTTATTTTTTTTTTGTATGTAATCCTGCCAATGTGGACTTTGAAAAGATGTACAACTACAATTGTATATGTTTTAATATGTATGAACGCATATTGTTCAAATTAATAAGTTATGTTTAAATGCGCTTTTTGTATTTTTGTTTTTAATAAATTATAATTTTTTTTTTGTTAATTTTACTGCAACGTTTGTTATATTTTTTTTTTTTTTTGTAATTTTACAACTTTATAATTTTGTAAATTTGCAAAGTATAATTGACCCAGTGTATGTAGGGTATATGAAAGTAAGTTTACATATGAAAACTAGTAAGGAAGGGCTAAGTTCGGATGTAACAGAACATTTTCTACTCTCGCAAAGTCAAATGGTATACTCCTTTTGGATTTCTTTGTGGATCTTGCCGCCTTGTTCTTTGTTGACCGATATTATCGGTAAAAAGTCAACTATAGTCATGGGGTTCACATATTCAGTACCTAGGGGCTTGAACAGTTTTGGTTTAATTTAGATAATTTTTGGTCACAAGGTGGCATATTTTAAACGTATTAATCACGCAAAGTTTTACGCCGATATAATCATTGTTGCTTGATTTGCATACTGGAAAGTGAAAAAATCAGATGGAATTTAAAATGATATTATATGGGAAATAGGCGTGGTTGTAATCCGATTTCGCCCATTTTCGCATTATAAATTAAAAACATGAGAAGAATATTATGGAATATAGAAGTGAATTTGGTTGAAATCGGTTAGGTAGATCCCAGGATATGGGTTTTCACCTAAAAGTGGGCGGTGCCACGCCCACTGACTAGTTTTGAACGTGGTTCCTATAAAATCATCTTATACCATCTCAGAAAGAAAATTTAATGTCTCCGGCTTGTATAGTGCTTGATTTATCGCGCTTTTAGTAGTTTTTAACAGTTCCGTTATATGGGGAGTGGGCGCGGTTGTCACCCGATTTCACCCATTTTCACACCGTCGATAGAGATGCTAAATACATTTGTTCGCTGTGAATTTTGTTATTCTAGCTTCAGTGGTATAGGAGATATGCACATTAAACTTATTAAGAGGCGGGACCACGCACACTTAAAACAAATATTTAACTGCAGATGCCCCTCCCTAATGTGATCCTGTATACTAAATAAGAGTCTTGTATCTTGTTGTGGAGCTTAATTATGAAAATTTTTTTAATTAATGACGTTTTGTGGGCGTGGCAGTGGTCCGATTACGCCCATCTGCAATACCAACCTTCTTACGGTTCCAAGAAACATGTGTACCAAGTTTCATAAAGATATCTCAATTTTTAGTCAAGTTACAGCTTGCACAGACGGACGGACAGACAGGCACCCGGACTTCAACTCGTCGATTAGTTTTAGGTGATAAAAACAACCGTTAGATGAACAAAACTATTATACTCTGTTGCAACAAGTTGCGAGAGTATAATAATCTCGTTCTAAGCTGGTTCAACAATCGAACCGTTTACATAGCCAAAGGATTATCAGCTGTCAAATGTGTTGTATTCGTTTTCTTCTTGGTGAAGTTAAATATTAATAAAATCGGTGAAATTATACATTTTTAAGATATGGATGAATACTTAATTGCGCAAATTGCTGCCAGAAATAAGAAAATGGCAGAAATACGAAAAAGACGACAACTCAGATTGAAAAAAAAATTATATAGGTATGCACATGCAAAATGCGCTATTGCCTTTTGTATTATATAATAATAAACCAAAACGTTTTTGGAAACACGTAAGCAATTACATTACTTTTTTTTTTAATTTCCAAAACAATTGTTACCCGCTTGATGTTGAACTGTAGGAAAGGTATGGTAATATTTGGGAGCTCGGCGTTGCTTGCAATAGTGACCAATGTTTCAAGGAAAGCTTCAGGATGAGTAGGGAATCATTCACAGTTTTGTGTAAAGAGTTAAAAAACATTGGCCTACCCAAATCTCGAAGGGTTGTGGAGAACGCATTTGGTCATCTGAAAGCAAGGATTAGAAGGATAGGGAACAACGAAACAAAATGAATTCATTAACAAAACAAAATATTGTACTTAAAATTTAAATATTAAATTTCTTACTTTATAATAAAGAAGTTGAACTTCTCCTGGACAAGAGAGAAGAGAAATTGCTGCAGCTTCGTTGGCGTTAATCGCAAATCATATGTTTTTAAAGATATATATGTATATCCCGCAAATGAAATTCGTGATTTATGCTTTGCTTAAAGGTTTTCCTAAATCGCTCCTGCCATCTTCTTTAATTGCTTCAATTTCTGTCGCTATTCTCCTATTTGCCGCCCAAAATTCCTCCAAAAACTCATTTTGAATGTTCACATTTGTTTTTTTTCTTTTGCTTTGCTCGTCTGCAATCTTTGGAAGCGGTAATTCTTCCTGTGAATCGAATCCAATCAGAGAAGAACTATTAAACGATGCTTCAAATTCTTCTACAAGTTCGTGAACTGTAATAAATTAGTTTATAAAAATTGTGTATCTTTATTCGAATGTCATTGGCGGAATAAACATATCCTCTTGTAGCCAATTCCACCGACATATCTTTAAGCACATGGGAATTGCGTTTAACGCCACAAAGCTGCGGAGAAGTTCAACTTCTTCCCTGTTCCACTTTGACCTCTTTTTTCCAATAAAATAACAAATTTATGTATATTTTAAATTAATGTGTTATTAAAAATTTATTTACAAACCTCTTTCCCTAGTTGTCGGCCATTTTTGATTACTTTGTCATTTGACATTTCTCCTCTCTTCGCAAAAGTTCTCGATAAAAGTAGGAAGAACACCGCAAATCTAGTTGTATAATCGGAGATTAAAAATTAATCTCTGATTGAAAAGAAGAGAATTGTGTATGGTAAATCTGGTTTCTTAATTACAGATTATCGAGATAAACTCGTAAATGGAGATAATCGTGTTATATGTAAACATACTATAAGCATAGGCATAGATTCTATGCCGTATGTATAAATATGTATGTTCGCACTGCGAAGAGAGCGCGAAAGCGAAGTGAATAATGAGCAGGTATTTTCCTAATATTTGCAAGTAAATACTTGAATTATGTTTTTTGATGTTCTCTGTTTGTGAAAGGGAGGGTTTATAAACACAAAGGTAAGCACATATGTATGTAAAGGCATTCGATAATTATTTATATTTAATTGGATATATATTGTACCAAACTGTTTTCGGGGGTTCTGGTAAATTAAACCCACAATTATTACAGTTTGGTAACCGTTTCTTATGTTGTTAAAACGGATTGCCTGTTACCAGTTTTGTATTGAGTATATAAAACTACAAACTGTGCGAATTCCTTTGCTTCTTCTCCAGCTGCTTACAGGTAAGTTGTATTGTTGGTTTTTGTTTAAAATTTCGCGTCCCCTTAGTTCATATTTATGTTTTGTGCTTAGGTTTGTGAATTTTCGTTTGTTTAACATGTTTGATAATTTGGTTGACACGCACTTCGTTTTTGGTACCTTTCGGTAAGGCTCGAGGGACCATGAATAAATTTAAACACTTGTACAAAACATCGTAAATAAAAATGTCCGAGTAATGGGTATAAATAAACTATTTTTATTTATATTTGTTGGGGAGTTTACAAACTTTAAATTATTTATTAATAGATTAAATTGATGTTTGGAAGACGCTTTAAATTTTCGGACCGAAAATAGGAGGCGGTGAGGGTCCATAAATTACGTTTGCGAAACAATCGTGTTGAGTGACCGCGATGGTTGACGTATAAAGTTGCAGCATTCGTTCCAGCTGTTCAATCCGATACGTTTAAGCGAATGCCGTGCGGGCGGTGATCTCGTCCTTTTTTTATGTTCGTGTATGGTGTCATCATGTGTAGTGTTCTCAAATGTTGAGTGTGGTGTGGTGCGTCTTATGCGGTGAGAACCTGTGAGTGAATATTTTGTCTAGTATTACACATATTGACATTAAATGTTGAAAGTATTTCGGCTTGCTGCTAGGAGGGCGCAGAATGTTAAGTGTAAGGAGCGATTTTGGTTTTAGTCGATATGGATTTTGATGTACGATAGGTATTGATGCTTAATGTAAGCAACTTTATTTTGCGTGTTTATTTGATTTACTATTTTGACGACGTGTTATTATAGTAAAAGTATATGCGTTTTTGTGTTTATTATTTTTTTGGCGGTTATTTAAATATTATTTATTATGGCGTAGTAAGCATAACGACTCCATGCCTGGCTCAGATATAGCCAGAATGGGTGCTTCTTTGAAAACATACCCTGGTATTAGGGCTGCGAAATCGGACGGACCTTGCGGGAGTACAGTGTTTGGCCGCGAATTGAACGGCTTCATTTCGAGTTAGTATATGATAAATTCGTAATAGTTTGATTTGAAAGATACTTTTTTTGACGTTGGATTTGAAACTTTTACAACTTATTCCCATAAACCACCCATACAAGGAGCGCTTATATATTGTAGATGCGATAAATGCTACCTTTGCTTTTTGTAAGTCTAGGTGCGTCACTGTATCACATTGAGAGTATAGTAATCCCTTAACATTATCTTTGAATTATATACATAATTATGAGAAAGAGGGGTGTCGAGTTTTCGACTTTCTTCGGACAATTTTGTTATATGTTATGTTAAGTGCGTATGCACTAATTTGGCAAGTAGTAGCGCGCCATATAGCTCAAGATTATTGATCAAGATTTTTGTATTATTATTGGCAAGACCCATTCTGCGTGGTCGAAAACTTACATATTGGTGTCCTTAAAACTGATCCTGTCAGAAGGGACTCTGACCTTGTTTTTTCTGCCATTCGTGGAGTGTTAGAACATTGTGAATTTAGTGGTAGTCGTACGATGCCTTTGTCTGATCGAGTAGTTATGGCTTTGTATAAATCTTTACAATACTGATCTTCTTGGATTTTAACTGATATAGGGAAGAGTTCTTTTAACTCATTTTACTTTTACTGAATTGTGAAATAATGTTTTCTTTTAATTTTTCGTCAACTTGAGTTGTTGATGTGGAAACTGGTACTGCAACTAATACACTTAGACTCCAACCGAATATAGTATTTAGGGCTAGAGGGTGGTTGAAATTTTCATCACCTTTGATTATTATTTGCGGTACAAGGTCACTGGATACTATTTTATCTATTTTCGCGGGGGTTTTGCAGTTGGGATCTGCTAGCTGGTAATGGGGCAGATTTTGTTAGAGTTTTTTTTACTACTCTTCCGCCTATTCCGGTAATTTTTAAATTTGCTTGTTTTGTTGGCAGTTGTAGCCTATTTTGTACCCTAGACGCTACGAATGATCGTTGCGATTTTTGGTCTATTAAGGCCCTAAGTTTGTAGAGTTCTCATCGGTGTTCGATAGAGTTTACTGCTGTCGGTAATAATACGCTATTTTGTATTTCGCTGTGTAGCGTTTGAGATTTTTGTGCCTTGGAGCAGCATAGTGTATTTGAAAATTTTTAAGATTTTGTTTTTTGGGAGTTGTTGTTAGAACTAAACCCGTGGATTTGTTTGTATAAGCGCTTCTTTGGGGTGAGATAGGAAATTTGCTGTAATTAAGCATTGAGTGGTGTATTTTATGACAATACCAGCAATTGAATTTGCTTTTACAAATTTTATAACTATGCGCATGTGACAAACAATTTGTACAAAGTCTTTTTGTTTTTACAAAATTGTTTCGGTCGATAATATTAAATTTTTTTATTTTCTTGAAAGATTGTAGTTTATGCCCTATTGTGCATAGTTCATATGGCGTATGGTTTTTTGTTCAGATGTGAACGATTGCATTTTGTCAAGGCTTCTGTTTAATTTTATTGTGCTGCTAGCTTGGGTCTATTGAAGCTTCAATTTAGGTCATGTTGAACAATATTTGTTTTAATTAGTTTATTAGCTACCCCTTCAGCAATTTCGTAGTGGGTAGTAAGAAAATCTTTCATTTGTTGCCACGTGGGGCATTTCTTTCGTGATGAGAGCGATTGCTCCTATAAAAAGTAAATAAAAGTAACGACTTTTCTGGTAAAGCGGCGGTGCATATATTTACCAGTATAGGGTTCCAGCTGTCTGAGGGAATATTTGGAGTCGATAGAACCTCAAAAAATTTGAAACAGTGGATAGTAGTTTAACAAATTCTTCAGTTGCTTCTTTTTGAATTTTAGGCATGTTTATTAGCGTCGTTACTTGTTTATCGACCCATATTCTTTCGCTTTCATATCTCTATTTTAGAGCTTCCCAAGTTGAAATTGTCGTCATTAAGTGCGAACTGTTTGACTATTACGCCTGCTTGACCTTTTGTTTTTGTATCGTAGGTGATACAATTTTTGTGCTTGTGATAACTTCGGATGGTTGATGTATACGGCAGTAAACATATCCCGGACGGACGGCTATTCTTCATGACCTCCATAAAATGTTTCTGTGTTACATACGGGCACCTCGAGGTGGATGCCTGAACTTGCCTCTTGACTTTGTACTTGTGGCAGCTCTACTCTGCGATGTGGAGTGCAATTGCTTTTATTAGCCTTAATTGATCGGAGATCATAGCTTTTATAGCTTTATATTGGTCTAAGCAGTTTTCGTATATTGTGGAAACCGAGGTGGTAGATCTGATGACTCAGTTTCTACTATGGCGTCATGAGCCACTTGGAGACGAGTTCAAAAATTGTTAAGATTTTGCCTTTTTATTTCTAATAACGATTCATAGTTGTCTTGAATCGGTGAAGATGAAAATCGAACTGAATTTGGGGCCAAAAAAATATTTACCTTTTATTTTCATTATAGCAACCTGTCTTGATTAATTATATATCTAAATTCTTATTCACATTCATCATTTTTGTCATATGTTAAATATTCGTCAAAACGAATTAATTTTCTCAGTGTTAACAGATTTATGTATATGAAGCGATAAGTGATAATTTTTATCAAATACTCTTTTGGGTGAAGAAAAGTTTGATATTACTTATTAAGAACCGCACTTTTAATTTAACAATACTTTTTATGTCCTTATGTGGATGAATTTAGGTACACCCTAATACACGGACTTGAATGTATATATTTATGTGCTCGTGCAATTGAGAGCTCGTTGAAGAGATCAATACACTTTCTACATAAGTATGCATGAATTGTTTGTGCGTATGTATGGTTATATTCAAATGCAATTGAGCGCTCGTTGAAGAGATCAATGTGCTTTTATTTTTTTTTTGTATGTAATCCTGCCAATGTGGACTTTGAAAAGATGTACAACTACAATTGTATATGTTTTAATATGTATGAACGCATATTGTTCAAATTAATAAGTTATGTTTAAATGCGCTTTTTGTATTTTTGTTTTTAATAAATTATAATTTTTTTTTGTTAACTTTACTGCAACGTTTGTTATATATATTTTTTTTTTGTAATTTTACAACTTTATAATTTTGTAAATTTGCAAAGTGTAATTGACCCAGTGTATGTAGGGTATATGAAAGTAAGTTTACATATGAAAACAAGTAAGGAAGGGCTAAGTTCGGATGTAACAGAACATTTTCTACTCTCGCAAAGTCAAATGGTATACTCCTTTTGAATTTCTTTGTGGATCTTGCCGCCTTGTTCTTTGTTGACCGATATTATCGGTAAAAAGTCAACTATAGTCATTGGGGTTCACATATTCAGTACCTAGGGGCTTGAACAGTTTTGGTTCAATTTAGATAATTTTTGGTCACAAGGTGGCATATTTTAAACGTATTAATCACGCAAAGTTTTACGCCGATATAATCATTGTTGCTTGATTTGCATACTGGAAAGTGAAAAAATCAGATGGAATTTAAAATGATATTATATGGGAAATAGGCGTGGTTGTATCCGATTTCGCCCATTTTCGCATTATAAAATAAAAACATGAGAAGAATATTATGGAATATAGAAGTGAATTTGGTTGAAATCGGTTAGGTAGATCCCAGGATATGGGTTTTCACCTAAAAGTGGGCGGTGCCACGCCCACTGACTAGTTTTGAACGTGGTTCCTATAAAATCATCTTATACCATCTCAGAAATAAAATTTAATGTCTCCGGCTTGTATAGTGCTTGATTTATCGCGCTTTTAGTAGTTTTTAACAGTTCCGTTATATGGGGAGTGGGCGCGGTTGTCACCCGATTTCACCCATTTTCCCACCGTCGATAGAGATGCTAAAAACATTTGTTCGCAGTGAATTTTGTTATTCTAGCTTCAGTGGTATAGAAGATATGCACATTAAACTTATTAAGAGGCGGGACCACGCACACTTAAAACAAATATTTAACTGCAGATGCCCCTCCCTAATGTGATCCTGTATACTAAATAAGAGTCTTGTATCTTGTTGTGGAGCTTAATTATGAAAATTTATTTTTTTTTTTTAATTAATGACGTTTTGTGGGCGTGGCAGTGGTCCGATTACGCCCATCTGCAATACCAACCGTCTTACGGTTCCAAGAAACATGTGTACCAAGTTTCATAAAGATATCTTAATTTTTACTCAAGTTACAGCTTGCACAGACGGACGGACAGACAGGCACCCGGATTTCAACTCGTCGATTAGTTTTAGGTGATAAAAACAACCGTTAGATGAACCAAACTATTATACTCTGTTGCAACAAGTTGCGAGAGTATAATAATCTCGTTCTAAGCTGGTTCAACAATCGAACCGTTTACATAGCCAAAGGATTATCAGCTGTCAAATGTGTTGTATTCGTTTTCTTCTTGGTGAAGTTAAATATTAATAAAATCGGTGAAATTATACATTTTTAAGATATGGATGAATACTTAATTGCGCAAATTGCTGCCAGAAATAAGAAGTTGGCAGAAATACGAAAAAGACGACAACTCAGATTGAAAAAAAAAGTATATAGGTATGCACATGCAAAATTCGCTATTGCCTTTTGTATTAAATAATAATAAACCAAAACATTTGTGGAAACACGTAAGCAATTACATTACTTTTTTTTTTAATTTCCAAAACAATTGTTACCCGCTTGATGTTGAACTGTAGGAAAGGTATGGTAATATTTGGGAGCTCGGCGTTGCTTGCAATAGTGACCAATGTTTCAAGGAAAGCTTCAAGATGAGTAGGGAATCATTCACAGTTTTGTGTAAAGAGTTAAAAAACATTGGCCTACCCAAATCTTGAAGGGTTGTGGAGAACGCATTTGGTCATCTGAAAGCAAGGATTACAAGGATAGGGAACAACGAAACAAAATGAATTCATTAACAAAACAAAATATTGTACTTAAAATTTAAATATTAAATTTCTTACTTTATAATAAAGAAGTTGAACTTCTCCTGGACAAGAGAGAAGAGAAATTGCTGCAGCTTCGTTGGCGTTAATCGCAAATCATATGTTTTTAAAGATATATATGTATATCCCGCAAATGAAATTCGTGATTTATGCTTTGCTTAAAGGTTTTCCTAAATCGCTCCTGCCATCTTCTTTAATTGCTTCAATTTCTGTCGCTATTCTCCTATTTGCCGCCCAAAATTCCTCCAAAAACTCATTTTGAATGTTCACATTTACAATTGTTTTTTTTCTTTTGCTTTGCTCGTCTGCAATCTTTGGAAGCGGTAATTCTTCCTTTGAATCGAATCCAATCAGAGAAGAACTATTAAACGATGCTTCAAATTCTTCTACAAGTTCGTGAACTGTAAGAAATTAGTTTATAAAAATTGTGTATCTTTATTCGAATGTCATTGGCGGAATAAACATATCCTCTTGTAGCCAATTCCACCGACATATCTTTAAGCACATGGGAATTGCGTTTAACGCCACATAGCTGCGGAGAAGTTCAACTTCTTCCCTGTTCCACTTTGACCTCTTTTTTCCAATAAAATAACAAATTTATGTATATTTTAAATTAATGTGTTATTAAAAATTTATTTACAAACCTCTTTCCCTCGTTGTCGGGCATTCCTGATTACTTTGTCATTTGACATTTCTCCTCTCTTCGCAAAAGTTATCGATAAAAGTAGGAAGAACACCGCAAATCTAGTTGTATAATCGGAGATTAAAAATAAATCTCTGATTGAAGAGAAGAGAATTGTGTATGGTAAATCTGGTTTCTTAATTACAGATTATCGAGATAAACTCGTAAATGGAGATAATCGTGTTATATGTAAACATACTATAAGCATAGGCATAGATTCTATGCCGTATGTATAAATATGTATGTTCGCACTGCGAAGAGAGCGCGAAAGCGAAGTGAATAATGAGCAGGTATTTTCCTAATATTTGCAAGTAAATACTTGAATTATGTTTTTTGATGTTCTCTGTTTGTGAAAGGGAGGGTTTATAAACACAAAGGTAAGCACATATGTATGTAAAGGTATTCGATAATTATTTATATTTAATTGGATATATATTGTACCAAACTGTTTTCGGGGGTTCTGGTAAATTAAACCCACAATTATTACAGTTTGGTAACCGTTTCTTATGTTGTTAAAACGGATTGCCTGTTACCAGTTTTGTATTGAGTATATAAAACTACAATTTTTACATACATATGCACATAAAACACGATAGGTAAATGAAATAATACGCTCACTTTGTAGGGTATGTACATATATTATATATGCCCGTGCGTTCTGTGCGAATTTGCTTCTTCTCCAGCTGCTTACAGGTATGTTGTATTGTTGGTTTTTGTTTAAAATTTCGCACCCCCTTAGTTCTTATTTATGTTTTGTGCTTAGGTTTGTGAATTTTCGTTTGTTTAACATGTTTAAAAATTTTGATTTGGTTGACACGCACTTCGTTTTTGGTACCTTTCGGTAAGGCTCGAGGGACCATGAATAAATTTAAACACTTGCACAAAACATCGTAAATAAAAATGTCCGAGTAATGGGTATAAATAAACTATTTTCATTTATATTTGTTGGGGAGTTTACAAACTTTAAATTATTTATTAATAGATTAAATTGATGTTTGGAAGACGCTTTAAATGTTCGGACCGAAAATAGGAGGCGGTGAGGGTCCATAAATTACGTTTGCGAAACAATCGTGTTGCGTGACCGCGATGGTTGACGTATAAAGTTGCAACATTCGTTCCAGCTGTTCAATCCGATACGTTTAAGCGAATGCCGTGCGGGCGGTGATCTCGTCCTTTTTGTTATGTTCGTGTATGGTGTCATCATGTGTAGTGTTCTCAAATGTTGAGTGTGGTGTAGTGCGTCGTATGCGGTGAGAACCTGTGAGTGTTCTCAGGTGCGGTGTGTTGCATTAGGTTGTGCCAGTTTTTCCAGGAGAGAGGGCTGAGGCTTAGCTCATTGGACATCCTGGCCCCCTCGGAGAATATTTTGTCTAGTATTACACATATTGACGGTAAATGTTGAAAGTATTTCGGCTTGCTGCTGGTAGGAGGGCGCAGAATGTTAAGTGTAAGGAGCGATTTTGGTTTTAGTCGATATGGATTTTGATGTACGATAGGTATTGATGCTTAATGTAAGCAACTTTATTTTGCGTGTTTATTTGATTTACTATTTTGACGACGTGTTATTATAGTAAAAGTAGATGCGTTTTTGTGTTTATAATTTTTTATTATTATTTTTAATTATTTAAATATTATTTATTATGGCGTAGTAAGCATAACGACTCCATGCCTGGCTCAGATATAGCCAGAATGGGTGCTTCTTTGAAAACATACCCTGGTATTAGGGCTGCGAAATCGGACGGACCTTGCGGGAGTACAGTGTTTGGCCGCGAATTGAGAACGGCTTCATTTGGAGTTAGTATATGATAAATTCGTAATAGTTTGATTTGAAAGATACTTTTTTTGACGTTGGATTTGAAAATTTTACAACTTATTCCCATAAACCACCCATACAAGGAGCGCTTATATATTGTAGATGCGATAAATGCTACCTTTGCTTTTTGTAAGGCTAGGTGCGTCACTGTATCACATTGAGAGTATAGTAATCCCTTAACATTATCTTTGAAATATATACATGATTATGAGAAAGAGAGGTGTCGAGTTTTCGACTTTCTTCGGACAATTTTGTTATATGTTATGTTAAGTGCGTATGCACTAATTTGGCAAGTAGTAGCGCGCCATATAGCTCAAGATTATTGATCAAGATTTTTGTATTATTATTGGCAAGAGCCATCCTGCGTGGTCGAAAACTTACATATTGGTGTCCTTAAAACTGATTCTGTCAGAAGGGACTCTGACCTTGTTTTTTCTGCCTATTCGTGGAGTGTTAGAACATTGTGAATTTAGTTATAGTCGTACGATGCCTTTGTCTGATCGAGTAGTTATGGCTTTGTATAACTCTTTACAATACTGATTTTCTTGGATTGTAACTAATATGGGGAAGAGTTCTTTTAACTCCCAACATTTACTGAATTGTGAAATAATGTTTTCTTTTAATTTTTCGTCAACTTGAGTTGTTGATGTGGAAACTGGTACTGCAACTAATACACTTAGAATCCAACCGAATATAGTATTTAGGGCTAGAGGGTGGTTGAAATTTTCATCACCTTTAATTATTATTTGCGGTATAAGGTCACTGCCTACTATTTTATCTATTTGAGCGTATTTGTAAGTTGCGGTAAGACTATAGCTTCTGCTTGAATGCGTTTATCTGCTTGGGGGGATATTAGGGTAATGGGGCAGATTTTGTTAGAGTTCTTTTTACTACTCTTCCGCCTATTCCCGTAATTTTTAAATTTGCTTGTTTTGTTGGCAGTTGTAGCCTATTTTGTACCCTAGACGCTACGAATGATCGTTGCGATTCTTGGTCTATTAAGGCCCTAAGTTTGTAGAGTTCTCATCGGTGTTCGATAGAGACTACTGCTGTGGGTAATAATACGCTATTTTGTATTTCGCTGTGTAGTGTTTGAGATTTTTGAGCTTTGGAGCAGCATGATGTCTTGTTTTTTGGGAGTTGTTGTTAGAACTAAACCCGTGGATTTGTTTGTATAAGCGCTTCTTTGGGGTGAGATAGGAAATTTGCTGTAATTAAGCATTGAGTGGTGTATTTTATGACAATACAAGCAATTGAATTTGCTTTTACAAATTTTATAACTATGCGCATGTGACAAACAATTTGTACAAAGTCTTTTTGTTTTTACAAAATTGTTTCGGTCGATAATATTAAATTTTTTTATTTTCTTGAAAGATTGTAGTTTATGCCCTATTGTGCATAGTTCATATGGCGTATGGTTTTTTGTTCAGATGTGAACGATTGCATTTTGCCAAGGCTTCTGTTTAATTTTATTGTGCTGCTAGCTTGGGTCTATTGAAGCTTCAATTTAGGTCATGTTGAACAATATTTGTTTTAATTAGTTTATTAGCTACCCCTTCAGCAATTTCGTAGTGGGTAGTAAGAAAATCTTTCATTTGTTGCCACGTGGGGCATTTCTTTCGTGATGAGAGCGATTGCTCCTATAAAAAGTAAATAAAAGTAACGACTTTTCTGGTAAAGCGGCGGTGCATATATTTACCAGTATAGGGTTCCAGCTGTCTGAGGGAATATTTGGAGTCGATAGAACCTCAAAAAATTTGAAACAGTGGATAGTAGTTTAACAAATTCTTCAGTTGCTTCTTTTTGAATTTTATGCATGTTTATTAGCGTCGTTACTTGTTTATCGACCCATATTCTTTCGCTTTCATATCTCTATTTTAGAGCTTCCCAAGTTGAAATTGTCGTCATTAAGTGCGAACTGTTTGACTATTACGCCTGCTTGACCTTTTGTTTTTGTATCGTAGGTGATACAATTTTTGTGCTTGTGATAACTTCGGATGGTTGATGTATACGGCAGTAAACATATCCCGGACGGACGGCTATTCTTCATGACCTCCATAAAATGTTTCTGTGTTACATACGGGCACCTCGAGGTGGATGCCTGAACTTGCCTCTTGACTTTGTACTTGTGGCAGCTCTACTCTGCGATGTGGAGTGCAATTGCTTTTATTAGCCTTAATTGATCGGAGATCATAGCTTTTATAGCTTTATATTGGTCTAAGCAGTTTTCGTATATTGTGGAAACCGAGGTGGTAGATCTGATGACTCAGTTTCTACTATGGCGTCATGAGCCACTTGGAGACGAGTTCAAAAATTGTTAAGATTTTGCCTTTTTATTTCTAATAACGATTCATAGTTGTCTTGAATCGGTGAAGATGAAAATCGAACTGAATTTGGGGCCAAAAAAATATTTACCTTTTATTTTCATTATAGCGACCTGTCTTAATTAATTATATATCTCAATTCTTATTCACATTCATCATTTTTGTAGTATGTTAAAATATTCGTCAAAACGAGTTAATTTTCTAAGTTTAAACTGATTTATGTATATGAAGCGATAAGTGATAATTGTTGTCAAATACTCTTTTAGGTGAATAAAAGTTTGATATTACTTATTAAGAACCGCACAATACTTTTTATGTCCTTATGTTGATGAATTTGGGTACACCCTAATACACGGACTTGAATGTATATATTTATGTGCTCGTGCAATTGAGAGCTCGTTAAAGAGATCAATACACTTTGTACATAAGTATGCACGAATTGTTTGTGCGTATGTATGGTTATATTCTAATGCAATTGAGGGCTCGTTGAAGAGATCAATGTGCTTTTATTTTTATACTCTCGCAACATGTTCTACAGAGTATAATAGTTTTGTTCACCTAACGGTTGTTTGTATCACCTAAAATTAATTGAGTTAGATATAGGGTTATATATATATAAATCATCAGGATGAAGAGACGAGTTGAAATCCGGGTGACTGTCTGGCCGTCCGTCTGTGCAAGCTGTAACTTGAGTAAAAATTGAAATATCTTTATGAAACTTGGTACACATGTCCGTAAGACGGTTGGTATCGCAGATGGGCGTAATCAGACCACTGCCACGCCCACAAAACGCCATTAATCAAAAACAAATAAATTGTCATAACTAAACTCCACAACAAGATACAAGGCTGGTATTTGCCAGACAGGGTCGCATTAGGGAGGGACATCTGCGGATAAATTTTTAAAAAGTGGGCGTGGTTCCGCCCCTAATAGGTTTAATGTGCATATCTCCTAAACTGCTAAAACTACAATAACAAAATTCATTGAGCACAAATGTTTTTAGCACCTCTATCTACGGTGTGAAAATGGGTGAAATCTTATGACAACCCCGCCTACTCCCCATATAACGGTACTGTTAAAAACTATTTAAAGCGCGATTAATTAAGCACTAAACACGCCAGAGTCATTAAATTTTAACACAGGGATTGTATGTGCTGACTTTATAGGAATCGCGCTCGAAATTAGACAACGGGCTTGGCCCCGCCCATGGGTTTACACCCATATCTTAAGATCTGCTTAACCGATTTCAACCAAATTTGGTACATAATATTCTCCTCATATTTCTATACTATAGTGCGAAAATGAGCGAAATCGGATTACAACCACGCCTATTTCCCATATAACACCATTTTAAATTCCATCTGATTTTTTCACTTCCACTATGCAAATCAAACAACAATGATTGTATCGGGTAAAGCTATGCGTGAATAATGCGTTTGAAGTATGCCACCTTATACTATACATTTACTGTTCGTTCGTTGGAAGCGAAAAAACTATATCAAATATTCATTTTTCAAAATTTCTAAAATTTTTATATTGAATCCGGTGTAAAAATAAACCAATTCAAAAAAAAGTATGAAAAAGTTAATTTTTCAATTTTCAACAGCCAAAAAACGAGGTGACCGTGAAAGTGTACAATTACCCATTTTTTAATATAAAGTTTTGCCATACCTGAAGGAAATTCCTGGCCTTTGATTCTTGCGAATTACAAGAGTATAAAATTCTTAGTTCCGCCCTAGTACCCATTATCGGGTATATATTGACCCTAGCTCCAACATACTTTACGTAAAAAATTCAAACTTCCGTTTGGCTTTATACAAGTATAAACGTAAAATATTAGATATACAACAGTTTAATGCCGAAAATGTGTGAAATCGATCCACGAATTTCCCCAACATGCATGTACTACTTATGGTATAATTTTATGGTATAATTTTTTTTGTTAATTTTATAATTTAATGAAATTAAATGGACAGTTTTTCTTAAAAATAATGTGGTTTAATGCTGCACATGAATGAAATTGGTCTAGACCTTTGTTTAAACCTTATGACCCTAATATACTGATTTTCGCTCCTTTCGTACAACAGCAACCTCATATACCCCACATATTAAATCTAACCCCTTTGGTTTATATCACATATACCATGTTTGAGTTAAATAACTTCTTTTTGTTAAAGTTAACATTTCGGAGAAAAAATAGTATCTATCTAAAATAGTAAATCTGTGATCAATAACATAAGTTAATAAGATACCAAATAATAATCGAATAATAAATGTTGAATTCTTTCGCAACATTTTTATACTTTCGCAACATGTTGCAACAGAGTATAGTTTTGTTCCCCAAACGGTTGTTTGCATCATCTAAACCTAATCGAGATAGATATAGATTTCTATATACAAATATTTCTTCTAATATTTCATGATAATCAGTGGATAAGTATATTCTCTCAGCCAGTCTAGTCGATATGGATTTTGATGTACGATAGGTATTAATGCTTAATGTAAGCAACTTTATTTTGCGTGTTTATTTGATTTACTATTTTGACGACGTGTTATTATAGTAAAAGTAGATGCGTTTTTGTGTTTATTATTTTTTTGGCGGTTATTTAAATATTATTTATTATGGCGTAGTAAGCATAACGACTCCATGCCTGGTTCAGATATAGCCAGAATGGGTGCTTCTTTGAAAACATACCCTGGTATTAGGGCTGCGAAATCGGACGGACCTTGCGGGAGTACAGTGTTTGGCCGCGAATTGAGAACGGCTTCATTTCGAGTTAGTATATGATAAATTCGTAATAGTTTGATTTGAAAGATACTTTTTTTGACGTTGGATTTGAAACTTTTACAACTTATTCCCATAAACCACCCATACAAGGAGCGCTTATATATTGTAGATGCGATAAATGCGACCTTTGCTTTTTGTAAGTCTAGGTGCGTCACTGTATCACATTGAGAGTATAGTAATCCCTTAACATTATCTTTGAAATATATACATGATTATGAGAAAGAGAGGTGTCGAGTTTTCGACTTTCTTCGGACAATTTTGTTATATGTTATGTTAAGTGCGTATGCACTAATTTGGCAAGTAGTAGCGCGCCATATAGCTCAAGATTATTGATCAAGATTTTTGTATTATTATTGGCAAGAGCCATCCTGCGTGGTCGAAAACTTACATATTGGTGTCCTTAAAACTGATTCTGTCAGAAGGGACTCTGACCTTGTTTTTTCTGCCTATTCGTGGAGTGTTAGAACATTGTGAATTTAGTTATAGTCGTACGATGCCTTTGTCTGATCGAGTAGTTATGGCTTTGTATAACTCTTTACAATACTGATTTTCTTGGATTGTAACTAATATGGGGAAGAGTTCTTTTAACTCCCAACATTTACTGAATTGTGAAATAATGTTTTCTTTTAATTTTTCGTCAACTTGAGTTGTTGATGTGGAAACTGGTACTGCAACTAATACACTTAGAATCCAACCGAATATAGTATTTAGGGCTAGAGGGTGGTTGAAATTTTCATCACCTTTAATTATTATTTGCGGTATAAGGTCACTGCCTACTATTTTATCTATTTGAGCGTATTTGTAAGTTGCGGTAAGACTATAGCTTCTGCTTGAATGCGTTTATCTGCTTGGGGGGATATTAGGGTAATGGGGCAGATTTTGTTAGAGTTCTTTTTACTACTCTTCCGCCTATTCCCGTAATTTTTAAATTTGCTTGTTTTGTTGGCAGTTGTAGCCTATTTTGTACCCTAGACGCTACGAATGATCGTTGCGATTCTTGGTCTATTAAGGCCCTAAGTTTGTAGAGTTCTCATCGGTGTTCGATAGAGACTACTGCTGTGGGTAATAATACGCTATTTTGTATTTCGCTGTGTAGTGTTTGAGATTTTTGAGCTTTGGAGCAGCATGATGTCTTGTTTTTTGGGAGTTGTTGTTAGAACTAAACCCGTGGATTTGTTTGTATAAGCGCTTCTTTGGGGTGAGATAGGAAATTTGCTGTAATTAAGCATTGAGTGGTGTATTTTATGACAATACAAGCAATTGAATTTGCTTTTACAAATTTTATAACTATGCGCATGTGACAAACAATTTGTACAAAGTCTTTTTGTTTTTACAAAATTGTTTCGGTCGATAATATTAAATTTTTTTATTTTCTTGAAAGATTGTAGTTTATGCCCTATTGTGCATAGTTCATATGGCGTATGGTTTTTTGTTCAGATGTGAACGATTGCATTTTGCCAAGGCTTCTGTTTAATTTTATTGTGCTGCTAGCTTGGGTCTATTGAAGCTTCAATTTAGGTCATGTTGAACAATATTTGTTTTAATTAGTTTATTAGCTACCCCTTCAGCAATTTCGTAGTGGGTAGTAAGAAAATCTTTCATTTGTTGCCACGTGGGGCATTTCTTTCGTGATGAGAGCGATTGCTCCTATAAAAAGTAAATAAAAGTAACGACTTTTCTGGTAAAGCGGCGGTGCATATATTTACCAGTATAGGGTTCCAGCTGTCTGAGGGAATATTTGGAGTCGATAGAACCTCAAAAAATTTGAAACAGTGGATAGTAGTTTAACAAATTCTTCAGTTGCTTCTTTTTGAATTTTAGGCATGTTTATTAGCGTCGTTACTTGTTTATCGACCAATATTCTTTCGCTTTGATATCTCTATTTTAGAGCTTCCCAAGTTGAAATTGTCGTCATTAAGTGCGAACTGTTTGACTATTACGCCTGCTTGACCTTTTGTTTTTGTATCGTAGGTGATACAATTTTTGTGCTTGTGATAACTTCGGATGGTTGATGTATACGGCAGTAAACATATCCCGGACGGACGGCTATTCTTCATGACCTCCATAAAATGTTTCTGTGTTACATACGGGCACCTCGAGGTGGATGCCTGAACTTGCCTCTTGACTTTGTACTTGTGGCAGCTCTACTCTGCGATGTGGAGTGCAATTGCTTTTATTAGCCTTAATTGATCGGAGATCATAGCTTTTATAGCTTTATATTGGTCTAAGCAGTTTTCGTATATTGTGGAAACCGAGGTGGTAGATCTGATGACTCAGTTTCTACTATGGCGTCATGAGCCACTTGGAGACGAGTTCAAAAATTGTTAATATTTTGCCTTTTTATTTCTAATAACGATTCATAGTTGTCTTGAATCGGTGAAGATGAAAATCGAACTGAATTTGGGGCCAAAAAAATATTTACCTTTTATTTTCATTATAGCGACCTGTCTTAATTAATTATATATCTCAATTCTTATTCACATTCATCATTTTTGTAGTATGTTAAAATATTCGTCAAAACGAGTTAATTTTCTAAGTTTAAACTGATTTATGTATATGAAGCGATAAGTGATAATTGTTGTCAAATACTCTTTTAGGTGAATAAAAGTTTGATATTACTTATTAAGAACCGCACAATACTTTTTATGTCCTTAGGTTGATGAATTTGGGTACACCCTAATACACGGACTTGAATGTATATATTTATGTGCTCGTGCAATTGAGAGCTCGTTAAAGAGATCAATACACTTTGTACATAAGTATGCACGAATTGTTTGTGCGTATGTATGGTTATATTCTAATGCAATTGAGGGCTCGTTGAAGAGATCAATGTGCTTTTATTTTTATACTCTCGCAACATGTTCCTACAGAGTATAATAGTTTTGTTCACCTAACGGTTGTTTGTATCACCTAAAATTAATTGAGTTAGATATAGGGTTATATATATATAAATCATCAGGATGAAGAGACGAGTTGAAATCCGGGTGACTGTCTGGCCGTCCGTCTGTGCAAGCTGTAACTTGAGTAAAAATTGAAATATCTTTATGAAACTTGGTACACATGTCCGTAAGACGGTTGGTATTGCAGATGGGCGTAATCAGACCACTGCCACGCCCACAAAACGCCATTAATCAAAAACAAATAAATTGTCATAACTAAACTCCACAACAAGATACAAGGCTGGTATTTGCCAGACAGGGTCGCATTAGGGAGGGACATCTGCGGATAAATTTTTAAAAAGTGGGCGTGGTTCCGCCCCTAATAGGTTTAATGTGCATATCTCCTAAACTGCTAAAACTACAATAACAAAATTCATTGAGCACAAATGTTTTTAGCACCTCTATCTACGGTGTGAAAATGGGTGAAATCTGATGACAACCCCGCCTACTCCCCATATAACGGTACTGTTAAAAACTATTTAAAGCGCGATTAATTAAGCACTAAACACGCCAGAGTCATTAAATTTTAACACAGGGATTGTATGTGCTGACTTTATAGGAATCGCGCTCGAAATTAGACAACGGGCTTGGCCCCGCCCATGGGTTTACACCCATATCTTAAGATCTGCTTAACCGATTTCAACCAAATTTGGTACATAATATTCTCCTCATATTTCTATACTATAGTGCGAAAATGAGCGAAATCGGATTACAACCACGCCTATTTCCCATATAACACCATTTTAAATTCCATCTGATTTTTTCACTTCCACTATGCAAATCAAACAACAATGATTGTATCGGGTAAAGCTATGCGTGAATAATGCGTTTGAAGTATGCCACCTTATACTATACATTTACTGTTCGTTCGTTGGAAGCGAAAAAACTATATCAAATATTCATTTTTCAAAATTTCTAAAATTTTTATATTGAATCCGGTGTAAAAATAAACCAATTCAAAAAAAAGTATGAAAAAGTTAATTTTTCAATTTTCAACAGCCAAAAAACGAGGTGACCGTGAAAGTGTACAATTACCCATTTTTTAATATAAAGTTTTGCCATACCTGAAGGAAATTCCTGGCCTTTGATTCTTGCGAATTACAAGAGTATAAAATTCTTAGTTCCGCCCTAGTACCCATTATCGGGTATATATTGACCCTAGCTCCAACATACTTTACGTAAAAAATTCAAACTTCCGTTTGGCTTTATACAAGTATAAACGTAAAATATTAGATATACAACAGTTTAATGCCGAAAATGTGTGAAATCGATCCACGAATTTCCCCAACATGCATGTACTACTTATGGTATAATTTTATGGTATAATTTTTTTTGTTAATTTTATAATTTAATGAAATTAAATGGACAGTTTTTCTTAAAAATAATGTGGTTTAATGCTGCACATGAATGAAATTGGTCTAGACCTTTGTTTAAACCTTATGACCCTAATATACTGATTTTCGCTCCTTTCGTACAACAGCAACCTCATATACCCCACATATTAAATCTAACCCCTTTGGTTTATATCACATATACCATGTTTGAGTTAAATAACTTCTTTTTGTTAAAGTTAACATTTCGGAGAAAAAATAGTATCTATCTAAAATAGTAAATCTGTGATCAATAACATAAGTTAATAAGATACCAAATAATAATCGAATAATAAATGTTGAATTCTTTCGCAACATTTTTATACTTTCGCAACATGTTGCAACAGAGTATAGTTTTGTTCCCCAAACGGTTGTTTGCATCATCTAAACCTAATCGAGATAGATATAGATTTCTATATACAAATATTTCTTCTAATATTTCATGATAATCAGTGGATAAGTATATTCTCTCAGCCAGTCTAGTCGATATGGATTTTGATGTACGATAGGTATTAATGCTTAATGTAAGCAACTTTATTTTGCGTGTTTATTTGATTTACTATTTTGACGACGTGTTATTATAGTAAAAGTAGATGCGTTTTTGTGTTTATTATTTTTTTGGCGGTTATTTAAATATTATTTATTATGGCGTAGTAAGCATAACGACACCATGCCTGGCTCAGATATAGCCAGAATGGGTGCTTCTTTGAAAACATACCCTGGTATTAGGGCTGCGAAATCGGACGGACCTTGCGGGAGTACAGTGTTTGGCCGCGAATTGAGAACGGCTTCATTTCGAGTTAGTATATGATAAATTCGTAATAGTTTGATTTGAAAGATACTTTTTTTGACGTTGGATTTGAAACTTTTACAACTTATTCCCATAAACCACCCATACAAGGAGCGCTTATATATTGTAGATGCGATAAATGCGACCTTTGCTTTTTGTAAGTCTAGGTGCGTCACTGTATCACATTGAGAGTATAGTAATCCCTTAACATTATCTTTGAAATATATACATGATTATGAGAAAGAGAGGTGTCGAGTTTTCGACTTTCTTCGGACAATTTTGTTATATGTTATGTTAAGTGCGTATGCACTAATTTGGCAAGTAGTAGCGCGCCATATAGCTCAAGATTATTGATCAAGATTTTTGTATTATTATTGGCAAGAGCCATCCTGCGTGGTCGAAAACTTACATATTGGTGTCCTTAAAACTGATTCTGTCAGAAGGGACTCTGACCTTGTTTTTTCTGCCTATTCGTGGAGTGTTAGAACATTGTGAATTTAGTTATAGTCGTACGATGCCTTTGTCTGATCGAGTAGTTATGGCTTTGTATAACTCTTTACAATACTGATTTTCTTGGATTGTAACTAATATGGGGAAGAGTTCTTTTAACTCCCAACATTTACTGAATTGTGAAATAATGTTTTCTTTTAATTTTTCGTCAACTTGAGTTGTTGATGTGGAAACTGGTACTGCAACTAATACACTTAGAATCCAACCGAATATAGTATTTAGGGCTAGAGGGTGGTTGAAATTTTCATCACCTTTAATTATTATTTGCGGTATAAGGTCACTGCCTACTATTTTATCTATTTGAGCGTATTTGTAAGTTGCGGTAAGACTATAGCTTCTGCTTGAATGCGTTTATCTGCTTGGGGGGATATTAGGGTAATGGGGCAGATTTTGTTAGAGTTCTTTTTACTACTCTTCCGCCTATTCCCGTAATTTTTAAATTTGCTTGTTTTGTTGGCAGTTGTAGCCTATTTTGTACCCTAGACGCTACGAATGATCGTTGCGATTCTTGGTCTATTAAAGCCCTAAGTTTGTAGAGTTCTCATCGGTGTTCGATAGAGACTACTGCTGTGGGTAATAATACGCTATTTTGTATTTCGCTGTGTAGTGTTTGAGATTTTTGAGCTTTGGAGCAGCATGATGTCTTGTTTTTTGGGAGTTGTTGTTAGAACTAAACCCGTGGATTTGTTTATATAAGCGCTTCTTTGGGGTGAGATAGGAAATTTGCTGTAATTAAGCATTGAGTGGTGTATTTTATGACAATACAAGCAATTGAATTTGCTTTTACAAATTTTATAACTATGCGCATGTGACAAACAATTTGTACAAAGTCTTTTTGTTTTTACAAAATTGTTTCGGTCGATAATATTAAATTTTTTTATTTTCTTGAAAGATTGTAGTTTATGCCCTATTGTGCATAGTTCATATGGCGTATGGTTTTTTGTTCAGATGTGAACGATTGCATTTTGCCAAGGCTTCTGTTTAATTTTATTGTGCTGCTAGCTTGGGTCTATTGAAGCTTCAATTTAGGTCATGTTGAACAATATTTGTTTTAATTAGTTTATTAGCTACCCCTTCAGCAATTTCGTAGTGGGTAGTAAGAAAATCTTTCATTTGTTGCCACGTGGGGCATTTCTTTCGTGATGAGAGCGATTGCTCCTATAAAAAGTAAATAAAAGTAACGACTTTTCTGGTAAAGCGGCGGTGCATATATTTACCAGTATAGGGTTCCAGCTGTCTGAGGGAATATTTGGAGTCGATAGAACCTCAAAAAATTTGAAACAGTGGATAGTAGTTTAACAAATTCTTCAGTTGCTTCTTTTTGAATTTTAGGCATGTTTATTAGCGTCGTTACTTGTTTATCGACCCATATTCTTTCGCTTTCATATCTCTATTTTAGAGCTTCCCAAGTTGAAATTGTCGTCATTAAGTGCGAACTGTTTGACTATTACGCCTGCTTGACCTTTTGTTTTTGTATCGTAGGTGATACAATTTTTGTGCTTGTGATAACTTCGGATGGTTGATGTATACGGCAGTAAACATATCCCGGACGGACGGCTATTCTTCATGACCTCCATAAAATGTTTCTGTGTTACATACGGGCACCTCGAGGTGGATGCCTGAACTTGCCTCTTGACTTTGTACTTGTGGCAGCTCTACTCTGCGATGTGGAGTGCAATTGCTTTTATTAGCCTTAATTGATCGGAGATCATAGCTTTTATAGCTTTATATTGGTCTAAGCAGTTTTCGTATATTGTGGAAACCGAGGTGGTAGATCTGATGACTCAGTTTCTACTATGGCGTCATGAGCCACTTGGAGACGAGTTCAAAAATTGTTAAGATTTTGCCTTTTTATTTCTAATAACGATTCATAGTTGTCTTGAATCGGTGAAGATGAAAATCGAACTGAATTTGGGGCCAAAAAAATATTTACCTTTTATTTTCATTATAGCGACCTGTCTTAATTAATTATATATCTCAATTCTTATTCACATTCATCATTTTTGTAGTATGTTAAAATATTCGTCAAAACGAGTTAATTTTCTAAGTTTAAACTGATTTATGTATATGAAGCGATAAGTGATAATTGTTGTCAAATACTCTTTTAGGTGAATAAAAGTTTGATATTACTTATTAAGAACCGCACAATACTTTTTATGTCCTTATGTTGATGAATTTGGGTACACCCTAATACACGGACTTGAATGTATATATTTATGTGCTCGTGCAATTGAGAGCTCGTTAAAGAGATCAATACACTTTGTACATAAGTGTGCACGAATTGTTTGTGCGTATGTATGGTTATATTCTAATGCAATTGAGGGCTCGTTGAAGAGATCAATGTGCTTTTATTTTTATACTCTCGCAACATGTTCTACAGAGTATAATAGTTTTGTTCACCTAACGGTTGTTTGTATCACCTAAAATTAATTGAGTTAGATATAGGGTTATATATATATAAATCATCAGGATGAAGAGACGAGTTGAAATCCGGGTGACTGTCTGGCCGTCCGTCTGTGCAAGCTGTAACTTGAGTAAAAATTGAAATATCTTTATGAAACTTGGTACACATGTCCGTAAGACGGTTGGTATTGCAGATGGGCGTAATCAGACCACTGCCACGCCCACAAAACGCCATTAATCAAAAACAAATAAATTGTCATAACTAAACTCCACAACAAGATACAAGGCTGGTATTTGCCAGACAGGGTCGCATTAGGGAGGGACATCTGCGGATAAATTTTTAAAAAGTGGGCGTGGTTCCGCCCCTAATAGGTTTAATGTGCATATCTCCTAAACTGCTAAAACTACAATAACAAAATTCATTGAGCACAAATGTTTTTAGCACCTCTATCTACGGTGTGAAAATGGGTGAAATCTGATGACAACCCCGCCTACTCCCCATATAACGGTACTGTTAAAAACTATTTAAAGCGCGATTAATTAAGCACTAAACACGCCAGAGTCATTAAATTTTAACACAGGGATTGTATGTGCTGACTTTATAGGAATCGCGCTCGAAATTAGACAACGGGCTTGGCACCGCCCATGGGTTTACACCCATATCTTAAGATCTGCTTAACCGATTTCAACCAAATTTGGTACATAATATTCTCCTCATATTTCTATACTATAGTGCGAAATCGGATTACAACCACGCCTATTTCCCATATAACACCATTTTAAATTCCATCTGATTTTTTCACTTCCACTATGCAAATCAAACAACAATGATTGTATCGGGTAAAGCTATGCGTGAATAATGCGTTTGAAGTATGCCACCTTATACTATACATTTACTGTTCGTTCGTTGGAAGCGAAAAAACTATATCAAATATTCATTTTTCAAAATTTCTAAAATTTTTATATTGAATCCGGTGTAAAAATAAACCAATTCAAAAAAAAGTATGAAAAAGTTAATTTTTCAATTTTCAACAGCCAAAAAACGAGGTGACCGTGAAAGTGTACAATTACCCATTTTTTAATATAAAGTTTTGCCATACCTGAAGGAAATTCCTGGCCTTTGATTCTTGCGAATTACAAGAGTATAAAATTCTTAGTTCCGCCCTAGTACCCATTATCGGGTATATATTGACCCTAGCTCCAACATACTTTACGTAAAAAATTCAAACTTCCGTTTGGCTTTATACAAGTATAAACGTAAAATATTAGATATACAACAGTTTAATGCCGAAAATGTGTGAAATCGATCCACGAATTTCCCCAACATGCATGTACTACTTATGGTATAATTTTATGGTATAATTTTTTTTGTTAATTTTATAATTTAATGAAATTAAATGGACAGTTTTTCTTAAAAATAATGTGGTTTAATGCTGCACATGAATGAAATTGGTCTAGACCTTTGTTTAAACCTTATGACCCTAATATACTGATTTTCGCTCCTTTCGTACAACAGCAACCTCATATACCCCACATATTAAATCTAACCCCTTTGGTTTATATCACATATACCATGTTTGAGTTAAATAACTTCTTTTTGTTAAAGTTAACATTTCGGAGAAAAAATAGTATCTATCTAAAATAGTAAATCTGTGATCAATAACATAAGTTAATAAGATACCAAATAATAATCGAATAATAAATGTTGAATTCTTTCGCAACATTTTTATACTTTCGCAACATGTTGCAACAGAGTATAGTTTTGTTCCCCAAACGGTTGTTTGCATCATCTAAACCTAATCGAGATAGATATAGATTTCTATATACAAATATTTCTTCTAATATTTCATGATAATCAGTGGATAAGTATATTCTCTCAGCCAGTCTAGTCGATATGGATTTTGATGTACGATAGGTATTGATGCTTAATGTAAGCAACTTTATTTTGCGTGTTTATTTGATTTACTATTTTGACGACGTGTTATTATAGTAAAAGTAGATGCGTTTTTGTGTTTATTATTTTTTTGGCGGTTATTTAAATATTATTTATTATGGCGTAGTAAGCATAACGACTCCATGCCTGGCTCAGATATAGCCAGAATGGGTGCTTCTTTGAAAACATACCCTGGTATTAGGGCTGCGAAATCGGACGGACCTTGCGGGAGTACAGTGTTTGGCCGCGAATTGAGAACGGCTTCATTTCGAGTTAGTATATGATAAATTCGTAATAGTTTGATTTGAAAGATACTTTTTTTGACGTTGGATTTGAAACTTTTACAACTTATTCCCATAAACCACCCATACAAGGAGCGCTTATATATTGTAGATGCGATAAATGCGACCTTTGCTTTTTGTAAGTCTAGGTGCGTCACTGTATCACATTGAGAGTATAGTAATCCCTTAACATTATCTTTGAATTATATACATGATTATGAGAAAGAGAGGTGTCGAGTTTTCGACTTTCTTCGGACAATTTTGTTATATGTTATGTTAAGTGCGTATGCACTAATTTGGCAAGTAGTAGCGCGCCATATAGCTCAAGATTATTGATCAAGATTTTTGTATTATTATTGGCAAGAGCCATCCTGCGTGGTCGAAAACTTACATATTGGTGTCCTTAAAACTGATTCTGTCAGAAGGGACTCTGACCTTGTTTTTTCTGCCTATTCGTGGAGTGTTAGAACATTGTGAATTTAGTTATAGTCGTACGATGCCTTTGTCTGATCGAGTAGTTATGGCTTTGTATAACTCTTTACAATACTGATTTTCTTGGATTGTAACTAATATGGGGAAGTGTTCTTTTAACTCCCAACATTTACTGAATTGTGAAATAATTTTTTCTTTTAATTTTTCGTCAACTTGAGTTGTTGATGTGGAAACTGGTACTGCAACTAATACACTTAGAATCCAACCGAATATAGTATTTAGGGCTAGAGGGTGGTTGAAATTTTCATCACCTTTAATTATTATTTGCGGTATAAGGTCACTGCCTACTATTTTATCTATTTGAGCGTATTTGTAAGTTGCGGTAAGACTATAGCTTCTGCTTGAATGCGTTTATCTGCTTGGGGGGATATTAGGGTAATGGGGCAGATTTTGTTAGAGTTTTTTTTACTACTCTTCCGCCTATTCCCGTAATTTTTAAATTTGCTTGTTTTGTTGGCAGTTGTAGCCTATTTTGTACCCTAGACGCTACGAATGATCGTTGCGATTCTTGGTCTATTAAAGCCCTAAGTTTGTAGAGTTCTCATCGGTGTTCGATAGAGACTACTGCTGTGGGTAATAATACGCTATTTTGTATTTCGCTGTGTAGTGTTTGAGATTTTTGAGCTTTGGAGCAGCATGATGTCTTGTTTTTTGGGAGTTGTTGTTAGAACTAAACCCGTGGATTTGTTTGTATAAGCGCTTCTTTGGGGTGAGATAGGAAATTTGCTGTAATTAAGCATTGAGTGGTGTATTTTATGACAATACAAGCAATTGAATTTGCTTTTACAAATTTTATAACTATGCGCATGTGACAAACAATTTGTACAAAGTCTTTTTGTTTTTACAAAATTGTTTCGGTCGATAATATTAAATTTTTTTATTTTCTTGAAAGATTGTAGTTTATGCCCTATTGTGCATAGTTCATATGGCGTATGGTTTTTTGTTCAGATGTGAACGATTGCATTTTGCCAAGGCTTCTGTTTAATTTTATTGTGCTGCTAGCTTGGGTCTATTGAAGCTTCAATTTAGGTCATGTTGAACAATATTTGTTTTAATTAGTTTATTAGCTACCCCTTCAGCAATTTCGTAGTGGGTAGTAAGAAAATCTTTCATTTGTTGCCACGTGGGGCATTTCTTTCGTGATGAGAGCGATTGCTCCTATAAAAAGTAAATAAAAGTAACGACTTTTCTGGTAAAGCGGCGGTGCATATATTTACCAGTATAGGGTTCCAGCTGTCTGAGGGAATATTTGGAGTCGATAGAACCTCAAAAAATTTGAAACAGTGGATAGTAGTTTAACAAATTCTTCAGTTGCTTCTTTTTGAATTTTAGGCATGTTTATTAGCGTCGTTACTTGTTTATCGACCCATATTCTTTCGCTTTCATATCTCTATTTTAGAGCTTCCCAAGTTGAAATTGTCGTCATTAAGTGCGAACTGTTTGACTATTACGCCTGCTTGACCTTTTGTTTTTGTATCGTAGGTGATACAATTTTTGTGCTTGTGATAACTTCGGATGATTGATGTATACGGCAGTAAACATATCCCGGACGGACGGCTATTCTTCATGACCTCCATAAAATGTTTCTGTGTTACATACGGGCACCTCGAGGTGGATGCCTGAACTTGCCTCTTGACTTTGTACTTGTGGCAGCTCTACTCTGCGATGTGGAGTGCAATTGCTTTTATTAGCCTTAATTGATCGGAGATCATAGCTTTTATAGCTTTATATTGGTCTAAGCAGTTTTCGTATATTGCGGAAACCGAGGTGGTAGATCTGATGACTCAGTTTCTACTATGGCGTCATGAGCCACTTGGAGACGAGTTCAAAAATTGTTAAGATTTTGCCTTTTTATTTCTAATAACGATTCATAGTTGTCTTGAATCGGTGAAGATGAAAATCGAACTGAATTTGGGGCCAAAAAAATATTTACCTTTTATTTTTATTATAGCGACCTGTCTTAATTAATTATATATCTCAATTCTTATTCACATTCATCATTTTTGTGGTATGTTAAAATATTCGTCAAAACGAGTTAATTTTCTAAGTTTAAACTGATTTATGTATATGAAGCGATAAGTGATAATTGTTGTCAAATACTCTTTTATGTGAATAAAAGTTTGATATTACTTATTAAGAACCGCACAATACTTTTTATGTCCTTATGTTGATGAATTTGGGTACACCCTAATACACGGACTTGAATGTATATATTTATGTGCTCGTGCAATTGAGAGCTCGTTAAAGAGATCAATACACTTTGTACATAAGTATGCACGAATTGTTTGTGCGTATGTATGGTTATATTCTAATGCAATTGAGGGCTCGTTGAAGAGATCAATGTGCTTTTATTTTTATACTCTCGCAACATGTTCCTACAGAGTATAATAGTTTTGTTCACCTAACGGTTGTTTGTATCACCTAAAATTAATTGAGTTAGATATAGGGTTATATATATATAAATCATCAGGATGAAGAGACGAGTTGAAATCCGGGTGACTGTCTGGCCGTCCGTCTGTGCAAGCTGTAACTTGAGTAAAAATTGAAATATCTTTATGAAACTTGGTACACATGTCCGTAAGACGGTTGGTATTGCAGATGGGTGTAATCAGACCACTGCCACGCCCACAAAACGCCATTAATCAAATACAAATAAATTGTCATAACTAAACTCCACAACAAGATACAAGGCTGGTATTTGCCAGACAGGGTCGCATTAGGGAGGGACATCTGCGGATAAATTTTTAAAAAGTGGGCGTGGTTCCGCCCCTAATAGGTTTAATGTGCATATCTCCTAAACTGCTAAAACTACAATAACAAAATTCATTGAGCACAAATGTTTTTAGCACCTCTATCTACGGTGTGAAAATGGGTGAAATCTGATGACAACCCCGCCTACTCCCCATATAACGGTACTGTTAAAAACTATTTAAAGCGCGATTAATTAAGCACTAAACACGCCAGAGTCATTAAATTTTAACACAAGGATTGTATGTGCTGACTTTATAGGAATCGCGCTCGAAATTAGACAACGGGCTTGGCACCGCCCATGGGTTTACACCCATATCTTAAGATCTGCTTAACCGATTTCAACCAAATTTGGTACATAATATTCTCCTCATATTTCTATACTATAGTGCGAAAATGAGCGAAATCGGATTACAACCACGCCTATTTCCCATATAACACCATTTTAAATTCTATCTGATTTTTTCACTTCCACTATGCAAATCAAACAACAATGATTGTATCGGGTAAAGCTATGCGTGAATAATGCGTTTGAAGTATGCCACCTTATACTATACATTTACTGTTCGTTCGTTGGAAGCGAAAAAACTATATCAAATATTCATTTTTCAAAATTTCTAAAATTTTTATATTGAATCCGGTGTAAAAATAAACCAATTCAAAAAAAAGTATGAAAAAGTTAATTTTTCAATTTTCAACAGCCAAAAAACGAGGTGACCGTGAAAGTGTACAATTACCCATTTTTTAATATAAAGTTTTGCCATACCTGAAGGAAATTCCTGGCCTTTGATTCTTGCGAATTACAAGAGTATAAAATTCTTAGTTCCGCCCTAGTACCCATTATCGGGTATATATTGACCCTAGCTCCAACATACTTTACGTAAAAAATTCAAACTTCCGTTTGGCTTTATACAAGTATAAACGTAAAATATTAGATATACAACAGTTTAATGCCGAAAATGTGTGAAATCGATCCACGAATTTCCCCAACATGCATGTACTACTTATGGTATAATTTTATGGTATAATTTTTTTTGTTAATTTTATAATTTAATGAAATTAAATGGACAGTTTTTCTTAAAAATAATGTGGTTTAATGCTGCACATGAATGAAATTGGTCTAGACCTTTGTTTAAACCTTATGACCCTAATATACTGATTTTCGCTCCTTTCGTACAACAGCAACCTCATATACCCCACATATTAAATCTAACCCCTTTGGTTTATATCACATATACCATGTTTGAGTTAAATAACTTCTTTTTGTTAAAGTTAACATTTCGGAGAAAAAATAGTATCTATCTAAAATAGTAAATCTGTGATCAATAACATAAGTTAATAAGATACCAAATAATAATCGAATAATAAATGTTGAATTCTTTCGCAACATTTTTATACTTTCGCAACATGTTGCAACAGAGTATAGTTTTGTTCCCCAAACGGTTGTTTGCATCATCTAAACCTAATCGAGATAGATATAGATTTCTATATACAAATATTTCTTCTAATATTTCATGATAATCAGTGGATAAGTATATTCTCTCAGCCAGTTTAGTCGATATGGATTTTGATGTACGATAGGTATTGATGCTTAATGTAAGCAACTTTATTTTGCGTGTTTATTTGATTTACTATTTTGACGACGTGTTATTATAGTAAAAGTAGATGCGTTTTTGTGTTTATTATTTTTTTGGCGGTTATTTAAATATTATTTATTATGGCGTAGTAAGCATAACGACTCCATGCCTGGCTCAGATATAGCCAGAATGGGTGCTTCTTTGAAAACATACCCTGGTATTAGGGCTGCGAAATCGGACGGACCTTGCGGGAGTACAGTGTTTGGCCGCGAATTGAACGGCTTCATTTCGAGTTAGTATATGATAAATTCGTAATAGTTTGATTTGAAAGATACTTTTTTTGACGTTGGATTTGAAACTTTTACAACTTATTCCCATAAACCACCCATACAAGGAGCGCTTATATATTGTAGATGCGATAAATGCGACCTTTGCTTTTTGTAAGTCTAGGTGCGTCACTGTATCACATTGAGAGTATAGTAATCCCTTAACATTATCTTTGAATTATATACATGATTATGAGAAAGAGAGGTGTCGAGTTTTCGACTTTCTTCGGACAATTTTGTTATATGTTATGTTAAGTGCGTATGCACTAATTTGGCAAGTAGTAGCGCGCCATATAGCTCAAGATTATTGATCAAGATTTTTGTATTATTATTGGCAAGAGCCATCCTGCGTGGTCGAAAACTTACATATTGGTGTCCTTAAAACTGATTCTGTCTGAAGGGACTCTGACCTTGTTTTTTCTGCCTATTCGTGGAGTGTTAGAACATTGTGAATTTAGTTATAGTCGTACGATGCCTTTGTCTGATCGAGTAGTTATGGCTTTGTATAACTCTTTACAATACTGATTTTCTTGGATTGTAACTAATATGGGGAAGTGTTCTTTTAACTCCCAACATTTACTGAATTGTGAAATAATGTTTTCTTTTAATTTTTCGTCAACTTGAGTTGTTGATGTGGAAACTGGTACTGCAACTAATACACTTAGAATCCAACCGAATATAGTATTTAGGGCTAGAGGGTGGTTGAAATTTTCATCACCTTTAATTATTATTTGCGGTATAAGGTCACTGCCTACTATTTTATCTATTTGAGCGTATTTGTAAGTTGCGGTAAGACTATAGCTTCTGCTTGAATGCGTTTATCTGCTTGGGGGGATATTAGGGTAATGGGGCAGATTTTGTTAGAGTTTTTTTTACTACTCTTCCGCCTACTCCCGTAATTTTTAAATTTGCTTGTTTTGTTGGCAGTTGTAGCCTATTTTGTACCCTAGACGCTACGAATGATCGTTGCGATTCTTGGTCTATTAAGGCCCTAAGTTTGTAGAGTTCTCATCGGTGTTCGATAGAGACTACTGCTGTGGGTAATAATACGCTATTTTGTATTTCGCTGTGTAGTGTTTGAGATTTTTGAGCTTTGGAGCAGCATGATGTCTTGTTTTTTGGGAGTTGTTGTTAGAACTAAACCCGTGGATTTGTTTGTATAAGCGCTTCTTTGGGGTGAGATAGGAAATTTGCTGTAATTAAGCATTGAGTGGTGTATTTTATGACAATACAAGCAATTGAATTTGCTTTTACAAATTTTATAACTATGCGCATGTGACAAACAATTTGTACAAAGTCTTTTTGTTTTTACAAAATTGTTTCGGTCGATAATATTAAATTTTTTTTATTTTCTTGAAAGATTGTAGTTTATGCCCTATTGTGCATAGTTCATATGGCGTATGGTTTTTTGTTCAGATGTGAACGATTGCATTTTGCCAAGGCTTCTGTTTAGTTTTATTGTGCTGCTAGCTTGGGTCTATTGAAGCTTCAATTTAGGTCATGTTGAACAATATTTGTTTTAATTAGTTTATTAGCTACCCCTTCAGCAATTTCGTAGTGGGTAGTAAGAAAATCTTTCATTTGTTGCCACGTGGGGCATTTCTTTCGTGATGAGAGCGATTGCTCCTATAAAAAGTAAATAAAAGTAACGACTTTTCTGGTAAAGCGGCGGTGCATATATTTACCAGTATAGGGTTCCAGCTGTCTGAGGGAATATTTGGAGTCGATAGAACCTCAAAAAATTTGAAACAGTGGATAGTAGTTTAACAAATTCTCAGTTGCTTCTTTTTGAATTTTAGGCATGTTTATTAGCGTCGTTACTTGTTTATCGACCCATATTCTTTCGCTTTCATATCTCTATTTTAGAGCTTCCCAAGTTGAAATTGTCGTCATTAAGTGCGAACTGTTTGACTATTACGCCTGCTTGACCTTTTGTTTTTGTATCGTAGGTGATACAATTTTTGTGCTTGTGATAACTTCGGATGATTGATGTATACGGCAGTAAACATATCCCGGACGGACGGCTATTCTTCATGACCTCCATAAAATGTTTCTGTGTTACATACGGGCACCTCGAGGTGGATGCCTGAACTTGCCTCTTGACTTTGTACTTGTGGCAGCTCTACTCTGCGATGTGGAGTGCAATTGCTTTTATTAGCCTTAATTGATCGGAGATCATAGCTTTTATAGCTTTATATTGGTCTAAGCAGTTTTCGTATATTGCGGAAACCGAGGTGGTAGATCTGATGACTCAGTTTCTACTATGGCGTCATGAGCCACTTGGAGACGAGTTCAAAAATTGTTAAGATTTTGCCTTTTTATTTCTAATAACGATTCATAGTTGTCTTGAATCGGTGAAGATGAAAATCGAACTGAATTTGGGGCCAAAAAAATATTTACCTTTTATTTTCATTATAGCGACCTGTCTTAATTAATTATATATCTCAATTCTTATTCACATTCATCATTTTTGTGGTATGTTAAAATATTCGTCAAAACGAGTTAATTTTTTAAGTTTAAACTGATTTATGTATATGAAGCGATAAGTGATAATTGTTGTCAAATACTCTTTTAGGTGAATAAAAGTTTGATATTACTTATTAAGAACCGCACAATACTTTTTATGTCCTTATGTTGATGAATTTGGGTACACCCTAATACACGGACTTGAATGTATATATTTATGTGCTCGTGCAATTGAGAGCTCGTTAAAGAGATCAATACACTTTGTACATAAGTATGCACGAATTGTTTGTGCGTATGTATGGTTATATTCTAATGCAATTGAGGGCTCGTTGAAGAGATCAATGTGCTTTTATTTTTATACTCTCGCAACATGTTCCTACAGAGTATAATAGTTTTGTTCACCTAACGGTTGTTTGTATCACCTAAAATTAATTGAGTTAGATATAGGGTTATATATATATAAATCATCAGGATGAAGAGACGAGTTGAAATCCGGGTGACTGTCTGGCCGTCCGTCTGTGCAAGCTGTAACTTGAGTAAAAATTGAAATATCTTTATGAAACTTGGTACACATGTCCGTAAGACGGTTGGTATTGCAGATGGGCGTAATCAGACCACTGCCACGCCCACAAAACGCCATTAATCAAAAACAAATAAATTGTCATAACTAAACTCCACAACAAGATACAAGGCTGGTATTTGCCAGACAGGGTCGCATTAGGGAGGGACATCTGCGGATAAATTTTTAAAAAGTGGGCGTGGTTCCGCCCCTAATAGGTTTAATGTGCATATCTCCTAAACTGCTAAAACTACAATAACAAAATTCATTGAGCACAAATGTTTTTAGCACCTCTATCTACGGTGTGAAAATGGGTGAAATCTGATGACAACCCCGCCTACTCCCCATATAACGGTACTGTTAAAAACTATTTAAAGCGCGATTAATTAAGCACTAAACACGCCAGAGTCATTAAATTTTAACACAGGGATTGTATGTGCTGACTTTATAGGAATCGCGCTCGAAATTAGACAACGGGCTTGGCACCGCCCATGGGTTTACACCCATATCTTAAGATCTGCTTAACCGATTTCAACCAAATTTGGTACATAATATTCTCCTCATATTTCTATACTATAGTGCGAAAATGAGCGAAATCGGATTACAACCACGCCTATTTCCCATATAACACCATTTTAAATTCCATCTGATTTTTTCACTTCCACTATGCAAATCAAACAACAATGATTGTATCGGGTAAAGCTATGCGTGAATAATGCGTTTGAAGTATGCCACCTTATACTATACATTTACTGTTCGTTCGTTGGAAGCGAAAAAACTATATCAAATATTCATTTTTCAAAATTTCTAAAATTTTTATATTGAATCCGGTGTAAAAATAAACCAATTCAAAAAAAAGTATGAAAAAGTTAATTTTTCAATTTTCAACAGCCAAAAAACGAGGTGACCGTGAAAGTGTACAATTACCCATTTTTTAATATAAAGTTTTGCCATACCTGAAGGAAATTCCTGGCCTTTGATTCTTGCGAATTACAAGAGTATAAAATTCTTAGTTCCGCCCTAGTACCCATTATCGGGTATATATTGACCCTAGCTCCAACATACTTTACGTAAAAAATTCAAACTTCCGTTTGGCTTTATACAAGTATAAACGTAAAATATTAGATATACAACAGTTTAATGCCGAAAATGTGTGAAATCGATCCACGAATTTCCCCAACATGCATGTACTACTTATGGTATAATTTTATGGTATAATTTTTTTTTGTTAATTTTATAATTTAATGAAATTAAATGGACAGTTTTTCTTAAAAATAATGTGGTTTAATGCTGCACATGAATGAAATTGGTCTAGACCTTTGTTTAAACCTTATGACCCTAATATACTGATTTTCGCTCCTTTCGTACAACAGCAACCTCATATACCCCACATTTTAAATCTAACCCCTTTGGTTTATATCACAATTACCATGTTTGAGTTAAATAACTTCTTTTTGTTAAAGTTAACATTTCGGAGAAAAAATAGTATCTATCTAAAATAGTAAATCTGTGATCAATAACATAAGTTAATAAGATACCAAATAATAATCGAATAATAAATGTTGAATTCTTTCGCAACATTTTTATACTTTCGCAACATGTTGCAACAGAGTATAGTTTTGTTCCCCAAACGGTTGTTTGCATCATCTAAACCTAATCGAGATAGATATAGATTTCTATATACAAATATTTCTTCTAATATTTCATGATAATCAGTGGATAAGTATATTCTCTCAGCCATCATGTAGAACTTATAACAAAATATACCAGACAACAACAACATGTAAAAAAGTTTCTAAGAGTGCTGGACTTTGTATAGAGCAAAAATATCTTTCTAGAAAAAATCGCGTGAGATAAATATTAGTAGTGTAGTATCAAAAGGGCTTTTATGTGGTAATAGATAAACTGCGACCTCATCGGTTTAAATGCTTTGATCTATTATTTCAGTTATGCGACACATTTTAATATGAGAGGTGAAGTGTAAACTCAAGAAAATTACATTTAAGTACTTTTTGGGATTTACCCAGCGCCGTTTGCAGCTTATGAAAGGTTTAGATTTTAAGACAGAAAGAAGAAAATCTAAATACCTGATCTACAACTTAGCCTTCATGAGCAGACCTTTCAAAATAGGACCCTTATATATCCCTGTTTTAAAAAGCGTTAGACAAAAGCAATTTACGGAGGGGTTTTCCGAGCACTTTATTTCATTACAATGAAATAAACTACTAATTTCTAAAATATAAATATAACTAAATAATCTGTATAATTATGTTAGTGAGTATCTATGTAATAGATAGGTATACAAAAGTACGTAAGCTGTGGGTACAAAAATATACCATAATAAAACTATTATACTCTGTAGCAACATGTTGCAAGAGTATAGTAAATATCAGTACACTGTGTTTGTAGTTTCAGTTACACCAGATTTCTTGACCAGCAAAGTGGTGTATTCAAACTAATTTCAGTGGATTAGTTATATAGTGTTTAAACTATTGTTATATACAGTGGCAAGCAAAACCGTATTATATACAGTGGCGAACAAACACATATACATATGTGCACCAGTATACGATAGTATCTATACACCGAACAGGAAAGAAGTCATAGCAAGGATTCAATTACAGTGAAAGAGGGCAGCACCCAGGATCCAACTTTTCAGACCCGGACGGATAGAATTATATAAGTATTTTATATACTAAGCCATTTATTATTTACTAATTATGCCTAGATTAAGTAGAAAATCTGTATTACTAAGTCGTCTTCAAACTCTTTATATAGAGATAGTGAGCAGTCACAAGATACTGTAAGTCACGTTAATCGTAGATTAGATTCCGATGTACGTCTGTCCGAACTAATTATCAATACAAATCAACATAGAACCAGGCGGGAAAATCTCGAGGTACAGTCTTTTGAACAAAATTTAAATACTGTTCAACATTCGGCGCGAAGACCCCGAGGTAAGTCACGTTAATCGTAGATTAGATTCCGATGTACGTCTGTCCGAACTAATTATCAATACAAATCAACATAGAACCAGGCGGGAAAATCTCGAGGTACAGTCTTTTGAACAAAATTTAAATACTGTTCAACATTCGGCGCGAAGACCCCGAGGTTCGATCCGTAGAGCAAGTTGTAAATACTGTTCAACATAGAAGAAGGCGGCAAGGTCCACAAAGCTCTGAAGAGCAAATAAGAAATACTCGAGGTGGTATGTCTCGTCGAGAAAATCCAGAGGTACGTTATGATGAGCAAAGTAGGATCACTAGGGATCATAGAGAATTTCGCGCAAGAAATCCTGAGTATAGGAATTTAGAGCGCATTCGTGATCAAATGCAAAGAGAACATGCAAGAAGAAATCCTGAAATAAGGAGAGAGGAGCGTGATAGAGAACACAACGTCGACAGCTTCGTAGGAGGGGTATGAGGGAAGAAATTTTGAATCAGAGACCTCTTAGACAAAGTCAAGTTCGCTGTCGTAGAGATACCCCGGTCAAAAGGCAAATTGTAAACGAAAGACAGTCCCAACGAATCCGATTAACGAGAGAAAATAATGTTATAGAAAATGATTATAGTGGAAATTCAACAGATTTCAAAAACACTTATTTCCAAAATATAAATAAGGGCCCTACTGTAATATGTATTTGCTGCGGCGGATTATGGTTTTCACACCACGTTCGCAAATTAAATTTCGAAACTATTGCGCAAGATCACCCGAATGCTGCAAGAATGGAAATTACTATTTTTGTGCTACTTGCAAAATTGCGATTGTTAAAAAGAACGTTCCAAAAATATTTTTAGCTAACGGTCTAAACTTTCCTGAAATACTGGATTTTTTGAAAGATTTAACCCCAATTGAACAACGTCTCATAATGCCTAGATTTCCTTTTATGACAATCCGTCCGTTAGGATATCAAGGTCAGAGTTCTCTTAAAGGTGCTGTTGTTAATATACCAATTTCTGTTAACAATATTGTGACATCTCTACCAAGGTCCTTTGATGGGGCTTATGTGATACAAATTCACTTAAGAAGGCGTTTGGAGTACAATCATGATCACATGATCGATACCATACGCCCCGCAAAGATTCTGGAAGCTTTGCAATTCTTAGTAAATACCCCTCTGTATCGTGAGCACAATATACATATTAATGAGAACTGGATTTCAGAATTTAATAACCAAGGAGAAGTTCCGTTTGTTGCATCTGCAGAGTATTCCCAATTGGTTCAATCTGTTCGTGCGGCACAAACTTCTCATGATAATCCTTCAGGTAATAATATTCCCAGGGGTCTTTTACCTTCCGAGCTAAACCCAGTCGGTCAAGAAACCCTTTTGGGCAATATTCCTGTAGAAAACTTGGACTCTAACCGTTTAGTCATAGCGCCAGATGAAGGACAAAGACCAATTGACATAATTCAAGACAATAATTCAGAAGAGTTGTCATTTGGAACATTCCAAAAAGTTGTTATATGATTACATAAAATTTGAGCTGCTACAAATTAAGAATAGTACATCCATTTGCCTTAGAAAGTTTTCAGGCCGCAACCAAGTTACGGCCTAAAATCTATTAAACGAAAACTTTGTTCAAAACTTGATTCAACACGATGATGGTTACAAGGTTTTGAAAGGCGTTAGATCCTCTCCTGCGCACTGGGAAGCTGAGAAGAAAAAGGCAATCGCTATAATTCGCCAATTTGGACTTCCAACCTTCTTTATCACTTTATCGGCTGCAGAACCTCAGTGGGTTGAGCTTTTGGTTTGATTCTAAAGATATTTCGGAAGACGAAGCCAACAGTTCAACAACCCAAAATAGATATCGCTTAATTCGGTCAGACGCGGTTACTTGTGCTAGATATTTTGACTACCGCTATCGACAAATTCTTAAGCTTTTTAAAGATAATGCCGGCATTTTTGGAGAGCATTTTGTCACAAATTTCTACTGGAGAGTGGAGTTTCAACAGAGAGGTTCCCCGCATGTACATGGAATGTATTGGCTTAATAATGCTCCCAGGATCAACCTTCAAGATCCTCAGACATTCCCTGATGTCATTAGTTTTATCGACAATTATATTTCTACAGATGGTTTGGTCAGCCACTTATAAATTTTCTTGGGTTATCAAAAGCATAACCACAGTCGATCTTGTACTAGGGAAATAAGAAAACAACAGTTTTGTCGTTTTGGTATACCATATCCACCAATGCCTTCAACGCAAATATTGTTACCTGTTACAGAAACAAGTCAAAACTCAGAAAGACACAAGGAAAACTTTTTAAAAATTCAAAACCTTTTAAATTCAAATATGACTACAGAAAACATTTCTAATTTAAGAGAGTTTTGAACATTTCCTGTCTGATAGTAGAATAAATATGTCTTTTGATGACTACTTGTTAGCCCTTAGATCAAGTTTAACAAAACCCAAAATTTTTCTTAAAAGAAAATTACAGCATCGTTTTATAAACGCTTATAATCCTCTGATTTTGGAACTCCATAGAGCAAATATGGATATCCAATATATACTAGATCCATATGCTTTCTGTTCATATATAATTAATTATATTAACAAGTCTAACAGGGGAGTTTCTAGGCTCTTAAATGAAGCTATATCAGAGGTAAATGCTGGAAATTATACTGTTAAGCAAAAACTTAAATATATAGGTCACAAATTTATACCAGGCACAGAAATATCTGCACAAGAAGCAGTATATTGCTGCATTGGGCTCCATCTTTCGGAAGCAAGTAATGCAGAAATATTTATAAATACCTCTCGACCTGAAGAACGTGTTCGAATGGTGAAACCTAGAGCAGAACTTCAGAACCTTCCTTCAGGTTCGACTGAAATATTCGTAGCCGGTATTTTAGACCGTTCTGTTCAAAGATCCGATCAGTTAGAAACTCTTTGCTTAGCTGATTTTGCATCTATGTATAAATTGTATAAATATGTTAAATCTAGTAGAACAGCACAAGACAGTGATCATGAAGAAGAAGAGTGGGAAAACGATAATTTACCAAAAAGCGAGGTTGTCATGCCTCTTAAATACGGTAGCGGTTTTGTGAAAAAACGTACCAAACTTTGTATTATTCGGTATAGAAGGTTTAACCCAGATTTGGCCAGAGTTGAGTATTTCCGCGAAATGGCAATGCTTTACTATCCATGGTGAAATAAACGATAATGAGCAAACTTGCATAACACATCGTATTCTAATTGAGGAAAATCAAATAAAATATGATGTTTTTGAGCAAAGAGAACTTAAAAATGTTTCAAAAAGTCTTTATAATGAAATAGACTTAGAGAAAGGTGATCAAAATGAACTACCTATAGTGGAAAATGAGTTCAGAGTGTTGGCACTTCCAGAAATAAACCCAAATATAAATTTGCTGGACTTGCATGGTGAAGATTCACCAGATAATGGCACTGAATCCGATTACAATATTAGACTTATTAAACTACCCCCTTTAATTCCAGTTGAGGAATTATTATTTTTAATTCAAAGTCTAAATACTAAGCAAAGAACCTATTTGACACATTTGACGCACCAGCTAAAAACAAATCGCCCATTTTATGAGTTCATTGGCGGCGGTGCAGGTGTACGAAAGAGTAGTTTGATATCTGCAATATATCAAGCACTTAACCATCGTTACAATTCTACACCTCTTCTTCTTCTTCTTTGCGCACCTACGGGTAAAGCAGCATTCGGAATAGGTGGTTCATTCAACATTCTCTTTACCTGTTAATCAATTTAATAGAGAGTTGAGGCCACTTAGCAATGACACAGTTAATTCATTGTATTCCAGACTTATCGATTTAAAATTAATCATAATTGATGAAATATCGATGGTAGGTGCTCGTATGTTTAGCTCTGTTGATGCGAGATTAAAACAAATTTTCAAAGCAGACAGCCCCTTCGGTGGTATACCGATCATCGTGTTTGGTGATTTGAAACAACTCTCACCTGTTGGAAATAAATGGATATTCTCTCTTCATCCCAATGATGCATACAGCACTTTTGTTGGTTTCCCTTTGTCGGAGTTATTTAAATACTTTGAATTAACAGAAATAATAAGACAACGGGAGGATTAGGCCTTTGCAATTGCATTAAACCATATGGCATCTGGTACTATGACAAATGAAGACATATCACTCATTGAAACTCGAGAAGTTAATTTCGAAGAAGTTCCCGATGATGCCATACATTTATTTTTGGTGAAGAGACAAATAATTTCAATGCCGCCATCCTTTCAACTGCAAAAGACTCAGTTAAAGGAATTGGTATAAGTGAAAATGAGAATATTTTGGAAAGAGTTAAACTTTTCAAAACTTCTGAAACGCAGGGACTGCCCTATGAGTTGACACTAAAAACATCCGCCAAATATATGATTACAGTGAATAAAACACGTGTGATGGCTTGGTTAATGGGGCAGTTCGACAACGTATGCAAATTCTCTGTGGAATAAATTTTTAGTTGGTCTGATAGCACGATCAAAAAAGCCTCATCCTCTAGAAAGTTCTTGAACATCAATTGAAAAAGTTCTAAAATCTTTTCAATCTGAAAGAAATGAACAAATTTCAATTGAAAGAAATCAGTTTCCAGTTGTTCCGGCGGAGGGAATAACCATTCATAAAAGTAAGGGTGCCACATATAATAAAGTTGTAGTTCATACTCGACCCACAATGCCTAGAGCTGCAATATATCTCGTCTGAAGTCGAGCTGTTACTGCAGAAGGTCTGTTCATCATAAGAAATTTTATTTTAGAAATTTTATGAATCGGATCCTGTATTTAGGGAACTGAGAACATTGAACACAAATAAAGCTCTGACAACAAGTTTCAATTTTATATATATTTCCCGAACACCATGACATCAAATTTTATTCCATAATGTTCAGAGTCTTCAGGTTCCCATTAATTATAAGAAAAAAGCGACTTTTTAATGCTATCTTCAGATATTTTATGTTCTGTGCAAAGTTTTAGGAGCGGTTTTCTTTAAATGTTTCAATATTAATATTCTGGTTCTATATAGAAATTCAGCTTACTCTGTCGGACATTTAATTGTAGAACTTCAAGAAGTCTGGGTGCGTTCGAGCTACGTAATAATTGCAGCAGTAGAGCTACTGTGTGGCATATCTGCTGACACTCTGCTGATGTGGAGACAAATATTTAGTGTTGCCGATTATTAGCAAAAATTGCGTGCAGAAATTGACAGTAGAACGTGATGCTGTTGCAAGTGTTGCCAAAAATTCACGCAGAACGTGATACTTTGACAAATTTGCAACACTGCTGTCGTGATTGCCATCTCGAACGCACCCTGAGTTATTCAATCAAAATGTGCTAATTTTTGGAGATTTTAACATTTGTTTAATGTCTGCAGGGACTACAATAGAAAATCTGCTACAAGAAAAAAACTTTAGTTCCCTGCTTGGTGTAGAATATTTAACTACACCTGCCCAAGTTGATTGGGCTTTTTCAAACATGGATCTTTCCCATGTTAATGCAATTACTTTTGAGACAGCACACAGCTATCATAACAGTATTTGTATCTCTACTTCGAACTAAAGTTTTCAGACTTATTGCAACAGTTCTTCATATTTTTTTTCATATATATTCGAATTAGAATGGTATAGCAATTTTGACAATAGTTTTTAAGACAATTTTAAGAAAAATATGTAAATAATCTATTGGGTGTATGCATTAATTCGTGCGGTTTTCTAAGAGAGGGCTCTACTAGTATTATTTCGCGTCGTATTCATCTGTGGCTATATTCATTTCAAAGGTACTGCCATTTCGCGTCGTTTTCAATAGATATAAATTGTTTGAGCGTGAACAACAATTTGTTTCATTTATTTGAAAATGTCGAAATTTGTATTTGTGTAAAGTGTTTTTGCGGGGAGTTCTTCTTCATTATTTTAACATGAAGAAAAGTGCTGCCGAAAGCCATCGTATTTTACTGGACGTTTATGGTGACCATGCTTTAGCCGAACGAACGTGCCAAAAGTGGTTTGCATGGTTTAAAAGTAGCAATTTCGACTTAGACGACGGAGAACGACCCGGACAGCCAAACAAACTTCAAGACGAAGAATTGGAGACATTGCTCGACGCAGATGCATGCCAGACGCAAGAAGAACTTGCAAAAGTATTAGGAGTTGATCAAGCAACCGTTTCCAGACGATTAAAATCATTAGGATTCATCCAAAAGCTTGGAAATTGGGTGCCTTATGAAATAAAGCCAATAGACGTCGAACGTCAATTCTGCATGTCGGAAATGTTGCTTCAACGCCACCAAAAGAAATCGTTTTTGCATCGGATTGTCACTGGCGATGAAAAATGGATTCATTATGATAATCCAAAGCGCAAGAAATCGTATGTGGAACCCGGCCAACCATCAACATCCACGGCAAAGCCGAATATCCATGCTGCTAAGGTTATGCTATGTAATTGGTAGGACCACAAGGGTGTGCTCTATTATGAGCTATTTAAATCGGGTCAGACGATCAATGTGGACCTCTACCGAAAACAATTGATTCGTTTGAAAAAGGCCATCGCGGAAAAACGACCAGAATATGCGACCAGACACGAATCAATAATTTTTCATCATGACAACGCTCGGCCACATGTTGCAAGGCCAGTTAAAAACTATTTGGAAAACTGTGGGTGGGAAGTTCTACCTCACCCGCCTTATAGCCCAGACATAGCACCTTCCGATTACCACTTGTTCACATCAATGCAGAATGCCTTCACCGGAGTACGCTTCACTTCAGAACAGGGTATCAGAAGAGAAGTTCTTTTGAGATGGGATCCACAAACTGCAAGAAGGATGGGCAAACATCGTAGCTTCCGTTGGGCAATACTTTGAACATTAAATTTATAACAATTTTTTCACAATAAAGTCTTAATTTTCGTAAAAAAACCGCACGAATTAATGCATACACCCAATAATTAAGAATATTTAAGCTATATGTATAATTTGTTATTATATAAGACATTATATAAGAAGCTCTATAAAAATTAATGTTTAATATTGTAAGTATTATATACAAATTAATATAAAAATATAATTTTGTTAAGTTGTTAATATTTATTATTTTAAAAATAAATAAAATTTATTAAATAAATAAAAAATGGTATTCATTGTCAAAAAGCGATTTCTTTTCATACTCCTCAATACAGTTGTAATTCTTCATTCTATATAAAATCAATTATAAGCGTATACAACAAAACACAAGAACGATTTACAAATTGTTCAAATTAATCTCACTGTGAATGTAAATAACTGAGGCAACAGTTCCTACTTCTAATTATTAAAATATTATATATAAAGAAATCTCAAACGAGTATGCCATTTGACTATGCGAGAGTATAAAATGTTCCCTTAGAAACATACCCTGAGATTAGGGCTGTGAAATCAGACGGATCTTGCGAGAGTACAATGTTTGGCCGCGAATCGAGAACGGCTTCATTTCGAGTTAGTAATATGGTAAATTCGTAATAGTTAGATTTGTAAGCTACCCTTTTGACGTTGGATTTGAAACTTTTACAACTTATTCCCATAAACCACCCATATAAGGAGCGTTTATATTATATATTGTAGATGCGATAAATGCGACCTTTGCTTTTTGTAAGTCTAGGTGCGTCAATGTATCACATTGAGAGTAAAGTGATCCCTTAACTTTATCTTTGAATTGTTATATACATGATAATGAGAAAGAGAGGTGTCGATTTTTCGACTTTCTTCGGACGTATGCACTAATTTGGCAAGTAGTAGCGCGCCATATAGCTCAAGATTATTGAAGCAAGATTTTTGTATTATTATTGGCAAGAGCCATCCTGCGTGGTCGAAAACTTACATATTGGTGTCCTTAAAACTGATCCTGTCAGAAGGGACTCTGACCTTGTTTTTTCTGCCAATTCGTGGAGTGTTAGAACATTGTGAATTTAGTGGTAGTCGTACGACGTACCGATCATTGTCTGATCGAGTAGTTATGACTTTGTATAACTCTTTACAATACTGATTTTCTTGGATTGTAACTGATATGGGGAAGAGTTCTTTTAACTCCCAACATTTACTGAATTGTGAAATAATGTTTTCTTTTAATTTTTCGTCAACTTGAGTTATTGATGTGGAAACTGGTACTGCAACTAATACACTTAGAATCCAACCGAATATAGTATTTAGGGCTAGAGGGTGGTTGAAATTTTCATCACCTTTAATTATTATTTGCGGTATAAGGTCACTGCCTACTATTTTATCTATTTGAGCGGGGGTGTTGCAGTTGGGATCTGCTAGCTTTAGATGTGAAAGCTTTTGCCAATGCTTTCTGTTTATTTGATAGCTTGGAAGCGTATTTGTAAGTTGCGGTAAGACTATAGTTTCTGCTAGAATGCGTTTATCTACTTGGGGGGATATTAGGGTAATGGGGCAGATTTTGTTAGAGTTTTTTTTACTACACTTCCGCCTATTCCCGTAATTTTTAAATTTGCTTGTTTTGTTGGCAGTTGTCGCCTATTTTGTACCCTAGACGCTACGAATGATCGTTGCGATCCTTGGTCTATTAAGGCCCTAAGTTTGTAGAGTTCTCATCGGTGTTCGATAGAGATTACTGCTGAGGGTAATAATACGCTATTTTGTATTTCGCTGTGTAGCGATTTTTGAGCTTTGGAGCAGCATGATGTCTTTGGCAATTTTTAAGATTTTGGTTTTTGGGAGTTGTTGTTTGAACTAAACCCGTGGATTTGTTTGTATAAGCGCTTCTTCGGGGTGAGATAGGAAATTTGCTGTAATTAAGCATTGAGTGGTGTCTTTTATGACAATACAAGCAATTGAATTTGCTTTTACAAATTTTATAACTATGCGTATGTGACAAACAATTTGTACAAAGTCTTTTTGTTTTTACAAAATTGTTTCGGTCGATAATATTAAATTTTTTTATTTTCTTGAAAGATTGTAGTTTATGCCCTATTGTGCATAGTTCATATGGCGTATGTTTTTTTGTTCAGATGTGAACGATTGCATTTTGTCAAGGCTTCTGTTTAATTTTATTTTGCTGCTAGCTTGGGTCTATTGAAGCTTCAATTTAGGTCGTGTTGAACAATATTTGTTTTAATTAGTTTATTAGCTACCCTTTCAGCAATTTCGTACTGGGTAGTAAGAAAATCTTTCATTTGTTGCCACGTGGGGCATTTCTTTCGTGATGAGAGCGATTGCTCCTATAAAAAAATAAAAGTAACGACTTTTCTGGTAAAGCGGCGGTGGATATATTTACCAGTATAGGGTTCCAGCTGTCTGAGGGAATATTTGGTGTCGATAGAATCTCAAAAAATTTGAAACAGTGGATAGTAGTTTAACAAATTCTTCAGTTGCTTTTTTTTGAATTTTAGGGATGTTTATTAGTGTCGTTACTTGTTTATTGACCAATATTCTTTCGTTTTCATATCTAGATTTTAGAGCTTCCCAAGCCAAGTTTAAATTGTCGTCATTAAAAGCGAACTGTTTGACTATTATGCCCGCTTGATCTTTTGTTTTGTACTGTAGGTGATACAAGTTTGGTGCTAATTTTGGATGATTGATGTATACGCCTGTAAACATGTCCAGAAGGAGCGCTATTCTTCATGACCTCCATAAAATGTTTCTGTGTTACATACGGGCACCTCGAGTTCAAAAATTGTTAAGATTTTGCTTTTTTATTTCTAATAACGATTTGAAGTTGTCTTGAATCGGTGAAGATGAAAATCGAACTGAATTTGGGGCCAAAAAAATATTTACCTTTTATTTTCATTGTAGCAACCTGTCTTGATTAATTATATATCTCAATTCTTATTCACATTCATCATTTTTGTAGTATGTTAAAATATTCGTCAAAACGAGTTAATTTTCTAAGTTTAAACTAATTTATGTATATGAAGCGATAAGTGATAATTGTTGTCAAATACTCTTTTAGGTGAATAAAAGTTTGATATTACTTATTAAGAACCGCACAATACTTTTTATGTCCTTGACTTGAATGTATATATTTATGTGCTCGTGCAATTGAGTGCTCGTTAAAGAGATCAATACACTTTGTACATAAGTATGCACGAATTGTTTGTGCGTATGTATGGTTATATTCTAATGCAATTGAGGGCTCGTTGAAGAGATCAATGTGCTTTTATTTTTATACTCTCGCAACATGTTGCTACAGAGTATAATAGTTTTGTTCACCTAACGGTTGTTTGTATCACCTAAAATTAATTGAGTTAGATATAGGGTTATATATATATAAATGATCAGGATGAAGAGACGAGTTGAAATCCGGGTGACTGTCTGGCCGTCCGTCTGTGCAAGCTGTAACTTGAGTAAAAATTGAAATATCTTTATGAAACTTGGTACACATGTCCGTAAGACGGTTGGTATCGCAGATGGGCGTAATCAGACCACTGCCACGCCCACAAAACGCCATTAATCAAAAACAAATAAATTGTCATAACTAAACTCCACAACAAGATACAAGGCTGGTATTTGCCACACAGGGTCGCATTAGGGAGGGGCATCTGCGGCTAAAATTTTTAAAAAGTGGGCGTGGTTCCGCCCCTAATAGGTTTAATGTGCATATCTCCTAAACTTCTAAAGCTACAATAACAAAATTCATTGAGCACAAATGTTTTTAGCACCTCTATCTACGGTGTGAAAATGGGTGAAATCTGATGACAACCCCGCCTACTCCCCATATAACGGTACTGTTAAAAACTATTTAAAGCGCGATTAATTAAGCACTAAATACGCCAGAGTCATTAAATTTTAACACAGGGATTGTATTTGCTGACTTTATAGAATCGCTCTCGAAATTAGACAATGGGCTTGGCACCGCCTACATTTAGGTGTAAACCCATATCTTAAGATCTGCTCAACCAAATTCGGTACATAATATTCTCCTCATATTTCTATACTATAGTGCGAAAATGAGCGACATCGGATTACAACCACGCCTATTTCCCATATAACACCATTTTAAATTTCATCTGATTTTTTCACTTCCACTATGCAAATCAAACAAAAATGATTGTATCGGGTAAAGCTATGCGTGAATAATGCGTTTGAAGTATGCCACCTTATTCTATACATTTACCGTTCGTTCGTTGGAAGCGAAAAAACTATATCAAATATTCATTTTTCAACTATTTCTAAAATTTTTATATTGAATCCGGCGTAAAAATAAACCAATTCAAAAAAAGTATGAAAAAGTTAATTTTTCAATTTTTAACAGCCAAAAAATCTGGCGACCGTGAAAGTGTACAACTACCCATTTTTTAATATAAAGTTTTGCCACACCTGAAGGAAATTCCTGGCCTTTGATTCTTGCGAATTACAAGAGTATAAAATTCTTAGTTCCGCCCTAGTACCCATTATCGGGTATATATTGACCCTAGCTCCAACATACTTTACGTAAAAAATTCAAACTTCCGTTTGGCTTTATACAAGTATAAACGTAAAATATTAGATATACAACGGTAAACACGGTATATTTCCTGCAATATGGAAACAGTCATTTATAATCTCTTTGCATAAAAGTGGATTTAGATCCAAAATTGAAAACTATAGAGGTATCTCAAAACTATCAGTTATACCTAAACTTTTTGAAGCTATCATCACTGACCATATAACCTTTTCGATTTCTCCGTTAATTTCCTCATCTCAGCATGGATTTCGTAAAGGGAATTCGACTATAACAAACTTACTTGAATTTGTAAACCATGTAGCATTGGGTTTTAGGGAACATAAGCATACGGATGTTATATACACAGACTTTAGCAAAGCTTTCGATAAAGTAAATATCTCGATTCTTATACATAAACTTGATCTGCTGGGCTTTCAGCCAAGATTCCTTCAATGGGTATCTTCCTATCTTTATAATAGAACACAACGAGTGATATTTGAGGATACACCTTCAGATACAATTAATGTTTCTTCAGGTGTTCCGCAAGGTAGTCATCTTGGCCCGATTATGTTCTTGTTGTTTATTAACGATATCTCTTCAGTAATAGAATTCTCAAAAATTTTATTATACGCTGACGACGTAAAGCTTTTTAAATCATACACTTCAACTGAGGAAAGGTGTCTGTTGCAAACAGACTTAAACAATTTGGTTGCATGGTGTGATAGAAATGATTTGCCATTGAATCTCAATAAATGTAAGACGATGTGCTTTTCCCGTAGATCTGTGCACCCCTCTTCTTATGTAATAAAACACCATATTCTAGAGCAATTTTTAACTATGTTGATTTGGGAGTTAATATTGACCCTAAGCTTAATTTCAGTCTTCATATTGATACCATGGTCTTGAAAGCAAAAGCTGTCCTCAGTTTTGTTAAACGTTGGTCTAAAGAATTTAGAGATACGTATATTACTAAAACACTTTATACAACTTTGGTTAGACCTATATTGGAATATGGCTCTGTGGTATGGAACCCTAGCTATCAAATCCATTCTGACAAGTTAGAGTCGATTCAAAAACAATTTTTACTTTTCGCCTTAGCGCATTTCCGATGGGATGCTAGGGTAAGTCTACCTCCATACACTAGTCGTTTAAAACTTATTAATCTACCTACACTTTCTAGTCGTAGGGAAATGCTTGGCATAATATTCTTAGTGAAACTTTTGAATGGAACTGTTTGCAGTTCTTTTCTCCTGTCTGAAATTAAATTTAATATCCCGGTTCGCCTTTCGAGGCAGTTTAGACATTTACTGCTAAAATCCTGTAGATCAAATTTTGAACTAAACGAGCCATTCCGCCGTATATGTCATGATTTTAATTCTCATTCCAGCACATTTGACTTATCTGACTCACTTTTCAAAATTAAAAAGACTTTATTAGTTTCTTTTAATAAATGAAAATGTAACAATTTATTATATTGTAACTTTAGATCTTAGCTGTTGAAATTTTTGTTTCTGTAGCTAAGCAGTTTTAGATCTCAACACTTAAAAAACTCTCTTGCCTTTTCTGACTCGGCTAATTCCGCACGTATGCGGATTGCGCCCCTCGCGTCGGTTGGGCGGGAGGAGGAGGGTAATCGTTGGGTTTATTATTATTAACAGTTTAATGCCGAAAATGTGTGAAATCGATCCACGAATTTCCCCAGCATACATGTACTACTTATGGTATAATCTTAAGGTATAATTTATTTTGTTAATTTTATAATTTAATGAAATTAAATGGACAGTTTTTCTTAAAAATAATGTGGTTTAATGCTGCATATGAATGAAATTGGTCTAGACCTTTGTTTAAACCTTATGACCCTAATATACTGATTTTCGCTCCTTTCGTACAACAGCAACCTCATATACCCCACATATTAAATCTAACCCCTTTGGTTTATATCACATATACCATGTTTGAGTTAAATAACTTCTTTTTGTTAAAGTTAACATTTCGGAGAAAAAATAGTATCTATCTAAAATAGTAAATCTATGATCAATAACATAAGTTAAAAAGATACCAAATAATAATCGAATAATAAATGTTGAATTCTTTCGCAACATTTTTGCATGTTGCAAGAGTATAATAAATATCAGTACACTGTGTTTGTAGTTTCAGTTACACCAGATTTCTTGACCAGCAAAGTGGTGTATTCAAACTAATTTCAGTGTATTAGTTATATAGTGTTTAAACTATTGTTATATACAGTGGCAAGCAAAACCGTATTATATACAGTGGCGAACAAACACATATACATATGTGCACCAGTATACGATAGTATCTATACACCGAACAGGAAAGAAGTCATAGCAAGGATTCAATTACAGTGAAAGAGGGCAGCACCCAGGATCCAACTTTTCAGACCCGGACGTATAGAATTATATAAGTATTTTATATACTAAGCCATTTATTATTTACTAATTATGCCTAGATTAAGTAGAAAATCTGTATTACTAAGTCGTCTTCAAACTCTTTATATAGAGATAGTGAGCAGTCACAATATACTGTAAGTCACGCTAATCGTAGATTAGATTCCGATGTACGTCTGTCCGAACAAATTATCAATACAAATCAACATAGAACCAGGCGGGAAAATCTCGAGGTACAGTCTTTTGAACAAAATTTAAATACTGTTCAACATAGGGCAAGACATCTAAATCCCCAAATCCGCTCTGAAGAGAAAATAAGAAATACTCGAGGTCATACATCTCGGCGCGAAGACCCCGAGGTTCGATCTGTAGAGCAAGTTGTAAATACTGTTCAACATAGAACAAGGCGGCAAGGTCCACAAAGCTTTGAAGAGCAAATAAGAAATACTCGAGGTCGTATGTCTCGTCGAGAAAATCCAGAGGTACGTTATGATGAGCAAAGTAGGAACACTAGGGATCATAGAGAATTTCGCGCAAGAAATCCTGAGTATAGGAATTTAGAGCGCATTCGCAAGAAATTTTGAATCAGAGACGTCTCAAGTTCGCCGTCGTAGAGATAACCCGGTCAATAGGCAAATTGAAAACGAAAGACAGTCCCAACGAATCCGATTAACGAGAGAAAAAAATTTTATAGAAAATGATTATAGTGGAAATTCAACAGATTTCAAAAACACTTATTTCCAAAATATAAATAAGGGCCCTACTGAAATATGTATTTGCTGCGGCGGATTATGGTTTTCACACCAAGTTCGCAAATTAAATTTCGAAACTATTGCGCAAGATCACCCGAATGCTGCAAGAATGTAAATTACTATTTTTGTGCTACTTGCAAAATTGCGATTGTTAAAAAGAACGTTCAAAAAATATTTTTAGCTAACGGTCTAAACTTTCCTGAAATACCGGATTTTTTGAAAGATTTAACCCCAATTGAAGAACATCTCATAATGCCTAGATTGCCTTTTATGACAATCCGTCTGTTAGGATAACAAGGTCAGAGTTCTCTTAGAGGTGCTGTTGTTAATATACCAATTTCTGTTAACAATATTGTGACATCTCTACCAAGGTCCTTTGATGAGGCTTATGTGATACAAATTCACTTAAGAAGGCGTTTGGAGTACAATCATGATCACATGATCGATACCATACTCCCCGCAAAGATTATGGAAGCTTTGCAATTCTTAGTAAATACCCCTCTGTATCGTGAGCACAATATACATATTAATGAGAACTGGATTTCAGAATTTAATAACCAAGGAGAAGTTCCGTTTGTTGCATCTGCAGAGTATTCCCAATTGGTTCAATCTGTTCGTGCGGCACAAACTTCTCATGATAATCCTTCAGGTAATAATATTCCCAGGGGTCTTTTACCTTCCGAGCTAAACCCAGTCGGTCAAGAAACCCTTTTGGACAATATTCCTGTAGAAAACTTGGACTCTAACCGTTTAGTCATAGCGCCAGATGAAGGACAAAGACCAATTGACATAATTCAAGACAATAATTCAGAAGAGTTGTCATTTGGAACATTCCAAAAAGTTGTTATATGATGACATAAAATTTGAGCTGCTACAAATTAAGAATAGTACATCCATTTGCCTTAGAAAATTTTCAGGCCGCAACCAAGTTACGGCCTAAAATCTATTAAACGAAAACTTTGTTCAAAACTTGATTCAACACGATGATGGTTACAAGGTTTTGAAAGGCGTTAGATCCTCTCCTGCGCACTGGGAAGCTGAGAAGAAAAAGGCAATCGCTATAAATCGCCAATTTGGACTTCCAACCTTCTTTATCACTTTATCGGCAGCAGAACCTCAGTGGGTTGAGCTTTTGGTTATCCTCTCTAAAACTGTTGATTCTAAAGATATTTCGGAAGACGAAGCCAACAGTTTAACAACCCAAGATAGATATCGCTTAATTCGGTCAGACGCGGTTACTTGTGCTAGATATTTTGACTACCGCTATCGACAAATTCTTAAGCTTTTTAAAGATGATGCCGGCATTTTTGGAGAGCATTTTGTCACAAATTTCTACTGGAGAGTGGAGTTTCAACAGAGAGGTTCTCCCCATGTACATGGCATGTATTGGCTTAATAATGCTCCCAGGATCAACCTTCAAGATCCTCAGACATTCCCTGATGTCATTAGTTTTATTGACAATTATATTTCTATAGTTGGTTCGGTCAGCCACTTATAAACTTATTTGGGTTATCAAAAGCATAACCACAGTCGGTCTTGTACTAGGGAAATAAGAAGACAACAGTTTTGTCGTTTTAGTATACCATATCCACCAATGCCTTCAACGCAAATACTGTTACCTCTTGCAGAAACAAGTCAAAACTCAGAAAGACACAAGGAAAACTTTTTAAAAATTCAAAACCTTTTAAATTCAAATATGACTACAGAAAACATTTCTAATTTAAGAGATTTTTGAACATTTCCTGTCTGATAGTAGAATAAATATGTCTTTTGATGACTACTGGTTAGCCCTTAGATCAAGTTTAACAAAACCCAACATTTTTCTTAAATTGCAGCATCGTTTTATAAACGCGTATAATCCTCTGATTTTGGAACTCCATAGAGCAAATATGGATATCCAATATATACTGGATGCATATGCTTGCTGTTCATATTTAATTAATTATATTAACAAGTCTAACAGGGGAGTTTCTAGGCTCTTAAATGAAGCTATATCAGAGGTAAATGCTGGAAATTATACTGTTAAGCAAAAACTTAAACATATAGGTCACAAATTTATATCAGGCACAGAAATATCTGCACAAGAAGCAGTATATTGCTGCATTGGGCTCCATCTTTCGGAAGCAAATAATGCAGAAATATTTATAAATAGCTCTCGACCTGAAGGACGTGTTCGAATGGTGAAACCAAGAGCAGAACTTCAGAACCTTCCTTCAGGTTCGACTGAAATATTCGTAGCCGGTATTTTAGACCGTTCTGTTCAAAGATCCGATCAGTTAGAAGCTCTTTGTTTAGCTGATTTTGCATCTATGTATAAATTTTATAAATATGTTAAATCTAGTAGAACAGCACAAGACAGTGATCATGAAGAAGAAGAGTGGGAAAACGATAATTTACCAAAAAGCGGGGTTGTCATGCCTCTTAAAGACGGTAGCGGTTTTGTGAAAAAACGTACCAAACTTTGTATTATTCGGTATAGAAGGTTTAACCCAGATTTGGCCAGAGTTGAGTATTTCCGCGAAATGGCAATGCTTTACTATCCATGGCGGAATAAACGATAATGAGCAAACTTGCATAACACATCGTATTCTAATTGAGAAAAATCAAATAAAATATGATGTTTTTGAGCAAAGAGAACTTAAAAATGTTTCAAAAAGTCTTTATAATGAAATAGACTTAGAGAAAGGTGATCAAAATGAACTACCTATAGTGGAAAATGAGTTCAGAGTGTTGGCACTTCCAGAAATAAACCCAAATATAAATTTGCTGGACTTGCATGGTGAAGATTCACCAGATAATGGCACTGAATCTGATTACAATATTAGACTTATTAAACTACCCCCTTTAATTCCAGTTGAGGAATTATTATTTTTAATTCAAAGTCTAAATACTAAGCAAAGAACCTATTTGACACATTTGACGCACCAGCTAAAAACAAATCGCCCATTTTATGAGTTCATTGGCGGCGGTGCAGGTGTACGAAAGAGTAGTTTGATATCTGCAATATATCAAGCACTTAACCATCGTTACAATTCTACACCTGGATCCAATCCAAGTTCCTTAAAAGTTCTTCTTTGCGCACCTACGGGTAAAGCAGCATTCGGAATAGGTGGTTCATTCAATATTCTCTTTACCTGTTAATCAATTTAATAGAGAGTTGAGGCCACTTAGCAATGACACAGTTAATTCATTGTATTCCAGACTTATCGATTTAAAATTAATCATAATTGATGAAATATCGATGGTAGGTGCTCGTATGTTTAGCTCTGTTGATGCGAGATTAAAACAAATTTTCAAAGCAGACAGCCCCTTCGGTGGTATACCGATCATCGTGTTTGGTGATTTGAAACAACTCTCACCTGTTGGAAATAAATGGATATTCTCTCTTCATCCCAATGATGCATACAGCACTTTTGTTGGTTTCCCTTTGTCGGAGTTATTTAAATACTTTGAATTAACAGAAATAATAAGACAACGGGAGGATTAGGCCTTTGCAATTGCATTAAACCATATGGCATCTGGTACTATGACAAATGAAGACATATCACTCATTGAAACTCGAGTAGTTAATTTCAAAGAAGTTCCCGATGATGCCATACATTTATTTATGGTGAAAAGACAAATAATTCCAATGCCGCCATCCTTTCAACTGCAAAAGACTCAGTTAAAGGAATTGGTATATGTGAAAATGAGAATATTTTGGAAAGAGTTAAACTTTTCAAAACTTCTGAAACGCAGGGACTGCCCTATGAGTTGACACTAAAAACATCCGCCAAATATATGATTACAGTGAATAAAACACGTGGGATGGCTTGGTTAATGGGGCAGTTCGACAACTTATGCAAATTCTCTGTGGAATAAATTTTTAGTTGGTCTGATAGCACGATCAAAAAAGCCTCATCCTCTAGAAAGTTCTTGAACATCAATTGAAAAAGTTCTAAAATCTTTTCAATCTAAAAGAAATGAACAAATTTCAATTGAAAGAAATCAGTTTCCAGTTGTTCCGGCGGAGGGAATAACCATTCATAAAAGTAAGGGTGCCACATATAATAAAGTTGTAGTTCATACTCGACCCACAATTCCTAGAGCTGCAACATATCTCGTCTGAAGTCGAGCTGTTACTGCAGAAGGTCTGTTCATCATAAGAAATTTTTTTTTAGAAATTTTATGAATCGGATCTTGTATTTAGGGAACTGAGAACATTGAACACAAATAAAGCTCTGACAACAAGTTTCAATTTTATATATATTTCCCGAACACCATGACATCAAATTTTATTCCATAATGTTCAGAGTCTTCAGGCTCCCATTAATTATAAAAAAAAGCGACTTTTTGATGCTATCTTCAGATATTTTATGTTCTGTGCAAAGTTTTAGGAGTGGTTTTCTTTAAATGTTTCAATATTAATATTCTGGTTCTATATAGAAATTCAGCTTACTCTGTCGGACATTTAATTGTAGAACTTCAAGAAGTCTGGGTGCGTTCGAGCTACGTAATAATTGCAGCAGTAGAGCAACTGTGTGGCATATCTGCTGACACTCTGCTGATGTGGAGACAAATATTTAGTATTGCCGATTATTAGCAAAAATTCACGCAGAACGTGATACTTTGACAAATTTGCAACACTGTTGTCGTGATTGCCATCTCGAACGCACCCTTAGTTATTCAAACAAAATGTGCTAATTGTTGGAGTTTTTAACATTTGTTTAATGTCTACAGGGACTACAAAAGGAAATCTGCTGCAAGAAAAAAACTTTAGTTCCCTGCTTGGTGTAGAATATTTAACTACACCTGCCCAAGTTGATTGGGCTTTTTCAAACATGGATCTTTCCCATGTTAATGCAATTACTTTTGAGACAGCACACAGCTATCATAACAGTATTTGTATCTCTATTTCGAACTAAAGTTTTCAGACTTATTGCAACAGTTCTTCATTTTCTTTTTCATATATATTCGAGTTAGAATGGTATAGCAATTTTGACAATAGTTTTTAAGACAATTTTAAGAAAAATATGTAAATAATCTAATTAAGAATATTTAAGTTATATGTATAATTTGTTATTATATAAGACATTATATAAGAAGCTCTATAAAAATTAATGTTTAATATTGTAAATATTATATACAAATTAATATAAAAATATAATTTTGTTAAGTTGTTAATATTTACTATTTTAAAAATAAATAAAATTTATTAAATAAATAAAAAATGATATTCATTGTCAAAAAGCGATTTCTTTTCATACTCCTCAATACAGTTGTAATTCTTCATTCTATATAAAATCAATTATAAGCGTATACAACAAAACACAAGAACGAATTACAAATTGTTCAAATTAATCTCACTGTGAATGTAAATAACTGAGGCAACAGTTCCTACTTCTAATTATTAAAATATTATATATAAAGAAATCTCAAACGAGTATGCCATTTGGCTACGCGAGAGTATAAAATGTTCCCTTAGAAACATACCCTGGGATTAGGGCTGTGAAATCTGACGAATCTTGCGAGAGTACAATGTTTGGCCGCGAATCGAGAACGGCTTCATTTCGAGTTAGTAATATGGTAAATTCGTAATAGTTAGATTTGTAAGCTACTTTTTTGACGTTGGATTTGAAACTTTTACAACTTATTCCCATAAACCACCCATATAAGGAGTGTTTATATATTGTAGATGCGATAAATGCGACCTTTGCTTTTTGTAAGTCTAGGTGAGTCACTGTATCAGATTGAGAGTATAGTGATCCCTTAACTTTATCTTTGAATTGTTATATACATGAGAGGGACTCTGAATTTGTTTTTTCTGCTAATTCGTGGAGTGTTGGAACATTGTGAATTTAGTGGTAGTCGTACCAGAGAACTTAGAACAATGAGAAGGTGCAGGTTCGACAGCGAACAATTTGTAGGAATTTATCAAGGAGTTCACCACAGATGCACGAGAAACAAATAACATTTTTCGCTTTTATAACAGCGGTGAATCTGTACACATACGCTCTCTTAACATAACCAACCGACGAATATTGAAGAAAATATAATATGTGAGCAAAACTGGGCATATTGATATGCCATTTGAAATATATTCCCTTTTATTGAACTCTTATTTATTATTTTTTAAATTATTTTATGTTAATTCATTTTTACTTTATTATGAGAAATATATCAAAATACTTTTAAATTATTACTAATAAAGTATTTTGATATATTTCTTAAAATAATTCATTAATTGTACTTGACACCATTATGGAGTCATAAAAGTACAGAATTGTGTTTATATAAACATGTATTCTTTCTATATTACTTTTAATAAAATTTTAAAAAATATATTGTTGCTCAAAAGTCTATTTTATTTCAATACTAATTTCAGTTGATTTTCCTATAGAAATTTGACTGGCGTAGAAGCAAATGTGCAACAGGACATACATACATATATTATGTCGTTTACACATTTGTATGTATTTTTATGTTTATATGTACACTCATTACTTCATGTGAAATCTCCGTTGACACATTTTTTGCTTTTATGTCAAAGAGTCAATCTGTCGAAGAACTGACGCGACGACAAAGCGTCACAACATTGTGTTGTTGGTAGAAAATCCGAGATGTGCCATACACACTCTTACAAACATACATCGCATATGGGCAAGTGCAAAGTCAATGTGTGTACAAAAAAATCGAACGTACTTACATAAATTCTTTGACAAATACAGTCAATCCCGGTTAAGTGCCAAAACCAAAGATGCAGATTTTTTGTGCTTTGTAGTACATAAGCGATTGTGGTACTTAAGCGAGTGGTACCAAAAAAAATTATTTCTATGTATTTAAAAAAAAATTACCGTTTTCTTTAAAAAATTAAGAAAAAAAAGTGAGATGCAGCAAGACACCGGCAGATAAGAGGGATTGGAGGAGTGATACTTAACCGGGGTTTACTGTATACATAAATCAGAGGAATATTTAATATTTTCTTTAAAAAGTTTCTTGAATTGTAAATCGACAAATTTACTATGTTGTCACTTTTCCCTTCTAGAGGGAATATCAGAAATTTGTTCAATTTATGATTTTTAGCTTTTGCCATCGTCGCGAAAAGACGCTTGTAGGCAAACGCATGTTCGGGGAGATGTGTAAGGCGTTTGCTTTTATGAATGAAACGACTTAGCTTATTGCTTGTGCACCAGCGTTCATGAATGAAAATGTTGTTGGTGTGTGATTTACTACAAATTTAGGATTTGGCTACCATATTGATTTTTGGTGCTCATGCTATTTGAGACAATTGTTGTTTTTGTACAACAATGTTTGTATTCTGCCTATTGGCTGACGTACTTACATTTGTACGCTTAAATGTATGTAGATTTGTGTATGCATTACTTATTTTGCGCGGTCGTACGCATATTTGTACATACATACTTACATATAGAGCAGTGCGCTTATATGTTTTCATTGATAATTGATAATATATTATTACAAGTATATTATATAATATAACATATTGATGTACATATGTACATACATAAATTATGAATTTTGTAACAACTGAAATTAGAAAATTATGAAAATAGTAAAATATCATTTCTTGCATAATCTTTCACATTTTATCAATGTAGCATTTGTGCAAAAAAATCATATTTTATCAATTTTTCATCATAAAAATCGTTTATATGGCAAAAAATAATCATGCATATGTGAAGTGGCATTTGTATTTTTTGTTTTCTCATTCATTTCATTTCATTTTTCTCTTTATGTTGGGAGATACGTAATTTGTCAGAGAAGGTTATTAGAAATTCTCATTTCTGGTAAATAACAGCAAATGCTACAGAAAATGGTGAACTCCTTGATCTTAAGTTTTCAGCCAACCAATCGAGCATCATACAAAATTCAATTTGTACCTTCTCGTTGTTCTAAGTTCTCTGGTCGTACGACGTACCGACCATTATCTGATCGAGTAGTTGTGGCTTTGTATAAGTCTTTACAATACTGATCTTCTTGGATTGTATAAGCGCTTCTTTGGGGTGAGATAGGAAATTTGCTGTAATGAAGCATTGAGTGGTGTCTTTTATCATAATAAAAGCAATTGAATTTGCTTTTACAATTTTTATAGGTATGCGCATGTGACAAACAATTTGTACAAAGTCTTTTTGTTTTTACAAAACTGTTTCGGTCGATAATATACAATTTTTTTAATTATTTGAAAGATTATAGCTTATGCCTAGTTCGTATGACGTAGGTTTTTTTTTGTTCAGATGTGAACGAATGCATTTTGTAAAGGCTTCTGTTTAATATTATTTTGCTGCTAGCTTGGGTCTATTGAAGCTTCAATTTAGGTCGTGTTGAACAATATTTGTTTTAATTAGTTTATCAGCTACCCTTTCAGCAATTTCGTACTGGGTAGTAAATAAATCTTTCATTTGTTGCCACGTGGGGCATTTCTTTCGTGATGCGAGCGATTGCTCCTATAAAAGTAACGACTTTTCTGGTAAAGCGGCGGTGCATATATTTATCAGTATTGGCTCCCAACTGTCTGAGGGAATATTTGGTGTCGATAGAACCTCAAAAAATTTTGAAACAGTGGATAGTAGTTTAACAAATTCTTCAGTTGCTTCTTTTTGAATTTTAGGCATGTTTATTAGTGCCGTTACTTGTTTATCGACCAATATTCTTTCGTTTTCATATCTACATTTTAGAGCTTCCCAAGCCAAGTTTAAATTGTCGTCATTAAAAGCGAACTGTTTGACTATTATGCCTGTTTGACCTTTTGTTTTGTACTGTAGGTGATACAAGTTTTGTGCTTCTGATAATTTTGGATGATTGTTGTATACGGCTGTAAACATGTCCAGAAAGACGGCTATTCTTCATGACCTCCATAAAATGTTTCTTGTTACATACGGGCACCTCGAGGTGGATGCCTGAACTTGCCTCTTGACTTTGTACTTGTGGCAGCTCTACTCTGCGATGTGGAGTGCAATTGCTTTTCTTAGCTTTAATTGATCGGAGATCATAGCTTTTGTGGCTTCATATTGGTCTAAGCAGTTTTTTATATTACGTAAGCCGATGATTTAAAATTTCATGGTAGATCTGATGACTCAGTTTCTACTATTGCGTCATGAGCCGCTTGGAGACGAGTTCAAAAATTGTTAAGATTTTGCTTTTTTATTTCTAATAACGATTCGAACTGAATTTGGGGGCAAAAAAATATTTACCTTTTATTCTCATTGTAGCAACCTGTCTTGATAAATTATATATCTCAATTCTTATTCACATTTATCAGTTTTGTAGTATGTTTAAATATTCGTCAAAACGAATGAATTTTCTCAGTGTAAACTGATTTATGTATATGAAGCGATAAGTGATAATTGTTATCAAATACTCTTTTAGGTGAAAAAAATATATTACTTATTAAGAACCGCACTTTTAATTTAACAATACTTTTTATGTCCTTATGTTGATGAATTGAGGTACACCCTAATACACGGACTTGAATGTATATATTTATGTGCTCGTGCAATTGAGAGCTCGTTAAAGAATCCAATACCAGAGAACTTAGAACAACGAGAAGGTACAAATTGAATTTTGTATGATGCTCGATTGGTTGGCTGAAAACTTAAGATCAAGGAGTTCACCATTTTCTGTAGCATTTGCTGTTATTTACCAGAAATGAGAATTTCTAATAACCTTCTCTGACAAATTACGTATCTCCCAACATAAAGAGAAAAATGAAATGAAATGAATGAGAAAACAAAAAATACAAATGCCACTTCACATATGCATGATTATTTTTTGCCATATAAACGATTTTTATGATGAAAAATTGATAAAATATGATTTTTTTGCACAAATGCTACATTGATAAAATGTGAAAGATTATGCAAGAAATGATATTTTACTATTTTCATAATTTTCTAATTTCAGTTGTTACAAAATTCATAATTTATGTATGTACATATGTACATCAATATGTTATATTATATAATATACTTGTAATAATATATTATCAATTATCAATGAAAACATATAAGCGCACTGCTCTATATGTAAGTATGTATGTACAAATATGCGTACGACCGCGCAAAATAAGTAATGCATACACAAATCTACATACATTTAAGCGTACAAATGTAAGTACGTCAGCCCATAGGCAGAATACAAACATTGTTGTACAAAAACAACAATTGTCTCAAATAGCATGAGCACCAAAAATCAATATGGTAGCCAAATCCTAAATTTGTAGTAAATCACACACCAACAACATTTTCATTCATGAACGCTGGCGCACAAGCAATAAGCTAAGTCGTTTCATTCATAAAAGCAAACGCCTTACACATCTCCCCGAGCATGCGTTTGCCTACAAGCGTCTTTTCGCGACGATGGCAAAAGCTAAAAATCATAAATTGAACAAATTTCTGATATTCCCTCTAGAAGGGAAAAGTGACAACATAGTAAATTTGTCGATTTACAATTCAAGAAACTTTTTAAAGAAAATATTCAATATTCCTCTGATTTATGTATACAGTAAACCCCGGTTAAGTATCACTCCTCCAATCCCTCTTATCTGCCGGTGTCTTGCTGCATCTCACTTTTTTTTTCTTAATTTTTTAAAGAAAACGGTAATTTTTTTTTAAATACATAGAAATAATTTTTTTTGGTACCACTCGCTTAAGTACCACAATCGCTTATGTACTACAAAGCACAAAAAATCTGCATCTTTGGTTTTGGCACTTAACCGGGATTGACTGTATTTGTCAAAGAATTTATGTAAGTACGTTCGATTTTTTTGTACACACATTGACTTTGCACTTGCCCATATGCGATGTATGTTTGTAAGAGTGTGTATGGCACATCTCGGATTTTCTACCAACAACACAATGTTGTGACGCTTTGTCGTCGCGTCAGTTCTTCGACAGATTGACTCTTTGACATAAAAGCAAAAAATGTGTCAACGGAGATTTCACATGAAGTAATGAGTGTACATATAAACATAAAAATACATACAAATGTGTAAACGACATAATATATGTATGTATGTCCTGTTGCACATTTGCTTCTACGCCAGTCAAATTTCTATAGGAAAATCAACTGAAATTAGTATTGAAATAAAATAGACTTTTGAGCAACAATATATTTTTTAAAATTTTATTAAAAGTAATATAGAAAGAATACATGTTTATATAAACACAATTCTGTACTTTTATGACTCCATAATGGTGTCAAGTACAATTAATGAATTATTTTAAGAAATATATCAAAATACTTTATTAGTAATAATTTAAAAGTATTTTGATATATTTCTCATAATAAAGTAAAAATGAATTAACATAAAATAATTTAAAAAATAATAAATAATAGTTCAATAAAAGGGAATATATTTCGAATGGCATATCAATATGCCCAGTTTTGCTCACATATTATATTCTCTTCAATATTCGTCGGTTGGTTATGTTAAGAGAGCGTATGTGTACAGATTCACCGCTGTTATAAAAGCGAAAAATGTTATTTATTTCTCGTGCATCTGTGGTGAACTCCTTGATAAATTCCTACAAATTGTTCGCTGTCGAACCTGCACCTTCTCATTGTTCTAAGTTCTCTGCCAATACACTTTGCACATAAGTATGCACGAATTGTTTGTGCGTATGTATGGTTATATTCGAATGCAATTGAGCGCTCGTTGAAGAGATCAATGTGCTTTTATTTGTTTTTTGTATGTAAGCCTCCAATGTGGACTTTGAAAAGATGTACAACCAGAGAACTTAGAACAACGAGAAGGTACAAATTGAATTTTGTATGATGCTCGATTGGTTGGCTGAAAACTTAAGATCAAGGAGTTCACCATTTTCTGTAGCATTTGCTGTTATTTACCAGAAATGAGAATTTCTAATAACCTTCTCTGACAAATTACGTATCTCCCAACATAAAGAGAAAAATGAAATGAAATGAATGAGAAAACAAAAAATACAAATGCCACTTCACATATGCATGATTATTTTTTGCCATATAAACGATTTTTATGATGAAAAATTGATAAAATATGATTTTTTTGCACAAATGCTACATTGATAAAATGTGAAAGATTATGCAAGAAATGATATTTTACTATTTTCATAATTTTCTAATTTCAGTTGTTACAAAATTCATAATTTATGTATGTACATATGTACATCAATATGTTATATTATATAATATACTTGTAATAATATATTATCAATTATCAATGAAAACATATAAGCGCACTGCTCTATATGTAAGTATGTATGTACAAATATGCGTACGACCGCGCAAAATAAGTAATGCATACACAAATCTACATACATTTAAGCGTACAAATGTAAGTACGTCAGCCCATAGGCAGAATACAAACATTGTTGTACAAAAACAACAATTGTCTCAAATAGCATGAGCACCAAAAATCAATATGGTAGCCAAATCCTAAATTTGTAGTAAATCACACACCAACAACATTTTCATTCATGAACGCTGGCGCACAAGCAATAAGCTAAGTCGTTTCATTCATAAAAGCAAACGCCTTACACATCTCCCCGAGCATGCGTTTGCCTACAAGCGTCTTTTCGCGACGATGGCAAAAGCTAAAAATCATAAATTGAACAAATTTCTGATATTCCCTCTAGAAGGGAAAAGTGACAACATAGTAAATTTGTCGATTTACAATTCAAGAAACTTTTTAAAGAAAATATTCAATATTCCTCTGATTTATGTATACAGTAAACCCCGGTTAAGTATCACTCCTCCAATCCCTCTTATCTGCCGGTGTCTTGCTGCATCTCACTTTTTTTTTCTTAATTTTTTAAAGAAAACGGTAATTTTTTTTTAAATACATAGAAATAATTTTTTTTGGTACCACTCGCTTAAGTACCACAATCGCTTATGTACTACAAAGCACAAAAAATCTGCATCTTTGGTTTTGGCACTTAACCGGGATTGACTGTATTTGTCAAAGAATTTATGTAAGTACGTTCGATTTTTTTGTACACACATTGACTTTGCACTTGCCCATATGCGATGTATGTTTGTAAGAGTGTGTATGGCACATCTCGGATTTTCTACCAACAACACAATGTTGTGACGCTTTGTCGTCGCGTCAGTTCTTCGACAGATTGACTCTTTGACATAAAAGCAAAAAATGTGTCAACGGAGATTTCACATGAAGTAATGAGTGTACATATAAACATAAAAATACATACAAATGTGTAAACGACATAATATATGTATGTATGTCCTGTTGCACATTTGCTTCTACGCCAGTCAAATTTCTATAGGAAAATCAACTGAAATTAGTATTGAAATAAAATAGACTTTTGAGCAACAATATATTTTTTAAAATTTTATTAAAAGTAATATAGAAAGAATACATGTTTATATAAACACAATTCTGTACTTTTATGACTCCATAATGGTGTCAAGTACAATTAATGAATTATTTTAAGAAATATATCAAAATACTTTATTAGTAATAATTTAAAAGTATTTTGATATATTTCTCATAATAAAGTAAAAATGAATTAACATAAAATAATTTAAAAAATAATAAATAATAGTTCAATAAAAGGGAATATATTTCGAATGGCATATCAATATGCCCAGTTTTGCTCACATATTATATTCTCTTCAATATTCGTCGGTTGGTTATGTTAAGAGAGCGTATGTGTACAGATTCACCGCTGTTATAAAAGCGAAAAATGTTATTTATTTCTCGTGCATCTGTGGTGAACTCCTTGATAAATTCCTACAAATTGTTCGCTGTCGAACCTGCACCTTCTCATTGTTCTAAGTTCTCTGCCAATACACTTTGCACATAAGTATGCACGAATTGTTTGTGCGTATGTATGGTTATATTCGAATGCAATTGAGCGCTCGTTGAAGAGATCAATGTGCTTTTATTTGTTTTTTGTATGTAAGCCTCCAATGTGGACTTTGAAAAGATGTACAACCAGAGAACTTAGAACAACGAGAAGGTACAAATTGAATTTTGTATGATGCTCGATTGGTTGGCTGAAAACTTAAGATCAAGGAGTTCACCATTTTCTGTAGCATTTGCTGTTATTTACCAGAAATGAGAATTTCTAATAACCTTCTCTGACAAATTACGTATCTCCCAACATAAAGAGAAAAATGAAATGAAATGAATGAGAAAACAAAAAATACAAATGCCACTTCACATATGCATGATTATTTTTTGCCATATAAACGATTTTTATGATGAAAAATTGATAAAATATGATTTTTTTGCACAAATGCTACATTGATAAAATGTGAAAGATTATGCAAGAAATGATATTTTACTATTTTCATAATTTTCTAATTTCAGTTGTTACAAAATTCATAATTTATGTATGTACATATGTACATCAATATGTTATATTATATAATATACTTGTAATAATATATTATCAATTATCAATGAAAACATATAAGCGCACTGCTCTATATGTAAGTATGTATGTACAAATATGCGTACGACCGCGCAAAATAAGTAATGCATACACAAATCTACATACATTTAAGCGTACAAATGTAAGTACGTCAGCCCATAGGCAGAATACAAACATTGTTGTACAAAAACAACAATTGTCTCAAATAGCATGAGCACCAAAAATCAATATGGTAGCCAAATCCTAAATTTGTAGTAAATCACACACCAACAACATTTTCATTCATGAACGCTGGCGCACAAGCAATAAGCTAAGTCGTTTCATTCATAAAAGCAAACGCCTTACACATCTCCCCGAGCATGCGTTTGCCTACAAGCGTCTTTTCGCGACGATGGCAAAAGCTAAAAATCATAAATTGAACAAATTTCTGATATTCCCTCTAGAAGGGAAAAGTGACAACATAGTAAATTTGTCGATTTACAATTCAAGAAACTTTTTAAAGAAAATATTCAATATTCCTCTGATTTATGTATACAGTAAACCCCGGTTAAGTATCACTCCTCCAATCCCTCTTATCTGCCGGTGTCTTGCTGCATCTCACTTTTTTTTTCTTAATTTTTTAAAGAAAACGGTAATTTTTTTTTAAATACATAGAAATAATTTTTTTTGGTACCACTCGCTTAAGTACCACAATCGCTTATGTACTACAAAGCACAAAAAATCTGCATCTTTGGTTTTGGCACTTAACCGGGATTGACTGTATTTGTCAAAGAATTTATGTAAGTACGTTCGATTTTTTTGTACACACATTGACTTTGCACTTGCCCATATGCGATGTATGTTTGTAAGAGTGTGTATGGCACATCTCGGATTTTCTACCAACAACACAATGTTGTGACGCTTTGTCGTCGCGTCAGTTCTTCGACAGATTGACTCTTTGACATAAAAGCAAAAAATGTGTCAACGGAGATTTCACATGAAGTAATGAGTGTACATATAAACATAAAAATACATACAAATGTGTAAACGACATAATATATGTATGTATGTCCTGTTGCACATTTGCTTCTACGCCAGTCAAATTTCTATAGGAAAATCAACTGAAATTAGTATTGAAATAAAATAGACTTTTGAGCAACAATATATTTTTTAAAATTTTATTAAAAGTAATATAGAAAGAATACATGTTTATATAAACACAATTCTGTACTTTTATGACTCCATAATGGTGTCAAGTACAATTAATGAATTATTTTAAGAAATATATCAAAATACTTTATTAGTAATAATTTAAAAGTATTTTGATATATTTCTCATAATAAAGTAAAAATGAATTAACATAAAATAATTTAAAAAATAATAAATAATAGTTCAATAAAAGGGAATATATTTCGAATGGCATATCAATATGCCCAGTTTTGCTCACATATTATATTCTCTTCAATATTCGTCGGTTGGTTATGTTAAGAGAGCGTATGTGTACAGATTCACCGCTGTTATAAAAGCGAAAAATGTTATTTATTTCTCGTGCATCTGTGGTGAACTCCTTGATAAATTCCTACAAATTGTTCGCTGTCGAACCTGCACCTTCTCATTGTTCTAAGTTCTCTGGTACAACTACAAATGGATATATTTAATTATGTATGAACGCATACTGTTCAAATTAATAAGTTTTGCTTAAATGTGCTTTTTATATTTTTGTTTTTAATAAATTATATTTTTTTTTGTTAATTTTACTGCAACGTTTGTTATAATTTTTTTTTTTGTAATTTTACAACTTTTTATATAATTTTTAAATTTGCAAAGTATAATTGACCCAGTGTATGTAGGGTATATGAAACTACGTTTACATATGAAAACAAGTAAGGAAGGGCTAAGTTCGGATGTAACCGAACATTTTCTACACTCGCAAAGTCAAATGGTATACTCCTTTTAGATTTATTTGTGGACCTCATCGGTTTAAATGCTTTGATCTATTATTTCAGTTATGCGACACATTTTAATATGAGAGGTGAAGTGTAGTAAACTCAAGAAAATTACATTTAAGAACTTTTTGGGATTTACCCAGCGCCGTTTGCAGCTTATGAAAGGTTTAGATATTAAGACAGAAAGAAGAAAATCTAAATACCTGATCTACAATTTAGCCTTCATGAGCAGACCTTTCAAAATAGGACCCTTATATATCCCTGTTTTAAAAAGCGTTAGACAAAAGCAATTTACGGAGGGGTTTTCCGAGCACTTTATTTCATTACAATGAAATAAACTACTTATTTCTAAAATATAAATATAACTAAATAATCTGTATTATTATGTTAGTGAGTATCTATGTAATATATAGGTATACAAAAGTACGTAAGCTGTGTGTACAAAAATATACCATAATAAAACTATTATACTCTGTAGCAACATGTTGCAAGTACACTGTGTTTGTAGTTTCAGTTACACTAGATTTCTTGACCAGCAAAGTGGTGTATTCAAACTAATTTCAGTGTATTAGTTATATAGTGTTTAAACTATTGTTATATACAGTGGCAAGCAAAACCATATTATATACAGTGGCGAACAAATACATATACATATGTGCACCAGTATACGATAGTATCTATACACCGAACAGGAAAGAAGTCATAGCAAGGATTCAATTACAGTGAAAGAGGGCAGCACCCAGGATCCAACTTTTCAGACCCGGACGGATAGAATTATATAAGTATTTTATATACTAAGCCATTTATTATTTACTAATTATGCCTAGATTAAGTAGAAAATCTGTATTACTAAGTCGTCTTCAAACTCTTTATATAGAGATAGTGAGCAGTCACAAGATACTGTAAGTCACGTTAATCGTAGATTAGATTCCGATGTACGTCTGTCCGAACAAATTATCAATACAAATCAACATAGAACCAGGCGGGAAAATCTCGAGGTACGTTATGATGAGCAAAGTAGGAACACTAGGGATCATAGAGAATTTCGCGCAAGAAATCCTGAGTATAGGAATTTAGAACGCACTCGTGATCAAATGCAAAGAGAACATGCAAGAAGAAGTCCTGAAATAAGGAGAGAGGAGCGTGATAGAGAAACACAACATCGACAGCTTCGTAGGGGGGGTATGAGGGAAGAAATTTTGAATCAGAGACGTCTTAGACAAAGTCAAGTTCGCCGTCGTAGAGATAACCCGGTCAATAGGCAAATTGAAAACGAAAGACAGTCCCAACGCATCCGATTAACGAGAGAAAATAATTTTATAGAAAATGATTATAGTGGAGTTCAAAAACACTTATTTCCAAAATATATATAAGAGCCCTACTGAAATATGTATTTGCTGCGGCGGATTATGGTTTTCACACCACGTTCGCAAATTAAATTTCGAAACTATTGCGCAAGATCACCCGAATGCTGCAAGAATGGAAATTACTATTTTTGTGCTACTTGCAAAATTGCGATTGTTAAAAAGAACGTTCCAAAAATATTTTTAGCTAACGGTCTAAACTTTCCTGAAATACCGGATTTTTTGAAAGATTTAACCCCAATTGAAGAACATCTCATAATGCCTAGATTGCCTTTTATGACAATACGTCCGTTAGGATATCAAGGTCAGAGTTCTCTTAAAGGTGCTGTTGTTAATATACCAATTTCTGTTAACAATATTGTGACATCTCTACCAAGGTCCTGTGATGAGGCTTATGTGATACAAATTCACTTAAGAAGGCGTTTGGAGTACAATCATGATCACATGATCGATACCATACGCCCCGCAAAGATTATGGAAGCTTTGCAATTCTTAGTAAATACCCCTCTGTATCGTGAGCACAATATACATATTAATGAGAACTGGATTTCAGAATTTAATAACCAAGGAGAAGTTCCGTTTGTTGCATCTGCGGAGTATTCCCAATTGGTTCAATCTGTTCGTGCGGCACAAACTTCTCATGATAATCCTTCAGGTAATAATATTCCCAGGGGTCTTTTACCTTCCGAGCTAAACCCAGTCGGTCAAGAAACCCTTTTGGACAATATTCCTGTAGAAAACTTGGACTCTAACCGTTTAGTCATAGCGCCAGATGAAGGACAAAGACCAATTGACATAATTCAAGACAATAATTCAGAAGAGTTGTCATTTGGAACATTCCAAAAAGTTGTTATATGATTACATAAAATTTGAGCAGCTACAAATTAAGAATAGTACATCCATTTGCCTTAGAAAGTTTTCAGGCGCAACCAAGTTACAGCCTAAAATCTATTAAACGAAAACTTTGTTCAAAACTTGATTCAACACGATGATGGTTACAAGGTTTTGAAAGGCGTTAGATCCTCTCCTCCGCACTGGGAAGCTGAGAAGAAAAAGGCAATCGCTATAATTCGCCAAAAAGCAGAACCTCAGTGGGTTGAGCTTTTGGTTATCCTCTCTAAAACTGTTGATTCTAAAGATATTTCGGAAGACGAAGCCAACAGTTTAACAACCCAAGATAGATATCGCTTAATTCGGTCAGACGCGGTTACTTGTGCTAGATATTTTGACTACCGCAATCGACAAATTCTTAAGCTTTTTAAAGATAATGCCGGCATTTTTGGAGAGCATTTTGTCACAAATTTCTACTGGAGAGTGGAGTTTCAACAGAGAGGTTCTCCCCATGTACATGGCATGTATTGGCTTAATAATGCTCCCAGGATCAACCTTCAAGATCCTCAGACATTCCCTGATGTCATTAGTTTTATTGACAATTATATTTCTATAGTTGGTTCGGTCAGCTACTTATAAACTTATTTGGGTTATCAAAAGCATAACCACAGTCGGTCTTGTACTAGGGAAATAAGAAGACAACAGTTTTGTCGTTTTAGTATACCATATCCACCAATGCCTTCAACGCAAATACTGTTACCTCTTGCAGAAACAAGTCAAAACTCAGAAAGACACAAGGAAAACTTTTTAAAAATTCAAAACCTTTTAAATTCAAATATGACTACAGAAAACATTTTTAATTTAAGAGATTTTTGAACATTTCCTGTCTGATAGTAGAATAAATATGTCTTTTGATGACCACTGGTTAGCCCTTAGATCAAGTTTAACAAAACCCAACATTTTTCTTAAATTGCAGCATCGTTTTATAAACGCGTATAATCCTCTGATTTTGGAACTCCATAGAGCAAATATGGATATCCAATATATACTGGATGCATATGATTGCTGTTCATATATAATTAATTATATTAACAAGTCTAACAGGGGAGTTTCTAGGCTCTTAAATGAAGCTATATCAGAGGTAAATGCTGGAAATTATACTGTTAAGCAAAAACTTAAACATATAGGTCACAAATTTATATTAGGCACAGAAATATCTGCACAAGAAGCAGTATATTGCTGCATTGGGCTCCATCTTTCGGAAGCAAGTAATGCAGAAATATTTATAAATAGCTCTCGACCTGAAGAACGTGTTCGAATGGTGAAACCTAGAGCAGAACTTCAGAACCTTCCTTCAGGTTCGACTGAAATATTCGTAGCCGGTATTTTAGACCGTTCTGTTCAAAGATCCGATCAGTTAGAAGCTCTTTGTTTAGCTGATTTTGCATCTATGTATAAATTGTATAAATATGTTAAATCTAGTAGAACAGCACAAGACAGTGATCATGAAGAAGAAGAGTGGGAAAACGATAATTTACCAAAAAGCGGGGTTGTCATGCCTCTTAAAGACGGTAGCGGTTTTGTGAAAAAACGTACCAAACTTTGTATTATTCGGTATAGAAGGTTTAACCCAGATTTGGCCAGAGTTGAGTATTTCCGCGAAATGGCAATGCTTTACTATCCATGGCGGAATAAACGATAATGAGCAAACTTGCATAACACATCGTATTCTAATTGAGGAAAATCAAATAAAATATGATGTTTTTGAGCAAAGAGAACTTAAAAATGTTTCAAAAAGTCTTTATAATGAAATAGACTTAGAGAAAGGTGATCAAAATGAACTACCTATAGTTGAAAATGAGTTCAGAGTGTTGGCACTTCCAGAAATAAACCCAAATATAAATTTGCTGGACTTGCATGGTGAAGATTCACCAGATAATGGCACTGAATCTGATTACAATATTAGACTTATTAAACTACCCCCTTTAATTCCAGTTGAGGAATTATTATTTTTAATTCAAAGTCTAAATACTAAGCAAAGAACCTATTTGACACATTTGACGCACCAGCTAAAAACAAATCGCCCATTTTATGAGTTCATTGGCGGCGGTGCAGGTGTACGAAAGAGTAGTTTGATATCTGCAATATATCAAGCACTTAACCATCGTTACAATTCTACACCTCTTCTTCTTCTTCTTTGCGCACCTACGGGTAAAGCAGCATTCGGAATAGGTGGTTCATTCAACATTCTCTTTACCTGTTAATCAATTTAATAGAGAGTTGAGGCCACTTAGCAATGACACAGTTAATTCATTGTATTCCAGACTTATCGATTTAAAATTAATCATAATTGATGAAATATCGATGGTAGGTGCTCGTATGTTTAGCTCTGTTGATGCGAGATTAAAACAAATTTTCAAAGCAGACAGCCCCTTCGGTGGTATACCGATCATCGTGTTTGGTGATTTGAAACAACTCTCACCTGTTGGAAATAAATGGATATTCTCTCTTAATCCCAATGATGCATACAGCACTTTTGTTGGTTTCCCTTTGTCGGAGTTATTTAAATACTTTGAATTAACAGAAATAATAAGACAACGGGAGGATTAGGCCTTTGCAATTGCATTAAACCATATGGCATCTGGTACTATGACAAATGAAGACATATCACTCATTGAAACTCGAGTAGTTAATTTCAAAGAAGTTCCCGATGATGCCATACATTTATTTATGGTGAAGAGACAAATAATTCCAATGCCGCCATCCTTTCAACTGCAAAAGACTCAGATAAAGGAATTGGTATAAGTGAAAATGAGAATATTTTGGAAAGAGTTAAACTTTTCAAAACTTCTGAAACGCAGGGACTGCCCTATGAGTTGACACTAAAAACATCCGCCAAATATATGATTACAGTGAATAAAACACGTGTGATGGCTTGGTTAATGGGGCAGTTCGACAACTTATGCAAATTCTCTGTGGAATAAGTTTTTAGTTGGTCTGATAGCACGATCAAAAAAGCCTCATCCTCTAGAAAGTTCTTGAACATCAATTGAAAAAGTTCTAAAATCTTTTCAATCTGAAAGAAATGAACAAATTTCAATTGAAAGAAATCAGTTTCCAGTTGTTCCGGCGGAGGGAATAACCATTCATAAAAGTAAGGGTGCCACATATAATAAAGTTGTAGTTCATACTCGACCCACAATTCCTAGAGCTGCAACATATCTCGTCTGAAGTCGAGCTGTTACTGCAGAAGGTCTGTTCATCATAAGAAATTTTTTTTTTAGAAATTTTATGAATCGGATCCTGTATTTAGGGAACTGAGAACATTGAACACAAATAAAGCTCTGACAACAAGTTTCAATTTTATATATATTTCCCGAACACCATGACATCAAATTTTATTCCATAATGTTCAGAGTCTTCAGGCTCCCATTAATTATAAAAAAAAGCGACTTTTTGATGCTATCTTCAGATATTTTATGTTCTGTGCAAAGTTTTAGGAGTGGTTTTCTTTAAATGTTTCAATATTAATATTCTGGTTCTATATAGAAATTCAGCTTACTCTGTCGGACATTTAATTGTAGAACTTCAAGAAGTCTGGGTGCGTTCGAGCTACGTAATAATTGCAGCAGTAGAGCAACTGTGTGGCATATCTGCTGACACTCTGCTGATGTGGAGACAAATATTTAGTGTTGCCGATTATTAGCAAAAATTGCGTGCAGAAATTGACAGTAGAACGTGATGCTGTTGCAAGTGTTGCCAAAAATTCACGCAGAACGTGATACTTTGACAAATTTGCAACACTGTTGTCGTGATTGCCATCTCGAACGCACCCTTAGTTATTCAAACAAAATTTGCTAATTGTTGGAGATTTTAACATTTGTTTAATGTCTACAGGGACTACAAAAGGAAATCTGCTTCAAGAAAACAACTTTAGTTCCCTGCTTGGTGTAGAATATTTAACTACACCTGCCCAAGTTGATTGGGCTCTTTCAAACATGGATCTTTCCCATGTTAATGCAATTACTTTTAAGACAGCACACAGCTATCATAACAGTATTTGTATCTCTATTTCGAACTAAAGTTTTCAGACTTATTGCAACAGTTCTTCATTTTCTTTTTCATATATAATCGAATTAGAATGGTATAGCAATTTTGACAATAGTTTTTAAGACAATTTTAAGAAAAATATGTAAATAATCTAATTAAGAATATTTAAGTTATATGTATAATTTGTTATTATATAAGACATTATATAAGAAGCTCTATAAAAATTAATGTTTAATATTGTAAATATTATATACAAATTAATATAAAAATATAATTTTGTTAAGTTGTTAATATTTATTATTTTAAAAATAAATAAAAAATGATATTCATTGTCAAAAAGCGATTTCTTTTCATACTCCTCAATACAGTTGTAATTCTTCATTCTATATAAAATCAATTATAAGCGTATACAACAAAACACAAGAACGAATTACAAATTGTTCAAATTAATCTCACTGTGAATGTAAATAACTGAGGCAACAGTTCCTACTTCTAATTATTAAAATATTATATATAAAGAAATCTCAAACGAGTATGCCATTTGGCTACGCGAGAGTATAAAATGTTCCCTTAGAAACATACCCTGGGATTAGGGCTGTGAAATCTGACGAATCTTGCGAGAGTACAATGTTTGGCCGCGAATCGAGAACGGCTTCATTTCGAGTTAGTAATATGGTAAATTCGTAATAGTTAGATTTGTAAGCTACTTTTTTGACGTTGGATTTGAAACTTTTACAACTTATTCCCATAAACCACCCATATAAGGAGCGTTTATATATTGTAGATGCGATAAATGCGACCTTTGCTTTTTGTAAGTCTAGGTGAGTCACTGTATCAGATTGAGAGTATAGTGATCCCTTAACTTTATCTTTGAATTGTTATATACATGAGAGGGACTCTGAATTTGTTTTTTCTGCTAATTCGTGGAGTGTTGGAACATTGTGAATTTAGTGGTAGTCGTACGACGTACCGACCATTATCTGATCGAGTAGTTGTGGCTTTGTATAAGTCTTTACAATACTGATCTTCTTGGATTGTATAAGCGCTTCTTTGGGGTGAGATAGGAAATTTGCTGTAATGAAGCATGAGTGGTGTCTTTTATCATAATAAAAGCAATTGAATTTGCTTTTACAATTTTTATAGGTATGCGCATGTGACAAATAATTTGTACAAAGTCTTTTTGTTTTTACAAAACTGTTTCGGTCGATAATATACAATTTTTTTAATTATTTGAAAGATTATAGCTTATGCCTAGTTCGTGTGTCGTAGGTTTTTTTTTTTGTTCAGATGTGAACGAATGCATTTTGTAAAGGCTTCTGTTTAATATTATTTTGCTGCTAGCTTGGGTCTATTGAAGCTTCAGATTAGGTCGTGTTGAACAATATTTGTTTTAATTAGTTTATCAGCTACCCTTTCAGCAATTTCGTACTGGGTAGTAAAAAAATCTTTCATTTGTTGCCACGTGGGGCATTTCTTTCGTGATGCGAGCGATTGCTCCTATAAAAGTAACGACTTTTCTGGTAAAGCGGCGGTGCATATATTTATCAGTATTGGCTCCCAACTGTCTGAGGGAATATTTGGTGTCGATAGAACCTCAAAAAATTTTGAAACAGTGGATAGTAGTTTAACAAATTCTTCAGTTGCTTCTTTTTGAATTTTAGGCATGTTTATTAGTGCCGTTACTTGTTTATCGACCAATATTCTTTCGTTTTCATATCTACATTTTAGAGCTTCCCAAGCCAAGTTTAAATTGTCGTCATTAAAAGCGAACTGTTTGACTATTATGCCTGTTTGACCTTTTGTTTTGTACTGTAGGTGATACAAGTTTTGTGCTTCTGATAATTTTGGATGATTGTTGTATACGGCTGTAAACATGTCCAGAAAGACGGCTATTCTTCATGACCTCCATAAAATGTTTCTTGTTACATACGGGCACCTCGAGGTGGATGCCTGAACTTGCCTCTTGACTTTGTACTTGTGGCAGCTCTACTCTGCGATATGGAGTGCAATTGCTTTTCTTAGCTTTAATTGATCGGAGATCATAGCTTTTGTGGCTTCATATTGGTCTAAGCAGTTTTTTATATTACGTAAGCCGATGATTTAAAATTTCATGGTAGATCTGATGACTCAGTTTCTACTATTGCGTCATGAGCCGCTTGGAGACGAGTTCAAAAATTGTTAAGATTTTGCTTTTTTATTTCTAATAACGATTCGAACTGAATTTGGGGGCAAAAAAATATTTACCTTTTATTCTCATTGTAGCAACCTGTCTTGATAAATTATATATCTCAATTCTTATTCACATTTATCAGTTTTGTAGTATGTTTAAATATTCGTCAAAACGAATGAATTTTCTCAGTGTAAACTGATTTATGTATATGAAGCGATAAGTGATAATTGTTATCAAATACTCTTTTAGGTGAAAAAAATATATTACTTATTAAGAACCGCACTTTTAATTTAACAATACTTTTTATGTCCTTATGTTGATGAATTGAGGTACACCCTAATACACGGACTTGAATGTATATATTTATGTGCTCGTGCAATTGAGAGCTCGTTAAAGAATCCAATACACTTTGCACATAAGTATGCACGAATTGTTTGTGCGTATGTATGGTTATATTCGAATGCAATTGAGCGCTCGTTGAAGAGATCAATGTGCTTTTATTTGTTTTTTGTATGTAAGCCTCCAATGTGGACTTTGAAAAGATGTACAACTACAAATGGATATATTTAATTATGTATGAACGCATACTGTTCAAATTAATAAGTTTTGCTTAAATGCGCTTTTTATATTTTTGTTTTTAATAAATTATATTTTTTTTGTTAATTTTACTGCAACGTTTGTTATAATTTTTTTTTTTTGTAATTTTACAACTTTTTATGTAATTTTTAAATTTGCAAAGTATAATTGACCCAGTGTATGTAGGGTATATGAAACTACGTTTACATATGAAAACAAGTAAGGAAGGGCTAAGTTCGGATGTAACCGAACATTTTCTACACTCGCAAAGTCAAATGGTATACTCCTTTTAGATTTATTTGTGGACCTCATCGGTTTAAATGCTTTGATCTATTATTTCAGTTATGCGACACATTTTAATATGAGAGGAGAAGTGTAAACTCAAGAAAATTACATTTAAGTACTTTTTGGGATTTACCCAGCGCCGTTTGCAGCTTATGAAAGGTTTAGATATTAAGACAGAAAGAAGAAAATCTAAATACCTGATCTACAATTTAGCCTTCATGAGCAGACCTTTCAAAATAGGACCCTTATATATCCCTGTTTTAAAAAGCGTTAGACAAAAGCAATTTACGGAGGGGTTTTCCGAGCACTTTATTTCATTACAATGAAATAAACTACTTATTTCTAAAATATAAATATAACTAAATAATCTGTATTATTATGTTAGTGAGTATCTATGTAATATAACCATATTATATACAGTGGCGAACAAACACATATACATATGTGCACCAGTATACGATAGTATCTATACACCGAACAGGAAAGAAGTCATAGCAAGGATTCAATTACAGTGAAAGAGGGCAGCACCCAGGATCCAACTTTTCAGACCCGGACGGATAGAATTATATAAGTATTTTATATACTAAGGCATTTATTATTTACTAATTATGCCTAGATTAAGTAGAAAATCTGTATTACTAAGTCGTCTTTAAACTCTTTATATAGAGATAGTGAGCAGTCACAAGATACTGTAAGTCACGTTAATCGTAGATTAGATTCCGATGTACGTCTGTCCGAACAAATTATCAATACAAATCAACATAGAACCAGGCGGGAAAATCTCGAGGTACGTTATGATGAGCAAAGTAGGAACACTAGGGATCATAGAGAATTTCGCGCAAGAAATCCTGAGTATAGGAATTTAGAGCGCACTCGTGATCAAATGCAAAGAGAACATGCAAGAAGAAGTCCTGAAATAAGGAGAGAGGAGCGTGATAGAGAAACAAAACATCGACAGCTTCGTATGGGGGGGGTATGAAGGAAGAAATTTTGAATCAGAGACGCCTTAGACAAAGTCACGTTCGCCGTCGTAGAGATAACCCGGTCAATAGGCAAATTGAAAACGAAAGACAGTCCCAACGCATCCGATTAACGAGATAAAATAATTTTATAGAAAATGATTATAGTGGAGTTCAAAAACACTTATTTCCAAAATATATATAAGAGCCCTACTGAAATATGTATTTGCTGCGGCGGATTATGGTTTTCACACCACGTTCGCAAATTAAATTTCGAAACTATTGCGCAAGATCACCCGAATGCTGCAAGAATGGAAATTACTATTTTTGTGCTACTTGCAAAATTGCGATTGTTAAAAAGAACGTTCCAAAAATATTTTTAGCTAACGGTCTAAACTTTCCTGAAATACCGGATTTTTTGAAAGATTTAACCCCAATTGAAGAACATCTTATAATGCCTAGATTGCCTTTTATGACAATACGTCCGTTAGGATATCAAGGTCAGAGTTCTCTTAAAGGTGCTGTTGTTAATATACCAATTTCTGTTAACAATATTGTGACATCTCTACCAAGGTCCTGTGATGAGGCTTATGTGATACAAATTCACTTAAGAAGGCGTTTGGAGTACAATCATGATCACATGATCGATACCATACTCCCCGCAAAGATTATGGAAGCTTTGCAATTCTTAGTAAATACCCCTCTGTATCGTGAGCACAATATACATATTAATGAGAACTGGATTTCAGAATTTAATAACCAAGGAGAAGTTCCGTTTGTTGCATCTGCAGAGTATTCCCAATTGGTTCAATCTGTTCGTGCGGCACAAACTTATCATGATAATCCTTCAGGTAATAATATTCCCAGGGGTCTTTTACCTTCCGAGCTAAACCCAGTCGGTCAAGAAACCCTTTTGGACAATATTCCTGTAGAAAACTTGGACTCTAACCGTTTAGTCATAGCGCCAGATGAAGGACAAAGACCAATTGACATAATTCAAGACAATAATTCAGAAGAGTTGTCATTTGGAACATTCCAAAAAGTTGTTATATGATTACATAAAATTTGAGCAGCTACAAATTAAGAATAGTACATCCATTTGCCTTAGAAAGTTTTCAGGCCGCAACCAAGTTACAGCCTAAAATCTATTAAACGAAAACTTTGTTCAAAACTTGATTCAACACGATGATGGTTACAAGGTTTTGAAAGGCGTTAGATCCTCTCCTGCGCACTGGGAAGCTGAGAAGAAAAAGGCAATCGCTATAATTCGCCAAAAAGCAGAACCTCAGTGGGTTGAGCTTTTGGTTATCCTCTCTAAAACTGTTGATTCTAAAGATATTTCGGAAGACGAAGCCAACAGTTTAACAACCCAAGATAGATATCGCTTAATTCGGTCAGACGCGGTTACTTGTGCTAGATATTTTGACTACCGCAATCGACAAATTCTTAAGCTTTTTAAAGATAATGCCGGCATTTTTGGAGAGCATTTTGTCACAAATTTCTACTGGAGAGTGGAGTTTCAACAGAGAGGTTCTCCCCATGTACATGGCATGTATTGGCTTAATAATGCTCCCAGGATCAACCTTCAAGATCCTCAGACATTCCCTGATGTCATTAGTTTTATTGACAATTATATTTCTATAGTTGGTTCGGTCAGCTACTTATAAACTTATTTGGGTTATCAAAAGCATAACCACAGTCGGTCTTGTACTAGGGAAATAAGAAGACAACAGTTTAGTCAGTTTTAGTATACCATATCCACCAATGCCTTCAACGCAAATACTGTTACCTCTTGCAGAAACAAGTCAAAACTCAGAAAGACACAAGGAAAACTTTTTAAAAATTCAAAACCTTTTAAATTCAAATATGACTACAGAAAACATTTTTAATTTAAGAGATTTTTGAACATTTCCTGTCTGATAGTAGAATAAATATGTCTTTTGATGACTACTGGTTAGCCCTTAGATCAAGTTTAACAAAACCCAACATTTTTCTTAAATTGCAGCATCGTTTTATAAACGCGTATAATCCTCTGATTTTGGAACTCCATAGAGCAAATATGGATATCCAATATATACTGGATGCATATGCTTGCTGTTCATATATAATTAATTATATTAACAAGTCTAACAGGGGAGTTTCTAGGCTCTTAAATGAAGCTATATCAGAGGTAAATGCTGGAAATTATACTGTTAAGCAAAAACTTAAACATATAGGTCACAAATTCATATTAGGCACAGAAATATCTGCACAAGAAGCAGTATATTGCTGCATTGGGCTCCATCTTTCGGAAGCAAGTAATGCAGAAATATTTATAAATAGCTCTCGACCTGAAGAACGTGTTCGAATGGTGAAACCTAGAGCAGAACTTCAGAACCTTCCTTCAGGTTCGACTGAAATATTCGTAGCCGGTATTTTAGACCGTTCTGTTCAAAGATCCGATCAGTTAGAAGCTCTTTGTTTAGCTGATTTTGCATCTATGTATAAATTGTATAAATATGTTAAATCTAGTAGAACAGCACAAGACAGTGATCATGAAGAAGAAGAGTGGGAAAACGATAATTTACCAAAAAGCGGGGTTGTCATGCCTCTTAAAGACGGTAGCGGTTTTGTGAAAAAACGTACCAAACTTTGTATTATTCGGTATAGAAGGTTTAACCCAGATTTGGCCAGAGTTGAGTATTTCCGCGAAATGGCAATGCTTTACTATCCATGGCGGAATAAACGATAATGAGCAAACTTGCATAACACATCGTATTCTAATTGAGGAAAATCAAATAAAATATGATGTTTTTGAGCAAAGAGAACTTAAAAATGTTTCAAAAAGTCTTTATAATGAAATAGACTTAGAGAAAGGTGATCAAAATGAACTACCTATAGTGGAAAATGAGTTCAGAGTGTTGGCTCTTCCAGAAATAAACCCAAATATAAATTTGCTGGACTTGCATGGTGAAGATTCACCAGATAATGGCACTGAATCTGATTACAATATTAGACTTATTAAACTACCCCCTTTAATTCCAGTTGAGGAATTATTATTTTTAATTCAAAGTCTAAATACTAAGCAAAGAACCTATTTGACACATTTGACGCACCAGCTAAAAACAAATCGCCCATTTTATGAGTTCATTGGCGGCGGTGCAGGTGTACGAAAGAGTAGTTTGATATCTGCAATATATCAAGCACTTAACCATCGTTACAATTCTACACCTCTTCTTCTTCTTCTTTGCGCACCTACGGGTAAAGCAGCATTCGGAATAGGTGGTTCATTCAACATTCTCTTTACCTGTTAATCAATTTAATAGAGAGTTGAGGCCACTTAGCAATGACACAGTTAATTCATTGTATTCCAGACTTATCGATTTAAAATTAATCATAATTGATGAAATATCGATGGTAGGTGCTCGTATGTTTAGCTCTGTTGATGCGAGATTAAAACAAATTTTCAAAGCAGACAGCCCCTTCGGTGGTATACCGATCATCGTGTTTGGTGATTTGAAACAACTCTCACCTGTTGGAAATAAATGGATATTCTCTCTTAATCCCAATGATGCATACAGCACTTTTGTTGGTTTCCCTTTGTCGGAGTTATTTAAATACTTTGAATTAACAGAAATAATAAGACAACGGGAGGATTAGGCCTTTGCAATTGCATTAAACCATATGGCATCTGGTACTATGACAAATGAAGACATATCACTCATTGAAACTCGAGTAGTTAATTTCAAAGAAGTTCCCGATGATGCCATACATTTATTTATGGTGAAGAGACAAATAATTCCAATGCCGCCATCCTTTCAACTGCAAAAGACTCAGTTAAAGGAATTGGTATAAGTGAAAATGAGAATATTTTGGAAAGAGTTAAACTTTTCAAAACTTCTGAAACGCAGGGACTGCCCTATGAGTTGACACTAAAAACATCCGCCAAATATATGATTACAGTGAATAAAACACGTGTGATGGCTTGGTTAATGGGGCAGTTCGACAACTTATGCAAATTCTCTGTGGAATAAGTTTTTAGTTGGTCTGATAGCACGATCAAAAAAGCCTCATCCTCTAGAAAGTTCTTGAACATCAATTGAAAAAGTTCTAAAATCTTTTCAATCTGAAAGAAATGAACAAATTTCAATTGAAAGAAATCAGTTTCCAGTTGTTCCGGCGGAGGGAATAACCATTCATAAAAGTAAGGGTGCCACATATAATAAAGTTGTAGTTCATACTCGACCCACAATTCCTAGAGCTGCAACATATCTCGTCTGAAGTCGAGCTGTTACTGCAGAAGGTCTGTTCATCATAAGAAATTTTTTTTTAGAAATTTTATGAATCGGATCCTGTATTTAGGGAACTGAGAACATTGAACACAAATAAAGCTCTGACAACAAGTTTCAATTTTATATATATTTCCCGAACACCATGACATCAAATTTTATTCCATAATGTTCAGAGTCTTCAGGCTCCCATTAATTATAAAAAAAAGCGACTTTTTGGTGCTATCTTCAGATATTTTATGTTCTGTGCAAAGTTTTAGGAGTGGTTTTCTTTAAATGTTTCAATATTAATATTCTGGTTCTATATAGAAATTCAGCTTACTCTGTCGGACATTTAATTGTAGAACTTCAAGAAGTCTGGGTGCGTTCGAGCTACGTAATAATTGCAGCAGTAGAGCAACTGTGTGGCATATCTGCTGACACTCTGCTGGAGACAAATATTTAGTGTTGCCGATTATTAGCAAAAATTGCGTGCAGAAATTGACAGTAGAACGTGATGCTGTTGCAAGTGTTGCCAAAAATTCACGCAGAACGTGATACTTTGACAAATTTGCAACACTGTTGTCGTGATTGCCATCTCGAACGCACCCTTAGTTATTCAAACAAAATGTGCTAATTGTTGGAGTTTTTAACATTTGTTTAATGTCTACAGGGACTACAAAAGGAAATCTGCTGCAAGAAAAAAACTTTAGTTCCCTGCTTGGTGTAGAATATTTAACTACACCTGCCCAAGTTGATTGGGCTTTTTCAAACATGGATCTTTCCCATGTTAATGCAATTACTTTTGAGACAGCACACAGCTATCATAACAGTATTTGTATCTCTATTTCGAACTAAAGTTTTCAGACTTATTGCAACAGTTCTTCATTTTCTTTTTCATATATATTCGAGTTAGAATGGTATAGCAATTTTGACAATAGTTTTTAAGACAATTTTAAGAAAAATATGTAAATAATCTAATTAAGAATATTTAAGTTATATGTATAATTTGTTATTATATAAGACATTATATAAGAAGCTCTATAAAAATTAATGTTTAATATTGTAAATATTATATACAAATTAATATAAAAATATAATTTTGTTAAGTTGTTAATATTTACTATTTTAAAAATAAATAAAATTTATTAAATAAATAAAAAATGATATTCATTGTCAAAAAGCGATTTCTTTTCATACTCCTCAATACAGTTGTAATTCTTCATTCTATATAAAATCAATTATAAGCGTATACAACAAAACACAAGAACGAATTACAAATTGTTCAAATTAATCTCACTGTGAATGTAAATAACTGAGGCAACAGTTCCTACTTCTAATTATTAAAATATTATATATAAAGAAATCTCAAACGAGTATGCCATTTGGCTACGCGAGAGTATAAAATGTTCCCTTAGAAACATACCCTGGGATTAGGGCTGTGAAATCTGACGAATCTTGCGAGAGTACAATGTTTGGCCGCGAATCGAGAACGGCTTCATTTCGAGTTAGTAATATGGTAAATTCGTAATAGTTAGATTTGTAAGCTACTTTTTTGACGTTGGATTTGAAACTTTTACAACTTATTCCCATAAACCACCCATATAAGGAGTGTTTATATATTGTAGATGCGATAAATGCGACCTTTGCTTTTTGTAAGTCTAGGTGAGTCACTGTATCAGATTGAGAGTATAGTGATCCCTTAACTTTATCTTTGAATTGTTATATACATGAGAGGGACTCTGAATTTGTTTTTTCTGCTAATTCGTGGAGTGTTGGAACATTGTGAATTTAGTGGTAGTCGTACCAGAGAACTTAGAACAATGAGAAGGTGCAGGTTCGACAGCGAACAATTTGTAGGAATTTATCAAGGAGTTCACCACAGATGCACGAGAAACAAATAACATTTTTCGCTTTTATAACAGCGGTGAATCTGTACACATACGCTCTCTTAACATAACCAACCGACGAATATTGAAGAAAATATAATATGTGAGCAAAACTGGGCATATTGATATGCCATTTGAAATATATTCCCTTTTATTGAACTCTTATTTATTATTTTTTAAATTATTTTATGTTAATTCATTTTTACTTTATTATGAGAAATATATCAAAATACTTTTAAATTATTACTAATAAAGTATTTTGATATATTTCTTAAAATAATTCATTAATTGTACTTGACACCATTATGGAGTCATAAAAGTACAGAATTGTGTTTATATAAACATGTATTCTTTCTATATTACTTTTAATAAAATTTTAAAAAATATATTGTTGCTCAAAAGTCTATTTTATTTCAATACTAATTTCAGTTGATTTTCCTATAGAAATTTGACTGGCGTAGAAGCAAATGTGCAACAGGACATACATACATATATTATGTCGTTTACACATTTGTATGTATTTTTATGTTTATATGTACACTCATTACTTCATGTGAAATCTCCGTTGACACATTTTTTGCTTTTATGTCAAAGAGTCAATCTGTCGAAGAACTGACGCGACGACAAAGCGTCACAACATTGTGTTGTTGGTAGAAAATCCGAGATGTGCCATACACACTCTTACAAACATACATCGCATATGGGCAAGTGCAAAGTCAATGTGTGTACAAAAAAATCGAACGTACTTACATAAATTCTTTGACAAATACAGTCAATCCCGGTTAAGTGCCAAAACCAAAGATGCAGATTTTTTGTGCTTTGTAGTACATAAGCGATTGTGGTACTTAAGCGAGTGGTACCAAAAAAAATTATTTCTATGTATTTAAAAAAAAATTACCGTTTTCTTTAAAAAATTAAGAAAAAAAAAGTGAGATGCAGCAAGACACCGGCAGATAAGAGGGATTGGAGGAGTGATACTTAACCGGGGTTTACTGTATACATAAATCAGAGGAATATTTAATATTTTCTTTAAAAAGTTTCTTGAATTGTAAATCGACAAATTTACTATGTTGTCACTTTTCCCTTCTAGAGGGAATATCAGAAATTTGTTCAATTTATGATTTTTAGCTTTTGCCATCGTCGCGAAAAGACGCTTGTAGGCAAACGCATGCTCGGGGAGATGTGTAAGGCGTTTGCTTTTATGAATGAAACGACTTAGCTTATTGCTTGTGCACCAGCGTTCATGAATGAAAATGTTGTTGGTGTGTGATTTACTACAAATTTAGGATTTGGCTACCATATTGATTTTTGGTGCTCATGCTATTTGAGACAATTGTTGTTTTTGTACAACAATGTTTGTATTCTGCCTATTGGCTGACGTACTTACATTTGTACGCTTAAATGTATGTAGATTTGTGTATGCATTACTTATTTTGCGCGGTCGTACGCATATTTGTACATACATACTTACATATAGAGCAGTGCGCTTATATGTTTTCATTGATAATTGATAATATATTATTACAAGTATATTATATAATATAACATATTGATGTACATATGTACATACATAAATTATGAATTTTGTAACAACTGAAATTAGAAAATTATGAAAATAGTAAAATATCATTTCTTGCATAATCTTTCACATTTTATCAATGTAGCATTTGTGCAAAAAAATCATATTTTATCAATTTTTCATCATAAAAATCGTTTATATGGCAAAAAATAATCATGCATATGTGAAGTGGCATTTGTATTTTTTGTTTTCTCATTCATTTCATTTCATTTTTCTCTTTATGTTGGGAGATACGTAATTTGTCAGAGAAGGTTATTAGAAATTCTCATTTCTGGTAAATAACAGCAAATGCTACAGAAAATGGTGAACTCCTTGATCTTAAGTTTTCAGCCAACCAATCGAGCATCATACAAAATTCAATTTGTACCTTCTCGTTGTTCTAAGTTCTCTGGTCGTACGACGTACCGACCATTATCTGATCGAGTAGTTGTGGCTTTGTATAAGTCTTTACAATACTGATCTTCTTGGATTGTATAAGCGCTTCTTTGGGGTGAGATAGGAAATTTGCTGTAATGAAGCATTGAGTGGTGTCTTTTATCATAATAAAAGCAATTGAATTTGCTTTTACAATTTTTATAGGTATGCGCATGTGACAAACAATTTGTACAAAGTCTTTTTGTTTTTACAAAACTGTTTCGGTCGATAATATACAATTTTTTTAATTATTTGAAAGATTATAGCTTATGCCTAGTTCGTATGACGTAGGTTTTTTTTTGTTCAGATGTGAACGAATGCATTTTGTAAAGGCTTCTGTTTAATATTATTTTGCTGCTAGCTTGGGTCTATTGAAGCTTCAATTTAGGTCGTGTTGAACAATATTTGTTTTAATTAGTTTATCAGCTACCCTTTCAGCAATTTCGTACTGGGTAGTAAATAAATCTTTCATTTGTTGCCACGTGGGGCATTTCTTTCGTGATGCGAGCGATTGCTCCTATAAAAGTAACGACTTTTCTGGTAAAGCGGCGGTGCATATATTTATCAGTATTGGCTCCCAACTGTCTGAGGGAATATTTGGTGTCGATAGAACCTCAAAAAATTTTGAAACAGTGGATAGTAGTTTAACAAATTCTTCAGTTGCTTCTTTTTGAATTTTAGGCATGTTTATTAGTGCCGTTACTTGTTTATCGACCAATATTCTTTCGTTTTCATATCTACATTTTAGAGCTTCCCAAGCCAAGTTTAAATTGTCGTCATTAAAAGCGAACTGTTTGACTATTATGCCTGTTTGACCTTTTGTTTTGTACTGTAGGTGATACAAGTTTTGTGCTTCTGATAATTTTGGATGATTGTTGTATACGGCTGTAAACATGTCCAGAAAGACGGCTATTCTTCATGACCTCCATAAAATGTTTCTTGTTACATACGGGCACCTCGAGGTGGATGCCTGAACTTGCCTCTTGACTTTGTACTTGTGGCAGCTCTACTCTGCGATGTGGAGTGCAATTGCTTTTCTTAGCTTTAATTGATCGGAGATCATAGCTTTTGTGGCTTCATATTGGTCTAAGCAGTTTTTTATATTACGTAAGCCGATGATTTAAAATTTCATGGTAGATCTGATGACTCAGTTTCTACTATTGCGTCATGAGCCGCTTGGAGACGAGTTCAAAAATTGTTAAGATTTTGCTTTTTTATTTCTAATAACGATTCGAACTGAATTTGGGGGCAAAAAAATATTTACCTTTTATTCTCATTGTAGCAACCTGTCTTGATAAATTATATATCTCAATTCTTATTCACATTTATCAGTTTTGTAGTATGTTTAAATATTCGTCAAAACGAATGAATTTTCTCAGTGTAAACTGATTTATGTATATGAAGCGATAAGTGATAATTGTTATCAAATACTCTTTTAGGTGAAAAAAATATATTACTTATTAAGAACCGCACTTTTAATTTAACAATACTTTTTATGTCCTTATGTTGATGAATTGAGGTACACCCTAATACACGGACTTGAATGTATATATTTATGTGCTCGTGCAATTGAGAGCTCGTTAAAGAATCCAATACCAGAGAACTTAGAACAACGAGAAGGTACAAATTGAATTTTGTATGATGCTCGATTGGTTGGCTGAAAACTTAAGATCAAGGAGTTCACCATTTTCTGTAGCATTTGCTGTTATTTACCAGAAATGAGAATTTCTAATAACCTTCTCTGACAAATTACGTATCTCCCAACATAAAGAGAAAAATGAAATGAAATGAATGAGAAAACAAAAAATACAAATGCCACTTCACATATGCATGATTATTTTTTGCCATATAAACGATTTTTATGATGAAAAATTGATAAAATATGATTTTTTTGCACAAATGCTACATTGATAAAATGTGAAAGATTATGCAAGAAATGATATTTTACTATTTTCATAATTTTCTAATTTCAGTTGTTACAAAATTCATAATTTATGTATGTACATATGTACATCAATATGTTATATTATATAATATACTTGTAATAATATATTATCAATTATCAATGAAAACATATAAGCGCACTGCTCTATATGTAAGTATGTATGTACAAATATGCGTACGACCGCGCAAAATAAGTAATGCATACACAAATCTACATACATTTAAGCGTACAAATGTAAGTACGTCAGCCCATAGGCAGAATACAAACATTGTTGTACAAAAACAACAATTGTCTCAAATAGCATGAGCACCAAAAATCAATATGGTAGCCAAATCCTAAATTTGTAGTAAATCACACACCAACAACATTTTCATTCATGAACGCTGGCGCACAAGCAATAAGCTAAGTCGTTTCATTCATAAAAGCAAACGCCTTACACATCTCCCCGAGCATGCGTTTGCCTACAAGCGTCTTTTCGCGACGATGGCAAAAGCTAAAAATCATAAATTGAACAAATTTCTGATATTCCCTCTAGAAGGGAAAAGTGACAACATAGTAAATTTGTCGATTTACAATTCAAGAAACTTTTTAAAGAAAATATTCAATATTCCTCTGATTTATGTATACAGTAAACCCCGGTTAAGTATCACTCCTCCAATCCCTCTTATCTGCCGGTGTCTTGCTGCATCTCACTTTTTTTTTCTTAATTTTTTAAAGAAAACGGTAATTTTTTTTTAAATACATAGAAATAATTTTTTTTGGTACCACTCGCTTAAGTACCACAATCGCTTATGTACTACAAAGCACAAAAAATCTGCATCTTTGGTTTTGGCACTTAACCGGGATTGACTGTATTTGTCAAAGAATTTATGTAAGTACGTTCGATTTTTTTGTACACACATTGACTTTGCACTTGCCCATATGCGATGTATGTTTGTAAGAGTGTGTATGGCACATCTCGGATTTTCTACCAACAACACAATGTTGTGACGCTTTGTCGTCGCGTCAGTTCTTCGACAGATTGACTCTTTGACATAAAAGCAAAAAATGTGTCAACGGAGATTTCACATGAAGTAATGAGTGTACATATAAACATAAAAATACATACAAATGTGTAAACGACATAATATATGTATGTATGTCCTGTTGCACATTTGCTTCTACGCCAGTCAAATTTCTATAGGAAAATCAACTGAAATTAGTATTGAAATAAAATAGACTTTTGAGCAACAATATATTTTTTAAAATTTTATTAAAAGTAATATAGAAAGAATACATGTTTATATAAACACAATTCTGTACTTTTATGACTCCATAATGGTGTCAAGTACAATTAATGAATTATTTTAAGAAATATATCAAAATACTTTATTAGTAATAATTTAAAAGTATTTTGATATATTTCTCATAATAAAGTAAAAATGAATTAACATAAAATAATTTAAAAAATAATAAATAATAGTTCAATAAAAGGGAATATATTTCGAATGGCATATCAATATGCCCAGTTTTGCTCACATATTATATTCTCTTCAATATTCGTCGGTTGGTTATGTTAAGAGAGCGTATGTGTACAGATTCACCGCTGTTATAAAAGCGAAAAATGTTATTTATTTCTCGTGCATCTGTGGTGAACTCCTTGATAAATTCCTACAAATTGTTCGCTGTCGAACCTGCACCTTCTCATTGTTCTAAGTTCTCTGCCAATACACTTTGCACATAAGTATGCACGAATTGTTTGTGCGTATGTATGGTTATATTCGAATGCAATTGAGCGCTCGTTGAAGAGATCAATGTGCTTTTATTTGTTTTTTGTATGTAAGCCTCCAATGTGGACTTTGAAAAGATGTACAACCAGAGAACTTAGAACAACGAGAAGGTACAAATTGAATTTTGTATGATGCTCGATTGGTTGGCTGAAAACTTAAGATCAAGGAGTTCACCATTTTCTGTAGCATTTGCTGTTATTTACCAGAAATGAGAATTTCTAATAACCTTCTCTGACAAATTACGTATCTCCCAACATAAAGAGAAAAATGAAATGAAATGAATGAGAAAACAAAAAATACAAATGCCACTTCACATATGCATGATTATTTTTTGCCATATAAACGATTTTTATGATGAAAAATTGATAAAATATGATTTTTTTGCACAAATGCTACATTGATAAAATGTGAAAGATTATGCAAGAAATGATATTTTACTATTTTCATAATTTTCTAATTTCAGTTGTTACAAAATTCATAATTTATGTATGTACATATGTACATCAATATGTTATATTATATAATATACTTGTAATAATATATTATCAATTATCAATGAAAACATATAAGCGCACTGCTCTATATGTAAGTATGTATGTACAAATATGCGTACGACCGCGCAAAATAAGTAATGCATACACAAATCTACATACATTTAAGCGTACAAATGTAAGTACGTCAGCCCATAGGCAGAATACAAACATTGTTGTACAAAAACAACAATTGTCTCAAATAGCATGAGCACCAAAAATCAATATGGTAGCCAAATCCTAAATTTGTAGTAAATCACACACCAACAACATTTTCATTCATGAACGCTGGCGCACAAGCAATAAGCTAAGTCGTTTCATTCATAAAAGCAAACGCCTTACACATCTCCCCGAGCATGCGTTTGCCTACAAGCGTCTTTTCGCGACGATGGCAAAAGCTAAAAATCATAAATTGAACAAATTTCTGATATTCCCTCTAGAAGGGAAAAGTGACAACATAGTAAATTTGTCGATTTACAATTCAAGAAACTTTTTAAAGAAAATATTCAATATTCCTCTGATTTATGTATACAGTAAACCCCGGTTAAGTATCACTCCTCCAATCCCTCTTATCTGCCGGTGTCTTGCTGCATCTCACTTTTTTTTTCTTAATTTTTTAAAGAAAACGGTAATTTTTTTTTAAATACATAGAAATAATTTTTTTTGGTACCACTCGCTTAAGTACCACAATCGCTTATGTACTACAAAGCACAAAAAATCTGCATCTTTGGTTTTGGCACTTAACCGGGATTGACTGTATTTGTCAAAGAATTTATGTAAGTACGTTCGATTTTTTTGTACACACATTGACTTTGCACTTGCCCATATGCGATGTATGTTTGTAAGAGTGTGTATGGCACATCTCGGATTTTCTACCAACAACACAATGTTGTGACGCTTTGTCGTCGCGTCAGTTCTTCGACAGATTGACTCTTTGACATAAAAGCAAAAAATGTGTCAACGGAGATTTCACATGAAGTAATGAGTGTACATATAAACATAAAAATACATACAAATGTGTAAACGACATAATATATGTATGTATGTCCTGTTGCACATTTGCTTCTACGCCAGTCAAATTTCTATAGGAAAATCAACTGAAATTAGTATTGAAATAAAATAGACTTTTGAGCAACAATATATTTTTTAAAATTTTATTAAAAGTAATATAGAAAGAATACATGTTTATATAAACACAATTCTGTACTTTTATGACTCCATAATGGTGTCAAGTACAATTAATGAATTATTTTAAGAAATATATCAAAATACTTTATTAGTAATAATTTAAAAGTATTTTGATATATTTCTCATAATAAAGTAAAAATGAATTAACATAAAATAATTTAAAAAATAATAAATAATAGTTCAATAAAAGGGAATATATTTCGAATGGCATATCAATATGCCCAGTTTTGCTCACATATTATATTCTCTTCAATATTCGTCGGTTGGTTATGTTAAGAGAGCGTATGTGTACAGATTCACCGCTGTTATAAAAGCGAAAAATGTTATTTATTTCTCGTGCATCTGTGGTGAACTCCTTGATAAATTCCTACAAATTGTTCGCTGTCGAACCTGCACCTTCTCATTGTTCTAAGTTCTCTGCCAATACACTTTGCACATAAGTATGCACGAATTGTTTGTGCGTATGTATGGTTATATTCGAATGCAATTGAGCGCTCGTTGAAGAGATCAATGTGCTTTTATTTGTTTTTTGTATGTAAGCCTCCAATGTGGACTTTGAAAAGATGTACAACCAGAGAACTTAGAACAACGAGAAGGTACAAATTGAATTTTGTATGATGCTCGATTGGTTGGCTGAAAACTTAAGATCAAGGAGTTCACCATTTTCTGTAGCATTTGCTGTTATTTACCAGAAATGAGAATTTCTAATAACCTTCTCTGACAAATTACGTATCTCCCAACATAAAGAGAAAAATGAAATGAAATGAATGAGAAAACAAAAAATACAAATGCCACTTCACATATGCATGATTATTTTTTGCCATATAAACGATTTTTATGATGAAAAATTGATAAAATATGATTTTTTTGCACAAATGCTACATTGATAAAATGTGAAAGATTATGCAAGAAATGATATTTTACTATTTTCATAATTTTCTAATTTCAGTTGTTACAAAATTCATAATTTATGTATGTACATATGTACATCAATATGTTATATTATATAATATACTTGTAATAATATATTATCAATTATCAATGAAAACATATAAGCGCACTGCTCTATATGTAAGTATGTATGTACAAATATGCGTACGACCGCGCAAAATAAGTAATGCATACACAAATCTACATACATTTAAGCGTACAAATGTAAGTACGTCAGCCCATAGGCAGAATACAAACATTGTTGTACAAAAACAACAATTGTCTCAAATAGCATGAGCACCAAAAATCAATATGGTAGCCAAATCCTAAATTTGTAGTAAATCACACACCAACAACATTTTCATTCATGAACGCTGGCGCACAAGCAATAAGCTAAGTCGTTTCATTCATAAAAGCAAACGCCTTACACATCTCCCCGAGCATGCGTTTGCCTACAAGCGTCTTTTCGCGACGATGGCAAAAGCTAAAAATCATAAATTGAACAAATTTCTGATATTCCCTCTAGAAGGGAAAAGTGACAACATAGTAAATTTGTCGATTTACAATTCAAGAAACTTTTTAAAGAAAATATTCAATATTCCTCTGATTTATGTATACAGTAAACCCCGGTTAAGTATCACTCCTCCAATCCCTCTTATCTGCCGGTGTCTTGCTGCATCTCACTTTTTTTTTCTTAATTTTTTAAAGAAAACGGTAATTTTTTTTTAAATACATAGAAATAATTTTTTTTGGTACCACTCGCTTAAGTACCACAATCGCTTATGTACTACAAAGCACAAAAAATCTGCATCTTTGGTTTTGGCACTTAACCGGGATTGACTGTATTTGTCAAAGAATTTATGTAAGTACGTTCGATTTTTTTGTACACACATTGACTTTGCACTTGCCCATATGCGATGTATGTTTGTAAGAGTGTGTATGGCACATCTCGGATTTTCTACCAACAACACAATGTTGTGACGCTTTGTCGTCGCGTCAGTTCTTCGACAGATTGACTCTTTGACATAAAAGCAAAAAATGTGTCAACGGAGATTTCACATGAAGTAATGAGTGTACATATAAACATAAAAATACATACAAATGTGTAAACGACATAATATATGTATGTATGTCCTGTTGCACATTTGCTTCTACGCCAGTCAAATTTCTATAGGAAAATCAACTGAAATTAGTATTGAAATAAAATAGACTTTTGAGCAACAATATATTTTTTAAAATTTTATTAAAAGTAATATAGAAAGAATACATGTTTATATAAACACAATTCTGTACTTTTATGACTCCATAATGGTGTCAAGTACAATTAATGAATTATTTTAAGAAATATATCAAAATACTTTATTAGTAATAATTTAAAAGTATTTTGATATATTTCTCATAATAAAGTAAAAATGAATTAACATAAAATAATTTAAAAAATAATAAATAATAGTTCAATAAAAGGGAATATATTTCGAATGGCATATCAATATGCCCAGTTTTGCTCACATATTATATTCTCTTCAATATTCGTCGGTTGGTTATGTTAAGAGAGCGTATGTGTACAGATTCACCGCTGTTATAAAAGCGAAAAATGTTATTTATTTCTCGTGCATCTGTGGTGAACTCCTTGATAAATTCCTACAAATTGTTCGCTGTCGAACCTGCACCTTCTCATTGTTCTAAGTTCTCTGCCAATACACTTTGCACATAAGTATGCACGAATTGTTTGTGCGTATGTATGGTTATATTCGAATGCAATTGAGCGCTCGTTGAAGAGATCAATGTGCTTTTATTTGTTTTTTGTATGTAAGCCTCCAATGTGGACTTTGAAAAGATGTACAACCAGAGAACTTAGAACAACGAGAAGGTACAAATTGAATTTTGTATGATGCTCGATTGGTTGGCTGAAAACTTAAGATCAAGGAGTTCACCATTTTCTGTAGCATTTGCTGTTATTTACCAGAAATGAGAATTTCTAATAACCTTCTCTGACAAATTACGTATCTCCCAACATAAAGAGAAAAATGAAATGAAATGAATGAGAAAACAAAAAATACAAATGCCACTTCACATATGCATGATTATTTTTTGCCATATAAACGATTTTTATGATGAAAAATTGATAAAATATGATTTTTTTGCACAAATGCTACATTGATAAAATGTGAAAGATTATGCAAGAAATGATATTTTACTATTTTCATAATTTTCTAATTTCAGTTGTTACAAAATTCATAATTTATGTATGTACATATGTACATCAATATGTTATATTATATAATATACTTGTAATAATATATTATCAATTATCAATGAAAACATATAAGCGCACTGCTCTATATGTAAGTATGTATGTACAAATATGCGTACGACCGCGCAAAATAAGTAATGCATACACAAATCTACATACATTTAAGCGTACAAATGTAAGTACGTCAGCCCATAGGCAGAATACAAACATTGTTGTACAAAAACAACAATTGTCTCAAATAGCATGAGCACCAAAAATCAATATGGTAGCCAAATCCTAAATTTGTAGTAAATCACACACCAACAACATTTTCATTCATGAACGCTGGCGCACAAGCAATAAGCTAAGTCGTTTCATTCATAAAAGCAAACGCCTTACACATCTCCCCGAGCATGCGTTTGCCTACAAGCGTCTTTTCGCGACGATGGCAAAAGCTAAAAATCATAAATTGAACAAATTTCTGATATTCCCTCTAGAAGGGAAAAGTGACAACATAGTAAATTTGTCGATTTACAATTCAAGAAACTTTTTAAAGAAAATATTCAATATTCCTCTGATTTATGTATACAGTAAACCCCGGTTAAGTATCACTCCTCCAATCCCTCTTATCTGCCGGTGTCTTGCTGCATCTCACTTTTTTTTTCTTAATTTTTTAAAGAAAACGGTAATTTTTTTTTAAATACATAGAAATAATTTTTTTTGGTACCACTCGCTTAAGTACCACAATCGCTTATGTACTACAAAGCACAAAAAATCTGCATCTTTGGTTTTGGCACTTAACCGGGATTGACTGTATTTGTCAAAGAATTTATGTAAGTACGTTCGATTTTTTTGTACACACATTGACTTTGCACTTGCCCATATGCGATGTATGTTTGTAAGAGTGTGTATGGCACATCTCGGATTTTCTACCAACAACACAATGTTGTGACGCTTTGTCGTCGCGTCAGTTCTTCGACAGATTGACTCTTTGACATAAAAGCAAAAAATGTGTCAACGGAGATTTCACATGAAGTAATGAGTGTACATATAAACATAAAAATACATACAAATGTGTAAACGACATAATATATGTATGTATGTCCTGTTGCACATTTGCTTCTACGCCAGTCAAATTTCTATAGGAAAATCAACTGAAATTAGTATTGAAATAAAATAGACTTTTGAGCAACAATATATTTTTTAAAATTTTATTAAAAGTAATATAGAAAGAATACATGTTTATATAAACACAATTCTGTACTTTTATGACTCCATAATGGTGTCAAGTACAATTAATGAATTATTTTAAGAAATATATCAAAATACTTTATTAGTAATAATTTAAAAGTATTTTGATATATTTCTCATAATAAAGTAAAAATGAATTAACATAAAATAATTTAAAAAATAATAAATAATAGTTCAATAAAAGGGAATATATTTCGAATGGCATATCAATATGCCCAGTTTTGCTCACATATTATATTCTCTTCAATATTCGTCGGTTGGTTATGTTAAGAGAGCGTATGTGTACAGATTCACCGCTGTTATAAAAGCGAAAAATGTTATTTATTTCTCGTGCATCTGTGGTGAACTCCTTGATAAATTCCTACAAATTGTTCGCTGTCGAACCTGCACCTTCTCATTGTTCTAAGTTCTCTGGTACAACTACAAATGGATATATTTAATTATGTATGAACGCATACTGTTCAAATTAATAAGTTTTGCTTAAATGTGCTTTTTATATTTTTGTTTTTAATAAATTATATTTTTTTTTGTTAATTTTACTGCAACGTTTGTTATAATTTTTTTTTTTGTAATTTTACAACTTTTTATATAATTTTTAAATTTGCAAAGTATAATTGACCCAGTGTATGTAGGGTATATGAAACTACGTTTACATATGAAAACAAGTAAGGAAGGGCTAAGTTCGGATGTAACCGAACATTTTCTACACTCGCAAAGTCAAATGGTATACTCCTTTTAGATTTATTTGTGGACCTCATCGGTTTAAATGCTTTGATCTATTATTTCAGTTATGCGACACATTTTAATATGAGAGGTGAAGTGTAGTAAACTCAAGAAAATTACATTTAAGAACTTTTTGGGATTTACCCAGCGCCGTTTGCAGCTTATGAAAGGTTTAGATATTAAGACAGAAAGAAGAAAATCTAAATACCTGATCTACAATTTAGCCTTCATGAGCAGACCTTTCAAAATAGGACCCTTATATATCCCTGTTTTAAAAAGCGTTAGACAAAAGCAATTTACGGAGGGGTTTTCCGAGCACTTTATTTCATTACAATGAAATAAACTACTTATTTCTAAAATATAAATATAACTAAATAATCTGTATTATTATGTTAGTGAGTATCTATGTAATATATAGGTATACAAAAGTACGTAAGCTGTGTGTACAAAAATATACCATAATAAAACTATTATACTCTGTAGCAACATGTTGCAAGTACACTGTGTTTGTAGTTTCAGTTACACTAGATTTCTTGACCAGCAAAGTGGTGTATTCAAACTAATTTCAGTGTATTAGTTATATAGTGTTTAAACTATTGTTATATACAGTGGCAAGCAAAACCATATTATATACAGTGGCGAACAAATACATATACATATGTGCACCAGTATACGATAGTATCTATACACCGAACAGGAAAGAAGTCATAGCAAGGATTCAATTACAGTGAAAGAGGGCAGCACCCAGGATCCAACTTTTCAGACCCGGACGGATAGAATTATATAAGTATTTTATATACTAAGCCATTTATTATTTACTAATTATGCCTAGATTAAGTAGAAAATCTGTATTACTAAGTCGTCTTCAAACTCTTTATATAGAGATAGTGAGCAGTCACAAGATACTGTAAGTCACGTTAATCGTAGATTAGATTCCGATGTACGTCTGTCCGAACAAATTATCAATACAAATCAACATAGAACCAGGCGGGAAAATCTCGAGGTACGTTATGATGAGCAAAGTAGGAACACTAGGGATCATAGAGAATTTCGCGCAAGAAATCCTGAGTATAGGAATTTAGAACGCACTCGTGATCAAATGCAAAGAGAACATGCAAGAAGAAGTCCTGAAATAAGGAGAGAGGAGCGTGATAGAGAAACACAACATCGACAGCTTCGTAGGGGGGGTATGAGGGAAGAAATTTTGAATCAGAGACGTCTTAGACAAAGTCAAGTTCGCCGTCGTAGAGATAACCCGGTCAATAGGCAAATTGAAAACGAAAGACAGTCCCAACGCATCCGATTAACGAGAGAAAATAATTTTATAGAAAATGATTATAGTGGAGTTCAAAAACACTTATTTCCAAAATATATATAAGAGCCCTACTGAAATATGTATTTGCTGCGGCGGATTATGGTTTTCACACCACGTTCGCAAATTAAATTTCGAAACTATTGCGCAAGATCACCCGAATGCTGCAAGAATGGAAATTACTATTTTTGTGCTACTTGCAAAATTGCGATTGTTAAAAAGAACGTTCCAAAAATATTTTTAGCTAACGGTCTAAACTTTCCTGAAATACCGGATTTTTTGAAAGATTTAACCCCAATTGAAGAACATCTCATAATGCCTAGATTGCCTTTTATGACAATACGTCCGTTAGGATATCAAGGTCAGAGTTCTCTTAAAGGTGCTGTTGTTAATATACCAATTTCTGTTAACAATATTGTGACATCTCTACCAAGGTCCTGTGATGAGGCTTATGTGATACAAATTCACTTAAGAAGGCGTTTGGAGTACAATCATGATCACATGATCGATACCATACGCCCCGCAAAGATTATGGAAGCTTTGCAATTCTTAGTAAATACCCCTCTGTATCGTGAGCACAATATACATATTAATGAGAACTGGATTTCAGAATTTAATAACCAAGGAGAAGTTCCGTTTGTTGCATCTGCGGAGTATTCCCAATTGGTTCAATCTGTTCGTGCGGCACAAACTTCTCATGATAATCCTTCAGGTAATAATATTCCCAGGGGTCTTTTACCTTCCGAGCTAAACCCAGTCGGTCAAGAAACCCTTTTGGACAATATTCCTGTAGAAAACTTGGACTCTAACCGTTTAGTCATAGCGCCAGATGAAGGACAAAGACCAATTGACATAATTCAAGACAATAATTCAGAAGAGTTGTCATTTGGAACATTCCAAAAAGTTGTTATATGATTACATAAAATTTGAGCAGCTACAAATTAAGAATAGTACATCCATTTGCCTTAGAAAGTTTTCAGGCGCAACCAAGTTACAGCCTAAAATCTATTAAACGAAAACTTTGTTCAAAACTTGATTCAACACGATGATGGTTACAAGGTTTTGAAAGGCGTTAGATCCTCTCCTCCGCACTGGGAAGCTGAGAAGAAAAAGGCAATCGCTATAATTCGCCAAAAAGCAGAACCTCAGTGGGTTGAGCTTTTGGTTATCCTCTCTAAAACTGTTGATTCTAAAGATATTTCGGAAGACGAAGCCAACAGTTTAACAACCCAAGATAGATATCGCTTAATTCGGTCAGACGCGGTTACTTGTGCTAGATATTTTGACTACCGCAATCGACAAATTCTTAAGCTTTTTAAAGATAATGCCGGCATTTTTGGAGAGCATTTTGTCACAAATTTCTACTGGAGAGTGGAGTTTCAACAGAGAGGTTCTCCCCATGTACATGGCATGTATTGGCTTAATAATGCTCCCAGGATCAACCTTCAAGATCCTCAGACATTCCCTGATGTCATTAGTTTTATTGACAATTATATTTCTATAGTTGGTTCGGTCAGCTACTTATAAACTTATTTGGGTTATCAAAAGCATAACCACAGTCGGTCTTGTACTAGGGAAATAAGAAGACAACAGTTTTGTCGTTTTAGTATACCATATCCACCAATGCCTTCAACGCAAATACTGTTACCTCTTGCAGAAACAAGTCAAAACTCAGAAAGACACAAGGAAAACTTTTTAAAAATTCAAAACCTTTTAAATTCAAATATGACTACAGAAAACATTTTTAATTTAAGAGATTTTTGAACATTTCCTGTCTGATAGTAGAATAAATATGTCTTTTGATGACCACTGGTTAGCCCTTAGATCAAGTTTAACAAAACCCAACATTTTTCTTAAATTGCAGCATCGTTTTATAAACGCGTATAATCCTCTGATTTTGGAACTCCATAGAGCAAATATGGATATCCAATATATACTGGATGCATATGCTTGCTGTTCATATATAATTAATTATATTAACAAGTCTAACAGGGGAGTTTCTAGGCTCTTAAATGAAGCTATATCAGAGGTAAATGCTGGAAATTATACTGTTAAGCAAAAACTTAAACATATAGGTCACAAATTTATATTAGGCACAGAAATATCTGCACAAGAAGCAGTATATTGCTGCATTGGGCTCCATCTTTCGGAAGCAAGTAATGCAGAAATATTTATAAATAGCTCTCGACCTGAAGAACGTGTTCGAATGGTGAAACCTAGAGCAGAACTTCAGAACCTTCCTTCAGGTTCGACTGAAATATTCGTAGCCGGTATTTTAGACCGTTCTGTTCAAAGATCCGATCAGTTAGAAGCTCTTTGTTTAGCTGATTTTGCATCTATGTATAAATTGTATAAATATGTTAAATCTAGTAGAACAGCACAAGACAGTGATCATGAAGAAGAAGAGTGGGAAAACGATAATTTACCAAAAAGCGGGGTTGTCATGCCTCTTAAAGACGGTAGCGGTTTTGTGAAAAAACGTACCAAACTTTGTATTATTCGGTATAGAAGGTTTAACCCAGATTTGGCCAGAGTTGAGTATTTCCGCGAAATGGCAATGCTTTACTATCCATGGCGGAATAAACGATAATGAGCAAACTTGCATAACACATCGTATTCTAATTGAGGAAAATCAAATAAAATATGATGTTTTTGAGCAAAGAGAACTTAAAAATGTTTCAAAAAGTCTTTATAATGAAATAGACTTAGAGAAAGGTGATCAAAATGAACTACCTATAGTTGAAAATGAGTTCAGAGTGTTGGCACTTCCAGAAATAAACCCAAATATAAATTTGCTGGACTTGCATGGTGAAGATTCACCAGATAATGGCACTGAATCTGATTACAATATTAGACTTATTAAACTACCCCCTTTAATTCCAGTTGAGGAATTATTATTTTTAATTCAAAGTCTAAATACTAAGCAAAGAACCTATTTGACACATTTGACGCACCAGCTAAAAACAAATCGCCCATTTTATGAGTTCATTGGCGGCGGTGCAGGTGTACGAAAGAGTAGTTTGATATCTGCAATATATCAAGCACTTAACCATCGTTACAATTCTACACCTCTTCTTCTTCTTCTTTGCGCACCTACGGGTAAAGCAGCATTCGGAATAGGTGGTTCATTCAACATTCTCTTTACCTGTTAATCAATTTAATAGAGAGTTGAGGCCACTTAGCAATGACACAGTTAATTCATTGTATTCCAGACTTATCGATTTAAAATTAATCATAATTGATGAAATATCGATGGTAGGTGCTCGTATGTTTAGCTCTGTTGATGCGAGATTAAAACAAATTTTCAAAGCAGACAGCCCCTTCGGTGGTATACCGATCATCGTGTTTGGTGATTTGAAACAACTCTCACCTGTTGGAAATAAATGGATATTCTCTCTTAATCCCAATGATGCATACAGCACTTTTGTTGGTTTCCCTTTGTCGGAGTTATTTAAATACTTTGAATTAACAGAAATAATAAGACAACGGGAGGATTAGGCCTTTGCAATTGCATTAAACCATATGGCATCTGGTACTATGACAAATGAAGACATATCACTCATTGAAACTCGAGTAGTTAATTTCAAAGAAGTTCCCGATGATGCCATACATTTATTTATGGTGAAGAGACAAATAATTCCAATGCCGCCATCCTTTCAACTGCAAAAGACTCAGATAAAGGAATTGGTATAAGTGAAAATGAGAATATTTTGGAAAGAGTTAAACTTTTCAAAACTTCTGAAACGCAGGGACTGCCCTATGAGTTGACACTAAAAACATCCGCCAAATATATGATTACAGTGAATAAAACACGTGTGATGGCTTGGTTAATGGGGCAGTTCGACAACTTATGCAAATTCTCTGTGGAATAAGTTTTTAGTTGGTCTGATAGCACGATCAAAAAAGCCTCATCCTCTAGAAAGTTCTTGAACATCAATTGAAAAAGTTCTAAAATCTTTTCAATCTGAAAGAAATGAACAAATTTCAATTGAAAGAAATCAGTTTCCAGTTGTTCCGGCGGAGGGAATAACCATTCATAAAAGTAAGGGTGCCACATATAATAAAGTTGTAGTTCATACTCGACCCACAATTCCTAGAGCTGCAACATATCTCGTCTGAAGTCGAGCTGTTACTGCAGAAGGTCTGTTCATCATAAGAAATTTTTTTTTTAGAAATTTTATGAATCGGATCCTGTATTTAGGGAACTGAGAACATTGAACACAAATAAAGCTCTGACAACAAGTTTCAATTTTATATATATTTCCCGAACACCATGACATCAAATTTTATTCCATAATGTTCAGAGTCTTCAGGCTCCCATTAATTATAAAAAAAAGCGACTTTTTGATGCTATCTTCAGATATTTTATGTTCTGTGCAAAGTTTTAGGAGTGGTTTTCTTTAAATGTTTCAATATTAATATTCTGGTTCTATATAGAAATTCAGCTTACTCTGTCGGACATTTAATTGTAGAACTTCAAGAAGTCTGGGTGCGTTCGAGCTACGTAATAATTGCAGCAGTAGAGCAACTGTGTGGCATATCTGCTGACACTCTGCTGATGTGGAGACAAATATTTAGTGTTGCCGATTATTAGCAAAAATTGCGTGCAGAAATTGACAGTAGAACGTGATGCTGTTGCAAGTGTTGCCAAAAATTCACGCAGAACGTGATACTTTGACAAATTTGCAACACTGTTGTCGTGATTGCCATCTCGAACGCACCCTTAGTTATTCAAACAAAATTTGCTAATTGTTGGAGATTTTAACATTTGTTTAATGTCTACAGGGACTACAAAAGGAAATCTGCTTCAAGAAAACAACTTTAGTTCCCTGCTTGGTGTAGAATATTTAACTACACCTGCCCAAGTTGATTGGGCTCTTTCAAACATGGATCTTTCCCATGTTAATGCAATTACTTTTAAGACAGCACACAGCTATCATAACAGTATTTGTATCTCTATTTCGAACTAAAGTTTTCAGACTTATTGCAACAGTTCTTCATTTTCTTTTTCATATATAATCGAATTAGAATGGTATAGCAATTTTGACAATAGTTTTTAAGACAATTTTAAGAAAAATATGTAAATAATCTAATTAAGAATATTTAAGTTATATGTATAATTTGTTATTATATAAGACATTATATAAGAAGCTCTATAAAAATTAATGTTTAATATTGTAAATATTATATACAAATTAATATAAAAATATAATTTTGTTAAGTTGTTAATATTTATTATTTTAAAAATAAATAAAAAATGATATTCATTGTCAAAAAGCGATTTCTTTTCATACTCCTCAATACAGTTGTAATTCTTCATTCTATATAAAATCAATTATAAGCGTATACAACAAAACACAAGAACGAATTACAAATTGTTCAAATTAATCTCACTGTGAATGTAAATAACTGAGGCAACAGTTCCTACTTCTAATTATTAAAATATTATATATAAAGAAATCTCAAACGAGTATGCCATTTGGCTACGCGAGAGTATAAAATGTTCCCTTAGAAACATACCCTGGGATTAGGGCTGTGAAATCTGACGAATCTTGCGAGAGTACAATGTTTGGCCGCGAATCGAGAACGGCTTCATTTCGAGTTAGTAATATGGTAAATTCGTAATAGTTAGATTTGTAAGCTACTTTTTTGACGTTGGATTTGAAACTTTTACAACTTATTCCCATAAACCACCCATATAAGGAGCGTTTATATATTGTAGATGCGATAAATGCGACCTTTGCTTTTTGTAAGTCTAGGTGAGTCACTGTATCAGATTGAGAGTATAGTGATCCCTTAACTTTATCTTTGAATTGTTATATACATGAGAGGGACTCTGAATTTGTTTTTTCTGCTAATTCGTGGAGTGTTGGAACATTGTGAATTTAGTGGTAGTCGTACGACGTACCGACCATTATCTGATCGAGTAGTTGTGGCTTTGTATAAGTCTTTACAATACTGATCTTCTTGGATTGTATAAGCGCTTCTTTGGGGTGAGATAGGAAATTTGCTGTAATGAAGCATGAGTGGTGTCTTTTATCATAATAAAAGCAATTGAATTTGCTTTTACAATTTTTATAGGTATGCGCATGTGACAAATAATTTGTACAAAGTCTTTTTGTTTTTACAAAACTGTTTCGGTCGATAATATACAATTTTTTTAATTATTTGAAAGATTATAGCTTATGCCTAGTTCGTGTGTCGTAGGTTTTTTTTTTTGTTCAGATGTGAACGAATGCATTTTGTAAAGGCTTCTGTTTAATATTATTTTGCTGCTAGCTTGGGTCTATTGAAGCTTCAGATTAGGTCGTGTTGAACAATATTTGTTTTAATTAGTTTATCAGCTACCCTTTCAGCAATTTCGTACTGGGTAGTAAAAAAATCTTTCATTTGTTGCCACGTGGGGCATTTCTTTCGTGATGCGAGCGATTGCTCCTATAAAAGTAACGACTTTTCTGGTAAAGCGGCGGTGCATATATTTATCAGTATTGGCTCCCAACTGTCTGAGGGAATATTTGGTGTCGATAGAACCTCAAAAAATTTTGAAACAGTGGATAGTAGTTTAACAAATTCTTCAGTTGCTTCTTTTTGAATTTTAGGCATGTTTATTAGTGCCGTTACTTGTTTATCGACCAATATTCTTTCGTTTTCATATCTACATTTTAGAGCTTCCCAAGCCAAGTTTAAATTGTCGTCATTAAAAGCGAACTGTTTGACTATTATGCCTGTTTGACCTTTTGTTTTGTACTGTAGGTGATACAAGTTTTGTGCTTCTGATAATTTTGGATGATTGTTGTATACGGCTGTAAACATGTCCAGAAAGACGGCTATTCTTCATGACCTCCATAAAATGTTTCTTGTTACATACGGGCACCTCGAGGTGGATGCCTGAACTTGCCTCTTGACTTTGTACTTGTGGCAGCTCTACTCTGCGATATGGAGTGCAATTGCTTTTCTTAGCTTTAATTGATCGGAGATCATAGCTTTTGTGGCTTCATATTGGTCTAAGCAGTTTTTTATATTACGTAAGCCGATGATTTAAAATTTCATGGTAGATCTGATGACTCAGTTTCTACTATTGCGTCATGAGCCGCTTGGAGACGAGTTCAAAAATTGTTAAGATTTTGCTTTTTTATTTCTAATAACGATTCGAACTGAATTTGGGGGCAAAAAAATATTTACCTTTTATTCTCATTGTAGCAACCTGTCTTGATAAATTATATATCTCAATTCTTATTCACATTTATCAGTTTTGTAGTATGTTTAAATATTCGTCAAAACGAATGAATTTTCTCAGTGTAAACTGATTTATGTATATGAAGCGATAAGTGATAATTGTTATCAAATACTCTTTTAGGTGAAAAAAATATATTACTTATTAAGAACCGCACTTTTAATTTAACAATACTTTTTATGTCCTTATGTTGATGAATTGAGGTACACCCTAATACACGGACTTGAATGTATATATTTATGTGCTCGTGCAATTGAGAGCTCGTTAAAGAATCCAATACACTTTGCACATAAGTATGCACGAATTGTTTGTGCGTATGTATGGTTATATTCGAATGCAATTGAGCGCTCGTTGAAGAGATCAATGTGCTTTTATTTGTTTTTTGTATGTAAGCCTCCAATGTGGACTTTGAAAAGATGTACAACTACAAATGGATATATTTAATTATGTATGAACGCATACTGTTCAAATTAATAAGTTTTGCTTAAATGCGCTTTTTATATTTTTGTTTTTAATAAATTATATTTTTTTTGTTAATTTTACTGCAACGTTTGTTATAATTTTTTTTTTTTGTAATTTTACAACTTTTTATGTAATTTTTAAATTTGCAAAGTATAATTGACCCAGTGTATGTAGGGTATATGAAACTACGTTTACATATGAAAACAAGTAAGGAAGGGCTAAGTTCGGATGTAACCGAACATTTTCTACACTCGCAAAGTCAAATGGTATACTCCTTTTAGATTTATTTGTGGACCTCATCGGTTTAAATGCTTTGATCTATTATTTCAGTTATGCGACACATTTTAATATGAGAGGAGAAGTGTAAACTCAAGAAAATTACATTTAAGTACTTTTTGGGATTTACCCAGCGCCGTTTGCAGCTTATGAAAGGTTTAGATATTAAGACAGAAAGAAGAAAATCTAAATACCTGATCTACAATTTAGCCTTCATGAGCAGACCTTTCAAAATAGGACCCTTATATATCCCTGTTTTAAAAAGCGTTAGACAAAAGCAATTTACGGAGGGGTTTTCCGAGCACTTTATTTCATTACAATGAAATAAACTACTTATTTCTAAAATATAAATATAACTAAATAATCTGTATTATTATGTTAGTGAGTATCTATGTAATATAACCATATTATATACAGTGGCGAACAAACACATATACATATGTGCACCAGTATACGATAGTATCTATACACCGAACAGGAAAGAAGTCATAGCAAGGATTCAATTACAGTGAAAGAGGGCAGCACCCAGGATCCAACTTTTCAGACCCGGACGGATAGAATTATATAAGTATTTTATATACTAAGGCATTTATTATTTACTAATTATGCCTAGATTAAGTAGAAAATCTGTATTACTAAGTCGTCTTTAAACTCTTTATATAGAGATAGTGAGCAGTCACAAGATACTGTAAGTCACGTTAATCGTAGATTAGATTCCGATGTACGTCTGTCCGAACAAATTATCAATACAAATCAACATAGAACCAGGCGGGAAAATCTCGAGGTACGTTATGATGAGCAAAGTAGGAACACTAGGGATCATAGAGAATTTCGCGCAAGAAATCCTGAGTATAGGAATTTAGAGCGCACTCGTGATCAAATGCAAAGAGAACATGCAAGAAGAAGTCCTGAAATAAGGAGAGAGGAGCGTGATAGAGAAACAAAACATCGACAGCTTCGTATGGGGGGGGTATGAAGGAAGAAATTTTGAATCAGAGACGCCTTAGACAAAGTCACGTTCGCCGTCGTAGAGATAACCCGGTCAATAGGCAAATTGAAAACGAAAGACAGTCCCAACGCATCCGATTAACGAGATAAAATAATTTTATAGAAAATGATTATAGTGGAGTTCAAAAACACTTATTTCCAAAATATATATAAGAGCCCTACTGAAATATGTATTTGCTGCGGCGGATTATGGTTTTCACACCACGTTCGCAAATTAAATTTCGAAACTATTGCGCAAGATCACCCGAATGCTGCAAGAATGGAAATTACTATTTTTGTGCTACTTGCAAAATTGCGATTGTTAAAAAGAACGTTCCAAAAATATTTTTAGCTAACGGTCTAAACTTTCCTGAAATACCGGATTTTTTGAAAGATTTAACCCCAATTGAAGAACATCTTATAATGCCTAGATTGCCTTTTATGACAATACGTCCGTTAGGATATCAAGGTCAGAGTTCTCTTAAAGGTGCTGTTGTTAATATACCAATTTCTGTTAACAATATTGTGACATCTCTACCAAGGTCCTGTGATGAGGCTTATGTGATACAAATTCACTTAAGAAGGCGTTTGGAGTACAATCATGATCACATGATCGATACCATACTCCCCGCAAAGATTATGGAAGCTTTGCAATTCTTAGTAAATACCCCTCTGTATCGTGAGCACAATATACATATTAATGAGAACTGGATTTCAGAATTTAATAACCAAGGAGAAGTTCCGTTTGTTGCATCTGCAGAGTATTCCCAATTGGTTCAATCTGTTCGTGCGGCACAAACTTATCATGATAATCCTTCAGGTAATAATATTCCCAGGGGTCTTTTACCTTCCGAGCTAAACCCAGTCGGTCAAGAAACCCTTTTGGACAATATTCCTGTAGAAAACTTGGACTCTAACCGTTTAGTCATAGCGCCAGATGAAGGACAAAGACCAATTGACATAATTCAAGACAATAATTCAGAAGAGTTGTCATTTGGAACATTCCAAAAAGTTGTTATATGATTACATAAAATTTGAGCAGCTACAAATTAAGAATAGTACATCCATTTGCCTTAGAAAGTTTTCAGGCCGCAACCAAGTTACAGCCTAAAATCTATTAAACGAAAACTTTGTTCAAAACTTGATTCAACACGATGATGGTTACAAGGTTTTGAAAGGCGTTAGATCCTCTCCTGCGCACTGGGAAGCTGAGAAGAAAAAGGCAATCGCTATAATTCGCCAAAAAGCAGAACCTCAGTGGGTTGAGCTTTTGGTTATCCTCTCTAAAACTGTTGATTCTAAAGATATTTCGGAAGACGAAGCCAACAGTTTAACAACCCAAGATAGATATCGCTTAATTCGGTCAGACGCGGTTACTTGTGCTAGATATTTTGACTACCGCAATCGACAAATTCTTAAGCTTTTTAAAGATAATGCCGGCATTTTTGGAGAGCATTTTGTCACAAATTTCTACTGGAGAGTGGAGTTTCAACAGAGAGGTTCTCCCCATGTACATGGCATGTATTGGCTTAATAATGCTCCCAGGATCAACCTTCAAGATCCTCAGACATTCCCTGATGTCATTAGTTTTATTGACAATTATATTTCTATAGTTGGTTCGGTCAGCTACTTATAAACTTATTTGGGTTATCAAAAGCATAACCACAGTCGGTCTTGTACTAGGGAAATAAGAAGACAACAGTTTAGTCAGTTTTAGTATACCATATCCACCAATGCCTTCAACGCAAATACTGTTACCTCTTGCAGAAACAAGTCAAAACTCAGAAAGACACAAGGAAAACTTTTTAAAAATTCAAAACCTTTTAAATTCAAATATGACTACAGAAAACATTTTTAATTTAAGAGATTTTTGAACATTTCCTGTCTGATAGTAGAATAAATATGTCTTTTGATGACTACTGGTTAGCCCTTAGATCAAGTTTAACAAAACCCAACATTTTTCTTAAATTGCAGCATCGTTTTATAAACGCGTATAATCCTCTGATTTTGGAACTCCATAGAGCAAATATGGATATCCAATATATACTGGATGCATATGCTTGCTGTTCATATATAATTAATTATATTAACAAGTCTAACAGGGGAGTTTCTAGGCTCTTAAATGAAGCTATATCAGAGGTAAATGCTGGAAATTATACTGTTAAGCAAAAACTTAAACATATAGGTCACAAATTCATATTAGGCACAGAAATATCTGCACAAGAAGCAGTATATTGCTGCATTGGGCTCCATCTTTCGGAAGCAAGTAATGCAGAAATATTTATAAATAGCTCTCGACCTGAAGAACGTGTTCGAATGGTGAAACCTAGAGCAGAACTTCAGAACCTTCCTTCAGGTTCGACTGAAATATTCGTAGCCGGTATTTTAGACCGTTCTGTTCAAAGATCCGATCAGTTAGAAGCTCTTTGTTTAGCTGATTTTGCATCTATGTATAAATTGTATAAATATGTTAAATCTAGTAGAACAGCACAAGACAGTGATCATGAAGAAGAAGAGTGGGAAAACGATAATTTACCAAAAAGCGGGGTTGTCATGCCTCTTAAAGACGGTAGCGGTTTTGTGAAAAAACGTACCAAACTTTGTATTATTCGGTATAGAAGGTTTAACCCAGATTTGGCCAGAGTTGAGTATTTCCGCGAAATGGCAATGCTTTACTATCCATGGCGGAATAAACGATAATGAGCAAACTTGCATAACACATCGTATTCTAATTGAGGAAAATCAAATAAAATATGATGTTTTTGAGCAAAGAGAACTTAAAAATGTTTCAAAAAGTCTTTATAATGAAATAGACTTAGAGAAAGGTGATCAAAATGAACTACCTATAGTGGAAAATGAGTTCAGAGTGTTGGCTCTTCCAGAAATAAACCCAAATATAAATTTGCTGGACTTGCATGGTGAAGATTCACCAGATAATGGCACTGAATCTGATTACAATATTAGACTTATTAAACTACCCCCTTTAATTCCAGTTGAGGAATTATTATTTTTAATTCAAAGTCTAAATACTAAGCAAAGAACCTATTTGACACATTTGACGCACCAGCTAAAAACAAATCGCCCATTTTATGAGTTCATTGGCGGCGGTGCAGGTGTACGAAAGAGTAGTTTGATATCTGCAATATATCAAGCACTTAACCATCGTTACAATTCTACACCTCTTCTTCTTCTTCTTTGCGCACCTACGGGTAAAGCAGCATTCGGAATAGGTGGTTCATTCAACATTCTCTTTACCTGTTAATCAATTTAATAGAGAGTTGAGGCCACTTAGCAATGACACAGTTAATTCATTGTATTCCAGACTTATCGATTTAAAATTAATCATAATTGATGAAATATCGATGGTAGGTGCTCGTATGTTTAGCTCTGTTGATGCGAGATTAAAACAAATTTTCAAAGCAGACAGCCCCTTCGGTGGTATACCGATCATCGTGTTTGGTGATTTGAAACAACTCTCACCTGTTGGAAATAAATGGATATTCTCTCTTAATCCCAATGATGCATACAGCACTTTTGTTGGTTTCCCTTTGTCGGAGTTATTTAAATACTTTGAATTAACAGAAATAATAAGACAACGGGAGGATTAGGCCTTTGCAATTGCATTAAACCATATGGCATCTGGTACTATGACAAATGAAGACATATCACTCATTGAAACTCGAGTAGTTAATTTCAAAGAAGTTCCCGATGATGCCATACATTTATTTATGGTGAAGAGACAAATAATTCCAATGCCGCCATCCTTTCAACTGCAAAAGACTCAGTTAAAGGAATTGGTATAAGTGAAAATGAGAATATTTTGGAAAGAGTTAAACTTTTCAAAACTTCTGAAACGCAGGGACTGCCCTATGAGTTGACACTAAAAACATCCGCCAAATATATGATTAGAGTGAATAAAACACGTGTGATGGCTTGGTTAATGGGCAGTTCGACAACTTATGCAAATTCTCTGTGGAATAAATTTTTAGTTGGTCTGATAGCACGATCAAAAAAGCCTCATCCTCTAGAAAGTTCTTGAACATCAATTGAAAAAGTTCTAAAATCTTTTCAATCTGAAAGAAATGAACAAATTTCAATTGAAAGAAATCAGTTTCCAGTTGTTCCGGCGGAGGGAATAACCATTCATAAAAGTAAGGGTGCCACATATAATAAAGTTGTAGTTCATACTCGACCCACAATTCCTAGAGCTGCAACATATCTCGTCTGAAGTCGAGCTGTTACTGCAGAAGGTCTGTTCATCATAAGAAATTTTTTTTTAGAAATTTTATGAATCGGATCCTGTATTTAGGGAACTGAGAACATTGAACACAAATAAAGCTCTGACAACAAGTTTCAATTTTATATATATTTCCCGAACACCATGACATCAAATTTTATTCCATAATGTTCAGAGTCTTCAGGCTCCCATTAATTATAAAAAAAAGCGACTTTTTGATGCTATCTTCAGATATTTTATGTTCTGTGCAAAGTTTTAGGAGTGGTTTTCTTTAAATGTTTCAATATTAATATTCTGGTTCTATATAGAAATTCAGCTTACTCTGTCGGACATTTAATTGTAGAACTTCAAGAAGTCTGGGTGCGTTCGAGCTACGTAATAATTGCAGCAGTAGAGCAACTGTGTGGCATATCTGCTGACACTCTGCTGATGTGGAGACAAATATTTAGTGTTGCCGATTATTAGCAAAAATTGCGTGCAGAAATTGACAGTAGAACGTGATGCTGTTGCAAGTGTTGCCAAAAATTCACGCAGAACGTGATACTTTGACAAATTTGCAACACTGTTGTCGTGATTGCCATCTCGAACGCACCCTTAGTTATTCAAACAAAATTTGCTAATTGTTGGAGATTTTAACATTTGTTTAATGTCTACAGGGACTACAAAAGGAAATCTGCTACAAGAAAACAACTTTAGTTCCCTGCTTGGTGTAGAATATTTAACTACACCTGCCCAAGTTGATTGGGCTCTTTCAAACATGGATCTTTCCCATGTTAATGCAATTACTTTTAAGACAGCACACAGCTATCATAACAGTATTTGTATCTCTATTTCGAACTAAAGTTTTCAGACTTATTGCAACAGTTCTTCATTTTCTTTTTCATATATAATCGAATTAGAATGGTATAGCAATTTTGACAATAGTTTTTAAGACAATTTTAAGAAAAATATGTAAATAATCTAATTAAGAACATTTAAGTTATATGTATAATTTGTTATTATATAAGACATTATATAAGAAGCTCTATAAAAATTAATGTTTAATATTGTAAATATTATATACAAATTAATATAAAAATATAATTTTGTTAAGTTGTTAATATTTATTATTTTAAAAATAAATAAAATTTATTAAATAAATAAAAAATGATATTCATTGTCAAAAAGCGATTTCTTTTCATACTCCTCAATACAGTTGTAATTCTTCATTCTATATAAAATCAATTATAAGCGTATACAACAAAACACAAGAACGAATTACAAATTGTTCAAATTAATCTCACTGTGAATGTAAATAACTGAGGCAACAGTTCCTACTTCTAATTATTAAAATATTATATATAAAGAAATCTCAAACGAGTATGCCATTTGGCTACGCGAGAGTATAAAATGTTCCCTTAGAAACATACCCTGGGATTAGGGCTGTGAAATCTGACGAATCTTGCGAGAGTACAATGTTTGGCCGCGAATCGAGAACGGCTTCATTTCGAGTTAGTAATATGGTAAATTCGTAATAGTTAGATTTGTAAGCTACTTTTTTGACGTTGGATTTGAAACTTTTACAACTTATTCCCATAAACCACCCATATAAGGAGCGTTTATATATTGTAGATGCGATAAATGCGACCTTTGCTTTTTGTAAGTCTAGGTGAGTCACTGTATCAGATTGAGAGTATAGTGATCCCTTAACTTTATCTTTGAATTGTTATATACATGAGAGGGACTCTGAATTTGTTTTTTCTGCTAATTCGTGGAGTGTTGGAACATTGTGAATTTAGTGGTAGTCGTACGACGTACCGACCATTATCTGATCGAGTAGTTGTGGCTTTGTATAAGTCTTTACAATACTGATCTTCTTGGATTGTATAAGCGCTTCTTTGGGGTGAGATAGGAAATTTGCTGTAATGAAGCATTGAGTGGTGTCTTTTATCATAATAAAAGCAATTGAATTTGCTTTTACAATTTTTATAGGTATGCGCATGTGACAAATAATTTGTACAAAGTCTTTTTGTTTTTACAAAACTGTTTCGGTCGATAATATACAATTTTTTTAATTATTTGAAAGATTATAGCTTATGCCTAGTTCGTGTGTCGTAGGTTTTTTTTTGTTCAGATGTGAACGAATGCATTTTGTAAAGGCTTCTGTTTAATATTATTTTGCTGCTAGCTTGGGTCTATTGAAGCTTCAGATTAGGTCGTGTTGAACAATATTTGTTTTAATTAGTTTATCAGCTACCCTTTCAGCAATTTCGTACTGGGTAGTAAAAAAATCTTTCATTTGTTGCCACGTGGGGCATTTCTTTCGTGATGCGAGCGATTGCTCCTATAAAAGTAACGACTTTTCTGGTAAAGCGGCGGTGCATATATTTATCAGTATTGGCTCCCAACTGTCTGAGGGAATATTTGGTGTCGATAGAACCTCAAAAAATTTTGAAACAGTGGATAGTAGTTTAACAAATTCTTCAGTTGCTTCTTTTTGAATTTTAGGCATGTTTATTAGTGCCGTTACTTGGTTATCGACCAATATTCTTTCGTTTTCATATCTACATTTTAGAGCTTCCCAAGCCAAGTTTAAATTGTCGTCATTAAAAGCGAACTGTTTGACTATTATGCCTGTTTGACCTTTTGTTTTGTACTGTAGGTGATACAAGTTTTGTGCTTCTGATAATTTTGGATGATTGTTGTATACGGCTGTAAACATGTCCAGAAAGACGGCTATTCTTCATGACCTCCATAAAATGTTTCTTGTTACATACGGGCACCTCGAGGTGGATGCCTGAACTTGCCTCTTGACTTTGTACTTGTGGCAGCTCTACTCTGCGATGTGGAGTGCAATTGCTTTTCTTAGCTTTAATTGATCGGAGATCATAGCTTTTGTGGCTTCATATTGGTCTAAGCAGTTTTTTATATTACGTAAGCCGATGATTTAAAATTTCATGGTAGATCTGATGACTCAGTTTCTACTATTGCGTCATGAGCCGCTTGGAGACGAGTTCAAAAATTGTTAAGATTTTGCTTTTTTATTTCTAATAACGATTCGAACTGAATTTGGGGGCAAAAAAATATTTACCTTTTATTCTCATTGTAGCAACCTGTCTTGATAAATTATATATCTCAATTCTTATTCACATTTATCAGTTTTGTAGTATGTTTAAATATTCGTCAAAACGAATGAATTTTCTCAGTGTAAACTGATTTATGTATATGAAGCGATAAGTGATAATTGTTATCAAATACTCTTTTAGGTGAAAAAAATATATTACTTATTAAGAACCGCACTTTTAATTTAACAATACTTTTTATGTCCTTATGTTGATGAATTGAGGTACACCCTAATACACGGACTTGAATGTATATATTTATGTGCTCGTGCAATTGAGAGCTCGTTAAAGAATCCAATACACTTTGCACATAAGTATGCACGAATTGTTTGTGCGTATGTATGGTTATATTCGAATGCAATTGAGCGCTCGTTGAAGAGATCAATGTGCTTTTATTTGTTTTTTGTATGTAAGCCTCCAATGTGGACTTTGAAAAGATGTACAACTACAAATGGATATATTTAATTATGTATGAACGCATACTGTTCAAATTAATAAGTTTTGCTTAAATGCGCTTTTTATATTTTTGTTTTTAATAAATTATATTTTTTTTGTTAATTTTACTGCAACGTTTGTTATAATTTTTTTTTTTTGTAATTTTACAACTTTTTATGTAATTTTTAAATTTGCAAAGTATAATTGACCCAGTGTATGTAGGGTATATGAAACTACGTTTACATATGAAAACAAGTAAGGAAGGGCTAAGTTCGGATGTAACCGAACATTTTCTACACTCGCAAAGTCAAATGGTATACTCCTTTTAGATTTATTTGTGGACCTCATCGGTTTAAATGCTTTGATCTATTATTTCAGTTATGCGACACATTTTAATATGAGAGGAGAAGTGTAAACTCAAGAAAATTACATTTAAGTACTTTTTGGGATTTACCCAGCGCCGTTTGCAGCTTATGAAAGGTTTAGATATTAAGACAGAAAGAAGAAAATCTAAATACCTGATCTACAATTTAGCCTTCATGAGCAGACCTTTCAAAATAGGACCCTTATATATCCCTGTTTTAAAAAGCGTTAGACAAAAGCAATTTACGGAGGGGTTTTTCGAGCACTTTATTTCATTACAATGAAATAAACTACTTATTTCTAAAATATAAATATAACTAAATAATCTGTATTATTATGTTAGTGAGTATCTATGTAATATAACCATATTATATACAGTGGCGAACAAACACATATACATATGTGCACCAGTATACGATAGTATCTATACACCGAACAGGAAAGAAGTCATAGCAAGGATTCAATTACAGTGAAAGAGGGCAGCACCCAGGATCCAACTTTTCAGACCCGGACGGATAGAATTATATAAGTATTTTATATACTAAGGCATTTATTATTTACTAATTATGCCTAGATTAAGTAGAAAATCTGTATTACTAAGTCGTCTTCAAACTCTTTATATAGAGATAGTGAGCAGTCACAAGATACTGTAAGTCACGTTAATCGTAGATTAGATTCCGATGTACGTCTGTCCGAACAAATTATCAATACAAATCAACATAGAACCAGGCGGGAAAATCTCGAGGTACGTTATGATGAGCAAAGTAGGAACACTAGGGATCATAGAGAATTTCGCGCAAGAAATCCTGAGTATAGGAATTTAGAGCGCACTCGTGATCAAATGCAAAGAGAACATGCAAGAAGAAGTCCTGAAATAAGGAGAGAGGAGCGTGATAGAGAAACAAAACATCGACAGCTTCGTATGGGGGGGTATGAAGGAAGAAATTTTGAATCAGAGACGCCTTAGACAAAGTCACGTTCGCCGTCGTAGAGATAACCCGGTCAATAGGCAAATTGAAAACGAAAGACAGTCCCAACGCATCCGATTAACGAGAGAAAATAATTTTATAGAAAATGATTATAGTTGAAATTCAACAGATTTCAAAAACACTTATTTCCAAAATATATATAAGAGCCCTACTGAAATATGTATTTGCTGCGGCGGATTATGGTTTTCACACCACGTTCGCAAATTAAATTTCGAAACTATTGCGCAAGATCACCCGAATGCTGCAAGAATGGAAATTACTATTTTTGTGCTACTTGCAAAATTGCGATTGTTAAAAAGAACGTTCCAAAAATATTTTTAGCTAACGGTCTAAACTTTCCTGAAATACCGGATTTTTTGAAAGATTTAACCCCAATTGAAGAACATCTTATAATGCCTAGATTGCCTTTTATGACAATACGTCCGTTAGGATATCAAGGTCAGAGTTCTCTTAAAGGTGCTGTTGTTAATATACCAATTTCTGTTAACAATATTGTGACATCTCTACCAAGGTCCTGTGATGAGGCTTATGTGATACAAATTCACTTAAGAAGGCGTTTGGAGTACAATCATGATCACATGATCGATACCATACGCCCCGCAAAGATTATGGAAGCTTTGCAATTCTTAGTAAATACCCCTCTGTATCGTGAGCACAATATACATATTAATGAGAACTGGATTTCAGAATTTAATAACCAAGGAGAAGTTCCGTTTGTTGCATCTGCAGAGTATTCCCAATTGGTTCAATCTGTTCGTGCGGCACAAACTTATCATGATAATCCTTCAGGTAATAATATTCCCAGGGGTCTTTTACCTTCCGAGCTAAACCCAGTCGGTCAAGAAACCCTTTTGGACAATATTCCTGTAGAAAACTTGGACTCTAACCGTTTAGTCATAGCGCCAGATGAAGGACAAAGACCAATTGACATAATTCAAGACAATAATTCAGAAGAGTTGTCATTTGGAACATTCCAAAAAGTTGTTATATGATTACATAAAATTTGAGCAGCTACAAATTGAGAATAGTACATCCATTTGCCTTAGAAAGTTTTCAGGCCGCAACCAAGTTACAGCCTAAAATCTATTAAACGAAAACTTTGTTCAAAACTTGATTCAACACGATGATGGTTACAAGGTTTTGAAAGGCGTTAGATCCTCTCCTGCGCACTGGGAAGCTGAGAAGAAAAAGGCAATCGCTATAATTCGCCAAAAAGCAGAACCTCAGTGGGTTGAGCTTTTGGTTATCCTCTCTAAAACTGTTGATTCTAAAGATATTTCGGAAGACGAAGCCAACAGTTTAACAACCCAAGATAGATATCGCTTAATTCGGTCAGACGCGGTTACTTGTGCTAGATATTTTGACTACCGCAATCGACAAATTCTTAAGCTTTTTAAAGATAATGCCGGCATTTTTGGAGAGCATTTTGTCACAAATTTCTACTGGAGAGTGGAGTTTCAACAGAGAGGTTCTCCCCATGTACATGGCATGTATTGGCAGACATTCCCTGATGTCATTAGTTTTATTGACAATTATATTTCTATAGTTGGTTCGGTCAGCTACTTATAAACTTATTTGGGTTATCAAAAGCATAACCACAGTCGGTCTTGTACTAGGGAAATAAGAAGACAACAGTTTTGTCGTTTTAGTATACCATATCCACCAATGCCTTCAACGCAAATACTGTTACCTCTTGCAGAAACAAGTCAAAACTCAGAAAGACACAAGGAAAACTTTTTAAAAATTCAAAACCTTTTAAATTCAAATATGACTACAGAAAACATTTTTAATTTAAGAGATTTTTGAACATTTCCTGTCTGATAGTAGAAAAAATATGTCTTTTGATGACTACTGGTTAGCCCTTAGATCAAGTTTAACAAAACCCAACATTTTTCTTAAATTGCAGCATCGTTTTATAAACGCGTATAATCCTCTGATTTTGGAACTCCATAGAGCAAATATGGATATCCAATATATACTGGATGCATATGCTTGCTGTTCATATATAATTAATTATATTAACAAGTCTAACAGGGGAGTTTCTAGGCTCTTAAATGAAGCTATATCAGAGGTAAATGCTGGAAATTATACTGTTAAGCAAAAACTTAAACATATAGGTCACAAATTCATATTAGGCACAGAAATATCTGCACAAGAAGCAGTATATTGCTGCATTGGGCTCCATCTTTCGGAAGCAAGTAATGCAGAAATATTTATAAATAGCTCTCGCCCGGAAGAACGTGTTCGAATGGTGAAACCTAGAGCAGAACTTCAGAACCTTCCTTCAGGTTCGACTGAAATATTCGTAGCCGGTATTTTAGACCGTTCTGTTCAAAGATCCGATCAGTTAGAAGCTCTTTGTTTAGCTGATTTTGCATCTATGTATAAATTGTATAAATATGTTAAATCTAGTAGAACAGCACAAGACAGTGATCATGAAGAAGAAGAGTGGGAAAACGATAATTTACCAAAAAGCGGGGTTGTCATGCCTCTTAAAGACGGTAGCGGTTTTGTGAAAAAACGTACCAAACTTTGTATTATTCGGTATAGAAGGTTTAACCCAGATTTGGCCAGAGTTGAGTATTTCCGCGAAATGGCAATGCTTTACTATCCATGGCGGAATAAACGATAATGAGCAAACTTGCATAACACATCGTATTCTAATTGAGGAAAATCAAATAAAATATGATGTTTTTGAGCAAAGAGAACTTAAAAATGTTTCAAAAAGTCTTTATAATGAAATAGACTTAGAGAAAGGTGATCAAAATGAACTACCTATAGTGGAAAATGAGTTCAGAGTGTTGGCACTTCCAGAAATAAACCCAAATATAAATTTGCTGGACTTGCATGGTGAAGATTCACCAGATAATGGCACTGAATCTGATTACAATATTAGACTTATTAAACTACCCCCTTTAATTCCAGTTGAGGAATTATTATTTTTAATTCAAAGTCTAAATACTAAGCAAAGAACCTATTTGACACATTTGACGCACCAGCTAAAAACAAATCGCCCATTTTATGAGTTCATTGGCGGCGGTGCAGGTGTACGAAAGAGTAGTTTGATATCTGCAATATATCAAGCACTTAACCATCGTTACAATTCTACACCTCTTCTTCTTCTTCTTTGCGCACCTACGGGTAAAGCAGCATTCGGAATAGGTGGTTCATTCAACATTCTCTTTACCTGTTAATCAATTTAATAGAGAGTTGAGGCCACTTAGCAATGACACAGTTAATTCATTGTATTTACTTATCGATTTAAAATTAATCATAATTGATGAAATATCGATGGTAGGTGCTCGTATGTTTAGCTCTGTTGATGCGAGATTAAAACAAATTTTCAAAGCAGACAGCCCCTTCGGTGGTATACCGATCATCGTGTTTGGTGATTTGAAACAACTCTCACCTGTTGGAAATAAATGGATATTCTCTCTTAATCCCAATGATGCATACAGCACTTTTGTTGGTTTCCCTTTGTCGGAGTTATTTAAATACTTTGAATTAACAGAAATAATAAGACAACGGGAGGATTAGGCCTTTGCAATTGCATTCAACCATATGGCATCTGGTACTATGACAAATGAAGACATATCACTCATTGAAACTCGAGTAGTTAACTTCAAAGAAGTTCCCGATGATGCCATACATTTATTTATGGTGAAGAGACAAATAATTCCAATGCCGCCATCCTTTCAACTGCAAAAGACTCAGATAAAGGAATTGGTATAAGTGAAAATGAGAATATTTTGGAAAGAGTTAAACTTTTCAAAACTTCTGAAACGCAGGGACTGCCCTATGAGTTGACACTAAAAACATCCGCCAAATATATGATTACAGTGAATAAAACACGTGTGATGGCTTGGTTAATGGGGCAGTTCGACAACTTATGCAAATTCTCTGTGGAATAAATTTTTAGTTGGTCTGATAGCACGATCAAAAAAGCCTCATCCTCTAGAAAGTTCTTGAACATCAATTGAAAAAGTTCTAAAATCTTTTCAATCTGAAAGAAATGAACAAATTTCAATTGAAAGAAATCAGTTTCCAGTTGTTCCGGCGGAGGGAATAACCATTCATAAAAGTAAGGGTGCCACATATAATAAAGTTGTAGTTCATACTCGACCCACAATTCCTAGAGCTGCAACATATCTCGTCTGAAGTCGAGCTGTTACTGCAGAAGGTCTGTTCATCATAAGAAATTTTTTTTTAGAAATTTTATGAATCGGATCCTGTATTTAGGGAACTGAGAACATTGAACACAAATAAAGCTCTGACAACAAGTTTCAATTTTATATATATTTCCCGAACACCATGACATCAAATTTTATTCCATAATGTTCAGAGTCTTCAGGCTCCCATTAATTATAAAAAAAAGCGACTTTTTGATGCTATCTTCAGATATTTTATGTTCTGTGCAAAGTTTTAGGAGTGGTTTTCTTTAAATGTTTCAATATTAATATTCTGGTTCTATATAGAAATTCAGCTTACTCTGTCGGACATTTAATTGTAGAACTTCAAGAAGTCTGGGTGCGTTCGAGCTACGTAATAATTGCAGCAGTAGAGCAACTGTGTGGAATATCTGCTGACACTCTGCTGATGTGGAGACAAATATTTAGTGTTGCCGATTATTAGCAAAAATTGCGTGCAGAAATTGACAGTAGAACGTGATGCTGTTGCAAGTGTTGCCAAAAATTCACGCAGAACGTGATACTTTGACAAATTTGCAACACTGTTGTCGTGATTGCCATCTCGAACGCACCCTTAGTTATTCAAACAAAATGTGCTAATTGTTGGAGATTTTAACATTTGTTTAATGTCTACAGGGACTACAAAAGGAAATCTGCTACAAGAAAAAAACTTTAGTTCCCTGCTTGGTGTAGAATATTTAACTACACCTGCCCAAGTTGATTGGGCTTTTTCAAACATGGATCTTTCCCATGTTAATGCAATTACTTTTGAGACAGCACACAGCTATCATAACAGTATTTGTATCTCTATTTCGAACTAAAGTTTTCAGACTTATTGCAACAGTTCTTCATTTTCTTTTTCATATATAATCGAATTAGAATGGTATAGCAATTTTGACAATAGTTTTTAAGACAATTTTAAGAAAAATATGTAAATAATCTAATTAAGAATATTTTAGTTATATGTATAATATGTTATTATATAAGACATTATATAAGAAGCTCTATAAAAATTAATGTTTAATATTGTAAATATTATATACAAATTAATATAAAAATATAATTTTGTTAAGTTGTTAATATTTATTATTTTAAAAATAAATAAAATTTATTAAATAAATAAAAAATGATATTCATTGTCAAAAAGCGATTTCTTTTCATACTCCTCAATACAGTTGTAATTCTTCATTCTATATAAAATCAATTATAAGCGTATACAACAAAACACAAGAACGAATTACAAATTGTTCAAATTAATCTCACTGTGAATGTAAATAACTGAGGCAACAGTTCCTACTTCTAATTATTAAAATATTATATATAAAGAAATCTCAAACGAGTATGCCATTTGGCTACGCGAGAGTATAAAATGTTCCCTTAGAAACATACCCTGGGATTAGGGCTGTGAAATCTGACGAATCTTGCGAGAGTACAATGTTTGGCCGCGAATCGAGAACGGCTTCATTTCGAGTTAGTAATATGGTAAATTCGTAATAGTTAGATTTGTAAGCTACTTTTTTGACGTTGGATTTGAAACTTTTACAACTTATTCCCATAAACCACCCATATAAGGAGCGTTTATATATTGTAGATGCGATAAATGCGACCTTTGCCTTTTGTAAGTCTAGGTGAGTCACTGTATCAGATTGAGAGTATAGTGATCCCTTAACTTTATCTTTGAATTGTTATATACATGAGAGGGACTCTGAATTTGTTTTTTCTGCTAATTCGTGGAGTGTTGGAACATTGTGAATTTAGTGGTAGTCGTACGACGTACCGACCATTATCTGATCGAGTAGTTGTGGCTTTGTATAAGTCTTTACAATACTGATCTTTTTGGATTGTATAAGCGCTTCTTTGGGGTGAGATAGGAAATTTGCTGTAATGAAGCATTGAGTGGTGTCTTTTATCATAATAAAAGCAATTGAATTTGCTTTTACAATTTTTATAGGTATGCGCATGTGACAAACAATTTGTACAAAGTCTTTTTGTTTTTACAAAACTGTTTCGGTCGATAATATACAATTTTTTTAATTATTTGAAAGATTATAGCTTATGCCTAGTTCGTATGACGTAGGTTTTTTTTTGTTCAGATGTGAACGAATGCATTTTGTAAAGGCTTCTGTTTAATATTATTTTGCTGCTAGCTTGGGTCTATTGAAGCTTCAATTTAGGTCGTGTTGAACAATATTTGTTTTAATTAGTTTATCAGCTACCCTTTCAGCAATTTCGTACTGGGTAGTAAAAAAATCTTTCATTTGTTGCCACGTGGGGCATTTCTTTCGTGATGCGAGCTATTGCACCTATAAAAGTAACGACTTTTCTGGTAAAGCGGCGGTGCATATATTTATCAGTATTGGCTCCCAACTGTCTGAGGGGATATTTGGTGTCGATAGAACCTCAAAAAATTTTGAAACAGTGGATAGTAGTTTAACAAATTCTTCAGTTGCTTCTTTTTGAATTTTAGGCATGTTTATTAGTGCCGTTACTTGTTTATCGACCAATATTCTTTCGTTTTCATATCTACATTTTAGAGCTTCCCAAGCCAAGTTTAAATTGTCGTCATTAAAAGCGAACTGTTTGACTATTATGCCTGTTTGACCTTTTGTTTTGTACTGTAGGTGATACAAGTTTTGTGCTTCTGATAATTTTGGATGATTGTTGTATACGGCTGTAAACATGTCCAGAAAGACGGCTATTCTTCATGACCTCCATAAAATGTTTCTTGTTACATACGGGCACCTCGAGGTGGATGCCTGAACTTGCCTCTTGACTTTGTACTTGTGGCAGCTCTACTCTGCGATGTGGAGTGCAATTGCTTTTCTTAGCTTTAATTGATCGGAGATCATAGCTTTTGTGGCTTCATATTGGTCTAAGCAGTTTTTTATATTACGTAAGCCGATGATTTAAAATTTCATGGTAGATCTGATGACTCAGTTTCTACTATTGCGTCATGAGCCGCTTGGAGACGAGTTCAAAAATTGTTAAGATTTTGCTTTTTTATTTCTAATAACGATTCGAACTGAATTTGGGGGCAAAAAAATATTTACCTTTTATTCTCATTGTAGCAACCTGTCTTGATAAATTATATATCTCAATTCTTATTCACATTTATCAGTTTTGTAGTATGTTTAAATATTCGTCAAAACGAATGAATTTTCTCAGTGTAAACTGATTTATGTATATGAAGCGATAAGTGATAATTGTTATCAAATACTCTTTTAGGTGAAAAAAATATATTACTTATTAAGAACCGCACTTTTAATTTAACAATACTTTTTATGTCCTTATGTTGATGAATTGAGGTACACCCTAATACACGGACTTGAATGTATATATTTATGTGCTCGTGCAATTGAGAGCTCGTTAAAGAATCCAATACACTTTGCACATAAGTATGCACGAATTGTTTGTGCGTATGTATGGTTATATTCGAATGCAATTGAGCGCTCGTTGAAGAGATCAATGTGCTTTTATTTGTTTTTTGTATGTAAGCCTCCAATGTGGACTTTGAAAAGATGTACAACTACAAATGGATATATTTAATTATGTATAAACGCATACTGTTCAAATTAATAAGTTTTGCTTAAATGCGCTTTGTATATTTTTGTTTTTAATAAATTATATTTTTTTTGTTAATTTTACTGCAACGTTTGTTATAATTTTTTTTTTTTGTAATTTTACAACTTTTTATGTAATTTTTAAATTTGCAAAGTATAATTGACCCAGTGTATGTAGGGTATATGAAACTACGTTTACATATGAAAACAAGTAAGGAAGGGCTAAGTTCGGATGTAACCGAACATTTTCTACACTCGCAAAGTCAAATGGTATACTCCTTTTAGATTTATTTGTGGACCTCATCGGTTTAAATGCTTTGATCTATTATTTCAGTTGTTCATTACAATGAAATAAACTACTTATTTCTAAAATATAAATATAACTAAATAATCTGTATTATTATGTTAGTGAGTATCTATGTAATATAACCATATTATATACAGTGGCGAACAAACACATATACATATGTGCACCAGTATACGATAGTATCTATACACCGAACAGGAAAGAAGTCATAGCAAGGATTCAATTACAGTGAAAGAGGGCAGCACCCAGGATCCAACTTTTCAGACCCGGACGGATAGAATTATATAAGTATTTTATATACTAAGGCATTTATTATTTACTAATTATGCCTAGATTAAGTAGAAAATCTGTATTACTAAGTCGTCTTTAAACTCTTTATATAGAGATAGTGAGCAGTCACAAGATACTGTAAGTCACGTTAATCGTAGATTAGATTCCGATGTACGTCTGTCCGAACAAATTATCAATACAAATCAACATAGAACCAGGCGGGAAAATCTCGAGGTACGTTATGATGAGCAAAGTAGGAACACTAGGGATCATAGAGAATTTCGCGCAAGAAATCCTGAGTATAGGAATTTAGAGCGCACTCGTGATCAAATGCAAAGAGAACATGCAAGAAGAAGCCCTGAAATAAGGAGAGAGGAGCGTGATAGAGAAACAAAACATCGACAGCTTCGTATGGGGGGGTATGAGGGAAGAAATTTTGAATCAGAGACGTCTTAGACAAAGTCAAGTTCGCCGTCGTAGAGATAACCCGGTCAATAGGCAAATTGAAAACGAAAGACAGTCCCAACGCATCCGATTAACGAGAGAAAATAATTTTATAGAAAATGATTATAGTGGAAATTCAACAGATTTCAAAAACACTTATTTCCAAAATATATATAAGAGCCCTACTGAAATATGTATTTGCTGCGGCGGATTATGGTTTTCACACCACGTTCGCAAATTAAATTTCGAAACTATTGCGCAAGATCACCCGAATGCTGCAAGAATGGAAATTACTATTTTTGTGCTACTTGCAAAATTGCGATTGTTAAAAAGAACGTTCCAAAAATATTTTTAGCTAACGGTCTAAACTTTCCTGAAATACCGGATTTTTTGAAAGATTTAACCCCAATTGAAGAACATCTCATAATGCCTAGATTGCCTTTTATGACAATACGTCCGTTAGGATATCAAGGTCAGAGTTCTCTTAAAGGTGCTGTTGTTAATATACCAATTTCTGTTAACAATATTGTGACATCTCTACCAAGGTCCTGTGATGAGGCTTATGTGATACAAATTCACTTAAGAAGGCGTTTGGAGTACAATCATGATCACATGATCGATACCATACGCCCCGCAAAGATTATGGAAGCTTTGCAATTCTTAGTAAATACCCCTCTGTATCGTGAGCACAATATACATATTAATGAGAACTGGATTTCAGAATTTAATAACCAAGGAGAAGTTCCGTTTGTTGCATCTGCGGAGTATTCCCAATTGGTTCAATCTGTTCGTGCGGCACAAACTTCTCATGATAATCCTTCAGGTAATAATATTCCCAGGGGTCTTTTACCTTCCGAGCTAAACCCAGTCGGTCAAGAAACCCTTTTGGACAATATTCCTGTAGAAAACTTGGACTCTAACCGTTTAGTCATAGCGCCAGATGAAGGACAAAGACCAATTGACATAATTCAAGACAATAATTCAGAAGAGTTGTCATTTGGAACATTCCAAAAAGTTGTTATATGATTACATAAAATTTGAGCAGCTACAAATTAAGAATAGTACATACATTTGCCTTAGAAAGTTTTCAGGCCGCAACCAAGTTACAGCCTAAAATCTATTAAACGAAAACTTTGTTCAAAACTTGATTCAACACGATGATGGTTACAAGATTTTGAAAGGCGTTAGATCCTCTCCTGCGCACTGGGAAGCTGAGAAGAAAAAGGCAATCGCTATAAATCGCCAAAAAGAACCTCAGTGGGTTGAGCTTTTGGTTATCCTCTCTAAAACTGTTGATTCTAAAGATATTTCGGAAGACGAAGCCAACAGTTTAACAACCCAAGATAGATATGGCTTAATTCGGTCAGACGCGGTTACTTGTGCTAGATATTTTGACTACCGCAATCGACAAATTCTTAAGCTTTTTAAAGATAATGCCGGCATTTTTGGAGAGCATTTTGTCACAAATTTCTACTGGAGAGTGGAGTTTCAACAGGGAGGTTCTCCCCATGTACATGGCATGTATTGGCTTAATAATGCTCCCAGGATCAACCTTCAAGATCCTCAGACATTCCCTGATGTCATTAGTTTTATTGACAATTATATTTCTACAGCTGGTTCGGTCAGCCACTTATAAACTTATTTGGGTTACCAAAAGCATAACCACAGTCAGTCTTGTACTAGGGAAATAAGAGGACAACAGTTTTGTGGTTTAGTATACCATATCCACCAATGCCTTCAACGCAAATACTGTTACCTCTTGCAGAAACAAGTCAAAACTCAGAAAGACACAAGGAAAACTTTTTAAAAATTCAAAGCCTTTTAAATTCAAATATGACTACAGAAAACATTTCTAATTTAAGAGATTTTTGAACATTTCCTGTCTGATAGTAGAATAAATATGTCTTTTGATGACTACTGGTTAGCCCTTAGATCAAGATTAACAAAACCCAACATTTTTCTTAAATTGCAGCATCGTTTTATAAACGCGTATAATCCTCTGATTTTGGAACTCTATAGAGCAAATATGGATATCCAATATATACTGGATGCATATGCTTGCTGTTCATATATAATTAATTATATTAACAAGTCTAACAGGGGAGTTTCTAGGCTCTTAAATGAAGCTATATCAGAGGTAAATGCTGGAAATTATACTGTTAAGCAAAAACTTAAACATATAGGTCACAAATTTATATCAGGCACAGAAATATCTGCACAAGAAGCAGTATATTGCTGCATTGGGCTCAATCTTTCGGAAGCAAGTAATGCAGAAATATTTATAAATAGCTCTCGACCTGAAGAACGTGTTCGAATGGTGAAACCTAGAGCAGAACTTCAGAACCTTCCTTCAGGTTCGACTGAAATATTCGTAGCCGGTATTTTAGACCGTTCTGTTCAAAGATCCGATCAGTTAGAAACTCTTTGTTTAGCTGATTTTGCATCTATGTATAAATTGTATAAATATGTTAAATCTAGTAGAACAGCACAAGACAGTGATCATGAAGAAGAAGAGAGGGAAAACGATAATTTACCAAAAAGCGGGGTTGTCATGCCTCTTAAAGACGGTAGCGGTTTTGTGAAAAAACGTACCAAACTTTGTATTATTCGGTATAGAAGGTTTAACCCAGATTTGGCCAGAGTTGAGTATTTCCTCGAAACGGCAATGCTTTACTATCCATGGTGGAATGAACAGCAAGGTCTCATTGTAAACGATAATGAGCAAACTTGCATAACACATCGTATTCTAATTGAGGAAAATCAAATAAAATATGATGTTTTTGAGCAAAGAGAACTTAAAAATGTTTCAAAAAGTCTTTATAATGAAATAGACTTAGAGAAAGGTGATCAAAATGAACTACCTATAGTGGAAAATGAGTTCAGAGTGTTGGCACTTCCAGAAATAAACCCAAATATAAATTTGCTGGACTTGCATGGTGAAGATTCACCAGATAATGGCACTGAATCTGATTACAATATTAGACTTATTAAACTACCCCCTTTAATTCCAGTTGAGGAATTATTATTTTTAATTCAAAGTCTAAATACTAAGCAAAGAACCTATTTGACACATTTGACGCACCAGCTAAAAACAAATCGCCCATTTTATGAGTTCATTGGCGGCGGTGCAGGTGTACGAAAGAGTAGTTTGATATCTGCAATATATCAAGCACTTAAGCATCGTTACAATTCTACACCTGGATCCAATCCAAGTTCCTTAAAAGTTCTTCTTTGCGCACCTACGGGTAAAGCAGCATTCGGAATAGGTGGTTCATTCAACATTCTCTTTACCTGTTAATCAATTTAATAGAGAGCTGAGGCCACTTAGCAATGACACAGTTAATTCATTGTATTCCAGACTTATCGATTTAAAATTAATCATAATTGATGAAATATCGATGGTAGGTGCTCTTATGTTTAGCTCTGTTGATGCGAGATTAAAACAAATTTTCAAAGCAGACTGCCCCTTCAGTATACCGATCATCGTGTTTGGTGATTTGAAACAACTCTCACCTGTTGGAGATAAATGGATATTCTCTCATAATCCCAATGATGCATACAGCACTTTTGTTGGTTTCCCTTTGTCGGAGTTATTTAAATACTTTGAATTAACAGAAATAATAAGACAACGGGAGGATTAGGCCTTTGCAATTGCATTAAACCATATGGCATCTGGTACTATGACAAATGAAGACATATCACTCATTGAAACTCGAGTAGTTAACTTCAAGAAGTTCCCGATGATGCCATACATTTATTTATGGTGAAGAGACAAATAATTCCAATGCCGCCATCCTTTCAACTGCAAAAGACTCAGATAAAGGAATTGGTATAAGTGAAAATGAGAATATTTTGGAAAGAGTTAAACTTTTCAAAACTTCTGAAACGCAGGGACTGCCCTATGAGTTGACACTAAAAACATCCGCCAAATATATGATTACAGTGAATAAAACACGTGTGATGGCTTGGTTAATGGGGCAGTTCGACAACTTATGCAAATTCTCTGTGGAATAAGTTTTTAGTTGGTCTGATAGCACGATCAAAAAAGCCTCATCCTCTAGAAAGTTCTTGAACATCAATTGAAAAAGTTCTAAAATCTTTTCAATCTGAAAGAAATGAACAAATTTCAATTGAAAGAAATCAGTTTCCAGTTGTTCCGGCGGAGGGAATAACCATTCATAAAAGTAAGGGTGCCACATATAATAAAGTTGTAGTTCATACTCGACCCACAATTCCTAGAGCTGCAACATATCTCGTCTGAAGTCGAGCTGTTACTGCAGAAGGTCTGTTCATCATAAGAAATTTTTTTTTAGAAATTTTATGAATCGGATCCTGTATTTAGGGAACTGAGAACATTGAACACAAATAAAGCTCTGACAACAAGTTTCAATTTTATATATATTTCCCGAACACCATGACATCAAATTTTATTCCATAATGTTCAGAGTCTTCAGGCTCCCATTAATTATAAAAAAAAGCGACTTTTTGGTGCTATCTTCAGATATTTTATGTTCTGTGCAAAGTTTTAGGAGTGGTTTTCTTTAAATGTTTCAATATTAATATTCTGGTTCTATATAGAAATTCAGCTTACTCTGTCGGACATTTAATTGTAGAACTTCAAGAAGTCTGGGTGCGTTCGAGCTACGTAATAATTGCAGCAGTAGAGCAACTGTGTGGCATATCTGCTGACACTCTGCTGGAGACAAATATTTAGTGTTGCCGATTATTAGCAAAAATTGCGTGCAGAAATTGACAGTAGAACGTGATGCTGTTGCAAGTGTTGCCAAAAATTCACGCAGAACGTGATACTTTGACAAATTTGCAACACTGTTGTCGTGATTGCCATCTCGAACGCACCCTTAGTTATTCAAACAAAATGTGCTAATTGTTGGAGATTTTAACATTTGTTTAATGTCTACAGGGACTACAAAAGGAAATCTGCTACAAGAAAAAAACTTTAGTTCCCTGCTTGGTGTAGAATATTTAACTACACCTGCCCAAGTTGATTGGGCTTTTTCAAACATGGATCTTTCCCATGTTAATGCAATTACTTTTGAGACAGCACACAGCTATCATAACAGTATTTGTATCTCTACTTCGAACTAAAGTTTTCAGACTTATTGCAACAGTTCTTCATTTTCTTTTTCATATATAATCGAATTAGAATGGTATAGCAATTTTGACAATAGTTTTTAAGACAATTTTAAGAAAAATATGTAAATAATCTAATTAAGAATATTTTAGTTATATGTATAATTTGTTATTATATAAGACATTATATAAGAAGCTCTATAAAAATTAATGTTTAATATTGTAAATATTATATACAAATTAATATAAAAATATAATTTTGTTAAGTTGTTAATATTTATTATTTTAAAAATAAATAAAATTTATTAAATAAATAAAAAATGATATTCATTGTCAAAAAGCGATTTCTTTTCATACTCCTCAATACAGTTGTAATTCTTCATTCTATATAAAATCAATTATAAGCGTATACAACAAAACACAAGAACGAATTACAAATTGTTCAAATTAATCTCACTGTGAATGTAAATAACTGAGGCAACAGTTCCTACTTCTAATTATTAAAATATTATATATAAAGAAATCTCAAACGAGTATGCCATTTGGCTACGCGAGAGTATAAAATGTTCCCTTAGAAACATACCCTGGGATTAGGGCTGTGAAATCTGACGAATCTTGCGAGAGTACAATGTTTGGCCGCGAATCGAGAACGGCTTCATTTCGAGTTAGTAATATGGTAAATTCGTAATAGTTAGATTTGTAAGCTACTTTTTTGACGTTGGATTTGAAACTTTTACAACTTATTCCCATAAACCACCCATATAAGGAGCGTTTATATATTGTAGATGCGATAAATGCGACCTTTGCTTTTTGTAAGTCTAGGTGAGTCACTGTATCAGATTGAGAGTATAGTGATCCCTTAACTTTATCTTTGAATTGTTATATACATGAGAGGGACTCTGAATTTGTTTTTTCTGCTAATTCGTGGAGTGTTGGAACATTGTGAATTTAGTGGTAGTCGTACGACGTACCGACCATTATCTGATCGAGTAGTTGTGGCTTTGTATAAGTCTTTACAATACTGATCTTTTTGGATTGTATAAGCGCTTCTTTGGGGTGAGATAGGAAATTTGCTGTAATGAAGCATTGAGTGGTGTCTTTTATCATAATAAAAGCAATTGAATTTGCTTTTACAATTTTTATAGGTATGCGCATGTGACAAACAATTTGTACAAAGTCTTTTTGTTTTTACAAAACTGTTTCGGTCGATAATATACAATTTTTTTAATTATTTGAAAGATTATAGCTTATGCCTAGTTCGTATGACGTAGGTTTTTTTTTGTTCAGATGTGAACGAATGCATTTTGTAAAGGCTTCTGTTTAATATTATTTTGCTGCTAGCTTGGGTCTATTGAAGCTTCAATTTAGGTCGTGTTGAACAATATTTGTTTTAATTAGTTTATCAGCTACCCTTTCAGCAATTTCGTACTGGGTAGTAAAAAAATCTTTCATTTGTTGCCACGTGGGGCATTTCTTTCGTGATGCGAGCTATTGCACCTATAAAAGTAACGACTTTTCTGGTAAAGCGGCGGTGCATATATTTATCAGTATTGGCTCCCAACTGTCTGAGGGGATATTTGGTGTCGATAGAACCTCAAAAAATTTTGAAACAGTGGATAGTAGTTTAACAAATTCTTCAGTTGCTTCTTTTTGAATTTTAGGCATGTTTATTAGTGCCGTTACTTGTTTATCGACCAATATTCTTTCGTTTTCATATCTACATTTTAGAGCTTCCCAAGCCAAGTTTAAATTGTCGTCATTAAAAGCGAACTGTTTGACTATTATGCCTGTTTGACCTTTTGTTTTGTACTGTAGGTGATACAAGTTTTGTGCTTCTGATAATTTTGGATGATTGTTGTATACGGCTGTAAACATGTCCAGAAAGACGGCTATTCTTCATGACCTCCATAAAATGTTTCTTGTTACATACGGGCACCTCGAGGTGGATGCCTGAACTTGCCTCTTGACTTTGTACTTGTGGCAGCTCTACTCTGCGATGTGGAGTGCAATTGCTTTTCTTAGCTTTAATTGATCGGAGATCATAGCTTTTGTGGCTTCATATTGGTCTAAGCAGTTTTTTATATTACGTAAGCCGATGATTTAAAATTTCATGGTAGATCTGATGACTCAGTTTCTACTATTGCGTCATGAGCCGCTTGGAGACGAGTTCAAAAATTGTTAAGATTTTGCTTTTTTATTTCTAATAACGATTCGAACTGAATTTGGGGGCAAAAAAATATTTACCTTTTATTCTCATTGTAGCAACCTGTCTTGATAAATTATATATCTCAATTCTTATTCACATTTATCAGTTTTGTAGTATGTTTAAATATTCGTCAAAACGAATGAATTTTCTCAGTGTAAACTGATTTATGTATATGAAGCGATAAGTGATAATTGTTATCAAATACTCTTTTAGGTGAAAAAAATATATTACTTATTAAGAACCGCACTTTTAATTTAACAATACTTTTTATGTCCTTATGTTGATGAATTGAGGTACACCCTAATACACGGACTTGAATGTATATATTTATGTGCTCGTGCAATTGAGAGCTCGTTAAAGAATCCAATACACTTTGCACATAAGTATGCACGAATTGTTTGTGCGTATGTATGGTTATATTCGAATGCAATTGAGCGCTCGTTGAAGAGATCAATGTGCTTTTATTTGTTTTTTGTATGTAAGCCTCCAATGTGGACTTTGAAAAGATGTACAACTACAAATGGATATATTTAATTATGTATAAACGCATACTGTTCAAATTAATAAGTTTTGCTTAAATGCGCTTTGTATATTTTTGTTTTTAATAAATTATATTTTTTTTGTTAATTTTACTGCAACGTTTGTTATAATTTTTTTTTTTTGTAATTTTACAACTTTTTATGTAATTTTTAAATTTGCAAAGTATAATTGACCCAGTGTATGTAGGGTATATGAAACTACGTTTACATATGAAAACAAGTAAGGAAGGGCTAAGTTCGGATGTAACCGAACATTTTCTACACTCGCAAAGTCAAATGGTATACTCCTTTTAGATTTATTTGTGGACCTCATCGGTTTAAATGCTTTGATCTATTATTTCAGTTGTTCATTACAATGAAATAAACTACTTATTTCTAAAATATAAATATAACTAAATAATCTGTATTATTATGTTAGTGAGTATCTATGTAATATAACCATATTATATACAGTGGCGAACAAACACATATACATATGTGCACCAGTATACGATAGTATCTATACACCGAACAGGAAAGAAGTCATAGCAAGGATTCAATTACAGTGAAAGAGGGCAGCACCCAGGATCCAACTTTTCAGACCCGGACGGATAGAATTATATAAGTATTTTATATACTAAGCCATTTATTATTTACTAATTATGCCTAAATTAAGTTGAAAATCTGTATTACTAAGTCGTCTTCAAACTCTTTATATAGAGATAGTGAGCAGTCACAAGATACTGTAAGTCACGTTAATCGTAGATTAGATTCCGATGTACGTCTGTCCGAACAAATTATCAATACAAATCAACATAGAACCAGGCGGGAAAATCTCGAGGTACGTTATGATGAGCAAAGTAGGAACACTAGGGATCATAGAGAATTTCGCGCAAGAAATCCTGAGTATAGGAATTTAGAGCGCACTCGTGATCAAATGCAAAGAGAACATGCAAGAAGAAGCCCTGAAATAAGGAGAGAGGAGCGTGATAGAGAAACAAAACATCGACAGCTTCGTATGGGGGGGTATGAGGGAAGAAATTTTGAATCAGAGACGTCTTAGACAAAGTCAAGTTCGCCGTCGTAGAGATAACCCGGTCAATAGGCAAATTGAAAACGAAAGACAGTCCCAACGCATCCGATTAACGAGAGAAAATAATTTTATAGAAAATGATTATAGTGGAAATTCAACAGATTTCAAAAACACTTATTTCCAAAATATATATAAGAGCCCTACTGAAATATGTATTTGCTGCGGCGGATTATGGTTTTCACACCACGTTCGCAAATTAAATTTCGAAACTATTGCGCAAGATCACCCGAATGCTGCAAGAATGGAAATTACTATTTTTGTGCTACTTGCAAAATTGCGATTGTTAAAAAGAACGTTCCAAAAATATTTTTAGCTAACGGTCTAAACTTTCCTGAAATACCGGATTTTTTGAAAGATTTAACCCCAATTGAAGAACATCTCATAATGCCTAGATTGCCTTTTATGACAATACGTCCGTTAGGATATCAAGGTCAGAGTTCTCTTAAAGGTGCTGTTGTTAATATACCAATTTCTGTTAACAATATTGTGACATCTCTACCAAGGTCCTGTGATGAGGCTTATGTGATACAAATTCACTTAAGAAGGCGTTTGGAGTACAATCATGATCACATGATCGATACCATACGCCCCGCAAAGATTATGGAAGCTTTGCAATTCTTAGTAAATACCCCTCTGTATCGTGAGCACAATATACATATTAATGAGAACTGGATTTCAGAATTTAATAACCAAGGAGAAGTTCCGTTTGTTGCATCTGCGGAGTATTCCCAATTGGTTCAATCTGTTCGTGCGGCACAAACTTCTCATGATAATCCTTCAGGTAATAATATTCCCAGGGGTCTTTTACCTTCCGAGCTAAACCCAGTCGGTCAAGAAACCCTTTTGGACAATATTCCTGTAGAAAACTTGGACTCTAACCGTTTAGTCATAGCGCCAGATGAAGGACAAAGACCAATTGACATAATTCAAGACAATAATTCAGAAGAGTTGTCATTTGGAACATTCCAAAAAGTTGTTATATGATTACATAAAATTTGAGCAGCTACAAATTAAGAATAGTACATACATTTGCCTTAGAAAGTTTTCAGGCCGCAACCAAGTTACAGCCTAAAATCTATTAAACGAAAACTTTGTTCAAAACTTGATTCAACACGATGATGGTTACAAGATTTTGAAAGGCGTTAGATCCTCTCCTGCGCACTGGGAAGCTGAGAAGAAAAAGGCAATCGCTATAATTCGCCAAAAAGCAGAACCTCAGTGGGTTGAGCTTTTGGTTATCCTCTCTAAAACTGTTGATTCTAAAGATATTTCGGAAGACGAAGCCAACAGTTTAACAACCCAAGATAGATATGGCTTAATTCGGTCAGACGCGGTTACTTGTGCTAGATATTTTGACTACCGCAATCGACAAATTCTTAAGCTTTTTAAAGATAATGCCGGCATTTTTGGAGAGCATTTTGTCACAAATTTCTACTGGAGAGTGGAGTTTCAACAGAGAGGTTCTCCCCATGTACATGGCATGTATTGGCTTAATAATGCTCCCAGGATCAACCTTCAAGATCCTCAGACATTCCCTGATGTCATTAGTTTTATTGACAATTATATTTCTACAGTTGGTTCGGTCAGCCACTTATAAACTTATTTGGGTTACCAAAAGCATAACCACAGTCAGTCTTGTACTAGGGAAATAAGAGGACAACAGTTTTGTGGTTTAGTATACCATATCCACCAATGCCTTCAACGCAAATACTGTTACCTCTTGCAGAAACAAGTCAAAACTCAGAAAGACACAAGGAAAACTTTTTAAAAATTCAAAGCCTTTTAAATTCAAATATGACTACAGAAAACATTTCTAATTTAAGAGATTTTTGAACATTTCCTGTCTGATAGTAGAATAAATATGTCTTTTGATGACTACTGGTTAGCCCTTAGATCAAGATTAACAAAACCCAACATTTTTCTTAAATTGCAGCATCGTTTTATAAACGCGTATAATCCTCTGATTTTGGAACTCTATAGAGCAAATATGGATAACCAATATATACTGGATGCATATGCTTGCTGTTCATATATAATTAATTATATTAACAAGTCTAACAGGGGAGTTTCTAGGCTCTTAAATGAAGCTATATCAGAGGTAAATGCTGGAAATTATACTGTTAAGCAAAAACTTAAACATATAGGTCACAAATTTATATCAGGCACAGAAATATCTGCACAAGAAGCAGTATATTGCTGCATTGGGCTCAATCTTTCGGAAGCAAGTAATGCAGAAATATTTATAAATAGCTCTCGACCTGAAGAACGTGTTCGAATGGTGAAACCTAGAGCAGAACTTCAGAACCTTCCTTCAGGTTCGACTGAAATATTCGTAGCCGGTATTTTAGACCGTTCTGTTCAAAGATCCGATCAGTTAGAAACTCTTTGTTTAGCTGATTTTGCATCTATGTATAAATTGTATAAATATGTTAAATCTAGTAGAACAGCACAAGACAGTGATCATGAAGAAGAAGAGAGGGAAAACGATAATTTACCAAAAAGCGGGGTTGTCATGCCTCTTAAAGACGGTAGCGGTTTTGTGAAAAAACGTACCAAACTTTGTATTATTCGGTATAGAAGGTTTAACCCAGATTTGGCCAGAGTTGAGTATTTCCTCGAAACGGCAATGCTTTACTATCCATGGTGGAATGAACAGCAAGGTCTCATTGTAAACGATAATGAGCAAACTTGCATAACACATCGTATTCTAATTGAGGAAAATCAAATAAAATATGATGTTTTTGAGCAAAGAGAACTTAAAAATGTTTCAAAAAGTCTTTATAATGAAATAGACTTAGAGAAAGGTGATCAAAATGAACTACCTATAGTGGAAAATGAGTTCAGAGTGTTGGCACTTCCAGAAATAAACCCAAATATAAATTTGCTGGACTTGCATGGTGAAGATTCACCAGATAATGGCACTGAATCTGATTACAATATTAGACTTATTAAACTACCCCCTTTAATTCCAGTTGAGGAATTATTATTTTTAATTCAAAGTCTAAATACTAAGCAAAGAACCTATTTGACACATTTGACGCACCAGCTAAAAACAAATCGCCCATTTTATGAGTTCATTGGCGGCGGTGCAGGTGTACGAAAGAGTAGTTTGATATCTGCAATATATCAAGCACTTAAGCATCGTTACAATTCTACACCTGGATCCAATCCAAGTTCCTTAAAAGTTCTTCTTTGCGCACCTACGGGTAAAGCAGCATTCGGAATAGGTGGTTCATTCAACATTCTCTTTACCTGTTAATCAATTTAATAGAGAGCTGAGGCCACTTAGCAATGACACAGTTAATTCATTGTATTCCAGACTTATCGATTTAAAATTAATCATAATTGATGAAATATCGATGGTAGGTGCTCTTATGTTTAGCTCTGTTGATGCGAGATTAAAACAAATTTTCAAAGCAGACTGCCCCTTCAGTATACCGATCATCGTGTTTGGTGATTTGAAACAACTCTCACCTGTTGGAGATAAATGGATATTCTCTCATAATCCCAATGATGCATACAGCACTTTTGTTGGTTTCCCTTTGTCGGAGTTATTTAAATACTTTGAATTAACAGAAATAATAAGACAACGGGAGGATTAGGCCTTTGCAATTGCATTAAACCATATGGCATCTGGTACTATGACAAATGAAGACATATCACTCATTGAAACTCGAGTAGTTAACTTCAAGAAGTTCCCGATGATGCCATACATTTATTTATGGTGAAGAGACAAATAATTCCAATGCCGCCATCCTTTCAACTGCAAAAGACTCAGATAAAGGAATTGGTATAAGTGAAAATGAGAATATTTTGGAAAGAGTTAAACTTTTCAAAACTTCTGAAACGCAGGGACTGCCCTATGAGTTGACACTAAAAACATCCGCCAAATATATGATTACAGTGAATAAAACACGTGTGATGGCTTGGTTAATGGGGCAGTTCGACAACTTATGCAAATTCTCTGTGGAATAAGTTTTTAGTTGGTCTGATAGCACGATCAAAAAAGCCTCATCCTCTAGAAAGTTCTTGAACATCAATTGAAAAAGTTCTAAAATCTTTTCAATCTGAAAGAAATGAACAAATTTCAATTGAAAGAAATCAGTTTCCAGTTGTTCCGGCGGAGGGAATAACCATTCATAAAAGTAAGGGTGCCACATATAATAAAGTTGTAGTTCATACTCGACCCACAATTCCTAGAGCTGCAACATATCTCGTCTGAAGTCGAGCTGTTACTGCAGAAGGTCTGTTCATCATAAGAAATTTTTTTTTAGAAATTTTATGAATCGGATCCTGTATTTAGGGAACTGAGAACATTGAACACAAATAAAGCTCTGACAACAAGTTTCAATTTTATATATATTTCCCGAACACCATGACATCAAATTTTATTCCATAATGTTCAGAGTCTTCAGGCTCCCATTAATTATAAAAAAAAGCGACTTTTTGGTGCTATCTTCAGATATTTTATGTTCTGTGCAAAGTTTTAGGAGTGGTTTTCTTTAAATGTTTCAATATTAATATTCTGGTTCTATATAGAAATTCAGCTTACTCTGTCGGACATTTAATTGTAGAACTTCAAGAAGTCTGGGTGCGTTCGAGCTACGTAATAATTGCAGCAGTAGAGCAACTGTGTGGCATATCTGCTGACACTCTGCTGGAGACAAATATTTAGTGTTGCCGATTATTAGCAAAAATTGCGTGCAGAAATTGACAGTAGAACGTGATGCTGTTGCAAGTGTTGCCAAAAATTCACGCAGAACGTGATACTTTGACAAATTTGCAACACTGTTGTCGTGATTGCCATCTCGAACGCACCCTTAGTTATTCAAACAAAATGTGCTAATTGTTGGAGATTTTAACATTTGTTTAATGTCTACAGGGACTACAAAAGGAAATCTGCTACAAGAAAAAAACTTTAGTTCCCTGCTTGGTGTAGAATATTTAACTACACCTGCCCAAGTTGATTGGGCTTTTTCAAACATGGATCTTTCCCATGTTAATGCAATTACTTTTGAGACAGCACACAGCTATCATAACAGTATTTGTATCTCTACTTCGAACTAAAGTTTTCAGACTTATTGCAACAGTTCTTCATTTTCTTTTTCATATATAATCGAATTAGAATGGTATAGCAATTTTGACAATAGTTTTTAAGACAATTTTAAGAAAAATATGTAAATAATCTAATTAAGAATATTTTAGTTATATGTATAATTTGTTATTATATAAGACATTATATAAGAAGCTCTATAAAAATTAATGTTTAATATTGTAAATATTATATACAAATTAATATAAAAATATAATTTTGTTAAGTTGTTAATATTTATTATTTTAAAAATAAATAAAATTTATTAAATAAATAAAAAATGATATTCATTGTCAAAAAGCGATTTCTTTTCATACTCCTCAATACAGTTGTAATTCTTCATTCTATATAAAATCAATTATAAGCGTATACAACAAAACACAAGAACGAATTACAAATTGTTCAAATTAATCTCACTGTGAATGTAAATAACTGAGGCAACAGTTCCTACTTCTAATTATTAAAATATTATATATAAAGAAATCTCAAACGAGTATGCCATTTGGCTACGCGAGAGTATAAAATGTTCCCTTAGAAACATACCCTGGGATTAGGGCTGTGAAATCTGACGAATCTTGCGAGAGTACAATGTTTGGCCGCGAATCGAGAACGGCTTCATTTCGAGTTAGTAATATGGTAAATTCGTAATAGTTAGATTTGTAAGCTACTTTTTTGACGTTGGATTTGAAACTTTTACAACTTATTCCCATAAACCACCCATATAAGGAGCGTTTATATATTGTAGATGCGATAAATGCGACCTTTGCTTTTTGTAAGTCTAGGTGAGTCACTGTATCAGATTGAGAGTATAGTGATCCCTTAACTTTATCTTTGAATTGTTATATACATGAGAGGGACTCTGAATTTGTTTTTTCTGCTAATTCGTGGAGTGTTGGAACATTGTGAATTTAGTGGTAGTCGTACGACGTACCGACCATTATCTGATCGAGTAGTTGTGGCTTTGTATAAGTCTTTACAATACTGATCTTTTTGGATTGTATAAGCGCTTCTTTGGGGTGAGATAGGAAATTTGCTGTAATGAAGCATTGAGTGGTGTCTTTTATCATAATAAAAGCAATTGAATTTGCTTTTACAATTTTTATAGGTATGCGCATGTGACAAACAATTTGTACAAAGTCTTTTTGTTTTTACAAAACTGTTTCGGTCGATAATATACAATTTTTTTAATTATTTGAAAGATTATAGCTTATGCCTAGTTCGTATGACGTAGGTTTTTTTTTGTTCAGATGTGAACGAATGCATTTTGTAAAGGCTTCTGTTTAATATTATTTTGCTGCTAGCTTGGGTCTATTGAAGCTTCAATTTAGGTCGTGTTGAACAATATTTGTTTTAATTAGTTTATCAGCTACCCTTTCAGCAATTTCGTACTGGGTAGTAAAAAAATCTTTCATTTGTTGCCACGTGGGGCATTTCTTTCGTGATGCGAGCTATTGCACCTATAAAAGTAACGACTTTTCTGGTAAAGCGGCGGTGCATATATTTATCAGTATTGGCTCCCAACTGTCTGAGGGGATATTTGGTGTCGATAGAACCTCAAAAAATTTTGAAACAGTGGATAGTAGTTTAACAAATTCTTCAGTTGCTTCTTTTTGAATTTTAGGCATGTTTATTAGTGCCGTTACTTGTTTATCGACCAATATTCTTTCGTTTTCATATCTACATTTTAGAGCTTCCCAAGCCAAGTTTAAATTGTCGTCATTAAAAGCGAACTGTTTGACTATTATGCCTGTTTGACCTTTTGTTTTGTACTGTAGGTGATACAAGTTTTGTGCTTCTGATAATTTTGGATGATTGTTGTATACGGCTGTAAACATGTCCAGAAAGACGGCTATTCTTCATGACCTCCATAAAATGTTTCTTGTTACATACGGGCACCTCGAGGTGGATGCCTGAACTTGCCTCTTGACTTTGTACTTGTGGCAGCTCTACTCTGCGATGTGGAGTGCAATTGCTTTTCTTAGCTTTAATTGATCGGAGATCATAGCTTTTGTGGCTTCATATTGGTCTAAGCAGTTTTTTATATTACGTAAGCCGATGATTTAAAATTTCATGGTAGATCTGATGACTCAGTTTCTACTATTGCGTCATGAGCCGCTTGGAGACGAGTTCAAAAATTGTTAAGATTTTGCTTTTTTATTTCTAATAACGATTCGAACTGAATTTGGGGGCAAAAAAATATTTACCTTTTATTCTCATTGTAGCAACCTGTCTTGATAAATTATATATCTCAATTCTTATTCACATTTATCAGTTTTGTAGTATGTTTAAATATTCGTCAAAACGAATGAATTTTCTCAGTGTAAACTGATTTATGTATATGAAGCGATAAGTGATAATTGTTATCAAATACTCTTTTAGGTGAAAAAAATATATTACTTATTAAGAACCGCACTTTCAATTTAACAATACTTTTTATGTCCTTATGTTGATGAATTGAGGTACACCCTAATACACGGACTTGAATGTATATATTTATGTGCTCGTGCAATTGAGAGCTCGTTAAAGAATCCAATACACTTTGCACATAAGTATGCACGAATTGTTTGTGCGTATGTATGGTTATATTCGAATGCAATTGAGCGCTCGTTGAAGAGATCAATGTGCTTTTATTTGTTTTTTGTATGTAAGCCTCCAATGTGGACTTTGAAAAGATGTACAACTACAAATGGATATATTTAATTATGTATAAACGCATACTGTTCAAATTAATAAGTTTTGCTTAAATGCGCTTTGTATATTTTTGTTTTTAATAAATTATATTTTTTTTGTTAATTTTACTGCAACGTTTGTTATAATTTTTTTTTTTTGTAATTTTACAACTTTTTATGTAATTTTTAAATTTGCAAAGTATAATTGACCCAGTGTATGTAGGGTATATGAAACTACGTTTACATATGAAAACAAGTAAGGAAGGGCTAAGTTCGGATGTAACCGAACATTTTCTACACTCGCAAAGTCAAATGGTATACTCCTTTTAGATTTATTTGTGGACCTCATCGGTTTAAATGCTTTGATCTATTATTTCAGTTGTTCATTACAATGAAATAAACTACTTATTTCTAAAATATAAATATAACTAAATAATCTGTATTATTATGTTAGTGAGTATCTATGTAATATAACCATATTATATACAGTGGCGAACAAACACATATACATATGTGCACCAGTATACGATAGTATCTATACACCGAACAGGAAAGAAGTCATAGCAAGGATTCAATTACAGTGAAAGAGGGCAGCACCCAGGATCCAACTTTTCAGACCCGGACGGATAGAATTATATAAGTATTTTATATACTAAGCCATTTATTATTTACTAATTATGCCTAAATTAAGTTGAAAATCTGTATTACTAAGTCGTCTTCAAACTCTTTATATAGAGATAGTGAGCAGTCACAAGATACTGTAAGTCACGTTAATCGTAGATTAGATTCCGATGTACGTCTGTCCGAACAAATTATCAATACAAATCAACATAGAACCAGGCGGGAAAATCTCGAGGTACGTTATGATGAGCAAAGTAGGAACACTAGGGATCATAGAGAATTTCGCGCAAGAAATCCTGAGTATAGGAATTTAGAGCGCACTCGTGATCAAATGCAAAGAGAACATGCAAGAAGAAGCCCTGAAATAAGGAGAGAGGAGCGTGATAGAGAAACAAAACATCGACAGCTTCGTATGGGGGGGTATGAGGGAAGAAATTTTGAATCAGAGACGTCTTAGACAAAGTCAAGTTCGCCGTCGTAGAGATAACCCGGTCAATAGGCAAATTGAAAACGAAAGACAGTCCCAACGCATCCGATTAACGAGAGAAAATAATTTTATAGAAAATGATTATAGTGGAAATTCAACAGATTTCAAAAACACTTATTTCCAAAATATATATAAGAGCCCTACTGAAATATGTATTTGCTGCGGCGGATTATGGTTTTCACACCACGTTCGCAAATTAAATTTCGAAACTATTGCGCAAGATCACCCGAATGCTGCAAGAATGGAAATTACTATTTTTGTGCTACTTGCAAAATTGCGATTGTTAAAAAGAACGTTCCAAAAATATTTTTAGCTAACGGTCTAAACTTTCCTGAAATACCGGATTTTTTGAAAGATTTAACCCCAATTGAAGAACATCTCATAATGCCTAGATTGCCTTTTATGACAATACGTCCGTTAGGATATCAAGGTCAGAGTTCTCTTAAAGGTGCTGTTGTTAATATACCAATTTCTGTTAACAATATTGTGACATCTCTACCAAGGTCCTGTGATGAGGCTTATGTGATACAAATTCACTTAAGAAGGCGTTTGGAGTACAATCATGATCACATGATCGATACCATACGCCCCGCAAAGATTATGGAAGCTTTGCAATTCTTAGTAAATACCCCTCTGTATCGTGAGCACAATATACATATTAATGAGAACTGGATTTCAGAATTTAATAACCAAGGAGAAGTTCCGTTTGTTGCATCTGCGGAGTATTCCCAATTGGTTCAATCTGTTCGTGCGGCACAAACTTCTCATGATAATCCTTCAGGTAATAATATTCCCAGGGGTCTTTTACCTTCCGAGCTAAACCCAGTCGGTCAAGAAACCCTTTTGGACAATATTCCTGTAGAAAACTTGGACTCTAACCGTTTAGTCATAGCGCCAGATGAAGGACAAAGACCAATTGACATAATTCAAGACAATAATTCAGAAGAGTTGTCATTTGGAACATTCCAAAAAGTTGTTATATGATTACATAAAATTTGAGCAGCTACAAATTAAGAATAGTACATACATTTGCCTTAGAAAGTTTTCAGGCCGCAACCAAGTTACAGCCTAAAATCTATTAAACGAAAACTTTGTTCAAAACTTGATTCAACACGATGATGGTTACAAGATTTTGAAAGGCGTTAGATCCTCTCCTGCGCACTGGGAAGCTGAGAAGAAAAAGGCAATCGCTATAATTCGCCAAAAAGCAGAACCTCAGTGGGTTGAGCTTTTGGTTATCCTCTCTAAAACTGTTGATTCTAAAGATATTTCGGAAGACGAAGCCAACAGTTTAACAACCCAAGATAGATATGGCTTAATTCGGTCAGACGCGGTTACTTGTGCTAGATATTTTGACTACCGCAATCGACAAATTCTTAAGCTTTTTAAAGATAATGCCGGCATTTTTGGAGAGCATTTTGTCACAAATTTCTACTGGAGAGTGGAGTTTCAACAGAGAGGTTCTCCCCATGTACATGGCATGTATTGGCTTAATAATGCTCCCAGGATCAACCTTCAAGATCCTCAGACATTCCCTGATGTCATTAGTTTTATTGACAATTATATTTCTACAGTTGGTTCGGTCAGCCACTTATAAACTTATTTGGGTTACCAAAAGCATAACCACAGTCAGTCTTGTACTAGGGAAATAAGAGGACAACAGTTTTGTCGTTTTAGTATACCATATCCACCAATGCCTTCAACGCAAATACTGTTACCTCTTGCAGAAACAAGTCAAAACTCAGAAAGACACAAGGAAAACTTTTTAAAAATTCAAAGCCTTTTAAATTCAAATATGACTACAGAAAACATTTCTAATTTAAGAGATTTTTGAACATTTCCTGTCTGATAGTAGAATAAATATGTCTTTTGATGACTACTGGTTAGCCCTTAGATCAAGATTAACAAAACCCAACATTTTTCTTAAATTGCAGCATCGTTTTATAAACGCGTATAATCCTCTGATTTTGGAACTCTATAGAGCAAATATGGATATCCAATATATACTGGATGCATATGCTTGCTGTTCATATATAATTAATTATATTAACAAGTCTAACAGGGGAGTTTCTAGGCTCTTAAATGAAGCTATATCAGAGGTAAATGCTGGAAATTATACTGTTAAGCAAAAACTTAAACATATAGGTCACAAATTTATATCAGGCACAGAAATATCTGCACAAGAAGCAGTATATTGCTGCATTGGGCTCAATCTTTCGGAAGCAAGTAATGCAGAAATATTTATAAATAGCTCTCGACCTGAAGAACGTGTTCGAATGGTGAAACCTAGAGCAGAACTTCAGAACCTTCCTTCAGGTTCGACTGAAATATTCGTAGCCGGTATTTTAGACCGTTCTGTTCAAAGATCCGATCAGTTAGAAACTCTTTGTTTAGCTGATTTTGCATCTATGTATAAATTGTATAAATATGTTAAATCTAGTAGAACAGCACAAGACAGTGATCATGAAGAAGAAGAGAGGGAAAACGATAATTTACCAAAAAGCGGGGTTGTCATGCCTCTTAAAGACGGTAGCGGTTTTGTGAAAAAACGTACCAAACTTTGTATTATTCGGTATAGAAGGTTTAACCCAGATTTGGCCAGAGTTGAGTATTTCCTCGAAACGGCAATGCTTTACTATCCATGGTGGAATGAACAGCAAGGTCTCATTGTAAACGATAATGAGCAAACTTGCATAACACATCGTATTCTAATTGAGGAAAATCAAATAAAATATGATGTTTTTGAGCAAAGAGAACTTAAAAATGTTTCAAAAAGTCTTTATAATGAAATAGACTTAGAGAAAGGTGATCAAAATGAACTACCTATAGTGGAAAATGAGTTCAGAGTGTTGGCACTTCCAGAAATAAACCCAAATATAAATTTGCTGGACTTGCATGGTGAAGATTCACCAGATAATGGCACTGAATCTGATTACAATATTAGACTTATTAAACTACCCCCTTTAATTCCAGTTGAGGAATTATTATTTTTAATTCAAAGTCTAAATACTAAGCAAAGAACCTATTTGACACATTTGACGCACCAGCTAAAAACAAATCGCCCATTTTATGAGTTCATTGGCGGCGGTGCAGGTGTACGAAAGAGTAGTTTGATATCTGCAATATATCAAGCACTTAAGCATCGTTACAATTCTACACCTGGATCCAATCCAAGTTCCTTAAAAGTTCTTCTTTGCGCACCTACGGGTAAAGCAGCATTCGGAATAGGTGGTTCATTCAACATTCTCTTTACCTGTTAATCAATTTAATAGAGAGCTGAGGCCACTTAGCAATGACACAGTTAATTCATTGTATTCCAGACTTATCGATTTAAAATTAATCATAATTGATGAAATATCGATGGTAGGTGCTCTTATGTTTAGCTCTGTTGATGCGAGATTAAAACAAATTTTCAAAGCAGACTGCCCCTTCAGTATACCGATCATCGTGTTTGGTGATTTGAAACAACTCTCACCTGTTGGAGATAAATGGATATTCTCTCATAATCCCAATGATGCATACAGCACTTTTGTTGGTTTCCCTTTGTAGGAGTTATTTAAATACTTTGAATTAACAGAAATAATGAGACTTTGCAATCGCATCTGGTACTATGACAAATGAAGACATATCACTCATTGAAACTCGAGTAGTTAATTTCGAAGAAGTTCCCGATGATGCCATACATTTATTTTTGGTGAAGAGACAAATAATTTCAATGCCGCCATCCTTTCAACTGCAAAAGACTCAGTTAAAGGAATTGGTATAAGTGAAAATGAGAATATTTTGGAAAGAGTTAAACTTTTCAAAACTTCTGAAACGCAGGGACTGCCCTATGAGTTGACACTAAAAACATCCGCCAAATATATGATTACAGTGAATAAAACACGTGTGATGGCTTGGTTAATGGGGCAGTTCGACAACTTATGCAAATTCTCTGTGGAATAAATTTTTAGTTGGTCTGATAGCACGATCAAAAATGCTTCATCCTCTAGAAAGTTCTTGAACATCAATTGAAAAAGTTCTAAAATCTTTTCAATCTGAAAGAAATGAACAAATTTTAATTGAAAGAAATCAGTTTCCAGTTGTTCCGGCGGAGGGAATAACCATTCATAAAAGTAAGGGTGCCACATATAATAAAGTTGTAGTTCATACTCGACCCACAATTCCTAGAGCTGCAACATATCTCGTCTGAAGTCGAGCTGTTACTGCAGAAGGTCTGTTCATCATAAGAAATTTTATTTTAGAAATTTTATGAATCGGATCCTGTATTTAGGGAACTGAGAACATTCTATAAAGCTCTGACAACAAGTTTCAATTTTATATATATTTCCCGACCATCATGACATCAAATTTTATTCCATAATGTTCAGAGTCTTCAGGCTCCCATTAATTATAAAAAAAGCGACTTTTTGATGCTATCTTCAGATATTTTATGTTCTGTGCAAAGTTTTAGGAGCGGTTTTCTTTAAATGTTTCAATATTAATATTTTGGTTCTATATAGAAATTCAGCTTACTCTGTCGGACATTCAATTGTAGAACTTCAAGAAGTCTGGGTGCGTTCGATCTACGTAATAATTGCAGAAGTACAGCTGCTGTGTGGCATATTTGCTGACACTCTGCTGATGTGAAGACAAATATTTAGTGTTGCCGATTATTAGCAAAAATTGACAGTAGAACGTGATGGTGTTGCAAGTGTTGCCAAAAATTCACGCAGAACGTGATACTTTGACAAATTTGCAACACTGCTGTCGTGATTGCCATCTCGAACGCACCCTGAGTTATTCAATCAAAATGTGCTAATTTTTGGAGATTTTAACATTTGTTTAATGTCTGCAGGGACTACAATAGGAAATCTGCTCCAAGAAAAAAACTTTAGTTCCCTGCTTGGTGTAGAATATTTAACTACACCTGCCCAAGTTGATTGGGCTTTTTCAAACATGGATCTTTCCCATGTTAATGCAATTACTTTTGAGACAGCACACAGCTATCATAACAGTATTTGTATCTCTACTTCGAACTAAAGTTTTCAGACTTATTGCAACAGTTCTTCATATTTTTTTTCATACATACTCGAATTAGAATGGTATAGCAATTTTGACAATAGTTTTTAAGACAATTTTAAGAAAAATATGTAAATAATCTAATTAAGAATATTTAAGCTATATGTATAATTTGTTATTATATAAGACATTATATAAGAAGCTCTATAAAAATTAATGTTTAATATTGTAAGTATTATATACAAATTAATATAAAAATATAATTTTGTTAAGGTTAATTACTTTAAAAATAAATAAAATTTATTAAATAAATAAAAAATGCCATTCATTGTCAAAAAGCGATTTCTTTTCATACTCCTCAATACAGTTGTAATTCTTCATTCTATATAAAATCAATTATAAGCGTATACAACAAAACACAAGAACGATTTACAAATTGTTCAAATTAATCTCACTGTGAATGTAAATAACTGAGGCAACAGTTCCTACTTCTAATTATTAAAATATTATATATAAAGAAATCTCAAACGAGTATGCCATTTGGCTACGCGAGAGTATAAAATGTTCCCTTAGAAACATACCCTGAGATTAGGGCTGTGAAATCAGACGGATCTTGCGAGAGTACAATGTTTGGCCGCGAATCGAGAACGGCTTCATTTCGAGTTAGTAATATGGTAAATTCGTAATAGTTAGATTTGTAAGCTACCCTTTTGACGTTGGATTTGAAACTTTTACAACTTATTCCCATAAACCACCCATATAAGGAGCGTTTATATTATATATTGTAGATGCGATAAATGCGACCTTTGCTTTTTGTAAGTCTAGGTGCGTCAATGTATCAGATTGAGAGTATAGTAGAGTAGACTTGAATGTATATATTTATGTGCTCGTGCAATTGAGAGCTCGTTAAAGAGATCAATACACTTTTTACATAAGTATGCATGAATTGTTTGTGCGTATGTATGTAATCCTGCCAATGTGGACTTTGAAAAGATGTACAACTACAATTGTATATGTTTTAATATGTATGAACGCATCCTGTTCAAATTAATAAGTTTTGCTTAAATGCGCTTTTTATATTTTTGTTTTTAATAAACTATATTTTTTTTTTGTTAATTTTACTGCAACGTTTGTTATAATTTTTTTTTTTTTTGTAATTTTACAACTTTTTATATAATTTTGTAAATTTGCAAAGTATAATTGACCCAGTGTATGTAGGGTATATGAAACTACGTTTACATATGAAAACAAGTAAGGAAGGGCTAAGTTCGGATGTAACCGAACATTTTCTACACTCGCAAAGTCAAATGGTATACTCCTTTTAGATTTATTTGTGGACCTCATCGGTTTAAATGCTTTGATCTATTATTTCAGTTGTTCATTACAATGAAATAAACTACTTATTTCTAAAATATAAATATAACTAAATAATCTGTATTATTATGTTAGTGAGTATCTATGTAATATAACCATATTATATACAGTGGCGAACAAACACATATACATATGTGCACCAGTATACGATAGTATCTATACACCGAACAGGAAAGAAGTCATAGCAAGGATTCAATTACAGTGAAAGAGGGCAGCACCCAGGATCCAACTTTTCAGACCCGGACGGATAGAATTATATAAGTATTTTATATACTAAGCCATTTATTATTTACTAATTATGCCTAAATTAAGTTGAAAATCTGTATTACTAAGTCGTCTTCAAACTCTTTATATAGAGATAGTGAGCAGTCACAAGATACTGTAAGTCACGTTAATCGTAGATTAGATTCCGATGTACGTCTGTCCGAACAAATTATCAATACAAATCAACATAGAACCAGGCGGGAAAATCTCGAGGTACGTTATGATGAGCAAAGTAGGAACACTAGGGATCATAGAGAATTTCGCGCAAGAAATCCTGAGTATAGGAATTTAGAGCGCACTCGTGATCAAATGCAAAGAGAACATGCAAGAAGAAGCCCTGAAATAAGGAGAGAGGAGCGTGATAGAGAAACAAAACATCGACAGCTTCGTATGGGGGGGTATGAGGGAAGAAATTTTGAATCAGAGACGTCTTAGACAAAGTCAAGTTCGCCGTCGTAGAGATAACCCGGTCAATAGGCAAATTGAAAACGAAAGACAGTCCCAACGCATCCGATTAACGAGAGAAAATAATTTTATAGAAAATGATTATAGTGGAAATTCAACAGATTTCAAAAACACTTATTTCCAAAATATATATAAGAGCCCTACTGAAATATGTATTTGCTGCGGCGGATTATGGTTTTCACACCACGTTCGCAAATTAAATTTCGAAACTATTACGCAAGATCACCCGAATGCTGCAAGAATGGAAATTACTATTTTTGTGCTACTTGCAAAATTGCGATTGTTAAAAAGAACGTTCCAAAAATATTTTTAGCTAACGGTCTAAACTTTCCTGAAATACCGGATTTTTTGAAAGATTTAACCCCAATTGAAGAACATCTCATAATGCCTAGATTGCCTTTTATGACAATACGTCCGTTAGGATATCAAGGTCAGAGTTCTCTTAAAGGTGCTGTTGTTAATATACCAATTTCTGTTAACAATATTGTGACATCTCTACCAAGGTCCTGTGATGAGGCTTATGTGATACAAATTCACTTAAGAAGGCGTTTGGAGTACAATCATGATCACATGATCGATACCATACGCCCCGCAAAGATTATGGAAGCTTTGCAATTCTTAGTAAATACCCCTCTGTATCGTGAGCACAATATACATATTAATGAGAACTGGATTTCAGAATTTAATAACCAAGGAGAAGTTCCGTTTGTTGCATCTGCGGAGTATTCCCAATTGGTTCAATCGTTTCGTGCGGCACAAACTTCTCATGATAATCCTTCAGGTAATAATATTCCCAGGGGTCTTTTACCTTCCGAGCTAAACCCAGTCGGTCAAGAAACCCTTTTGGACAATATTCCTGTAGAAAACTTGGACTCTAACCGTTTAGTCATAGCGCCAGATGAAGGACAAAGACCAATTGACATAATTCAAGACAATAATTCAGAAGAGTTGTCATTTGGAACATTCCAAAAAGTTGTTATATGATTACATAAAATTTGAGCAGCTACAAATTAAGAATAGTACATACATTTGCCTTAGAAAGTTTTCAGGCCGCAACCAAGTTACAGCCTAAAATCTATTAAACGAAAACTTTGTTCAAAACTTGATTCAACACGATGATGGTTACAAGATTTTGAAAGGCGTTAGATCCTCTCCTGCGCACTGGGAAGCTGAGAAGAAAAAGGCAATCGCTATAATTCGCCAAAAAGCAGAACCTCAGTGGGTTGAGCTTTTGGTTATCCTCTCTAAAACTGTTGATTCTAAAGATATTTCGGAAGACGAAGCCAACAGTTTAACAACCCAAGATAGATATGGCTTAATTCGGTCAGACGCGGCTACTTGTGCTAGATATTTTGACTACCGCAATCGACAAATTCTTAAGCTTTTTAAAGATAATGCCGGCATTTTTGGAGAGCATTTTGTCACAAATTTCTACTGGAGAGTGGAGTTTCAACAGAGAGGTTCTCCCCATGTACATGGCATGTATTGGCTTAATAATGCTCCCAGGATCAACCTTCAAGATCCTCAGACATTCCCTGATGTCATTAGTTTTATTGACAATTATATTTCTACAGTTGGTTCGGTCAGCCACTTATAAACTTATTTGGGTTACCAAAAGCATAACCACAGTCAGTCTTGTACTAGGGAAATAAGAGGACAACAGTTTTGTCGTTTTAGTATACCATATCCACCAATGCCTTCAACGCAAATACTGTTACCTCTTGCAGAAACAAGTCAAAACTCAGAAAGACACAAGGAAAACTTTTTAAAAATTCAAAGCCTTTTAAATTCAAATATGACTACAGAAAACATTTCTAATTTAAGAGATTTTTGAACATTTCCTGTCTGATAGTAGAATAAATATGTCTTTTGATGACTACTGGTTAGCCCTTAGATCAAGATTAACAAAACCCAACATTTTTCTTAAATTGCAGCATCGTTTTATAAACGCGTATAATCCTCTGATTTTGGAACTCTATAGAGCAAATATGGATATCCAATATATACTGGATGCATATGCTTGCTGTTCATATATAATTAATTATATTAACAAGTCTAACAGGGGAGTTTCTAGGCTCTTAAATGAAGCTATATCAGAGGTAAATGCTGGAAATTATACTGTTAAGCAAAAACTTAAACATATAGGTCACAAATTTATATCAGGCACAGAAATATCTGCACAAGAAGCAGTATATTGCTGCATTGGGCTCAATCTTTCGGAAGCAAGTAATGCAGAAATATTTATAAATAGCTCTCGACCTGAAGAACGCGTTCGAATGGTGAAACCTAGAGCAGAACTTCAGAACCTTCCTTCAGGTTCGACTGAAATATTCGTAGCCGGTATTTTAGACCGTTCTGTTCAAAGATCCGATCAGTTAGAAACTCTTTGTTTAGCTGATTTTGCATCTATGTATAAATTGTATAAATATGTTAAATCTAGTAGAACAGCACAAGACAGTGATCATGAAGAAGAAGAGAGGGAAAACGATAATTTACCAAAAAGCGGGGTTGTCATGCCTCTTAAAGACGGTAGCGGTTTTGTGAAAAAACGTACCAAACTTTGTATTATTCGGTATAGAAGGTTTAACCCAGATTTGGCCAGAGTTGAGTATTTCCTCGAAACGGCAATGCTTTACTATCCATGGTGGAATGAACAGCAAGGTCTCATTGTAAACGATAATGAGCAAACTTGCATAACACATCGTATTCTAATTGAGGAAAATCAAATAAAATATGATGTTTTTGAGCAAAGAGAACTTAAAAATGTTTCAAAAAGTCTTTATAATGAAATAGACTTAGAGAAAGGTGATCAAAATGAACTACCTATAGTGGAAAATGAGTTCAGAGTGTTGGCACTTCCAGAAATAAACCCAAATATAAATTTGCTGGACTTGCATGGTGAAGATTCACCAGATAATGGCACTGAATCTGATTACAATATTAGACTTATTAAACTACCCCCTTTAATTCCAGTTGAGGAATTATTATTTTTAATTCAAAGTCTAAATACTAAGCAAAGAACCTATTTGACACATTTGACGCACCAGCTAAAAACAAATCGCCCATTTTATGAGTTCATTGGCGGCGGTGCACGTGTACGAAAGAGTAGTTTGATATCTGCAATATATCAAGCACTTAAGCATCGTTACAATTCTACACCTGGATCCAATCCAAGTTCCTTAAAAGTTCTTCTTTGCGCACCTACGGGTAAAGCAGCATTCGGAATAGGTGGTTCATTCAACATTCTCTTTACCTGTTAATCAATTTAATAGAGAGCTGAGGCCACTTAGCAATGACACAGTTAATTCATTGTATTCCAGACTTATCGATTTAAAATTAATCATAATTGATGAAATATCGATGGTAGGTGCTCTTATGTTTAGCTCTGTTGATGCGAGATTAAAACAAATTTTCAAAGCAGACTGCCCCTTCAGTATACCGATCATCGTGTTTGGTGATTTGAAACAACTCTCACCTGTTGGAGATAAATGGATATTCTCTCATAATCCCAATGATGCATACAGCACTTTTGTTGGTTTCCCTTTGTAGGAGTTATTTAAATACTTTGAATTAACAGAAATAATGAGACTTTGCAATCGCATCTGGTACTATGACAAATGAAGACATATCACTCATTGAAACTCGAGTAGTTAATTTCGAAGAAGTTCCCGATGATGCCATACATTTATTTTTGGTGAAGAGACAAATAATTTCAATGCCGCCATCCTTTCAACTGCAAAAGACTCAGTTAAAGGAATTGGTATAAGTGAAAATGAGAATATTTTGGAAAGAGTTAAACTTTTCAAAACTTCTGAAACGCAGGGACTGCCCTATGAGTTGACACTAAAAACATCCGCCAAATATATGATTACAGTGAATAAAACACGTGTGATGGCTTGGTTAATGGGGCAGTTCGACAACTTATGCAAATTCTCTGTGGAATAAATTTTTAGTTGGTCTGATAGCACGATCAAAAATGCTTCATCCTCTAGAAAGTTCTTGAACATCAATTGAAAAAGTTCTAAAATCTTTTCAATCTGAAAGAAATGAACAAATTTTAATTGAAAGAAATCAGTTTCCAGTTGTTCCGGCGGAGGGAATAACCATTCATAAAAGTAAGGGTGCCACATATAATAAAGTTGTAGTTCATACTCGACCCACAATTCCTAGAGCTGCAACATATCTCGTCTGAAGTCGAGCTGTTACTGCAGAAGGTCTGTTCATCATAAGAAATTTTATTTTAGAAATTTTATGAATCGGATCCTGTATTTAGGGAACTGAGAACATTCTATAAAGCTCTGACAACAAGTTTCAATTTTATATATATTTCCCGACCATCATGACATCAAATTTTATTCCATAATGTTCAGAGTCTTCAGGCTCCCATTAATTATAAAAAAAGCGACTTTTTGATGCTATCTTCAGATATTTTATGTTCTGTGCAAAGTTTTAGGAGCGGTTTTCTTTAAATGTTTCAATATTAATATTTTGGTTCTATATAGAAATTCAGCTTACTCTGTCGGACATTCAATTGTAGAACTTCAAGAAGTCTGGGTGCGTTCGATCTACGTAATAATTGCAGAAGTACAGCTGCTGTGTGGCATATTTGCTGACACTCTGCTGATGTGAAGACAAATATTTAGTGTTGCCGATTATTAGCAAAAATTGACAGTAGAACGTGATGGTGTTGCAAGTGTTGCCAAAAATTCACGCAGAACGTGATACTTTGACAAATTTGCAACACTGCTGTCGTGATTGCCATCTCGAACGCACCCTGAGTTATTCAATCAAAATGTGCTAATTTTTGGAGATTTTAACATTTGTTTAATGTCTGCAGGGACTACAATAGGAAATCTGCTCCAAGAAAAAAACTTTAGTTCCCTGCTTGGTGTAGAATATTTAACTACACCTGCCCAAGTTGATTGGGCTTTTTCAAACATGGATCTTTCCCATGTTAATGCAATTACTTTTGAGACAGCACACAGCTATCATAACAGTATTTGTATCTCTACTTCGAACTAAAGTTTTCAGACTTATTGCAACAGTTCTTCATATTTTTTTTCATACATACTCGAATTAGAATGGTATAGCAATTTTGACAATAGTTTTTAAGACAATTTTAAGAAAAATATGTAAATAATCTAATTAAGAATATTTAAGCTATATGTATAATTTGTTATTATATAAGACATTATATAAGAAGCTCTATAAAAATTAATGTTTAATATTGTAAGTATTATATACAAATTAATATAAAAATATAATTTTGTTAAGGTTAATTATTTTAAAAATAAATAAAATTTATTAAATAAATAAAAAATGCCATTCATTGTCAAAAAGCGATTTCTTTTCATACTCCTCAATACAGTTGTAATTCTTCATTCTATATAAAATCAATTATAAGCGTATACAACAAAACACAAGAACGATTTACAAATTGTTCAAATTAATCTCACTGTGAATGTAAATAACTGAGGCAACAGTTCCTACTTCTAATTATTAAAATATTATATATAAAGAAATCTCAAACGAGTATGCCATTTGGCTACGCGAGAGTATAAAATGTTCCCTTAGAAACATACCCTGAGATTAGGGCTGTGAAATCAGACGGATCTTGCGAGAGTACAATGTTTGGCCGCGAATCGAGAACGGCTTCATTTCGAGTTAGTAATATGGTAAATTCGTAATAGTTAGATTTGTAAGCTACCCTTTTGACGTTGGATTTGAAACTTTTACAACTTATTCCCATAAACCACCCATATAAGGAGCGTTTATATTATATATTGTAGATGCGATAAATGCGACCTTTGCTTTTTGTAAGTCTAGGTGCGTCAATGTATCAGATTGAGAGTATAGTAGAGTAGACTTGAATGTATATATTTATGTGCTCGTGCAATTGAGAGCTCGTTAAAGAGATCAATACACTTTTTACATAAGTATGCATGAATTGTTTGTGCGTATGTATGTAATCCTGCCAATGTGGACTTTGAAAAGATGTACAACTACAATTGTATATGTTTTAATATGTATGAACGCATCCTGTTCAAATTAATAAGTTTTGCTTAAATGCGCTTTTTATATTTTTGTTTTTAATAAACTATATTTTTTTTTTGTTAATTTTACTGCAACGTTTGTTATAATTTTTTTTTTTTTTGTAATTTTACAACTTTTTATATAATTTTGTAAATTTGCAAAGTATAATTGACCCAGTGTATGTAGGGTATATGAAACTACGTTTACATATGAAAACAAGTAAGGAAGGGCTAAGTTCGGATGTAACCGAACATTTTCTACACTCGCAAAGTCAAATGGTATACTCCTTTTAGATTTATTTGTGGACCTCATCGGTTTAAATGCTTTGATCTATTATTTCAATATTTGATCTATTATTTAATGCAATTACTTTTGAGACAGCACACAGCTATCATAACAGTATTTGTATCTCTACTTCGAACTAAAGTTTTCAGACTTATTGCAACAGTTCTTCATATTTTTTTTCATATATAATCGAATTAGAATGGTATAGCAATTTTGACAATAGTTTTTAAGACAATTTTAAGAAAAATATGTAAATAATCTAATTAAGAATATTTAAGCTATATGTATAATTTGTTATTATATAAGACATTATATAAGAAGCTCTATAAAAATTAATGTTTAATATTGTAAGTATTATATACAAATTAATATAAAAATATAATTTTGTTAAGGTTAATTATTTTAAAAATAAATAAAATTTATTAAATAAATAAAAAATGCCATTCATTGTCAAAAAGCGATTTCTTTTCATACTCCTCAATACAGTTGTAATTCTTCATTCTATATAAAATCAATTATAAGCGTATACAACAAAACACAAGAACGATTTACAAATTGTTCAAATTAATCTCACTGTGAATGTAAATAACTGAGGCAACAGTTCCTACTTCTAATTATTAAAATATTATATATAAAGAAATCTCAAACGAGTATGCCATTTGGCTACGCGAGAGTATAAAATGTTCCCTTAGAAACATACCCTGAGATTAGGGCTGTGAAATCAGACGGATCTTGCGAGAGTACAATGTTTGGCCGCGAATCGAGAACGGCTTCATTTCGAGTTAGTAATATGGTAAATTCGTAATAGTTAGATTTGTAAGCTACCCTTTTGACGTTGGATTTGAAACTTTTACAACTTATTCCCATAAACCACCCATATAAGGAGCGTTTATATTATATATTGTAGATGCGATAAATGCGACCTTTGCTTTTTGTAAGTCTAGGTGCGTCAATGTATCAGATTGAGAGTATAGTAGAGTAGACTTGAATGTATATATTTATGTGCTCGTGCAATTGAGAGCTCGTTAAAGAGATCAATACACTTTTTACATAAGTATGCATGAATTGTTTGTGCGTATGTATGTAATCCTGCCAATGTGGACTTTGAAAAGATGTACAACTACAATTGTATATGTTTTAATATGTATGAACGCATCCTGTTCAAATTAATAAGTTTTGCTTAAATGCGCTTTTTATATTTTTGTTTTTAATAAACTATATTTTTTTTTTGTTAATTTTACTGCAACGTTTGTTATAATTTTTTTTTTTTTTGTAATTTTACAACTTTTTATATAATTTTGTAAATTTGCAAAGTATAATTGACCCAGTGTATGTAGGGTATATGAAACTACGTTTACATATGAAAACAAGTAAGGAAGGGCTAAGTTCGGATGTAACCGAACATTTTCTACACTCGCAAAGTCAAATGGTATACTCCTTTTAGATTTATTTGTGGACCTCATCGGTTTAAATGCTTTGATCTATTATTTCAGTTGTTCATTACAATGAAATAAACTACTTATTTCTAAAATATAAATATAACTAAATAATCTGTATTATTATGTTAGTGAGTATCTATGTAATATAACCATATTATATACAGTGGCGAACAAACACATATACATATGTGCACCAGTATACGATAGTATCTATACACCGAACAGGAAAGAAGTCATAGCAAGGATTCAATTACAGTGAAAGAGGGCAGCACCCAGGATCCAACTTTTCAGACCCGGACGGATAGAATTATATAAGTATTTTATATACTAAGCCATTTATTATTTACTAATTATGCCTAAATTAAGTTGAAAATCTGTATTACTAAGTCGTCTTCAAACTCTTTATATAGAGATAGTGAGCAGTCACAAGATACTGTAAGTCACGTTAATCGTAGATTAGATTCCGATGTACGTCTGTCCGAACAAATTATCAATACAAATCAACATAGAACCAGGCGGTAAAATCTCGAGGTACGTTATGATGAGCAAAGTAGGAACACTAGGGATCATAGAGAATTTCGCGCAAGAAATCCTGAGTATAGGAATTTAGAGCGCACTCGTGATCAAATGCAAAGAGAACATGCAAGAAGAAGCCCTGAAATAAGGAGAGAGGAGCGTGATAGAGAAACAAAACATCGACAGCTTCGTATGGGGGGGTATGAGGGAAGAAATTTTGAATCAGAGACGTCTTAGACAAAGTCAAGTTCGCCGTCGTAGAGATAACCCGGTCAATAGGCAAATTGAAAACGAAAGACAGTCCCAACGCATCCGATTAACGAGAGAAAATAATTTTATAGAAAATGATTATAGTGGAAATTCAACAGATTTCAAAAACACTTATTTCCAAAATATATATAAGAGCCCTACTGAAATATGTATTTGCTGCGGCGGATTATGGTTTTCACACCACGTTCGCAAATTAAATTTCGAAACTATTGCGCAAGATCACCCGAATGCTGCAAGAATGGAAATTACTATTTTTGTGCTACTTGCAAAATTGCGATTGTTAAAAAGAACGTTCCAAAAATATTTTTAGCTAACGGTCTAAACTTTCCTGAAATACCGGATTTTTTGAAAGATTTAACCCCAATTGAAGAACATCTCATAATGCCTAGATTGCCTTTTATGACAATACGTCCGTTAGGATATCAAGGTCAGAGTTCTCTTAAAGGTGCTGTTGTTAATATACCAATTTCTGTTAACAATATTGTGACATCTCTACCAAGGTCCTGTGATGAGGCTTATGTGATACAAATTCACTTAAGAAGGCGTTTGGAGTACAATCATGATCACATGATCGATACCATACGCCCCGCAAAGATTATGGAAGCTTTGCAATTCTTAGTAAATACCCCTCTGTATCGTGAGCACAATATACATATTAATGAGAACTGGATTTCAGAATTTAATAACCAAGGAGAAGTTCCGTTTGTTGCATCTGCGGAGTATTCCCAATTGGTTCAATCGTTTCGTGCGGCACAAACTTCTCATGATAATCCTTCAGGTAATAATATTCCCAGGGGTCTTTTACCTTCCGAGCTAAACCCAGTCGGTCAAGAAACCCTTTTGGACAATATTCCTGTAGAAAACTTGGACTCTAACCGTTTAGTCATAGCGCCAGATGAAGGACAAAGACCAATTGACATAATTCAAGACAATAATTCAGAAGAGTTGTCATTTGGAACATTCCAAAAAGTTGTTATATGATTACATAAAATTTGAGCAGCTACAAATTAAGAATAGTACATACATTTGCCTTAGAAAGTTTTCAGGCCGCAACCAAGTTACAGCCTAAAATCTATTAAACGAAAACTTTGTTCAAAACTTGATTCAACACGATGATGGTTACAAGATTTTGAAAGGCGTTAGATCCTCTCCTGCGCACTGGGAAGCTGAGAAGAAAAAGGCAATCGCTATAATTCGCCAAAAAGCAGAACCTCAGTGGGTTGAGCTTTTGGTTATCCTCTCTAAAACTGTTGATTCTAAAGATATTTCGGAAGACGAAGCCAACAGTTTAACAACCCAAGATAGATATGGCTTAATTCGGTCAGACGCGGCTACTTGTGCTAGATATTTTGACTACCGCAATCGACAAATTCTTAAGCTTTTTAAAGATAATGCCGGCATTTTTGGAGAGCATTTTGTCACAAATTTCTACTGGAGAGTGGAGTTTCAACAGAGAGGTTCTCCCCATGTACATGGCATGTATTGGCTTAATAATGCTCCCAGGATCAACCTTCAAGATCCTCAGACATTCCCTGATGTCATTAGTTTTATTGACAATTATATTTCTACAGTTGGTTCGGTCAGCCACTTATAAACTTATTTGGGTTACCAAAAGCATAACCACAGTCAGTCTTGTACTAGGGAAATAAGAGGACAACAGTTTTGTCGTTTTAGTATACCATATCCACCAATGCCTTCAACGCAAATACTGTTACCTCTTGCAGAAACAAGTCAAAACTCAGAAAGACACAAGGAAAACTTTTTAAAAATTCAAAGCCTTTTAAATTCAAATATGACTACAGAAAACATTTCTAATTTAAGAGATTTTTGAACATTTCCTGTCTGATAGTAGAATAAATATGTCTTTTGATGACTACTGGTTAGCCCTTAGATCAAGATTAACAAAACCCAACATTTTTCTTAAATTGCAGCATCGTTTTATAAACGCGTATAATCCTCTGATTTTGGAACTCTATAGAGCAAATATGGATATCCAATATATACTGGATGCATATGCTTGCTGTTCATATATAATTAATTATATTAACAAGTCTAACAGGGGAGTTTCTAGGCTCTTAAATGAAGCTATATCAGAGGTAAATGCTGGAAATTATACTGTTAAGCAAAAACTTAAACATATAGGTCACAAATTTATATCAGGCACAGAAATATCTGCACAAGAAGCAGTATATTGCTGCATTGGGCTCAATCTTTCGGAAGCAAGTAATGCAGAAATATTTATAAATAGCTCTCGACCTGAAGAACGCGTTCGAATGGTGAAACCTAGAGCAGAACTTCAGAACCTTCCTTCAGGTTCGACTGAAATATTCGTAGCCGGTATTTTAGACCGTTCTGTTCAAAGATCCGATCAGTTAGAAACTCTTTGTTTAGCTGATTTTGCATCTATGTATAAATTGTATAAATATGTTAAATCTAGTAGAACAGCACAAGACAGTGATCATGAAGAAGAAGAGAGGGAAAACGATAATTTACCAAAAAGCGGGGTTGTCATGCCTCTTAAAGACGGTAGCGGTTTTGTGAAAAAACGTACCAAACTTTGTATTATTCGGTATAGAAGGTTTAACCCAGATTTGGCCAGAGTTGAGTATTTCCTCGAAACGGCAATGCTTTACTATCCATGGTGGAATGAACAGCAAGGTCTCATTGTAAACGATAATGAGCAAACTTGCATAACACATCGTATTCTAATTGAGGAAAATCAAATAAAATATGATGTTTTTGAGCAAAGAGAACTTAAAAATGTTTCAAAAAGTCTTTATAATGAAATAGACTTAGAGAAAGGTGATCAAAATGAACTACCTATAGTGGAAAATGAGTTCAGAGTGTTGGCACTTCCAGAAATAAACCCAAATATAAATTTGCTGGACTTGCATGGTGAAGATTCACCAGATAATGGCACTGAATCTGATTACAATATTAGACTTATTAAACTACCCCCTTTAATTCCAGTTGAGGAATTATTATTTTTAATTCAAAGTCTAAATACTAAGCAAAGAACCTATTTGACACATTTGACGCACCAGCTAAAAACAAATCGCCCATTTTATGAGTTCATTGGCGGCGGTGCAGGTGTACGAAAGAGTAGTTTGATATCTGCAATATATCAAGCACTTAAGCATCGTTACAATTCTACACCTGGATCCAATCCAAGTTCCTTAAAAGTTCTTCTTTGCGCACCTACGGGTAAAGCAGCATTCGGAATAGGTGGTTCATTCAACATTCTCTTTACCTGTTAATCAATTTAATAGAGAGCTGAGGCCACTTAGCAATGACACAGTTAATTCATTGTATTCCAGACTTATCGATTTAAAATTAATCATAATTGATGAAATATCGATGGTAGGTGCTCTTATGTTTAGCTCTGTTGATGCGAGATTAAAACAAATTTTCAAAGCAGACTGCCCCTTCAGTATACCGATCATCGTGTTTGGTGATTTGAAACAACTCTCACCTGTTGGAGATAAATGGATATTCTCTCATAATCCCAATGATGCATACAGCACTTTTGTTGGTTTCCCTTTGTAGGAGTTATTTAAATACTTTGAATTAACAGAAATAATGAGACTTTGCAATCGCATCTGGTACTATGACAAATGAAGACATATCACTCATTGAAACTCGAGTAGTTAATTTCGAAGAAGTTCCCGATGATGCCATACATTTATTTTTGGTGAAGAGACAAATAATTTCAATGCCGCCATCCTTTCAACTGCAAAAGACTCAGTTAAAGGAATTGGTATAAGTGAAAATGAGAATATTTTGGAAAGAGTTAAACTTTTCAAAACTTCTGAAACGCAGGGACTGCCCTATGAGTTGACACTAAAAACATCCGCCAAATATATGATTACAGTGAATAAAACACGTGTGATGGCTTGGTTAATGGGGCAGTTCGACAACTTATGCAAATTCTCTGTGGAATAAATTTTTAGTTGGTCTGATAGCACGATCAAAAATGCTTCATCCTCTAGAAAGTTCTTGAACATCAATTGAAAAAGTTCTAAAATCTTTTCAATCTGAAAGAAATGAACAAATTTTAATTGAAAGAAATCAGTTTCCAGTTGTTCCGGCGGAGGGAATAACCATTCATAAAAGTAAGGGTGCCACATATAATAAAGTTGTAGTTCATACTCGACCCACAATTCCTAGAGCTGCAACATATCTCGTCTGAAGTCGAGCTGTTACTGCAGAAGGTCTGTTCATCATAAGAAATTTTATTTTAGAAATTTTATGAATCGGATCCTGTATTTAGGGAACTGAGAACATTCTATAAAGCTCTGACAACAAGTTTCAATTTTATATATATTTCCCGACCATCATGACATCAAATTTTATTCCATAATGTTCAGAGTCTTCAGGCTCCCATTAATTATAAAAAAGCGACTTTTTGATGCTATCTTCAGATATTTTATGTTCTGTGCAAAGTTTTAGGAGCGGTTTTCTTTAAATGTTTCAATATTAATATTTTGGTTCTATATAGAAATTCAGCTTACTCTGTCGGACATTCAATTGTAGAACTTCAAGAAGTCTGGGTGCGTTCGATCTACGTAATAATTGCAGAAGTACAGCTGCTGTGTGGCATATTTGCTGACACTCTGCTGATGTGAAGACAAATATTTAGTGTTGCCGATTATTAGCAAAAATTGACAGTAGAACGTGATGGTGTTGCAAGTGTTGCCAAAAATTCACGCAGAACGTGATACTTTGACAAATTTGCAACACTGCTGTCGTGATTGCCATCTCGAACGCACCCTGAGTTATTCAATCAAAATGTGCTAATTTTTGGAGATTTTAACATTTGTTTAATGTCTGCAGGGACTACAATAGGAAATCTGCTCCAAGAAAAAAACTTTAGTTCCCTGCTTGGTGTAGAATATTTAACTACACCTGCCCAAGTTGATTGGGCTTTTTCAAACATGGATCTTTCCCATGTTAATGCAATTACTTTTGAGACAGCACACAGCTATCATAACAGTATTTGTATCTCTACTTCGAACTAAAGTTTTCAGACTTATTGCAACAGTTCTTCATATTTTTTTTCATATATAATCGAATTAGAATGGTATAGCAATTTTGACAATAGTTTTTAAGACAATTTTAAGAAAAATATGTAAATAATCTAATTAAGAATATTTAAGCTATATGTATAATTTGTTATTATATAAGACATTATATAAGAAGCTCTATAAAAATTAATGTTTAATATTGTAAGTATTATATACAAATTAATATAAAAATATAATTTTGTTAAGGTTAATTATTTTAAAAATAAATAAAATTTATTAAATAAATAAAAAATGCCATTCATTGTCAAAAAGCGATTTCTTTTCATACTCCTCAATACAGTTGTAATTCTTCATTCTATATAAAATCAATTATAAGCGTATACAACAAAACACAAGAACGATTTACAAATTGTTCAAATTAATCTCACTGTGAATGTAAATAACTGAGGCAACAGTTCCTACTTCTAATTATTAAAATATTATATATAAAGAAATCTCAAACGAGTATGCCATTTGGCTACGCGAGAGTATAAAATGTTCCCTTAGAAACATACCCTGAGATTAGGGCTGTGAAATCAGACGGATCTTGCGAGAGTACAATGTTTGGCCGCGAATCGAGAACGGCTTCATTTCGAGTTAGTAATATGGTAAATTCGTAATAGTTAGATTTGTAAGCTACCCTTTTGACGTTGGATTTGAAACTTTTACAACTTATTCCCATAAACCACCCATATAAGGAGCGTTTATATTATATATTGTAGATGCGATAAATGCGACCTTTGCTTTTTGTAAGTCTAGGTGCGTCAATGTATCAGATTGAGAGTATAGTAGAGTAGACTTGAATGTATATATTTATGTGCTCGTGCAATTGAGAGCTCGTTAAAGAGATCAATACACTTTTTACATAAGTATGCATGAATTGTTTGTGCGTATGTATGTAATCCTGCCAATGTGGACTTTGAAAAGATGTACAACTACAATTGTATATGTTTTAATATGTATGAACGCATCCTGTTCAAATTAATAAGTTTTGCTTAAATGCGCTTTTTATATTTTTGTTTTTAATAAACTATATTTTTTTTTTGTTAATTTTACTGCAACGTTTGTTATAATTTTTTTTTTTTTTGTAATTTTACAACTTTTTATATAATTTTGTAAATTTGCAAAGTATAATTGACCCAGTGTATGTAGGGTATATGAAACTACGTTTACATATGAAAACAAGTAAGGAAGGGCTAAGTTCGGATGTAACCGAACATTTTCTACACTCGCAAAGTCAAATGGTATACTCCTTTTAGATTTCTTTCTGGCTCAACAGGACGGCAATTCTATGTTGACCGATATTATCGGTGAAAAGTCAACTATAGGCATTGGGGCTCACATATTCAGTACCTAGGGGCTTGAACAGTTTTGGTTCAATTTAGATAATTTTTGGTCACAAGGTGGCATATTTTAAACGTATTATTCATGCAAAGTTTTACGCCGATATAATCATTGTTGCTTGATTTGCACACTGGAAAGTGAAAAAATCAGATGGAGTTTAAAATGATATTATATGGGAAATAGGCGTGGTTGTAATCCGATTTTCGTATTATAACATAAAAACATGAGAAGAAAATTATGTACCGAATTTGGTTGAAATCGGTTAAGTAGATCCCAAGATATGGGTTTTCACCTAAAAGTGTAAAAATAATCTTATACCATCTCAGAGATAAAATTTAATGTCTCTGGCTTGTTAAGTGCTTGATTTATCGCGCTTTTAGTAGTTTTTAACAGTTCCGTTATCCAGCTCCTGGTGATCCTGTGTACTAAATAAGAGTCTTGTATCTTGTTGTGGAGCTTAGTTAAGGCAATTTTTTTTTTGATTTATGGCGTTTTGTTGGCGTGGCAGTGGTCCGATTACGTCCATCTGCAATACCAACCGTATTACGGTACCAAGAAACATGTGTACCAAGTTTCATAAAGATATCTCAATTTTTACTCAAGTTACAGCTTGCACAGACGGACGGACAGACAGTCACCCGGATTTCAACTCGTCGATTAGTTTAAGGTGATAAAAACAACGAAAAAGACGACAACTCAGACTGAAAAAAAAATTATATACTTGTAGGTATGCACATGCAAAATGCGCTATTGCCTTTTGTATTAAATAATAATAAACCGAAACGTTTGTGGAAACACGTAAGCAATTACATTACTTTTTTTTTTAATTTCCAAAACAAGTTACCCGCTTGATGTTGAACTGTAGGAAAGATATGATAATATTTGGGAGCTCGACGTTGTTGCAATAGTGACCAATTTTTCAAGGAAAGCTTTAGGATGAGTAGGGAATCATTCACAATTTTGTGTAATGAGTTAAAAAACATTTGCCTACCTAAATCTCGAAGGGTTGTGGAGAACGCATTTGGCCATCTGAAAGCAAGGTTTAGAAGGATAGGAAACAACGAAATAAAATGAATTCATTAACAAAACAAAATATTGTACTTAAAATTTAAATATTAAATTTCTTACTTTATAATAAAGAAGTTGAACTTCTCCTGGACAAGAGAGAAGAGAAATTGCTGCAGCTTCGTTGGCGTTAATCGCAAATCGTATGTTTTTAAAGATATAAATGTATATCCCGCAAATGAAATTCGTGATTATATGCTTTGCTTAAAGGCTTCCATAAATTTTTCGAGGATGGCACTTCTCTCTCTTTCAATTTGCAGAGCCTCCCTGCCATCCTCTTTAATTGCTTCAATTTCTGTCGCTATTCTCCTACTTTCCGCCCGGAATTCCTCCAAAAACTCATTTTGAATGTTCACATTTACATTTGTTTTTTTTTATTTTGCTTTGCTCGTCTGCAATCTTTGAAAGCGGTAATTCTTCCTGTGAATCGAATCCAATCAGAGAAGAACTATTAAACGATGCTTCAAATTCTTCTACAAGTTCGTGAATTGTAATAAATTAGTTTATAAAAATTGTGTATCTTTATTCGAATTTCATTGGCGGAATAAACATATCCTCTTGTAGCCAATTCTACCGACATATCTTTAAGCACATGGAAATTGCATTTAACGCCACGAAGCTGCGGAGAAGTTCAACTTCTTCCCTGTTCCACTTTGACCTCTATTTTCCGATACAATAACAAATTTATGTATGTTTTAAATTATTGTGTTATTAAAAATTTATTTACAAACCTCTTTCCCTCGTTGTCGGCCATTTTTGATTACTTTGTCATTTGACATTTCTCCTCTCTTCGTAAAAGTTATCGATAAAACTAGGAAGAACACCGCAAATCTAGTTGTATAATCGGAGATTGAAATTTATCTCTGATTGAAAAGAGCATTGTGTATGGTAAATCTCGTGTCTTAATTACAGATTATCGAGATAAACTCGTAAATGGAGATAATCGTGTTATATGTAAACATACTATAAGCATAGGCATAGATTCTATGCCGTATGTATAAATATGTCAACAGGTATGTTGTATTGTTGGTTTTTGTTTAAAATTTCGCGTCCTCTGTTGTTATTTATGTTTTGTGCTTAGGTTTGTGAATTTTTGTTTGTTTAACATGTTTGAAAATTTAGATGTGGTTGACACGCACTTCGTTTTTGGTACCTTTCGTTAAGGCTCGAGGGACCATGAATAATTTAGACACTTGCACAAAACATCGTAAATAAAAATGTCTATGTAATGGGTATAAATAAACTAATTTCATTTATAATTGGTGGGGAGTTTACAAACTTTAAATTATTTATTAATAGATTAAATTGATGTTTAGAAGACGCTATAAATTTTCGGACCGAAAATAGAAGGCGGTGAGGATCGAGGCGTGAATCTTTCACTGTCAACCGCTCTTTCAACTGCGGGGATAACATCTGTGATATACGTAAATCTTGCGCTGCGAACTGCACTTCCAGCTGCGTTCACAACCGCGTTTCTAACGAGAACATTTGGGATTGCTGTGCCAACATTTTTGATGATACCTCTGCTATTTGTTGGGTCATACGTGCATTCTGCTCTTTAAACAGTGTCGACATTTGAGTTGACATCTACGATATACGTGCATCCGGATCTTTCCCGTCTAACCGTGATTGTAATTCGGACTTTACTCCATTTGTTACTAAACCACGTTTTCTAGCTACTTTTTCAGTTGTGGAATCTTTAAATCGTTAAACTTTGACATTTTAAAACAATTCTCTCTTTAGAAATTTAGTCCCACTTCGGACACCACTTGTAACGGATTTCTCGATAATTCGTCTACCTATAACTCTTGATTTGATCGTTGAATAAAAGTCCCAATAATGGCTATACACTAATCTTTATTTCTAATTCCAACAACTTAACACTTATTGCTCGTTATACGAGCTTACAACTTCTTACTTATGTCACCATTGTTCTGAACACGACAACACTCTAACTAGAACTGTCTATGCTTCGATTCGATTTTGTTCTATCATCCGTGTTCGTCACAATATATATAGAGGGCAGCGCAATGTATGAAAATAAATGTACCACAATATATAAAAATGGAAATAGCGGGGAATGTCGCCCGTCGAACGAATGTGCGTGATGCTGCGTTTGCGGTCTCGAAACGAAGATCAAGATGACAACTCATTTTATCCATATTCTTATGGTGAGGTGTGTTGTGATCCTGTGTGGTGTGCAAGTGTAATGTGGGTAGCGTGGTGCAGTAAATTTGTGTGGACGTATGGTGTGTTGATGAAGTGAATGTTGTGCGTCCGTATGTAGCCTTGTATGGTGTTGTTTTGTTAGGACGGCTTAACTCGTTTAGCCAAAACTCAAACAATTCAATGCTATTATTGTTCACGAAAGTCGAATAATTACTTAAACGGACATTACTTTTGTTTATATTATGTACGATGACAAAAATGTTGATGCCAAAACTGATGTGTGAAAATTGTTCGACATACTTCCTACAGTACGTTAATTTTATTTTTACTGTTTCCAAATTTTGGCTTGCCTCCGCCTGTTTTGGGACAAATTTTTTACCTTTCTATGGATTTGTACATAATAACTGATTAAAATTGTTTAAAATTATAAATAAAGTAGTTACTTTTACCCATTTTCTATTAATATTTTTCCTAAATAATGTATTATATAATATGTTAATATATTATATAATATTTATAAAAATTACGTTTGCGAAACAATCGTGTTGCGTGATCGCGATGACTGACGTATAAAGTTGCAGCATTCGTTCCAGCTGTTCAATCTGATACGTTTAAGCGAAAGCCGTGCGGGCGGTGAATCCTTCTTGTTATGTTCGTGTATGGTGTTATCACGTGTAGTGTTCTCAAATGTTGAGTGTGGTGTGGTGCGTTGTATGTGGGGAGAACCTGTGAGTGTTTTCAGGTGTGGTGTGTTGCATTACTGAGACTTAGCTCATTTAAACAAAAACTATTAAATGTGAATCGGCCTGAAAAAATGATGAAGGTGAACAATCGATAACTTTTCGTTGTCTTATACGTTTTGATTTGCTCTAATCTATATTATCGATCACCTTATACAACAATTACAAAATAAATAAAAGACTTCAATGGAATTAGGTTAAAACAATTAGTCTTTATCGACATAATTCAAAATGTGACCTTTAATAATGTAAATTATATATCAATATCCTCAGATGTGCAAAATATATTTGCATTATTTATTACTGTCAAATTCCAGTTCTAATCCTAGGTAATACGCTTGGTATTTCACAAATTACAACGACAACTAGTTCAATAAAACCTATGCTTCAATTTTTCCAAGGTTTTCGTGTTTCTTAAATGCCCTCATCTTGGATCTTTGTACTGCACGTTAAGGAATTCAGGAATTCTAACCCTTGGAACAACCAGAAGTACTCGGAAGGTTTGCCCATTTTCGCTTTTCTATATCGATGCAAGCAGCCACACACCAACTTTAAACTGCTCCGCTCTGGCCAATATGCTTGTGCGAATGGTCTTTCTGTAGTTATTTCTCCACTCGTTGTGCATTTGTTCCTCTCCACTTCATGCATTACACCTTGCGATTCTGGATCTTTTAGCAAGGAGTCATCCGTTTCAGCTTTAATTTTATCTTGCTCTTCCACCTGTACTGGTATACACGCTTCCTGCTCTTCTCACTGTAAGGACACTGGTGCTGATATGCGCGAATCTTTCACTGTCAACCGCTCTTTCAACTGCGGGGATAACATCTGTGATATACGTAAATCTTGCGCTGCGAACTGCACTTCCAGCTGCGTTCACAACCGCGTTTCTAACGAGAACATTTGGGATTGCTGTGCCAACATTTGTGATGACACCTCTGCTATTTGTTGGGTCATACGTGCATTCTGCTCTTTAAACAGTGTCGATATTTGAGTTGACGTCTACGATATACGTGCATCCGGATCTTTTCCGTCTAACCGTGATTGTAATTCGGACTTTACTCCATTTGTTGCTAAACCACGTTTTCTAGCTACTTTTTCAGTTGTGGAATCTTTAAATCGTTAAACTTTGACATTTTAAAACAATTATCTCTTTGGAAATTTAGTCCCACTTCGGACACCAATTGTAACGGATTTCTCGATGAATCGTCTACCTATAACTCTTGATTTGATTGTTGAATAAAAGTCCCAATAATGGCTATACACTAATCTTTATTTCTAATTCCAACAATTTAACACTTATTGCTCGTTATACGAGCTAACAACTTCTTACTTATGTCACCATTGTTCTGAACACGACAACACCCTAACTAGAACTGTCTATGATGCACAGTCTAGCAGTCCATATATAGTAGATCATTAACAAAACTTCATCTCTAGAACATTCTGGCAACTACGAGTTCGCTGTCTATTTGCTTCTAGCAATTTATCCTCGATTCGATTTCGTTTTATCATCCGTGTTCGTCACAATATATATTGAGGGCAGCGCAATGTATGAAAATAAATGTATCACAATATATAAAAATGGAAATATCGGGGAATGTCGCCCGTCGAACGAATGTGCGTGATGCTGCGTTTGCGGTCTCGAAACGAAGATCAAGATGACAACTCATTTTATCCATATTCTTATGGTGAGGTGTGTTGTGATCCTGTGTGGTGTGCAAGTGTAATGTGGGTAGCGTGGTGCAGTAAATTTGTGTGGACGTATGGTGTGTTGATGAAGTGAATGTTGTGCGTCCGTATGTAGCCTTGTATGGTGTTGTTTTGTTAGGACGGCTTAACTCGTTTAGCCAAAATTCAAACATTCAATGCTATTATTGTTCACGAAAGGCGAATAATTACTTAAACGGACATTACTTTTGTTTATATTATGTACGATGACAAAAATGTTGATGCCAAAACTGATGTGCGAAAATTGTATCGACTCTGTGTTCGACACACTTCCTACAGTACGTTAATTTTATTTTTACTGTTTTCAAATTGTAGCTTGCCTCCGCCTGTTTTGGGACAAATTTTCTATGGATTTGTACATAATAACTGATTAAAATTGTTTAAAATTATAAATAAAGTAGTTATTTTAACCCATTTTCTATTAATATTTTTCCTAAATAATATATTATATAATATGTTAATATATTATATAATATTTATATTATATATACATTGTTGGGCGTTTTCGATAATGTAAACTGCGAAGTATGCATGATGCAACCAGTTCGAAATAGCAAATCTGGCATCATTGCCAAAATTGAGAATCCGAAAAAGTATCGCAACTGTGCTAGCGAAAATTCATTCTAACTGATTTACGTTAAATTTAATTTTAATATTGTTTTACTATGTTTAAGAATTTTTTTAAAATTTAGAAGAAGGATTGCGTCAAGAGCACTAAAGCTATCACATTTAGAAGTATCAATTTGACTTTAAAGGTATTCACAATTATTAATTATATTTTTTCATTCTCTTTTGGTATCTTTCTAATAGAAAGAATAGCTGTCACAGGCTACCCTAAGGGAAATTTGAATATTACCGTAATACTAATAAAAACTTAAATATATAACATATACATATTTACAGTTATTATAATAATACATAATTATAATAAAGGAACACTGTGTTCCAGAAAGTCGCGAATCCCTGAAACTCCAATACATTGAAAGAACATACATAAATGTTCCAAATCATTAGCCAAGCCGATTTTAGGTACCACAGAGTAGATGCGAGATTCAGCACTGAATTCCACGCGTACTTTGCTATTATACTGGTACATATTTGCTTTTCAATCTGTTAATTTTATTTGTGCTTATGTAAGTGATATGAGAAGAAATGGGTTCCTCAGATAAAGAATATTTTGCAGCTCTGTGTTAAATATTAAAAAAAGTATGGAAAACATCGAAACATAGTAAATAAGATGAATTTGGCGAATATCACCATTTGTACAAAGATTTAAGACCTTATCCGCAAATATTTAACATATGCGCCTTCCAACTCCACTCGGCGCCGAAAAACGCTTAAAAACTGTTTTCCCCCATTGAACTACTTTATACTCGGTTTCGGTTTCCACTCTGCGGTGCCTTTGCGATTTCGTAAAAATGAGTACGCACAGTTGCGAAGCTTATTTCTCGCATTCGTCAGCTTTGCGCTCGGCTCGAACTTGAGCGTCCACTCTGCAGGCCCCCTAATGGCCAAATCATATAGAACTTTGCTGCGCTTTCCGTCAGACATTTCTTTTGAATAAATGTTCGATGTACGCTTTTATATGAAAACGTTCACATAAAAAGTTATCGACTCGAAGACCAGCAAAATGTCGGGCAACTCTCATATTTTTACGCTTTGCCAAGCGATGCGCGCCATTTTTATTACAGAGAAACACTGAACGCAGCCTTGTTTTTTTCGCTTTGTTATTTCAGTATGAACTGTCACGCAAAGCCAGGAAAGTTGTATGTGAATGGGCCTTAAGGAATGATGACGATGGAGGCGAACAATCGATAACTATTCGTTATCTTTTACGTTTTGATTCGCTGTAATACTATGTTCGCACCGAATTGAAATCCTCTTGAAAACTCAATTTGTGGATTGTGGAACCAAAGTCGTTCTGACCGACATTGTGTCTTTTCGATGAGTTTTCATTGACAGTTCACACATCTATTTGTTTACATTTGTTATGTACCCTACAAGAACAGTGACGGTCATCTGATGGGTAATATGACAGTCATAGCTGAAAAAATTTTGTCAGCGCGCAGAACAAAGTTTCTATAATTTTCTTACGATCCTTGTTTTCTTTTTGTTTGTTTGTTTTGTTTTTTCTGAGTCATTGCTGACCATAAATTCGTCATAGCTGAAAATTGTCAGTTATGGCTGAAACGCTATCAGAAGTGAAAAATTATTTTGCACAGTAGATAATATAATTTTTATTTCTTTAATAAATTTCAAACTTTTAATCAAAATTAGTTATAATAATATACTTAAATATAACAAGAAATGCAACAAAAAATATAATAAAATATGAAAATATAAAAATAAATTTTCACTTGGATGTCATCTCCTCCTCTCAATAGCTCTGTGTACGTCTTTCTCCAATCAGTGGATAGTTCTGAATTTAAAAATGCAAATGTAAATTAACAGTACTGTCATATCATATGTGAGTGTATTGGTGAACCCATCAGCAGTTTCTTGTAAAGTACGTTTAGGCCAAATATGGAATGCAAACAAATTGTCAACTGACATTTAGGGCTGACAAAATATGTCTTCTAATAATATCGATTAAACTAGAGCAAGCACCGATTATAATGAGTGGAATTTAAGTTTTCAAGGGGTTTCTGCGAAAACTTTGTTTTCGTTTGACAGATTTTGTATGGATAAAAACACAAGTTTTCGCGTGAAAACCTCTTTTGTCTATGAAAACACGAATTTTGTGTCGGTGCGAACATAGTATAATCTATATTATAAATCATCATACACAAAAATTACAAAATAAATGGAGGACTTCAGGTTTAAAACAATTAGTCTTTATTGACATAATTCAAAATGTGTACAGTAATTAATGTAAATTATATAATATATCAATATCCTCAGATATGCAAAATGTATTTGCATTATTTATTACGATCAAATTCCAGTTCTAATCCTAGAAAATACGCTTGTTATTTCACAAATTATTTTTCGATTTGCTTTCAATCAGATATCATCGGCTTTAAGCCTTGCTTCTCTTTCTCCTTATCACGTTCGTTGCGTGACTCAGCTTGTCCCAGTAAAATAGCTGGATTTGGTTGGCCCTGATGTGTTTTTTGCTTTAACATGGTCCAATCATATACATAATCATAATGATGATTTAATGTTCTGAAAAGGATTCTGAAAGCAAAAGGAGTAATGCATTAGATAGTTCAAAATTAATATTAGTCATTATATACATTTTTGTCGCAAACACAATGCACTTTTAATTTTTTTCAAATATTTACGAATTAAAAAAAAGCTTACAATTCCAATCTCAAGCTCTCACGAACAGATATTGAGTTGAAAGTTGCAGATTTGCGGTTTTATGGCTTAGAAGCATATACATTTGGTTCAGTAATCGAAATTACTTACTAGTCTCGTTAGTCTCTGATTTTTAATTTTATCGTTCTGTGAAGCACTAGTTGCTCCATTTGCATTTTAATTATCAAAAAACGAAAAAAAACATTGAACCTAATTTTAATTGCTCTGAATATCAAATACATTATGACAATTTACATCTTAATTGTATCATTACTGGTCCGCTCGCATGTGATAATATATACATAAATTAATATCTGGAAATTACCTTGGAACAGTTATATCAATTACACAGATATTCATTGAAATGTTTGAATCTTACAATACAGCTTTTACCGGCTAAATATTACAAAAGTATATTTTCAGCCCAAAATAAATTGAAAATGCAGATTTCTGATTTTTATTGAAATCCGAAAAACGGGCGTGCACCGCCGGTATATATATAGCCTAAACAGGGTATATTAAGTTTGCCCCGAAGTTTGTATCACATAAAAGGAAACCTTTTGTCCCCAAGAAGCTGCTCATTTGTCGATACCGTCCATATCAGACCACTTTAGCATATAGTTGCCATATAAACTGAACGATCGGAATCAAGTGCTTGTATGAAAACCCTTTTCATATGACAAGGTACAATCTCCGAAATTAAAGTTTTTTCTTATGTTTAGTTTCTGTTTTTGCAAATTTTAAATATTTTCTACAAAGCTTTTCTTATATTGTTATTGAAATTATTTATTGAAAAATTTTAGTAAAACAGATGTGAGAATACTAAGGCTGATACGTCCAGTTGCGTGAAAACGATAAGTCATACAGTAAAATCGCAAAACACAGTGTATTCAGATGGGAAAAGTTATGTTACGCGCCCAAACGAAAAGAGCTGGACCTTAGGTACACTACTCCAACACTGAAGCATGGTGGAGGCAATATAATGTTTTTTTGGGGTGCATTGCCATGAAGTGGAATCGTGTCTATATTTAAAATTGATGGAGAAATTTACCAATTTAAATACATTTTGATTATGAACGACATTATGGTGCAATTTGCCACAGCTAACAAGTTCGTAACATGGATGTACCAGTGGCTTCATAAGAATTTGGTAACTATTTTTGAAAGCAGTTTAGATCTAAACCATATCAAGAACTTTTAGTCTCATCTGAAAAACACGTTCGACCTTACAAAGTAAAAACATGTCGACGAAATATACGAAATGACAAAGAAGAAGTAAGAAGCGTTAATCGTCAATAATTATTTTGTTTCAAACTTTTTTTTTTTCATTGCCTTTTAAAACCCATAACGCGGTGTTATTTAGTTGTACGTTTGATTTAGACCAGTGGTCGGCATTTTTACGCATACAAACGTTTTATTTTTTGAGATTATATGTGTAGAGAGCTACTCAACTGTCCAAGTGGTGCGTTTTACTGGTCCTCTATGTTTTTCAGTTCAACTGTAATTAGGCCAGCGATGGTCCTTTAAATTGCTTTGTAGCGTTCAGCTTCAAGAACAAATAAAACACCTTCACAAAAATAGATTTACAACCGAAAAATTGGCGAGACGTTCAAATTTTTTATGAGAATGGTAGAAAATGCAATAAAATAAGAACTGAAAAGGAAAAACGCGGATGAAAACCAAACATTTTTCGAATTATTGAAAACAATATAATAAGATTTGTAAAAAAAAAATACGCTTATCTTCAAACGACAAAAAACTTGAATTAAATTATTTTTTATACTAACATTCGCATAAAGCAAAATATTTAAAATTAAAATAAACCGAAAAAACGAGGAAAGTACCTTTTCTGTTAAAACAAAATGTTACTAAAATCCTATTTTTTGTTCAAGAGCATGCCATCTGGCCAGTGGAGAAATGCGTTTTTTGTTGTTGTTGTAACGGTTATCTGATCCCCGCTTGGGTGGCAAGTTTTAGTTTTTGTCGTGTCGTGTGAGGTCATGTAACGGGAGAGGGGGGTGTTAGATGAGTGGGGTTCGTTGGACAAGCAAAGAGTGTCATGCGGACATTCCTGACACACCCGAGGACCTGAGGGGTTGACAGTCATCCGTACTGTTTCGAGGTCAATATTTCAAAGAATAATTAAATAGGGCTTCCGCAGGGTGGTGTCCTCTCTCCGCTATTGTATAACTTCTACATCTCGAAACTCCCTCAAACACAAGAGGAAATTTCCATGACCTCGTACGCTGATGACTGCACGATATTGACGTCGGGCAATTTAATCGATGACATGTGCTCGAAAGTAAACGGCTATCTCTCCGACCTTTCTCGTTGCAAGGAGCTTAACTTTTTTACCCACTAAATCCACAGCGACCATATTCACAAACTGGACGAAGGAGTACAGACTGGATCTAAACGCAGTCGATGGCGTTAAAATTCCGAGGGTCAATAACCCCAAAATTTTAGGTGTTACAGGTGCCTGTGCTCCTTCACTCCTCACACGACCGCATTAACTGCCAAATTACAGAACCGCAACAAAATGCTCAAAGCGCTTGCCAGCAGTATGGAAGAATCTTCAGACATGTCAGAGCACTGCACTCTGGAGAAATGGAGTAATATCCCCTCAGATGAGATATAATAAGTTTTACACAATTTTATACCAATTACCCAAAGCAGAATTAAAGCTGTTTAAAAAATGGTTCACAGATAACAACATTAGCACATTCAGTTGGCCTGATCAACAGCCTGATTTTAATTCAACTGAGAGTTTGTGGCGATAGTTGAAAGAAGCTTTAGGGGGTAAAAAACCACCTTGTGCCCCCAGGGGCCATGGTTGAATCTATTTCTCGTGGATGTCAAATAGTTATACATAATAAATGCTTAACAACAAAAAATTATATAATGAAAATACGTTAACAATCAAAGAATGTTAGGAAAAATTTATAATTCAACTTTTGTTTTATATAGAACTTCAATATTTATAAATGTCACTCTTTTTTCACAGCATAAAATGAGATGAGCGACTGAAAGAGGTTTTTTTTTCTTTGGAATAGAATTCAACCCAATTATTTTATTATTAGATTAGGCATACCGCAATATGTCCCTAATATTTTTTACATGACTGTACATGGCTTCGCACGTCTGTGTGAAACACATTTTCCATTTTGCAGTTTCTATATTTTAAAAGTAATTAATTTTTTTTTTCGATTTAGCAGTTTCTGTATTTTAAGTTTTGAATTGCTTACCTGAAAAGTTGCCGGAGATACATATAATCGGGCTGTTCCTCAAATCGCAAACTGCGGCAATAATTTATATACATTGCGAATTCAGCTGGAAATCCCTTGCATAGAGTTTCAATAGGAGTAGACATTTTCTTTTCGGAAATTTTTTCGTATTTCTGTTGTTTATTAGTGGCTTTCATTCCCTGCCATGGTAGAACTCCACGATTAAAATACATCATAACGTATCCTAATGATTCCATGTCATCTCTTCTAGACTGTTCAATGCCCAAATGAGCGTTTATTGAAGCATAACGTGCTGTTCCCGTTAAATTTTTATCTTCACGATATTGTATATGAGTGCGGGAAACAGGATCTCTATATTTTTTAGCTAAACCAAAATCTATCAAAAACAACTTATTGCAATGACGTCCGATTCCCATTAGGAAATTATCAGGTTTAATATCTCTGTGAATAAAGCACTTTAAGTGAATATATTCAAGGCGTCCAATCATTTGATCCACCAGCATTAGCACCGTTTTAATAGTAAAATGGCGTGTACAAAAATTGAACAAGTCTTCCAAGGATGGTCCGAGAAGATCCATTACTAAAGTATTAAAATTTTTTTCTTTGCCGTGATATCGGATCCTGGGAATTCCCACTCCACCGCTTAGAATTCGATATAATTTTGCTTCATATAAGAGTTGTGGATGCCGTGCATTTGCACTTTCCATTTTTACGGCTACTTCTTCACCACTTTGTATACTCATTCCCAAATAAATATCTCCGAATGATCCACTGCCTAAAATAGAACAAGATATATAATATTACATTAAGTATTTATAACAGTAACATAAAATCGGTTAAATATGTATGTACATAATCTTTGTCATCGGTTTCAAAATAGGCTCCTATTGAACCATACCAGCATGCCAACGCTTAATTAAATTTTTCATACATTTGTAATAAGCCTCGACTGCCTTGGTCTGCAGTGCTTACAGTGAATATTTTTAATAGCTTTAATGGACTCACGGCGCGTTCCTCGAAGCAAATATTTCAGTTTGGAAAGCAGAAAAAAGTCACAGGAAGCCAAATCTGGCGAATACGGTGGCTGAACGATGACTCTCGTTTCGTGTTTGGCCAAAAAGTCGTGGTTATTTTTGTTTCGGCTCATTTTCTGAGCGCCATTAATTAGATTGTTAGACAATTTTGACGACAAGTTCATAAACCCATTTTTCAAAACCAATAATGATGCGTTTGATGGATGTATTTCTCAATTATGTACGTTGTCCAGCATCTCTAATAATATATGTAATATGTAGTAACTCGATCCATAACAGATAGTGATATCCTCTGCTATCTCTCTACTATTAACACTATGATTTGCAAGAAATGTTTCTTTAACTTTATCGATGTTACCGTCATTAACAGAGCTGGATGAATATCTCGCATGAGGCAAGTTTTCGAGGACTTCACAACCTTGACTGAAGGCATTGTGCCATTCATTTTCTCCGATTCAGTAATCGTGATTTAATTGGAACCACATACTTTTCGGGTCGCGAATTTTTAGGTGCAAAACGCTCACCAATTGACATATGGAGATCAAACTTCCCACGAAGTACCAATCTAGGAAAAAACAATCTAATCGATTCACTTTGCGCGCGTAGTTCAAATGGACCATTCAAGTCAATTACATATATAAAAAAATAATACTTTAATATATATTTTCGTCTTAGGAAAAGTTATAAAAAAAAAAAAAAATTTAAAAGAACTTCACCAATGACTCGATTCCAAGCTTGTATTTTTCTCGGCGAACACCCATCTTCATATAAGGTCCAAACACAAATTATGGGCGTTTTGCAAATACAAATAAGATATTTAACGACTTTATACATAACTTTTCTAGTAGTCAAACTTTCTTGATGAAGATCAATAATTCATCAGATCACCATTTTCGTTTAAATACGAAAAAATTTTGGTGTTTACCAGAGACCTGCAGCGGTGCACAAATACCCAAGTAAGTATGAGGTACACTCTTTGTTGGGGTGCTCCATTTCAGTTCTCTGGTATGTAGATGTGTTGTAAACAAAGTGAATTAGAAAGAAATTTGTTAAACAATAAGAAACAGATTTATTTATTAATTATAAGACTTAGGATATTACGTTGGTCTTATTAAGTAATATAATTTTTCCGTTGTGTTAAGTGAACTAAACTATTATACTCTAGAGCAACATGTTGTAAAAGTTTTGAATGTATTAAAGAAATAAAATTGTATTATATATTGTGCAAAAGAATTTTTCACTTGTGATAGATTTACAGTCATAACTGACAAATTGCAGCTTTGATAGCTTTTCAGTCAGAAGTGAAGTCAGCTTTGATGGATTTATGATCAGCAATGACTCAAGAAAAGGCATGAGAGTGAACAGTATGGATGTATAGTGAATCATTCATTCATTCAAACCTGATTAAGAGAGAACTGGGTAAGAGAGAAAACTCTATATATATAGAAATAATATTTAACTGTATTAACTTATTTGTCATGCTCACAGCAGTTCATAAATATCATTTGCTTCTCTCGCTCATATTTCTATGAGTAGGTATTTACACAGCATACATGTTTGTGAGTGTGAGTGGTCATCGCCACCGATTTTTAAGTAAGTATAAAAGTGAGAAAATTAGGCTCCCGTGCAGTTGTCTGGTGTTTACTAAATCACTGAGGTCCTTGTAAGCTTAGCTGAACTTTTCAAAATTTAAATTTTATTTTAAAAGTAATTTCTTAGGAGTAATATATGGAGTTAATCATTGTCACTCGTCTAATATTTATTGTGATATTTGGATCGTGATTCCCATTGAAGATTGATGAATCGCGAGTACTACACGTTCAATACTTATCACGTCAGTATATATTCGAAATAAATCGAGTTTTCAGAAGAAACACGTTAAAAAAATGTGGAAAACGGTTGGCCTCAAGGGCCATCCCTGCAACTTCCCGCTAATTTCATACGCTAACGTTCAAATTTCGCTTTTTTCACTGCTTTTGAGCTCTTCGAAATTTTTCGTTTTTAATATCTCGCAAGTAAATCAACCGATTTTGACCCGGTTTGCGGCAAACGATGTGTTTTTTCAAGGTTTAGAACTGATTAGTTTTTGGTGTTGATCGGTCAAGTCGTTTGGAAGAAATTCGAAAACGATTTTTCAAAAAAATTTATTTTTGAGATTTCTCAAAATCTACTCGTCCGATTGGGTCCAAACTCACACGAAATTCAAGTGCAATGAAACCCTTTGGAATGCCGTTTAGTTTATTCAAATCGGTTGAGCCGTTTAAAAGTCATAAGAGGGTCACATACATCCACACACACACACATACATCCACACATACATACAGACATACGGACATCATCGTAGAAATGTTCGGGGAAGCTTCCTCGACCCTCAAAACGTCGAGATCTGTTGAGAACTCGATTTTTGCAAAATGGGGTGAAACCAATATCTTCCCGATTTTTAGAAAATGTTCAATTTTCTTAGCGGGAAGTTAAAAATAGTTTTGATTTATTATTTGTTTAATTTTATGTCCGGTTTTTTTAATGAGATGTTAAAAGAAAACTGAAAAGTTTCTATGGTTTTCAAAAATAATATTCAAAAAAAAAAGAATTGGAGCAAAAAATACTAGTAATTATACAAATACAATTAAATTGTACGTTTTTAATAACAATCGCACGATTTTAATTGTTTTCAATAATGTGTTCCGTCGTATCGCGAATTTACTTACAAAATGTCGTGGGCCGCGCAATCCATATTAATCGTTGTCGTATCGTAATCGTAAAATCATGAATATTTTTCGAAATCTAAATTGGAATTTAAAAGAGGGTACACAAATACATTCAAAGTTTTGGATGTTCACCAATAACTACAACAAGAATTTCGGATGAGATTCCTTCTAAAAATACCAGTATTTGATGCAATTTATTCCCAGGCCCACATAAAAAAATTAATCTTTATATTTAACGTCGGACCAGACAATAGAAACTAATGCACATAGTGATGTATCCTGTACACCGTTCAAAAGACACAAAGCGAAAAAAAGCTTATTCGGAAAAAGATGCGAGGAAAATTTTTCAAAAGTGCTAAACACGCTTATAAAAATTTTCGATCGAAAATTCTTTCCGTTTTGTTTCGATATCGATAAAATAGTTTACTTATGGTAAAACAGGTATCAATGATTGCATGAAAATTTTCGATGGACAATATTTATGAATGCTTAGACCCATCGTATCGACTCCTTGTGATCGCCAATAATTTGAAGTGTCCGAGTATTTTTTTAAAATAGAAAAAATTTTGATATCGCGCAGTGATTAGATTCTTTGTTTTGAAAGGTTTTAAAGCAGAGGAAATTTATGAACAATTGTTAGAAGTGCCTTCAAAACTCACCGTAGTTAAGGAACGTATTACTTATCACATTATATCACCAATATCCTAAACAAACAAACATCAAAACAACCTCATCTCTGAATGAACAGAATGTATGAAAAATACATCAAAAAAACCTTATCTTAGAACAAGGCAAATGTATTTAAACAAACAATATGTTATATGTAAAGAAACTATCAACTAGTAATAAGTAACACTAGTTAGTATAAATAGCAGTAAGATCTATGTAACAAGTTAGTCTTAAGAATATCAATAAAGAGCACACATTTCGGTGCAGCTCAAAAGTATATTTCTATCTACTCATATCGTGTAAACGATATTAACTCCGTCGAATTTTGGGCTGGTGAATTTAAACGTGGTCATTCTAGGCTTGAAAACGATCACGCGAAGGAAGACCAAAAACCGCAACCACACCAGAAATCATAGAGCAAGTTCATTATATTGTTAGTGAAGATCCAAGCTTGACTAAGCGTGAAATTGCTAATGCATAGGCATCTCAGACGAACGAGTACTTCATATTTTACATGGAGAATTACATATGAAAAATCTGTTTGGAAAGTTAGTGCCGCACACGTTAACAATTCAACAAAAACTGGATCGAAAACAAATTTCTCAGCGTAATTTGGAGCGTTTAATAAAAAAAAACGGTTTAACAGAATAAAACCGATTTCTTGCGTCATTTTATAAGTATGGATGAGACTTGGATCTACCCCCATGATTCTAAATTGAAATAAGAACGATTACAGTGGACTAAAGCTGGTTGTTCAGCTCCAAAGCAGGTGAAGTCACAACGATCAGCAAAGAAGGTTATGGCATCAGTTTTTTGGAATGCAAAAGGAATTTTCTTGATTGTGTATCTGCAGAAAGGTAAAAGAGTCAATTCTGAATATTATTGCAGACTTTTGGATCACCTGGAAGAAAAATATCGATAGAAAATACCTGGTTTGCAACACAAAAAAAGCATTTCTCATCAAGACATTTTACTGCTCACAAAGGTGTTTTAACAATGAGAAAATTCAACGAATTAAAGTTCGAATTGCTTGAACATCCACCGAATTCACCAGGTTTGGCTTCCAGCGAATACTACCTCTTCAGAAACCTGAATTGCAATTCCTTCGTGGAAAACGTTTTTCGTCGAATGAAGAAGCCGTAGACGGGTATTTGCAGAACTCCCGAAAGAAATTAGTGTATTGAAGTTAACGGAGATTATATTGAATAAAAATTATATTTCGAGCGAAGAAACATAATCACCAAATAACTGTAAGGGGCACTGTTTTATTGGCCGTCCTTGAACGAACAAAAATCTGTTCATTACTTAGACTCGATTGTCGTGGGAACAGTCATATATTTGTAGTATATATTAATCAATATTTACCTATTTTCCGAATAATTCTGTACTTTCCGCCAACAATTATTTCAGAACGATTGTCCTTCATGAGACGTAACTTCTCCATGGCGATTAGTTGTATTTTACCAGTTTCCAATCCTAAAATGTAAAAAAACAAAAAATATTTAAAAGATTTTTAATCAAAGTTAATTAAATTTATTTTCATATGAGCATACACATGTTGCTTTTCATATAAAATAAGACAGTGGTTATACAAAATATTTACAAGGACGCAGATAAAAAGACTTTTTTGCCGCAAAACTTTCAGCTCTTTTTGTAATAAATTTTTTATTTGAATAGTTTAATCTTAGAGAGCAATTCTTGAATTATAAATTTTTGATTTTTGCGAAATTAAAAATACAAAGAAATTTGTTATTTCGAAATTAAGGTAAAGCAATGATAATATTATCGAATGCCGTGACACATACATTCAAAAACCATTCGTTTTAGAATTTAACATGATTTCACTTTCAACAATAAAAAAAGACCACAGGCAGAGGTGCACAATATTTTAAAACAATTCAATGAAAGTGAAAATTCGACCCTGATTTCAATATTGCCAAGTAAACCACATAGCATATAAATTATAGCGAACCGATCATTTGGCGGCTCTCCCCCAATTCGAATACCTTTTGAGGTATGAGGGTATTAAAAAATATCGTAACCTGCTACAGAAAATCCTTATGGGTCTGAATCGTTTTTCACAAAAAGTTTTTTAATTTTGTTCACATTAGTGTTGTTTGTGATACGTCAAAAAAAAAACGATGCCAATATATATGTACGTACATATATATTATACATATATATCAAAACGACCGGACTGAACGATAAGGGTGATTTTTCAATATCTATCCGTTTGTATATCAGCTTGAGCAACGATTAACTTCTGAAATAAGTGAGCCAGCTTAATGATCTAATTAATCTCATAAAGTTTAATCTCAGCTAAATTTATTAGAGAATTTATATACCCCAACCACATATCACTCCGTATAGTTTAAAGAAATTATTTTTAAATTAATTCGAAGTTTCTCTTGAGGTAAATTTTTCATACACAGCGAATTCATTTTACATAGACAGAGACACGGACAGACTATAAGGTGGATGCATAAGAGCTTCTGGCAAGTCACTGTGTCTATATAAGGCCTGGCATTGTCCTAAGGGAACACAATTCCTCTCCTATTCACTTCGGGACAAGTGCTTCACCCAAACCGTGCAATTGTCGGCAGCACAGGTCCAAATCAAAACTTTGGCCGATGATTCCCTGCTAATCTCCCAACACACGACCGTTTTCGCTTGACGTGGTCGTAAGTGAATCACTTTTCATCAGCAGTAATCATCCACTAGAAAAATGGAAAGATTTTGCTCCGATTCAGCAGCAATTCGCGTGCGGGTTTTGTTCGTTAACTCATGTAGCACCCATACATCGATCTTCTTTTTGTATCCAGCCTTATTTAAATCGTTCCAAACAGATTTTTCTGCAATCTATAGCTCCTACAGGTAATCGATACATTTCTTTCATGTTGTCAGATCTGACTTTTTCGTTAATTGTTTTGATATTTTCAAAGGCAATATTTATGTTTTGTGCACTGCTTTGATACAGCTTGTACTTAAGTTTTCTTGAGATCAACATAGCCAAACATTATCGCGCTTCAGGCGTAAATTTTAGAATTTTGCATTTGAAGTGCGTGTTTCTTTGATTTATAATGAATTTTACCCTTATATTTTTAACTTTTATATCCACTGACACTTTCTTAATTCGTTGTACACATTTATTTTATATTAAATGGTGCAAAAATAACTTTAATTCAATATTTAACTTCTGTTCAATTCTTTTTATTCACACAAATATATATATATAAATATAGCCGCTTATAGTTTTCGAAAGATTTAAGATGGATTTTACACTTTCATTTTTGATTTTTATATCTATTATCGCTTTACTAATTCGTTTGCACATTTATTTTACATTATCATCTTTTGTAAATGAACTGAAAGAAATAAAGATGACAAGAATTAAAATATTAGTTTTTTCGAGTAGAATTCCTTTCGGCGTTGGCGGCCTTCGGCCGCGCTTAAAAAACCCTCGTCGATCGAACACCTCTGTTAAGCGAAAGAAGAGAAATACTGAAAACGGTAATTACTCATTATTGTTTAACATTTCTTATCCCTATTTATGAAATAATATTTAATCCTTATGTATGAAACAAGTGCTCGTTTTGAACCATTGTCTCTTTATAACTCAAACATTGATAACCAGAAAATTGTTTCATTATTTTTCACAACACAATATGCGGCAACACTGGTATTTGTCATGAATGTAATCATACCAATTATTTGAAACTGAGAGTGTGCATAGTAATTTTTGTAGTATATTTATCTTTAAAGGCACAATAAATCTATATTTTAATAATAACAGTGTAATTATAAATATATATGAGTTGATAAACGTGTGGAAAGTGTGTTTAACAAAGCGTAAAAGCGTGCATTACCTTAACAAATTTTTCAATTTTAAATACAAATATCTCAAAACGTGGCTAAATGAGCTATAAGCCTTTCCATCGAACATTCCTCACAATCAACATCACCACACTCCACAATAACACAACACACCACAACAATAAAATCCACTCCCGAAAACACCACACACCAATACATACAACTCCAAACAACCACCGAGGGATGCCAATATACACCACACACGATTTCACCACTCTCTCTGCCTAATCAACAAAAAGGATCGTCGACTGGATCTCTTTTTTCGATCGATCGCCGTCAGAAATGAACATGCCAACTGAACACCGTTTTTCGAGTCTTTCTCTGTGGAAAGCTACAAGTGTTAAAATGAAAGTGGTGTGTGTCCCTGTGCAAATTACCACCAAAATATATATGATCCTTCGAGCACTAGCGGACGGCACTATGGGATGTTAAGGGGTTAGGGGTCATAAGTCCTTGGAGATTCATCTAAAATTAATCGGACAAAAAAAAATTTGTTTCATAAATAGATAATCCTGGGCCTGATGGAAGCTTTTTTTTTCAAAAATTAACAAAATAGCGGCCTCAGAAAATTTTTTTCTAGATTTTTGGGAAAAAATCAATCAAATTGGTCTAAAAAATCGAAATTTTTGAAAAAAAAAATCATTCAATCAGGCCGGTTTTCGAGTTGCAGTTGTATTTGTCAAATAACTCAAAAAGTAACTATGGGATCAACTTGAAATTTTCAGATAATTTTCAAAAAATGCAAAAATTTATTCTTTGAAAATTCTGATTTAGGGGTAATCCCTTAAAAAATAATTAACTAGAGTGAATTACTGTGAAACACACATTGCAGAATAAAAATCAGTTAAAAACAAAAAAACGAGGGAAAAATAATAAATATATATAATATATACATACATATACATAGGTATATAAAAATTTTCTAAATGTCCCATAAAACAAAACCAACAAAGAACCTGTCTGTGTATATTGTACAGTTGTGAACATTGTACAGTTATTTCTGAAGTCAATTGTGCGTTTGCAAATCAGTGAAAGAGTGCTATTGACTGTGCAATGACGTGTGCATAAAAATGGAGCCAAACGATAAAATTAAACATTTTGCGAAGCGAAAAAACTTCTTTAGATAAAATTTTCAACAAACCATGAGTAAAAAATTGTAATCTTAAAGATTTGATGTAAATTTTGTTGTTTCATATAAATTAGGTATAAAAATGAGAAGAGCCAAGCACTGCAGTCCTGAATGCCGAAAACTGATAAAAGTAATTGAGTTTACAATCAAAAAGCCAAAGGGAAATAGTTCGAATAGCTGGCTGCTTAAAAAAAATGATTGAGAATGCAATAAATTATAAAGAAAAACCAGAGAATAGAGGAAAAAAATCCAATATCAGTGCGGTTTTTAAAGGCGAATCCTGCGTCGGGTGAGAAAAAATGACTTTGTGAGCTCTTCTGCCCTTAAGAAGCAGTATTCTTTGGATGTGGATGCTTCAACCATTCGAAAACTATTAATCAAAAACAATTTGAAAGCTAAAGTTGCTCGTCAAAAACGGTACTGACCATAGTCAATATAAAAAAAACGGTTAAAATTTGCCGAAGATTGTGCTGAATGACCAGTTAGTTAATGGCGAAACATTCTTGGGTCAGAAACCAAAGTGAATTTATTCAACTCAAACCAAGGTAGTCTTTCTGTGCGAAGACCGCCCAATACCGAATTCCTTTCACAACCCAATAAAAATACGATAAAACATTGCGGTGGGAGTATAATGGTTGGGGGGTGCTTCGCATATTATAAAACAGGTCCGCTATTTCAGATAGAGGATAGAATGGATGCATTCCAGTACACCAAGGTTTTAAATGAAACCATATTACCTTATGCGGACCTTTACCTTTAATATGCCCCTTCAATGAGTCTTTCAACAAGATAATGACCCGAAACACACATCGAATCGGGCAAAGGAATAATTGAGACAAAACGGCATCGCAGTTTTAAGCTAGCCGCCATTGCAATCACCAGACCTCAATCCTATAGAAAATTTATGGCGGGAGGTTAAAGTGGCTCTGAGAGGCCAAAATCCATCCAATAAAGAGGACCTTTGGAGGCTAGTGAAGGCCGCATGGCATAAAATTCCAACTGTTATGTGCCAGAATTTAGTTGTTTATATGCCCAGACTTTGCATAGCAATTATAAAAAAACAATGAATACTGCACTAAATTCAATATTAATGTAACAGTTATTATTCTTTATCCTTTCTATTGATTATTTCATTAAAAATTAATCAAATCAAAGGAAACAAATAAATTTAAACAACGTCTTTTGGCTCTATTTCAAAGCACAGCCAAAACGGGACATGCTAATGAGTTTTTAATTTTGATTTTAGACTTAAGACTTTTAATTGGTATCTTAATATATACTCCATGCGTTGTTTCTTTTCTACCAATAAAAAAAACTTGAAAAAAAAAAATTTCTTGAAATATATTGATTTAAAATATATCTATAGTACTGACTCTATTTCAACGCACATCACTGTATATCTCCCACACCCCCTGCAGGAAACCAGAGCTAGTTGTATCGCTTCCTCTTATTACTTATATTTATATGTACATATGTATGTCAAATTGCGTTTTTTCCAAATAAAAACCTGAAATAATACTTAGATAGAACGGTCACAAAACTGTTTTAATTTACGGGAAAAACCGAAAACAGTTTGGTATATTATATATATACAATAGTGGCCAATAAAATGTTACCACGGTTGAAAATTTTATATTTCTATATTCAAAGTACAATTTTTTTTAAATATTATCCAACGTTTGCTCCTCTTATGTGTTAAGCACTTAATTATAATTCGTCTGAGTAACTGTCGACGATTCCGTTAATTACAGTTGCTTGCGATTTTTCGTTTAATTTGCTTTATGGTAAATATACTGCAAGTATGAAGACGCTGACAAGTGCTCAAAAAAGTGGAATTCCTACTTTAAAAGAAGAAAATTACAGCGCGAGGGCGATCGCAAAACGCATAGGATGTAGCCAAGTGTCCATTCTGAAGTTTTATAGATTATACGACGCAACTTAATCTTTGGACAGAGCTCTTGGAAGTGGATTCGCAAAGAAAAAAATCTACTAGGATGGACCGAAATTTAAAGAACTTAAGCATGCGGAACCGATTTTTAGCTTCAGTGGAGCTAAGCTCAGAGTTGAAGGAGCGATATTTGGTGAATATAAGTGCACGCACGGTACGAAGGAGGCTCTACAATATTGGCCTCAAAGCGAGAAGACTAAGAAAAAAGCCTCTTCTAAATGCAAAAATGCGCCCGGCACGCCTGATTTTTGCCCGAGAGTATCGAAATTGGACTCTAGAAGATTTGAAAAGGGTTATCTTCACTTTTGAATCGAAAATAAATTTTAATCAGTCCGATGGAATCCCGTACGTTTGGAGGAGAGCACAAGAAGAATTGCTTAAAAGTACTGTGATAACCAGAAACAAATTTCCAATGAGTTACATGGTTTGGGGTGGAATTTCCTACTATGATTGCAGTGAATTGGCATTTATAAAATGAATCCTTAAATGCTTCTGGATATATTGACATTATCAAGAACTTTTTGGAGCCAGCAATGGACGCCGTGTTTCCTGTAATCATCGACCCAATCTTTCAGGATGATTCTGCGCCATGCCACCGCGCAAAAAGCGTAAGTATTATGTTAGTTATAACCACTCTTCTTTTTTCTTTCAGATAAACAATAAAAAAAACTTTTTAAAATGTCTTATATTAAAAATGAAAGGATATTTGGAGCGAGGCGGTATAAAAACTCTTAAATGGCCAGGAAATAGCCCAAATTTAAATCCTATCGCGAATTGCTGGGTTATTTTGAAAAAACATGTTGCAAGGAAAACTCCTATGACAAAGCAGAGCTAAAATTATGCATAATTGAAGCATGGAATACCGACATAAAAATTGATGATTGTCGGAAATTGATTGCATCCATGCCCGACAGCTGTTCTGAAAGCTCGAGGGATACTAACATATATTTTAAACATTTATTTTTAGTTATAAAACCTATTTTTGTCAGAACAACGAAAAATTTCATCCAATACATAGAACATATAATTAAATGATACTTATACGCCAGCGAGCCATTGTGTTTTTTTCTTCTAATTAACACCTACATTAGGATAAGAACTTTAAAAATTATAATTTTTTATGCAATAACACCTGCTCTTCAAAACACGGTTATGTAAGAGCAATAAAAAGACAAATATTTGGGGAATTTGATTTCTATTTCAAGAGTGGTAACATTTCATTGACCGCCACTGTATATATATTACATTTGTGCCTTATATGCTTACATTTGCGTATTCAAACACAATTTACTTTTCCAACAACATACCAAAATATTTCAAGTATTTACTTGCACACTTTTTCGGCAATACCCCCTATGCTTAACAAAGCAATAAGCAGGATTGCATCAATACAAGGAAGCTAACGCAAATTGAGAATTTAACAGAGAAAGAAAAAAAACAAAAAATCATCCAGAAATTTACATACATACATATATGCATATTAATTTACAAAAAACATATACAGACGTACATATCACATATTATGTACATTTGAAAATATATTTTATATAATAGCCAAGAGCAATACATCTAGAAACATAAATACAATTTTATATATTTCAATACACTTGTACAATATTATAAATTGATAAAAACATATATACACTCGCCAGAAAAATTATCCGTACACCTCGACATGAAAACAATAAACTGAGAAATTTGTGATCAAATAACTTATTATGTATAAAAATAGTATACAAAAGTTTTATTTAATATTTTTACTGCACTTTCCATACGTTTTTTACTTTTAGACAAACACTTTAAAAAAATTCCCAGAACAAAAACTAAACACAGTTACTTAAATTCAACGGAAAAAGTATCCGTACATATCAAAACGGGATATTTCCCTTGTAATATGGTGACAAATACATTCCCTTAAGCGCTTATATTGTATTGTATAATTGATCTCGAACTTGACGGTTGACCTTAAAGTTATTATAATTTTTCATTGTGCATAAATTCGCGATGACCCTTAAAATTAAAGAAATTAGTGCTGGCGAAAGAAAAATTATTTTTAACTCAGAAAAGAAGGTAAATCATTCCGAGAAATAGTTAAAATGATAGGAAGGACACATTCTTCTGTGCAGTATGTTATGGAAGCATTCAAAAAAACTAAGTCGATTGTGCCAAAGCCACGGTCTGGTCGACCAAGTATATTAATCGTTCGAGAAAAACGAACAATATTACAGTCAGTAAAAGCAAATCCTCGACTTACTGCCTTGAAAATATGTGAAAATATTAAAAATTTGTTCGACAAGGATCTCCATGAAGATACTGTACGAAAATTTTTTAAGAAAGATGGGTATCAAGCACGTGTAGCGCGTAGGAAGCCCTTTATATCCGAAGTAAATAGACAGAAACGTATGGATTTTGCAAACAAATATATCAGCAAGCCTCGGGAGTTTTGGGAACGTGTCTTATTCACCGACGAAAGCAAGTTTTGTACTTTTGGCATTAAAGGAAAAAAGTTGGTGTGGCGTAAGAGTGGTACTGCACTTGATAAAGAAAATCTTTTACCCACCGTCAAACATGGCGGAGGAGGTGTGATGGTATGGGGGTGTATGGCGGCAGAAGGAGTAGGCAAACTCGTTTTTATAGATACAATAATGGATCAATTCGGCTATTTAAGTATTTTAAAAAATAATTTGAAGGAAAGTGCCCGGCAGTTGGGGCTTGGTGATGATTTTTGGTTCCAACAGGATAATGATCCAAAGCACACGGCGCACAATACCAGGCTTTGGTTGCTTTATAACATAAAAAATCAATTGCGCTCGACACCTCAATCTCCAGACCTCAACCCCATCGAGCATTTGTGGGATTTACTGTAGCGCAGAATCCGCCAACACACCATAACCTCCAGAGAAATGTTCAAAAATGTGATCATAAATGAATGGGCGAAAATTACAAATCATGACCTATCCAAACTAGTTCATTCAATGCCACATCGACTTGCCGAGGTCCTAAAACGTAAGGGCTATCCTACTAGTTATTAGGATATTAAATTTTTCCAAAATAATTTAATTATATTTAATTATAATCAAAATGTACGAATACTTTTTCTGTTTCATTATGTGAGCTTTTTTTGTTTTTGTTCTGTGAAATTTTTTTTTTAAAGTGTATGTCTAAAAAAAAAACTCATGGAAAGTGTAGTAAAAATACTGAATAAAACTTTTGGATACTATTTTTATATATAATAAGTTATTTCATCACAAATTTCTCAGTTTATTGTTTCGGTGTCGAGGTGTACGGATAATTTTTCTGGCGAGTGTACACTTATATACACTTATATCTTAAAATACCGGCACATTACCAATTTCAATTCTCGCTCTTTCCGCACTGCGAACATACATATACGGACATTTGGAAATACATAAAGCAGAAAATCTGCCTATCGCTTAATACCCTAAATACGGTACTATTAAAATAAAAAAAAAAAAAGATTCTAAAAATTTATCGTCAAATACACTATTACATAAACGGTGCGGTAAATAACATACGGATTATTAATAACAAAAAATAAAAATAAAAATAAAAGGTTTTAATAATTTTGTGAATCATATAAATACATACATACATATTGGTTCATATACAAAATACGTTTGTACATTTTATATCCAAAGTCCATATTGGCATACATACCGCAATACCCCTTGTCCTTTGGAAAACAAGTAGGTTCGCGTATATTATACATTCAAAATGCACATTGGCACATATTCCACAATACCCCTTGCAAAAACAAGCAGGGTTGCGTACAAAGATTAAAGCACAAATAATTCATGCATGCTTATGTATTGTATAAAGCGCATTGATCTCTTCAACGAGCTCTCAATTGCACCAGCCCATAAGTACTTACCTACACTTAGGTCAAGTAAAAAGTTCGTTCGGTTTTTATCTAAGAGATGGCGTTATTGTCCATAGTACTAGTGTTACGTGTCGCATCATGTCATACTACACGGCGCTGAAAACGTGTTTATTCGCCCTAAAAGTTTGTCCTTGACAGTTTTTCGATTGATTGACTCAGTACGTTGTGAGCGCTCGTCAAAGATGGACACCAGCAAAGAGAAAATTCGCTACATTTTACAATTTTTCTTCGATCAAGGCAAAAAAGCAGCCAAAGCGGCTGAAAAAATTTATTTAGTTTATGGGCCCGATACTGTAAACGAACGTGTAGCACAAAAGTGATTTACTAGGTTCCGTTCCGGTAATTTCGATGTCAAAGATGCACCACGCGTCGGGAGGCCTGTGGTTGAAAATTGCGATAAAATCATGGAAATAGTGGAAACAGACCGTCACGTGAGCACTTATTTAATTGCTGAGGAAATAAAGATAAGCCAGAAAACCGTTTGGAACCATTTGCATAACCTTGGATTCAAAAAGAAGTTCGATGTTTGGGTGCCACATGAACTAACGCAAAAAACATGAGGGACGGAATTTCCATCTGCGAATCGCTGCTGAATCGCAACAAAATCGACCCGTTTCTGAAGCGGATTGTGACTGGCGATGAAAAATGGGTCACTTACGACAATATCGAGCGCAAACGGTCGTGGTCAAAGCTCGGGGAAGCGGCCCAGACGGTGGCCAAGACCGGATTGACTGCCAGGAAGGTTTTGCTGCGTGTTTGGTGGGATTCGCAAGAAATCATTTACTACGAGCTGCTCCCCTATGGCCAAACGCACAATTGCGCTCTCTACTGCCAACAACTAGACCGCTTGAAGGCAGCACTCATCCAGAAGAGGCCATCTATGATCAACAGCGGCCGAATTGTGTTCCATCAGAACAATGCCAGGCCACACACGTCTTTGGTGACGCGCCAGAAGCTACGAACGAAACGGCGCATATTTGACTTAAATCGGACAAATGTACACAAAGTTGTCATCTTTTGAAAAATCAATAAAAAACCGAACGAACTTTTTACTTTACCTAATATTAGGGTGCATCTATATACCCCTATATAAGGACATAAAAACTGTTAATAAAGTGCGGGTTGGTAATTAAATTACATACAATTGGAACATATTTTATTAAAAAAAAAATAATCAAATTAAACAACTCTTATTATCTTAAAATTTTTCAGTTACTCATACGAGTATATATGAAGATTAAAACCGTGATTGATTTATTAATTTTATTCAAAAAAAAAATAAATCTTCTTTCCTTAAAAAAGTTTTCAAACATACACATAGCAGAAAAAGTCTGCGTTCATCCACTGTATTTAAGCATTCAGCAAAAAAAATATGTGCAACTTAAAAGTTTCATTAATTTCTTTTCTTTTTGAAGACAATTGTTCGATGAGTGTATGGGCGAAATTTTGTAGAATTACAATATAACCTCTCCTGTGAAGTGTAATCCACCACTGACAGCAAGCCAAATTTCAAAAGACAGAATTTAAATGCCAAAAGAAGTTATGACCAGATACAGTACGAAAAATTCTAAAAAGAGCCGGATTTTACGGCATAGTGGCACGTAGAAAGCCCTATGCCTTTCCTATCGAGAGTAAATCGACTTAAGAGGATGGCTTTTGCAAAAGAGCACTTAAACAAGCCTCCAAAGTTTTGGAAAAGCGTTATTTTTTCAGATGAGAGTAAGTTCTGCATCTTTAGAATAAAAGGTCATAAGATTGTTTGGAGGAAAAGTGGAACAGCACTGGATAAGCAAAATCTCGTACCTACGGTAAAGCATAGTGGTGGAGGTGCTATGATGTGGGGGTGTATGGCAAGTTCGGAAGTTGGAAATTTTCAGTTTATTGAGTCGATAATGAATAAATATGGCTATCTTGATATTTAAAAAATAAATTTAAAAGAAAGTGCAGTAAAGTTGGGACTAGGTGAGCGATTTATTTTCCAACAAGACAACGACCCGAAGCACACAGCAGAGATTGTGAAGCTGTGGTTACTCTATAATATTCCAAAACAACTTCGTACACCCCCGCAATCGCCTGACCTCAACCCGATTAAACACTTATGGGACCTACTAGAGAGAAAAATTAGGCAGCGTGTTATCACCAGCAAAGAAATGCTTAAAGAAGAATGGGAAGCTATAAGTCCAGAAACAACAGCCAAATTAGTTGGTTCAATGAAAAATCGCCTACTAGAAGTCATTAAAAGACGTGGATATCCAACTAATTACTGATTTTTTATATATTTTTTAACCTTTAGCCTTTTATTCCTTTATTCTTGAAGTGAACGCAGACTTTTTCTGCTCGGCTTGACTTTTTTATTTTTACATGAAATTATTTTGAATTCAATTACGTTATTGGTACGTTATTTTGTAAAATAGTTACTTTCTATTCAATTAAATAAAATACTGTAAACAAATTTTTTTGATCATCTTTTTTCCGATTTTTCATAGTACAAAGGAAATTTGCGTAAGTGAACGCAGACTTTTTCTGCCATTTGTATATATTTCTTCCACTGAAAATATTTTAATTTATTTCGGCATACCTTTTTAAATGAGCTCAGACTCAAAAGAATCAAAAATATCACAGTTGGTAAAAGTACCAAAGATGATTTCGAATGATAAAAGCCCATGTACGCCTGCAAAAGCTACACGCTCAAGACAAGGTGCTACAAAGCAAAAAATATCACCTCCGATACAAAACAAAAGGTCAAGCAGGCGTAATAGTTGAACAGTTCGCCCTAAATGAGGATAATTTCAATTTGGCTTGGGAAGCTCTTAAATCAAGATACGAAAAGAAAAGAATATTGATCGATAAACATATATGGATATTAATGAACTTGCCATAAATTCAAAAGGAAACAAGTGAAGAATTTATCAAACTTTAATCCACTGTTTCAAATTGTTTGTCGGTTTATCGTCACGAGAATAATCTCCCAGACAGTTTGGACCTATACTGGTAAACATATGCACCGCATATGCCACAAAAATTTAATATTATCGACCGAAACAATTTTGTAAAAACAAAAAGACTTTGTAGAAACTGCCTGTCACATGCGCGCACTTAATGAGTGCAAAGCAAATTTAATTGCGTTTATTGTCATAAACGACATCATTCAATGCTTCATTATAGCACATTTTCCAACTCACCACCAAACAGCGCAAATATGAAAAGAGCTACGGGTTTAGTTGCAACAGCAAATCCCGAAAACCAAAATTCCGAAAATTTCCAAATGACATCATGTTATGTTGCTCAAAGGTATTAAAAACTCAAACGCTTCACAGCGAAAATCAAAGTAGAGTGTTACTACCGACAGCAGTCGTCTCCACCGAACCCCGAGAACTATTTAAGCTTAGGGCCTTAATAGACCAAGGATCACAAGATCATTTATAGCGTCTAGGGCACAAAATAGGCTAAAATTGAAAACAAAATTAGCCAATATTGAAATAACGGGATTGGGCGGAAGAGTAGTTCAAAACTCAAATAAATATAAACGCATTCAAGCAGAAGCTATTGTCTGACCGCAACTAACAAATATGCTTCCAAGTTATCACATACATAGCAAGCATTGGCAAAAGGTTTCACACCTAAGTTAGAAGAACTCCCCCCATTTCAATTACAACCCCTGAAGATCAGTATTATGAAGACAATACTATATCATATAATGGTCGGTACGACGTACGACTACCACTAAACCAACAATTTCCCAACACACTCGCCTTAGGTCAATCTCGCACCTCTGCAATACAGCAGTTTTTAAGTATGGAAAAAAAACTTACTTAAAATATGTGAGCTTAAACCAGAACCGATGGTGTATTGGAAAAATACCTCCATTTGTACCACATGGAGGAAGTAAGCCCATGCGAAAAAATCATCAACGGAAAATACTACTCATTTTTACTTGCTACATCATGCAGTAGTAAAGCCAGACAAGAAAACAACTAAAGTAAGATTTGACTTCAATGCCTCAAGATTCCCTAAATGATATCCTATTTACGGGACCCACACTCCAACCAGATTTAATGCTACTTATTTCAAATTGGCGTATATTCAAATACGTATTCAACGGAGACGTCGAAAAAATGTATAGACAAGTAGTCGTACATAAAGACAATAGTCTATTACGCGACTACAAATTAAAAACAGTGACCTTTGGCGTTAACTGTGCTCCATTCTTAGTCTTTCGAACATCCTACGAATTGGCCGAAAATACCAAGTCAGAATTTCCTCTGGCAACCCAGGTATTAAAATCACAAACGTATGTTTGTCAGTCTTTCACAAGCATACGAGTGTCTGTTTTACGACAAATGCAGTGCACCTTGAGCTTTGTATTAATCTGACAAAGGAGGCTTTCCTTGCGACATTTGCTCACTTCGTCGGACAACGCGGTTTTCCATTGAAGATAATGACCGACAATGGTAAAATATTTATCGGCGCTCCGAAAAACAGTTTGTGGACTTCATCAAACAAGTCTCACCTGAGATTGTACAAAAGTACGCGCCCCAAGGCATTAATTGGCAGTTTATCCCCCCAAGCGATCCTCGTATGGGTGGTTTATGGGAATCAGCTGTAAAAAGCTTCAGATCCCACTTAAAAAAAGAAGCTGGAAAATACCAATTCAATTATGATGAATTCACTACATTATTGATTCGAATTGAAGCCGTTCTCAATTTACGGCCTCTCACAATCCACTCGCAAGATCCCTTAGACTTCAGAGCCTTAACTAAAAGGAACTTTCTCAAAGGAACACCCATTCTGGCCATACCTGAGCCAAGCGTGAAGTCGCTATCCTTATTAAATCGCTGGGAAAGAATTAAAAGTCTGGAATGGCGGATTGGTCGCATAGAAAAGCTACATTACGGAACGCTGACCCGACCGCTCGTGAAGCTGTGCTTTCTCCCAACCGCAAATAATAACGGCAAAGCAATTGATTAACGATAAACCGATAATAATCCCGAAAACGTAATTAATAACCGATTCAATAAACCGAAAAAAACGCAAAGGCAAAAACTTGTAAACTCGACAACAATCCGTATATAATCTAACGCGTCGATCAATATGACCACCCCTTCATTCCACAAAAGGTGTAGAATGCCCATTTCAACTTATACCTAAAAAATTTATAAAACCCGATTACCTTATCTACACAGATAACTATTGACGCAAATGCACCTATGGCAATGCCTGCTATCCGGTCGGATATCAATGGAACGCGACCGAGGGTTACTCCAGCGGACCCAGCTGTAACTGCAACCGCTCCTCGAAGTGGCACGCGACCATCACCAACACCAACCATGGAGCCGCAGCGCGTCCGGTGCATCATGTCAACATTTTCAGGGAATGCAACCGATGCAACGCCAGCAGATTGCCCAGGCTCATGGACATTGTCTCAATTATTTGACAGCGGCACCGTCAATCTGTGGCAAATATGCGGCAGGCTGCATCATACGTTACTCCATCACAATCCGAGACGCGACATCGGTAGGCTCCGCGCAACCGCCCTCTAAGCAGACAACCACCAACAACTCGGGCGATACGACACCAACGACCAGCAGACCTCCTGCGTCCCGACTAAGGAGTCAGCAAAACGAAGCGCCGGCAATCTAGGCCGCAATATCGCCGATCCACGGGACTGTGCAACGTTGTAGCAACGCTGCAACAGATGCAACGACTACTAGGCTAAACATTCGTCTAGGGGAGCCGGAAAGGCTAAATGAGCTATAAGCTTTCCCATCAAACATCCCTCCCAAGCAACACTAACACTCTCCACAACAATACAATCCACTCCCGAAAACACCCGACACCAATACAGACAACTCCACACCACCACCGAAGGATGGTAACATACACCACACACGATCTCACCACTCTCTCTGTCCAATCAACAAAAAGGATCGACGACTGGATGATATGGTGATACATGTGGGTACTAAATTGATGAGTGAAAATAAAAACATTATTTAGTCAAATTTTTGATGAAAAGCAATATACATATGTTATAATAGCTAAAGTAAATAAAGAAACATATAAAAAACTTAAGTTGTATACAATTTTCGCGGTATTTGTTTCTGACACTATAAAAGCTTTGAAAAGTGTTGGCATTATTGAAGCAGATGGTGATTGAGTTACACATAATATAGTTGTGAAAGTGTTTATAAACTTCCAAAAACTTATAAAAGCGAAATTCAAATAAAATAAAATAAAACATGCCACCCAAAAAAATAAACACAACATCACAAGTTTGTGGTTATTGCTCCGCGTTAATACAGGATAAAACACAGCCGCGTATCCAATGTGCTGCATGTCGTCACTGGTTTCATTCGAAATGTACTGATCTCACACCTGAAGAGTTTAAAATTACGGCGATTAGCATAAAGAGAAAAGAGTCTGTCTGGAACTACACCCCCTTTCTCAATGATATTAGCGTCAAGACATGTGAAGACCTCCGGAAATCTGATGATGGCAAACTACCATATAACCAGTCACCTGCTATTGAAATTGAGTTTTTTTTCAAAAAGTATTTTGGTCGCTTTACTGCTGATTACGGCCGTAAGTTTAAAGATCTAAAAAATTCACTCGTAAGTAGCGTAAAAAATCTAAAGGCTGAGGTAAGCAAGCTGTCTGAACAAAATACAACACTCACTAATGAATGTACTGCCCTTAATGACAGGCTTACATCAGTCGAGGACAAACTTACTCATGAGCAAAGAAGACATTTTCACGGAAATGTCTGAACGGAAACGCCGTAAAGCCAACGTTATCGCTCTGAACATTCCTGAAACAGACAAAGCTGTGGGTAAAGACCGTTTAGAGGATAACAGGGTGAATTTAATAGCTGCTCTGCCTCCTAGCTTTATGAGTGTTGCCACTGAACTCAAGTTACGCAGACTTGGACGACATACACCGGGACATATACGTCCTCTGCACGTCACTACTCGCTCTGCAGCCGACGCACTCTCCACCATCAAGTATAGACCTCCTGATGGAAACACAAATATCATCTTTAAGGCTGATCTCACCTGTTCGCAACAACAGCACCTAATAAACTTACGAGTGGATCTAGACTCTATGGTGAAAGGTGGGGACGACAGCATGACAATTAAGTATATTCATGGTGTGCCCAAGATCGTGAGCAAGAAGGTATCCTACGTCCAGCTGTACTTCCCCCTGGTAGGGGTAAGAATTTACCCGCGGTAAGGCATGCCTGTCGAGAGGCGACTAAAAGCCAAATGCACTATGACTGTTATTTTACCTTGCCTAGAAATATCAGCATAGTAATGATGTCCCAAATAGTGCTATAATACTCAGCTTGAACTGATATTATAGACTTTAAATGAGATTCCAAATAAAAACACATTTGAAGTTCAAGCGACAAATGTCACCAGTCATTGAGTAAAGCGGAGCTCAACTGGCAGTAGCTTCGGCTACACAGTCTTACCGGAGAGTCAACTTTGGTACCACGGGGAGCAGAATGCCCTTGGACTTCGGTTCAATCTGCTCATTGGGTTTGGCCTTTTGGGGAGTATCGTGGTGGGTGTGGTTTAAACCTAAATACTGGAAGAACTGAATTTTCAGTTCAAAAAACGAAGTTGCACATGCAACTGGGTTCCGTACCCTAAAACGGAAGAGGTTTTAAGTAGACCTCGAATCCTACCAAGATGGTCAGTGTGCCCCTACACACTGACCACTGGTAACCAAATTAATACTTGCAAATAGCTCGTATTATTTGGGGCGCTTATCAAAGCGTTGTTTTAATACGTTGTGCTTTGGAGCACCGTGAGGTAAGGCCGTCGCCGGCAGGTAATCACGTAAAACACACCGGACCTTGTCCAGCTCTACTATCAGAACGTACGAGGTCTGCGCACAAAACTCTGCGCCTTTCAGACCGCAACGGCAGCTAACCAGTTCGACATTGTTTGCATCACTGAGTCCAGGCTTCACTCATCTATACGTGATAGTGAAGTCATTAATTCAACTTATAACATTTACCGTAAAGACCGTAGATCTCAAGTTAGTGAACAAGTGCGTGGTGGTGGTGTTTTCATTGCCTGTAAACGTTATCTCCATACTGAGCCAATATCAATTGCAAACAATGACTTAGAGCAAATTTTTATCCGTGTCAAGGGCGCCTCACGTGACATAATCATCGGCTGTATCTACATACCTCCTCTATCACCTTACGACATCTTTAATAACCACCTAGCCACCATTTCATTCATTATGGACAAATACCAGGCATCTAACTCTCTGATAATCGGCGATTTTAACCTCCCAAGCAGCTCACCTCGTGTGAACTGTGAAAAGCTACTTTACGATGGATACGCCTCGCTCAACTGTGCTCAACGCAATTATAATCTCAATGCTCGTAACTCTGCCCTTGACTTATGTTTCAGTGATATTGACTCATCTCCAGAACACTCACTTGCTCTGGTCTCAGAAGAGAAATATCATCCTGCCCTAGATATCACGCTTAACTTTCAGCATGGACTGGTCCCAAAAACCTCTTCTTCCTACTTATTCAAAAAGGCTAAATACGTTAAGCTCAACACCTTCTACCTGAGAACAAATTGGATTGATCTCTACAAACTCGAAACAATTGATAGTAAGCTAGACTTTCTCTACGTAAAAATCTTTGAAGGCGTAAACTAGTTCGTTCCAATACATACGCATAAACACAGTAACTACCCACCCTGGTTCTCAAAAGATCTCAGTCACAAAATTAAATTGAAGAAGTCAGCGCAAATGTTGTATAAGATAAGAAAAACTAAGCCAAATTATTATCGGTTCAGCAAACTGAGACTTGATTGTAAAAGGCTGAGTTCCGAGTGCTACAAGAGCTACGTAGACAATGTTGAAAGTAAAATTAAATCGGATATTCAAGTCTTCTGGAATTTTGTTAAAGCCAAAAACCGCTGCAGTAGGGACATACCTCCATCCATGGTATGGGACGATCAGTCGGCTGACTCTGGGCCTGAAATCTGCAATCTTTTTGCTTCTTTTTTCCACAGCATTTATGTACCAAACAACTGCATCGTTCCAGATACAGCAAATTTCAATCCGGGATCGCAATGCACTCATATGAACGATCTGATAGTATTTTTCGACGAAGTGCTTAACACCTTCTTGCACTCGACCCCAGAAAGGGTGCTGGACCAGATGATCTACCCAATATATTCCTAAAGAACTGTGCGATTGGTCTATATAAACCCTTGTCACATATATTCAGTGAATCCCTTAGCCGTGGTGTCTTTCCATCATACTGGAAATTATCATACATAACCCCAATACACAAGAATCAAAAGCGATGGTCACCAATTATCGTCCGATCTGTATTCAGTCCGCCCTTGCCAAGTTATTTAAGAAATTGGTGCTACCCCAGCTATTACAGTCTTTTGAACACATCATAACCACCAAACAACATGGGTTCAATGGAGGCAGATCCACTACAACAAATTTGTTTCTATATATTAACAAATTGCTTAATACTGTGGACTCCGGCAACTGCATCTACGCGGATTTTAGCAAGCATTTGATCGTGTTGACCACGAAATACTTATGCACAAGTTGAGTAGCTACGGCCTAGGAGGTAGTGCATTGTCCTGGATACATTCATACCTTACAGAAAGACGTCTTCAGGTCAGAATCGATGGCTATCTATCTTATAAATATGAAGTGATATCTGGTGTACCATAAGGGTCTCATTTAGGCCCGGTACTCTTCAATATTTTCATTAACGACATTGGTAATAATATTGTTTCAGACCATCTGCTGTATGCAGATGATCTCAAAATCTTCAGACCCATTGCCTGTATGACTGACATCTTAACGCTTCAGCAAGATATTGATAATCTTGGTAATTGGTGCCGTGTGAATAAACTTGACCTCAACGTCAACACATGCGCTGCTATATCTTTCACCCGCTCGCATTCACCAATTCACGCAAACTACAAGATCAACGGTTTGGAGATTACAGAGGTTGAAGACGTAAAAGACCGGGGCATCATAGTTGATATTAAGCTCACCTTCTCTAAACATATTGATCAAATCACATCCAAGGCATACAAAACCCTCGAGTTCATCCAAAGAAACGATATAGATTTCAGCAGCTCCTACACCCTGACTAGACTTTTCCAATCTTTGGTCCAGCCTGTCCTTGAATGTGGGTCAGTTATCTGGTCCCCTTTCTCAAATGTGATGATAGACAAAGTGGAGAAGGTCCAACGCAAATTTTGCAAGTCACTGGCCTATAAACTATCATCATCAACTCACACCTACTCCACTGATGAGATATACCAGCGCTTAACATCAATAAACTTCCTGCACGTCGACAGGTTGCTGATCTCAGTTTCTTCTACAAAATTGTTAACAACATCATTGATGCTCCCGACATTCTCGGCTGTTTTGAATTTGCCTCAGTCGGCCCAACACTCAGACGTAATCGAATCCCTATGGTCCGACGAAACAGCTCGTTTCCTGGGCCTCCCATTAGATGACCTCGACGCAAAGACGCAATTCCTACAACAGCCAGTTCTACGATACCGGACCTGACCCGGATTTTATCCGACCAAGGGCTGTTATTTCAGCGATCTAACCCTGTTTGGATCGGTAAGTTCTAGGTTAAGTTTGTCGTCATTGGAGTAACGCCTAGCAGCAGGGTTGCTCCGTATCCTCCTGACCCGTGCTGGCATCGAGTCCAACCCGGGTCCCGAGGAATTTTACTGATGCATTTGCGCTAGAAGGCTCCATCCAAACTCCACCTCGGTTAGGTGCAATACATGCAATGGATGGAGCCATTTTAAAACCTGTTCAGGCCTTAAGACACATAGGGCGTGGACCACGAGTTACGTGGCCTTATGCTGTCAACGCAATACTGCGACATCTGCCTCAACGACTGTGCAATCTGCACCATGTTTGCCCACTGCGCCGCCACTCCAGTCGAGTTGCCCCGTGCTGTAGTAGTCTACCCCTACAATCCCGTATAATAGCGTCGCCAAACAAACCCACAGTGCGAGAATCGCCCATGCGTATATTACAGCTGCAACATTCACCACCTTCACGTACCTCCATGACCCCTAGGATTACCACCGGACACCCAAGACAAACGCGAATTCTACAATTTAACTGCAACGGACTCCAGAGTAAGATCGAGGAGATAGTAGCATTTATAAGCCGGGAACGCACATCGATAGCTGCGGTCCAAGAAATCAAGTTAAACAGCCGCTCAAATCTTCTGAGCTGTGCAGGTTTCAACGTTTTTCGTAAGGATCGCGAGCGAGGTAATGGTGGAGGCCTAGCCTTCATACTGCACAACACCGTGCAATATCATCTAATCGATGTTTACATCGACAGCAGCGACACTACCCTTGAATCTCAGGATATAGCTGTCCGGTCAGGCGAGTTCGAGTTCGAGATATGTAATATTTACTTCCCCTCAGCTACATGTTGCCCAACAGGATATCACCCGAACATAGGTGCGCCGCTTAGTGGTGAAAACCGTTTGGTGACTTTAACGCGCACCACGAACTTGGCACTCCTGCCTGTCAAACGATCTTAGGGGGATTGAGCTGGCGGAACAGATTGACGATTCGACATTCTTCACAATAAATGACGAAGCTCCCACCAGAATTATGGGCGCCTGTAATAATAATAACCCAACGATTACCCTCCTCCCGCCCATACGTGCGGAATTAGCCGAACCAGAAAAGGCAAGAGAGTTTTTTAAGTGTTGAGATCTAAAACTGCTCAGCTACAGAAATAAAAATTTCAACAGCTAAGATTTATAGTTACAATATAATAAATTGTTACATTTTCATTCCGGAATGACTCGTTTAGTTCAAAATTTGATCTACAGGATTTTAACAGTAAAGGTCTAAACTGCCTCGAAAAGCGAATCGGGATATTAAATTTAATTTCAGACAGGAGAAAAGAACTGCAAACTGTTCCATTCAAGATTTTCACTAAGAATATTATGCCAAGCATTTCCCTACGACTAAAAAGTGTGGGTAGATTAATAAGTTTTAAACGACTAGTGTATGGAGGTAGACTTACCCTAGAATCCCATCGGAAATGCGCTAAGGCGAAAAGTAAAATTTGTTTTTGAACAGCCTCTAACTTGTCAGAATGGATTTGGTAGTTAGGGTTCCATACAACAGAGCCATATTCCAATATAGGTCTAACCAAAGTTGTATAAAGTGTTTTAGTAATATACGGATCTCTAAATTCTTTAGACCAACGTTTAACAAAACTGAAGACAGCTTTTGCTTTCAAGACCATGGTGTCAATATGAAGACTAAAATTAAGCTTAGGGTCCATATTAACTCCCAAATCAACATAGTTAAAAACTTGCTCCAGAATATGGTGTTTTTTTTACATAAGAAGAGGGGTGCACAGATCTACGGGAAAAGCACATCGTCTTACATTTATTCAGATTCAATGGCAAATCATTTCTATCACACAATGCAACCATATTGTATAAGTCTGTTTGCAACAGACACCTTTCCTCAGTATCATTCGTTGTGTTCTATTATAAAGATAAGAAGCTATCCATTGAAGAAATCTTGGCTGAAAGCCAAGCAGAACAAGTTTATGTATGAGAACCGAGAGGTTTACTTTATCGAAAGCTTTGTTAAATAAAGTCTGTGTATATAACATCCGTATGCTTATATTCCCTAAAACGCAATGATGCATGGTTTACAAATTCAAGCATGTTTGTTAGAGTCGATTTCCCTTTGCGAAAGCCGTGCTGAGATGAGGAAATTAACGGAGAAATCGAAAAGGTTATATGGTCAGTGATGATAGCTGCAAAAAGTTTAGGTATAACTGATAGTTTTGCGATACCTCTATAGTTTTCAATGTTGGACCTTAATCCACTTTTATGCAAAGGAATTATAAATGACTGTTTCCATATTGAAGGAAATATACCGTGCTTAAGAGAGGCATTAAATATCCTTGTCAAAGGCAAGAAAATATATTTGGCACTATTTTTTAGAAAGCATGAGGGTATCATGCCTTCGCCGTAACTAAAAGATGGTTTTAACTTTTTTAAATTAAGTAGGACGTCTTATTCAGAAATAATTGGAGCGTTAATTAAAGTATTCGGACACAGCACGTGCTGATAGGAAGAAGTTTTAGGAGAATTATTACATTAGTTTGACTTGAAAAAATTTTGCAAACATATTGGGTATAATATCATTGTCACTTGAAATGATAGATTTGTATTTCATAGCGGACGGGAATTTGGAAATCCTGCGCTTAAAGTTAACGAAATTATAAAACGATTTTGGATTCGGTACAATATTCTTTGTTACCGTATTTAAGTAATTATTATCAGATTTTTCGTTTAGGTCAAAATACTGTCGACGCAATACAGAATTTTTGAATAGTCGACAACTGAACCCGTTTTTTTTAAATGTTGTTGGTTAAATGGCACGAAGTTTGTAACACCCAGAAGGAAACGCCGGAGACCATACAAAGTATATATATAAATGATCACCGTGACGAGCTGAGTTGATTTAGCCATGTCCGTCTGTCCGTCCGTCCGTCCGTCTGGATATACACGAACTAGTCCCTCAGTTTTTGAGATATCGATCTGAAATTTTGAACAAATCTTTTTCTTACCAAGAAGCTGCTCATTTGTCGGAACGGCCGATATCGGACCACTATAGCATATAGCTGCCATATAAACTGAACAATCGGAATCAAGTGTTTGTATGGAAAACTCTTTCATTTGACGAGGTATCTTCATGAAATTTGGCGTGTATTATTATTTAAAGCATTCATCTAATCTCCGAAGAAATTGTATAGATCGGATGACTATAGCATATAGCTGCCATATAAACTGAACAATCGGAATCAAGTGTTTGTATGGAAAACTCTTTCATTTGATGAGGTATCTTCATGAAATTTGGCGTGTATTATTATTTAAAGCATTAATCTAATCTCCGAAGAAATTGTATAGATCGGATGACTATAGCATATAGCTGCCATACAAACCGAACAATCGGAATGAAGTGCTTGTATGGAAAACTCTTTCATTTGACGAGGTATCTTCACGAAATTTGGCATGTATTATTATTTAAAGCATTAATCTAATCTCCGAAGAAATTGTATAGATCGGATGACTATACCATATAGCTGCCATATTAACTGAACGATCGGAGTAAAGTGCTTGCATGGAAAATTTTTTTTTGACGAGGTATCTTCACGAAATTAGGCACGAGTTATTGCTTAAGGCAACAAATTATTCTCCACAGAAATTGGTCAGATCAGATCACTATATCATATAGCTGCCATACAAATTGAACGTTCGGAATCAAGTTCTTGTAAGGGGCCTTTGTATTTGTGAAGGGTATTATAGCTTCGGCGCAACCGAAGTTAACGTTTTTTCTTGTTTTCAATTTATATAACTCTTTCGAAAGCCACGGACAATTTCTATTGGAACATACTTTTCAAATAATTTCGTAATAATATTATTAAAATGCGAGACACTCAATTTAATATCACCATTATAATTATGCCATGTTATTGTAGAAAGTTCTCTATTTAACTTTTTAAAATTAGGTTTTGCAAAGTTAAACCGAGTACAGAAGCTGGAAGTTTGGTGATTACTATTCCGTACATTGCCTATGATTTCGACAGATATTTCCAAAGCAGGACGATACGAGTCCTCTGGTAGAACAAGAGGATTACTCTGAATAACGGAACACTTTGAAGAGGTAACAACGTATACTAAATATATGCATTTACCAAATTTATTCGGAATCAAATTAATTTGAATAAGACCCAACTCGGACATTTTATCGAAAAACTCATTAGACCATGACCGATTGCAAATCGGTACGATATAGTCATCGAAAGCTTTCCACGAAGCACACGGTAAATTGAAATCTCCTAAAACGATTATAGAATCTGCATTATTGTCCATCGAGGTAGCATTATTTATTAAAGAAGCATGTTGCGTATATGCAGAAAAGTCCGAATGGGGTAGTATATAAGATAGTGTTAAATAAATAAAACAACTATTAACGTAGATTCTTATACATTTGAATTCAAATGAGTCGGTTCCTGGAACGAGAACATCTTCAGATGGGATAGAGGATTGTACGGTAAATAGAACACCTCCTCCGATTCTGTTCAGTCGATCACATCTAAATATTTGAAATTCAATGTTAAAAATCTCATTCTCAAAAATGTGAGGTTTTAACCATGTTTCTGTAAATCCAATTGTATGGAAATTAAAATTGGAACTGTTTAAATACAAGTTGGTTAATTTTGTATTAAGACCTCTAACATTTTGATAATAAATGCTTAGCGAATTTCTACCAATCAGTTTTTTTATATCGGTGGTTGCTTTTGGTAATTTAGCAATGTTTTCCTCAGTTTGACTTCTAAGTTTAGGCTTAAATACGCGTACAAAAGCCCCAGGTAGCCAGAATGAACTATCTAAGATATTTTTGAATGTTTCAAGAGATAAGCCTATTTGAAACGATGATATACTTCTATCATAATTGAAGTTAAATTTACGGATATTGATATCATCAATTTTTAAACGTGACGAAATGTAAGACTTAATGGCCTCCACCAAGGTATCTTTGGCAAGTCTAAAAATAAATATACACTTTTTAGGTGGAATAACTACCAAATTTTTAACAGATGCTACTAAGTTATTAGGGGGAGCCTCTGGAATTGTGAGACACTTATTACTATTAGATAGAGCTTCTGGGGAATTGAGCTCTTTGGAAGTTGACGGCTTATCACCTTGAGGGTGAGGAGAAGAGAGATTTATTAGGTCAATTGTAGAAGACTTACTCTTCTGTACAGCAGAACGAAATGTTACTTTATTGGAAGGACGTTTACGGTTAGGAGCAGGTTTGGAGGATTCGTGATAATCATTCAGGCACTTAAAAGATTTAAACAATTTTTCGTAGAGTCTAAATTTTTCGGTGAGAGTTTCAAGATCTCGACCGATTTCGTTAAAGCCATTGCGTGTCTCCCTATAAACTTTAAAAAGATTGATTTCAATAGATCTACAATTTAAACAGGACCAACGCAATCCCTTACAGTCGAGAATAGAATCTAAGATTCCAGCACATTTAATATGGGCAAGCCCATCACAAAGCCAGCATGAAACATAGCGATGTTACAATTGGAGAAGTTACAAGACATAATAAACAACAAGAATGAAGATCAAATAAAAGAGTAAGTAAAAGAAAATTTAATAGATGTAGAATAAATTAGTGTGTTAATAAAATATTAATAATAATAAATTTAATTTAGAACAAAGGCAAAAATAATAGCAATTTTTTTTTTTTTTAATCAAAGTTCAAAACCAAGACAGTTCGAAAATGCAATATAGCTAGCAGTTTTAGATGCACTGGAACAAATAAAAAGCTACACGCAACACAGCTGCGAATAAAGAAGTAAATGAGATAAATAAAGAGAAAATAGAATAAAATAAAACAAAATGAAACAAAAAGCTGACTCGACACCAAAAATTCAAAATTTTAAACTTCTTAATAATACACAAAACTTAAGAACATTGAATACTTAGCTTGCAACTCAGAGTAAATATTGAATGCCGATCTATGTGATCCCCGAATAAGGGATCTCTATTTGGAGATTCGGTAAATGGTAAATCAACATAAGGGGACAAAATGAGCATCTGAAGTACTGCAATCTCTCCAACGGACGGGAGTAAGCTACCTCACCAAGGGCCTCAACTTGTCGATGACCACTCTTTAAATACCCGATGTGTGGAAAGTCGGACCACTCTGGTCCCACTACTGAAACCTGGGAAACCCGTCAACAAAGGGGAGTCTTATCGTCCGATAACTCTCCTTTTCCCAGTAGTGAAGACACTTGAGCAAGGCCACTCCCGACATTCACACACCACCTGAGTCTATCAGATCATCAGCATGGCTTTCGAAAAGTGTACAGCATTTAGCGTCATAAACGCCCAGATAGTTCAAAGCCTGAACCATAAGCCACCCTGCGAGAGCGTTGGACCTCGTAGCGTTTGACCTGTCAAAAGCCTTCGACACAGTCAATCACACAACGCTACTTGAGGACATCGAACAACGCTCACTCCAGGGCTGAACTACCTGAGAAGTCGGCATTCATGCGTACTGTTTCGAGGTCAAAACTCCAAACAGAGAAGAATTAAACAAGCGGTTCCGCAGGGTGGTGTCCTCTCCCCTTTACTGTTTAATTTCTACATCTCGAAACTCCCTCAACCATCAGAGGGAATATCCGTGGCCTCGTACGCTGATGACTGCACGATATTGACGTCGGGCAATGGAATGGATGGCATGTGCTCGAAAATAAACGACTATCTCTCTGATTTTTCTCGCTTCTCTGCAAGGAGTCTGACACTCTCCTCCACTAAATCCACAGCGACCATATTTACGAACTGGACGAAGGAATACAGACTAGATCTAAACATTTCAGTCGCTGGCACCTAAGTTTCGACGGTAAACAACCCTAAAATTTTAGGCGTTACACTAGACAGTCTTTGCTCCTTCACTCCTCACACGACCGCGATAACTGCCAAAGTACAAAGCCGCAACAAAATCTTAAATCGCTTGCCCGCAGCTCTTTGGGAAATGACAAAGAAATGTTGCTGGCGACTCTCCAAGCAGTTTCTGCTGGGTTGTTTTCGTAGTAACCACTTCTGCAGTCGTCTGCTTGTAGCGGAACCGCCTCCTAGGAACAACAAGAGGTCTTTTCTTGATTACGTCGACGAGATTAGACAGTACGCCGACCGGACTTCGGACGCAACGCACTTCAGACAGGCACTGACCGCCATTCACAGTGGAGCCATCAACACCTTCACCGACTCCCTTTCAGTGAATGGCGTAGTACGAGTCAAACCACCACCCATAGCAGACGTAGAGCTCGAGTTGCCTCGCGAAACCAGAGTGACCCTCGCGCAACTTCGTTCTGGATACTGTAGCAGGTTAAACTCCTACTTATCCAGAATAGACCCCGACATACTAAACACATGTCCTGCGTGCAATGAGTCTCACCCAAAAGGGGATTAGGTAATCGTTACAACAACAACAACGTAATCGCATACTAAAAACTTCCAACTCCAAGAAAAACTATGTGATCCATAGACTGGCCAAATCTATCAATTCACTTCAGGGTGAGATCGACTTCTACGGAGGTACATACACGGCTTTCATCGATAACACCAAAAAACATTTACTCTTGTAATCTAGGATTTTGATCTATGCAACTCCCCCAAACTGCTACCACAGCGCACTATATATATATATATATATATGTACTAGGCGCCCTCCGCTGCGCTCCGGGACGCTCGCTTCGCTCGCTCGCCTACGTCCGCCCCCCGCCGAGCGCGAGCTAGCTCGCTCTTATGTTAGTTGATTCTCGACAGCAGCAGAAAACTTTTATATATAATAGAGAGATATATTTGTATTTTTGCAAGTACCCTCAACTAACTATTTTTTATTATGTCTATTGCCGATTGGCGTAGTCAATAAATAAATAAACACAACACACCACAACAATACAATCCACTCCCGAAAACACCAGACACCAATACATACAACTCCACACCACCACCGAAGGAAACTAACATACACCACACACGATCTCACCACTCTCTCTGCCGAATCAACAAAAAGGATCAACGACTGGATCCGGCTCTCTTTTTTCGATCGATTGCTGTCAGAAATGAACCTGTGAATTGAAAACCGTTTTTTCCGAGTCTTTCTCTGCGGAAAGCTACATCTTCAATTTAATTTTGTTAAAATTCAATTTATTTTGGTAAAACAAGCGAATAAATTCTAAATCCAAAAACCTTTCCCACCATATCATTTTATTCGGGACTAAATGTCAAAGTGAAAATGGTGAGTGTCTTTGTGCAAATTAGCACCAAAATATATACTATGAGTCTGATGCGGGTATATGTGTATACATTTTTTAATCCTCAGTACCTCCTCTATCCGTCCGTACCATCTGATTACGTCGACAAAGGAATCGTAATTTCACCTAAAGTTTTTCCCTACAGTTTACAAAATGTATAATTTAGGTCTCCCAACGAAGGAGGCCCAAAAAAAAAATTTTTTTTAATCGTCCTATTTTGACGCGAAGATTACAAAACCGTGAGCGGTAAGTGAATTTTTTCAATAATTAATGTATACTTTTATATAAAAATATAACTTAGTTGTGGTTTTTGTTGATGTAGCAGGAGAATTCTGTAGAATTCAGATCACTTACACGTTCAACGAGTTGGACATTTTCTTGTCAAAAAAAAAATGCTGAAGATATGTAACAGTCACAATTTCTTTTACTTCGCGATCTGATGGTATGGACGAATATAAGAGATCGTCGACTCCTTTCCTTTTAAAAAAATAACCCTGGTCGGTCCAACACCGGGGTGTTCATAATTTATTTTGCGTCGAACTCCTTTCGGCACGCTTTCAGACCGATCAGGGTTATTTTATTGTAGCGTGACCGAAGGCCGCCTATGCAGAAAGGAGTTACCACGCGAAAAAGCGTGTGCAAAGTGTGTAATTTTTTGAATTTTTTGTAAAAAATAAAAATAACATTCAGTTATTGAAAAAACTAACTTTCCGCTCACGAATTTGTAATCTTTGCGTCAAAATAAGATGATAAAAAAATTGTATTTTCGAGCCCCCATTTCTTCTCATTTCACTTGCATAAGCACAAATGAATTTAACAAATTGAAAAGAAAATATCTACCAGTATAATAGCAAAGTACGTGTGGAATTCAGTGCTGAATCTGGCATCGACTCTGTAGTACCTAAAATCGAGCAAGGCTGATCGAAACAAGCTTTACGCTCGGGTGCCACTTCCGCAAGGGCTACATTAAAGTGTTTCATTACAGTAATATTCAAATTTCCCTTAGGGTAGCCTATAACAGCTATTCTTTCTATTAGAAAGCTACCAAAAGAGAATGAAAAAAATAAAATAATAATTGTGAATACCTTTAAAGTCAAATTGATACTTTTAAATGTGATAGCTTTAGTACTCTTGACGCAGTTACTTCCTCTAAATTTTAAGAAATCCTTCCATCCATAATATTTACTTTAATACTTTAATCCATAATAGAACAATGATATTAAAATTATATTTAACGTAAATCAGTAAGATTGAATTTTCTCTAGCACAGTTGTGATACTTTTTCGAACTGGTTGCATCATGCATACTGCGCAGTTCGTATTACCAAAAACGCCCAAACATGTACATCAAGCGGATAATTGCACTTTTTGAATTCTAATATAAATACTATATATATACATACATTATTTAGGAAAAATATTAATAGAAAATGGGTAAATAACTACTTTATTTATAATTTTAAACTACTTCAATCAGTTATTATGTACAAATCCCTAGAAAGGTGAAAAATTTGCCCCAAAACTGGCGGAGTCAAGCTACAATGTGGAAACAGTAGAAATAAAGTTAAGGGACCGTGGGAAGTGTTTCGAACACAAAGAGTCGATACAATCTACTGCTTCTAGGGAAAGACCTTTGAGTAAAAGTAAAAATTTGAAGCGTTTTGCTTCGCTTCAGTCATTTGTGTTTTATCCACAACGCACAAATATGGTGTTCATAATATTTAAAGTAGTTTTGTAACAGCCATAGTTATCGTAGGTTTCTTCAGTCCAAAGTTAAAATCATTTAAAATGTATTCTTGATAACTAAATGCAGGAAGAATATGTTGAATTTGTGGTAATGTTCCTTCATCTGATTTAAAAAAAAACTGATAATTTAAACGAAAATTACTTATGAATCTGCAAAACGCATTATTTAAAAACTATTCAATTTTTAATAAAAATTTGGCTTACTTGGTGTTCCAATGGATTTTAGTGATCGCGAAGGCTTTTTCTCACATCAGTTTTGCCGTCCTTTGGATCGACGTGCGACATTCGCCGCTATTTCCAATTTTATATATTGCGGTACATTTATTTTCATACATCGCACTGCCCTCAATGTATATATAAATATATATTGCGTTACTTTCATTGCTTATATACTTATATTTCGTTACTTTCATATATAATTATACATTGGGTTACATACAAGCGAGTGATCCTCCCTTTAAATTGTATTTCAACAAAGATGCGATTTATCGAAATCACTAGGATCTTTATATATATAAATATATTTAATACGTAGAATGCATTAAGTCGTTTTTAATTAAATTTTCTAGAGCACACGGTTCAAGATATTTCGAAAAATAGCATATCTGGTTTATATTATATTATAACAAATTCAATCAAATTGATTTGCAACACTTCAAGCTGTAAAGTTGTACTTTTTTTGCTCTGAACTATTGTGTGTAATTTTGCAAAATTTCCTAAACTTTAATTGATTTTTTTGTGATTTAGTTTAATATTTAGTGATTATAACGTTTAGCTTTTTATTTGTTACAGTGCTTCTAAAACTACTCGCTATGACTTGTAACTTCCCCAATTGTAACATTAAAGGCGAGTCAGATCGCTACGTTTCATGCTGGCTTTGTGATGGGCTTGCCCATATTAAATGCGCTGGACTGACAGGTAGAATCTTAAATTCTATTCTCGACTGTAAGGGATTGCGTTGGTCCTGTTTAAATTGTAGATCTATTGAAATCGATCTATTTAAAGTTTATAGGGAGACACGCAATGGCTTTAACGAGATCGGTCGTGACTTGTAACCCTCACTGAAAAATTTAAGCACTATGAAAAATTGTTCAGATCTTTTAAGTGCCTGAATGATTCTCACGAATCCTCTAAACCTGCTCCTAAGCGTAAACGTCTTTCCGATGAAGTAACACTTAGTTCTTCTGTACAGAAAAGAACGTCTCCTCCCAATGACCTTATAAATCTGTCTTCTCCTTGCCCTCAAGGTGATAAGCCGTCAACTTCCAAAAAGCTCAATTCCCCTAAAGCGCTATCTAATAGTAATAAGTGTCTCACAGTTCCAGAGGCTCCCCCTAATAACATAGTAGCATCAGTTAATAATTTGATAGTTATTCCACCTAAAAAGTCTATATTTATTTCCAGAATTGTCAAAGATACCTTGGTGGAGGACATTAAATTTTACATTTCGTCACGTTTAAAAATCGATGATATCAATATACGTAAATTTAACTTCAATTATGATAGAAGTATATCATCGTTTAAAATAGACGTATCTCTTGAAACATTCAAAAAGATCTTAGATAGTTCATTCTGGCCACCTGGGGCTTTTGTACGCGAATTTAAACCTAAACTTAGAAGTCAAACTGAGGAAAACATTGTTAAATTACCAAAAGCAACCACCGCTATAAAAAACTGATTGGTAGAAATTCGCTAAGCATTTATTATCAAAATGTTAGAGGTCTTAATACAAAATTAACCAACTTGTATTTGAACAGTTCCAATTTTAATTTCCATATAATTGGATTTACAGAAACTTGGTTAAAACCTCACATTTTTGATAATGAGATTTTAAACAGCGAATTTCAAATTTTTAGATGTGATCGACTGAACAGAATCGGTGGAGGTGTTCTATTTGCGTGCATTCCTCTATCCCATCTGAAATTCTTGTTCCAGGGACCGACTCATTTGAATTTAAATGTATTAGAGTATACGTTAATAGTTGCTTTATTTATTTAACCCTATCTTATATACCACCCCATTCGGACTTATCTGTATACATGCAGCATGCTTCTTTAATAAATAGTAGAGTTGGGTCTGAACCAAATTAATTTGATTCCGGATAAATTTGGTAAATGCTTAGATTTAGTATACGTTGATACCTCTGCAAAGTGTTCCGTTATTCAGAGTAATCCTCTTGTTCTACCAAAGGACTCATATCATCCTGCTTTGGAAATATCTGTCGAAATCTCAGGCATTGTACGGGATAATAATCATCAAACTTCGTGCTTCTGTACTCGGTTTAACTTTGCAAAAGCTAATTTTAAAAAGTTAAATACAGAACTTTCTACAATAACATGGCTTATTATAATGGTGACATTGAATTGAGTGTCTCTCATTTTAATAACATTATTATGAAATTATTTGAAAAGTATGTTCCAATAGTAATTGTTAATAAAAGCAAAAGTATAAGTCCGTGGTTTTCGAAAGAGTTATATAAATTGAAAAACAGAAAAACTCGAGCCTTTAAACATTTAAAAAAAACCGGTTTACTTGTCGACTATTCTAAATATTCTCTATTGCGTCGACAATATTTTGACCTAAACAAAAAATGTTATAATAATTACTCAAATAAAGTTAAAAAAAATATTGTAAGTAATCCAAAATCGTTTTATGATTTCGTCAACTCCAAACGCAGGATTTCCAAATTTACAAATCTATCATTTCAAGTGACAATGATATTATATCCAATATGTTTGCAGAATTTTTCAAGTCAAACTACTGTAATAATTCTTCCAAAACGTTTTTTTATCAGCAAGTGCTGTGTTCGAATACTTTAATTAACCGTTCCCGCGACAGTCGGGTCTACGTAACCGGAACGGACCCGGATTTATTCCGGCCAAGGACTGTCAACTCGGTAGAATTCTGCCGCTACAACAACAACAACAATACTTTAATTAACGCTCCAATTATTTCTGAAGAAGACATTCTACTTAATTTAAATAAGTTAAAACCATCTTTTAGTTATGGCCCAGACATGATACCCTCATGCTTCCTAAAAAATAGTGCCAAATATATTTACCTGCCTTTGACAAGGATATTTAATTCCTCTCTTAAACACGGTATATTTCCTGCAATATGGAAACAGTCTTTTAGAATCCCTTTGCATAAAAGTGGATTTAGATCCAACATTGAAAACTACAGAGGTATCGCAAAACTATCAGTTATACCTAAACTTTTTGAAGCTATCATCACTGACCATATAACCTTTTCGATTTCTCCGTTAATTTCCTCATCTCAGCATGGATTTCGTAAAGGGAATTCGACTACAACAAACTTACTTGAATTTGTAAACCATGTATCATTGGGTTTTAGGGAACATAAGCATACGGATGTTATATACACAGACTTTAGCAAAGCTTTCGATAAAGTAAATATCTCGATTCTCATACATAAACTTGATCTGCTGGGCTTTCAGCCAAGATTCCTTCAATGGGTATCTTCCTATCTTTATAATAGAACACAACGAGTGATATTTGAGGATACACCTTCAGATACAATTAATGTTTCTTCAGGTGTTCCGCAAGGTAGTCATCTTGGCCCGATTCTGTTCTTGTTGTTTATTAACGATATCCCTTCAGTAATAGAATTCTCAAAAATTTTATTATACGCTGATGACGTAAAGCTTTTTAAATCATACACTTCAACTGAGGAAAGGTGTCTGTTGCAAACAGACTTAAACAATTTGGTTGCATGGTGTGATAGAAATGATTTGCCATTGAATCTCAATAAATATAAGACGATGTTCTTTTCCCGTAGATCTGTGCACCCCTCTTCTTATGTAATAAAACACCATATTCTAGAGCAAGTTTTTAACTATGTTGATTTGGGAGTTAATATTGACCCTAAGCTTAATTTCAGTCTTCATATTGATACCATGGTCTTAAAAGCAAAAGCTGTCCTCAGTTTTGTTAAACGTTGGTCTAAAGAATTTAGAGATCCGTATATTACTAAAACACTTTATACAACTTTGGTTAGACCTATATTGGAATATGGCTCTGTGGTATGGAACCCTAGCTACCAAATCCATTCTGACAAGTTAGAGTCGGTTCAAAAACAATTTTTACTTTTCGCCTTAGCGCATTTCCGATGGGATGCTAGGGTAAGTCTACCTCCATACACTAGTCGTTAAAAACTTATTAATCTACCTACACTTTCTAGTCGTAGGGACATGCTTGGCATTATATTCTTAGTGAAACTTTTGAATGTAACTGTTTGCAGTTCTTTTCTCCTGTCTGAAATTAAATTTAATATCCCGGTTCGCCTTTCGAGGCAGTTTATACCTTTACTGCTAAAATCCTGTAGATCAAATTTTGAACTAAACGAGCCATTCCGCCGTATATGTCATGATTTTAATTCTCATTCCAGCACATTTGACTTATCTGACTCACTTTTCAAAATTAAAAAGACTTTATTGTTTTCTCTTAATAAATGAAAATGTAACAATTTATTATATTGTAACTTTAGATCTTAGCTCTTGAAATTTTTGTTTCTGTAGCTGAGCAGTTTTAGATCTCAACAATTAAAAAACTCTCTTGTCTTTTCTGACTCGGCTAATTCCGCACGTATGCGGATTGCGCCCCTCGCGTCGGTTGGGCGGGAGGAGGGTAATCGTTGGGTTATTAAATAAAAAAATAAAAAATTAACATATGGATTAAGGTAGAGACTTTTGCAATGAAATTGAAACTGATCCATTAAAGTAGGGGATTCCTTTTTATTTTCGGGTACTAGAAATCTGCACTTTCAATTTACAAGTATTTTGGGCTGAAAATAAACTTTTGTAATACTTAGCCGTTAAAAGCTGTAGTGTAAGATTCGAATATTCCAATGAATATCTGTGTAATTGAGTGATGATAATATAACAGAACAGTTCCAACGTAATTTCTAGAAATCAATTAATTTATATATCAACACATTCCAGTGGCCCAATTAAGATCTAAATTGTCTAAAGGCATTTCATACTTAGAGTAATTTAAATTTAGGTTCAATGTTTTTGTTTTGATAATTAAATTCTAATTGAGCAATTAGTGCCACACAGTATGATAAAATGAAAAAAAGCAGAGAATAACGAGACTAATAAGTAATTTCGATTACTGAACCAAATGTAATTGCCTCTAAGCCATAAAATCCGCAAATCCGCAAATCCGCAAATCTGCATATCTCAACTCAATATCTCTTCGTGAAAGCTTGTGATTGGAATTGTAAGCTTTACTTAATTCGTAAATATTTGAAAAAAATTAGAAGTGCACAAATGGCGTTTTGTTGGCGACAAAGATGTATATTATGACTAATATTGATTTTAAACTTGATTTCTAATACATTACTCCTTTTGCTTTCAAAAAACTTTTTAGAATATTAAATCATCATTATGATTATGTAAATTATTGGACCATATTGAGGCAACAACACATCAGGGCCAACCAAATCCAGGTATTTTACTGGGACAAGCTGAGTAGCGCAACGAACGTGATAAGGAGAAAGAGGAGCAAGGTTTAAAGCCAATGATATCTGATTGAAAGCAAATCGAAGAATAATTGCTAAATTTTTAGTATACCGTCACAGGTTTTCGGGGATAAAATAAGTTTTAACGGATAGAGGAGATCCTCCAGATCAAGAATATATACAGATATAGCCGCGGGAAACTTGTAGCTTTTGAGATATTTACGTTTAAAGTTGAAAATTTCAACTATTTCAATTACGCAAAGTTTCAATTTCAAATGAATTATACACTTATAATTTTCACTTTTATGTCCACAACACTTCACTAATTCGTTTGTACAAATTTATTTTACATTATATGGTTGAAACAGTTTAATTCAATATTTTAATTATTGTTAAATTCTATTAATTCTGAAAATAACAAAAGGGTTGCAAAATGTCAAATAACCAGTGTTACCATATCGAAATCTTTTTTAAATGAACTAAAAGAAATGAAAATAGATAATACCCCAAATACAGGAATCCAAAACCTAGAAAAAATAAAGGTAAATGTATAGTTTAGGTCCCCCAACTAAGGAGGCCTCAAAATTGAATTTTTTTCGTCTTATTTTTACGCGTAGATTACAAATCCGTGAACGGAAAGCGAATTTTTTCAATATTTCTATTTTTGTTTAATATTTTCAAAAACAAAAATCAAAAAAAAAACGTTTCATTAATTTTTTTTAAATATGCATTCAAAATAAAAAAATTGTGATATATTTCAATTAATTGTTTTATTTTTTTCTTTGAAAAAATCACATATTGTTCAAGTTTTTTGGTGTATTTACTCCTCTTCTTCATAAACGTTTCTGAAAATTTATATTAAAATATCAATGTTAGTGCACTTTTATTGTGATATTAATAACACATACTCTGCATCGTGATGAAAATTATCATCGAGGTTGGGAGCAGCGAAAAGGAGTTTGACGCGATTGAATTATGAACACCACGGTTTTGGACCGACCAGGGTTATTTTTTTGAAGACTAACACTTACCGATCCAAACAGGGTTAGATCGCCGAAATGCGCATAATTCGCCGAATTTAACTGCAACGGACTCCTGAGCAAGATCGAGGAGATTGTTGCATTTATTAGCCGGAAACGTGTATCGATAGCTGCGGTCCAAGAAACCAAGCTAAACAGCCGCTCAGATCTTCTGAGTTATGCAGGTTTCAACGTCTTACGTAAGGATCGCGAGCGAGATAATGGTGGAGGCCTAGCCTTCATATTGCACAACACCGTGCAATATCGTCTTATCGATGTTGACATCGATGGTAGGGACACTACCCTAGAATGTCAGGGTATAGCTGTCCGGTCAGGCGATGTCGAGCTCGAAATATTTAATATATACATCCCCCCCAGTTACATGTTGCCCAACAGGATATCACCCGAACATAGATGCGCTACTACGTGGTGAAAACCGTTTGGTGCTAGGCGACTTTAACGCGCATCACGATCTTTGGCATTCCTGCCTGTCAAACGATCGTAGGGGGATGGAGCTGGCGAACATAGACGATTCGAAATTCTGCACAATGAATGACGAAGCCCCCACCAGAATTATGGGCACCTGTAATAGCTCGCCAGATATTACCATCGCTAGCGGTGGTCTGATAAGTAGTATAACCTGGCGACCTATGCTAACTCTAGCATCAGACCATCTGCCCATAATTATCTCGATCGAGAAACCTCCTGACTTTATTTCTGTGGACAACCCCATTTATGTTAACTTTAACAAAGCTAACTGGGTCGGCTTCACGGAATTTACTGAGAGCACCTTCAACGCACTACCCATTCCTACGGACGTCATCGTTGGCGAGCGTCAATTCCGCAAGGTGATCGCTGCTGCTACTGCTCGTTTCATACCGGCTGGAAGAATCGCGGAACTCCGCCCTAATTTCCCAGCCGAAGCAGCTGTATTAGCAAACGAGCGCGACACCTTACGCCATGCCGATCCCTGTGATCCCCGAATAAGGGATCTCAATTTGGAGATTCGGCAAATGGTAAATCATCATAAGCGGACAAAATGGATAGAGCACCTGAAGTCCTGCAACCTCTCCACCGGTGTGAGTAAGCTTTGGACTACTGTCAAGGCCCTTTCGATGGTCATGCCTTCTCGGACCCGAAGAAGTGCGCGAGCTATTTCAGCCGACAATTTACACTGCACCCTTCGACTGACAAGGCCAAACGATGTGTTACCCGACGGCTGCGCAAAATGCCAAAAGACTGCGCACCACTTACTTTCACCGATGGGGAGGTTCAGAGCGTCATCAAAAAGGCGAAATCGTCTAAATCCATTGGCCCTGACGGAATAAGCATGCTGATGCTAAAACACCTAGGCCCAACGAGAGTAAATTATCTCACCAAGGTCCTCAACCTGTCGATATCCACTCTTTAAATACCCGATGTGTGGAAAGTCGGACGAGTGGTCCCACTACTGAAACCTGGGAAACCCGCCAACAAAAGGGGGGTCTTATCGCCCGATAGCTCTCCTTTCCCCAGTACTGAAGACACTTGAGGCCTTGTTACTCCCGTCATTCACTCACCACCTGAGCCTAGCAGATCATCAGCATGGCTTCCGAAAAGTGCACAGTACCACCACAGCACTTAGCGTCATAAACGCCCAGATAGTTCATGGCCTGAACCAGAAGCCACCCTGCGAGAGGACGATCCTCGTAGCGTTGGACTTGTCAAAAGCTTTTGGCACAGTCAATAACACAACGCTACTTGAGGACCTAGAACAATCAACGCTCCGGAACCTAACACTCTCTCCCACTAAATCCACAGCGACTATCTTTACAAATTGGACGAAGGAGTACAGACTGGACCTGAACATTTCAGTCGATGGCACAAAAATTCCGCTCATTCACTCCTCACACAACCGCGATAACTGCCAAAATACAGAGCCGCAACAAAATCCTCAAGTCGCTTGCCGGCAGCTCTTGGGGAAAAGACAAAGTGCGCATTTTTTCGATTTAAAATGAATTATACACTTATATTTTTCATTTTTACTTCACTAATTCGTTTGTACACATTTATTTTACATTATATAGTGCAAAAATAGTTTTATTCAATATTTTACAATATTGTTAAATTCTATTATTTCTGAAAGAAATGAAAACAGATAATAACAATAATTCCCCAAAAACAGGAATCCCAAACCTAGAAAAACAAACTATTAGAGAGCATTGATGTTAAGGATTGTTATACCCTCTCCACTAGGAAGTTCAGAGTTACCTTTGGCAGTAAGGCAGAATGGAACGATTCCACGCTGGACCTACTGCTAAGGCACAGCACTATCAAGTGGTACACCGACGGCTCGAAAACGGCGGAGGTGTTTGGCGCATGGGTCACAGGACCACGCACCAAGCTCTCCATTCCCATGGGAAGTTTTCCTAGCATATTCCAGGCGGAAGGATATGCTATAAGTCGGTGTGTAGAGATAAACCTCTAACGCGACTATCGCAATAAGAGCATCGCCATACTCATCGATAGTCAGGCGGCACTTAAAGCGATCTCGACTTTTGAGGTCAAATCGCTACTAGTGCAGGAGTGTATAGAACGGATCAACAGCCTATAAAGTCTCAACAGAGTGCACCTCATCTGGGTGCCTGGTCACAGGGGTATAGCAGGAAATGAACTTGCTGACGAGTTGACCCGCTCTGCAGCCTAAGATCTGCTCCGTAAATAGGAAAGAGCAGGCAGGGAGAGACATTGGCAACATCTCCAAGGAATGCGCCATGCCAAGTTGCTAATGGGGGGTTATAACCTCAGGCGATTTAAAACCGTAATCAATCTCCCGAGGAACAAATTCCGACTTCTGATCGCGTTCTACACCGGACATTGCAGGCTCAACAAGCATTTATTTAACATGGGTTTGGTCTCCTCTTCAAACTGCCGGTTCTGCGACATGGATTCGGAAGCCCCAGAACATCTACTAGTGGACTGCGCAGCAGTCTGCAGACGTAGAGTTAAGGCCCTAGGATCCATGTTTCCAAACAGGGATCGCATCGCCTCACTAGCACCTAGCAGTATATTGGAGTTCATCAATATGCTGGGGCTAGATGAGTCGCTGTGACTTAGGGGAGGGCACAATAGATCATAGGTCGCGGTGCATACCTCAATCATTTTCTATTCTATTCTATATCCTCTATGACAATGTTCCTTTTCTTGTAGAACTTCTTTTTGCGTTGGCGGCCTTCGGCCGCTCTTCAAAAAATAACCCTGGTCGGTCCAACACCAGGGTATAACACTATGTTTTTGCGCAGAAATTTTTTTGCGTTGGCGGCCGCACTTTAAAAAAATAACCCTGGTCGGTCCAGCACCTGAGTGGTCCAAGTTTTTTTCGAGCAGAAATTCTTTTTGCGTTGGCGGCCTTTGGCCGCGTTTCAAAAAAAAAATAACCCTGGTCAGTCCAACACCAGGGTTTATCAAGTGAAGGAAACTAAAAGATTTATTAGTGTTCATTAACAATTATGGTTCTTGTATTTAGGATATAATCTCTCTTTTTATTTTATTTTTCTTCGTTTGCAAAATATATTAGTATGGCAAATACAAATATCTGGAAAACTATATATCTATATATATTTTTGATCTGGAGGATCTCCTCTATCCGCCCATACCCATTTTATCACCGAAAAACTGGGACGGTATACTAAAATTTTCCCAAAATTTTTTAGAATACATTTTGTATAATTCATACATTCATCTTTCGGGAAAACTTTAGTATAACGTCCCACGCTTTCGGGGATAAAATGGGTATGGGCGGATAGAGGAGATCCTCCAGATCAAGAATATATATAGATATAGCCGCGGGAAACTTATAGTTTTCGAAGTTCAAAATTTCGACTATTTAAAGTACGCATTTTTCCCATTTCGAATGAGTTATACACTTATAATTTCCACTTTTATATCCACTAACACTTCACTAATTCGTTTGTACACATTTATTTTACATTATATAGTGCAAAAATAGTTTAATTCAATAATTAAATTATTGTTAAATTCTATTAATTCTGACAATAACAGAAGGGTTGCAAAATTTCAAATAACCAGTGTTACCTTATCGACATCTTTTGTAATTGAACTGAAAGAAATTAAAACAGACAATACCCCAAATACAGGAATCCAAAACCTAGAGAAATAAACTATTACAAAGCATTGATGTTAAGTATTATGTTATACCCTCTATGACAATATTACTTTTTCTTGTAGAACTTCTTTTTGCGTTGGCGGCCTTCGGCCGCGCTTCAAAATAAATAACCCTGGCCGGTCAAACACCGGGGTGTATCAAAACAATTTTCGCGCAGAACTTCTTTTTGCGTTGGCGGCCTTCGGCCGCGCTTCAAAAAAAATAACCCTGGCCGGTCGAACACCGGGGTGTATCAAAATATTTTTGGCGCAGAACTTCTTTTTGCGTTGGCGGCCTTCGGCCGCGCTTGAAAAAAATAACCCTGGTCGATCCAACACCGCAGAAATTCTTTTTGCGTTGTTTCCTGTATCTAGGGTACAATCTCTCTGTTTATTTTATTTTTCTTCGTTTACCAAATATATTAGTATGGCAACACTGATGTTTTGACATTCACAACCATTTTGTTATTGTCAAAATTAATAAAATTGAAGAATGATTTAAATATTGAAATAAAGTTATTTTTGCAGCATCTAAAATAAAAATAATTTCTAAAAACGAATTAGTCAAGTGTTAGTGGATATAAAAGTGAAAAATATAAGTGTATAATTCATTTTAACTCGCAAAAATACGTACTTTAAATAGTTGAAATTTTCAATTTTAAACGTAAATATCTCGAAAACTATAAGTTTCCCGCTGCTATATCTATATATATTCTTGATCTGGAGGTTCTCCTCTATCCGCCCATACCCATTTTATCCACGAAAGCGTGGGACATTATTCTAAAGCCGACCCCATCTTTCCATAAGTAGGTTATTTTGAACGTATTTACTAACCATATAAAAGTTACTCGATTCACTTTCTATACCACAGGGTATAAGGTATATCAAATTTTATTCAATCAGTATCAATATGTGTCCATATTAAATATTTCTACAGCAAGGGACCAGTTGTTTATATTGATTACAAGTTTTTTTTTTTTAGTAACTTTAAATTATTTCAAAAATTTATAATGAAATAATTATCTAAATATTACTCACTTGGTCCTACTTCCAAGAAAAAAACAATAATACTATTAAATGATGAAAAATCAAACTTCATATTTTCTGCATCTCTGAATTCAAAACATATACTCTTACCACACAAACCGTGTTTCGTCCCAGATCACTATCTGCAAACGTTGTAGATAAAATATTACACTTTTTAATAATTAAATTTCAACACTTCGGAGATGTGTACACATATGCAATAAGATTTTAGGGTATGAAATTTCCTCTAACCGCACACAAATGAAAATTGTTCATGCCTGACAGGATTGCCAATACCATTCTAAATAGTAATGATAAAAAAATTTGGTAATCAACACACTCAACATAAGGCCGAGAATACATTTTATAACATATACACCGAGAATATTCCATGTTTGATCATACTGTAATAATTTATGCTAGAGATAGACATATGTTTTCAATACTGCAATGTGTAGTACTATAAAATCTCAGGAAAACTTGTGGGACATAGATGGTATTTTCTAAGAGTTTGACACTCATCAGATGGATCTGAAAAATGGACCCCATATTAGCTATAGCTGCAAAAAATATCAAAATATAACATTGTACTATGAAAAGATGTAAATATTTCAGACTAGCAGAAGAAATTAACAGGAGCAAACAGTACAAGAAGATTGCCTTAAAGAGAGGAACAATTATTCAATTTTTGTTTTTGATTTTAGCTTTATTTGGAATTTAAATTTTTTGACATATGTCAAAATGACAAAAAGCATATGATTGTGACAGAAAAGATTAAAGCTTTGGGTGTGTTCAATGTAATCCATCGTAGTACATTACACAATACAACATAATTTCAATGGTTTCTAGAAGGTTATAGTAGTACAGAACTCCATTTGCTTTGGAACTAAAACACAAAAAACGGTTGGCAAACATGTTGTTTTCGTAGAAAAATTACAATATGTACTTTATGTCTGTCTTTGGCAAAAGAGTTTCTGATAACTAACACAATAACGGTGTGTTTCAATATATTGCCTTCAGTCAATTAAATTGAATGAGAAAAATAGAAATCGGTAATGTACCGTAAAAACAATGAACTGTATAGTGTGTTTAGGGTTATGAAAATTTTTGTATATATTGTTGCGAACACGAATAACAGAACAAATCAAAATCGAAGATAAACTGCCAGAAGCAACTAGACAGCGAATTCGAAGTTGCCAGAATGTTCTAGTGGCGAACTTTTGTTAAAAATTTACTATATAAGGGGTGCCGGATTTTGCAAGAGACACAGTTCTAATTAGAGTTCTGCCGTGTAAAAAGCAATTAAGCTATAAGCAATAAGTTGTAAACTCGAATATCGAGCACTAAGTGCTAAGTTGTTGGAATAAAGATTAGTGTGTAGCCATTAAATTGGGACTTTTATTTAACAATCCAGTGATCGAACTCAAGAGTGAGTTACAGGTAGACGATTTATCGAGAAATCCGTTACAATATATAAAAAGAGATACAACCCTCATACCATAAGTCAAGAACCTGAATTACCTACTCAATTTTGACAGTTGTAAAGATCGGGTAGGTTTAACGTTTCTCTATCGATAAAAATGGGACAGTCGTATTAAAATCATTCCAAAATAATATTTCAACAGATTCAACTAAGTATAAAATCAAATACAAAATTTTTATGTTAGTAAAATATTAATAGAAATAACAAAAATTCTTGATCTGGCAACGATGTGCTATAAAAACGATGATTTTGAAACGCTAACGCCATAAACTTTAGAAATATATTATATACTTTTTTCCGCTACATCGCGTTTCACAGAATAAACGTTAAAAAAGGCCAGGAAATGTGCTAAACAAACAAAACAAATAAAAAAATATTAACTCATTGGTTGCGCTGTCACACGTTTTGTGCGACAAACAAATATTTACGGGGTGGCACCTAATCGTGCGACAGAGGTTGTTCGACATTCAACCTTATCATTATTTGTTTGCCACGCGACAAGAATTTGGTGATGTTGGTAATGTTCTCTAGGTACGCTGATATATGCCCAAAAATTTGGTCTAATTTTCGATGCACTATGATTTCTGTAGGTTTTATGATAAAAACTATGAGGCAATATAAATTTAGACAAAAAGAGCTTCGTCCCCGGTGAAGAATTTAAAATGTGTTAATATATAGATTAACATATTTCTTAACTTTTATGCTAGATTTCACAAAATTATTATATTGTATATAATAATAATACTTGAACTTCCCTCCACGGGTTCGTAGGACTAAGGTATACGTTTAATTATAATGTATTAACGAAAAGAGAGAAAATCGTTGTAGCCGATATAATAATGTATGCACATATTATTAAATGGGTCGGCTTTGGTATACCATCCCACTATTTCAAGGTTAAAAGGGGGATGGTTGAATAGAGGAGATTCTCCAGATAAAGAATATATAACACATATAACGAAAATTGTGTAAAAATAAAGTGCTTATTTAAAGCAAATATTAAAATAATGAATACAAAATAAATATGTAGAAACATTGTACTGAAGTGTAAGTGTATAAGTGCATAATATAAAAGAAAAAATAAATAAACCGGAAAATTGTGAGAAAAAATTTGTGAAACTTTCAACTTAAAATACAAATATCTCGAAAACTATAAGTTTCCGGCGGCTATAATATTCTTTATCGTGGGATGGTATACTAAAGTTTCCCATATTAAATTCCAAAGTTGTAAGTTAGTATCATGTATCAATTAAAAATACATGACAAAAATAAGAGTTGACTAAAGTGTTGTTCTGCATCTGCAAAGCGCTACACAGTCTAGAAGTAGATGCTCCGAAGTTTTCGGTTCCATGTCGCAGAATCGAAAATTCGCAAAATAAGTTATAGGTTATGTTTTATAGGTTCCACTTGCAAATTAGAAACAACTCAGATGTTTTTATAGGCTCTACTTTGTTATACTATTTCTGGCGAAGTGGTAACTGTGGCAAATAATGTTGTACAATTGCTTCCAGAATCTATCCTTGAGATAATGAGCGATGCGCCACTGTTCTCTGCGACAAATTCGTCTGCCATCTTTCTGTCGAGTTAGGACACTCTATTAAGAAATGGTTCGGCGTTAGAGGATCATCTTCCTTCGATGACAACAGTTTATCCGTTAGCAGCCTTGAATTAATTATATTCTTAATTTCGATGAGTACGCTTTGTATGTTTGCTCCTTTGGGTCTTCTTTCCTTAGAATCGCTCCCAGCATTCTCCAGGGCTTGGATTGGGTGACAATTGAATTTCTAATCGGTATTGTGTGTGGTGACTTCGTTCAGTACACGTCCGAAATCTTAGATTCTCTCTGCCTCCTGTAGCTCTTTGTGCGCAATTATAGTTTGTGTCATTGTCGTTTCTGATGAATGTACCACGGCGGTTAACAAGGTTTCGCAGACACAGTAGAAACGCATCCGTCGAAAGATTATACGCGATCTGCAAATGAGCTGGTCTTGTAGTGAGGCAGATAAATATGGTTTCCACCCAAGGACTGATTCGTGATAATTACGGATTTAAAGTTCAGAGACAATAAGGTTATACGGTATTAAAATCGGTCTCCTCAACTGGTAGTACAATGACTTCGCCCCCTCGAGTTCGTATGATCCATTTGTCGTCTACATACGGCGATAATGGAGAGATCTCGCAAATCTTCCGATGACTTTCATTCTTACCTAACGTCTTCAGTTCTCTTGTGTAAACTTCATACTGCACGGCTCTTACAATTTATGTCTCGGCCTCAGCTATTTCCTCAATGCCTAATGGAATACCTCAGTTGACATCACCGCTGTTATTGTGGTCCCGACAGAGAGTTAAAAATATATAAACTACCCGATAGATATATAATATATGGTGCGAATGGCTAACGTTCGACGTGGTACCTCAGAAACACAGCACTTTGTTCCCATGGACTGCAACGCTCGACCGATAGGTGGCCACTTCGTACGTTGTGTTCTGGTCGGTTGGTATCGAACGCCATTGTATCATCGTCCTCGGTTAAACTCTTCAATACATCTGCTACCAAAATTTTAGCAAGTAACAGAAAGTCGGCATGTATTCCAAAGGGGATTGAATACCTATATTACGATGCACAGAAGTTCATGTTTCGTTACCGGGCGAATACCTTCCAAAACTGGTTTCCGAATACAGTGAATGTTGACTTAGAACTCGAATGAGTCTGACGACGTGTTCCACCGAATTCCCAATACTTTTTCAGAATTTGCTTCCTTCTCAAAATTCACGTATCGGTTTTTGTTCATATCGAAATCGAAATAAAATGTTCAGCAATGTTTTCGTATATTCTGGTCCTTTAAGCGGCATGGAATTCAACGAAACCCCACTGACCTGTGCTGCTGCACGATTTGCTTCTTATGCGACTTGTGTTGGTTTTGTACTGTAATGTGTGTTAAATACAAATTAATATTAGCTCCTTTACCTATTTCTTCTTGTGACCGCTGTCGAGCATAACCACTACGTCAGTATTTGGCAATTTCTTCTGTGTAATTGACGTTAAACTCTGGATCTATTTTCATATTTCTTTTTATACCTATTAGACGTTTATAGGCCATATCGTAACTGTTTGTTCACTTTCAAAACGTTACATATGCGATGTGTGTTTTTTACTAGCGTCTGGCGTGCTCTTCTATTTTGCCTCGATCTCCTTCAGTGGCTCACTCATTCCAAAATTTTCTGCGGCAAAATATCCAGTGACTAACTCATGAAGCGATGTGTCTCTCTCACTCGGAGGTGTAATACGACTGAAGCTGATACTGTTGATGCAGTCGGACTATACACAATTCAACCCAGTTCGTGTTAATGGCTATGGTACGCGGATGTTGTCTACTTGAATGGTTGATAACGGCGCACTAAACAAGCGATGTCCAGACCCAACAACAATGACGGCTTAATGTGCTAGTAGTCTTAGAACTAAGGTAGGTTAGCAAGAACTTAAAATGGGGGCAATCGTAATCTCTTAAAAGACTGAACTCGCAAATCTATACTATAATGTGCTCTGGTGCACTCCACATCTCTACAGTTCAACACGATTTGACTTTGGATGGTGTCTGGCGGTTTACTTGGATTTGGTTCTTCATGTAGGTAACGATGCACTTTTTCTTCGAAAGGTAATGAAGTGTACTATGTCCTCTTCGTAAACACGAGAGTCCTTTCGCCTGCTATCTCGAAAATCTAATCCTTTAAAAGTGGTTCAGTTAGAAATAGAGTGAATTCCTTGACAGACGTACCATCTCAAACCTGACTATCCTTTTAACGCTTCCTTTCCAACAAGCATCAAACGGCGCGGATGTTGTTGTTGCTGACTTACTGTTTGGTCTCGATTGTTTGCATTTGCTGGTGGCGTTAGACACACTTTTCTGGCGAAACGGCTTAGCAACTATGAATAATCCCTGACTGTTGCATACCGTTTTATAGTTACCACTTGCCGCGTCCATTCATACTGTTTGCTGGGTGGCACCTTTAATACTAACTGCTTCAAAAGCGTGGTGTTGTTAAGATATTGTTCACATGATGTTGTTCACAAGAATGTTACGATATTTCTTGTCTTGATTTAGAATGCCAATATTTGTTCCACCTTGTGCTCGGCGAACTGTTGAATTTTGCTAGTTTGGCTCTAACTAGCGCATCTGATCGGTCAAAATGAAACTCTTGTTCAGTAATCGCGTTTGGTTCGTCCTCTGGATATACAAGCATCGCGGCTACTGTGTACTTGGCTTGACCGACTTAGCATTTATGGAACCTCGTTAGATACTGGGGGTTGCTGTAGCGAAATGCTTCTGTTGTGTCTTTAAAGTTGGCAAAAAGCAATGGCCACTCCTCTGCCTTGTCTGGCTTCATTCGGATGGAATGTAAAATTCTGGCTGACTTCCTGGGGCACCGCCCCTGGCATGATTTGCGGTAAAATCATGCAAACATATAGTTTGTTGCTGATTGGACGTTGCTGCGCAATCGTTCAATATCCCGCAAGCTTTCTTCCGTTACGGCATTCAACTGAGCCCCTGCATTGGTCAAGGTGTTTTAACTAGCTACTACTGCCGACAATTGGGTCTGTTGGGTTTCCTCCACCTCTTCTTCCTGGTCGCGCTGCTTACTCTGACTTCTTTGGTTGTACATGATTTCGCGTATATGTATGTCCACCGATCCACCTTCACGTTTACCGATATGAAATAATAAATTTTGGGTTGAAATCACTGTCCACCGATCGACCTTTATATTTTACCGAAACGAAATATTCATTTTGGTTTTAAATTGAAACTGTACTACACGCCGCCTTGTAACTGTTAATTGGCACTGCACCCCAATTGCTATCTTTAACTGTAACTGTGCCCTAAACATACCACTGTAACTGTATGACGAACACGCAATATTTTTGGAACTGTACGTTATGCTGCAACGGCAAAGTCTTTCCTGGAATTGGACATTGTGCTTTAACTTTGTCCTTAGCACACCACTCCAACTGTACCACTAACACTAAATCTTTTTGGAACTGCACGTTATGTTCGAACTGTGCCCTGAACGCACCGCTGTAACTGTCTCACACACACAAAGTCTTTTCTAGAACTGTACGTTATTCTGAAACTGTGCCGTGAATGCACCGCTGCAACTATATTGCAAACATGCAAACTTTTCGGAACTGTACGTTATGACTTACCAGCGGCCGACATTTATTTGGATAACTGCAAATTTGGAAAATTGTAGAAGTTTTAATTGGCATATTCCTGTAGCGGTGGTGTCGTGTGCCTTTCCCGTATGCTTTGTATTTCCAAATTATATGTTACCGGTGAGCTGTTCCTTTCTTTCTGTTCCCCTCGCATGGTTGGCGTCGTTCTTTATTCTTTCGAATTTCGGAATTCCCATTACAATCAACTGTGAAGGGCACATGATGCCTCTACAGTGACTCTGAACAAGAAACCTTCGTAATTGAAAATAACAGAAAGCGTGGTGTTGTATATATGTAACAAAATGAAGTAAGTAAACATAATATAAAAAAACACAGATTTGGTAAGAAAATCTTACTATTCCACGTTACAGTCAATAAAAAGAAGTGAACAATTGGCACATTTGCCGATGATACCTGCATCCTTACAAAATAGTGGAATGGACACAGAGATTGTGCATAACTTCAAACGAGACAAAGTCAATACATCTATACTACACCATCAAAAGTGGTGGACATATGTATTTCCTTACATATTGGAAACGAGGTAATCGCGTACTCTACTTTGGCGAAATATCATATCACGACGTCAGCTGCAAAGCTGAACTGCAACTGAAAGCAGCACACACCAAAATAAATTGCATAAAGTATTTGCGCAACAGCATTAAAACAGCCAACACGGTTACAGAATCATGTGCCGAAGTCCGAAAACTAGAAGAGTCTAGAAATAACAGGCGCAGACAAAATAAAAAATATTGCATTTAATTTTAACCTTATAAACTTTGAAACGCTTTGCTTGTTATGTCTGATGCTCACTAGGTAATATTTGACTTCAAATTTTATCAAACTAATGAAAAAGGGTTGTTATTTGCGTTTTCCGACATATTTGGCAACGCGCGGTCATAAAAAATTATGAAACCAAGCAAATTTCGATAGGTGGAAATATTTGTCATCCAAATTCGATTTTCCACCATGTTGGCAAATTGTGGGTGGGCTTTAGTTTAGCATCCCACGATTTCAGGGTTAAGAGGGAGCAATTTTCGTTATATGAACAATAACAACTGGGTTCCATGTTGACAGCTAACAAGTGTTGCCATATCTATTATATAATATATATATATATATGTATATATTTATATTTTGAAAGCGAATTAAAATGAGCTATAAAAGAGGATTATACCCCAAATACATGAACTATAATTTTGTTCATTCTTTTCTATTGATAAATTATGGTATGGATTGGCCAGGGTTATTTATTTTGAAGCGCGTCCGAAGGCCGCCAGTGCGGAAAGAAGTTTGACGCGATTGAATTATGAACACTCCGGTGTTGGACCGACCAGGGTTATTTATTTTGAAGCGCGTCCGAAGGCCGCCAGTGCGGAAAGAAGTTTGACGCGATTGAATTATGAACACTCCGGTGTTGGACCGACACGAGCTATATTTTTGAAGCGCGGCCGAAGGCCGCCAGTGCGGAAAGAAGTTTGACTCGATTGAATTATGAACACCCCAATGTTGGACCGACCGGCGTTGTTTTTTTGAAGCGCGGCCGAAGGCCGCTAGTGTAGAAAGGAGTTTGACGCGATTGAATTATGAACACCCCGTTGTTGTACCGATCAGGCCGCCATTGCATATAAGAAGTCTTAACAAAGAAAAGTAATGTTAAAGAGTGTATATTACTCTCTATAAACTTGAATTTTTATTAAGGATAATTATAATAACAGTGAAGATTTTGAAAATTTGATATATTAATACATATGGCGTAAAAATATAGCAAATCAGCATCATGTGCCATTTGTGAATTTATCAAATACAATTAAACATACGTTTTAAGCCATAAAACCTTTTTCTTTTATTAAAATGGAAAATCAAGTTCAAATTATTTTGTAGAGGGTGATTGGGTTTTTTATTTATTTATCTGACAACATGGAACCCATTTGTTATTGTTTATATCACGAAAATTGTGTAAAAATATAATGCTTATTTAAAGCAAATATTTAAATATTTAATATAAAATAAATATATAGAAACATTGTAGTGAAGCATCAGTGTGTAATTAGTGCATAATATAAAAGAAACGTTAACCATAAATCGAGAAATTGTAAAATAAAATTTGTGAAATTTTCAACTTGAAATGCAAATATCTTGAAAACTATAAGTTTCCGGCAGCATTAATTATATATATTCGTGATCTGGAGGATCTCCTCTATCCAACCATACCCCCCTGAAATCGTGGGATGCTAAACTAAAGTTTTCCCCAAATTGTTTTCGTTTGCCGCGCGAACAGCTGATTTAAACTAATAAAGAAGTAACAAAAATGTATCAAACTAATGAAAACGGGTTGTTATTTGCATTTTCCGACATATATGGCAACGCGCGGTCATATAAAATGACAGCCAAATGAAAACAATCAAATTTCGGTATGTGGAAATATTTGTCATGGATAGAATGATCCGATACTCTTTGATTTGAGAGAGCGCTGTCAAAGTCCTCATTTTTTATAACATTTCCCAATGGTGCCACTAGCGAAAAAATACGTTTTGAGATTTTTTAATGTATTTCTTGGGTATTTTGCGGTTTCCATTTTACAGAAAAATATACATTATTAAAATTAGTTTAACAAGCTAAATATCCTATATGACTTCTATATATATGTACGTGTATATTTTAATCACAAAAGATTTTCTAAATTAACTTTTAAAACTCATTTTAATAAAATATTTTAATATTTCAAAAAACTTTTAAGTTTTAAAAATTTAAACATGAACATTACTTAGATTTTCTATACTGAATAAACAAATATCTTTCGATAATTTATTCGGAAGTCAAAGTTTACATAACATTTGCTGCGAATTCTAGAGCCAAAATATGTATATACGTTGACAATTGGTACTGCTAAGCAAAACAGTACTCTGCGACAAAATACACGCTCCTTCTTAAAATTAAAGCTATATTAAAACTCTTTAAATAAAGATTAGAAATATAAATAAAAGTCACCAAAAAATCTGATCTCACAAATTACCCACTGATTTCGCATTTTATTTCTGCGGGATTTTTAGTGGTAGTTCATTGTTTTGGTTGTCATCTGTTAAGTAGTTTATGAACTCGTGGTTTTTCTTGGCAGCACTGAAAGTTCTTGAGCTCTCTCAGAAAGCAAAGAGAGGAGTTTTGGATCATTTTATATATGATATTTGTCATTCAAATTTGATTTGCTTTAATAAAGAAGTAACAAAAAAGTTTATCACGTTTTCAAGGTTTATTGCACTAATGATTGCATAGGTATTTTTATAAATAATAATTAGAACTAATAAAAATAGTTATATAACGATTTGTATAAAATATGAATTATATAAAGATATATTGAATTCCAACTGATATAACCTTTGCTTTATTTAAATTTGTTACAAAATAACTTAAATTATGGGATAACATATTTGTAAAAAATAAAGAGGGACGTAAACTACAAAGACAAGTTATGCAAACCTCTCCCAGAGGAGTCATGAAATACTCCATAAAACATTCAGGAATATTTATCGCGCTGTCTGCTGGCCTGCCTAAAACACTCCTTGGGTGAACATTCGCCAATTACCTGGATCAATAATATCATTTGTGTCTTTGTCTACATACATATATAGACTTGCTATACAAATCGCAAGGACAATAACTTGCGCATGTTTGGAAGTAACGTCCATTGGCCTATTGAGGATCCGAAAACGCGATGCACTCATGCCGAACACATTTTCCACCACAATTCTTGCTCGGGATAGCCTATAATAATTACATATTTTTTACAACATCACTTGATTGCGGAAGCTGAATGGATTCATCAAGTACGTTTTTAAGGAAAAACCGTCGTCAACTACGTTTCTTTAACCCTGTTGGGTTCTGAGTAACCACATGCGGAAAAATTCCTTAATCCTGGTTTAATTCCGCACTGCTTTGGCTTTCTTTGCTGAGTCCTCTTATTCCATGCTTTTAACGTCCTTACAAGACAAAGCGACGAAGCAGCCATTGCAGTTTTTCTAAAAATTCACAACAGTTTTTGAATTGCACTGCTATAACGACATTTGCTCAGTTTTGATTTGGTAATGAAAACACATTTGACACCAAATGAAGAGCTGTTCGTTGTGGCAGTTTTTTATGTCAATTATTTTCACCTAATGAAAAGCAGGCATTAGTATAATTCTTTTTTTCGGTTGCAATTTTATGAAATGTTAGACCAAAAACGCCTTGATTACGTTTGAATAAAAAAAAATATGACAAAAAGGCAATAGTACGAAGAAGAATTTCTATTCATCTACGTTTTGGTGCAGTCACGTTCCTCTTCTTTAGAGATTTTAATACACTTGTGTGAGATGCATTGTTAAAAGCATCTTCAAAGTCTCCGTTTTCCAACGGACGCTTGGTTTTCGAAGTCAATTTCAACAATACAGCACAGCGCGTGAATAGTCGTACCACTGCTTAGCTGATCCATCTTACTCCAATTATAGGATACCCTAAAAGCAAAGTTAGTGTGTGTAAGGATGCGCATTGATGGGAGGCTTCCGCCTCTAACACAAATCCTCCTTTATCAATATTGCTCCGCGAAACTATACAAGCTCTTTGTTTATCGCTAGAGGGACCCTACATTAGCTTGTTGTTGTTAGTCTTGAGACTTCCGACCTCTCCTCTGTATATGCACTGTTCCTGGAATAGTATAATATTAAGATTATCCGAGAAGAACCCGCTCACGATAACTTCCGGTGCTAATATCACGTCGTATAGGTTCCTCAGAACAACATATTATAAGATGACGAGTGGGTTCATTGCTGACCTCTTTACTTCCGGCCTTCTAGGATGTTCCCCAAGAGCCTTCATCAGCAAGAGCATACTGTTTAGCTGAAATATTACTGACACGAGTTACAACTCGACTCGTTTGAATTGAAGTTAAATCAACTCTGGTTTGGCATTTCGAATTAAAACTGATTTAAGTTGAAGTTTCATTAATGTTGCCAATCTAAAAAGTGAAGATTAACCAGATATTAAAACAGCTGATAGTTGTGAAACGAAAAATTAAAAAAATTCAAATTAGGAATTTTTCTTGCGAAAAGGTTAATAAATATTAAAATTAATTAGTTAGAAAGTTGTCGTATAATATCTAGGCCAAGTGAAATCATTGGTTTGGCGTTCGTGCTATAGCTATCAACAATCAAACCAAATAACTAATTAGATCTCTGGTAAACGTTTGTTGAGGTATGTTTATCAATTTCTAGCGTGTTCATAACTGGTCTTCGGCATACCACTGTAACGTTAGTGCCACATTTGGTTCTCAAGGACAACATGGCGGCTATACTTTCTTCTAATAGAGTTACCGATTACTCTTAAATAGCCTACACTGACTACTCATCAAATCATTCAATACGCGTTCGACCTGTTCTGTAGACTACTGATTTGTACTTTGATGCAATGATGTGTGATACTTTCGTTTACAACTTTCTATTGCACGGCAATAAATAGGCCTTGTCCTTTACATTAACATCCAAAACAAAGATAATTTTGTTTGACAAAACTCAAATTTGATTGTAAATTTCCCATCATAAATTTATTATAATTAACGAGTTTGTGCGCTTAACCACATTTTAGACAAGATTCTTTTTGTTTCGGTTGTACGTCATTATTATACATCACCCGACGAGTAGCACCATCATTATGACGAGAAGCGTTGTGGAACTGGCTGCTTAACGTTGTCTTAAATGTATTGCAGCGAAACGTTTGACACTTCAGGCTTTACAAACACATAGTTAGCTATGCACCGTAGAAAATGGGACTATGTTGACAGCACGTTGACTCCAGTCATACTATTTTGACGAAGACAATTTTCCAACCAAACTTTCCAACAGCGTGGGATTCATCAAGAGGTGACTACAGTAGTTGTTACTCACAGTTAAAACAACAAAAGATATCAAAAAATACGAGTTTTGCTTAGGATTACATGCTTGAAATGCAGAAATACATTGAAAAACAGTACCCCAGTTGATGTCATTTTTAACTTTTGGTGTGATTAATGCCCAAAAACCAGTTAAATTACGCATTATATTTGATATCTCTCAAGTCTGAAGACCAGGATTCGCAAAGTTTTTTTATGGTGAGACGAGGATCCAAGCAGCCAGTCAGAACGTATGTTATGTCGCCGACGCCGTAAAGTTTTAGTCTCATATGCCAAGACAAACCGCAGCAGTCGTAAAACACATGTTCGGAGAGTTCAATTGACAAACATGCGTCTGAACTGCGATAAAATTTTCAGCTGTAATTTTTATAGCTGAATATGCTAGAATTTTATTTATAAGTATATTATTTTGTGTTGTTTTTTTGGGTTGTGATTTGTTTAATATTATATTTTATGTAAAGTTAACTTTTACTTCGTTTATATTTATTTGAGCTCGGGGAACTTCGTACCTTGTCTGTAGCAGCCATTAAGGTTAGACGTATTTTTATGAGAAGTGTGATTTTTTCCTATTTCCAAAAGTAAAGAGAACCTTAAAGAGCCGTCGGTTTACAAGATAGATTCAAATCGCTTAAAGAGCTAAAGGCTATACAAAAAATCGAGATTGAGAAGTGTTTCGACGATTGGTAGAAGCACTGGCACAAGTGCATAATATTGAATTTCGAAGACGACAACATTCATGTAGACAAATTAATAAAAAAAAATTTACGTAAATTCCTGTTATTTTTTGAACGGAAGGACTATGTGCTGGATTACCCTACTGATGTGTGGGTAATTTTAGTAATTTTAATCATAATTCACGGACTAAGGACGGATCAAAGAATTTTTTAAATTAGAAGATGGACAAGTGCGAACAGCTGTGGTACAAACCAGTCAAGGACTTTCGGAAAAACCAGAGCACCAGGTAATCACTTTATAAATCTGTCAATCTCCATACTGATTAACCAGGGGGTTGAATGTTATAATACATTTTTCGAAACTTCATATAAAAATATTAATGTAACTTATCCTAAGTAATGCACCATTGCGTGGCATCAGCTTATTAAATCATTTTCAATCATACTCTTATTTTCTCTTACATCAAAATATGCTGCTGCAATCGTTCTTTTTTATTTGAGAGCCAAAGTCTGTGACAACACGCAAATTTTACAACTAACATTAACACACACGCATCATAAAACATATTAAAATCATTTAAATTTTTTATAGCAAAATTGCCATTGCAAGCATTATAAAACAAATAAAATTAGCTGCAGTTTTTAAAGCCCGTTGCGTTCATAAAAGCAGTTATTTCATTTTAATACGATATCAGCATATTTAGATGTATCGAATTAAAATAGCTAACTTAAATTTGGCAGGTAGTATGGCAGTTATATGCCACAGCGATCTGACCTGAACAATGGAGATTGCATTATTGCCTTAGACAATACCCCATGCCAAATTTCTTGACGATATCACGTCAAATGGATAAGTTTTCCATAAAGGCAATTGATTCCGATCGTTCAGTTTGTGTGGGAGATATATGCTATGCAAAATTTCAGATCTATATCTCGATAGCATACAGAAATCCGGACATGGCTAAATTGACTACTGCTGATCACATAAGTATATACTTACATACATAGTATAGTCTCCGCCGTTTTAATCTGGTGGTTACAAACTTCGTGGATAACTTAATATACCCTGTTCAGAGTATAAAAAAAAATCGCTTTGGTTAGTGTAGTAGCTTCGTCCCATAACAACTGGATAGTTTAGATATTTTTTTGCACAATTAAATATATTCCATTCACACATACTTCAGTCGGACCCAGATTTTTGTGCGGTTTATGACTGTCAATTAAATACAAAAATTACAAAAATGTTCTTTTCCCTTTAATTGTCCTTATTTAGAACTCATCTTTAGTATATACATAAAATATATATATAATATATAGAGTTGCATTGCAAAATCGATCACCAAAATTATTTACATTGGCTCCTTGCCAATTAATAACCTTTTTCTTTGAGTTGAATAAAGGTGAAAAACGTTCTTATGGTATAAAGAAATTTTAGATTTAGGCAATGTGACAAACGGTAACATTTTTCTCTGTGATGAGTTGGGGTAAAAAAAAGTTACTACGAAAATTATTTAGAAATTTTAAGTAACATTTTCACAAATGATTTTAAAAACAAAATTCAATCTCGACGTTTGTATTGATATTTATGTACATATATGTATATACATATATATTCATAAAATAATTAATTCAATGTAAGTACTTTTCTTTGCTAGTTACAATATTACTGAGACTCTAAAAATGCATTAAATTGGAGATTTGATATTAATTAAAATTTTAGGCAACACGTTAGCATTCTGTATGTATATACATATATATTCATAAAATAATTAATTCAATGTAAGTACTTTTCTTTGCTAGTTACAATATTACTGAGACTCTAAAAATTCATTAAATTGGAGATTTGATATTAATTAAAATTTTAGGCAACACGTTAGCATTCTACTACGCTATTTGTATTCGATAAGCAAACATACTTAGATCTTCATGTTAATATTTGAACAAATCCTTCTAGGATACTGTTTATATTCAATTGAGAATTACATTTTTTAAGTATATCGATCAAAATGGAAAGTAAAATTTTGACAAACAAACTGCGACGTTTAACTTTTTGTCTTGTTATTTAAATTTTTAAAATTTTTTGTAAAAGAAGTATGAATGTACATAAAATATTTCTCTTTGCTAATTACAACATTAATTAAATTAGAAAAAATGCATTTATTTGCAGATTTACTATCAACTTAAGGTTAAGTGTTAGCCTATTACTACGCTACTTGCATTTTCCGAATTTCTTTCGCTTGGTACTCTGAAAGATATTTTATTAGACACCTTTAAGAAAATCTCTCCAAGCTGAGCACTTAATGGTAACCGGAAAGTCCTCCACCTTACAGTTTTCTATTTATTTCCCCTATTATCAAACAGAAAAATTTACATCTCGCTAAAAAACTACTTGTAAAAATATCTCGTTTCATAGATTTTGTAGTAAATTGAATCCTCTACAAAAAAAATTGTGTCGTAAACCTTAGCGTTCAAAAGCTATTAAAGGTTAAAGTTTGAGTAATTTAAGACACATTTATTTAATTGAAAAAAATTAATCATTATAAACCGGAAAATTCATAGTTTTGTAGGAAATTTATAGCTTTTTTTCTATAAAATCGTGTATGTGGGAAAAGTTCTACGGATCATTCTGAACAACTTTACCTAAGAAACGAGTCTAAAATAAAGTTAGGGAAATTTTGAACTTAAAATTCAAATATCTCGAAAACTATAATATATATATTCTTTATCTAGAGAATCTCTTCTATCCAACCATATCTTATCTCCATCTTAACCCTGAAATCGTGGGATGGTATAGTAAAATTTCTGTTTTTGAATATTAGTTACAAATATCTCGAATGAGGTCTAAGGCGGATATATGTGTATAAGTTAACAATAGTTAACTATGCTAGTCTTTTGAAATACAAATAAAAAATAACTTATACATTTTTTATCCTGAGGATCTCTTATATCCGTCCGTACCATTAGATCGCGGCGCCAAAAAATCGTAATTTTGCTGAGAAATCCGTTACAATACTGTACACGGATTTCTCGATAAATCGTCTACCTGTAACTCACTCTTCAGTTCGATCACTGGATTGTTAAATAAAAGTCCCAATTTAATGACTACACACTTATCTTTATTTCTAATTCCACCAACTTAACACTTATTGCTTGTTATTCGAGCTTACAACTTCTTGCTTATGTATCAATTGCTCTTAACACGACAACACTCTGACAAGAACTGTGTGCTGCACAGTCCGGCAGCCCTTATATAGTAAATTTTTAACAAAAGTTCGCTACTAGAACATTCTGGCAACTACGAATTCGCTAACTAGTTGCTTCTGGCAGTTAATCGTTGAATAGATAGAATGTCACAGTATTGTGACGAACACGGATAATAGAACAAAATCGAATCGACGATAAATTGCCAGAAGCAACTAGACAGCGAATTCGTAGTTGCCAGAATGTTCTAGAAGCAATGTTTTGTTACAGATTTACTATATAAGGGCTGCCGGATTGTGCAGCAGACACAGTTCTAGTTAGAGTGTTGTCGTGATAAGAGCAATCAAGCTATAAGCAAGAAGTTGTAAGCTCGAATAACGAGCAATAAGTGTTAAGTTGTTTTAATTAGAAATAAAGATAAGTGTGTAGCCATTAAATTGGGACTTTTATTTAACAATCCAGTGATCGAACTCAAGAGTGAGTTACAGGTAGACGATTTATCGAGAAATCCGTTACAATACTGTTGGTAAGCCTTGTTAAGGAATAAACTATCGATAGTCAAAACAAACTAGCGATAGTGAGACGAAAATAAAACTATCGACGCTATCAAAAGTCCCATCCATTGTTTTGTATCTCTAGTTTGTTCATTGTTGATTCCGTTTAATGTGTAAAAAGGCAAACGAAAGTATTGTCGTTTAGTAGAAACTTCCAAGTATTTCGACATACATTTAAAAAACATGAAATGTCGCCATGGAACCCAATACGATATTGAAATTGCTGAACGATCTTAAAACGTTTCAAATACAACATGAAGAATTTCATGATAAAATCTTTAGTATCTTAGAAATGATGGCTACAATAGATATTGAGGATAGGCTGATTGCTGAATGCATTGGAGAACTTTTAGATATTACACTTCCCGAAAATAGCGATGAAAGTGATCAACGAATTGAAGGTTTTTTTAATTGGTTGTGCGAAATATATTTGAAAAATGAATATGCAGAATTTTATGCCATCAGAATAATCTCAAAGTTCATCAAATATAATTCCAAATATCGTAGTCGGCTGTTCGAAAATTTATTTTGTGCACAATCTCCCATTTACGAACGGATTCTAGGGGATAAAACTAAGAATGATTTGTATGTGATATCTGTATTGGAATGCTTAAATGTTATATTTGATGATTTAAAGATGGATGTTATCACTGAAGAACAAAAACAGTCTTGTGAATTCGTATTGAACCTTTTAATTCGTATGCAGTATTCATCAAATATAAATTCGTTGGCAAACTCCAATATAACACTTTATTCTTTAATATTGCTGTATAAATATATATCCTTTTGTAAAGAGGATATAGAACTGAATATATCTGAACTAATGGGAATATCTTTAGGATTTATAGAGTATGGCCTTAATACAAAAGGTATATCGGTCGTTTATCCAGAATTAATTAAGCCGTCCAATTACGTTAAGAATTCATCAGATAAACATGAAATAATTGAATCTATCATACATCAAAAATTTGGTGGAAAACAAGCAAAACAAAAGAAACACCGAGGACTAAAACCCAAGGAAAGTGTTAAAACCATACTTGAGACTACGAAAAATGGATTCGGTGAGCTTGATTCAGAAATAGCAATGATAAACAATGTGGAAAAAACACAATGTAATGCTTTTCAAAATGAAATTAGCTCAAGAATACGTCTAGCCTCTATTAGATTATTTGGCCAAATAACTCGATTAATTGAAAGACGTGTTCTTTATACATATTGGCAATCTATATTTCCATACGACGGCATGGACAATGTATGTACTCGCAAAGATATTCTTTTTGTTTGTCAAGCCGATACCAGTTCCAAGTGTCGTAGTGCAACTCTAAATGTTTGTGCTGAAGTTCTTTTAAACTTGAAGTCTTTATACAGCCAAGCGGAATTTAAAGACAGGTCGGTCTCATTCTTACCATTTTCGCATATGCTCGGTTTATCAATTATAACCACATATAAATCATTAATAGAAATTGTACACAGTGAGCAGTGCTTACATGTTTTAAAATCAGCATTAAAATGTTTAGCAGCTTTGGCAGAAGTAACACCCTTCGCTAAACTTGAATGTGAAGTAGTGTCCCACATAATTAATACAGTTAAAAACCTTGTTTATCACAACGATTATACAATTCAAATTTCAGCATTAACAGTGCTAGAAGTTTTATTAATGGGTTTGGAAATTCCCTCCGAAAATGCTGAAGCGTTTGGAATTTCTAAAGAATGCATCCCAATTTCTTCGACAAATAAAAACTTTATTAATATTTGGTCCACTAAAAAAGTCAATAAGGACTTTTTATTTGACAGAGCAAAAAATAGATCTGACAAATATGATTTCGAAGCGTCATGGTTAATTTTAAAAATTATTTCAAATTTAGAAATAAACCTCATACAAGACAATACGATTTGTAGAAAAATGAAAGCACCTTGCGCCTTACGCATTAAAAGTCTACAAATACTGACTGCAATGGCTATTCATTTCGAATTCTTTTTGAAGGATAATTTGGAAAAATTAACGTTTGTCTTGAAGGATAGCATACATGATGGACAGCTGGAAATTCGTTTGTGTGGATCAAAATGTATAGACGCTTGTGTTTATCAAATAAGTTTGTTTTTACAAAAAAATTATAACAACGATAATATATGCTCTTTTAAGTGCTTCTGGATTCGCATGTTGCCGATCATTACTCATCAAATGAGTAGAGAAAAGGAATCTACTGCAGTAAAAATTGCCTTATGCGACGCAATATCAAATATCGGCGCCATTATTTTCGAAAGTTTACCAGAACCTATTCGAATTAATATACTAAGTTTTTTATCAGGTTTAAGCTGTGATTCTTTAGAGGATGTTTTAGTTCGAGCGACTGTTGTCCGGGCATTGTCAGTCTTCGTCACTTTTCCTACAATGCGCATGAATTTGGTTTTTATTGAGAACACTGCCGAATTAATATTACGATTTGCTGGAGAAGGAAATATGATTGTACGTATCAAAGTAATTTGGTCTATGGGAAATGTTAGCGATGCTTTGTTAGAAAATATATCCGATAACACAACTGAACGGATTTCGGACGAAATATTATGGAGATTAATTCAGTACTCAACTGAAGCTTGCAACGATTGTGATAAAGTTCGATGTAATGCAGTTCGTACTTTGGGTAATTTATTGCGTTTACTGACGGAAAGGCATTTTCATCGTATTTCGGATAGAACTGTTATAAAAAGTGCTATTAGTAAACTAATTGATGGTATTCGTGCTTCTGGGACGGCAAAAGTCAAATGGAATTCATGTTATGCCGTGGGAAATTTGCTACAAAATGAAAAGATATTTCTGTATTCAAGTAGATACAAAGATTTAACTTGGGAACTGTCGCTCTTTTCTGCTCTTTGTCACGTCATTTATAATCACCCAAATTATAAAGTAAAAATAAATGCAACGGCTGCTTTAATACACATTAAGAAACGAGCGTATTTTGGAGAGCACTATTCAAATATTTGGAGCGCGTTATTAGAAGCTATTGAACAATCGAATAATTTAATAAATTTTTACGAATATAATCATAGAGATCAATTACAAGAGCAAATGTGCTTTTTAATTTGTCACATTATAAAACTAGCAAATTTGCAAGATATTATTGTACTTTCGCGTGTACTATTAAACAAATTAGAAGTCGTAAAAAATACTTGGACAAGAGTATTAAGACGATTGATACCGGGATCTGCTGCCCCTTTATTATCTTGTTCGACATACCTAAATGATTTATTAATTTTATCTTCAGAATTGAGTTCGGAACAGAAAAATGCTATCATACTTGTAATGGATGCTATACCAACAAGCTATTGATTCTATAGATCCGAATATAATATTAAGATTAATTCATGGAGTTTTCTTATATGATCCATTCTATTTCCTTTTGAAAAAATGCGCCCTCTAGCTGTATGTATGCTAAAAGCAACAATGCTTCATAATGTCAAATCAACTGGCTGTAATTTCTATCATGTCATAAAGAACTAGGCTTTGAACAATTCTACAAGCTTGTTAATTAGATAATTTCAGTAATAAAAATGCAGAATGTTGCCACCAAAAATTTGAACATCACATTTTCTACAAATTTTATTGATTAACGCGAATTTATCGGTGGACTATGATATACTGCTATGGAATACTGCTGTTACATAAACATTACAAGTTCAACAACAACAATAAAATAATATCGATGATATTTTTAGTAGTATATACTAATACAATTCCTAACGTGTACATTCGTACAGGACACTCTGAAACGATTTGCATATGTTTATCACAATAAACATAGGTACATATAAACTGAATAAAGACGACTGTATAAAGTATATTTAAATATAAAATCTTAATTTGTTCTTTGCTTTCAGCTTCTAAGTTTATTTTGTAATCAATAATACCTATCAACGTTTGAGGTGCTTTACGGAACATACTTAAATAATTACAACATTCTTGATTCGAATCATATCTTATAATATCGAATTATTTTATCCAACATATTCAAGTCCTTGCAGAAGTATTTACTGAAGAGGCATTAAATGATCCTTATGTTATATTAGATAGGCGCCAGTACAGAGATCGTAGATTATAGAAAAGGTTCAATTAAGGACCAGCGTGTGAAATGTCAAAAACCAACAAAACGAGAGGAGCCTGTTTGACCAGGGCTAGCTCGGAAAGAGATATAGGCCTTTGTTACGGTTTTCAACCCAACTGCATTCTATTGAAGTTTTGAAATTTGGTATTATGGTTTTCAACTGTGTGCCAGTGGCGTTGACTAGAGTGTCAATTCCCACAACAGCCGATTCTACGTTACCGCAATTGACCCGGATTTTATCCGGTCAAGGGTTATTATTTCGGCGATCTAACCCTGTTTGGATCGGTAAATTTTAGTTTAAGTTTGTCTACATTAGAGCAACGCCTAGCAGCAGGGTTGCTCCCTATCTTCTGCTGCATTTGCGCTAAAAGGCTCCATCCAAACTTTACCTCGGTTAGGTGCAACACATGGAATGGATGGAGCTATCTTAAGACCTGCTCAGGCCTTAAAACCCACAGGGAGTGGACCAAGAGTTACGTGGCCTCATGCTGTCAACGTACTACTGCGACACCTGCCTCGACGGCTGTGCAACCTGCACCATTTTCACGCACTGCGCCGCCAGTCCGGTCGAGTGACCAAGAAAGGTAAGTAGCTCACACAGGCAGCTTGACTTCCAGTCTGACTAACCTCCTCTCACTCAGCAACTCCTGGTTCCTCGCACAGTCTGTTTCGTGTGTCAGCCGGTAATACGCCGGAACGTCACATCAGTCAAGTGCAATTATTGTGCTGGTGAGTGGAGTGCGTCGTATGTTGCCCCGTGCTGTAGTAGTCTACCCGCACAATCCCGTATAGTAGCGTCGCCAAACAACACCACAGTGCGAGAATCGCCCATACGGGTATTACAGCTGCAACATTCACCACCTTCACCCCTAGGATTACCACCGGACACCTAAGACAAACGTGAATTCTACAATTTAACTGCAACGGACTCCAGAGTAAGATCGAAGAGATAGTTGCATTTATAAGCCGGGAACGCGCATCGATAGCTGCGGTTCAAGAAATAAAGTTAAACAGCCGCTCAGATCTTCTGAGCTGTGCAGGTTTCAACGTTTTACGTGAGGATCGCGAGCGAGGTAATGGTGGAGGTCTAGCCTTCATACTGCACAACACCGTGCAATATCATCTAATCGATGTTTACATCGACCGCAGCGACACAACCCTTGAATATCAGGATATAGCTGTGCGGTCAGGCGAGGTCGGGTTCTAGATATGTAATATTTACTTCCCCTCAGTTACATGTTGCCCAACAGGATATCACCCGAACATAGGTGCGCTGCTTAGTGGTGAAAACCGTTTGGTGACCTTAACGCGCACCACAAACTTGGCACTCCTGCCTGTCAAACGATCGTAGGGGGATGGAGCTGGCGGAACAGATTGACGATTCGACATTCTGCACAATAAATGACGAAGCTCCCACCAGAATTATGGTCGCCTGTAGTAGCTTGCCAAATATTACCATCTCTAGCGGTGGTATGATAAATTGCATAACCTGGCGGCCTATGCTAACTCTCGCATCAGACCATCTGCCCATAATAATCTCGATCGAGAAACATCCCGACTTTTATTTTGTGGACAACCGCACCTTTGTTAACTTTAACAAAACTAACTGGGTCGGCTTTACACCCTCAACGCAGTTCCTAAGGACGTCATCGTTGGGATAAGGGATCTCAATTTGGAGGTTCGGTAAATCAACATAAATGGACAAAATGAGCATTTTAAGTCCTGCAATCTCTCCAACGGTGTGAGTAAGCTTTGGACTACTGTCAAAGCCTTGTCTAATCCGAAGAAACATGACCGCCGGCTGCCCATAATGTCAAAAGGCTGCGCACCACTTACTTTCACCGATAGGGAGGTTCAGAGTGCCAATAAAAAGGCCAAATCGTCGAAATTCATTGGCCCTGACGGAATAAGCATGCTGATGCTAAAACATTTAGGCTCGACGGGAGTAAGCTACCTCACCAAGGGCCTCCACTTGTCGATGATCACTCTTCAAATACCCGATGTGTGGAAAGTCGGACCACTCTGGTCCCACCACTGAAACCTGGGAAACTCGTCAACAAAAGGGAGTCTTATCGTCCGATAACTCTTCTTTCCCCAGTAGTGAAGACACTTGAGATAATCAGCATGGCTTTCGAAAAGTGGACAGCACTTAGCGTCATAAGCGCCCAGATAGTTCATTGCCTAAACCAGAAGCCACCCTTCGAGAGCGTTGGACCTGTCAAAAGCTTTTGCCACAGTCAACCAAACAACGCTACTTGAGGACATAGAACAATCCACGCTTCCTCCAGGGCTGAAGCGGTGGACTTTGAACTACCTCAGCGGTGGGTAAATATAGATAATTTAACAAATGCAAAAAAAAAAAAAATTATTTCTAAATCTTTTTGTTCACTTTAGATATTTGCAAAATTCGATTGAATGCTCACGCTGCACTTCGATACCACCATTTTATACTATGTTCGCACCGACACAAAATTCGTGTTTTCATAGACAAAAGAGGTTTTTTGGTGCGAACATAGTATTATATTGTAAAAATGAAAGCGGGCGAGTTTCTACACAGTTGTTATAAAAAGTACAGTATTTAACATGCTACTTAACTTCTACGGTGGTTACCTCGGTCTTCATGTTAAGCAATATCACAAATTGTACTGAAATTTTAACATAGAATCTTTGTTTTGCATCCCGTGATTAAAAGGGGTTACGTATATTAAGGTAACCAAACACAATGTTAAAATTTCAGCTTATGACATTTTCTAAGGTTAAGATGAAGAAATTTTCCACCTTTAATTTTGTACTAAAATAAACCAGAAGAAAAAATGTTTGATAAAAAATTCCAGTAAATAAAGTATTGTGACGAATATGAATGATAGAACAAAATCAAACCGACGATAAATTGCCAGAAGCAACTAGACAGCGAATTCGTAGCTTTTTTTTAATTTTGTACTAAAATAAACCCGAAGAAAAAATGTTTGATAAAAAATTCCAGTAATTAAAGTATATATATATATTGTGACGAACATGGATGATAGAACAAAATCGAACCGACGATAAATTGCCAGAAGCAAATAGACAGCGAATTCGTAGTTGGCAGAATGTTCTAGACGCACATACTCTATGCACAACAATGGGAATATTTCAATTCGATACAGAGCAACCAGGACGAAGTGCATGTTGGATTGAAGTCGGGCATCTCATAGTAGATATTTTCGAATTCTTGATTCTCATCTCATACTAGATATGCACGAATTCTTGTTCCTCCCAGATGAGAGTCCTCTGCGTATAAATAGCAGTGCTGGGCGTTACCTTTCGCAATGTGGTGTGCTCCAAAAGATACAGCCATTTCTTAACCTTCTTTGCGCCGCGCGCCGCATTGGTTGTAAGGAATACTGTTAGAGAGTGCATTTTGGTTATTTGGAGATCTTAATGATTTATTTCAGCCGTATACCCAAAGGTACGTTATTTGACGATACACCAGCACAATGGAAAGTGCTGAGTGTCATCTAAAAACACTTAACAAATACGCAAAGTAATATATTGTAATATGTAGTTAATTTAATCGATAGCGACTTAAAAATAGTATTAAAAATGGTTGAAAATTAATTTGAATAGTTTCTATTATTATTTTTCCGAAATAAACTCCACTAATCTTTTTAGTTTTTTTTAATTTTTTGATCACCCGCACCGGCACAGTGTTGAAAACCGTAATACCACAAAAAAGTTTAAGTTCGAAAATATTTCTGACGGATTGAGTTGATATCGTTTTTAAACTTCAACCAAATTACAATTAAAATGGGATCCCTAACCGTGGGTTTTTTTAAATTTTGACAACTGACAATGTTTGATCCAACTTTAGAGATAGGAAAGTTTATATCTCAATTTATAGTCGCAATATATTTGTTATAAATGATCTTTTTATTATACCAGCATAAGGTAATTTAGCGGCTGGATTGAGTAAGTATTCAAAAAAACCACGTAATTTCATTACAGGCATATTCAAAGCTAATAGTTTAGGACAACTTTAAACCATACATCCAAAACAACGTGAATGCTTCTATTTATGCTTGCTATTATAGAACTGCAATCAATCTCCACAACAAACAGCTATACATTACTGGAATTGACCCGCATTTTATCCGGCCAAGGACTGTAATTTTGTCGATCTAACCCTGTTGGAATCGTTAAATAATTAGTTAAATTTGTTATCCTTGGGGCCACCCCTTGCAGATACATGTTCCGGCCTTAAGAAACATAAGGAGTGGACCACTAGTTATGTGACTATATGCTGCCAACACCCACCTACGATCCCCGCCTCTACTTTATTGCAATTAGCACCTAATTCGCGCACTACGCAATATCTCGTAATGATTGGCCAACAAAGAACCTCTACGGTCCTCAGGTGCTCAATTAGACAGCATGACCCCCAGTATGATCAGACCCCTCTCCCACCTTTATTCCGCTCCAATTCTCGTACGAGAACTATACGCTAATTCCAGGTTGCCTAAATCTATCCCCGCAGCACCTCACAATGGTGTCACCAAACAAGAACAGATCGAATGGCGGAACATATTAACCATTCGACATTATCTGCAATGAATAACGAAGCTCCCACCAGAATGGTGCCCATAATAGCCTGCCTGCCTTTAGCATCGTTGGCAGTGGCCAGAATGAGCAAAACCTGACGACTGTTGACAACAGCTCCTTTGTTAACCTTAACAAAGCGAGCTTGATCGGGTTCGTAGAAGTTACTGAGAGCACCTTCACCAAACTCGTTATCCCTAAAAAAAAAATAAAAGACATAGTCGTTGTCGAACGTCAATTCCGCTCGCTTCGCTCCGGCTGGAAGATTTCAGGTGTTCCCTGCGTTAGGGAGCTCAAGTGGTAAATCAGCATAAGCAAACAAGATGGGTGGATCACTTGAAGTATTGCAACCTTTCCACCGGTGTAAGTTATGACTACCGGGTTGAAACTCAGTTCCATGGCTATGCCTCCCTGAGTCCGAAGAGCTATTTTAGCCCCCAATCTACAATGCTTCCTTCGATGAATAAGGTCAAAAGACGTGTTCCCTGGCGGCTGCAAAAATTGCCAAAAGATTTCGCACCGACGTGGAGGTTTAAGGTTTTCAACAATTGGAAGTCGTCTAAATTCATCGGTTAAGACGCCATTAACATGCTCGCTAAGAGTAAAATATCTATCCAAGGTTCTAAATCTGTCGCTGACCACTCTCCTCATAAACGAATGAAGAAACTCGGAAGACTGCTGACACTCGCCAACCTAGGGGAACCTTATCGTCGTATAACTTTTCTTATCCCATTACTGAAGCCACTTGTGGCCGTGTTACTTCCGACAATCATTCTGATCAATCTGAGTCTAGCAGACTACCACTGTGAATTCCGAAAAGTGCACAGCACCGCTGCAGTACTTATCGTCATAAATGCCCAGATCGTGGCACTATTCAAAAACCAGTCTGTATGAGGATAGGAGGACTGGTGATCAAAACCGTTCGGTAGATTTTTGAAAACAAGAAAAGCCAGTGCCGTGATAGAAGGGATTTTTTATGAACAATTAACTTCTTTCCCTGACAAGGGAAATATCTACAATAAAACTTTCCTGAGGCCGCCAACAATCGGGAACGAGATTATCGATCAGTAAAATTTTAGATGAATCTCCAAGGAATAGTGATAGTCACCTCAAAGAGCTTCAGCTGAAACTAGATCAACACAACAAGGCATTACTTTTCAAATTAATTAAATAATTAATTTTTTTCGTCAAGTCAATTCCAAACCTTATTTATTGATTCTATGTTTTTACTTTTACAAATTAAAATAATGTCCCTATTAAGTTAGTCCACTCAACTGATAATTGAAGCAATTTTACTTCAGATCAACCCAACTCTTTTTTGATATCACGAACTTCAACTATTTTCAGTCGAAGTTTCGTTGGTGTTACCAACCTAAAAAAATAAAATTTGACAGATAATTAACAGCTGCCAATTTTCAAACGAAAAATAAAAAACAATTAAATTCAGAAAAAGTGATAAATTATTAAAATGGACATAAGTTTTGATTTATTTAACGATGAGAAAAATGCTGGGCCAAAACTGATGGGCTGCGAATAAGAAAAAGCTTCCGTGATCACTCAAATCCATTCCATTGAAACTCTCTAACATTAAGTGAACCAAAGTTTTATTGACAATTAAATTGCTTTTAAATAATGTTTGTTGCAGATTCACAAGTTATTTTCGATTAAATGAGAAATTATTAAATTTTTTTCTAAATGAGATGAAGAAACATTAACACAAACTTTCCGTTTTCTTGCTGCCGGAATGCATTTTAAATAACTTCAACTTTGGGCTGGAGCGAACTACGATATCTATGACTGTTAAAGAGGTTTTTAATATTATGAACACCGTATTTGTACGCTGTGGATAAAATACAAATTACTGAAGAGGAGCAAAACGCTTCAAAAATTTAATTTTTACTCAAAAATTATATTTCTAGTATATAGATTGTATCGAAAATGTTCGAAACACTTCCCATAGTTTTATTTAATTTTATTTTTATTGTTTCCAAATTGTAGCTTTCCTTTTGTTAGGTTCGTGGGTTTTCTCCAGAAGTTCAGCAACTTTTTCCCTTTTCCAAGAATTTCAACATAATAACTGATTAAATTATAAATAAAATTGTTTTTTTTTACTCGTTTTCCGTTTGGTATTAATGTTTTTCCTAAATAAACGCAGTAATGTTCAACTACAACTGCTTGGTAGCAATGGACATTTTTTGTTACTCTACTCAACTCCACTGGCAGAGTTGAAAACCGTGATTCCACAAAAAAGTTGAAGTTTGACAACACTTCAATCGAATTCTTTTGGCGGGTTGAATAGATATATTTATAATACCGAACTTCAAAACTTCAACCAAAATGCAGTGTGGTTAAAAACAGTAATAGGGGCCTAATTTAGCGGAAAAACAAAATTATGTAATATAGTAATTTTTTCATGTGTCTGACCTTAATTAACACCATAAAGCAAATAGCGGACTATCTGCAGGGTAGCCAAAAATCTCAATAATAGTTTGGTAAGATCACCATAAATATTCTTGAAGCAAATATTTTGATTGGAATGTTGAAAGGAGATACTACTCCTTTTACCAATTTATATAACGGTAGGCTCAGGAAACGTGCTGTTTCGCCAGGGTCGGACCATGGGTTGAAAGGTATAAAATGAATGGGATTTGAAAGGCATGCAAAGAGGTGATCAGTCATTCGGGGAATCATTACACGCTGAACATATATTTGACTCCAAGTAGACGACTACAAAGAAGGTTTCTGCGAAAACATCCCAGCAGAAACAGCTTGGAGAGGATCTCATTACATTACACCTGAAATCTTAGGGTAATTGACAGTCGGAATTTTAACGCCATCGACTGCAATGTTAAGATACAGTCTGTACTCCTTGGTCCAGTTTATGAATATGGTAGCTGAGGATTTAGTGTTGGGGAATCTCTAGCTTTCTGCAGAGAAGAAACGAGAAAGGTCGGAGATATAACTATTTACTTTCGAGCAATCATCACCGTACAAGGTGATGCAAATTCTTTCTGATGGTGAGGGAGTTTCGAAATGTATCCCATTTCTTCTTAATTTAGAGCTTTGATGTCGAAGTTAGCGTCCGCTCAGGTAGTTTATGGTTCACCTCTTCAACCCTGGAGTCAACGTGAATCTATGTCAAGCAGCGTTTCATGAATGACTTCGTCAAAAGCTTTTGACAAGTTCAACGCTCCGAGGATCGTCCTCACATGGATTTTGATTTAGGCTATGAACTATTCTAAGTGCTGTGAGGGTGCTGTGCACTTTGTGGACGCCATGTTGATAGTTTGCTAAATCCAGGTGGCGAGTGAACAAGGTCTCAAGAGTCTTCTCTATTGGGTAAAGGAGAGTTACCGGATGATAATACTCCACTCTGTTGGCGGGTTTCTCAGGTTTCAGTAGTGGGACCACTCTTACGACTTTCCACACATCGGCTATTTGAAGAGTAGTCAGCGGTAGGTTGAAGACCTTGGTCGGACCTTACTCACGTCAAGTCTAGGTGCTTTAGCACCAACATGTTTATTCCATCTGGGTCAATAGACTTGAATGATTTAGCCTTATTGATGACACTCCGCACCTTTTCATCGGTGTCGTTGGATAACATATTGTTTAGCCTTGTCTGACGAAGGTTGCAGTGTAAACTTCTCGGATTCAACAATGTCTTTACCGTAGTCCAATGCTTACTTACAACGGCTGTCGTAGGAATTACTTGACGCATGCTGTCATTATCTACGGTATCCTTTCGAAGGGTGTTCCGATTTGTCTCAAAACTAAAATTGTCCATTAGGAGTTTAAATTTGAGAAATCCATGTTTTCTCGTCTCTGAAAATATTTATCCATCTTTTTAACATTTTGACTTCAAATTCAAATCTCAATCCCTTGTGTTTATACCTGCTATAACGTTTTCGCCTTTATTCGTAAATAAAATTTTTATTTTAACTACTAACTAACTAATAAATAAATATAATTTGATATATACAACAGTAACGCGTGCTCGACCCTTAATATTAGGATATTATTATTTGATGTTGTACACTGTATAAAGTATCTACCATAGTGTCTTTTAAACTATTTCTGAGTAGCATGAAACAGGGAAAGGAAATAAATTAAGAAGCAGCCTTTGGTTCATAAAAGGAAATAAACTTGACCGAAGCAAATTAACAAGATGTAGTTGACGTTTAAAATATTATTAGTTTTATTTTTAATATTATTACTTTATTTCAGTTAATGTTTTTTTTTCAAAAATACTTCGACGACGTTTGTTTGAAGAGTTTTCTCTACTTGTTTCGCGGTCTTCCTAATATTCTTGCTAGGGTTTGAGGCATTTGGATCTTCATTGCCTGTGATTAAATATTTACCTGAACGTGTGAACTATCTATTTCAATTTGTTCAGAGAAATAATGCCTATAATTAAGATAGTCTAAAAGCCTTCGCGGTAACGGCAGCGTTTGTATCAAGTCTTTACGTATAACAGTTTTTAAGATCACAAATCTGAAATTTGAAATAAAGATAAGAATGTTTTTATTTTGGTTAAAACAATAAGAAATTATGTAACATACCTGCACATATGCTGCAAACTTTGGACGTGCTTAAATCTTGAAACTGGGTTTGTTAGCTGCACTCTCATTGGGCCATGCTCTGGTCTTCTATGAAGGAAAAATAAGTACCTAAAATAGAACGTTACCATATTAATTAAATTATTAACAACAATTTTGATTTTTGAGTATTGTCTTCCAACCTTCCACTTCTTGAATGCTCGACTGCCTTTTCGATGAATTCTGTGATAGTCTGCGATTTGAATTTTGCATATGAGCCAAATGAAAACGTCCCTGAAAATATATGGAAGAAGTAGAGGAGCACATTGAAAAGTCGTGAAACTTTTATATTATATCATAACAACCACGGTTATTTTATTGGAATAATAATAATGAAAGTTAATCAAATGCAAAATAAGTAAGTACCGAATTTGGCAGAAATAACTATAAATTTTAATTTCACGTTGTCTGATTATTTTTATTTAGTTGTCAATGCCATGACAGGAAGCAGACAACTGCGAAATGTTTTTCATCTAGTGGTGACCAACGTTAATGTACACGAATACTTTTCCAAAATTTTGTATAAAAAGCTGCCCTTCCCTACTGCGATGCCTTATACAAAATTGGTGCCCAACGTTAATGTATATGAATATTTTTCCAAAACTTTGTATAAAAGCTGCCATTCCTTGCTGTTATGCCTTATACATAATTGGAGTTTTGTTTATGGCAGTCAAATGTTTAGCTTAATGGCATTTTATGAGCGTGCCCAGAGCCCGACTTCGGCCATTTGCGATCCCAGCAACACATGTGCAAAGTTTTATTAAGGTTCAACCAAGTTATAGCTGCCATGGGTAAAAGTCATTATGATCTTCTGACATAGTAATATCTATACCAATTGGTTTTTGGTGTGCCAAACAAACAGGTAAATAAAATTAAAATAATTTGGGCAATATATTTGGAGCAAATAAAAATAATAATATAATAAATTAGTAAAATTTGTTTTTTCTTGCCGAAAAATATAAAAAAAGCACATCAGTAATAGCAAAATAGATTTATTAGCAAATAGCAAATATGCTTAAAACTTGAGAAGATAAATTGAAAGCAATCTAAAAGGGACTGCATACTTCTCACGAATTCGAAGCACAAATTTAATTTAATTGCTTTTTAATACAGTGTTTGAAAATAATTTCGGGCACTTATGATTTGTTATATAAAACACTGTTTTTGTTCCAATTTTGTAGAATTTTTTCCAGCATTGTCGGCATTAACCCGCTGAATAAGTTATTCCAACTGGTTAGACGTAGCAAGATTATCAGCTGACAAAAAGCTGTTTAGCGGACTCAAATCATATGACTCTTGTTCGCAAAATAAACAAAACTATTTAGCACTGCTATTTATTACAGTGCGAGAATAATTGCTGTTAGGAAATATTGATCTGCTAATGAGCAGTTGCCTACATTGTTATGCAATTTTTCGAGTTTGTATACATTGAATAACTTTAGGAAAATATTAATACTATACTTTTTATTTATTTATAAATGTTTCTAAGCAAATAAATTATCAAAATTGATGAAAAAAAATCGTCGCTCTTTAAATACTTTCTCTACATTTTCCAATACTTGTTTGTTGTGATATATTTTTTAAGAGTTTACATTGCCTGTTGATGTGTCAGCTTATGTATATTAATAATTGTACTAACTGTGCCTAAACGCTGCATTTTTTAAGTTGATATAAAAAAAATTTTCATATCCCTTAAATTTAATCAAATTGAAAAACTGTAGCATTTAACGCACAGGAATCTACGAATTTCAGAGCAAACGTAGAAATTAATTGAATATATTGTATTTAAAGTAATTTAAACTTCAATGAACGTTATTGTTTTCCATTTTATTATGTTTTATTTTCAGGGACCGTAAATAATGATTAATGTTGCGATTTTTAAATGAATCAAATACTTAGAATCGACATACCAAAAAACGGGTAACGTCATGTTAATCTTTTTTCGATGATGCAAAGATCCATGATGATTTTTCAATTTCTGATATTTATTATTTTCTTCACCGATAATGGATAATTTTGATTAATTTTTTCAATAAATCATGAATAATTATTATTATTGAACAAAGAACTAATCATTAATTGTATTTTGTATTTTTTTGCCCAAAATAAGACTAATTTTTAGATAACAGGTTTCGTATGAAGGTTTTTGCTAACTTTGTTGCAGGTTCCTTTAGAACACATCTCAAGGATCAAATTTATGTTATGGTATTGCCACGCCCCCTTTCTGCCCCAACGAAATTTCACACACAGTATATATGCCCTGGTTTACATGAGTGTTGCAAATTTTATCGCTATTGGATCCACAACATGAAAGTTATTCAAAAAGTATTTTTTGTCGGCAAATTCGATTGTAGCTCTCGTTGCAGCTATATTAGCAACTCTATGTTGCGATGTTAAACCTAAGAAACTGTTCCGATAATTTTCACTGTTTGCAATATTTATTTAAACGTGAAATCATGTTAATCGAGAAAAAAATTTAAAAAAAAATTAACTTAGTTTATGTATTCGCTTTTGTAGTTCTTTAGTTTAAACTAAAAAAAAATTAATTTCAGTGCAAACAATTACCTTGATCCTGTTCTATTCGAACATGACGAACACTATTATTTAGTTTAAAACTTAGGGAAAAAATGTAATGATCGTCAGAGCTGTCACGTACAATGAAGCTTCCATCTGATTCCGTTGAAAGGACTTTCTCCGCTGCCTCACTTGATAATGGACCCCAGTTCCATCCATACTTTTTGTAAAAGGTAGTGATAATAAAACATGTATTAAAAAACTAAACAAAAATATGTTTACATCTTACATTCTTAACTTTCTCAATGCTAGAAGTAAATTGAAGAGCCTTGCTTCCTCTTTTTTGGTGGAGTTTCCTCTGCATAGCTCTATATAAGACTCGGCTAAAAAAGTACAATGAAAAATAAAAATTTACGTCTTAGTAACACTGATATTCTCGTAAATGCACTTGAAACGATCGCAAGTTATTACTCGTACTAATAAAATATACATATATTCATATATAATACACATATATACAGTTTTCATATTATTAGCATTGCGGGTTGGAATATGCTTCAATTTATAATAGCAATTTTCAATTAAAATTGTGTTTTTAGCATTAACATAATGTTTTGCTGTAAATATAGTCTAGTTGCCAAAAAATTAGAAAACAACTGAAAACATGTGGCACAAAAGGATGTGCACACGATTAAATTAAAATTAATTAAATTAGTTAGCTTGACTATGAGAATAGGAACGCTCAGAAGACATTATTTTGATTCAAATTTAAAAGCCAGCAGCCCACAAGAATTTACTACTTTTAAATACATAAAATGATCAACGTCAAAATAGCGAACTAATTCGTTTTTTTTTTGTCTATTTTTAGTTAGAAACGTTGCCAGTATTAAAATCTAATCTTCAAACTGGCGTTTCTCTCTCATAAAAGAAGGACCTTAAGTAATGGTTAGGTACAGTTTTCCATAACGTGGTAGATGCCCTACATTTGAAGTATTACGGGCCAGCTTAAATATATATAATAGAATAGGTGAATACAGCGGAAGAAATTTCACAAACATTGCCTTTCAAGAAGAAATTACTCAAAATATACAAGAAGGAGTGTAAAGGATTTTTCTAGACACAACTGTAGTGATCAAAGAGAGAGGACTGTTGCATTCCTTAACTTGAACCTCATCGAAAGTGTATGAGGGGTTATTGAGCAACATGTTTAAAAAAAAAGGACTAAAAAGACTTTTTATAAAATTTAGAGAGACAATCAATCAGGTTGATGGTGATAGGTGCATGATTTTAATAGACGCCATGTCGTAAAGATGTGATGATATCAAAGATGTTATCCGGAACAAAGGCTATAACATATAAGTTAACGATTAAAAATTTAATTCTTAGTGAATTCTGTCTTTTTTTGTTTCAATTATGCTGTTTTTATGAACACACATTTTCTCTTACCTTTGAAATATTTTAAACTTTGGGTAAGAAGGTAAAGATATATAATGAAATTTAATGTATGCTGTTTTCTCATTGATAAATGAGCTTCGCTATTTTCTTGGGCAAAACAGCGTCGCACCTAGTTTTCCGCAAAAAATAACAAACATATGTAAATGTTAGGATGAAAACTTGTTTTATTTATTAGTTCAACTTTAGACTTGCATTATGTCTGTTTTAATTCAAATTGTTTGCGTTTCATAGCTTTTAAAAGCTTCACACGGGTTTGGAATTTCGTCCCGAATTCTGTGCAAACGGCGCTTAAATTGATCTAGTTTTAAGTTTCTTAAATTTTTTAACCCATTATATATCCCCATATACAAATATCCAAAGGATTCAAATCCGGAGAAGAAGGGGGACATTCATCCACTGAAATGAAACAGGCCATATTGTCTTGCTACCACTGCTCAGCAATTCTTGCTTTATGATTATTGCAAAACAGACTGGATACATGAGCAGAGAAGTGTTAAACAAGCACTTCCTCCAAATAATATTTCGGGTAAATTTTTACGCCCTTGTCAATGAAAAGGAAAGAGGGTTCTCCTTTTGTAGATCTGGCTCCCCAAACCATAACACAGGTTGTGTTTTGATATCTTTCAATAGATCTTTTATCAGCTGGAATCTCAGACGTACTGGTTGCATAAACACGGCCATTTTGTGAGTTGTGGCTTGCCTGTAGTACAAAAAGCTTCTCATCAGAAAACAATTCTCACAATTTGAGTGCTCATTTGTTTTTTCTTATAAGCCTTCATTCTCAAATTTTTATAAATAATGTTTCTGATGGTTTTTTGGCTCACGCCGAAGTCCTTAGCCAGTTTCCTTCCAGAAATTGCACAATTTTTCCTGGAGGATCTTAAAAATTTCACTTGTTTTTTTTCTTGCAAATGTAACTTTTTCACCGGCTCTCTTTTTGAATCCAGCAGTATCTCAGCCTAACGAAGCTTCAAATAAGTGCGACACTTATAAGGGCTCATGCTGTATATACAATAATAAATGTTAATTGCAAGCTCTTATTAAAGACTACTTCTTAAAATCTTTTATAATACGCAGATCAATTTTGCGAGAATACATTACACCATTTAATATTTTCCCTAGATGCAAATATTTATATTTGGAAATCAGAATAGAGATTCCATGAGTTCAGATCATTTTTTATATCAGAAATTTACTAACGTCGTGTTATGCAATGGATAACGTTCTGGTAAATTTACATTACCAGTCACCAAAAATATAATAGTTTTTCCATAAAAAAAAATTATAAATCTTTATTTAAAAACTATTGATGCCTTTGTTTATTTATTAGCGATATGTAAGTTTCGTTATATTTAGTAAGCAATATATAAAGAGTTTAAAGACTTGAAAACAGATATATTATATACAATTTAATGCAAATCAATCGAAAAATTATTTAAATATCTTATCATAAACTCATAATCATATCTTAAGGAATAAACGAATAATAATCGCGATATCTTATAATTAAATTTGTAATAGTTTAAATTAAAACCATATTTGAAAAATTTGTATAGTATACATTTAACAAATTGTTTATTAATGACAACATTATGCCTAATACATACAATACATTCGTTGAAAACTACTTTCGGCATACAGAAACTTGTCTGACTTTTATTTGTAAGCAGTGGTAATAAAAGCACATTATCAATATTCAACACAGTCTTGTGATATTAAAACTACCAAAGAGGTGAGTCAAACAAAATTTACCATTATGACAAGTTAAATCATGCCCAAAGAAATTTAATAACAGATAGGTTTGTTTTATACATAGAGCTTAAGCTTAAATAAATTCGTAGAGCGTAGATTCTTTTTGACAAATGCACTATATAAAGAAAAATATTTTTAACCTCTTAGTTTCGAGTCTTGCGTTTTCTATAAAGAATTATAATTTAGTTAAAGTCTTAATTTTCAATCAATCAAAAACATTTTATATTTTAATTTTTGGGAGTAATTTTTCATATTGGTCTAAAATGTTTAAAACCAATCTTGGTAACATTTAGCGCTAGCCATTATACCACTTTAATAAGGCATTCGTCTACACTCTTGTATTAATTCAATTCGATAACTTTGTTGATGGTTGGTATTGGCTGATATTAAAAATATATAAATTTATATTTTTTGTTTATTATACTTACTCTTCTTGGGTAATGGAGGCAATGCTCTAGATTGAAATTTTTTCTGTTTTTCTGCAGTGCTTCTTCGTTCGCGAATACTATTATTTTCTTCAATACCGGACTGGTTTGTTTGACATTGTGGTTGTGTACGTCGAATACGAAATATATTACAAAACTTTTGTTTTAAATTTAGTGAAAATTGTGTTTTCTTCTCGCTTCGTATGACTTGAGAAGATAAATCCACATCATCAACTTTTATAATTTGGTTTTTGGTAATACTATAATTATTGGCCAGCACGATGTTATTTATGCTGTTATTGTTGATTTTATCATTATTTTCGTTATAGCTTTTGAAAGTTCTCGTGGTTACTTTACATTCTGTAGAAACATTTTCTCCGATAGAGCAAAGGTTAGGTCTAGAACGTGGGGATGACTCATTACCTTTCGTGTATTCGCACTGTTTTTTGAAAGCAGTTTTATCAGCTTCATTATTAATATTGGTCCGGTTTTTTGTTCTAGTATAAATAGTTTGATAATATTTTTTTACTTCACTCAAAGTCATGTGGAGTCGTTCTTGAGATGGATTCAAATCTAGTTAAGTATTGGATAATCTATGCGTGCCATAATCCTCATTTTCATTCAAAAAAGCTGCCTTTTTATTTTTTAATTTGTAAGCATTTGAAGTGAACTTGTAATTATCATATCTTATATCATTTTCGTAAGTATCACTGTTGCGTTTTTTACGTTTGTTTCTATTATTTTTACGACTTAGTTTAGAATGCTTACAATAGTCTTCCTCGGTGAAAATTAAATTATTTATTTTTCTATAATCCGTTAGCTTATCTTCTTTGTACTCAACTCTGCTAATTTTATCCGTTTTTATCATATTTATTGGTAGAGCGTATATATCTGAATCTATGGGCACGTTATAAAAATCAGATATTTCCCGAGTAAGTAATGCATCGTGGGACATTGCTTGAGTAATGAATATCGAATCGTCCGGTTTATTTGCAGTTGAAGTGCTTAATGAATTATGTGAACTAGAGAGACGACTGTTCAAAGAATTACGAGAATTCGGTCGATTGTTGCACCCATTTGAACCTGAAATACAAAATCAAACTGATTATTTTAAAAATAAGAGCTTTTTACTGACAAATTACTCCTCGTTTCTTCTTTTGTGTAAACATAAGATTCAGTGCTCCTTTGTACACATTGAAAATTAATTGTATTATTATTTCACTGTAAATGAAATATATGAATTACTAATTGTGTGGCAACACTTCTCTTCATTACTGTTTTCATTTTGTTACCTCTCTTCCTTTGTGAGTTTATCCCTTATCATTCATTTTGATTTCAAATTTCAATAAATGCGGTTTAAAACCAATAGGTTATGACATAAATAAAAATTTAACAAATCGTTTTCTTTAGCTGCAAAAACTGTGTCGGTGTGTGCATAAAACATAATGGTAATTATGTACTTAATGACCCCCACTTCGGAGGGGGTTGGGGTTGCAGATGGTATGTGAAGGGAGTCTGTGAAATACAATTTCAGTGGATTTAGCCGTCGGCCACCCTTCAAAAAAATTATATGAAGGGTTAAAATTTCGTGAAAACAGCATGTTCCCAAATTATATGATATTCAAAAATTGAGAAGTAAAATATATTTTTCTAATATTCAGGGTTTCATTTCTGTACTCTGACTATTCACACAGCCCCTTATCCTTCAAACAGCGCGGCCGAAGGCCCCCAGTGCATTTTAATTAATAAAAAAATATTTGTATTTCCACCCTCCATAACTTTTTTTAAGGGGTGACCGACGGGTAATTCCTTCGAATTCATAAAACGGACACTTAATTGTGTCACCCCTTACAACCCCAACCCCCTACGAAGTGGGGGTCATTAGGTACATATTTACCTAAAGATGAATAAAAGATGAAAGGATAAAATTTGACTCGTCCAACTTCTCAATTTGGAAAAACGCACTCCAAGCTAAGAAATTGGGCGAGTCAAATTACGCGTCATGGTGGGTTTAAATGAAAAGCGTGCTAATACACTCCGACGGCGGTCGGAAATGAAATCGGAGGAGATGACGCTAGAACAACAACAAAAATGGCGTATGACAATAAAAATGAAAAAGCACTCGCGTCTATGATTTTGTGCGTGAAGCATTCACAAATTAATCATGTGAAGCGTTATGCTAGCGCTGCTATAGCATGGAATAAGTTGGGTGAAATACATCAGGCAAAAGGGCCAGCGCGAAAAGTGTTATTATTGAAGAAAATTTTACACCTCCAAACGAACGAGGGTCTACGGCGGCTAGCCAAATAATTGAATTTTTTAAATTAGTGGAAGAACTCAGAGAAGTAGAAGTTGTAATAACTGATGAGCTTACAGTATTTATTTTGCTGTCGAATTTATCAAAAAAGTTTGAAAATTTCGTCGTCACTATGGAGACGCGTTCAATCGCTTTTTTAAAAATTAAATTACTAGAAGAGGGCAAAAAGCAGTGCGCTATAGAAGAAAGTGCTATCAAAGTGTTAATGGAAGATCGATCATATGCAAATTCAAACGAGCAGCGAGTAGACAAAAACAGTGCAGGCGCCACTAACGGTTCGCGTAACAACAATAACAAGTGCAATAAGAATTTGAAGTGAAAAGAATAAAAGAAGCAAAAAACAAAGTTCAGTGTTCGTGTCTCACTCTCAGATTTTAATAATAATTTTGTGCCTGTGTAAAAATGCGCACTGTTGAAAGAGTTCAAGAATAATGGTTTAATTTTATACAAAAGCATGCAAAGTAAATGCTATAACACAACAAAAGATGCCTTAAATAATGCAGTTAAATGGCACAATCGTTTTGGACATGTTAACTTCAATTGTTTAAAAGATATGTCAATCAAACGAACAGCATTCGGTTTAAAATTCGGCAAAATAGTACCCGAGTTTGCGTGTGAAACATGCGCCAAAAATAAAACAAGTGTAAAGCCGTTTCCGCAAGCATCCGAAACTCGTGCGAAATCATTACTTGAGATAGTTCATAGTGACATTTGCGGTCCTATTAATTGTGCGTTCATAGATGATATGTCGCGTCATAGAACAGTATACTTTCTAAAAAGGAAAGACACGGTATTTGATGCGTTTAAAAATTACAAAGCAATGTCTAAAAAACAAACAGGTTGTATTATAAAACATTGTAAGAAGCAGCAACGGGCATGAACATATCGCGAAGGCAATTATGACGGCAGCATATCTACGCAATAGAACTGCGAAAAAAGTACTCGTAGACAAAACGCCACACGAACTATGGACAGGCGCAAAACCAAATGTGTCGCATTTAAAAATATTCGGCTATAGCTCTCGATAAAAGGCATACGAACAAATTTCGCCCAAAGGGAAAATAATACTTCGTGATTGGTTATTCTGAAGAAGACAAAGCTTATCGGTTATTCGACTCTGAGAATCGCCAGTTATTGCCAGTCGAAACGTTATTTTTATCGAAAATGTTGACTTTAGTAGGGAGCACGAAGCGAGTCTAATATGTTTCGAAATAGATGATGCGGAGTTGCTGCAATCGGATTCGACATCACATTCGGGATGACAGCAGCGATAAACGAAATTCTGTAACAGTTGGTCATGAACGACCGAGACTTCTGCGTACCGGAAACAGAGGACGTCCCCAAAAACAGTATAAGGTACTAAGCTTGATGTACGAAGATTTAATTGAAACTCCAAACAGATGAAGAACGATCAAGATGGAGTTTGATGCCGTAAGAAATGACACGTGGGACCTGGTTGATTTGCCACACGATGATAAGGCAATTGGCCCCCAAGTTCACTATAAAGGGTAACAAAGACGGCAGCATACAAGGTTTTAAGTCCTGTTTAGAAACTAAGGGGTGCAGCCACTGTTTTGGTGTCAATTACTACGAAACGTTTTCGTTAGGTACGCTATTATTCGGATGGTAATCACATTGGCAGTAGAGCATCGTCCACATACATCAAATGGACGTATCAACGGCGTATCTCTACAGTGACTTATGTGATGAGGTTTATATGAAGCAATTAGATTGCTTTGTAGACATCAGTTATCCAAATAGTTTTAAAGCTGAAGAAATCCATGTACGGATAAAAACAAAGTGGTCGCGAATGGAACTCAAAGCTAGATGCTGTTCTTCGAGTCATTGGTTGCTCACCATGCCCTAGTAAACTATGTATTTACGTCAATAATCATGGCGAGGTACGCAATATAATAGCAGTATATGTAGGTGATCTCATCATTGCCAGATCATGTAAGTCCGAACTATTACAAATCAAAATTTCAAAGAAGTTCCGAGTGGTTGATGGTGGTCAAATAACGCATTTCCTTGGTATGGAGATAGAATGAGACGGTGAAACATGCTGCACTAAAGTTCCTTAAAAAATACGATATGTCCGATTGCAGACCGCAACACCATTGGATGCGGGTTTCATCACTCAATGCAGTAAAGAGACGTGTAAGAAAGTCGACAAGACAGAGTACCAAACCCGTCGTGGCAGCGTTAAAGTACCTGGCAATATCAACATGTTCTGATATATTATATTACAATACATTCTGCATGTAAATTATCATAGCGCAATACGGATCCACATGCAGAACATGAAGCAGCAGTTAAGCATGTACTTCGTTACTTGAAAAAGACATCAGACTACAAGTTGCATTTTCATCGCACTTATAAGCCAGTTGGTCAGTCAGTCGTCAGTAATCGTAAATCATATTCAGGGTATGTTTTTGTAGCAGCTGGATCAGTTTTTTCGTGAAAATCTAGGAAGTGGAGCGGGGTAGCACTTAGCACAGAGGCTGACTATATAGCGCTTTCTACAGCAGCGAAAGAAGCAGCCCACATCAACAAATTGTTAGACGAAATCGGTTTCAAACAGTCACAATGATACTGAACAACGATAACTTAAGAACAGCTGGTAAAAAATCCAAATATGATGTCAGATATTTTAACTAAGAATTAAACTAAGACGAAACATGATAAATGCTCAAATGAAATTAATTTATTTTAAATGTATATCAAAATGCAAAGTGTTGAAAAGGATTGTCAGAAATATGAATTACTAATTGTGTGTGACTAGAAAGTGTAGGTAGATTAATAAGTTCTAAACGACTAGTGTATGGAGGTAGACTTACCCTAGCATCCCATCGGAAATGCGCTAAGGCGAAAAGTAAAAATTGTTTTTGAACCGACTCTAACTTGTCAGAATGGATTTGGTAGCTAGGGTTCCATACAACAGAGCCATATTCCAATATAGGTCTAACCAATGTTGTATAAAATGTTTTAGTAATATACGGATCTCAAATTCTTTAGACCAACGTTTAACAAAACTGAGGACAGCTTTTGCTTTCAAGACCATGGTATCAATATGAAGACTGAAATTAAGCTTAGGGTCCATATTAACTCCCAAATCAACATAGTTAAAAACTTGCTCTAGAATATGGTGTTTTATTACATAAGAAGAGTGGTGCACAGATCTACGGGAAAAGCACATCATCTTGGCACATCATCAATGGCAAATTATTTCTATCACACCATGCAACCAAATTGTTTAAGTCTGTTTGCAACAGACACCTTTCCTCAGTTGTAGTGTATCATTTAAAAAGCTTTACGTCGTCAGCGTATAATAAAATTTTTGAGAATTCTATTACTGAAGAGATATCGTTAATAAACAACAAGAACAGAATCGGGCCAAGATGACTACCTTGCGGAACACCTGAAGAAACATTAATTGTATCTGAAGGTGTATCCTCAAATATCACTCGTTGTGTTCTATTATAAAGATAGGAAGATACCCATTGAAGGAATCTTGGCTGAAAGCCCAGCAGATCAAGTTTATGTATGAGAATCGAGATATTTACTTTATCAAAAGCTTTGCTAAAGTCTGTGTATATAACATCCGTATGCTTATGTTCCCTAAAACCCAATGATACATGGTTTACAAATTCAATAAGTTTGTTATAGTCGAATTCCCTTTACGAAATCCATGGTGAGATGAGGAAATTAACGGAGAAATCGAAAAGGTTATATGGTCAGTGATGATAGCTTCAAAAAGTTTAGGTATAACTGATAGTTTTGCGATACCTCTATAGTTTTCAATGTTGGATCTAAATCCACTTTTATGCAAAGGGGTTATAAATGACTGTTTCCATATTGAAGGAAATACACCGTGTTTAAGAGAGGAATTAAATATCCTTGTCAAAGGCAAGTAAATATATTTTGCACTCTTTTTTATGAAGCATGAGGGTATCATGTCTGGGCCATAACTAGAAGCTGGTTTTAACTTATTTAAATTAAGTAGGACGTCTTCTTCAGAAATAATTGGAGCGTTAATTAAAGTATTCGAACACAGCACTTGCTGATAAGAAAAAGTTTTGGAAGAATTATTACAGTAGTTTGACTTGAAAAATTCTGCAAACATATTGGATATAAAATCATTGTCACTTGAAATGATAGACTTGTATTTCATTGCGGACGGAAATTTAGAAATCCTGCGTTTGGAGTTGACGAAATCATAAAACGATTTTGGATTACTTGCAATATTTTTTTTTACTTTATTTAAGTAATTATTATAACCTTTTTGTCAATTTATATAACTCTTTCGAAAACCACGGGCTTATACTTTTGCTTTTATTAACAATTACTATTGGAAGATACTTTTCAAATAATTTCATAATAATGTTATTAAAATGAGAGACACTTAATTCAATGTCACCATTATAATTAGGCCATGTTATTGTAGAAAGTTCTGTATTTAACTTTTATACTCTCGCAACTTGTTGCTACAGAGTATAATAGTTTTGTTCACCTAACGGTTGTTTATATCACCTAAAACTAATCGAGTTAGATATAGGGTTATATATATATAAATGATCAGGATGAAGAGACGAGTTGAAATCCGGGTGACTGTCTGTCCGTCCGCCCGTCTGTCCGTCCGTGCAAGCTCTAACTTGAGTAAAAATTGAGATATCTTTATGAAACTTGGTAGACATGTTTCTTGGTACCGTGAGACGGTTGGTATTGCAGATGGGCGTAATCGGACCACTGCCACGCCATCAAAAACAAATAAATTGCCATAACTAAGATCCGCAGTAAGACACAAGACTGTTATTTGGTACACAGGATCACATTAAGGAGGGGCATCTGCAGTTAAATTGTTTTTTTAAGTGGGCGTGGTCCCGCCTCTAATATGTTTAATGTGCATATCTCCTAAACCGCTAATGCTATAATAACAGAATTCACTGGAAGCAAATGTTTTAGCACTTCTATTGACGGTGTGGAAATAGTTGAAATCGGGTGGCAACTCCGCCCAATCCCCATATAACGGTACTGTTAAAAACTACTAAAAGCGCGATAAATCAAGCCCTAAACACGCCAGAGACATTAAATTTTATCTCTGGGATGGTATGAGATGACTTTATAGGAACCGCGTTCAAAATTATACAGTGGGCGTGGCACAGCCCACTTTTAGGTGAAAACCCATATCTTGAGATCTGCTTAACCGATTTCAACCAAATTCGGTGCATAACGTACTTTTCATGTTTCTATATCATAGTGCTAAAATGGGAGAAATCGGACTACAACCACGCCTACTTCCCATATAATACCATTTTAAATTCCATCTGATTCTTTCACTTTCCACTATGCAAATCAGGCAACAATGACTGTATCGGGATAAAACTTTGCGTAAATAATGCGATTAAAGTATGCCACCTTGTGGCCAAAAATTGTCTAAATCGAACCAAAACTGTTTAAGCCCCTAAGTACTAAATATGTGGACCCCAGTGCCTATAGTTGACCTTCTACCGAAAATATCAGTCAATCCACAAAGAAATCTCAAACGAGTATACTATTTGACTTTGCGAGAGTATTAAATTTTCGGTTACATCCGAACTTAGCCCTTCCTTACTTGTTAAAATTAGCTTTTGCAAAGTTAAACCGAGTACAGAAGCACGAAGTTTGATGATTATTATCCCGTACAATGCCAAAGATTTCGACAGATATTTCCAAAGCAGGATGATATGAGTCCTCTGGTAGAACAAGAGGATTACTCTGAATAACGGAACACTTTGCAGAGGTATCAACGTATACTAAATCTAAGCATTTACCAAATTTATTCGGAATCAAATTAATTTGGTTCAGACCCAACTCGGACATTTTTACGAAAAACTCATTAAAACATGACCGATTGCAAATCGGCACGATATAGTCATCGAAAGGTTTCCACGAAGCACACGGTAAATTGAAATCACCTAATACAATTATTGAATCTGCATTATTTGCCATCGAGGTAGCACTATTTATTAAAGAAGCATGCCTGCATGTATACAGATAAGTCCGAATGGGGTGGTATATAAGATAGGGTTAAATAAATAAAGCAACTATTAACGTATACTCTAATACATTTAAATTCAAATGAGTCGGTCCCTGGAACAAGAATATTTTCAGATGGGATAGAGGAATGCACGGCAAATAAAACACCTCCACCGATTCTGTTCAGTCGATCACATCTAAAAATTTGAAATTAGCTGTTTAAAATCTCATTATCAAAAATGTGAGGTTTTAACCAAGTTTCTGTAAATCCAATTATATGGAAATTAAAATTGGAACTGTTTAAATACAAGTCAGTTAATTTTGTATTAAGACCTCTAACATTTTGATAATAAATGCTTAGCGAATTTCTACTAATCAGTTTTTTATATCTGTGATTGCTTTTGGTAATTTAACAATGTTTTCCTCAGTTTGACTTCTAAGTTTAGGTTTAAATTCGCGTACAAAAGCCCCAGGTGGCCAGAATGAACTATCTAAGATCTTTTTGAATGTTTCAAGAGATACGTCTATTTTAAACGATGATATACTTCTATCATAATTGAAGTTAAATTTACGTATATTGATATCATCGATTTTTAAACGTGACGAAATGTAAGATTTAATGTCCTCCACCAAGGTATCTTTGGCAAGTCTCGAAATAAATATAGACTTTTTAGGTGGATTAACTATCAAATTATTAACTGATGCTACTAAGTTAATAGGGGGAGCCTCTGGAATTGTGAGACACTTATTACTATTAGATAGAGCTTTTGGTGAATTGAGCTCTTTGGAAGTTGACAGCTTATCACTTTGAGGGCAAGGAAAAGAGAGATTTATTAGGTCATTGGGAGGAGACGTTCTTTTCTGTACAGAAGAACGAAGTGTTACTTCATCGGAAGGACGTTTACGCTTAGGAGCAGGTTTAGAGGATTCGTGAGAATCATTCAGGCACTTAAAAGATTTGAACAATTTTTCATAGTGCCTAAATTTTTCAGTGAGGGTTACAAGATCACGACCGATTTGGTTAAAGTCATTGCGTGTCTCCCTATAAACTTTAAATAGATCGATTTCAATAGATCTACAATTTAAACAGGACCAACGCAATCCCTTACAGTCGAGAATAGAATCTAAGATTCTACCTGTCAGTCCAGCACATTTAATATGGGCAAGCCCATCACAAAGCCAGCATGAAACGTAGCGATCTGACTCGCCTTTAATGTTACAATTGGGGAAGTTACAAGACATAATAAACCACAAAAATTAAGATCAAATAAAAGAGTAAGTAGAACAAAATTTAATAGATAAATAATAAATTAGTGTGTTAATAAAATATTAATAATAATAAATTCAATTAAGAACAATTTTTTTTATCAAAGTTTAAAACCAATATAGCGAGCAGTTTTAGAAGCACTGTAACAATAAGTATTTGCAATAATAAGTAGTCTGTCTAAGGGACGTGTGTATAAAAAGGACAACAAATATACATAGATCTATTATATATTTATTAACTTACCTGTATATATATGATGGCTATGACAATAATTTGTAACTTTACGAGGACTGTACAGGACCTTTCTTTGTAAACCATTTTCTCCTTGAAAGGTATTTCGTTTAATTCCATAATAGAGATCATAATCATGGATTTCTGAGAGCCCAAATGTATTGAACTTCTTAACAGCACTTATACCACTATCTTGATCTGACGGTATTGCCTTAAAATACATAGAGTGATCTTGATAAAAAGGACAGATGTCCCTTTTTACTCTTTCTGGGGGATGCGAAGTTTGTGGCAACAACATTGCATTTGAAGACGTATTTGACTCAAATGTTTCAGCATTACTAAAAGCGAAATTACATATCAGGTTACTTGGCTCGTCGTACACTTTTTCTACTTTATTACTTAGAATGGAATCGCTTGAGTATATTGGTTTCTTTATGAGGTAAACTTCTTTGTGTGATTTTGCAAAATATTGGGGTGAGACTTCTACATCTGAGTCTTTACAAAAAATTCTGTCCACGTTAATACTATTATCATTATGCTCAGAGTCTTTTGAATGTTCCAAAGAAGAGTGTGAAGAAGAAAACCGCCTTAGTTTTTGCATAATACATCGGCCAATTGTTATATTTGGTGAGTCCTGAAACTCTAGTGGAGGATCTATTGGTGCTAAAGGTCCTTTTTTTAATGTATTAAAATTTTCCGCACTCATGCCAGCTTCTGAACAATTATCTAAAGAATCAAACTGAGAGACTTCACCATCACTTTCCACAATCTGAAAGAGTTGTTAAAAAACAGTATTGTAATAAATTCAAGTCAGTTATAAATTATATACAATATTACACTAGGTAGACACTAGGTTCCGCTCACTGGGTACAAAATATTATAAACTAAAATAAAGGTTTGAGCAATTAAGAGATTTAAAAAAAATTTGGTGTTATTAAACCATATATTAAAACCATAAAAAAATTACTTTTTTTTTAAATAATTAAATAAACAAAAAAACTACAGAGTTCATTGTCATTTTAAAAACTATTATCTTAAACGAAAAAAGCCTCCGCTCATCAAACAGAGCACAATAATATCAAGTAATTATAAAAAGTTTAATAGCTGGTAGGGTAGCTTCGAAATTTAGAACTTCTGGTAGACGTTTAGACATGGAATGTACTAATTTCTTCGTATCTTCAGTCGAAATTTTACTCCATTCATCCAATATAACGCCCTTGAGCATTTCTTTGTTGGTAATCGTATGTGTGCGAGTTCTGCTTTCCAATAGAGCCCATAAGTGCTCAATTGGATTAAGGTCAGGAGATTGTGGAGGTGAAGCACTTTTTAATATTTTTCTTGCTGTATCGCTGTATATTTTTTTTTAAATCGTAGTTTTACATCTTCCGCTATTTGGGAAGCAGTTCAACGCGGATTAACCTTTAGAAGAGATACAACTTTGCGAGTTTCTCGATCAGTCAATATTCTTGAACGTCAAGATCGAAGCTTTGAAGTAATAATTCCCGTTTTTTGGAAAGTCTGGATGACGTATCGCACTGATGACTCCGCTCTGTTGACAACTCGTCCAATTTCACGAAAGCTTTTACCGTCCTCCCTTGATATTAAAATTATTTTCCGTTCATCAACACTTAGTTCTTTGCCTTTTGCACTCATTTACGCTGAATAATTCGAAAAATCTGTCTAAATCTGTATTATTGACAACAACGTACAAACAATTAACAAGTCTCAAACGCGTGGTAACTCAAATTAACTAATGTCATAAGCAGTGAGCGGACACTTTTGCTCTGCTTCTTCTGTATTAATAGAATTCTATAAATGCCCTTAAACTTGCAAAAGCACATAGGAATTTCATGAAATTTGACGACTGTAATGCTATTAGCAGCGCTGATATTCTGAAAAGAACTTCAAAAACGCATATATTTTATTAATATTATTATTGAAACACATTCCACGAATTGGTGAGAGGGAACTTTTTCTACCTAGTGTATATGGATATGAAAATGTGTCTTTTCAAACAAAACGTACATCAATGTCATGTTTATATAATCCCAATCGATATGAATCTCCACTAGATATTGAACTGTTAGTTGTAAGTGGAACGCCAGAGTCATCACTTAACGATGTTTGAGCATTTAGTTCAACACTATTCACGCTTACCATGCCTATGTGCGGTGGAGGCAGAACTCCTACGTAATCAGTGCAGCTTGATTGACATATCTGTAAAATCGTGGATACAGCAGAACTGTTATTGGATGCTGATGTTGCCATATTGTAATCGAAATCTTCATCTCTAATTACTGTATCCATTTCCAACATGTTTTGTCACTAAAAAGAACATACATATACCAATTAAAGAATATATGCCGCTAAATTAAATATTGGAGCAATTAAAAATAAATTAAGCTATAAGAACTGCTCCTCGTTAAAACATATTTATAAAAAAAAAAGTAGTTTCTTCATACACCTTGTTATACAAATTTATTGTTTTGAAGTACCAGTTAAAAAAATTTCTTTTGAAATTGAAAGTTGATACTAGATCAAGTTCCAATTTAATTTCTTACCAAATTCTTCCCACGATTCGGAAACATGCTATAGTGTTCCGATCTGAAAAACTTCTTCGGATTTGCTGCTTTGGACAATAATCCATGCCAAAGTTGGTGTAAATATTTTGTCAAATACAAAAGTTTTCATTAACGAACTGGATTTTGCTCGAACAGTTTGTATGACAGCTAGATATATGCTAAAGAGGTTCGATCTGAACAATTTCTTCGGAGATTTTACCGTTTCTTTGAACAATAATGCAATTCAAATTTCGAAAAGATATCTGTCAAATAAAAATGTTTTTTATACAAGAATTTTATTCCGATCGTTTAGTTTGTATGACAGCTTTATACTATAGACAGCCATAAATGAACTGACGAGCTTGCTCACTCTGCAGCTGCTACTTGAATGGTAGGACTGCTATATTGCGGTTGGTTCTCATACCGTAAAGAAGCTGATCCGCAAGGAGGAAACAATGCTCAGAGAAAAGTATTGGTAACAGCTCTCAGGCACTCTGGTGGTTACAATCTCACTAGGTTTACAAAGTGCCGGTTCTGCGAGCTGGAACTGGAAACTCCCGAGCACCTGATGCTAGTCTGCACAGCAGTCTGTGGACGCAGAATTAGTAACCTTGGATCCATGTATCCGAATGGGAAGCACATCAAGTCAATAGAACCCAGCAGTATACTGGAATTTATCAGTGTGATAGTCGCTGAGCAAACCTCAATATATGTCTATCTACAATATATGCTATAGTAATCCGATTTCGGCGGTTCCAGCAAATCAGCAGCATCGTTGTTAGAGAAGGACGTGTGAAAAATTTCATAATGATATCTCAAAATCTTAAGGACTAGTTCGCATATAATATACAGACTGCTACCAAGCAGTTGTAGTTAAACACTAATTTATTTAGGAAAAATATTAGTAGAAATGGATTAGGAGAACTATTTTCTTTATAATTTTAAAATATTTTAATCAGTTATTATATTTGTACGTACTATAGAAAGTAATTTGTTGAAACTGAACGAGGGAAGCTACAATTTGGAAACCGTAAATATAACATGGCCGGGGCCGTGGGAAGTAAAATTAAAACTTTTAAGCGTTTCGCTCCTCTTCAGTCATTTGTGTTTTGTCCACTCCATACAAATATGGTGTTTATAATATTTAAAAGCTGGTTTTGTAACAACCATAGCGTTTAAATGACTATAAACTTCCCCTTCTAAGTACACCGCTCCATCAGGGTAAATAATGACACACTCTAATACAATATACCACACCTTCGAACACAACTCACACTTCCACACACGATGGTGGAATTGAATCATCATTCGCAAAAACACATTCGTTTTGTCAACAGGCCGGGGCGCCAAGTCAACGTTCGATTACGACTGATCTCGCTCGCTGCTTTTTTCGATTGCTTCACAATCTACACTGCGCAAAGTCAATTCTTTTCGTCAGCGATTCTTCGCGCTATAATTAATATTAGGTCAAGTAAAAAGTTCGTTCGGTTTTTATCTAAGAGATGGCGTTATTGTCCATAGTACTAGTGTTACGTGTCGCATCATGTCATACTACACGGCGCTGAAAACGTGTTTATTCGCGCTAAAAGTTTGTCTTTAACAGTTTTTCGATTGATTTACTCAGTTCGTTGCGAGCGCTCGTCAAAGATTGACACCAACAAAGAGAAAATTCGCTATGTTTTACAATTTTTCTTCGATCAAAGCGAAAAAGCAGCCAAAGCGGCTGAAAACATTAATTTAGTTTATAGGCCCGATACTGTAAACGAACGTGTAGCACGAAAGTGATTTGCTAGGTCCCGTTCCGGTAATTTCGATGTCAAAAATGCACCACGCGTCGGGAGGCCTGTCGTCGAAAATTGCGATAAAATTATGGAAATAGTGGAAACAGACCGTCACGTGAGCACTTATTTAATTGCTGAGGAACTAAAGATAAGCTAAAAACCGTTTGGAACCATTTGCATAACCGTGGATTCAAAAAGGAGCTCGATGTTGGATGTCACACGAACTAACGAAAAAAACATGATGGACCGAATTTCCATCTGAAAATCGCAAAATCGACCCGTTTCTGAAGCGGATTGTGACTGGCGATGAAAAATGGGTCACTTATGACAACATCAAGCGCAAACGGTCGTGGTCAAAGCTCGGGGAAACGGCCCTGATGGTGGCCAAGACCGGATTGACGGCCAGGAAGGTTTTGCTGTGTGTTTGGTGGGATGGGCAAGGAATCATCCACTGCGAGCTGCTCCCCTATGGCCAAACGCTCAATTCGGCCCTCTACTGCCAACAACTGGACCGCTTGAAGGCAGCACTCATCCAGAAGAGACCATCTTTGATCAACAGAAGCCGAATTGTGTTCCATCAGGACAACGCCAGGCCACACACGTCTTTGGTGACTCGCCAAAAGCTCCTGGAGCTCGGATGGGAGGTTCTAATGCACCCACCTTATAGTCCGGACCTGGCACCAAGTGATTACCATCTTTTCCTGTCCATGGCGAACGCGCTTAATGGTGAGAAGTTGGCCTCAAAAGAGGCCTGTGAAAATTGGCTCTCCGAGTTTTTTGGCAATAGGGACGCAGTCTTCTACGAGAGGGGTATAATGAAGTTGGCATCTCGTTGGCAACAAGTTTACGAACAAAACGGCGCATATTTGACTTAAATCGGACAAATGTACACAAAGTTATCATCTTTTAAAAAATCAATAAAAAACCGAACGAACTTTTTACTTTACCTAATATATTTGGCTTGAACTCGGTTCCTGATTCCACTGTACACCGTACAGGATTACGATTAGCGAATCATTTACAAAATACAATTTATTACTTATTTTTGAATGCATTTCTTACTATTTTGTACAAGTAATAAATTATACAAACAAATTACCCGCGCGTTTTAAATACTCGTGAAAGTGGTGAGTGAGGTATTAAAGCTTAGGTCCCGCGATATCCATTAGAGCTTCAATAAAGTAATGTGCTCCCCGATAAATTGGGCACGCTTTTATTCATGGTCCTTCGAGCCATTCCGAATGTCACTATTGGTCCAGGAAAAAATGCCTTTAAACCGTGGTGACAAGACAAACCACAAAATAAAAAAAAACAGTGCAGTGCGGTGACGTGCAGTGGCAAACATAAACATATACCATATTACACAAAAACATATATACATACAGAGGTGCGTGTCAACCGAATCAAAAAATATAAAAGGTTTTGACAAACTAACTCACAAATCGGGCAACAACAAAACATACATAAATACCAACAACTTAAACGGGCGCGAATTTAAAACAAAGGATAATAAACAGGCATAGTTCGGATGTAACCGAACATTTTATACTCTCGCAAAGTTAATTGGTATATACTGTATTGAGAAGTATGAAAAGAAATCGTTTTTGGACAATGAATAATATTTTTTATTTATTATATCGATATTATTATACAATAATAAACACATACAAGTTTAAAAATTATATTTTTATATTAATTTGTATATAATATTTACAATATTAAAAAATACATTTTTTTAGAGATTCTTATACATAGGTATGTCCAAACTATATTTCTTTTCTCCTTATACTATTTAATTTCTATCCTATATTTATACAATAATGTCTTATATAATAATAAATTATACCTATAATTTAAATTTTCTTAATTGGATTAGTTACATATTGCACTAACATGGGAAGGATCCATGTTCGAAAATGCCCAATCAATTTCTGCACCGGCAGGTGTAGTTGAATATTCTACACCAAGCAGGGAACCAAAGTTTTTTTCTTGGAGCAGATTTCCTATTGTAGTTCCTGTAGACATTAAACAAATATTAAAATCTCCAACAATTAGCACATTTCGATTGCATAACTCAGAAGTAAGGACTTCCTGAAGTTCTACAATTAAATGTGTGAATAAGTAAGCTGAATTTCTATAAAGAACCAGAATGTTAATATTGAAACATTTAAACAACTAATAAACTAATCACATCAGGGAATGTCTGAGGATCTTGAAGGTTGATCCTGGGAGCATTATTAAGCCAATACATGACATGTAAATGCGGGGAACATCTCTGTTGAAACTCCACTCTCCAGTAGAAATTTGTGACAAAATGCTCTCCACAAATGCCGGCATTATCTTTAAAAAGCTTAAGAATTTGTCGATAGCGGTAGTCAAAATATCTAGCACAAGTAACCGCGTCTGACCGAATTAAGCGATATCTATCTTGGGTTGTTAAACTGTTGGCTTCGTCTTCCGAAATATCTTTAGAATCAACAGTTTTAAAGAGGATAACCAAAAGCTCAACCCACTGAGGTTCTGCTGCCGATAAACTGATAAAGAAGGTTGGAAGTCCAAATTGGCGAATTATAGCGATTGCCTTTTTTGATTTCATTTGACATTTTTGAATTGACTACTGCTGATCACATAAGTATATACTTACATACATAGTATAGTCTCCGCCTATTTATTCTGGTGGTTACAAACTTCATGGATAACTTAATATACCCTGTTCAGAGTATAAAAAAAATCGCTTTGGTTAGTGTAGTAGCTTCGTCCCATAACAACTGGATAGTTTAGATATTTTTTTGCACAATTAAATATATTCCATTCACACATACTTCAGTCGGACCCAGATTTTTGTGCGGTTTATGACTGTCAATTAAATACAAAAATTACAAAAATGTTCTTTTCCCTTTAATTGTGCTTATTTAGAACTCATCCTTAGTATATACATAAAATATATATATAATATATAGAGTTGCATTGCAAAATCGATCACCAAAATTATTTACATTGGCTCCTTGCCAATTAATAACTTTTTTCTTTGAGTGGAATAAAGGTGAAAAACGTTCTTATGGTATAAAGAAATTTTAGATTTAGGCAATGTGACAAACGGTAACATTTTTCTCTGTGATGAGTTGGGGTAAAAAAAAGTTACTACGAAAATTATTTAGAAATTTTAAGTAACATTTTCACAAATGATTTTAAAAACAAAATTCAATCTCGACGTTTGTATTGATATTTATGTACATATATGTATATACATATATATTCATAAAATAATTAATTCAATGTAAGTACTTTTCTTTGCTAGTTACAATATTACTGAGACTCTAAAAATGCATTAAATTGGAGATTTGATATTAATTAAAATTTTAGGCAACACGTTAGCATTCTGTATGTATATACATATATATTCATAAAATAATTAATTCAATGTAAGTACTTTTCTTTGCTAGTTACAATATTACTGAGACTCTAAAAATTCATTAAATTGGAGATTTGATATTAATTAAAATTTTAGGCAACACGTTAGCATTCTACTACGCTATTTGTATTCGATAAGCAAACATACTTAGATCTTCATGTTAATATTTGAACAAATCCTTCTAGGATACTGTTTATATTCAATTGAGAATTACATTTTTTAAGTATATCGATCAAAATGGAAAGTAAAATTTTGACAAACAAACTGCGACGTTTAACTTTTTGTCTTGTTATTTAAATTTTTAAAATTTTTTGTAAAAGAAGTATGAATGTACATAAAATATTTCTCTTTGCTAATTACAACATTAATTAAATTAGAAAAAATGCATTTATTTGCAGATTTACTATCAACTTAAGGTTATTGTTAGCCTATTACTACGCTACTTGCATTTTCCGAATTTCTTTCGCTTGGTACTCTGAAAGATAGGTTATTAGACACCTTTAAGAAAATCTCTCCAAGCTGAGCACTTAATGGTAACCGGAAAGTCCTCCACCTTACAGTTTTCTATTTATTTCCCCTATTATCAAACAGAAAAATTTACATCTCGCTAAAAAACTACTTGTAAAAATATCTCGTTTCATAGATTTTGTAGTAAATTGAATCCTCTACAAAAAAAATTGTGTCGTAAACCTTAGCGTTCAAAAGCTATTAAAGGTTAAAGTTTGAGTAATTTAAGACACATTTATTTAATTGAAAAAAATTAATCATTATAAACCGGAAAATTCATAGTTTTGTAGGAAATTTATAGCTTTTTTTCTATAAAATCGTGTATGTGGGAAAAGTTCTACGGATCATTCTGAACAACTTTACCTAAGAAACGAGTCTAAAATAAAGTTAGGGAAATTTTGAACTTAAAATTCAAATATCTCGAAAACTATAATATATATATTCTTTATCTAGAGAATCTCTTCTATCCAACCATATCTTATCTCCATCTTAACCCTGAAATCGTGGGATGGTATAGTAAAATTTCTGTTTTTGAATATTAGTTACAAATATCTCGAATGAGGTCTAAGGCGGATATATGTGTATAAGTTAACAATAGTTAACTATGCTAGTCTTTTGAAATACAAATAAAAAATAACTTATACATTTTTTATCCTGAGGATCTCTTATATCCGTCCGTACCATTAGATCGCGGCGCCAAAAAATCGTAATTTTGCTGAGAAATCCGTTACAATACTGTACACGGATTTCTCGATAAATCGTCTACCTGTAACTCACTCTTCAGTTCGATCACTGGATTGTTAAATAAAAGTCCCAATTTAATGACTACACACTTATCTTTATTTCTAATTCCACCAACTTAACACTTATTGCTTGTTATTCGAGCTTACAACTTCTTGCTTATGTATCAATTGCTCTTAACACGACAACACTCTGACAAGAACTGTGTGCTGCACAGTCCGGCAGCCCTTATATAGTAAATTTTTAACAAAAGTTCGCTACTAGAACATTCTGGCAACTACGAATTCGCTAACTAGTTGCTTCTGGCAGTTAATCGTTGAATAGATAGAATGTCACAGTATTGTGACGAACACGGATAATAGAACAAAATCGAATCGACGATAAATTGCCAGAAGCAACTAGACAGCGAATTCGTAGTTGCCAGAATGTTCTAGAAGCAATGTTTTGTTACAGATTTACTATATAAGGGCTGCCGGATTGTGCAGCAGACACAGTTCTAGTTAGAGTGTTGTCGTGATAAGAGCAATCAAGCTATAAGCAAGAAGTTGTAAGCTCGAATAACGAGCAATAAGTGTTAAGTTGTTTTAATTAGAAATAAAGATAAGTGTGTAGCCATTAAATTGGGACTTTTATTTAACAATCCAGTGATCGAACTCAAGAGTGAGTTACAGGTAGACGATTTATCGAGAAATCCGTTACAATACTGTTGGTAAGCCTTGTTAAGGAATAAACTATCGATAGTCAAAACAAACTAGCGATAGTGAGACGAAAATAAAACTATCGACGCTATCAAAAGTCCCATCCATTGTTTTGTATCTCTAGTTTGTTCATTGTTGATTCCGTTTAATGTGTAAAAAGGCAAACGAAAGTATTGTCGTTTAGTAGAAACTTCCAAGTATTTCGACATACATTTAAAAAACATGAAATGTCGCCATGGAACCCAATACGATATTGAAATTGCTGAACGATCTTAAAACGTTTCAAATACAACATGAAGAATTTCATGATAAAATCTTTAGTATCTTAGAAATGATGGCTACAATAGATATTGAGGATAGGCTGATTGCTGAATGCATTGGAGAACTTTTAGATATTACACTTCCCGAAAATAGCGATGAAAGTGATCAACGAATTGAAGGTTTTTTTAATTGGTTGTGCGAAATATATTTGAAAAATGAATATGCAGAATTTTATGCCATCAGAATAATCTCAAAGTTCATCAAATATAATTCCAAATATCGTAGTCGGCTGTTCGAAAATTTATTTTGTGCACAATCTCCCATTTACGAACGGATTCTAGGGGATAAAACTAAGAATGATTTGTATGTGATATCTGTATTGGAATGCTTAAATGTTATATTTGATGATTTAAAGATGGATGTTATCACTGAAGAACAAAAACAGTCTTGTGAATTCGTATTGAACCTTTTAATTCGTATGCAGTATTCATCAAATATAAATTCGTTGGCAAACTCCAATATAACACTTTATTCTTTAATATTGCTGAATAAATATATATCCTTTTGTAAAGAGGATATAGAACTGAATATATCTGAACTAATGGGAATATCTTTAGGATTTATAGAGTATGGCCTTAATACAAAAGGTATATCGGTCGTTTATCCAGAATTAATTAAGCCGTACAATTACGTTAAGAATTCATCAGATAAACATGAAATAATTGAATCTATCATACATCAAAAATTTGGTGGAAAACAAGCAAAACAAAAGAAACACCGAGGACTAAAACCCAAGGAAAGTGTTAAAACCATACTTGAGACTACGAAAAATGGATTCGGAGAGCTTGATTCAGAAATAGCAATGAAAAACAATGTGGAAAAAACACAATGTAATGCTTTTCAAAATGAAATTAGCTCAAGAATACGTCTAGCCTCTATTAGATTATTTGGCCAAATAACTCGATCAATTGAAAGACGTGTTCTTTATACATATTGGCAATCTATATTTCCATACGACGGCATGGACAATGTATGTACTCGCAAAGATATTCTTTTTGTTTGTCAAGCCGATACCAGTTCCAAGTGTCGTAGTGCAACTCTAAATGTTTGTGCTGAAGTTCTTTTAAACTTGAAGTCTTTATACAGCCAAGCGGAATTTAAAGACAGGTCGGTCTCATTCTTACCATTTTCGCAATGCTCGGTTTATCAATTATAACCACATATAAATCATTAATAGAAATTGTACACAGTGAGCAGTGCTTACATGTTTTAAAATCAGCATTAAAATGTTTAGCAGCTTTGGCAGAAGTAACACCCTTCGCTAAACTTGAATGTGAAGTAGTGTCCCACATAATTAATACAGTTAAAAACCTTGTTTATCACAACGATTATACAATTCAAATTTCAGCATTAACAGTGTTAGAAGTTTTATTAATGGGTTTGGAAATTCCCTCCGAAAATGCTGAAGCGTTTGGAATTTCTAAAGAATGCATCCCAATTTCTTCGACAAATAAAAACTTTATTAATATTTGGTCCACTAAAAAAGTCAATAAGGACTTTTTATTTGACAGAGCAAAAAATAGATCTGACAAATATGATTTCGAAGCGTCATGGTTAATTTTAAAAATTATTTCAAATTTAGAAATAAACCTCATACAAGACAATACGATTTGTAGAAAAATGAAAGCACCTTGCGCCTTACGCATTAAAAGTCTACAAATACTGACTGCAATGGCTATTCATTTCGAATTCTTTTTGAAGGATAATTTGGAAAAATTAACGTTTGTCTTGAAGGATAGCATACATGATGGACAGCTGGAAGTTCGTTTGTGTGGATCAAAATGTATAGACGCTTGTGTTTATCAAATAAGTTTGTTTTTACAAAAAAATTATAACAACGATAATATATGCTCTTTTAAGTGCTTCTGGATTCGCATGTTGCCGATCATTACTCATCAAATGAGTAGAGAAAAGGAATCTACTGCAGTAAAAATTGCCTTATGCGACGCAATATCAAATATCGGCGCCATTATTTTCGAAAGTTTACCAGAACCTATTCGAATTAATATACTAAGTTTTTTATCAGGTTTAAGCTGTGATTCTTTAGAGGATGTTTTAGTTCGAGCGACTGTTGTCCGGGCATTGTCAGTCTTCGTCACTTTTCCTACAATGCGCATGAATTTGGTTTTTATTGAGAACACTGCCGAATTAATATTACGATTTGCTGGAGAAGGAAATATGATTGTACGTATCAAAGTAATTTGGTCTATGGGAAATGTTAGCGATGCTTTGTTAGAAAATATATCCGATAACACAACTGAACGGATTTCGGACGAAATATTATGGAGATTAATTCAGTACTCAACTGAAGCTTGCAACGATTGTGATAAAGTTCGATGTAATGCAGTTCGTACTTTGGGTAATTTATTGCGTTTACTGACGGAAAGTCATTTTCATCGTATTTCGGATAGAACTGTTATAAAAAGTGCTATTAGTAAACTAATTGATGGTATTCGTGCTTCTGGGACGGCAAAAGTCAAATGGAATTCATGTTATGCCGTGGGAAATTTGCTACAAAATGAAAAGATATTTCTGTATTCAAGTAGATACAAAGATTTAACTTGGGAACTGTCGCTCTTTTCTGCTCTTTGTCACGTCATTTATAATCACCCAAATTATAAAGTAAAAATAAATGCAACGGCTGCTTTAATACACATTGAGAAACGAGCGTATTTTGGAGAGCACTATTCAAATATTTGGAGCGCGTTATTAGAAGCTATTGAACAATCGAATAATTTAATAAATTTTTACGAATATAATCATAGAGATCAATTACAAGAGCAAATGTGCTTTTTAATTTGTCACATTATAAAACTAGCAAATTTGCAAGATATTATTGTACTTTCGCGTGTACTATTAAACAAATTAGAAGTCGTAAAAAATACTTGGACAAGAGTATTAAGACGATTGATACCGGGATCTGCTGCCCCTTTATTATCTTGTTCGACATACCTAAATGATTTATTAATTTTATCTTCAGAATTGAGTTCGGAACAGAAAAATGCTATCATACTTGTAATGGATGCTATACCAACAAGCTATTGATTCTATAGATCCGAATATAATATTAAGATTAATTCATGGAGTTTTCTTATATGATCCATTCTATTTCCTTTTGAAAAAATGCGCCCTCTAGCTGTATGTATGCTAAAAGCAACAATGCTTCATAATGTCAAATCAACTGGCTGTAATTTCTATCATGTCATAAAGAACTAGGCTTTGAACAATTCTACAAGCTTGTTAATTAGATAATTTCAGTAATAAAAATGCAGAATGTTGCCACCAAAAATTTGAACATCACATTTTCTACAAATTTTATTGATTAACGCGAATTTATAAATTACATTGGTGTAGAAAAGTAATACTTATGAGAAGATTTTGCTTTCAAATTACGAGTACGGTATAGCCCACTTTAGATATATCCTCTCTCCAAATAATAAGGACACATACAACGGCACTGTCATATTTGCACCGTCAAGGAATAATTCTAAATCGATTTTAGGAACTAGAAAAAAGGTCATTAAACTTATATACTCTGCTATAAGAATGAATAACTGATTTTGCTTGTGAGGAAGTGTTCTTGGAAATATGTAAAAGCTTGCATGAATTTTGTAAGCTGGTGTACCTTGTCGGTGGACTATGATATACTGCTATGGAATACTGCTGTTACATAAACATTACAAGTTCAACAACAGCAATAAAATAATATCGATGATATTTTTAGTCGTATATACTAATACAATTCCTAACGTGTACATTCGTACAGGACACTGAAACGATTTGCATATGTTTATCACAATAAACATAGGTACATATAAACTGAATAAAGACGACTGTATAAAGTATATTTAAATATAAAATCTTAATTTGTTCTTTGCTTTCAGCTTCTAAGTTTATTTTGTAATCAATAATACCTATCAACGTTTGAGGGGCTTTACGGAACATACTTAAATAATTACAACATTCTTGATTCGAATCATATCTTATAATATCGAATTATTTTATCCAACATATTCAAGTCCTTGCAGAAGTATTTACTGAAGAGGCATTAAATGATCCTTATGTTATATTAGATAGGCGCCAGTACAGAGATCGTAGATTATAGAAAAGGTTCAATTAGGGACCAGCGTGTGAAATGTCAAAAACCAACAAAACGAGAGGAGCCTGTTTGACCAGGGCTAGCTCGGAAAGAGATATAGGCCTTTGTTACGGTTTTCAACCCAACTGCATTCTATTGAAGTTTTGACATTTGGTATTATGGTTTTCAACTGTGTGCTAGTGGCGTTGACTAGAGTGTCAATTCCCACAACAGCCAATTCTACGTTACCGCAATCCATCTAAACTTTACCTCGGTTAGGTGCAACACATGGAATGGATGGAGCTATCTTAAGACCTGCTCAGGCCTTAAAACCCACAGGGAGTGGACCAAGAGTTACGTGGCCTCATGCTGTCAACGTACTACTGCGACACCTGCCTCGACGGCTGTGCAACCTGCACCATTTTCACGCACTGCGCCGCCAGTCCAGTCGAGTGACCAAGAAAGGTAAGTAGCTCACACAGGCAGCTTGACTTCCAGTCTGACTAACCTCCTCTCACTCAGCAACTCCTGGTTCCTCGCACAGTCTGTTTCGTGTGTCAGCCGGTAATACGCCGGAACGTCACATCAGTCAAGTGCAATTATTGTGCTGGTGAGTGGAGTGCGTCGTATGTTGCCCCGTGCTGTAGTAGTCTACCCGCACAATCCCGTATAGTAGCGTCGCCAAACAACACCACAGTGCGAGAATCGCCCATACGGGTATTACAGCTGCAACATTCACCACCTTCACCCCTAGGATTACCACCGGACACCCAAGACAAACGTGAATTCTACAATTTAACTGCAACGGACTCCAGAGTAAGATCGAAGAGATAGTTGCATTTATAAGCCGGGAACGCGCATCGATAGCTGCGGTTCAAGAAATAAAGTTAAACAGCCGCTCAGATCTTCTGAGCTGTGCAGGTTTCAACGTTTTACGTGAGGATCGCGAGCGAGGTAATGGTGGAGGTCTAGCCTTCATACTGCACAACACCGTGCAATATCATCTAATCGATGTTTACATCGACCGCAGCGACACAACCCTTGAATATCAGGATATAGCTGTGCGGTCAGGCGAGGTCGGGTTCTAGATATGTAATATTTACTTCCCCTCAGTTACATGTTGCCCAACAGGATATCACCCGAACATAGGTGCGCTGCTTAGTGGTGAAAACCGTTTGGTGACCTTAACGCGCACCACAAACTTGGCACTCCTGCCTGTCAAACGATCGTAGGGGGATGGAGCTGGCGGAACAGATTGACGATTCGACATTCTGCACAATAAATGACGAAGCTCCCACCAGAATTATGGTCGCCTGTAGTAGCTTGCCAAATATTACCATCTCTAGCGGTGGTATGATAAATTGCATAACCTGGCGGCCTATGCTAACTCTCGCATCAGACCATCTGCCCATAATAATCTCGATCGAGAAACATCCCGACTTTTATTTTGTGGACAACCGCACCTTTGTTAACTTTAACAAAACTAACTGGGTCGGCTTCACACCCTCAACGCAGTTCCTAAGGACGTCATCGTTGGGATAAGGGATCTCAATTTGGAGGTTCGGTAAATCAACATAAATGGACAAAATGAGCATTTTAAGTCCTGCAATCTCTCCAACGGTGTGAGTAAGCTTTGGACTACTGTCAAAGCCTTGTCTAATCCGAAGAAACATGACCGCCGGCTGCCCATAATGTCAAATGGCTGCGCACCACTTACTTTCACCGATAGGGAGGTTCAGAGTGCCAATAAAAAGGCCAAATCGTCCAAATTCATTGGCCCTGACGGAATAAGCATGCTGATGCTAAAATATTTAGGCTCGACGGGAGTAAGCTACCTCACCAAGGGCCTCCACTTGTCGATGATCACTCTTCAAATACCCGATGTGTGGAAAGTCGGACCACTCTGGTCCCACCACTGAAACCTGGGAAACTCGTCAACAAAAGGGAGTCTTATCGTCCGATAACTCTTCTTTCCCCAGTAGTGAAGACACTTGAGATAATCAGCATGGCTTTCGAAAAGTGGACAGCACTTAGCGTCATAAGCGCCCAGATAGTTCATTGCCTAAACCAGAAGCCACCCTTCGAGAGCGTTGGACCTGTCAAAAGCTTTTGCCACAGTCAACCAAACAACGCTACTTGAGGACATAGAACAATCCACGCTCCCTCCAGGGCTGAAGCGGTGGACTTTGAACTACCTCAGCGGTGGGTAAATATAGATAATTTAACAAATGCAAAAAAAAAAAAAATTATTTCTAAATCTTTTTGTTCACTTTAGATATTTGCAAAATTCGATTGAATGCTCACGCTGCACTTCGATACCACCATTTTATACTATGTTCGCACCGACACAAAATTCGTGTTTTCATAGACAAAAGAGGTTTTTTGGTGCGAACATAGTATTATATTGTAAAAATGAAAGCGGGCGAGTTTCTACACAGTTGTTATAAAAAGTACAGTATTTAACATGCTACTTAACTTCTACGGTGGTTACCTCGGTCTTCATGTTAAGCAATATCACAAATTGTACTGAAATTTTAACATAGAATCTTTGTTTTGCATCCCGTGATTAAAAGGGGTTACGTATATTAAGGTAACCAAACACAATGTTAAAATTTCAGCTTATGACATTTTCTAAGGTTAAGATGAAGAAATTTTCCACCTTTAATTTTGTACTAAAATAAACCAGAAGAAAAAATGTTTGATAAAAAATTCCAGTAAATAAAGTATTGTGACGAACATGAATGATAGAACAAAATCAAACCGACGATAAATTGCCAGAAGCAACTAGACAGCGAATTCGTAGCTTTTTTTTAATTTTGTACTAAAATAAACCCGAAGAAAAAATGTTTGATAAAAAATTCCAGTAAATAAAGTATATATATATATTGTGACGAGCATGGATGATAGAACAAAATCGAACCGACGATAAATTGCCAGAAGCAAATAGACAGCGAATTCGTAGTTGGCAGAATGTTCTAGACGCACATACTCTATGCACAACAATGGGAATATTTCAATTCGATACAGAGCAACCAGGACGAAGTGCATGTTGGATTGAAGTCGGGCATCTCATAGTAGATATTTTCGAATTCTTGATTCTCATCTCATACTAGATATGCACGAATTCTTGTTCCTCCCAGATGAGAGTCCTCTGCGTATAAATAGCAGTGCTGGGCGTTACCTTTCGCAATGTGGTGTGCTCCAAAAGATACAGCCATTTCTTAACCTTCTTTGCGCCGCGCGCCGCATTGGTTGTAAGGAATACTGTTAGAGAGTGCATTTTGGTTATTTGGAGATCTTAATGATTTATTTCAGCCGTATACCCAAAGGTACGTTATTTGACGATACACCAGCACAATGGAAAGTGCTGAGTGTCATCTAAAAACACTTAACAAATACGCAAAGTAATATATTGTAATATGTAGTTAATTTAATCGATAGCGACTTAAAAATAGTATTAAAAATGGTTGAAAATTAATTTGAATAGTTTCTATTATTATTTTTCCGAAATAAACTCCACTAATCTTTTTAGTTTTTTTTAATTTTTTGATCACCCGCACCGGCACAGTGTTGAAAACCGTAATACCACAAAAAAGTTTAAGTTCGAAAATATTTCTGACGGATTGAGTTGATATCGTTTTTAAACTTCAACCAAATTACAATTAAAATGGGATCCCTAACCGTGGGTTTTTTTAAATTTTGACAACTGACAATGTTTGATCCAACTTTAGAGATAGGAAAGTTTATATCTCAATTTATAGTCGCAATATATTTGTTATAAATGATCTTTTTATTATACCAGCATAAGGTAATTTAGCGGCTGGATTGAGTAAGTATTCAAAAAAACCACGTAATTTCATTACAGGCATATTCAAAGCTAATAGTTTAGGACAACTTTAAACCATACATCCAAAACAACGTGAATGCTTCTATTTATGCTTGCTATTATAGAACTGCAATCAATCTCCACAACAAACAGCTATACATTACTGGAATTGACCCGCATTTTATCCGGCCAAGGACTGTAATTTTGTCGATCTAACCCTGTTGGAATCGTTAAATAATTAGTTAAATTTGTTATCCTTGGGGCCACCCCTTGCAGATACATGTTCCGGCCTTAAGAAACATAAGGAGTGGACCACTAGTTATGTGACTATATGCTGCCAACACCCACCTACGATCCCCGCCTCTACTTTATTGCAATTAGCACCTAATTCGCGCACTACGCAATATCTCGTAATGATTGGCCAACAAAGAACCTCTACGGTCCTCAGGTGCTCAATTAGACAGCATGACCCCCAGTATGATCAGACCCCTCTCCCACCTTTATTCCGCTCCAATTCTCGTACGAGAACTATACGCTAATTCCAGGTTGCCTAAATCTATCCCCGCAGCACCTCACAATGGTGTCACCAAACAAGAACAGATCGAATGGCGGAACATATTAACCATTCGACATTATCTGCAATGAATAACGAAGCTCCCACCAGAATGGTGCCCATAATAGCCTGCCTGCCTTTAGCATCGTTGGCAGTGGCCAGAATGAGCAAAACCTGACGACTGTTGACAACAGCTCCTTTGTTAACCTTAACAAAGCGAGCTTGATCGGGTTCGTAGAAGTTACTGAGAGCACCTTCACCAAACTCGTTATCCCTAAAAAAAAAATAAAAGACATAGTCGTTGTCGAACGTCAATTCCGCTCGCTTCGCTCCGGCTGGAAGATTTCAGGTGTTCCCTGCGTTAGGGAGCTCAAGTGGTAAATCAGCATAAGCAAACAAGATGGGTGGATCACTTGAAGTATTGCAACCTTTCCACCGGTGTAAGTTATGACTACCGGGTTGAAACTCAGTTCGATGGCTATACCTCCCTGAGCCCGAAGAGCTATTTTAGCCCCCAATCTACAATGCTTCCTTCGATGAATAAGGTCAAAAGACGTGTTCCCTGGCGGCTGCAAAAATTGCCAAAAGATTTCGCACCGACGTGGAGGTTTAAGGTTGTCAACAATTGGAAGTCGTCTAAATTCATCGGTTAAGACGCCATTAACATGCTCGCTAAGAGTAAAATATCTATCCAAGGTTCTAAATCTGTCGCTGACCACTCTCCTCATAAACGAATGAAGAAACTCGGAAGACTGCTGAAACTCGCCAACCTAGGGGAACCTTATCGTCCTATAACTTTTCTTATCCCATTACTGAAGCCACTTGTGGCCGTGTTACTTCCGACAATCATTCTGATCAATCTGAGTCTAGCAGACTACCACTGTGAATTCCGAAAAGTGCACAGCACCGCTGCAGTACTTATCGTCATAAATGCCCAGATCGTGGCACTATTCAAAAACCAGTCTGTATGAGGATAGGAGGACTGGTGATCAAAACCGTTCGGTAGATTTTTGAAAACAAGAAAAGCCAGTGCCGTGATAGAAGGGATTTTTTATGAACAATTAACTTCTTTCCCTGACAAGGGAAATATCTACAATAAAACTTTCCTGAGGCCGCCAACAATCGGGAACGAGATTATCGATCAGTAAAATTTTAGATGAATCTCCAAGGAATAGTGATAGTCACCTCAAAGAGCTTCAGCTGAAACTAGATCAACACAACAAGGCATTACTTTTCAAATTAATTAAATAATTAATTTTTTTCGTCAAGTCAATTCCAAACCTTATTTATTGATTCTATGTTTTTACTTTTACAAATTAAAATAATGTCCCTATTAAGTTAGTCCACTCAACTGATAATTGAAGCAATTTTACTTCAGATCAACCCAACTCTTTTTTGATATCACGAACTTCAACTATTTTCAGTCGAAGTTTCGTTGGTGTTACCAACCTAAAAAAATAAAATTTGACAGATAATTAACAGCTGCCAATTTTCAAACGAAAAATAAAAAACAATTAAATTCAGAAAAAGTGATAAATTATTAAAATGGACATAAGTTTTGATTTATTTAACGATGAGAAAAATGCTGGGCCAAAACTGATGGGCTGCGAATAAGAAAAAGCTTCCGTGATCACTCAAATCCATTCCATTGAAACTCTCTAACATTAAGTGAACCAAAGTTTTATTGACAATTAAATTGCTTTTAAATAATGTTTGTTGCAGATTCACAAGTTATTTTCGATTAAATGAGAAATTATTAAATTTTTTTCTAAATGAGATGAAGAAACATTAACACAAACTTTCCGTTTTCTTGCTGCCGGAATGCATTTTAAATAACTTCAACTTTGGGCTGGAGCGAACTACGATATCTATGACTGTTAAAGAGGTTTTTAATATTATGAACACCGTATTTGTACGCTGTGGATAAAATACAAATTACTGAAGAGGAGCAAAACGCTTCAAAAATTTAATTTTTACTCAAAAATTATATTTCTAGTATATAGATTGTATCGAAAATGTTCGAAACACTTCCCATAGTTTTATTTAATTTTATTTTTATTGTTTCCAAATTGTAGCTTTCCTTTTGTTAGGTTCGTGGGTTTTCTCCAGAAGTTCAGCAACTTTTTCCCTTTTCCAAGAATTTCAACATAATAACTGATTAAATTATAAATAAAATTGATTTTTTTTACTCGTTTTCCGTTTGGTATTAATGTTTTTCCTAAATAAACGCAGTAATGTTCAACTACAACTGCTTGGTAGCAATGGACATTTTTTGTTACTCTACTCAACTCCACTGGCAGAGTTGAAAACCGTGATTCCACAAAAAAGTTGAAGTTTGACAACACTTCAATCGAATTCTTTTGGCGGGTTGAATAGATATATTTATAATACCGAACTTCAAAACTTCAACCAAAATGCAGTGTGGTTAAAAACAGTAATAGGGGCCTAATTTAGCGGAAAAACAAAATTATGTAATATAGTAATTTTTTCATGTGTCTGACCTTAATTAACACCATAAAGCAAATAGCGGACTATCTGCAGGGTAGCCAAAAATCTCAATAATAGTTTGGTAAGATCACCATAAATATTCTTGAAGCAAATATTTTGATTGGAATGTTGAAAGGAGATACTACTCCTTTTACCAATTTATATAACGGTAGGCTCAGGAAACGTGCTGTTTCGACAGGGTCGGACCATGGGTTGAAAGGTATAAAATGAATGGGGTTTGAAAGGCATGCAAAGAGGTGATCAGTCATTCGGGGAATTATTACACGCTGAACATATATTTGACTCCAAGTAGACGACTACAAAGAAGGTTTCTGCGAAAACATCCCAGCAGAAACAGCTTGGAGAGGATCTCATTACATTACACCTGAAATCTTAGGGTAATTGACAGTCGGAATTTTAACGCCATCGACTGCAATGTTAAGATACAGTCTGTACTCCTTGGTCCAGTTTATGAATATGGTAGCTGAGGATTTAGTGTTGGGGAATCTCTAGCTTTCTGCAGAGAAGAAACGAGAAAGGTCGGAGATATAACTATTTACTTTCGAGCAATCATCACCGTACAAGGTGATGCAAATTCTTTCTGATGGTGAGGGAGTTTCGAAATGTATCCCATTTCTTCTTAATTTAGAGCTTTGATGTCGAAGTTAGCGTCCGCTCAGGTAGTTTATGGTTCACCTCTTCAACCCTGGAGTCAACGTGAATCTATGTCAAGCAGCGTTGTATGATTGACTTCGTCAAAAGCTTTTGACAAGTTCAACGCTCCGAGGATCGTCCTCACATGGATTTTGATTTAGGCTATGAACTATTCTAAGTGCTGTGAGGGTGCTGTGCACTTTGTGGACGCCATGTTGATAGTTTGCTAAATCCAGGTGGCGAGTGAACAAGGTCTCAAGAGTCTTCACTATTGGGTAAAGGAGAGTTACCGGATGATAATACTCCACTCTGTTGGCGGGTTTCTCAGGTTTCAGTAGTGGGACCACTCTTACGACTTTCCACACATCGGCTATTTGAAGAGTAGTCAGCGGTAGGTTGAAGACCTTGGTCGGACCTTACTCACGTCAAGTCTAGGTGCTTTAGCACCAACATGTTTATTCCATCTGGGTCAATGGACTTGAATGATTTAGCCTTATTGATGACACTCCGCACCTTTTCATCGGTGTCGTTGGATAACATATTGTTTAGCCTTGTCTGACGAAGGTTGCAGTGTAAACTTCTCGGATTCAACAATGTCTTTACCGTAGTCCAATGCTTACTTACAACGGCTGTCGTAGGAATTACTTGACGCATGCTGTCATTATCTACGGTATCCTTTCGAAGGGTGTTCCGATTTGTCTCAAAACTAAAATTGTCCATTAGGAGTTTAAATTTGAGAAATCCATGTTTTCTCGTCTCTGAAAATATTTATCCATCTTTTTAACATTTTGACTTCAAATTCAAATCTCAATCCCTTGTGTTTATACCTGCTATAACGTTTTCGCCTTTATTCGTAAATAAAATTTTTATTTTAACTACTAACTAACTAATAAATAAATATAATTTGATATATACAACAGTAACGCGTGCTCGACCCTTAATATTAGGATATTATTATTTGATGTTGTACACTGTATAAAGTATCTACCATAGTGTCTTTTAAACTATTTCTGAGTAGCATGAAACAGGGAAAGGAAATAAATTAAGAAGCAGCCTTTGGTTCAAATTAACAAGATGTAGTTGACGTTTAAAATATTATTAGTTTTATTTTTAATATTATTACTTTATTTCAGTTAATGTTTTTTTTTTCAAAAATACTTCGACGACGTTTGTTTGAAGAGTTTTCTCTACTTGTTTCGCGGTCTTCCTAATATTCTTGCTAGGGTTTGAGGCATTTGGATCTTCATTGCCTGTGATTAAATATTTACCTGAACGTGTGAACTATCTATTTCAATTTGTTCAGAGAAATAATGCCTATAATTAAGATAGTCTAAAAGCCTTCGCGGTAACGGCAGCGTTTGTATCAAGTCTTTACGTATAACAGTTTTTAAGATCACAAATCTGAAATTTGAAATAAAGATAAGAATGTTTTTATTTTGGTTAAAACAATAAGAAATTATGTAACATACCTGCACATATGCTGCAAACTTTGGACGTGCTTAAATCTTGAAACTGGGTTTGTTAGCTGCACTCTCATTGGGCCATGCTCTGGTCTTCTATGAAGGAAAAATAAGTACCTAAAATAGAACGTTACCATATTAATTAAATTATTAACAACAATTTTGATTTTTGAGTATTGTCTTCCAACCTTCCACTTCTTGAATGCTCGACTGCCTTTTCGATGAATTCTGTGATAGTCTGCGATTTGAATTTTGCATATGAGCCAAATGAAAACGTCCCTGAAAATATATGGAAGAAGTAGAGGAGCACATTGAAAAGTCGTGAAACTTTTATATTATATCATAACAACCACGGTTATTTTATTGGAATAATAATAATGAAAGTTAATCAAATGCAAAATAAGTAAGTACCGAATTTGGCAGAAATAACTATAAATTTTAATTTCACGTTGTCTGATTATTTTTATTTAGTTGTCAATGCCATGACAGGAAGCAGACAACTGCGAAATGTTTTTCATCTAGTGGTGACCAACGTTAATGTACACGAATACTTTTCCAAAATTTTGTATAAAAAGCTGCCCTTCCCTACTGCGATGCCTTATACAAAATTGGTGCCCAACGTTAATGTATATGAATATTTTTCCAAAACTTTGTATAAAAGCTGCCATTCCTTGCTGTTATGCCTTATACATAATTGGAGTTTTGTTTATGGCAGTCAAATGTTTAGCTTAATGGCATTTTAATAGCGTGCCCAGAGCCCGACTTCGGCCATTTGCGATCCCAGCAACACATGTGCAAAGTTTTATTAAGGTTCAACCAAGTTATAGCTGCCATGGGTAAAAGTCATTATGATCTTCTGACATAGTAATATCTATACCAATTGGTTTTTGGTGTGCCAAACAAACAGGTAAATAAAATTAAAATAATTTGGGCAATATATTTTGAGCAAATAAAAATAATAATATAATAAATTAGTAAAATTTGTTTTTTCTTGCCGAAAAATATAAAAAAAGCACATCAGTAATAGCAAAATAGATTTATTAGCAAATAGCAAATATGCTTAAAACTTGAGAAGATAAATTGAAAGCAATCTAAAAGGGACTGCATACTTCTCACGAATTCGAAGCACAAATTTAATTTAATTGCTTTTTAATACAGTGTTTGAAAATAATTTCGGGCACTTATGATTTGTTATATAAAACACTGTTTTTGTTCCAATTTTGTAGAATTTTTTCCAGCATTGTCGGCATTAACCCGCTGAATAAGTTATTCCAACTGGTTAGACGTAGCAAGATTATCAGCTGACAAAAAGCTGTTTAGCGGACTCAAATCATATGACTCATGTTCGCAAAATAAACAAAACTATTTAGCACTGCTATTTATTACAGTGCGAGAATAATTGCTGTTAGGAAATATTGATCTGCTAATGAGCAGTTGCCTACATTGTTATGCAATTTTTCGAGTTTGTATACATTGAATAACTTTAGGAAAATATTAATACTATACTTTTTATTTATTTATAAATGTTTCTAAGCAAATAAATTATCAAAATTGATGAAAAAAAATCGTCGCTCTTTAAATACTTTCTCTACATTTTCCAATACTTGTTTGTTGTGATATATTTTTTAAGAGTTTACATTGCCTGTTGATGTGTCAGCTTATGTATATTAATAATTGTACTAACTGTGCCTAAACGCTGCATTTTTTAAGTTGATATAAAAAAAATTTTCATATCCCTTAAATTTAATCAAATTGAAAAACTGTAGCATTTAACGCACAGGAATCTACGAATTTCAGAGCAAACGTAGAAATTAATTGAATATATTGTATTTAAAGTAATTTAAACTTCAATGAACGTTATTGTTTTCCATTTTATTATGTTTTATTTTCAGGGACCGTAAATAATGATTAATGTTGCGATTTTTAAATGAATCAAATACTTAGAATCGACATACCAAAAAACGGGTAACGTCATGTTAATCTTTTTTCGATGATGCAAAGATCCATGATGATTTTTCAATTTCTGATATTTATTATTTTCTTCACCGATAATGGATAATTTTGATTAATTTTTTTAATAAATCATGAATAATTATTATTATTGAACAAAGAACTAATCATTAATTGTATTTTGTATTTTTTTGCCCAAAATAAGACTAATTTTTAGATAACAGGTTTCGTATGAAGGTTTTTGCTAACTTTGTTGCAGGTTCCTTTAGAACACATCTCAAGGATCAAATTTATGTTATGGTATTGCCACGCCCCCTTTCTGCCCCAACGAAATTTCACACACAGTATATATGCCCTGGTTTACATGAGTGTTGCAAATTTTATCGCTATTGGATCCACAACATGAAAGTTATTCAAAAAGTATTTTTTGTCGGCAAATTCGTTTGTAGCTCTCGTTGCAGCTATATTAGCAACTCTATGTTGCGATGTTAAACCTAAGAAACTGTTCCGATAATTTTCACTGTTTGCAATATTTATTTAAACGTGAAATCATGTTAATCGAGAAAAAAATTTAAAAAAAAATTAACTTAGTTTATGTATTCGCTTTTGTAGTTCTTTAGTTTAAACTAAAAAAAAATTAATTTCAGTGCAAACAATTACCTTGATCCTGTTCTATTCGAACATGACGAACACTATTATTTAGTTTAAAACTTAGGGAAAAAATGTAATGATCGTCAGAGCTGTCACGTACAATGAAACTTCCATCTGATTCCGTTGAAAGGACTTTCTCCGCTGCCTCACTTGATAATGGACCCCAGTACCATCCATACTTTTTGTAAAAGGTAGTGATTATAAAACATGTATTAAAAAACTAAACAAAAATATGTTTACATCTTACATTCTTAACTTTCTCAATGCTAGAAGTAAATTGAAGAGACCTTGCTTCCTCTTTTTTGGTGGAGTTTCCTCTGCATTGCTCTATATAAGACTCGGCTAAAAAAGTACAATGAAAAATAAAAATTTACGTCTTAGTAACACTGATATTCTCGTAAATGCACTTGAAACGATCGCAAGTTATTACTCGTACTAATAAAATATACATATATTCATATATAATACACATATATACAGTTTTCATATTATTAGCATTGCGGGTTGGGATATGCTTCAATTTATAATAGCAATTTTCAATTAAAATTGTGTTTTTAGCATTAACATAATGTTTTGCTGTAAATATAGTCTAGTTGCCAAAAAATTAGAAAACAACTGAAAACATATGGCACAAAAGGATGTGCACACGATTAAATTAAAATTAATTAAATTAGTTAGCTTGACTATGAGAATAGGAACGCTCAGAAGACATTATTTTGATTCAAATTTAAAAGCCAGCAGCCCACAAGAATTTACTACTTTTAAATACATAAAATGATCAACGTCAAAATAGCGAACTAATTCGTTTTTTTTTTCTATTTTTAGTTAGAAACGTTGCCAGTATTAAAATCTAATCTTCAAACTGGCGTTTCTCTCTCATAAAAGAAGGACCTTAAGTAATGGTTAGGCACAGTTTTCCATAACGTGGTAGATGCCCTACATTTGAAGTATTACGGGCCAGCTTAAATATATATAATAGAATAGGTGAATACAGCGGAAGAAATTTCACAAACATTGCCTTTCAAGAAGAAATTACTCAAAATATACAAGAAGGAGTGTAAAGGATTTCTCTAGACACAACTGTATTGATCAAAGAGAGAGGACTGTTGCATTCCTTAACTTGAACCCCATCGAAAGTGTATGAGGGGTTATTGAGCAACATGTTTTAAAAAAAAGGACTAAAAAGACTTTTTATAAAATTTAGAGAGACAATCAATCAGGTTGATGGTGATAGGTGCATGATGTTAATAGACGCCATGTCGTAAAGATGTGATGATATCAAAGATGTTATCCGGAACAAAGGCTATAACATATAAGTTAACGATTAAAAATTTAATTCTTAGTGAATTCTGTCTTTTTTTGTTTCAATTATGCTGTTTTAACACACATTTTCTCTTACCTTTGAAATATTTTAAACTTTGGGTAAGAAGGTAAAGATATATAATGAAATTTAATGTATGCTGTTTTCTCATTGATAAATGAGCTTCGCTATTTTCTTGGGCAAAACAGCGTCGCACCTAGTTTTCCGCAAAAAATAACAAACGTATGTAAATGTTAGGATGAAAACTTGTTTTATTTATTAGTTCAACTTTAGACTTGCATTATGTCTGTTTTAATTCAAATTGTTTGCGTTTCATAGCTTTTAAAAGCTTCACACGGGTTTGGAATTTCGTCCCGAATTCTGTGCAAACGGCGCTTAAATTGATCTAGTTTTAAGTTTCTTAAATTTTTTAACCCATTATATATCCCCATATACAAATATCCAAAGGATTCAAATCCGGAGAAGAAGGGGGACATTCATCCACTGAAATGAAACAGGCCATATTGTCTTGCTACCACTGCTCAGCAATTCTTGCTTTATGATTACTGCAAAACAGACTGGATACATGAGCAGAGAAGTGTTAAACAAGCACTTCCTCCAAATAATATTTCGGGTAAATTTTTACGCCCTTGTCAATGAAAAGGAAAGAGGGTTCTCCTTTTGTAGATCTGGCTCCCCAAACCATAACACAGGTTGTGTTTTGATATCTTTCAATAGATCTTTTATCAGCTGGAATCTCAGACGTACTGGTTGCATAAACACGGCCATTTTGTGAGTTGTGGCTTGCCTGTAGTACAAAAAGCTTCTCATCAGAAAACAATTCTCACAATTTGAGTGCTCATTTGTTTTTTCTTATAAGCCTTCATTCTCAAATTTTTATAAATAATGTTTCTGATGGTTTTTTGGCTCACGCTGAAGTCCTTAGCCAGTTTCCTTCCAGAAATTGCACAATTTTTCCTGGAGGATCTTAAAAATTTCACTTGTTTTTTTTCTTGCAAATGTAACTTTTTCACCAGCTCTCTTTTTGAATCCAGCAGTATCTCAGCCTAACGAAGCTTCAAATAAGTGCGACACTTATAAGGGCTCATGCTGTATATACAATAATAAATGTTAATTGCAAGCTCTTATTAAAGACTACTTCTTAAAATCTTTTATAATACGCAGATCAATTTTGCGAGAATACATTACACCATTTAATATTTTCCCTAGATGCAAATATTTATATTTGGAAATCAGAATAGAGATTCCATGAGTTCAGATCATTTTTTATATCAGAAATTTACTAACGTCGTGTTATGCAATGGATAACGTTCTGGTAAATTTACATTACCAGTCACCAAAAATATAAGAGTTTTTCCATAAAAAAAAATTATAAATCTTTATTTAAAAACTATTGATGCCTTTGTTTATTTATTAGCGATATGTAAGTTTCGTTATATTTAGTAAGCAATATATAAAGAGTTTAAAGACTTGAAAACAGATATATTATATACAATTTAATGCAAATCAATCGAAAAATTATTTAAATATCTTATCATAAACTCATAATCATATCTTAAGGAATAAACGAATAATAATCGCGATATCTTATAATTAAATTTGTAATAGTTTAAATTAAAACCATATTTGAAAAATTTGTATAGTATACATTTAACAAATTGTTTATTAATGACAACATTATGCCTAATACATAAATACATTCGTTGAAAACTACTTTCGGCATACAGAAACTTGTCTGACTTTTATTTGTAAGCAGTGGTAATACAAGCACATTATCAATATTCAACACAGTCTTGTGATATTAAAACTACCAAAGAGGTGAGTCAAACAAAATTTACCATTATGACAAGTTAAATCATGCCCAAAGAAATTTAATAACAGATAGGTTTGTTTTATACATAGAGCTTAAGCTTAAATAAATTCGTAGAACGTAAATTCTTTTTGACAAATGCACTATATAAAGAAAAATATTTTTAACCTCTTAGTTTCGAGTCTTGCGTTTTCTATAAAGAATTATAATTTAGTTAAAGTCTTAATTTTCAATCAATCAAAAACATTTTATATTTTAATTTTTGGGATTAATTTTTTATATTGGTCTAAAATGTTTAAAACCAATCTTGGTAACATTTAGCGCTAATTCAATTCGATAACTTTGTTGATGGTTGGTATTGGCTGATATTAAAAATATATAAATTTATATTTTTTGTTTATTATACTTACTCTTCTTGGGTAATGGAGGCAATGCTCTAGATTGAAATTTTTTCTGTTTTTCTGCAGTGCTTCTTCGTTCGCGAATACTATTATTTTCTTCAATACCGGACTGGTTTGTTTGACATTGTGGTTGTGTACGTCGAATACGAAATATATTACAAAACTTTTGTTTTAAATTTAGTGAAAATTGTGTTTTCTTCTCGCTTCGTATGACTTGAGAAGATAAATCCACATCATCAACTTTTATAATTTGGTTTTCGGTAATACTATAATTATTGGCCAGCACGATGTTATTTATGCTGTTATTGTTGATTTTATCATTATTTTCGTTATAGCTTTTGAAAGTTCTCGTGGTTACTTTACATTCTGTAGAAACATTTTCTCCGATAGAGCAAAGGTTAAGTCTAGAACGTGGGGATGAATCATTACCTTTCGTGTATTCGGACTGTTTTTTGAAAGCAGTTTTATCAGCTTCATTATTAATATTGGTCCGGTTTTTTGTTCTAGTATAAATAGTTTGATAATATTTTTTTACTTCACTCAAAGTCATGTGGAGTCGTTCTTGAGATGGATTCAAATCTAGTTGAGTATTGGATAATCTATGCGTGCCATAATCCTCATTTTCATTCAAAAAAGCTGCCTTTTTATTTTTTAATTTGTAAGCATTTGAAGTGAACTTGTAATTATCATATCTTATATCATTTTCGTAAGTATCACTGTTGCGTTTTTTACGTTTGTTTCTATTATTTTTACGACTTAGTTTAGAATGCTTACAATAGTCTTCCTCGGTGAAAATTAAATTATTTATTTTTCTATAATCCGTTAGCTTATCTTCTTTGTACTCAACTCTGCTAATTTTATCCGTTTTTATCATATCTATTGGTAGAGCGTATATATCTGAATCTATGGGCACGTTATAAAAATCAGATATTTCCCGAGTAAGTAATGCATCGTGGGACATTGCTTGAGTAATGAATATCGAATCGTCCGGTTTATTTGCAGTTGAAGTGCTTAATGAATTATGTGAACTAGAGAGACGACTGTTCAAAGAATTACGAGAATTCGGTCGATTGTTGCACCCATTTGAACCTGAAATACAAAATCAAACTGATTATTTTAAAAATAAGAGCTTTTTACTGACAAATTACTTCTCGTTTCTTCTTTTGTGTAAACATAAGATTCAGTGCTCCTTTGTACACATTGAAAATTAATTGTATTATTATTTAACTGTAAATGAAATATATGAATTACTAATTGTGTGGCAACACTTCTCTTCATTACTGTTTTCATTTTGTTACCTCTCTTCCTTTGTGAGTTTATCCCTTATCATTCATTTTGATTTCAAATTTCAATAAATGCGGTTTAAAACCAATAGGTTATGACATAAATAAAAATTTAACAAATCGTTTTCCTTAGCTGCAAAAACTGTGTCGGTGTGTGCATAAAACATAATGGTAATTATGTACTTAATGACCCCCACTTCGGAGGGGGTTGGGGTTGCAGATGGTATGTGAAGGGAGTCTGTGAAATACAATTTCAGTGGATTTAGCCGTCGGCCACCCTTCAAAAAAATTATATGAAGGGTTAAAATTTCGTGAAAACAGCATGTTCCCAAATTATATGATATTCAAAAATTGAGAAGTAAAATATATTTTTCTAATATTCAGGGTTTCATTTCTGTACTCTGACTATTCACACAGCCCCTTATCCTTCAAACAGCGCGGCCGAAGGCCGCCAGTGCATTTTAATTAATAAAAAAATATTTGTATTTCCACCCTCCATAACTTATTTTAAGGGGTGACCGACGGGTAATTCCTTCGAATTCATAAAACGGACACTTAATTGTGTCACCCCTTACAACCCCAACCCCCTACGAAGTGGGGGTCATTAAGTACATATTTACCTAAAGATGAATAAAAGATGAAAGGATAAAATTTGACTCGTCCAACTTCTCAATTTGGAAAAACGCACTCCAAGCTAAGAAATTGGGCGAGTCAAATTACGCGTCATGGTGGGTTTAAATGAAAAGCGTGCTAATACACTCCGACGGCGGTCGGAAATGAAATCGGAGGAGATGACGCTAGAACAACAACAAAAATGGCGTATGACAATAAAAATGAAAAAGCACTCGCGTCTATGATTTTGTGCGTGAAGCTAGCCGTAATTGAATTTTTTAAATTAGTGGAAGAACTCAGAGAAGTAGAAGTTGTAATAACTGATGAGCTTACAGTATTTATTTTGCTGTCGAATTTATCAAAAAAGTTTGAAAATTTCGTCGTCACTATGGAGATCGCTTTTTTAAAAATTAAATTACTAGAAGAGGGCAAAAAGCAGTGCGCTATAGAAGAAAGTGCTATCAAAGTGTTAATGGAAGATCGATCATATGCAAATTCAAACGAGCAGCGAGTAGACAAAAACAGTGCAGGCGCCACTAACGGTTCGCGTAACAACAATAACAAGTGCAATAAGAATTTGAAGTGAAAAGAATAAAAGAAGCAAAAAACAAAGTTCAGTGTTCGTGTCTCACTCTCAGATTTTAATAATAATTTTGTGCCTGTGAGCAAAACAGTTAAAAATGGGCATTCAGTGGTATTTAAGAATAATTGTGTTGAAATAAAAATCAAGAAAAAATGCGCACTGTTGAAAGAGTTCAAGAATAATGGTTTAATTTTATACAAAAGCATGCAAAGTAAATGCTATAACACAACAAAAGATGCCTTAAATAATGCAGTTAAATGGCACAATCGTTTTGGACATGTTAACTTCAATTGTTTAAAAGATATGTCAATCAAACGAACAGCATTCGGTTTAAAATTCGGCAAAATAGTACCCGAGTTTGCGTGTGAAACATGCGCCAAAAATAAAACAAGTGTAAAGCCGTTTCCGCAAGCATCCGAAACTCGTGCGAAATCATTACTTGAGATAGTTCATAGTGACATTTGCGGTCCTATTAATTGTGTGTTCATAGATGATATGTCGCGTCATAGAACAGTATACTTTCTAAAAAGGAAAGACACGGTATTTGATGCGTTTAAAAATTACAAAGCAATGTCTAAAAAACAAACAGGTAGTATTATAAAACATTGTAAGAAGCAGCAACGGGCATGAACATATCGCGAAGGCAATTATGACGGCAGCATATCCACGCAATAGAACTGCGAAAAAAGTACTCGTAGACAAAACGCCACACGAACTATGGACAGGCGCAAAACCAAATGTGTCGCATTTAAAAATATTCGGCTATAGCTCTCGATAAAAGGCATACGAACAAATTTCGCCCAAAGGGAAAATAATACTTCGTGATTGGTTATTCTGAAGAAGACAAAGCTTATCGGTTATTCGACTCTGAGAATCGCCAGTTATTGCCAGTCGAAACGTTATTTTTATCGAAAATGTTGACTTTAGTAGGGAGCACGAAGCGAGTCTAATATGTTTCGAAATAGATGATGCGGAGTTGCTGCAATCGGATTCGACATCACATTCGGGATGACAGCAGCGATAAACGAAATTCTGTAACAGTTGGTCATGAACGACCGAGACTTCTGCGTACCGGAAACAGAGGACGTCCCCAAAAACAGTATAAGGTACTAAGCTTGATGTACGAAGATTTAATTGAAACTCCAAACAGTGTGGTTGAGGCATTTGACAGCTCCTATTCCAATGAGTGGAAAGCATCGATCAAGATGGAGTTTGATGCCGTAAGAAATGACACGTGGGACCTGGTTGATTTGCCACACGATGATAAGGCAATTGGCCCCCAAGTTCACTATAAAGGGTAACAAAGACGGCAGCATACAAGGTTTTAAGTCCTGTTTAGAAACTAAGGGGTGCAGCCACTGTTTTGGTGTCAATTACTACGAAACGTTTTCGTTAGGTACGCTATTATTCGGATGGTAATCACATTGGCAGTAGAGCATCGTCCACATACATCAAATGGACGTATCAACGGCGTATCTCTACAGTGACTTATGTGATGAGGTTTATATGAAGCAATTAGATTGCTTTGTAGACATCAGTTATCCAAATAGTTTTAAAGCTGAAGAAATCCATGTACGGATAAAAACAAAGTGGTCGCGAATGGAACTCAAAGCTAGATGCTGTTCTTCGAGTCATTGGTTGCTCACCATGCCCTAGTAAGCTATGTATTTACGTCAATAATCATGGCGAGGTACGCAATATAATAGCAGTATATGTAGGTGATCTCATCATTGCCAGATCATGTAAGTCCGAACTATTACAAATCAAAATTTCAAAGAAGTTCCGAGTGGTTGATGGTGGTCAAATAACGCATTTCCTTGGTATGGAGATAGAACGAGACGGTGAAACATGCTGCACTAAAGTTCCTTAAAAAATACGATATGTCCGATTGCAGACCGCAACACCATTGGATGCGGGTTTCATCACTCAATGCAGTAAAGAGACGTGTAAGAAAGTCGACAAGACAGAGTACCAAACCCGTCGTGGCAGCGTTAAAGTACCTGGCAATATCAACATGTTCTGATATATTATATTACAATACATTCTGCATGTAAATTATCATAGCGCAATACGGATCCACATGCAGAACATGAAGCAGCAGTTAAGCATGTACTTCGTTACTTGAAAAAGACATCAGACTACAAGTTGCATTTTCATCGCACTTATAAGCCAGTTGGTCAGTCAGTCGTCAGTAATCGTAAATCATATTCCGGGTATGTTTTTGTAGCAGCTGGATCAGTTTTTTGTGAAAATCTAGGAAGTGGAGCGGGGTAGCACTTAGCACAGAGGCTGACTATATAGCGCTTTCTACAGCAGCGAAAGAAGCAGCCCACATCAACAAATTGTTAGACGAAATCGGTTTCAAACAGTCACAATGATACTGAACAACGATAACTTAAGAACAGCTGGTAAAAAATCCAAATATGATGTCAGATATTTTAACTAAGAATTAAACTAAGACGAAACATGATAAATGCTCAAATGAAATTAATTTATTTTAAATGTATATCAAAATGCAAAGTGTTGAAAAGGATTGTCAGAAATATGAATTACTAATTGTGTGTGACTACAAAGTGTAGGTAGATAAATAAGTTCTAAACGACTAGTGTATGGAGGTAGACTTACCCTAGCATCCCATCGGAAATGCGCTAAGGCGAAAAGTAAAAATTGTTTTTGAACCGACTCTAACTTGTCAGAATGGATTTGGTAGCTAGGGTTCCATACAACAGAGCCATATTCCAATATAGGTCTAACCAATGTTGTATAAAATGTTTTAGTAATATACGGATCTCAAATTCTTTAGACCAACGTTTAACAAAACTGAGGACAGCTTTTGCTTTCAAGACCATGGTATCAATATGAAGACTGAAATTAAGCTTAGGGTCCATATTAACTCCCAAATCAACATAGTTAAAAACTTGCTCTAGAATATGGTGTTTTATTACATAAGAAGAGTGGTGCACAGATCTACGGGAAAAGCACATCATCTTGGCACATCATCAATGGCAAATTATTTCTATCACACCATGCAACCAAATTGTTTAAGTCTGTTTGCAACAGACACCTTTCCTCAGTTGTAGTGTATCATTTAAAAAGCTTTACGTCGTCAGCGTATAATAAAATTTTTGAGAATTCTATTACTGAAGAGATATCGTTAATAAACAACAAGAACAGAATCGGGCCAAGATGACTACCTTGCGGAACACCTGAAGAAACATTAATTGTATCTGAAGGTGTATCCTCAAATATCACTCGTTGTGTTCTATTATAAAGATAGGAAGATACCCATTGAAGGAATCTTGGCTGAAAGCCCAGCAGATCAAGTTTATGTATGAGAATCGAGATATTAACTTTATCAAAAGCTTTGCTAAAGTCTGTGTATATAACATCCGTATGCTTATGTTCCCTAAAACCCAATGATACATGGCTTACAAATTCAATAAGTTTGTTATAGTCGAATTCCCTTTACGAAATCCATGGTGAGATGAGGAAATTAACGGAGAAATCGAAAAGGTTATATGGTCAGTGATGATAGCTTCAAAAAGTTTAGGTATAACTGATAGTTTTGCGATACCTCTATAGTTTTCAATGTTGGATCTAAATCCACTTTTATGCAAAGGGGTTATAAATGACTGTTTCCATATTGAAGGAAATACACCGTGTTTAAGAGAGGAATTAAATATCCTTGTCAAAGGCAAGTAAATATATTTTGCACTCTTTTTTATGAAGCATGAGGGTATCATGTCTGGGCCATAACTAGAAGCTGGTTTTAACTTATTTAAATTAAGTAGGACGTCTTCTTCAGAAATAATTGGAGCGTTAATTAAAGTATTCGAACACAGCACTTGCTGATAAGAAAAATTTTTGAAAGAATTATTACAGTAGTTTGACTTGAAAAATTCTGCAAACATATTGGATATAAAATCATTGTCACTTGAAATGATAGATTTGTATTTCATTGCGGACGGAAATTTAGAAATCCTGCGTTTGGAGTTGACGAAATCATAAAACGATTTTGGATTACTTGCAATATTTTTTTTACTTTATTTAAGTAATTATTATAACATTTTTTGTTTAGGTCAAAATATTGTCGACGCAATAGAGAATATTTAGAATAGTCGACAAGTGAACCGGTTTTTTTAAAATGTTTAAAGGCTCGAGTTTTTCTGTTTTTCAATTTATATAACTCTTTCGAAAACCACGGGCTTATACTTTTGCTTTTATTAACAATTACTATTGGAAGATACTTTTCAAATAATTTCATAATAATGTTATTAAAATGAGAGACACTCAATTCAATGTCACCATTATAATTAGGCCATGTTATTGTAGAAAGTTCTGTATTTAACTTTTATACTCTCGCAACTTGTTGCTACAGAGTATAATAGTTTTGTTCACCTAACGGTTGTTTATATCACCTAAAACTAATCGAGTTAGATATAGGGTTATATATATATAAATGATCAGGATGAAGAGACGAGTTGAAATCCGGGTGACTGTCTGTCCGTCCGCCCGTCTGTCCGTCCGTGCAAGCTCTAACTTGAGTAAAAATTGAGATATCTTTATGAAACTTGGTAGACATGTTTCTTGGTACCGTGAGACGGTTGGTATTGCAGATGGGCGTAATCGGACCACTGCCACGCCATCAAAAACAAATAAATTGCCATAACTAAGATCCGCAATAAGACACAAGACTGTTATTTGGTACACAGGATCACATTAAGGAGGGGCATCTGCAGTTAAATTGTTTTTTTAAGTGGGCGTGGTCCCGCCTCTAATATGTTTAATGTGCATATCTCCTAAACCGCTAATGCTATAATAACAGAATTCACTGGAAGCAAATGTTTTAGCACTTCTATTGACGGTGTGGAAATAGTTGAAATCGGGTGGCAACTCCGCCCAATCCCCATATAACGGTACTGTTAAAAACTACTAAAAGCGCGATAAATCAAGCCCTAAACACGCCAGAGACATTAAATTTTATCTCTGGGATGGTATGAGATGACTTTATAGGAACCGCGTTCAAAATTATACAGTGGGCGTGGCACAGCCCACTTTTAGGTGAAAACCCATATCTTGAGATCTGCTTAACCGATTTCAACCAAATTCGGTGCATAACGTACTTTTCATGTTTCTATGTCATAGTGCTAAAATGGGAGAAATCGGACTACAACCACGCCTACTTCCCATATAACACCATTTTAAATTCCATCTGATTCTTTCACTTTCCACTATGCAAATCAGGCAACAATGACTGTATCGGGATAAAACTTTGCGTAAATAATGCGATTAAAGTATGCCACCTTGTGGCCAAAAATTGTCTAAATCGAACCAAAACTGTTTAAGCCCCTAAGTACTAAATATGTGGACCCCAGTGCCTATAGTTGACCTTCTACCGAAAATATCAGTCAATCCACAAAGAAATCTCAAACGAGTATACTATTTGACTTTGCGAGAGTATAAAATGTTCGGTTACATCCGAACTTAGCCCTTCCTTACTTGTTAAAATTAGCTTTTGCAAAGTTAAACCGAGTACAGAAGCACGAAGTTTGATGATTATTATCCCGTACAATGCCAAAGATTTCGACAGATATTTCCAAAGCAGGATGATATGAGTCCTCTGGTAGAACAAGAGGATTACTCTGAATAACGGAACACTTTGCAGAGGTATCAACGTATACTAAATCTAAGCATTTACCAAATTAATTCGGAATCAAATTAATTTGGTTCAGACCCAACTCGGACATTTTTACGAAAAACTCATTAAAACATGACCGATTGCAAATCGGCACGATATAGTCATCGAAAGGTTTCCACGAAGCACACGGTAAATTGAAATCACCTAATACAATTATTGAATCTGCATTATTTGCCATCGAGGTAGCACTATTTATTAAAGAAGCATGCCTGCATGTATACAGATAAGTCCGAATGGGGTGGTATATAAGATAGGGTTAAATAAATAAAGCAACTATTAACGTATACTCTAATACATTTAAATTCAAATGAGTCGGTCCCTGGAACAAGAATATTTTCAGATGGGATAGAGGAATGCACGGCAAATAAAACACCTCCACCGATTCTGTTCAGTCGATCACATCTAAAAATTTGAAATTAGCTGTTTAAAATCTCATTATCAAAAATGTGAGATTTTAACCAAGTTTCTGTAAATCCAATTATATGGAAATTAAAATTGGAACTGTTTAAATACAAGTCAGTTAATTTTGTATTAAGACCTCTAACATTTTGATAATAAATGCTTAGCGAATTTCTACTAATCAGTTTTTTATATCGGTGATTGCTTTTGGTAATTTAACAATGTTTTCCTCAGTTTGACTTCTAAGTTTAGGTTTAAATTCGCGTACAAAAGCCCCAGGTGGCCAGAATGAACTATCTAAGATCTTTTTGAATGTTTCAAGAGATACGTCTATTTTAAACGATGATATACTTCTATCATAATTGAAGTTAAATTTACGTATATTGATATCATCGATTTTTAAACGTGACGAAATGTAAGATTTAATGTCCTCCACCAAGGTATCTTTGGCAAGTCTCGAAATAAATATAGACTTTTTAGGTGGATTAACTATCAAATTATTAACTGATGCTACTAAGTTAATAGGGGGAGCCTCTGGAATTGTGAGACACTTATTACTATTAGATAGAGCTTTTGGGGAATTGAGCTCTTTGGAAGTTGACAGCTTATCACTTTGAGGGCAAGGAAAAGAGAGATTTATTAGGTCATTGGGAGGAGACGTTCTTTTCTGTACAGAAGAACGAAGTGTTACTTCATCGGAAGGACGTTTACGCTTAGGAGCAGGTTTAGAGGATTCGTGAGAATCATTCAGGCACTTAAAAGATTTGAACAATTTTTCATAGTGCCTAAATTTTTCAGTGAGGGTTACAAGATCACGACCGGTTTGGTTAAAGTCATTGCGTGTCTCCCTATAAACTTTAAATAGATCGATTTCAATAGATCTACAATTTAAACAGGACCAACGCAATCCCTTACAGTCGAGAATAGAATCTAAGATTCTACCTGTCAGTCCAGCACATTTAATATGGGCAAGCCCATCACAAAGCCAGCATGAAACGTAGCGATCTGACTCGCCTTTAATGTTACAATTGGGGAAGTTACAAGACATAATAAACCACAAAAATTAAGATCAAATAAAAGAGTAAGTAGAACAAAATTTAATAGATAAATAATAAATTAGTGTGTTAATAAAATATTAATAATAATAAATTCAATTAAGAACAATTTTTTTTATCAAAGTTTAAAACCAATATAGCGAGCAGTTTTAGAAGCACTGTAACAATAAGTATTTGCAATAATAAGTAGTCTGTCTAAGGGACGTGTGTATAAAAAGGACAACAAATATACATAGATCTATTATATATTTATTAACTTACCTGTATATATATGATGGCTATGACAATAATTTGTAACTTTACGAGGACTGTACAGGACCTTTCTTTGTAAACCATTTTCTCCTTGAAAGGTATTTCGTTTAATTCCATAATAGAGATCATAATCATGGATTTCTGAGCGCCCAAATGTATTGAACTTCTTAACAGCACTTATACCACTATCTTGATCTGACGGTATTGCCTTAAAATACATAGAGTGATCTTGATAAAAAGGACAGATGTCCCTTATTACTCTTTCTGGGGGATGCGAAGTTTGTGGCAACAACATTGCATTTGAAGACGTATTTGACTCAAATGTTTCAGCATTATTAAAAGCGAAATTACATATCAGGTTACTTGGCTCGTCGTACACATTTTCTACTTTATTACTTAGAATGGAATCGCTTGAGTATATTGGTTTCTTTATGAGGTAAACTTCTTTGTGTGATTTTGCAAAATATTGGGGTGAGACTTCTACATCTGAGTCTTTACAAAAAATTCTGTCCACGTTAATACTATTATCATTATGCTCAGAGTCTTTTGAATGTTCCAAAGAAGAGTGTGAAGAAGAAAACCGCCTTAGTTTTTGCATAATACATCGGCCAATTGTTATATTTGGTGAGTCCTGAAACTCTAGTGGAGGATCTATTGGTGCTAAAGGTCCTTTTTTTAATGTATTAAAATTTTCCGCACTCATGCCAGCTTCTGAACAATTATCTAAAGAATCAAACTGAGAGACTTCACCATCACTTTCCACAATCTGAAAGAGTTGTTAAAAAACAGTATTGTAATAAATTCAAGTCAGTTATAAATTATATACAATATTACACTAGGTAGACACTAGGTTCCGCTCACTGGGTACAAAATATTATAAACTAAAATAAAGGTTTGAGCAATTAAGAGATTTAAAAAAAATTTGGTGTTATTAAACCATATATTAAAACCATAAAAAAATTACTTTTTTTTTTAAATAATTAAATAAACAAAAAAACTACAGAGTTCATTGTCATTTTAAAAAATATTATCTTAAACGAAAAAAGCCTCCGCTCATCAAACAGAGCACAATAATATCAAGTAATTATAAAAAGTTTAATAGCTGGTAGGGTAGCTTCGAAATTTAGAACTTCTGGTAGACGTTTAGACATGGAATGTACTAATTTCTTCGTATCTTCAGTCGAAATTTTACTGCATTCATTCAATATAACGCCCTTGAGCATTTCTTTGTTGGTAATCGTATGTGTGCGAGTTCTGCTCAAATTGTCTCTGCTCTGTTGACAACTCGTCCAATTTCACGAAAGCTTTTACCGTCTTCCCTTGATATTAAAATTATTTTCCGTTCATCAACACTTAGTTCTTTGCCTTTTGCACTCATTTACGCTGAATGATTCGAAAAATCTGTCTAAATCTGTATTATTGACAACAACGTACAAACAATTAACAAGTCTCAAACGGTAACTCAAATTAACTAATGTCATAAGCAGTGAGCGGACACTTTTGCTCTGCTTATTCTGTATTAATAGAATTCTATAAATGCCCTTAAACTTGCAAAAGCACATAGGAATTTCATGAAATTTGACGACTGTAATGCTATTAGCAGCGCTGATATTCTGAAAAGAACTTCAAAAACGCATATATTTTATTAATATTATTATTGAAACACATTCCACGAATTGGTGAGAGGGAACTTTTTCTACCTAGTGTATATGGATATGAAAATGTGTCTTTTCAAACAAAACGTACATCAATGTCATGTTTATATAATCCCAATCGATATGAATCTCCACTAGATATTGAACTGTTAGTTGTAAGTGGAACGCCAGAGTCATCACTTAACGATGTTTGAGCATTTAGTTCAACACTATTCACGCTTACCATGTCGATGTGCGGTGGAGGCAGAACTCCTACGTAATCAGTGCAGCTTGATTGACATATCTGTAAAATCGTGGATACAGCAGAACTGTTATTGGATGCTGATGTTGCCATATTGTAATCGGAATCTTCATCTCTAATTACTGTATCCATTTCCAACATGTTTTGTCACTAAAAAGAACATACATATACCAATTAAAGAATATATGCCGCTAAATTAAATATTGGAGCAATTAAAAATAAATTAAGCTATAAGAACTGCTCCTCGTTAAAACATATTTATATAAAAAAAAAGTAGTTTCTTCATACACCTTGTTATACAAATTTATTGTTTTGAAGTACCAGTTAAAAAAATTTCTTTTGAAATTGAAAGTTGATACTAGATCAAGTTCCAATTTAATTTCTTACCAAATTCTTCCCACGATTCGGAAACATGCTATAGTGTTCCGATCTGAAAAACTTCTTCGGATTTGCTGCTTTGGACAATAATCCATGCCAAAGTTGGTGTAAATATTTTGTCAAATACAAAAGTTTTCATTAACGAACTGGATTTTGCTCGAACAGTTTGTATGACAGCTAGATATATGCTAAAGAGGTTCGATCTGAACAATTTCTTCGGAGATTTTACCGTTTCTTTGAACAATAATGCAATTCAAATTTCGAAAAGATATCTGTCAAATAAAAATGTTTTTTATACAAGAATTTTATTCCGATCGTTTAGTTTGTATGACAGCTTTATACTATAGACAGCCATAAATGAACTGACGAGCTTGCTCACTCTGCAGCTGCTACTTGAATGGTAGGACTGCTATATTGCGGTTGGTTCTCATACCGTAAAGAAGCTGATCCGCAAGGAGGAAACAATGCTCAGAGAAAAGTATTGGTAACAGCTCTCAGGCACTCTGGTGGTTACAATCTCACTAGGTTTACAAAGTGCCGGTTCTGCGAGCTGGAACTGGAAACTCCCGAGCACCTGATGCTAGTCTGCACAGCAGTCTGTGGACGCAGAATTAGTAACCTTGGATCCATGTATCCGAATGGGAAGCACATCAAGTCAATAGAACCCAGCAGTATACTGGAATTTATCAGTGTGATAGTCGCTGAGCAAACCTCAATATATGTCTATCTACAATATATGCTATAGTAATCCGATTTCGGCGGTTCCAGCAAATCAGCAGCATCGTTGTTAGAGAAGGACGTGTGAAAAATTTCATAATGATATCTCAAAATCTTAAGGACTAGTTCGCATATAATATACAGACTGCTACCAAGCAGTTGTAGTTAAACACTAATTTATTTAGGAAAAATATTAGTAGAAATGGATTAGGAGAACTATTTTCTTTATAATTTTAAAATATTTTAATCAGTTATTATATTTGTACGTACTATAGAAAGTAATTTGTTGAAACTGAACGAGGGAAGCTACAATTTGGAAACCGTAAATATAACATGGCCGGGGCCGTGGGAAGTAAAATTAAAACTTTTAAGCGTTTCGCTCCTCTTCAGTCATTTGTGTTTTGTCCACTCCATACAAATATGGTGTTTATAATATTTAAAAGCTGGTTTTGTAACAACCATAGCGTTTAAATGACTATAAACTTCCCCTTCCAAGTACACCGCTCCATCAGGGTAAATAATGACACACTCTAATACAATATACCACACCTTCGAACACAACTCACACTTCCACACACGATGGTGGAATTGAATCATCATTCGCAAAAACACATTCGTTTTGTCAACAGGCCGGGGCGCCAAGTCAACGTTCGATTACGACTGATCTCGCTCGCTGCTTTTTTCGATTGCTTCACAATCTACACTGCGCAACGTCAATTCTTTTCGTCAGCGATTCTTCGCGCTATAATTAATATTAGGTCAAGTAAAAAGTTCGTTCGGTTTTTATCTAAGAGATGGCGTTATTGTCCATAGTACTAGTGTTACGTGTCGCATCATGTCATACTACACGGCGCTGAAAACGTGTTTATTCGCGCTAAAAGTTTGTCTTTAACAGTTTTTCGATTGATTTACTCAGTTCGTTGCGAGCGCTCGTCAAAGATTGACACCAACAAAGAGAAAATTCGCTATATTTTACAATTTTTCTTCGATCAAAGCGAAAAAGCAGCCAAAGCGGCTGAAAACATTAATTTAGTTTATAGGCCCGATACTGTAAACGAACGTGTAGCACGAAAGTGATTTGCTAGGTCCCGTTCCGGTAATTTCGATGTCAAAAATGCACCACGCGTCGGGAGGCCTGTCGTCGAAAATTGCGATAAAATTATGGAAATAGTGGAAACAGACCGTCACGTGAGCACTTATTTAATTGCTGAGGAACTAAAGATAAGCTAAAAACCGTTTGGAACCATTTGTATAACCTTGGATTCAAAAAGGAGCTCGATGTTGGATGTCACACGAACTAACGAAAAAAACATGATGGACCGAATTTCCATCTGAAAATCGCAAAATCGACCCGTTTCTGAAGCGGATTGTGACTGGCGATGAAAAATGGGTCACTTATGACAACATCAAGCGCAAACGGTCGTGGTCAAAGCTCGGGGAAACGGCCCTGATGGTGGCCAAGACCGGATTGACGGCCAGGAAGGTTTTGCTGTGTGTTTGGTGGGATGGGCAAGGAATCATCTACTGCGAGCTGCTCCCCTATGGCCAAACGCTCAATTCGGCCCTCTACTGCCAACAACTGGACCGCTTGAAGGCAGCACTCATCCAGAAGAGACCATCTTTGATCAACAGAAGCCGAATTGTGTTCCATCAGGACAACGCCAGGCCACACACGTCTTTGGTGACTCGCCAAAAGCTCCTGGAGCTCGGATGGGAGGTTCTAATGCACCCACCTTATAGTCCGGACCTGGCACCAAGTGATTACCATCTTTTCCTGTCCATGGCGAACGCGCTTAATGGTGAGAAGTTGGCCTCAAAAGAGGCCTGTGAAAATTGGCTCGCCGAGTTTTTTGGCAATAGGGACGCAGTCTTCTACGAGAGGGGTATAATGAAGTTGGCATCTCGTTGGCAACAAGTTTACGAACAAAACGGTGCATATTTGACTTAAATCGGACAAATGTACACAAAGTTATCATCTTTTAAAAAATCAATAAAAAACCGAACGAACTTTTTACTTTACCTAATATATTTGGCTTGAACTCGGTTCCTGATTCCACTGTACACCGTACAGGATTACGATTAGCGAATCATTTACAAAATACAATTTATTACTTATTTTTGAATGCATTTCCTACTATTTTGTACAAGTAATAAATTATACAAACAAATTACCCGCGCGTTTTAAACACTCGTGAAAGTGGTGAGTGAGGTATTAAAGCTTAGGTCCCGCGATATCCATTAGAGCTTCAATAAAGTAATGTGCTCCCCGATAAATTGGGAACGCTTTTATTCATGGTCCTTCGAGTCATTCCGAATGTCACTATTGGTTTTGTCCAGGAAAAAATGCCTTTAAACCGTGGTGACAAGACAAACCACAAAATAAAAAAAAACAGTGCAGTGCGGTGACGTGCAGTGGCAAACGAAATAATATACATAAACATATACCATATTACACAAAAACATATATACATACAGAGGTGCGTGTCAACCGAAACAAAAAATATAAAAGGTTTTGACAAACTAACTCACAAATCGGGCAACAACAAAACATACATAAATACCAACAACTTAAACGGGCGCGAATTTAAAACAAAGGATAATAAACAGGCATAGTTCGGATGTAACCGAACATTTTATACTCTCTCAAAGTTAATTGGTATATACTGTATTGAGAAGTATGATAAATGAAATCGTTTTTGGACAATGAATAATATTTTTTATTTATTATATCGATATTATTATACAAATAATAAACACATACAAGTTTAAAAATTATATTATTATATTAATTTGTATATAATATTTACAATATTAAAAAATACATTTTTTTAGAGATTCTTATACATAGGTATGTCCAAACTATATTTCTTTTCTCCTTATACTATTTAATTTCTATCCTATATTTATACAATAATGTCTTATATAATAATAAATTATACATATAATTTAAATTTTCTTAATTGGATTATTTACATATTGCACTAACATGGGAAGGATCCATGTTCGAAAATGCCCAATCAATTTCTGCACCGGCAGGTGTAGTTGAATAATCTACACCAAGCAGGGAACCAAAGTTTTTTTCTTGAAGCAGATTTCCTATTGTAGTTCCTGTAGACATTAAACAAATATTAAAATCTCCAACAATTAGCACATTTCGATTGCATAACTCAGAAGTAAGGACTTCCTGAAGTTCTACAATTAAATGTGTGAATAAGTAAGCCGAATTTCTATAAAGAACCAGAATGTTAATATTGAAACATTTAAACAACTAATAAACTAATCACATCAGGGAATGTCTGAGGATCTTGAAGGTTGATCCTGGGAGCATTATTAAGCCAATACATGCCATGTAAATGCGGGGAACCTCTCTGTTGAAACTCCACTCTCCAGTAGAAATTTGTGACAAAATGCTCTCCACAAATGCCGGCATTATCTTTAAAAAGCTTAAGAATTTGTCGATAGCGGTAGTCAAAATATCTAGCACAAGTAACCGGGTCTGACCGAATTAAGCGATATCTATCTTGGGTTGTTAAACTGTTGGCCAAAAGCTCAACCCACTGAGATTCTGCAGCCGATAAAGTGATAAAGAAGGTTGGAAGCCCAAATTGGCGAATCATAGCGATTGCCTTTTTCTTCTCAGCTTGCCAGTGCGCAGGAGAGGATCTAACGCCTTTCAAAACCTTGTAACCATCATCGTGTTGAATCAAGTTTTGAACAAAGTTTTCGTTTAATAGATTTTGGGCCGTAACTTGGTTGCGGCCTGAAAACTTTCTAGGCAAATGGGTGTACTATTCTAAATTTGTAGCAGTTCTAATTTTTTGTAATCATAGAACAACTTTGGAATGTTACACGCTCTTCTGTCAAAACGGCGAATTTCAGAACGTATTATTTTGCTATATGTTTAAGAGCACGTACGTTTCTGCCCAGCGTATATTGTTCCAAATGACAACTCTTCTGAATTATTGTCTTGAATTATGTCAATTGGTCTTTATCCTTCACCTGGCGCTATGACTAAACGGTTATAGTCCAAGTTTTCTACAGGAATATTGTCCAAAAGAGTTTCTTGACCGACTGGGTTTAGCTCGGAAGGTAAAAGACCCATGGGAATATTATTACCTGAGGAATTATCATGAAAAATTTGTGCCGCATGAAAAGATTGAACCAATCGGGAATCCTCTCAACAAGCGGAACTTCTTCTTGGTTATTAAATTCTGAAATCCAGTTCTCATTAATATGTATATTGTGCTCACGATACAGGATGAATACCCACTAAGAATTGCAAAGCTTCCATAATTTTTGCGGGGCGTATGGTATCGATCATGTAATCATGATTGTACTCCAAACGCCTTCTTAAGAAAATTGGTATCACATGAGCCTCATCAAAGGACCTTGGTGGAGATGTCACAATATTGTTAACAGAAATTGATATATTAATAACAGCATCTTTGAGAGAACTCTGACCTTGATATCCTAACGGACGGATTGTCATAAAAGGCAATCTAGGCATTACGAGACGTTCTTCAATTAGAGTTAAATCTTTCAAACAATCCGGTATTTCAGGAAAGTGTAGACCGTTAGCTAAACATATTTTTGGAACGTTCTTTTTTACAATCGCATTTTTGCAAGTAGCACAAAAATTGTAAATTCTATCTTCCGAAGGAAATTTTTGCATTAAAAAGAAGGCGGATGCAGCATTCGGGTGACCTTGCGCAATAGTTTCGAAATTTAATTTGCGAACTTGGTGTGAAAACCATAATCCGCCGCAGAAAATACATATTTCAGTAGGGCCCTAATTTATATTTTGAAAATAAATGTTTTTGAAATCTGTTAAATTGGCACTGTAATAATTTTCTATAACATTATTTTCTTTCGTTAATCGGATTCGTTGGAACTGTCTTTCTTTTCAATTTGCCTATTGACCGGGTTATCTCTACAAAGGCGAACTTGACTTTGTCTAAGACGTCTCTGATTCAAAATTTCTTCCCTCATACCCCTCCTACTAAGCTGTCGACGTTGCGTTTCTCTATCAGGCTCCTCTCTCCTTATTTCATGATTTCTTCTTGCATGTTCTCTTTGCATTTGATCACGAATGCGCTCTAAATACCTATACTCAGGATTTCTTGCGCGAAATTCTCTATGAGTATTTCTTATTTGCTCTTGTTGTATGTTGAACAGTATTTCTCATTTGCTCAACAGATCGAACCTCGAGGTCTTCGCGCCGAGATCTATGTCCTCGAGCATTTCTCATTTGCTCATCAGATCGAACCTCGGGGTCTTCGCGCCGAGATCTATGACCTCAAGTATTTCGCATTTGCTCATCAGATCGAACCTCGGGGTCTTCGCGCCGAGATCTATTACCTCGAGTATTTCTTATTTGCTCTTCAGAGCGAATTGTGGATCTTGCCGATTTTTGATTGTACCTCGAGATTTTCCCGCCTGGTTCTATGTTGATTTGTATTGATAATCTAATCTACGATTAGCGTGACTTACAGTATCTTGTGACTGCTCACTGTCTCTATATAAAGAGTTTGCACGAAAAACTCTCATACGTCTTCTATTCTGAAGACGACTTAGTAATACAGATTTTCTACTTAATCTAGGCATAATTAATAAATAATAACTGACTTAATATATAAAATACTTATATAATTCCGTCCGTCCGGGTCTGAAAAGTTGGATCCTAGGTGCTGCTCTCTTTCAGGTGTATAGGTACTATGGTATACTGGTGCACATATGTATATGTGTTTGCTCGCCACTGTTTAAACACTATATGCTAATACACTGAAATTAGTTTGAATACAGCACTTTGCTGGTCAAGAAATCTAGTGTAACTGAAACTACAAACACAGTGTACTGATATTTATTATACTCTTGCAACATGTTGCTGCAGAGTATAATAGTTTTATTATGGTATATTTTTGTACACACAGCTTACGTACTTTTGTATACCTATATATTACTTAGATACTCATAAATAATAACACAGATTATTTAGTTATATTTATATTTTAGAAATTAGTAGTTTTTTTCATTGTATTGAAATAAAGTGCTCGGAAAACCCCTCCGTAAATTGCTTTTGTCTAACGCTTTTTAAAACAGGGATAAATGGTACCTATTTTGAAAGGTCTGCTCATGAAGGCTAAATTAACAATAACTTACATATAATTAAGTATGGTACATAGATATGTAGATCAGGTATGTAGATTTTCTTCTTTCTGTCTTAAGATCTAAACCTTTCATAAGCTGCAGACGGCGCTGGGTAAATCCCAAAAAGTACTTAAATGTAATTTTCTTGAGTTTACAGTTCACCTCATGACCTTCATATTAAAATGTGTGGCAAAACTGAAATAATAGATAATAGCATTTTAAGCGAGGGGGTCTACACTACTAATATTGATTTCACGCGATTTTTTCTAGAAAGATATTTTTGCTCTATACAAAGTCCAGCACTCTAAGAAACTGTTTTACATTGGTCTGGTATATTTTGTTATAAGTTCAAAATGATGGCTGAGAGAATATACTTATCAACTGATTATCACCAAATATTAAAAGAAATATTTGTATATAGAAATCTATACCTATCTCGATTAGTTTTAGGTGATGCAAACAACCGTTTGGTGAACAAAACTATACTCTGTTGCAACATGTTGCGAAAGTATAAAAATGTTGCGAAAGAATTCAACATTTATTATTCGATTATTATTTGGTATCTTATTAACTTATGTTATTGATCATAGATTTACTATTTTAGATAAATACTATTTTTTCTCCGAAATGTTAACTTTAACAAAAATAAGTTATTTAACTCAAACATGGTATATGTGATATAAACCGAACCAATGGGGTTAGATTTAATATGTGGGGTATATGAGGTTGCTGTTGTACGAAAGGAGCGGAAATCAGTATATTAGGGTTATAAGGTTTAAACAAAGGTCTAGACTAATTTCATTCATATGCAGCGTATACCACAAACTGTCCATTTAATTTCATTAAATTATCAAATTAACGAAAAAAATTATACCATGAGTAGTACATGTGAGCTGGGGAAATTCGTGGACCGATTTCATACATTTTCGGCATTAAACTCGTTTATCAATATTTTACGTTTATGTAAAGCCAAACGGAAGTTTGAATGTTTGGCATAAATATGTTGGAGCTAGGGTCAATATATCCCCGATAATGGGTACTTGGGTGGAACCGAGAATTTAGACTCTTGCAATTCGCAAGATTCAAGAAATTCCTTCAAACCTTATATTAAAAATGGTTGAGAAAGAATTAAACATCCATTATTAAATGAAATCGTGATTAAATTATAATCAAATTTGGTATCTTCCTGACTTATCAAAAAGGCTAAATTTTATATTACTTATGTGGCAAACGTTAACCAGAAAATCGGAGTTCATTATATGAACGTGTCAGGTTTAGACCAAGGCATATACTAATTTCATTCTAATTCAGCGTCAAACCACATAATTTTTAAGAAATATTATCCACTTAATTCGTTAAAATACATTTGTTTCAACCGGAACGGTTTAAAGTCAGGTGGAAAGACGGAAATCTTATATATATTGGGGGCAGAAATAGATATGATTTTGACATTGCTCAGCTATACTCGAGAACATATTTTGAAGCAATTTTATATAAAAAAAAATATTAATTCTCACTGACCGACATATTAGGCATAAAACTGGTTAGAATAACGAAAAGCATTATAAGTAGTATTTGGAAGTTGAGGGTAATATTAATCCGATTTTATCAACGTATGCCAATACCACATACTACTAGCATGCCACGGACTAATCAAATGCTTCTACGGTTTCATTAAGGTACCTCACATACCATCAGCAATCAAATCACCCGGAAGTTCAAAAATCTTTATATTAGGTATATGAGGGCTATAGGAACTATTGATTCGATTGAACCCATTTTTTGACACAAACATACTATTTCGAGATTTTCAGTTTATTTATTTTATTATATGATTTTCAATTAAATGTCTTACACATTGACCGATATTTTCGGTAAAAAGGCAACTATAGGCACAGGGGTCAACAAATTCAGTACATAGGGGCTTGAACAGTTTTGATTCGATTTATACTTCAAACGCATTATTCACGCAAAGTTTTACCCGGACACAATCATTGTTGTTTGATTTGCATAGTGGAAAGTGAAAAAATCAGATGGAATTTAATATGGTGATATATGGGAAATAGGCGTGGTTGTAATCCGATTTCGCTCATTTTCGCACTATAGCAGAAAAATATGAAAAGAATGTTATGTATCGAATGTGGTTGAATTAGGTTAAGCAGATCCCAAGATATAGGTTTTCACCTAAACGTTTTCACGCCCACTGTCTAATTTTGAACGCGATCACTTTATATTCATTTCATACCATCCCAGAGATAAAATTTGGAGAATCGACAAGAGTAACAACAGACTAGGGAAGACAATTTGAATCTGCTTTCTTCCGAGACCTTGCCAGAATTTTAGGCATAACACACTACCATCGCGTACCACCCAGCGTCAAATGGGCTCATCGAGCGATGGCATAGATCCTTGAAAGCAGCGATAAAATGCCACATGACGGAAAAGTGGGTTGAAGCTTTTCCACTAATTCTCTTAGGCTTTCGTTCCGCATGGAGAGTTGACTTAAAAGCGACACCCGCAGAAATGGTACGGCAGCACTCTTCAACTACCTGGTCAGCTATTTTCCGAAGATCACACGCACATCGTCACCGAAGGTGAATTTGTCGGAAATTTACGCATACGCATGCAGGCACTGAGACCGTCACCAACAAATAAATAAATAAAAAAAATTTCTAAAAACAACATAGGTACATACGCATATGCACATCTTTTCAAAGTCCACATTGGCATATATTCCGCAATACGCCTTGCAACAAACAAGCAGGATTGCGTAAAAAAAATGTATTGATCTCTTCAACGAGTTCGTATTAGGGTGTACCTATATACAAAACATTTGTACATGAGAAATATAAGATAAAAGTGCGGTTCTTAGTAATTAAACTAAGAAAATAATAAACTACTACCACAAAATATTAAAAATAAAACACCAACTGGTTCACTTGTCGATTATTCTAAATATTATCTATTGCGTCGACAATATTTTGACCTAAACAAAAAATGTTATAATAATTACTTAAATAAAGTAAAAAAGAATATTGTAAGTTATCCAAAATCATTTTATGATTTCGTCAACTCCAAACGCAGGATTTCCAAATTTCCTTCCGCAATGAAATACAAATTTATCATTTCAAGTGACAATGATATTATATCCAATATGTTTGCAGAATTTTTCAAGTCAAACTACTGTAATAATTCTTCCAAAGGGTTTTCTTATCAGCAATTTAATTTAAATAAGTTAAAACCATCTTTTAGTTATGGCCCAGACATGATACCCTCATGCTTCCTAAAAAATAGTGCCAAATATATTTACCTGCCTTTGACAAGGATATTTAACGCCTCTCTTAAGCACGGTATATTTCCTTCAATATGGAAACAGTCATTTATAATTCCTTTGCATAAAAGTGGATTAAGGTTCAACATTGAAAACTATAGAGGTATCGCGAAACTATCAGTTATCCCTAAACTTTTTGAAGCTATCATCGCAGACCATATAACCTTTTCGATTTCTCCGTTAATTTCCTCATCTCAGCATGGATTTTGTAAATGGAAATCGACTCTAACAAACTTGCTTGAATTTGTAAACCATGTATCATATGGTTTTAGGGAACATAAGCATACGGATGCTATATACACAGACTTTAACAAAGCTTTCGATAAAGTAAATCTGTCGATTCTCATACATAAACTTGATCTTCTGGGCTTTCAGCCAATAGATAGCTTCTTATATTTATAATAGAACACAACGAGTGATATTTGAGAATACACCTTCAGATACAATTTATGTTTCTTCAGGTGTTCCGCAAGGTAGTCATCTTGGCCCGATTCTGTTCTTGCTGTTTATTAACGATATCTCTTCAGTAATAGAATTCTCAAAAATTGTCTGTTGCATACAGACTTAAACAATTTGGTTGCATGGTGTGATAGAAATGATTTGCCATTGATGATGTGCCAAGATGATGTGCTTTTCCCGTAGATCTGTGCACCACTCTTCTTATGTAATAAAACACCATATTCTAGAGCAAGTTTTTAACTATGTTGATTTGGGAGTTAATATGGACCCTAAGCTTAATTTCAGTCTTCATATTGATACCATGGTCTTGAAAGCAAAAGCTGTCCTCAGTTTTGTTAAACGTCCTTCTAAAGAATTTAGAGATCCGTATATTACTAAAACACTTTATACAACTTTGGTTAGACCTATATTGGAATATGGCTCTGTTGTATGGAACCCTAGCTACCAAATCCATTCTGACAAGTTAGAGTCGGTTCAAAAACAATTTTTACTTTTCGCCTTAGCGCATTTCCGATGGGATGCTAGGGTAAGTCTAACTCCATACACTAGTCGTTTAAAACTTATTAATCTACCTACACTTTCTAGTCGTAGGGAAATTCTTGGCATAATATTCTTAGTGAAACTTTTGAATGGAACTGTTTGCAGTTCTTATCTCCTGTCTGAAATTAAATTTAATATCCCGGTTCGCCTTTCGAGGTAGTTTATACCTTTACTGCTAAAATCCTGTAGATCAAATTTTGCACTAAACGAGCCATTCCGCCGTATATGTCATGATTTTAATTCTCATTTCAGCACATTTGACTTTTCAAAATTAAAAAGACTTTATTGTTTTCTCTTAATAAATGAATATGTAACAATTTATTATATTGTTACTTTGCATCTTGGCTGTTGAAATTTTTATTTCTGTAGCTGAGCAGTTTTAGATCTCAACACTTAAAAAACTCTCTTGCCTTTTCTGACTCGGCTAATTCCGCACGTAGGCGAATTGCGCCCCTCGCGTCGGTTGGGCGGAGGAGGCGAGGAGGGTAATCGTTGGGTTATTATTATTAAAAAAAAGTTTTCGGAAATAAATATTAATATAAACATATGTATATTTAATATACCACAAAAATGATGAATGTTGATAAAAATCAAATTACACCTGCAGAAGCTACACGCCCAAGACAGGTTGCTACAAAGCAAATAAAAGGCAAAAATATTTCTGCCACCAAATAAGAGTGACAGATTAATACGATACTGCAATTTTTGTAGATTATTAGTAGGAACTGAGTCATCAGATCTACCACCAAATTTTAGAACCTCAGCATTTGCTCAGTATGAAAACTGCTTAGACCAGTATGGTTATATTCAAAGCAATTACACCTACTCCACATCCGAGAGAAGAGCTGCCACAAATACAAAGTCAAGAGGAAAGTTCAGGCATCCACCTCGAGGTGCCCGCATGTAACACAGAAACATTTTATGGAGGTTATGAAGAATGGCCGTCCTTCTGGGACATGTTTACAGCCGTTTACATCAACCACCCAAAATTATCAAATGCACAAAAATTGTATCACCTCCGATACAAAACAAAAGGTCAAGCAGGCGTCATAGTAAAACAGTTTTTACTAAATGACCTTAATTTCAATCTGACTTGGGAAGCTCTAAAAGCAAGATACGAAAATAAAAGCATATTGGTCGATAAGCAAGTAACGAAACTAATGAACTTGCCTAAAATTCAAAAAGTAACAAGTGAAGAATTTATTAGACTACAATCCACTGTTTCTAATTGTTTGTCGGTTTTATCGACACAAAACACACTGTTATCCCACAGACAGCTGGGAGCCCATTCTGGTAAATATAAAAATTAAAGCATTTCTAACTACCCAATATGAAATAGCAGAAAGGGTAGACAAAAAACTAGTTAGAACTAAAAACGTTCAAAACGACCTCAATAGAGCTTCAATAGACCCCAAACCAGTAGCAACAACGATTTAAATAGAAGCTTTTTTTAAAAATCAATCGTTTACATCCGAACAGTGTAAACAAACGTCATGCGAACTGTGTACAGGAGGGCATAAGCGCAAATCTTGCGAGAAATTCAAAAAACTAAATATTGTCGATAGGAACAATTTTGTGAGAACAAAAAAACTTTGCACAAACTGCTTGTCACGTGCGCATACTCTAAAAGAGTGTGAAAGCAAATTCAATTGCGTATATTACCACAAAAGACATCATTCAATGTTACATATCACAAATTTTTCCAGCTCACCTCAAATTAATGTTAAAAGGGCTACGGGATTAATTACAACAGCAAATCCCGAAAATCGCCAAGAAGCTCCATGCTGCCCAAAGGCATCAAAAACGCAAACGCTACACAGTAGTCGGGTACTACTACCCACAGCAGTCGTCTCCATCGAACACCGAGGAGAACTATTTAAGCTTAGGGCCTTAATAGACCAAGGATCACAACGATCATTTATAGCGTCTAAGGCACAAAATAGATTACAACTGCCAACAAAACTAGCCAAATTTGAAATCACAGGAATGCCGGAAGAGTAGTACAAAACTCAAACAAAATCTGCCCCATTACCCTAACTTCCCCCCAAGGGTATAAACGCATTCAACCAGAAGCTATAGTCTTACCGCAACTTACAAATACGCTTCCAAGCTATCAAATAAACAACAAGCATTGGCAAAAGGTTTCACACCTAAAGATAGCAGATCCCAACCTCAACACTCCCGCTCAAATAGACCTTCTATTAAGCAGCGATCACAGATAATACTCGAAGGTATTGAGAAAATTTCAAACACACTTCTGGCCCAAAATACTATTTTTGGTTGGATCCTAAGTGGACTAGTTACGGAACCAGTTACCACCATGACTACGCAAGTTAAGGAAGTCTCTAGTGAATACCTCAATTCACAATTAAAGATATTTTGGGAGTTAGAAGAACTCTCCCCCATATCAATCACAACCCCTAAAGATCAGTATTGTGAAGACTTTTACAAAGCCACAACTACTAGATCAGATAATGGTCGGTACGTCTTACGACTACCACTAAAACAACAATTTCCCAACACAATCGCCTCAGGTCACTCTCGCACCTCTGCAATACAGCAGTTTCGAAGTATGGAAAAAAACCTACTTAAAAAAGGTGAGCTCAAACCAGAATATGATGATGTGTTGGAAGAATACCTCCATTTGGACCACAAGTAAGCCCATGCGAAAAAAATTATCAACGGAAAATACTACTAATTTTACTTGGCGCTCCACTATCTCGGGGAATTCCCTAAATGATATCCTATTTACGGGACCCACACACCAACCAGATTTAATGCTACTAATTTTAAATTGGCATATATTCAAATACGTATTCAACGAAGACGTCGAAAAAATATATAGACAAGTATAAGTAGTCGTACATAAAGACAATCAAGGTTTTCAGCGAATTATTTTCCGAAAATCCACCAATAGTCTACTACGCAACTACAAATTAACTGTGCCCCATTCTTAGCCATTCGAAAACTCCACGAATTGGCAGAAAATACCAAGTCAGAATTCCCTCCGGCAACCCAGGTGTTAAAAACACAAACGTATGTAGACGATATCCTGTCTGGAAGTCACAGTCTTTCACAAGCATACGAGTCACTATCACAAGTGGTACAAGCCCTCAAAATCGCAGGGTTTCGGTTGAAAAAGACAACGGCGAACCACCCTAATATTTTAAAAAATATACCATATAAAAATTTGTTTGATACTAATTTCGAAAAGGAAAGTACAACAAAAACTCTGAGAATCCAATGGAATGCGATATCTGACCAGTTTTCATATCCTACTGAGTCAATATCCGCATTATCCGCAACAACATTTTCGACCCGCAGGATGGCTTTGGCCAATTATAATGCTTCATATCCTACATCAAAAAAGTAAATGGATATTTAAAACAAAAATATATCGAATTTTGCACATTATTAACTCGAAAAAAAGCTAATCACTGTACTCTCGCAAGATCCTTTTTCAAAGGTTTGTAAGGAGCACCCATTCTGGCCGTATCTGAGCCAGACGTGAAGTCGCTATCCTATAAGCCGATCATACAGAAATAATAAATAACCGCCAATAAAAATAACCTATATACAAGTATCACATAATAATAAGTCGTCAAGCCAATAAATTCATATTAAGGGTATATCAATATGACCCCCTCACGCACATTAAAGTTTTTTATCTTATCTAAGCACTAGTACCATCATAAAAATACAAACTTTGATAGAAAACCAAAATCGACTTTTATGTTATACCTACAGATTAATGTGGATACTACTGCATTATCACGCATACCCCTCCCTCGGCTACTACAACTGCAGTACGCCGTGATACCTGGGACATTTACAGTTTATATGTACTACAAATATAATAGCAACATATTCGCCTAGGGTGCCCAGGATGTTTAAATGACTATAAACTGCCCCTTCCAAGTACACCGCTGCATCAGGGTAAATAATGACACACTCTAATACAACATACCACACCTTTGAACACAACTCACACTACACAGGATGTCACCACACAAGTTACCACCACACATGATGGCACCCCACACAATCAACAATAAAGAAAAGGAATTAACAGGCCTGGACGCCAAGTCAACGTTTGATTACGACTGATGTTGTATCGGCAGAATTTTGTCGAGTTGACTTGTCCTTGGCCGGAAAAAATCCGGGTCCGTTCCGGTTACGTAGACCCGACTGTTATGGAAACGGTCTTGATCTTGCGCGCTGCTTTTTTCGATTGCTTCACAATCTACACTGCGCAACGTCAATTCTTTACGCCAGCAATTCTTCCCGTAATAAATTATACAACCAAATTACCCGCGCGTTTTAATTTTAAACATTCGTGGAAGCGGTGAGTGTGGTATTAAAGCTTCTATTCACATAGATATTGTAGCTTTGTTCAGCCCAAAGTTAAAACCATTTAAAATGCATTCTTGATACCTACCGGCAGCAAGAAAACGGAGAGTTTATAGTAATGTTCCTTTATCTCATTTTGTAAAAAAAAAAAATATTCTTCATTTAAAAGAGAAGTATTTACGAATCTGCAACAAATATTAATTAAAAGCCATTTAATTGTCAATGAACGTATGGCTTGCTTGGTGTTTGAAAGATAGATTTGAGTGATGACGACTTTTTCGTATATGCATAACATCAGTTTTGGCCCCAACATTTCTGTCATCTAATATTAATCAAAACTTATGTCATTTTTTAATAATTATTTACCTTTTCGTGACCAATAACGGATTTTTTTTGATTTTAAGTATAAATATTAACTCTAATTATCTGTCATATCGTAATTTTTTAGGTTGGCAACACCAATTAAACTTCGACTGAAAACAGTTGCAGTTGGTAATACCGAAAAATTAGTTGAGTTCATCTGAAATTGAATATCTTTTTTGATTTTAAGTATAAATATTAACTCTAATTATCTGTCATATCGTAATTTTTTAGGTTGGCAACACCAATTAAACTTCGACTGAAAACAGTTGGTAATACCGAAAAATTAGTTGAGTTAATCTGAAGTTGAATATCTTCAACTTCAATTCAACTGAGTAGATTTGAAACCCGTAATAGGAGTATAAATTTCCGGGTCAAATATTATATAACCCAAATTCTATGTGTACAATATGCTATAAAATAAGAGAAAAACTTAACTATATATTTGAAAACTCCAGTTTTAAATTGATAACTTATTTTTTAGTAAAATATGAAAATAAAACATTTTATAATGCGAATGCGTAAAATTAAATGCAGTGTATTTGATGCAGTCGGTATAATTAGGTTCTTCAAATGTAATGGGTACAACCCCAACGGTGCTGAATGCAAAATCGAAAGAATCTCTTTTAATTTTATTATACTGTGTGATTTCAACATAGAAACTTCAGCATTAAAATCCAAAAATATATTATTTTTATATTTAATCTGCTTGTTTAAAACCTAACAATAAGCTACATACGTAGCTTTCTACTTTTTGGCGGGTTTGATTACAGGTATTATCTAATGGTTTAAATGATCCCGGAGTTTAAGTTCATATTTACAGAGCGTTCAACATATAAAGTTTTTCCTTTGCACGATCAATTCGCGGAAAATTGTTTAAATGTTTTGGCAAATTCAATTGCTATCAGTGACTTCGTAATGCGTCACGTTTATATTACATGTTAATGCCCGTTTCCGTATTGAAGACAATATATTAGGTGTAGTAAAAAGAAATCCATTATTTTTGCGTGAAATTTAATATTTTAATTAGTACTTTTCGTATCCTGTTAAAAAATAGCTATTGTTTCTTTGCTAGTGTCCATCTTTGACGTGCGCTCAAACAAAACTGAATCAACCAATCACAAAACGGTCAGAAACGTTTTTTTAGTACGAAATGTCATCTTTCCACACACGATCTAGCCGAACCCGATCGGACTTATACAACGCGATATACGGATAAATAACGCCATCTATTGGAAAAATAATGGTTTAATATTTAGAAATAGTTGGAGCGTTAATTGAAGTTTGCGAACAGACCACTTGCTGATAGAAAAAATTTTAAGGAGGAAAGGTTAAGTAATTTGACTTGAATTCCGCAAACATGTAAGACTTACATTGTCAAGTGATATGATAGATTAGATATATTTCATCGCGAAATATAAAACAATAACGAAATGATCAAACAATTTCGGATTACGTACAATGTTATTTTTTACATTATTTTTGTAAATCATATAACATGTTTAGGTCCAAATACTGTCGATGAAATGCAGGATATTTAGAGATTGAGACACTTAATTCAATACTTTTATTGTAATCAGGCCAAGTTAAAGTCGTAAGAAATGCAGGATATTTAGAGATTGAGACACTTAATTCAATACTTTTATTGTAATCAGGCCAAGTTAAAGTCGTAAGTTGCGTATTTAGCTTTTAAAACTGAATAATGACCATTATCAAGTAAATAGACGATGATTTTGACCGTTTTTTCCAAAGCAGGATGAAACGAGTTGTTTGGTAGAACAAGAGTATTACTCTTAATAACAGAAAACTTTAAAGCGGTATCAACGTATACTAAATCTACAAGTAAGAGTCTACCAAATTTGTTTGGAATTAAATTAACTTGGTTAGGACCCAACTTGAAATATTTTTCTAAAATTAATTATTTTTTCCATTGACAAATATGTATATATATCAATCGTTTTCAAAATTGAAGCTGAAGTACAATCCCTTGGATTCCTATTAAGAAAATAACGTTAACTATTCGTAAATAACATTTTCATTGAATTGAATAGTTTATTATAATAATAGTTATATGGTAGCTGCCACAACAGCGCGAGCCGGATCAACTAGTTATACATAATTCTTCTGGTCAATCGTAACCGTCATACTATTACGATATTGAATGCATAAATTTTTTCGTAACATCTGAATGATTTGAATGCTGAGATGGACTTTTTTATGTTGAGAGCAAGATCTTGTACAAATTCTAATGAATGGTACGTCGTCGTGTTCAATTGCGTTTTAATTGTGAATAAATGTCATTTTGTTTAATCCACCTTACTAATGAATTTTTCGATTAACTTGGGCCCATCACTTTTTAGGACTATGCGTAGAGTGCGAAGAGAAACAACTGTTCGTATGTCAGGCAATAAAGCTAATCCTGATGATGGTCCCTTTTCCGTTCTAATAGCGAAGGAGTTGATACTCACACTATGGGTAGTTTTTAAAGCGATTTAATCAACCAGTAATTGTGATGTATATTATAGTAATTTATAGAAAACCAATCTAAAGAATCTATTTTAACGTATAAAAAGAATTTCTCCACTAAGAAATAATCATAATACTATTGCGCAGAATGCTTGGCGAATCGAATATAGTTATACATATGCATATATGCTGCATATTATTTTTAAAATTCATATCACTATGAATATTATTGTAAGATTTTATTTTATTTTGCATGTTAATATGGCGTGTTGGACGTGGGATGTAAAAACCAAAATTTCAAATTATATTATAATATATATTTTTTTTTTTAATTTGAAAACTACCAAAATTAAAATATATAATATTATAATATATTTTGAAATATTTTTGTTTTTACATCCCATTAACTTAAGGCAAATATTTTAGACCTCTAATTTCGATAATCATGTGATGGAATAATGATATTCAACAAAAAAAAGTTGAAAAAAAATAATAAAAAAACTATTTTGCAAAATTCAAAAATTGATATCATTGAAAGAAAAAGAACAACCCTCTGAAAATTTCAGAATTTCTATAGATATGTTAGAGGTATAATAAAAATTTTCCCGCAAAGGTCACTTTTTTCGATATTGAAAAATTAAAAATTTTTTAATTTTGGTAATTTTTCAAAACGCACCAGCGTGCTTTATTTAATATACAGTAGTTTCTGAAATATTAAGTAAATTAACTCATAAAATCGGAAAAACCGTGTATAGCTCATAGGAAATTTTTTTTTCCTTTAGCAGAACTTTGTTTTATGATAAGAAAAAACGTTCCACCAAAATTCATTCAAATTGGTGGGGGTCGCGTTCAACTATTTGTCGATTTGATATGGAATGAACCATAAAGAATATAATGAGTAAAATTTATAGATTCTGTTAACCGTGATTCAATTATGTTACTTTTATTTTTTTAATCAATGATGTGAAATAAGCTAGTTTATGTTTTCGGGTCATGCTATGATTTCGGGTCATTTACAACTTAACTTTTTGCCTCGACAGAACCTTATATAATTGTATCAAGGTGTTAACCAAAAATTGGGTGTGGTACGTTCCGATTTTTATTTGAAATGCATTACATCCCAATTATATAAAACTATGTCTTTAGCGCAAAACAACAATTTGTCGTAAGCGTTTTCACTCATAGCGTCAAAATCAGCTGTTTTGTTGTTGTTGTAACGATTATCTTCTCTGATAGGGTGGCAAGGCTCAACGGGAAGCCCAGGGAACGTGTTGTTTCGTTAGAGTCATGCGGGTACCCACTGCACGCAGGACATATTTTGTTATGACCGGCCGGCCGATTGCCTTGGAAGTTGCGTTAAGACGTTTCTGTGCCTTTCTCCCAAGTGCTGCCAGAGTTGGTTTTGTTGCAGCTCTGTATTTTGGCAATAATCGCGGTCGTATGCGGAGTGAAAGAGCACAGGCTGTCGAGTGTGTCATTTACAATTTTTGGACTGAGGAATTTTAATGCCATCGATTGTAATATTTAGATCCAGTCAGTACTACTCCGTCCAGTTCGTGAATATAATCGCTTTGCATCTAGTTGGGGAGGGATAGCTGTTTACTTTTGAACACATGCATGAATTTCATTGCCTGACGTCAATGTCGTACAATCACCTGCGTATGAGGTGATAGAAGTTCCTTCTGGTGGTTGAAGGAGTTTCGAAATGTAGAAGTTAAACAGCAACACCTATCAGCAGACTTGCTCTGCACCCTCCTGATACGGACCGAATTTGTTGCAACTTTTGATCCAAAAAGTTTGGTTAGGTGTAACACAGACTCTGACCTTAATCTCTACGGCTATGCAAATTGCACCTAATTGGAAAACTGCGCCGCCACCTCAGTCGAGTGGCTCACAAACGACCTCTACGGTCTCAATAAGCTCAACTATGCACCACGACTCAGTCAGACAAAATTACGATTTCTTAAGCACTGCGATCTGATGGTATGGACGGATAGAAGAGGTTCTCAGGATTAAAAAATGGATACATTGAAATATATTTAAATAATTAAAAATTACTTGGGACACACACAGTTTCAAGAGATTTGTGTGTTTACATTTATAACAAATACCAGTGTTGCCACATTGCAGAAAGAAGTTCGACGTAAAATAACTCTGTACCTCCCGGTGTTGGACCGACCAGTGTTATTTTTTGGAAACGCGGCCTAGGGCGCCATTGTAGAAAATATTTCAACGCCAAAGAACTATGAACACCCTGGTTTTGGACCGACCAGGGTTATTTTTGTGAAGCCCGGTCGAAGGATATTTTGGACATATTACAATGTGTACAGTGTAATTAGAAATACATTTATTGAAAAATGTGAGAACAGTGTGATAAACATAGTGTAATAATTGTCTATACAATCAGATCGCGGCGCCAAAGAAATCGTAATCGTGTCCAGTCCGATCAAAAACAAAACTAATAATAAGATTATTTCATTTGACCGTCTTAAGCTAATAGCTAAATCGTTGAAAAATTACAACGACTTATTATATATCGGAATTCAGTACTTGGGTAAATTAGAGACAATTTTTGTGACTTGAGACGATTTTGCAATTTACTACGTGATTGTCACAAAAATCTCTCAACTGAAAACGAACATTACAAGGTGCGTTCCAAAGTAAACAGTAAAAAAGTAACAAAGTTACCTCTAGTAGCGCCATCTATATGTCGACTAGTGCGTTAGAAGCTGCTATTCTTTATCGACTTCCAGTAAAAATTACATGAACTTTCATCTATTGGAAGTGAAGTTATTGCGTTTTAAGTGTCATCGGTGCGAAAATGAGCACCGGTAAAACTTTTACCGAAATGTTGCAATTGATTAAACAAGTTTATGGCGATGATTGCCTATCCCGTAGCAGAGTGCACGAGTGGTTTCAACGTTTTCAAAGTGGTCGTGAGGACATAAATGAGAAATGAGCCGAAACCCAAAAAATCGCGCCTGGAGAAGTCAAAAGTGAAGACAATGCTGATTTGTTTTTATGATTCCAAGGGTATTGTCCACAAAGAATTTGTTCCACCCGGTCAAAACGTTAATGCGGTATTCTACCTTGGAGTTTTGAAGCGTTTGGTGCGCCGTATTCGACGTGTTCGGCCCGAATATCGCGAAGATGGAAGTTGGCGTTTGTTGCGAGATAATGCGTCGTCTCATCGATCGACGCTTGTGGCCGATTATTTGACCAAAATCACATTTTAACAATTAACCACTCCCCGTATTCACCTGATATGGCACCGTGCGACTTCTACCTTTTCGGAAAAATACATTTGCCGTTAAAAGGAAAGCGTTATGCAGACGTGGAGGCCATTCAAAAGGCTTGCACCGGCATACTGGCGGCCATACCGGGCAACGAGCTAAAACACTCGTTCGACATGCCTTTGGACCGTGCAAAAAGCTGTATTAAAGCAGGAGACTATTGTGAATAAAATTAATTGATTTTGCCGATAAAGCCATTTGTTCTGTCTTTTTTTTTAAGTCCTGTTTACTTTGGAACGCATCTTGTAGGAAGCGTTTTATAAATTTGAAATGCTAAATGAAGTCTATTAAAGTTTACAATGAGTTCCGCTATTTTAGCTTTTATTTTATTTAAAGAAAAATAGCATCGAAAAACATAAAAGGAATATATTAAAAGAGCACAGTAATCCACTTGATGCACCAGGGGAGTCGCATGTTATTGCATTTACTTGTATGTTTGTATACATGCTTAAAGTAAGCAGATTTATATCACTTTATCGACTTAATAAAGACGCATTTGGGTGTTAAATTACGTTTGTTACGATTTGTAAATTCTCTTAAAATCTCTTGATGTTTTCCATAAACTCGATAATTATGACATGTTTTGTTTTATTCTTATGTTTTCCCCTATAGATATAACGATAAATTTAATCCTAACAATAATATAAATGATTTTCTTAACTTACATTTCAAATGTGTCAGCAAAAATCCTCTTGCTTTGTTTCTGATAACGAAACCGATAAAATTGATTTCCGTGAGACCCAAAACTGATACGATTTCTGGTTCGACCGTCAAACCAATAATATCTGAATTCATGACACCTACTACATTTTTTGATCGGTTTCAATTCTGATTCCGACAACTATCAGATTCTACAAAATTGTCCTATTTATTATGTACTCAAATTCACAAAAAGTTTCAAATATTATATAATTTTACAATAATTATTACTAAATAAATACATAGAAAAAATTTAGGAAAGTGTTAATCTATGAAAACTGTATAATAGAAGTGTAAATCTCACTATGAAGCCAAAAATTTCACATCTAAAACTGTTTTTTTATTAACTTCAAATACAAATATCTCAAAAATTATAAGTCAACGGCAACTCTATATATTCATAAATTTTCTTGGTAAATGTTCAGAACAGCGGCTTTTTTAAAAAAATATCCAATTTTTTTTGAAAAATGTGTTAAAATGTGTGTTTTTAAATGTAACTGTATATAGTAAAACTATATATAGTAAAAATAAAACAAAGTAAGTTTAGGCTACATAGGTCCAAGAAGAATAAAGAAAACAGATAATACCCCAATGACAGGGTATAAATAACCCATTAATAATTTTTCGCATAGAACTCCTTTTTGCGTTACTGGCCTTGAGCTGCGCTTCTGAAAGATTTTGTGTTACTTATCACACGTTATGAATAAATCATCATTAAACACTATATCATTGAAACAAAAACATCTAGTTTTCAACCGCATTCATCCTATTTATTGGTTAAATACATTTAAAAACACATTTTAATTTCCTTTCCAAATTCCAAAATTCATAAAAGCCGCTATTCTGAACTATTACCATTTTCTTCGGGAATGCTTTAGTATACCGTCCCAGGCTTTCGGGGAAAGAGGAGATCCTCCAGATCAAGCATATATAAGATATAGCCGCGGGAGACTTATAGTCTTTGAGATATTTAAAGTTGCAACTATTTAAAGTACGCATTTTTTCGATTTAAAATGAATTATACACTTATATTTTTCACTTTTACTTCACTAATTCGTTTGTACACATTTGTTTTACATTATATCGTGCAAAAATAGTTTAATTAAATATTTTAAAATATTGTTAAATTTTATTAATTCTGAAAGAAATACAGATAATAACAATAATACCCCAAGAACAGATATCTCAAACCTAGAAAACAAACTATTAGAGAGCATTGATATTTGAGATTGTTATACCCTCTTCACTAGGAAGTTCAGGGTTACCCTTGGCAGTAAGGCAGAATGGAACGATTCCACGCTAGACCTACTGCTAAGGCACAGCACTAAACCGGCGAAGGGGTTTGGACCTCAGGACCACGCACCAAGCTCTCCATTCTCATGGGAAGTTTTCCTAGCATATTCCAGGCGGAAGTATATGCTATAAGTCGGTGTGTAGAGATAAACCTCCAACGCGACTATCGCAATGAGAGCATCGCCATACTCATCGATAGTCAGGCGGCACTTAAAGCGATCTCGACTTTTGAGGTCAAATCGCTACTAGTGCAGGAGTGTATAGAACGGCTCAACAGCCTATCAAGTCTCAATAGAGTGCACCTCATCTGGGTGCCTGGTCACAGGGGTATAGCAAGAAATAAACTTGCTGACGAGTTGGCCGGCTCTGCAGCCTCTACAAACATGGTAGGACCAGAACCCTGCTTAGCGGTTGGTCCACATACCATTAAAGAGCTGCTCCGTAAATAGGAAAGAGCAGGCAGGGAGAGACATTGGCAACAACAACAACAACAAGACATTGGCAACATCTCCAAGGCATGCGCCATGTCAAGTTGCTAATGGGGGGTTATAACCTCAGGCGGTTTAAAACCGTAATCAATCTCCCGAGGAACTAGTTCCGAATACTGGTCGCGTTCTACACCGGACATTGCAGGCTCAACAAGCATTTATTTAACATGGGCTTGGTCTCCTCTGCAAACTACCGGTTCTGCGACATGGAGTCGGAAGCCCCAGAACACCTAGTGGACTGCACAGCAGTCTGTTGACGTAGAGTTAAGGCCCTAAGATCCATGTTTCTAAACAGGGATCGCATCGCCTCACTAGCACCTAGCAGTATATTGGATTTCATCAATATGCTGGGGCTAGATGAGTCGCTGTGACTTACGGGAGGGCACAATAGACCATAGGTCGCGGTGCATACCTCAATCATTTTCTATTCTATTCTATATCCTCTATGGCAATGTTCCTTTTCTTGTAGAACTTCTTTTTGCGTTGGCGGCCTTCGTCGGCGCTTCAAAAAATAACCCTGGTCGGTCCAACACCAGGGTATACCAAAATTTTTCGCGCACTTTTTTTGCGTTGGCGGCCGCACTTTAAAAAAATAACCCTGGTCGGTCCAACACCTGGGTGGTCCAAGGTTTGTTCGCGCAGAAATACTATTTACGTTGGCGGCCTTCGGCCGCTTTTCAAAGAAAAATAACCGTGGTCAGTCCAACACCAGGGTTTATCAAGTGAAGGAAATTTAAAGATTTATTAGTGTCCATCAACAATTATGATTCCTGTATTTAAGGTATAATCTTTCTTTTTATTTTATTTTTCTATTGTTATTGTCAAAATTAATAAAATTGGAGAATGATCAGCATAACAATAAAAGCAACAAATATTTTAAAAAAAAATGTCTAAAAACGAAAGAGTGAAGTGTTAGTGGATATAAAAGTGAAAAATATAAGGGTATAATCCATTTTAATCGAAAAAATACGTACTTTAAATAGTTGAAATTTTCAACTTTAAACGTAAATATCTCAAAAACTATAAGTTTCCCGCGGCTATATCGGTGTATATTCTTGATCTGGAGGATCTCCTCTATCCGCCCATACCCATTTTATTACTTATTACTAAGTACCCATTTGACCAACTTATTTTTTTTTAAGCGCAGCCGAAGGCCGCCATTGTGGAAAGGAGTTCGACGATCTCCGATATTCGTCCATACCATCAGATCGCGGCGCAAAAGATATTGTGACTGTTACATTTTTTCAGTATATTTTTTTCCTATGAAAATGTTTAACACGGTGAACTGGTAATTACAGCTACGTGATCTGAATTTAACAGAATTTTGCCGCTACAACAACAACTAAGTGACTTGAATATGTGATATGTGCAAAGTGTGTTAAATAAATTTTGTAAAATATACATAAATTATTGAAAAAAATCACTTTCCACTCACGGCTTTGTAATCTACCCGTAAAAAAAAAGACGATTTAAAAAAAAATTCATTATTCAGGCCTCGTTAGTTGGGGGACCTAAACTATATATTTACCCAAATTTTTCCATATTCAAGTATCGATATCTCGAAAACAAAGCGAGATATCGAAAAATTTTATTCATTTTCGTTTTTTTCTGGCTTAATTAAGCCAAATCCAACGTCAAATCGCGGCGCCACGGAAATCGTACTCGTGCCCGCTTATTATACACTTATACTTCACTACAATATTTCTGCATATTTATTTTAGATTAATTATTTTAATATTAATAATTTTTAATATATAATATAAATAATCATTTTATTTTTACACAATTTTTGTTATATGCACAATAACAAATGGATTCCATATTGACAATATATAGTTCTTTTGCGTGCTGAAAGGAGTCCAATGCATAAGAACTTTGGGCACCGCGGTGTTGGATGGACCAGGGTTATTTTTTTGAAGTGGGACCGAAGGCAGAGCAAAAAGGAGTTCGACGCGAATGAATTCTGAACATCCCGGTTTTGGACGGACCAGGGATATTTTTTTGAAGCGCGGCCGAAGACCGTCAATACCGTTCCCACGACAGTCGGGTCTACGTAACCGGAACGGACCCGGATTTATTCCGTCCAAGGATTGTCACCTCGGCAGAATTCTGCCGCTACAACAACCACAACAACAACCGTCAATGCAAAAAGGAGCTAAAACGCGAAAAAACATGTTCAAAGTATGTTAATTTTTTGTATAAATTCATTTTTTTTTTAATTTTTTGTATAAATTCATTTTTTTTTTAATTTTTTGTATAAATTCATTTCTTTTTAAATTCTTTGTATAAATTCATTTTTTTTTTAATTTTAAATATATGGAATTATTGAAAAAATTAAAAGATTATAATTTTCGCAGCCTCCTTCGTTGGGGGACCTAAACTATTCTTGTACAAAACAAATTCTACTTTTAGCGGCCTCCTTCGTTGGGGGACCTAAACTAAACATTTACCAAACAATTTTTGATGTATTTAAAAACCAAAATGACGTTATATTTTAATAAAATAATTTTAAACATTAATACATTTTTGATACATACAGACATTAAGTTAAAGTTTCTGCCAAATACACAAATGCATTTTAACTTCACTGCACATAATTTAATAGATAACCACTAGGAACCCTCTAAACGTTTCGCCAAAATTTCCAGCATCACAAACCAGTAAATAGAATAATTTCAATCATTGTAGAAATATCAACACCAGTAAACAAGACAAATATTACGCTAGAGAAAAAACGTTACGTGTATACACTCGATACTCTTCCTACATCTCTAAGTATTCCCGATATCGTTTCATAGCAGAACTTAACTGACATAGTGTTGCTAGCCAGATATTAAGAAAACGGATTATATGGTTTTTGAAATATTTGCAGTTAGAGATAACAAGTTTACAATTTAAAATAAAGGGTCGGCTTTAGAATAACGTCCCACGCTTTCGGGGATAAAACGGGTATGGGCGGATAGAGGAGATCCTCCAGATCAAGAATATATATAGATATAGCCGCGGGAAACTTATAGTTTTCGAGATATTTACGTTTAAAGTTGAAAATTTCAACAATTTAAAGTACGTATTTTTGCGAGTTAAAATGAATTATGCACTTATATTTTTCACTTTTATATCCACTAACACTTGACTAATTCGTTTTTAGAAATTATTTTTATATTAGATGCTGCAAAAATAGCTTTATTTCAATATTTAAATCATTCCTTAATTTTATTAATTTTGACAATAACATAATGGTTGTGAATGTCAAAACATCAGTGTTGCCATACTAATATATTTTGCAAACGAAGAAAAATAAAATAAACAGAGAGATTGTATCCTAGATACAGGAAACAACGCAAAAAGAATTTCTGCGCGTAAAATCTTTGGTACACCCGGTTGTTGGATCGACCAGGGTTATTTTTTTTTTTGGAGCGCGGCCGAAGGCCGCCAACGCAAAATGGAGTTCTGCGCAAAAAAACCTTGATACACCCCGGTGTTGGACCGACCAGGGTTATTTTTTTGAAGCGCGGCCGAAGGCCGCCAACGCAAAAAGAAGTTCTACAAGAAAAAGTAATATTGTCATAGAGGGTATAACATAATACTTAACATCAATGCTTTGTAATAGTTTATTTCTCTAGGTTTTGGATACCTGTATTTGGGGTATTATCTGTTTTAATTTCTTTCAGTTCAATTACAAAAGATGTCGATAAGGTAACACTGGTTATTTGAAATTTTGCAACCCTTTTGTTATTGTCAGAATTAATAGAATTTAACAATAATTTAATTATTGAATTAAACTATTTTTGCACTATATAATGTAAAATAAATGTGTACAAACGAATTAGTGAAGTGTTAGTGGATATAAAAGTGGAAAATATAAGTGTAAAAGTGTATCAGAAATAAGTGCTACCATATTTTGCATACGAATAAAAACAAATAAAAAACAGGATTAAAGCGTCAATACAAAGATCGTAACCGTGTGATAAGTCACGAAACATATTTAGGAATTTTCTTGGGTAAATTTTATAATAGCATCTTCCGAATTTGCCGTTAAAATAGGTATGTACGGATAGAAGAGGTTCTCCATATTAAGAATATATATTATATATATATAAAATTACCGCTGACCGATGAATTTCAGATATTTGCATTTAAAGGTCAAAAATTCAACAGTACAAAAATAACTTTAAATCAATATTTAACTTTTGATGGATTCCTTTATTCACAACGGGTTGCATTCTACAAATAATCAGTGTTACCTTATCTACATATTTTAGTAAGGTAGGGTTAGGCTGGATTTTAAAAATAAAACGAAAGTTTAGGCTACTTAGGTTCCAAGAAGAATAAAGAAAACAAATAATACTCCAATGACAGGGTATAAATAACCCATTAATAGTTTTTCGCATAGAACTCTTTTTTGCGTTGCTAGCCTTGAGCTGCGTTTCTGAAAGATTTTGTGATACTAGCCAGACGTGCAACTATTTTAAGTACGTATTTTTTCGATTTAAAATGAATTATACATGTATATTTTTCATTTTTACTTTACTAATTCGTTTGTACACATATATTTTACATTATATAGTGCAAGAATAGTATAATTTAATATTTTAAATTATTGTAAAATTCTATTAATTCTTAAAGAAATGAAAACAGATAATAATAATAATACCCCAAATACAGGAATCCCAAACCTAAAAAAACAAGCTATTAGAGAGCATAGATGTTAAGGATTGTTATACCCTCTATGACAATGTTTCTTTTTCTTGTAGAACTTCTTTTTGCGCTGGCGGCCTTCGGCCTCGCTTCAAAAAAAATAACCCTGGTCGGTTCAACACCAGGGAATACCAAAATTTTTTCGCGCAGAACTTTTTTTTTGCGTTGGCGGCCGCACTTTAAAAAAAAAATAACCCTGGTCGGTCCAACAGAGGGGTTTATCAAGTGAAGGAGAGTAAAAGATTTAATAGTGTCCATCAACTGTGTTATTTGACATTTACAACACTTTTGTTATTGTCAAAATTAATCAAATTGAAGAATGATTTAAATATTGAAATAAAGCAATTTTTGCATCATATAATATTTTAAAAAAATGCCGAAAAACGAATTAGTGAAGTGTTAGTGGAAAAAAATCGTACTTGAAATAGTTGAAATTTTTAACTTTAAAAGTAAATATTTTGATAACTATAAGTTTTCCGCGGCTATATCTATGTACATTCTGAATCCTCGATCCGCTCATACCCATTTTATCCCCGAAGGCCTGAGACGGTATACTAAAGCCGACCCCATGGTTCTCTTGCGTCAAATTCTTTTCTATACTGGCAGCCTTCGGTGAAGCTTTATAAATAAACTAACCCTAGTCGGTCCAACACCGGGATTTACTAAAAAAATAAGGAAATTTTTAAACAGTTTGCGTTACACATCACACGACTATGAATTTTGTCTTGACAGTGTAATCCTTTCTTATTTGAGTGTTCTTTTTATGTATTGTAACGGATTTCTCGATAAATCGTCTACCTGTAACTCACTCTTGAGTTCGATCACTGGATTGTTAAATAAAAGTCCCAATTTAGAGGCTACACACTTATCTTTATTTCTAATTCCAACAACTTAACACTTATTGCTCGTTATTTGAGCTTACAACTTCTTGCTTATAGCTTAATTGCTCTTATCACGACAACACTCTAACTAGAACTGTGTTTGCTGCACAATCTGACAGCCCTTATATAGTAAATCTGTAACAAAACATTGCTTCTAGAACATTCTGGCAACTACGAATTCGCTAACTAGTTGCTTCTGGCAGTTTATCGTTGATTCGATTTTGTTCTATCATCCGTGTTCGTCACAGTATTTTTGATTGCAACCAGCAATTTTGATATTGTATTCTGACAAACACGGATGATAGAATAAAATCGAATAGGCGATAAGTTGCCAGAATTTTCTAGTGTTGAATGTTAGTTAAAGATCAAAAATATTGTAACGGATTTCTCGATAAATCGTCTAAATATATTTCACTCTTGAGCTCGATCACTGGATTGTTAAATTAAAGTCCCAATTTAATACTATGTTCGCACCGAATTAAAATCTTTTTGAAATCACAATTTGTGGATTGTGGAACCAAAGTCATTCTGACCGAAGTGTTGTGTTTTCGATGAGTTTTCATTGACAGTTCACACATCCATTTGTTTACATTTGTTATGTACCCTACAAGAACAGTGAGGTCATCTGATGGGTAATATCACAGTCATAGTTGAAAAAATTTTGTCAGCGCGCATGACAAAGTTTCTATCATTTTCTTAAGATCCTTGTTTTCTTTTTCTTTGATTGTTTTGTTGTTTCTTAGTCATCGCTGACCATAAATCCGTCATAGCTGAAAACTGTCAGTTATGACTGAAACGCTATCAGAAGTGAAAAATTCTTTTGCGCAGTAGATAATATAATTTTTATTTCTTTAATAAATTTCAAACTATTTATCAAAATTAGTTATAATAATATACCTAAATATAAAAAGGAATGCAACAAAAAGTATAATAAAATATGAAAATATAAAAATAAATTATTTATTGATGCCATCTCCTCGTCTCAATAGCTCTCCGTACGTCTTTCTCCAATCAGTGTATAGTTCTGAATTTAAAAATGCAAATGTAAATTAACAGTACTGACATATCAAATGCGAGTGTATTGGTGAACCCATCAGCAGTTTCTTGTAGGGTACGTCTATTCCAATTATGGAATCTAAACAAATTGTCAACTGACATTTAGGGTTGGCAAAATATGTCTTCTAAAAATATCGATTAAGCTAGAGCAGGCACCGATTATAATGAGTGGAAGGTAAGTTTTAAAGGGGTTTTCAGCGTAAACTGTGTTATTGTTTGACAGATTTTGTATGGATGAAAACACAAATTTTCACGTAAAATCCTCTTTTGTCTATGAAAACACGAATTTTGTGTCGGTGCGAACTTAGTATAATGCTATACACTTATCGTTATTTCCAATTCCAACAACTCAACACTTATTGCTCGCTATTCGAACTTACAACTTATTGCTTATAGCTTAATTGCTCTTTACGCGGCAACACTCTTATTAGAAATGTGTCTGCTGCACAATCCGGCAGCCCTTATATAGTAAATTTTTAACAAAAGTTCGCTACTAGAACATTCTGGCAACTACGAATTCGCTGTCTTGTTGCTTCTGGCAGTTTATCGTCAATTCTGATTTGTTTTGGTGCTCCTGTTCGCCACAATAATAAGGTCTGCCGTCAATGATGACATGATGCTTTTTTTCGTAATTCATATTGCATATAAGTGTACGTGCTTTTGGTTTGTTTCTTTCGTACGGTAACTCGCGTTGCTAGCGTACAAAAAACCAGTTTATATTGGTGATATTTTGTTTATTTTGGCCCAAGGGCCTCCTAACCTCCGGGACAATAGGTTTGCTTTGCTTGCCTCTAGCACCAACCCCAAAAGAAAAAAACTGACATATAAACCTTTTGACAATTTTCTAGAACTACCCCAAATTAAAAAAGATTGCCCTAAGTTTGTTCTTATCTCCGCAACAGATTCAAACAAATCACTTTCCAAATACTATTGCTTCGCTGTGCATGAAAGCTGAGAATCAATTAGTAAAGAAATTGTGTATATCACCGAATTGCTTGATGGTAATCTACTTTTACTTGTTAAAAAAGCGGAAAATTGCTGAAAAATTTTTAACAACAAAGAAATTACATGGAATTGGTGATATTTCTGTGAAACTACATGACAATTTGAATTGCTCGAAAGGTACAATTTATGCGCCATTCTTAAATGACGTTTCAGAAGAAGAAATTATCGATAATTTAAAAGATCAGGGAGTTACTTCCGTCCATAAATTCAGTAAAAATTTAGAAGGCAAACAAAAACCTAGCGGAGTGGTTCTCCCCTTCATTTGACCTTTACAAACTTCCCGAAAAAATCGAAGTCTCATGGCGCACAATACGGATTAGAGCCTATTTCCCAAACCCCATGAGGTGCAAAATTTTCCAACTTCTAGGCCACACAGCTAAACGCTGCAACAACAACCCAACATGCGACACATGCCATTTCCCCCGCCATCCCCCTTCATCATGCAGCCGCATCTTCTGTGCAAATTGCTCAGGCGATCACCCTTCCTCTTCACGCTCTTGTCCCAAATACCTTCAATCGAAAAATACTTTAAAAATAAAAACAGAAAGAAAATGTTCAATGCGAGAAGCACTAAGTTTATACAAAGAATAATTACTCCCCACAACCACAAACTCTTCTTTCGCCTCTGTTACAAAAGAAAATACAAACAAAATAAGTACATACTTGATTAATCATCGCTCACCATCTCCCCCCGGCCATTCCCCACAGACCAATCTCCAACAACTGATCTTCTTCCACAACAAAAGAAAACTTCAAAAGAGAGCAATAACTGCTATGTAATTAATACCCGCCAAAATTCACCAATTCAAACTACAAAACAAATAACAAAAAGCAATCCTAACTTAACGTTTCCCCAAACAAAAACAAACTCAACCAAAGTAAACATTCCACTCATTCCAAAAAAGTCCATTACCGATTCTTTTATCAACCAATCGCACTCTCTCTCTTCAGACAAATTCGATCTCTCTCCACCTACTTACTCGTGCAATATCTCTCCTCACGTAATTATCACATCAGATAATGAAGATCAATAATTCTCAAAATTCCTTCTCACTTTTTTCTCTTTTCTCATATCGCTAAGATATGTTCAAATTTCTGCAATGGAATATGAACGGTTTCTACAACAATTACACTGACCTAGAGTTACTCATAAAAGAGCAATCCTCAACTGTTATAACATTGCAAGAGACACACCTTTCATTTAACACCGCAGCTGCAGTACCTAAACAATACTCTGCCTATTTCTCCAACCTAACAAAAAACCTTTCTAGCAAGCAAGGAACTACTCTAATAAAAAAAGATATCCCACACAAATTTCTTCCTACATATTGTAATATCTCTACAATAGCAGTGGAAATTTTTATTGGATTTAAATTAACCATTCTAACAGTTTATATCCCACCACATCAAAACTTCAATATCCTCTCCGTGCTATAATCAGACCCATTCAAACACCCCTAATTATACTTGGCGATTTCAACGCCTGGAGTTCTCTTTGGGGCTCTGAATGTACTAGCCAAAGAGGTAAAATCCTAGAAGACCTTATATTAGCGGAGAACTGAAGTATTTTAAACGACGGCTCTCCCACATATTTTTCTACACACAATTCGTTCACGAATGTAGACCTGGTCCTTTGTTCTTCCGCTATCGCCCCCAAACTAAACAGCCAAACCTTAACTGAACTATATAACAGTGATCATTTTCCTATTATAACTCACTGGCTAAATGAGTTCAGCTTCCCGCCCTAATGCAGTCAACAACACCGCACAACACACTACTCATACGACAACACAACACACCACTCATGCGACAACACAACACACCACTTACACGACAGCGTAACACACCACTTACAGGACAACACTGGCACACCACATCTGGAAACATCAGCACACCCACACCCCACGCACCAAGGCAACCTTGCTGGAAGCAGCAGCATACACCCACACACAGCAGAATAACTCTACACACGAACATGAACAAAACCAGGGAGGGCGATCGAGCCGAACCTCTTTTCCATCGAAATCGTCAACAGGGAAGTCGCAATTGAAGTTTCGCCTTTTTTCCACGGTCGCACATCCCGATTATAACCTTTTATTCCTCAAGTGACGTTATAAGTTCTTTTTTGGTTTGTTGATAAGATATCAACATATTTATAAATAAATTTCAGTTTTTACAAATACGTGAGTGTTTAGTGGAACGAAAAAGTGGAAAAGGTGAGAACAAAGGTACAAAAGTAACTATGGTCCTTCGAGCCTAAAAGAAAGGCACTATCGATTTATAAAAAAAAAAAAAAAGGAAAAATACATATGTGACCAAAGTGCAGTGAAACAGTGACAAAACCAATAAATTACATAAAGAGACGTGTATATAAAGTGATAAAAGGGCAGTGAAACAAAAAAAAAAAAAAGTACCGGAAAATAAAAACCGGCGGGAAGTGTATAAACGAAAGTGCATTTATAAAAAATACATATATTTACATATGTACATATGACAAGTGCAGTTATTGAAAGTAACTGAATTATGGATATACATATGTACCGGTGAAAAGTTTCGTGCGTTTGGTCGGCAACAAAAGTCTGTTAACTTTGTGAAGAGAAAAAAAAACAACAAAAAGAAAAAAAAAACCCCCGTTTTTATAAAATTTTATTTTCTTTGGAAACACACATACATATTTAATATATACTTAAAAAAGCACACAAATAAAGTGAAGAAAAAAAAATAAATAAATAAAATAAAAGCGGGCGTGAAGTCAAACAAAATAAACCATATAAGCGGGCGCGAAATTAACAACAATATTAACAATAAACCTAAACGGGCGCGAGCTAAAATAAAAACTAACATCCAAACAAATAGGCACAGAGATTACACCAATTACTACAGCAAAATCTGGAACAAAGAGGAAAGGACTCTACAACCCAGATAGGCAAAATAAACATATAATACCCCCTTAAGCCCCTGGAGGAATGCCAAGTGAGTTGTATCGTTTCCATTATTCATTATTGTATATACATATGTATGTAGTATGTTGATGTACGATTTATATCAGCATGTACAGTAATATATAATGTATATTAATATATACATAATAAATCAATGCCTATAAGCTTACCATTGTGTTTAAAAAGCACTGTGTTTTAAAAAACACATCAATTTCCCAAATACAAAAAAAATTTTCAAGCATTTACTTGCGAAAAATTTCCGACAGACCTTAGGCTTAACAAAGCAATAAGCAGGTCTGCATAAAAAAAAAGGTAAGCAAAGGCAAAATAACAACCTAAATACAATAAAAGAAAATAAAGAAGAGAAAAGAGACAGATTTGAGTATACTTACATACTTACATACATATATACATATATACTTCATACGTATGTTCATATTTATTATATGCATATTACATATACTTAATTCCTAAGTGCAAATTAGCAAAGCGAAAACGAAAGCAAAAAATACCGGCATTTTACCAATTCTCTTAATTCGTACCGCGGAAATAATACGTATATACATATACATACATACCTACATACAGTATCTAATGCACTTAGGTCGGCATACTCTAAATACATAGGGTACAATCGTGCGAAAAAGTAATCGTAACATTTCGCAAATTAAAACAGTACGATAAACGGAATTTTAATTTAGCCAAAAACAAAAATATAGAACGGTTTAATAAAAAAAAAAAATAATAATAATAATAATTTATATATATATACTCATATATGTATACTGGTTGAGCAACAACTAAATTATTTTCAAAGTCCACTTCGGCATCTATTCGGCAATACCCCTTGCAGTAAGCAAGCAGGATTGCACACAGAAAATCAAAGCACAAACAAATCGTGCATACCTTTGTATAAAGTGATCTCTTCACGAGCGCTCATTCGTACATTAAGCCAATATATATATAAACTGAACTGTAGGTATACCCTACAGGACTTCCGGACACAAAAAAAAAATAAATTATTAAAAATAAATAATTGCGGTTATTAATAAACTTTTGTAATTATTACAAATAATAAAATACAATACAAATACTTATTTGATAACTCAAATAAAAAATCGGTCTTAATTATACAAAAAAATTTTTATTCACGCACCTTTGTTTATTGTATCCGAATTAAAAACTCGTATTTACGTAAAAGAGTTTCGGCTGCAGTTATAATTTACAAAGTATCGCTTATTTTATTATTTATACATTGAGAAAATTTACTTATTTAATTTTCTATTTTTTCTAAATGAGCACAGATTCAAAAGAATCTAAATCTTCACAACTATTAAAAGTACCTAAAATGATTTCGGACGAGAAAAGTCCATGTGCACCTGCAGAAGCTACACGCTCCAAGCTAGGTGCGACAAAACAAAAAAGGGGTAGAGACATTTCTTACACAAAATTCATTTCGGAAAGTGACAGTTAAATAAGATACTGCACTAGATTCTCATCTTCGCCGATTCAGGACAATTCTGAATCGGTATTAGAAATCAAAAGAGACAATCTTGACAATTTTTAGTCACGTCTCCAAGCTTCATATGACGCCATAGTAGAATCTGACGACTCAGATCTACCAGAAAATTTTAAGTCCTCGGTTTACGCCAAATATGAGAACTGCTTAGACCAGTTCGAAGAAACTAAAGCAATGATTTCCGATCAACTAAAGCTAATAAAAGCAATTGCACCTACTCCACATCCGCGAGTAGAGCTGCCACAAGTACAAAGTCAAGAGGCAAGTTCAGGCATCCATCTCAAGGTGCCCGCATGTGACACAGAAATATTTCATGGTGGTTATGAACAATGGCCGTCCTTCCGGGACATGTTTACAGCCGTTTACATGAACCACCCAAAACTATCAAATGCACAAAAATTGTATCACCTCCGATACAAAACAAAAGGTCAAGCAGGCGTAATAGTAAAACAGTTCGCACTTAATGACGATAATTTCAATTTGGCTTGGGAAGCTCTTAAATCAAGATTCGAAAACGAAAGGATATTGGTCGATAAACAAATATCGATATTAATGAACTTGCCAAAAATTCAAAGGGAAACAAGTGAAGAATTCATCAAACTTCAATCCAATGTTTCAAATTGTTTGTCGGTTTTATCGACACAAAATATTCCCACAGACAGCTGGGACCCAATACTGGTAAATATATGCACCGCCGCTTTACCAGAAAAATCGTTACTTTTGTGGGAGCAATCGCTCTCATCACGAAGAAAATGCCCCACGTGGCAACAAATGAAAGATTTCCTAACTACCCAATATGAAATTGCAGAAAGGGTAGATAAAAAAATGGTCAGAACAAAACCCGTTCAACATGACCTAAATAGAAGCTTCCACAGACCCCAAGCCAGTAGCCACAACAATTTAAATAGAAGCTTCTTCAAAAATCAAACGGTCACATCCGAACAGTACAAACAAACGTCATACGAACTATGTACAGGAGGGCATAAGCTCAAATCTTGCGAGAGATTCAAAAAATTGAATATTATCGACCGAAACAATTTTGTAAAAACAAAACGACTTTGTACAAACTGCTTGAACTTAACTTAAAGAGTGCGAAAGCAAATTTAATTGCGTCTATTGTCATAAACGACATCATTCTATGCTTCATTATAACAATTTTTCTAGATCACCCCCAAACAGCGCAACTATGAAAAGAGCCACGGGTTTAGTTGCAACAGCAAATCCCGAAGTGCTATATCCCGAAAATTGCCAAGAAGCACCATGATGCTCAAAGGCAATAAAAACCCAAACGCTACACAGCGAAATTCAAAGTAGAATACTACTACCCACAGCAGTCGTCTCCATCGAACACCGAGGAGAGCTGTTTAAACTTAGAGCCTTAATAGACCAAGGATCACAACGATCATTCATAGCGTCTAGGGCTCAAAATAGGCTACAACTGCCAACAAAACCAGCCAATTTTGAAATCACGGGAATGGGCGGAAGAGTAGTCCAAAACTCAAATAAAATCTGCCCCATTACCCTAATTTCCCCCCAAGCGGATAAGCACATACAAGCAGAAGCTATAGTCTTACCGCAACTTACAAATATGCTTCCAAGCTATCACATAAATAGCAAGCATTGGCAAAAGGTTTCACACCTAAAGCTAGCAGATCCCAACTGCAACACTCCCGCTCAAATAGACCTTCTATTAGGAAGCGATCTCATACCACAGATTATACTCGAAGGTATTGAGAAAATTTCAAATACACTTCTGGCACAAAACACTATTTTTGGGTGGATCCTAAGTGGACTACTTTTGGAACCAGTTACCACCATGACCACTCAGGTTGAGGAAATCTCAAACGAATACCTCAATTCACAATTGAAAAAATTTTGGGAGTTAGAAGAACTCCCCCCCATATCAATCACAACCCCTGAAGATCAGTATTGTGAAGACTTTTACAAAGCCACAACTACTAGATCAGATAATGGTCGGTACGTCGTACGACTACCACTAAAACAACAATTTCCCAACACCATCGCCTTAGGTCACTCTCGCACCTCTGCAATACAGCAGTTTCAAAGTATGGAAAAAAACCTACTTAAAAAAGGCGAACTCAAACCAGTATATGATGGTGTGTTGGAAGAATATCTCCATTTAGACCACATGGAGGAAGTAAGTCCATGCGAAAAAATCATAAATGGCAAATATTACTCATTTTACTTGCCTCATCACGCAGTAGTAAAGCCAGACAAAAAAACAACTAAAGTAAGAGTTGTTTTTAATGCATCAAGATCTACTAGCTCGGGGAACTCCCTAAATGATATCCTATTTACGGGACCCACGCTCCAACCAGATTTAATGCTACTCATTTTAAATTGGCGTATATTCAAATACGTATATAACGGAGACGTCGAAAAAATGTATAGACAAATAGTCGTACATAAAGACGATCAAGATTTTCAGCGAATTATTTTCCGAAAATCTCCCAATAGTCCACTACGCGACTATAAACTTAAAACAGTTACCTTTGGCGTCAACTGTGCTCCATATTTAGCCATTCGAACACTCCACGAATTGGCAGAAAACACCAAGTCAGAATTTCCTCTGGCAACCCAGGTGTTAAAAACACAAACGTATGTAGACGATATCCTGTCTGGAAGTCACAGTCTTCCACAAGCATACGAATCACTATCACAAGTGGTAAAAGCCCTCAAAACCGCAGGGTTTCCGTTGAAAAAGATAACGGCGAACCACCCTAATATTTTAAAAAATATACCACATGAAAATTTGTTAGATACTAATTTCCTTAAATTCGAAAAGGAAAGTACAACAAAAACTCTGGGGATCCAATGGAATGCGATATCTGACCAGTTTTCATACACTACAGAGTCAATATCTGCGTTATCCGCCATAACAAAGCGACAAATTCTATCCTCTGTGGCGAAACTTTTCGACCCCGCAGGATGGCTTTCGCCAGTTATGATACAAGCCAAAATCCTAATACAAGAATTATGGTTAGATGGAACCGACTGGGACGAACAAGTAAAACCACTTCGTTTAGAAAAGTGGTCCCAGTTTGCAAACAATCTAAACGATATCTCACAGATACAAATCCCACGTTGGGTAAACTATGTCCCAGAGCACAAAGTCGAACTACACGGCTTCTGTGACGCTTCTGAAAAGGCATATTGCGCAACTATATATGTTCGCACACAAAGCGACATTGCGACCACAAGCCACTTACTAGTAGCAAAAGCAAAAGTAGCTCCGTTAAAAACAATAAGTCTGCCAAGACTTGAACTGTGTGGAGCGCTACTACTAGCCAAACTAGTATCCATGGTGCGAATGCATTTAAACATGGCAAAATATAAACTATATCTGTGGTCCGATTCTGAAATCGTACTCGCCTGGTTAGAAAACCCACCACATGCATGGAAGACGTATATTTCAAACCGAACGTCTCAAATACTTGACCTAGTAGGATCAGCCACTTGGCGACATGTAGCCAGTGCTGACAATCCTGCTGATCTAGGTACAAGAGGGTGCAAACCCCTGCACCTTGTCATCACCACCCTCTGGTGGAATGGCCCCCGATGGTTAACCGAATCTTCTGATTCTTGGCCACAATCGCCCATGCGCAATATAATTGCCCCAGAAAGTCGAAAAATCGTCTCCTTTCATGCAACATTGCAGGATAATGACATCCTGGAGCGATTTTCCTCATATCCCCGAGCACTCAGGGTAATCGCTTACATGCTCAAGTTCATAGAGCGACTCAAAATTAAACTTAAGGGAGTAACTTCATTGCACTCCCAATGCGATACAGTGACGCACCTAGACTTACAAAAAGCAAAGGTCGCTCTTATCGCATCTACGCAAGCGCGTTACTTCAGCCGAGAAATATCATTACTAAGAGAATCGAAGTCGATAGATAAAAAGAGCTCACTTTTAGTCTTAAATCCATTCATTGACACGAAAGGAGTACTCCGTGCGAATGGTCGGCTTGCCAATTCAAGCCTAACGTATAACGAACGTCATCCCATAGTTATCCCAGAGAAATCACAACTTGCCACCTTGTACCTTAACTATGTCCACGTGCTATTGCTACACGCAGAACATCGCCTCATGCAACAAATAGTCCGTCAAGAGTTTTATATTCCAAGACTCAAGCCCAAAATAAAGAAATGCATTTTCATGTGCAAGATCTGCACTATGCATAAGCAGAAGATGCGAACGCAGATTATGGCAGCACTTCCACCGGAACGCTGTAACTTCGCTCTGCCTTTCACCATTACAGGTGTTGACTTTGCTGGGCCTTTTCAGATAAAGGCATCCATGTTAAGGTCTCCCACCCTCATGAAAGGCTATGTGGCTGTCTTTGTCTGTTTCACGACAAAAGCAGTGCACCTCGCGGCTTTTCTCGCGGCATTTGCTCGCTTCGTCGGACGACGTGGTTTTCCGTCAAAACTCATGAGCGACAATGGCAAGACATTTATAGGAGCTCAAAGAGCCACAGAAAAACAGTTCGTGAATTTTGTCAAACAAGTCTCACCTGAAATTGTACAAAAGTACGCTCCCCAAGGTATTAACTGGCAGTTTATCCCTCCAAGCGCGCCTCATATGGTTGGTTTATGGGAATCAGCTGTAAAAAGCTTCAAATCCCACTTTAAAAAAGTAGCTGGAAACTACAAATTTAATTATGAAGAATTTACAACATTATTAATTCGCATTGAAGCCGTTCTCAATTCACGGCCACTTACGACACTCTCGCAAGATCCCTCAAATCTCACAGCCCTAACTCCAGGGCAATTTCCAAAAGGAGCACCCATTCTGGCCATACCTGAGCCAGGCCAGGAGTATATAAAGGACCTTCATAAAAGGTACCGCTGGAAAACTCCCGAAAAGGCGCCAAAGCTTGGAGATTTTGTCCTAATCCATGACGATTGTCTCCCCCCTACAGAATGGCGGCTTGGTTGCATAGAGAAGCTACATCATGGTTCCGACGGTCATATACGAGTAGTTGACCTCCGTACTCGAACCGGTACGCTAACCAGGCCGCTCGTTAAACTATGCTTCCTACCAATCGCAGACAACAGCGAAAACGCAAGTAATAAAACATCCGTACAATAATATTATATACACGCAGAAAACAATATATCCGTCTAATAACCTAAAACCGAAAAAAAACCGCAAATATAATAAATCACCACAATATATACTAATACAATAATGGGTGGACTAAAACGTCCCCCACCAACCAAATAAAGTTGGTTACATTTTAAAGGATCCATTATCTATATCACTGAGTCACAACTAAACTCGCTCTTTTTTCCATACAGGTAGGTATGGACGCTGAAATGCCAGTTACACCCACGCCAACAATGCGTTCGGCTGTCACTGTGCCGCGCCCTGCGACTACCCCCGTAGCAGCGCCACGAACAACACCAGCAACAACTGCACCGACAGCTCCACGACGTGCCACGCGCCCAATGCCTACTTTAGTTTCAGAGCCGCCTCGCCTCCGCTGCCCACTCTGTTGCCGTTCGCACCGGCTGCAGCACTGCCCCATTTTTAAGGGTATGACACCCAATCAACGTCAGCAGGTGGCCCAAGCACATGGGCATTGTTTGAATTGTTTGGCCCAGACGCACGACACGCAGGAATGCGTGTCCGATATCGTGTGCCAACACTGCGACAGGCCGCATCATACCTTGCTGCATCGAAACCCAAGACGCCCTGGCGCACGGCCCTCAGTACCCCGCAGCCATGATGCAGCCCGTCGTCCACAGCCAAGCCATGCAGCACGACCCCGTCAACGACAAGCACTCGCCGCACCCCGTACTTGGCGTCAGCTCAATAGCACCTCAACACGACACCAACCCTTAAGGCCGCATCCTCGTCGCAGGACAGGCCTCAGCAACGTCGTGGCAACGTTGCAACAACTCCAGCGACTGCTAGGCTGAACATTCGCCTAGGGGGGAGGGATGGCTAAATGAGTTCAGCTTCCCGCCCTAATGCAGTCAACAACACCGCACAACACACTACTCATACGACAACACAACACACCACTCACACGACAGCGTAACACACCACTTACAGGACAACACTGGCACACCACATCTGGAAACATCAGCACACCCACACCCCACGCACCAAGGCAACCTTGCTGGAAGCAGCAGCATACACCCACACACAGCAGAATAACTCTACACACGAACATGAACAAAACCAGGGAGGGCGATCGAGCCGAACCTCTTTTCCATCGAAATCGTCAACAGGGAAGTCGCAATTGAAGTTTCGCCTTTTTTCCACGGTCGCACATCCCGATTATAACCTTTTATTCCTCAAGTGACGTTATAAGTTCTTTTTTGGTTTGTTGATAAGATATCAACATATTTATAAATAAATTTCAGTTTTTACAAATACGTGAGTGTTTAGTGGAACGAAAAAGTGGAAAAGGTGAGAACAAAGGTACAAAAGTAACTACTCACCTATCAACCCCAAATTTCTGTTGGACAAGGCGGATTGTATGGTCCGACTACTCGAGCGACTCAAATTTCCACTCCTCCTTTGTATCAAATAAAAACGAACTTCTCAGAAGAATGTGTAGTAAACACAACCCACCTGTACATATTATCGAATCAGACATAACCATCGCCGAATTCGTTTTCACAATATCATCAATGTCAGGCAAGACTCCCGGTGCAGACAGAATTTCATACCCCATGCTTAAAAATTGCCCTGCAAGTCTCAAAAATAGAATTATTAAATTATACAACAATATCTTATGTCAAGGTGTCTACCCCCAAAGCTGGAAAAATGCAGTGGTAGTTGCCAATCCCAAATCCAATAATGTCTTAACAGACGTCGTATTCGGTTACAGACCTATATCACTCCTCTGCTGCATGGGCAAAGTATTAGAAAAAATTCTATCAAAACGAATCTCTGGGTTCGCATTAAAAAACCACCTTTTCAGCCCAAACCAAGTGGCATTTAAGGAAGGGCAAGGCACTATAGATGCTTTACTTTATTTCGAAGACTTCGCCAAAACTGCCTTATCGAAAAGAAATCACGTATCTTCTCTCAGTTTGGATTTCGAAAAAGCCTTCGACAGAGTCGGTTTGCACGTTATCTTACAACAGCTTGAGAAGTGGCAAATTGGTGTAAAAATATTTAATTTTGTTAAATCTTTCCTAATTAGTCGTAAAATCACGGCCAAAATCAATAACACCTTTTCAAATACGTACAATACATATGTACAACGGGATCCCGCAAGGATCACCATTATATTTTATACTGTTTGTAATCGCATTTAACGAAATTCGTGTGATCATTTCTAAGCATAAGCTCATCTCCCATATTATTTATGCAGATGATGTGCTGCTTTTCTCTAAACAAAACCATCTAAATAATGTAAAACAAACTTTCTTAAATATCCTAACCGAAATTTCAAATTGGGCTAATGGTTCAGGTGCGAATATCTCTATAAACAAATGTAAATTATTCCATATTTGCAGAAAACACAAATGTATTAACTTCAATCCACAGTATAATAATGTAAATATTGTAAATACTACTAGACTTAACTTTCTAGGTTTTCATCTTCGTAAACAACTAGCTTCTAGGCTTAATATAATTAAGTATTTATCATCAAAATATTGTTTAATACATATCACATCTCTTATTAATATCACAAGAGCTTTAATTTTATCTAAGACAGATTATGGTCTCCCTATCTACGGCAACTGTGCAAAAAGCAATATAAAGCGAATCTTTGCACCATATCATGCAGCTGTTAGAAGAAGTATTCGTGCATTTCCAACATCACCAATAAAGTTTATTTTAACGGAAGCTGGACTCCCATCTATCGACGAAAGAATAACGAACACTTCGCAAAAACGTATTCCAAAACTGCTATTGTGCAATAGTAATCTCTTATATGGTATAGTAAAAGCCAAATGGACTGATGAAACAAACTCCAATATTGGCTCCACTATCTCTAGATGCATCAAACTAGCTAGAGATCTAGGTATTGCATCTGTACCGGTTAAGAAACCTCGTTCGAGCTACAACTTCAAAAACATCAAAAGAAAAACACTAACTCTAGGGTATACCAAAGTTTGTTTAAAGAACTCATTGTACAACAATACGCAGACTGGAAGCTCATCTTTACGGACGCCTGCAAGGCCGACTTCTACACGTCTTTTGCTATTGTTGATAGCATTGGAAATACGATAAAATCTGGACAATTACCCAACTACTGCTCAGTATACACCGCAGAGGCAGCAGCCATATATAATGCATTACCTCTAGCTCGTGACTATAATACAAAAACGTTAATATGCACAGATAGCAAGTCTACAATCTCAGCTCTTCTTAATGGAACCAACAAGTCTTACCTCATTTCGAAAATTAGAAACATACTAATTGCTAACAGAAACATAAAAATTATGTGGGTCCCAGGTCACGCTGGCATTACTGGAAATGAATGGGCGGATCATAACGCAAAACTGGCTGCAAAACAGCCATTGATTGTCTTCGACTACATTGAAAAAGAGGATATATTCCGTTTAATCGCTTCACAGGAAAAAGCCGTAATAGTTAATGCTTGGAAAAAATTTGCAACACCACTACGCCATCTGCAATCAGAACGGGAATAAATCTGTCTACCCACCCTCAGGCCGATGCCATGACATCAAGGCCTTTGTTCGCCTTCGTCTTGCCCAAACGTCATTAACGCACTCATATATATTAAATGGAAACAGAATTCCTCCCTCACATATCGCAACTCGCCGACCTTATCCACAATCCATCTACTAGATGAATGCCCCTATTTCAACTCTGCAAGAAGCGGTATCTTTCAAAACAATAAAGCTCTTGATTTACTAAAAGTAACATCTATTGTAAATATTACCAAAATCTCTGAATTTCTATCTCGTACAAATTTAAAAAAATACATTTAAGCTAATCCTTCCGTTTCTAAATTTATTTATAACATATAATTTTTATTGCATAAAAACATATTGTTTGTAAATAGTTTTTTACACGGAAGATATCATTTTTATTATTTAAGATCTTTATAATTAAAGCTGCGAGCTGAAAGCCTCTGAAGCTAGTGCTTCTTTTACTTTGTAAAGTAATAATTGTATTATTATTTTTAATATAATAAATAAATAAATAAAGTCTTAAGTTATTGGTATTAGAACAAAGATAAGTGTATAGCTATGAAATTGGGACTTTTGTTTAACAAGCCAGTGATCGAACTCAAGTGTGAGTTACAAAGTAGACGATTTATCGAGAAATCCGTTACAGTATGAGTAAATGGTTTTGAACCAAAGTTAAATATTCAAATAAAGTTAGATATGCTCTATTTAATACAAAATATATGTATAGAACTGAGTTATTAATTAGGGGATATGTTGGTACAAAACATAAGTGTAAAATTCATTATAATCAAATACTATGTTCGCACCGACACAAAATTCGTGTTTTCATAGACAAACGAGGTTTTCACGCGAAAACTTGTGTTTTCATCCATACAAAATCTGTCAACCGAAAACACAGTTTTCGCTGAAAACCCCTTGAAAACTTAAATTCCACTCATTATAATCGGTGCCTGCTCTAGTTTAATCGATATTATTAGAAGACATATTTTGACAGCCCTAAATGTCAGTTGACAATTTATTTACATTCCATGGGTTCACCAATACACTCACATTTGATATGTCAGTACTGTTAATTTACAATTGCATTTTTAAATTCAGAACTATCCACTGATTGGAGAAAGACGTACGCAGAGCTATTGAGAGGAGGAGATGGCATCAAGTGAAATTTTATTTTTATATTTTCATTTTTTTTTATTTTTTGATGCATTCCTTTTTATTTTTAAGTATATTATTATAATACTATGTTCGCTCCGACACAAAATTCGTGTTTTCATAGACAAACGAGGTTTTCACGCGAAAACTTGTGTTTTCATCCATACAAAATCTGTCAAACGAAAACACAGTTTTCGCTGAAAACCCCTTGAAAACTTAAATTCCACTCATTATAATCGGTGCCTGTTCTAGTTTAATCGTTATCATTAGAAGACATATTTTGCCAGCCCTAAATGTCAGTTGACAATTCGTTTACATTCCATAATTGGCCTAAACGTACCCTACAATAAACTGCTGATGGGTTCACCAATACACTCACATTTGATATGTCAGTACTCTTAATTTACATTTGCATTTTTAAATTCAGAACTATTCACTGATTGGAGAAAGAGAGCTATTGAGAGAAGGAGATGGCATCAAGTAAAAATTTATTTTTATATTTTCATATTTTATTATTTATTATAGTTTTCGTTGCATTCCTTTTTATATTTAAGTATATTATTATAACTTATTTTGATTAAAACTTTGAAATTTATTAAAGAAATAAAAATTATATTATCTACTGCGCAAAAGAATTTTTCACTTTTGATAGCGTGTCAGTCCGACCTGACAATTTTCAGCTATGACGGATTTATGGTCAGCAATGACTCAGAAAAAAAACAAACAAACAAAAAGAAAACAAGGATCTTAAGAAAATGATAGAAACTTTGTTCTGCGCGCTGACAAAATTTTTTCAGTTATGACTGTGATATTATCATCAGATGACCGTCACTGTTATTGTAGGGTAAATGTAAACAAATAGATGTGTGAACTGTAAATGAAAACTCATCGACACACAATGTCGGTCAGAACGACTTTGGTTCCACAATCCAAAAATTGTGTTTTCAAGAGGATTTCAATTCGGTGCGAACATAAATAGTATAACTAATTTTGATTAAAAGTTTGAAATTTATTAAAGAAATAAAAATTATATTATCTACTGCGCCAAAGAATTTTTAACTTCTGATAGCGTTTCAGTCATAACTGACAATTTTCAGCTATGACGGATTTATGGTCAGCAATGACTCAGAAAAAGACATGAGAGTGAGCAGTATAGATATATAGTGAATCAATTCCGAATACCCATGTGTTAAGGAGAGATGCAAACTCACACACATACGTTTGCTTATGTGATATTATGACTGTCATATTACCCATCAGATGAACGTCACTGTACTTGTAGGGTACATAACATATGTAAACAAATAGATGTGGGAACTGTCAATGAAAACTCATCGAAAACACGCAATGTCGGTCAGAACGATTTTGGTTCCACAATCCACAAATTATGTTTTCAAGAGGATTTCAATTCGGTGCGAACATAGTTTTAGAAACACGCACTTTAAGTAGTTGAATTTTTAAATTTTAAATGCAAGTATCTCAAAATTCATAGGTCGGCAACAACTAAATGTATATATTTTATTAATCGGGAGTTTCCCCTATTCAGACAAACTAATGTAAACCCTAATTCGGGAATGCTATTCTTAAATTTACCCTTTTTACTTTTCTTAAGTTCACGCAGTGTTAAAATTACAAAAACAAAATTGCACTACTCAAATTCCCGTAATATTATTCTTAAGGCTCGGATATGCATACATAGCCTAGCATTGCCATACATGAGAACCGTCACATAAAGAATCTGTTTAATACATTATTTATTTATTGGATTACCGAACGCAGGGCATGACATAGAAATCTGTTGAATTTTGATTGATATGCTGTGTGACACTTCAACAGTGTTCCCAACTATTAAAAGTTTTTCTCCCTGAAACGCCAACAAAAACAATCTAAATTTATCTAAAAAATAAATATTAATATATAAAATAACAAATTATTAAAAAATTATTATTTATATAAATGTTATATATTCAATTATAAGAATACTGTAACGGATTTCTCGATAAATCGTCTAGTTATAACTCGCTCTTGAGCTCGATCACTGGATTGTTAAATTAAAGTCCCAATTTAATGCTATACACTTATCTTTATTTCCAATTCCAACAACTTAACACTTATTGCTCGCTATGCAAACTTATAACTTATTGCTTATAGCTTAATTGCTCTTTACACGGCAACACTCTAACTAGAACCAGGGATAATGGGATGCCCAACTCTTTCCAGTGTGAGAGCGCCTCAAAATTAGCGTTTTTTATAACATTTTCCATTGTAGCCAGATGGTACAAAATAATAATTTTTGGGAATTTAAATTAAAATACCCATCATTTATTAAGATTAAATATTATTATACATGTATCCGTTAAACATATGCAGAAACTTTTTATACTCTTTTTTTTGTGATTTTGTGATTTATTAAACAATTGATCTTTGAACTTTCAATACGTAATCAAAAGAATAAATGTATTAGCTCTCAATTAATAAATGTTTTTAAAAATTTTCAATTGAAAATCAATACCACTTAGCATGACATCACAAAAGATATCATCACATACATTTCAATTTCGCGTTTTCTTTCATCTTCATTGTTTTCTAATTTTTGTTAGTGATCTTCAACAGCAGCACAAATCTCTCTGTTTACATATTTTTCTGTAGGATTTTAATCTGGCCGTCCCTCTTTTTCCAATTGCTAAACGTCAGACCTACTGAACTTTGACAGTTGCTTGAGTTCAGTAGGTTTTAACGTTTATCAATTGCGCTCTCATTTCCAGTGAGAGACGAGTTGGGCATCTCCTTATCTCTGCTAGAACTTTGTTTGCTGCACAATCTGACAGCCCTTATATAGTAAATCTGTAACAAAACATTGCTTCTAGAACATTCTGGCAACTACGAATTCGCTAACTAGTTGCTTCTGGTAGTTTATCGTTGATTCGATTTTGTTCTATCATCCGTGTTCGTCACAATACTTATTAATATGAATAATCAAAAATTATTGAATGAATAATAAATTTAAAATTATTAATAAAAATATAAAATAATTAGCAACCTATTTTACTATTCCGTATTTATTTTTCCTAATACTTCAAGCATATACGAGCTTTGAATCTGCTCTGCTAAACAACAAAAAAAATTCTTACATGTTAACAGTCTTGGGCGCAAAGTTATGTACCATATCGTGAAAATCAAATCCGAAGTACGTTGAAAGTACTTAAATAATCTAACAGTTTCAACAATGTTAAAAATATTAAAAAATACTAATAAAAACTGAGAGTTGCCCAAAATTTTGTCAACGTTATCTGTAACCTGTAACCGTGCCGTTCGTACTTGGGTGGTACGCTATGTGTAATTTCCGTACCAGCTCGCTTCTATTCAATTCGGCATTTCTTTTCATTTTAAAATTCCTTTCATGGTTGTAGCAGCGCTCGGTTTCAAAGGAATATTGAAATTATTTTCGGATAAATGTAACTACCCTATTTTTGTATGTAAAATGCATATATAAATGCAAATAAATAATGATATGATCTGAACTCTGTCTATACTTATAGATTATACAGCTGACAGCTGTCATTTCATGTTCTTGTTAGAAACTAACATTGTATAAGATTTATACAATGGAAACTAACCAAGACTCCTTCTTTCAATAAAGTTTACCAGAACTTATCTGACAGATCTTTGCTAATCAGATATTGAAAAAAACATTTTTCAACATGTTGCCGATAAAGTTCTCGTTAAGAGGTTAACCAGACATTGAGGAAACGGCCCTAAGGTTGTGAAAATCGTGCCTTTATTATTAACTTAGTAATTAATAAAGGAAGTGATATTAGTAGACAAGATGATGGAAATGATATTAGTAAACAAGATCCAGAATACAAAAAAAAAAAAACAATCATTCAAATGATATAAGCACGTTCCAAAACAATATATATTTAAGTCTTTCACTAGTTTCATCTTCCCCTTGAGTCTCACAGTTAACAAATATGGAAACAATTTTAAGTAAAAACTGAACCATATTACTATGTATATCATGTGATTGTTATATTTCTATCATTTATTTTATTTCAAGGTAAAATATTTGTCTTAGTATTTAGTAAAAACTCCAAAAAAATGCATAATATAAGTAACTTTTTGATTTATTTTTACCTAAATTAGCGCTATTACGCTGCACAAAAAACAGATTCGGAAGCTGTTACTAGACTAATACCGATATTATCTATGTAAGCTTGCATTTTCGATTGAACTCTTGAGCTATGGTTTGCTCGAAAACCGGTGGCGTAAAATTGCGGCCTTTGGTGAGGTAGCTTACTCCCGTCTAGGCCTAGGTGTTTTAGCAGCAGCATGCTTATTCCGTCAGGGCCAATGGATTTGGGCGACTTAGCCTTTTTATTGGCACTCTAAACCTCCCCATCGGCGAAAGTAATTAGTGCGCGGTCTTTTAACATTTTGCGCAGCCGTCGGGTAACACATCGTTTGGCCTTGTCAGTCGAACCGTGCAGTGTAAACTGCCAGCTAAAATAGCTCACGCACTTCTTCGGGTCCGAGGAGGCATGGCCATCGAATTGAATTTCAACCCGGTCGTCATGTCTCTTCGGATTAGACAAGGCTTTGACAGTAGTCCAAAGCTTACTCACACCGGTAGTGAGGTTGCAGGACTTCAGATGCTCTATCCTATTTGTCTGCTTATGCTGATATACCATTTTCTCCAAATTGTGATTTCTTATTCGGGGATCACAGGGATCGGCATGGTGTAAGGTGTTGCGTTTATTTACTAATACAGCTGCTTCGGCAGGGAAATTAGGGCGGAGTTCCGCGATTTTCCAGCCGGTATGAAGCGAGCAATAGCACCTGCGATCACCTTGCGGAATTGACGCTCGCCAACGATGACGTCCGTAGGAATAGAATGTCGAATCAATCTGTTCCGCCAGCTCTATTCCCCTACGATCGTTTGACAGGCAGTAGTGCCAAGGATCCTGGTGAGCATTAAAGTCGTCTAGCACCAGACGGTTTTCACCACGAAGTAGCGCACCTATATTCGCGTGATATCTTGTTGGGCACAATGTAACTGGGGGGATGATGTATCAAATATCTCGAACTCGGCATCGCCTGACCTAACAGCTATACCCTCACACTCAAGAATAATCTCAATGCGATCGATGTCAACATCGATTAGACGATATTGCACGGTGTTGTGCAGTATGAAGGCCAGGCCTCCACCATTATCTCGCTCGCATCCTTACGTAAAACGTTGAAACCTACACAAGTCAGAAGATCTGAGCGGCTGTTTAATATGGTTTCTTGGAGCACAGCTATCGATACGCGTTTCCGGTTCATAAATGCAACTATCTCCTCGATCTGACTCTGGAGTCCGTTGCAGTTAAATTGTACAAGTCACATTTGTCTCAAGTGTCCGGTTGTGATCCTGAGGGTGAGGTGTTGCAGCTGTAATATCCGCATGGGCGGTTGTCGCACTGTGGTGTTGTTTGGCGACACCACTATATGGGATAGCGGGGGCAGACTCCTACAGCACGGGGCAACATACGACGCACTCCACTTACGTGTAGTGCGCAGGTCGGAACGCGACAGAAAATGACACTAGCCAGCACAAGAATTGCACTTGACTGATGTGACATTCTGGTGTATTACGGTCTGACACACAGAACAGATTGTGCGAGGAACCAGGAGTTGCTGAGTGGTTCTTGCACGAGGATTGGAGTGGGATGAAGGTTGGGGAAAGGATTGGTCAGACAGGGAGTCATGCTGCCTGTATGAGCTCCTTAGGGCCGTGGAAGTCTTTTCCTGGTGCGGACATTGTGTAGGTGGCACAGCCATTGAGGCAGGTGCCCAGTAGTGCGTTGGCATCCATTGCATGTGTTACACCTAACCGTGTAGAGCCCAGCAGGGACTCGATGCCAGCACGGGTCAAGAGGATAGAGCAACCCTACTGCTAGGCGTTGCTCTAATGACGACAAACTTAAACTAACTCTTTTCGATCCAAACAGGGTTAGATCGCCGAAATAACAGCCCTTGGCCGGATAAAATCTGGATCAATTCCGGTAACGTAGAACCGGCTAGTGTGGGAATTGTCTTGCGTCTACTCCTAACTTGTCCTGCTATCGCAAGGAGTCAGTGAGATTTTATGTTTCAAGATTTTGAATTTGTCGTCATGGCTTGTATAAAATGTGTTTAAATCCGGTCTAAAATGTTTTGGTGGTTTCATGATTTGGTCATATTGATAATAAAAGTTTTTTTTAGCGTTTAGCAACAATGGGAAAATAATTCAAATAAGATAAATCAATGCACATTCAATTTTTTATAAAAAATGGTATCGTATACGCCCAAAATTCTCTTTCATCAAAAAGTGTATAAAAATTGCGAGCACAAAAACAAGCTCATTTTAATTGTTTCAGAATTTAATTGTAACCGAAATATGTAAGAGAGTTTGCTATAAAAGCTTCGCGACTCTGCATCGAGGCTGTTACAAAGGAATGATTTATCGAACCTCAGCATACGCGACAAACCTTATTTCCCTCTTAACGCTTTCGGCGACTGTAAGATGCTAACTGTTGTTGCTTTTATTTTGTGTAATTTTTATCATAAAAAAAAAAATGTATTTTAATCGTATTATCATTTTATTATACAGAGAATTTTTTAGTAGATAAAAGATATATGTACCAGGTGTACTGGTATGAAGTGAGCTAAGATACAAAAGTGTTTACTTACCAACACACACATTTGTTGTGAACGAGCCTTAATTTTTTTCTATTTGGTTAGCATGACATCAGTCAAACATATTGTGACGAACACGGATGATAGAACAAAATCGAATCAACGATAAACTGCCAGAAGCAACTAGTTAGCGAATTCGTAGTTGCCACAATGTTGTAGAAGCAATGTTTTGTTACAGATTTACTATATAAAGGCTGCCGGATTGTGCAGCAAACACAGTTCTAGTTAGAGTGTTGTCGTGATAAGAACAATTGAGGCATAAGCAAGAAGTGGTAAGCCCGAATAACGAGCAATAAGTGTTAAGTTGTTGGAATTAGAAATAAAGATAAGTGTGTAGCCATTAAATTGGGACTTTTATTTAACAATCTAGTGATCGAACTCAAGAGTGAGTTACAGGTAGACGATTTATCGAGAAATCCGTTACAATTGGTGTCAGAAGTGGGATTGTCAAATAAATTCCCAAAGAGAGAATTGTTTGAAAATGGCCAAGTTTAACGATCTGAAGATTCCACAACTGAAAAAGGAGCTGCAAAAACGTGGCTTGGAAACAAAGGGAGTAAAGTCCAAATTACAGTGGCGGTTAAGAAGAGCCATGGAAACAAAGAACATTAATGTTGAGGAATATGTCTGTCAATCGGAATTAGAGGAAGAGACAACAAAGAAACAAGAGAAGGAAGTGACTCAATATTCAGTAGAGGTTATGTGTGCTGCGTTGGAATCGTTCTTTGAGGATTTTTCAGCACAGTTGTCAGCATCGAAAGAGCTGGACGTGCATATGTCAGCGCAGGTATCCTCACAGTTGGAAGTGGAGGAAGCGTGTGAATCAGGGTCTTCACAGTATGAAGAGCAAGAAGCTTGTATACTAGCACAAGTGTCCTCGCAGTCGGAAGAACTGAACGGGCACATGCCAGCGCAGGTGTCCTCGCAGTGGAAATCCTTCTTTGAGAGTTTTTCAGCACAGTTGTCAACACCGAAAGAGCTCGACGTGCATATGTCAGCGCAGGTATCCTCACAGTTGGAAGAGGAGGAAGCATGTGAACCATGATCTTCACAGTATGAAGAGCAAGAAGCTTATATACCAGCACAAGTGTCTTCGCAGTCGGAAGAACTGAACGGGCGCAAGCCAGCGCAGGTGTCCTCACAGTCGGAAGCGTGTGTACCAGTACAAGGGTCCTCACAGTCAAAAGAGCTGGAACTGCGTATGTCAGGGCAGGTGTTCTCACAGTTGGAAAAGGAGGAAGCGTGTGAACCAGTAAAAGGTTCCTCACAGTTAGAAGAGCAAGAAGCTTGGATACCAGCACAAGTGTCCTTACAGTTGGAAGAGCAGGCAGCGTGTATATCATCACAGGTGGAAGATCAGCATAAAATTGAACCTGAAACGGATGACTCTTTGCAAGAAGATCCAGAATTGGAAGGTGCATTACATGAAGTGGAGTTGAACCAATGTACAACGATTGGAGAAATAACTACAGGAAGGCCAGTCACAAAATCGTATTGGGCAGAACGGAGCAGTTTAAAGTTAGTGTATGGCTGCTTGCATCGAGTGTGGAAAAGCGAAAATGGGCAAACCTTCCGAGTACTTATGGTTGTTCCAAGGGTTGGAATTCCGGATGTTCTTAACGTGCAGTACAAATGTCCAAGAGGAGGGCTCTTGAGAGACATAAAATCCTTGGAGAATTTGAAGCAAAGGTTTTATTGGACTGGTTGTCAAAGGATCAAGGTCCAGGAGTCAAACTAAGTATCCGGAAAACGGATGGAATTAACTCCAAGAAGAGAAGGACGGCTAACGATGTCAGCACCAGCCTAGAAGACGAGATAGGGGACATAAAAGCTTTGTGTTTGGTATCGCAAATATGTCTAATCGGGACGATCAGACTTAGGTGGAGGGCAATGTGACGAACACGGATGATAGAACAAAATCGAATCAACGATAAACTACCAGAAGCAACTAGTTAGCGAATTCGTAGTTGCAAAATGTTCTAGAAGCAATGTTTTGTTACAGATGTACTATATAAGGGCTGCCGGATTGTGCAGCAAACACAGTTCTAGTTAGAGTGTTGTCGTGATAAGAACAATTGAGACATAAGCAAGAAGTTGTAAGCTCGAATAACGAGCAATAAGTGTTAAATTGTTGGAATTGGAAATAAAGATAAGTGTGTAGCCATTAAATTGATACTTTTATTTAACAATCCAGTGATCGAATTCAAGAGTGAGTTATCGAGAAATCCGTTACAATATTCAATAGCCTTGCAGACATTGAAAAAACAACATCATATTTTTTCATTGTGTTGGAAACATCAAATTTTTTACTGGAAAGTGATGACTTGCGGAAAGCATTAATTTTTTGTTTACATTTGAAGAAAAGTGCTGCGGAGTTGCATGAAGAACGTGGAAGACCACAAAAAAGGTTTGAAGACGCCGAACTGCAAGCAATATTGGATGAGTCAAAAGCAAATGGCAGTCATGTTAAATGTTGCTCAGAAAACTAATTCACAACGTTTGGAATCTTTGGGAAAGATCCAAAACTGTGAAAAATGGGTGACACATGAATTGAATGAAAGATAAATGGAAAACCGAAAAAACACTTGTGAAATTTTGCTCCAAAGACACGGAAGAAATCAGTTTTGAATCTCATTGTCTCTGGCGATGAAAAATATATTTATTTTAAGAGTCCTAAACGAATAAAATCGACTGCAAAACAGATCGATTCGGTAAAAAGACAACGCTCTGTGTTTGGTGGGGTCAGAAAGGTGGGGTATATCATGTAGCAATAGTCGCTACAGACAACAAATGATTAATTTGAACCACACATAGATCGAAAAACGACCAGAATATAGCAGAAGACACGCAAAGTAATTTTGTTATACGACAATGCACCTGCTTACAAAGAAAAATCGGTTCAGGATATAATCAAAGTACTTGGCTGGGAGCTGCTACCTCACCCGACGTATTCACCAGACTTGGCTCCTTCCGATTACGATTTGTATTCATCGATGGGATACGCATTGGGCGTCTGATTGGTTTGCTTCATATTACGAACATTTCTACTCGCATGGTATCCACAAATTACCAGAAATGTGTGTTAAAAGCAATGGTCGATACTCTGAATAATTTTTACTTTCCCATTCAAAATTACTATTTCATTTTCACAAATTCATTTTACACCTCGTATACTTTAACAAGTCTATTCAAAGCGTTTTAGTATACTCTTTAATTTATTCTTCGTAAAAATATTGCACTAGGTTTCATTTAACAAAACGCTGGTCCTTTCCTGCGGTTTTCTGTGTAATGTGTGCGACATGTAGCAGATTAAACCTACAACGTCAAAATATTATATATAGGATTTTCATTATTGCGTTTTGGTTGGCAGCTAATTATTTTTCTTTGTACAACAATTTAAGGTTAAGTAAAATTAAATTTTTATTTTGGGCAAAAATATTCTACTGATCGTGGTATTGTAAGCTACGAAATTTTACGAATTAAATTAAATTAAAAAATATATATCAGATTCTCACCTGAATTTATATAAATATATAATGCATAGTAAAATAAAGTAAATGTTTTCATTTATAAACATCTATTTGTAAAAAACTCAAATGTTCGGATGCTCTCTTAAAAGTTGTAAACAAGAAATAAATGCAGAATGCTGATGCAAGTTGTGGAAAATACTATAAAAAAAATTCGCTAAAGTTATAATATATATATTACCTAATACAGATTAAAATTTATATATTTTAAAATCGATTTTTCCATTGATGCGAAAGGCACTCATTATTGGCAGTTAGAATAAATTAACTTGTTGGAAAAATATTGCATCAAATAGTTTATAAGCATTAATTAGGCGTTTATTATTTATTTGTGTTAAATAAATACCTTAACATAATACCGGACAATCATATTACTACAATCGATTACACACGATTCGTTTATGCTAAATGTTCATTTTTATAAAAGTGTGTACATTAATACTTTTATAATGATACGACTGGTATAACTTGTGATGTGCAATTACCAAAAACAAAAAATAAATATATACTCGAATGCGTTATAGCTCTCACGGCGTAAATTTAAGCTTTCCTGAAATACATTAAATATCTAATCAACAAGTGCAATATTTAAAAGATATCATTGAGAATGACTGTATAGACCGAAAGCATGTATTTATTGTATTGAGCAGCACCCCTTCTTTGCGTTTTTCTTTTCGTCAATTATGATATGACTAGCCGAAGATGGACCAGGTACTATTTTTTTTGAGACTTGAGCCGAAGATGCTCCATTATTATCTGTAGTTATTGGAGGCTTTGCAGCACCAAGAGCTTGTACACTACTTGATTTTGTTCCATTTTGTGCCGCTTGACTTTGAGTAACCTACGAGATAAAAGAAAAAATATTTTTATAAATTTATATTCATTAAAATTGTGCAGTCCTGGCGCTAATTCATAGAATTGAACATATTATGTAAATCGCTGGAATCCAGCTTTTCGTTAAACAGGTGCAGACTGTAGAGTCAGACACATTTTGATGGCTGGAATATTTATAAATCAGAACTCCGAAAACTCGCAGCCGAGATATTTAGAGATTGTTAAATTATTTGATTGATGAATAAATCGATTTTGTAAATATTTTGAAAATAATTACTAGATATTAGTGATTAATTTCGTTTCGATATCTTTATTGATAAAATTTACATTTGCGTTATAAGAGTAGTGAAGCAAGAGTTTATGAGAATGTCATCAACCAAACTTGGATCGAATTGGACGAGCAAAATATAAAAGAAAAAGTGTGTCTACAGTTCTATTTCACAACGTGTTTTTTGAAATAAAAACGGGACATTTAGCAAGTGTAGGAGCATTTAAAAAAAGTGCAATATCTTAGCAAAAACATCGAGTTCGAATGTACAATTTTCAACTAACGTGTGGTAAATGTATAAAATTTACCTTTATTTGATCAGAAATCTCTTCTATTATAGTATTGCTGTGTTTATCTTTATGTTTTGATTCGCCATTTCTAATAATGTCCTCTTCTGTTGGTGTTATGGGTTTTCCACCTACAAAATAAATAAAAATAAAATAAAACTTGCTAAAACAACATTACTTTATTTTGTATTTGATATACCATATATTTGTTATCAATAATTGTGAATAATTTTTCTTCTATAAATAAAATAGTAATACAGTCCACGAAATAAATATAGTGTACAAATTAACAATTTCCTCTATTAATCGTTGTTTCGTATGAATCTTTCTGGAGGTCAATCCAGATGTTTCTTACCACTATGTTAAAAATATAAATAAACAAGTAAGGAAGGGCTAAGTTCGGATGTAACCGAACATTTTATACTCTCACAAAGTCAAATGGTATACTCGTTTTAGATTTCTTTGTGGATCTTGCCGCCTTGTTCTATGTTGACCGATATTTTCGGTAAAAAGTCAGCTATTGGCACTGGGGTCCACATATTCAGTACAGTTGGACAAACTGATTCGATTTAGACAATTTTTGGTCATAAAGTGGCATACTTTAAACGTATTATTCACGCAAAGTTTTACGCCGATATAATCATTGTTGCTTGATTTGCATACTGGAAAGTGAAAACATCAGATGGAATTTAAAATGCTGTTATATGGGAAATAGGCGTGGATGCAATCCGATTTCGCCCATTTTCGTACTATAATATAGAAATATGAGAAGAATATTATGTATCGAATTTGGTTAAAATCGGTTATGCAGATCCCAAGATATGGGTTTTCACCTAAAAGTGGGCGGGGCCACGCCCACTGACTAATTTTGAACGTGGTTCCTATAAAGTCATCTCATACCATCCCAGAAATAAAAATTTAATGTCTCTGGCTTGTTTAGTGCTTGATTTATCGCGCTTTTAGTAGTTTTTAACAGTACCGTTATATGTCGGGGGTTGTCACCCGATTTTACCCATTTTCACACCGTCGATAAAGAGGCTAAAAACATTTCTTCCCAGTGAATTGTTTTTATTTTTTCGTGGCAGTGGTCCGATTACGCCCATCTGCAACACGAACCGTCTTACAGTATCAAGAAACATGTGTACCAAGTTTCATAAAGATATCTCAATTTTTACTCAAGTTACAGCTTGCACAGACGGACAGACAGTCACTCGGATTTTAACTCGTCTCTTCATCCTGATCATTTATATATATATAACCCTATATCTAACTCGATTAGTTCTAGGTGTAGCAACAGGTTGCGAGAGTATAAAAAGTAAGAAAGGGCTAAGTTCGGATGCAACCGAACATTTTATACTCTCGCATAGTCAAATGGTATACACGTTTGAGATTTCTTTATATATTTTAATAATTATAGCAATCGTTCTTGTGTTTTGTTGCATACGCTTATAATTTATTTTATATAGAATGCATTACAACTGTATTGAGGAGTATGAAAATAAATCCTTTTTGACAATGAATAACATTTTTTATTTATTTTATCGATATTATTATACATGTTTAGCTTAAAAAAAATAAATATTAACAACTTTAAAAATTATATTATTATATTAATTTGTATATAATATTTACAATATTAAACATAAATTTTTATATAGATTCTTATACATATATCCAAATTATATTTATTTTCTCCTTATACTATTTAATTTCTCTCATATAGATTCTTATACATATATTCAAATTATATTTATTTTCTCCTTATACTATTTAATTTCTCTCATATATTTATATAATACAATAATGTCTTATATAATAACAAATTATACATATAATTTAAATATTCTTAATTAGATTATTTACATATTTTTCTTAAAATTGTCTTAAAAACTACTGTCAAAATTGCTATACCATTTCTTAATATATATTTGAAAAAAAACAATATGAAGAACTATTGCAATAAGTCTGAAAACTTTAGTTGGAAATAGAGACACAAATACTGTCATGATAGCTGTGTACTGTCTCAAAAGTAGTTGCATTAACATGGGAAGGATCCATGTTTGAAAATGCCTAATCAATTTGTGTACCGGCAGGTATAGTTGAATATTCTACACCAAGCACGGAACCAAAGTTTTTTTATTCGAGCAGATTTCATCTCCAACAATTAGCACATTTTGTTTGCTCAACTCAGAAGTACGGACTTCTTGAAGTTCTACAATTAAATGACAAAATAAAAATATCTGAAGATAGCATCAAACAGTCGCTTTTTATATCATTAATGTGAGCATGAAGACTCTGAACATTATGGAATCAAATTTGATGTCCTGATGTTCGGGAATTCATAAAACTGAAACTTGTTGTCAGAGCTTTATTTGTGTTCAATTCCCTCAGTTCCTTAAATACAGGATCCGATTCAAAAAATTTGTTAGGAGGAATAAAATTTCCTATGATGAATAAACCTTCTGCAGTAGTAGCTCGACTGTAAGCGACATATATTGAAGCTCTAGGCGTTCTGGGTCGAGTATGAACTACAACTTTATTATATGTGGCACCCTGATTTTTATGAATAGTTATTCCCTCAGCCGGAACAACTGGAAACTGATTTCTTTCAATTGAAATATGTTCATTTCTTTTATATTGAAAAGATTTTAAAACTTTTTCAATTGGTGTCCAAGAACTTTCTAGAGGATGAGGCTTTTTTGATGGTGCTATCAAACCAACAGAAGGTTCCAAAAATTTAATCCACAGGATTGTTGGAAAGGAACATTGGAAATCAATTGCATAAGTTGTCCAGCTGCCCCATTAACCAAGCCATCACACGTGTTTATATTCACTGTAATCATATATTTGGCGGATGTTATTAGTGTCAATTAATAGGGCAGTCCTTGCGTTTCAGAAGTTTTGAAAAGTTTAACTCTTTCCAAAATATTCTCATTTTCACCAATTCCTTTAACTGAGTCTTTTGCAATTGAAAGGATAGCTTCAGTTGGGATTCGACTGAGCTTAAGGGCATTGAAATTATTTGTCTCTTCATTGGACCAAAATAAATGTATGGCATCATCGGGAACTTCTTCGAAATTAACTACAGGAGTTTCAATGAGTGATATGTGCTCATTTGTCATAGTACCAGATGCCATATGGTTTAATGCAATTGCAAAGGTCTCATCCTCCCGTTGTCTCATTATTTCTGTTAATTTAAAGTATTTAAATAACTTCGACAAAGGGAAACCAACAAAAGTGCTGTATGCATCATTGGGATTAAGAGAGAATATCCATTTATCTCCAACAGGTGAGAGTTGTTTCAAATCACCAAACACGATGATCGGTATACCGAAGGGGCTGTCTGCTTTGAAAATTTGTTTTAATCTCGCATCAACAGAGCTAAACATACGAGCACCTACCATCGATATTTCATCAATTATGATTAATTTTAAGTCGATAAGTCTGAAATAAAATGAATTAACTGTGTCATTGCTAAGTGGCCTCAACTTTCTATTCAACTGATTAACAGGTAAAGAGAATATTGAATGAAGGGTCATTCCACCTATTTCGATATGCTGCTTTACCCGTAGATGCGCAAAGAAGAACTTTTAAGGAACTTGGATTGGATCCAGGTGTAGAATTGTAACGATGGTTAAGTGCTTGATATATTGCAGATATCAAACTACTCTTTCCTACACCTGCACCGCCGCCAATGAACTCATAAAATGGGCGATTTGGTTTTAACTGGTGCGTCAAATGTGTCAAATAGGTTCTTTGCTTAGACTTTGAACAAAAGAAAATAATTTCTCAACTGGAATTAAAGGGGATTGTTTAATAAGTCTAATATTGCAATCAGATTCAGTGCCATTATCTGTTGAATCTTCACCATGCAAGTCCAGCAAATTTATATTTGGATTTATTTCTGGAAGTGCCAACACTCTGAACTCATTTTCCACTATAGGTAGTTCATTTTGCGCACCTTCCTCTAAATCTATTTCATTATAAAGACTTTCTAGAACATTTTCAAATTCTCTTTGCTCAAAAACATCATATTTTCTTTGATTTTCCTCAATTAGAATACGAATTGTTATATCCGGAAATACTCAACTCTGGCCAAATCTGGGTTAAATCTTTTATACCGAATAATACAAGGTTTGATACGTTTCTTAACAAAACCGCTACCGTCTTTAAGAGGTATGACAACCCCGCTTTCTGGTAAATTATCGTTTTCCCTCTCTTCTTCTTCAAGATCACTGTCTTGTGCTTTACTACTAGATTTAACATATACATAGATGCAAAATCAGCTAAACAAAGAGTTTCTAACTGATCGGATCTTTGAACATAACGGTCTGAAATACCGGCTACGAATATTTCAGTCGAACCTGAAGGAAGGTTCTAAAGTTCTGCTCTAGGTTTCACCATTCGAACACGTTCCCCAGGTCGAGAGGTATTTATAAATATTTCTGCATTACTTGCTTGCGAAAGATGGAGCCCAATGCAGCAATATACTGCTTCTTGTGCAGATACTTCTGTGCCTGATATAAATTTGTGACCTGTATGTTTAAGGTTTTGCTTAGCAGTATAATTTCCAGCATTTACCTCTGATATAGCTTCATTTAAAAGCCTAGAAACTCCCCTGCTAGACTTGTTAATATAATTAATTATATATGAACAGCAAGCATATGCATCCAGTATATATTGGATATCCATATTTGCTCTATGGAGTTCCAAAATCAGAGGATGTTAAGCGTTTATAAAACGATCCAGCAATTTTCTTTTAAGAAAATTTTAGGTTTTGTTAAATTTGATCTAAGGGCTAACAACTAGTCATCAAAATACATATTTATTCTACTATCAGAGAGAAAATGTTCAAAATCTCTTAAATTAGAAATGTCTTCTGTAGTCATATTTATATTTAAAACGTTTTGAATTTTGAAAAAGTTTTCCTTGTGTCTTTCTGAGTTTTGACTTGTTTCTGTAAGAGGTAAGAGTATTTGCGTTGAAGGCATTGGTGGATATGGTATACCAAAACGACAAAACTCTGTTGAAACTCCACTCTCCAGTAGAAATTTGTGACAAAATGCTCTCCACAAATGCCGGCATTATCTTTAAAAAGCTTAAGAATTTACCGATAGCGGTAGTCAAAATATCTAGCACAAGTAACCGGGTCTGACCGAATTAAGCGATATCTATCTCGGGTTGTTAAACTATTGGCTTTCTCTTCCAAAATATCTTTAGAATCAACAGTTTTAGAGAGGATGACAAAAAGCTCCACCCACTGAGATTCTGCAGCCGATAAAGTGATAAAGAAGGTTGGAAGCCCAAATTGACGAATCATAGCGATTGCCTTTTTCTTCACAGCTTGCCAGTGCGCAGAAGAGGATTTAACGCCTTTCAAAACCTTGTGATCATCATCGTGTTGAATCAAGTTTTGAACAAAGTTTTCGTTTAATAGATTTTGGGCCGTAACTTGGTTGCGGCCTGAAAACTTTCTAAGGCAAATGGATGTACTATTCTAAATTTGTAGCAGTTCTAATTTTTTGTAATCATAGAACAACTTTGGAATGATACACGCTCTTCTGTCAAAACGGCGAATTTCAGAACGTATTGTTTTGCTATATGTTTAAGAGCACGTACGTTTCTGCCCAGCGTATATTGTTCCAAATGACAACTCTTCTGAATTATTGTCTTGAATTATGTCAATTGGTCTTTGTCCTTCACCTGGCGCTATGACTAAACTGTTATAGTCCAAGATTTCTATAGGAATATTGTCCAAAAGAGTTTCTTGACCGCCTGGGTTTAGCTCGGAAGGTGAAAGACCCATGTGAATATTATTACCTGAGGAATTAACATGAAAAATTTGTGCCGCATGAAAAGATTGAACCAATCAGGAATCCTCTCAACAGGCGGAACTTCTACTTGGTTATTAAATTCTGAAATCCAGTTCTCATTAATATGTATATTGTGCTCACGATACAGGAGGGTATTCACTAAGAATTGCAAAGCTTCCATAATCTTTGCGGGGCGTATGGTATCGATCATGTAATCATGATTGTACTCCAAACGCCTTCTTAAGAAAATTTGTATCACATGAGCCTCATCACAGGACCTTGGTGGAGATGTCACAATATTGTTAACAGAAATTGATATATTAACAACAGCACCTTTGAGAGAACTCTGACCTTGATATCCTAAAGGACGGATTGTCATAAAAGGCAATCTAGGCATTACCAGACGTTCTTCAATTGGAGTTAAATCTTTCAAACAATCCGGTATTTCAGGAAAGTCTAGACCGTTAGCTAAACATATTTTTAGAACGTTCTTTTTAACAATCGCATTTTTGCAAGTAGCACAAAAATTGTAATTTCCATCCGAAGGAAGTTTTTGCATTAAATAGAAGGCGGATGCAGCAATCGGATGACCTTGCGCAATAGTTTCGAATTTTAATTTGCGAACTTGGTGTGAAAACCATAATCCGCCGCAGAAAATACATATTTCAGTAGGGCCCTAATTTATATTTTGGAAATCTGTTTAATTTGCCACTGTAATCATTTTCTATAATATTATTTTCTCTCGTTAATCGGATTCATTGGGACTGTCTTTCTTTTCAATTTGCCTATTGACCGGGTTATCTCTACAAAGGCGAACTTGACTTTGTCTAAGACGTCTCTGATTCAAAATTTCTTCCCTCATACCCCTCCCACTAAGCTGTCGACGTTGTGTTTCTCTATCACGCTCCTCTCTCCTTATATCAGGATTTCTTCTTGCATGTTCTCTTTGCCTTTGATCACGAATCCGCTCTAAATACCTATACTCAGGATTTCTTGCGCGAAATTCTCTATGAGTATTTCTTATTTGCTCTTGTTTTATGTTGAACAGTATTTCTCATTTGCTCAACAGATCGAACCTCGAGGTCTTCGCGCCGAAATCTATGTCCTCGAGTATTTCTCATTTGCTCATCAGATCGAACCTCGGGGTCTTCGCGCCGAGATCTATGACCTCGAGTATTCCTCATTTGCTCATCAGATCGAACCTCGGGGTCTTCGCGCCGTGATCTATGACCTCAAGTATTTCTTATTTGCTCTTCAGAGCAAATTTGTGGATCTTGCCGCCTTGTTCTATGTGGAACAGTATTTACACCTTGCTCAACAGATCGAACCTCGGGGTCTTCGCGGCGAGATCTATGACCTCGAGTATTTCTTATTTGCTCTTCAGAGCGGATTTGGGGATTTAGATGTCTTGCCCTATGTTGAACAGTATGTAAATTGTGTTCAAAAGACTGTACCTCGATATTTCCCGCCTAGTTCTATGTTGATTTGTATTGATAATTTGTTCGGACAGACGTACATCGGAATCTAATCTACGATTAGCGTGACTTACAGTATCTTGTGACTGCTCACTATCTCTATATAAAGAGTTTGCACGAAAAACTCTCATACGTCTTCTATTCTGAAGACAACTTAGTAATACAGATTTTCTACTTAATCTAGGCATAATTAATAAAATAAATCCGTCCGGGTCTGAAAAGTTGCATCCTAGGTGCTGCTCTCTTTCACTTTTACACTAATTGAATCCTCGCTATGATTCCTTTCCTGTTCGGTGTATAGGCACTATGGTATACTGGTGCACATATGTATATGTGTTTGTTCGCCACTGTATATATATAATACGGTTTTGCTTGACACTGTATATAACTAATACACTGAAATTAGTTTGATTACAGCACTTTGCTGGTCAAGAAATCTAGTGTAACTGAAACTACAACCACAGTGTACTGATATTTATTATACTCTTGCAACATGTTGCTGCAGAGTATAATAATTTTATTATGGTATATTTTTGTACACAAAGCTTACGTACTTTTGTATACCTATATATTACTTAGATACTCACTAACATAATACTACAGATTATTTAGTTATATTTATATTTTAGAAATTAGTTGTTTTTTTCATTGTATTGAAATAAAGTGCTCGGAAAACCCCTCCGTAAATTGCTTTTGTCTAACGCTTTTTAAAACAGGAATATATGGTACCTATTTGGAAGGTCTGCTCATGAAGGCTAAGTTAACAAGGTTATTGTATTATAATTAAGTATGGTACACACATATGTAGATCAGGTATGTAGATTTTCTTCTTTCTGTCTTAATATCTAATCCCAAAAAGTACTTAAATGTAATTTTCTTGAGTTTACAGTTCACCTCATGACCTTCTTATTAAAATGTGTGGCAAAACTGAAATAATAGATAATAGCATTTTAACCGAGGGAGTCTACACTACTAATATTTATCTCACGCGATTTTTTCTAGAAAGATATTTTTGCTCTGTACAAAGTCCATCACTCTAAGAAACTGTTGTACATTGTTGTCTGGTATGTTTTGTTATAAGTTCAACATGATGGCTGACAGAATATACTTATCCACTGATTATCACCAAATAATAAAAGAAATATTTGTATGTAGAAATCTTTATCTACATATCTCGATTAGTTTTAGGTGATGCAAACAACCGTTTGGTGAACAAAACTATACTCTGTTGCAACCTGTTGCGAAAGTATAAAAATGTTGCGAAGGAATTCAACATTTAATAAATAATAATAAACCCAACGATTACCCTCCTCCCGCCCAACCGACGCGAGGGGCGCAATCCGCATACGTGCGGAATTAGCCGAGTCAGAAAAGGCAAGAGAGTTTTTTAAGTGTTGAGATCTAAAACTGCTCAGCTTCAGAAACAAAAATTTCAACAACTAAGATCTAAAGTTACAATATAATAAATTGTTATATTTTCATTTATTAAGAGAAAACAATAAAGTCTTTTTAATTTTGAAAAGTGAGTCAGATAAGTCAAATGTGCTGGAATGAGAATTAAAATCATGACATATACGGCGGAATGGCTCGTTTAGTTCAAAATTTGATTTACAGGATTTTAGCAGTAAAGGTGTAAACTGCCTCGAAAGGCGAACCGGGATATTAAATTAAATTTCCGACAGGAGAAAAGAACTGCAAACAGTTCCATTCAAAAGTTTCACTAAGAATATTATGCCAAGAATTTCCCTACGACTAGAAAGTGTAGGTAGATTAATAAGTTTTAAACGACTAGTGTATGGAGGTAGACTTACCCTAGCATCCCATCGGAAATGCGCTAAGGCGAAAAGTAAAAATTGTTTTTGAACCGACTCTAACTTGTCAGAATGGATTTGGTAGCTAGGGTTCCATACCACAGAGCCATATTCCAATATAAGTCTAACCAAAGTTGTATAAAGTGTTTTAGTAATATACGGATCTCTAAATTCTTTAGAAGGACGTTTAACAAAACTGAGGACAGCTTTTGCTTTCAAGACCATGGTATCAATATGAAGACTGAAATTAAGCTTAGGGTCAATATTAACTCCCAAATCAACATAGTTAAAAACTTGTTCTAGAATATGGTATTTTATTACATAAGAAGAGGAGTGCACAGGAAAAGCACATCGTCTTACATTTATTGAGATTCAATGGCAAATCATTTCTATCACACCATGCAACCAAATTGTTTAAGTCTGTTTGCAACAGACACCTTTCCTCAGTTGAAGTGTATGATTTAAAAAGCTTTACGTCGTCAGCGTATAATAAAATTTTTGAGAATTCTATTACTGAAGAGATATCGTTAATAAACAACAGGAACAGAATCGGGCCAAGATGACTACCTTGCGGAACACCTGAAGAAACATTAATTGTATCTGAAGGTGTATCCTCAAATATCACTCGTTGTGTTCTATTATAAAGATAGGAAGATACCCATTGAAGGAATCTTGGCTGAAAGCCCAGCAGATCAAGTTTATGTATGAGAATCGAGATATTTACTTTATCGAAAGCTTTGCTAAAGTCTGTGTATATAACATTCGTATGCTTATGTTCCCTAAAACCCAATGATACATGGTTTACAAATTCAATAAGTTTGTTATAGTCGAATTCCCTTTACGAAATCCATGCTGAGATGAGGAAATTAACGGAGAAACCGAAAAGGTTATATGGTCAGTGATGATAGCTTCAAAAAGTTTAGGTATAACTGATAGTTTTGCGATACCTCTGTAGTTTTCAATGTTGGATCTAAATCCACTTTTATGCAAAGGGATTATAAAAGACTGTTTCCATATTGCAGGAAATATACCGTGTTTAAGAGAGGAATTAAATATCCTTGTCAAAGGCAGGTAAATATATTTGGCACTATTTTTTAGGAAGCATGAGGGTATCATGTCTGGGCCATAACTAAAAGATGGTTTTAACTTATTTAAATTAAATAGGACGTCTTCTTCAGAAATAATTGGAGCGTTAATTGAAGTATTCGAACACAGCACTTGCTGATAAGAAAAAGTTTTGGAAAAATTATTACAGTAGTTTGACTTGAAAAATTCTGCAAACATATTGGATATAATATCATTGTCACTTGAAATGATAGATTTGTATTTCATTGCGGACGGAAATTTGGAAATCCTGCGTTTGGAGTTGACGAAATCATAAAACGATTTTGGATTACTTACAATGTTTTCTTTTACTTTATTTAAGTAATTATTATAACATTTTTTGTTTAGGTCAAAATATTGTCGCCGCAATAGAGAATATTTAGAATAGTCGACAAGTGAACCGGTTTTTTTTTAAATGTTTAAAGGCTCGAGTTTTTCTGTTTTTCAATTTATATAACTCTTTCGAAAACCACGGACTTATACTTTTGCTTTTATTAACAATTACTATTGGAACATACTATTCAAATAATTTCATAATAATGTTATTAAAATGAGAGACACTCAATTCAATGTCACCATTATAATTAGGCTATGTTATTGTAGAAAGTTCTGTATTTAACTTTTTAAAATTAGCTTTTGCAAAGTTAAACCGAGTACAGAAGCACGAAGTTTGATGATTATTATTCCGTAAAATGCCTGAGATTTCGACAGATATTTCCAAAGCAGGATGATATGAGTCCTCTGGTAGAACAAGAGGATTACTCTGAATAACGGAACACTTTGCAGAGGTATCAACGTATACTAAATCTAAGCATTTACCAAATTTATTCGGAATCAAATTAATTTGGTTCAGACCCAACTCGGACATTTTTTCGAAAAACTCATTAAAACATGGCCGATTGCAAATCGGCACGATATAGTCATCGTAAGGTTTCCACGAAGCACACGGTAAATTGAAATCACCTAATACAATTATTGAATCTGCATTATTTGCCATCGAGGTAGCACTATTTATTAAAGAAGCATGCTGCATGTATACAGATAAGTCCGAATGGGGTGGTATATAAGATAGGGTTAAATAAATAAGGCAACTATTAACGTATACTCTAATACATTTAAATTCAAATGAGTCGGTCCCTGGAACAAGAATATTTTTTATTATTCGATTATTATTTGGTATCTTATTAACTTATGTTATTGATCATAGATTTAGTATTTTAGATAGATACTATTTTTTCTCCGAAATGTTAACTTTAACAAAAAGAGGTTATTTAACTCAAACATGGTATATGTGATATAAACTAAACCAATGGAGTTAGATTTAATATGTGGGGTATATGAGGTTGCTGTTGTACGAAAGGAGCGGAAATCAGTATATTAGGGTTATAAGGTTTAAACAAAGGTCTAGACCAATTTCATTCATATGCAGCATTAAACCACATTATTTTTAAGAAAAACTGTCCATTTAATTTCATTAAATTAAATTAAAATTAACGAAATAAATTATACCATATGTAGTGCATGTGAGCTGGGGAAATTCGTCGACCGATTTCATACATTTCGGCATTAAACTCGTATATCAATATTTTACGTTTATGTAAAGCCAAACGGAAGTTTGAATTTTTTACATAAAGTATGTTGGAGCTAGGGTCAATATATACCCGATAATGGGTACTAGGGCGGAACCAAGAGTTTTATACTCTTGTAATTCGCAAGAATCAAAGGCCAGGAAATTCCTTGAGGTGTGCCAAAGTTGAGAAAGAATTAAACATCCATTATTAAATGAAATCGTGATTAAATTACAATCAAATTTGGTATCTTCTTGACTTATATTAAAGGCCATAAACTTAGTCTCAGTTTTATTGCTATATTTTAGTTTGCGTCAGCGAAAATTATATTAAAAAAAAAACAAAAAACATCTTGAAGTGAGATATAAATAAGTATGAATGTGATATTAACTCGACCAAAGTGGCTAAATTTTATATTATAAGCTTGTGTGGAAAACGTCAACCAGAAAATCGGAATTCATTATATGAAGGTGTGAGGTTTAGATCAAGGTATATACTATTTTCATTATAATTCAGCGTCAAACCACATAATTTTAAAGAAAACTTATCCATTTAATTACATTAAAATATCATATTTTGATCAACCGGAACGGTTTAAAGTCAAGAGGACAGACGGAAATCATATATACATTGGGAATAGAGAAAGATATTAATTTTTACATTGCTCAGCTATACTCGAGCCTAGAGAACACATTTTGAAGCAATTTTATATATATAATAAAAATATTATACTTTGTAGCAACATCTTGCGAGTATAAAAAAAATTTTAATACTCACTGACCGACATACGAGAAGTATTATAAGTAGTATATGGAAGTAGAGGGTAGCATTAACCCGATTTTATCAATTTTTGCCAATACTACATACTACTAACATGCCACAGACTAATCAAAGGCTCTCACTGTTTCATTAAGGTACCTCACATACCATCACCAATCATATGGAGTAAAGTCAGACGGATGTTCGAAAATCCTGATATTAGTTACATGGGGGCTAAGGAAAATTTTCACCCGATTTGATCCATTTTAGGCACAAAGATACCTTGTTACGAGTAAAACACGCTCTCTCATTTTCATTGAGATAACTCACATATTGGCCGATATATGCGGTATAAAGTCACCCGAAAGTTCAAAAATCTTTATATTAGGTATATGAGGGCTATTCGATTGAAAACATTTTTTGACACAAACATACTATTATCGAGATTTTCAGTTTATTTATTTTATTATATGAATTTCAATTAAATGTCTTACACATTGACCGATATTTTCGGTAAAAAGGCAACTATAGGCACAGGGGTCAACAAATTCAGTACCTAGGGGCTTGAACAGTTTTGATTCGATTTAAACAATTTTTGGTCACAAGGTGGCATACTTCAAACGCATTATTCACGCAAAGTTTTACCCCGACACAATCATTGTTGTTTCATTTGCATAGCGGTAAGTGGAATTTTGTATGGTGTTATATGGGAAATAGGCGTGGTTGTTATCCGATTTCGCTCATTTTCGCACTATAGCCTAAAAATATGAGAAGAATGTTGCGTATCGAATTCGGTTGAAATCGGTTAAGCAGATCCTAAGATATGGGTTTTCACCTAAATGTGGGTGGTGCCACGCCCACTGTCTAATTTCGAACGCGGCTCCTATAAAGTCAGCTCATACTATCCCTGTGTTAAAAGTTAATGATTCTGGCGTGTTTAGTGCTTGATTTATCGCGCTTTTAGTATTTTTTAACAGTACCGTTATATGGGGAGTGGGCGGGCTTGTCACCCGATTTTAACTATTTTAGGTACTGTAGGTAGAGGTGCTAAAAACATTTGCTCCCAGTGAATTTGGTTATTATAGCTTTAGCGGTTTAGGAGATATGCACATAAAACTTATTAGGGGCGGGACCACTTAAAAAAATATTAACTACAGATGCCCCTCCCTAATGTGATCCTTTGTACCAAATAACAGTCTTGTATCTTATTGCGGAGCTTAGTTATGGCAATTTATTTGTTTTTGATTAATGGCGTTTTGTGGGCGTGGTAGTGGTTCGATTACGCCCATCTGCAATACCAACCGTCTAACGGTACCAAGAAACATGTGTACCAAGTTTCATAAAGATATCTCAATTTTCACTCAAGTTAGAGCTTGCACGGACGGACGGACGGACGGACAGACAGTCACCCGGATTTCAGTTGCGAGAGTATAAAAAGTAAATGTGTGAAAAACCGTGTATACAAATTGAACAATGGCAACATTGGTCAAATGAAAACAAAAGAGAACAACTGATTTTTACGTTGCTATTATGGACATAACTTTTGACAAATTTGGTTTGATACGGGCGGTAGTACGGAAGGGCTGAATTTTTACTACCGAATGAATAATGCTAATTGAAATATTTTTGCCTGATTAGATGAGAAATATGGAGGTCAAACTTGGGACTTGACCGATTTCATTTATATTTACCGCTAAAATTTATTAGGGCAAAGAAAGCATGTCCATTTATTTTCATTAAAATATCAATATCGATATATACGCCCCTTTATTGGGAATTTTAGGACAACGGTAAGATCTGGAATGATTTAATTTAATTTGGAGAATAAATTAAATTATGCTTAAGAAAATATTTACACAGATTTTTATAAAGATAACTCACACATTGACCAATATATTTGGCAAAAAGACCGATTTCAACTATTTGCGGTACCACACTCCTACCACTAATATATAAGAGAACATGTTAACTTAATTTGATTATGTTATCTTAACCAAAGATACGAATATTCGAAAATCATTATATTAGGTATACCGATTTTATCCATTTTTAGCACCTTGACCGATGTTTTCGGAATGTCAACTATAGGCACTAAGATAATGGTATTCAGCATACTTTGAATGTTTGATTATAGTTCACCCGTTTTCCCATTTGTAGCCTAAGGTAGCCAGCATATTATATTTCAAAATTCGATTGAAATCAGTCGTATAATGGCTGAGATACCTATAAGTGGACGGCGCCATGTCCATTGACCTTTTGTTTTTACTGATTCACTTTAAACTCTTCCATACCCTGTTTACTGTAAAATATTAATTTTGACGTTTTTATTTATCATTAGTTCGTTTGTAGTTTTTTATACACAAGGTGCGTTCCAAAGTAAACCGGACTTTTAAAAAAAAGACAGAACAAATGGTTTTATCGGCAAAATCAATTAATTTTATGCAAAATAGTCTCCTTCTGCTTTAATACAGCTTTTTGCACGGTCCAAAAGCATGTCTAACGAGTGTTTTAGCTCGTTGACCGGTATGGCCGCCAGTATGCTGGTGCAAGCCTTTTGAATAGCCTCCACGTCTGCATAACGCTTTCCTTTCATCGGCAAATGCATTTTTCGAAAAGGTAGAAGTCGCACGGTGCTATATCAGGTGAATACGGGGAGTGGTTGATTGCTAAAATGTGAGTTTTAGTCAAATAATCGGCCACAAGCGTCGATCGAAGAGAAGGCGCAATATCGTGCAACAAACGCCAACTTCCATCTTCACGATATTCGGGCCGAACACGTCGAATACGGCGCACCAAACCGGTATTCAAAGCTCCAAGGTAGAATACCGCATTAACGTTTTGGCCAGGTGAAACAAATTCTTTGTGGACAATACCCTTGGAATCATAAAAACAAATCAGCATTGTTTTCACTTTTGACTTCTCCAGGCGCGATTTTTTGGGTTCATGTTCATCGTCATTTATGTCCTCACGACCACTTTGAAAACGTTGAAACCATTCGTGCACTCTGCTACGGGATAGGCAATCATCGCTATACTTGTTTCAAACGTTTCGTTGTTGAAACGTTTCGGTAAAAGTTTTACCAATTTTAAAACAAAATTTAATGTTGGCTCTTTGTTCGAAGTTCATTTTCGCACCGATAACAAAAACATACTGACACTTAAAACTCAATTACTTCACTTCCAATAGATGAAATGTCATGAAATTTTTACTGGAAGTCGATAAAGGATAGCAGATTCCAACGCACTAGTCGACATATAGATGGCGCCACTAGAGTTTACTTTCTTACTTTTTTACTGTTTACTTTGGAACGCACCTTGTATATATTCTTTATCTTATTCTATCCGCTCATTTACATTTTAACCACCAATTCGGAGGATACTATCTTAAAATTTTCTTTCTGAAAAAAAATTATTCCATAGTATTGTAATCAAAACCCCTTCATATTCTATATACAGAATTTACATATTCCCAATAAATTAGTGAACTCTCATTCAATAAAAATTTTTTTTTTTAACGCACCTTGTATGTACATTATGCTTAATAGATGACGGAGCCAACCAACTTCTCAAAAAATTATAACCACAGCTTCTGAGATGGGCTGTGATCATCTGTACCACATTAGAGCTTAATTTAACTCTAGTCATAGAACTTTGAATACTTGTGCCAATATTCATCAAGATATCGCAATTTTTATTTAAGTATCGCTTGCACATATAGACTGACATCCGGGACATGTATGTATGTACAAAGTTTTATAATTCAGCTTTCAGATATAACCAAGTTCTAACAAGCAAGGAAGGACTAAGTTCGGGTGTAATCGAACATTTTGCGACTTACAAGAATCAAATGCCTTCAGATGCTGGAACAATTTATATAAAACAAGTAAGGAAAGGCTAAGTCCGGATGTACCCGAACATTTTATACTCTCGCAAAGTCAAATGGTATACTCGTTTGAGAAAAAAAAATTTAATACTCACTGACCGACATATTCGGCATAAACCTGGTAAGAATAACGAAAAGCATTATAAGTAGTATTTGGAAGTTGAGGGTAGTATTAACCCGATTAAATAAACTTTTGCCAATACCACATACTACTAACATGCCACAAACTAATAAAATACTCTCACTGTTTAATTAAGGTACCTCACATACCACCACCAATCATATGGAGTAAAGTCTGACGAATGTTCGAAAGTGTTGATATTAGTTAGATTAGTGAAAATTTTACCTAGCCCCCGTAAAATTTTCACCCGATTTGATCTATTTTAGGCACAAAGATACATTCTTATGAGTAAAACACGCTCTCTCATTTTCATTGAGATAACTCACATATTAGCCGATATATGCGGTATAAAACCACCCAGAAGTTCAAAAATCTTTATATTAGGTGTATGAGGGCTATAGGAAGTATTGATCCGATTCAACCCATTTTTGACACAAACGCATACTATTATCGAGATTTTCAGTTTATTTATTTTATTATATGAATTTCAATTATAGATCTTACACATTGACAGACATTTTCGGTAAAAAGTTAACTATAGGCACTGGGGTCCACATATTTAGTACCTTGGGGCTTGAACAGTTTTGGTTCGATTTAGACAATTTTTGGTCACAAGGTGGCACACTTTAAACGCATTATTCAAGCAAAATTTTTCCCCTATACAATCATTGTTGCTTGATTTGCATAGTGGAAAGTGAAATTGATAATTTGAATGTGGTTCCTATAAAGTCATGTCATGCCATCGCAGAGATAAAATTTAATGTCACAGGAATGTTTAGTGCTTGATTTATCGCGTTTTTAGTAGCTTTTAACAGTACCGTTATATGGGGAGTGGGCGGGGTTGTCACCCGATTTGAACCATTTTCACACTATCGATAGAGGTGCTAAAAACGCTAGCTCTCAGTGAATTTCGTTATTATAGCTTTAGCGTAGATTAGCTTTTTAGGAGATATGCACATTAAACCTATTAAAGGGCGGGATCACGCCGACTTTAAAAAAAATAATGAAAACCGCAGATACCCATTTCTAATGTGATCCTCTAAACCAAATAACAGTATTGTATATTATTTTGGAGCTTAGTTATGGCAATATATTTGTTTTTGATTAATGGCGTTTTGTGGGCATGGCAGTGGTCCGATTACGTCCATCTGCAATACCAACCGTCTTACGGTACAAAGAAACATGTGTACCAAGTTTCATAAAGATAATTAAATTTTTACTTAAGTTACAGCTTTCACATACGGACGGACGGATGGACTGACTGACAGTCACTCGGATTTCAACTCGTCTCTTCATCCTGATCATTTATATATATGTAAATAACGTTATATCTAAATGGATTAGTTTTAGGTGATACAAACAACCGTTAGTACCAAAACTATTATAGTCTGTAGCAACATCTTGCGAAAGAATTTAGCATTCGTTATTCGGAGAAATCGTGAATAAATTACAATCAAATTTGGTATCCTCTTGATCTTAACTTTTTATTGCCATATTTTAATTCGCGTCAGCTAAAATTCTATTAAAAACATTTTCAAATGAGATACATGTTATATCATCTCAAATGAAGAGCGTAAATTTAATATATTGAGTTGATATGGAAAACGTCAACCAGAGGATCGGAATTCATTATATTAGGGACATTAGGTTTTGACCGAGCTCTAGATCTATTATATTCTAATTAAGAGCTAAACCACGCGACGAAAATCAGAGAAAGGGACGGGCTGATTGCATTAATTTAAACATTGCTCAGGTATACTGGAGAACATATTTTTAAACAATTTTTTAAATATATAACTTAAAGACTGACTGACATATTCGCCATAAAACTTGTAAGAACAAGTAAGGAAGGGCTAAGTTCGGATGTAACCGAACATTTTATACTCCCGCAAAGTCAAATGGTATACTCGTTTTAGATTTCTTTGTGGATCTTGCCGCCTTGTTCTATGTTGACCGATATTTTCGGTAAAAAGTCAGCTATAGGCACTGGGGTCAACATATTAATTACCTAGGGGCTTGAACAGTTTTGACTCGATTTAGACAATTTTTACTCACAAGGTGGCATACTTCAAACGCATTATTCACGCAAAGTTTTACCCCGATATAATCATTGTTACCTGATTTGCATAGTGGAAAGTGATCCGAAAGTCCGATTTCGCCCATTTTCGCACTATGACATAGAAACATGAAAAGAACGTTACGCACCGAATTTGGTTGAAATCGGTTAAGCAGATCTCAAGATATGGGTTTTCACCTAAAAGTGGGCTGTGCCACGCCCACTGTCTAATTTTGAACGCGGTTCCTATAAAGTCATCTTATACCATCTCAGAGATAAAATTTAATGTCTCTGGCGTGTTTAGTGCTTGATTTATCGCGCTTTTAGTAGTTTTTAACAGTACCGTTATATGGGGAGTGGGCGGAGTTGCCACCCGATTTCAACTATTTTCACACCGTCAATAGAAGTGCTAAAAACATTTGCTTCCAGTGAATTTTGTTATTATAGCATTAGCGGTTTAGGAGATATGCACATTAAACCTATTAGAAGCGGGACCACGCCCACTTTTTAAAAAAAAATTTTAACTGCAGATGCCCCTCCCTAATGTGATCGTGTGTACCAAATAACAGTCTTGTATCTTATTGCGGAGCTTAGTTATGGCAAGTTATTTGTTTTTGATTAATGGCGTTTTGTGGGCGTGGCAGTTGTCCGATTACGCCCATCTGCAATACCAACCGTCTCACGGTACCATGAAACATGTCTACCAAGTTTCATAAAGATATCTCAATTTTTACTCAAGTTAGAGCTTGCACGGACGGACGGACAGACAGTCACCCGGATTTCAACTCGTCTCTTCATCCTGATCATTTATATATATATAACCCTATATCTAACTCGATTAATTTTAGGTGATACAAACAACCGTTAGGTGAACAAAACTATTATACTCTGTAGCAACAGGTTGCGAGAGTATAAAAACGAAAATCATTATATGTAGTATATGGGAGTTGTGGTAGTATTGACTCGATATAATCTTTTTTTGCCAATACCACATACTGTAAACGTGCTACTTGTAGTACAAATAAAATGTTACCTGTGCTTCATAAAGGTACCTCACATACCACCACCAATATACATATATGCAGTAAAGTCAGCCGGATGTTCGAAAGTTCTAATATTAGTTATGTATTAGCTAGGTCAAGTTTTCACTCAATTTTGTCCATTTTGCGCACAAATATACACTGTTATTAGAAAAGACGCTCTCTCATTTTTATTGAGATAACTCACATACTGGGCGATAATGCTGTATAAAAACACCCGGAGCTCGAAATTTTTTTTTAGTGATATGGGGCCGAAGGGAAGTATTGACCCGATTCAACCCAATTTTTGACATTCAGATAAACTATTATCAGGAAAGGATTCTCGCTGAATTTCAATTATATATCTTACAGATAGCCCGATATTTTCGGTAAAAAGTCAACTAGCAGTGGGGTTCACATATTCAATACCTAGGGGCTTGAACAGTTTTGGTTCGGTTGCACACTTGAAAGGCACTATTGGTGTAAAGTTCTATCCCGGACTGGAATCTGAAAGAATTAGATAGAATTTAAAGTTATTATATGGGATGTAGGCGTGGTTGGAGTCCAATTTTCTTCGCACTTTAACATAGGAATATCAGAAGAATGTTATGTATATAATATTAGGTAAAGTAAAAAGTTCGTTCGGTTTTTTTATTGATTTTTCAAAAGATGATAACTTTGTGTACATTTGTCCGATTTAAGTCAAATATGCGCCGTTTTGTTCGTACGACTATTGCCAAAAAACTCGGAGAGCCAATTTTCACAGGCCTCTCCCGAGGCCAACTTCTCACCATTAAGTACGTTCGACATGGACAGGAAAAGATGGTAATCACTTGGTGCCAGGTCCGGACTATAAGGTGGGTGCATTAGAACCTCCCATCCGAGCTCCAGGAGCTTCTGGCGAGTCACCAAAGACGTGTGTGGCCTGGCGTTGTCCTGATGGAACACAATTCGGCCTCTGTTGATCAAAGATGGCCTCTTCTGGATGAGTGCTGCCTTCAAGCGGTCTAGTTGTTGGCAGTAGAGGGCTCAATTGAGCGTTTGGCCATAGGGGAGCAGCTCGTAGTAAATGATTTCTTGCGAATCCCACCAAACACGCAGCAAAACCTTCCTTGCCGTCAATCCGGTCTTGGCCACCGTCTGGGCCGCTTCCCCGAGCTTTGACCACGACCGTTTGCGCTAGATATTGTCGTAAGTGACCCATTTTTCATCGCCAGTCACAATCCGCTTCAGAAACGGGTCGATTTTGTTGCGATTCAGCAGCGATTCGCAGATGGAAATTCGGTCCATCATGTTTTTTGCGTTAGTTCGTGTGGCACCCAAACATCGAGCTTCTTTTTGAATCCAAGGTTATGCAAATGGTTCCAAACGGTTTTCTGGCTTATCTTTATTTCCTCAGCAATTAAATAAGTGCTCACGTGACGGTCTGTTTCCACTATTTCCATGAATTTATCGCAATTTTCGACGACAGGCCTCCCGACGCGTGGTGCATCTTTGATATTAAAATTACCGGAACGGAACCTAGCAAATCACTTTTGTGCTACACGTTCGTTTACAGTATCGGGCCCATAAACTAAATTAATGTTTTCAGCCGCTAACAGTAGTACTATGGACAATAACGCCATCTCTTAGATAAAAACCGAACGAACTTTTCGTCCGATTTTGACACCGGCTCCTATAAAGCTTTCGTTCCATCCTGGATATATAATTTGCTGTCTATGACACATTTATTTATTGATTTATCGCACGTTTAGAAGTTTTTAATAAACCTGTTATATGGAGAGTGAGCAGGGTTATCACCCGATTTCATCTATTCGGACGCTATAGTAAGAAGGGTTGAAAATATTTGTCCTGTGCAAATTTGGGTGATACAACTTCATTATTTGGAAGATATATACATTGAAACTAATAGGTGGCGAGGTCAGGCCCACTTTTTAAAGATTTTCGAACCACAGGTCCCCTCCTGAGTTTTGTATTTTAATTTACAGCTTAGTTGTGGGCCCTATATACGCTATCATTTAGCAATTCAGAAGTGGTATTACCAAGTATCCATTGAACATATCTTTTATTGATCTGGAACCGAACAACAATGCAGAAATAAATAATCTGAAATACCTAAATATTGCATCAATTAGAGTAGAGCATACAAAGAAAATAATAGATAGTGCACAATGCTTTCGATGCCAAGAATACGGACATACAAACACGTATTGTACAAAAACATTTAGATGCGTTAAGTGTTCTTTGAGTCATCCAACAACAGCGTGTAAGAAAAACCAACATTTGCCTGCCAAATGTGTTAACTGTTTGCCAGATCATGCTGCTAGCTACAAAGGCTGCAAAATTTATCAAGAACTAGGTGCAAAACAGAATCTTACCGGCAGCTTCCAGTTGGGATGATTTGGCCTTAGTTTCGACGTTAACCATTCGTCACCAGTTATGACCCGTTTGAGCGAACCCAGATTGTTGCTGACGTCGTTCAACAACTCCTGAGCAATACTAATGCGACATTACTTTTGCTTAAAATGTAGCAACTTCGGAGAAAATTGAATGGCATGAGCCGATTGATATGCCAACATCCCCTGCAACTTCCCTAATAGTGATTCGATGATTTACAAAAAAAAATTGTTTTCAGTGTTTCGATGTTTTCTTCGCTTGTTGACGTGATCGCACCTCGCGGATGCTGTTGTTGTTGTCGTAGCGGCAGAATTCTGCCGAGTTGACAGTCCTTGGCCGGATAAAATCCGGGTCCGTTCCGGTTACGTAGACCCGACTGTCGTGGGAACGGTCCCGGATGCTCATCGTCATTAACATCTTCTCGGCCTTCTGTAAAGCGCTTGAAAACACTTTGACAAAGTGGACTCCCCGAATGTCACAGTCAACATTTCAAGTGCCTTGTAGCGCTTTGTTGAATTTTTATCGCAATATTTAATGCATATTGTTAGATCCATTTCTTTCAAAAATTAAAGAGCACACAAAAACGTGACTAACCTTTTTTGTTGTCAAAAACCAACTACTAATCGAAATTGACAGAAAATCGCAGCTTAGTTTGGATGACAAAGTTCGGCTTTACAAGGCTATTTTAAAGCCTGTCTGGACATATGCTATCCAATTGTGGGGTACAGCAAGCCAGTCAAATATTGAAATTATTTAACGATATCTTTCTAAAACGCATAGACTTATTGTTAACGCGCCCTAGTTTGTACCCAATGACGAATTTCATAAAGATTTAAACATTCCATGCGTTCTAGATAAAATTCGCAGAATACTTATAAAGTATTTTGAGAGACTACCCGAGTAATAGCTGAATTGAATTGTATTAATTTTCGTTTAAAAATTTGCAGCTGCTTGTATTTAACTATCCGGCAAATCTTCAGTTTCTAGGTTGGTCACACCAATAAACAGAGACGAATATAGTTGAAGTCCGTAATACCAAAAAAGAGTTTGTTTGATCTGAAGTTGAATTGCTCTAGCTTCAATTCAATTGAATATAGTTGAAAACCTTAAAAGTGGTATAAATTCTTACGGTTTGTGAGAGAATATACCATACTGTTCGGCTGCACCTCAATATAGCTCGATCTTACTTGTTTAATATTTTTATATTTATTTACTTAAAATTGTAGCCAAACAATATAAATGTAAATATTAGTAATAAACATTGTATTATGAAATATTGAAAATATTTAAAGAACCAAAAAAGCACCGCTTTAAAATTCTTAAAGAGTAACATTAGTGGCCTTGCTAATGAATCATAAAAACTCCTTCCATATTGGGGGTATCAATATTTTTATTTTTCAATACCTAATACCACCGTCGTAAATTCACTATTCGGAAGATTTAAACTACCATCTGCAGACTAATATTTATTGTAATGAAACTACAAAATACCTCTTATCATGTTGACTATTTCATCAGCTTCTCTAGATAAATCTCCACCAGGTCTAAAAGGATTATCCCAACCAGAGTCAGTACTAAAATAAGAATTTTAAATATTAAGGAAGTTTTATAATTTTTAATTCGTTATTTTCAAATCACCTTTGCTGTCGATTATAATTTTGTATTGTAGTCACAGTTGTCATTTTATCGATAAAATTAAAAACTGATTTAGTATATTATTTTAAGTGTTTTTATTTCTTTTTTGGTTATAATGATACCAGAATACCGTTAGATTCGTTGAATTACGTGATATTTCCAAACTGTAAACATAAAAAATAGCATATAAAAATCTGCATTACTGACATTATTAGAAAAATTAAGCACAAGAGTATATACAGTTACTTACAATACAATATAATCAGAATTTTATTCACAACTATTTGCAAAAAAAAGTGTTACCAGTTCTTAGGAGGAAGCTTTTATTTTTTATAGTTAATAAAATTTATTTTAAACATTTCAAAACCAAAAATAACTTAATAAAAATTTAAGTATTATACGCAGACAACTTTTAAAGGAATTGTCATGGAACCAAAACTCGTAAATAGTAGACTATTATAACTAAAACATGCATATAAGTTAGAATTTCGTTGCAAAAAATTTTATTTGCGAGTACGGCAGCACACCTTTTCGGCATAGATTTCACTAGAGCTTCACAGACTGGATTCGGTATTTAATACCACTCCTTGGACTTTTTCCCATCTTGTAGTCAAGTCTTGACCACACCCAAGGTATGCTTCGGGTCATTCCCTAGTTGGAACTGCCAAACTAAAGGTATGTACCATTGAGCTTAAGGAAGCATTACATCTTCTAAAATTCTAAGGTGGTGATAACGGTCCATGATTTCCCAAATCCAAAACAGCGGTCCAACACCATACCACGAAATACATCCCAATATCATATTGCCACCTCCCTGTTTGAAAATTTGTGCCGTGTATCGGGGATTCATTTCAGGATTCTTCGGACGTCAAACCAAATTTTTTCCTTCCTACCTACCATATTTATTTTAGATTCATCGGATAAAAGGATCTTCCGCCACTCTTTTAATACGTTTTTATTAGCTTGGGTTGTATGTATGTAATGGAATCTTAGAGCTCAATTTTCACCGGTTTCCAGAAGTTTGATCAACTTGAAACTTTGCAGACGTGTCAAGGACCGATGACAATGTAATAATTTGATAACATTTTCCCATTACTTTAAAGGTGGGCGTAACCCCGCCCCTAAATGGTTTAATTTATATATCTTCCAAACCGCTAAAGCTAACTCAACCAAATTTGCTGAGAGGAGGTCCTTTTAGCCCTCTTTCATACGCTGTGAAAATGATAATAACCAAAATCAGATAATAACCACGCCCACTCCCAGTACAAGTATAACAGTTATGTTAAAATATAGCAGAAGTGCGATAACTGACGAAATAAATGCGCCATAAGCATTAATTTTCACAAACAAGATGGTAGGGAAGAGCTTTATAGGAGGAGGTTTAAAAATGCCTTTAAAGCGTTTTGTTTTAGTTTTTTAAACTATAATTTATTTACATTTACTTCACCGGTCTAATTGATATGCGCTAAAGCAAAAGCAATCCGGTTCTTCCGTTCTTCTTTTGTCAACATTGGAACTTTCCGGGAAAACATTCCGATTAGATTCTTTTCTAAAACCGACGAACAGTTCTCCAAAATATTTCTACACCAAATTTTCTTTGAATATGTAATTGTAATCCTGAAACTTGTTGTTTTTCGTGCCAGTCCCCCCAATTCGCATTTTTTTTTTTGAGGTGAGCAGTAAACACAAATTTTTGCGAGTTTTGAAATTCCCTTTGAGTATAACCGATATTTTGAAAATATGTGTAGTGCTTTCCTCGGTCCATTTCTTCTACAAATAATACTTAATTGTAACGAAATGTCAAGTTTTAAGAAATATCCTAAATATTATATACTTACAATATAATTTCTTAATAAATAAAATCTATAATGGATATTTTTATTCCTTGATTCTATTTTTTTTCTTTGTTACAACAAATACACACTTTTGTTTAATTTGACCACAAAGATAACAGTAAAATGTAACTGAACTACCATGATGGTGTGTTAAAATATAAATTTTGTAGGACTCAATTACAGGCAAAACGTATTCAAAATTTATCGGACAAATAATGGACTGTTAATTATTTCGGAACGGATTTAATTCTATTTTATTGTCAGTAACTGTATATACTTATTTAAATATACAGGCGCCAATCGGCATTATACAACTAAAATAAGAATTAATGAAATATGATTACAAGGGAAATTATTAATAATTAATTAAAGCAACACCTAAAAATTTATCAATGGACTGGAATATTGTAATAAACGTAATTTGATTTTTAGAATGAAAGCACTCAGCGAGCTACTATAGAAGTTGTTGTTGTTGTTTTTGTAGCGGCAGAATTCTGCCGAGTTGACAGTCCTTGGCTGGAATAAATCCGGGTCCGTTCCGGTTACGTAGACCCGACTTTCGTGCGAACGACCACTATAGAAGTCGAATTCGTTGGTAGTTCTTGCAGTTTTTAGCAGACGATTACGTCTGAATGAGAGACCCACAGGCGAGAATTCAAAACAACTGTTGATGGCAGGCGCGTCAATCAGGCCACTCACAACTTTAAAGAAAACAAGTAAAAGAGGGCTAAGTTCGGGCGTAACTGAACATTTTATGCTCTTGCAACTTGCAAGGATCAAAGCCGACCAAATACCTTCAGGTGTTAGCAAAACTTAATATTAAAAAAATATTGCGAAGGAATTCAACATTCATTATTCGACGAAATTCATACTTGAGAACATATTTTCAAGCTATTTTATAAATAAATAACTCACACACTGACCGACATATTCGGTATAAGGTTTGTAAAAATAACAAAAAAATCCAAATTTAATCTATTTTTGGCATTCTACCTATTGCTAACGGAAAAAATTATTTCAGAGTTTCATTAATGTACGTCACATACTATCACCAGTATAAATACAAGGATAAGGTACCAAATAAGGAGTAAAGTCAACACACAATTATATTAAGATAAATTAAATATTATATTAGCCGGAAATTCGAAAGTCTTTCTATTAGGTTTATATGGGCTAAGCCCCCGATTCAATCCATTCTTGACATACAGACATATAATTATCAGGAATATTATCGTTGAACGATAATTTAAGTAAAAAGTCAGCTATGGGCAATGGACGGGGACCATATCTTCAGTATATGGGTGATTTAACAGTTATGGCCCGATTTTGACAATTTTTAGACTTGGAATGGCATATTGAAGGCACTCTTTTTGCGAAGTTTTATTTCAATATATCCATTGAATTCTATACTGGAAAGTCAAAAAATCAGATGGAATTTAAATTTGTGTTGTATAAATAGGCGTTAAATCCGATTTCGCTTATTTTTGCACTGTAACATAGGCATGCCAGGATAATGTTACTTACCACATTTTGTTGAAATCGGTCTATTAGATCCCGAGATATGGGTTTTTACTCAAAGGTGGGTGCGCTACGCCCATTGCCTAATTTCTGTATTGGCTCTTATAAAGCTTAATTGTACTATCAATTGTGTAAACATTGAAGTCTCAGACTTGTTTATTAAATGAGTAATCTCACTTTTACTCATAACTATTATATACGGGGGTGTGCGGAGTTATCACCCGATTTTACATTGTTGGTAGGAGTGCTAAAAATATTTGTCCTGAGTGAATTTGATTATTATAGCTTTAGTAGATGTAGGAAGATTTCCAAACAGTTTGGAATGTACCATTTTGGAGTGAAAAACTGAATATGTGTGGGAGATGTTCACTGAGACTAGCACAATTTTTTAAGGAAGATATTTGGTAATCCATCCGGACCATCACCCTTTCTCGTATTCAGAAACAACAGTGCTTTGTAGGCGACGTCGATACTAACCAAATCGTCCAATTTTCCTCAGAACATAGTGGACGGAAAATCACTATTGCATCTTCTTTTGTGCTTGACGAATTTCCAAAATACACTTGTGTGAGCGTGGAACTTGTTTTCAACTTTGTCTATATAGTTCTTGTAACATAGTATAGTGAGCTTTTTACATTAAGTTAGCCTAAGTTAGCTAAATTTGATATAATTCAGTTTTCGAACTCGAAGAAAAGCAAAGCTACTTGAGGCTGGGCTGGAACTGACTAGTGATATCAAGGGCAGGATGGTACAAGTCCCTTCCTCCACATGAATGTTTAGGTTACTAGAGCAGAGATCAAGCAGGTTATTATTATCGATTTGAATATTACTAAATTTTCGAAATTCAACAAATTTTCAGCAGTAAATTCGAAGTGAACTGCTTGAAAAGTTAAAATTACCCATGATATTTAGATTGGTGTATTTGTATTTTCTTCTCTAATATTGGAGAGTGTCGAGGAGTGTCTGGTAGGCGTCAAGTGATGCTCTTGGAGGAAAGTAGACGCATCCGACGATGATATCGGAGTTATGCACTTGATTTTTATGTACGAGTATATGTGTAAGATAATATCATCGAGAATGGGAATATTCTTTGCATGGATATAGGTATTTTTTATTGCGATGAAAACGCCTCTACTAATGAGTCGTCTGTTATTTCCCCAAAATGGATCGGTAAGTGAAACCATGACTCAATGCTGCTGATTGTTGTCACTGTAAGAAAACTGTCGAGCTTGGTGCGTAGTCCTCTTACGTTCTGATAATGAGTTTGCATGATCAACTGATCTGTGTCAGCTGAGCTGGATATCTGATGTAATATGACTTTAGCAGATGGTCGACAAGTTCCGGCGGTATAAACTTTAGTATTGCACGAGCAACAGATGAAAAAGTTTAAAACTGTATACATTAGTAGAGGAGTCAAGAGGCAGTATAGTCCGGATGACAGTTCTGTTCTCATCGAGACGGTCTTTACCATCTGCTTTATTATATTCTTTAACATTCAGCAATAACAGCATTCGACGAACGTCTATTATGTTCTGAGAACTTTGCGATGATTCTTCTGTTGGTGCTGAAACAGTAGTGCAGGTCTTGAACTAATTTTCAACTAATGTTAGTCTGTCATCAAGTCCGGTTCATTTATCACCCATTCGTTTGATCTGATTAGATAAGTTTAGATTTTTTTTATATTTATTAAGAGAAAACATTGTAATGCCGTACTTTCTTATAAAAGTCGACTTGTTTTAAATATTTTCCATTTAATGGAAATAATGGACACTTTTGATTTGGGAAGTCGGTTGCCAGGTGAATTCAGATGCATTGCTTTTAATTAATTAGTTTATATAAAAGTTTTTTCTCTTTGTAGTGTCTAAATCAGCTGTGATAATGTGATCAATTTTCCTTCTGACAAACAGATAGCGCTCAATCAGAGTCGCTCATGGTGATTTCGGGTAGAATTGATTAAAATCACCTCGGTGACGATATTTACAAGTGTCATTTTTGTATGTCGTACATTATATGTAAAAGCAGCAACGAAATCATCGAGTTGAGTTCGTACAAAAGATATGAGGATACCTCATTAAAGTGATATAGCCGCTATCTTCAATGTTACTAAGTTTTGTTTTGTAATTGATAGATCAGTTTAACTATTGTAAATTATTCAAAAATGACAAATGAAAATGAATATTGCATCCAGTTCGTGCACTGCGCCGCCACTCCAGTCGTGATGCCAACAAAGGACCTCTACGGACCCAAGGAGCTCAAACAGACAGTATGACTTCCTGACTAATCAGTCCCCCTCCCTCTCAATCTTCAGCCTACTCAAATCTTCGTACGAGAACCAGTAAGCCACTCCTGGTTCCTCGCTCAGTCTGTTCCGTGTATCAGACCGCCATACATTGGAACATCACATCAGTCAATTGCTTTTCTTGACGCCACCTACACGCACGACTAACTCGACTACTACAAATTACATGGCAACGAACTCTAGAACTCCTCGATAACTGCCGTCCAAGAAACCAAGTCAAACCGCCGCTCATTTCTTTTGAGTTGTTCAGGTTTCAACATTATGCGTAATAATCGCGATCGAGATAATGATGTGCAATATATCTCTTCGTTGAAGACATCGAACGTGGGTATACTACTCTTCAATGTCAGGGTATAGCTATCCGCTCAGGCGATGTCGAGCACGAAATAGTTAATATATTCAACCCCCCCCCCCTCCCAACAAGGCTAAATCATTCAAGTCCATTGGTGCAGATGGAATAAACATGCTGATGCTAAAGCATTTTGGCTAGACTGGAGTAAGCTTCCTACTCAAGGTCTTCAACCTGTCACTGACCACTCTTCAAATACCCAATGTGTAGAAAGTCGTAAGAGTGCTCCCACTACTGAAATCCGCCAACAAAAGGGATCTTATCGTCCGACAACTCTCCTTTCCCCAGTAGTGAAGACACTTGAGGCCTTGGTACTAGCGACGTTCACACACCACTTGAGTCTAGCTGATTACCAGAATAGCTTCCGAAAAGTGCACAGCACCACCACAGGACTTAGCGTCATAAACGCCCAGATAGTTCATGGCCTAAACCAAAAGCCACCCTGTGACAAGATGATCCTCGTAGCTTTGGACTTGTCAAAATCTTTTGACTGAAGAGGTGGACTATGTACTACCTGAGCGGTCGTTATCATCCTGTTTCGAGGTCAAAACTCTAATTTAAGAAGAATTAAACGGGGGGTTCCGCAGGGTGGTATGCTCTTCCCATTACTGTTCAATTTTTACATTTCGAATCTTCTTTAATCACCAGAGGAAATTTCCATCACCTTGCACGCTGATGACTGCACGATATTAATGTCGGAAAGTGGAATCGATGGCATGTGCTCAAAAGTAAGCGACTATCTCTCCGACCTATCTCACTTCTTCTCTACAATTAGCTTAACACTCGACCGCGATAACTGCCAAAGTACAGAGCCGTAACAAAATTCTCAAGTCGCTAGCCGGAGCTCATGGAGAAAAGACAAAGAAACGTTGTTGGCAACATACAAGGCAATCGGCCAGTCGATCATATACTACGTCGCAGCGATATGGTCACCTCGTTGTAGTGAAACGTTGCCGAAGAAGCTTCAGACGTGTCAGAACACTGCACTCCGGACTATCACGGCATGCTTCTTGATGTCTCCAGTCGAACACCTACATAGTGAGGCTCGTATGTTTCTAGTTAAGGCACAGAAGGATCTCCTCTCTAAGCAGTTTCTCTTGGGAAACAGAAACCGGAGGCGCCTCCTAGGAACATCAAGAGGTTCTTCCAGACTTCGGACGCAACTAACTTCACACACGCACTGACAGTAGAGCCATTAACATCTTCCCCGACTCACTCCCAGTGAATGGCGTACTTGGAGTCAAACCACCACCCATTGCAGACGATGAGCTCGAGTTGCCACTTCGTTCTGAATACTGTAGCAGGTTAAACTCCTACTTATCCAAAATCGACCCCGACATACCATATATACATCCAGTAAGACACTAACCACCTCTTTGTATGCCCAACGAACCTCACTCATCTAACACTTTTCTCCCTATTATCCGACCCCGTCGAAACAGCTCGTTTCCAGGGCCTACCGTTAGATGACTTCGATGACAACTAACCTGAACCTTACCACAGAGCGGCGATCTGATAACCGCTACAACAACAACATGTCCATAAGTCACCATCTTTTGAAAGGATCACCATTATTTTTTGGAATGCGGTTTTGATGTCAATGGAACATTAACAACGAAGATTTGGGAACGTTCAATTATTTTATCAATCTTATGCTGACCCTTTCTTTCGCTTTTAACTTTTTTTGTCATTTTAGTTAAACAACCGTACTGAAATTAATTCCTTTTTGTACAAATACATATGAAACTGCAAAATACGAATATATTAACAATGGATGTTTTGTTGATGAAAATAAGAATCCAATTATAATTAACACGCTGACTAAATCTTTTTGTTTTACTATTTGTTTTGAGTGCTCCTATCTAAGTGCCTTTAAGAAGCATGGTGCCCACAAATAATTTCCTCAAAGCACTCAATAGATCCCGTCCAAGGATTTCAACAATTTAATTAAATTTACACTTCCAAAAGGTGACTCTATTCTATTGTCCATAACTGTGTGTCCTTCTTTTTTGTAAAGTGCTGTATGTCATTTAGACTGGTAGCTGTGCTGATTTTTACGGTAATTGCAAATTCTTTATAATTTTGTTTTAGAAGTAAACAACAAATATTAAATGTGTTTAATTTGACCCACTTAATCGGTAACAATTTTTATTAAAAAACCGGTAAGGAATGGCTAAGTTCGGGTACGAACATTTTATATATCACAAACATCAAAGCCGGGAAAATACTTTCCGGTGTTGGCAAAGCTTTACATAATTTTGCAAAAGATTTTTACATTCGCTGTCCAACGAATTCGGGAATGGATTACAATGATATTTGGTACCTTATTTACTTATATTATAGGTCATAGACATAGACAGAAGAGCTTCAGGAAGTTCTGTGAAAGCGGCTCCTCAACGCCAGAGGCTGCAAGGCTGCATAAGGGTCTAGATAGAGGCAAGACGGGCACAGTACTAGCAATTAAAAGATCGGATGGGACCTATACGACCAGCGCAGAGGAAAGAGCCACGGCTCTTCTACTTGCGCACTTCCCGGAGACAATACAAAAGGACCGGATTCGACCTATGGTCGAACGAAAGCCATCTCGTTTAGATTGGATAGTCGCAAAACAGCTCTTCCCTGCAGAACTATCAAGGTGGCTGTGGCCTCCTTCGAGAAATATAAGTCTTAGGGTGCGGATGGCATCCTTTCAGCATTTCTGCAACAGGGGGAGCAGGTCCTACTGCCCCACCTTGTTCGGCTGATGAGGGAAAGCCTAGCGCTGGCGTATATCCCAGAACCTTAACGCACTGCAAAGGTGATCTCCATACCCAAGGTAGGAAGGAAAGACTATTCGTTGGCAAAATTCTTCAGGCCAATCAGTCGAACTTTCTTCCTACTTAAGAGTATGGAAAAGATCATTGATCACGAAATAAGATCGAAGGTCCTGAAGGCTGCACCGCTACTCGCACAGCAGGATGCTTACAGAGGCAGGCAGGTCAACCAATACTGCTCTATATCAGCTAACCTCAGAGATCCGAAGTTCGTTAGATGGGGGTGAGATGTTGTTATGCGCCTTTCTAGACATCGAAGGTACTTTTGACAATACGTCGCACGAAAGCGTGTCAAGATCACTAGAGAAAAGGAGTGTGGCAGCACCGGTACGCAGATGGATTGTAGATTGAAGCCGTACTACACACCAGGATAGCTGAAACCACAGTAAGCGATACCAGAATTCGTTTTGGTACAAGAGGCTGTCCACAGGGTAGAGTGCTATCCCCCCTACTTTAGAGTCTAGTTGTGGACGATCTTCTTGAGCTGCTAATTAGCAATAGAATCCGCTGTCAGGGACATGCGGACGATATTTTTATCTTAGCCAGGGGTAAGTACACAGACACTCTCTGCGATATTGTACAAAGGGGATTGGGCTGGCAAAGGGGTGGTGTAGTGGGGTTGGCTTAAACATCAAACCCTCCAAAACTACAATTATACTGTTTACCAGGCGCAGGTTACTGCCAGGCCTCAGAAACCTATCTCTAGACAGCAGGGATCTGGAATCCGTTCCCATAACAGTCGGGTCTACGCAACCGGAACAGACCCGGATTTTTTCCGGCCAAGGACTGTCAATTCGACAAAATTCTGCCGCTACAAAAACAACAACAACAACAGGGAGCTGGAAATGGCTAACACGGTGAAGAACTTAGGCTTCTCGCTGGATTCCACTCTACGGTGGAAGCAGCATGTCGACCTGACCTTAGCCAAAGCTACGAAAGCGCTCATGGTGTGCAATCGACTTGCTGGGAAATCATGGGGCTGCAACCCGAGGATTATTAGATTGTTGTACACCATGATCATAACATATGAAGCGGTGGCTTGGTAAGCTTCACTAGGAAGTTCAAAGTTTCCTTTAGCAGTAATGCGAACGATTCCACGCTGGACCTACTGCTAAGTACTATCAAGTGGTACACCGAAGGCTCGAAATCCACACACCATTCAAGAGCTGCTCCGTAAAGAGGAAAGAGCAGGCAGGAAGAGACTGGGGCTAGATGAGTCGTTGTGACTTAGGGGAGGGCCAATAGAACATAGGTCGCGGTGCATTCCTCAATCCATATCTATTTTATCTATCCAAACGAAGGAAAGCAATCAAAATATATAAAAAATATTAAAAATACCCTCTACAAATATTATGAACTAAATTTTCATATATTATGTTTACTTATAAGTATGTTTTATTGACTCTAATCGTTGCGTATGGGTGTTTTTGGTTACAGTTCTTTCTAATATAGGTAAAATATTTACGTTTAAAGCGTCGGACGGTATACTAAAGTTTTCCTGGAGGCTCTTCTAAAATTTACCCGCTTATGTTGAAATCATGAAGCTGCTATGTTGAACTAGCTAAAGTCAAACATATCAATTTGTGAATAAAAATGATTTTACATGAATGTATGTGCTATAAAAATTTTGGGTCGGCTTTAGTATACCGTCCCAGTTTTTCGTGGATTGGTGTTGGACCGCTCTCGTTGGTTCTGCGCGAAAAAACTTTGGTACACCCCGGTGTTGGACCGACCAAGGATATTTTTTGAAGCGCGGCCGAAGGCCGACAACGCAAAAAGGGGTTCTACAATAAAAAGTAACATTGTCATAGAGGGTATAACATAATCCGGGAAAACTTTAGTATACCGTCCCAGGCTTTCGGGGATAAAATGGGTAAGGGCGGGTAGAGGAGATCCTCCAGATCAAGAATATATATAGATATAGCCGAGGGAAACTTATAGTTTCCGAAATATTTACGTTTAAAGTAGAAAATTTTAACTATTTAAGTACGTATTTTTTCGATTTCAAATAAATTATACACTTATATTTTTCACTTTTATATCCACTAACACTTCACTAATTCGTTTGTATACCAAGTTCCCTTCTCTTGATCAACCATGGTATTGGATTGGCCAATGCAGAAAGAAATAGGACGCGAAAGGGATAACGACCGCCCCGGTGTTCGATCGGCCAGGGTTATTTTTAGAAGGCGCGCCCGAAGGCCGCCAATGCAGAAAGAAGTTGGACACGAAAGAAATAACGACCACCCTAGTGTTGGATTGGCCAGTTATTTTTTAGAAGCGCGGCCGAAAGCCTCTAATGCAAATAGGAAATCTAACCAAAAAAAAAGTAATGTTTAAGAGGGTATATCCCTATATTATATACCTTTCATTTTCTATCACGAAATATAACAGATATTGTTACAACTAAACAAGGTACAGTTTCTTTTTTTGTCCGTTTTGTCATTGAATTGGTAAATAATATGCATATAAGTTAATTTTGTAGAGGGTAACTGGGTATTTTATTTATTTTGATTGTTTTCATTCCTTTGGATATGGCAACACTTATTATCTGTCAATATGTAACCCATTTGTTATTGTGCATATAACGAAAATTGTGTGAAAATAAAATACTAATTTAAAGCAAATATTAAATTATTTAATACAAAATAAATACGTAGAAACGTTGTAGTGAAGTGTTAGCGTATGAAAAGTGCATAATCTGAAAGAAAAGTTAACCATAAATCGAGAAATTGTTAAATTAAATTTGTGAAATTTTCAACTTAAAATGAAAATATCGCGTAAATTATAAAGTTTCCGGCGGGGTGTTCATAATTCAATCGCGTCAAACTTCTTTCTGCACTGGCGGCCTTTGGCCCCGCTTCAAAAAAATAACCCCGGTCGGTCCAACACCGGGGTGTTTATAATTCAATAGCGTCAAACTTCTTCTCGCACTGGCGGCCTTTGGCCGCTCTTTAAAAAAATCGTGTCAAACTTCCTTCTGCACTGGCGATCTTCGGCCGCGCTTCAATAAAATAACACCGGGGTGTTCATAATTTAATAGCGTCAAACTTCTTTCCGCACTGGCGGCCTTCGGCCGCGCTTTAAAAAAATAACCCTGGCCAATCCAATACCATAATTTATCAATAGAAGGGAATGAACAAAGTTATAGTTCATGTATTTGGGGTATAATCCTCTTTTATTGTTCATTTTAATTCGCTTTCAAAATATATATTTATATATATATATATATATATAATAGATATGGCAACACTTATTATCTGACAACATGGAACCCATTTGTTATTGTTCATATTACGAAAATTGTGTAAAAATTAAATGCTTATTTAAAGCAAATACTTAAATATTTAATATAAAATAAATATGTAGAAACATTGAAGTGAAAAGTTAGTGTATAATAAGTGCATAATATAAAAGAAAAGATAACCATAAATCGAGAAATTGTAAAATGAAATTTATGAAATTTTCAACTTAAAATGCAAATATCTCGAAAACTATAAGTTTCCGGCGGCAATAATTATATATATTCGTGTTCTGGAGAATCTCCTCTACCCCTCTTAACCCTGAAATCGTGGGATGCTAATCTAAAGCCCACCCAATATGTGTATAATTACTTGAAATTTTCAACCTTAAACGTAAATATTTCGAAAAATAAGTTTCCCGCTGATATATCTATAAATATTCTTGATTTAGAGGATCTCCTCTATCCGCCCATACCCATTCTATCCCCATAAACCTGGGACGGTATACTAAAGTTTTCCCGGATTATGTTATATCCTCTATGACAATGTTACTTTTTCTTGTAGAACTCTTTTTGGTGTTGGCGGCCTTTGGCCGCGCTTCAAAAAATATCCTTGGTCGGTCAAACACCGGGGTGTACCAAAGTTTTTTCGCGGAGAACTTCTTTTTGCGTTGGTCGGTCCAACATCAATCCCCGAAAGCCTGGGACGGTATACCAATGTTCCCAAAATTTTTAATATTGTAAAATAAATAAAACAAAACACTTGTATAATAATTCACAAGACTACACAAAAGTTAATTTTCGATTGTCCAAGACTCCACCCGCTTTTTTGATGAAGATAAAAGTATACAAATTTATACAAACTTTTAGCTATGACAACATCAGAAAGCTTATAACTTTTGGTCTAGGCTATGACAACATCACAGCCAACTGGTCTCATTTAATACACAAATATTTACACATACACATAAATTTTACGCGTATGTGCCAAATCAAACGGGCACTAGTTAACTATTCCCTAAAATACACAATGACACACTTAACTATAAAATGCGAATTACAACACTCAAAGCGAACACGGTAATATTCTCATAATGAAATTTATCAGATCGGTTTTGTCACTTATTCGTAATCATAATAACCTTTCAACGAAATTTCCCAAATTTTGTTATTAAATATACAGTAAACGCACTTACATCCAAATAATAACTCGCCAATAATATATAGATAATATTGCAATATTGCCACACCTTCAGAAATTATATTAGTGGCTCCTATTTAAACCAAGCCATTAACGATCAAATCTGTTGTACAACTTCTTATTCCATTGTACGACATATAAATTGTGTTCCAACAAATCTGATTGTTGTTTGTTTGTAATTATGGTATATTTTCTACAAGTGTTAAGAGATTATTTGTTTACATTCGTAAGGTATGATTATATAAGCGATATTGTGGTTAAAATTTATTTATGTTATATTGAATACTAGAATCAATTTATACGTTATTACAGTTTGCAACTCCATTCAATTGAATTATAGTTAAAGCAATACAACTTCAGATCAACCAAACCCTCTTATATTGCGCAATTTAGTAAGCAGTCTCTAGTCACTATTTGAGATATTTTGAAGTAAGTCTCGATTTGTGGCAAGTTCCTATATATAGTAATTAGGTCACAAAACTAATAAGAATTCTTGTTTTCCATTTTGAATCGATTGTCGGAAGACATGTTTATTTTCATTTAGGTTTTATATACATCTCTATATAACGAAATGTAACAGTTGATTAGATCTGTACGTTTTCAATTGAGAGATTTTTGTAACTGTCAGTAACTGAATTGTAAGTCTCAAGTCAACAATTTTCTCTAATTAAAAATTTCAAATTTAGAGACCTGTGACTGTATACAGTATAGCGAACTACAACAAATTTCAATCGAAGTTTGATTGATGTTGTCAACCCAAAAAAGTAAAGATTTGACAGATAATTGAGCAGTTGAAAATCTTAAATCGAAAAATTAATAAAATGCGATTCAGTTATTGCTCACAAAAGGGCGAATAAATATTAAAATGGATTTTAGCTTTTATTTATATTATAACAATGAATATGTTGGACCAAAACTGATGTACTGCGTATACGAAAAAGAACTCGTTAGCACTCAAATCAATTTAAGCTTTCTAACACCAAGTAAGGCAAAGTTTTAATGACAAATAATTGGATTTTACATAATGGTTTTTGCAGGTTCATAAAATATTTTCGTTTACATAAGGAAAATATTTCTTGCTAAATGAGATGAAGGAATATTTCAGTACAAACGTGTACGCTATACAGTCGTACTTTCTATAATAAAATTATAAGCACTACAGTGGAAGAGTTTAAAATTATTGTTATTAATTTATTTACATCTTTCCATTTTCTATTATTATTTTCCCGAAATAAACAGCACTAATATTCAACTTTGATTTATAATATTCTAGTCAAATGTATTAGCACAGTGTAGTAGTACCGTTATATCGCGAAAAAGTTGAAGTTCGACAAAACTCCATTCAATTTTTTGTTACTTTGAAGTCCAAATTTTGGTTGAGTGGGAAACCGTAATAGGGGCTTCAGAAAGCTTCTCATGACGCTAGTTATTTATGGTAAAACTGGAGACAGAATGAAATATGCTGTGACAGTTTAGCTTTTGGTTTCGCTTTACAGACTGATTACTTCTTAGACTAATTCTGATTATTTTTAATGTTTCTCATCTTAGTGATGTCGTTTCTAAGAAAGAGTTTATATGTGTATCTCCTCGCTGATTGCAGACTGAAGTGGTGATGAGAACTCTAAATTCTCGGGTGGCGCTTACACATACCACCTTCACATTTTAGCAACTGTTTTTCGACAGTATTAATACGTGTTTCTTCCACTGTTCTATAGAATTGAGTTAAGGCTAAACCAAATAATTTACCGCATTTACTTTTACTTCTACAATACTATTGAGTGTTTAAGTTCTCAGGAATGGTAGTGATTTTCACTTTGTGAAGAAGATAAAAGCCGTTTGAAGAGAATGATATTTAGTCTATTTCTTCATACCATCTTCTAAAGGCTTCAATTTATTATTGTGGCAATGTCATCCGTAGCTAATAACACTAGTCGTTCGCATGACATAAAAGCTATGCATTTGGTGCCGCGAACTTTCTAATGGGAACGATCAATTGTGACGACGGTACCAAAACAAAATATAATCTACGAGAAATTGCCAAAATCAACCACATAGCTAAGTTCGTAGTTGCTGGAATGTTCGTGTGGCGAAGTTTTAATAACGACCTACTATATAGGGGCTGAAGAAGCTATAAGTAAGAAAATGAAAACCCGAATAACAATGAATTAGAGATATGGATAAGTGTATATCTATGAAATCGGAACTCTTAGATATATAAAATTGCAGTGATCGAACTCAAATTAGAGTTAACACGTAGACGGTTTGTCGAGAAATCTGCGGGCTGTGTACATTCGCTTATATTCGGAGACATGTTTATCATGTGCTTACATTAGGAGCCAATTTCGATTAGTAGTTTGTTTTTGACAACAGCAAAGATTAGTCACGTTTTTGTGTGTTACTCAAGTTTTGACTTTTGAAAGAAATGGATTAAAGAATATGTATTAAGTTTTGCGTTAAAAATGGAATAAAGTGCTCCAAGGACTTGAAATGTTGACTGTAGAGTTTGGTGAGTCTACTTTGTCTCAAAAAAGTGTTTATAAGTAGCGCTTAACCGTTTTCACCAGATTTGGCTCCCTACGACTTTTGCCTACTCCCAAAACTGAAGAAACCAATGAAAGGAAAGCGTTTTGCCACAATTGATGAGATTAAGTCAGAATCGAGAAAGAGCTAATGGCCATACCGAAAAACGCATTTCGCAGTGCTTCGAGAATTGGAAAAAGCGTTGACACAAGTAAATTATATCCGAGGGGGACTACTTTGAAGGGACCAAAATAGATATTAATGAATAAATAAGTACTTTTCAAAAAATAAGTACTTTTGAAAAAATTCAAAATTCACCTTTTCCTATGAACATACCACGTATATGTATGTATGTACATATAATGTGAAATTCAATCACGACAGAATGTTTCCATAATATGGGTGCGTTCGAGCTACGTAATAATTACAGCGGTACAGCAACTGTGTTGCATATTTTCTGCTACTCTGCTGATGTGCAAACAAAAATTGAATGTTACCCATTATATGCATAAATTGCGCACAAAAAGTGATAGTAGAACGTAATGCTGGTGCAAGTGTTGCCAGAAATTCACGCAGAACGTGATACTTTGACAAATTTTGCAAAAGTGGTGTCGTGATTGCCGTCTCGGTTGATTAATTTCATAATTTTATTCTCCAAAATTATTGGTAATAAATAAGATCTCTTTACAATTTTAAGACATCTAGGATACTTTAATGAGTTTATACATTTGACCCTGCTATTCATAAACACATGTATAAACTCAATGAAGATTCCTAAATGTGTTACCGCTGATGAGGGACAGAAAATACTTGATTTATTTATTTATTTAAACGCCAATCGGCAATATACATAGATATAATAAAGAATTAAAGTATTATACAAAAGTGGCTAGGGTATATTTGTATAATATCTGGAAAATATTAAAATAATTGTAAGTTAACATGTAATTCAGAGTTTATTGAGCTGAGAATATTTTCATTATTGTTTTATTTGACAAAATTTGTTGCTTATATACTATTTACAAATCTTACTTATCTAATTAAATATATATGCATCTGTGTATGTTTGCATGCATATCACATGGGGTTGTTTCTAAGTATACAACTCAATACATGTGTGTACACAATGTTTATGCTGCATGGTATGGTATTGTTTTCAAGTGCCCATGTGTATTATGGCGAACACGAATACCAGAAGAAATCAGAATCGACGATAAACTACCAGAAGCATCTAGACAGCGAATTCGTAGTTGCCAGAATGTTCTAGTAGCGAACTTTTGTTAAAAATTTACTATATAAGGGCTGCCGGACTGTGCAGCAGGGACAGTTCTAATTAGAGTGTTGCCGTGCAAAGAGCAATTAAGCTATAAGCAATAAGTTGTAAACTCGAATATCGAGCAATAAGTGTAAAGTTGTTGGAATAAAGATAGGTGTATAGCCATTAAATTGGACTTTTATTTAACAATCAGTGATCGAACTCATCAGTGAGTTACAGGTAGATGATTATATTAAGTAAAATTGGCAATTTTATGAAAATATTTGGGAAGTCTAATTAATAGTTTAAACACAATACGGACGACGACGAATATTCGTCGTACTCGGCGACGCCTTCAGACGGATTTTCACAGAGTGTTGCCGCCGAGTAAAACACAATACGGACGATTTTAGTCGCAGCTAGTGTATATTCAGCGCTCAAAAACATCACAATAAATGACGAAACCAAACATAAACAATGCAGACAATTTCTTACATTCTTTTTGAAAATCCTTAATATTTTAACTCAAAATACGACGAATATTCGCCGTCGCCCGTATTGTGTTTATGCTGTAAGATACAAACCATCGATAGTTAAAATAAACGATAGATAGTGAGACGAAAATAAAACTATCGATAGTACCATCGATAGTTTTGCAGCTCTAATTCAGAGCAGTTTTTGTAAATTTGGTAATGAAAATAATCGTTCAATGGAAGTAATTATTAAAAACTGTACAGACTCTCAGTCTTGGGATGAGAGTATGTTAATTAAATCCTACGGTGAATGTGTAAAACTTGGTAACGAAGATGTAGCAAAACGTATATCCAGTAACACCAATAGCGGTGCAACAAAAATATTAAAAAAAGAGTCAAGTAATTTAACTGAATTTGATGTGGGCGACTACGTTAGGTCCACTTACCCCGATGATGGTTGTGATTATGAAGCGAAAATATTATCGAAGGACAATTCTAATGGAACATGCTTGGTGAAATATATTGGGTACAATAACGAAGAAATAGTTAATCTAAAGGATTTGTTACCGTCTTGGGGGAAAAAGTCACGACGTTTGCAATTTCAACAGGTAAACACGCGAGGACGGGAAGATCTTAACGGTAGTACTGTTAGTAGCAAAAAAAAAATGTTAACTGATGTTGTTCCCCCTCCTCCTCCTCTACCGCCTATGGTAACACAAAGTATTGGAGATTCGGAACATTTATCAGCTATGTTAATGTCCTGGTACATGAGTGGCTATTATACTGGTATATATGAAGGCTTTAAACTAGCAAAACAAAAAAAAAAAACTGAATAAGTCTGATTAGACCATTAATTAAAGTGTTAAAATTATATACTGAGCTATATTGAAATAATATGTTAAATCTACAAAAGACCTATTCCGTATTTTTAACCAAATCGTTACATACATATGTGTGTTTATAAATGACATGAAGACAATGTAAACTAAATATAAAAAGTTGAAATAAAGCAATTTAAAGTCAAGATCAATAAGAAAAGTGTACATGCAGTACGTTATTTTCATTTATATAATTGTTATATAAAAGAATAAAAATGTATATAATAAATATATTGAATTTGTGGGTAAATTTTGGAATAGCGTCCCCCGAATTCAGGGTTAAAATGGGTATAGGCTGATAGAGGAGATAAAAAATATAGTTATATACATACATACAATGAGAAACACAAATTAGTAATAAGAAGTGCATAAGAAAAGAAGGGAGTAAATGTATAGTTTAGGTCCCCCAACTAAGGAGGCCTCAAAAATGAAATTTTTTTTAATAATCTTATTTTTACGCGAAAGTTACAAATCCGTGAGCGGATAGAGAATTTGTTCAGTAATTTATGTATATTTTTCAAAATTTATTTAACACACTTTGCACATATAACATATTTAAGTCACTTAGTTGTTATTGTTGTAGCGATAAAATTCTGTAGAATTCAGATCACTTAGCTGTAATTACCAATTCAGCGTGTTAAACATTTTCTTATGAAAAAGATATACTGAAGAAATGTAACAGTCAGAATTTCTTTTGCGCCGCAATCTGATTGTATGGATGAATATCGGATATCGATGAACTCCTTTCCACACTGGCGGCTTTCGGCCGCGCTTCAAAAAAATAACCCTGGTCGGTCCAAAACCGGGGTGTTCATAATTCAATCGCGTCAAAAAAATAACCCTGGTCGGTCCAACTCCAGGGTGTCAATAGTCCTTTTGCACCGAACTCTTTTCAGCAGCGGAAAAAATAAAAGAAATAATTTAAATGTATCACAATATTTAATTTTTAATGCATATACAATATTTTATTTTTAATGCATATACAATATTTTATTTTTAATGTATATTTATTACAAAAATTACAAAATCTTTTTGTTTGATATAATTTTTTGAAAAAAAAAAATAGAATTTGTGAAAAACTTTACTTTTCGCTCCCGGATTTGTAATCTTCGCGTAAAAATAAGACGATTTATAAAAAACAAATTCAAATTTAATTTTTGAGGCCTCCTAAGTTGGGGAAAAAAATGAAGATAACTCAGATGATTCTAAGTTTGGTACTACAACCAAAAAGAGACGTTCTCAACGTGGTGCTGATGGTTGAGGAGGTAGACGCAAATCAACGGCCGCAGCAACACGGAGCCCAAAGGTCAAGGAGAAGAAACGTATGAGACGTCCGCCAAGCAGGGAAGAGGAGTATGGAAGTAGTGTCTTCAAAAAGGCGAAATTGTCTAAATCCATCAGCCCTGACGGAATAAGCATGCCGATGCTAAAACATCTAGGCTCAACGGGAGTAAACTATCTCACCAAGGTCCTCAACTTGTCGATGTCCACTCTTCAAATACCCGATGTGTGGAAAGTCGGAAGAGTGGTCCCACTACTGAAACCTAGGAAACCCGCCAACAAAGGGGAGTCTTATCGCCCGATAACTCTCCATTCCCCAGTAGAGAGGACGATCCTCGTAGCGTTGGACTTGTCAAAAGCTTTTGACACAGTTAATCACACAACGCTCCAGGGCTGAAGCGGTGGACTATGAACTACCTGAGCGGTCGGCATTCATCCGTACTGTTTCGAGGTCAAAACAACAAACTTAGGAAAATTAAACCGGGGGTTCCGCAGAGCGGTGTCCTCTCCCCACTACTGTTTAATTTCTATATTTAGAAACTCCCCCAGCCACCAGCGGGAATTTCAGTGACCTCGTACGCCGATGACTGCACGATATTGACGTCGGGCAATAGAATCGATGGCATGTGCTCAAAAGTAAACAGCTACCTCTCCGATCTTTCTCGCTTCTTCTCTGCAAAGAGCCTAACACTCTCCCCCACTAAATCCACAGCGACCATCTTCACAAATTGGACGAAGGAGTACAGACTGGACCTGAAGTCAGTCGATGGCACAAAAGTTCCGACAGTAAATAACCCTAAAATTTTAGGCATCACATTGGACAGTGTATGCTCCTTAACTCCTCACACGACCGCGATAACTGCCAAAGTACAGAGTCGCAACAAAATCCTCAAGTCGCTTGCCGGCAGCACTTGGGGAAAAGACAAAGAAACGTTGTTGGCAACTTACAAGCAATCGGCCGGCCGGTTCTAAACTGCGTATCACCAATTTGGTCGCCTGGATGTAGTGCAACGCAGACGAGGAAGTTTCAGACTTGTCAAAACACTGCACTCCGGACTATCACAGGGTGCCTCTTGATGTCCCCAATTGAACACCTATGCTTCAGGTTTTCGCAGAAATCACCCCTGCAGTCGCCTGCTTGAAGCGGAACCGCCTCCTAGAAACATCAAGAGGTCATTCCTTGATTACGTCGACGACATCAGACAGTACGCCGACCGGACTTCGGACACAACAAACTACAGACAAGCACTAACCGCCATTCACAGTGGAGCCATTAACACCTTCATCGACTCCCTCTCAGTGAATGGCGTACTAGGAGTCAAAGCACCACCTATAGCAGACGTAGAGCTCGAGTTGCCCCTCGAAACCAGGGTGACCCTCGAAACCAGGGTGACCCTCGCGCAACTTCGTTCTGGATATTGTAGCAGGTTAAACTCCTACTTATCCAGAATAGACCCCGACATACCAAACACATGTCCTGCATGCAATGAGGCCCCGCATGATACTAACCACCTCTTTGCATGCCCAACAAACCAACTCATCTAACATCCTTTTCCCTATGGTCCGACCCCGCCGAAACAGCCCGTTTCTTGTCTTGTCTGAATTACATATTAACTTACAATTATTTAAATATTTTCCAGATATTACACTAATATACCCTAGCCACTTTTGTATAATTCTTTATTATATCTATATATATTGCCGATTGGCGTTTAAATAAATAAAAAAATAAATAAATATACTGCGGGCACCTTACCAGCAGTCACTTCTCTCGATAAATTTAGTTTTATTAATAATATAAGATAAGATAGCAAGCATGTAAGAAATACAGTCTACTAAAATATTTTCCCTCGGCAATATGTTCAAATATCTTTGAACAAGCTTATCTTTAATAATGCTGAGTTAGTACAAAACTTACATATAGACATTAACAAACATAAAACTATATGCTGCAATACATATGCATACATAAATAAATGTATGCATTGATAAAAATTGGTTCTAAAAATACATTTAGGCAATTGCTTGTGTACATCAAAAACAACCCTTATCACGTAACATAAACAATGAGTAACATACATATTCACATACACATACCCGGATTTTTGTCCGGCAAAGGACTGACAACAGAAATTTGCCGCTACAACAAAAACCAAGTCGGGTATATAGGTTCTCAAAATATGCAGATAGTCTTCTTTCCTCATTATTCCATCAATTTCTTGCAGAGGTACAACATGCCACCATGTGAAGCAACCCAATACCATGATTTTTTTTCGTCCGGCCAGAGTACAAGCTTCCACCCAAGTCATCAACTGTCCAATTCGGTGCTTTTTGGCGAGCTTCAACTGTGCGTCGCGGAGAGCTCTTCTGGCAGTCCATCTACTAACGGGCTTATTTATTTAGATAGTGTTTGTTGAAAACGTAAAGTTTTATTTGTTTTTATACTCTTGCAACAAGTTGCTACAGGGTAATATAGTTTTGTTCACCTCGGTTGAACCATATGTATCACCTAAAACTAGCCGAGATATAGGGTTATATATATATTTGAATGATCAGAATAACGCGACGTTAAAATCCGGGTGAATGTCCGTTTGTCCGTGCAAGCTGTAACTTGAGCATAAATTAAAATATCGTGATGAAACTTGTTCCTTGCAATCATCAGTGTTGCAAATTTGTCTAAGTATCACGTTTTTTTTGTCTGCTTATCAGCAGAGTATCAGCAAATATGCAACACAGTAGCTGTACTGCTGCAATTATTAGGTAGCTCAAACGCACCCTACTTTTGAAAATATATGTTACAATTTTCCAGGAAGTATAAGGGCTGAAAATTGAAAGAAACTGGTACAAGAACTTCTCGTTTCATATCATGAACTCGAAATCTATCGTGAAACATCTGAGAACTAAATATCCATACGGAATTAAGCCCACACCACGTATGATGACGCACCCTGTTAAATAAATATAACACTGCGGGTATACAAGTTCTCATATACAACAGCCACTTCTAGCAACACACGCCATTCTAAAGCAACATGTTGCGACACAACAGTTAAACCACGCCACGTAAACAAAACAACAAGTTTGGGCCGGAACGGGAAAACCACGCCACTTCTAAAAACACACGCCATCCTAAAACAGCATGTTGCGAACGGACGAGCAAGCAACATACGGCTTGGCGGAAAGCTAGCAGGCCGATCATCAGTGAATCAGCACAGGACTGTAATCGCGAATACAAATAGCGAACACACAGTCTTCTGTGGTCCGGGATTATTTTTCAACGGCTATACGCGAGCGGCGGCAGAATCGCCATCGAGGCCTACACGGGTAGCAGCAGAACCGCCGTTGAAGCCTACACGAGCTGCGGGAGAAGCGTCGTGGTAGCACGTATCGGGCGGACATCATCCTAAGTCGCTTAGCACCCCCAGAGCGCGGCAGAGTAGAATACGCTATCGTACAATAGCTATTCAACGGAAGCGCGGAAAGGCGGACGACGTTACTGCGGTAAGGAGTGAATGTCTCGCAGTGAGTCTATCCTCTGGTAGGCATTTCACTCCTTAGCGTGCAAAGGCTGAAAGTCACGCGTGAAGTGGGTAGTGAGTCGCTTGGCATCGCGGCCGCTCCCACTGCCCTCCGTAATTCACCGTGATAGTGACGCACTAACGGGCCACGTAAACCGCTATTCTGTCATAGCGCTTTCATTGGGTGACGCCACTACAACGCGGAAGACACCATTTTGTAATTGAAAATTGAATAAAGTACGATTTGTAAAAAGAGCCCCACAGTTTACAAATTTATTGTAACGAACCCTGGACACGGCGAGTATACCTCAGCAAATCACAAGAAGCAGGGACAGTAAAAAGCTTCGTTACAATTGGCGCCCGAGCAGGGACAGCAAATCGTATAACATCAGGAAGATATTTAAAACGGAAAATGACAGATCTTATGTGGTGGGACAACGTATCTACGGAGCAACTTATCTCCTTCGCGGAAAATTCGGGCGTTGACCACATAGGCACCACGCGGGAGATTCGGAAGCGCATAACTGCACTGACAGCCAAGGCGCAAGACTCCGAAATACAAGAAAAATGTTTAAAAATTGAAGCTGCATACAAAGGAAATGAGTTCGCTTCACGGGACGAAGGCGATCAGAAGACACTACTTCCACGAGATCAAGGCAGAGGAACCGCGGACATTCTTGGGAATCATCACGACGACAACAATAATCATGCCGAATAACGGCATGTCACTTCAACAGAACCAGATAGTTACATTCGCACCTATCATCAACCAGGTGAGGAAGTGGACCGTAAAATACGACGGCGGGAGAGAGACCCATTAGCGTTTATGGAACGATTGGAAGAGCTCTCCGAGTATACATGATAGACACAGAGCTTCTTCCACGAACCATGCCGGAGTTACTGTGCGATACCGCTCTCCAATGGTATCGAACAACAACGAACATTGGAGGAGTAGGACTACCTTCAAAAGTGATTTTTTGCGTTTCTTACCAGCACGTTACTACGAACGACTCGAAGATGACATACGGCAACGAAAACAACCCGTGCGGGAAAAATACAAATACTACGGTTTCGCTATACAGAGTCTAATGAGACACGCTGGATATAACCAGGAGCAGCGATTGGAGCGAAGGATCTTCCGAAATAGCCACACCGATTATCTGCTCTACATTTGGCGTCGAGACTTCGAGACACTAGCCAATGGCCGATATACCCAGCGCCGGACATATGGGTATACGCCGGACAGTAGCGCGGGTGGCTAACCGATATTACTGGCCAGGGATGTTCCGTGACATTAGCCGTTACGTACGCCAATGTGAGTCCTACCAGAAATACAAGGAAGGACAGCAGAAACCAGCCGGAAAGATGCTTTCGCAGGTGGCACATGAACCGTTTGCCACAGTTTGCACTGACTTCATCGCACCCTTACCGCGATCTACACATGGTAATACTATGCTACTAGTATTCTTCGACCGCTTCAGCAAGTGGGTAGAATTAGTCCCCATGCGGCGCGCTACAGCAGAAGGACTTCGTCGCGCATTCAGAGAACGAATCCTCGCAAGATTTGGCGTCCCGAAGATTCTTATTTCGGACAACGGCGTTCAATTTACTAGTACGCTATGGTAACACTACCTAAAGGAACCAGGAGTACGCCAGCAATTCACCGGACCTTACACCCCTCAAAAGGATCCCACGGAACGAGCCAATCGAACAATCAAACGAATTATAGCACAACTCAGTAGAGCCCGACACCAGCGATGGGACGATTTTCTGCCAGAGATCGAGCTCGCAGTGAATACCAGCATTTCGGCACCCATGGGGTATAGTCCAGCATTCCTCGTAGAAGGACGAGAGCCGCGATCACCTAAGGCCCTCTTCGACGAAGTTAATATCGGCACAGGTATGACACCCGTGACGGCTGAAGAAAAGTCCAATAGGATGCAGGAAGCCTTTAAAAAAGTTCGGCAAAATATGGAGAGAGAAACAACGAATCAAGCCCGCCATTATAACCTTAGACGCAGAAAATGGACCCCCGCGATCGGAGAATTAGTACTGGGGCATACCACAAAGCCGTAACAATAAAAAAAAAATATATAAAAAAAATAAAAATTAAATATAAATAAGAATAAAAAAATATTTAAATGAGCAAATTTGGTGACCAATCGAGACGGACACATTCATTCAACCGCGAGCTCTCAGCAAGACAAGCCATTCAAAGTAAACTGCGAATATGACCAATGACGCAGAAATAGTAGAGTCACCGACTTTGTCACAACCATCCGCGGAGGTACAGCTTCCACCTGAAGGCATAAAAATATCCATTGCCCACGCAAACGGAACAGGACTCGAGGCCTTCCCACAGATCGCTGAAAGAATCAGAAGGAGCCTCACGACCGGCACAAGGAAGTACCGGCATAAATTTAGTACCGCCAAATACCAAGTGGCCTCACCGATAGGGCGTACACATTGAAGATAACAACAACGAAAACAACAACTGCAAAACCCTACTGGATAAAGAACAAGGAAAATTGCAAATAATTATTTGTAATTGTATTTATTTGAGAAAAGAATTTTAAAAGCAACATCAAAGAAAACTATGAAATTGAAAAGAAGACCAAATTGAGAGATAAGAAATACAAAAAAATATTATTTAAGAATCTATACTTAAATTAAGAAAGGAAAAGATAAGAATTCATAAGTTAATGAATTGATGCAAGACTTGAAAAAAAAAAAATTGTAAATTACCAAGAAAACTTTATAATTAAGCGTGAAAAAAAACAAAGAATTCAGTTAATGTAGCTGTAATATTAAGGAAAATTTGTCGAAAAGAAATATTGTAAGTTAGATTCAATTTTTATATGCCATCTGATAGAAAATTAACTGAAGTGGAGGGGGAGTGTGAGAACTAAATATTCATACGGAATTTAGCCCACATAACGTATGACGACTCACCCTGTTAAATAAACACAACATTGCGGGTATACAAGTTCTCATATACAACAGCCACTTCTAGCAACACACGCCATCCTAAAACATCATGTTGCGAACGGGCGAGCACGCAACACACGGCTTGGCGGAAAGCAAGCAGGCCGATCATCAGTGAGTCAGCACAGGACTGTAACCGCGAATAGAAGTAGCGAACACACAGTCTCCTGTGGTCCGGGATTATTTTTCTACGGCTATACGCGAGCGGCGGCAGAATCGCCATCGAGGCCTACACGGGTAGCAGCAGAACCGCCGTTGAAGCCGACACGAGCTGCGGGAGAAGCGTCGTGGTAGCACTTATCGGGCGGACATCATCACCGCAGGACCTAAAACGTAAATCATCCTAAGTCGCTTAGCACCCCCAGAGCGCGGCAGAGTAGAATACGCTATCATATAATAGCTATTCAACGGAAGCGCGGAAAGGCGGACGACGTTACTGCGGTAAGCAGTGAATGTCTCGCAGTGAGTCTATCCTCTGGTAGGCATTTCGCTCCTTAGCGTGCAAAGGCTGAAAGTCACGCGTGAAGTGGGTAGTGAGTCGCTTGGCATCGCGGCCGCTCCCACTGCCCTCCGTAATTCCGCGTGATAGTGACGCGCTAACGGGCCACGTAAACCGCTACTCTGTCATAGCGCTATCATCGGGTGACGCCACTACACTCGGAAGACACCATTTTAATTGGAAATTGAATAAAGTACGATTTGTTAAAAGAGCCCCACAGTTTACAAATTTATTGTAACGAACCGTGGACACGGCGAGTATACAAACAATATATGAAACCTATAAAAGTAGGCAATGTACCAAATAGTTATTGTTTTGATGTTATATTAGAATTATAATTCGTTTAAAATTTTAATTTTCATCAAATAAGTTATGTCATGTGTGAGATTTTTGTACATTTTTCGTAATAAATACATATTTAATATGTGGTAATACTATTTAGTTTTAATCAGCAAATTGAAAAACTTGACGTGATAGAATTAATATGTACCCAGTTTTAGATTAATTACACTTAAGTCTATTAACATCACATAACAAAGTTCTTTCGCCCGACATTTTTTTTGCCGACTGGTGTAATCGAAAACCTATCAATTGTCATAAGTAAGCCGCAAATTAAGATGCACACCTGCGGATACTGCGCAGTTTGCATGATGCAACCAGTTCGAAAAATCAAACCTGGAATCTTTGAAAGATATTGCGGCAAGTGTGATAAAGCTGTTAGTTTTGGAATAATATAAGTTTTGATTTTAAAGCTATTCGCAATTAATAAATTCCTTTTTTACACGATTCGTTCCCTTTTTGTACCTTTCTGATAGAAGTCGGTAATTTTTACTATCTAAATCGTCAGTGAGAGTATTAATAAGAAATATTATATTTCGAACATTTTTATATTTGAAAATGTAAATTATCAAATGCTCAATTTTCAGCAGTTTAATGCATGGGCATAGCATAAAATCAGCAGTGCAAAATGCGCAGTGTTGCCAGTATTTACTGCATTAGAGATGTTTTCGAACTTTAGGTTTACTTTATACCTCATATATCGGCCAATATGTGAGTTATCTTAATAAAAATTATATCTTTGTGCTTAAAATGGATAAAATTGTGTGAAAACTTGCTCAAGCCCAGATATACCTAATAACAGGGTTTTGGAACATCCGCCTGACTTTACTCCATACATAATATATAATATAAATATATATGTGAGGTAACTTAATGTAATTAAGGTACTACCAAAAATACCTAATAACAGGGTTTTCGAACATCCGCCTGACTTTACTCCATACATAATATATAATATAAATATATATGTGAGGTAACTTAATGTAATTAAGGTACTACCAAAAATAGTTAAAATCGAGTAAATACTACCCCTATATCCCATACACCAATATGTAAGATATCTTAGCACAATTAACAAAACGTATAATATTGTATATACTATATTTTAATGCTGAAAATATGTGAATTTAGTCTGCGAATTACCCCCACTCCCATATACTACATACAATGATTTTCGTTATTCTTACAAACTTTATGCCGAGCATGTCGTTCAGTGTGTGAGTCATATTTTTAAAATTGCTTGAATTGCTTGAAAATATGTTCTCAAGAATACATCAGCAATGTCAAAATTAATGCAATCACTTTCCTGACTTTAAACCGATTAGGTTTGTCAAAATGTGTTATACTTTAATAAACTTAAATGGACAAGTTTTCTAAGAAATTATGTGGTTTACCGCTGAACATGAATGAATTTAATCTAGACTTTGGTCTAAACCTTATATTCTTAATATAATAATGCATGTTAGCCTTTTGGCGTATATAATATTTTATATGTAATCATATTTATTGATATGAATTTTATTATGCGATTTTTTATGAATGCATGCAAAACTGATAAGATTCTATCTAAATTATGTAATTTTCAAAATATTTATAGTCAATTTGAGCATTTAATAATTTTATTTAATTTTTACATAATATACATTCCTAATAAATATTTTGTATTATAATTGTTACTAATAGTAATTAAATTTATACCTACATCTTTCATCATATTAATCTTATATAGTCATATGTATATCTGCACATGCGTATTTGAATGTACGCATTCAAAAATTCAAATCATAATTTTATCACTTATCAATACACTATATGTGCGCGCATTGATTTATATGTACACACATATACATTGCCGAACAAATAATGCATAAACATGTTAATATGTCATCTGCAAAGACTACAAACATTGTTCTACAAAAACAACAATCATCATAAGTCAATATGTCAGCCGAATAGCCAAAGCCCAAATATAGGTATAGTAAATCACACAGAAACAAAATTTTCATTCATGAACGCAGGCGTACCCTCAACAAGCAACCTCGATTCATTCATAAAAACAGATACCATCACATCTCCCCGAGCATGCGTTTGCGTACAAGCGTCTTTTCGCGACGATGGCAAAAGCTAAAAATCATAAATTGAGCAACTTTCTGATGTTCTTTCTAGAAGGGAAAAGTGACAACCCCCCCAAAACACTGAAAAAAGTGACAAATGTGGCAACAAAGCTTTTTTCGATTTAAAATATTTCACAATTGTAAAATAGTTTCCGTTGCTCACAAAAATCTGCGTCAATATGTATGCATATTCATATATAAACATTCATATTTACGATGATTTGTAGGTAAAGCTGTTAGAGCCGCAATAGGCGGCGTTCGTTATTTGTTGTGACGCTTTGTCGTCAATACTTCGACACTTTGACATAAACACAAAAACATCAGCTTCGGCCATTGGTTGCCCGCAGTGGCGGATCCACGGGGGAATAAATGATAGTTCGGTAATAATAAAATATTGAAGAAAAATGTTTATAGTTAATAGATCGATTTACAAAGTTCGCTACTACCATAAAATCAGAGAAAATAATTCTTATTAAAATTCAGAAGAATATGTGAAGTAATATGTTGGAGGCAAATATTCCCTCCATGAAGAAATTGGTTGACCGTGACAACGGAGATTTCGCATGAAACAATGAGTGTACATATTTCCATACATATGTTGCATGTAGAGAAATTAACAAACATACATACATAACATAATTATACATATATATATATATATATATAAGTATATTTGCGATCGCTTGGTGTTTTCTTATGGGGTTATGTCAAACAAGCGGTATACAAAACAAAACCCAGAAATCTGACCGAACTTAAGCATTAAATAGATAATTAAGGCAGCCCCGACTTCAACCTTTCAGGCCACAATTAATAATTTTCTAATTAAGTGTCGCATATGCGTGGCTGAGCATGGAGGTAATGTACGGTCCATAATTTTTAAAAATAAATAATTACATAAAATCAAAAAAAAATTTTCTATACTATAAAAAAATTGTAATGCATTGAATAAAAAAAAGTTATTACGGTTTCTTTTTGTAGCACGATTCGTGAGCCACCCTGTATCTGCTGAATATTTTTAAATTATATGCAAAGTCGTTTGCGCATTGTAAATAAACGAATCTGTAAGCGTACATTTTTTATTATTGAAATTAGCGTTTTTTCTCTCATTTAACACTCAAATTGAGACAAACTCTGGTGAAATTTGCTTATAATTTTTTAGTGGCGAAATCCTCTAATGATGGCGAGTAACCCTCCGTCAAGCGGAGAACTTTGACGATCGGCACACCATGAACCTTTTCTATGATATACAATACGTTCTCTGTTATAACTAAGGTTTTACAGTATTCATAAAGTCGTGTTTTAAAAACAGCAATATAAACACAAGTTTTTATTTCATTCGATAATTCATTGAAACACTTAAAACCTTTATAAAATAGATTTTTCTTATCCATTTTAGCTCTGAATAATGGCAACATAAAAAAATTTTTGTTTCTTGTATTAACGTCATGGGTTTCATTTATCTATACTTAATGATTTGTTAAAAATTCCGGTGCAGTAGCACATCTTATGTTAAATAACATTTTAATGGTGTCATAACATATTATTTGTTTTATACTTAACAATTTTTATTTTAGAAGCATTTCCCCTATCAAGCCATCTATCTTTTCTTTCATCTATTCATCTATTTTATAGTTTCTGAAGCCTGTCTATTTTTGAATTCGGTGCTATTAACAAAATCGATGATCAATAAATAAAGTGTGGACCAATTGTTGTTTTGTAGATTTTTTTAACCCTCTAGATATTTGTATATTTACAAGAATCTTCATAAATCCAGATTTGTTGTTATCTTTTGTACATAAAACTCTATATGTTCATCAAATTTAAGTTTATTATAATTTTTTTCACCTAATAATCATGTGTTTTTTTTACATTCCCTTTTAACCTATTTGCACATAACCATTTATATAAATCATTTAGATGGTTTTGCAATTTTGTACCAGATGTAGAATTTTACTACGTCAACAATATCGTTTATATACTAATGTTTTTTTGTATATCAGAAATAATATTCACTTCATTCGATTGGAGAGAATCTATGATTGTTTTCTGCTTTCTACCTACCAAATAACTTTGAAACTACTCAAGCTCGTTTTACGTTTAGGATATTACAATCTACTGTTTCAAATGCTTGTTTTAAATCCAAAAATCGCAATAACAAAGGGGACAACACTTCAAGCTATAAAGCTATAAAGCTGTAATTTTTTGTGTTTTTATTTTACGAAAATCTTCAATATTAATAATTTAATTGATAATTATTTAGTGATTTGATTTTGAATTGCAAAATAAGTATAAGTGCTCTTAAGTTTTGTGCATTATCTTAAAGTTTAAATATTCGAATTTTGGTGCCGAGTCAGCTTTTGTTTCATTTTGTTTTATTTTATGCTTTTTCTTCTCTTCAGACACGAGTTTGTTCAGAAAGACAAGCTATGCAGCAGGCAGCTAGAAGAGCGACGTAAACGCCAGCACAATTGCAGGCAAGAAAAATTCATGATGCAGAAGTAAGGACCACGCGTCGTCGAAACTTCATGACTAAGGATTGGTCTGTATTTAATGGTACTGGTTTTCAATATGATCTTTCAGTTGGGTATTCTAATCATCCCTTAATTGTTATTGGCTCAACGAGGTCTACCACATGTGTACATGTTGATTTGGTTAAAACCGAAGCTACTTCCAAATCAAATCGACAACATAATTAGCGATGAAATTCCAGATCCATAAGGAGATAAAAATCTGTACGACACGGTTATTAAAAACATGATTCATGGTCCCTGTGGAACTCGAAACCCTGCATCTCCTTGCATGAAAGATGGCAAGTGTACAAAAAAATATCCTCGAGAACTGATTAGAGAAAGAACTGATTAGTTCACAGTGATAAGAGTTACCCGTCATATAGACGAAGGGCGAGTGCTGATAGTGGTAAACATGTTAACATTCGGACTCGCAGTGGGGAAATCAAGAGTTTTGATAATAGCTGCATTGCTGTGTAAAATTTTCAACGCCCACATAAATGTTGAAGCCTGTAATTTTGTACGTGCGATTAAGTATATTTGCAAGTATATCAGTAAAGAAAGTGATCAGGCAATCTTCAATTTGCATAATAAAGATGCTGTCATTGGGGACCTGAAATACAAACCTACCCAGCAGGAAGATATGTCAGTAGCAACGAAGCGGCATGGCGGCTTCTTGGCTTTCCACTGCATGAAAGATATCCTACTGTTACAAATCTTGCAGTACATTTAGAAAACGGACAGCGTGTTATTTTAATGACAATACTTTTCAAGACAGAAAATCAACCTGGGGTTAAAGCATCAGATGCTCTTGGTTGTGTCTATACCGTGAACGTCACAAATTTCGAATGCTTTTGTCTGCGTATGTTATTGCATCATGTAAGAGGTCCAACTAGCTTTGAAGAACTTAACATTGTTAATGGTCGGAGATGTCAAACATACAGAGAAGCATGTAAGGCACGCGGATTGTTAGAAAATGATAATCATTGGGATCAACTTTATCAAGTACATACAGATATGACTTTCAATGAACATGAGCGCTAATTCTAATTGAATACAAGGTTTTTACAATGGTTGGAAAAAAATTTGATGATTTTGGGATGCAATGTCCTCGAAGAGATAATGAGGATGAAATCGAGAGCTAGGCTATGATTTTTTAGGACTGCAGTAACAAGTGGAAGAATTAATCTTCTCTCTCTGTTACTTACAGAGCAAGCTCATGTTTTCCGACAAGTTTTACGTAGAATAGAATCCGGCAAAGGTGGAGTCTTCTTTCTCGATGCACCAGGAGAAACCGGAAAAACCGTTTTGCTCAATTTATTATTAATGTACATCACAAAAATAGACAAATAGCAGTTGCAGCAGCTTCTTCGGGTAGGCCGCAACTCTTTTAAACGACGGTCTTACGGCACTATCCGTTTTTAAATTACCATTAAATCTTACACAGGAAGATTTATCCATCTGTAATTTCAATAAAAATAGTCCTCGAGGTAGGATGCTGCCAGAATGTAAGTTTTTAGTGTCGGATGAATGTACAATGTCTCACAAGAGGGCTATAGAAGCTTTAAACCGAACTGTTGAGGACCTGCGAGATAGCACGGATATAATGGGAGGAATGGTAGTTTTACTGGCTGGTGATTTTCGCCAAACTCTTCCGGTTATTCAGAAGGAAACACCAGCAGATGAAATTCAAGCATGCTTAAAATCATCAAGCCTATAGTCGAGGGTTGAAAAACTCAGTCTCAAAACAAATGTGAGAGTGCATCTTCATATTGACGTGGATTCGGGACTTTATGCAGAAATGTTATTGAAAATTGAAGATGGTTGTTTAGATGTTGATGTGAAGATTATGTATCACTTTCAAGAGAATTTTGTAATTTAGTAGAAAATGATGTGGATCTCATTGCCCATGTTTTTCCCGAATTACAGCAAAATTTGAGTAGTGATCAGTGGCTGTGCGCAAGAGCAATATTAGCATCAAAAAATGAAGTTGTTATTAGAATCAACAATGACATTTCAAAAGAGGTGGAAGAGGAAATGATGGAATATTTGTCAATGGATACAATTATGGATACAGAATTAAGTACCTCATATCCTGTGAAGTTTTTAAATTCACTTGAACTGTCGGGTGTACCATCGCATAAGCTTAAATTGAAACTAAATGTACCAGTAATGCTTATGCAAAATTTAAATTCTCCTCTGCTATATAATGGAACCCGACTTCGGATAACGAAATTGGGACAGAACAGACTTGGCGCTACTATTTTAACAGGTGTTGGTAAAGGAAAAAGTGTGATCATACCTCGGATTCCAGTTATTCCTACTGACCTTCCATTCCAATTTAAAAGAGTTTAGTTTCCCGTCAAGCTTAGCTTTGCCGTAACTATAAACAAAGCACAAGGACAAACATTACTGGTGGCAGGAGTGCATTTAGAAAAGTCATGCTTTTCTTATGGTCAACTATATGTAGCTTGTTCGCGTGTATCTAATGCCTGGAATTTACACATATTTGCACCCAACGGAAAAACGTATAATATACAAGTAGTTTATAAAAATATTCTTGATTAATCATCTATACTTCTTATTTGTTATTGTTACATTTCAAAATTATTTATTTTCTTTATAGTGAAATATATTTTAATATTTGTTTTATTAATTCAATAAAGTATATTTTAAAATTTGAAACTTCATTGCATTTATTAAGTAGAATCTTAGATTTTATTCTCGACTCTAAGGGATTGCGTTGGTCTTGTTTAAATTGTAGATCGATTGAAATTGATATATTTAAAGTTTATAAGCAGACACGTAATGACTTTAATAAAATCGGTATAGATCTTGAAACCCTCACCAAAAAATTTAGGCACTACGAAAAATTGTTCAAATCTTTTAAGCGCCTGAATGATTTTCACGAATCCCCCAAACCTGCTCCTAAGCGTAAACGTCCTTCCGATGAAGTCATACTTTCAGTACGGTGTTCTATTTGCGGTACATTTCTCTATCCCATCTGAAGATGTTATCGTTCCAGGAACAGACTCCTTTAAATTTAAATGTATTAGAGTCTACGGTAATAGTTGCTTTATTTAATTAACCCTATCTTATATACCACCCCATTCGGACTTAAATGTACAATCTTGTATAACCAGCATGCTTCTTTAATAAATAGTGCTACCTCGATGGCAAATAATGTAGATTCAATAATCGTTTTAAGAGATATCAATTTACCGTGTGCTTCGTGAAAAGCTTTCGATGACTATATCGTACCGATTTGTAATCAGTCATGTTTTAATGAGTTTTTCGAAAAAATGTCGGAGTTGGGTCTGAAAAAAATTAATTTGATTCCGAATAAATTTTGTAAATACTTAGATTTAGTATGCCTTGATGCCTTTTCAAAGTGTTCCGTTATTCAGAGTAATCTTGTTCTACCAGAGGACTTGTATCATCCTTCTTTAAAAATATCGTGTGAAATCATAGGCAATGTACGGGATAGTACTCATCAAACTTCTAGCTTTTGTACTCGGTTTAACTTTGCAAAAGCTAATTTTAAAAAGTTAAATAGAGAACTTTCTACAATAACAAGGCTTAATTATAATGGCGATATTGGATTTAGTATCTCGCATTTTAATAATATTATTTTGAAATTATTTGAATAGTATGTAATAGTAATTGTTAATAAAAGTAAAAGTACAAGTCCGTTGTTTTCATAATGTTATATAAATTAAAAAACAGAAAAACACGAGCCCGTAAACAATTTAAAAAACCGGTTCACTTGTCGACTATTCTAAATATTCTGTATTGCGTCGACAGTATTTTGATCTAAACAAAAAATGTAATAAAAATTACTGATATAAGGAAAAAAAGATATTGTACATAATCCAAAATCGTATTATGATTTCGTTAACTATAAGCGCAGGATTTCCAAATTTCCGTCCGCGATGAAATACAAATCTATCATATCAAGTGATAATGACATTATATCCAATATGTTTGCACAATTTTTCAAGTCATACTACTGTCATACTTCTCCTAAAAGCTTTTCCTATCAGCACGTGCTGTGTCCAAATTATTTCTGAACAAGACGTCCTACTTAATTTAAATAAGTTAAAACCATCTTTTAGTTACGGCCCAGACATGATACCCTCATGCTTCCTAAAAAATAGTGCCAAATATATTTACCTGCCTTTGACAAGGATATTTAATGCCTCTCTTAAGCACGGTACATTTCCTTCAATAAGGAAACAGTCATTTATAATCCCTTTGCATAAAGGTGCACTTGACCCTCTGGGCATACAGCCAATATTTCTTTAATGTGTAGCTTCTTATCTTTATAATAGAACACAACTAGTGATATTTGAGGATACTCTTTCAGATACAATTAATGTCTCTTCAGTTGTTCCGCAAGGTAGTCATCTTGGCCTGATTCTGTTCTTGTTGTTTATTAACCATATCTCTTCTGTTATAGAATTCTCAAAAAGCGACGTAAAGCTTTTTAAATCATACACTTCAACTGATGAAAGGTGTCTAACTAAACAATTAGCAAACAGACTAAAACAAATTGTTTGCTTGATGTGATAGAAATTATTTGCCATTGAATTTCAACATCTGTTCAAAAACGGTTTTTCCTTTTCGCCTAAGGGCATTTCATGGGATAGGTTAGGATACACTAGTCGTTTAAAATTTATAAATCTTCCTAGACTTACTAGTCGTAGGGAAATGCTTGGCATAATAATCTTAGTGAAAAATTTGAATGGAACAGTTTGCAGTTCTTTTCTCCTGTCTAATTTAAATTTAATATCCCTGATCGCTTTTTGAGGCAGTTTAGACCCTTACTGTTTGGCCAAATAAGCCTTCCCATCGAACATCCCTCTACAAGCACCACACACCACTCCACAAGCAACACTGACACACTCCAACACACATACAAACCGCTCCCGTAAACACCACACAATCCACAGAGGGATGGTACACACCACTCACGAGCTCAGCACTCTTGCTGCCCAATCAACAAAAAGGATCGACGACTGGATACGGCCTCTTTTTTCGATCGATCGCCGTCGAAAGTGAATCAGCGAATTCTCTTTATCTTCCGAGTCTTTTCTGCGCAACCCCGAAAACCTACATCGTTTTCTTTTTTTAAAATAATTTCATTAATTCAAGTTACATTTAATTGTGAAAACGATTTTGTCTAAGATACTAAAATTGCGAATTTGAAAACCCTTTTCGTCATTATATTTTATTCTTTTATCCGGGAGCAAGTGTTTAAGTGAAAGTCGTGAGTATTTTTGTGCAAATTAAATACTGTTAAAATAATGTAGATCAAATTTCGAACTAAACGATCCATTCCGCCGCATATGTCATGATTTTAATTCTCAATCCAGCACATTTGACTTATCTGCCTCACTTTTCAAAATTAGAAAGACTTTATTGCTCTATCTTAATAAATACAAATGCAACAATTTATTATATCGTAATTATAAATCTTAGCTGTTGAAATTTTTGTTTCTGTAGCTGAGCAGTTTTGGATCTCAACACTTAAAAAACTCTCTTGCCTTTTCTGACTTGGGTAATTCCGTACGTATGCGGATTGCGCCTCTCGCGTCGGTTGGACGGGAAGAGGGTAATCGTTGGGTTATTATAATGTTTTATTTCCTATTTAGCTCTTCCAACCAATCAGCTATCAGTATAGTTAGTGCCATTTCACATGAGTGCTATCTTCTGAACCCCGATGGTTCATTTACTATTCATTGGGTTGTTTCTAAGTATTTCACAAGTATATTTTTCAATGCGGTTTTCATTATTATTTTTTTTCGCATGGCAGTGTATTAAAGTGGGTTTATAATCTTTGCATAAAAATATACCGTGTATTCAATGGAATATTTTAAAAGACCATCGGTTACCAGTTGTTTACCTCCAATTTTATTTCTAAACAACCGCAACATCACCAGATGATACCTCATTAAATTTGAATGATTTTGAGTGTTTATTTATATAGCTGTTTAAATCAAAATTGCGAATATTACTGTTTATTTCAATAACAATGTTTATGAAACAGTGTTTTAATTCGTTTGAAATATGTGCCCTGATTTCTATTAGTCTATCTTTAATTATAATCTTGTCTATATTTTCGTGTTCACTAGTATAATTTATAGTTTGTTTTTAATATCTCCACATTTTCTTACTATTATTGTGATTTATAGCGTTTTCTTTTCTCACGAAAATGTTGCATTTAACTGTCCTATGCTCGGGCTGTCAAATATGCGTGTTCTTTTCTCAAATATGCGTTTTTCTTTTTTTCAGGTTCGTTTGTTTCTTTTTTAAAATGTTGTCTTCTAACCAGAAAAAAGTGCAACCTTTTCTGCCATTCTCCAACGTAAGGAAGAGAGACCCAGCGGGTGTTTACCTATCCTTTTTGATAAGTTAGATGGACCGTTTATATAATGTTGTCGTTTAATTAGGCAACATTTACATCAAGAAAATAAAACGGTATTAGTAGAATTTTGTTCTACATATGTTATGTTTTTTGTACTCCTGAAACATGTTGTGCGAATTTAGCCCCCACATGACTAATATCAGGATTTTAGAACAATCGACTGACTTATACCATCTCCATTTTCCATATATCTAATATATAATTTTTAAACTTTCGATTGAATTTATAACATACATATATGTATGTATATCGGTCAATATAAAGTTTCACCTGCACCTGAAGGTATTTTCCCAGCTTTAGTTCTTGCAAGTTGCAAAAGTGTAAAATTTTCGGTTATACCCGAACTTATCCCTTACTTACTTATTTTTATACTCTTGCAACAGGTTGCTACAGATTATAATAGTTTTGTTCACCTAACAGTTGTTTGTATCACCTAGAACTAATCGAGATACATATAGGGTTATGTATGTATATATAAACGATCAGGAACACGATAAGAGTTTAAATCCTGGTAACTGTTTTTCCGGAACATATATGCCACCATAAGAAATTTGGTATTGTAGATGGGCGTAATGGGACCGCAAATTATGATACATACCTGTTGTTTATCGTTAAAAACTAATAGGTTTAATGTATAGGGTTTTTTTTAGAGGTATAGAACTTTAAATTGCAATAAAACAACGATGGATTATTCGATTGACATGAATTTTATTTTACCGAAAGATAATCTCTAGGCATATGATTTCTGGTAATTTTTGATGACTTTTTCCAACATTTGTGACCGTATATCGACAATAACACGGCGAATGTTGTCTTCCAAATGGTTAAGCGTTTGTGGCTTATGTGCATAGACCAATGATTTTACATAACCCCACATAAGTAGTCTAGCGGTGTTAAATCACAAGATCTTGGAGGCCAATTCAAAGGTTCAAAACGTGAAATTAGGCGGTCACCAAACGTAAATAAATCGATTGTGGCACGAGCTGTGTGACATGTTGTGCCGTCTTGTTGGAACCACAGCTCCTGGACATCATGGTTGTTCAATTCGGGAATGAAAACAGGTAGTAATCATGGCTCTATACCGATCACCATTGACTGTAACGTTCTGGCCATCATCGTTTTTAAAGAAGTACGGACCAATGATTCCACCAGCCCATAAAGCGCACCAAACAGAGGAAAACGGTCCATGGTTAATCGAATTTACTGCTCTGATGGACGATTTTGTTGACGATAAAATTAACGTAGTGCGCGATACGTATTCCGCACAGAACCATTATTTTCGAAACAAAATTGCACTTTTTGCAAGCGTTATTCAGGCGTGAGTCCATTCATGATGAATTGCCAAACAAAACTGAGAATAAATCACTTGACAGCTGTTAAATCAGTCGCCATCTTGAACAGTAATGCCATCTTAAAGTTCTTAAAGAACAACCGATATATTATATATCTCCCAAACCATACAAGCTTTATCAGCCAAATTTGCATAGGAATAATTCTATCGGCACCTCTTACGACAGTGTGAAAATAGGTCAAATCGGATTATAACCCCCCCACCCCGTGGAACGGTTTTTTTTAAATTACTAACAGCCAGTTTCACTAAAGTAATATAAGTGAAACATAATTCATTTCAGTTTCACCATTTGACTTAATTTTTAGTTAAATGGTCATGCTTTGTCATTTAAATAAAAATTAAATACGGCCATATTCGACTATGAGTACATTTTTCTATCAGCTGATTTGCAAGTAGCAGAAGATAAACATATTATGAAAAATGGAATTTTACGACGAAAGTGATATGGAATGCGAATTTTAAGTAAATATAATTAGAAATCGTCGCCTTCGTATAGTGAGGGAATGAATTCTTTTTTACATATTATGACGACGCCGATTTTCGATATAGATTTCGTTTGACCAAACAGTCTGCTTGGATGATATTCGAACAAATTAGGAACAAAATACAGCACAAAACTAAGAAGTAAGAAGTTTTTCACATCAGTTCGATATTTTAAATTTAGCCTCTTCGGTTGAGTTTATATGACAAATATCTTATTTGATGATAATTTTAATATTACAAGTGTTCGCTGAAGGGAAGTAAAATATAGTAATAAAACTAAGTGAGTCTGTGACCTTCAGAATAAGGTAATATATAACAAATTTGATTGTAATCATTCACGATTTCGTCGAACAATGAATTTTGAACTTTTTCGGCTTTTATCCTTGCATGTTGCAAGAGTATAAGATGTTCGGTTACACCCGAACTCAGACCTTCCTTCCTTGTTTCTTTTTTATTATTATTTGGGTTTATTCAGTTAGGTAATTTCAAGGTTATACCATTTATTGATACTGTCCCTACTTTTTCGGATGTTAATTTTGACATACATTATACATTTCGTTATTACAGTTTTTATTTTACATTCAGTGTTTTCTTTTTCAATTGTCACAAAGTTGCTATAATTGATAAATTTGTTTTACTATGCAGAATCAAAGGAAAGTGTCTTGGTTAAGTTTACCAGAATATAAATTAATTAATTTTGTTTATAAATGCAAATTTTAATAATTTTCGTGTGCAGCGACTATACTGTGTGAAAATTTATTTGGATAAATCAACCAAAAGGCATTCATACCATTTTTAATGAAGGAAACGGTACTTCAAAATGTATTGACATCCTTAACTCTTATAAACTAATATCTTGCAACCTAAGTACAATAGCTTTCATTAAGGGATCGTATCGAAAAAGCAGTCTACAAAATTTAAAAATTACTGAATTAATGGTGGCATTCAAATATTTTTTTTCAAAAACATATTACTTGGGATTATAATATAATATTTAGGAGCTGCTTATCTGCCCGATTTTGATTAAAAACCAAAGACTGAACATTAGAATAGCATCCCTCGAATTTGGTGCTAAAATGGGTATTGGCAGATAGATCTATAGTTTTCGAGATCTTTGCGTTTAAAGCTCAAATATTCACAAATATTTCACTTTTACATCCATTAACAGTTCTAACATTTATTTCATAAATATATATATTATACTAAATGTATAATTACTTCTGCCAATTAGATGTTTAAATAAATTATAACGCAGGATAAACTAAGTTAGTTTTTTCGAAACGGTTTACGAAAAAACACTTAGCCAATTAAATAAAATTGACAATAATCTATTACTTTTGCATAAAATTGAAGGTTGATTTAGCTTAGTATGAATGATCGGACTTAGGTCAAATATGCACGGTTTTGTTCGATAACTTATTGCTATTTTAAAAGTTGTTTCATAATGCCACTCTCATAGAAATCTTCGTCTCTATTAGCAAGAAACTGGGACAGTCGATTTTCAATAGCTTCTCTTTAAGTGAATTTTTCACCAGCAAAAACATTTGCCATAGACAATAACAAGTAACAATCATTTGGTGCCAGGTTCAAGTCCAGGACTATAAGATGGGTGCATAAAAACTTCCCAATTAAGCCCCCGGAATAGAGACAGTCCAATTGTTGACAGTATAGGTCCGAATTATAAGTTTGACGGTAGGTGAGCAACTCATAGTAGTCGCTTTACGTTGTTGTAAGTGATCCACAGTCCTATATAAACGGTTTTTGTGCTTACATGATTATCGGACTCAACGATATTCGGTATCGATATTTTCAAGAATTGGCCTTCAAGAGTGTAATGCAGCTTTGACATAAAATTTAAACTTAAAATTAAAAACCAAAATTGCATGTTTAACATTATTAAAAATTTCGGTCGATTGGCTTGCGTTTTCGTCTTTATCAAATAAAACCTGTAAAATATGGCATGTTTTCACGTTGCTGGTTTCTATCCTTTTCTGAAGCAATACTGAGTTAAGCAATGACGAAACTGTTTTGAACGGTAAATTTTTTTAGTATGTGTTAGGTATATTATCTTTCTAACGCAAGCCGATCGCAAATTCGAATTCGAAAGAAATCTGTCGAAAAAATAATGGATCTATTTTTACTAAACCTTATGTTGCTAGCACCAAAAATTAATTTTTGTATTATATATCTACGGTTTCAGTGGTGAAGGTGTTAGAGGTCTTGCTACACAGGACTTTTAGCTTATTTTATTAACCCTAGCAAGATAACGCAATTTTATACCACTGAAAAACGATGCGTCGAATGACGTATTTTCTTTTGAAAGATTTTAAGAATGTCATTTATTATTATTTTGTTTTGTAATAAAATGTACAATTGTCCTCCAATGAATATTTTCCTTCAAAAATAGGTTATTATATCGGATGATCGGTATGTGAGTTTATCTATAACAGGGGTGACTAAACAATTTTACTTTCGACATTATCTTAATATATTAAATTTAGCTTCTCCGAAGTCACATATATAACATATGAAGATGTTTTTAATATAATTTTTGCTTACGGGAAGTAAAATATAACAATAAAACTAAGCGAGTTTATGACCTATAATATATCTTAATAAAATACCACATTTGATTGTTATCCATTCGTCGAATAATTAATAATTCTCAATTTTTTAAAAAATTGGTTTGGAATCCCGGTCAGTAAATCTTAATCAATATATCACAATCATTAATATCACATGCCAAAATATCCGATACAAGATATCCCATGGAAAAAATATCACTCTACAAAAAAATCATACTACAAAAAAATATCCCACAACACGAATATCCAAATACATATTCTATCCCCTGGACCCCGTTCGTGCTTCGCCCTTAAACCCTACCCGGGCTTCACCAATTTACGTGAATCTGGAACGCTTCACGTTTAATGGAGGATACGTTTAATTAAAGAAACAACAAACAAAATATATTTACAATAAATATCGTTATTAATATATTTTCAATAATTACATACTTTTATAATAAATATTAAGATCAATACTAATATTCAAGATTATGAGCTACCCAACGTAAATACTCTAACTGCTCGACATTATCCTAGGATTTAACAACATTTAGGAGACGACGATCGTGATTTTGGTATTTACGTTTCTTAGCTGGACGCTCCTCACGATTATTTCAATTCGAACTCCATTTACGCTTGCTCATCTCGAACATAGTGTTCGAAATTCTATAAATGCTCATATCTCTACGTAAGTATTTTGGATGCGAATATTGAACGCATAGTGCCACCCCTCTATCGCATTGTTTGATCGCTTTACTTGAACGACGGTTGACTTATAGTGATTTCATACTGCGATGTCTTATGTGCCAAGTTGGCGTTCGCCGCGACGAGTTTGCTTACCAATCAAAGTATTCTCCATATAAACCAAAAATTCACTCAACTCATCTTCATGATTTACAAAAAATTTTATTTTTATCATAGACTCGTAAACAGAAAGAACGTTAGAAACAGGACCGTACACTAAGGCATAAAACATCTTCATGTGCATGGCGTTATCACCACCACGTTGGTACGAAAGATGGAGTCCACAACTTCTTTTTACGAAGAATACACTGCGCATAATGAAATACGCATCCTTTATTAGAACAATCCGGAAATACCTTTTTAATAGCAGTCGAGGTTCTAATGTAATGCATTACTCTACCTTTAATCGATCCATGTATCGTATACTTGTATAACTGATAAAATATTATATATTAGGTACGGTCCGAAAAGTACCATCGGTATACCATCGATCACTTGAGCGTAACAGATTTAAATTTTGCTGAGTTGCAAAAATTCAAAATCTTTCCTTACATTTAACTTGTTGATCGCAAGAATCACAACATTAACACACTTCATCCTTCGCAGTATTCTTATATTCATCACCAATAACGAGTTGAGCGATTGTTGTCGGAGTGGCTGGAGCTACTATATATGTTATATCAACACGAATTCGACAAATGGTACGACTAACATTTGAACGGATAGTTAATTGTCTGGCGGTTGACTGTGACATATTACGAACAGTGTTTGATGGCTTGTTGGCATATTTGATGTCGAAGCCATGTCTCTTATATTATATTTGCAATAACCTTACTCGCTTGAACCATTGCCACATTTGGTAAATGATTTTGCTCAGTTCTCGATAATACAACACCTAAAAAACACATTTCACATAAAAAACATTCACATATAAATTTTAATGGTTGTTCGATCATAAAGATTATAATACAATATAAACATATAAACAAATCTAATATAACAATATCATAAAAACCATCATCTTCCATATTGCTAGTATAAACACGTGCTATGCATTTCTTTGTATTGTAATTAACAGATCGCCATGTGACTTTTTCGTCTGATTTGCGGTGTATATAAATCCCTCCAAATGAAGATTTTTACTTCCTTTCTGGTTGATAATAAATTCCAAAGGCATTTTTCAATATTATTCACTAAGATCTATATATCGATGGCTACTTAGTATTTATTATACAATAAAATAAAATATTTTTAGAGGTTTGACCGACGTGTACTGTTTACTTGCACCTCAGATATTGGGACTGCGTTATTGTACTTCAGACTATACTAATGTACATATATAGTAATGACATATATTAAGCCTAAATATTGAATATAGCGATAATAGTCATTTAAAACAAATTATAAAGAGCGGAAAATATTTTAACACTATGTTAGATATGGGATTTGTTTATCTTGTGACCTTTTTGTTGGGATCTTTCGGTATTGGATATTTGTAATTGGAATATTTTGTAGCGCGTTAGTTTTTTTAGGGTATTTTTTATTTTGGGGTATTTTGGCTGGGCTTAAACTAACTGGGATATTTTCTTCTGGAATTTGCTGACCGACCACCAAAGTTTTGGCAAACCCTAAAGATATTAATTATATATAAAAATAATAATTAAATTTTTACAATTAAATTAAAAAAATGAAATTTTCATTTTTAATCCCAAACATTTACATTTTAAAAATTCTAATTTTTAATCCCAAATTTTTTAATTAAAATATTGCAACTCTATTAGCAACATAAAGATGTTTACTGTTATATGTATATCTATCTATTCATTTTGTGAATTAACTTTCTAAAGAAATTTTTTTTGTAATTTATGTACAGTCAGTTAACAACAGACCATAAAATAAATATAGAAGTATACAGATTTCTCGTATTCTACTCGTATACTGTCTAGTATACCAAAATAAAATTTCATTTGGTTCCCTTTTGAACAAGGTTTTAGGTACAATGAACTCCCGATAAATGGCACAAGAATTGAATTATTAAAAAATTTGTTTTGGCCATATTAGGGTATATTTATGTATATTGGTAAAGGAAAGTGAATTATTTGATTGCTAATATTCATAAATATAATATATAATATTAAGCATTCGTTTGTTTTTGAATTTAGGGCTACAATAAATATGCAAAGTATCAAAAAAGGAAGTGAGGTACGGTGCTAGACTGAAGACAGCATACAAAGTGGATTCTACACTACGTCCTTGACTCGGGTCTGGCTCCCAGTGGAAATCGAGGAGATTATAAGCTTTGTTATCCTTCGCTTCCCACCCAGTATTGGCGGGATATTAGGCTCGAAATAACAGAGGAACCTTATCGACCAGCGCTGAGGCTGTTAATTTCGGAGTCTCTCAATTCTCTCAAGAGGTCCAAAAGGGTCAGAAGCTATGGCTTCAAGAGGGTGGCCCTAAGGATCTTTCTTATGGCGATGGCCCTCAGCGTCACAGTGCGGTAGAGAATAAAAGGGAAGATCAAATCATGAAAACTCGGTTCTAACATACGCAGTAAGTAATGAAGGAAGTCCTCAAACGTCGAATCCGCCCAAGGGAAAGCCCTACTCTTCACTGATGCGATGGAAGAGTGTTTGGAGGAGTGTGCAAGTCTTCAGCACTGCGTTTAAAACTTTCCTGGAACGTTTCTGTCCAATTACATCACAGAGAGGTACAGGGAAATCCTTCTGATGGACATTGGAACTTTCGGAAATTAGGGCATCTAGTACAAGGTCCGGAAGAGTCTGACAATTGACAACTGCGTGTTATACAAAACAGGATTCGCCATTCAAAAGTCCCAAATGAGGAAGGCCAAGAGGTCTTCATATAAAGCCGTCTGGCTGCCGGGTAATCGATATTTTGTATCTCTCTACTGCCACAGCGGAGCTATTAGTGAAGGATGGCATCTCTTACTAAAAGTAGTTCTTGGGCTATATGAGACCAGAGTCAAAGCAAAAATTCTATAGAACATGTTGTTCTCGCCTGCTAATAGTGTAAAAGGTGAGGTTTTTGTCTTACTAGCTGCAGAATGGAGACGGGTAGGAGCTCCACTGGCTTCTTACATTTCACCGCTGAATAGTTGGGCCTCAGGCGAGCTCGGCAAGCGCTGGTCAGATACAATAAACTCTGAAATCGCAAGATCTTTCTGGCCCAGGGTAAATCGCAAGCTCGAACGGGAATCATGCGGTAAGATTTAAAACTTTACCAGATGCTAGTTAGATAAGCTGCTTGGAAATGGATGAAATATAATTATCCTAATAAAGATGATAGTAATAAAGTAACTAAGCAAATTTGTGACATGCTTAAGACGCTTTGTCATGGGTTGATATCCGAATACGGAATTTGTTTTTGTGTCTGGCTTCACAAAGAACTGTATTTAGCTGTCTATGTGTGATCGCCGCTCTCTTGAGGGATCAGCTAACTGCTTGAATACTTTTGCTATAAGTTACCTAAAAGATAAATAAATTTTATCAATCCAAACATATCTTCTAATCAACTGTTTGTACTGAGTTTTTAGTATTTTTTTTCTTAAAAACTCTTGATCGTGTCAAACTCTTAAACTTCAAAATGAGGACTTGCAGCAGCTCTCTTTGACGGTTTAACATACATTCATGCTTTCTTAAAAGCGATATTAAGAGATCTATACGATTCCAAATAAGTCTCAAAAGATATAAAATAAAATAAAGGTAAGACGAGAGCATTTGTACCAATGATTTTTCGCCTTCTCAGCTAGTTAAATTTTTTACATTTCACCATTTATTCATAAATTAATTTGAAATGCAGAAATTGTAAACAAAACTGATAGTAGTATTATAATTTATAAATTTCAATACATCAAAAAGAGTAAACTTACGGACGAAACTTGACTGCAGACCGGACTTAGCTTATATTATATTAATCATTGCACGAGCTCACAAACTTAATATCAGATCTAGTTTATTATATTGGTCTTCATACCAATCTCTTTCCACTCAATATTTTTGTCTTATAACACACGTTTTAAAAGTACCTACATTATCCACTATATGTAGGAAAGCATATATATGTAAAGTAGTATAACAACATAATTTAAATTCATTTATGTATTGGTACATTTCACGTTCTTTCACATATGTATGTATTGTATATATGCATGTTTATACATATATTAATGTGCTGTGGTTAAAGTTGAATTTTACTTACTATTTCAAAAAGTTAAGTAAAACTTAGATTAGTTTATAAATACTGCAGCTTAGAAAGATAAATACATACATACGTACCCATGCACATATTTGATTTACTACAGAATCGAAAAAATAAAATCGTGCCCAAAACTATTTGAAAAATTCAAATTAAAATTTTTCTGTGCATGATTTGTGCATATTCATACATATTAAGGCATTGAAGTCAGACACTAACTATAACAAATGAATTACTTTGGAATTGAATTTTACCATATTCAATGTATTTTTAAATTATAAAATGTTTACTTTACAGTTACTGAATGGAGAGATAACTAATAATTAAACAGCTTACCTCTCATTCACGTTTTAAGCAAAATTATATTCAAATTCAAATGCGTGTTCACATAATACATGTACGTGCATATGTATGTATATTACAAGGGACAAATTGTAAAGTAAATATTATAGTCCAATATAATGGCGCATCTTATTGAATTGTGTGCCAAAATTTTTGTGTATAAGTTGTTTCAATAAATCAGGTTTTGTCTCGCTCTTTTTGTTATTATATTGTTTATTTAATAAAGACAGTATATAAGGAAACTAGAAGATTATTTAAATCATTAAATAAAAAGAACTTGACGAATAACAACTTATCGCTGTGAAAATCATGAAACTCGTAAGTTTACTTTTTGGCAGAATAAATCGGGCATGTTAGAGTGTGTATCTCTTATGAAATTTGTGCGTTTATGATAAAAGTTTAATACAAAAATAGAAAAAGTGCAAATTTTGAAATTAAAAATAAATAAAAATATCTGTGTTTCTAAATAAACATTTTATTATTCTAAAAAGCTAAAATTAATTTTCCATAATCTGCAGGTTATTTTATTATATTTTATTGTGTGTACCGCTGCGGATTTCAAACACCCTTCGGATCGAAATTCAGAGTTATTTAAATATAACCCAAGCGATGTTTACACATTACCGGAAGATATAGATGATGAAAAGCCAGCTGTTATATTTGAAGGGAATGTTATGAGAGCAAAAGTGGAGAAACTACAAAATTTCAACGGAAATAAAAAATTTAAATTAGAGTAAGTATTAAAATTTTTTTGTGAACAATCCTGACATCACTACTAAGACAATTAATTTGACTGTTTCAACGTCATCAGTATTTTTCTTTCAATAGTTTATTACAACCAATCCTCATGTTGTAGAATCTGACTCATTACTGCTTCGGAATATTCTGATACAATACTCTTATCATCTATTTCACATGTTTAGGTAGGCATGCTTACCACATGATATTTGCTTTCAATATTCGAATACTTAGTTTTAGATATTTTTTCATAAGCGTACTACATAAGTAACGGTAACGTTGGGCATAGCTATTTAAGAATATGATCTATATTTATAACATCACGAACTAAAAACGGTTAATAAATATGCAAAAAAATATAAAAGTTTTATTGATTTACTTTTCTTAATGTCTCTCATTTCAGCGTTTATTATTTAGATATAATGCTAAATCATCTATAACAATAATTTCTGTAGCAAAAACTCTTTTGTGGTAGTTAGAATTGACTACGATATATCTTTTACACACTTGTTGAAGGTGACTTATTATTAATACGAAAAGATTTACTAATATATGCACGCGGATTACTTTCCCGTTTGGTAGGTTATGCTCACACAATATCTGAATTACCCAGTAGTAAAATATATGATGGCGGCTTCAAAACTGACAGTTTTTCTTCAGACAGTTCTTAATTTCATTAAATGCTTACAATTTGCTAAGCATATATTATCGATATTTTTTATTGTTCAGTTCTCCGAGAATCCTAATTTGACTTATGCCTATGTTTAAACAAAATTATTAGTGAAAATATTTATATTATCTCAACGCTTTATTTACATTTGAAAAAAAATTATGGAAATAACAAAATCGTGATTAAAACGTAAAAACATGAAAACCAATACTTAAGAAATAAATGAATTTGGCCACGCATATAATATTTTAATCGAAATCTACATGCATACATAATGAAACTGAAAGATGTATAAGTATATCATTTTCCTCCTAAGTAGCTTAATTTATTGGTTTCAATAATTGAAATAGTATATACAAAATATATTACAAAACTACTAAATTAGACGTAATATGTTTGTAATTACTAAAAATTTAGAGTTTTCTACTTTTTGTTGTGTACAGTGTTGTGTTGGTTTGTTTCTTCAAATTTGTTCCTATATAGAAGAATACGTAATGTTGCCCTCAACCAATATATGTATGGGTGTTTACTAACTCACATATAAAACAGTACAGTAAATACAGCTAACATTTTTCTAATTAGCATATTTTGCTAGTCATTCTCAGTTATTTTATAAACAGTATACGGATATCAAATATATTTTACATATTTACATAATTTAGTAGATTAGTGTAGAATTAATGTGCTAGCAGAGTATTAGGAAGTCGGAATTTTAAAATGTTAGTTCAAGTTACTGTGTTTTGGCGACTGATAGAATTTTAGCAATGTTGAGGTTTAAAATGTTTAATTATGAAAGCGACAAAACCAGTGAAAATCTAGCCGCATCATACCAAAAAATGTTGGTCTCCATAGCAAATAATCATCGAAATTCCTGTTAATTACCTAAAAAAATTTCTGGTATTTTCATTTCTAATTAACTATTTTTGGTTACAAAAATAAGCAACAAAATATGTTTGACCAATTGATGATCACTTTCTCCGAATCGCTTTGAATCAAATGTTGTGAATGGAGTAAAAAAAATATTTCCAGAAATTGGTTTCTTTCAGAAGCATAATTTTTTAATTAACACCAAATTTTATTATTATATGTACTCTACATTTTTTTATTACAATTTTAGTTTAAAGACTCAAAATGGTATTGAGCTTACCAGTGTTGGAAAATTAAAAGACGATAAAACATTTGTTGTGAGTGGGTCATATTCTTTTACTGGAGCTGATGGTAAACGCTACAAAACTCGCTATACTGCTGATGAGTTTGGATATCACCCTATTACAGAGTTAGATCTGGATATTCCAGAGTGAGTATAATTAAATTTATCCAATTATTTCAAAAAAGTTAATTTAAGAGAAAACATAAGTTTTTATAACTACAACACACGGCACATATATATATGAGTGGGTCATTTAATATGAATATCTAAGAACGGCTATCCAAGTATGAGCTCTTAATTTTAACGGGAAGGTCCTCCGCTTTAAAGTTTTCTATTTTTTTCTTATTATCAGATAGAAAAATTCGTGCTTCTCCAGGAAATGGAATGCTCTACAAAACGGTGTCTTACGATTTTTCGTAAACTTAACCGTTTAAAATATTATATAATAACGGTTAAAGTTTGACGGTTTTAAGAAAAATTAGTTTCTTGTAAATTTCCTACAAAACTATGAACTTTCCGATTTATAATGATTTTTTTATTGAGTTAAATTAGAATAAATTAACTTGTTGGAAAAATATTTCATCAAATATTTTGTAAGCATTAAGTAGGCGCTTATTATTTATTTGTGTTAAATAAATACCGTAACATAATACCGATTCACACGATTCGTTTATGCTAAATGTTCATTTTTATAAGTGTGTACATTAATATTTTTATAATGATAGACTTGTATAACTTGTGATGTGGAATCACCGAAAACAAAAAATAAATAAATATACTCGAATGCGTTATAGCTCTCACGGCGTGAATTTGAGCTTTTCTGAAATACATTAAGTATCTAATCAACAAGTACAATATTTAAAGGATATCATTAAGAATGACATTATAGACCGTAGTAAGCATGTATTTATTGTATTGAGCATCATCCTTCTTTTCGTCAATTATGATATGTCCGAAGATGTTCCATTAATATCTGCAGCTATTGGAGGCTTTGCATCAACTACTTAACTTTATTCCATTTTGTGTCGCTTGACTTTGAGTAACCTAAGAGATAAAAGAACAAATATTCTTTAAATGATGCAGTTTTTGCCCCAAATCATAGAATTGAACATTTACATAATATTTTCGCTGGAATCCAGCTTTTCGTTAAACAGGTGCAGACTGTAGAGTGAGACATATTTTGATGACAGGAATATTTATCAATCAGAACTCCAAAAAAAATTTTCAACCGTTAATATCTTTTAGACGGTTAGGTTTACGAAAAAGCAGTAAGAGATCGTTTTGTAAAACATTTCCATTTCCTAGAAAAATTATGAAACGAGATATTTTATCAAGTAGTTGGAAGCGAGACATGTAATATTTTATCTGATGATAAGAAAAATTATAAAACTGTAAGGCGAACCTTCCCGTTACCATTAAGAGCTCATACTTGGAGAGATTTTCTTAGAGGTGTCTAAGAACCTATCTTCCACAATGCCAAGCGAAAATCATTCTTTTGACCCCCTTAATATATATATACTGTAGTTATTATACTTTTAAGGATTTCTCTAAATTGTCTTATTATTCCAACGTTGGTGCGCCTTTAAGTTTTGTAAATATTGACGAACCAGATTAACTTAACTAACTTATTAAATAACATTATTGTACCTTTATATTATCGCGTTATAAGACTAAACAGTTTTTATTTTTTAAGTCTGCTAATTATACATTCAATTCATAATCTTTAGTCCCCAACCCATAGCTGACGCAGCTACAAATCTGAATAAATTCGATAGTTCAAATAAAGATTTGTTAGGAGGACTTAAAAACAGATTTCAATTTCTAAACCAAAATCTTAATTTGGATATAAGTGGAGGTGCACAAAGCGGTGACGACTACAGACGTTCTGCAACGAATAATAACGGCTATAATTATGAAGCTCCGATGTAAGTTCAAAAGTATTATAAAAAAATATATATAACTTGTCTCATTTTAGACAACAATTTGAGACTGCGCCTTCCATACCATCACGCGAATACTTACCGGTGAAGTAATAATTAAAGAAAGAAAAATAAAACTTTAACTGATTTATAATATATGTATACAATAGTAGCTGGAATTCAATAAAATATAAACATATAATAAACTAAATTAGCATACGCCATGTATGTCATTAAAACCATTCAGATGGAATGTCACTATTTTTTCTATCTGAATAAGAAGTAATAATAATTTTACCCACCGACTAGTAAACCTTTTAATAAAAATTTACTAATTTTGTTTGTGATTCAACAAGGTAGTATGATAGTATAATACTTGCGTTAAGAATACGATTTTATAATGAACATTTACAGTAATCCAGTAAAAGTGTAAAGCATATAATATCAATGCAGAATCTACATTGACGATTAGGTCATATCCACCACTCTAAAAAATAATGATGTTTTTGAACATAAATCATAAATAAATCATATCTCTCTTTTAAGGTAACAGTATACAATTACCTATGCATAAAATATCACCTTTTAAGAAAAACTACGAAATTCGGAAACACCAAGGCAATGGCGTGGATACCATTCCTTAGTGCTATAACTTTTATACTATGGGGATAAAAACCAAATTTTATTTGTTTAATTCTGTAAATATATTTAAAAGAAATTGATTTTAATGTTTTAGTAGGCTAGGTTAGTCTAGTTGGCTTATACAAATTATTGTAACGGATTTCTCGATAAATCGTCTACCTTGAGACTCTCTATAGAGTTCGATCACTGGATTGTTAAATAAAAGCCCTAATTTAATGGCTATACACTATGCTTTTTTTTAACATTTTTTTTTCGATCCCATGGTGAAATTTTGTTGGAAATACCAAAAAAAAAATTCTCTGAAAGTTTGAGCTCTATATAATAATATTAAGTACTAGACCAAGGCCTGTAAAGATTTTCCATCTTAAATACTTCTTTTTAATTTTATAACTCAGTGGCATTTGATGGAAATATTATATATATTATATAAATTTAATAATTTTATATTATATAAATTTAATTTCCTACAAAAAAGTCTTTCGCACCAAATCGATAATATTAATACTCTTTGATATACAGAGATTTTAAGTTGAAGTTTTACGGAATTTTTAAGTTAAATTGTTACATTCTGTAGCTAGTGTTGTTTACAACAGTACATAATATTAATATTAAGAGCTCAAACTTTCAGGGATTTTTTTTTTTGGTTTTTCCAACAAAAAAAAAGTAGTTAAAAAAAAAGGACCTTACTATACACTTACTTTTATTTCTAATTTTAACAACTTCACGTTTTATTACTCATTATGCGAACTTACAACTTCTTACTTATATTTTAATTGGTCTTTACACGGCACTCTAACTATTTAGAACTGTGTGTGGTGCACAATCGGGCAGCCCATATATAGTAGATCGTTAGCAAAGCTTTGCCACTCGAACATTCTGGTTTTTTTTCCCGTCTGGTTAGTTTTGGCAATTTATGGTCGATTCGATTTTTTTTTTCGCATCCGTGTTTTGTCACAATATACATACTATATATTATATTACAAAACTTCGATTTAAATACATATATTCTTCCAAACGTAAGCTGACTGAGTAGAAAGAGTGAATAGGTAAGTATAGCGGTAGCTTTAAGGATTATTCAACAAATGTATTGGTGATTTAAATCAGGAGTGCTAACATCGCAACTAACTTAGCTTTCTTTGGCTTGCAAAAACATCTCTTTACAACAAATACAGCATTTGGAGAGCAATACGCAAAATGAGCGTGGCAAATAAGTTGACTTAGTTAGTAATAGTATTATAAATAAGTAGAAATATAGTTTCGGACTGTCGTTGATTCAGTTTTTTTAATGAAAAATGTATAATTAGCTTTTTAGTTACGACTGTATAAATTTGAGACTCGACCGTTAAAAACTCCGTCCGCAATAAATTTATAATCTTCAATATCCGCGTTTCGAACGCGCGATTGTTTGTAGTCTCTTGATCCCGCTCGCTGCGCTAGCCGCAAACGTGACAGACAAATTTTCAAAAATTTGTCAAAATTACAATTTTGTACGGGCCACTCCGAAATTTTTAAATTAGTAACTAAAAAGCCTAATATACATTTTTCATTAAAGAAACTGAATAAAAATAGTTCCAAAATTAAAAAAAAAATAATTTGTTTATAAAAATTTACCTTTGTAAAAAAAAAATTCGAAAAAATTCAACAAATATCTTATTGAAAAGCTGAGAAAAATCGTAAACAAAAGGCCGTCTAGTTATTTTCATTATGAAATAGTTTTCTTCGTATATGCAAATGTTTAAAGGTACATTTTTCAAACGTTGAAATTTTGAAAATTCATAACTCCAAAATTTTTCATATTGAGTTGAAATGACCCATATATTTAAAGCTAAAAATCTAACTGAAGTTACAAAAGTTGGAACATCTACACACCATATAGGAAGGGTAGTTTTTAGCAAAAAGTTTTAGGAAACCTTCGCGTGACTGAAGCACTAATAAAGTGTGAGTGTACTAATAGCACCAAAGAAATTAATGTATTACTCGAATCGGAGTTGCTATCATCAGCCGAACGGATATGACATTCTAAACTACATGTCATCAACATATCCTTGGATACTCTATTACCGATGCTCGATGGAAGTTAGTGCTTTACAGCTTCACATTCCTAAGAGCTAGCTATCCTCTTGGCCTTTAAACTTCAATAACCACTTTAATGTTGCATTATCAGTATCATATCGAACTTTGTGGATATACTTGTGAAAATGCTAGATGCCCTCACCAACACTAGTTCCTTTCGTCCGACTCTGGTAGGCAAATAACTTTTTCTTGTATTTAACAATACGGCGAAAAATTATATTACCCCTGTCAAAAGCTTCCAAAAGGAATATTACAACGACCCGCATTAAGTCGACGCCACTTATGACTGAAGATATGATAGCTCATCTACCCTACCTTTCTTTTCCAGTTTATCTTATGTGGAGCGATATGGAATGGCTTTTCGCTTTACACACTTTTCCAGATATTTTTTTTACCAAAGGCTTAAACCATTTGAGAATTTAGCTTCGTATAAGTTAAAAAGCTTTTGTTTTATTTCTGACAAAGTCATATAAAATAATAAGCCCAATTATTACTCATCTCTTTGTCGATCATATCAAAGTTTTTCGTTTCGGACATATAATAAATGAAACGGATGGATTCATGGTGAAAGGGATTATACAAAACGGCGATTTATTGTACCGAATATATAAACATGTTTTAGTTAAAGGAAACCTTCAGAAGATACCGTTGTTTTGCGTACGGCATGCACGATTCATTCTATTCGTAAGTTTTTATCTTATACGGAATTGCAAAGTAGGACGTTTACATCCTTACCCATAATTCCGTCACATATTGTTTATAATTATAGTTGCCAGATCGCCGTTAGAATAGATTTGAAAATGAGGTATGTACCGCGACCTAAGGTCTATTATGCCTTCAAAATATTCAATCGTATAAGAGTAACCTATCGTACAGATAGCTGGAAATGGTTTTCAACAAATAGAGAGTTTTTTTTTAAGTTCCAGGGCCGAATTAAAGGCATTTTGGACACTAAGTGAAACTATTACGCAGTATACTTTAAAGCCATGCATCTATATCGCTTCTTATATAGCTTTGTTTGCGACGTCAGTTAATTTTCTGATTGCGTCAATAGGTGGCCTGTGTCTTCGGAATCCATGTTAATGACAATACATGTAATTCTTTTTCGAAATGTCGTTCCAGATGCCCACATATAATGCACACATTGGTTGGAACGATCTCCTCAGCTGATTTATTTTCTAGTATTAATTTTGTGGGATGCCTGAGATTTTTGCCCGTGTGTAATAAATATGTCTTGGTTTTGCAATTTGTCTCCGACTGCTGACTAATTATTGCCACGCCCCCTTTCTGTTCAAACACTGTCCTCCTAAGCAGCTCTTGAGCTGGTTTACATTGATTTAGGTTTAGCTGTAGAACTCTTATATTTTGTTATCTTGGTAGAGAGAGCATTTTATGCTACCTATTGGACCTCCTTTCCAATGTGGAAACATCACTGGCTTCTAACATCTGGTTTGCTACATACTCTCACTAGAGAGCCATATTCAAAGTGCTTGAAAATTTTTTAAGGTACGGCTTTTCCTAGATTCAGCATACAACCCTAGCGATTTTATTTAGTGCGCCTCTTGGAGTGACCGTGCCTGCAGAGCACGGGTACTTAATATAACAGTTTATGTGCCCACGTACAAGTACAGGGTGGTTCACGAATCGTGCTATAAAAACTAACCGTAATAACATTTTTTTTTTATCAATACATTACATCTATTTTTTTTTATTGTATAGCAAATTTTATTTTACTTTATATAATTAATTATTTTCAAAAAGTTTAGACCTTAAATGTTGTCCATGCTTAGCCAAGCATATGCGATATCCAATTAAAAAATTATTCATTGCGGCCTGAAAGATTGAAGTTGGGATTGCCTCAATTATCATTTTAATGGACTGATTCCATTTAGTAAGATTCCTGGTTTTGTTTTGCACACCTCTTGCTTGACATAACCCCATAAAAAAAATGTGGTGCAGTCAGGTCAGGTGACCTTGGACCTTTTCAAATTATTGTTGGAGCTGCCCAATAACCGGTCTGGATATTTGTGCAGTTGCTTTATCTGGAACCAAACGCTATTGAAAGGCATACGTCTCCGGTGCGGTTCCGGGTAAAAAGTCTCATTGACAGTTACTGTCACACCGTTTTCTTCAAAGAAGTATGGCTCGACAATACCCCTTCATAAAACTGCGCCCCACACAGTGACTCGTTCTGGGTGAAGTTCCGTCTAATGGATTATTTCTGCATTTGATTCACTCCATATATGGCAATTTTGCTTGTTTACATTTCCATTAAATTACATAAGCAGGCAATTTATCAAGTTATTGTCTTCTTTAGCCATTTAAATAATTTTTTTTTGCAAAATTGCCGGCGGATAGACAAATCTAGAGGGTCTAACCGACTTGTTATTTGAACTTTGTACGGAAACCGGTTTAAGTAATCATGAATTATTCGTTGTAATGACCATCTGCTTACTCCAAGTCGCGCCGATAAGTTGCGAGTAGAAACTCTTGGATTTGCCTGAATTGACGATGCAACAGTCGCGATTGGTACGGTCTTCTTGTGATACTTCCAGATTCGGCAAACATGTTTAGCAATCTTTTAATGGTCCCTCAACTCTTCTCTTTTCGGTCTTGGGATCATTTTTAAAAAATCTAAATAATAACCTGCGAAATACAAAAACATAAGTCGATTACTCACACAGTAAAAAAGTTATTATGGTTTGTTTTTGTAGCACGATTCGTGAACCACCCTGTATTATAATATTTTGTTTACTGCGTTGATGACACACATTAAAATTAAGTAAGCCCAAATATCTGTTTCATAGGCAATAGGTTCATATTTCAAAAAAATTGTCAACAATAAAAATATATATATGAAAAATATTTCACTTTCCATTTTGTTTTTTAATTCTTTAAGTAATTTGGACGGAACATTTTGAAGAGCTTTTGTATATAAGTTTTTATATAATTTCATTACCCTTTTTTTAGTTGTGTTTCTTAAAATACTACAATGACATGTGATATTATTGTTACCAGGAAAATACTACATTGCTCTCATGGTAAAGGGTACATATATGGTATTCGTTCGTAGTATAGTATTGTTACCTTATGTCTGTCACAGGTTTGTTTGGTTTCAATAATTTTACTTATATTCTTTGTGTAATCACTAGGTTTTTTTTTTGTTTTGTTCACATTTACATAAAATATTAAATATAATTTCATAATGATTTCCTTTTTAAGGCTAAAACTTCCCGGCCAGTTTGTTTATTAATCTTTTTAATGATGCTTTGAGCTTACACTGATAGCACAGTTAATGGAGTTTACTCAGATAGCACATGGACCAGCCAAAATCAAATATAAACAGGACGCCCAAACTGAACTTTGTAAACATCAAGAGTCATGATAAAATACGAATTCAAAATGAAAAACATATATATAATAAACAGTTTAAAAAATAAATAAAACGCAATAATGGAATAAAAGCAGTAATAAGAACAATCATATACAGGGGTGTTGTAGAATCTAATAATTGTCGGAATCAGAATTGAAACCGATAAAAAATGTAGTGGGTGTCATGAATTCCGATATTATTGGTTTGACGTTCGCAACAGAAGTTGTATTGGTTTTGGGTGTCGCTCAAGCCAATTTCTTTGGTTTTGTTATTAGAATTAAAGCAAGAGCAATTCCGCTATTTTAGCTATATTTAGGTTTCTGTGACATTAAAAACCTATAAAATGCCTACTAAATTTTTTTATCGTTTTCAACTCGGATTCCGACATCTATCAGATTTTACAACATCCCAGAATATTATAGGTAAATTTTCACGCATTTCTGATATCAATTTGGTCTATATAGGTTTAATGAATTATCAAGAACAAAGACCAGCCTTACATTCCGAATCTTATGTCTGTATGTAAATAACAAATAATGACGCCCATATAGCTCGACCTCTTTCGACTGTAATTTTTCTTCACCTACCCTTGAAAACCCATCCTCGGACGAAACATTTCTAAAATATATTCAAACTTAATAAGTACTAAAAATTAGCACCATTGGAAAAAGAGAAACGAGTCGATTTTCCTCGCAGGCATACGCAAAAAATGACACGGTAAAAATTTCGTTCATCATTACACTTCATAACATTGTTTGGCAATAATTATACCGCAAATGTTTCAAAGAACTATTCCGATTATATTATATTATTAATTTTTGATATTTAAACAATCATTCAAATCAAGGCACTTATCAATTTTCCATGGACACCACATCTAAAGAATACAGATCAATTCTCAAATCGATGTGGCATATGAAATTAAATTGTATCTAAAAATTTTCACCCTCCAGCTCAAGAGACCTCTTAAAGGGACTTCAAATATCTTGTTCGGTTTAAGTCAGTGCTCGTAATGAGAGGAATTGCGATTATATGGGTGAGCACGAAATTAAAGACACCCAGTGAGAACTAAGTATGTTACTGTACATTTCACAATAATTTCATTTAGTTATTTTACGAACATATTGGACTCTGAAAGTCTTAATCTTTAAATAACCTAAAGAAGAAAATGTAATTCAAATTACTCTTTCGTTGCTGTCTTATAGCTTAAACACAATACGGGCGACGACAAATATTCGTCGTACTCGGCGACGCCGTCGGTGATTAGAACACACGATTGTACATGAAGATGGACACAATACGCGACGGCGGCGAATTTCACCCACCATGACTATTTTTAAGATTGAGCTATTTCTAATTTTATCGCCGGCCGCGGCGGCAAAAACGGCATCACCATATCAAAAAAAGATTATTTTCAGTAAAAATCTTAAGTATTTTCGAAAAAAAAATTCAAAAAAATGTTTGCCTTGGCAATATTAAGATTGTTTATGTATGGATTCATCATTTATTGTGATATTTTTTAGCGCGGTATATACACTAGCTGCGACGAAAATCGTCCGTATTGTATTTTACACGGCGGCAACACTCGGCGAAAATCCGTTCGACGGCGTCGCCGAGTACAACGAATATTCGTCGGCGCCCGTATTGTGTTTAATCTATTAAAAATTACTAAATGATAGAGCGTAGGTGCATGCTGTAATGTAGCGAGCCAACATTTAACTCCTTTGACTCTATTTATATCGTAGATATCGGTAGTAATGCTGGAAACAGTCACCGACGCAAAACCTTAGCCCGAATCAGCTGATACGACCTATTTTATGAGAGCGCAATGTAAATAAACACTAACCACCGCTTCGACCGTACGGTGGAATATCCCTTAAAATTGGTTTTTTCCCGTAAAAGCGAATGAACTGCTTTTGCAACGCAGTGTTGCCAGTCTCGATATTTTGTAGTAATTAAAAAACAAACTTGAATATATTTGAAATATTTTTAAACTAACTCAAAATCACAGTCGAATACAATTATTTATAAATAGGTAGACTATTTTTAATAGTTAGATTTTAGTTTTGAGCTTTTACATTATAAAAAATTATAACTAAAAAAGTAAATGTGTGAAAAATCGTGTATACAAATTGAACAATGGCAACATTGGTGAAATGAAAACAAACGAGAACAACTGATTTTAACGTTGCAATTACGGGCATAATTTTTGACAAATTTGATACGGGCGTTAAGTACGGAAGGACGAAATGTCGGTGACATTATTAATACCGAAATTATAAATATGGTGATTTGAGTTAGTTAGGCTGATATAAAAATATCCTGGACATAATTCAAGATGTAGTTTTGTATGTACGGCCGTTAATGTAAGTTAATAGAAACCAATTATAACTGTAATTCATTCACGGACTCTTCGAATAACTTATGCTCAACTCATTTGCAATTTTTTCAATGTAATTTATAGCTGAAACACAAAACGGGCGACGACGAATATTCGTTGTACTCGGCGACGCCGCCGGTGATTAGAAACATGATTGTATATAAAGATGAACACAATACGCGACGACGGCGAATTACGATCACAATGACGATTTTTGAGATAAAGCTATTTCTAATTTTATCGCCGACCGCGGCGGCAAAAACAGCATTAACATATCAAAGAAAGATTTTTTTTAGTAAAAATCTTTAGAATTAAAAAAAAAAATTAAGAAAATGGCAATATTAGGTGTACTAGGTGTCCATAAGTAAATAAAATGGTTGTGAATGAAATATTTTTCCATTCGGATTGGTTTGATTGAGCAACAAAGACTGTGTGTCATTCATTCCAAATTGCAGCGCAAGTTTCGTAAATAATTTGCCTCACCGTTGAAAGGCCAATTATGTTAGACCATGCCAGAAATTTAAGACAGCAGCCTTGAGATAAATACCTAAATATAGCTTCCTTTTATTTACAATTCTAATATAAATTATAAAGATTAATTACATTAATGTAATTTCCAAACGTGTTTCTTTATTTATCGGTTCTTTTCTCGAACAGCGGTGGAGCTTGTCTTTTAATAAACAGAGAAGAGCATTAAATTTGTGAACATTCATCCATGTTGAACGCGATTTAAGATCTATGTATGTCTTACACATGGTTAATTTGGTTTTGAAATTTGGATAATTCGAAAAATTCGCGGATTCATGTTCTCTGCGACTCACAAGCACTAACAGTTGACAAGCACTGACAACTGCGACGAAAATTCTTGCGACGGTGTCGCCGAGTACGATGAAAATTCGTTGTCGCCCGCGTTGTGTTTCAGCTGTTACTTGTTTAATTATTGATTTTGGTCAGTAGTTTTAACACAAAAATTATACGTTAATAACCAGAGATTTCTCTTTAATCCAAATAAATACTTTTCTTATTCTCTCACGAAAAACACTGATCCAAAGCCAAATAAAAGAAATAAGCGAAAAACACAATTAAGAAACAAAAAACTACAGAAGTTTTCAAACAGGTCAATATTTTTATAATCATAAGTTAACTAGCATCGAATTGTACTGAAAAGACGTAAACATTTAATAATTATTGTTCACATATACCCACAATTAAACCCTTAAATGAAATGTAGAATTTAATTTATAACGTTTAAACTAAAAATAGTTATATTTAATTAATACGGAATCGAGCCCAATCGTCGATACACCCCAAGATATCCTACTTATCTAGTTTTAAGTATATTTCAACCAACAACACCATCGTTGATATCCTATCACAATCAACCAAAACCTCTAAACAGTATAGCCCATAATTAGCTTTTACCTCGATCACCAACAAGTAAACCGCAAAAATATCTAAAACACCCGAAATTATTTTAAAAACGAAAAAAACTGTAAGTGCGACCCACAGTTTATTTAATATAAAGATTTACATGCTAACCAAATTCCTTAAAACAATGATTCAATCATAATAATTATAATTTTAAGTAGCATTTATGCAATTAAATGATATTATTCAAATTTAAATATTTTACTTTAAAACGCAATGTAGAGCTTACTGTGATATAAAAAGTTGTAACTACGAAGAAAAGAGAAGAGGGAATCATTTATTTCCTTTTTAGGAAAATATATTCAAAAATATATTTATAGCAGTTAGAATAGACGAACTGTGCTTTAACATTTCTCCAATCGCACATGTAATAATTCCAATAAAAACATTTCAGTTGATGAAACCAAATAAAAAAATATAAAATTATATATAGAGGAAATTCCTGTCTTGTGGTAAAGGAGTGCAATGTGTTGTACTATGTTCGCACCGAATTGAAATCCTCTTGAAAACATAATTTGTGGGTTGTGGAACCAAAGTCGTTCTGACCGACATTGTGTGTTTTCGATGAGTTTTCATTGACAGTTCACACATCTATTTATTTACATTTGTTATGTACCCTACAAGAAAAGTGACGGCCATCTGATGGGTAATATGACAGTCATAGCTGAAAAAGCGCGCAGAACAAAGTTTCTATCATTTTCTTAAGAGCCTTGTTTTCTTTTTGTTTGTTTGTTTTGTTTTTGTGAGTCATTGCTGACCATAAATCCGTCATAGCTGAAAATTGTCAGTTATGGCTGAAACGCTATCAGAAGTGAAAAATTATTTTGCACAGTAGATAATATAATTTTTATTTCTTTAATAAATTTCAAACTTTTAATCAAAATTAGTAATAATAATATACTTATATATAAAAAGGAATGCAACAAAAAATATAATAATATATGAAAATATAAAAATAAATTTTCACTTGATGCCTTCTCCTCCTCTTAATAGCTCTGCGTACGTCTTTCTCCAATCAGTGGATAGTTCTGAATTTAAAAATGCAAATGTAAATTAACAGTACTGACATATCAAATGTGAGTGTATTGGTGAACCCATCAGCAGTTTCTTGTACCCTACAATTAGGCCAATTATGGAATGTAAACAAATTGTCAACTGACATTTAGGGCTGGCAAAATATGTCTTCTAATAATATCGATTAAACTAGAGCAGGCACCGATTATAATGAGTGGAATTTAAGTTTTCAAGGGGTTTTCAGCGAAAATTGTGTTTTCGTTTGACAGATTTTGTATGGATGAAAACACAAGTTTTCGCGTGAAAACCTCTTTTGTCTATGAAAACACGAATTTTGTGTCGGTGCGAATATAGTATAATGAATGATTAAACCTGAGTTTCCAATTTATTTCTCATAATTTGACAATTTGATTTGGATTTTCACTCTACAAGTATATATTTACATATAAGAAAAAGAGCAATAATAAAACATATAAGCAATTCTTTCGCTGTCGACTATTGCATTCTTTTTGTTCAAAAATAATAAATCTTCGAACAATAAAATAGTAGCGGGCCTTCGTTAAACAAATGATGATATAGATTTCGCACTACACAAGATATTTATACCAATTATTTTTAAAATAATGTTCTGTTATATGTATTGTACTCAATTTGAAAATGTCAAGCGAATTATGTTATTCCGTAGAACAAATACCATTCGATGTTTGTAAAATAAGTAGTGATCAATAAACTTTGTAAACAATTTGATTTCAAGGTAATAGGACGGAGAATAAAAAAAATTGCGTTTGTATCCTTGCAATGGGACGCTCGAAACATTGCAGTGAAAAACCTTATACAAACGGGCAAAACCTTCAAAAAAAGTGAAGAAATTGATCGGGTGTTCAGCAAATGCAATAACGTATAAAAACAAAACATGAAAACAGGAAGAACCCACTGTGACCACTCTTTTCATGTTTTGTTTTTATACGTTATTGCATTGTCTATGATGAAGTAGACAGTCAGAGTGATCAGAATTTACTGGCGTTAACTCTATATTTCCCCTTTTGGCTAAAAATACCAACAATAACAAAAAGAAGGATACCCCTTCTGGCGATAAGAAAACTGAAAGCAAGGAGTCACCCTATGCCAGCGTGCCCAACGACATGTTCTATTGCCATTTGTGTAAGAAGGATATGTGGGACGCCAACTCGTTCGAGAATCACATTAAGTCATATTTCGGCGCATCGTAAATCGGAGGGTCACTTGAGTTTGAAGAAGTTTTTGCATCCCAAATGTATTGAGTGAAATAAGGAATTCGCTACACGCATTGATTATGACACACATTTGTTGTCGGATGATCACTTGCAAAAGGCTGCCGAGAAGAATACTAAGGTTGGTGAACGTAAACGCAATACATTGACTATTCATACCGAAGAGGAGGAGTCAAAGGACTTGCGTCCACCACAAAAGAAGAGGAAGAAGCCTGTTACCAAGAAGGCTGAAGGTGAGGGTGAAATCAAGAAGGAGGGAGAAGAGGCTGCTGAAGGTGAAGAGGCTGAGAAGAAATCGGGTGAAGAGGGCGCTGATGAAACCAAAGAGGGTGAAGATTTAAATGAAACTCAAGAAGAGGAGGAAGTCGCTTTGCCGGTCGATCCTGAAGATTGCATTTTAGACTTCTCTGATAGTGATGAAATACCGACTGAAGTCGATATACGTTTACCCAAATACAATTGGACACGTCCAGTTGGTTCCGGTCTAATTACGAAATTGGAGTGCTTTGAGTGCTCACTATGCGGCAAATTTTTTGATACAGAACAGACCGTTGAGGTACATTCTCGCACCGTTTCTCATCATCGCAATTTCTTGAAGTTTATTAACGAGAAGGCGAGCGATACTAAGATCGCACAAAACGCGCCGCCGCCGCTCTCGAGGTGAATGAACGCAAGAAGCGTAAGTTGGAGGAAGCTGAAGCAGCTGCCACCGAAGTCAAGGTTGAAAATGGTGAAGAAGGTGAGGGTGGTGAAGCCGCCGAGGGTGAGCTGTACGATCCATCCGAGGCACTGGTGATGATGAAGATGTCGAAATGAATGAGAATGGTGAGGCCGCCAAAGGCGAGGAGGGCGATGAAGAGTGTGCCGGCGATGAAGAAATGGGGCAGTGCTGCAGCCGGTGTGAACGGCAACAGAGCGGGCAGCGGAGGCGAGGCGGCTCCGAAACTAAAGTAGGCATTGGGCGCATGGCACGTCGTGGAGCTGTTGGTGCAGTTGTTGTTCGTGGCGCTGCTACGGGGGTAGCCCCAGAGCGCGGCACAGTGACAGCCGAAAGCATGGTTGGCGTAGGTGTAACTGGCATTCTAACTACCTGTATGGAAAAAAAGGGCGATTAAGGCCAAAAATCCGGAGATTCGAATATCGTTTAGATTATTTGAGAATTGTGATCAGGATTTTCGCTTGTATCATAATTGGCGAAAGCCATCCTGCGAGGTCGAAATTATTATTGCGAATAATGCGGATATTGACTCAGTACGATATGAAAACTAGTCAGATATCGCATTCCAGTGGATCCCCTGTATTTTTATATTGTTGGAAATTATTGTCCAACAAATTTTCTTTTGGTATATTTAGTTATATATTTGGAAGACTTTCTTGTGCCAATTTGTGGAGTGTTGGAAGGTTGTGGCTTTAGTGGTAGTCGTACGACGTACCGGCCATTATTTGATCGAGTAGTTGTGACTTTGTGGAAGTCTTCACAATACTGATCTTCTGGGGTTGTAATTGATATGAGGTGACATTTTTCTAACTCCCGAAATTTCCTTGATTGTGAATTTTGGTATTCTTTTGAATTTTCGTCAACTTGAGTTGTTGATGTGGAAACTGGTTCAGTAACTAGTCCACTTAGAATCCAACCGAATATAGTATTTTGGGCTAGAAGGGTCGTTGAAATTTTTTCAACACCTTCAAGCATTATTTGCGGTATAAGGTCGCTGCCTATTAGAATATCTATGTGAGCGGGGGTGTTGTAGTTGGGATCTGCTAGCTTTAGGTGTGAAACCTTTTGCCAATGCTTGCTATTTATGTGATAGCTTGGAAGCATGTTAGTAAGTTGCGGTAGAACTATAGCTTCTGCTACAATTCGCTTATCCGCTTGGGGGAAATTAGGGTAATGGGGCAGATTTTATTTGAGTTTTGGACTACTTTTCCGCCCATTCCCGTAATTTCAAAATTCGATTGTTTTGATGGCAGTTTTAGCCTATTTTGTGCCTTAGACGCTATAAATGATCGTTGTGATCCTTGGTCTATTAAGGCCCTAAGCTTAAAAAGTTCTCCTCGGTGCTCGATGGAGACGACTGCTGTGGGTAGTAATACCCTACTTTGAATATCGCTGTGTAGCGTTTGTATTTTTAATGCCTTAGAGCAGCACGGTGCTTTTTGGCAATTTTCGGGATTTCGGTTTTTGGCAGTTGCTGTTAGCACTAAACCTGTGGTTCTTTTTGTATAAGCGCTTCTTTGGGGTGATATGGGAAATTTGCTGTCATGGAGCATTGAGTGGTGTCTTATGCGACAATATGAGCAATTGAATTTGCTTTTGCAATTTTTATCTTTGTGCGCATGTTACAAGCAATTTGTACAAAGTTTTTTTGATCTCACGAAATAGTTTCTTTCTTTAATTTTTAATTTTTTGAATTTCTTGCAAGATTGTAGTTTATGCCCTCTCGTGCATAGTACGCATGACGTATGATTGTTCTGTTCTGATGTGAACGATTGCGTTTTGTAAAAGCTTCTGTTTAATTTTTTTTTGCTACTAGCTTGGCTCTATCGAAGCTTCTATTTAGGTCGTGTTGTACAATTTTTATTTTAATTATATTTTGTCTACCCTTTCAGCGATTTCGTACTGGGTAGTTAGAAAGTCTTTCATTTGTTGCCACGTGGGGCATTTCTTTCGTGATGAGAGCGATTGCTCCCATAAAAGTAACGATTTTTCTGGTAATGCTGCGGTGCATATGTTTACCAGAATAGGGTCCCAGCTGTCTGTGGGAATATTTTGTGTCGATAGAACCGGCAAACAATTTGTAACAGTGGATAGTAGTTTAACAAATTCTTCACCTGTTTCTTTTTTAATTTTAGGCAAGTTTATTAGTGTCGTTACTTGTTTATCGACCAATATTCTTTCGTTTTCATATCTTGCTTTTAGAGCTTCCCAAGCCAAATTGAAATTTTCGTCGTTAAGTGCGAACTGTTTGACTATTACGCCTGCTTGACCTTCTGTTTTGTATCGGAGGTGATACAATTTTTGTGCTTGTGATAATTTTGGATGGTTGATGTATACGGCAGTGAACATGTCCCGGAAGGACGCCATTCTTCATAACCTCCATGAAATGTTTCTGTGTCACATGCGGGCACCTCTAGGTGGATGCCTGAACTTGCCTCTCGATTTTGTACTTGTGGCAATTCTACTCTCGGACGTGGAGTAGGTGCAATAGCTTTTATTAGCATTAACTGATCGGAGATCATAGCTTTTGTTTCTTCGTACTGGTCTAAGCAGTTTTCGTATATTGCGTAAGCCGATGATTTAAAATTGTGTGGTAAATGTGAATCGTCATAATCTACTATGGCGTCATGAGCCGTTTGGAGACGAGTCCAAAAATTGTCAATATTTTGTTTTTATATTTTCAATAACGATTCAAAGTTGTCTTGAATCGGTGAAGATTAAAATCGAGTGCAGTATCGCGTCAATCTGTCACTCTCAGAAATGAATTTGGTGGCACAAATATCTTTGCCTTTTATTTGCTTTGTGGTAACCTGTCTTGCGCGTGTAGCTTTTGCAGGTGTAATTTGAATTTTATCCACATTCATCATTTTTTTTTGTATATTATAATATTTGTCAACAATTATTAAAATTTTCTTAGTGTAAACTGTATTTACTAGCAATATGATTTTGTTGTGGTTTTATTTTGAATGTATTGCTTTAATTAATTTAATTATTAACAATCGCACTTTTAATTCAATAATACTTTTTATGTCCTTATATTGATGTATTTAGGTACACCCTAATACACGGACTTGTTAGTATATATTTATGTGCTCGTGAAATTGAGAGCTCGTTAAAGAGATCAATACACTTTGTACGTAAGTATGCACGGATTGTTTGTGCGTATGTATGTTTATTTTCTAATGCAATTGAGAGCTCGTTGAAGAGATCAATCTGCTTTTAGTTTTTTTTACGCAATCCTGCTTGTTTGTTACAAGGGGTATTGCGGGATGTATGCCAATGTGGACTTAGAAAATATGTACAACTACAATTGTATATCTTTTAATGTATTAAGTACAAATTTATTTTTTTTATTTTTATTTCTGGTAGTGTTAATTTTACTACAACGTTTATTATTTTATTTTATTTTTTGTAATTTTACAACTTTTTATATAATTTTCTAAATTTTCATAGTGTAATTGACCCAATGTATGTAGGGTATATAAGCATAGGCATAGATTCTATGCCGTATGTATAAATATGGTAAATACGTATTATTTTCGCGGTACGAATAAAGCGAAAACAGAGAATTGATAATGCGCAGGTAGTTTACCGTCTTGGCTATACGTAAATATTTTATTGTGCAAAGTTAAAACTGAAAATCGCACACATCTCCACTTTCGGTTAGGCACACATACTAAAAACGATATTTTCGGTATATTGTACATTGCCAGATCATGCAATTTTTTTATGGGCAGTGTGCCAAAACTGATGAAAACAACGTATACGCATTAATTTGCATCTCTCTCTTGAACATATCGGTATTTAGAATTTATTTACTATACATCTATATTGCCCGCTTTCGTGCCTTTTACTGGGCATTGCTGACCACAAACTTATCCTTAATGCCAATTACTTTGCGAAGTAAATAATATTATGTTGATTTTTTTACAAAAAACATTTTTAATAAAACTATCAGCTCATAAGGTGTAATCCAAGCAACAGCTGAGAGAGGTTTATGGAAAATTGTCAGGTTGCTCTGGGATTGATTACCATTCAAGATGGCCGAAGTGAGCGTTAAATAAATTCATTTTATTATTTTCTGCAAAATTATGGAAATGTCGCTCCAAAAATATTGGTTATATGTAAAACTTTAAAATCTTTCACAAAATCAGTTTATTTTAAAAAAGATTCGTAAAGGAGCGGGTATTACTTGCAAATATAAGAATAATTAAATTTTATATTTAAATAGTGTGCCAAATGGTAGAAAATTTAAAATTATGACAGAAGAAAGTGACATTTTTACATTTTTTGTGGTGAATCCGAACGTCAAAAGAGCTATGTTATAAAATATTCATATACAAAATTTATTATTTCAATAAGGACAGTTCTTGACTACTCCTGAGTTTCTTATTATTTAGCGAAATGTTGCAAACTAAAATTGAGATGATGGAATTAAGTAAAAATAATACTTTTGTAGTTGATTAACCGACTTTAATGTAAATCTATTTATATATCATGATATAAGTATGTGTAGTAATATCCTAGCAAGTTGCCTAAGCTTTTCGATTAATAACAAAACTTTAAATTAATGCATTTTTTTCAATATCAATAATATTGTAACTAGCAAGTATAAGCAAGGTATTTTTTATATATAACCTTTTTTCATTTTACGAATATATTTAATATTTTAAATACTAAGGCCAACGTAATTGCGTTTGTTTTGTAATTCAAGTGTGAACATATTATTTACCATGTGGCACAGAAGAATGTACAATTTTTTCAGTTTAACTCAGCACAGAGAAAAATGTTACCGTTTGATACACAGCCTTATACCTCTATTTAATAGTGGTAAATTAATAAATATTCACCACAGAAAAATGTTAGGTGCAAATAAGCAACTACGTCAGATAACGGGATCCAGAAAATGCATATTCAACGAAACTGAATACAAGTTTTAAAAATTTTCGAAATTTTATTTTTTAAAATATATGACTAATCTCGAGTAATTTTGGTAATAAAATGGCTCTATTACACAATCATCATCTGCATTGAACATCCTCAAAGTCAGAATGGAAATTGTTTAAATGAGCTAAGCTTCAGTACATATGCACTATACATATACGCCCACCTAAGCCTGGGTACCCATACACACTACTCTACCCCGAAGAACTGGCACACCTTAATAAAACACCCCTCACCTGAGAACACTAACAGAATTACACCGTGCATGAAGACATCCCACATGAGGACATCACAACTATCTTCACCAAAATATGGACGCGTCAACTGATAAAAAGGGATTGGATCACCGATTCACCTCATTCCATTATATACGTCAGTCAACACGAAAGAACATGTCGTCATACGCACATTAACAATGACTTATATGATTATGATGACGGTTGTAATGAACTGGAAACATCATCTTACTTGAATGGTATTTTTAACCGTTATTAGATTAGATTTCGCCAAAGAGCGTGAAATCGGAAATGAGTTAATCTCATGTCTTCAAGACGTACAAAACAAGCAATTAACTCTGTAACAGAACCTAATCGTTGTGAATACAACTACATATGTATATAAAACACCACCCTACAAACTGCTAATGCCTTCATGAATACACTCACATTTATTATGTTAGTACTGACAGTCAAATAAACAGTAAAACGACTGTCAATGTTTACGATTTTTCCAAATTCAAATGCAAATTCTGTATACGTCGAAAAAAGACAGCATACATTTCCATAGAAGTTTCGAGAAGTTGTGAAATACCTATGTAGCTGTTATTTTGTGCGATAAACCAAAAGAGTTGCGTGCTCCTGTGCAATAACAAATATTGTTTTATTAAAAATAAGTTTTTAAATATAATATACGTAAGTTACTAATAAGTTAAATTAAAATTATATTTTTAGTTAATTTTAATTTTTATTCCGAAATATTCAGGAACTGGAAAACACGTTCAGCAGAGCTTTTGAGAGGAAACATGGAATTAAGTGAAAATTTCTTTTCATAATATATTATTTAATTATATTTTTTTACACTCTTATTTTATATTTATGTATATTATTATAACTAATTTAAATTAAAAGTTTTGAATTTATTAAAAATATAAAAGTTATATTATCTACTGCGCAAAAGAATTTTACACTTGTGATAGATTTACAGTCATAACTGTATACGTTTCAGTCATAACTGACAATTTTCAGCTATGATGGATTTATGGTCAGCAATGACTCAGAAAAAGAAATGAGAGTGAGCAGTATAGATATAAAGTGAATCAATTCCGAATACCCATGTGTTAAAGAAAGATGCAAACTCATACACATACGTTTGTTTACATCAGTTTTTGCACAAGGCTCTTAAGAAAATGATAGAAACTTTGTTCTGCGCGCTGATAAAATTCTTTCAGCTGTGACTGTCATATTAACGGTCAGATAATTGTCACTGTTCTTGTAGGGCAGCTGCTTTTGATGGTGTAAGTTGAATTTAACACAACTAAAAAGATATACAAGTGCCTTCATTCGTAATGTGAATAAACTTCCAGTAGATATTTATCCTGCAGTATGTGTAGGTATAATAGTAAGAAATTTTTTTGTACACTTTTTATATAATGTATCGGGTCCAATCATAGTAAAAATAAATTTCCGGTTTGTCCATGAAAGTTACATTAAATGGTTCAAAAATATACCCCATACTTATATCTATCAAGATGGTATAATTTAATAATTAGTTAATAGCGTCAAGTATAAGTTTATTTGATTCACCAGTTTTTTTTTGAAACATTCGCTTTTGAAACGAGGTTGGAAACTTCCCCACTCGAACCTTCTGGAAAAAACGAATTTCGCAGTATGGTTAATTTTGGTAATTTATCGTCGATCCGATTACGTTATCGCATCCGTGTTCTAGAGCTGTCAAGCACTGGAATGACACCTTTGCACTAAAAGAAATGCTAAGCAGATCATAATTATTGATATGAATTTCATTATGCGAATTTTTTTGAATGCATGCAAAACTGATAAGACTCTTATTAAGTTATGTTAATTAACAATTTTATTTAGTTTTTACATAATATGAATTTCTAAAAAATAGTGTGTATTATAATTGTTACTAATAAAGATTACATTTTTTACAACATATATGTACATATTTTATCATATTAATCTTATATAGTCATATGTATATCTACACATGCGCATATGAATTTACGCATTCAGAAATTTAAATCATAATTTTATCACTTATCAATACTCCATATGTGCGCGCATTGATTGATATGTACACCCATATATGTACATATATATGACATTGCCGAACAAATAATGCATACCCGTAAAAACTACAAACATTTTTCTACAAAAACAACAATCATCATAAGTCAATATGTCAGCCAAACAGCCGAAGCCCAAATATATAGTAAATCCCTCAACAACAACATTTTCATTTATCACTTCATTCCTAAAAACAGATACTCCAACATCTCCCCGAGAATGCGTTTTCGTACAAGCGTCTTTTCGCGACGATGGCAAAAGCTAAAAATCATAAATTGAGCAACTTTCTGATGTTCTTTCTAGAACGGAAAAGTGACAACCCCGCAAAACATAGAAAAAAGGGACAAAAGTGGCAACAAAGCTTTTGTCGATTTAAAATATTTTCCAATTTTAAAATATTTTTCAGTTGCGTACAAAAATCTGCGTCAATATGTATGCATGCCCATATATAAACATACACATTTACAATGATTTGTAGGCAAAGCTGTTAGAGCGGCAAGGGAAGCGGAGACAATCGGCGGCCGTTCGTTATTTTTTTTCGGCACTGCTTGGATTTTGTACCAACAACACAATGTTGTGGCGCTTTGTCGTAGGTTGTTCGCAGTTTCGGATCCACGGAGGGAATAAATGATACTTCGGTAATAATAACATATTGACGAAAAACTTATATAGTATATATATATATAGATTGATTCACAGAGTCCGCTACAAACATAAAATCAGAGCGCGGAAAATAATTCTAATTCAATTTCAGAAGAATATACGAAGTAATATCAATACAGTGGACCCCCGGTAGTCCGACAATCATTTTGCAGGGCAGTGTCGAACTATCGAATTTGTCCGATTTTTTTTATAAAAGAGTACCTTGTAATCCGACAAATTATAAATCCAATGATGGTTCTTTATAATAAATACATATATGTAATGTACTCTGAAGTACAAATCATACATACTTCATTATGTACATTATGTCAAATTTAGTAAATTAAACAGCACAATAGAGAGCTTACGTTTTATTATAAAATTAGCGTCATTAATGCTATAAAACGTACAAAAAATATGCAATAACTTTACGTTAGGAAATAATGTTGTACAAACAAATGTACATACATACTAAAATAATCAAAAACTATGAATCAACTACATTTATGTATGTAATTTAAGAAGCATGCAAATATTAATCAATTTTTTTTTGTTTCACATTGTTGAAACGCGAGAATAAAGCTTTGTCTCTCAGTCTTCTCAAAAGTAGAAGTTCGTTGTAGGATGCACCATTTTCTTCAGCCCATTGCAAACCCAGCTCAAAGGCATTCATTGCATCTTGTGCTTTCACTGGCGGAGTAGTTGTAATTACTTCGTCATCATCTTCCTGATTTATTGGTGTAGAAATCTCTTTTATAATCTCTTCGTCAGACATTTCATAAAAAATATTTTTCTCTTTATCCATTCCACGGCACCAGGTTTCCAAATTTTCCGGACTTATTTGGGTTTCAGCAGCAATTTGCTCTATTAATTCCGTAGGTACACTGATTTGTGGATCGTTGGTAGGATTGGCGACTATATCTGGCCATAACTTTTTCCAAGACGATGTAATAGTTGATGAAGGTAATGCATTCCACTATTGACCAAGAGCAAAAACCAAGTCTTTCATGTTAAACTCTTTTAACGTTTTTTCTATTGGCTGGTCTTTTGATACGGCTTTTAGAAGTAGGGTTTTCTTATAATCTTGCTTTACAAACTGAATTATGTGCTGATCCATGGGTTGAATCAGTGCAGTGCAGTTTGGCGGAAGAAACATCGCAGTGATGCATTTATCATTAGTTGTCAGTTCTTCTTCAGACGGATGGCCGGGAGCGTTATCAAGAAGCAATAACGCTTTTTGAGAAAAATTATGATCTTTCAACCATTTTGTAACTTCTGGTACGAAACATTCATCGAACCACTTTTTGAAAAGATCTTTTGTAATCCACGCACTTTTTTGTCCATAATAGTGTACAGGTAAATCAATGTTTTTGAATGCACGTGGTTTATTAGATTTTCCAACTACCACCATCTTTACTTACTTACGTTCTTTACTTACTTTTCGTCCAGGTACGGATTTTTCAGTATAGGAAACAAAAGTTTTATTAGGTAACAAACGCCAAAAAAGCCCTGATTCGTCTGCCTTTTACACCTGTGGCGGGTTAAGATTTAAATCTTTCACCTTTTGCAAAAATCTTAATTTAAATGGCTCTATGCAGATGGCATCATTAGAAAGTTTCTCTCCTGTTATGGTAATTAAACGTATGCCATGTCGACTTTTAAAACGTTCTAGCCATCCCTTACTAGCCACAAAATTATCTTTTTTTGTTATTTTTTTATAAAAATATTTAGCTTTCATTGCCAACATGGATCCCGATATGGGCGCATGCCTATTTCTTTCCTGAAGAAACCACATGCATAAAGCTTCTTCCACTTCTGGATGTTCAGCTTTCTTGAGTGTCTGTCTCTTGCCTGGCCCACAGTCAGTAGTTGACACAAACTGTTTAATCTTCTCGTGGTTTTTTTTAATGTCATAAATTGTAGATCGGCCTACCCCGTATTCACTTGCTAAACTACTGAAAGATTCATTACGATTTAGGCGGTCTAAAATATCACATTTTTCTTTAATTGTCAGTGTTTTGTGCTTTCGCTTTTGAGCTTGTGACGACATTACTAGGTACGTATATCTACGTAATACACAATGAATAAACAGTAAACAATGAACACACGCTAGGGGCACGCACCACTCTTCATCGGCTGTAGTCTAATTCAAACTAAGCAATCGGAATCAAAACAATACCCTACGCGTCGAGCACAATAATGATGGTCCGTACAAGTTGTAACTTGTTCAATCATGCATTAGCGGAATATGTATGTATGTCGGATTACAGGGGGTGCCGGATTAGACAGGGGCCGGATTACCGGGGGTCCACTGTAGTAAAAATATGTTGGAAGGAAATTATTCCCTCCAGGTAGAAATTCTGTATGTGCCACTGGTTGACCGTGACAACGGAGATTTCACATGAAACAATGAGTGTACATATTTACATACATATATTGCATGTAGACATATTTACAATTATAATGGGTTTTTTTCATATTTGTTTACATGCACACATAATTATCCATATACAATATATATGTATAAGAATATTTGCGACAGCTTGGTCTTTTCTTATGGGGTTATGTCAAGCAAGAGGTGTATAAAATCAAACAGAGAAATCTGATTGAACTGAAGCAGTCCACTAAAAAGATAATTGAGGCAATCTCGACTTCAACCCTTCAGCCCGCAATAACTTTCTAATTAGGTGTCGCATATGCGTTGCTGAGCATGGAGGAATAATTAATTGTATAAAATAAAATACAATTTTCTATACAACAAAAAGAAAATAAATGTAATGCATTGATTAAAAAGAAACTTATTACGGCTTAGTTTTGTAGCACGATTCGTGAGCCACCCTGCATATGCAGAATATCTTAAAACTATATGCAAAGTCGTTTGCGCATTGTAAATATACGAATCTGAAGCGTACATTTCTTAAAATTGAAACTAGCACTATTTTTTTTCATTCAACACTCAAAATGCTCAATTCTGTTACTTTACGCTCCGCAGGGGTAAAATTCTGGTGAAATCTCTTATAATTTTTTAGACACTGAATCTGTCAAAAATTTCCGCCATTGAATCTGCCATTTGAAGAGCATCGGGTAAGTTGCCAATTTTGCTAATTGTTAATTTTCATTTATTTTTATTAAATAAAAATCTTTTCAAAATATAATACTTTTACCAAGAGTTTATATGTACGTACATATTATATAAAAAAGTGTGTAGTGAGGAACCAATTGAGTAATATTATGCTAAAATTTTTCGAAATCGACTTTCCGCTTACGGATGTGTTATCTTCGCGTCAAATAAAACGATTTAAAAAAAATAATTTTGGAGGCCTCTTTCGTTAGGGAACCTAAACTATACATTTCCTGAAACTTATTTGTTAAATTTTTCTTTTTATTTGATAAAAGCGGCAATGGAGATCGTGTGTGAGATATTTCCCATTGGCGATTCTTTAAGGTTGAAAAGACTTACAATGTCTTGCCTCCTCTAGGTTGTATTGCTTTGCAGATATGTCATAGTTTTGGGCAAAGATCATATTTCGAAACAAGCCAGTTTCAATGTTTCGTGGGCTATTCTGCGAAAGATATTCCACATCAAGTAGTGCAGGGCGGGACGCCGAGAATGCTAAGACTGTGCTGTGTCGTTTGGATCACACCACCTTTCGGAAGGTAACGGATAACACTGCTATTTATACGCAGAGATCTGTCATCTCGGAGGATCATATCTACTATAAGATGCCTGACTTCAATCCAACACACATTTCGCCATGGTTGCTGCGTATCGAATTGAAAGATTAAGTGTTGGGCATAGAAGCTCTGCGTTAATCGGTTGAAAAGTAAACTAATGATGTGCTGAAGGTCTTTGGCCTTGTATGAGGTAATGCCAGCTACTGAATATAAGTAAGTAAATTATATAAATATTCTAGATGTCATATATAATTTACGCTATATATCGGCATTATAATAATATAAAAGTATAAATAATTGAACCATAGTTTGCCAATATTGTATATTTCTATGTTGAATATGTATATATAATTTATTTATTGGAATTTTTATTAAAAATTGCTTTTTCTGGTTCATTTTAGCTTAAAACAAAAGTGTAAGATTTCTTCATGTTAACATATTAATATATATCTTTTTTTTGGTTAGAAAATGTCATTAGCTCAGAATTTAACATTTAGTTTGGTTACTACAACAATTTTAGGCTAATCAAACAAAATGTTACGGAGAGTAAACAAATTATTCTATGTGAAAATTTCAGTACAATTTTTGACGTTTATTAACGTGTAGCCAAGGTAACCACCGTAGATCACATACCTATGTTAAGTACTATGAAATATTGTTGACCTTAACTTTTTATATGAGTTGTGTAGAAACTAGCATGAATTTATTTTTCGAATATAATGTAGATACTTTACTTTCACAAATAAAAAAGAAAGAAATTTTTAATTCTTTTTTAACTCATTTTAGAAATTTACAAATTCCGATGGAAAGTTCTCAAGCTTCAGTTCAATTTCACCATTTAAGTTTTTAAATTATAAAATTTAAGTTACTTACTAGTATTAAGTGCTAAATTAATTAATTTAAAATATTATTGTTTGATTAGGGTTTGATTATACAATAGAAAATAACTTAAAGCTAAATTAAAATAATTACTACAAGTTTGTAAAAATAGAAAGGTATTTAAACTATGCCACAATGATAGCACTCACCAACGACCTTTTATTATCTTCTTGGTTTTATTAATGAACACGTCTTTTAAATTTTAAATTTAAATTAATTTTTTTTTATTTTTTAAGTTCACAACTTTTTCTTAATAACAATTATTAATACGATTTTAAAATCAACCGGTAGCGGAGATGGCGATTTCACGATGATGTAGCGCAAAAAGGGCCTTGTGGTCGCTCGTCGTTTCCCTTTTAACTCCTTTGGTGTGGTGTGTAGTGTGTCTTCATGTGTGGGGTGATCGTGGTGGTAGGGTTGGCGTGGAATGTGTATGGGATAATATGTTGAGTTACTCACCCATCCCGGCCCACCTAGGCAAATATTTAGCCTAGCAAATTCTGCAGTTGTTGCAACGTTGCTACAGCACTGCTGAGGCCAGTGGGGCGGCGGGATGATGGTCTGGGCCGTCGGCGCCGAGCAGCTGTTTCGTTCCTTACATTCCTTGGACGGTACTGTGGAGCGGCAGCTGGGCGTTGCTGTTGTATCGGGTGGCTGGGCGGCAGCCGCCTGACAGCACCGCGACTGCATGATGCGGGTGGTCGGCAAACGTCGCGTAGCCGGTGTGAGCGGCGACACAGCGGACATCGGGTGCGGTGCGACCCCGATGGCACCAATGGCGACGCTGGCGGTGGTTGTGCTGTGTTCCGCGCGACAGCTGTGACAGTTGTTGCAGCGGTGGATCGGGGCGTTGGAATCGGCCCAGTGCGTGACACGTTGATAGCCGATCGAACGATTGGCGTTGGGGTTGTTGGCATTTCCACGTCCATATTCATCTATATGAAAAGTTTAGATTTAGTATATGTTTGTGGCATATAATGGAATATGGGCAATTGTGCCACGTGATGTGGCACGCGTAGTCGGGATATGGATCGAACATTTCTGTTTGGTTTGGGATTGTTGTTAACGTTTTTTATTTTTATTTATCGATTTATTTGAATTGGATATCATTTTAGCTTCGGAAGTACGGTCGGTGCGCAGGAAGCATAGTTTTACGAGCGGTCTGGTTAGCGTTCCCGATTGCGTGCGGAGATCTACTATTCGGATATGACCGTCGGACCCGGAATGAAGCTTTTCGATGCGGACAAGCCGCCATTCTGTGGGAGGGAGACAATCATCATGGATTAGGACGCAATCTCCAAGCTTTGGCGCCTTTTCTGGAGTTTTCCATCGGTACCTCTTGTGGAGGTCCTTTAAATATTTTTCTTTCCATCGCGGGCTAAAGTCATGATGGAGAATTTTGATTCTCGCCCATCGATTTAATAAGGATAGCGACTCCACGCCTGGCTCACGTATGGCCAGAATGGGTGTTCCTTTGAGAAAATGCCCTGGAGTTAGGGCTGTCAAATCCGAGGGATCTTGCGAGAGTGTCGTTAGTGGCCGTGAATTGAGAACGGCTTCAATACGATTTAGTAATGTTGTAAATTCTTCATAATTAAATTTGTAGTTTCCAGCTACTTTTTTAAAGTAGGACTTGAAGCTTTTTACAGCTGATTCCCATAAACCACCCATATGAGGAGCGCTTGGGGGGATAAATTGCCAATTAATGCCTTCTGCGCGTACTTTTGTACAATCTCAGGTGAAACTTGTTTGATAAAGTCCACAAACTGTTTTTCGGTGGCTCTTTGAGCGCCGATAAAGGTTTTACCATTGTCGCTCATTATCTTCGATGGAAAGCCGCGTCGTCCGACGAAGACGAGTGGGAGACCTTAACATGGACGCCTTGACTTGAAAAGGCCCAGCAAAATCGACACCTGTGATGGAGAAAGGCAGAGCAAAGTTGCAGCGTTCCGGGGGAAGTGCTGCCATAATCTGTGTTCGCATCTTTTGCTTATGCGGGGTGCAGATTTTGCACAAGAAAATGCACTTCTTTATTTGGAGCTTAAGTCGGGGAATGTAAAATTCCTGGCGGACCATATGGTGCATGAGGCGATGTTCGGCATGAAGCATTAATATGTAGATATAACTTAGGAGTAGTGTGGCAAGTTGAGCCTTCTCTGGTATAATTATGGGATGGCGTTCGTTAAACGTTGGGCTTGAATTGGCAAGCCGACCATTCACCCGAAGCAGACCTTTCGGTTTATGAATGGATTTAGTACTAAGGGTGAGCTCTTTTTATCAATCGGCTTCGATACTCTTAGTAATGATATTTCTCGGCTGAAGTAACGCGCTTGAGTAGATGCGATAAGAGCGACCTTTGCTTTTTGTAAGTCTAGGTGCGTCACTGTACCGCATTGAGAATATAATGAGGGTACTCCCTTAAGTTTAATTTTGAGTAGCTCTATGAACTTGAGCATGTAAGCGATTACCCTGAGTGCTCGGGGGTACGAGGAAAATCGCTCGAGAATGTAATTATCCTGCAATGTTGTGTGAAAGGAGTAGATTTTTCGAATCTCTGGGGCAATTATGTTACGCATGGGAGATTGTGACCAAGAATCGGGAGATTCTATCAACCATCGGGTGCCATCCCACCAGAGGGTGGTGGGGGCAAGGTGAAGGGGTTTGTACCCTCTTGTACCTAGATCAGCTGGATTGTCAGCACTGGCTACGTGTCGCCAGGTGGCTGATCCTATAAGGTCAAGTATTTGAGACGTTCGATTGGAAATATACGTCTTCCATGCATGTGGTGGTTTTTCTAACGAGGCTAGAACGATTTCAGAATCGGACCACAGATACAATTTGTATTTTGCCATGTTTAAATGCATTCGCACCATGGATACTAGTTTGGCTAGTAATAGCGCTCCACACAGCTCAAGTCGCGGTAGACTTATTGTTTTTAAGGGAGCTACTTTTCCCTTTGCTACTAGTAAGTGGCATAGATTACCCATCGTGGGTTTTGTATCTGTGAGATATCGATTTTGGCTTGTATCATAACTGGCGAAAGCCATCCTGCGGGGTCGAAAAGTTTCGCCACAGAGGATAGAATTTGTCGCTTCGTTATGGCGGATAATGCAGATATTGACTCTGTAGTGTATGAAAACTGGTCAGATATCGCATTCCATTGGATCCCCAGAGTTTTTGTTGTACTTTCCTTTTCGAATTTAAGGAAATTAGGATCTAACAAATTTTCATGTCGTATATTTTTTAAAATATTTGGGTGGTTTGCCGTTATCTTTTTCAACGGAAACCCTGCGGTTTTGAGGGCTTTTACCACTTGTGATAGTGACTCGTATGCTTGTGGAAGACTGTGACTTCCAGACAAGATATCGTCTATATATGTTTGTGTTTTTAACACTTGGGTTGCCAGAGGAAATTCTGACTTGGTATTTTCTGCCAATTTGTGTAGTGTTCGAATGGCTAAATATGGAGCACAGTTGACGCCAAAGGTAACTGTTTTCAATTTATAGTCGCGGAGTGGACTACTGGGAGATTTTCGGATAATAATTCGCTGAAAATCTTGATCGTCTTTATATACGACTATACATACGATACGATACATTTTTTCGACGTCTCCGTTAAATACGTATTTGAATATACGCCAATTTAATATGAGGAGCAGTAAATCTGGTTGGAGCGTGGGTCCCGTAAATAGAATATCATTTAGGGAATTCCCCGAGCTAGTGGATCTGGATGCATTAAAGACAACTCTTACTTTAGTTGTTTTTTTGTCTGGCTTTACTACTGCATGGTGCGGTAAAAATTAGTTGTATTTGCCGTTGATGATTTTTTTCGCATGGGCTTATTTCCTCCATGTGGTCTAAATGGAGGTATTCTTCCAACACACCATCATATTCTGGTTTGAGTTCGCCTTTTTTAAGTAGTTTTTTTTCCATACTTTGAAACTGCTGTATTGCAGAGGTGCGAGATTGACCTCAGGCGATAGTGTTGGGAAATTGTTGTTTTAGTGGTAGTCGTACGACGTACCGACCATTATCTGATCTAGTTGTTGTGGCTTTGTAAAAGTCTTCACAATACTGATCTTCTGGGGTTGTAATTGAAATGGGGGGGAGTTCTTCTAACTCCCAAAATTTTTTTAATTGTGAATTGAGGTATTCGTTTAAGATTTCCTCAACTTGAGTAATCATGGTGGTAACTGGTTCCATAACAGGTTCACTTAGGATCTAACCAAAAATAGTATTTTGTGCCAATAGTGTGTTTGAAATTTTCTCAGTACCCTCAAGTATTATCTGAGGTATGAGATCGCTGCCTAATAGAAGATATATTTGAACGGGAGTGTTGCAGTTGGGATCTGCTAGCTTTAGGTGTGAAACCTTTTGCCAATGCGTGCTATTTATGCGATAGCTTGGAAGCATATTTGTAAGTTGCGGTAAGACTTTAGCTTCTGCTTGTATGTAAGCGGATAAGCGCTTGGGGGGAAATTAAGGTAATGGAGCAGATTTTAGAGTTTTGTACTACTCTTCCGCCCATTCCTGTAATTTCAAAGTTGGCTAGTTTTGTTGGCAGTTGTAGTCTATTTTGAGCCCTAGACGCTATGAAAGATCGTTGTGATCTTTGGTCTATAAAGGCCCGAAGTTTAAACAGTTCTCCTCGGTGTTCGATCGGGATGACTGCTGTGGGTAGTAGTACCCTATTTTGGTTTTCGCTGTGTAGCGTTTGAGTTTTTAATGCCTTTGAGCAGCATGGTGCTTCTTGGCAATTTTCGGGATTTTGCACTTCGGGATTTGTTGTTGCAACTAAACCCGTGGCTTTTTTCATATTAGCACTGTTTGGGGGGGTTTCTCTCAAAGTGCGGCCATTAGCAAAATATTTCACTTTTGGGAGGGGAACTGTAAACGATGAGCGTGTTTCACTATTTTTGGGAGGGGTACTGAAAACGATGAGCGTGTTTCACCAAATGGCCACAATTAACATCAGGGGACTGAAAAATAGCAGAATTGAGCATTTTCAATGTTAATTGAGAAAAGTAATGCTAATTCCAATGTTAAGAAATGTACGCTTACAGATTCGTATATTTTTAATGCGCAAACGACTTTGTATATAGATTTAAGATATTATGTCTATACAGGGTGGCTAACGAATCGTGCTACAAAATTAAACCGTAATAAGTTTCTTTTTAGTCAATGCATTACATTTATTTTTTTTTAAGGGTAGAAAATTTTATTTTATTTAAACAATTAATTATTCTCCAAAGACCAAGCGGTCGCAAATATCCTTATACGTAATATATGTTTAATTATGTGTGCATGTAAACAAATATGAAAGTACCCATTATAATTATTTATTTGTTTACATGCAACATGTGCATGTAAATATGTACACTCATTGTTTCATGCGAAATCTCCGTTGCCACGGACAACCAATGGCCAAAGCTCATGTTTTTTGTTTTCTTGTCAAAGAGTCACTGTGTCGAAGGACTGACCCGACGACAAAGCGTCACAACATTGTGTTGTTGGTAGAAAATCCGAACTATGCCAAAAAAAAATAACGAACGGCCGCCGATTGTCATTGCTTCTTGCCGCTCTAACAGCTTTGCCTACAAACTATCGTAAATATGTATGTTTATGTATGAGCATGCATACAAATTGACGCAGATTTTTGTCATGGAAAAATATTTTAAAATTGTAAAATATTTTAAAATGTTAAATATTTGAAAATGTTAAATATTTTAAATCGACAAAAGCTTTGTTGCCAGTTTTGTCATTTTTTTCTGTGTTTTGTGGGTTTGCGTGGTTGCAACTTTTCCCTTCCAGAGGGAATATCAGAAATTTGTTCAATTTATGATTTTTAGCTTTTGCCATCGTCGCGAAAAGAAGTTTGTAGGCAAAAGCATGTTCGGGGAGATGTGGGATATCTGTTTTTATGAATGAAGCGAGGTTGCTTGTTAAAAGTACGCCTGCGTTCATGAATGAAAATGTTGTTGTTGTGTAATTTACTATAATGTTGGGCTTCGCCTATTTGGCTGACATATTGACTTATGACGATTGTTGTTTTTGTAGAACAATGTTTGTAGTTTTTGCGGGTGACATATTTACATGTGTACGAATATATGAATATAGGTTTGTGTATTCATTATTTGTGTGGCAATGTCATACGCACATATGTATGTATGTACATATAGAGCAGTGCGCGCAAATGTTATTACTGATAAATGATAATATCTTGATTTGAATTTGAATTGTACTTACATAAGTACATACATACATATGTATGCTTTAAATCATGAAAGGTGTGATATTATTTTAAATATATTAAGATTTTTAAGATATTATGTTAGTATTTTATATACTTATGTGTGTATGTATATAGTAAAACATAGCAGATACATATACATACATATGTACTTATATGAAAGCATTTCATATTATCAAACATAAGCAATATTTAAAAAGCAACTGCAAATATTCCTTTGAAGTAGTATATTTTAATTGAAATGTAATAAATTTTTCATGATATCATAGATATTCAGAAAAGGAGTTTCATATCTATGAATATGATTGCATATAAACGTATAAAAATATAAGCTAACATGCGGCTGTAATATTAATGCAAACTTCTGAGCATAATTTTCATGCAATGCTCAGCTTTGTTCACGCGCCACTGTTAAAATTTCTCCTTCCGAGCCGACTGTGGTGAAACACGCTCATCGTATTTTGTTAAGTTTTGACAATTCACACGCTGGTCCGTAGTTGGACCTTCTCTATATTTTACATTCTCTGCTCATATGGTACATACACGCAGAAGCATTAGTCTTCCTACAGTGCATATAACCAAATTTTAATAACAAAGTCAGAGCTACACTCTAAATTTAAACCGCTCTGCTCAATATTCTTTTGCGACTGAACTTTCTAAAGATAGTTCATCCCTCGTTCTACATTTTTTTAACTACACTTCATGCATTACACCTTGCAATTCTGGACCTTCTTACAAATGCTCATCCATTTCCGACCCCGTGCGCCGCTAACTGTGCTGACATACACGCCCCAGTTATTTCAAACTGTACTGACAAACGTTTCCCATGCTTTTCAACCGCTGCTGCCAGCCGCGTTTGTAACTACGAGGACAATTGGGTTTGTTGTGCCGACATTTGTGATGAAATCTATGCTATTTGTAAGGGCACCTGCGCTGTACGTACTTCACCCTCTTTCAACTGTGCCGATTGCTCTTGCTCTATGTCGATATTTGCTTTGACTTCTACTAGCAACATTGCTGCAAATATCATGTTCATGCCCATAATCTCGTACGAGCAGTGATCCTCTTACTTTTCTTCTATCTTCATAGTTTTTTCTTCTAATTCCAATTGAACACACATATTCTCCAACATTAATTTCACCCATGGTATAAGGGAGTAGTGAAAGTGACCATTCAAAGTACATTTCCAACTCCGAAGTGTACGTTCACAACAAAACTCACATGGCCTCTGGTGAGTTAGGGTGGCAAGCGGTAAAACGGGCTACACATAACAAAAAACCCTGTAATAATTATTTATAAAAATTTTCAATTTTTTTTATGTAATGATGTTCAATGCTGTTAACAAAATATGATATTATAATACCTTGATATAAGTAAATATGCGGTATATTTGTAATCGTTTTAATTTACTTATTCATGGACAAACTCGAATAAATAATAGCTCTTTGAAAAAATAAAACAAAATTTATCATTGTAAGATATATCAAGAGATAATTATACACAATTTTCTTATCATATTATTAAATAGTTCCAGGTTTAATTTTTTAATATATAGTCTTTCTAAACAAATTATTTGTTAAAATTTAAAATTATTTATTTTTATTTTATTAATTTATTTGAATATTTTTGAAACGGACGGACGGAATTTCACAAAGGAGAGTTGTTTTTGTATGATTATTGTTTTTAATATAAATTTTACTTTTATATTTATTTATAAAACTTGTCTCCAGTTTCGTTGAATAAGCATTTTCTGGATCCCGTTATTTGACATGGTTGCTTAATTGTAACTTACATATTTCTGTGGTGAATATTTATTTACACACAGTGAAAACAAAATCATAATTATAAACCTTAATTATTCTGGAGTTTGCCAATAATACACTCTTCTTTAAGAATATATATTAAAAAAGTCGGTCATCTTGGATGCAAATAGAAACTCAACCGCGAAGCGTTCTTAACATATTTCCATGGACGCTTCTGAGCTGTCGCTTTGTTTACATCTGTTCAGTTGATAGTTTCCTACCCCAATTCACGATGGTTTCTGCTTCAATATACAAAGGATAAATCGAACTTCTCTGTCAAAGATGACGTTACATTCTATTTTGGTGTCGCACTGTGCGTTCATATACTGCGTTTACATGGGGACTCTTTTGACCCTCATTATCGGCAAATTCTCTTTTGGTGCCGCTCTGTGCATTCACTCTAGCAAAATCGCCCACAAAAGATACCTTATGTGAACTGGGATAAAGCAAGTATGGTAGAATTACGCCAACCGCGATCTTGTGACGTAATTCTTTTGAGTTGAGAAGAATGTAGATGTACCATAAACTAAAACGAAAACAAAAACAAACTTAATTCGTGAAATAGACCTAATTATTTATAGTAACAAAATCTTACTGAATTGAATAGAATAATGTTAGGGCAAAATATGTTGGTCATTTTAATATAAATATTTACTATTATCAATTCACAACATAATTGTGAATTAAGTAAATGGTTGTGATTGCGTTATATCCTGCAGTAGTTTCTTATATTATATTATACATAAGATACATATATTAATATTAGTTCTGTGAAAAGATTCTGAAATTATAATTATTATGATTATGAGATTCAGTTCTCCTATAAGAACAACTGGAAAAACTCGTTTACAATAGTTTATATGCATAATAGTTATTGAAAGTCATCACTGCACACTTCAATTTACATAATCAATATATTTTATACTTCTAAATTTAAATAAATAAAACCTTCGCAATTACAAGTCTTTGTATCCATTTAAATAATTGGCTATTATATTATCAATAGATAATTAATAAAATATAAACTAATAAATTAAGTCGAATTAACAAAACGTTTACGCTTTTGTTTACAATTTACATGCTGTTTTAAGCTTCTTTTCCTCAACCCAAAAAATTACGTCACAACAGGTCGGCGAACTGCAATTTATTTTGTAATCATTGTTCCAGCCTTATAATTAGAGACTAAATTTTTCAAAAATTTCAACCAATGAAAGTGTGTTTTTTGAGTTATAAGTGAATCCAAATCACACAAAATCATCAAAATGTAAACAAGAAACGTGGGAAAAAACAAAAAAACAGTGTGAGTTTGTTAAGAATGAAATACGAAAAAAAACTAATCTTTCGAGTTCCAAAAAATTATGCTAGATGTATTAACGAAACTTCACATGGATTATTATCCAAATCATTATACTTGTATAATATCTGAACTAACTTTTTAGATCGGACGACTATAGCATATAGCTTCAATAAAAACTGAACTAACGGAATCAAGTTTTTATGGAAATTTTTGTTATTTGTGAAGGGTTTTCTAGCTTAACGTTTTGCTGAAAAAAAAAACACAAATTAATTTGTTTTTGAATTGAGTTCTGACTTGCACTATAGTTCGACTGTGGTGGATAGAACATTGTTGTCTCCGACTTTATCATTTTTTTTATATCCCGTTAAATTTCTGCAATGCTCAATTTGCTCTTACTTCGTTTATATTTTCATGCGCTCTCAACGAAATTCGTTTTTGTTCAATAATTTTCATGATATCCTCTCGATTTTTTCAGTAACCATTTCTTTTTAATCTATAATTGTAAAAGACAAACCTTTAACATCCATGTTAACAGCAATTTCGATTCGCTACTCTTTAATGTTTTGTAGTTAGCTAGTAAAGAGCGTTTCTTAATGGAATTCTTTGGGTTATCTAGAGGATCGTAATAGGGGTCAGAGAGGCAATGTGCTCCGAGAAGATTCAGAACTGATGATATTGCTGCTTCTTCTATTGAGTGCTACACATTCAAGAAACATTACCTCTGTAGTTTATGTCTGCATGCTGTATGTAAAGAGATAAGTTTGGCTGTAACAGAATTTCAGAATTTGTGAGGCTTATACTATGTTCGCACCGACACAATATTATAATGAGTGGAATGTAAGTTTTCAAGGGGTTTTCACGCGAAAACTTGTGTTTTCATCCATACAAAATCTGTAAAACGAAAACACAGTTTTCGTTGAAACCCCTTGAAAACTTACATTCCACTCATTCTAATCGGTGCCTGCTCTAGTTTAATCGATATTATTAGAAGACATATTTTGCCAGCCCTAAATGTCAGTTGACAATTTGTTTAGATTCCATAATTGGGCCAAACGTACCCTACAGGAAACTGCTGATGGGTTCACGAATACACTCACATTTTATATGTCAGCACTGTTAATTTACATTTGCATTTTTAAATTCAGAACTATCCTATAAATGAAAGCGGGCAAGTTTCTACACAGTTGTTATAAAATGTACAGTATTTAACATGCAACTTAACTTCTACGGGGGTTACCTCGGTTTTCATGTTGAGCAATGTCACAAATTGTACTGAAATTTTAACATAGAATCTTTGTTTTGCATCCCGTGACAATGATTAAAAGGGATTACGTAGATTAAGGTAACCAAACATAATGTTAAAATTTCAGCTTATGACATTTTCTAAGGTTAAGATGAAGAAATTTTCCACCTTTCATTTTGTACTAAAATAAACCAGAAGAAAAAACGTTTGATAAAAAATTCCGTATAATGAGCTGTGTAACTTCGCCAGTAGCTAACATGTGATGTACGAATTCATTCCACGAAACATACCTCGTCGAACCCTTAAAAAGCAATAGAGAATATAACTGTTTATGCAGAACAAACTATTGCTTGTTATATTTTTTAGTTTACAAGTTTGTGCATATTTATGTTAATTAATAACACCATAAATTCATATTGAAATAACATGCGAATTTGACTTCCAGACTCTGAATGAAATTAAAGTAACGTTTCAGGGAAAATCAACAGCAGTTTAATTATGTTTTCTAAACCCAAGTCAGTGGATTGCTCTTTACACTTGCCAAAATGTTTTTTTTTTTTTTGTTATAAATAAATAAGAACTTAGTAACGAATTTGTACTAACAAATAATAACTACCATAAGCTATAATAAAAAATGTTAATGATTTTTTTTAAATCATTTATAACAGGTAACGGACCAACATTCAAAGTCCATAAGATTATGTATTACTTTGGAAACATTGAAAAATCAATACTCGATTTTCCACTCCATAACATTCAATATAAAATTCTTCTACCGAAATACCTATATAAATAAAAAAAATAATAATATTCAGGAAAGTATTTAATATTTGGACAAGTTTTTTTAAGTAGCGCGACTATAAACAACAAAGAATTGAATAATGTTTGTAGCTATTCCATTGTAATAAAACCGAATTATTATGACGGTATGTGTATTGAATCTATATTTTAGAATGAGCATAGAACACTTTTCGTCGATTATATTAAAAAGGGAAGAAACATAAACAGCAACTACTTTATAACGTTATTGGAACGTTTGAAATGCGATATATGTTTGAAATCAGCGTCGTTGGAAAAAGAAATAGATCGTGCTTTTTTTGAGACATGTGGTTTTCAAGAAGAAATAAATTGCATATAATTTAATAATATGGTCAAGAATTTAGTTTTAAAAATGATTTCGGACAAGTGACCGCCGCGAATGGCTTGAATAAATTCCATCTGAGAGGCTTAATTTTCGACCACTTATTGCTGCAATTGTGCACTTATGTTAGTCATATAATATATTCTCTTCCAAGGCGTCAATCGTCTCAAGCTTATCTACATAGACAAACGATGCGCTACAAAAAATAGTTCAGGGGTATTAAATCGCATGGTCTTGGAGGCCACGCCACAGGCGCACGACGCGAGATTATGCGCTCACCGAAAGTTTCTTTCAATAAATTGATTGTTTCGTTGGCTGTATAACATATACTACAATTTGTTGGAACCAAAGGTCGGCCGCATCAATATCCTCCAATTCAGGCACGAACAAGTCATTAATCATGGTTCTATAGCGTTACTTGGTTAATTTCAATATAATATATATATCTCGGGCACTAAGCAAAATGTAATGAGACTAAGTGAAGCAATGACCTATAATATAAGTAAATATAATACCAAATATAATATATTTAAACAATGCTTCCCAAAAATGTCAACTCAGAAGTGGTATCTGCGTTTTCACTTAGACCAATTTCTGAAGCTTTCCATAAATAGCAATCCTGTCTCAGTATCTCTCCACTACAACAGTGTATAATTATATTTATTATAATCCATTAATGTTTTCGTCACCATATTTAATACTATGTTCGCACCGAGTTGAAATCTCTTGAAAACACAGTTTGTGGATTGTGGAACCAAAGTCGTTCTGACCGACATTGTGTGTTTTCGATGAGTTTTCATTGACAGTTCACACATCTATTTGTTCACATTTGTTATGTACCCTAAAAGAACAGTGACGGTCATCTGATGGGTAATATGACAGTCATAGCTGAAAAAATTTTGTCAGCGCGCAGAACAAAGTTTTTTTCATTTTCTTAATAGCCTTGTGCAAAAACTGATGTAAACAAATGGGTATTCGGAATTAATTCACTATATATCTATACCGTCATAGCTGAAAATTGTCAGTTATGACTGAAACGCTATCAGAAGTGAAAAATTCTTTTGCGCAGTAGATAATATAATTTTTATTTCTTTAATAAATTTCAAACTTTTAATCAAAATTAGTTATAATAATATGCCTAAATACAAAAAGGAATGCAACGAAAAATATAATTAAATAATAAATTATGAAAATATAAAAATAAATTTTCACTTGATGCCATCACTCCTCTCAATAGCTCTGCGTACGTCTTTCTCCAATCAGTGGATAGTTCTGAATTTCAAAATGCAAATGTAAATTAACAGTACTGACATATCAAATGTGAGTGTATTCGTGTACCCATCAGCAGTTTTTTGTAGGGTACGTTTGGTCCAATTATGGAATGTAAACAAATTGTCAATTGACATTTAGGGCTGGCAAAATATGTCTTCTAATAATATTGATTAAACTAGAGCAGGCACCGATTATAATGAGTGGAATTTAAGTTTTCAAGGGGTTTTCAGCGAAAACTGTGTTTTCGTTTGACAGATTTTGTATGGATGAAAACGCAAGTTTTCGCGTGAAAACCTCTTTTGTCGATGAAAACACGAATTTTGTATCGGTGCGTACATGGTATTAACCAAAAAAAGTAGCGGTAAATTTTTGTCGTAATCCTGAATTCTCTCAATCTTGCTGTCAAAGCAAATGTCTAAACAAAAGTTGTGTGTGAGTCTGCCATTATATTAGCCTATAATTGAAAGGAGTTAACACTGTTTCTACCATTTTTTTGGTTATGCAAACCATCGTAAAGTGGGTGTTTAGAAAGAACCAGATGATCGATGTATTCAAAGCTACAGCTGAGAGGGGTCCATGGAGAAACGTCAAGTCCGCCTAGGGGTTGAGTTTCTATTGATAGCCAAGATGGCGGACTTTTAACCGGAAAATGGTTGCATCTTGCTATTTTCTTTTAATTTATGAAAAAGTTGTCCAAAAAATATGGGTTATATGTAAAATTTTAATATATTTTAAGTAATAAAATCAGTGTGTTTTAATACATATCTATTTTAAAAGGCGCGGCTATTATTGGCAAATATCAGAATAATTAAGATATATATATATGCCTCTTTTGAACTGTGGTAAGTTAATAAATACTTACCACAGAAAAATGTAAGCAACCATGTCAAATAACGGGGTCCAGAAAATGCTTATTCATCGAAACTGGAGACAAGTTTTATAAATTTTAACGGAAATAATAATTATATAATATTAAAAACAATACTCGAAATCAAATCACTTTAGTCAAAATACGTCAGTATTGCTATTGAGCACGGCGTAACAGTGGTGCTTAATTATACACTACATTTTTGGAAAGAAATATATCTGCCGTATTTTATACTATAAAGATATTGCAAATTTAACCAATAATTTATTTAAGAAGGCTATATATTAAAAAATTAAATAGAAAACGTAATTTGTGATTATAAAATGTATACTTATACTCCGTCCGTTTGACAAAAATTTGTTAATAAATTCAAATGTGTTGCCAGTATTGCTATTGAGCATTGCGTAACAGTGTTGCGTAAGCTAATTTTAAAGTACTTTTTAAAAAGGAAATATATCTACCGTATATTATACCATAAAGATATTGCAACTTAAACAAATAATTTATTTTAGGATTCTATGTATTTAAAACTAAACGTATAGCTATATAACAGTATGATAATTAATTTTTGTAAAGAGTTATATGTAAAATATTGAACATATTATAATCGCTACTTGCTGAAATACAGAGACAGCTACCTGGTATGCCTACCATATTTTATATCATGAAGATATTGCAACCTCAACAAATCATTTATTTTAGAAGTCTATATATTTAAAAACTAAACAAAGAACTATATAATAATATGGTAATTTTTTATGTCAAGAGTTGTAATAAAATATTGTACAAACATATCCACCGATAAATTATATACATATATGAATAACAAAACGTAAATAAAATTGTGATTAAATAAATCTATACTTAAATTAAAGAAAACATCGGAACAGTTACTATTTTTTTGATATAAGTACAATGAGAAATTTTGCTTTATTGTTTAAATGAATTATTATCACCTGTCGGACAATGATAAGTTTTGCTTTTTTGATTATATAAATTATTATTACTTACTTATAATATCAAATTTTGTTACTTCTTCCCTTCCACTCATAGTTAAATTGAAATTGCAGTTTTTTCATTAATATGTTAACCAATTAATAACCAAAAATTAAAATATTTATAAATAATTATGTTTTCTGCTATCCGCAACCCGTTTTAACCCCCGCCACCCTAACACACCGTGGCATTCTTGTTGGTTTTATTGTGAACGTACGCCTCAGATGTGGCGAAACTACTGTGAATGAGTCTTTCGCAACTCTTTTCATTCAAACCAGGGCATCTGGAGCATTATATAAGCCAACAAGTAGCCAAACAATCAGCTGTTTTCCTATGTGTGTGAAACAGCCGTGATCAGCTGATCGAATCGACAGAGTTTTAAATAAAAGGAGTAGTTTAACAATTTGTTTATGAACATGTATTTGTAATGGAAATAATAATGAAAACTTTCAATAATATTTTCGAAACAAAATATTATTATATATTTACTGCTTTTCCTCACCACCTCTGAGGTTGCAATTAAGGCGCGTTACCGATCTTTTTTGGGTGTTCGGTTCCCCAGGAGGCCTATATTCACCCATATAATATATACACTTCTAAAACAATCTACTTTTCATAACAATTATTCAGGTACATGAATCAGGTTCATGAATATTAATTACATTAACAATATAAGTTGAAATATTCAACTTGATTTGAACAAAAACGAAAATAAATATATAAAAATCAGGTACAATTCAATTGTATTCATGAACAAATATAAGTGAAAACAATCTACTTGTAATAATTTTAGCCAAAACAAAAATATATATAAAAAATTAGGTACAATTCAGTAACAATAAGAATAATCAAAACAAACTACTAAGTAATAAATAATATTTACAAAATATTCTAAATCACCCACAGCGAAATACTAAATAAAAAAAACCCTATCAAAGGAATAGTGGTGAAGAGAAGGGTCCTATACTTGGTACACGAAAATACTTAGAAAACAAAAAAATATGTAATAAGCGTACAAACCTAATCACAAAAATTCTCATTTTTAAAATCATAGATCCAGGTAACTATGGTGGTTAATGCGGTCTTTGGATAAACATTTTGACAAATGTAAAAGAATTCAGACTGACAGACATATATGTAAATTCCGACACATATAGGCAGACAAACGGACGTGATTATTTATGTGTAACACACAAGAACTTAATGTTTTTAAAATCACTTTGTTTCACTGTTTTGTTAAAAGCATCTTTTAAGAAATATGTTCTAATTCTAATGAATAGACATTTTATAGTATCGGAATTACAATTTTCACAACTTCCCCTTCTGATGGGAAGGGATACAGCGGTACCTCCAAATCGCAACCAGCAACACACTTTCTTCTAGGCATCCTTAAAATCATTACACAAATATTAACAAATCTAATATACTAATGTTGTTATACTTACTCCGGCTGTCTCCTTGAATAACTAAAAACACTAAACTGCATTATTTAAAAACTTAATTGAAAACTTAATTTATTATGAGTGAAACTTAATTTATTTCAAAGCTTCTTATGCTTAAAAAAATGTCCGTTGAAATGATTTTTGACATCACACAGTTGCACGAAATTCATAGAATTTACAAACCGTTAAACAATAATATATTTGATAAAATTGGAAACATTTAATAATTTTTCAATACAATAAATATTAATTTAAATAATAATATGTAAATTTAATCTTTAGGAATTAAAACAACCAAAAAATATTTGAATATGGAATAAAAACATTCTTAAAGTTATAAATTTTAGAACATAACACGGCAACACACTATAGCAGATTTCTGTCATTTGGACGTTTTAGTAGTAGAATATTGTTTGGCAACCCGTACAAAGTGTGACTTGAGTAGCAGAATATTGGTTGGCAACCCGTACCAAGTGTGATTTTAGTAGTAGAATTTTCGAGGCAACCCGTACCAAGTGGGATATTTTTGCATGTGTATTAGTGAAAATCTTAGGATTTGTTACTTGTAGTTTTATACAATAATCTGCAGTGGGAATCAAATAATTTAATTGAAGTACAGTGCTTCAAGAGATAAGATTTCGCTTACATTATGGGCCCACTTTTTAAGAAACAACCTAAAGGCTTCGCCACGAAAGCAATTCATGCAGGACAAAATCCTTCGCAGTGGAATAGTAGGAGTGTTGTTCCTCCTATTAGTTTGAGCACAACATTTAAACAGCGTGGTCCCGGAGAACACGAGGTGTGTATAGTTGCAAAGATATATTTAAGTGTTTCATTTCGTGTTTTACACTGATAGGAACCAAGTGCCTCTTGTTATTCTATAGAGTAGTTAATACGTTAATATACTTTAATGTTATATTTTTCAAATAGATTTGGAAGTATTTCGGTTTACTCTTGTGCACGTTATCAATTTTCATGTTTGGAATAGCATTATATATAAACAATTCTTATCCAAAGGAAGTCAATATATATTGTCATCATTTTCTACAATTATAATTGCAATACAAGATAGTTTATTATCAATTACTTATCTCTCAAAGAATATACAGTTACTTTTGTTTGACAAGATTGTAATCCAAAATATATTGTTTTAAATGAAAGTTGTAGAACCGAGATGGAATATGTCGAGATTAAATTTTAACATTATGTTGCGATTATAAAGTTAATTTTTAATGTCAAAACAATTATTTGGAATGTAATAACTGATAATTTGAATAAATGTCTTGGGGGAAACTTCAGTATACCATCCCACGATTTCAGGGGTAAGAGGGGTATTGTTGGATAGAGGAGATTCTCCAGATAAAGATTATAGCGGGCGGAAACTTATAGTTTTTGAGATATCTGCATTTTAAGTTGAAAATTTCACAAATTTAATCTTACAATTTCTCAATTTATAGTTAATTTTTCTGTTATATTATGCACTTATTATACACTTACACTTCACAACAATGTTTCTACATTATTATTTCATATAAATTATTTTAATATTTGCTTTAAATAAGCATTTTATTTTTACACAATTTTTGTTATATGCACAATAACAAATGGGGGGTGGGCTTTATTTAGCATCCCACGATTTCAGGGTTAAGAGAGGTTAAGGTATGGTTGGATAGAGGAGATTCTCCAGATCACGAATATATATAATTATTGCCGCCGGAAACTTATAGTTTTCGAGATATTTGCATTTTAAGTTGAAAATTTCACAAATTTCATTTTACAATTTCTCGATTTATGGTTATCTTTTCTTTTATATTATGTACTTATTATACACTAACTTTTCACTTCAATGTTTCTACATATTTATTTTATATTAAATATTTGAGTATTTGCTTTAAATAAGCATTTAACTTTTACACAATTTTCGTAATATGAACAATAACAAATGGGTTCCATGTTGTCAGATAATAAGTGTTGCCATATCCATATTATTACACTTTACATTTTTATACTCTCGCAAAATGTTGCTACAGAGTATAATAGTTTTGTTCACCTAACGGTTGTTTGTATCACCTAAAAATAATTGAGGATTATATATATATATAAATTATAAGGATGATGAGACGAGTTGAAATCTGTGCGACTGTCTGTCCGTCCGTCCGTCTGTGCAAGCGATAACTTGAGTAAAAATTAAGATTAATGAAACTTGGTACACGTGTTCCTTGTCAAAAAAGTGAGGACGAGAAAAAAAGGTGGACGTAATCGGACCACTGTCACGCCCACGTAATGGTATTAATCGTAAACGTATAAAGGGCCATAACTAAGCCGTAAATGAAGATACAGATGTGGCACAAATAATCACATTAAAGATTTTTAAACCGCAGATGAAAATCTTTAAAAAGCGGGCGTGTGTATATATCTTCTAAACCAACAAAGCTATATCGTCTAAAATTGTGCAGGACAAAAATTTTCAACCCGTCTTACGATAGTGTGAAAATGGATCAAATCCACCCAATCCTCATATAACGGTTTTGTTAAAAATTACTAAAAGTGTGATAAATAAATAACTAAATGTGTCAGAAACATTCGATTTTAGATCCAGAATGGCAAAGATCGCATAGGAGCTGGTGTCAAAATTGGACGATGGGCGTGGCTCGATTGATTTCACCCAAATTCGGTACATAACATTCTTTTGAAATCGGATTACAACCACGCCTACTTCCCACTTAACACATTTGTAAAATACCATCTGATTATTTCAGATTTCAGTATACAAATAAAGCACCAATTAACATAACGAGATAGAAATTTATAGGAATATTGCTTTGAAGTGTGTCATCTTAAAAAATTGTCCAAATCGAACCAAAACTGTATATGAAACTTGACCTAGCCCCTATATAACTAACATAAAATCAGGGTATGTGAAATAATTTAACCCAGGGAGCATTTTATTTGTACGTGGCATGTTAACAGTACGTGGTATTGGCAAAAAAGGATAAACATCGGATCAATACTACCCCAACACACATATACTATATATAATGATTTTCATTTTCCTAACAAGTTTTATGGTGAATATGTCGTTCAGTGTGTAAGTTATATATTTAGAAAGTTGTTGGAAAATTTGTCCAAATTAATGCAATCAACTCGTCCCTTTCTCAGCCCCATATAATGATTACCGCCTTTCCACCTGATTTTAAACCGTTCAAATTGGCTAAAATGTAATATTTAAATGGACAAGTTTCCCTCAAACTTATATAGTTTTTTAATATAAAGGGTTGCCAGCACATGAAGGCATTTGATTTTTGCAAGTTGCAAGTGGTTCAATTACACCCGAACTTAGTCCTTCCTTACTTTTTGATAAGAAGAAGTATGATATCGTACCGACTTCACTTTTATGAATTTGGATGTTTTGAATTAGTGTTTGTGCCGAATTTAATAATTTATATTATAAACAAAGAACAACATTTTATACATATGATGACATTTTATACATAGTTTTATCTGTCCTTTTTACTTCAGAAATATTTTTTTAAAATCATTTTTATATAATATGAAAAGGTAATTAGCTCAGAGGTACAATAATAGATACGCTATTAATTTTTTTTTTTTTTGTTACTTCAAGTTAATGTTTATGCAACATATTAAAACTCATAAAAAAGTACACTCAGAAAATTTTCGCACCCAATAGCAAATAAATAAATATTTATAAGCTTAAAAGAGCAGCCTAATTCGAGGAATACCCTTTTTAATATTTAAAATGTTACTATGACGAGAATCCACTATATCCAGACACGACTATATATAATATGAATGATTTTCGAAACAGGCTTAACTACAATTGAGTCTTAGCGACATCTAAAAATGAAAATTCAGTCAACCGAAACAGAAAATAAACATAAATTACTAATATAAACAATACAGTGCAAAAGAAATTAATATTCACCATAATTAAATGTATATGTGGCAATGATAATCCTGGTCTACAATGGTTTTGTTGTCCTAAATATAAGATATTAGGTCGAGTAAAAAGTATATATGTAGTAGAGATGGCGTTATTGTCTATAGTACTTGTGTTACGTGTTTCCTCGCGTTAAGTTCTGCAGGAACTGCAGATGCCCCTCCCTAATGTGATCCTGTGTACCAAATAACAGTCTTGTATCTTATTGCGGAGCTTAGTTATGGCAATTTATTTGTTTTTGATTAATGGCGTTTTGTGGGCGTGGCAGTGGTCCGATTACGCCCGTCTGCAATACCAACCATCTCACGGTACCAAGAAACATGTCTACCAAGTTTCATAAAGATATCTCAATTTTTACTCAAGTTACAGCTTGCACGGACGGAAGGACAGACGGACAGACAGTCACCCGGACTTCAACTCGTCTCTTCATCCTGATCATTTATATATATATAACCCTATATCTAACTCGATTAGTTTTAGGTGATACAAACAACCGTTAGGTGAACAAAACTATTATATTCTGTAGCAACAGGTTGCGAGAGTATAAAAATCCATGACATCGATGGATATCCTACATATTAGGACAAGTAAAAAGTTGGTTCGGTTTTTATCTAAGAGATGGCGTTATTGTCCATAGTACTAGTGTTACGTGTCGCATCATGTCATACTATACGGCGCTGAAAACGTCTTTATTCGCTAAAAGTTTGTCCTTGACAGTTTTTCCATTGATTCACTCAGTACGTTGTGAGTGCTCGTCAAAGATGGACACCAGCAAAGAGAAAATTCGCTATATTTTACAATTCTTCGATCAAGGCGAATCGGCTGAAAAAATTAATTTAGTTTAAGGGCCCGATACTGTAAACGAACGTGTAGCAGAAAAGTGGTTTGCTAGGTTCCGTTCGATTAATTATCGGTAATTTCGATGTCAATGATGCACCACTCGTCGGGAGGCATGTCGTTGAAAATTGCGATAAAATTATGGAAATAGTGGAAACAGACCGTCACATGAGCACTTATTTAATTCCTGAGGAACTAAAGATAAGCCAGAAAACCGTTTTGAACCATTTGCATAACCTTGGATTCAAAAGAAGCTCAATGTTTGGGTGCCACACGAACTAACGCAAAAAAACTTGATGGACCGAATCTCCATCTGCGAATCGCTGCTGAATCGCAAAAAAAACGATCCGTTTCTGAAGCGGATTGTGACTGGCGATGAAAAATGGGTCACTTACGACAACATCGAGCGCAAACGGTCGTGGTCAGAGTTCGGGGAAGCGGCCCAGACGGAGGCCAAGACCGGATTTTACGGCCAGGAAGGTTGTGCTGTGTGTTTGGTAAGATTGGCAATTAATCATCTATTACGAGCTGCTCCCCTATGACCAAGCGCTCAATTCGGCCCTCTTCCACCAACAACTGGACTGCTTGAAGGCAGCACTCATCCAAAAGAAGCCATCTTTTATCAACAGAGGCCGAATTGTGTTCCATCAGGGCAACGACGGGCCACACGTCTTTGGTGACGCGCCAGAAGCTCTGGGAGCTCGGATGGGAGGTCCTGATGCACCCACCTTATAGTCCGGACCTGGCACCAAGTGATTACCATCTTTTCCTGTCCATGGCGAACTCGCTTAATGGTGAGAAGTTGGCCTCAAGAGAGGCCTGTGAAAATTGGCCCTCCGAGTTTTTTCCCAATAGGGACCAGCCTTATACGAGAGGGGTATAATGAAGTTGGCATCTCGTTGCCAACAATTTTACGAACAAAACGGCGCATATTTGACTTAAATCGGACAAATGTACACAAAGTTATCATCTTTTGAAAAATCAATAAAAAACCGAACGAAATTTTAACTTGACCTAATATATTTGGATATACATACATATTTGTGCTCAAAATTCATGACGCGTTTAAAGATTTTGTAAAATCTGCTCTCGTTTATTTTTAAATCTTTATTTTCATTTTAGATTACAAAAATTATAAAATATGAAACAAAATATCGCTTTTATTTTGAAAAAAAAGATACATCAAAATAAATAAAGAAAAACGTCGAAAACATATGTTATATTTAAATTAAACGCCTTTTATGAGCTTTCCTTTATAATTTTCCAGTTGGCAATCTCTTTTTAAGTACAACCAATAATCTGCCATAATCGGACGTTCCGATCAATCTTAATACATTTCTTCATACCAAAGGCTCTTTTCTTTAACCATAAAATTAATTACAAGATTGAAAAGCAATAAATGTACGAATATAATAGCAAAGTACGCGCGGAATTCAGCGCTAAATCTCGCATCCACTCTGCAATATTGATCAGCGCTGATCGAAATCGGCTTTGCGCTCGGCTCGGCTTTCAGCGTCCACTCTGCACTCGCCCTAACATTCTAAGAGCTAATATGAGTACCAATTATATTATTGTTAAAAAACCGGGTGCGTTCCGGTTACTTAGACCCGAATGTCGTGGGAACAGATCAATTATATTATTATTACGATACTGTACAAGCGAGGCAAATGACGCAATTAACGCCGTTCCCACGACAGTCGGGTCTACGTAACCGGAACGGACCCGGATTTATTCCGGCCAAGGACTGTCAACTCGGCAGAATTCTGTCGCTACAACAACAACAACAACAACGCAATTAACAGATTATTTCGACGATCTAACCCAGTTTGGATCGGTAAGTTTTAGATTAAGTTTGTCGTCATTGGAGCAACGCCTAGCAGCAGGGTTGCTCCGTATCCTCCTGACCCGTGCTGGCATCGAGTCCAACCCGGGCCCCGAGGTATTCTACTGCTGCGTATGCGCAACAAGGCTCCATCCAAATTCCACCTCGGTTAGGTGCAATACATGCAATGGATGGAGCCATCTTAAGACCTGCTCGGGCCTTAAGACACACAGGGAGTGGACCACGAGTTACGTGACCCCATGCTGTCAACGCAATAATGCGACATCTGCCTCAACGGCCGTGAAACCTGCACCATGCTCGCGCACTGCGCTGCCACTCCAGTCGAGTGGCCAAGATAGGACCTCCACGGTCCTAAGGAGCTCACATAGACAGCATAACTCCCAATCTGACCTGAATGACGAAGCCCCCACCAGAATTATGGGCACCTGTAATAGCTCGCCAGATATTACCATCGCTAGCGGTGGTCTGATAAATAGTATAACCTGGTGACCTATGTTAACTCTTGCATCAGACCATCTACCCATAATTATCTCGATCGAGAAACCTCCCGACTTTATTTCTGTGGACAACCGCACTTATGTTAACTTCAACAAAGCTAACTGGGTCGGCTTCACAGAATTTACTGAGAGCACCTTCAACGCACTATCCATTCCTACGGACGTCATCGTTGGCGAGCGTCAATTCCGCAAGGTGATCGTTGCTGCTACTGCTCGCTTTATACCGGCTGGAAGAATCGCGGAACTCCGCCCCAATTTCCCAGCCGAAGCAGCTGTATTAGCAAATGAGCGCGACACCTTACGCCATGCCGATCCCTGTGATCCCCGAATAAGGGACCTCAATTTGGAGATTCGGCAAATGGTAAACCATCATAAGCGGACAAAATGGATAGAGCACCTGAAGTCCTGCAATCCTCCCCAGAGGTGTGAGTAAGCTTTGGACTACTGTCAAGGCTCTGTCAAATCCGAGGAGACATGACGATCGGGTTGAAATTCAATTCGATGGCCATGCCTCCTCGGACCCGAAGAAGTGCGCGAGCTACTTTAGCCGGCAGTTTATACTGCACCCTTCGACCGACAAGGCCAAACGATGTGTTACCCGACGGCTGCGCAAAATGCCAAAAGACTGCGCACCACTTTCACCGATGGGGAGGTTCAGAGTGTCATCAAAAAGGCGAAATCGTCTAAATCCATCGGCCCTGATGGAATAAGCATGCTGATGTTAAAACACCTAGGCCCAACGGGAGTAAACTACCTCACCAAGGTCCTCAACCTGTCGATATCCACTCTTCAAATACCCGATGTGAGGAAAGTCGGAAGAGTGGTCCCACTGCTGAAACCTGGGAAACCCGCCAACAAAGGGGAGTCTTATCGCCCGATAACTCTCCTTTCCCCAGTAGTGAACCCTTGAGGCCTTGTTACTCCCGTCATTCACCCACCACCTGACCCTAGCAGACCATCAGCATTGCTTCCGTAAAGTGCACAGTACCACCACAGCACTTAGCGTCATAAACGCCCAGATAGTTCATGGCCTGAACCAGAAGCCACCCTGCGAGAGGACGATCCTGGTAGCGTTGGACTTGTCAAAAGCTTTTGACACAGTCAATCACGCAACGCTACTTGAGGACCTGGAACAATCAACGCTCCCTCCAGGGCTGAGGCGGTGAACCATGAACTACCTGAGCGGTCGACACTCATCCGTACTATTTCGAGGTCAAAACTCCAAACTCAGGAAAATTAAACAGGGGGTTCCGCAGGGCGGTGTCCTCTCCCCGCTACTGTGTAATTTCTACATTTCAAAACTCCCCCAGCCACCAGCGGGAATTTCAATGACCTCGTACGCAGATGACTGTACGATATTGACGTCGGGCAATGGAATCGATGGCATGTGTTCAAAAGTAAACGGCTACCTCTCCGATCTTTCTCGCTTCTTTTCTGCAAGGAACCTAACACTCTCCCCCACTAAATCCACAGCGACCATCTTCACCAATTGGACGAAGGAGTACAGACTGGACCTGAACATTTCAGTCGATGGCACAAAAATTCCGACAGTAAATAACCCTAAAATTTTAGGCGTCACTTTGGACAGTCTGTGCTCTTTCACTCCTCATACGACCGCGATAACTGCCAAAGTACAGAGCCGCAACAAAATCCTCAAGTCGCTTGCCGGCAGCTCATGGGGAAAAGACAAAGAAACGTTGTTGACAACATACAAGGCAATCGGCCGGCCGGTCCTCAATTATGCAGCCGCAATATGGTCGCCTGGATGCAGTGACACGCAGAATAAGAAGCTTTAGACTTGTCAGAACACTGCACTCCGGAATATCACGGGGTGCCTCTTGATGTCCCCAATCGAACACCTACATAGCGAGGCCCGTATGCTTCCGGTTAAGGAACATAACGAGCTCCTCTCCAAGCAGTTTCTGCTGGGATGTTTTAACAGAAACCACCCCTGCAGACGCCTGCTTGCAGCGGAGCAGCCTCCTAGGAACATCAAGAGGTCCTTCCTTGACTACGTCGACGACATCAGACAGCACGCCGACCAGACTTCGGACGCAACTAACTTCAGACAGGCACTGACCGCCATTCACAGTGGAGCCATTAACACCTTCACCGACTCCCTCTCAGTGAATGGCGTAATACGAGTCAAACCACCACCCATTGCAGACACAGAGCTCGAGTTGCCTCGCGAATCTAGAGTGACCCTCGCGCAACTTCGTTCTGGATACTGTAGCAGGTTAAACTCCTACCTATCCAGAATAGACCCTGACATACCAAAAACATGTCCTGCATGCAATGAGTCTCCGCATGACACTAACCACCTCTTTGCATGCCCAACAAACCCCACTCATCTAACACCCCTCTCCCTATGGTCCGACCCCGTCGAAACAGCTCGTTTCCTGGGCCTTCCGTTAGATGACCTCGACGACAACGAATCTAGAATTTATCACCCAAACGGGGATTAGATAATCGTTACAACAACAACAACGCAATTAACACAAAAGTAGACCTAAGATTACAATGAAATTTCTTGAGTAGGTAGATAATTGTATTACGAATTGATATATTAAAAAAATTTGATTTTGATAATTTTTGAGTTACGTTTTTGTAGTTAGTGTACGATATGACTAAAACGTAAGATAATGACCGCCGATTCGAGCAGAAATCTTTTAACAAATTCCGCAGAGGCAGACGTCGATGTCAAGGATTTTAGGCCCGGACATCAGTCGTAAAATATCGAGGCACAAGTTGTTAAGGGCCACCCCTAAAGTAAAGGAAGGTTAGACGACAATGCTTTGTACGCTGTAGTGTCGTGGAGGGAGCCCTTATGAAAAAATTAATACACGGTAGGCATCTTTATCGAAATCGAGGGGCCTTCAATAATGTGCCGAATCGGACCTCAAGCACCTCATATATAGTCTCCTTTGCGACAGAATGGTCGTACAATGGTCGGCGTGGGCAGTATATAGCCGTCAGGTTTAAGTCACTACTGCGTTTTTATACGTATTGTTGTAGCTTGTAACTGGGCTGTTGCATGAGATTCTCAAGCATGGTGATTTAATCGATTCCTAACACTGCTGTTCCACCATGCGCCTTTCCATATGGGTGCTTTGTAGCACAGAGTCTAAAACTAGATATAAGAAAATTGTTCTTATTTGTTAGATGTGTTTCAGATAATAACATTAAATCTTTACTTTTTTCATTTCTCTAATCTACTAATCTCCAGTTTGTAATTTTTCACTTAAAAAAGTTTACATCATTTGGTTTTGGGCTTCAATTAGATCTTGAATCATATTTTGCATTGTTGATATAAATTGTGTCATACATTGAGTAAGATTTTTCAACACTACCGCTTGGTTCTGTTTGGGGCAATTGCGTTTGAACAGTGTTCCCCTTTACCACATTTGCATAACTTTCATGGACTACGTTAGTTTTAACATAACCAGTGATTTAAATAATTTTGCTACGGGGAGTGTTCATCATTTGGTTCTGACGTGCTTGAATTACAAGCGACATCCTTGATTTCAGGTTTTTATATACAGGGCAACCCCTATAATTAGCAGTGTGATTTCCTCCACAATTGCTGCATTTCTTCGTTAAATCCTCTTTCTCAAGCGTACATTTAGACGTAAGATTTTCTAAAGGGTTATTCGACGGTAATTCTAAAGTGGAGGAGATTTTTTAAATTATATATAAGATATTTTTCTTGTCTGGTGGGAATTTGGCATCAATTCAATCTTAAACATTGGTGGTGGTATTTTATTTCTATTGAAAAATTAACTACAGCTTTCATCTCATAACCATATTCTCTGAGAGCTTTCCTGATTTCATTATAGTCTACCGAAGACTCAATACCTTTAATGACAACAACTATTCCCTTCGAGCTTTTTAGTTGATATGAATAGTTATTTTTATTGTTACAGAAATTTTACAAGTTTCATAAAATTTTTTTCTTACAATGTTTTTGTAGCGTCCAATTTCAATTTGAATTGTTGCTCCTTTTTTAATTGGTGCACTCTCACCTTCGCTCCTTTTTTCTTTCAGTGTCCGTACATTTGCTGATACCCGCATGGTTGCTGGTGCCTGCAGGTTTGTAGTTGCACAGTTACTGCTGCTTCTGCTGAGAGCATACTCTGCTTTGGTTCTTCTTCTGCTGTTGAACGCAACGATGACTTATTTTTGTCCCCCTTTGTTTTTTTATGCTCTTGCCACATGTTAATAATAGTTATAGTATAATAGTTTTGTTCACCTAAGTGTTGTTTATATCAACTAAAACTAATGGATTTATAGTAGATATGGAGTTACTATCTGTCTGTCCGTCGGTGCAAGCAAAACTTGAGTAAAAATAAAGATATCTTAATAAAACTTGATACACGTGTTCCTTGGAATAAAAGTAATAAAAGAAAATAAAAGACGAGTTCTTAGATGGTCGTAATCGGATCATTGCCACGCCCACAAAGCTCCATTATTCGAAAACCTATAAATTGTCGTAACTAAGCCGCAAATTAAGATACAAAACTGTGATTTGGTACAACGAATCACAATAATAATATTAAAAAAGTGGTCGTGTCCCCGGCCCCTAATTGGTTTAATGTATATATCTCTCAAACCATTCATGCTATATCATACAAATTTGTACAGGGAAAATCATTTCGGCGTCTCTTGTTTCAGTGTAAAAATGATGATAACCCCACTTACTTCCCATATAATGGTTTTGTTAAAAACTACTAAAAGAGCGATAAATCAATAACTAGTTGCGTCAGAGACATGAAATTTTACACCCAGGTGCGATGGGCGTGGCACCAACCACATTTAAGTGAAATCATAATCCGATTATACTCCACCAATTTCGACTAAATTTGGCATCTAGGACTATTTTGACATTCCCATGTTACAGTGCGAAAATGTGCGAAATCGGAATACAACCGCGCCTACCTTTCCATATTTCAATTCCGTCTGATATATTCACTTTCCAGTATACAAATAAAGCACCAATTATATATCGGGATGAAAATTTGCACGAATATTGCCTTTTTTGGATGCCATCTCAAGTCTAAAAATTGTCAAAATCGGACCATAACTATTCAAGCCCTCAGATACCGGAAATGCGGACCCCAAAGCCCATAGCTCACTTTCATCGAAAATATCGGTCAATGTGTGAAATATATTATAGAAATTAAGATCCTTTCCTCATAATAATATGTCTGTATGTCAAAAATTGATTGAATCGAGTCAATATTTCTCTTAGCTTCCATATACCTAATAAAATATTTTCGAACTTCCGGCTGACTTTATACCCCATACATATGTATATCGGCCAATATGTCAGTATCCTTAATTAAATTGATCTGTGCTTAAAATGGATAAAATATGGGAAAACTTGCACTAGCTCTCATTAAACTCATAACAGGATTTTCAAACATCTAGTTGCCTTTACTCCTTATATATCGTTGACAGTATGGGAGATAGCTTATCCGGCTTAATTCCTTGCAAGTTGTAAGAGTATAAAATGTTCGGTTTTACCCGAACTTAGCACTTCCTTACTTGTTGTTGTTAGGTGTTGTTGCTGGGCCGACAAAAGTGAAGTAGGCAAAAAATTATTTGTTCACTTATAATTTATTTATTTTTATTATTATTTGAAAAATGCTTTTGATTTCCACTTTCTTATCTACTGCGTTTTGGTTTTTATTTATATCACTTGTTGTTGCTTTTTTGCTTAATTGATTTCCGTCGGGTTTGTTTAAATATTTACGGAGCGAGCTAAAAAGATGTCCGCACTCTTTGACACGCTCTTGAATTCAAAAGAAACACTTTCTACATCATACTTGACAGTGTTATCTTTGGAATGAAGAGAATATTAACCGCAGTGAGTGACATAAACGAATCGTTCTCATTTCTATGGCAGTTTGATGATATGAAAGAAGATGAACTCAACGCAGCTGCGAAAAATTTTGCAAAAAAGTATTCCGTTGATGTATCTGATAAGTTGTTCAATGAAGCTAGCAGGTTTTCGATGCAAATTTTGAAACCAGTCATACTCCATACAACTTATTGAATGTCATCAAGACTCGAAAATTAGGAAGACGTTTCCCAAAAAACCTGCAACGCTTTGAAAATATTTTGCACTTTACCAGTTTCTGTTTTAAGTGGTGAACGGTTCGTTTAGTGTTTTAGAAATTTTCATCGATCATGCTCGATCACAGGGCAGGATTTCAGGACTAGTTCTACTTGTACTATGCCTAGGACAAAATTATCCCTATATTCCGGTATATTCTGAAAAAGTATTTTTGGCTGAAAGTATCTGAATGAACTGATTAATATATTTTTAATTTTGAAATCGTACAAAACAAATTGTGTCCACCCAACATCAACAAAAATGCAAATTTAAAAGTATGTGATAAGAACATAAAACGCTACGTCGTATTTGACTTATTCTTCAAAAACAATGAGGTATTAAGTGGGAAGATAGTAAATAAAATTCATAAAGTATTAGAAACATTCCCGTAGGGAGGGGGGCCCACATTTTTGCCCTGGGCCCGCTTTTTCAATCGGCGGCTGTTTCTAATAAGACGATATGTATGTATACCTAAAAATTTGTCTGGATTATTAATATTTAGTCACTTCGTTTCGTTTTCAGGGATACGAGTATTCTCGAAGCGGAAACCCTACCCGAAACGTGTTAGAAAACTGTTTGGCAGCTTTAGATGATGCAAAGTATGGTTTAGCATTTTCATCTGGACTAGGCACAGCAATGGCGGTGTTCTCTATGTTGTCTACCGGAGATCACATTATCATTGGAGATGATGTCTATGGAGGAACAGCGCGTTTAGTAAGGTAATGTTTTGAAATTCCGTTAAAAAAAATCAAGAAGCTGATCTTGAGCATTTGCCTACAATATTATGGGTATTTTTGGAATTTAAATATCTTTAAAGATAATATGCATCCTTCATTTTTTATCTAATTACGTACGTTTCTAACTGAATGATTTATCAAATGCATTATATTTAAAACCTCCTTAACAACTAGATATCGTAGGTCTAAAATTAAAATAGTTTCCAATAAATTGCACATAATTTCAATATAAGGGATACTGAACACAAATTTTCATTTTTTTTAAGTTGGCAACAATAATGAAACTTCAACTGAAACTAATTCGCAATGCTAAGTCTGAGTTTATTAGGTGAACAAAACTATTATACTCTGTAGCAACATGTTGCGAGAGTATAAAAATGTAAAGTGTAATAATTAAATAAATGTGATTTAAAGTCACTTTAAAACATATATATATATTCCAAAAGTTTTATTATGAATACCTTAGCCTTAACAACCATATTCAAGTGAAAGATTCTTTAAATGCAACAGATGAATATGATTAAAAATACAACGAAATTTAATAATCAAATTAACATAAAGATAAAATTGTGTCAATATATGTTCTTGTGACAACCAGGGAAAATAACGTAAACGTCAAAAATAGTAGTTTTTGCTCAAAGTAAACCGTAAGACAGATATATTATATTATATCTATTATGTTTCATTGGAATCCACCAATCAACATTGAACAAAGAAAAGTTGATAATATTGAGCAAATAGTTTCCTCGCTACAACAACAACTACAGTAATAAAAGTATTGCTATTGACTTTTATATTTAAATTTTTGAAAGTAATTTGTCATATGAGATATTAACAATGCTAAATCTGGTCTAAAATGTTGAAAAGATTGCCGTTATACCTCGTTGTTGAGGTATCCGTAGAGAAATAGATATACAAAGTTAGCCAGCAGAGAAGTGTCGAATTGAATACAGCTTATATACCACTGTTAATTATAATTATTACAACAGTGTAAATGACATTTTCAACTTCAGAACTGCTTTCAGTTCAATTCATCTGCGTGGGGTTGTAAACCATAATAGGGGTTCTTATGGTATATATAATTTAGTAATATGAAGTTATATAGGGAAGCAAATTTTTACCAGCCATTCAATAAGATACAAGACTGTTGTTTGGTACACAGAATCACTTGGGGAGGGGCATCTGCAGTTAAAATTTTTTAAGTGGGCGTGGTCCCGCTCCTAATGGGTTTAATATGCATATCTCAACAACCCCGCCCACTCCCCATATAACGGTACTGTTAAAAATTACTAAAAGCGCGATAAATCAAGCACTAAACACGCCAGAGACATTTAATTTTATCTCAGGGATGGTATGAGATAACTTAATAGGAACCGCGTTCAAAATTAGACAGTGGGCGTGACACCGCCCACTTTTAGGTGAAAACCCATATCTTGGGATCTTTTGTACCGATTTTAACCAAATTTGGTACATGACATTCTTTTTATATTTCTATGTTATGGTGCGAAAATGGGCGAAATCGGATTACAACCACGCCTATTTTCCATGACACCATTTTAAATTCCACTTGATTCTTTCACTTTCCACTTTGCAAATCAAGCAACAATGATTGTATCGGAGTAAAACTTTGCGTTTAAAGTATGCCACCTTGTGACCAAAAATTCTCTAAATCGAACCAAAAATGTTCAAGACCCTAGGTACTGAATATGGTCAGTACCTATAGTTGACTTTTTACTGTAAATATCGGCCATTGTGTAAGATATATAATTAAAATTCATATAATTGAATAAATAATCGAAACTATCGATAATAGTATGTCTTTTTGTCAAAAATGGGTTGAATCAAATCAATAGTTCTTATAGCCCTCATATATCTAATATAAATATTTTTGAACTTCCGCGTGCCTTTATACTGCATATGTGAGTTATTTCAATGAAAATGAGAGAGCGTGTTTTACTCATAACAAGGTATCTTTGTGCCTAAAATGAATCAAATCGGGTGAAAATTTTCTTTAGCCCCCATGTAACTAATTTCAGGATTTTCGAACATTCGTCTGACTTTACTCCCATTTGATTTGTGATGGTATGTGAGGTACCTTAATGAAACTATCGATAATAGTATGTCTTTGTGTCAAAAATGGGTTGAATCAAATCAATAGTTCTTATAGCCCTCATATATCTAATATAAATATTTTTGTACTTCCGCGTGACTTTATACCGCATATGTGAGTTATCTCAATGAAAATGAGAGAGCGTGTTTTACTCATAACAAGGTATCTTTGTGCCTAAAATGGATCAAATCGGGTGAAAATTTTCCTTTTCCCCCATGTAACTAATATCAGGATTTTCGAACATTCGTCTCACTTTACTCCATTTGATTTGTGATGGTATGTGAGGTACCTTAATGAAACAGTAGGAGCATTTTATTAGTCTGTGGCATGTTGGTAGTATGAGGTGTTGGAAAAAATTAATAAAACCGGGTTAATACTACCCTCAAATTCTATATACTACTTAGAATGCTTTTATTCTAACCAGTTTTATGCCGAATATGTCGGTCAGTGAGTATATATATTTTTTTTTATATATACAATTTCTTCAAAATATGTTCTCTAGTATAGCTGAGCAATGTAAAAATTAATATATTTCTCTATCCCAAATATATATATGATTTCCGTCTTTCCACCTGACTTTACACCGTTCCGGTTGATCAACGTGATATTTTAACGAAATTATTTCTTAAAAATTATGTGGTTTGACGCTGAATTAGAATGAAATTAGTATATACTTAGTCTAAACCTCACAACTTCATATAAGCTTATAATATAAAATTTAGGCACTTTGGTACAGTTAATATCACATTCATACTTATGTATATCTCACTTCAAGCAATAAAACTGAGACTAAGTTTATGACCTTTAATATAAGTCAAGAAGAAACCAAATTTGATTGTAATTTAATCACGATATCATTTAATAATGGATGTTTAATTCTTTCTCAACATTTTTTAGTATAAGGTTTGAAGGAATTTCCTGGTCTTTGATTTTTCCAGCCCACATGTACTACATATGGTATAATTTTTTTCGTCAATTTGAAAATTTAATGAAATTACATGGACAGTTTTTCTTAAAAATAATCTATATCGCTGCTTATGAATGAAATTGGTCTAGACCTTTGTTTAAACCTCATAACCCTAATATACTGATTTCCGCTCCTCTGGTATAACAGCAACCTCATATACCCCAAATATTAAATCTAACCCCTTTGGTTCAGTTTATATCACATATACCATGTTTGAGTTAAATAGCTTCTTTTTATAAAAGTTAACATTTCGGAGAAAAAAATAGTATTGATACAAAATAAATCTATGATCAATAACATAAGTTAATAAGATACCAAATAATAATCGAGTAATGAATGTTGAATTCTTTCGCAATATTTTTATACTTTCGCAACATGTTGCAACAGAGTATAGTTTTGTTCACCAAAGGGTTGTTTGCATCACCTAAAACTAATCGAGATAGATATAGATTTCTCAGTGGTTAGGTATATTTTCTCAGCTATCATGTTAAACTTATTACAAAATATAACAGACAACAATGTAAAAAAGTTTCTTAGAGTGCTGGACTTTGTATAGCTGTGGGCTAAAGACCCTTTTTATGTGGTTATAGATAAACTGTGACCCCATCGGTTTACATGCTACTGTCTATTATTTCAGTTTTGCGACACATTTTAATATGAAGGTCATGAGGTGAACTGTAAACTCAAGAAAATTACATTTTTACCTAGCGCCGTTGGCAGCTTATGAAAGGTTTAGATATTAAGACAGAAAGTAGAAAATCTACATACCTGCTCTACATATGTGTATACCATACTTAATTATAATACAATAACCTTGTTAATTTAGCCTTCATGAGCAGACCTTCCAAATAGGTACCATATATCCCTGTTTTAAAAAGCGTTAGACAAAAGCAATTTACGGAGGGGTTTTCCGAGCACTGCATTTCAATACAATGATATAAACTACTAATTTCTAAAATATAAATATAACTAAATATTATGTATTATTATGTTAGTGAAAGCTAAGTAATATATAGGTATACAAAAGTACGTAAGCTGTACCAACATGTTGCAAAAGTATAATAAATATCAGTACACTGCGTTCGTAGTTTCAGTTACACTAGATGTCTTTACCAGCAAAGTGCTTTATTCTAACTAATTTTAGTGTATTAGTTATATAGTGTTTAAAGCATTATTATATACAGTTACGAGCAAAACCGTATTATATACAGTGGCGAGCAAACGCATATACATATGTGCACCAGTATACCATAGTACCTATACACTGAACAGGAAAGGAGTAATAGCAAGGAATTACAGTGAAAGAGAGCAGCACCTAGGATCCAACTTTTAACACCCGGACGGACTGAATTATATAAGTATTATCTCTAAGTATTTTATATATTAATCCATTTATTATTAATTAATTATGCCTAGATTAAGTAGAAAATCTATATCACTAAGTAGTCTTCAGAATAGAAGACGTATGAGAGTTCTTCGTGCAAACTCTTTATATAGAGATAGTGAGCAGTCACAAAATACTGTAAGTCACGCTAATCGTAGATTAGATTCCGATGTACGTCTGTCGGAACAAATTATCAATACAAATCAACATAGAACCAGGCGGCAAGATTCCCAAATCCGCTCTGAAGAGCAAATAAGAGCTATTCGAGGTCATAGGTGTCGGCGTGAAGACCCCGAGGTTCGATCTGTTGAGCAAGTTGCAAATACTGTTCAACATAGAACAAGGCGGCAAGATCCGCAAATTCGCTCTGAAGAGCAAATAAGAGATACTCGAGGGCATAGGTCTCGGCGTGAAGACCCCGAGGCACGTTATGATGAACAAAGTCGGAACACTAGGGATCATAGAGAACTTCGCGCAAGAAATCCTGAGTATAGGAATTTAGAGCGCATTCGTGATCAAATGCAAAGGGAACATGCAAGAAGAAATCCTAAAATAAGGAGAGAGGATCGTGATAGAGAAACACAACGTCGACAGCTTAGTAGGAGGGGTATTCAATTCCCACAACAGCCGGTTCTGCGATACCGGAATTGACCCGGATTTTATTCGGCCAAGGGCTGTTATTTCGGCGATCTAACCTTGTTTGGATCGGTAAGTTTTAGATTAAGTTTGTCGTCATTGGAGCAACGCCTAGCAGCAGGGTTGCTCCGTATCCTTTGGACCCGTGCTGGCATCGAGTCCAACCCGGGCCCCGAGGAATTCTACTGCTGCGTATGCGCAAAAAGGCTCCATCTAAATTCCACCTCGGTTAGGTGCAATACATGCAATGGATGGAGCCATCTTAAGACCTGCTCAGGCCTTAAGACACACAGGGAGTGGACCACGAGTTACGTGGCCCCATGCTGTCAACGCAATAATGCGACATCTGCCTCAACGGCTGTGCAACCTGCACCATGTTCGCGCACTGCGCTGCCACTCCAGTCGAGTGGCCAAGATAGGTCCTCCACGGTCCCAAGGAGCTCACACAGACAGCATAACTCCCAATCGCGAGCGGGATAATGGTGGAGGCCTAGCCTTCATATTGCACAACACCGTGCAATATCGTCTAATCGATGTTGACATCGACCGCAGGGACACCACCCTAGAATGTCAGGGTATAGCTGTCCGGTCAGGCGATGTCGAGCTCGAAATATTTAATATATACATCCCCCCAGTTACATGTTGGCCAACAGGATATCACCCGAATATAGATGCGCTACTTCGTGGTGAAAACCGTCTGGTGCTAGGCGACTTTAACGCGCATCACGATCTTTGGCATTCCTGCCTGTCAAACGATCGTAGGGGGATGGAGCTGGCGGAACAGATAGACGATTCTACATTCTGCACAATGAATGACGAAGCCCCCACCAGAAATATGGGCACCTGTAATAGCTCGCCAGATATTACCATCGCTAGCGGTGGTCTGATAAATAGTATAACCTGGCGACCTATGCTAACTCTTGCATCAGACCATCTGCCCATAATTATCTCGATCGAGAAACCTCCCGACTTTATTTCTGTGGACAACCGCACTTATGTTAACTTCAACAAAGCTAACTGGGTCGGCTTCACAGAATTTACTGAGAGCACCTTCAACGCACTATCCATTCCTACGGACGTCATCGTTGGCGAGCGTCGATTCCGCAAGGTGATCGTTGCTGCTACTGCTCGCTTCATACCGGCTGGAAGAATCGCGGAACTCCGCCCCAATTTCCCAGCCGAAGCAGCTGTATTAGCAAATGAGCGCGACACCTTACGCCATGCCGATCCCTGTGATCCCCGAATAAGGGACCTCAATTTGGAGATTCGGCAAATGGTAAACCATCATAAGCGGACAAAATAGAGCACCTGAAGTCCTGCAATCCTCCCCAGAGGTGTGAGTAAGCTTTGGACTACTGTCAAGGCCCTGTCAAATCCGAGGAGACATGACGATCGGGTTGCAATTCAATTCGATGGCCATGCCTCCTCGGACCCGAAGAAGTGCGCGAGCTACTTTAGCCGGCAGTTTATACTGCACCCTTCGACCGACAAGCCCAAACGATGTGTTACCCGACGGCTGCGCAAAATGCCAAAAGACTGCGCACCACTTATTTTCACCGATGGGGAGGTTCAGAGTGTCATCAAAAAGGCGAAATCGTCTAAATCCATCGGCCCTGATGGAATAAGCATGCTGATGTTAAAACACCTAGGCCCAACGGGAGTAAACTACCTCACCAAGGTCCTCAACCTGTCGATATCCACTCTTCAAATACCCGATGTGAGGAAAGTCGGAAGAGTGGTCCCACTGCTGAAACCTGGGAAACCCGCCAACAAAGGGGAGTCTTATCGCCCGATAACTCTCCTTTCCCCAGTAGTGAAGACCCTTGAGGCCTTGTTACTCCCGTCATTCACCCACCACCTGAGCCTAGCAGACCATCAGCATGGCTTCCGTAAAGTGCACAGTACCACCACAGCACTTAGCGTCATAAACGCCCAGATAGTTCATGGCCTGAACCAGAAGCCACCCTGCGAGAGGACGATCCTGGTAGCGTTGGACTTGTCAAAAGCTTTTGACACAGTCAATCACGCAACGCTACTTGAGGACCTGGAACAATCAACGCTCCCTCCAGGGCTGAGGCGGTGGACCATGAACTACCTGAGCGGTCGACACTCATCCGTACTATTTCGAGGTCAAAACTCCAAACTCAGGAAAATTAAACAGGGGGTTCCGCAGGGCGGTGTCCTCTCCCCGCTACTGTTTAATTTCTATATTTCAAAACTCCCCCAGCCACCAGCGGGAATTTCAATGACCTCGTACGCAGATGACTGTACGATATTGACGTCGGGCAATGGAATCGATGACATTTGTTTAAAAGTAAACGGCTACCTCTCCGATCTTTCTCGCTTCTTTTCTGCAAGGAACCTAACACTCTCCCCCACCAAATCCACAGCGACCATCTTCACAAATTGGACGAAGGAGTACATACTGGACCTGAACATTTCAGTCGATGGCACAAAAATTCCGACAGTAAATAACCCTAAAGTTTTAGGCGTCACTTTGGACAGTGTGTGCTCTTTCACTCCTCATACGACCGCGATAACTGCCAAAGTACAGAGCCGCAACAAAATCCTCAAGTCGCTTGCCGGCAGCTCATGGGGAAAAGACAAAGAAACGTTGTTGGCAACATACAAGGCAATCGGCCGGCCGGTCCTCAATTATGCAGCCGCAATATGGTCGCCTGGATGCAGTGACACGCAGAAGAAGAAGCTTCAGACTTGTCAGAACACTGCACTCCGGACTATCACGGGATGCCTCTTGATGTCTCCAATCGAACACCTACATAGTCAGGCCCGTATGCTTCCGGTTAAGGAACATAACGAGCTCCTCTCCAAGCAGTTTCTGCTGGGATGTTTTCGCAGAAACCACCCCTGCAGTTGCCTGCTTGAGCCGCCTCCTAGGAACATCAAGAGGTCCTTCCTTGACTACGTCGACGACATTAGACAGTACGCCGACCAGACTTCGGACGCAACTAACTTCAGACAGGCACTGACCGCCATTCACAGTGGAGCCATTAACACCTTCACCGACTCCCTCTCAGTGAATGGCGTAATACGAGTCAAACCACCACCCATTGCAGACACAGAGCTCGAGTTGCCTCGCGAATCTAGAGTGACCCTCGCGCAACTTCGTTCTGGATACTGTAGCAGGTTAAACTCCTACCTATCCAGAATAGACCCTGACATACCAAACACATGTCCTGCATGCAATGAGTCTCCGCATGACACTAACCACCTCTTTGTATGCCCAACAAACCCCACTCATCTAACACCCCTCTCCCTATGGTCCGACCCCGTCGAAACAGCTCGTTTCCTGGGCCTTCCGTTAGATGACCTCGACGACAACGAATCTAGAATTTATCACCCAAACGGGGATTAGATAATCGTTACAACAACAACAACAGGGGTATGAGGGAAGAAATTTTGAATCAGAGACGTCTTAACAAAGTCAAGTTCGTCTTCGTAGAGATAACCCGCTCAATAGGCAAATTGAAAACCAAAGGCAGTCCCAACGAATCCGATCAACGATTGAAAATAATGTTATTGAAACTGATATTAGTGGCAGTTTAACAGATTTCAAAAACATTTATTTCCAAAATATAAATAGGGGCCCTACTGAAATATGTATTTGATTTCATATGGTTTTCACACCAAGTTCGGAAATTAAATTTCGAAACTATTGCGCAACGTCACCCGAATACTGCATCCGTCTTCTATTTAATGCAAAAATTTCCTTCGGAAGATGGAAATTACAATTTTTGTGCTACTTGCAAAAATGCGATTGTCAAAAAGAACGTTCCAAAAATATGTTAAGCTAACGGTCTAGACATTCCTGAAATACCGGATTGTTTGAAAGATTTAACCCCAATTGAAGAACGTCTCATAATGCCTAGATTGCCTTTTATGACAATCCGTCCGTTACGATATCAAGGTCAGAGTTTGCTCAAAGGTGCTGTTAATATACCAATTTCTGTTAACAATATTGTGACATCGCTACCAAGGTCCTTTGATGAGGCTCATGTGATACAAATTCACTTAAAAAGGCGTTTGGAATACAATCATGATTACATGATCGATACCATACGCCCCGCAAAGATTATGGAAGCTTTGCAATTCTTAGTGAACACCCCTCTGTATCGTGAGCACAATATACATATTAATGAAACTGGATTTCAGAATTTAATAATCAAGAAGAAGTTCCGTTTGTTTCATCTGCAGAGGATTCCCGATTGGTTCAATCTTTTCATGCGGCACTCTCTCAGGTAATAATATCCGCACGGGTCTTTTGCCTTCAGAGCTAAATTCAGGCGGTCAAGAAACTCTTTTGGACAATATTCCTGTAGAAAACGTAGACTATAACCGTTTAGTTATAGCGCCAGGTGAAGGACAAAGACCAATTGACATAATTCAAGATAATAATTCAGAAGAGTTGTCATTTGGAACAATATACGTTGGGCAGAAACGTACATGCTCTGAAACATATAGCAAGATAATACGTTCTGAAATTCGCCGTTTTGACAGAAGAGCGTGTACCATTGCTACAAATTAAGAATAGTACATCCATTTGCCGTAGAAAGTTTTCAGATCGCAACCGAGTTACGGCCCAAAATCTATTAAACGAAAACTGTGTTCAAAACTTGATTCAACACGATGATGGTTACAAGGTTTTGAAAGGCGTTAGATCCTCACCTGCGCACTGGGAAGCTGAGAATAAAAAGGCAATGGCTATGATTCGCCAACTTTGGGCTTCCAACCTTCTTTATCACTTTATCGGCTGCATAATTTCAGTGGGTTGAGCTTTTGGTCATCCTCTCTAAAACTGTTGAATATAAAGATATTTCGGAAGAGCAACAGGTTAACAACCCAAGATAGATATCGCTTAATTCGGTCAGACGCGGTTACTTGTGCTAGATATTTTGACTACCGCTATCGACAAATTCTTAAGCTTTTTAAAGATAACGCCGGCATTTGTGGAGAGCATTTTGTCACAAATGTCTACTGGAGAGAGGAGTTTCAACAGAGAGGTTCCCCGCATGTACATGGCATGTATTGGCTTAATAATGCTCCCAGGATCAACCTTCAAGATCCTCAGACATTCCCTGATGTCATTACTTTTATTGACAATTATATTTCTACAGATGGTTCGGTCAGCCACTTATAAACTTATTTGGGTTATCAAAAGCATAACCACAGTCGGTCTTGTACTAGGGAAATAAGAGGACAACAGTTTTGTCGTTTTGGTATACCATATCCACCAATGCCTTCAACGCAACTACTGTTACCTCTTACAGAAACGAGTCAAAACTCAGAAAGACACAAGGAAAATTTTTTTAAAATTCAAAACGTTTTAAATTCAGATATGAGATTTTGAACATTTTCTGTCTGATAGTAGAATAAATATGTCTTTTGATGCTTAGATCAAGTTTAACAAAACCCAAAATTTTTCTAAAAAGAAAATGACAGGATCGTTTATAAACACTTATAATCCTCTGATTTTGGAACTTAATAGAGCAAATATGGATATCCAATATATACTGGATGCATATGCTTGCTGTTCATATATAATTAATTATATTAACAAGTCTAACAGGGGAATTTCTAGGCTCTTCAATGAAGCTATATCAGAGGTAAATGCTGGAAATTATAATGTTAAGCAAAAACTTAAACATATAGGTCACAAATATATATCAGGCACAGAAATATCTGCACAAGAAGCAGTATATGGCTGCATTGGGCTCCATCTTTCGGAAGCAAGTAATGCAGAAATATTTATAAATACCCCTCGACCTGAGGAACGTGTTCAAATGGTAAAACCTAGAGCGGAACTTCAGAACCTTCCTTTAGGTTTTGCGGCTGTCCAATCTAAGCGAGTTGGTTTTCGTTCGACCCTGGGTCGAATCAGGTCTTCTCGAATTGTTTCCGGGAAATGCGCACGTAGAAGGGCCGTGGCTCTTTCCTCCGCGCTGGAAGTATAGGTCCCATCCGAACTTTTAATTGCTAGAAGTGTGTCGGTCTTACCCCTAGCCAGAGCCTTATGCAGCCTTGCAGCCTCTGGCGTTGAGGAGACACTTTCACAGAAATTTCTGAAGCTCTTCTGCTTTGCTGACCTGATCTCCTTGTTGTAAGCAGTTAGGGCGCACCTATAGTTCTCCCAGTCCCCGGTACGCTTAGCCCTGTTAAATAGCTTGCGTACCGTTTTCCTTAGGTCTGAGAGCCTACTCAACCACCAGGGACAATTGCGGTTCTTGGTGGTCGTCTTTAGGGGGCAGCTACTGTTGTATGCTTCTATAATGGACTGATTTAGCGCAGACAATCTGCTCTCCAGTCCAGAAGCAGTGGCACTGCTGTCCAGCTGCCCCTCCTATTGAGATTTATTTCAAGCGTATCCCTAAAGGTGGCCCAGTCCGTGTTTTGGGGGATACGCCTGGGAGGGGGTTGCCTAACCTCTACCCCTAGTGCGAATCTTATGATGCGGTGATCCGACATGGAGGGTTCCGATGACACTCTCCATTGCCCGATCAGCCCTGTCATGAGTTCGTTACCAAGAGTGATGTCAAGCACCTCCCTTCTTACACTGGTTATAAAGGTGGGTTCGCACCCCACGTTTACAATGCTTAAATTACTACTTACTATAAATTCAAGTAAAGACTCACCCCGTGTATTGCAGTCCGTGCTGCCCCATTCAGTGTGATGGGCGTTGGCGTCACATCCCATGACGAGGGGCAGGTTGTTCCTCCTGCAGTAATCCACGAGGCTCCCGACGGCCTCTGGGGGTGCTGTCAGAGTGTCTCCCGGAAAGTAGGCCGCTGCCAGGACGAAGTCCGCTCCTTCGTTACATTTTGCCTGCACAGCGACCAGGTCTTGTGTTAGGAACTCTGAAATACAAAAGTAATCAATATCGTTCCTAATTACTATACAGGTTCTGGGTCTCTCACTTGAGAGATCCCAGATTACCTTGCTATTCACCATTTTGAGGCCTCTGACCTCTCCTTTGTAGATCCATGGCTCCTGGATCAGTAGAATGCCCAGACCATCCGCTGTGAACCTGCTCGCGATGACGGCCGAGGCGGACGCCGCGTGGGAAATTTTGATTTGTGGACCCACTAGAGGATCGGTTCCATGAGGAGCTCCTCATCTTCACCGTCCTCCGCGTTACCACCCGCTAGGTCCCTGAGTCCCTCGAGAAGCTCTTGCGTGGAGGGTAGCGCCCCCCCTTGTTCGCCAGCCTTCTCCGTAGGGACCTTCACCGTGGTTTCGGCAGTTGCCGCCTGCTCCGCCGTGCTGGTGTCGGGATAAGTCGCAACCTCATCTACCAGCATTTTCTCAGGACCACCGCACTGAATCTATAATTCAGTCGGAAGCTCGCTCTCCTGACGAAGTTATACGCTTCGTCATCGATGCAGAGATTGAGCCCCCACCCTGAATCCTCGACCGTGCTGGTGACTACTCTCCAGGCCGATATGCTAAGGCCCTCGTTCTGGTTTTGTATGAGCCCGAGAGCAAACTCATATGGCTTACCTGCGCACCTGGGGAGGAACACTGTCATGCTTTGCATGGGTGGTATGTCTTCCACCTTTTTGGCGCAGAGGACGGGGCCCTTCCAGCTTTGGAGCGATCTCCCTTAGCCAGTCGGCAGACCTCTCGTCCTTGCAGTCCACCTGCAACATGCCTCCTTTGAAATATACTCCATGGAATAAGGCTTTATATCCGGATCCTCTGAATATCTCTTCCATGAGTAGATCTTGGAGCACAGTGAGCTCCTTCGACCCCAGTGTCTCCGCCGGGTAATTTAGAGGCAGCACAGCCATACGAATGCCTTTGAGGGCACCCGCATATCTGCGCTGTCTCTCCTCCAATCGGGGGGAGGGGGTTTGGGGCGGAGTGGTTGCCTCCGGTCCCCTGTGTATTGCTGCCTCTCTGCCGCTTGGCGGCTCCTGTGGCGTTAGCTGCCCACTCTTGCGCTTTGCGGCTTGGGTGGTCGAAGGCGCTGCTCTTTCGCAACCCCGCCTTGCGGCCTGAGTTGCGTTAACCGGCCGTTGGCTTCGATTTCCGCTGCTCTTTTTGCTGCTAGTCGCGGTATTGCCACCCATCCGCTTCTCCGAGGCAGGGGAGGCTTTGTTTTCTCTCACCCTTTTACGCGCCAACTTTTCTTCTTCCTCCGGAGTCTTCCCCTCCTGGAGGTGCCTGAGGTACCATTTGAGGCTGGCGCTGCTCATGCCTCTCCTGGGATCGTCCTGTCCGCCTGGACTCCCATTTGGTGGTAGAGGGGGTAGTCTGCCTGCCCTCTTCCGCTTCCGTTTGCGAACCCGCCCGGTAGATGCCCGTTCCGAGTCGCTCGAGTCCGAGTAGGTGATGCTGCTCGGGGGAGCCTCTTTGGGGTTCGCTTTTTCAGCGCCAGCCGCAGTCAATTTCACCTGCTGAGCGCCGCTGCTCGAGGGCAGCGTTTGGTGAGGGGAACGCGAAAGTCCACCGCGCCAGAGCTCCATGACGCAGTAAGGCCACCGTTACTTCCCAATGCGGCCCGGTATTAGGAAGGCTCCGTTAGAATGCAGCCGAATTTACCTCCTGGCTGCAAATCATCCAATGGGCACGGGAGTCGCATAACACCCTGGATTAGGAGGTGGCAGCTCTTGGTTGTCGCACGCATGCGGCTTCTGACAACCCGCGTGAGAGGTGCTAGGCAGCACTTCTCACATTGTTTGGGAGATGCCGAGAAGAATGCCTTGCGACCTAAGCCCCTGCACCACGGCAAGGTGCCTGCCATTCGCAGGAAATAAATTTAATACATCTTTTTATTCATCACTTCTCACCTATTGTTCAAAGGCAAAGGTGAAATTTGAATTTTTTGAAAAGTACTTATTTATTCATCAATATTTGTCCTCTTTAAAGTAATCCCCTTGGATATAATACACTTGTGACAACGGTTTTTCCAATCCTCGAAGCACTTCTGAAATGTGCTCTTCGGTATGGCCATCAGCTCTTTCTTCGATTCTGACTTGATCTCATCAATTGTGGAAAAACGCTTTCCTTTCATTGGTTTCTTCAGTTTTGGGAATAGGAAAAAGTTGCAGGGAGCCAAATCTTGTGTATTCGGTGGTTGGGGCATGATAACGGTTTTGTTTTTGGCCGAAAAATCACGAATAAGCATTGATATGTGAGCTGGTGCATTATCGTGATGCAGAATCCAAGATTTGTTTTTCCACATTTAAAATCGTTTGAGCCGTATTGCTTTACGTAAACGTTGCATAACTTCCTTGTATTATTCCTTATTAACTGCACGACTTTTTGGCAGCGATTCATGATGCCCCACACCGTTGTAATTAAAGACAACAGTGAGCAAAACCTTCACACAAAAACGTGACTAACCATTTCTGTTGTCAAAAACAAACTACTAATCGAAATTGGCTCCTAATGCACTTTACCACATGATAAACATATGTGTCCAATGATAACAAAACCAGCCCGCGAAAACAAAATTCACCTTTGCCTTTGAACACAACTCGTTTATAAAGTAAGAATTAATGCTGTTTATCTCTATTCGCTGTAATAAACAGTTCCATTTATATTTATATTATATTTATTTTATTTTTAGGCAAGTCATCTCAAGACTGGGTATTCAATTTAGTTTTGTAGATCCAACTGATTTGCAGGCTTTTGAATCGGAAATTCAGTCGAATACAAAGGTAACTATAATTTATCACCCCTTTGATGCATCTATAATAGAGCGAGTGTAACCGCTGTTCGACAACAGTTTATTGATTAATTGAATTGTCTGTGGCCATTTATGTTCATATTATGGAATATTAGCAATCATCAAAATCATTATTATCCGAATTTGAATACTTCGTTAATTTAAAATTGATCTCCAAAATTCGTTGCTCTTCAAAAACTTTTACCCCGGTTTTCAACTTTACTCAGTTAAATTTTATACGGACCGCGTCCGTACGTAATTTGTACAAAATCAGCATCGACCCAGTTTTGCTATTTATCCTTAATACGACCATCCGCAGGCAAACAAAATGAACCGTCTGGCTGTTAGAGACGGCTTAAAGCATTAAGATACATTCATTTGCTAATAACTAATAATGAATGAACTAAATAGGTTTATGAAGTCTGTAAAAACGGATAGTCATTTGATAATCTATTGTCTATAAAAATTGCCTAAAACAGCCTCCTTTAAGGAAGATTTTATATATCATTTAAATAATTTTATCTGAATAGAACATGAAAACACACGAACGAACATATTTTTGTTTTATAAATTATTATCAATGTAAAAAATTATTATAAAATTCATATGCTTATTTATTATTTCAGCTTGTGTGGATAGAAACACCTACAAATCCATTGACTAAAGTTGCTGATATAGAGGCTATTAGCAAATTTTGTCAAAATAAGAATGTTATATTTGCAGTTGACAACACATTTTTGACATCATATTTCCAAAGACCTTTGGAACTGGGTGCTGATTTAGTATGTTATTCTTTAACTAAATATATGAACGGTCATTCTGATGTCGTTATGGGTTGTATAACTACCAATTCGGAAGATTTGTACCAAAAATTGAAATTCCTACAAAATGGTAAATGCTAATTTTGTCTAAAAGTATATGTTTAGTAGGCTGGAGCGAAAAAATATATTTTTTTTTTACTTAGCCGGAGGGTCAAATTTGTCGATCATAAAAAAATAAAAATTTTCGAAAAACCCAGTCACTTTTAACGTAAAGTTTCGAGTTAAATTTCGTAACAAAATTTTGATAAGTGTTCAAGAAGCTGTGGAGAGTCCACTTTCTGGCCAATTAAAAGTTATCAACTTAAAAAAATTTGTTGTGGTCATTATTGGAGTTTTAAAAAGTCTTAAACGACAACATTTTTATACTCTCGCAACCTGTTGCTACAGAGTATAATAGTTTTGTTCACCTAACGGTTGTTTGTATCACCTAAAACTAATCGAGTTAGATATAGGGTTATATATATATAAATGATCAGGATGAAGAGACGAGTTGAAATCCGGGTGACTGTCTGTCCGTCCGTCCGTCTGTCCGTCCGTGCAAGCTCTAACTTGAGTAAAAATTGAGATATCTTTATGAAACTTCGTAGACATGTTTCTTGGTACCGTGAGACGGTTGGTATTGCAGATGGGCGTAATCGGACCACTGCCACGCCCACAAAACGCCATTAATCAAAAACAAATAACTTGCCATAACTAAGCTCCGCAATAAGATACAAGACTGTTATTTGGTACACAGGATCACATTACGGAGGGGCATCTGCAGTTAAAACTTTTTTTAAAAAGTAGGCGTGGTCCCGCCTCTAATAGGTTTAATGTGCATATCTCCTAAACCGCTAATGCTATAATAACAAAATTCACTAGAAGCAAATGTTTTTAGCACTTCTATTGACGGTGTGAAAATAGTTGAAATCGGGTGGCAACTCCGCCCACTTCCCATATAACGGTACTGTTAAAAACTACTAAAAGCGCGATAAATCAAGCACTAAACACGCCAGAGACATTAAATTTTATCTCTGAGATGGTATAAGATGACTTTATAGGAACCGCGTTCAAAATTAGACAGTGGGCGTGGCACAGCCAATTTTTAGGTGAAAACCCATATCTTGAGATCTGGTCAACCGATTTCAACCAAATTCGGTGCATAACGTTCTTTTCATGTTTCTATGTCATAGTGCGAAAATGGGCGAAATCGGACTACAACCACGCTTACTTCCCATGTAACACCATTTTCAATTCCATCTGATTCTTTCACTTTCCACTATGCAAATCAGGTAACAATGATTATATCAGGGTAAAGCTTTGCGTGAATAATGCAATTAAAGTATGCCACCTTGAGGCCAAAAGTTGTATAATTCGAACCAAAACTGTTCAAACCCCTAAGTACTAAATATGTGGACCCCAGTGCCTATAGTTGACCTTCTACCGAAAATATCAGTCAATCCACAAAGAAATCTCAAACGAGTATACCATTTGACTTTGCGAGAGTATAAAATGTTCGGTTACATCCGAACTTAGCCCTTCCTTACTTGTTTTCTTAAGAGTTAAAATAAAATATGAGTCAAAAACCATCAAATTCGGTATTTTTTTTATATAAATGTGAAGTTTAAGCCAAAAAAAGTTTTAACTCGAATTTTAATTTAAAAGTAAGTGGATGTTTACCAATAAAATTCTTTTTTTATAACCTAAAAATTTTACCCTCAGGCTAACAAAAAAAGATTATTTATTCGTTCCACCCTAATTTTTAGTACATTTTTTTCTTTGTTTTGTAGCAACGGGAATTGTACCCTCTCCGTTTGATTGTTATCAAGTTAACCGTGGTTTGAAAACTCTTCCCCTTCGCATGGAACAGCATCAAAAGAGTTCAATCGCTGTTGCTAAACTCTTGGAAGAACATCCTTTTGTTGAAAAGGTTTTACATCCAGCGTTACCTTCTCATCCACAGCACCAGCTCTCTCTAAAGCAAACATATGGATACAGTGGGGTGTTTTCATTTTTCCTTAAAGGCGACTTAAAACATTCGAAAGCCTTTCTTCAGAATTTAAAATTGTTTGCGTTGGCGGAAAGCTTAGGTGGATATGAAAGTTTAGCGGAACTTCCGTAAGTAAATTCTTCTATTAAATATAAAATTAACTAAAACTAAAAATTAAATTTAAAGATTCAAATTAAAACATGAAATTGTGTTCAACCTCAATTTATTAATTTTTAGGTCAATTATGACTCACGCTTCAGTACCAGCAGAAGAACGAAAGAAGCTGGGAATAAGCGATTCGCTCATACGCCTTTCTATTGGACTGGAAGAAACAGAAGATTTAATTGGAGATCTAGAAAATGCTTTGAAAATATCTATGACTTTGTAGGATTATGTGTTAATTTGTATGAGTCAAATATATAATTTTCAGTTGGTATATAATACATGGACACAGTCTACCTAAACATGGATTTCAGTGAAAATGTAGAATTTTCCTGTTGGCATTATGTGCGCGTATATGTATATATTTGCTTTTGAACAAAATGATATAATAATTAAACTTACGAAGTAGTCACAAACTGCTTAAAAACGCTTACGGATTAATAAAACGGGGAATCAAAACTATTAAACTAAAAGGGATGTTTGAAAGTCACTTATATCTTTGCGCAGACAGTCCATTAAAACCATTAAAATAGTTAAATAATTAACTAATAAATTAATTTTAATTTCACTCACCGTTTTCTAACGAAAAAAAGGAGTTGATTTAGGCGGGTGCTCGAACCGGAGATCTGATCGTTAGCGAATGGTAATGCGAAAAAGCGAGCGGGATCCCTTTTTAGTCCCTTATATAGTATCTATTGATGTCTTCATGGTAGTGTTATCGTGGTGATGTTGTGTATTATGCGTGTTGGTGTATTGTGATGTGGAATGTATGGTAAGTAGGTGTGGTGATGTGGATGTGAATTGATGTGGTGAATGTGGTGTGACAGTGTCTTATGGTGAGGGGGGAGGGAATGGTCATTTAGCCATCCCGGCCCCTATAGGCAAATGATTAGCCTAGTAGTCGCTGTAGCTGTTGTAGCGTTGCCAAACGTTGAAACGACGTGGTTGTCGTCTAGACTGACGACGCCGTATTGATATTCCATTCCGCGGGTGTACCGCACGAGTTGCGTTTTAAGGTCTCGTTGCGCGGCTACGAAGGGTAGGTGGGCGACCAACGTCGCGTCTCGAGGTGCGATGAAGTAGTGTGAGGTGGTTTGCAGCAAATTTGCCATAGACACGTGGACTCACACGCTTGAGTCGCATGCGAATGAGACAGGTAGTTTAGACAATGCCCGTGTGCTTGCAGGCGGTGTGGGCGCCGACATATGGGACATCGTATACGATGTTCCTCTAAAGGCAGTGATGATAGCATCGATGGTGGTCGCGTGCCACCACGAGGAACTGGTGCTGATAACAGTGTCGTTACAGGGGTAGTTGCAGCTGCAAATCGGGGCGTTGGGGTAGGCCCCGTGCGTGGCACGTTGGTAGCCGACCGCACAGTTGGCGTTGGAGTAGTTGGCGTATCCACTTCCATGTTAATCTGTATTAAAGAGTTGTTTGATGTCATATAAGGGATATGGATGATCGTGGCATGAATGGGTCGTCGTATTGATCAACCAATTTTTATTTGTTATTTTTAACGGTTATTAGCGAGTTTTTCGGTCTTTTTCTTCTTTATTTGATTATTTTATTATATTGCGGTAGTATTAGTTGATTGTTCGCGACTTGCTGTGTCGCTATTAGCGGCGGTTGGGAGAAAGCATATCTTCACGAGCGGTCTGGTTAGCGTTCCGCTTTGCGTACGAAGATCAACCACTCGTAGGTGACCGTCGGAGCCGTAATGTAGCTTTTCTATTCCAAGCCGCAATTCGGTAGGGGGTAGACAATCATCATGGATGATGACACAATCTCCAAGTTTTGGTGCTTGTTCAGGAGTCTTCCAACGGTATCGTTTATGAAGATCCTTTACGTACTCTTCGTTCCATCGTCGGCTGAAATCGTGATGGAGAATTTTAATTTTTTCCCAGTGATTTAATAAGGATAGCGACTCCACGCCTGGCTCAGGTATGGCCAGAATGGGTGTTCCTTTGAGAAAGTGCCCTGGAGTTAAGACTGTGAAATCTGAGGAATCTTCGAGAGGGAGGTAAGAGGCCGTAAATTGAGAACGGCTTCAATTCGAATTAATAATGTAGTGAAACTTCATAATTGAATTTGTAATTTCCAGCTTCTTTTTTTTTTAAGTGGGATTTGAAGCTTTTTACAGCTGATTCCCATAAACCACCCATATGAGGAGCGCTTGGGGGGATAAATTGTCAATTAATGCCTTGGGCGCGTACTTTTGTACAATCTCAGGTGAGACTTGTTTGATAAAGTCCACAAACTGTTTTTCGGTGGCTCTTTGAGCGCCGTTTGATATTTCTCGGCTGAAGTAACGCGCTTGAGTAGATGCGATAAGAGCGACCTTTGCTTTTTGTAAGTCTAGGTGCGTCACTGTATCGCATTGAGAATATAATGAGGGAACTCCCTTTACTTTAATTTTAATTCGCTCTATACACTTTAACATATAGGTGATTACTCTGAGGGTTCGGGAGAACGAGAAAATCCCTCAAGGATGTCAGTATCCTCCATTGCTGTGTGAAAGAAGTCGATTTTTTGACTTTCTGGGGCTATTATAATGCGCATGGGCGATTGTGGCCAAGAATCGGGAGATTCTGTTAACCATCGGGGACCATTCCACCAGCGGGTGGTGGTGGTAAGGTGCAGCGGTTTGCACCCTTTTATACCTAGATCGGCAGGATTGTCACGTGACGCCAAGTGGCTGATCCCACTAGGTCAAGTATTTGAGACGTTCGATTGGAAATATACGTCTTCCATGCATATGGTGGTTTTTCTAGCCAGGCTAGAACAATTTCCGAATCAGACCACATATATAGTTTGTATTTTGCTATGTTTAAATGCATTCGCTCCATGGATACTAGTTTGGCTAGTAGTAGCGCTCCACACAGTTCAAGTCGTGGTAGACTTTTTGTTTTTAAAGGAGCTACTTTTGCTTTTGCTACTAGTAAGGGGCTTGTGGTCGCAATGTTGCTTTGTAAGCGTACGTATATAGTGGCGCAATATGACTTTTCAGAGGCGTCACAGAAGCCGTGTAGTTCGACTTTGTGCTCTGGGGCATAGTTTACCCATCTAGGGATTTGTATCTGTGAGATATCATTTAGAAATGGTTTAACTTGTTCATCCCAGTCGGTTCCATTTAACCATAATTCTTGTATTAGGATTTTGGCTTGAATCATAATTGGCGAAAGCCATCCTGCGGTGTCGAAAAGTTTTGCCACAGAGGATAGAATTTGGCGTTTTGTTATGGCGGATAATGCTGATATTGACTCTGTAGTATATGAAAACTGGTCAGTTATCGCATTCCATTGGATCTCCAGAGTTTTGTTGTACTTTCCTTTTCGAACTTAAAGAAATTAGTGCCCAACAAATTTTCTTTTGGTATATTTTTTAAAATATTAGGGTGGTTCGCCGTTATCTTTTTTAACGGAAACCCTTCGGTTTTGAGGGCTTGTGTCACTTGTGCTAGTGACTCGTATACTTGTGAAAGAGTGTGACTCCAGACAGGATATCGTCTACATACTTCTGAGTTTTTAACACTTCGGTTGCCAGAGGAAATTCTGACTTTGTGTTTTTTGCCAATTCGTGGAGTGTTCGAATGGCTAAATATGGAGCACAGTTGACGCCAAAGGTAACTGTTTTTAGTTTATAGTCGCGTAGTGGACTATTGGGAGATTTTCGGAAAATAATTCGCTGAAAATCTCGGTTGTCTTTATGTACGACTATTTGTCGATACATTTTCTCAACGTCCCCATTGAATACGTATTTGAATATACTCCAATTTAATATAAGGAGCATTAAATCTGGTTGGAGTGTTGGTCCCGTAAATAGAATATCATTTAGGGAATTTTCTGACCTAGTGGATCTTGAGGCACTGAAAACCACTCTGACTTTTGTTGTTTTTTTTATCTGGTTTGACTGCTGCGTGATGAGGCAAGTAAAATTAGTAATATTTGCCATATATGATTTTTTCGCCTGCGCTTACTTCCTCCATGTGGTCTAAATGGAGGTATTCTTGTAACACGCCATCGTATTCTAGCTTAAGCTCACCTCTTTTAAGTAAGTTTTTTTCCATACTTAAAAGCTGCTGTATTGCAGAGGTGCGAGAATGACCTAAGGCGAGTGTGTTAAGGAATTGTTGTTTTAATGGTAGTCGTACGACGTACCGACCATTATCTGATCTAGTAGTTGTGCCTTTGTAAAAGTCTTCACAATACTGATCTTCTGGGGTTGTAATTGATATAGGGGGGAGCTCTTCTAACTCCCAAAATTTCTTTAATTGTGAATTGAGGTATTGGTTTGAGATTTCCTTAACTTGAGTGGTCATGGTGGTAACTGTGTGAAACCTTTTGTCAATACTTGCTATTTATGTGATAGGTTGGAAGCATGTTTGTTAGTTGCGGTAAGACAATAGCTTCTGTTTTAATGCGCTTATCCGTTTTGGGGGAAGTTATGGTAATGGGGCAGATTTTCTTTGAGTTTTGGACTACTCTTCCGCCCATTCCCGTGATTTCAAATTTGGCATGTTTTGTTGGCAGTTTTAACCTATTTTGTGCCTTAGACGCTATAAATGATCGTTGTGATCCTTGGTCTATTCCAGCATGGAGCTTCTTGGCGATTTTCGGGATTTTATATTTCGTGATTTGCTGTTGTAATTAGCCCTTTTTACTATTTCCCCTTTCTGCTTTTTTATATTGGGTAGTTAGAAATTCTTTCATATGCTGCCACGTTGGTAACGATTTTTCTGGTAATGCGGCGGTGCATATGTTTACCAGTATAGGGTTCCAGCTGTCTGTAGGAATATTTTGTGTCGATAAAACCGACAAACAATTAGAAACAGTGGATTTTAGTCTAATAAATTCTTCACTTGTTTCTTTTTGAATTTTAGGCAAGTTCATTAGTATCGTTACTTGCTTATCGACCAATATGCTTTCATTTTTCATATCTTGCTTTTAGAGCTTCCCAAGCCAGATTGAAACTATCGTCATTTAGTGCGAACTGTTTGACTATGACGTCTGCTTGACCTTTTGTTTTGTATCGGAGGTGATACAATTTTTGTGCATTTGATAATTTTGGGTGGTTTATGTAAACGGCTTGTCCCGGAAGGACGGCCATTGTTCATAACCACCATGAAAGATTCTGTATCACATGTGGGCACCTTGAAATTGATGCCTGAATTTGACTCTTGACATTGAATTTGTGGCAGCTCTACTCTCGGATGTGGGGTAGGTGTAATTGCTTTAATTAATTTTATTTGATCCGAAATCATGGCTTTTGATTCTTCAAACTGGTCTACGCATTTTTCGTACTTGGCGTAAGCGGAGGATTTCAAATTTTCAGGTAGATCTGAGTCGTCAGATTCTACTATTGCGGCATATGCAGCTTGGAGACGTGTCCAGAAATTATCAAGATTTTCCTTTTTGATTTCTAATACCAATTCAGAATTGTCCTGAATCGGCGAAGGTGAAAATCGAGTACAGTACCGTATTAGACTGTCACTTTTAGAGATAAATTTGGTGTATGAAATATCTTTCACCCGTTTTTGTTTTGTATCACCTTGCTTTAAGCTTGTAGCTTCTGCAAGTGTACATGGACTCGTTTCTTCATTCCATTCATCATTTTAGGTACTTTTAGAGACTGTGTTGTTTTGGATTCTTTTGAATCTGAGCTCATTTAGAAAGTATTGAAATAAATTTAAAATTCCTCGGTGTCGACCGATGGAATTCAAGCTATAGGCTCGTATATAACGAAACTCTTTTAAGTAAATAGAGTGCGTTTTTTCGACAAAATTTATTTTAATTTCCGTATATGTGTATAACCGCAAACTCTTTTAGTTAATAAAAGTTTTTAATTCGAATTAAGTTTCTAAAATACGGTTTTTATAAATTACCAGTTTTTTATAATTACCGGTCGTATTTATTTTTTTAATTTATTAACGATCGCACATGTATTTATGTTCTTATCTAGGGGTATGTGGGTACACCCTAATGGGTGGACTTGTAGATATGTATTCATGTACTTGTGCAATTGAGAGCTCGTTAAAGAAATCAATGCATTTTGTACCTAGGTATACACGAATTATTGTGCGCAATCCTGCTTGTGTTTGTTTGCCAAAGAACAAGGGGTATTGCGGGATATTTTTATTTGAGTACTTTTTATATTATTGTTTTTAGCTTTCTTTTAGCAATTTTTTTTTGTATTATGGAATTATTTATTTATTTGTTGCTATGATTTAACCAAACCGTTTAATTAGTTTTAAAATAACCGATTTTTAAATGATTAAATTAAATCAAAATATGAATTTGTACCCACTATATATGGCGTATGTGAGCATAGGCAGATTGTATGCCATATGTACAAGTGTGAATATGTATGACTGTGCACGCGTGATATTTTTCGGAGTGAGAGAAGAGTGTGGAGAAAAAATAAAAATTGTAATACGCAGGCATTTTACCGACTGCGGTTATGTTAATATATTCTGATATAGTTATATATGTAAAAATATAAGTCAATGTTTAGTTATAACATCTATCGGTAAATGCAATTTGCATATTGTTTGCCGATTTGAATGCATTTTTGTCTTTTTGCTGTAGATGCTAGCTGTTATTGTTATTGTGCCTTTAGATTACTTATTGTTACGCAGTCTTGCTTATTGCTGTATTAAGCCTAAGGGGTACCACCGGAAATTCTTTGCAAGTAAATACTTGAATTTATACCTATATACAAATGTAAGTGCATAAGTTAAGGCAATCAATAATTTGTTAATACAATATATATATATACATGTAAATATATAAATATAAGTATATATGTATATAAGTATATTCACCAGATTTTTGTTTTTATGTATCGGTTTTTTGGAATTTTCCGTTAACGTTAGGAAAAATTATAAGTTATATATTTTCTGTTAACGTTTCCTGTACCCGTGGTTTTAAACTGTTAAAACGGATTTTCCTAGTTTTAATGGTATACAGGATTTACAAACATACATATATAATAAACAAAAAGATTAAAACGGTACACTTACTTTATTTCGGCTCAAGGGGGCCCTTTTTTCCTTAACGCCAGCTGTTGCCTGTTGTGCAGCTCTCTCCCTGTGTTTTTGGCTCTATATACATATTTTGTTGTTAATACCGCGCCCGTTTTTGATTATTATTGTTTTTTTCGTTTTTGTATATTTTTGGGTTTCGCGCCGCGTTAAGATTTTTTCGGGTTTTGGTTTCGCGCCAGTTTGTTTTGGTGTTTAAGTATTTTTTTTATTTTATGTTTTTGTTTTTTGGCACATTTAATGTGTTTTGCCGCTTTTCCACTTTTATGTTATATATGAACGTGTATGTGTTCGAATATATAAGGTTGGCCGTTATTTCTCTTCCGCTTTTTTGTCTTTTGAATTTCGCGGCTATGTACAAAGCGCTACAGAGCTCGTATCTGGCAACACTATACATAATTTGAAAGGTCTTGACATAACCTACAAAACAACGCTATGCATGATTAGTTTGGATATTGCGTTCAACAGTTACAGACGTGTAAACATGGAGTTCACTAACGCCGAAATTCGCGCTATTTTAAAGTTTTCCTTCGTTAAAGGCAAATATATGTTCGGTCACTGAACTCCCAACTTCACTTTTCGCATATGTATGTGTATATATATATTACACTGCACTTTTTGGTTTTGGTTTTTGTTTTTTTTCAATAACTGTCAAATCACCTTTTTGGTAAATGCACCGGTTTTTTTTCACTGTTTGTTAATTTTTTGGCACATTATTTGTTGTTCATGTTACAATGTTTTGTTCATGTTATTTTAATATTTTTTTTCTTTAATGTTTAATAACCCATAGTGCCGTCCACTAGGGCTCGAAGGACCATAAATAATTAACTAATAAACTAATTTTAATTTCACTCACCGTTGGCAAAATTAGTTTATAACGAAAAAAAGGAGTTGATTTAGGCGGGTGCTCGAACCGAAGATCTGATCGTTAGCGAGTGGTAATGCGAAAAAGCGAGCGGGATCTCTTAGTCCCTTATATAGTATCTATTGATGTCTTCATGGTAGTGTGATCGTGGTGATGTTGTATATTGTGCGTGTTGGTGCATGGTGTAGTGGTGTGGAATGTATGGTAAGTAGGTGTGGTGATGACAGTGTCAAGAGGGGGGTGGAGTGGTCATTTAGCCAATAGGGTAATTATAAGAAGAATCTCAAAAGAACAATAAACTTTGCTTTACCCGAAAAGATAAATGTATAGTTTAATATAAGTCCCCCAACGAAGGAGGTCGTGAGAATGAAATTTATTTTTAATCGTCTTATTTTGACGCGAAGATAAGAATTCCGTAAGCGGAAAGTAAACTTTTAAAAAAATGTATTTATATACACACAAAAATAAAAAATATAAAAATGTATTTTATAGCACACTTTGTACACATTTTTCAACTAACTCGTACACGTTAAAATCTATCCAAAATACGGATTTATAATGCGTTTTTGAAGAAAAAAGCTATATTTAAAAAATTAATGCGCACACCTTTACTGCAGTGGCTCTCTTCGGCCGTGTGCTTGTGCAAAAACTCTTGTCGTCCAACACCGGGGTGTCCATAGTTCTTTTGCGTCATGATACTTTCATGATTCCTGAAAAATAATGCCAAATATATTTACTTGCCTTTGACAAGAATATTTAATTCATCTCTTAAACACGGTGTATTTTCTTCAATATGGAAACAGACATTTATAATCCTTTTGCATAAAAGTGGATTTAGATCCAACATTGAAAACTGTTCTTATTGTTTATCAACGAAACCTCTCCTGCAATAGAATTCTCAAAAATTTTAAAATAGCGACGACGTAAAGCTTTTTAAATCATACACTTCAACTGATGAAAGGTGTCTGTTGCAAACAGGTTGCATGGTGTGATAGAAATGTCTTCATATTGATACCATAGTCTTGAAAGCAAAAGCTGTCCTCAGTTTTGTTAAACGTTGGTTTAAAGAATTAAAAGATCCATATATTACTAAAAAAACTTTTTAAAACTTTGGTTAGACCTATATTGGAATATGACACTGTTGTATGGAACCCTACCTACCAAATCCATTCTGACAAGTTAGAGTCTGTTCAAAAACAATTTTTACTTTTCGCCTAAGGACATTTCATAGAATGGGATTCTAGGGTAAGTATACTTCCATACACTAGTCGTTTGAGACTTAAAAATCTTCATACAATTTTTAGTCGTAGGGGAATGGTTTTCCTAATATTCTTAGTGAAAATTGAATGGAACAGTTTGCAGTACTTTTTGCCTGTCTGAACCTGTCCTGTAAAACAAATTTCGAACTAAACGCATATGTCATGATTTTAATTCTCATTTCAGCACATTTGTTTTATCTGATTCACTTTTCAAAATTAAAGAGACTATATTGCTTTCTAGTAATAAATAAAAACGTAACAATTAATTAAATCTACAATAGTTAATTTGTTGGTAATTTGCACTAAGTACTCGCGAAATAAGGAACTAATGAACGACACTCTTGATTTATACGATTAACTCTACAATGTTGTAGTAATCGAAAATGACGGAAAACGCTCGGTTTGGGAAATTAATAAGCAAACGGCGTCGCGCAGGAAAACGTTGCAAAATGCAGAAAAACTCTGATGTCCGTATAGGCTCGATGATGGCGATCGAATAAAAGAGGCCCGTATCCAGTTGTCGATCCTTTTTGTTGATTGGGCAGAGTGGTGAGATCGTGTGTGTTGATATCTCTCAATGAGTTATGTGAAGTTGTATGTATTAAGGTGTAGTGTCTTCGGGAGTGGATGCTATTGTTGTGGTGTGTTGGAGTGTATGAGTGGTGCTTGTGAAATGGTGTGTGGGGCTTGTAGAGGGATGTTCGCTGGGAAGGCTTATAGCTCATTTAGCCAATATCGTAACTTAAAATCATAGCTGTTGAAATGTTTGTTTCTGTAGCTGAGTAGTTTAGATCTCAACGCTTAAAAAACTCTCGCTTTTTCTGACACGACTAATTCCGCACGTATTCTTTGGTTTATTATTTTTATTATTATAAGAGCAGCTCTCTTTGGCATCTGTGGTGGACTACGGCGAACTTCAACAATGACACTAAATGCCGTTCCACACATAGCACCCGTAGAGATAGCCGACTGATATATTGCTGCGCATGTCGCTGTAGGATTGCAGCTCGTTATATGGAAGTACCGGCAGCTGGGTATATGAAAGAATCCTAACAGGGACATCCTGCGTAGCAGAGTCTATTTCTTGTGGCTAGATGGAAGGTTAGACGGGGAGTTTTACATGCAAGATGTCTGTTGTTAAGGTGATAGTTGATGTTTTGCTCCGAAGAGCACCCACATTTAGCGAGGTGAGCATTCATCACGACAGCAGAGCAGCTATATTAGCGTTGAGCTCAGTTAATGTGCGCTGAAAGTTAGTCAGTATCGATAATTTCAAGTTACTACACTCATTTGAGTGGCCATCGTAAAGGGCAAGTAGAGAAACTATCAAATGATCATTGCAAACAAAGCTACAGCTGAGAAGTGTCCATGGAGAAACGTCAAGACCGCCTAGGAGTTGAGTTTCTATTGACAGCCAAGATGACCGACTTTTGACCTGAAAATGGTGGCATATTGCTATTTTCTTTTAATTTATATAAAAGTTGTCCAAAAAATATTGATTATATGTAAAGCGTTTGTATTTTTTCAAAATAAAATAAGTTTATCTTAATATATATTCTTAAAAGAGCGACTATTATTGGCAAATTCCAGAATAATTATGATATATATTTATGTCTATTTTTAACTGTGGTAAATTAATAAATATTCCCCACAGAAAAATTAAAGATTCAATTAAGCAGCCATGTCAAATAAAGGGATCCACAACATTCTTACCTTTAGACAAGTTTTATAAATTTATACAAAAATAATAATTATATTAAAAACAATACTGAAAAAGAACTCACCTTTGTAAAAATAAGTCCATGTCAAAAATTTTCAAATTTGTTGCCAGTATTGGTATTGAGCATTGCGTAACAGTGCTGCGTAAGCTAGTTTTAAACTACTTTTTAGGAAAGGAATATATCTACCATATTTTATACTTTAAAGATACTGGAACTTCAACAAGTAGTTTATTTAAGAAGTCATTATATTCAAAAACTAAACTTAGAACTATATAATAATATTTTAATTGTTTATGTAAAGAGTTATAATAAAATATTGTACATATTTTCATCGCTACATGCTGAAATACAGAGCCAGCTACCTGGTATGTCTACCGTATTTTATACTATAAAGATATTGCAACTTCAACAAATAATTTATTTATTTATTTAGTTTATATATATAAAAACTAAACTAAGACCTATATAATAATATGGTAATATTTAATATTTGAGTTGTAATAAAATATTGTACATATTTTCATCGCTAAATGCTGATATATAAAACGTAAATAAAATTTGTGAATAAATATATCTATACCTACATTAGAGGAAACATCGGCTCAGTGACTATTTCTTGATATATCTACAATGATAAATTTTGCTTTATTGTTTAAATGAATTATTATAAATTAAAAATCGGCTTTGCTAATTTTGTCCTTTCGATCGATGAAAATGTTTGATGTTTTCTAAAGCACTAAACGAACGTTCACCACTTAAAACAGAAACGGCTAAAGTGCAAAATCTTTTTAAAGCGATGCAAATATTTTGGAAAAGTCTTCCTAATTTTCGAGCATAGATGACATTCAATAAGTTGTATGTAGTAAGAGGGGCTTCAAAATTTGCATCGTAAACGTGCTAACTTCAGTGAACACCTTATCAGATACATCAACGGAATACTTTTATGCAAAATTTTTTGCAGCTGCGTTGAGTTCATCTTCTTTCATATAATCAAACTGCCATAGAAATGAGAACGATTCGCTTATGTCATTCACTGCGGTGAATATTCTCTTCATTCTACAGATAACGCTGTCAAGTATGACGAAGGAGGTGTTTGTTTTGAATTCTTTTTCTTCTTTACTGCAATTTTCATCAATTTCTTCATATAGATCGTTTCCGTGTTTTTTCTTTTTGTTGCTGATGGTAAAACCTCTTTGACATTCTCTGAATTATCTTCAAAATTTGCATCGTAAACGTGCTAACTTCAGTGAACACCTTATCAGATACATCAACGGAATACTTTTATGCAAAATTTTTTGCAGCTGCGTTGAGTTCATCTTCTTTCATATAATCAAACTGCCATAGAAATGAGAACGATTCGCTTATGTCATTCACTGCGGTGAATATTCTCTTCATTCTACAGATAACGCTGTCAAGTATGACGAAGGAGGTGTTTGTTTTGAATTCTTTTTCTTCTTTACTGCAATTTTCATCAATTTCTTCATATAGATCGTTTCCGTGTTTTTTCTTTTTGTTGCTGATGGTAAAACCTCTTTGACATTCTCTGAATTATCTGCAACAATTTTGCACAATCAGGCTTTCTATATTTCTAACTTCAGCGTCGATGGTGGCATTGATCTCTTGGAGAACCAAGTTTCTTTCATGGACTGACTAAAATATTTTAAATATTGGAGGTCATCAAAACGCACTCAAATTTGCTCAATTGCATCAAATGTTAAATTTTTACGGCATCGATTCTGGCAGACCATGGGTTTTGGATTTCAGAATTTCCCAACGTTGTGTGCTCTACTGAAAATATTTAAACATTACTGAACGACAGCATAAAAAGTTATTGCTCGAGAAGATTCAGCCGAGTCGACTGAAGCCAAATTCAGCGTGTGAGCATCACAGGGCGAAATAACTGCTTACTTATTTTGACGTTGGATGTAATGTAATTTTGTGCTTCGCTCATATAACTACCATTATCGTGCCCGTGTCTACTACAATCTTCCAATGGAATGTTTAAATTTTCCAAAGTTTTGCAAATTAAAGCGGCAATGGCTTTGCCGGTCGAGATTTGGATGTTCTGTTTTTACAATGTTGACAAATGCGTCAAATCTTATTAGCCACTGTGCGTAGTTTTATAATCCAATAGTATTGCCTTATTTCATTGACCACTGTTTCCAAATTGCCATGCCACATGGTGATTTGAGGGCAATAACACTTTATGTGGTCGCCCTGTTATCTTAACTCGACCATTTATTCTCAAAACGCCGTAGTCATCTAGATAGGGTGATAGCTTGAAAATATTGCTGGATTTGTCAATTGAATTTCCGGATTCTAAACATGCTATTGAGTCTCCAAAGTTGCAGTGTTGGGCCTTTTTCCACAGATAACGTTCCACTTTACAGAACTCGAATAACGCTTAGCCAGATCCGAACACAATATATTGCTCTAATGTCTTAATGGTTCTGGTACTACCTGAAGCTTTTCTGAGATGGGGTGATGAAAACCCGTAAACTGTGGACGCAGTTCTTCAGTTGCAATACATTGTAATTCGTCATACAAAAGCCACGGGTCAGGCGAAAGCTTCATCGAATAACCGTTCGCTAATACCGTTTGTGTATCTGACCAATAAACGAATTTTTCAACGTGTACAGAATGCGATTCGATAATATATTTGGCGAGACGAGCTCCTAGAAGAGCTGCTTTCAGTTCGAAACGAGGTATGGATATTAGCTTCAAAACCAAACTCAAAACCTCGCTCTTAGTAGGCCGCCATTAATGGAGAAATATGTCAGAATTTCTATACTTAACGTACATACGAAATGCGAAATTGTTAGTGAACGTAGTCCACCACATGCCTAAAACCTTCTCAGTAGGCAGTTCACGTTCAAGATCAAGAGATAGCTCATCAGGCGGATTTAGGGCACCTAATACCCGACTCGAGTTGGACAAAAAATTTCGTAAATGAAAGCCTCCAAGTGCATAAACATGACGCACGTCTTGAGCTAATAGCTTCCTCTTCGGTGTCAACACTTACCGACATATCGTCTACATAATGATTTTTGATTATGCATTTTGAAGCACAAGGAAATTCCTTTTTAAAATCTTATGCATTCTTATTTTTTACGTACTGAGCGCAGCTTGGCGAACATGTGGCCCCAAACGTCATCACTGTCACCGTCAATGTAGTGGGCTCATTGCCGTTTGGTTCATACCAAAAAAAGCGTAGGAAGTTTTGGTCTTCTTGTCGTATATGAACTTAGTGAAAAATTTCAGCTATACCGGCTATTATAGCAATTTTTTTGTCGAAACTTAAAGAGGACTGTTCTTCAGAGTGTAGAGGGGTTGTAAGGTCTGGACCTTTCAGCAGCATGCTGTTTAGGGACACTCCATTTACCTTAGCAACTGCGTCCCAGACTAATCTAACCTTTCCTGGTTTATTGGGATATGTTGCTGCAAAAATTGACAAATATCAATAGTTTTTGACGGCAGAATTAAAGGGTGTCAAACGTCTCATGTACCCTTTTTGCATATAATCGTGGATCTTTTTGTGCAGCGTTTCTGCCAGGCCGTTGTCTCGCTGCATTATTTTCCTTAAACATTTCGCCCGAAATAAGGCCATTGACAGGCTATCGGGTATTTCAATGTCCGTATGCTTCCACAATAAACTGGTCTCGATTTGTAGTTGCTCCAAAGCGACCTCATCCTCCTTAAGTATTCATTCAACAGGTTTGGTTGACACACCTAAGTTGTGGAGGCAAATGTACGTTTTGGTAATTTCAAGCAGTTCAGCCTGGGCAGAGCAATCACAGATGTGGTAAACGTGGTGTATAGGATCGGTGCCGGCTTTAGGCATCAACCCTTTCAATGTCCATCCCAATTTAGACTTCTCGGCAATTGGACCATTTTCTCCTCGTCGACATAGCTCGTTTTCTGGGCCCCCCGTTAGATGACCTCGACGACAACCAAACTGAAACTTACCACCCAAGCGCGGACTAGACAACCGTTACAACAACATCTCCTCTATCTTGACTTATGTAACATCCGATAATTATGCATTGTACATGCATTTTTCCAACATAGACATTAATCTTACAACCATACAACCGAAAACATCCCAAAATTTCTGTAAAATCTCAGAGGCTATTGTATTTGCATGAAAACTTCAACTTAAATGATTCGGGCTCAAATACCGTTGTTGTGTTAGTAGAGCTTTCACAAAACTCTACAAGTAGTGTATTTCGAAAAAATTACACTTTCTTAGATTTAGGTTCACAGGTTCGAGCTAAGATCCGCTTTTCATGTTATTAGCTTTATAAAATTGTTTTTGAGAACTTTTATTCACAAAACTTTAAAAACGTCAACACTTAGTAATTCATTAACCCTTAAATTATTCGTCTTTTTCTACGAGATTTTTTAAAGACTTCTCGAATTCAACAGGTTCTAACGCTCTGTTTGCGACGTCATGAGCTGGTGGGCCGATCAGAATAACCACTTCATCATAGGACAAAGTTTCTTTCTCTAGCAGTGCTTCAGCCATCTGAAAAGAAATGAGGAATAAAATAAAGTGGCAGTGAGAATAAATTTCGTTTATACTTTTTCTAGTTTATCAATGTTATTTTTCAATAGTTCCTCTGTTTTCTGGTATGCACTGTTTACTAGCTTTTGAGCTTCCTTGTCAATAATTCTGTGTAGGTTTCCCGAAAATGGGTGATTGAAACTTCCGCTTTCCTCTGCGTCTGTTATATATATTGGCCCCAGATTTGCATTCATTCCAAATTTTTTTATCTAAGCACGTAAATTTTAAAATATTATTCAGTGCGGAATTGTGAGTTTCATATTGATAAAAATTAATATTAACTTTTGTACCTGAGCATATGCGATTTTCGTAACTTTCTCTAAATCATTTTGTGCTCCAGTAGTAATTTTCTTGAAGATTATATTTTCAGCAGCCCTGCCGCCAAGTGCTACGCACATTTTATCAAAAAGCTCTTCCTTGCTATACAGCTTCTGTTCGCTTGGTGTATATTGTGCAAATCCCAAGGCAAGACTTGTCCTTGGCACAATTGTAACTTTTAGTAATATATCAGAATTGGGCAAAAGCCAACCAACAAGAGCATGTCCGGATTCGTGATAAGCAACAACTTTTCTTTCCGCTAATGAAAGTGCATGTGAACGTTTTTCAGTTCCACCTAAATTTTGAATATGCAAAAACTAATACTTAGTCCGGTAATATTTAAACTAATATATGTGTACAAATTATTCAAATATCAAAAATTTCAGTTAACAACTGTGTGTACACTTCGAAGTGTCTCTAAAATTGTATCATAAAAATATGGGATGTGAAATCGTAGACGGATATAAACGTTTGTGATAGTCTTTGGAACCAAATTTATTTATGCCTGCTCTATTTTATGAAGGTCCCAAGATATCTTGGTTAAGGACCACTGAATTAGCTGATTCCAGTATAACTAAAGGCCAGCCAACTGACTGAATTGTCACTATCAGTATTTATTATTACTTTTGAAAGTAACCAATGATTCACCATGGATTTCGGAAGAGGTTTATTTAAATTTTATTAAAAGTAATTTTCTATCTATAGCAGGAAACAAATGTCTTTTATGGCGCCGTCAATGAAAAAACATTGCAAAGTACTCATAGGGATGTTTTTATTCCTACATTCATCATATAATGTATATAGTATATACAAGGTTGTGGGTGCCCGGATGATACTTGAGAAACCTAAAAGTTTTAAGCTGACTTCAGATTTTATGATTAATGTGGAAGTAAAATTATGTAAAGTTAATTTAAGCTAATATAATATTAAATTTTGCTTCGGACAGCACAGAAATTTACTTTTAAACTTCTATTTGTACAATTAAGAAACCTACAAAAATTTAGCTGACGTGAATACAGTACATGCCTTGGAATGAACTTACCTACAAGTCTCTCAACGGCATACTCCAAATTTGATGCCGATACCTTGGTTTGACACTGTCTGGCCGCATGTAAGGCAGCTTCGTTACATACATTAGCAATATCTGCGCCTGAAAACCCTGGTGTCAATCTAGCAAGTTTTCCCGAAAACTGCGCAGGCTCAGAATCCAATTTTATGTCAGATAAATGTTTTTCAAAAATTTCTTTACGTTCTTGTAAAGTGGGTAAGTCAATAAGTATATGACGATCGAACCTACCAGGTCGAAGTAAAGCCTAATATAGTTATAATAAATGTTTATTTCAATAAATGTGTGTAGTATTGTTAGTTACCTTGTCTAATATGTCAGCACGATTGGTACTTGCAAGCATAAGAACTCCTTCTTTGGATGCCATACCATCCATTTCCACGAGAAGTTGATTTAATGTTTGTTCTAATTCGCCGGAACTGCCTTGGCCCATGCTTTCAGTACCAGATCGCTGTCGTCCGATTGCATCGATTTCATCAATATATATTATGCATGGAGCTCGTTTCTTGCCTTCTTGAAAAAGATCGCGTACCCTTGCTGCTCCGAGGCCGCCAATCATTTCAATAAATTCCGATCCGTTCATACTTAGGAAAGGCACTTGAGCTTCAGTAGCGACGGCTTTGGCCAACAATGTTTTTCCACAACCAGGCGGACCCAATAGCAAAGCTCCTTTGGGCACTTTTGCTCCCAATCTTTGATACTTTTGTGGTGCTTTCAAGTAGTCAACAAATTCTTTTACTTCTTGTTTGGCCTCCTGTAAGCCTGCTACATCTCTAAAAAGTACTCCTCTTCCTCCTTCAAAAGGATCCACTAGAGTAAATTTCGCCCTACCCATTTGAGACTATTCAAATATTATTAAATATATATGTATTTTTAAATTAAAAAACTTACAAAGGAATCCATGCTTATAGGACTTCTGACACCCTTCATTTTTGACGCGATCGACATAAGCAGTGCGAAGAACAAAATTAACACCATTATACGTCCAGTAATATCGCTATGTCTATCATAAGTAACAGCAACGCCTATCATTGAAAACGTATACAATTATGATAAATGTACTATATTCATTAAATACTATTCGAATAGGTATATGCTTAGCTTTTTAGTTTAGTTTAGTTGTTTAATTATTATTAATTAAATTGATTAAAAATAGAATAGGGTAGCTCTTTCCGTCAGATTTAAACATGTTTAATTTGCTCTCGTCCCTAAAAATTACGATATTCCGGTTTTTAGGGGCTTGTATTACTTGAGAATTTTTGTACGATTTCTACATGTCTACTTCTAAGAGATTTGAGATATATACAGTTTAACGCGTATGCGCGCGATACAACTTTCAGGAACAAAGTGTTTAGCGATATTGCTGCACAGTTCTTAATTTCACCATTTACTCGATTTTTCGTTGACTATTTCTCATCTTTAAAATGTTTCAGAATTATTTCGCGCACTTCAATACTTACAAATACTAACGTTAAAATGTCAAAAGTAACAAATTTTATTCCAGGGCTACTGACATTTATAGTGGAAATATTTAAACATTTATGAATAATTTTGCTGTGTGCTTGTATTTCTGTATATGAATATAATTTTGCTTTGCATTGTAAAAAAGATAATTAGGTGATTTTTGTATTTAACAAAAATAATATGCATCATGTCAGTCAACCAACCGAAATTCTTATTTATTAATTTTACAACAAAAAAATAAAGTTGATTATTTACCAAGCTATTTTTTATTTCATGCTGCATCACTAAGTAAAATTGTACTTGCCTTCTGTAATACCAAGCCTTGATTCGATTTCCCGCAATTTTTCCTCGAATTTAGATGCATCAGCAATAGCCATGTGGAAAATTGTAGAAGTAACCTTTTTTCCTTTAATTATAGCACCATCATGTAAAATAATAGTCACCATCTCCATGTCCGGCCGTATAATGAGCTCTTTAACTTCGCCAGTAGCCAACATGTGATGTACGAATTCATTCCACGAAACATACCTCGTCGAACCCTTAAAAATCAACAGAGAATATAACTGTTTATGCAGAACAAACTATTGCTTGTTATATTTTTTAGTTTACAAGTTTGTACTTATTTATGTTAGTTAATAACACCATAAATTCTAATTGAAATAACATGCGAAATTCACTTCCAGACTCTGAATTGTTACAAATTGGCAAACAATTCGCTGTTACGATAGCTCATTAAAGTAACGTTTCAGGGAAAATCAACAGCAGTTTAATTATGTTTTCTAAACCCCAGTCAGTGGATTGCTCTTTACACTTGCCAAAAAGTTTTTTTTTTGTTATAAATAAATAAGAACTAAGTAATGAATTTGTACTAACAAATACTAACTACCATAAGCTATAATAAAAAATGTTAATGCTTTTTGTTTAATCATTTATAACAAGTAACGGACCAACATTCAAAGTCCATAAGATTATGTATTACTTTGGAAACATTGAAAAATCAATACTCGAATTTCCACTCCATAACATTCAATATAAAATGCTTATACCGAAATACCTATATAAATAAAAAAATATTAATATTCAGGAAAGTATTTAATATTTGGGCAAGTTTTTTTAAGTAGCGCGACTATAAACAACAAAGAATTGAATAATGTTTGTAGCTATTCCATTGTAATAAAACCGAATTATTATGACGGTATGTGTATTGAATCTATATTTTCGGATGAGCATAGAACAATTTTCGTCGATTATATTGAAAAGGGAAGAAACATAAACAGCAACTACTTTATAACGTTATTGGAACGTTTGAAATGCGATATGTTTGAAATCAGCGTCGTTGGAAGAAGAAATAGATCGTGTTTTTTTTGAGACATGTGGTTTTCAAGAAGAAATAAATTGCATATAATTTAATAATATGGTCAAGAATTTAGCTTTATTATAAATATAAGGGTTTGCATTATGTTTTAAAAATGATTTCGGACAAGTGACCGCCGCGAATGGCTTGAATAAATTCCATCTGAGAGGCTTAATTTTCGACCACTTATTGCTGCAATTGTGCACTTATGTTAGCCATATAATATATTCTCTTCCAAGGCGTCAATCGTCTCAAGCTTATCTACATAGACAACCGATGCGCTACAAAAAATAGTTCAGGGGTATTAAATCGCATGGTCTTGGAGGCCACGCCACAGGCCCACGACGTGAGATAATGCGCTTACCGAAAGTTTCTTTCAAGAAATTGATGTTTCGTTGGCTGTATAACATATACGCCAATTTGTTGAAACCAAAGGTCGGTTACATCAATATCCTCCAATTTAGGCACGAACAAGTCATTAATCATGGCTTTATAGCGTTACTTGGTTAATTTCAATATATATATCTCGGGCACTAAGCAAAATTTAATGAGACTAAGTGAAGCTATGACCTATAATATAAGTTAATATAATACTAAATATATAAATAAATAATGCTTCCCAAATATGTCAACTCAGAATTGGTATCTGTGTTTTCAATTAGACCAATTTCTGAAGCTTTCCATAAATAGCAATCCTGTCTCAGTATCCAACGCAAGCTTAAGGTCAACTATACTCTACCAGCTCTCTACTACAACAGTGTATAATTTTAATCCATTAATGTTTTCGTCACCATATTTAATACTATGTTCGCACCGAATTGAAATCCTCTTGAAAACGTAGTTTGTGGATTGTGGAACCAAAGTCGTTCTGACCGACATTGTGTGTTTTCGATGAGTTTTCATTAACAGTTCACACATCTATTTGTTAACATTTGTTATGTACCCTATAAGAACAGTGACGGTCATCTGATGGGTAATATGACAGTCATAGCTGAAAAAATTTTGTCAGCGCGCAGAACAAAGTTTCTATCATTTTCTTAATAGCCTTGTGCAAAAACTGATGTAAACAAACGTATGTGTGTGAATTTGCATCTCTCTTTAACACATGCGTATTCGGAATTGATTCACTATATATATATATCGTCATAGCTGAAAATTGTCAGTTATGACTGAAACGCTATCAGAAGTGAAAAATTCTTTTGCGCAGTAGATAATATAATTTTTATTTCTTTAATAAATTTCAAACTTTTAATCAAAATTAGTTATAATAATATACCTAAATATAAAAAGGAATGTAACAAAAAATATAATAAAATATGAATATATAAAAATAAATTTTCACTTGATGCCATCTCCTTCTCTCAATAGCTCTGCGTACGTCTTTCTCCAATCAGTGGATAGTTCTGAATTTCAAAATGCAAATGTAAATTAACAGTACTGACATATCAAATGTGAGTGTATTCGTGAACCCATCAGCAGTTTCTTGTAGGGTACGTTTGGGCCAATTATGGAATGTAAAAAAAAATGTCAACTGACATTTAGGGCTGGCAAAATATGTCTTCTAATAATATCGATTAAACTAGAGCAGGCACCGATTAAAATGGGTGAAATGTAAGTTTTCAAGGGGTTTTCGTTTGACAGATTTTGTATGGATTCGCGTAAAACCCCTTGAAAACTTACATTCCACTCATTATAATTTTGTGTCGGTGCGGACATAGTATAAGTCTCACAAATTCTGAAATTCTGTTACAGCCAAACTTAATTCTTTACATATAGCATGCAGACATAAACTACAGAGCAAATGTTTCTTGAATGCGTAGGACTCAATAGAAGAAGCAGCAATATCATCAGTTCTGAATCTTCTCGGAGCACATTGCCTCTCTGACCCCTATTACGATCCTCTAGATAACCCAAAGAATACCATTAAGAAACGCTCTTTACTAGCTAACTACAAAACATTTAAGAGTGGCGAATCGAAAATGCTTTTAACATGGATGTTAAAGGTTTGCCTTTTACAATTATAGATTAAAAAGAAATGGTTACTGAAAAATCGAGAGGATATCATGAAAATTATTGAACAAAAACGAATTTCGTTGAGAGCGCATGAAAATATAAACGAAGTAAGAGCAAATTGAGCATTGCAGAAATTTAACGGGATATAAAAAAATTTATAAAGTCGGAGACAACAATGTTCCATCCACCACAGTCGAACTAGACAATGCTGGTAGCCTGGTCATTAAATAACCTGCCCGGTAAAAGTCAGAACTCAATTCAAAAGAAATGAATTTGATTTTTTTTCAGCAAGTGTATAACCACCGACTGTTACGTTGCGCATGATTTGGGAATGTATTTCAAGCAAAGGAATAAAAAATCTAGCTTTTATAGAAGGCTTATTTGAATATTGTAAAAACAATTTGCATAGCCGTACTTTTTTCGGCTTAAAAAAATAGCAAGCCAAATTTAAAATTTTAACGAGGAGAACGTTAAGCTGGAACACCTTTCACAAATAACAAAAGTTACCATAAAAAACTTGATTCCGTTCGTTCAGTTTTTATTGAAGCTATATGCTATAGTCGTCCGATCTAAAAAGTTAGTTCAGATATTATACATGTATAATGTTTTGGATAATAACCCATGTGATGTTTCGTTAAAACATCTAGCATAATTTTTTGAAACTCGAAAGTTCAGTTTTTTTTTTGTATTTCATTCTTACCAAACTCACACTGTTTTTTTGTTTTTTCCCACGAGTTTCTTGTTTACATTTTGATAATTTTGTGTGATTTGAATTCACTTATAACTCAAAAAACACACTTTCATTGGTTGAAATTTTTTAAAAATTTAGTTTCTTATTATAAAAACAAAACATAATGGGTAATGTTGACATTAATAATTTAATTATTAATAATTTTTGACAAATCGGTGTTGTTGAGAAATTGACACAACCTTATATAATTGAATCATTGATGCCGACTATTCAACATTCATAGATTGGTTCAAATTTTTAAATTGGTTGGTTACTATTATGATGTTATAAAGCAGTTCTACATTTAAAAACTTATTTTAGAATTTTATTTTTCAACTAGAAATCAAGTTTTTTTTTTACAAAATACATCTCGAAATCGACGGTCTAAGGCATTACGGGGAATACATATGTATATACAAAAGTTAAGTGGTTGAGTCCTCAGACAATATAAAATTTACATAGGCAAATCACTTATGCAAGGGCAGGCCGGGGAAACCAAATAAAAACAAGAAAAAACATTAACTTCGACATTATTGCCTCAAATAAGAGTCCATCCTGAAATTCGTGAATATACCTCGTCAAACGAAAGAGTTTTCCATACAAACCCTTGATTCTGATCGTTCAGTTTGTGTGACAGCTATATGCTATAGTGATCGAATCTAAACAATTTCTTCGAAGATTAGGCTCATGCCTAATTTCGTAAAGATACCTCGTCACATGAAAAAAAGTTCCATGCAAGCACTTTACTCTGATCGTTCAGTTAATATGGCAGCTATATGCTATAGTCATCCAATCTATACAATTTCTTTGGAGATTGCATTGTTGCCTCAAATAATAATCCATGCCAAATTTCGTGGAGATACCTCCTCAAATGAAAGAGTATGGCAGCTATATGCTATAGTGATCCGATATAAACAATTTCTTCGGAGACTACATTGTTGACTTAGAAAATAACTCATGTCAAATTTCGTGAAGATATTACGTCAAATAAAAACGTTTCCCACACAAGTACTTGATTCCGATTTTTCAGTTTGTATGGCAGACAAATGAGCAGCTTCTTAATGAGGAAAGGACAGGTACAAAATTTCAAGTCGGCAGCTTAAAAGCATATATACAGACGGACAAAGCTCAATTAACTCAGTTCATCATGCTGATCATTTATGTATATATTTTACAGGATTTCCGACGTTTTCTTCTGGGTGTTACAAACTTCGTGACAAACTTAATATACTCTGTTCAGGCTATAAAAGAATAATGGAGGTGATATTACAATGTGAAAAAATTTTCAAAAAAAATATATGTGCAAACCATTTTAATATCAAAAAATTACATTTGGAAGAGGCTAATTGACTAGAATGCAGTGACAAAATTAAATAATTATTTTTTATTTTCAATATTGATCTCTTATACTATGTTCGCACCGACACAAAATTCGTGTTTTAATAGACAAAAGAGGTTTTCACGCGAAAGCTTGTGTTTTCATCCACACAAAAGCTGTCAAACGAAAACACAGTTTTCGCTGAAAACCCCTTGAAAACTTACATTCCACTCATTATAATCGGTGCCTGCTCTAGTTTAATCGATAGTATTAGAAGACATATTTTGCCAGCCCTAAATGTCAGTTGACAATTTTTTTACATTCCATAATTGGCCCAAACGTACCCTACAAGAAACTGCTGATGGGTTCACGAATACACTCACATTTGATATGTCAGTACTGTTAATTTACATTTGCATTTTGAAATTCAGAACTATCCACTGATTGGAGAACGACGTACGCAGAGCTATTGAGAGAAGGAGATGGCATCAAGTGAAAATTTATTTTTATATATTCATATTTTATTATATTTTTTGTTACATTCCTTTTTATATTTAGGTATATTATTATAACTAATTTTGATTAAAAGTTTGAAATTTATTAAAGAAATAAAAATTATATTATCTACTGCGAAAAAGAATTTTTCACTTCTGATAGCGTTTCAGTCATAACTGACAATTTTCAGCTATGACGGTATAGATATATAGTGAATCAATTCCGAATACGCATGTGTTAAAGAGAGATGCAAACTCACACACATACGTTTGTTTACATCAGTTTTTGCACAAGGCTATTAAGAAAATGATAGAAACTTTGTTCTGCGCGCTGACAAAATTTTTTCAGCTATGACTGTCATATTACCCATCAGATGACCGTCACTGTTCTTATAGGGTACATAACAAATGTAAACAAATAGATGTGTGAACTGTCAATGAAAACTAATCGAAAACACACAATGTGTCAGAACGACTTTGGTTCCACAATCCACAAATTGTGTTTCCAAGAGGATTTCAATTCGGTGCGAACATAGTTTTAATAAAGATATAGCAGATAATTTAAACAACAAAAAACCCCCAAAAAAAACAAGAGCAGTAACAAAATTCATTTTTTTTTTTTCAAAATCGTCCCACTATAAGTATGACTATGTTGTATGACGTCAACGATTGTCGTAACCATGTATTCTATGAAGACTATCGTAAATGTTTACTATCAAAAACAAAATCAATCGTCAAGTTCATGACAACATCGATTAAAAAGAGCAACTGGAACTTCATAAGTATTTTGAAATTTTTATTGGTTATTTTGTATGAGAATATTAATGAAAAATATTGGAATATTAATCGAAACCCTCACAGAACTAAAACTACGAAAAACAAAGAAATATTAGTTAACGTGCATATTGTAATTTAATTGAATTTAACACTAAACAAGTAAGGAAGGGCTAAGTGCGGGTGAAACCGAACATTTTATACTCCTGCAACTTGCTAGAAATAATTGCCGGGGAAATACCTTCAAGTGTGGCAAAACTTTATATTAAAAAATGTTGCGAAAGAATTCAAGATTCATTAACATTCATGTCATGTTATTTTTGTTTAGTATTGTTTCACATTTCATCATGGAAAGACTTACGCCTGAACAACGTTTATAAATGGTTCAACTTTATTACGAAAATTCTGGTCAATATAATCGTGAAGAAAATATAGCGGCCGTAGCTGAAAGTATACACGAAGACCGTGGAAAGTCGGCGCCGTTCGCATCAACTCGGACTGACGTATGAACGACTCTGCTCATTTTATGTCGAGATCTTAAATTGAAAGCGTGCAATATACAGCCGCTCGACCTTCCTAAGCGAAATCGCTTCGCTCTATGGGCTCTTGAAAAGTTCCAAGAGAATCCGACGTTTTCGAGCCAAATTTTGTTCAGCGATGAGGTCCATTTCTGGCTAAATGGATATGTTAACAAGCAAAATTGCCGCATTTGGGACGAAGATCAACCTAAAGAGATTCAAGAGCTGCCATTTCATCCAGAAAAAACAAAGGTTTGGTGTGGTGTGTGGGCCAGTAGAATCATCGGTCCATATTTCTTTAATAATTATGACGGTGAGAACGTAATCGTCAATGGCGACCGTTATCACGCCATGATAACCAACAATATGATGACTGAAATTGAAGCTCGTGATCTCGGCGACATTTGGTTATAAAAAGACAACTTTCCACATATCGCATCAATCAATGCGTTTATTGAGAGAACACTTCGGTGAGCAGATAATTTAAACTTTTGGGCCGATCGATTGGCCGCCGAGATCGTTTGATATCAAATCGTTAGACTTTTTCCTGGGCGGATATGTAAAGTGTAAAGTACTACGCGGACAATCCCGCCTTGATTCAGGCCTTGGAGCAAAAGATCATGCGTGTAATTCGCCAGTTACCAGTCGAAACGCTCAAACGAGTCATCGAACATTGGACTCAACGTATGGACCATCTGAGATGTAGCCGCGACCAACAGTTGAAAGAGATACTCTTCAAAAAATGAATGCCAAATAATGTTCTTTCGAATGATAATAAACATTTCCCATTAAATTTGAATTTTCTGTATATTTTACTTTAAAAAAGTAAGAAACCTTGAAATGAATCGATCTATAGGTTATAGACTCACTTAGTTTTATTATAGGTTTAAAATCAGCTGAAAAGTAGAAAGTCACTATACAGGGTATATTGGAGATAAAGAAATTTATTGGCTTGTTGTATCAATTTTTGACATTGCGCAGGTATACTCGAGAACATATTTTTAAGCAATTATTAATGTATAACTTACACGATGACCGATATGGTTTGTTAGAATCACGAAAATCATTACATATAGTATATGGGAGTCGGAGTAATTCGTAGATCAATTTCACATATTTTTGGAACTAAACTTTAGCACATCCAACATTATACACTCAGTTAATTTTGCTAACATATCTTACATATTGGTCGATATATACGGTATAAAATCTATCGGATGTATGAAAATACTAATTTTATTTATATGGGGGTAAGTTTCCACCGAATTTATCTATTTTATGCGCAAAGATACAACTCTCAATACAAACTCAATTTTATTAAGATAACTCACATATTGGCCGATATACGTGTATGCGGTAAAAAAGCTCATTTTTGACATATAGACATACTATTATCTGAAAAGTATTATCTCCGAATTTCAATTATATATCTCCCACATTGACCGATATTTTCGGTAAAAGGTCAGCCATAGGCACTGGGGTCGAAATTTTCGGTATCTGAGAGCATGAAAAGTTATCCGATTTGGACAATTTTTAGACTTGAGATGGCATACCTCAAAGGCACTATTTGTGCAAAATTGTATACCGATATATTCATTTGTGCTTTATTTGTATACTGCAAAGTGAAAGAAACAATTCAAATATAAATTTGTGCTATGTAGGAAGTAGGCGTAGTTGTAGTCCGAGGTCACCCATTTTCGCACTCATGCCAGTATAATGTTATGTACCGAATTTGGTTGAAATAGATCTAGTTCCTTAGTAAAAGGTTTTCACCTAAAATTGGACGGTGCCACGCCCATTCTCCAATTTATATATTGGCTCCTATAAAGCCTAATCGTACTATCTTATGTGTGAATTTTAATGTCTCTGACTTGTTTAATTAGTGAGTTATCACACTTTTTAGTAGTTTTCATTAAAACCGGTATATGGGAAGTAGGCGGGGTTATCATCCGATTTCAATGATTTTAATAAAGAAAGTTATGTTTTTATAACATAATTCTCTTAATTGTTTTGTTTTTTCTTATCCTTCGTCTAAGTACGAGTAAATGGTATCTCAAACGCCTGTATAAAATTTCATCAAGATCGGTTGAGTAGTTTTCGAGAACTTTTGACAACCGACTTTGAACAGTTTCGGGAAAAACGCGTTTAAAGTTTTAAGTGACCATATAGCTGACCTCGAGCGCGCAACTTTTAAAGCTGTATCTCTCGAAAACTATTATTGGTATCAACTTGAGAATTTAGGACAATATTCTAAAGATGCTATAGAATTAAATTAGACAATAAGAAAATTTTGTTTTTTAAAGCCGTGAAACCCATGTAACCCCTTAAACCAATTTTTATTTAAACAATTAATTATTCCTCCATGCTCAACCACGCATATGCGACACCTCATTCGGGATTGCATCAATTATCTATTTAATGGACTGCTTCAGTTCAGTCAGATTTCTCGGTTTGATTTTGTACACCTCTTGCTTGACATAATCCGATAAGAAAAGACGAAGCGGTCCCAAATATTCTTATTCAAATATATATGTATAATTATGTTTGCATGTAAACAAATATGAAAGTACCCATTATAATTGTTAATTTGCCTATATGCAACGTATGTATGTAAATATGTACACTCATTGTTTGATGCGAAATCTCCGAATGTCGAAGGACTGACGCGACGACAAAGCGTCACAACATTGTGTTGTTGGTAGAAAATCCGAGCTGTGCCGAAAAAATATTAACGAACGTCCGCCGATTGTCACCGCTTCTCTTGCCGCTCTAACAGCTTTGCCAACAAACTATCGTAAATATGTATGTTTCTGTATGAGCATGCATACATATTGACGCAGATTTTTGTGAGACACGGAAAAATATTTTAAAATTGTAAAATATTTTAAATCGACAAAAGCTTTGTTGCCAGTTTTGTCAATTTTTTCTGTTTTGTGGGCTTGCGTGGTTGCAACTTTTCTCTTCCAGAGGGAATATCAGAAATTTGTTCAATTTATGATTTTTAGCTTTTGCCATCGTCGCGAAAAGAAGCTTGTTGGCAAACGCATGCTCGGGGAGATGTGAGGGTGTCTGTTTTTATGAATGAAGCGAGGTTGCTTGTTGAAAGTACGCCTGCGTTCATGAATGAAAATGTTGTTGTTGTGTGATTTACTATAAATTTGGGCTTCGCCTATTTGGCTGACATATTGACTTGTGACGATTGTTGTTTTTGTAGAACAAGTTTGTAGTTTTTGCGAGTGACATATTTACGAATATATGAAAGTAGGTTTGTGTATCCATTATTTGTGTAGCAATGTCATAAGCACATATGTATGTATGTACATATAGAGCAGTGCGCGCAAATGTTATTACTGATAAATGATAATAACTTGATTTGAATTTGAATTGTACTTACATAAGTACATACATATGTATGTATGTAAGCTTTAAATCATGAAAGGTGTTATTGGCATATATTACTATTTAAATATATTAAGATTTTTAAGATATTATGTTAGTGTGTTATATACTTATGTATGTATATATATAGTAAAACATAGCAGATACATATACATACATATGTACTTATATGAAAGCATTTCATATTATCAAACTTAAGCAATATTTAAAAAGCAACTGCAAATATTCCTTTGAAGTAATACAATATATTTTAACTAAAATGTAATACATTTTTCATGATATCATAGATATTCAGAACAGGAATTTCATATCTATGAATATGATTGCATATAAACGTATAAAAATATAAGCTAACATGCGGCTCTAATATCAATGCAAACTTCTGAGCATAATTTTCATACAATGCTCAGCTCTGTTCACGAGTCACTGTTAAAATTTCCCCTTCCGAGCCGACTGTGGTGAAACACGCTCATCGCATTTTGTTAGGTTTTGACAATTCACACGCTGGTCCGTAGTTGGACCTTCTCTATATTTTACGTTCTCTGGTTGGTGTAGGTTGTGCAGCGCAAAACGTGCATAATGCGATTCATGCGAAATGCATGTAATGCACTTGATGTTGAAATAGAGAGCATTGTTGTTCAGATCTACACACATTTTCACATCCACACCATTCGCACAGTAACATTAAAGTCAATCTGCTATATCTGAAGACGAATACAATTAACTGGTTGGTTACTGCAAAACTCGGTTCATTGGCTTGAGAGAAGCTTTGGGGAAAATCATTCACCTCAATTTTTGTTTTCTCATTTTTATTTTGTCAATCAGGTGATTGTTACGAAAATCTTGAGGCATGGACTTAACTTAACAGTTTGCTCATGTAAAGCTATTTAGTGGGCTGATAAACTCGACTGGAAAAAAATTTAGAAAACGTTTATTCTCCTCACAGAAAATAATAGTTTGAAAGCATCAGACACCACTTCACATAAACTGTTCGAACAATTCACTTATATTTCTCAGTATATAGGTGACAAACAAATTGATGAATGAAGCAAAGAGCAGACATCCGTTGACAACGGTGGGTTCAATGTTTTACTTTTCTGTTGAAGCAAAACATACTATTCGTTGAGCTTTCAGAGATCGTGTGATAAAAGACGTATTCCAAATCATTATGAATACCTAAGTCTTAACAAATCTATTCCAGTGGAAGACTCTTGCATGTCGTCTTCTGGGGTCGAAAATTTGTAATTCACCGATTATACTATGGACAAAGGTGTGTATCTGATCATTTTGAAACCAAATTTGCTACAAAGTGCCGCGAAATTAAATATTTGCAACAACTTTCGGTACTATCAAGATAATGATCCGCAGACAAATCCGTAGTTGTGCAAAGTTGGCTTATTTAGAACGCAGATGGTACAAACTCCAGATTTAAATGCAATTGAGAATGTGTGGTCAGTTTTGAAACGCGAAATTTCTTAAAAAAATTGAAAGGAATTTTGTTTTTTTTTTTTTTGGTACTGAATCATTCTTGCTGTGAGATGCAATGTAATACTGAATACTGAATTTGTATTTGTTATTAATGCCGATGTATATCTGCCGTTATTAAATGGTATCTTTATTTTTTGTAAGATGTATTTAGTTTTCAGGAAATTCTTGATTTAGTATTTCTTATACGATTGCATCACTTTGTCTGTGAGCCACTGTATATACAGTAGGTAGAAAAAGTAAGTTATCAAAGCAACAAGCTTTTTTTAAATGTGCAATAATAGAAGGTTTTTTAATAACCCTTGAAAATATAATGCAAAAACTCATTAAACGAGCAAGAATTGTTGATTTTGAAATTTGTTAAAATTATTTTTGGATTTTTTTAGAGTGAATCAAAAAAAATTACCAAACATGGTCAAGTTTAACCAATTAACGAATGAGGAGCGTTCATCCATAATTAATTTGCATAAATATGGTCACACGCAGCGATATATTTCCGAAAAAATTAATAAAAAGTCAGGTCGTAATATGGAAAGTTATTGCTGGCTACAACAAAGATAATCGAGGCATCTACTAATTGGACCGGATTTCGGATCTCCTTCAACGCGCCCATTTATACTAAAAAAGACATCACAGAATATCTGAAAAATTTAAATGTGAGTGTATTAAAAGGGCGGCTGCTTTGTAAACGCAATATGCAAAGCATTTTCAATACATATGTCCATGCCATGAAAAGAATTTCTGCATTTAAACTCTGCTTTGCCAAATATGCAATGCATTTATTTGACGTTTATGAATGCCCTGAGCATTGTCCTAATAATAATAAAAATAAATAATAATAAATAAAATTTAATAACTAATAAAATTTAATAAATAACATAATATTTTTATATAATTTATTTATTTCATCGGCAAACCTTCCAATTTTATATATTTTCAGTTCATATTATCATATATTCATGAATTTTATACTTTGCACAAATTAATGCAATGGCATATACGAATATTGTGCATTACATATATGCTTTGCATATTGCGTTTACGAAAGCATCCGGCATACAGAATGCTTGGGTAATCCTGGGGATGTGTATAGCTGATAATTCCCACAACAGCCGTTTCTACGTTACAAAATTGATCCGGATTTTTTTCCGGCTAAGGACTATTATTTCGGCGATCTAGCCCTGTTTAAATCGGTAAGTTTTAGTCTAAGTTTGTCGTCCTTAGAGCAACACCTAGCAGTGGGGTTGCTCCGGATTCTGCTGACCTGTTCTGGCATCGAGTCCAGCCCGGTCCCCAAAGAATTCTTCTACTGCATTTGCGCGAAAAAGCTCCACCTAAACTCCAAATCGGTTAAGTGCAATACCTGCAATGGATGGAACCATCTTAAGACCTGCTCAGGCCTTAAGACCTATTGCAAGGGGACTACGAGGTACGTGGCCCCATGCTGCCAACGCACTACTGCGACACCTGCCTCAACGGCTGTGCAATCTGTACCATGTTCGCGCACTCCGCCGCCAATACAGTCGAGTGGCCAAGAAAGGACCATCACGGCCCTAAACAGCTCACATAGGCAGCATGACTCCATTCTGACCAATCCCATCCCTAACCTTCACCCTGCTCCAATCCTCGTGTGAGAACCACTCAGCAACTCCTGGTTCCTCGCACAGTCTGTTCTGTGTGTCAGACTGCCATACGCCGGAACGTCGCATCAGCCAAGTGCAATTCTTGTATTGGCTGGTGTCACTTTCCGTAGTGTTCCGGCCTGCGCATCACACGTGAGTGGAGTGCGTCGTATGATCAGCCGCTCAGATCTTCTAAGTTGTGCAAGTTTCAACGTTCTACGTAAGGCTCGAGAGCCTTATTGGTGGAGGCCCAGCCTTCATACTGCACAACACCGTGCAATATCGTCTAATCGTTGTTGACATCGATCGCAGGGATGCTAAACTTGAACGTCACGGTATAGCTGTTCAGTCAGGCGATGTCAAGCTCAAGCTATTTAATAATACATCCCCCCAGTTACATGTTGCCCAACAAGATATCACACCGAGAGCACCTTCACCGCACTACCCATGGCTACGGACGTCATCGTAGGCGAGCGGCAATTCCGCAAGGTGATCGCTCGCTGCAGGTTCGCGGGAGGTTCAGAGTGCCATCAACAAGGCCAAATCGTCCAAATCCATTGGCCCTGACGAAATAAGCTTGCTGATGCTAAAACACAAAGGCTCGACGGGAGTGAGGTATCTCACCAAGGTCCAAAACCTGTCGCTGACCACTCTTCAAATACCCGGTGTGTGAAAAGTCGGAAGAGTGATCCCACTATTGAAACTTGAAAACCCCGCCAACAAAGGGAAGTCTTATCGTTCGATAACTTTCCTTTCCCCCAGTAGTGAAGACACTTGAGGACTTGCTACTCCCGACATTCACTCATTACCTGAGTCTAGTAGACCATCAGCATGGCTTCCGAAAAGTGCACATCACCAACACAGCCCTTATCGTCATAAACGCCCATATAGTTCATGGTCTAAAAAAAAAAGCCACCCTACGAGAGGACGATCCTCGTAGTGTTGGACTTGTTAAAAGCTTTTGACACAGTCAATAACACAACGCTACTTGAGGACATCGAACAATCCACGCTCCCTTCAGGGCTGCAGCGCTGGACTATGAACTACCTGAGCGGTCGAATTCATCCGTACTGTTTCGAAGTCAAAACTCTAAACTGAGAAGAATTAAACAGGTGGTTCCGCAGGGCGGTGTCTTCTTCCCGCTAGTGTTAACTTTCTACATCTCAAAACTCCCCCAACCACCAGAGGGAACTTCCATGACCTTGTACGCTTATAACTGGACAATATTGACGACGGGCAATGGTATCGATGGCCTGTGCTCGAAAGTAAACGGCTACCTCTCCAACCTTTCTCACTTCTTCTCTGCAAGGATCCTGACACTCTCGCCCAGTAAATCCACAGCGATAATTTTTACAGACTGGACAAAGGAGTACCGGCTGGATTTAAACTTTTCAGTCGATGGCGTTAAATTCCCGACGATCAACAACCTTAAAATTTTAGGTGTTACATTTGACAGCCTGTGCTCCTTCACTCTTCTGCTGGGATGTTTTGGTAGAAACCACCCTTGCAGTCGTCCGCTTGAAGCGGAACCGCGTCCTAGGAACCTCAAAAGGTCTTTCCTTGATTACGTCGACGACAATTGGACGCAACGAACTTTAGACATGCACTGACCGCCATTCACAGTGGAGCCATCAATACCTTTACCAACTCGCTCTCAGTGAATGGCGTACTTGGAGTCAAACCACCACCCATCACAGACGAAGAGCTCGAGTTGTCACGAGAATCTAGAGTGACCATTGCGCAACTTCGTTCTGTATACTGTAGCAGGTTAAACTACTACTTATCCAGAATCGACCCCGACATACCAAATAAATGTCCTGCAAGAATGAGTTTTCGCATGACACTAACCCCCTCTTTGCATGCCCAACGAACCTCACTCTTCTAACACCCATTTACCCTGGGACTCCGTCAAAACAGCTCCTTTCCTGAGCCTCCCGTTAGATGATCGCGACGACAACCAAACTGAAACTTACAACCCAAGCGGGGATTAGATGACCGTTAAAACAACAACATGCGTTTAGCTGAAGACGAACTCCTAAGCTTGGCTGATTTGAAGGAATTGGAGTGAAGCTTGGGAACTTCATGGAACTAGCAACGCGAAATTATGGACATTGTGGATATTAAACAATTTGATAACTTATGGTTACTGTCAATGAGTTATTGTTGTTTACTGCTGAGACAATGGCGAAGGTCCCTTCCGAGAAGACGGGCGAGCAAGGAGGGGCGCTACCCTCCACTCAGGAGCTTCTGGAGGGGCTCACAAACCTGGCGGGAGACATCGCGGAGGACGGTGAGCATGAGGACCAACTCCTCATAGAGCCGATCCTGTAGTGGGGCCGCGCTTAGAAGTTGCCCAGGTGAACCTGCATCACGCGGCGTCGACCTCGGCGGTTATCGCGAGCAGGTTCACGATGGATGGACTGGGCATACTGCTGATCCAGGAGCCATGGGTCAATAAAGGAGAGGTCAGGGGCCTCAAAACGGAGTCAAATAAGGTAATTTGGGATCTCTCAAGTGAGAGACCTAGAACCTGCATAGTACTTAGGAACGGTATTGACTTCTTCTGTATTTCAGAGTTCCTAACTCAGGACATGGTCGCTGTGCAAGCGAGGAACGACGAAGGAGCGGACTTCGTCGTGGCAGCGGCCTATTTTCCGGGGGAGACACCGACAGCACCCCCAGAGGCAATCGGCTACCTGGTGGAGTATTGCAGGAGGAATAAGCTGCCCCTCATCATGGGCTGCGACGCGAATGCCCACCACACCGAATACGGCAGCACGGACTGGGCGAGTCTCTTATCGAATTAATAGTCAGTAAGAATTTAAGTATCGCAAACGTGGGGTGCGAACCCACCTTTGTAACTAGTGTCAGAAGGGAGCTGCTTGACATCACTCTCAGTAACGAGTCTGAGGTAGGGCTGATCTCACATTGGAGGGTATCATCGGAACCCTCCATGTCGGATCACCGTATAATAAGATTCGTTCTGGGGATGGGGGTCAAGCAACTCCCTCCCAAACGTATACCTGGGAACACGGACTGGGCCGTTTTTAGGGAATCGCTTGCAACAAAAATTAGCAGTAGGGAGCAGCTGGATAGAAGCGCAACGGCTTCTGGATTGGAGAGCAGACTGTCTGCCCTAAACCAATCCATTATAGAAGCTTATCATAGCAGCTGCCCCCTAAAGACAACCGCCAAGGGCGGTAAATGCTCCTGGTGGTCTAGTAAACTCTCAGTACTAAGAAAAACGGTGCGCAAGCTATTCAATAAGGCTAAGCGCACCGGAAACTGGGAGGAGTACAGATGCAGCCTAACTGCTTATAATAAGGAGATTAGGACCGCGAAACGGAAGAGCTTTAGGAAGTTCTGTGAGAGCGTCTCCTCAACCCCAGAGGCAGCTAGACTGCATAAGGCTCTGGCTAGAGGCAAGACGGACACAGCACTAGCGATTAAACGATCTGATGGGACCTATACGTCCAGCGCAGAAGAAAGAGCTACGGCTCTTCTACTAGCGCATTTCCCGGTCGAACGAAGGCCGTCACGCTTGGACTCGACAGTCGCAAAACAGCTCTTCACTGCAGACTCCATCAAGTGGTCGCTGGCCTCCTTTGAAAAATATAAGTCACCGGTTGCGGATGGTATCCTTCCAGCTTTTCTGCAACAGGGGGAGCAGGTGCTACTGCCCCAACTTGTTCGGCTGATGAGGGATAGCCTAGCGCTGGCGTATATCCCAGAACCATGGCGCACCGCAAAGGTGATCTTCATACCCAAAGTAGGGAGGAAAGACTACTCATTGGCGAAATCGTTCAGGCCAATCAGTCTTACTTCCTTCCTACTCAAAAGTATGGAAAAGATCATAGACAACGAACTACGATCGAAGGTGCTGAAGGCTTCACCGCTTCATGAGAAGCAACATGCTTACAGAGCAGGCAGGTTAACAAACACTGCTCTGTACCAGCTAACCTCAGAGATCCAGAATTCGTTAGATAGGGGCGAGGTGATGCTATGCGCCTTCCTCGACATAGAAGGTGCCTTTGACAACACGTCTCACGAGAGCGTGTCAAGAGCACTGGAGAAAAGGAGTGTGGCAGCACCAGTGCGCAGATGGATTACAGCCGTACTGCGCACTAGGGTGGCGGAAACCGCAGTAGGAGAAACTAAAATTCGTCTGGGAACAACAAGAGGCTGCCCACAGTGTGGAGTGCTATCCCCCCTACTTTGGAGCCTAGTTGTGGACGATCTCCTTGAGCGGCTGAATAGCAATGGAATCCGCTGTCAGGGATATGCGGATGACATTGTTATCTTAGCTAGGGGAAAATTTGAAGACACACTCTGCGATATCGTTCAGAGGGGATTGGGACTGGCAAAGGGATGGTGTAGTGGGGTTGGCTTAAGCATCAACCCCGCTAAAACTACAATCATTCCCTTCACCAGACGGAGGTCACTGCCGGGCCTCAGGAGTATATCCCTGGACGGCAGAGTGGTTGAGATGGCCAGCACGGTCAAGTACCTGGGCCTCACGCTGGATTCCACACTACGATGGAATCGGCATGTGAACCAGACCTTAACCAAAGCTACTAAAGCACTCATGGTGTGCAACCGACTTGCTGGAAAATCCTGGGGGTGCTCCCCAAGGACTATCAGGTGGATGTACACCATGATCGTGAGACCGATTATCACGTATGGAGCGGTATCGTGGGGTTCGAAAGCATCGCAGACTTCGGTAGGACTTAAACTGTCGAAGCTGCAAAGACTTGCCTGCATCTGCGCGTCGGGAGCAATGCGAACGTGTCCGACCGCAGCACTGGAAGTCATGCTAGAACTCTCACCGCTACACCTGGTAATTAAACAGACTGCCAAATGAACTCTGCTCCAAATGACACCAGAGGGAGCTGGCAAAGGGAAGGTAATCTCATCCCAACAGATGAAAGAGCTAAGTGAAGAAATACCACTAGCCCTTCTCCCAAGGGATAGCATTAACAAAGTAGTAAACTTCAGCAGGAAGTTTCAAGTAACCCTTGGCAGCAAATCTGAGTGGAATGACTCTTCACTGGACCGGCTGTTAAGGGGTAGCACCATCAAGTGGTACACCGACGGGTCGAAAACGGAGGAGGGGATTGGTGCAGGGGTCGCTGGGCCATGCACCAAACTCTCCATTCCCATGGGAAGTTTCCCGAGCATTTTCCAAGCCGAGGTCTATGCTATAAGTCGGTGTGTAGGGATAAACCTCCAACGCAACTATCGCAATAAAAGTATTGCTATACTCAGCGATAGTCAGGCGGCACTAAGAGCGATCTCTGCCTATGAGGTCAGATCTCTTCTAGTGATGGAGTGTATAGAACGGCTGAACAGCCTATCTGAGCACAACCGAGTGCACCTTATTTGGGTGCCTGGCCATAGGGGTATAGCTGGGAACGAACTAGCTGACGAGTTAGCCCGCTCTGCAGCCTCTACAAAAATGGTAGGGCCGGAACCATACATAGCGGTTGGTCCACATACCATCAAAGAGCTCCTCCGAAGGGAGGAAAGAGCAGGCAGGGAGATACATTGGCAAAACCTCCAGGGCATGCACCATGCCAGACTGCTATTGGGGGGTTACGACCTCAAGCGGTTCAAAGCCATAATTAATCTCCCTAGAAACAAATTCCGGCTACTGGCAGCGTTCTACACCGGCCACTGCAGGCTCAAGAAGCACCTCTTTAACATGGGCATAGCCTCTTCTGCAAACTGCCGGTTCTGCGACATAGAGCCGGAAACCCCTGAGCATCTGCTGATGAACTGCACAGCAGTCTGCAGACGCAGAATCAAGGCCCTGGGATCCATGTTTCCACACAGCGATCGTATCGGCTTACTAGCACCCAGCAGAATTTTGGAATTTATCAACATGCTGGGCCTAGATGATACGATATGACTTAGGGGAGGGCACAATAGACCATAGGTCGCGGTGCATACCTCGAAACTAATCTAATCTAATCTAATCTATTGTTGTTTATTATTTTAAAAATACTTCAATTTGATCCTTGGAAGTATGGTCTCAATAAAAAATATTACTTGTTTAAAAAATATAAACTTTAAAATTTTATTCTCGTCGCTTTTTTATACGATGTTTCCTTCTGGGTTTTACAAACTTTGTGTCAAAGTAAATATATCCTGTTCAGGGTATAAAAAAAACACAAACATAAAATGAACAAAATGTACAAGGTTTGTTCCAAAGTAAACATGACTTTAAAAAAAGACAGAACAAATGGTAAAATTTATCGGCAAAATCAATTAATTTTATTCAAAATAGTCTCCTTCTGCTTTAATACAGCTTTTTGCACGGTCCAAAAGCATGTCGAACGAGTGTTTTAGCTCGTTGCCCGGTATGGCCGCCAGTATGCCGGTGCAATCCTTTTAAATGGCCTCCACGTCTGCATAACGCTTTCCTTTCATCGGCAAATGCATTTTTCCGAAAAGGTAGAACGGTGCACGGTGCCATATCAGGTGAATATGGGGAGTGGTTGATTGTTAAAATGTGATTTTTGGTCAAATAATCGGCCACAAGCGTCGATCAATGAGACGGCGCATTATCGGGCAACAAACGCCAACTTCCATTTTCGCGATATTCGGGTCGAATACGGTGCACCAAACGCTTCAAAACTCCAAGGTAGAATACTGCATTAACGCTTCGGCCGAGTGGAACAAATTCTTTGTGGACAATACCCTTGGAATCATAAAAACAAATCAGCATTGTCTTCACTTTTGACTTCTCCAGGCGCGATTTTTTGGGTTTCGGTTCATCTCTCATTTATGTCGTTACGAACTTGTTTCATCAATGGAAACGTTTCGGTAAAAGTTTTACTAATTTTAAAACAAAAACATACCGACACTTAAAACGCAATAACTTCACTTCCAATAGATGAAATGTCATGAAATTTTTATTGGAAGTCGATAAAGGATAGCAGATTCAAATGCACTAGTCGACATATAGATGGCGCCACTAGAGTTTACTTTGTAACTTTTTTACTGTTTACTTTGGAACGCCCCTTGTACAACATGTAAGGAAGAGCTGAGTTTGACAAAATCTTGAATGGATTACAATAAAATGTGGTATCTTATTAAGTTATGGGGTCATAGACTCACTTTTTTTTTTTTGTTACATTTTACTTCGCGTCAGATAAAATTATATTAAAAAAGTCTTATGTGGTATCACATAAACACACCCGCAGAGGCTAAATTTAATATATTGAGATGATGTGGAAAACGCCAACAGGAGGATGGGAATTCATTATATTATGAATATGAGGTAATATGGCAAGGTTTACACCAAATCCTTACATATTCAGCACTAAGTTTTATAATTTCTAAGAAAACTTGTTCACTTAATTTAATTAATATAATATCATACATTTTTAAGAACCTAAACGGTTTAGTCAGCTGGAAAGTTGGTAATCACTATGCAGGCTATTCCTATACAAGGTGTGTTCAATGGAAAAGGTGAATTTTTATCTTTCGCTGACTGTGTTAATCGATTATTATACTCTCGCAACCTGTTGCTACAGAGTATAATAGTTTTGTTCACCTAACGGTTGTTTGTATCACCTAAAACTAATCGAGTTAGATATAGGGTTATGTATATATAAATGATCAGGATGAAGAGACGAGTTGAAATCCGGGTGACTGTCTGTCCGTCCGTGCAAGCTCTAACTTGAGTAAAAATTGAGATATCTTTATGAAACTTGGTAGACATATTTCTTTGCACCGTGAGACGGTTGGTATTGCAGATGGGCGTAATCGGACCACTGCCACGCCCACAAAACGCCATTAATCAAAAACAAATAAATTGCCCTAACTAAGCTCCACAATAAGATACAAGACTGTTATTTGGTACACAGGATCACATTAGGGAAGGGCATCTGCAGTTAAAAAATTTTTTTTTAAAGTGGGCGTGGTCCCGCCTCTAATAGGTTTAATGTGCATATCTCCTAAACCGCTAATGCTATTATAACAAAATTCACTCGAAGCAAATATTTTTAGCACTTCTATTGACGGTGTGAAAATAGTTGAAATCGGGTGGCAACTCCGCCCACTCCCCATATAACGGTACTAATATAAACTACTAAAAGCGAGATAAATCAAGCACTAAACACGCCAGAGACATTAAATTTTATCTCTGAGATGGTATAAGATGACTTTATAGGAACCGCGTTCGAAATTAGACAGTGGGCGTGGCACAGCCCATTTTTAGGTGAAAACCCATATCTTGAGATCTGGTCAACCGATTTCAACCAAATTCGGTGCATAACGTTCTTTTCATGTTTCTATGTCATAGTGCGAAAATGGGCGAAATCGGACTACAACCACGCTTACTTCCCATGTAACACCATTTTCAATTCCATCTGATTCTTTCACTTTCCACTATGCAAATTAGGTAACAATGATTATATCGGGGTAAAACTTTGCGTGAATAATGCAATTAAAGTATGCCACCTTGCGGCCAAAAATTGTCTAAATCGAACCAAAACTGTTCAAACCCCTAAGTACTAAATATGTGGACCCCAGTGCCTATAGTTGACCTTCTACCGAAAATATCAGTCAATCCACAAAGAAATCTCAAACGAGTATACCATTTGACTTTGCGAGAGTATAAAATGTTCGGTTACATCCGAACTTAGCCCTTCCTTACTTGTTGATAATTTGTTTTTGTTATAATCGGACACATATGTTTATCATGTGCTTGCATTAGGAGCCTATTTCGATGAGTAGTTTGTTTTTGATAACAGAAAAGGCATTGTATAATCCTACAAGTATCAAAAGTATCAGCTGCTTTCCTATGTGTGTAACACAACTGAGATCACCTGATCGATATCTGCCTTTTTTGACACAAAGATGTAAATAAAAATAATGTAGTTTAAAAACTTTTTTGTGAACAGGTATTTGTAACGGGAAATATTAATGAAAACTTTCAAAAATATTTTCGGAACAAAAGTTTATTGCATATTTTTGTTTTTCCTTACCACCTATGAGGGCGCAATGTAGGCGCGTTATTGATCTCTTTTCGGGTGTTCGGATCCTCAGGAGGCCTATATTCACCAATATAATACATACAGTTCTAAATGAATCTACTTCTCATAACATATATACACTTCATGGATGATAATTTCATTAACAATATAAGTCGAAATAATCACCTTAAACAAAAACCAAAATGAATATATAAAACCAGGTATAATTCAATTGTATTCATTAACAAATACATGACAAAACAATCTTCTAGTATTAATTTCAATAAAAACAAAAATATATATAAAAAATCGGGTACAATTCCTCAACAACAATAATAATAATCCAAACAATGTACTAGTTAGTAAATAATATTTACAAAATATTCTAAATCACTCACAGCGATATACTTATTAAATGTAAATATAATCTTAAGGCATTTTAATAATCTAAAAATATTTGTATATGTTTTGTTTAAAAAATGGCACGGCAACACACTGTAGCAGATTTAACGCATTTAGACGGTTCAGTAGTAGAATATTAGTAGGCAACCCGTACCAAGTGTGACTTCAGTAGTAGAATATTTAACATTTTTGGACGTGTATTAGTGAAATTCTTAGGATTGGTTACTTTTAGAATTATACAATGAGAAGAGGTTAGACGCGTTTTTGTGTGCTTTTCGATTTTTGACTTTTGAAAAAAATAGATATAAAATATGCTTTATATTATATTTTGCGTTAAAAATGGAATCAAATGCTCTAAGTCACTTGAAATGTTGACTGTGAGTCCACTTTGTTTCAAAAAAAGTGTTTATAAGTGGTACAAGCGCTTTACAGTAGGTCGAGTAGAGTAGGGCGTGCGACCACGTCAACCAGCGAAGAAAACATCGAAACATTGCAAAACATTGTTCTTGAAAATCGTCGAATCATTATTAGGGAAGTTGCCGAGGATGTTGATATATAAATCGGCTCATGCCATTAAATTTTCTCGAATGTTTTGGGCATGAAACGTGTGACAGCGAAATTGTTCTGAAATTGTTAAATTTTGAGCTAAAGCAGTGTCGCATTATTATCGCTGAGGATTTGTTGAATAACGTCCATATCATGCCGCATTCACCATATTTAGCTCCCTGTGACTTTTTTCTATTCCCAAAACTGAAGAAAACAATAAAAGGAAACCGTTTTGCCACAATTGATGAGATCAAGTCATAATCGAATAAAGAGCTGTTGGCCATACCGAAAAGCAGTGAAGTTCGAAACTCTCTCTGTTAGGTATATGGGGGCTAAGAGAAGTATTAACCCGATTCAATCCATTTTTGACATGCAGACATAATATCAGAAAAGGATTCTATCCATATTCCAATCACATATCTCATACATAGAACGATAAGCCCGTTCTATGGAGAGTGGGCCGATTTCACCTATTTTCACACTGTTAGTAGGGGTGTTAAAAAGATTTGTCCTGAGAGTGATTTTGGTTATTATAGCTTACACGGTTTAAAATATATGTACATCAAAGTTATTACAAGGCGGGCCACGTACTTTTTAAAAATTTAAAATTCATTTTTCGAAAAATTCATAAAAATATAAAAGCATTATTGAAAAAATCTTCGTGACAAAATAAGGCGATACAAAAAATTCATAACTTTTGCGACCTCCTTTGATGGGGACCCTAAAATATACATTTACCATAACCGTTAGGCGAAGAAAACTATTAGACTCTGTAGCAACATGTTGCATTGTAACTAGATTCTGTTGTTGTTGTTGTAACGGTTACCTAGTCCCCGCTTGGGTGATAACTTATAGTTTGGTTGTCGCCGAGGGCATCTAACGGGAGGCCCAGCAAACGAGCTGTTTCGACGGGGTCGGACCATAGGGAACCATGTGTTAGATGAGTAGGATGCGTTAAGCATGCCAAAAGGTTGTTAGTGTCATTCGGAGACTCATTGCACACAGGATACTTATTTGGTATGTCGGGGTTTATTCTGGATATGTAGGAGTTTAACCTGATGCAATATCCAGAACGAAGTTGCGCGAGGGTCACTCTGGATTCACGAGGCAACTCGAGCTCTACGTCTGCTATGGGTGGTGGTCTAGCTTTTAGTACGCCATTCACTGAGAGGGAATCGGTGAAGGTGTTGATGACCCCACTGTGAATAGCGGTCAGTGCTTGTCTTAACTTCGCTGCGTCCGAAGTCTGGTCGGCGTACTGCCTAATGTCGTCGATGTAATCAAGCGGTTCCGCTTCAATCAGATGACTGCAGGGGTGATTTCTGCGAAAAAATCCCAGGAGAAACTGCTTGGAGAGGAGCTCGTTAACGCCTAAAACTTTAGGGTTGTTGACTTGCGGAATTTTAATGCCATCGTTTACTTTCGAGCACATGCCATTGATTCCCTTGCCCGACGTCAATATCGTGCAGTCATCAGCGTACTAGGTCATGGAAATTATCTCTGGTGGTTGTGGGAGTTTCGAGATGTAGAAATTAAACAATAGTGGGCCACCACCCTGCGGAGCCCCTGTTTAATTCTTCTAAATTTGGAGTTTTGACCCCGAAACAGTACGGATGAATGCCGACCGCTCAGGTAATTCATAGTCCACCGCTTCAGCCCTGGAGAGAGCGTGGATTGTTCTATGTCCTCAAGTAGCGCTGTGTGGTTGACTGTGTCAAAGCTTTTGACAACTTCAACGCTCCTCTCGCAGGGTGGCTTCTGGTTTAGGCCATGACCTATCTGGGTTTATGACGATAAGTGTTGTGGTGGCGCTGTGCAGTTTTCGGAAGCCATGAGGATGGTCTGCTAGACTCAGGTGGTGAGAGAATGTCGGGAGTAGCAAGGCCTCAAGTGTCTTCACTACTGGGGAAAGGAGAGTTATCGGACGATAAGACTTCCCTTTGTTGGCGGGTTTCGCAGGTTTCAGTAGTGGGGCCACTCTTCCGACTTTCCACACTTTGGGTATTTAAAGAGTGGTCATCGACAAGTTGAGGATCTTGGTGAGGTAGCTTACTCCCGTCGAGCCTAGGTCTTTTAGCATCAGCATGCTTATTCCATCTGGGCCGAATGGATTTGGCGGATTTTGCTTGGTTGATGGCACTCTGAACTTCCCCATCGGTGAAAGTAAGTGGCTCGCGATCTTTTGGCATTTTGCGCAGCTGTCGGATAACATATCGTTTGGCCTTGTCAGCCATGCTATAATTAAATTTCAACCCGGTCGCCATGTTTCCCGGATTAGACAATGCCTACAGTGGTCCAAAGCTTACTTACACTGGTGGAGAGGTTGCAGGAATTTAGATGCTCTATCCCTTTTTGTCCGCTTATGTTGGTTTACCATGTTCCGAATCTCCATATTGAGATCCCTTATTCAGGGATCACAGGGATCGGCATGGCGTAAGGTGTCGCGCTCGTTGGCTAATACAGCTGCTTCGGCTGGGAAATTAGGGCGGAGTTCCACGATAGTTCTAGCCGGTATGAAGTGAGCAGTAGCAGCAGCGACCACCTTGCGGAATTGACGCTCGCCAACGATGGCGCCCTTAGGAATGGGTAGTGTGGTGAAGGTGCTTTCGGAAAATTCTGTGAAAGTTAAAGTTAATGAAGGTGAGGTTGTCCACAGAAATCAAGTCGGGAGGTGTCTCGATCGAGATAATTGGGGACAGGTGGTCTGATGCGAGTTAGCATAGGTCGCCAAGTTATTCTATTTATCAGACCACCGCTAGCGATGATAATATCTGGCGAGCTATTACAGGCGCCCATAATTCTGGTGGGAGCTTCGTCATTCATTGTGTAGAATGTCGAATCGTAAATCTGTTACGCCAGCTCCATCCCCTACGATCGTTTGACAGGCAGGAGTGCCAAAGATCGTGGTGCGCATTAAAGTCGTCTAGCACCAAACGGTTTTCACCTCGAAGCATCGCACCTATATTCGGGTGATATCCTGTTGGACAACATGTAACTGGGGGGATGTATGTATCAAATGTCTCGAGCTCGACATAGCCTGACCGGACAGCAATACCCTGACATTCAAGGGAGTGGCGGCGCAGTACCCGGGCATGGCGCAGGTTGCACAGTCGTTGAGGTAGATGTGACAGTATTGCATTGGCAGCATGGCGCCACGTAACTCGTTGTCCACTCCCTATGTGTCTTAAGCCCAGAGTAGGTCTTAAGGTGGCTCCATCCATGGCATGTGTTACACCTATTCGAGATGTAGTTTGGATGAAGTCTTTTTGCGCACATGCAGTAAAAGAATTGCTTGGGGACCTGGTTGGACTCGATACCTGCACGTGTCAGGAGGATACGGAGCAACCCTGCTGCTAGGCGTTACTCTATTGACACAAAAATAAACTAAAACTTACCGAACCCAACAGGGTTAGATCGCCGAGACAACAGCCCTTGGCCGGATAAAATCCGGGTAAATTCCGGTAACGTAGAACCGGCTGTTGTGTGAAACTAGATTCTCGCAACCTCAGATTTGAGCCGGTCTACGAAGAATTATATTGCATATATCAGATTTGATATTCTTACTATACCTCAGGACGCTCTGCTCTAGGTGTAATTATTAACGACAAGAAGACGACAAGCATGTAAATAGTAAACATCCAAAGTAAAGCTTTCGAGAGAATTGATTTCATTTTATCTTCGTTTTCGTTCTCATTTTTTTCGTTGTTTTTATTAGCTTTATTCCTGTCATTACCATTTGTTTTATCGGGGTTATCCTTGTCATTAGGAAGCTGATTAGACGTAAAAAATACACTACTTGAGTGCATTCTTCGTATCATCAAAGGGGATACATCACAAGACCTAGCAAGTAAATTTACAGCAGCTTTGTATTCAGTGGTAAAGTGCTTGATCTAAAAATATAAAAATATGCACATCAGATTAATTACAGAAAGTTTATACGGGTTGGCTTTAGTATACCACCCCACGATTTCAGGGTTAAGAGGGTATGGTTCGATAGAGGAGATTCCCCAGATCACGAATATATATAAAGTTTTCGAGATATTTGCATTATAATTTGAAAATTTCACAAATTGTATCTTACAATTTCTTTATTTATAGTTATTTTTTCTTTTATATTATACACTTACTTCACTACAATGCTTCTACATATTTATTTGAAATTAATTATTTTAATATTTGCTTTAAATAAACAGTTTATTTTTACACAATTTTTGTTATATGCACAATAACAAATGGGTTCCATATTGGCAGATAATAGGTGTTGCCATATTATATATATATATATATATTTATATTTTGCGAAATAAAATTAATAATAGAGGATTATAACCCAAATACATGAACCGTAATTTTAATCGTTCCCTTCTCTTGATCAACCGTGGTACTGGATCGGCCAGGGTTTTTTTTTTTTTTTTGAAGCGCGCCCGAAGTCCGCCAATGCCGAAAGAAGTTGGACGCGAAAGGAATAACGACCACCCCGGGGTTGGATCGGCCAGGTATTTTTTTGAAGCGCGGACGAAGGCTGCCAATGCAAATAAGAAATCTAACCAAAAACAAGTAATGTTAAACAGGGTATATCACTATTCTCTCCGTTGCCACGACAGTCGGGTCTACGTAACCGGAACGGACCCGGGTTTATTCCGGCCGCTACAACAACAGGGTATATCACTCTCTTTAAATTTAATTTTCTATAACGAATTATAACAGATATTGTTACAACTAAACATGGTACCGTTTAATTTTTTGTGCGTTTTGCCATTGAATTGGTAAATATTGTGTATCTAAGTTAATTTTGTCGAGGGTAGTTGGGTATTTTATTTATTTCGATTGCTTTCATTCGTTAGGATATGGCAACACTAATTATCTGTCAATATGGAACACATTTGTTATTGTGCATATAACGAAAATTGTGTGAAAATAATATGCTCATTCAAAATATTAAATTAATTAATACAAAATAAATATGTAGAAACGATGTAGTAAAGTGTTAGCGTATAATAGGTGTATAATATAAAAAAAGTTACCATAAATCGAGAAATTATTAGATAAAATTTGTGAAATTTTCTACTTAAAATGGAAATATCTCGAGAACTATAAGTTTCCGGCTATGATTATATATATTCGTGATCTAGAGAATCTCCTCTATCCAACCATACCCCTCTTAACCCAGAAAGCGTGGGATGGTATACTAAAGTTTCCCTTTATACGAATTTGTCTAACCTTATTTTTTGATATAAACTGATTGGGCAGTCGAATGAAATTACTATTGTGAAACTCCTCTGTACACTTTTTCACAAGCATAGTTTTCATATTATATAACTGTTTGATACATGTTAATCTAAATTGACCACTTATTTGAAACATTTCCTTTCCAGTAATTGTTTTGATTGCGATAATAATATGAGCAATATTGCTTAAGTATTTAATAATAATAAATAATAGCAAAAGTAAATATTCAAACTTTTAGAGGTAGTAACTAATATCGTATACTTTCGATAGCTCGATACTTCTAAGACTAATGCCGGCAATAATATTGCACCGGATTTCTCGATTAATCGTCTAGCTTGTAACTCATGGTCTAGACAGCGAAACATAACATAACATCGCAGCGGATGAACCCAAATAAGCAACATAAAGTTGAATGGTTTTTCGTAACATAATAGATGATAATGCTGGAATTTAGAATAGCATCCCCCGATTTAGGAATTAAAACGGGTATGTAAGGGATAGAAATGATTATCCAGATAAAGAAAATATATATATTTAATTGCGACTTATGAGTTTTGAGATATTTGGATTTAGAGTTCATTAATTCATTTAAAGTTCATGTTTCTTTGATTTATTGTGCATTTTACAGTTAGTTTTTTTCCTTTATATCCACTAACACGTCACAAATTCGTTTCTATACATTTGTTTTGTATTAAATAGTCCAAAAATTACTTTAATTTAATATTTAACTTTGATTTAAGTCCATTTATTCATACAATAACAAAATGGTTGCATGTAAACAAAATAAATAGTGTTACCAGGAGTTCTACAAGAAAGAACCGAGCATACCCCGGTATTCGACCGACCAGGGTTGTTTATTATAAAGCGCGTCTGAGGGCCGCCATCGTAAAAAGTAGTTCTACGCGAAAGAACTGAAGACACCCAAATTTTGGAGCGATCATAATTATTTTTTTGAAGCGCGACCGAAAGCCGCTATAAATATCACTGATTATTTGTTAGAACGCAATTATTTTGTTATTGGTTAAATATTGAATTTATGTAGTTTACGAGATATTTACGTTTCAAGTTGAAAATTTCAACTATTTAAGGTACGTATTTTTCGATTTAAAATGAATTATACACTTATATTTTTCACTTTTACATCCACTAACACTAATTCGTTTTAAGACATTTATTTTATATTATATGATGCAAAAATAGCTTTATTTCAATATTTAAATCATCCTTTAATTCTATTAATTTTGACAATTACTAAAATGTTGTAAATGTCAAATAACCAGTGTTGTCATACTAAAATTTTTTGCATACGAAGAAAAATTAAATAAAAAGAGAGATTATACCGCAAATACAGGAGCCATAATCGTTGATGGATACTCCTAAATCCTTTAGCATAAAAAAAATCTGCGCGAAAAAGTTTTGGCACACCCCGGTGTTGAACCGACCAGGGTTGTTTTTTTGAAGCGCGCCGAATGCCGCCAACGCAATAAGGAGTTTTTTTATATCCACTAACACTTGACTAATTCGTTTTTAGAATTTTTTTTTATATTAGATGCTGCAAAAATAGCTTTATTTCAATATTTAAATCATTCTTACATTTTATTCATTTTGACAATAACAAAATGGTTGTGAATGTCAAAACACCAGTGTTGCCATACTAATATATTTTGTAAACGAAGAAAAATAAAATAAACAGAGAGATTATACCCTAGATACTGGAAACAACCCATAAAGAATTTCTGCGCGCAAACACCTTGGTACACCCCGCCATTTACGTTTGAAATTGAAAATTTCAACTATTTCAAGTATGTATTTTTTAGATTTAAAATAAATTATACTTTTATATTTTTCACTTTTATATCCACTAACACTTCACTAGTTCGTTTTTAGACATTTTTAACAAAAGGTTGTAAATGTCAAAAAAAATGTACCCATGATAGTTTTCAAATATGTTGTATATCATTGTGAACACATAAAAATATAAACATAAGACTGAAAATTTGATTTTTAATTTCGGTTTTTTGTACCTCTACCAAGTTTATAAAAACTGTAAGCTTAGTATTCCAACTAGGCGCTGGGTTATTCGTCGGCCGCTGAATAAAAGGATAATTTAAGAAACATTTTTTAAAAATGAAGCATCAGGATGAGGACAAGCTTTTCATTTATACGACGATGACCTATTGCTGAAATAATTGGGACCTTTCTTGATAAAACCCAGGCAACAAGCCTATTTTGTAAGTAAGCACATATGTGTGGGTAAATGTATAGTTTAGGTCCCCCAACTAAGAAAGCCTCAAAAATGTGAATTTTTTCAATAATTATATATTTTTTTTAATTTTTTCAAAACAAAAAAGAAAACGTTAAAAAAACTGTGATACATTTAATTATTTTATTTTTTCCGCTGCTGAAAGGAGTTCGGTACAAAAGAACTATGGACACCCTGGGGTTGGACCGACCAGAGTTATTTTATTAAAGTGCGGCCGAAGGCCGCAAGTGCGGGGAGGAGTTCGACGATCTCCGATACGCGTTCATACCAACAGATCGCGGTGCAAAAAAATTGAGACTGTTAGATTTCTTCAGTATTTTGTTTTTTCACAAGAAAAAGTGCAGAAAGGAGTTTGACGGGATTGAATTATGAACACCCCGTTGTTGCACCGACTAGAGTTAATTTTTTGAAGCGTGGCCGAAGGCCGCAAGTACGGAGAGGAGTTCGACGATCTCCGATACGCGTTCATACCATCAGATCGCGGCGCAAAAGAAATTGTGACTGTTCCATTTCCTCAGTATATTGTTTTTTCACAGGAAAATGTTTATCTCGCTGCACTGGTAATTATAGCTAAGTGATCTGAATTCTGCAGAATTTGCCGCTACAACAACAACAACTAAGTGACTTGAAAAATATGTGCAAAGGCGTTAAATATATTTGTAAATATATACATAAATTAATGAAAAAATTCACTTTCCGCTCACGGAAATGTAATCTTCGCGTAAAAATAAGACGATTTAATAAAAAAATAATTTTTGAGGCCTCCTTAGTTGGGGGACCTAAACTATACATTTTCCTATGTGTTTACCAAAGAAATAAATGGGTATAATATTTTCAGATGCTTCTCTTGAGACCTGCGAAATAATGTGGAACACATTGTCACCCATATATCTTAGTGAGCCTAATTTACCCCAGTACAAAGACATTGCTTATGACTTCAAAGAAAGGTGGATAATGCCGATCTGTGTGGCAGAGCGATACATGGCAAACATATTGCAATAACCTGTCCAAGAACTCTGGCTTCATGTAGTTCAACTACAAAAAGTTCCACGGTATTGTCCTGATGGAAAGGGGGAACATCTTCACATCGGCTAGAATTGGAAGTTACGCAGCGAAAGTGGTGGACATATTACTAATCTTTACAAAAATATATTCACACATTATACAATAGAAAAAGAGGCATTTAATTATCCCCTATCACGTGCGCGCCAAGTAATCGAAAGTAGCAAGGTATTCTTACTGCACGCTGGTGCGTACTTCGCTCTGTGATAGAGTGCAGCCCGAAGAACGTGGAAAAAAATTGTGCTTGGATGTCTTGTTCTACACAACTTTGTCATGCTAAATGACCACCAACGATTAAGAAAACTCTGAGCAAAATACCAACTGGCGCAATGAGTGGCACGATAAGCTCAACTCACGAAATGCCACCGCTTCCATCTAATGGGGTACCTTAGCAGAGTATTTTTTAAAGCAATGAGTAGTTCCTTATCAATTAATTAATATCATCAAAACATCTATTTTTTCAATAAAAACAGTACAAAAAAAACTATTTATTTATTTTAAAGTTTATTTGTTTATTATAATTAAATTAGATTTAGAATTTAATTAATTTAGATACTTATATACAAATTTTTTAAATATCAACTCAAAATAATCACTAACTTCTTTGGGCTGGAATTTCAATTCCCTTCGCCTGTTTTTATTATACTCTCGTAACCTGTTGCTACAGAGTTTAGTAATTTTTTTTTATCATCTGCCCGAATGACCGCAATGTCTCATTCCCTTTTTGCGCCAATCTATAGCGACATACCTCCTTATATTTTACATGTTAGCCACGCTTCTAAATTTTTCGTCAATAACGCCGGGATTATGTTTTCGTTTTCTTCTGCTTGAGGCTGTCGGTGTCCATGAAGATTTCCGAGATGATAATGACTGACTGATAATGTGTCATCCTGCAATGAGCTCTGAAAATATATGAAATTTTATTTATTAATGCATATAAAAAGTAGAATTAAATTTATTACGATTTGTACTAACTATCTAGGCTTTATATACTCCTTTCAAAATTTGAGACTTTCAAATAAAGGTATATTTCCTGGTGTATTTGCTTCCCTTCCAGACGCCCGTTCTGCTCGTTTGCACTCCCTGAAATATCGCTCTCGGATGTTTGTCCACCCCTTAAAGCCACTGCTCCTCTGTGTTAAATAGATAGAGATAAATAAATACATTTTAAATACATACAACAATGTCCAAAATATGGAAACACACACACATACAAGCAATATAAGTAAAAATATGCAAATACACACACATGCAACAAGTAAAAATATGTAATCAAACTAATAAGAATAAATGAATATACAGACCTGTCGCTTACAGTTTCTTTGTTATAGCAGCCCAAGCTGATCTTTTCTTCTCTGGCAGTCTGTAGGTCACGCAATTTATTTTGTATAAAAAATTGTTGTTGCAGACATAGTCCTGCCACAAGTTTATGAGTACTGAACAGATGACAAGCAAAAAAATGAACTGCCAGATCAAATCCCGTTGAAAGTAACTGACAAAATCAGTTCATTATTTTTCATAACAAAGTTTTATGCTGAATCAGCAACAGTGAAAGTGATATTGTTTTGGTAAATGTATAGTTTAGGTCCCCCAACTAAGAATACCTTAAAAATTCAATTATTTTAATCGTTTTATTTTTACGCGTAGATTACAAATCCGTGAGCGGTAAGTGAAATTTTTCAATATTCCTTTTCTTTAAAAAAAAAAAAAATAATAAAAAATTGTGATACATTTAAATTAATTGTTTAATCTTTTCTTTGAAAAAACCACATATTCAAGTTTTTTAGTGTATATACTCATCTTTTTCATAAACGTTTCATAAAATATCAATGTTTGTGCACTTTTATTGTGATATTAATAAGTACACATACTCTGCATCGTAATGAAAAATATCATCGAGGTTGAGAGCAGCGAAAAGGAGTTTGATGCGATGGAATTATGAACACCCCGGTTTTGGACCGACCAGGGTTATTTTTTAGAAGCGACGCCGAAGGCCGCCAGTATATTGGTCCATACCATCAGATCGCGGCGCAAAAGAAATTATGACTGTTACATTTCTTCAGTATATTTTTTTCATAAGAAAATGTTTAAGGGGGGTTTTTACTTTCGAAATTTTTTTTCTTATCTTATTGTTTAACATTTCAAGAATATTTCCTTAAAATTTTAGGTCGATAGAAGCAATACTCTTAAAGTCTTATTAACCCCCTGCCTTTAACGCTCCAACCAATAGTTCATAAACTTTAGACTCGTTTTTCTCAAAACTACTTTTTCAAAGTCCGTGTTCACTGTCATTTCAAAACTACTTGACCGATTTATTTTAAACTTTATACACATTTTCGACATATAAAGCAACTCCCCCCCCCCTATTATAATTTTTTTTTTTACATTAAGGGTGTTTTCCATTCCCAACAATGGCGAAAGTTTTAGTGGAAAATAACAGTTTACAATTTAAATAACCGTCAAAAATGTTTAAATGAAAAAAACAAATATCAGAGAAGAGAAGGGAGGATTTGATCATAATTTAACTAATTTTTCTTGGTTTTTTTTCGGATAATTTCCAGCCGAGTTATGGTGAACACCGCAAATTATTTTTTTTTTCAAGACGTTCAGGGGTAAGCTCTGTTACCGGCTTATGCTTCAATATTCCTGCATATTTATATTTAATTTACAAAAAAAAACGACTTTTTCTATAAGGTTGGAAGGTATCTCCCTTCCGCTTTTTTGCTCTTCATTCAATGCTTTATAAAAAGTGTTACAGTGATCGGATTTAGTTAAAATATGCGCCGTTTTGTTCGATGATCTGTTTCAATCTAGACGGCAACTTCATAATACCTTCCTCGTAGAAGCCCTCCTCCTTATTTGCGAAGAATTCGGACAGCCACTTTTCACAAGCCTCTTTTGAGTTCAACTTCACACCACCAAGGGCATTCGCCATGGACAGGAACAGGTGGTAATCACTTGGCGCTACGTACGGTCTATATGGTGGATGCGATAAAACCTCCCATCCGAGCTCCCGTAGCTTCTGACGAGTCATCAACGAAGTGTGTGGTCTGGCGTTGTCCTGGTGGAACACTACACCCTTCCTGTTGGCCAATTCTGGACGCTTCTGGTCGATCGCCTGCTTCAAGCGGTCCAGTTGTTCGCAGTAGATGGTAGAATTTAGCGTCTGGCCATATGGGAGCTGCTCATAGTGGATTATTCCCTTCCAATCCCACCAAACACACAGCAAAACCTTCCTGGCCGTCAATCGCGGCTTGGCCACTATTTGGGACGATTCACCGGCCTTCGACCACGACCGTTTTCGCTTGATATTGTCGTATGTGATCCATTTTTCGTCGCCAGTCACCATCCGCTTCAAGAATGGGACGAGTTCGTTCCGTTTCAGCAGCATTTCGCAGGCGTTGATTCGGTCCAGAAGGTTTTTTTGCGTCAAATTATGCGGCACCCAAACATCAAACTTTTTTTTGTATCCAGCCTTCTGCAGATGGTTCAAAATGGTTTGGTGACTAACTCCCATCTCCTGGACGATGTCATGAGATGCCATATGCCGGTCTAACTCGATGTATTCCATGATTTGATCGGTATTTGTCGTCACAGGTCTTCCGCCGGCTGGCTTATCCATGGTGTCGTTTTCACCGGCTCTGAATTGTCGAAACCATTCCTCCGCGGTTCGAAGTGATAGAGTACCATCCCCCAAAACACCATTAATCTCACGGAACGTTTCTCTAGCGGATTTGCCTTTAACGAAGGAAAACTTTAAAATAGCGCGAATTTCGGCGTTAGTGAACTCCATGTTTACACGTCTATAACTGTTGAACGCAATATCCAAACTAATCATGCATAGCGTTGTTTTGTAGGTTATGTCAAGACCTTTCAAATTATGTAGAGTGTTGCCAGATACGAGCTCTGTAGCGCTTTGTACATAGCCGCGAAGTTCAAAAGACAAAAAAGCGGAAGGGAAATGACGGCCAACCTAAATATTATTTCATCCACATATAAAGAAACCAAAACATAATTTTCAATGGACATCAATTTGTTCTTCTTTTCTTCAAATTCTTCGGGCACATCAATAATAAACAATGATGACCCTTAATAAGTTTGAATTAAATGGACTCATGAGAAACAAAAGTGTTAGCATCTGTAAAGAAATGATGTTTTGTGATTTTACATTCAGCAATCAGTTCTTTCAGCATAAAGAGATTTTGCATAGGTAAAAAATTCATCAAATCGAGCTATCAATTCCTCACAGTGTTGCTTTGATATAAATGCACGGCAACAGTGATGTTCAAATTTGGTCATTTTCGAATTTGTAGAGAAGAGTATACCAAATTATGTGCATTAGAATGTTTTCGAATTTGCACAATTCTTTTAGTATTCTTTCAAAATACTAATTGATAATGATGTGTAACATCACGTGTTGAGTCTACGCTTATTGAAAAATATTTTCCTTATTTTAATTCAGATAAAATTGCGTTCAATACTTGATGCAATCAAATTGATAAATTCATCGCAACTAGTATCCGAAAGATATGGAGCTCAGATAACAACATAATATACTTCCTTTTTTATTTCCAAACTTTGCAATGTGCGCTGCAAGCAGAAGATAAAATTGACTCAATAAATCTAGAATACCCAAAAAAATTACCAGTCCTGATTGAGCCACATTGGTCTGCGTCACGATCCAAGGAATTTTATCACAGTAGCTATTCTATTGTATATTTGCGTCGTGTGCCGTTTATTTGACCTAATCAACTCGAATGATGTATTTGAAACTGTTTCACTGGTTTGCATAACATACAACGAGAATATTGGAAATCAATTTTAAAGCGCTTTAAAACGAAGCAAAATATAGAATTCTTCGATGGCAAGAAGAACATCCATCCACGTTCAGCGATTTCTTCATTAGCAAGTGTGCGTTTTAAATGTGTTTTGTGAAAGGTTCGATATTGAATTTTTGCAATTATATCAGAATTTTCTGGGATCTTTCGACATAGCGATGTACCTAAGATAAAAATAATTCATAATGCAAAAGAATTTGATACAATTTCCAAACATAGCAATTTATGGCATTGGTCATTAACTTTGGCAATCCAATAGCTTTGTAGCGATGTAATTGCATCCGCTGAAATTTCTCATAGACCTGAATCAGTTGAAAACTCCATAGATTCACTGACTAATTCGCTATCATCTTCAAAATCGATTTTTTCAATTTCATTGAAATCATCATTTTCTTTATGAAAGTGTAATTTGCAATTTATGAACAACACCAATAATTAATGGAAACTATATGACAGTGACTCGACACTGATTGCCACTAATATGTGAAATGTAAAATTATTCACAGCTCTAAGAAGTTGAGCGTTATTGTACCAAAAGATGCGTAAATAGCTTTGATTTTTCATATGTAATAACAATTGATAAATTAAACACATGAATTTACTTATTTTTTGCACAAAAAATTTCATTTTGAACAAAATATTTAAATTTCCTTTAAGTGAAAAGTCCCGATTGTGCTGATATGTCTTTGCCGACTTCAAAATGATCAAGAAGCTGGCTAAAAGATGACATTTGCAGACAAGAACTACAACTTCTTGCTTATATTTGATTACTCTTTACACGGCAGGACTCTATTTAGAATTGTGTGTGTAACACAATCCGGCAGCCTTTATATAGTAGATCATTAACAAAACTCTGCCACTTGAACATTCTGGCAACTTCGAATTTCGCAATCTGGCATTTTATTGTCGATTTGATTTCATTCTATCATCCGTGTTCGTCACACTGTCCCTCACCCAAGTCTGATCGTCCCGATTAGACATATTGGCGGACTCATTCTTGGTTAGAACGTAATTTCATTAAAACAGCGAATTTCGTTACCCACTTGTTGATGAATACGTTCGCTATTCAGCCTCTTGATTAGGAATTGTGTATACTTTTGGCCATTTTTAGAAATGGATCATGCCCACTCATGGCAATCCGTTCAAATGGTGCATTAGTTCTGTACTGCTTCATCTGGACATGACTCTTGAACCTAAGTCCATTTGTTGCATTTCTTCCAGCATAAAATTCAATCCTCTCCGCAGCTAATCGACGCCAACCAGCCCATTAAAATATTTACTTTAACTTCTTTGAGCTTGTCGTGACTTCCAAGTGCCCTTCATTTGGACCGTTATGCAATTCGATGAGACTTTCCAGACTTCTAACCTTCGGAACAATTATAAGTACTCGGCAGCTTTGTCTATCTTCGCTATTCCATATTCGATGCAAACAGCCATACTAACTTTAAACTGCTCTGTTCTGCCCAAAATGCTTTTAGGACTAAGCTTTCTGAATCTATTTCTTCACTTATTGTACATTTGATCAACTCCACTTCATGCATTACCCCTTGCAATTCTGGATCTTCTTGCAAAGCGTCATCCGCTTCACCCTTAATTTTATCCTGTTCTTCCGACTGTAAGGACACATGTGCTAATATACGCTCTTCCGACTGTGAGGACCCTTGTACTGGTACTCACGCTTCCTGCTCTTCCAACGCGTTGACAATCGCGTTCCTAACTGCGACATTTGTGATGAAACTTTTGCTATTTATAGGGTCATACGTGCATCCTGCTCTTTAAACTGTGTCGATATTTGCGTTGACATCTGCGTCATCACATATTCGTCAACATTAATGTTTTCTACTTCCATGGCCTCTCGTAACCGTGATTGTAATTCGAGCTTTACTCCACTTGTTACCAAACCACGTTTTCCAGCTGTGTAATCTTCTAGTAGTGGAATGTTCAGATCGCTAAACTTTGCCATTTTAAAACAATTAACTCCTTGGGAATGTATTTGAACATCCCACTTCTGACACCAATTCTAACGGATGTCTTGATAAATCGTCTACCTTGTAACTCCTGGTCTAAACAGCTTAATCTAATACTTAAGAGGTTATTTGAAGTCATTGGTCTTTAGCAATAAACCAGACTCTCTTCATGCTTTAGAAGTCCATATTGGACGTGCTATTCATGACATACGACTAGATGAAGTCGTGGAGGCCATTTAAATGATGTTATATTCAGAACTTAATTGTATGAAATGTACTTCACAATAAATAATTAATAAAAAATATTTGAATTTCCTTAACAATTTGTGTTTTACAAAAAAAAAGTCATATCGCTCTTCAACTAAAAAAATTAACGAAACAAACGAAATTGCTCATTAGCTGTTTGATATGTTGCTGCCGTCTTCAAAATGTTCATGAAGCTGGCTTCAAGACGACATTTGCCGACCAAGAAAATTTCGCTGTCGTGTCGTCGTCTTTGTGTGCTATGTGAATAACTGTGCCTATAAGAACGAGTGTATGTTAATATTTGACAGATGCTGCCTGTCGCTTGTCGTCGTTGAATATAATTAAAATTAGTGAAAAGGAGGCTACAGGCGACGCATTGGAATCAAGGTTCATGCTCCACAATGATAACAATAAACCAATTTAACTGGTTCTAGAGGATCAAGAGAGATAACAACTAAATATTATCGTGATTACAGAGCACGAAAGCGAGAAGAGATGGAAAAAGAGTTATCAAATACGGTAACTAATAACTTGTTTACAATGAAATTCGAAATTCAGGTGTTGCCATCTATCGTTATCAAAAGGACAGATATTACGTTGTCACTCTTCATTTGCGAATAAAAGCTCCTTACTTAAGTTAGAGTGTCGTTAACTATTAGTGGAAATAATTATTCTAAAAGAATTTGATATGATTATATAAGTCATAATAATTCTTATAATCCATATATTAAAATTTATCATTGTAATAATAATTAATATAATAAATAAAGCAAAATTTATCATTGTATATATATTACGATATAACTATTGAGCCGATGTTTTCTTTAATTTAAGTATACATTTATTTATTCATAAATTTTATTTTTTATGTTTTATATTATATTTTAGCATTTAGCGCTGAACATTTGTACAATATTTTATTCTCTTCACATACAAAATTACCATATTAATATATAATTCTAAGTTAATGCCAAGGTGAGTAAAGGATTTCATTTTATATGTTTATTTATATATATACTAGTTTTTACCACAACTTCGCTCGCATTGAATTCCATACAAAAATTATTAACAAAAAAAAATTGTTGAATAATTTAAATAAAATAATTTTTTTCTATTTTCAAATTATTTTAAAAACAAAAAACTAAAAGTTATAATTTGATTTTAATAATAAATATCCCATGTCCTTTCTAATACCATAAGACATATGTGTACGAAGTTCCATGACGATTTATTATGAATAATGTAAAAGTGTTCAAGGGGAAAATATGAAATTTTCGATTTGAATTAAAAAGTTATTGCTCAGGTCTCAGAATTTACGATAATTTATTACCTATGCTAATTTTAATGAAATGCTTCTATTTTGTGATTCAATAATTAATTTTTGACCATATTTTTTTTCAAAGCTTTTGTCGTTAATTTCTTTTCGCATTTTAAGTTCAAATGTTACTCATTTTCAGATTTTTTTTAAAACATTTATATATTATTGTATATGAAAATTTTAGTATGATATTTTTAAAAAATAGATTTTATCAAAACAAAAATCACACTAGGTGTGCCCTTAATAATAAAAATTAAAATTCGAAAAAAATAAATTTAAAATACACACTATAAGCAACGAATATAATATAGAACTGCAGCAATGGCCAAATATTAATTAATATATTTTAACCGTGTTTCATAACGTTTCAGCAGAAATGAACCGACATACAGTGGGATCGTCTCTTTATTGCCTCCTCTGTGGATCTACTTGTACAATCAGTACCCGAATGAATATTTTTTTATTTATAAATGTTTGCGATATTTAATTTTTTTCAAACAGTTGGAATCGCTTGGTATTTGTGTAATGTTTTTTACATATAATTTTTTACTTCTATATATTATATATTTGAATATTAAGTAAAGTTTGGTTTTTATCTAAGAGATGGCGTTATTGTCCATAGTACTAGTGTTACGTGTCGCATCAAGTCATACTATACGGCGCTGAAAACGTGTTTATTTGCGCTAAAAGTTTGTCTTTGACAGTTTTTCGATTGATTGGCTCAGTACGTTGTGAGCGCTCGTCAAAGATGGACACCAGCAAAGAGAAAATTCGCTATATTTTACAATTTTTCTTCGATCAAGACGAAAAAGCAGCCAAAGCGGCTGAAAAAATGTATTAAGTTTATGAGCCCGATACTGTAAACGAACGTGTAGCACAAAAGTGGTTTCATCTTAAATTTTTATTTAAACAATCATCATATTAATTTTTCTATTTATTTGAATATTTTTTTATATAGTAACATACAATACTTGTATGTGTTATTTATTTTTGCTTTTTAGGCGGAGGAAATGGATGCACCTACTTGGTGTATCCGATTTCGAAATAACTGAATTGTATGCCTGCGATAGGTTCTTCTCGCACCGCTACAAAAATAATGTAAGGTTATCCAAAGGGGCAGTCCCCGATAACAATTTGTTAGTGCCAACAGTGAAGGTAGTTTCGGACTGTGGTAGTTTAGATATAGGCAGTTTTTGTGAACCTGTCGAACTGGATACTCTAAATACTTCAGACACTTTCGGTGACGAGATAGGAGACTATACTTCGAGTTCACATGAAGTACATGAGGATCTATCCCTTCATTACAATATATTTGAAGAACACTGATATTTCTCACCTTTAGGAAATTTGAACAATGGGGCGACAAATAGCAAAACACAAACAGATGCCTACCTAAGTAAAGGGAAACCTAGGAAAAGAAAAATTGTTATCCTTTAGAAAATGAGGTGCAAGAAATAAACAAACAATTAGAAAAAGAGATTGAGGCCCTAAAAAAACAGTTTGTCTGTTGAAATAAATGAGAGTACGCAAATTGTTGAGCTATGTAGCAAATTGCCTCCACATATTGCTGCATGTGTGAAAAATAGTTTGACAAATAATAATCGTAATCTTCACGGTAATAAATATGATAGGAAATTAAAAACCATAGCTCTGGGGGTTCACTTCTTGTCCCCTGTAGCGTAAAAATATTTAAAGCCCTATTTTAATTGGCCATCACCAAGAACTTTGACACAAATTATTCAAATTTGGCCACGAAGTCCTGGTTGCAAGTATAGCAGTCCCATTTGCAGTATGGTAGATATAGGGATTTAATTGTAGGCCTGAAGGATTATGGCGATGAAAATCGTACCTCCAGAGTTGCTTCAAGTGTTTTAACACGAATGGTTCAAGGCATAGGTGGGAAGCCTTGGTCTCAACCGTTAGCATATTTTTTTGTGCGTAAATCATGCAAAGGAGATGTTTTAAAACAATATATTTTTGAAGTTGTGTCACAACTTCAGGGGATAGGTTTTCACCCCTACCATTTTGTATGTGACCAAGGGTAAAATTTTGTGCATTTTGCTCTTGTTGTAGGAGTGACAGAGGGTAGGCCATTTTTCATAGTCAGTAGAGAGAAAATCGTATTTTTAACGATTCTCCTCATTTCATAAAAAGTGCGCGAAATTGTTTGCAAAATACCAAGTATTTAGTTAGTTTTAATGGTCATCTTGCAAAATGGAGTGATATAATTCAATTCCAAGAGCAAGATTCCCAACAAAGTATTAGGTGTGCGCCTAAGATAACTTCGGCTCATCTAAGGCCTACAACTTTTAAGAAATTGAGTGTGCATTTATCTACACAGGTTTTCAACAACACGGTTGTTAGTGCGATGTTCGCATTATATAGCTCCGGGAATTTGTATATTTATAAGTATCCAACCTTCTTTAAAACCGCCGAATTTGTTCTTTTTTTTGATAAATTTTTTAATATATTTAATCGTAGTAGGCTTCGTTCGTTTATTTGTGCGGCTATATGTATTCAAAGTTTTTAAAACTTCATAATTGTAAGAGTCCTATACATCGCCTTGAAGATGAAACTGATTCTCGTCAGAGCCAGACGTTCTTATATGCCTTTTTATTAGAATAAGAACGTATTTTTCTATTAAAATTTTTCATAAACAGACGAGCACACCTGCTTTCAAGCATGTGAAATTTGTATGTGTTGCACACATGTAGATTTGTCTGAAGTTCTTTGTCCGGGTGTCTATCTGAAAAAAAAATCTTCATTTATTGTCCTGATTACAACGTAATAGTAATTTTCACATTTTGAAGTGATCAATTAATTATTAAGATAGGAATGCACGTATGTTCTGGCTATTAGGCACATTACGCACTTTTTATTGATAGGTCCTACCCCACCCCACCATACATCATTTTTCATTTTCTAAGGGTTCTCTTCCACTGTTGCAATGCGTGCACATAAATTGTATTTATATAAGTAGTATTGTAAAATGAATTTTTAAAATGGTTTTTGTTTTCTTTTAATTATTTATTGTATATAACTATGTTATTTAGTTTTAAGGTATATGGATGAAAATAGGCCTCCTGGGGAACCAAACACCCAAAAAAATTGGTAACGCGCCTAGTTGCATACCTCATGGTGGTGTGGAAAATGTAATATAGAAATAAGAAAATGTACAAAAATAATAAATAAAATCTAATGAAATCAAACATATATTGTTTGGCACAGAAAAAATCATGTTTTTATTTAAACAAAGTATTGATATTATCAGGTTGGATTTTTAAATTGTATCAATGAATGCAAATATAGGTGTTAAATGAAGAAATTGATCATGATGCTAACTTTTTTGGTGGTGAGCACTATAAAATTATATGTTATGTAATTATCATTCCAAAGATATGGAAACTTTTTATAAAATCCTTCTAAAACGATATACCGATCATGCATATTATAAGCGGGTTAAAACAGATTTATTAGTTTTTACAGGTTTTCTCTGGAAAAAATTTATTTTAGTTATTACTTATTATTACTTTATATGCACTAATACACACCTGCTTATTGATGAAAATTCTTGTGTAAGCAGTTTTATTAAGAGCATTATTAAATATTCATTATTTTACGAAGATTGTTTTGAATTTATAAACATTTTCTGTTTCTTCGTTGAATAAGCATTTTCTGCATTCCGTTATTTGACATGGTTTCTCAATTACACCTTACATTTTTCTGTGGTGAATATTTATTAATTTACCACAGTTAAAAAGGCTTATGCCTTTATATCTTAATTATTCTAGAACTTGCCAATAATAGCCGTTCCTTTAAGAACATATATTAAATATATATTAACTGATTTTATTTTGAAAATATAATATAATATTAGGTAAAGTAAAAAGTTCGTTCGGTTTTTTATTGATTTTTCAAAAGATGATAACTTTGTGTACATTTATCCGATTTAAGTCAAAAATGCGCAGTTTTGTTCGTAAACTTGTTGCCAACGAGATACCAACTTCATTATACCCCTCTCTAGAAGACTGCGTCCCTATTGCCAAAAAACTCGGAGAGCCAATTTTCACAGGCCTCTCTTGAGGCCAACTTCTCACCATTAAGCGCGTTCGCCATGGACAAGAAAAGATGGTGCCAGGTCCGGACTATAAGGTAGGTGCATTAGAACCTCCCATCCCTGCTCCAGGAGCTTCTGGCGAGTCACCAAAGACGTGTGTGGCCTGGCGTTGGGGACCAGCCATTATTCACCGCCAGTCACAATCCGCTTCAGAAACGAGTCGATTTTGTTGCGATTCAGCAGCGATTCGCAGATGGAAATTCGGTCCATCATGTTTTTTGCGTTAGTTCGTGTGGCACCCAAACATCGAGCTTCTTTTTGAATCCAAGGTTATGCAAATGGTTCCAAACGGTTTTCTGGCTTATCTTTATTTCCTCGGCAATTAAATAAGTGTTCACATGACGGTCTGTTTCCACTATTTCCATGATTTTATCGCAATTTTCGACGACAGGCCTCCCGACGCGTGGTGCATCTTTGACATCGAAATTACCGGAACGGAACCTAGCAAACCACTTTTGTGCTACACGTTCGTTTACAGTATCGGGTTCATAAACTAAATTAATTTTTTCAGCCGTTTTGGCTGCTTTTTCGCCTTGATCGAAGAAAAATTGTAAAATATAGCGAATTTTCTCTTTGCTGGTGTCCATCTTTGACGAGCGCTCACAACGTACTGAGTCAATCAATCGAAAAACTGTCAAGAACAAACTTTTAGCGCGAAGAAACACGTTTTCGACACGTACCACTAGTACTATGTACATTAACGCCATCTCTTAAATAAAAACCTAACGAACTTTTTACTTGACCTAATATATTAAAGTTTTACATATAACCAATATTTTTGGGACAACTTTCTCATAAATTAAAAGAAGATAGCAATATGCAACCATTTGTAGGTCAAAATTCACCTATCTTGGATGTCAATAGAAACTCAGCCTCGAAGCGGACTTGACGTTTCTCCATGGACTCGTCTCAGCTGTCGCTTTGTTAACATCTGATCAGCTGATAATTTCTCTACTCCCCCTTTACAATGATATTGTGAACAGCCGGTAATTATTGCGGGTGATTTTAATGTATATTTTTCACTGCCAGAAGCTGCGCCATTACTACAATTCCTCAAAGATAAATTCTCTTAAGAAAGGATTAATGGTAGGAATAATCCAACTACAAAAGGGGGGACCAGTTTTGATGCAGGTTTCGCAAGAAAAATTAATAAAATAGAAATTAAACATTTAATATCTTATTTTATCTAAAATAATTCATTAATATTATATGAATACAGCGCCCGCTGAAAGTGAGAATTAAATTGAAAAAATGTGTTTGTGTTTGAAAATAATATAAAAATTTGTTAAAAATTATTATATAATATGTATATATATAATAACATTGATTTCAATACTTTCATGTTTCCAATCTGCCATCATTCACATCTTCCGGGGGACTGTACGCACTTTGTTTTTTTATTCACATCCAAGACGGGCATATATTAGCAAACGTGTTAACTAGTTGTTATTGTTCACTTCTGCATACTTTACGTTCTACAAGACGGCTAAAAATAGCTAACTGCCTTGTAAGACGGATATCTGTTAGCAAACGTGTGGGAAAAAAGTAAACCATTCCCCTTGGATGTTCAATGTCTTTCACGTTCTTTCCAATTACAATTATGGCAGGTTGTCTCTCTATGATACCTCTTCTAGGTGTATCCTATTGGTTTTATTTTGGTAAGGAGTATGACATATATTGGTTACCGAATCTGTTAACAGTAGATGTAACAAATGCATGTGTAACCGAATATGTGAGCTAGAATTTACTTCTACTATATACATGTGTTAGCGAATGGGTTACCTATGTGTTATTCATAACAGTAATATCAGTTACCCTAAGAATTATTGTTTTTGTTAATAGTTAGTTACCACTAAGTACAAACATGCTAGCGCATTTGTTATCCATGTGTTAACAGTAAAAAGCATATCTGTTACTTTATTTTCATCGACGTGTTACTCTATTGATTATACATCTGTCACCTCTAGGTTAGGTTAGGTTAGGTTAGAGGGTCGATCCTAAGAAGGATCACCCTTGGATAGCTTAAACGCCGGTCCGTTGTGGTACCCAAAACTCCTATGAGCCGGATCAATAGACCCTTACATGTCGACAAAGCGCTTTGTGCCTATCACAAACTTGTTGAGACGGCCAATATCTGTTTCTGCCAGATCTTCTGGTCCGCCAAAAGTGTGATTGCCGAGATGTTTCAATCTCAACCTAGCAAAAGCCGGACAATGGAGGAGAAAGTGCCGGGATGTTTCCACTTCACCCTTCTTCATACAGCTTTGACAACTGCCATCGGGTAATATTCTAAGCCGCACCGCATGAGTTCCCATTGGACAGTTCCCAGTGAGAACTGCTACCATGTCGGCGAGGTGAACTTTGTTCAAGGCGAGAAGATCCCCCGACCTCCTGCGATCCACTCTCGGCCAGAAAAATCGCGCAGTCGCGCAGGAGCTGGTCGTCGACCAGCGTCTGCTGAGCGCACGCGAGGTCCAATGGTCCAGAGCCAGAATGCCAGACGTTAGTGGAGAACCAACTCGATCCCATTCCGATGTGAGCGGGGCAAGGGTGCCCCCCCCTGGCCAGCTCATCGGCCTTGCAATTCCCAGCGATTCCGCTGTGACCAGGCACCCAAACGAGCCTGATAGCTTCGACCGAGAACCACATCATCTCCCTCGTCGGGATATGAGCAGAGAAAAAGCCGCCTCGAGTGGCCGCTGTGACGCAGTGATCCAAATTTTCAGGAATACAGGTGAATGAGGAGAGAATTGCGGCGTGTCCTTGTTCGGACCTCTTCAAAAGCCCAGCTTCTCTGAGCCTAATAGCACACCTCGCAGCAATGCACCTACCGGCAATAACCACAGGTGCTATATTTAATATAGCGTTGAGAGCTATCGTTGGTGTGGTTCGCAGTTCACCGGAGATTCTGATGAGCGCCGCTCTTTGGACTCGCTCAAGCTTTTTAGCCAAGGTAGTCTTTTCGAACGCCTTCCACCAGACGAACACACCATAGAACAGTATTGGCTTGACTACGGTTTCGTAGAGCCAGAACACCACCTTTGGTGAGAGTCCCCACCTTTTCCCTATAGCTCCCCTGCAGCAGTATAAGGCGACCGATGCCTTCTTGACTCTTTCCTCGATGTTCGGCCTCCAAGAAAGCTTTCTATCAAGGATGAGCCCTAGGTATTTCACCTTATCAACAGGTTGAAGACGTGAACCCCCGAAAGAGGGGGGAGGCACATTTGGGATCTTATACCTCCTAGTGAATAAAACTATTTCGGTTTTACTTGGGTTGACGGCTAGGCCGCTTCTGTTTGCCCAGTTGGATACCACGTTTAGGTACCCTTCGGTGAGCTCATAGACGGTATTCAGGAATTTACCTTTAACCATAAGAACCACATCATCAACATAGGCTATCACCCGACAGCCTTGCTCCTCGAGTTCTATAAGTAGGTCGTTTACCACCAAGATCCAGAGCAGTAGGGAGAGTACTACTCCCTGCGGAGTTCCCCTATCAACCTTTCTGGTTGACTTGGCACTACCCCACTCCGCTACGACAGTTCTGTCGCAAAGAAGACTGAAAATGAGGTGTTTGAGGTTCGATTCCACCTAAAACTTTTCGAGGGCTTTAACCACTGCCTCTGGCCGCACGTTATTGAAGGCCCCTTCGATGTCGAGAAAGGTGCCCACTGCTACATGACACCTTAACCGTTCGCTGTAGTTGCACCGGTATGCTGCCATCAGGACCCGGGGACTTGAAGGGCTTAAAAGATTTCATCGCCCAGGTAAGGTGACGCTCATCCAGAAGGTCCAAGAAGGCCGTACAGCCTTCTTGAAGCTCCCCCAGTGGCACTTCTTCAGCAAAGCGATTCAGTGGAAAATGAGCATCTAGGAGTAGCCTCAGCGACTCCTCGCTACTCGTAGTCCACCCGCTATCTGCATTTCTTAGATACCCCACCGGAGTAGGATTTTTTGCAAGAATGCGTCTAAACCTTGAGGACTCGTGACAACCCTCTACACTGCCGCAGAAGGCTTTCCACGAAGCCCTCTTGGCTTTCTTCAAGTCGGACTTGTAAATGGCCAATCCGGCCTTGTACAACGCCCAGTCGTCGCTGGAGCCACTTTTACGGGCTTTATTGAAGAGTCTTCTAGTCGAAGGTCTGATCTCCGTTAGCTTCGAGGTCCACCAAGGGGGTTTCCCTTTACTTTTCTGAGTTTTCAGAGGACAGGAGCTTTCAAGAGTAGATCTGCTAACAGAGCTGAAAACCTCGACGAGCTCCTCAATCGCGTCCGCAGATAGGATCGAATCCCTGTCAGGCGCGGTTGGAAGAGCTGCTCGAAGCTTCCTGCAATACAGGACCCAATTGGTAATCCTGAAGTTTCTGTAGGTGCAATGCTTCGGGCGCGAGGCGTCCAAGCTGAACCCAATATATTTATGATCAGAAAAGGAGTGGTCGTCTAGAACTCTCCATTTCGAGATCAAGGGAGCAATTTCCCTAGAGGCTAGCGTGACGTCAAGGACTTTCCGCCCTGCTAGCTGTCACAAAAGTAGGGCAGTTTCCCCTATTACAGATAAAAAGGTCTACATCACAAATAAAATCAAAAAGTGACTCACCTCTTGCGTTTGTGTCCAAGCTCCCCCAGACGGTGTGCCTTGAGTTGGCATCCGAGCCTATTATAACCGCAGCTCCTTTGCGCCTGGCCTCTGCCAGAGCCATCCGCAGCAAGTTCGGAGATGGTTCCACCTCGTCGTCGTGCGGCATGTAGGCTGAGACAAGCCAGATTTCCCTAGCACTGTCCTCCAGCCTAGCGGTGACGACGTCCTCGTTGCTGAAATTAGGTAAAAGAAAAACGTTAAGCTCATTTCTGACCAACAGGCAGGCTCTGGTTCTACCTGTGCTGCTTGCCGCCAGGAACTTATGGCTTTTTGTCCTTAGTCCAGATATCCCATAGCTACTCAGCCACAGTTCCTGGATAAGGACAACGTCGGCTTCGTCCCTTCCTAGACGAAGCACTAGATCGGCGGAGGCCGCCTTTGAGTGCTGGAGGTTAATTTGGAGGATCTGCATCCTCCAAACTCCTCTCCAGCAGTGCGAGTTCCGCAACATCGTCCATATCATCGACGCCAGCCTCCTCGAACAGATGCTCGAGACTGAAGACGGATCCATCATCACCTGACGATCCGCCCCCCGTGCTCACCGCGTCCGAGAGGACAGGGTCGACATCCATTTTCGAGAGGGGAAATTTCCCACTCTTTTCCGCCCCCGCAGGAGGCAGCGGGCCATCCGCCCTGGTTTCTGTTGGGAGCGTCTTGAGAACGACCCTCTCGAAGCCATAGCTTATGACCCCCTTTGTGACACTGAGAGGAGCGAGGGACCCCTTGTTTAGGAGTATCAGCGCTTGCCGATATGGTGCCTCGATCCTCTCCACCCTGATCACCCTCCAGTCTTGGGTGGGGAGAGATGGCTTGCAGTACCGCAACATCTCTTCAATTTCGGCCGGGGTGGAGGGTTCGGCCGGAAGGCAGACCCGAGCATGAGGCCGCATCGGGAGATCCCATTTGGTCACCGCCTCAAGCCTTGCTCCTTTCCACACCTCCCCTACCCTGGCTACCACCTCCTTATAAAGGAGAGCCGACCGTTCGTCGGCACACCTAATCAGTTTGTGAATGCCGAGGTTCCACCCGGCTCTTTCACATCTAGGGGGTGGTCCAGGGCTTCCCCTGACCACCTTCATGAAAACAGCGGAGATAGCAGCCGCTACATGCTTCCACTCGTCATGGGAGATGGCTCCATCTCCCCTGCTTCGGTCGTACACCCCAAGCTCCACTGAGCCTGCTTGCCACCGTAGCGCTCCAAAATCTTGGCAGCCAATCGACGGTCAGACTTCAGCTTTTTAGCTGCAGTCACTCGCTTCCCCACCGTGCCCTTAGCGTTCGCCGAGGACCCCGTGACCCGCATGAACTTAGCAGAGGTTCCTCTGCTAGTGCTGGCGATTCCGCCTCGCACTTCCGCCCTACCCAAGGCTGCCGACCCCCTGCCTTACCGCCCCCCGTGACGGTAAGCCAGGCACCCCCTGGATTTCCTTTCTCACTCTTAACAGGGGACGATTTCGTCCCCCTCGGTGAAAGTGTCCCCCCAGGGAACCGTCCACTACAGCGGAGGTCGGTTTCGACCCGCTTCCTCCCTCGTCCTTAGTGTTTTTGTTTGTTTGCATGTTGTTTTTGTTGGGTCCCCATTCAGAGCCGCTATCCGTCTCCCGGAAAGGTAGTCGCCTTATATGGTCCCAAGGTTGTCTCAGTTACGAGGTTAAGGCGAGGGTTGACGCACGCCCTTATGAGGCAAAGCGTTCAGAGCCGACCAGCGCAAGAAGGAGTCATTTCAACAAACACCTACCACACCAACTTAATGATGACGGGAGGGGAACGTACTCCGAGCCTGCCATGGTTTTAACGGGACGGAGACGACCTTGGCATTAGCCCATCTTTAACACGCTTTTATTAGCGTGGGTTGTATGTATGTATGTATTTTTGTAATGGAATCTTAGAGCTTATATTATTATAAAATTATATTTGATTAGTTTCGATCGATCGATGTCGATCGCAGTTATCCTATGTCCGTAGCGCACGGAATCGGTGGTGGGTTGAATGTTGAATAATCGAGTGTGTTTTTGCGAATGTGTTGGCTGTCCTATTGTCCAGCCTTTTTGTTGTTTGGAGGTGTGGGGTGTTGACGTGAAGTGACATCTTGCTGAGTGTGGTGGTGTTCTCAGGCGTGGTGTGTATTAGTAGGGTGCGGCTTAACTCATTTAACCAATATCAATGATTTATCTATATCTAAGGATTTGTGATTTTGCAACCCTTTAGTTATTGTGTGCATTAATAGAGTTGAACAATAAGTTAAATATAGAATTAAAGTTATTTCTGCACGAATAAGTAAGGGATATAAAAGTAAAAAATATCAATGTAAAATTCATTTTAAATCGAAAAAATATGTACTTAAAATTATTGAAATTTTCAATTTTAAACGCAAATATTTCGAAAACTATATGTTTCCCGCGGCTGTATCTATAGATATTCTAAATCTAGAGGACCTCCTCTCTCCGCTCATATCCATTTTATCCCCGAAATCCTGGGACGGTATTCTAAGGCCGACCTCTTTTTTGCAACCCGACAGTATGAAAATAGGTGCAATCGGGTGATAATCCAGCCCACTCCCCATATCACGGGTTTAATTAAAACTACTAAAAGTGCGATAACTCATTAAATAATCAAGTCAAAGACTTTGAGGTACAGACGTAGAATTAATCTTTATCGGAGCCAATACAAAAATTGGACAAGGACTTAGGACTTTAGATGAAAACCCATATCTTGGAGTCTACTTGACGGATTTGAACCAAATTTGGTAAGTAACATTACCTTGACATGCCTATGCTACAGTTAAATGGGCGCCACGCCTTCTCATATACAAATTTAGCACTAATGCATATACTGATAAAAAAAAACTTTGCATAAAGAGTACCTTCAAAATATGCCATTTCAAGTCTAAAAATTGTCAAAACCGGGCCCTAGCTGTTCAAGGCCCCATTTACCAAAGATATGGACCCCAAAACCATGGGTGACATTTTTCAAAAATTATTATATTACAATGTATGAGATATATGATTAGAATTCGGAGAGAATCATTTCCTGATAATATTATGTCTACATGTCAAAAATCGATTGAATCGGGTCAAATAATAGAAAGGTTTTCGAACTTCATATATCGGCCAATATGTGAGTTATCTTAATGAAATTGTCTAATAACGGTGCATCTGTGAGTCTAAAATAGATCGGGTGAAAACTTGCCCTAGACCCCATATAACTAATATCAGGAATTTCAAAAATCCGGTTGACTTTACTACTTACATATTGGGGATTGTGTGTGAGGTATTTGAATGAAACACAGAGAGCATTTTTTCTGTTAGCAAAAATAGACTAAATCGGGTCAATTTTACCCCCTTCCGCCTTATGTACATAAAATGACTTCATGTTACTGTGTAACGATAATGTCGGTCAGTGTATGTGTTATTTATTTATAAAATTACTTGAAAATATGTTCTCGAGTATACCTTAACAATGTCAAAAGTTAATGCATCAAGTTCAATTCACGTTCTTTCTCTTCCTTCTAAAAACATATGGAAACACATACCATAGTTTACATACTATTTTTGTTCAGAAGAATCATAATTACGGTTATTTCTTTTTATGTCGCTTAAGATATTTCCGCAGGCACGAAAAAGCTTGTGTGTTCATACCTTAGTAATTATACTGTTTGGTCTTTCAACTTTTTGGTTCAAACGCATCGATAATTGTCAATATAATGGTATAAAAAAATCGACAAAATGTCGCTTACGTTATTTTTGCGGGAAGTGTTCGTTTGGTTTCCCGATGACTTTTCTTCCCAAGAAATTTTTTCATCTCGATTTCACGAACATACAGTTCAATGATATGCTAAGTAGTTCCTTGCCTCAGTTTCACCCTATTCCGCGATTTTGCGTTGACTTGTACCGTCTTTATAGTGCTTTAGGATTAATTCGCTCACTTCAATACGAATTGGCGACCCATTTTTAATAACAATTTACGAATGACCTTACTAAAATGTTAAAACTATCAAATACACACATATTTATAACTGTATTCACTATGCATTCGAAAATCGGCGCCAAGCTGTCACCGTTAACGGCAAATATTTGTGCATCATTTTGGCTGTGAACTTGCATTTCTGTATATGAACATGTTTTTACTTTACGTTTATAAAAAAGGAAAAATTATGACTTGTTTTTATTATACAAGATTTAACATATATGTACCAAATCATTAAATTAGTAAATCTCTTTTATTTCGCAACATATGCATATTACTAAGCGTTTTTTTATTTCGCTGCTGCATCCTTTTGGCTATGTGCTGTGGATGCGCGGCAAAAGAACAACACGGATAACTTTTGATCCAGTGACATTTTTCAGATTTTATTTTTGAAATATGGTTCTTCACTAAATAAGAAATAATACGTTATGAAAAAAATTTTGTAAAGCGATTGAGAAGTTGACTTTAATTGAATTTAATAATAATAAGAATAACTTAACGATTACCCTTCTTCCACCCAACCGACGCGAGGGGCTGACATACGTGCGGAATTGGCCGAGCCAGAAAAGGCTAAAGAGTTTTTGAAGCGTCGAGATCTAAAACTGCTCAGCTATAGAAACAAAAATTTCAACGGCTAAGATTTAAAATTACGTTACAATTGTTACGATTTTATTTATTTAGAAATTTTGAAAAGTGACTCAAATAAATCAAATGTGCAGGAATGAAAATTAAAATCATTACATATGCGGCGGAATACTTCGTTCAGTTCAAAATTTGATCTACAAGATTTTAACAGTCAGAGACTAAACTTAGCTGACCATTCGTCCCGGTTTGGCCAGGACAGTCCGGATTCCGAGTTAAGCGTTCCGGCCATTCCGGGCTAAGAAATTATAAATAAAAAAGATTGAATAAAATTGTGTTGCGCTCTCACCTATTATATGTCACGATTTTCAGATTATTATTTGAAGACAAAGTGGCAGCTAATGCTTCTCTTCAAACTTTAATCATATCAGATTTTTTCATCGGAGAGAAACCAGATTTGAATCTATTGACGATGAAAGGCACGTGAGCGTACCACACAATTTATGAGACTCAAAGTTTCAGGCTTGGTATTCAAAAAAGCATTTAAAAAACAGCAGTTACCGTCCGATTCAACTTTTTATTGTAGATCAAACGACTGCGCAATCAAAATATTTCGGAAATACTTCCAAATGAAAAAAATTTTGTGTTCAAGAACAAAAAGTGAAGCGATAATAACCAATGTTTTTGCACCATACGCATTGGAATGCTTCAAGTCTGATTTATAGAAAGCCCGATTCAATTGTTTGTCGACCGACGCTTCCAATCGCAAAGCAATCAAGATGTTTTCTGTCGTCATTCGTTATTTTCTTCCATTATCTGGAGTGAATGTTAAAATAATTGACCTTTCACAAGAAAAAGGTGAAGTGTCGGATATGATTTTTTCATTGATCAAAAGAGTGTGAAAAATTTTGATTTGACTGATAAGATTATCACTTGCTGTGGGGACAATGCGCCAATTAATTTAGGTAGCGTTGATTGGAAAAGGGAGGGAAATATTTTTACAAAATTAAAGAAATTAAAATCGAACATAGTTGGTGTAGGTTGTGTATCGCATATCGTGCATAATGCTATTCGTACCTAATATTGAAATAGAGAGCATTGTTATTTAGATCTACCCACATTTCTACATTCACACCATTCGCACAGAAACATTAAAGTCCATCACCGAGATTTCTGAAGACGAATTCAATCAACTGGTTGGTTACTGTAAAACTCGGTTCATTGGCTTGAGAGAAGCTTTGGGGAAAAATCATTGAGTGTTCCAACTTTTGAAAACATATTTCGACGAACTTCCTTCACCCTTCAAAAAAGCCAGATGTATCCGCCATTTTTTCAGTAATCCACTATCGTAGCTCTGGTTAATTTTTGTTCATGAACAGGCGAAAATATATTTTTATAAGATGAAATTTTTCCAAAAGCGAGAAATTAATAAATTATTATCTCATTTATTTTAGGTCATGATTTTGAAGAAACAATAAAGAAAATTGAAGGCGATAATGTTTCAGCAGTTGCAATTTACAAAAACTTGCAACATTAAATGAATAATTTGCAAACATCCAACCTACACAATTACTTTCCACTGCAAGCAAAATCGAAAATGGAGAACCTGAAGCTAGAAAACTAAGACTTGAAGCAATTTCGAGGCGGAACCATTTCCAAATATAGACCTCAATTTTCGTTTTCTCATTTTTATTTTGTCAATCAGGTGATTTCTACGAATATCTTGAGGCATGGACTCAACAGTTTGCTCATGTAAAACTATTTGGTTGGGTGCTACTCATTGATAAACTAGACTAGAAAAAATTTAGAAACTATTATTTTCCTCACAAAAAATAATATTTTGAAAGCATCAGACACTATTTCACTTTTATTTTATTATAATTGATGAATGGAGCAAAGAACAGACATCCGTTGACAAACGTTGGGTTCAAGGTTTTACTTTTCTGTTGAGGCAAAACATCCCATTAGTTGAGCACCCAGAGATCGTTGTACAATATATGCAATGACACTAATAGGAACATCGGCACCAGTTTAACGCATATTTTCCACCAATGACAGAATGTGGACACACGAAACCCGATATTATTTGTAAAGAATAATTTAAAATTTTCTTGTTTGGAATTTTTCACTCACGCAAACTCAGTCAACAAGAGAAATACGTCAGACCGAAGACGTCTTCAACAATTAAGGAAACCCGTACACTTCATCAACTGATATAAAACGATCGAACCATACAGTGATTGAATCTTTTAATAATTTTTAATATTACATCCAGGCGACCATATTGGTGATGCATAGTTTAAGACCGGCCGGCCGATTGCCTTGTATGTTGCCAGCAACGTTTCTTTGTCTTTTCCCCAAGAACTGCAGGCAAGCGATTTGAGAACGCCTAAAATTTTAGCACTGTTCACTGTCGAAATTTTAATGCCAACGACTAAAATGTCTAGATCCAGTCTGTACTCCATCGCCCAGTTTTTACTGATGGTCGCTGTGGATTTAGTGGGGGAGAATGTAAGGTTTATCGCAGAGAAGAAGCGAGAAAGGTCGGAGAGATAGCTGTTTACTTTCGAACACATGCCATCGATTCGATTGCCCGACGTCAATATCGTGCAGCCATCAGTGTACGAGGTCATAGAAATTCAATCTGGTGGTTGTGGGAGTTTCGAGATGTAGCAATTAAACAGTAGTGGGGATAGGACACCACCCTGCGGATAGCCCTGTTTTATTCCTCTAAGTTTGGAGTTTTGACCTCGAAACAGTATGGATGAGTGCTGACCGCTCAGGTAATTCATAGTCCACCGCTTCAGCCCTGAAGGGAGCGTGTATTGTTCTATGTCCTCAAAAGCTTTTGACAAGTCCAACGCTATGAGGATCGTCCTCTCGCTGGGTGGCTTTTTGAAGGCCATGAACTATCTCGGCGTTTATCAGCCATGCTGATGGTTTCTTAGACTCAGGTGGTGAGTGAATGGCGACAGGTTTTGGACCTTGGTGAGATAGCTCACTCCCGTCGAGCCTAGGTGTTTTAGCATCAGCTTCATTTCGTCAGGGCCAATGGATTTGGGATTTTTGATGGCACTCTGAACCTCCCCATCGGTGAAAGTAAGTGGCGCGTGCTTTTTTGGCCTTTTCCGCAACTGTCAGATAACACATTGTTTGGTCTTGTCTGCCGAAGGATGTAGTGTGAATTGTCGGCTAAAATATCCCGCGCACTTTTTCGGCATAGCCATAGAATTGAATATTAACTCGGTCGTCATGTTTCCTCGACTAAGACAAGGCCTTGACAATAGTCCAAAGCTTACTCACACCGGTGGAGAAGTTACAGGAATTCAGATGCTCTATCCAATTTGTCCGCTTATGCTACTTTACCATTTTCTGAATCTCCGAATTGAGATCCCTTATTCGGGGATCACAGGGATCGCCATGTCATAAGGTGTCGCGCTCGTTCACTAATTCAGCTGCTTCAACTGAGAAATTAGGGCGGAGTTCCGCGGTTCTTCCAGCCGGTATTAAGCGGCCGGAGCAGTAGCAGCAGCGATAACCTTGTGGAATTGACACTGGCCAACGATGACGTCCGTAGAAGGGGTGGTGTGGTGAAGGTGGTCTCGGTAGGTTAACAAAGGTGCGGTTGTCCACAGAAATAAAATCGGGAGGTTTCTCGATCGAGATAATTATGGGCAGCTGATCTGATGCGAGAGTGAGCATAGGTCGCCAAGTTATTCTATTTATCAGACCACCGCTAGCGATGGTAATATCTGGCGAGCTATCACACGCGCCCATAATTCTGGTGGGGCCTTCGTCATTCATTGTGTGGAATGTCGAATTGTCACCCTGTTGCACCAGCTCCATCTCCTTACGATCGTTTGACAGGTAGGAGTGCCAAAGATCGTGGTGCGCAATAAAGTAGTCTAGCACCAAACGGTTTTCACCACGCAGTAACGCACCCATATTCAGGTGATATCCTGTTGGGCAACATGTAACAGGGGGGTGTATATTAAATATCTCGAGCTCGACATCGCCTGACCGGACAGCAATACCCTGACATTCAAGGGTAGTATCGCTGCGGTCGATGTCAACATCGATTAGAAGATATTGCACGGCGATGTGCAGTATGATGGCTAGGCCCCCACCATTATCTCGCTCGCGAGATGGTGCAGGTTGCACAGCCGTTGAGGCAAGTGTCGCAGTAGTGCGTTGGCAGCATGAGGAAACGTAACACGTGGTCCACTCCATATGATTCTTACGGCCTGAGCAGGCCTTAAGATGGCTTCATCCATTGCATGTGTTGCACCTAAAAGAGGTAGAGTTTGGATGGAGATTTTTAGCGCAGATGCAGCAGAAGAATTCCTCGGGGCCCGGGTTGGACTCGATTCCAGCACGGGTCAGGAGGTTACGGAGCTACCCTGGTGCTTAGCGATGCTTTAAGAACGACAAACTTAAACTGAAATTGCTACCTAAACTTAAACTTAAACCCAATCAAGTGCTGGTATGGTTAACTCTTTCATTTAAGGAGGTATCTTCACGAAATGAGGCATGATTTAGTTTCTAAAACAACTTTGTCATCTCTGCAGAAATTGTTTAGATTAGATCACTATAGCATATAGCTGCCATACAATTTGAACGAAATATTATTCCTCTATGCGTTGTAAGAGATGCTTATAAAATTGTAAAAATAAGTCCTGGGATATTGTTTTATGGGGCATTGACTTGTGCATTCATTTCCTCATTTGTTTATGGGACAAATGTTAAACTGAGTAACGTTATATTATATATATCGTAATAATAAGTAAGTAATATATACCACAACGTTTTCGGTGTGCTTATATATTTCCGTAAATGAAATAAATTTTCTTCATATCAAAATTAAGCCAACAGCTCTCTTCAATACCGGCAATAAAAGTGATTCCGTTGCGAAACCTATTGAAGACAGTTATAAAAAAATGTCGTACAGTAGCAGAAGTTTGATAGCATACACGCAACCTCTGATTGCAGATGCTTTTAGTACCATTACAGAGATTTTCATCAGGACGAACCAGACAACAGAAATAAACGTAAAGCATTGTTGAAATGGTAGTCATAGACAATTTGCCATTTAAGTTTGTAGAAGGTAAGAAATTTTAACAAATTACACTGGCTTAAAGCGGTTTTGTTGATCTGAATATAAGATCGATTTTGAAAACATTTGTGCCCATAGTTCATGAAACTATCAATGGTTTTGTAAGGTTTGCTCTCATTTATTTTCACACTTTTGCAACATGTTACTACAGAGTACAATAGTTTTGTTCATCTAATGGTTGTTTCTATCACCCAAAACTAATCGAGTTAGACGTAACGTTAAGTATATACAAATGATCAGGATAAAGAGGCAAGCTGAAGTCCGCGGGACTGTCTGTATATCTGTATGTCCCGTCTGTCCTCCTGTGCATGCTGTAACTTGAATAACAACTCAGATATCTTGATGAAACTTAGTACACATGTGCACACACAGGATGATCTTTTACGGAGATAAAACAAAAATTGGAAAATGGGCGTGTTACCGCCCACCTTTAGGGGAAAACTTATATCTCGGGACCTGCTCGACCGATTTCACCCACATTCGGTATGTAATGTTTCTCTGATATTCCTCTGTTACAGTGCGAAAATGGGCGAAATGCCGTACAACCCTTATAACAGACTTTGAAATCCTATCTGATTCTCTTACTAGCTTTAAAATATATTCTCGAGTATAACTGAGCAATGTCAAAATTAATGCAATCGGCCTTCCCGTAACACCAGCACACCCTCTAAAATGATTTGCCTCTTTCCACTTGTCTTTTAATCGTTCAGGTAGTTTAGGTTTAGGTGTGATTGTGTAAATGAAATATTTGATATTGTAGGGAAACTAAGTGGGCAAGTGTTCTTAAACACTGTGTGGTTTAGCGCTGAATTATAGTGGAATTGGTCTATGCCTAGTTCTAAACCTCATATCCATGATAATGATTCCGATCTGGTTTTCCACATCAATTCAGTTTATTAAATTTAGTCTATTCCGTCGAGTATCATATACATATATCTCATTTGAATATATTTTTAACTGACGCGAAGTAAAATACAGCAATAACACTAAGTCTAAGTTTATGGCCTTCAATATAAATCAAAAAGATACCAATTTGATTGTATTTTATTAACGATCTCTTTTAATAATGGATGTTTAATTCGTTCGCAAAATTTTTTTATATAAAGTTTTTTCAGTGCCTGAAGGAATTTCCTTAGCTTTGATTCTTGCAAGTTGTAAGAGTATAAAATGTTTGGTTACACCGAACTTAGCATTTCCTTACTTGTTAAAGCGGAATTTCCATTTTACTCCAAATATCAGAAAACTTGAAATCAAATAACAGATTTATTTATTATGTTAGGTTTATATAATATACATACATATGTAATATACGCGGTTATAATCAGTAAAAAAAAATGTAAATTAAGTTTTTTCATTCAGAAAAAAATAATCAAAAGGTACGATTAATCTATTAATATCTTGCAATTAATTGAACTTAATTTTTTGTTCTTGCAATTAACAATTTGATACATTAATCGAGTAATGAATTTTTTTTGCCTTCCCTAAATATATGCAAGGAGTTGTCAAAACACGCTTAATTACAAAACCGTATCTAGAGATAAAGGGATGTACAACCCTCACGTCATTGGAAGGAACATCGTAAACATTGTATAACAAAAAAAAAATTTCAACGTGAATAAGTGGAAAGTTCGAAACTCCCTACTAACACAAGTTAATATTAAGATTAATGTTGTTACTCGAATACATAGAACAAGCAACAAGAAGAATAACTGATCAAGATACAGAAACAGACTGGAACAAAAAGGCTTTAAAAGCAAGAATGATAACAATGAGCACAGTTTCGGACATGCAATTAGAATAAATAGGATAATGTTCAACCGCATATGATATGATGACAAAATTATACGTATTTATACGTCAACTTTCACGGCACTTCAGATACTGCGAAGAAGAAAACAAGAAGGAATAAAAATAAATAATTATACTGAAGTGAATAAATAGTTTTGTGGCTTGAAACTGAAAATATGATATTTAATAAAGCTTTGCCACCAATTTACAGCTAAATTGGGGATTTCATAGATGTAGTACCAGAAGAACAAAGAACAGTAGACTACGTGAGAACTAAAATAAAACAAGTAAGGAACAGCTAAGATCGGATGTAACCGAACATTTTATACTCTCGCAAAGTCAAATGGTATACTCGTTTTAGATTTCTTTGTGAATCTTGCCGCCTTGTTCTTGTTGACCGATATTTTCGGTAAAAAGTCAACTGTAGGCACTGGGGTCCACATATTCAGTACCTATGGGTTTGAACAGTTTTGGTTCAAGTTAGATAATTTTTGGTTGCAAGGTGGCATACTTTAAACGTATTATTCACGCAAAGTTTTACGCCGATATAATCATTGTTGCTTGATTTGCATACTGGAAATTGAAAAAATCAGATGGAAATTAAAATTATGTTATATGGGAAATCAGCGTGGTTGTAATCCGATTTCGCCCATTTTCGTACTATAACATAGAAATATGAGTACAATATTATGTACCGAATTTGATTTAAATCGGTTAAGCAAATCACAAGATATGGGTTTTCACCTAAAAGTGGGCGGTGCCACGATCACTATGTAATTTTGAACATGGCTTCTATAAAATCATCTTGTACCATCCCAGATATAAAATTTAATGTCTCTGACTTGTTTAGTGCTTGATTCGTCGCGATTTTAGCAGTTTTTAAGAGTACCGTTATATGGGAGTGGGCGGAGTTGTCACCCATTTTCACACCGTCGATAGTCGCTAAAAACATTTGTTCCCTGTGAATTTTGTTAATATAGCTTCAGTGGTATAGGAGATTTGCACATTCAACTTATTAGGGGGCGGGACCACGGCCAATTAAAATTTTTTTTTAACTGCAGATGTTCCTCCCTAATGTGATGCTGTATACCAAATAAGAGTCTTGTATCTTGTTGTGGAGCTTAGTTATGGCAATTTATTTGTTTTTGATTAAATTTTGACGCATTTTGTGGGCGTGACAGTGGTCCGATTACGCCTATCTGCAATACCAACCGTCTTACGGTGCCAAGAAACATGTGTACCAAGTTTCATAAAGATATCTAAATTTTTACTTAAGTTACAGCTTGCACAGACGGACAGAAAGTCACCGGATTTCAACACGTCTTTTCATCCTGATCATTCATTCATTCCATTTCTATATATATAACCCTATATCTAACTCGATTAGTTTTAGGTGATACAAGCAACCGTTAGGTGAACAAAACTATTATACAAGTACTCTGTAGCAACAAGTTGCGAGAGTATAAAAACATGAACAAAAGTGAAGTACAAGTTGCACATTGAAGTGCAGTATCATTACATAAATGAAAAATATGAGAAAGGCTTAATAGATATTGGTAAAGTATATAAAAATAAACATTTGGCAGATATACTCACTAATAGTTTAAGTAAAATGAATAAAAGACAAGCGCTAAAATTAATGTAAAATAGATGACATAATCAAAGAAAATATCTTATTGTATTTAAGACAATACACGAAATACATAATAAAATATTAAATACAAAATGTCCAAGATTATATATGTAAGGAGCCGTGTTGGATACTGTAATTAATTATTATATTATCGACTCCAAAATATTATGTTTGGCGCCACCTATTTACTTTCGTATAAAGTTTCATCATACTTATCTTCTCTCATAACTCTTATCAGTCTTGCTTTCTGCCTAGTTTGAAACCGACGCGAATATACTATTATATAATGTATTTGGAATTCTACAAATAAATTATTTTCTATATATAATAAAGTGCTTATAATTCATTTATGGACCATAGTTCTCAAGAGCAATGGCGTTAAAAATCATTAAAAAAAGATATAATCGAAGCAAAAGTTTTGAATGGCAGGTTCCGCTCTCAATTTCCAATTGGATTGGCATTCGCAATGACGATCAATAAGACAAAAGGCCAAACGTTGCCTGTTTGTGGATTAGATTTGGGTATATCATGTTTTTTCCACGAATAACCTTATGCGTCATGTTCTCGCGTAAGCAAACCATCCAGTTTGTTTGTATCCGCTAAAGACGTACTGACCAAAAATATTGTACACTCTATTGCGATGAGATATTAATGTTTGTTAATTTTTAATTGAAATAATTAGTAGTAGACAAAATGAAATATTTCGTAGCTATCAATAATTGTAATTTAATATATATATTTTTTATTTATATTTCTCTTGCAATTATAATTTCAACCCCCACACACTTAAAGTGTTAGCAATTTTTAAAAATATATCCTAAAAAATGTCCAAAAAATTACGTATATGGCAAAAAAACGTTTGCCAGGTCAGCTAGTTATATTTGTTGTTGTTTGTTACGCTTTCACGCTGAAACCACTAAGCCAGTCATCATGAAACTTTGTAAACATATTCCTATTAGTATTAGAAAGGACATAGGATATTTATTATTAAATACAAAATATACTTTCTACGATTTGTGAAAAAAATTATATATTATTTGTCGAAAATTTCACATGTAACAAAACAAAAAGGCATCAAAGCGTAAATCAAAGAAAATTGGGGTTTTCTGGTCACCAACACCACCTCGAAGATCATCGTCGCGGTATAGTATTCGTGTACACACTATGAATTTAATTATTTGCTTGTGTTAATAATCTGATATTTATTCAATACGAGCGAAGTCGCGGGAAAAGCTGGTATTTATATTAGATATACCAGTATCCACCGGTATGTTGTGAGCGTTGATATACAAATGTTATGCTAGGGAACATTTGTTGTAAACGAGTCTTAATTTTTTTTCTGGTTCCGCAGAGTCGTATCGAATGCTTGTCGAGGCATGCAACATGCAAAAGATGGTTTCAAAGGTTCAGAGATAATGATTTTGATGTGAGAAATGAAGAAAGTGAAATACCACCAAACATTTTTGAAGACTTGAATGAAAGCCAAATGGAAACCCGAAACAACACTTATGAAATTTTGCTTCAAACACACGAAAGAAAATCAGTACTACATCGAACTGTCACTGGCGCTGAAAAATATATTTATTTTAAGAATCCTAAATGGAGAAAATCATGGGTTAATCCAGGACAACTATCGACATCGACGATCAAAAAGGGTGGTATATCATGAGCATCTAAAACCTAGTGAAACTATTAATACTAATTGCTACAGACAAGAAATGATAAATTTGAACCAGAATGGCCCAGAAGACACGGCAAAGTAATTTTTTTATAATGCACTTGTACACAAAGCAAAATCGGTTCAGGATACAATCAAAGTACTTGGATCGGACCTGCTACCCCAACCACCGTATTCACCAGACTTTTCACCTTCCGATAACCCTTTATTTTCAGCAGTTCGATTCATACGCAGAAGTCGAGAATTGGCTTCGAAAGACGAACATTTCTATTGGCATGGTATCCACAAATTGCCAGAAAGGTGGTCACAAAGCAATGGTCAATACTTTGAATACATTTTTATTACTTTCCCACTCAAAATAAGTATTTGCTTTTCACAAAAAAAACGCTCTACAAATTATTCGAATAACCTGAAAACCGATTATTGTAATATCCGGTTTGTAATCGTTCGTAAGAATATTAAACGATTAATAGTCCAGTCACTATAGTAAGTTCACCTCGGAATTCAGATACCCAGCTGTAAGTCTGTAAATGCTTGTATATTGACACCCTAAAAGTTGTCTCAAAACATACATATGGTAGGGTGTACGCAACTATTAAATTTCAAGGTCAAAGGTCATAAAAATCGGGGTTTTGCGCTTTTTTGTAAATATCTCATTTCCTATGGGTTTTTTGCTATTGGTATTTATTATCAATATTGTAGAATACAAAATTCTCTACTCTATTTTTTTCATACGGTGAACCGTTTTCGAGATAGAGGGCTTAGAGCGCGCGGTCACAGCATCACTTCAGGTCAACCGGTGCCTTCGATCAAAAACGCGCCATATATAGTTGATGAACTATCGATAAATCAATGATTATAAATATTTGTCAATTTTTATTAACTATTGTATTATATTTTATCATTTTTTCCTAACCTATCCACTTTTTATTCAGTATTAATTTATTTAACAACACTTACCTAAATATATTAAAAAATATCATTCAATACATTTAATTTTATTAAAAGTAAAAAAATGGAATAAAGGGTACAAAAACTACAATTTATAATTTTAATCATCTTCTTCCTCTTCATCGTCGTCTTCCGGCTGCTGGTAAATTTCAAACTGGTCTTCATTATCGTCTTCAACGACATTTGTTTCAAGTTCTTCCATGATTTCGGGGTCAAAAGTTCCATCTTCGTTAATGTCGCTCTGATATGGTAGAGCATTGAGACAAGCTTGCCCATTACATTGGCCACAAGCTAAAGAGCATTGCAAGCCCGCTTTCCTGCATCCGCATCGCGAACTACAACCACTCTTGCAGTTGCAAAAAATTGTATTTAGCAAATGTTCTGGAGCAGGTGGTAAAATTGTCATGATAGGCTCCAGAAAATCGTTTCGCATTGCCCAACCCCATACCTGGGGTTCCAAATCATGCCCTAACCAAGTTTGAACTTGATAATATACACGTTCGAAATGTTGATGAGCAGCTGCACTTGTTGGTGGAATATTTGAAAGCTGCACAGGTTTATTAAGTTTTGTAGACTTGACGTAATGCATATAACGAAGATGATCGAGACTTTTCACAGATTTCGGAGCATTATAGACTGCCAATAAGGTTTGAGTTCCACTCTCTAATAATCTCTGGGCCGAACAATTTTCTTCCTCAAATGCTGCAGCTAGTTCATCCAAATTGGTCAGTTTCTCAAAAACTTTTAAAAATGTTTTTTTTCCCTTTTTAAAAAGCGCAGAAGTTGTGTCACATCCACTTAATGCGTGCAGAAATAAAATATGTGTTTTGGAATGAGGATAAGTATCAAAACTTTTAGTCGAGTATATTTCCGTTTTTACATTGCCTTTCCCAACTTTTTTAAAGAAAATTTCTTGTTCGTAAGACAGTGTACGCCCAATTAAAATGATGAGTAAATCAATATCTTGTCCTATTATTTACAAATTTACAGATTTTAAAGAAGATGCACTTAATTATTTTCTAATTAAAATGTCATTAGTGTTAATGGGAATATAATTATAGTAAGATTTAAGTTTTTCCCTTCATTATTTTTTAATTTTAGGAAACGGTGATCAGTATTATTGAATAGATAAAGATTTAAGGCATGAAGAAATTGATAAAATATAATATAATAGTTAATAAAAATTGACAAATATTTATAATCATTGATTTATCGATAGTTCATCAACTATATATGGCGCGTTTTTGATCGGAGGCATCGGTTAACCTGAAGTGATGCTGTGACCGCGCGCTCTAAGCCCCTATCTCGAAAACGGTTCACCTGCGGTTTTCGTCTGTTGTTGACGTGATTGGGCGTTCGGCACGCTCTTCGACGTTCACATCTTCTCGACCCTCTCCCCGTTGTTTTTATCCAAGGTAGCTTCACCATATGCCACAGTCAACAATCGTCCGCGCAATTAATTTTGTTTGCCACACAAAATTTTATACAAATTATTGGATCCATTTTTTGGAATAAGCAAAAATCGAAGACGAACCAAAACGTTTCAAAGCAAAACTACTGTGAAAAATTAACTAAACATTCAAAATGGCTGACCTTGTCAGCATAAGTAAGGGATATGAGTATCCACATAACGCAATAAAATATTCGAAAATTGAATATGTATGGAATGTCCTTAATTCTTTCGCGTAAAACTCCTGTAAAACTATTTGTGCACTAAATGTGTGGAAACAAAGTTTTGAAATATTAGTAGATATAAAAGAGACAAATATAAGTTTAAAATATATATAATATATATACTATAAATTGTTAAATTTTTGAACTTTAAAAGCAAAAACAAAATTGTGTTCACTAAAATAACAGTACGTCATCATTACAAGCGCTCACTTTATATTGTTTTTTTTTTTTTGTTGCTATGCGCCGTTAGTTGTACAGGTGTGTTTTAAGTTGTTAATAATAATAGCAGCATTTACTGAATGGCTATGTGCCTCGCAAACATTTTAATTAAAGTAATTTTTCCATAAACATTGGTAAGTGTTATTGAATATTTAGACAATACATCTACAAATTTGGTTTAAAAAAAAATTTTTAAATGGGCCGATCTGAGATCTAGCACTGCACAAAGGAAAGGCGAACTGTTAATAAAAAACAACGAGAAAATGGAACAACATATCGAGAAATTGAAAGAAAATCATAGGGTGCAGTTCTAAAATGATCTCAAATGCGTTGAAGTTGAAAAATAAACGTGTAACCCGTGGACTTAGTCCGAGAAATACAACAGCTACTGAAATTGGCCGTTAGTACAGTAACAATAAGGAGACGATTGTTAAGAAGTCTCCGCAGAGTACCTTTAATCCCCAAAAAGCATGTTGTAGAGAATGACGTCTTCTACAAAATTTCTGATATCATGGATCAATTTATGTAGAAGGAAATCCTTGAGTGTATCTTCCTTATCCCGAGGAGAAATGCCGCTAAATGAGTGTATCAGCGAGATAATGCCCCATACTAGCTAGCGGGTGAAATCATGGTTCCACGAAGAAAATGTATGTAATGGGGAGGCCAGAACAATCGACGAGCCTAAATACCATCGAGGAAATGTAAACAGATATTAAAAACGCAATAAGGTCAGCTAAGCCTACAAAAAACGCAGAGCTTTGGAAGAAAATACAAGCGTCCTGGTATGCCATTTCTACTGAAAGGTATCGGAAGTTAGTTGACTCCATGCAGTGTAGATGTTACGCTGTCGTCAAAAATTCCAGGCATGCTACTAAATATTAATTAAATAATGAAATATAAGCCCCAAATTTTTCATTTGTTTTCTTGTTTTTTTTTTTAATTTTAAGTTAGTGCCAATATATGCAGTGGTGTTATTTTTAGAAACAACGTACATATATTTCTTATATTTAACAATATCATTATCTTTTTTCTTCACCTCCTTTATATACCATATATGTATTTATGAGAAGAAGCAAAGGTTTTCGCTTTATTTTCAATTTTGATGAAGGGCTGCAATTATTATGAACACAACTGTATACATTCTTAATTTAGAGAACATCTTCTATCTGTACATCAAGTTTAACCCCGATTTCTAGGGATGCTATTCTATTACCAGTCAAACTTTTTCATACAAAATTGAAATATTTATTTATATAAGTAAGGAGTTCGAGGAGTTTGCATTTAAAGTTCAAAAATTCAACTATTTAAAATTCGTGTTTCTTTGATTTATATCTACACATTTATTTTATATTAAATGGTGCCAAAATAATTTTAATTCATTATTTAACTTTTGTTCAATTCTTTTTATTCACACAATAACAAAAGGGTTGCATTCTAATAAATCATCAGTGTTACCTTATCTAAATATTTTACAAAGGAACCAAAAGGACTAACACAAAACCCCAATAGTAGGAAATACATAACACATTATTAGTTTTTCCCGTGCATTTTTCCCTTGTGCATTGGCGTCCTTCTGCCGCGCTTCATAAAAATACTGCTGGTCGGTCCAACACCAGGATGTGCTCAGTTCTTCAGCGTCGTACTCGTCAATGCAAAATGTCGGCCTTGGGCCGTGCTTCAGAAATAAAAAAAACCTGGTCGATACAACACCGGAATTTACGAAGAGAAATGAAATATTCAAAGAGTTTGCGTTACTCATCACACTATTATAAATTTTGTATTGAAGGCATAATCGTTCTTTGCAATGTACTTTAAAAGTGAGTGAGCCGCCTCTAGATGTCAAAAAAATTTCTTTTTTCCAAAAATCCATAATTAAAATAGTAAGCTTAATAACAAAGGGTAATTTTCCTATATTCTAATGCCATGTAAACCTCTGCGACCTTGAAGTAAATATTAAAAATACGTTGTCCACTTACTTCAAAAAACGAAAAATATTTGTATTCAATACCCACCCAATTTATTGTATAAATCTACAAGTAACCAGTCCTATGATAAATAAGAGGAAACTCGAAATTGACATGTATGTGATGAAATCGTTTGTGATGTCATGCTTCGTAGTATTAACTTTCAATTGAAAATGATTAAAGCACCATATTAAGTGTTGCAAGTTCAATAATAAGTTGTTTTACTATATCACAAAGGCATAAAAAAATATTGAAATGTTTTCTCCATATGTTAAACGGATATATATATTCATTTTGAATCTAAATAAAAAAAATTGTGTGTTTTAATTTTATTATTTTGATTGATCTGCCTAATTTCAAAATGTTATAAAATACGCTAACTTTAAGGGACTCCCACACTGGAATAGGTTGGGCATCCGTTAATCACTGTCCGCATTACTTTTTACATGTTATTTCCTCGCTCGGGGAAACATTTGTGAAATGTACTTGCGATTGCACGTATGCCCACACAACGGTGTAGAATCGCATTTTTTGTGTGGTCTCAGGAAATGAGCCGCGGTGTTGTGTTTTGTATAGCAAACATATTTGTCATTATAATTGCAGGATAGGCCTTTAAGATGGTTAACGTTACCGCATCATAATGCCGGGGGATCTTTCCAGTACTTCTGCTGTTTGGAATTATCGGTAATCTAATTGTCCTCTGTCTGTATACATATGTACAAACTAGTCCCTCAGTTTTTAATCTATCGATCTGAAATTATGCACCTGTCCTTTTCTCACTAAAAAGCTGCTCATTTGTCGGAACGGCGATATCGGACCACTATAGCATGTAGCTGCAATACAAACTGAACACTTGGAATTATGTACCTGTATTTGACGAAATTTGGCAGGACTTATTTTCTATGGCAACAATGTAATCTCCGAAGTAATTCTTTAGATTGGATCACTATAGCATTAAGCTTGCATACTAACTGAACTATCGGAATCAAGTGCTCAAACCACTTTCATTTTACGGGGAACCTTCACGAAATTTGGCATAGATTACTATTTAAGGCAACAATGCAATTTCCGAAGAAATTGTGGAGATTGGATCACTATAGTGTATAGCTGTCATATTAACTGAACGATCGGAGTAAAGTGCTTGCACGAAAAACTCTTTCATTTCACGATTTATCATCCCGAAATTAGGCATGAATTATTGTCTAAGGCAGTGGTTCTCAAACTTTTTTAATGACGGAACCCTTTTGGGAAGAAAAATACTTGATGGAACCCTACAATAAAACAATTGTTTTTATAAGTGTATTCTTTATTAATCAGGATAATAAAAGTAAAATGTAACAGGGGCTAATTATTATTTACTTCACCACTTGGCAAGGACGATAATAGAAAACTTTAAAAAAGAAAAAATCTAACTAGTGGGAGGTATGAAACTGTTTTTTATTTTTCATCAATTGGTTGATATCAGGTTTGATGGAAGAAAGTTGGAGTCTCATATCAGCTTCGGCGTCCAGTCTATTGCGATATTTTGTTTTTGTGGCTGCATAAGTAGAAAATCCTGTTTCGCACAAATATGTAGTTGGGAACGGGAGAAGAATATCCAGAGCCATTTGGCCAAGCATTGCATATTTATTTTGGATTCTGCACCAAAAATCCTTGAGAGGCGTCGTTTTGAATAGTGACTACATACTTGTATCGGATGACATTTCTAAAAGAGATTCATATATCTCGTTTGACATGTTTTCAGGCTTTTCCAAATTATGTAAAAAAGGATTATGAATCCATGAATTCACTTTAATTTTTGTATTGTGTTCTTCGGGAAAAAACTTTTCAAAAGATGCGCGCAACGAACTGAGATAATTGACCAATTCTGCAAACATATCATCTTCGAACATTTCTAAGTCGTTTTCGCTTATAAACTCACTGAGTAACGTAAAGCTTTCTATTTCTTTCTTACCAATGCAAATGATCCAAAAATCTAATTTTCTTTTAAAAGCAGTTATTTTATTATAGGCCTGAAACACTGTAACCTGTTTGCCTTGCAACGATAAATTCAATTCGTTAAGTTTTTGAAAGATATCCGCCATAAAAGACAATCGAAATAACCAATTTTTATCATACAAATGGTCCTTCAAATTAAAAGAAGTATCTGCTGAAAGAAACATTTGTAACTCGGCTCTGAGTTCAAATAGCCTTGTTAAAGTTTAACCCCGAGACAGCCATCGCACTTCTGTATGGAGCAGCAGTGTTTTATGTTTGCTGCCATAATCTTCACACAATAATGAGAACAATCGGGATTGTAGTGGTCGTGATTTGATAAAATTAATTATTTTTACAGCTTCGTCCATAACTAATTTTTGATTTGACGGCATTTGCTTCATCGCAAGTGCTTGTCTATGCAGAATACAACGACTGGAACTACAATTAGGTGCTTTATTTTTCATTCGTGACACTGCTCCTGCTGTTTTACCTGTCATCGCCTTGGCCCCATCTGTACAAATGTCAATACAATTGTTCCAACTGAGATTATTTTCTTCAAAGAATATATTTATTTTATTAAAAATTTCTTCCCCGGTAGTGTTTGTACGCAGCGGTGAACACATAAGCATGTCTTCTTCAAAAGAAGTTTTATATGGATATCTCACAATAACCAGCAGGATAGCCAAACCAGCGACATCAGTCGACTCGTCCATTTGCAAGGCGAATCGTGTATTTTGTAGACGTGTAACTAGTTCTTGTTTGACGTAGCTTGCTAGATCATGGATTCGTCGTGAAACAGTATCGTTTGATAGCGGAACAGTAGATAGATGCTTTGCAGATTTTTCATCGAGCATACATTTTGTTATGTCTAATACACATGGTTTTATTAAATTCTCAGCGATAGTGTGCGCTTCACCTTCTTGTGCAATGCGATAGCTAACTAAATATGATGCCTGCGTGGCCTTTTCTGCTTTTGAAAATTCAGCGTTATTAGAAGATGTTGTTGCAACACGTTTAACACCTTTAAGCCAACGTTCCATTCTTCTTTTTTTATAATGTTACACGTCAGGATAGTGGGGTTTAAATAATGCACAATCGTTACTGCGTATAAGAGACTAAATTTAGCACCTACAGTGAAGAAAGGTACCGATAAAACTGAGACAACAGAATACAGCAGGCAGTAAAACAATGAACACTAGTTTCTCGCTAGCGAGCTTGTAAGTAGGTAGTAACTTATCGCTCCGAACGCTAGTCGTCAACTGACGACGCGCGACGCGCAATCGCCGCTTTTATACTTAGTCCTAGAGTCGATCTCGAATATTCTCAAAAATACTCGAGTCGGCACCTTTGATAAACAAAAAGCAAAAATAAAAACAGAAATTTAAAAATTGCGTTGAAAACAATATCGACTTTATCCTTTAAAAGTTAGAGGCGAAAGTCGCTTGTTGACAACTATAGCGCTAATTCAGAGGCGGCTTTTAGCGAGCTCACAAGTATACTTTAAGTTTGCCGCTGGCGATAGGTATGACCTAGTACGTTCGAAAAGTAGCGTCATCCGTAAAACATAACACAAAATATTTTTTATTTAATTGTAACAACAAAAATTGTGTATGTATTTGGGTAAAACTATGACACATTATAAGTTTTGTTGTCACATGGGAGAGGGTACGCGCATTCCACAGACCGGCAAACTTAGAGCGAACGGGTTGTACAAGTATAAAATTGTTGATACCAAACTTATGACATTTTGTACCAGCTATTGTAACACATGTTTGTACAAATACAAATAAAAAAATAAATAACGTTCATAGCGTTTTGTCTCCGCGCGGCCGCGGAGTTCGCGCAGCCGCGCAGCGACCATAGAGAGGTGTTTTGATTTTTTTTTCTAAATTCTTGTGGAACCCCGACAGAGGTATCACGGAACCCTAGGGTTCCGGGGAACACACTAAGAGTATAGCTGGTCTAAGGCAACAATGTAAACTACGAAAAAATTGGTCAGATCAAATCACTGTAGCAAATAACTGTTCTTGTGAGTAGCCTATCTATTGGTGAAGGGCATTATAGCTTCGGTGCAACCGAGGTTAACGTTTTTTCTTGTTCAATTTAAAATTATTCCTATATGCGTTATAAGAGATGCTTATAAAATTGTAAATATAAGTCCTGGGTTATCGTTCTATCTGGCATTGATTTTTGCATTCATTTCCTCATATGCTCAATGGACAAATGTTAAACTGAGTAACGTAATGTGTGGTATATCAATTATATATACCGTAACGTTTTTGGTGTACTTGTAACGGAAATAAATTATCTTCGTATCGAAATTTAGCCTACATCTCTCTTCAAAACCAACAATAATGCCGTATCGAAACCAATTGAAGACAGTAATAGTGAAATGCCGTGCAGTAGCAGGAGTTTGATAGCAAACACGCAACCTCTGAATGCATATGCTTTTAGTAGCATACAGAGATTTTCATCAGGAGGAACCAGACAACAGAAATAAACGTAAAGAATTGTTGAAATCGTAGTCATAGACAATTTGCCATTTCAGTTTGTAGAAAGTAAGAAATTTTAACAAAAACAGAGATATTTTGAAGAAACTTAGTACACATGTGCACAATGAATTTCACACGTAGGATGGTACAATTAAGCTTTATTGGAAAACCCACCTTTAGGATAAAACCCGTATCTCGGGGCCTGTTCGACCGATTTCACCACGTTCAGGATGTAATGTTCCTCTGACATTCCTATGTTACAGTGCGAAAATGGGCGAACTCGGCCTACAACTACACCTACTTCCCTTATAATAGACTTTTAAACTCCATCTGATTCACTAACTTTCTCGTATGCAAATCACGCAAAAGTTAATGTAAAGGGATTAAACTTTGCACGAATAATTCCTTTAAAGTGTTCCACCGTTCGAATTAAAATTGTCAAAATCAAATCAAAACTGTTCAAGCCTCCAGGTACCCAATTTATGGACCCGAGGACCCTGAAAATATGGGTCAATGTGTGATATATATAACTGATATTCATAGAAGATCCTTCCTGATACTAGTATGTCTGTATGTCAAAAATGGGTTGAATCGGGTTGATTAATTATGCTACAATGTTAGCACTCACGAAAGACATGTTATTCCCCTTTTTTAATAAAACGCTCTTTTTAGGTTTAAATTAAAAATGTTTATTTTTTTATTAAATGTAATTTTCACAACCTTTGAACTAAAAGTTAATACCACGATTTTAAAAAGGGCGGTAGCGGAGATAGCGATTATACGGTGACGTTGCGCAAAAGATATCGGAATTATTTCGAATGTTTAAGGTTGATGTGGCGCTCAGGCCCGTAGACGAAAACGAATGTAAAGATAGTAGGTTGTGTTGTCCTGTGTGGTGTCATCTGGTGTGGTGTATTGATGAGTATGTGGTGGGCATTATTAGGGGGCGCCAGTTTTTCCCGAGTAGAGTGGTGTACTTGGAGGAGGGAGTTTAACTCATATAAACATCCTAGGCCCCCTAGGCGAATATTTAGCCTAGTATTACACGTACTGATAATGAATACATACTGTTGATGGAGTAGCCGAGGGCGCGAATATTAGCTGTGAGAAGCAATTTTTTTAATCAACTTAACAAGAACAAGTGGTTTTGCTTGCGATTTGTATTTTGGTATAGACTTGAGATACGTAACTATATTCTGACAATTTTTTGGTTTTATAGTTGGCAATACAATAAGTAGTGATTGTATTTACGTTTTTTTTTTCTTTTATCGATTTTTTATGCGAATTGTTTATGATTTGCCTTTTCTGTATTATCAGCAATTATTTGCAATCTCTTTATTATCGGCTTATGAGGATAGCGACTCCACGCCTGGCTCAGATATGGCCAGAATGGGTGCTCCTTTCAAACCTTTGAAGAGGGATCTTGCGAGAGTGAGATTTGTGATTTTCGCTCACTTTTTTGAAGTGAGACTTACAACTTTAACAAGTGTTTCCCATAAACTACCCGTTTGATGAGCGCTTAGATAGTTGCGATAAGTGCGACCTTTACTTTTTGTAAGTCTGGGTGCGTCACTGTATCACATTGTAAGTATGACGATCCCTTAACTTTATTTTTGAAGTTTTATACGTTTTGAAAATGTTGACAACTATGAGGCACTCTAGTAAAAGAGGTGTCGATTTTTCGACTTTCTTAGGACAATTATGCTGCGAACGATATTATGTATGGACTCGAATATCGTTTAGATTGTTTGAGAATTGTGGCCAGGATTTTTGCTTGTATCATAATTGGCGAAAGCCATCCTGCGAGGTCGAAATTATTATTGCGGATAATGCAGATATTAACTCAGTAGGATAATAAGATACTATAATAAGTTGTTATATCTTCTGTTAAGTGCGTCAGCACTTATTTGGCAAGTAGGAGTATCGCGCCATATAGCTCAAGATTTTTGAAGCGAGATTTTTGTATCATTATTGGCCAGAGCCATCCTGCGGGGTCAAAAAGTTACATATTTGTATTTTTAAACCTGATCTTGTCAGAAGGGACTCTGACTTGGTGTTTTCTGTCAATTCGTGGAGTGTTGGAACATTGGGAATTTAGTGGTAGTCGTATGACGTACCGGCCATTATTTGATTGAGTAGTTGTGGCTTTGTGGAAGTCTTCACAACACTGATCTTTTGGGGTTGTAATTGATATGAGGGGGAGTTCTTCTAAAAATTTTTCAATTGTGAATTGAGGTATTCGTTTGAGATTTTCTCAACTTGAGTTGTCATTGTTGTAACTGGTTCCGTAACTAGACCACTTAGGATCCAACCGAAAATAGTATTTTGTGCCAATAGTGTGCTTGAAATTTTCTCAATACCTTCGAGTATTATTTGCGGTATGAGATCGCTGCCTAATAGAAGGTCTATTTGAGCGGGAGTGTTGCAGTTGGGATCTGCTAGCTTTAGGTGTGAAACCTTTTGCCAATGCTTGCTATTTATGTGATTGCTTGGAAGCATATTTGTAAGTTGCGGTAAGACTATAGCTTCTGCTTGTATGTGCTTATCCGCTTGGGGGGAAATTAGGGTAATGGGGCAGATTTTATTTGAGTTTTGGACTACTCTTACGCCCATTCCCGAAGTTTCAAAATTGGCTAGTTTTGTTGGCAGTTGTAGCCTATTTTGAGCCCTAGACGCTATGAAAGATCGTTGTGATCCTTGGTCTATTAAGGCTCTAAGTTTAAACAGCTCTCCTCGGTGTTCGATGGAGACGACTGCTGTGGGTAGTAATACCTTATTTTGTATTTCGCTGTGTAGCGTTTGAGTGTTTTGTGCCTTTGAGCAGCATGATGCCATTTGGCAATTTTCGGTATTGTGGTTTTCGGGATTTGTAGTTGAAACTAAACCCGTGGCTCTTTTCATATATGCGCTGCTTGGGGGTGAGCTGGAAAATGTGCTGTAATGCAGCATTGAATGATTTCGTTTATGACAATAAACGCAATTAAATTTGCTTTCGCACTCTTTAAGTACATGTGCATGTGATAGGCAATTTGTACAAAGTCTTTTTGTTTTAACAAAATTGTACCTATCGACAATATTTAATTTTTTGAATTTATCGCAAGATTTAAGTTTATGCCCTCCTGTACACAGTTCGCATGACGTTTGTTTATACTGTTCGGATGTGAACGATTGATTTTTAAAAAAACTGCTATTTAAATTGTTATTGCTACTGGTTTGGGGTCTATTAAAGCTTCTATTGAGGTCGTTTTGAACGTTTTTAGTTCTAACTAGTTTTTTGTCTACCCTTTCTGCTATTTCATATTGGGTAGTTAAAAATTTTTTCATTTGCTGCCACGTTGGGCATTTTTTCCGAGATGAGAGCGATTGCTCCCACAAAAGTAACGATTTTTCTGGTAATGCCGCTGTGCATATATTTACCAGAATAGGGTCCCAGCTGTCTGTGGGGATATTTTGTGTCGATAAAACCGACAAACAATTAGAAACAGTGGATTGTAATCTAATAAATTCATCACTTGTTTCTTTCTGAATTTTAGGCAAGTTCATTAGTATCGTTACTTGCTTATCGACCAATATTCTATCATTTTCGTATCTCGCTTTTAGAGCTTCCCAAGCCAGATTGAAATTATCGTCATTTAGTGCGAACTGTTTGACTATGACGCCTGCTTGACCTTTTGTTTTGTATCGGAGGTGATTAAATTTTTGTGCATTTGTTAATTTTGGGTGGTTTATGTAAACGGCTGTAAACATGTCCCGGAAGGACGGCCATTGTTCATAACCACCATGAAAGATTTCTGTATCACATGTGGGCACCTTGAGATGGATGCCTGAATTTGACTCTTGACATTGAATTTGTGGCAACTCTACTCTCGGATGTGGAGCAGGTGCTATGGCTTTAATTAATTTTAATTGATCCCAAATCATTGCTTTTGTTTCTTCAAACTGGTCTAAGCAGTTTTCGTACCGAGGATTTAAAATTTTCAGGTAGATCTGAGTCGTCAGATTCTACTATTGCATCATATGCAGCTTGGAGACGTGTCCAAAAATTGTCAATATTTTATTTTTTTATTTCCAATAACGATTCAGAGATGTCTTGAATCGGTGAAGATGAAAATCGAGTGCAGTATCGTGTTAATCTGTCATTCTCAGAAATAAATTTGGCAACCTGTTTTGGGCGTGTAGCTCCTACAGGTGTAGTTTGACTTTTGTCGCCATTAACCATTTTTTTAATGTTATTTATATAATGTTTCAATGAATTATTAATTTATAACCTTTTATTTATTTTTTCAGTGTAAACTGAATTTACTTTTTGAAGATATTGCTTTATTTAATTTAATTGATAAAAATCTCACTTTTAATTCAATAATATTTTTTATGTCCTTATGTTGATGTATTTAGGTACACCCTAATACACGGACTTGTTAGTATATATTTATGTGTTCGTGAAATTGAGAGCTCGTTGAAGAGATCAATTCACTTTGTGCATGAGTATGCACGGATTGTTTGTGCGTATGTATGTATATTTTCTAATGCAATTGAGAGCTCGTTGAAGAGATCAATATGCTTTTAGTATTTTTTTTTCTACGCAATCCTGCTTGTTTGTTACAAGGGGTATTGCCGGATAATTGCCTATGAGGACTTTGAAAATATTATAAAATTGTATATACCAATATATGTATACATATGTATGTATGTAAGTATGTTGTTGGTAATATATTTTTTTTTGTATTGTGTTTTTAATAATTTATTTCTTTTCTATTTATTTCTGAAATAATATGTAATTTTTTCAATAATTTTATAAAATTTCCATATCGAATTGACCCAATGTATATAGGGTATATGTATAAGCATAGGCAGATTGTGTGCCGTATGTATGTATATGGTGAATATGCGTATTATTTTCGCGGTACGAATAAAGCGAGAACAGAGAATTGATAATGAGCAGGTAGTTTACCGTCTGCACTTGGCTATAGGTAAATATTTTAATGTGCAAATTTGTATTTGTCACGTATGTACCATATAGTTTGCAGTTTCTAAATTTTTAATTAAATTTTTAATATATATGAAATAAATATACAATATATGGTATATATAGCTCTTAGAAATTATATGTCTTTATACATATACGAATATATGTACGTAATATGAATGTATATGTATGAAAGCATATATATTTTTGCACTAAGGTATGCATATATGTTTGTATGTTTTGTTTTATTTATTTATTAATTTTTTTGTTGAATTTTGTATATTTAAATATACGATGGTAAGCGTATATAAGCAAAAAATGTTATATACAATATATGTATGTAGATACATATATAATTTAAAGTTTACTTATAGATAAACTGTATTTTCCGAACAAACATATGTATGTGCTCAAATAAATAAAGGTGAAATAAATACGCTCACTTTGATTCTGTTCCTTACTTGTTAAAGTGGTATTTCTATTTTACACTACAAAAATCAGAAAACTTGAAATAAAATAACATGTATTCATTATAGAAGTTTTGTATGTGTTTAAATATTTAGATACACAATTTATTGAGGATCACACACCACTGACTTAGAATTAAATCCGCTTTATTTTAAAGAAAAACTTTTTGTCTCGATATATAATAAGTTTTGATTAATTCCGTAATATAAGAACAATGTCTTTCGACTTTAACGAAATTAAAAAAGTAGAAAATAACTATATCGACGGACGATGGCCTGTTGAAAATTGAGTAATCGAGAGTGGTTTTGCGAAAGATACCGACTGTCCTGTTGTCCATCCTTTTTGTTGAGTGGGGTAGTGTACAGGTACGCTGTATAGTGTTGTGTGCGAGTGTGATAGTTTTTGCCCCTGGCTCAAAAATGGCCAGAATGGGTGCTCCTTTGAAACCTTTGAAGATGGATCCCGCGAGAGTGGGGTTTGTGATTTTCGCTCACTTTTTTGAAGTGAGATTTGCTTTTTTTTACAAGTGTTTCCAATAATCATCCCATTGGAAGTATGGTGATCCCTTAATTTTAAGTTTGAATTGTGTTATGGTTATAAAAATTGAAAATTATGAGGCACCATAGTAAGAGATTTTTCGATTTTCTAGGATAATTACTCGTATGTTGCGGACGATATTATGTATGAAAGTGGGCGATTCTGGTCAAAAATCGGGAGATTCGGATATCGTTTAGATTGTTTGAGAATGGTGACCATTTTTTTAAGTGAAGAAGAATGAGGATTTTCGCTTGTGTCATATTTGACAAAAGCCATCCTGCGGGGTCGAAATTGTTATTGCGAATATGCGGATATTGGCTTAGTATTAAAACTGGTCAGATATCGCCTTCTATTGGATCCCCTGTGTATTTGTTGTACTGCCCTTTTTGAATTTAATAAAATTAGTTTACAACACTTTTTTTTTGGAATATATTTGGATGATTTGGTTGTATTATATATATTTGTCTGGTGTTGTCAGAAGAAGCTGACTTGGTTTTTTGTGCCAATTTGTGGAGTATTGGAAAGTTGTGGCTTTAGTGGTAATCGTACGACGTACCGGCCATTATTTGATCGAGTAGTTGCGGTTTTGGTATAATGGGGCGTTTTTCAAACTCTCTAAATTTCCTCAATTGTCAATTAACGTATTCTTTAGAGTTGAACTTGAGATGTTGATGTGGAAACTGATTCTGTAACCAATCCATTTAGAATCCAACCAAATTAGTACCTTCAAGTATTATTTGCGGTATAAGGTCGCTGCATATTATAATATCTATTAGATGGAAGGTGTTGCAGTTGGGATCTGCAAGCTTTAGGTGTGAAACCTTTTGCCAATGCTAGCTATTTATGTAATAGCTTGGAAGCATGTTAGTAAGTTGTGGAATGACTATATCTTCTGCTATAGTTCGCTTATCCGCTTGGGGAAAGTTAGGGTAATCGGGCAGATTTTATTTTTTTGGACTAATTTTTCCCTCATTCTCGTAATTTCAAAATTTAATTGTTTTGTTGGCAGTTTCAGCCCGTTTTGCCCTTAGACGCTATGAAAGATCGTTGTGATTCTTGGTCTATTAAGGCCCTAAGCTTAAACAGATCTCATCGGTATTCGATGGAGACGACTGTAGTACTCTCCTTTGCTTTTTGTGACAAGCAATTTGTAAAATAATTTTTTTGATCTGACAAAACTTTTTCGTTTGTTAACTTTTAAGTTTTAAAATTTCTCGCAAGGTTGTAGTTTATGCCCTCTTGTGCATAGTTTGCATGACGTATGTTTAAGCTTCTGTTTAATTTATTTTTGCTAGTAGTTAGGGGTCTATTGAAGCTTCTTTTTAGGTCGTGTTCAACAATTTTTGATTTAATAAGTTTTTTATCTACCCTTTCAGCGATTTCGTACTGGATAGTTCTTTTATTTGTTGCCACGTTGGGCATTTTTTTCGAGTTGAGAGCAATTGCTCCCACAAAAGTAACTTTTTCTGGTAATGCGGCGGTGCATATGTTTACCAGTATAGGGTCCCAACTGTTTATGGGAATATTCTGTGTCGATAGAACCGACATACAATTAGAAACGATGGAATGTAGTCTAATAAATTCTTCACTTGTTTCTTTTTGAATTTTAGGCAATGTTTAAATGAGTTTAAACTCCCTCCTTCAAGTGCACCACTCTACTCGGGAAAAACTGACACACCCTAGTGAAACACACCACACCTGTGAACACTCAAGGAATATCACCCCACACCAGATGACACCACACAGGACAACACAACATACTATTTCATTCTCTTATCGTCTACGGGCCTGAGCGCCACATCAACATCTTTCGTTCACACTGCGCCGCGTAAACAACACATTCGTTTCGTTCGTCACATCAATACGAAATCGATCAAGTGCGCTATAATTCGCTTCGATCCTGTAACCGTCAACTGCCATCATTTCGTTCGATAAATAAATTACTTAAATATAAATATTATAATATATTTAATTAATAAATTAATATATAATAAATTAATAAATTAATTAAATATCGTTAACAATAAATAAATTACCACTTATTTCGGATCAGAAAGAAATCTGCTTTTCATTTGTCACATTAACCGCGAGTGTAGGTGCCACATCAAAACTTTACAATGGTATGCGCTTACCTATATATTTATTGGTCCTTCGAGCCTAAACGAAAGGCACTATAATTAACGTCCAAGACACAATATTTGGTGACAAAAAACAAAAAGTTTAAACACAAACCTACCAAAGATACAGTGAAGTTAAGTGTAGTGGAAAACAAAATAATATACATAAACATATACAAAACTAATAAAGAAAAAGTGCGTGTAGCCCAAAACATAAAGACAATAACAAATACAAAAGGGTTTAAACAAACAAAAATTCACACAAACGGGCGCGAAATACAAAAGCACCTAAATACAACAACAGAAATAAAAACAACATATACGGGCGCGAATTTAAAACAAACGATAATAAACAAAAACAACACTCACTAAAACCAAGCACAACTGGAAGCGGAGAAAAAGGAATTGAGAACAAAGGAATACACACACGTACATACATATATATTATCCCCTCAAAAAACCCTTGAGGGAGCAAAATGTGAGTCGTATCGTTTCCTATTATTTTATTTTATCGTGCCTATAAGTATATAAAAATTACAGTTTTATATATATAGAACCTGTAATAATAAATACGTTTACCAAAAAAAAACGGTTACCAAATTGTCTCAGTTTCGAGTTTTTTTTTGCGGGAAAAACCGAACACAGTCTGGTATAACATATATTTCAAAAAACATACTTATATATTAAAACAAAAAAAATTTAATATTACTTTGTTGCCTAACTACAAGCTTACCTTTGTGTATTCAAACACACCAATTAACAAACACAAAAAACAAATTCAAGTATACCTATACTTGCACATTTCTCCCGCAATACCCCTTATGTTTAAAAAAAAAAAAAAAAACAATAAGCAGGGTTGCATGAACTAAGTAAGCAAAGGCACAAGTATAAATCAAAATACTAATATTTATAAAAAACAAAAAGAGAGAAACCAAACAAAAGCATACATATATGCATATTTGCTTACATCTTATACCTATATATATTTTTGTTATACATATTTACATACCAAAACATAATTGTAATACAAAAATACAAAAATACAAAGTGCATACGGGAACATACCTGCCCATTATTCACTTCGCTTTCGCGCTCTCTTTGAACATACATATTTAAACATACGGCATATAATCTATGCCTATGCTTATATACCCTATATAAATTGGGTCAATTACATACACAATATAAAAAGTTGTAAAATTACATGAAAAATAACACAATAAACGTTGTAAAATTAACACTAGTACAATTGCTTGTAGATATTAAAAAAGTAAAAATAATTTATTAAAAACAAAAATAAACATATTTTCAAAGTCCACATTGGCATAAACCCCGCAATACCCCTTGTAACAAACAAGCAGGATTGTGTACGTAAAAAACTAATAGAACATTGATCTCTTCAACGAGCTCTCAATTGCATTAGAAAGTATACATACATACGCACAACCAATTGATCTCTTCAACGAGCTCTCAATTTTACGAGCACATAAATATATACTAACAAGTCCGTTTATTAGGGTGTACCTAAATACATCAATATAAGGACATAAAAAGTATTATTGAATTAAAAGTGCGATTTTTAATAATTAAATAAATTAAAGCAATACATTCAAAATAAAACCACAACAACATCATATTGCTAGCAAATACAGTTTACACTGAGAAAATTTTAATAAATTTTGACAAATATTTTAACATACAAAAAAAAAATGATGAATGTGGATAAAATTCAAATAACACCTGCAGAAGCTACACGCGCAAGACAGGTTACCACAAAGCAAACAAAAGGCAAAAATATTTGTGCCACCAAATTCATTTCTGAGAGTGACAGATTAACACGATACTGCACTCGATTTTCATCTTCACCGATTCAAGACATCTCTGAATCGTTATTGGAAATAAAAAAACAAAATATTGACAATTTTTGGACTCGTCTCCAAACGGCTCATGACGCCATAGTAGATTATGACAATTCAGATCTACCACACGATTTTAAATCATCGGCTTACGCACTATACGAAAACTGCTTAGACTAGTACGAAGAAACAAAAGCTATGATTTCTGATCAATTAAAGCTAATAAAAGCGATTGCACCTACTCCACATCCGAGGACATGTTCACTGCCGTTTACATCAACCATCCAAAATTATCAAAAGCGCAAAAATTGTATCACCTCCGATACAAAACGCAAGGTCAAGCAGGCGTAATAGTCAAACAGTTCGCACTTAATGACGACAATTTCAATTTGGCTTGGGAAGCTCTAAAAGCAAGATATGAAAATGAAAGAATATTGGTCGATAACCAAGTAACGACACTAATAACCTTGCCTAAGATTAAAAAAAAAAACAGAGAAGAGTTTATAAGATTACAATCCACTGTTTCAAACTGTTTGTCGGTTTTATCGACACAAAATATTCCCACAGACAGCTGGGACCCTATACTGGTAAACATATGCACTGCCGCATTACCAGAAAAATCGTTACTTTTATGGGAGCAATCGCTCTCATCACGAAAGAAATGCCCCACGTGGCTACAAATGAAAGACTTTCTAACTACCCAGTACGAAATCGCTGAAAGGGTAGACAAAAGGCTAATTAAAACAAAAAATGTACAACACGACCAAAAAAGAAGCTTCAATAGACCCTAAGCTAGTAGCAAAAATAAATTAAACAGAAGCTTTTACAAATCTCAATCGTTCACATCCGAACAAAATAATCATACGTCATGCGAACTATGCACGAGAGGGCATAAACTACAACAAACAAAAGTTAACGAACGAAATAATTTGGTCAGATCAAAAAGACTTTTTACAAATTGCTTGTCACATGCGCATAAGTATAAAAATTGCAAAAGCAAGTTCAATTGCTTATATTGTCACAAAAGACACCACTCAATTCTTCATTACAGCAAATTTCCCATATCACCCCAAAGAAGCGCTTATACAAAAGGAACCACAGGTTTAGTGGTAACAACACCTCCCAAAAATTGCCAAAAGACACCATGTTGCTCAAAGGCACAAAAAACTCAAACGCTACACAGCGAAATACAAAATAGGGTATTACTACCCACAGCAGTCATCTTCATCGAACACCGAGGAGAACTGTTTAAACTTAGGGCCTTAATAGACTAAGGATCACAACGATCTTTCATAGCGTCTAGGGCTCAAAACAGGCTACAACTGCCAACAGAACTAGCCAATTTTGAAATCACGGGAATGGTCGGAAGAGTAGTCCAAAACTCAAATAAAATCTGCCCCATTACCCTAATTTCCCCCCAAGCGGATAAGCACATACAAGCAGAAGCTATAGTCTTACCGCAACTTACAAATATGCTTCCAAGCTGTCACACAAATAGCAAGCGTTGGCAAAAGGTTTCACACCTGAAGCTAGCAGATCCCAACTGCAATACCCCCCTCAAATAGATATAATAGTAGGCAGCGACCTTATACCGCAAATAATGCTTGAAGGTGTTGAAAAAATTTCAACGACCCTTCTAGCCCAAAATACTATTTTCGGTTGGACTAGTTACAGAACCAGTTTCCACAACAACAACTCAAGTTGACGAATACTCTAAAGAATACCTTCATTCACAATTAAGGAAACTTCGGGAGTTAGAAAAACGCCCCCTGATATTAATTACAACCCCAGAAGATCAGTATTGTAAAGACTTCTACAAAGCCACAACTACTCGATCAAATAATGGCCGGTACGTCGTACGACTACCACCAACGCCACAATCTTCCAACACTCTACAAATTGGCACAAAAAACCATGTCAGAGTTTCTTCTGACAACCCCAGTGTTAAAAACACATATATCTATAATTCAACCAAATCATCAAGATATATTACTAAGTATTCGAAAAGAAAATTTGTTGTACACTAATTTCCTTAAATTTGAAAAGGGCATTACAACATAAAAATACAGGGGATCCAATGGAATGCGATATCTGATCAGCTTTCATATCCTACTGAATCAACATCCGCATTATCCGCAATAACATTTTTGACCCCGCAGGATGGCTTTCTCCAATTATAAGCGAAAATCCTAATTCTTCTTCACTTAGAAAAATGGTCACAATCTTCAAACAATCTTAACGATATCCGAATCTACCGATTCTTAGCCACAATCGCCCACTTCCATACATAATATCGTCCGCAACATACGAGTAATTGTCATAGAATGTTCAAAAATCGACACTTCTCTTACTATAGTGCCTCATAGTTGCCTAAATTTTCATAATCAAATACAATTCAAAATTAAAGTTAAGGAATCACCATACTTGCAATGTGATACAGTGACGCACCCAGACTTACAAAAAGTAAAGGTCGCACTTATCGCATCTATCTAAGCGCTCATCATACGGGTAGTTTATGGGAAACACTTGTAAAAGTTGTAAATCTCACTTCCATAAAGTGAGCGAAAATCACAAATCTCACTCTCGCAAGATCCCTCTTCACAGGTTTGAAAGGAGCACCCATTCTGGCCATATCTGAGCCAGGCGTGGAGTCGCTATCCTCATAAGCCGATAATAAAGAGATTGCAAATAATTGCTGATAATACAGAAAAGGCAAATCATAAACAATCCGCATAAAAAATTGATAAAAGAAAAAATCGTAAATACAAACACTACTTATTGTATTGCCAACTTTAAAACCAAAATTGCTTCTTACAGCTAATGTTCTCGCTCTCGGCTACTTCATCAACAGCACGCCTAAATGCATAATACATATGTGTTATACTAGGCAAAATATTCGCCTAGGGGGCCCAGGATGTTTAAATGAGTTTAAACTCATTATATTATCATATAATATATTTAATTAATAAATTAATATATAATAAATTAATAAATTAATTAAATATCGTTAACAATAAATAAATTACCACTTATTTCGGATCAGAAAGAAATCTGCTTTTCATTTGTCACATTAACCGCGAGTGTAAGTGCCACATCAAAACTTTACAATGGTATGCGCTTACCTATTTATTTAGGCAACTTTATTAGTGTTGTTACTTGTACCAATATTCTTTCATTTTCAAATCTTTCTTTTGGAGCTTCCTAAGCCAACTTGAAACTGTCGTCATAAAGTGCGAGCTGTCTGACTACTACGCCTGCTTGGCCGTTTGTTTTGTATCGGAGGTGATACAATTTTTGCACTTTTGGTAGTTTAGGATAGTTGATGTAAGCGACTGTAAACATGTCCCAGAAGAACGGCTATTCTTCATAACCTCCATAAAATTTTTCTTTCATGCGGGCACCTTGAGGTGAATGCCTGAACTTGCCTCTTGACTTTGGTGGTGCAATTGCTTTACTTACCTTTAATTGATCGGAGATCATAGCTTCTGTACTTTCTTAATGGTCTAAGCAGTTTTCGTATTTGGCGTAAGCCAATGATTTAAAAATTTCTGGTATATCTGAATCGTCAGATTCTACTATGCCGTCATAAGCCGCTTTGAGACGTGTCCACAAATTGTCGAGGTTTTTAATTTTGACTTCAACTACCGAATCAGAGTAGTCTTGAATCGGTGAAAATGAAAATTAAGTACAGTATCTTCTTAACCTGTCACTTTCTGATATAAATTTAGTAACCTGTTTTGAGCGTGCAGCTTCTGCAGGTCTAGTTTGATTTTTGTCGTTATTATATTGTATTTTTGTATATAGGTACACCCTAATACACGGACTTATGTTGTATATATTTAAGTGCTTGTGCAATTGAGAGCTCGTTAAAAAGATCAATGAGTTTTTTTTCGTACGCAATCCTGCTTGTTTTTGTTTGCCAAAGAACAAGGTGTAATTGCCAATGTGGACTTTGAGAATTTGTATATATGTATAAATATGTAGCTTACGCAATTATTGATTTATTTTGAGGGATTTTTCGTGTTTGCTTTTTAAATAGTTTAATTTTTAATAAATTCGTTTACCATATATTTGTTTTATGGCCGAAAAATATGATTTTTTTTTCTTTTTAGAAATTGATATTAAATAGCTTTATTAGCTCCCAAAGTAGGGTATAAAATTACAGGCATATTATTTGGGGTTTTTTTTATATAAATGTGTATATATACGTATGTATGTATGTTCGCACAGCGAAAAGAGCGCGAAAGCGAAATGAATATTATGCAGGTATTCTCTCGTCTGCACTTTGTGTATAGTATGTTTTGGTATGTAAATATGTATATCAAGAATATGTATAGAAATAATATTTAAGCATTAGGCAAATATGCATATATGTTTGTTTTTTTCTCTCTCTTTTTGTTTTTTATATTAGAATTTTGATTTATACTTGTGCCTTTGCTTACTTAGTTTATGCAATCCTGCTTATTGTTTTTTTTCTTAAACTTATGTTATAAGGTATTGCTGGAAAATATTAGCAAGTATATACTCTAAAGCTTTTTTTTTTTAATTGGTGTGTTTTGAGAACATAAGGGTATGCTTATTTAGGCATTAGATAAGTATATACTTGAATATATAGATAATTAAACCATTGGGTAACTGTATCAAATTGTTGAATGGATTTGTTATTACTAGTTTTATATATGATTATATAAAACTGGAACTTTAGACATGGCTTACATATGTGCGTAAGGGACAATAATAATAAATGGAATCAATACAACTCACGTTATCGTCCCTCAAATGTGGGGGGAATAATATACGTATGTATATGTATGAATTTGTAGCACCAATTTTTCTCTTCTTCTGAAGTCTTCCAGCAGTATTGTGTTGTTTTTTGTTTAAACAATTTGAGTTTTTGTGTTTTAATCTGCACCCGTTTATTTGTTTTTATTTATGTTTCGTAGTTAGGTTTTTTAGTTTTCGCGCCCGACTTGTGTTTTTTGTGTGTTAACAGCTTTTTTCCATTTGGTTTTTGACACGCACTTCATATATGTTTGTTTGTCAATATGTATTTTTAATTTTTTACGTATTATTTTTCTTCGCTCTTTTGTATTATATGTACATATATGGGCCAATGCACTATATTTGGTTTTTGCTACCACAATTTTAGTTATATATGTAAATATATATTGGTGTACTTTCTTGTTTTGTGTATATATATTGTCTTTGTTTTTTGAATGTATGTACTTTTTGTGTAATCGCATGTTTTTCATATGTGAATATGGGCCACTGCACCTTTTTTGTTTTATTTATTTAATAATCTTTTTTCAGTTTATGTTACCGGACTTTAGCACTGTAAACTTTTTTTGGTTTGTTTTTTGTTTATAAAAATCCCATCGTTCCTTTCACTAGGGGACCGTTCATAAATTTCGTAAGGCAGTTTGAAAGATGATTCAACCGTCCCCCCCCTACTGTAAGACATCATCAGATGACAACTACTCCCCCCTGCCCCTCAATAGGAATTTTTCGTAATAAAAAGTCATACTCATAAAATTTAAATCAGTTTTTTATGAAAACATCTTTTATTACAATCTGTTTACTATAAAAATCCTTAACTTACTGCAATAACATTAATTTTATCAATTTATCACAGTTTTGACCAGAATTAGTTCAGTAAAACCTAAGATGTTGAATAAAATAGAAAACAATTTAAAAATTTAACTGTTATTTACCCACGGGCTAACTTACCAGTCTGATATTGATTCGATTACTGGAACGACTGATTCTTTTTTGTTCTTCTATAGACTCTTCTAACTTTTCGATATCAATATCTTCACTGTCATACCATTCTACATCATGTCAGACATGTGAGACACAGGCTACACTCAGCTTGACGACGTAAAAATTTAATCGATTGAACATTCTCGGTGCGAGTACACTGATACTTGATTGTCGCTGAGTTCTCATATTTTTATTTGATGCGAAGTACAATCCACCCGTCGGACATGTACGTGCAATCAACTGTGTTTGAACTGTAGGACAATAAAAACCGTATGGTGATAAAATGAAGTCTGAACGGCTAGGAAAAAGGTCATGATCAAATAAAGGGCAAAAATTAGTATTAGCTTGGTCTTTAGGAAAGGGAATATCTAAATATTGCCCTTGTCGAAGAGGATGAGGTGGTGGAATAAATCCATCTAATAAAATCATTCGCAAATTACTCCTTAATTTTCCACATCATTTTAATTTGGTGCATTTGCTAATTTGCAGTAAATATGTCTACAGTACCAATCAGCAGCCCATTCTTCTGGGCTTACATCAACATTATCACGTTCCGGATCTATGTATTCAGCAACGACTGGTCTATCATCAATAATCAATTTACTCCATATTTGCGCTAAAATATCACCAGCCATTTCGAAGTTTTTGAGTTCAAGTTCATCATCAACTGTACGTCGTTGATCATCAAGATGATTACTAAAAGAATCATACGGTAAGACAAGTTCCGATGACCTTGATGACTCAATGGAGCCATTTTGCGCTCTACTCCATTAAGCAAACTTCATCCTGGAGCATTCGTGACAATAACTAGAACATCAAGCTCAAATTTACGAAAGTGAGACACGGCCTGAGAGATAACTTTAGGAAAGCGTGGATTTGCATCAGGTCCTCCGTTAACAGTCATGATCATAACTGACTAACATAATCAATACTTTTAGTTAATGCTATGAGAGCGTGCTGATAATGCTGAATGTTACCCAGATCAGGTCCAAGCAATGAGGCGAGTGACTCGATATCCCAAATCGAAGCAGTGCAAAATTGACCATCTGGATCTCGTTTGGGCTCATCATTTGTTGCTCTACCTTATTTCAACGGAACTGTTACTACGTGTTTTTCCCTTCAATTGTAGGAGAGTATCTAGGTAAAAGACGAAGATACGTAGCACTTCGTGATAAATTTAAACCATGCATCACATCCAAAGCTTGCAATTTCTGCTAAAACTTTCTAAAACTCAGGTACAGACTCCTCCAAACACGGGCGACCAACTATCTCGTGCAAATTTAATTGTTGTTTTACAACTGGATCCTTGATAAGGTCTTTGATTAATGCCTGTCTTTTTTTTCTAAAATTTTTTTGATATCAAGCGTTGCGTTTTTTGCTTTTGAGATCCATCGATCCATCAAGTTATTTTTGCAATTTAGTTATTTCTTGATTAATCTGCAGGCCTCCAAGACCCGAATCACGACGTAAAGGACTAGTATTCAACTCACTCTCTATCAATGAAATTTTTTTTCATTGGCATCTGTGCTGGTGTAGAATGAGATGTTGATTGTGATTCATCAGGAATTGTCTCTTTCTTAATCAGTTCGTGTGCTATATACTTCTCTTGTGCATAATGCCACAGAGGAATTTGTAGAGTTCTTATCCATCAAAGCAAAATGTCACCTAGACACATTTTGCTGTAAGAAGTGATTTACGTTACGAGTAGAATTCGAGTTATAATAATGACTTGGAAATAATATTAAAACAGTAATATTATAATGAAATATGTATACAGAAATACAATATTGACTAACCTGTTTAGGAAAATATGGGCATTGTTAGTTTCTTTTAGCAGCAGCAAGTTGACTCAGTCTTTGTCATTTTCAAATATATCTTTGTTGGTTGTTCAGAACAAGTTTGATTCTTGTTGACAAACCTTAGGTGTTTTATTTGGGAAACCTTTTACCCAAGCTTTAAATAACAGTGGATGTAAATATCCAGACTTTTTTGATAAAATATTCAGTATACAATTAAATCACGTGTATTTTCAAAAGTTCAAATCACAAGGAAATCACCGGTCAACGAAAATAACAATAGAATAATTAAAAGTCGAGAAGTACGAAAAGTACTGAATAAGAACATATGATTTTTATCTGTCAATATCAAGTTAAAAAAATGAGGTACAGATGACGCTATTCTATAACGCCAACTCTAAACGCGAAAGTGATGAATATTAAAATTGAAAATTGTACGTAATACTAAGTTTACTACCCCTCTGCCCATGGTAAGATATTATCAGATTCACTCAACACAACAGCAAACAGTAACCGTGTTGATTGAAGCTAATAATCGAATGGGTTTGCGGAGTGATGTCGATTGCAGTAATCATATATCCCTAGCGCACGTAATCGGTGGTCTGTTGAGAATTGAGTCATCGAGAGTGGTTTTGCGAAAGATACCGGCTGTCCTGCTTACAGGTACGGTATATCGTGTTGTGGGAGACTGTGGTGTCATCGACTATGGTGTTTTATGTTTCACTATTTTAACAGTAAGAACAAAAGAAAACCAAAGGTGGGGTTAATCGGTTAATATCTAGCAATTAATTGAAACTAATATTTTGTTGTTGCAATTAATCATTTGATACATGAATCGACTAATAACTTTTTTTGCCATCCTTAAACATATGCAAGGATTTGTCAAAACACGCTTAATTACAATATATAAAAACACAATAATATAGGAAATTGGACCAACGACACCCGCATCAAGAGGTACAGAGATGTAAAACTCTCATGTCATCGGAAGTGAGATTGTGAATCACAACTTAACCTTTGACAGTTGACTGAATTAAAGAGGTTTTGACGTTTCGCAATTGGAAAAATATAAGGACGGAGAGATTGGTTTCCGCTGTTTAAGATCTCCATCAATAATTGGAAAACAATGAAAATAAAAAAAAAACGCGAAACTGAAATGTATGTGATAAAATCGGTTGTGATGTGATGCTTCGTAGTACTAATTTTCAATTGAAAATGATTAAAGCACCTTATTAAGTGTTGAAAGTTGATTCAGATATTTTACTCTATCACAAAATCATAAAAAAGGATTGAAGTATTTTTTCCATATGTTAAACGGATATATATATAATAATTTTTAATTAAAAAAAGATTGGGTGTTTTAATTTAAATTTCCCAAAGTTATTATTTTGATTGATCTGGCTATAATACAAAATGGTATAAAAGACGCAAATTTCTGCTCATTTCCCGGAACAGCCGATATCGGGCCTTTATTGCTATAGCTGCCATACAAACTGAACAATCGGAATTAAGTACTGGTATGGGAAACTTGGCATGCATTATTATTTAAGGCAATCTCCGAAGAAATTGTATAGATCAGGTGACTATAGCATAGTACTGCCATACAAACTGAACGATCGGAATCAAATGCTTGTATGGTTAACTCTTTCATTTGACGAGGTATTCACGAAATTAGGCACGAGTTATTGTTTAAGGCAACAATGTGTTGCAGAAATTGTTCAGATCAGACTACTAAATCATATATATAATATAATAAATAAGTTTTTGTAAGGGGCCTTTGTATTTGCGAAGGGTTTTATAGCTTCGATGCAACCGAAGTTAATGAGTTTTCTTTTTCAACTTGATATTATTCCTATAGCGTTATAAGAGATGCTTATAAAATTGTAAATATAAGTCCTGGGATATTGTTTTATGGGGCATTGACTTGTGCATTCATTTCCTCATTTGTTCAATGGACAAATGTTAAACCGAATAACGTTATAGATAATATAATATATTGGAGTAATAAGTAAGTTATATATACCTCAACGTTTTTGGTGTACTTATATTTTCCGTAAATGAAATAAATTTTCTTCGTATCAAAATAAAGCCAACAGCTCTCTTCAATACCAGCAATAATGCCGTATCGGAACCAATTGAAGACAGTTATAAGGAAATGCCGTGCAGTAGCAGGAGTTTGATAGCATACACGCAACCTCTGATATGCTTTTAGTACCTCACAGAGATTTTCACCACGAGAAACCAGGCAACAGAAATTAACGTAAAGCATTGTTGAAATGGTAGTCATAATCAGTTTGAAATTTAAGTTTGTAGAAGGTAAGAAATTTTAACAAAAACAGAGATACTTTGAAGAAACTTAGTACACATGTGCACATTGAATTTCACACATAAGATGGTACAATTAAGCTTTACCGGAGCCAAAACAAAAGTTGAACAATGGGCGTGGCACCGCCCAACTTTAGGGGAAAATCCATATCTTGGGATATAATGTTCCTCTGACATTCCTATGTTACAGTCCGAAAATGGGCGAAATCGGCCTACAACCACACGTACTTCCCTTATAATAGACTTTTAAACTAAATCTGATTCTCTCACCTTCAATCATGTAAATCAAACAAAAATTAGTGTATCGGATAAGACTGTACACGAATAATGCCTTTAAAGTATACCACCGTATGACCAAAACTTGTTCAAATCAAACCAAAACTATTCAAGCCCCTATGTACCGAATACATGGACCCCCATATACAATACATATTTGATATTTTACCGAATATATCGGGCAATGTGTGAGATGTATAATTGATATTCATAGAGGATGCTTCCTGATAATAGTATGTCTGTATGTCAAAACTGAGTTGAATCGAGTCAATTCTTTCCTTAGGTTCTTATAACTAATATAAAGATTTTTGGACTTGCGGAACAATATTTTATGCCGAATGTCGGTCAGTGAGTATAATTTATATATAAAACTGCTTCAAAATATGTTCTCGACTATAACTGAGAAATGTCAAAATTAATGCAATCGGCCCGTCCCTGTTCCCTATTGCCAATATACCCTCTAAAATTATTTCCGTCTTTCCACCTGTCTTTTATCCGTCGTTGTTGGTCAGAATGTGTGATATTTCAGTGGAACTAAGTGGACAAGTGTTCTTAAAAAACTATGTGGTTTAGCTCTGAATTATAATAGAATTGGTCTATGCCTAGGTCTAAACTTCATATCCGTGATAATGAATTCCGATCTGATTGAAGTTTTCAATTCAATATATTAAATTTAGTCTCTTCGGACGAGTATCTTATTTGAAGGTATTTTGAATATATATTTTAACTGACGCGAAGTAGAATATAGCAATAACAAGAAGTCTAAGTTTATGGCTTTCAATATAAGTCAAAAATATACCAAATTTGTTTAATTCTTTCGAGAGATGTTTTAATATAAAGTTTTGCCAGCATCTTTGGGAATTTCCTAGGCTTTCATTCTTGCAAGTTGTAAGAGTATAAAATGTTCGGTTACACCCGAACTTAGCCCTTCCTTACTTGTTGAAGCGGTATTTTTATTTTACACTACAAAAATCAGAAAACTTGAAATAAAATAACATATTTATTTATAATAGCAGTTTTGTCTGTATCTCAATATATAATAAATTTTGATTTATACCGTAGTATAATAACAATGACTGTAACGAAATTAAAAAATTAGAAAATAACTATGTCGACGGGCGGAACGAATCGCATGTACTTAACGCCCAGGATCGCTCTTGTCGATCAAACGAAAAAAGAAGCAGGCAGTAACCGTGTTGATTGAAGCTAATAATCGAATGGGTTTGTGGAGAGATGTCGATCACAGTAATCATACTTGTACAATATATCCGTAGCGCATGTAATCGGTAGCCTGTAGAAATTTGAGTGTGATGTCATCGACTATGCTGTTTTCAAATTTGTGGTATATTGGTAATTATGTAATGGGCAGTATTAGGATGAGTCAGTTTCTACCATGTAGAGTGGTGTGTTTAGTTACTGAGGATTAAGTCATTTAAACATTATATTACATATATTAGTAATATATGCGTTTATAATCAATAAATAAATTTTAAATGAAGTTGTTTCATTATTTTAACAGTAAAAACCAAAACAAACCAAAGGTGGGATTAATCGGTTAATATCTTGCAATTGATTGAAACTAATATATTGTTGTTGCAATTAATTATTCGATATATAAATCGACTAATAAACTTTTTTTGCCATCCCTAAACATATGCAAGGATTTGTCAAACCACGCTTAATTACAAAATATAAAAACACAATAAAATAGGAAATTGGACCAACGACACTCGCATCTAGAGATAAAGGCATGTACAACTCTCATGTCATTGGAAGTGAGATCGTAAATCACCTCTTCAATTTTGACAGTTGACTGAATTAAAGAGGTTTTGACATTTCGCAATAGGAAAAAATACGTCAACGGAGAGGTTTGTTGCCGCTGTTCAAGATCAGTAACAATAATTGTCAAACAATCATAACAAAAGAAATCGCAAAATTGAAATGTTTGTGATGAAATCGTTTGTGATGTCGCGCTTTGTTCTATTAATTTTCAATTAAAAATGGTTAAAGCACTTAATTAAATGTTGAAAGTTAAAAAATCAGTTGTTTTAATATATCACAAAATCATAAAAAAGAATTGAAATATTTTTCACATATGTTAAAGGGATCTAATTATTATTAATTTAATAAAAATTTGGTGTTTTAATTTAAATTCCCCAAAGTTATTATTTTGATTGATCTGGCTACAATTCAGAATGTTATAAAAGACTCAAATTTCGAGATGCGCTCACACTGGAATAGGTTGGGAATCCCTTTAACCCTGCCCGCATCACTTTTTATATGAAACTTCTTGAGCTAAATTGATTTAGCCACGTCTGTCTGTATATATAACTAGTCCCTCAGTTTTTAAGCTATCGATCTAAAATTTTGCACCTGTCCTTTTCTCATTAAACAGCTGCTAATTTCCCGGAACAGCCGATATCAGGCCACTATCGCTATAGCTGCCATACAAACTGAACAATCGGAATTAAGTACTGGTATTTGAAACTTGGCACGGATTATTATTTAAGGCAATCTCCGAAGTAATTGCATAGATCAGATGACTATAGCATATTACTGCCATACAAACTGAACGATTGGAATCAAGTGTTTGTAAGGTTAACTCTTTCATTTGACGAGGTATCTTCACAAAATTAGGCACGAGTTATTGTTTAAGGCAACAATGTGTTGCAGAAATTGTTCAGATCAGACTACTAAATCATATATATAATATAATAAATAAGTTTTTGTAAGGGGCCTTTGTATTTGCGAAGGGTTTTATAGCTTCGATGCAACCGAAGTTAATGAGTTTTCTTTTTCAACTTGATATTATTCCTATAGCGTTATAAGATATGCTTATAAAATTGTAAATATAAGTCCTGGGATATTGTTTTATGGGGCATTGACTTGTGCATTCATTTCCTCATTTGTTCAATGGACAAATGTTAAACCGAATAACGTTATATATAATATAATATATTGGAGTAATAAGTAAGTTATATATACCTCAACGTTTTTGGTGTACTTATATTTTCCGTAAATGAAATAAATTTTCTTCGTATCAAAATAAAGCCAACAGCTCTCTTCAATACCAGCAATAATGCCGTATCGGAACCAATTGAAGACAGTAATAAGGAAATGCCGTGCAGTAGCAGGAGTTTGATAGCATACACGCAACCTCTGATATGCTTTTAGTACCTTACAGAGATTTTCACCACGAGAAACCAGGCAACAGAAATTAACGTAAAGCATTGTTGAAATGGTAGTCATAATCAGTTTGAAATTTAAGTTTGTAGAAGGTAAGAAATTTTAACAAAAACAGAGATACTTTGAAGAAACTTAGTACACATGTGCACATTGAATTTCACACATAAGATGGTACAATTAAGCTTTACCGGAGCCAAAACAAAAGTTGAACAATGGGCGTGGCACCGCCCAACTTTAGGGGAAAATCCATATCTTGGGATATAATGTTCCTCTGACATTCCTATGTTACAGTCCGAAAATGGGCGAAATCGGCCTACAACCACACGTACTTCCCTTATAATAGACTTTTAAACTAAATCTGATTCTCTCACCTTCAATCATGTAAATCAAGCAAAAATTAGTGTATCGGATAAAACTTTGCACGAATAATGCCTTTAAAGTATACCACCGTGTGACCAAAACTTGTTCAAATCAAACCAAAACTGTTCAAGCCCCTATGTACCGAATATATGGACCCCCATTTTTAATACATATTTGATATTTTACCGAAAATATCGGGCAATGTGTGAGATGTATATTTGATATTCATGGCGGATGCTTCCTGATAATAGTATGTCTGTATGTCAAAACATCGGGTCAATAATTTTCTTAGCTTCTTATAACGAATTTAAAGATTTTTGAACTTCCGAGCAATGTCAAAATTAATGCAATCGGCCCGTCCGTTTCTCTATTGCCAATACGTTAATATAATATATATTTCGAAAATACTTTATAATATAACAAGTTCACTTTTTTATATTTTGGCTTGTAAATAATTTATAATATAATAAGTTCACTTTCACTTTTATTAAATGCGACGAAAACCACTCTGCGGGAACGTTTTAATGTAGAACCTTATTGGTCACGGATGAAATCGAAAGGAGAGCCCATCCCGGTCTGTCTGGTGATTTTGATCATTCGGGTGGTGGAAAAGATGGTGGTTGAAGTGTGGGTGTATAGTATAGGTGTATAGTGTGGTTAGTTTATTGTATATGGTTGTGTTGGTGAGTGATATGGTGTGTTGTAGGTAGTATATGATGTTGCCTTGTGTTCTGTTGTGTTGTATGATGTTGTATGGTGGGTTGTGTGCTGAGTTGCAAAATGTCGCGGGATCAGAAGTCGCATAAACATCCCTAGACGAATTATTTACCAAGAAGTCTCTGCTACTGTTGCAGGGTACTCTCTACGGCGTTCAATCCAGTTGCTCTTTGTCGCTGGTTGCGTTACCATGGGGTGATGGAGGTGGCCGCGAGCGTGCCCCTCTGGATGGCTTGGATCAATGTACTTTTCGGCGCTGGACGGGATCCTTGTGTTGTCTGTGCCGCTAACTGGTCTTTTTTGCTCGTCGAGGGAATCGATGAAACAATGTGTGATGCGTTCGTTGACAATATTGATACGATCCGTCGGTTACACAGTCAACGGTGGAGTGACTATCTGCCAAGCAAGTCATACAATGGCCGTGGGCTCTGGCGATCTGTTGTCGTTGAGCGGACTTCATGCTCTTGAAAATGGTGCACCTCTTCAGGACGTATGGTCGATGGCATAAACTACATTGTGGAGGCAGATGCTTTTCAAACTGCTCCTCGTTGCTTGCTGCTGCATATGATTGGCTTGGCGGGCTCGTGGCGCTTTGCATCCTTGGTGCTGCGATGGGTGGAGCTGATGCTCTAGGCGCAGCAATTACGGACTTCACAGTCTTGAGAGTGCTGTGGATATCTCCTACGTCCATTTCTATTGGAATATATTAAAAGATGGTATGGCTTATAGTTTTGAATTATATTTGTAGGTTGGTTTGAAAAAAAAAAAAATATATATATTTATATATATTGTATATGTATATGTAAATATATATGTTATGCTTAACTTCTAATCGCGTTTGTTAATGTTAGATTTGAATGTACGGATTATAAAACGGTAGTATTTCGCGTTAAACGAATTAATTGTCGATTTTGATTTTATTTATGCGCTCGTCTTGGCGGCGTTTGTGTAATCGGTTCTTCGGTGTTCGGAAGAAAACACAATTTTTCTAATGGTCGAGTTAGTATACCAGTTTGTATTCGTACGTCTGCTATTCTTATGTGACCATCTCGTCCCCGATGTACCTTTTCAATGCGGCCTAGTCACCATTCGGTTGAAGGAAGACATTCATCATGTATGATTCGCCCGTATTAAATTCATGATGAAGTATCTTAATTTTTTCCCATCAGTCTATTAAATTGAGTGAGTCTGCTTCTGCCTCAGGTATGGCGAGAAGTGGAGCTCCCCTGAGGAAATGTCCAGGTGTAAGAGCTGTGAGATCGGAGGAAGCTTGCGAGAGTGGTGAGATGGGTCTTGAATTTAGTACAGCTTCTATACGAGCGAGTAGTGTACCAAATTCCTCATAATTGAATTTATGATTACCTGCCGTTTTCTTTAAATGAGACTTAAAGCAGCTGATCCCCAGAGTCCGTCCATGTGAGCAGAACAAGGGGTTATAAACTGCCAATCGATTCCTTGTGGTGCATATTCTTTAACAATTTCTGGGGAGACTTCTTGAGTAAACTTTACAAACTCTTTCTCTGTGGCTCTTTGAGCTCCGGTAAGTTTTTTCCCATTGTGGCTCATAATTTTGAATGGAAATGTTGCGAGAAAAGCCGCAGTGTCGTGAAGCATACAGCCACATACCCTTTTCTGAATGATTAAGACCTTAACATAGAGGCCTTTATCTGGAAAGGTCCAGCAAAATCGACCCCAGTAATGGTAAAGGGAAGAGCAAAATTGCAGCGTTCAGTTGACAAAGCTGCCATGATCTGCGTGCGTATTTTGTGCTTGCATAATGTGCATTGTTTACACATAAAAATCGTTCTTTTAATTTGTGGCTTTAGGCGCGTTATATAAAATTCTAGTCGGACCATTTGTTGCATCAAGCGATGCTCACCATGTAATGTAAGTTGGTGAAGATATATTAAAAATAAATAATTAAAACGGGATTTCTCGGGAATTATAATGGGATGTCGTTCGTTATAACTAAGGGTGGAATTCACTAGTCTTCCATGTGCTCAGAATAATCCTTTAGTGTCCAAGAAAGGATTTAATACGAGAAGTGAGCTTTCGTTATCGAGGGGTCGTCTTTCGACTAACTTTGATTTCTCCCGAAAGAAATAGCGAGTTTGTGTATACTTATGTAATAAGGCTGACTTTGGCATGTTGCAGGTCGGAGTGCGTTAGTTGTGCGGAAGGATCATTTGTTATTCCTTTAACCTTTTGATTAAGTCTTTGGATAAATTTAAACATGTAAGCGACTACTCTTAGTGCTTTTGGAAATGAAGAAAATCAATGTAATATATCATCTTCACCAGGAGTGATATGAAAATTTTCAATTCTCCGAATTTCAGGAGCTATTATATTGCGATCGTGAGACTTTGTGCAAACTTCTTGTGATTCTGTTAACCACGTAGGACCGTGTAGTGCTGGTAAGATGAAGTGGTTTGCAACCTCTTGTCTCAAGATCCGCTGGATTATCTGCACTTGCAACATGTTGCCATAGTGCTGGGCCAATTAAGTCTAATATTTAGATATACGGTTAGATACATACATAAGTCTTCCAGGTATACGGTGGTTTTTCTAACCAAGCTAAAACTATTTCTGAGTCTGACCAAAGGTACATTTTGTGATTGGTTAGTTTCAGATGGGTTTGGACAATTGAAACTAGTTTTGCTAACAGAAGTGCACCGTTCAGTTCGAGCCGTGACAGGCTTAGTGTCTTCAGGGAAGCAACTTTGGCATTGACGTGAAGATATTCTGTTATCATATTCAGTGCGTACGTAAACTGTAACCTTTTCAGAGGCATCACAGAAGCCATGTAATTCTACATTATAGTCAGGTGCGAAATTTACCCATCGAGGAATTCGAATTTCCGAGATGGTATGAAGATTGTTAGCAAATTGAACCCACTTTGTTAAACGTATGGGTTTTACTTACTCATCCCATTCAGTTCCATCTTGCCTTAGTTCTTGAATGAGGATTTGTGCTTGAATCATTATTGGCGAAAGCCATCCTGCGGGGTCGAAAAGTTTTGCCACCCAGGAAAGTATTTGAAGTTTGGTTATGGCGGATACTGCAGATATTGACTCAATTGTATATGAGAATTGATCTGTTATCGCATTCCATTGAATCCAGAGAGTTTTTGTAGTACTGGCCTTTTCAAATTTAAGCAAGTTTGTATCTAATAAGTCTTCCCTTTTTATGTTTTTTATTATTTCAGGATGATTTGATGTAATATCGTCAACGTATGTTTGTTTTTGTAGCACAGAAGTTGCTAAAGGCGAATTTGTTCGACAGGTTTTTGCCACTTTATGTAATGTCCTAATGGCTAAATAGGGCGCACAATTGATGCCAAAGGTAACTGTTTAAGTTTGTAGTCGCTGATTGGACTTTTACTTGATTTTCGGAAGACTATACGTTGGAAATCTTGGTCATCTTTATGTACTAAAATTTGCCGATACATTTTCTTTACATCTCCATTAAAAACATATTTAAATATGCCCCAATTTAGTATTAGCAGTATGAGATCAGGTTGTAATGTTGGTTCTGTGTATAGTACACCATTGAGTGATTTGCCTGTGATCGTACACTTTGAGGCATTAAAAACAACTCGTACTTTTGTTGTGATTTTATCTGGTCTTATTACCACGTGCTGTGGAAGATAAAAAGATAAATATCTACCTTTAGATATTTTTTCATATGGTACAGCTTCTTCCAAATGATTGAGGTCAAGATATTCATCCATCACGTTATCATATGCTGATTTAAGCTCGCTTTTCTTTATTAGGCTTTTTTCCAAGCTTAGGAATTGCTAGACTGCTGATATTCTAGAGTGGCCTAGAGCTATAGTTTCTGGAAAGGTTGGCTTGAATGGGAGTCGCACAACATAACGACCATGTTCGTTTCTTGTTGTTATGGACTTGTAATAGGCTTCGCATGCCAGGTCTTCTTCTGAAGGTTGTGTGATCTGGGGTAATTCTTCTATTTCCTAGAATTTTTTGAGTTGAGACTATTTAAATATTCGTTTGAAATATTTTCAACTTGAGTTGTGCAGGTATTAATTTTTTCTGTGACTCAGCTACTTAATATGCATCCAAACGTTGTGTTTTGGGCTAACAATTTATTAGAGATTTTCTCTATACCTTCAAGAATTATTTGAAGTATTAATTCGCTGCCCAATAATATGTCGATTTGTGATCAAGTATGGCAGTTGGGATCTGCTAATTTGAGATATGAGAATTTTTCCCACTGTTTATTATTTACTTCATAGCTTGGAAGCAAATTAGTGAGCTGCGGTAGAACAATGGCTTGTACATCTTTTCGTATATCCGCGTTTGGAGAGACTATGGTAATTGGGCAAATTTTATTTGAATTTTGTATAATTCTTCCGCCCATTACCGAAATTTGAAAACTGCAATTTTTGACCGACAATTTTAGCCGATTCTGAGCTTTTGATGATATAAAGGATCTTGGATGAAGGAGAGCCTTGATCTATTAATGCTCTTAATTTGAATAAATCTCCTTTATGTTCTATAGAAAGACCGCTATAGGTAAAAGAATTTTGCTTTCATTCTCTGAATGAAGCGCTTGAATTTTTGCTGCTTTTGAGCAACATGGTGCTGTTCCTATTTATTTTCGGGGTTCGAAATTTCGGGATTACCTGATTTGGTTGTCGCGACTAGACCCGTGGTTTTATGTATATGATTTTGCTTCCTATTTGTAAAATTGGTTATGTGAAGCAATGAGTGATGTCGTCGTTGACAATACACACAACTGAATTTGCTTTCACAGTCTTTTGTCCCGTGAGAATTGGACAGACAGTTGATGCAAAGTTTATGTTGTCGGACAAGATTGTTTCTATCTGAAACGGACATTTTTTTAAATTTCTCGCAAGATCTTATATTATGTCCTCCTTTACAGATTTCACATAATGATTGCCAATGGTTTGTTTGATTTGACAAGAATGTTTGGCTTCTTTTAACGTGTATACAAGTATAATATTGTGTGTTATTACTGACTTGGGGTTTAAAAAAGTTTTTATTTGAGTCATTTTGATGACCTTTTGGCTTAACTATCTTTTTGTCTACTCGCTCAGCTATTTCGTACTGAGTTGTTAAAATTCTTTCATTTGATGCCATTTTGGCGATTTCTTTCTTGCCACTAGTGACTACTCCCATCGTAGCAAAGCAGCATCAGGTAGTGTCGCTGCGCAAATATTTACTTTGATAGGGTCCCACGATTCTGTGGATACATTTTGTGTTTCTAACACAGATAAGCAATTAGTCCCTGACGAGTATAGTTTTTGAAATTCTTGGCTGGTTTCTTGTTGAATTTTTGGTAAATTCATTAAAATAGTTATTTGGTTATCTACCAATACTCTTTCGTTTTCGTATCTTTCGACCAGTGCATCCCAAGCCAGATTAAAGTTTTCGTCATTCAAAGCGAAACGCTTGATAATACTGCCTGCTTCCCCTTTTGTTTTGTTCCTGAGATGGTACAGCTTTTGTGCTCGTGAAAGTTTAGGAAGGTTGATATACACGGCAGTGAACATGTCCCGGAAGGACGGCCATTGATCATAACCTTCATGAAAAACTTCCGTAGCACAAGTTGGTACTTTTAAAAATATACCTGTATCTAGGCTTTCTTTTGGAGTTGTAACTACTCTCGGAGGAGTAGTAGTGGCTCTACATGGCCTTAATAAATTTATTTGGTCTAATATCATTGCCTTCGTAGTTTCGTACTGATCGAGGCAGTTTTCATATTTGGCTGACGCCGAAGCTTTAATGTTTTCTGGGAGTTCAGCGTCGTCAGTATCTAGTATTGTCGTTAATAGGCGAAGCCGAAAACCGTGTACAGTATCTAATAAAGTTGTCACTTTCAGTTATGAACCTTGACAGTGAATTGTCTTTGGTTCTTCTATGCTTTGCACCCTGCTTTAAGCGTGTAGCTTCTGCGGGTGTGCCTTTTGATTTGCCAGATCGCATTTATAATGTTTTGAATTAAATTAAAAGCTATTAGCTAGCTATTAAGATAGTTTTGTAATAAATTTAATAAAAGAAAATTGCTATAATATGATTGTAGTAAATATTTTTAGTTTGCTTCCCAAAGCTATAGTTAAAAAAAACTTTTTTTTTTTGCTGTTGAAAGCTTCGATTGTAAAATTAGTCTATTGTAAACTTTATTTTTATCGGACAGTCAATTTAGATTTTATTAAAATTTATGTCCGTCTTATCGTTATCTTAAAATTTTCCGAAAATTGCTTGCTGGGTATTCGTTTCACTGGCGAATAATTTGTATATTTTGTATGTACATATGTATATTCGCTTATATTATATGTATCTATATACATTTGTATAAAAGGAACGCGAAAATAAAATTGTTCTAAAAAAAAAATGTATATATATGTTTATATATATTAACATACATATGTATGTTAATTTTAATTTTCATATGTTTGGTTATGATTATCCGTTTCGACCGCATATTTCGTAGTTATATAATATATACATTTGTAAATATATGTGTAAATGCATACATGTAACGCGTTTTTGTAAAGTTTCGCTGAGAGTACTTGTATATATGTATATATTTGTAACTATATTATTTTATGAGTATATTTTTTAAGAGCATATATAAGAGAAATGAGAAGAACAAAAAGGTTGGATTGCGGTATATATTGGTCAAGTAAAAAGTTCGTTCGGTTTTTTTTATTGATTTTTCAAAAGATGATAACTTTGTGTACATTTGTTCGATTTAAGTCAAATATGCGCCGTTTTATTCGTGCACTTGTTGCCAACGAAATGCCAACTTCATTATACCCTTCTCGTAGAAGGCTGCGTCCCTATTGGCAAAAAACTCGGAGAGCCAATTTTCACAGACCTCTCTTGAGGCCAAATTCTCACCATTAAGCGCGTTTGGCATGGACAGGAAAAGATGGTAATCACTTGGTGCCAGGTCCGGACCATAAAGTGAGTGCATTAGAACCTCCCGTCCGAGCTCCCGGAGCTTCTGGCGCGTCACCAAAGACATGTGTGGCCTGGCGTTGTCCTGATGGAACACAATCGGCCTCTGTTGATCAAAAATGGTCTCATCTAGATGAGTGCTGCCTTCAAGCGGTCCAGTTGTTAGCAGTTGAGGGCCGAGTTGAGCGTTTGGTCGTAGGGGAGCAGCTCGTAGTAGATGATTCCTTGCGAATCCAACCAAACACACAGCAAAACCTTCCTGGCCGTCAATCCGGTCTTGGCCACCTTCTGGGCCGCTTCCCCGAGCTTTGACCACGACTGTTTGAGCTCGATGTTGTCGTAAGTGACCCATTTTTCATCGCCAGTCACAATCCGCTTCAGAAACGGGTCGATTTTGTTGCGATTCAGCAGCGATTCGCAGATGGAAATTCGGTCCATCATGTTTTTTTGCGTTAGTTAGTGTGGCACCCAAACATCGAGCTTCTTTTTGAATCCAAGGTTATACAAATGGTTCAAAACGGTTTTTGGCTTAGCTTTAGTTCCCCAGCAAATAAATAAGTGCTCACGTTACGGTCTGTTCCTACTATTTCCATGATTTTATCGAAATTTTTGACGACAGGCCTCATCGAAATTACCGGAACGGAATCAAGCAAACCACTTTTTTGCTACACGTTCGTTTACAGTATTGGGCCCATAAACTAAATTAATTTTTTCAGCCGCTTTGTCTGCTTTTTCGTCTTGATCGAAGAAAAATTTTAAATATCGCGAATTTTCTCTTTGCTGGTGTCCATCTTTGACGAGCGCTCACAACGTACTGAGTGAATCAATCGAAAAACTGTCAAAAACAAACTTTTAGCGCGACTAAGCACGTTTTCAGCGCCGTATAGTATGACATGATGCGACACGTAACACTAGTACTATGGACAATAACCATCTCTTATACTTTACCTAATATTTAGCGCGGGAAATGTGACAATGTTTAAGAAAATATGTGTACATACATAAATGCCGATAATTGTGTAATAATTGTATTGTTGTTGTTTTTTTTTCTTTCTGCCTTTACTTATATGTTCTGAGCGATCCTGCTTGTTGCTTTATGGGCCCAAGGGGTAATTTATGTATGTACCATATGATTATGTAGGCATGCTAGAAAAGATGTTACTTGCGGTCAATATATTTCGCGGCAAAGTTTTAAAGCCCAAAAATTTTGTATTTAAATTATAGGTATATGCACATATGTATGTATGTATTTCTGTAATATGTTTAATTTTTTGTTTTTGTTAAACTTTGCTTATGTGTTATAGGCGATCCTGCTTGTTGCTTGATTAGCCCAAGGGGTATCGCTGGAAATATTGTAAGTAGGAATACTTGACTTTGCAAAAAAACTTTTTTTTTTGAAAGAATATAACGGTGTATTTGGAGACACAAAATAAGCTGAGGCAGATACCGTATATTTTTTTTCTTTTTCAGTTATTTTGTTCGGTTATTTATTTCCAAGGAAATAACGATATCACTGTAAGATAACATACATATGTACATATGTATGTGCATTAAATGTCTCTATTTTCAAATTTAATTGAAATGGACTTACTTTTTTTCCGCCAAGGGTTTTTGGGAGTAACACTAATGTATGTGTATGGTTCTTCTCGTTTTCCTCTGTTTTAATTTTTTTTTCCTTGTCTCCGGTGTTTTTCCTGTGCGTTACTGTCCCGTGTTTAATGCTGTATGTTTTTATTTTTTATGTTTGTATATGTATTAATTACTTTAATTTTTACGCGGTGTTATACTTACTTGCACTATTGCACTACTTTTAGTTAAAAATTCTTTAATTAATTTTTTAAACTCTTTAATTAATTTCACGTTAATATATATTTTGAAAATACTTTATAATATAACAAGTTCAATTTCTTATATTTTTGTTTGTAAATAATTTATAATATAATAAGTTCACTTTCACTTTTATTAAATGCGACGAAAACCACTCTGTGGGAACGTTTTAATGTAGAACCTTATTGGTCACGGATGAAATCGAAAAGAGAGCCCATCCCGGTCTGACTGGTGATTTTGATCATTCGGGTGCTTGAAGTGTGGGTGTATAGTATAGGTGTTTAGTGTGGTTGGTTAATTGTATATGGTTGTGTTGGTAAGTGATATGGTGTGTTGTAGGTGGTGTATGATGTTGCATTGTGTTCTGTTGTGTTGTATGATGTTGTACGGTGGGTTGTGTGCTTAGTCGCAAAATGTCGCGGGATCAGAAGTCGCATGAACATACCCTCTAAAATTATTTCCGTCTTTCCACCTGTCTTTTATCCGTCGTTGTTGGTCAGAATGTGTGATATTTCAGTGGAAATAAGTGGACAAGTGTTCTTAAAAACTATGTGGCTTAGCTCTGAATTATAATAGAATTGGTCTATGCCTGGGTCTAAACCTCATATCCGTGATAATGAATTCCGATCTGATTGAAGTTTTCAACTCAATATATTAAATTTAGTCTCTTCGGTCGAGTATCACATAAATACATAATCTTATTCGAAAGTGTTTTGAATATATATTTTAACTGACGCGAAGTAGAATATAGCAATAACAAGAAGTCTAAGTTTATGGCTTTCAATATAAGTCAAAACGATACCAAATTTGTTTAATTCTTTCAGAAGATGTTTTAATATAAAGTTTTGCCAGCACCTTAAGGAATTTCCTAGGCTTTGATTCTTGCAAGTTGTAAGAGTATAAAATGTTCGATTACACCCGAACTTATCAATAAATAAATTTTAAATGAAGTTGTTTCATTATTTTAACAGTAAGAACAAAAAAAACCAAAAGTGGGATTAATTGGTTAATATGTTGCAATTAATTGAAACTAATATTTTGTTGTTGCAATTAATTATTTAATACATGAATCGACTAATAAAATGTTTGCCATCCCTAAACATATGCAAGGATTTGTCAAACCACGCTTAATTACAAAATATAAAAACACAATAAAATAGGAAATTGGACCAACGACACTCGCATCTAGAGACAAAGGCATGTACAACTCTCATGTCATTGGAAGTGAGATCGTAAATCACCTCTTCAATTTTGACAGTTGACTGAATTAAAGAGGTTTTGACATTTCGCAATAGGAAAAAATACGTCAACGGAGAGGTTTGTTGCCGCTGTTCAAGATCAGTAACAATAATTGTCAAACAATCATAACAAAAGAAATCGCAAAATTGAAATGTTTGTGATGAAATCGTTTGTGATGTCGCGCTTTGTTCTATTAATTTTCAATTAAAAATGGTTAAAGCACTTAATTAAATGTTGAAAGTTAAAAAATCAGTTGTTTTAATATATCACAAAATCATAAAAAAGAATTGAAATATTTTTCACATATGTTAAAGGGATCTAATTATTATTAATTTAATAAAAATTTGGTGTTTTAATTTAAATTCCCCAAAGTTATTATTTTGATTGATCTGGCTACAATTCAGAATGTTATAAAAGACTCAAATTTCGAGATGCGCTCACACTGGAATAGGTTGGGAATCCCTTTAACCCTGCCCGCATCACTTTTTATATGAAACTTCTTGAGCTAAATTGATTTAGCCACGTCTGTCTGTATATATGCAAACTAGTCCCTCTGTTATTAAGCTATCGATCTGAAATTTTGCACCTGTCCTTTTCTCATTAAACAGCTGCTAATTTCCCGGAACAGCCGATATCAGGCCACTATCGCTATAGCTGCCATACAAACTGAACAATCGGAATTAAGAACTGATTTCTACGAAGTAATTGTATAGATCAGATCACTGTATTATATTGGTGCCATAAAAACTGAACGATCGGAATCAAGTGTTTGTAAGGTTAACTCTTTCATTTGACGAGGTATCTTCACGAAATAAGGCACGAGTTGTTGTTTAAGGCAACAATGTATTGTCTGCAGAAATGATTGAGATCAGACTCTTTATCATATACTTGTAGCTTCCATACAAATTAAACGATGAACGATCGGAGTGAGCATGCAATGAGTCTCCGCATGACACTAACCACCTCTTTGCATGCCCAACAAACCCCACTCATCTAACGCCCCTCTCCCTATGGTCCGACCCCGTCGAAACAGCAGTCCTGGGCCTTCCGTTAGATGACCTCGACGACAACGAATCTAGAATTTATCACCCAAACGGGGATTAGGTAATCGTTACAACAACAACAACAAACAGCCTGTATCTTGGGCCTCCCGTTAGATGACCTCGACGACAACCAAACTATCACTTATCATCCAAGCGGGGACTAGATAACCGTTACAACAATCACGATCGGAATTAAGTTTTTGTAAGGGGCCTTTGTATTTGTGAAAGATTTTATAGCTTCGGTGCAACCGAAGTTAACGTGTTTTCTTTTTCAACATAATATTATTCCTATATGCGTTATAAGAGATGCTTATAAAATTGTAGATATAAGTCCTTGGATATTTTTTTATAGTGCATTGACTTGTGCATTCATTTCCTCATTTGTTTAATGGGCAAATGTTAAACTGAGTAACGTTATATTATATATATTGTGATAATAAGTAAGTTATATATACCTCAACGTTTTTAGTGTTTTTATATATTTCCGTAAATGAAATAAATTTTTTTCGTATCAAAATAAAGCCAACAGCTCTCTTCAATACCAGCAATAATGCCGTATCGAAACCAATTGAAGACAGTAATAAGGAATTGCCGTGCAGTAGCAGGAGTTTGATAGCATACACGCAACCTCTGATTGCAGATGCTTTTAGTACCTTTCAGAGATTTTCATCAGGAAGAACCAGACAACAGAAATTAACGTTAGGCATTGTTGAAATCGTAATTATATCCAGTTGGAAATTTAAGTTTGTAGAAGATAAGAAATTTTAACAAAAACTGAGATATTTTAAAGAAACTTAGTACACATGTGCACATTGAATTTTACACAAAAGATGGTACAGTTAAGCTTTATCGGAGGCTGAACAAAAATTGAACAATGGGTATGACACCTCCCACCTTTAGGGGAAACCCCATATCTCGGGACCTGCTCGACCGATTTCACCCATATTCGGGATGTAATGTTCCTCTGACATTCCTATGTTACAGTGCGAATGTACAAAAGGTACAGTTCCTATGTACAAAAGGAGCGAAATCGGCCTACAACCACACGTACTTCCCTTATAGTAGACTTTTAAACTACATCTGATTCTCTCACCTTCACGTATGTAAATCGAGCAAAAATTAATGTATCGGATAAAACTTTGCACGAATAATGCCTCTAAAGTATATTACCGTATAACCAAAACTTGTTCAAATTAAACCAAAACTGTTCAAGCCCCTATGTTCCGAATATACGGACCCCCATATATAGTACGTATTTGATATTTTATGTATGTCAAAACTGAGTTGAATCGGGTCAATACTTTTCTTAGCTTCTTATAACTAATATAAAGATTTTTGGACTTCCGGGTGACTTTGTACCGCATACATCGGCCAATATGTGAGTTATCTTAATGAACATAAGAGAGTGTGTTTTAATCATAACAGTGTATATTTGTATCTAAAATGCATAAAATTGGGTGAAAACTTGACCTAGCCCCCATATAACTAATATCAGGAACATCCGAATGACTTTACTTCAAACGATTGGTAATGGATGTAAGGCACCTTAATGAAACCCTGGGAGCGTTTTATTAGTCTGTGGTATGTTAGTAGTATGTGCTATTGGCAAAAATATATACAATCGGGTCAGTACTACCCTAATTCCCATGTTCAAGGTCAAAATTAATGCAATAGGCCCGCCCCTTTCCCTATTGCCAATATATCCTCTGAAATTATTTCCGTCTTTTCACCTGTCTTATATCCGTCGTTGTTGGTCAGAATGTGTGATATTTCAGTGAAACTAAATGGACAAGTGTTCTTAAAATCTATTTGGTTTAGCTCTGAATTATAATGGAATTGGTCTATGCCTAGTTCTGAACCTCCGTGATAATGAATTCCAATGTGGTTGACGTTTTCCACATCAACTCGGTATATTAAATTTAGCCTCTTAGGTCGAATATCACATAGATATATCTCATTTGAAGGTGTTTTGATGATATTTTTAACTGATGCGAAGTAAAATGTAGCAATAATACTAAGTCTAAGTTTAGAGCCTTCAATATAAGTCAAAAAGATACCAAATTTGATTGTAATTTACTCACGATTTCATCTAATAATGGATGTTTAATTCTTTCGCAAAATTTTTTATAATAAAGTTTTGGCAGCACCTTAAGGAATTCCCTAGGCTTTGATTCTTGCAAGTTATAGGGGAAAAAATGTTCGGTTACACCCGAACTTAGCGTTTCGTTACTTCCTAAGCGGTGTTTTCATTTTACTTTACAAAAATCAGAAAACTTGAAATAAAATATCATATTTATTTATAATAGCAGTTTTGTTTGTGTTTAAATTGATACACAATTTATTGGGGATCACATACAACTGACTTAGTTTAAATTCGCTTTATTTTAAATGAAAACTCTGTGTCCCAATAGATAATAAGTTTTGATTTATTATGTGAGGAAATCGGTTGATGAATTGAAAATGATTAAAGCACCTTATTAAGTGTTGAAAGTTGAAAATTCAGTTGTTTTGCTCTATCACAAAATCATAAAAAAGGATCGAAATATTTTTTCCAAATGGTAAACGGATATATATATAATAATTTTTAATTTAATAAAAATTGGGTGTTTTAATTTAAATTTCCCAAAGTTATTATTTTGATTGATCTGCCTACAATTCAAAATGTTATAAAAGACGCAAATTTTTAGGTGCTCTCACACTGGAATAGGTTGGGCATCCCTTTAACCCTGCCCTCATCACTTTTTACACGTAACTTCTTTCGCGCGGAAAAAATGTTTGAAATAAACTTGCAATTGCTCGTATGCCATCACAACGGTATATAATCGTATGCTGTACTGGCAACGATTTACAGGCATGTGTAGCCGTGGCATAAGATGAGTAGTAGGTTATCGATCTTAGTTGCACATATTTGCGGAAATAAGAAAATGAGCCATGGTGTTGTTGTTTGTCTAGCAAACATATTTATCATTATATTTTTAAAATGATCCTTAAAGATAAATAACGTTGCCACATCATATTGCCGGGGGATGTTTCCAATACTTCTGGTGTTTGGAATTATCTGTAGTTTTACTTTTACTTTTTACTGTATTACCTGATTGTTCCCTCTTCAACTCAGTAATTTGGACTAAGATGTTGATTTTTCAACTTAATATAATTCCTACATGCGTTATAATAATAACCCAACGATTACCCTCCTCCCGCCCAACCGACGCGAGGGGCGCAATACGCATACGTGCGCAATTAGGCGAGTCAGAAAAGGTAAGAGAATTTTTCAAGTGTTGAGATCTAAAACTGCTCAGCTACAGAAACAAAAATTTCAACAGCTAAGATTTATAGTTACAATATAATAAATTGTTACATTTTAATTCATTAAGAGAAAACAATGTCTTTTTAATTTTGAAAAGTGAGTCAGATAAGTCAAATGTGCTGGAATGAGAATTAAAATCATAATATATACGGCGAAATGGCTCGTTTAGTTCAAAATTTGATCTACAGGATTTTAACAGTAAAGGTCTAAACTGCCTCGAAAAGCGAATCGGGATATTAAATTTAATTTCAGACAGGCAAAAAGTACTGCAAACTGTTCCATTCAATTTTCACTAAGAATATTAGGAAAACCATTCCCCTACGACTAAAAATTGTATGAAGATTTTTAAGTCTCAAACGACTAGTGTATGGAGGTAGACTTACCCTAGAATCCCTAAGGTGAAAAGTAAAAATTGTTTTTGAACAGACTCTAACTTGTTAGAATGGATTTGGTAGTTAGGGTTCCGTACAACAGATTCCTATATACTTAGGTCTAACCAAAGTTGTATAAAGTGTTTTAGTAATATACGAATCTCTAAATTCTTTAGACTAACATTTAACAAAACTGAGGACAGCTTTTGCTTTCAAGACCATGGTGTCAATATGAAGACAAAAATTAAGCTTAGAGTATTAACTCCTAAATCAACATAGTTAAAAACTTGCTCCAGAATATGGTGTTTTATTACATAAGAAGAGGGGTGCACAGATCTACGGGAAAATCACATCGTCTTACATTTATTCAGATTCAATGGAAAATCATTTCTATCACACCATGCAACCATATTGTTTAAGTCTGTTTGCAACAGACACCTTTCCTCAGTTGAAGTGTACGATTTAAAAAGCTTTACGTCATCAGCGTATAATAAAATTTTTGAGAATTCTATTACTGAAGAGATATCGTTAATAAACAACAAGAACAGAATCGGGCGGGTAGTCATCTTACCTTGCGGAACACCTGAAGAAACATTAATTGTATCTGAAGGTGTATCCTCAAATATCACTTTTTGTGTTCTATTATAAAGATAGGAAGTTACCCACTGAAGAAATCTTGACTGAAAGCCCAGTCGATCAAGTTTATGTAAGAGAATCGAGAAGTTTACTGTATCGAAAGCTCTGAGATGAGGAAATTAACGGAGAAATCGAAAAGGTTATATGGTCAGTGATGATAGTTTAGGTATAACTGATGGTTTTGCGATACCTCTATAGTTTTCAATGTTGGATCTAAATCCACTTTTATGCAAAGGAATTATAAATGACTGTTTCCATATTGAAGGAAATATATCGTGTTTAAGAGAGGAATTAAATATCCTTGTCAAAGGCAAGTAAATATATGTATACGGAAATTTGGAAATCCTGCATTTGGAGTTGACGAAATCATAAAACGATTTTGGATTACTTATAACATTATTTTTTACTTTATTTAAATAATTATTATAACATTTTTGGTTTAGGCCAAAATATTGTCGGCGCAATACAGAATACTTAGAATAGTCGACAAGTGACCCGGTTTTTTAAAATGTTTAAAGGCTCGAGTTTTTCTGTTTTTCAATTTATGTAACTCTTTCGACGACCACGGACTTCTACTTTTAGTTTTATTAACAATTACTATTGGAACATACTTTTCAAATAATTTCATAATAATGTTATTAAAATGAGAGACACTCAATTCAATATCACCATTATAATTAGGCCATGATATTGTAGAAAGTTCTGTATTTAACTTTTTAAAATTAGCTTTTGCAAAGTTGAACCGAGTACGAAAGCACGAAGTTTGATAATTATTATCGCGTATATTGCTCATGATTTCGACAGATATTTCCAAAGCAGGATGATACGAATCCTCTGGTACAACAAAAGGATTACTCTGAATAACGGAACACTTTGAAGAGGTATCAACGTATACTAAATCTAAGCATTTACCAAATTTATTCGGAATCAAATTAATTTGGTACAGACCCAACTCGGACATTTTTTCGAAATACTCATGAAAACATGACCGATTGCAAATCGGTATGATGTAGTCATCGAAAGCTTTCCACGAAGCACACGGTAAATTGAAATCTCCTAATACGATTATTGAATCTGCATTATTTTCCATCGAAGTAGCACTATTTATTAAAGAAGCATGCTGCATGTATACAGATAAGTCCGAATGGGGTGGTATATAAGACAGTGTTAAATAAATAAAGCAACTATTAACAAAGACTCTAATACATTTAAATTCAAATGAGTCGGCTCCTGGAACAATAACATCTTCAGATGGGATAGAGGAATGTTCGGCAAATAGAACACCTGCACCGATTCTGTTCAGTCAATCACATCAAAATATTTGAAATTCGCTATTTAAAATCTCATTATCAAAAATGTAGGTTTTAACAATGTTTCTGTAAATCCAATTATATAAAAATTAAAATTGGAACTGTTTAAATACAAGTCGGTTAATTTTGTATTAAGACCTCTAACATTTTGATAATAAATGCTTAGCGAATTTTTACCACTCAGTTTTTTATATCGGTGGTTGCTTTTGGTAATTTAGCAATGTTTTCCTCAGTTTGACTTCTAAGTTTAGGCTTAAATTCGCATACAAAAGCCCCAGGTGGCCAGAATGAACTATCTAAGATCTTTTTGAATGCTTCAAGAGATACGTCTATTTTAAACGATGATATACTTCTATCATAATTGAAGTTAAATTTACGGATATTTATATCATCAATTTTTAAACGTGACGAAATGTAAGACTTAATGTCCTCCACCAAGGTATCTTTGGCAAGTCTAGAAATAAATATAGAATTTTTAGGTGGAATAACTACCAAATTTTTAATATATGTTACTAAGTTATTAGGGGGAGCCTCAGGAACTGTGAGACACTTATTACTATTAGATAGAGCTTTTGGAAGTTGACGGCTTATCACCTTGAGGGCAAGGAGAAGAGAGATGTATTAGGCCACTGGAGAGGTTTTTTTCTGTACAGAAGAACTAAGTGTTACTTCATCGGAAGGACGTTTACGCTTAGGAGCCGGTTTGGAGGATTCATGAGAATCATTCAGGCACTTAAAAGATTTGAAAAATTTTTCGTAGTGCCTAAATTTTTCAGTGAGGTTACAAGATCTCGACCGATTTCGTTAAAGCCATTGCGTGACTCCCTATAAACTAAATAGATCGATTTCGATAGATCTACAATTTAAACAGGACCAACCCAATTCCTTACAGTCGAGAATAGAATCTAAGATTCTACCTGTCAGTCCAGCTACACGCAACACAGCTGTGAATAAAGAAGTAAATGAGATAAATAAAGAGAGAAAATAGAATAAAATAAAACAAAATGAAACAAAAAGCTGACTCGGCACCAAAAATTCGAAAATTTAAACTTTTTAATAATGCACAAAACTTAAGAACATTTAATACTTAGCTTGTAACTCAGAGTTAAATCACTAAATATTGAATTTAATCACTAAAAAATCAACTAAAGTCATAAATTATGTAGTACAATAATATGTAACTTTCGCCCATTAACTCTAAAACAGTTTTACAATATATGTATTTACTAAAAATAAATCATTTATTTTTCTTATAAAAAGATTTATTTTGATTGATTTGATTTCAGTTGTATTTCCTTTAATGTACTCCAAATTTCCCACGCCAGCTATGGACAAACACTAGTCAATATACTTTTGTATTTTGACCAAACATTTTTGCGACTTTTGAACTTATCTTCATTTAGTATCGAATATGATGCGCAAACCAAAGGAAATATTTTTAGCCCATAAACATTTTTATATATGTGTAAAACATAATATTTTTCTAAAAAAATTATAGTAAAAAATCTGCACAAACCTACAGCTGGGGACAAGCGTTCCATTAAGTGAAATTAGTAAATTTTGTAAGATTGCCAAAAATAGTAAGCTAAGAGAAGAGTCCTTTTTTAATAAGCCAAGGTGGAAACAAGCTGTGGGTATGTTTTGCCCGTAATGGGCTGTATGCTTTAGTTCCTATCCCCGGATCGATACCCCAAAATAAATATTTGAGTACCCTAATTACTAACGCCTTTCCTTACGGAGATGGGCCTATTGGGGAATAATTGATACTGCAACATGATACTTGTCCACGCCAAGAAGCCCATATGATATTAATTTATTGAAGGATGTTGGGACGCAAAAAAAAGAACGCAAGAAATAAAACAAGAGAGGAAATATCCTTTGGCAATATGTATCACTAGGGAACCTTTACGGTCTCAAAGAGCTAACTAGGTAGCATGACACCCAGTCTTATCAATCCCATCCCTCATCACACATCCTGTTCCAATTCACGTGCGAGGCAACTTCTGGTGTCATTTTCCGACGTATTTCCATCTGCACACTTAACGTGAGTGGCGTGTAATGTACGTTGCCTATTGCTGTAGGAGTCTGTCCCCGGAACCATCAAAAACGGCTAGCGCCAACCGCCACTTTGGGTTCTGCAGCTGGAACAACCTCCACCTGTACGCCCCTCCCTCCCTCCTATGGTTACAACTATTTTAGCGTGGCACTTCAAGCTTTTAGTTACTTCTGGCAATTTATTTATTTAATATAAAATAACAATAAAATAGGACATTGAACCAATGACACCCGCATCTAGAGATAAAGGGATGTACAACTCTCATGTCATTGGAAGTGAGATCGTAAATCACCTCTTCAATTTTGACAGTTGACTGGATTAAGGAGGTTTTGACATTTCGCAATTGGAAAAAATACGTGAACGGAGAGATTTGTTTCCGCTGTTTAAGATCACTAACAATAATTGTCAAACAATGATAACAAAAGAAAACGCGAAATTGAAATGTTTGTGATGTCATGCTTTGTAGTATTAATTTTCAATTGAAAATGATTAAAGCATTTTATTAAGTGTCAAAAGTTGAAAATTTAGTTGTTTAATAACATATAATAATTTTTAACTTAATAAAAATTGGGTGTTTCAATTTAAATTCCCCAAAGTTATTAATTTGATTGACCTGGCTACAATAAAAAATGTTATAAAAGTATCATATTTGGAGGTGCTTTCACACTGGAATAGGTTGGGCATCCCTTTAATACTGCCCGCATTTTTTTTTACATGTAACTTCTTTTCGAGCGGAAAACATTACTACGGAGCAGCGTGTCAATTGTCAAAACTTAACAAACCACGATGAACGTGTTTCACCCCAGCTAGCTCGGAAGAAAACATTTTAAAAGTGGCGCGTGAACAGAGCTGAGCATTCAATGAAAATTATGCAAAGATATGCACAAACGCTTCAAAGCGATTGCTAAGTAAAGGGGATCACTCAATCTTGAGTACGAAGTGCCCGAAATATCGGGAGATGATGACGTCACTAACAACTGAGGATATTTCAACTAAATTTAAAGCACTGTGTTGCAGCACAAGACCTGCTCAAACAAACGATTATAGACAAAAATATTGATATCACGTTATTAAGCGAACAATACTGCCAGCGTTCGGAAAGCACCAGGATCACAGACAGTACTAGCAATACAGCAATATGGTCTTGTAAAGGGAAACCTTTTATGTCGCATTCCAGGCAAGCTCACAATGGTTTCACAGGGGTAAAAATAAAAGGCATATATTTTGTAAGCTGCTATGCCCGTCCCAGCGCATCAATTAAAGATTTCGAGGACTTTCTCCTGGAACTGTCCCTGGAAACCAGAGGCAAATCGCCAATAATAATAGCGGGCGACTTTAACGCATGGTCTACTGCTTGGGGCAGCAAAAGAACAAACCATCGTGGGCGTCTTATTTTAGAATTCCTGAGCCAAACGAATCTCATGTTATTGTATAGCGGCACGAAAAATACTTACCAAAAAGGAAATAAAAGTTCTATAATAGATCTAATGTTTACTAATGACACATTGAGCAGACGCATTAAGTGGGAAGTGTCAAACATCTACACAAATAGCGATCAGTCGGCTACAATTGCTGAAGTTCTGTTCTCTAGGGAAACGTTAAATTGTTTCAAAAAGCTTTGAAATGAAGTGAACATAGACCCATGGGGAACTGCGTACAAAATTTGTATGCCCAAATTTAAAAATAAGTCCCAGCAGCCTAATAGCGCATCCTTTATAAGAAGAGTAGTCGGGTAACTATTTCCGATACACCACCCTATCTCCTACGCAAAGCCACAAAACGATGCTGCAGAGCCACCATTGCTGGTCACTGAATATGAAATATTGACCAAAGCTAAAAGAATAATAACCAACAAAGCGCCTGGAATAGATGGCATACCCAACAAAACCCTAAGGGAAGCCATGACTATAAATCCCAGTTTGTTTGTAAAAATGTGCAATGCGTGAATAATAGAAGAGGTGTTCCCCGACCCCTGGAAGATACAACGTTTGGTACTGCTCCCAAAGCCGAAAAAGCCACCGGATGAACCTTCATCTTATCGACCATTGCGCATTCTCGACACGATTGGTAAAGTGTACGAAAGCATTGTAAGAAACCGCTTGGAGCTAGCAATCCAAAAAGCCGGCGGATTATCAGAAAGATAATACGGTTTTACGAAAAAGAGGTCCACTATTGACGCACTAAGAGAAGTCGTTGATACTGCGAAATGTGCAGTAAGTGGCAAAAGATGGAAAGGTGGTACAAAAAAGTATTGCGCGCTAATTATTCTGGACGTGAAGAATGCGTTCAACTCCGCAAAGTGGGCAAATATAATCAAAGCTCTATACGACATTCGCGCTCCCCAATATCTCTTAAATACTATAACAAGCTATTTTAAAAATCGCATTTTGTTGTTCGACACCGACGAGGGCACTCAGAGCTACACTATCTCGGGTGGAATACCACAAGGCTCGGTCTTAGGCCCCCTATTATGGAACTTGATGTACGACGGGGTACTAAGAATACATCAACCAAAAAACGTGAAAACACTAGCGTATGCGGATGATCTAGCAGGTAGCAGTGGCTAAACATTTAAATGATCTCGGGCTCAAATGCAACGATTGCATAAATGGTCTGCGCCAATGGTTTGCTACCATGAGCTTAGAGCTGGCCGAGCAGAAAACGGAAGTTTTGCTCATAAGCACAAGGAAGGTGGAAGAAAGGCTGTCACTCACCATAGGGGAGTGCGAGATTACTTCACAGCCGCAGATGAAGTATCTGGGAGTAATACTTGACTCCAAATTAAAATATAAAGAACACCTGGCGCATACTTCCGGTAAAGTGAATAAAATCTATAATACTCTATAGAGAATGATGGCCAATAGAGGCTGCGTGCGCTCCAGCCGGTGGTTTTAATTAGCAAAAGCAATGACGGTGATATTATATGCAGCACCAATATGGATACAAGCGCTAGACATAAAATCATATGCTAGACAAATAAACGCCGTGCATAGACTTTCTGCAATCCGAATAATAAGTGCTTTCCGAACGATATCAAGTGCTGCTGCTGAAGTATTAGCCAGCATGCCGCCTATTGACATCCGGGGGACGAATTCGCGCGACTGTACCAGCTCTCAGTGCCGTCTTCAGGAGTAAAACAAAGAGGAGAGAACCAAGAGCCTAACAATGTGGCAGCAACTGTGGCAAATCTCACCTAAAGGACGATGGACCCACAGACTAATTCCGGACATTCATTCGTGGATAGACAGACGACATGGGGACCTAAATTTCCACCTAACCCAAATACTGAGTAGGCATGGATGCTTTAAAAAGTATCTATTCCAATTTCATCATAATGTTAGTCCGTTTTGTCCGACATGTACAGAGTGCATAGAAGACTCTGAACACGTATTTTTTCTGTGCCCCCGTTTTTTAAATATTAGGAAAGAGTTAAAATCTACACTCGGTAGTCTAATGGTGGAAACCTTGACAGCACATATGTGTCAGTTATCTGATAAATGTTAAACTGTCAGCGAAGCATCAGCTCTAATTATGACAAAACTGAGACACTTACAACAGATTAGGAGTCAGTCAGTCCGTACTGTAGAGAAGACTTAAATGTCCTTTTCTCTCCCATGAAGTAATACTTAATCCAGTGGTTCCGTGGGAGAGACATGAGTTGGGAGTAGGTTAGGTTTAGCGGATTAAAGTTCTGCGGCTTTCAATGCTTTCCCCTACTTAAAAGAAAAAAAAAAATGCTCGGAAGTTTGCATTAATATATATTATAATATTTGGCTTATATATATTTATACTTTTATATGTAATCATATATCTTTATATATATATTTCTTCTGTTTTTTGTGTGAGTTCAAGGGGCGTCGAGGATGGTTTAGATTCATAATTTGATCAACTAGATAATGTTTTAACAATGAATTTATTTATTTCTTAAATTGTTGTTGATGTTAGAACGTTTTACATAGAATTCCGTTGTTCAGTTGTGTCAGGTATTCAAAAGTATATTTGAGTTGCAGTTGCGAATGGTAGATGGCGCTGAGATAATATTCTAAGATAGTATAAGGGGCATTCAAAAATTCTGTAAAGCGTTTAGGGGAGGATGGTTGTTTAGTGAATCTTATAACTTCTTACCATGGGCAGGGAGGGAGTAAACTTTGTATTAGGTAAGATTTTAAATTTAAAAATTCATCACTTTCGCGTTAAGAGTTGCCGTTATAGAATAGCGCCATCTGTACTTCATATCTTTAACTTGATTTTGAAACAGATAAAAATCTATTATTCTATTGTTATTTTCGTTGTCATCTTATACGTGGAGTGTGGTAATAGCAGAGAACGTAAATGAATAGAGAAGGAGCAAATGTTAAATGAAATCTTTTTGAGTACTAATTTGTAATTCCAGATGAGGGAACATCGAAAAAAATAACTTCGAAAAAGAAAAATACATTACGCAATGTGCGAAATGCTATAAATAGACACAACGAATATTCGGAAATGAAAAATCGTTGCGCATACCTATTTAGATTTATGTTTTCAATTTCTATGATATGACAAATTTATAATTATGAAAAGCCTTCTGAATTAAAAAGTTGTATTACCGGTAAAAACCCCAGAATTCATAATAAAATAAACATTTAATAGGCAATTTTTCCAACTTATGTATGGGCGTTGCGTGAGTAATTGCTTATTGAACAAAGGATAACAATAAAACGGTGGCTAAGCGGCTGCGTTTCCACTTTTGTGGTGGCTGAGGTCGTAAGCGGGAAGTGGTTAAACACAATCCGAATACGAGCCTATACGTTCGAATCCTAAAACTGAAATTTTATTTAATTTTTTTATTTTATTAAGTGGAGTCTAAGCATATCATAATTCAATTTCTTTAATAGCATATTTTACTTTCTGATATAATTAAAATATATCAGGAAAATATGTTCATATGTTTAGGTTTATTGAATATTTCCTTATTATGCGTATTTACACAAATGTGATAATCACACATACATTCTTAAATACACGTACGCTGATGCTTGCTAGTTCTTGCCCCGCACAAGCAATGACTTTTGTCAACACTTTTTGCTTTTTGCGAGAAGCAAGTTGAACGATCGCTGGCAAGGAGGGGTCAGGGGCGCACTGCCACATAATTATTTCAGCTAGTTTTTATTAATCGAGTTTATTTTAAAAACGATTATAAGTATGAATTTATGTGTATTTATGTTTTTACGTTTATTATTATTATATTACGAAAAGAAGTCATAAATGCATCAGTATTTTTCAATACTCATTAAGCAACATATTAATGTATTATGAGCCCTCACTTGACACGCCTCTGTGTATGGTGGCAAGCCAACGAAATAACGGCGAGTTCGCGCGGACATTGTGTTGTTGAAAAAAACCAAATGACAATTTTGTCGACAAACATAGAAATATACATATGAGCTCGCGTACATATTGACGCCGAATTTTGCGCATCTGGCGGATATGACAAAATTTATTTGAATCGACAATTTTACGACAATGTCGGTCGGCTATGTTGTCTCGTTTGTCCTTTTTGCAGTGGTTTGCTATTAAAAGTTGACTTATGCTCTTTTGAAATATTGCGATTACCGATTGAACTGCATTTTCATAGCGTCGTATTTAGATAAAATGGGCTAAATCAACAAACAATGAAATAATGATAATAAGTAAACATATAAAAGTACTATATGGACTGTGCTTAGAATATATAGAAGTAGTTAATGATTTCATATAAATGTCAATTTTATATAAATTTTATAATTTAATGCCACATATAGTGCATAATATAAATAAAATTGAAATATTATTTTAACTCGCTAATAGGTCATGTTGCCAATTCTCCTTTCTGAAGGGAACATCAGACAAATTCTTCAATTTCTGATTTTTAGCATCGTTCTGAGGAAGCAGCTTGTGGGCAACATACAAATGCGAGGGGGACGGTAGAAATTTCAGTGGTGGCTGTCAAATTGTAAAATTCAATTTTTCTCGTTTTACTGAAACCATTCAAATTCAATTTCATTCATTCATTCATTTTATAAACTTAATTTCGCATTTGCGTAGGAATTCTATATGAAAACCAAATGTGGTTTACCAGGCGCACAGAAAAAATAGCGCGGCGCAGAGTTATGAACGAACGCGCTTTGCTTTGAAGCAGACGCACGTTCCTTATGAATGAATTTGTTGTCGATGTAATATGAAATACTTAGAAAATAAGCCGCGAGTTCGCTTGAATATTATTGGCCGATGATGGTGCGTCTACGTTTTTTTGTCACTTGCGCCAATGTTTGATTTTTTGCGAAATACATATTGAGGGACATGCATATGTACATATGTGTACATATATGCAAATATATTTCGACATGCGAATGAAGGAAGGCAATTTCAAGAATATTCACATATAGACATATGAACATTTGAAGCAAGTAAACTACAATAGCTGTTTGAGTTCACAGATTAGACAAAGTGACTTGAATATTGTCTGTGGTGCTGCTTGTACAGTACGCTTCCTTATTGCAACATGAAGTATCTTGCCTAAGTTCAAATCCTATCAGATATATTATATTTATATACTCTTTTTTATTTTTATAACCCTTTTTTATTAAATGATATTTTCATATTATTTCCCTCATTATTTACATTTTCTTTTCATAAGTCAATTATTTCCCTTTTTATTACTTTAATTTTTGTTCATGTGCATACCAAAGAATATCTGTGCATATGTTTGTGCATACATTTTGCTTATAGAGTGGTGTAGTTCGTTGCGTAAATTGATAGGTTGGTGAAATTTTATTTTCGAACTTGGGCGTTTTCGATGTTCCCTCATCTTAATTAACATTTTAGTACAGCTAACATTTGCTCCTTCTCTATTCATTTACGTTCTCTGGTAATAGTGTATATTTTTAGTTAACACAGCTTCTTTATTTTACTTCATTCATACAGTATATGCATACTTACACACACAGTATATACTCACATGCTACTGATCGGTCGAATTTGGATAAGTGTTCATGTAATGACGTTAGATATTAAAATAACTCTTGAATAATCATTTTCATCAAAACGGTCCAGATTGTTACAATTTATTAAACAATGTTGGAAATTTTCTAATTAACGACGTGTGTACAGGACAACGTCTGTCGGGCATTTAATAATATTATATAGTTTTTACATAATATGCATTCCTAATAAATATTTTGTGCTGTAATATATATATAATTATAGCGATTAAATTTATTAAAACGAATACATACATCTTTTATCATATTAATCTTATATAGTCATATTTTCATATATCTGAACATGCGTATTTGAATGTACGCATTCAGAAATTCAAATCATATTTTTATCACTTATCAATATATATATATAATATATGTCAGCCAAATAGCCGAAGCCCAAATTTATAGCAAATCACACAACAACAACATTTTCATTCATGAACGCAGCCCACTTTCAACAAGCAACCTCGCTTCATGCATAAAAACAGACACTCCCATATCTCCCCGAGCATGCGTTTGCCTACAAGCGTCTTATCGCGACGATGGCGATGATGGATATTCAAAATATTTTTCCGTGCCTCACAAAAATCTGCGTCAATATGTATGCAATTTTTGATGTTCCCTCTAGAAGGGAAAAGTTGCAACCCCGCAAACCCACAAAACAGAAAATTTTGACAAAACTATCAACAAAACTTTTGTCGATTTAAAATATTTTACAAATTTAAAATATTTTTCCGGGCCTCACAAACATCTGCGTCAATATGTATGCATGCTTCTATATAAACATACACATTTGCGATGATTTGTAGGCAAAGCTGTTAGAGCGGCAAGGGAAGCATACATACCGAACTGAAGCATACAATTAAATAGATAATTGAGGCAATCCCGAGTTAGCTGTCGCATATGCGTGGCTGAGCATGGAGGAATAATAAGGTGTTTAAATAAAATAAAATTTTCTGCACAATAAAAAAAAATGGAATGCATTGATTAAAAAGAAACTTTATACGGTTCAGTTTTGGAGCACGATTCGTAAGCCACCCTGCATATTCAGAATATCTTAAAATTATATGCAAAGTCGTTGGCGCATTGTAAATATACGAAACTGTAAGCGTACATTTCTTAACATTAAAATTAGCATCACTTTGCTCAATTAACATTTAAAAAGCTCAATTCTGCTATTTTGGAGTCTCCTGATGTTTATTGTGGCCAATAATTTGCTGTGGTGAAACACGCTCATCGGTTTCAGTTCCCCTGCGAAAAGTGAAATATTTTGATAATGGCCGCATTATGAACCTTCTCCATAATCTGCATTCTCTGTAACTACTTGTAATACGGCCAATACGTATAAAACTGGCTGAAAACTTGACCTAGCCCTCATATAGGTAGGTAGGTAAAGTGGCTATCATTCGACACACTTAGGCCTTTAGGAGGCCCATTGTGATACCACTGGGACTGTGATCCCCTCACTCTATTGGCTCCTCTCTGAACCACCCCGTACTTCTGATGAACTTCATCAGTGAAACAAGTTTTATCTGTGCAACCTCCGAGACGTCGTCAAGAAACTCACGACCGATGGTTGCGATTCTTTTCCTATATAGTGCTGCGCAATCGCATAGAAGATGTGTAATGGTCTCCTCCTCTTCTACTTCCTGACAGCTTCTACAATAGTCGTTATATGGCGCGCCAAGTCTACTTGTATGTCTGCCTATTAGACAGTGGCCTGTTAGTACTCCTACGAGAGTTCTTATATCATTCCTCTTGAATTTTAACAGTCGGCATGTGCGGCTCATATTCCATTCTTGCCACGTTTGCCTGCTGGTTGAGCAGGTCAGGGATTGATTCCACTGACACTCCGCTATATTAAAGTCATGTTTGTCGATTAGGTATCTACACGTAGCCAGAGGCATATTTATGTCCACCTTACCAGAATCTAGTTGTAGGGTGGTGCCTGTTCTGGCTAGTTCATCTGCTACGCAGTTACCAGGGATGTCACTGTGTCCTGGAACCCATTGCAGATTTACAGTGAAATAGGACGACAGATCCGCTAGAAGATCATGGCAATCCTTCACTGTCTTCGACGAAATCCTATGAGACATCAGAGATTTCAAAGCCGCTTGGCTGTCTGTATATATAAATACACTTCTTGTTGTGATTACGCTTTTTGTTAGTACAAGAAGGCTTTCTTTAATTGCAGTGACCTCTGCTTGGAAGACACTACAGTGGTCTGGTAACCGGAAGGCGATTTTGGTATCTGGTTTAGCCGAGAAGACACCGCCGCCTACTCGGTTATCCAGTTTGGAACCATCCGTATAGAAGCTAATCCCTTCTTCCTTGTCTACTACATCCCTTTCCCACTCCTCTCTGGAGGGAAAGGCAATATTGAGGACCGGATTTAGGTTCAGCTCCCCAGGATTGCGAAAATCCGTAGTTATGGGAAGAAACGGGAACTTCCTAAGTATCCTAGAATGCCCCTTGTTGCAGGCGACTAATAGGGAGGCTTCCCTTAGTCTCAGAGCTGACTTCGCTGCCATTTGCTTGCAATATAAGTCTGTTGGCAGCAAGTGTAAAATTATGTTGAGTGCCTAGCTTGGCGTAGTTCTGAGAGCTCCACTGATGCAAATACTAGCTGCTCTTTGTATACTTTCCATACTTCTAATCGCATATTTCTTTTCTGTAATTGGCCACCATACTACTATCCCTTAGGTCATGATCGGCCTTACAATTGCTGTGTACAGCCAGTGAGCCACCGGAGGTGTCAGTCCCCACCTGGGCCCCACCATTCTTTTACATGTGTGCGCTGTAGCAGCTTTCTTTATCCTCGCTTCCAGGTTTTGTTTCCAAGAAAGCTTCCTGTCCAAAATTAGTCCCAAGTAGCTTGCTTTATCCCCTATCGTTAGCCTGGTGCCATTTAAAAATGGCGGCGTGATTTCGGGAGTACTGTGTTTCTTAGTAAACAATACTAGTTCTGTCTTGCTAGCATTTAAATTCAGTCCGCATGATACGGCCCATCGATTAATCTCGTTTAGTATTGTCTGCATGAGACTAGCGAGGGTGTTCGGGAACTTGCCCCTAACCGAGATTGCCACATCATCAGCGTAGGCCACAACATGTACCCCCTTCTTTTCTAGATCCACAAGCATTTTATTCATTGTCAGGACCTAGAGAAGTGGGGATAACACGCCTCCTTGGGGTGTACCCCTTCGGACAGATCTGTACATCGTTGAAGGTCCCAGCGTTGAAATAATTGACCTGCCCAAGAGCATCTGTTCAATTAATTTCCGGAGAGGCTCAGATATGCCCAGATCTTTAAGCGCGCTCAATATAGCCTTCGGTTGGATGTTGTTAAAGGCACCTTCTATGTCTAGAAAGGCTACGAGGGTGTATTCTTTTATTTCCAGAGATTTTTCAATCTCTGCTACCACTGAGCTTAATGCCGTTTCTGTGGATCTACCCTTCGAGTACGCATGCTGCGAAACTGCCATTTTTCTTGGGTTTAGTATGTCCTTTATATGTATTTCTATTAGTCTTTCCAGCGTTTTTAAAAGAAATGATGAAAGACTAATTGGTCTAAAATCCTTTGGATTAATATGTGAGCTTTTGCCCGCCTTTGGGATATATATCACCTTAACTTCCCTCCATGTCGAGGGAATATAGTTCAATTTCAGCGCCCCTCTAAACATGGTTGTTATCCAGTTTATTGTGTAGCTCAGGGATTGCTGTAACTGGGCCGGGAATAAACCGTCTGGTCCCGGCGTTTTATAAGGCTTGAAGCTGCTTATTGCCCAATAAACATTGTCATCTGACACTATGTCTAGCGGAGGGGTCTCTGAGCTTACTTCACTCTCCATTATATGCTCCCCTGTGAGGTTCTCGGAACTGTCTGGGAAGTGAGTGTCCATTAGTAGGCCCAGAGTCTCTTTACTGGATTCCGTCCAGCTGTGATCTGGCTTCTGAAGGTATCCGATGCTATGTTTCGACTGTGGCATTATCTTTCTCAGTCGGGACACTTCTGCCGTATCTTCAATGTCACTACAAAAAGATTTCCACGAATTTCTTTTTGCTTTTCTTACCTCCTTTTTGTATGCCCGAAGGTGGTTGTGATAGTTATCCCACTCTATATCTTCTTGGGATAGTTTGGCAGAATTGAATTGCCTCCTGCAATTCTTCTGCATGTTCTTAAGTATTGGGGTCCACCAAGGAGGTCTAATTCTTCCCCTACTGTGCGTTAATGGACAAGCTACCTCTAGTGCTTGACGACAAGAATCTGTGAATCGTTTAACGAGGATGTCTAGGTTCTCTTTCTTTTCCGGTTGGAATGGTGGAATCATAGGAATACGCTTTTTTAGCTCCTGCATGTGCATCTGCCAGTTCGTTTTCCTATGATTCCTAAATTTCTCTTCCCTAACTACATTTTCTTCAATTATACACTCAATTTAGCGGTGGTCTGAGAAGGAGTGTTCTTCCAATACCCCCAATGTGTTATTTTATCCACCAGTTCTTCCGATACCAGTGTTATATCTAATACTTCCTGTCGGTTTCTGGTTATAAATGTTGGCGTACTACCTTTGTTACATAACAAAAGCTTACTTCCTATTAGATAATTAAAGAGCAACTCACCCCTTTCATTAATGTCCGTGCTTCCCCATAGATTATGGTGCGCATTGGAGTCGCACCCAAGTATGATCGAACACTTGGATGCTTCGGCGTCTCGTACCAGCTCCTTGAACAGCTGCGATGGTACTGCTACCTCGTCGTACGGCATGTAGCATGATGCGAGCCGGTATTTCTTCTTGCTCGTCTCCCAGCTTACCACCGTAGTGTCGTTACTACTGTAACTGTGTAATAAAAAGACATTAAGCTTTTTGTTAGCCAATATACATGTCCTAGGCTTACCTACACAACCATTCGCGTATAGATTGTAACCTGGTGTCCTCAGACCGCAAATACGCCCTCCGTTAACCCATGGCTCCTGAATGAGGACAAAGTCAAGCCGTTCTTCTGCCATGCGGTTAACTAGGGCTAGAGACGCTAGTTTGCTGTGGTGTAAATTAATTTGGAGAAGACGCATTAGTTATGGTCTTCTCTGCATCATCATGAGAGTCGCTTAAAAGCTCACTCTCAATGTAGAGTTCAGAGAGTCTGTCCGCAAGTTCAGACCCCGAAGTACACTCACCTTGATCCGTGATCTCTGCGTCACTCGAGGACTCCACTGGATCTTCCTCGACTTCGCACTCCGATTCCGATGCCAAGTTTTCTCCTGCATCGGCGTCTGATTTGTAGGTCATGACCTTTTGTGGCTCATTTCGTCTCCACACCAGATTCTGCTGCGGGGTCGTCAAAGACCTTGACGAATCTCCATCCCTCCGTTGGCAGATTTGGGTTGCAGGCTCTTATAAGCTGCATTATTTGGTCCGGCTGCGATGGTGTAGTCGGGATTCATACCCTTTCTCTCGGTCGGGATGGGATATCTTTCCTGTCTACCGCCACTAATTTGGCTCCGGGGTAGACCTCTCCCACCTTAGCTATTGCTGCTTTATATAGCTGGACCCATCTCTCGTCGTCACACGCTATCATCTTTATCTGCCCTTGATACCATCCGGCATCCGCACATGACGGGGGTGGACCTGGATTGCTTAGTAGCACTTCCAAAGCCACATTCGTCAGTGCGGCTTGCACCCATTTCCATTGGGCTCTGGGGATTTTTCCTTCGGGGTCACCCTCATCCAATACCCCAATGACAATGCGGTCCTTTGTCTTTTTGTTGCCACTACCGGCGCTTCTAGCTTGAAGTTAGGTAAGACAGCTCTCCCGCAATCAATGGATTCTTGGAGCTCCTTTGTGAGCTCCTAATTGATTGGCGGTTGCAGCTCCACCTTCTTCAACAGGTATGCAGCGCGTCGCCTCTCTGCATACTTTGCCTTTGCCGGGTCATCAATCCTAAAGGAAGGCCACTCTCTGACTGACCCACTGCTGGCAGCTTCGCTTTTAGCATCTCCCACCTTCTCCTGCTTAGCTGCCAAGCCTTGGCTACAGGGGTTGGTATGGGCTGCCTCCAGCGTTGCTGTTTTTGTGGCGCCAGCCTTGGCTACTGCCCCCTTAGTATTCGCCTTTGCTCCAGGACCAAGCTTCGCTCCTGTCCTCGCTTTGGCTGTTGTCGAGCTCGTGCCAAACGCTGCTCTTCTCTGGGAGCAACTCGCTCCCTCCGGTCTTTTTGAAGGAGGTCCGGACTCCTTTTTGTTTTTGTTTTTATCATTATTAATGTTTTGGCTCATATTTTGGACCCACGAGTGTAGGGGAAAGTATGTCCGCTTGCGCATAGCCCCCGCTACGCAAGTAAGGCTATCTTATTACGGAGGGTGCCAGGTATCCGTAAGCTCCGTGCGAGACTGGGCTATTTAAGGGCCCCCAGCCAGGTTGATCTTCGACACGGGTCGCATGGCACCTTGATCCAGCCCTTTACCTCCTACCATGGTAAGACCTCCTATCTGGATGATGCACTATTGAAGAGTACCGAACACCCAGATAGGAAGCCTGACCTTAGCTAGATACCTCACTACTAACGACGTGAACCTGTGGTATCTATTTCCAGTCGGCACCCTCGTGGAGGGTTCAGCGGAGGATTTTTGCCAACCTAGCCCTCATATAACTAATATCAAGATTTTCGAACATCCGAATAATTTTACTTCATATGATATGTGAGAAACCTTAATGAAAACCTGGAAGCATTTTATTAGTCTGTGGCATGTTAGTAGTATGTGTTATTGGCAAAAATTGATAAAATCGGTTCAATACTACCCCCAACTCCCATATACTTTATTTTTGTTATTTCAACAAGTTTTAAGCCGAATGTTGATTAGTGATATTTATATATTAAACTGCTTCAAAATATGTTCTCAAGTATACCTGAGCAATGTCAAAATTAATACAATCGGCCCGCCCCTTTCCCTATCGCCAATATACCCTCTAAAATTATTTCCGTCTTCCCACCTGTTTTTTAATCGTGTGTAATATGTAAAATAGTAAAATATAACAATAACACTAAGTCTAAGTTTATGGTCTTCAATATATCTTAAAAATATACCAAATTTGATTGTATTTTATTCACGATCTCATTTAATAATGGATGTTTAATTATTTCGCCAAATTTTTTTTAAAAAAATTTGCCGGGACCTAAAGGAATTTCCTAGGCTTGGATTCTTGCAAGTTGAAAGAGTATAAAATGTTCGGTTACACCCGAACTTAGCCCGTCGTTACTTGTTAAAGCGTTTGTTGTACACTACAGATAATATATTTATTTACATTTCAGTTCTGTACGATGTATGTAATATATGCGTATATAATCAATAAATAAATTTTAAATTAAGTTGTTTCAATATTTTAGCATTAAGAAAAAATTAATCGAATCATATGCGATTAATCTATCAATATCTTGCAAATAAATTTTTTGTTCTTGCAATTAATCAATTGATACATGAATCGAGTAATACATTTAATACATGGAACCAATTTGTTATTGTTCATATTACGAAAATTGTATAAAAATTAAATGCTTATTTAAAGCAAATACTTAAATATTTAATATACAATAGATATGTAGAAACATTGTAGTGAAGTGTTAGTGTGTAATAAGTGCATAATATAAAAGAAAAGATAACCATAAATCGAGAAATTGTAAAATGAAAAGTGTGAAATTTTCAACTTAAAATGCAAATATCTCGAAAACTATAAGTTTCCGGCGGCAATAAATATATATTTTCGAGATCTGGAGCATCTCCTCTATTCAATCATACCCCTCTTAACCCTGAAATCGTGGGATGCTTAACTAAAGTTTTCCCGAATTGTGTTTTGCCGTCGGCATTTTCATATCAAACAAACAACATATGTATGTAGATATGTACGCTTATTACTTCATGTAAAATAATACGGTCAACCTATGACCGAAGCTCACGGTTTTTGCTTTTATGTTAAAGACTCAATCTTTCGAAGGACTGACGCGACGACAAAACGTCACAACATTGTGTTGTTAGTAGAAAATCCGAGATGTGCCGAAAAAATAATCCAACACTCGCCGATTGTCATCACTTCCCTTTTGCCATCCCTACACATATGCAAGTATTTGTCAAAACACGCTTAATTATAAAACATAAAACCTCAATAAAATAGAACACTGGACCAACGACACTCGCATATAGAGATAAAGGGATGTACAACTCTCATGTTATTCGAAGTGAGATCGTAAATCACCTCCTCAACTTTGACAGTTGACAGAATTAAGGAGGTTTTAATATTTCTCAATTGGGAAAAATATGTGAACGGAGACTGTTTGTTGCCGCTGTTCAGGATGACTAACAATAATTGTAAAACTAGAGAACTTAAAGGAGCGAGAAGGTGGAGGTTCGACAGCGAAAATTTGTAAAATTTCAGTCGGAGACCTCACCTCACAAGCAGGAGAAACAAATAACATTTATTATAACTTTTATAACAGCGGTGAATTTGTACACATACATCTCTCTTATCATGTCCAACCGATGATTATTGGAGAGAATATAATATGTATGCCAAACAGGGAATATTGATATGCCTTTTATTGAACTAATATTTTTTAAATTATTTTATGTTAATTAATTTTTACTTTATTATGAGTTATTAATAATAATTTAAAGGTATTTTGATATATAAGTATGTCTTAAAATAATTCATATACTTGACACCATTATGGAGTCACAAATGTACAGAATTGTGTTGTGCCGTCGGCATTTTCATATCAAATAAACAACATATGGTTGTAGATATGTACACTTATCACTTCATGTGAAATGACACGGTCAACCTATGACCGAAGCTCACGGTTTTTGCTTTTATGTTTGTTTAAATGAGCTAAGCCTCAATAATTAAGCACACCACTCTACTCGGTAAAAACTGGCGCACCCTACTAATACACACCACACCTGAGAACACCACCACACTCAGCAAAATGTCACCACACGACGACACCCCACACCGCCAAGCAACAAAAAGGATGGTCCCCACATCAGAGGATCAACATTCGTTAGGACGCTGCGCCGCGTAAACAACACATTCATTACGAACGCGATCCAGCGCGCTACCTGCATTTCGCTAAAATAATTCGTTTCGACAACAGTTCCTGCGCGATACCGCATCAATTCGATACGAGCCGTACTGCGTTCGATTCCGTCCACATAGCAATATAATTTTTTATGTTATCTATTTCATTTCGCTAATGTAAAATACATTATTATTTTATTGCGGAGTAAACCAAAATTATTGATACGCCGAGACCCTTACTCTTATTATATTAATTTTGGATCAGTGGTGTGTGCTCACACGCAAATTAAGTATAGAATTGTTCAAAGTTAAACACTCAATCTGTCGAAGGACTGACGTGACGACAAAGCGTCACAACATTGTGTTGTTAGTAGAAAATCCGATGTGCCGAAAAAATAAACGATGGCTCGCCGATTGTCATTGCATCCCTCGCCGCGCTAACAGCTTTGCCTACAAATCGTTGTAAATATATACATATGGTTATATATATATTTTTTTTTTTTTATTTTGTAAAAACACCCCTTTGGGGAATTTATTTTATAGCAATCTAGTAAATTAATACTAATAAACTATTTGTTTCTGACTTAAATTTATACGGTTTTAAAATTACAAAATGCTTATCCTATGATATTCATTTCAGATGTTAAACTTATACATATTTATGTATTATAGTCACTATTTTAGTGAGACCTGAACAAGTTGTCATTGCGAATGTACCAGGGTGCATTAACAATACCACGAAGTACTTTGTTTTGAAATCTTTGGATAATTAATCTGTTGCTTTGACTGGTACATCCCCAGAGTTGAATACCATAAGTCCAGATCGGTTTAAGGACTTGTTGATACAAGAGTAGCTTGTTGTATATTGACAAGGCAGAATATCTGCCTAATAGCCAGTACATTTTTCTGTACTTAAGTTTTAATTCTTCTCGTTTTTTTTTGACATGTGATTTCCACCTAAGTTTAGTATCAAGGGTCATACCAAGATATTTTGCTGTATTCTTATACGGAACTATTTTTTGGTTCATAAATATTGGTTTGTGTTGTATACGTTTATTGGTGAAATCGATATGCACTGATTTGGTTTCATTCAGCTTAATGCGCCAAGTAGTTGTCCAGCGTTGTACTTCTGCAATTTTTGTAATTTTTCTGTTGACTCAATATTATTGTCGCCAACGGCTAAAATTGCAGTATCATCAGCAAATGTAGCAACAATATTTTCGTTAAATGTTGGTAGGTCACTAGTATATAAGAGATAAAGAACTGGTCCCAATGCACTACCTTGCGGAACTCCCGCTTGGATTTTTTTTAGGACAGAAAAAGCGTCCTCTTGTTTGATTCTGAAATAGCGTTCTGATATATATGATTTCAGAATTTTCGAGAATTGTGTTGGAAGTAACATTTTAAGTTTATAGTTCAATCCTGCATGCCAAACTTTATCGAAAGCTTGTGCTACATCAAGGAATATTGCTGAGCACACTTTTTTTTCTTCTAATGTTTTTTCAATTGTATCAGTTATTCGATGAACCTGATCAATCGTAGAGTGTTGATTCCGAAAACCAAATTGATGATTTGGAATAAGATTTTTCTCATCAATTATTGGTTTTAATCTTTTCAATAAAAGTTTTTCAAACAATTTGGACATAACCGGAAGCAGAGAAATTGGTCGGTATGATGTGGTTTCATGGAGTGGCTTTCCAGGTTTGGGTATCATAATAACTTCAGCCAATTTCCACAATGACGGTACATATTGTAGTCTGAATGATGCATTAATCAGATTGGTTATTTTAAGTAATGCTTTCCTTGGTAATTCTCTAAGTATCTGGCCGGTGATCAGGTCGAAACCAGGAGCTTTTTTAGGGTTCATGGTATTTTTAATTTCTTTTTTGATTTCAGCTAGAGTGACCCGTGGTATTTCCATATTTTCCTGTGCAATAATGTTTGGTAACAGTGTAGTGTCATCCATCGTGTTGGGTTAAAAAATCGTTTCAAGGTGTTCAGCAAATCTGGATGCTTTCTCATAGTTATTTCTAGCCCAGCTACCATCAATGTTTTTAATTGGAGGGGTTTGCATAATTGGTCTTTTCAGTCTTTTGGTAGACTTCCAAAGTGAATATTCAGTACTTGAGTCATTTGTAAGTTCACATAGAAACGCACTCATGGTATCGTTCTTAAATTGTTTAATTTAGTTCCAATATTTCTTTAGGATAATTGTTACCTTTTGGTCTTAAACAAACTTCAGATGTATTTTGCCACGCTGAATACTGGATATCATTGGTCAGTTTTTCTACATCCAGATCTAACTGTTCTTCAGATTGTAATGGAACTGCTAATTCAATTCTTTGGTCAAGTAAAATTCTAAAGCTTTCCCAACCAGTCCATTTGTTAGTCAGATATGGGTTAGCTGGCTTCATTATAATGTTTTCACTTAAAGTTAGAACAATCGGCGAATGATCTGAATTTAAATCGAAAAGATCTTCTATTTTCATGTAATTGCTTGAAACATCTTTTATGATAAAGAAATCAATAAGATCAGGAACCTTGTTTGGGTCGGTAGGCCAGTATGTGGGTTTGCCCGTTGATAAGGTTTCACACCCATATATTTGAACCGCTTTTAATAACTCCCTTCCTTTAGTTGTGATGAGCCTCGATCCCCAGTGCGTGTGTTTAGCATTAAAATCACCACCAATGATGAATCGTTTTCCTATGTTTTTGAAGAACTTTTCATATCTATCACACTTAATATTGTGTTTCGGGGGGCTGTACAAGCTAACTACCGTAATGTTACCATTCTTTGTTTTAATGTTTATTGCCGTTGCTTGTATATCTTCCGCTTCCAGTTTCATTTGCTCATTATGGTTGAGATTTTCATTGATTATTACCGCACTTCCTCCCCTTGCTGCATTTTCTGGATGTATAGTGTGGTAGACTTTATATCCTTTAAATCTAATGAAAGATTGTTTAGTAAAGTGCGTTTCTGATATCAGAGAATGAGTTGAAGGGTTTGGCTAATATCCCCTTTTTTGGTATCAATACCTTGCATTTCAGTACCTGATGCAGCTACAGAGGCATAGATTGGTTTTTTTTGAACGTTGTCCGTTTTATTTTGAACGCTGGCAGCTTTATTTATTTCTGATGCATCTTTTACAATATTTTTTTGGGATATGTTTGTTCAAATTGGGATTATCAATCTTTTTATTTTTGATTTTTTGCAGTTCTTTGGCTACAACGCATCCCCTGTAATTCGCTGGATGTGGCTCGCCACAATTGATGCATTTTACTCTTTTGTTGTGAGGTTTTTCACAATTTACTGTAAGATGATTGCCTGCACATTTAACACATCTTGGCCCTTTGCAGCAATAATTTTACGTGTGACCAAAGGCCTGGCATTTTTTACATTGGGGGATCAGTTTATTTCCTTTCATTGGTTGGATTTCCACTTTACACCCAAGTATATGACTTATTTTCATTATTTTTTCTATGTTTTCTTCGTTACAAAATGTCAACATAAACATATTCAATGGCTTTTTTTCTTTCCATGACAATTTATTGATAGCAGAGATAATTTTAAACCCTTTTTCAGCTAAAAATGATCCAGAAACGATAGGATTACATGAGTGGTGCAGGTTTTTAGCCATTACCCTTACTGGTCTTTTTGAATAAAAATCCAAATTATTTTCTTTAAGTAGCTTAACTGCTTCTTTATGATCATTTGACTCTCTACAATTCATTTTGACTGTTGAGTCGTTGATTAATTTCATTTGAAAGGAACTTTCATTTATATGTTCTTTCATCAAGCAGTATAGGGTTTCATACGATTTGATTCCATTTACAACAATAGGCGGTGGTAATGGTTCTTTTTTAGTTTTTTTGGGAGTTTGTATATTTTTCTTTATAGTGGTTGGTGAGGGTGTTGTATTTATTTTTCATTTTTTATTTTTATGTTTTTCTCTATTCCATTCTGTTTCTTTAGCCAGCTCATCTTCATCCGTCCCATATTCAGTATCACATTCTTTTACTGGAGCTGGTGTACTAGCTCTAGAGGATGCAGGAGTTGCGGTTCTCGAGGCACTTAGAAAAGGCCTTCCTTTAGGTAGATTTGCCTTGAGCATATCAATTTGTTTTTGCATGTCCATAAGTTGGGAATTAAGACGAGCAATTTCGCTATCTGCATGTTGCCATCGACTTGAGGCATATTGCCATTGATTAAACAACTGCTGTTCATTTTGGGTGCGTTGTTGATCCTCTTGGAACAGTACTTGGTTTTGCTGGATGAGTATGTACTCATTTGATGTAGTGGCTGTTTTATTATTGAGACTCATGTCACATAGTAAAATATGATTTATCCCACACAGAACTCTTTTCTAGCCACTCTTGTGATATTACATATTTATTTGTATTCATAGATTTTTATAGCAGGCTTTTAGGCTTTACCTTAATAAAAGCTCTACTGGTTTGTGTCCGTGCTTACACGATCTTTTATATAAAAGCTTTTATAGGGGTATTTTACAATTTAAAAAGATCAAAGTCCACTGCTCGTTCGACAGCTCTGAATAGGATTCCTTGGGCTTGTTTGTTTCTTTTTGTTCACTTATTATATGTTTATGTTTATTTTTATTATTATTTGAATAATGTTTTGTTTTAGTTTACACTTTGTGACAACTGTTATTTGTTTTTTGTATCACTTGTTTGTGTTTTTATTTATTTGATCGGTTTTGTTTAAACATTCACGGAGCGAATTAAATACACGTCCGCACTCTTTGACACACAATTAGCAAAAAAAGCTCAATTTGGGATTCCTAGCTTTTGCCATCGTAGCGAAAAGACGCTAATGCATACTGGGGGAAATGTGTTAAGCGATTGCTTTTATGAATGAAGCGACTTAGCTTATTGCATGTGCGTCAGCGTTCATGAATGAAAATGTTGTTGTGTGACTTACTACAAATTAAGGACTTGCAAATTGGCTGCCATAGTGATTTCTGACGCTGCACATGCTATTTGAGGCAATTGTTGTTTTGGTACAACAATGTTTGTATTTCTCCTATATAGACATACTTACATTTGTACGCTTATAAGTATGTAGAGGCTGTGTTCCAGCCGACGTTTTTTAATAGCTAAGGCAATGAGATACTGTATGCGGCTCCAATATGGATCCAGGCGCTAGACACAAAATCATATGCTAAACCAATAATCACAGTGCATAGGCTTTCTGCAATACGCGAGATAAGTGCTTTCCGAACCGTATCAAGTGACGCTGCGGAAGTATTAGCCGGTATGGTGCCCATTGACAAGTCCAACCGATGATTATTGGAGATAATATAATATGTATGCCAAACAGGGAATATTGATATGCCTTTTATTGAACTAATATTTTTTAAATTATTTTATGTTAATTAATTTTTACTTTATTATGAGTTATTAATAATAATTTAAAGGTATTTTGATATATAAGTATGTCTTAAAATAATTCATATACTTGACACCATTATGGAGTCACAAATGTACAGAATTGTGTTGTGCCGTCGGCATTTTCATATCAAATAAACAACATATGGTTGTAGATATGTACACTTATCACTTCATGTGAAATGACACGGTCAACCTATGACCGAAGCTCGCGGTTTTTGCTTTTATGTTTGTTTAAATGAGCTAAGCCTCAATAATTAAGCACACCACTCTACTCGGTAAAAACTGGCGCACCCTACTAATACACACCACACCTGAGAACACCACCACACTCAGCAAAATGTCACCACACGACGACACCCCACACCGCCAAGCAACAAAAAGGATGGTCCCCACATCAGAGGATCAACATTCGTTAGGACGCTGCGCCGCGTAAACAACACATTCATTACGAACGCGATCCAGCGCGCTACCTGCATTTCGCTAAAATAATTCGTTTCGACAACAGTTCCTGCGCGATACCGCATCAATTCGATACGACCCGTACTGCGTTCGATTCCGTCCACATAGCAATATAATTTTTTATGTTATCTATTTCATTTCGCTAATGTAAAATACATTATTATTTTATTGCGGAGTAAACCAAAATTATTGATACGCCGAGACCCTTACTCTTATTATATTAATTTTGGATCAGTGGTGTGTGCTCACACGCAAATTAAGTATAGAATTGTTCAAAGTTAAACACTCAATCTGTCGAAGGACTGACGTGACGACAAAGCGTCACAACATTGTGTTGTTAGTAGAAAATCCGATGTGCCGAAAAAATAAACGATGGCTCGCCGATTGTCATCGCATCCCTCGCCGCGCTAACAGCTTTGCCTACAAATCGTTGTAAATATATACATATGGTTATATATTTTTATTTTTTTTTATTTTGTAAAAACACCCCTTTGGGGAATTTATTTTATAGCAATCTAGTAAATTAATACTAATAAACTATTTGTTTCTGACTTAAATTTATACGGTTTTAAAATTACAAAATGCTTATCCTATGATATTCATTTCAGATGTTAAACTTATACATATGTATGTATTATAGTCACTATTTTAGTGAGACCTGAACAATGATTATTTTATTTTATAGTTAAGTTTTTTTTTTTTTTTTTTACACAAGTTCGAAAGGTTTTACTCGCTTTAATCTTCTGGTAAGGCCATCATTATTAAGGAGCTGGAGAGCCTCAATGTTGATATGTTGTTGAAGTCGTTGTGCATGACTTTGAGCATACTTTTTGATGACGGTGTCAACAGTTTCTACATTCAGATCCGTTAAATGTTGGTAGGTCACTAGTATATAAGAGATAAAGAACTGGTCCCAATGCACTACCTTGCGGAACTCCCGCTTGGATTTTTTTTAGGACAGAAAAAGCGTCCTCTTGTTTGATTCTGAAATAGCGTTCTGATATATATGATTTCAGAATTTTCGAGAATTGTGTTGGAAGTAACATTTTAAGTTTATAGTTCAATCCTGCATGCCAAACTTTATCGAAAGCTTGTGCTACATCAAGGAATATTGCTGAGCACACTTTTTTTTCTTCTAATGTTTTTTCAATTGTATCAGTTATTCGATGAACCTGATCAATCGTAGAGTGTTGATTCCGAAAACCAAATTGATGATTTGGAATAAGATTTTTCTCATCAATTATTGGTTTTAATCTTTTCAATAAAAGTTTTTCAAACAATTTGGACATAACCGGAAGCAGAGAAATTGGTCGGTATGATGTGGTTTCATGGGGTGGCTTTCCAGGTTTGGGTATCATAATAACTTCAGCCAATTTCCACAATGACGGTACATATTGTAGTCTGAATGATGCATTAATCAGATTGGTTATTTTAAGTAATGCTTTCCTTGGTAATTCTCTAAGTATCTGGCCGGTGATCAGGTCGAAACCAGGAGCTTTTTTAGGGTTCATGGTATTTTTAATTTCTTTTTTGATTTCAGCTAGAGTGACCCGTGGTATTTCCATATTTTCCTGTGCAATAATGTTTGGTAACAGTGTAGTGTCATCCATCGTGTTGGGTTAAAAAATCGTTTCAAGGTGTTCAGCAAATCTGGATGCTTTCTCATAGTTATTTCTAGCCCAGCTACCATCAATGTTTTTAATTGGAGGGGTTTGCATAATTGGTCTTTTCAGTCTTTTGGTAGACTTCCAAAGTGAATATTCAGTACTTGAGTCATTTGTAAGTTCACATAGAAACGCACTCATGGTATCGTTCTTAAATTGTTTAATTTAGTTCCAATATTTCTTTAGGATAATTGTTACCTTTTGGTCTTAAACAAACTTCAGATGTATTTTGCCACGCTGAATACTGGATATCATTGGTCAGTTTTTCTACATCCAGATCTAACTGTTCTTCAGATTGTAATGGAACTGCTAATTCAATTCTTTGGTCAAGTAAAATTCTAAAGCTTTCCCAACCAGTCCATTTGTTAGTCAGATATGGGTTAGCTGGCTTCATTATAATGTTTTCACTTAAAGTTAGAACAATCGGCGAATGATCTGAATTTAAATCGAAAAGATCTTCTATTTTCATGTAATTGCTTGAAACATCTTTTATGATAAAGAAATCAATAAGATCAGGAACCTTGTTTGGGTCGGTAGGCCAGTATGTGGGTTTGCCCGTTGATAAGGTTTCACACCCATATATTTGAACCGCTTTTAATAACTCCCTTCCTTTAGTTGTGATGAGCCTCGATCCCCAGTGCGTGTGTTTAGCATTAAAATCACCACCAATGATGAATCGTTTTCCTATGTTTTTGAAGAACTTTTCATATCTATCACACTTAATATTGTGTTTCGGGGGGCTGTACAAGCTAACTACCGTAATGTTACCATTCTTTGTTTTAATGTTTATTGCCGTTGCTTGTATATCTTCCGCTTCCAGTTTCATTTGCTCATTATGGTTGAGATTTTCATTGATTATTACCGCACTTCCTCCCCTTGCTGCATTTTCTGGATGTATAGTGTGGTAGACTTTATATCCTTTAAATCTAATGAAAGATTGTTTAGTAAAGTGCGTTTCTGATATCAGAGAATGAGTTGAAGGGTTTGGCTAATATCCCCTTTTTTGGTATCAATACCTTGCATTTCAGTACCTGATGCAGCAACAGAGGCATAGATTGGTTTTTTTTGAACGTTGTCCGTTTTATTTTGAACGCTGGCAGCTTTATTTATTTCTGATGCATCTTTTACAATATTTTTTTGGGATATGTTTGTTCAAATTGGGATTATCAATCTTTTTATTTTTGATTTTTTGCAGTTCTTTGGCTACAACGCATCCCCTGTAATTCGCTGGATGTGGCTCGCCACAATTGATGCATTTTACTCTTTTGTTGTGAGGTTTTTCACAATTTACTGTAAGATGATTGCCTGCACATTTAACACATCTTGGCCCTTTGCAGCAATAATTTTACGTGTGACCAAAGGCCTGGCATTTTTTACATTGGGGGATCAGTTTATTTCCTTTCATTGGTTGGATTTCCACTTTACACCCAAGTATATGACTTATTTTCATTATTTTTTCTATGTTTTCTTCGTTACAAAATGTCAACATAAACATATTCAATGGCTTTTTTTCTTTCCATGACAATTTATTGATAGCAGAGATAATTTTAAACCCTTTTTCAGCTAAAAATGATCCAGAAACGATAGGATTACATGAGTGGTGCAGGTTTTTAGCCATTACCCTTACTGGTCTTTTTGAATAAAAATCCAAATTATTTTCTTTAAGTAGCTTAACTGCTTCTTTATGATCATTTGACTCTCTACAATTCATTTTGACTGTTGAGTCGTTGATTAATTTCATTTGAAAGGAACTTTCATTTATATGTTCTTTCATCAAGCAGTATAGGGTTTCATACGATTTGATTCCATTTACAACAATAGGCGGTGGTAATGGTTCTTTTTTAGTTTTTTTGGGAGTTTGTATATTTTTCTTTATAGTGGTTGGTGAGGGTGTTGTATTTATTTTTCGTTTTTTATTTTTATGTTTTTCTCTATTCCATTCTGTTTCTTTAGCCAGCTCATCTTCATCCGTCCCATATTCAGTATCACATTCTTTTACTGGAGCTGGTGTACTAGCTCTAGAGGATGCAGGAGTTGCGGTTCTCGAGGCACTTAGAAAAGGCCTTCCTTTAGGTAGATTTGCCTTGAGCATATCAATTTGTTTTTGCATGTCCATAAGTTGGGAATTAAGACGAGCAATTTCGCTATCTGCATGTTGCCATCGACTTGAGGCATATTGCCATTGATTAAACAACTGCTGTTCATTTTGGGTGCGTTGTTGATCCTCTTGGAACAGTACTTGGTTTTGCTGGATGAGTATGTACTCATTTGATGTAGTGGCTGTTTTATTATTGAGACTCATGTCACATAGTAAAATATGATTTATCCCACACAGAACTCTTTTCTAGCCACTCTTGTGATATTACATATTTATTTGTATTCATAGATTTTTATAGCAGGCTTTTAGGCTTTACCTTAATAAAAGCTCTACTGGTTTGTGTCCGTGCTTACACGATCTTTTATATAAAAGCTTTTATAGGGGTATTTTACAATTTAAAAAGATCAAAGTCCACTGCTCGTTTGACAGCTCTGAATAGGATTCCCTGGGCTTGTTTGTTTCTTTTTGTTCACTTATTATATGTTTATGTTTATTTTTATTATTATTTGAATAATGTTTTGTTTTAGTTTACACTTTGTGACAACTGTTATTTGTTTTTTGTATCACTTGTTTGTGTTTTTATTTATTTGATCGGTTTTGTTTAAACATTCACGGAGCGAATTAAATACACGTCCGCACTCTTTGACACACAATTAGCAAAAAAAGCTCAATTTGGGATTCCTAGCTTTTGCCATCGTAGCGAAAAGACGCTAATGCATACTGGGGGAAATGTGTTAAGCGATTGCTTTTATGAATGAAGCGACTTAGCTTATTGCATGTGCGTCAGCGTTCATGAATGAAAATGTTGTTGTGTGACTTACTACAAATTAAGGACTTGCAAATTGGCTGCCATAGTGATTTCTGACGCTGCACATGCTATTTGAGGCAATTGTTGTTTTGGTACAACAATGTTTGTATTTCTCCTATATAGACATACTTACATTTGTACGCTTATAAGTATGTAGAGGCTGTGTTCCAGCCGACGTTTTTTAATAGCTAAGGCAATGAGATACTGTATGCGGCTCCAATATGGATCCAGGCGCTAGACACAAAATCATATGCTAAACCAATAATCACAGTGCATAGGCTTTCTGCAATACGCGAGATAAGTGCTTTCCGAACCGTATCAAGTGACGCTGCGGAAGTATTAGCCGGTATGGTGCCCATTGACATACAGCGATATGAATTCGCGCGTTTATTCCAGCTATCGGAACCCTCTACAGCAACAAAAAAAAAGGAAAGAATCAAGAGCATAACGCTGTGGCAGCAACGGTGGCAAACCTCATCCAAAGGACGGTAGACTCACAGACTGATACCAGACATCAGACCGTGGATAGATAGACAAATGCTAAGTGGACATGGGTGCTTTAGAAGCTACCTTTATAAATTTCGTCATGATTATAGTCCGCTTTGTCCGACGTGTACAGAGTGTATAGAAGACTCTGATCATGTTTTTTACCATTGCCCTCGGTTCTCAAGTATAAAAGAAAACCTGAAAACCACATTTGGCGGTAGTTTCTCGGCGGAAAATTTGACGACACTTATGTGTGAGTCCGCTATTAAATGAAAAGCAGTCATCGAAGCGTTAGCTTTGATATTGACAAGATTGAGAAACTTACAAAAGATTAGGAGTCAGTCAGTCCGTACCGCAGAGGAGACTTAAATGTCTTCTTCTCTCCCATAGAGTAATACTTTGTCCAGTGCTTCCGTGGCAGAGATTTGGGTTGGGAGTTGGTCAGGTTTAGCAGATTAAAGTTCCGCACTTCGGCTTTCATTGCTTCCCCCTACTATAAAAAAAAAATGTATGTAGATTTGTGCATGCATTACTTATTTTGCAAAGTCATACGCATATTTGTACATACGTATTTACATATAGAGCAGTGCACGCACATGTATTTATTGAGAAGCGATATCAAAAATTCTATTCCTCGATGTGTACATACCAGAGAATGGAAATGAACTTCATATTGATGTACATACATAAATTATTAATTTTGTTACAATTGAAATCAGTAAATTATTAAAAATGTAAAATATATATATTTTTTTTTTGCATAATCTTTCACATTTTATGTGAAGTGGGATTTGTATTTTTTGTTTAAAGTATTTCATTTTTCTCTATGTTGATAGATACGTATACTGCCAGAGAACGTTGTTATAAATTTTCTGTTAAATAACAGCGAATATTACAAAAAATGATGAGCTCCCTGCTCGGAATATTCAGCTCTGTTGGCGTCCAATCGAGCATCCTACAAAATTCAATTTGCACCTTCTCGTTCTTCTAAGTTCTCTGGTAAAACAATTAAAATAAGAGAAAACGCGAAATTGAAATGTATGTGATGATATCGTATGTGATGTCATGTTTCGTAGTAGTAACTTTCAATTAAAAATGATTTAAGCACTTTATTAAGTGTTGAAAGTTCAAAAATCAGTTGTTTTAATATATCACAAAATCATAAAAAAGGATTGACTTAGTTTCTCCGTTTGTTAACAGGATATATTTATAATAATTTTTAATCTTAATAAAAATTGGGTGTTTTAATTTAAATTCCCCAAAGTTATTATTTTGATTGATCTGCCTACAATTCAAAATGTTATAAAAGACGCAAATTTTGAGGTGCTCTCACACTGGAATAGGTTGGGCATCCCTTTAACCCTGCCCTCATCACTTTTTACACGTAACTTCTTTCGCGCGGAAAAAATGTTTGAAATAAACTTGCAATTGCTCGTATGCCATCACAACGGTATATAATCGTATGCTGTACTGGCAACGATTTACAGGCATGTGTGGCCGGAGTATAAGATGAGCGGTAGGTTATCGATCTTAGTTGCACATATCAGCGTTTTGAAATAAGAAAATGAGCCGTGCAGTTGTTGTTTGTATAGCAAACATATTTGTCATTGTAATTTCAGGATGGGCCTTAAAAATGATTAACGTTGCCGCATCATTTTGCCGGGGGATGTTTCCAGTACTTCTGGTGTTTGGAATTATTGGTAGTTTTTCTTTTACTAAAGCAGAATGTTTCCTCTTCAACTCAGTAATTTGGAATATGATGTTGATTTTACAACTTAATATAATTCCTCTATGCGTTATAAGAGATGCTTATGAAATTCTAAATATAAGTCGTGGGATATTATTTTATGGGGCATTGGTATGTGCATTTATTGCTTCATTTGCTCAATGGAAAAATGTTAAACTGAGTAACGTAATATCTGGCATATCAGTAATATATACCGCAACGTTTTTGGTGTACTTATATATTTCCGTAAATGAGGGATATTGGATATTTGGATTTGTTACTCTAATAATTGTCAATCAAATAATATTAAACCGAGTCCTAACAAGTTTTGAAATAACATATCTTGAATTTAGAAATATCGCTTTATGTTTTTATGAAATGTTTGCGTTGAACGCAATTAGCGAAGTTACATATAGTAGATCAATATAAGTAAATTATGTATAATTAATTCTAAAACAGTTTTGTATAATATAGAAATAAATAATTTATTTTTCTTATAGAGAGATGTTGAGTTTATACATTGAGTGAGCTGAAATGCATAAAAGAGACCATTTAGCTAAAAATATGATTCAAACTGTGGTCGTTCTTAATAAAATATGTAATGATTTGTAATTTTTGTTGCCGAGTTATCTCATTCGCTATTGTCTGGAAAAGCTTTTTGTCAAGCTAAAAATGATTTCTTTTTATTTCAGTAATTCTATTTCCTTTAATATACTCCAAATTTCCCAAGCCAGCTGTAGACAAACACTAGTCAATATACTTTTGTATTTTGACCAAACATTTTTGCGACTTTCAAACTTATCTTCATTTAGTATCATTGCGATATGCAAACCAAAGGAAATATTTTTAGCCCATAAACATTTGGATATATGTATAACAATATTGCTTACCTCGTACTTTCTGCTGATAAAATACAAATAACGAATGTTTACGACGCATACTAAGCATTTAGACGAAATCTATAAACAGTTTTGCACTTTGACTACCTGACAACCAAACGAGCTGTTTCGACGGGGTCGGACCATAGGGAAAAGAGTGTTAGATGAGTGGGGTTCGTTGGGCATGCAAAGAAGTGGTTAGTGTCATGCGGAAACTCATTGCACGCAGGACATGTATTTGGTATGTCGGGGTCTATTCTGGATAAATAGAAGTTTAACCCGCTACAATATCCAGAACGAAGTTGCGCGAGGGTCACTCTGGTTTCGCGAGGCAACTCGAGCTCTACATCTGCTATGGGTGGTGGTTTGACTCGTCGTACGCCATTCACTGAAAGGGAGTCGGTGAAGGTGTTGATGGCTCCACTGTGAATGGCAGTCAGTGCCTGTTTGAAGTTCGTTGCGTCAGAAGTCCGGTCGGCGTATTGTCTAATGTCGTCAACGTAATCAATGAAAGACCTCTTGATGTTTCTAGGAGGCGGTTTCGCTCCCAGCACACGGCTGCAGGGGTGGTTTCTACGAAAACAGCCCAGCGGAAACTGCTTGGGAAAGAGCTCGTTATGTCGTTATGTTCCTTAACCGGAAGCATGCGGGCCGCACTGTGTAGGTGTTCTATTAAGGACATCAAGAGGCACCCCGTGATAGTCCGAAAAGCAGTGTTCAGACAGGTCTGAAGCTTCTTCGTCTGCGTATCCCTACATCCAAGCGACCATATTGGGGCTGCATAGTTTAGGACCGGTTGGCCGTTTGCCTTGTATGTTGCCAGCAACGTTACTTTGTCTTTTCCACAAGAGCTGCCGACTATCGATTTGAGAACTTTGTTGCGGCTCTGTACTTGTGCAGTTATCGCGGTCGTGTGAGGAGTGAAAGAGCAAAGACTATTCTAGCGTAACGCTTAAAATTTTAGGGTTGTTTACTGTCGGAATGTTGGTGCCATCGACTGAAATATCAAGATCCAGTCTGTACTCCTTCGTCCAGTTCGTAAAAATGGTCGCTGTGGATTTAGTGGGGAGAGTGTCAGACTCCTTGCAGAGACGAAGCGATAAAGATCGGAGAGTTAGCCGTTTAATTTCGAGCACATGCCATCGGTTCCATTGCCCGACGTTAATATCGTGCAGTCATCAGCGTACGAGGTCACGGAAATTCTCTCTGGTGGTTGGGGGAGTTTCGAGATGTAAAAGTTAGTAGTGGGGAGAGGACAACACCCTGAGGAACCCCCTGTTTAAATTATCTAAGTTTGGAGTTTTGGCCTCGAAACAGTACGGATGAATGCCGACCGCTCAGGTAGTTCATAGTCCACCGCTTCAGCCCTGGAGAGAGCGTGGATTGTTTTATGCCCTCAAGTAGCGTTGTGTGATTGACTGTGTCAAAAGCTTTTGACAAGTCCAACGCTACGAGGATCGTCCTCTCGCAGGGTGGTTTCTGCAAGGCCTCAAGTGTCTTCACTACTGGGTAGAGGAGAGTTATCGGACGATAAGACTCCCCTTTGTTGGTTGGTTTCTCTGGTTTCAGTAATGGGACCATTCTTCCGACTTTCTGCACTTCGGGTATTTGAATAGCGGTCATTGACAAGTTGAGGACCTTGGTGAGATAGCTTATTCCCGTCGAGCCTAGGTGTTTTAGAATCAGCATGCTTTTTCCGCATGGTCTTGTTGATGGCACTCTGGACCTTCTCATCGGTAAAAGTAAGTGGTGCGCAGTCTTTTGGCATTTTGCGTAGCCGTCGGGTAACTCATCGTTTGGCCTTGTCGGTCGAAGGGTGCAGTGTAAATTGCCCGCTAAAATAGCTCGCGCTCTTCTTCGCGTCCGAGAAGTCATGACAATCGAATTGAATTTCAACTCCATCGGATTTGACAGGGCCTTGACAGTAGTCCTAAGCTTGCTTAAACCTGTGAACCTGTTGCAGGACTTCAGGTGCTGTATCCATTTTGTCCGCTTATGATGATTTACCATTTGCCGAATCTCCAAATTAAGATCCCTTATTCAGGGATCACAGGGATCGGCGTGGCGTAAGGTGTAATCTCCTACTGTTAAATTCATATATTTCGAAACTCCCCCAGCCACCAGAGGGAATTTCCATGACCTCGTACGCTGATGACTGCACGACATTGACGTCGGCAATAGAATCGATGGCTGTGTCTTTACAAACTGGACGAAGGAGTACAGACTGGATCTAGACATTTAAGTCGATTGTATTAAAATTTCAACAGTCAACTACTCCTCACACGACCGCGATAACTGCCAAAGTACAGAGCCGCAACAAAATTCTCAAATCGATAGTCGGCAGCTCTTGGGGAAAAGACAAAGAAACGTTGCTGGCAACTTGCAAGGCAGTCGGCCTGCCGGAATTTAACGCAGACGAAGAAGCTTCAAACTTGTCAAAGCTCTGCACTCCGGACTATCATGGTATGCCTCTTGATGTCCGCATTAGAACAATAGTGAGGCCCGTATGCTTTCGGTTAAGGAACATATCGTGAATCTAGAGTGACCCTTGCGCAACTCCGTTCTGGATACTGTATCTGGTTAAACTCCTACTTATCAAGAATCGACCCCGACATGCCCAATTTATGTCCAGCATGCAATGCTGTCGAAACAGCTCGTTCCTGGGCCTCTCGTTAGATGATCTCGACGACAACCAAACAATAACTTACCACCCAAGCGGGTACTATATAACCGGGACTAGATAACATTAGTATGTAGAATAATAAAAACTAAATGTATTGCTGCATACTGAAAGTGATGCCCTTTGATATCAATGCACATATTCATTTTTGAACATACTCCCGGGCGACAAAAGTGACTGCTGAAAAGGTGCCCGCAGTATGTATTCGTGTCATGCTCGTTAACTAAGTGAGTTTGTAGCTGGTGGCTGAATATTCGTATTTATGACGTTCAAATGTGGACATGTCACATAACGGCTCACGATGACTATGCGCCTTCCTGTGTTGTATTAATGATAGTTTACTCGTTACTATTTGTTCATATTCGTCGCAAAAGTATTCTATCGGTTTTCACTCTCTCTCATCGAACGGCGGTGTACCCTTGTTGTTTCTTTATTTGTGGATTCGAATTCTCCTCTTCACTGCTTGGCAGACGTCTCATACGTTTCATGTCCTTGACTTTTGGGTTCCGTGTTGCTGTGGCCATTGATTTGCGTTTATTTCGTCTACCCTTAGTACCACGTTGAGAATTTCTCTTTTTGGTTGTACAAGCAAACTTAGAATCATTTGAGTCACCTTTATTTGATATAGGTACCTCCATCGTCGAAGACTTTAATATCCACATCGTCATTTGGCTCTTCATCAGGAGGATCAAGATTCAATGTTGCGTCTATGACAACATAACCAGCTTTCCTAGTTCCTCCAAAGTGAGGACTCTCCGGGGGAATAAAATGCCACTTGATATCTTCTCTTTCTATAGTTGGTGTAATCAGTTGTTTCAAAAATCTAGCTGCTTCCACAAAATTTGTGCCTTCGTTAATTATAAAGGTGATTGCGTTAGCCTCCTCTTTCATTTTATCTGCTCCTCTTGTAATTTCTCTTAGTTCTTCTATTTTCTTCGATCACTTCAGCGGGATCCTTATCTTCAAACGTTGCAATATTAATCTCTTCTTCTACTTCTGCCAGCCTGCATTGTTTGTGGTCGTGTTGAGTTGGATTTATTGACTTGTCATCAGCTACCAGAGGAGACAACAATTCGGTGTTCATACTACTAGCATCATCGTTGAATGTATTTTTCTTTTCATCGGTAATGTCTTTTACGCGTAGTTTCTCAAAGGTAATATTTTCTATGCGTAGCTCGCTTTCCTTGAATGCAGTTTGCTTTTCAAAGGTAATGTCTTCTATGCGTAGCTCGCTTTCCTTGAATGCATTTTGCTTCTTAAAGGTAATTTCTTCTACTCGTAGTTGGACTTCTTTCAGTTCAATTTTGAGCTGATCTTTTGCTTCCTTAGTGGGCCAGTTGGGAAAGCGGCATTGGTGATGGATTCATAGCTACCGCTACTAATAGTTTGGCTCTGCTGATAGCTATCCATTTCATGACTATGTGCTATTGCAGCCGCTGCTGCTTGACTTGCACTAGCTCTTATGTTATAATGAGCATCTGGTTGGCCTGAAGTGCCCTGTGATAGGTAAGTACCTCTTCTTCTTGTAATATTTTTTTTACAATTTTCAAGCGCCTGGAAATATTCCTCAATAATTTCAAGGTACAATTCTTCAACTTCAAGAGAGATTTCTGATGCGTACTTTGTTTGAAAATTGTCCATTTAAAAAAATACAATTTTCAAAATGGATGTGATTTTGTTTTATGTTTATTATTCTTTCATTGCTGCTATCATCCCTAACTTTTCTGAGTGGTTGAATTTTGCTCTCGAAAATGGAAATCAACACATTATCCGATTCTAATCGGGCGTCTTGATTTGGTTTCATCATAGTGACAACACTGCCTGCATTTTTTCTACTCTTTCATATCTTTATTAATGCTCGAAGGACCAAATGTTCAAACTTAATGAAGGATCCTAAATATCTCACCGCCGGTGGGAGACAGAAAAGACTTTATTTAGCTGAGAATATTTTCACTCTAATTTTATTTTACTAAATTCATCGCTTATATACTATTTACAAATCTTATTTATCTAATTAAAAGTAGATATATGTATGTGTGTATGATGTATGATTACTGGCAAAAACTCCAGAATTTATAATAAAATAACCATTTAATATGCAATTTTTCCAACTTTTGTATGTGCCTTGCGTAAGCAATATGCTTATTGAACAAAGGATAATATTATATTATAATAAAACTATGGCTAAAGCGGTCGCGTTTCCACTTCTGTAGTAGCTCAGGTCGTAAGCGTGAAGGAGTTAAGCTCAATCCGAATACGAACATATACGTTCGAGTCCTAAAACTCATGAAACTTAAATTGTATTTAATTGGAATCTTAGTATATCTCAATTCAATTAGAGTGGTGTAGTTCGTTGCGTTGCCTGATAGGGTCGTGAAATTTTATTTTCGAACTTGCGCGGTTTCGATGTTCCCTCATCGTAATTTACATTTCTATTCATTAACATTCTCTGGTAGTAGTTGCACAGTTAAGTTAATGTGATGTGAAGTGGTGAGAATATATAATATGATACAAATTGTCGGGTTTCTGCTCTAACTTGAGTAAAAATTGAGATATCTTTATGAAACTTTGTAAATATGTTTCTTGGTATCGTGAGACGGTTGGTATTGCAGATGGGCGTAATTGGACCACTGCCACGCCCACAAAACGCCAGTAATCAAAAATAAATAAATTTCCATAACTAAGCTCCGCAATAAGATACAAGACTGTTATTTGGTACACAGGATCACATTAGGGAGGGGCATCTGCAGTTAAAATTTTTTTTTTAAAGTGGGCGTGGTCCCGCCTCTAATAGTTTTAATGTGCATATCTCCTAAACCGCTAATGCTATAATAACAAAATTCACTGGAAGCAAATGTTTTGAGCACGGTGTGAAAATAGTTGAAATCCCCCGTATAACGGTACTGTTAAAAACTACTAAAAGCGCGATAAATCAAGCACTAAACATGCCAGAGACATTAAATTTTATCTCTGGGATGGTACGAGATGACTTTATAGGAACCGCTTTCAAAATTAGACAGAGATCTGCTTAACCTCTCTCGAGATCTGCTTAACCAATTTCAACAAAATTCGGTACAAGGCGTTATTTTCATATTTATATGTTATAGTACGAAAATGGGCGAAATCGGACTACAACCACGCCTATTTCCCATATAACACCAATTTAAATTCCATCTGATTCTTTCACTTTCCACTATGCATATCAAGCAACAATGATTATATCGGGGTAAAACTTTGCGTGAATAATACATTTAAAGTATGCCACCTTGTGACCAAAAATTGTCTAAATCGAACCAAAATTGTTCAAGCCCCTAAGTACTAAATATGTGGACCCCAGTGCCTATAGTTGACCTTCTACCGAAAATATCAGCCAACCCACAAAGAAATCTCAAACGAGTATACCATTTGACTTTGCGAGAGTATAAAATGTTCGGTTACATCCGAACTTAGCCCTTCCTTACTTGTTGTTAGGTGCCTTCGTGCATGTTGTACTCAGAGGTTGAGTGTGGTGGTGTCATCATGTGTAGTTTTCTCAAATGTTGAGTGGGGTGTGGTGTGTTTAATTGAGGTGTGCCAGTTTTTCCCGAGTAGGGTGGTGTACTTGAGGGAGGGAGTTTAAACTCATTTAAACATCCTGGGCCTCCTAGGTGAATATTTTCCCAGTATTACACGTATGTGCTGTTGAATGGATTTCGGCGTACTGCTGATGGAGTAGCTGAGGGCACGGTGATGAAGTAGTGGTACACCATATCATGTGTGTATAAAACGGCTTTGGTTTTAAGAACATATTTTGTACGCATTTTGATGTGAATGTAAGTGCTTTAAGGTAAGCAATTTTATTTTGCGGGTATATGAGGTTGTAGTTGCTTTTGGTACTTATTATATTTGCGATTGTTTCTTTTATAATTTTATTATTTGTATTATTTGTTTAAAATTTCTTTACCATCGGCTTATTAAGGTTAGCGACTCCACGCCTGGCTCAGATATGGCCCGAATGGGAGCTCCTTTGAGAAAATGCCTTGATGTCAGGACAGAGAAATTAGAGGGGTCTTGCGAGAGTACAGTGATTGGCCGTGAATTGACAACGGTTTGTTTTCAAGTTAGTAATGTATTAAATTCGACATATTTATTTGCAATATACATCTACTTTTTGAAGTAGGAAGATAGGTTTTTATAGCTGATTCCCATAAACCACCCATATGAGGAGCGCTAAGACCGATGCGATAACTGCGACCTTTGCTTTCTGTAAGTCTAGGTGCGTGTAGTATAGTGATCCCTTAACTTTTTTTTTAAATTGTTTTATAATTTTGAAAAAGTAAGCTACTACAGGAAAATTTGTTATGTGTTGATTTTTCGAATTTTTGTTTGGGACAATTTTGATATATGTATGTTAAAGTGCGTATGCACTAATTTGGCAAGTGGGAGCGCGCCACATATCTCAAGCTTTTTGAATCATTATTGGCAAGAGCCATCCTGCGGGGTCGAAAAGTTACATATTTGTGTTTTTAAATATTGATTTTCTGGGGTTGTAATTGATATCAGATGGCGTTTTCCTAAGTCCCAAAATTTCCTTGATTGTAAATTAAGGTATTCTTTAGAATTTTCGTCAACTTGAGTTATTGATGTGGAAACTGGTTCTGGAACTAGTCCACTTAGAATCCAACCAAATATAGTATTTTGGACTAGAAGGGTTTTTGAAATTTTTTCAATACCTTCAAGTATTATTCGCGGTATAAGGTCACAGCCTATTATTATATCTATATGAGCGGGGGTGTTGCAGTTGGGATCTGCTAGCCTTAGGTGTGAAACCTTTTACTAATGCTTGCTATTTATGTGATATCTTGGGAGCATGTTAGTAAGTTGCGGTAGAACTATAGCTTCTGCTACAATTCGTTTATCCGCTTGGGGGGAAATTAGGGCAATGGGGCAGATTTTATTAGAGTTTTGAACTACTCTTCCGCCCATTCCCGTAATTTCAAAATTTAATTGATTTGTTGGCAGTTTTAGCCCATTTTGTGCCTTAGACGCTATGAAGGATCGTTGTGATCCTTGGTCTATTAAAACTCTAAGTTTATAGAGTTCTCCTCGATGTTCGATGGAGATGACTGCTGTGGGTAGTATTACTTTACTTTGAATTTCGCTGTGTAGCGTTTGAGTTTTTGTGCCTTTGAGCAACATGGTGTCTTTTGGCGATTTTCGGGATTTTGGTTTTTAGGAGTTGTTGTTGCAACTAAACCTGTGGTAATTTTTGTATAAGCGCTTCTTTGGGGTGAAATGGGAAATTTGATGTAATGAAGCATTGTCTGGTGTCTTTTGTGACAATATAAGCAATTGAATTTGCTATTGCAATTTTTATATGTATGCGCATGTGACAAGCAATTTGTACAATATTTTTTTTGATCTCACGAAATAGTTTCTTTCTTAATTTTTAATTTTTTGAATTTCTCGCAAGATTGTAGTTTATACCCTCTCGTGCATAGTTCGCATGACGTATGATTGTTCTGTTCGGATGTGAACGATTGCGTTTTGTGCAAGCTTCTGTTTAATTTGTTTTTGCTACTAGCTTGGGGTCTATTGAAGCTTCTTTTTAGGAGCGCTTTCGTACTGGATAGTTAGAAAGTCTTTCATTTGTTGCCACGTGGGGCATTTCTTTCGTGATGAGAGCGATTGCTCCTATAAAAGTAACGATTTTTCTGGTAATGCGGCAGTGGATATGTTTACCAGTATAGGGTCCCAGCTGTTTGTGGGAATATTTTGTGTCGATAAAACCGACAAACAATTAGAAACAGTGGATTGTAGTCTAATAAATTCTTCACTTGTTTCTTTTTGAAATTTAGGCAAGTTTATTCGTGTCGTTACTTGTTTATCGACCAATATTCTTTCATTTTCATATCTGGATTTTAGAGCTTCCCAAGCCAAATTGAAATTGTAGTCATTAAGTGCGACTGAACTGTTTGACTATTACGCCTGTTTGACCTTCTGTTTTGTATCGGAGGTAATACAATTTTTGTGCTTGTGATAATTTTGGATGGTTGATGTATATGGCTGTAAACATGTCCCGGAAGGACGGCCATTCTTCATTACCTCCATAAAATATTTCTGTGTCACATGCGGGCACCTCGAGATGGATGCCTAAACTTGCCTCTTGACTTTGAATTTGTGGCAGCTCTACTCTTGGATGTGGAGTAGGTGTAATCGCTTTTATTAGCTTTAACTGATCGGAGATCATAGCTTGTAAAAGCCGAGGTTTTAAAATTTTGTGGTAGATCTGATGACTCAGTTTCTACTATGGCGTCATGAGCCGTTTGAAGACGAGTCCAAAAATTGTTAAGATTTTGCTTTTTTTTATTTCTAATAATGATTCAAAGTTGTCTTGAATCGATGAAGATGAAAATCGAGTGCAGTATCGTGTTAATTTGTCACTCTCAGAAATGAATTTTGTGACCTGTTGGAGTGGTTGGAGTTGTAGTCTGATATTTTTCGTCATTAACCATTTTGTTATTTTATTTATTACTATATGTGTCAAAGTTGATTAAAATATTCTCAGAGTAAACTTGATTTAAACGCAGCGATAAATGATAATTAATACCGAATACTCTTTTACGTATGTAAGAGTTTTTTTTCGGATTAGATAAATATTTACTTGCGAAATAAATTTTTTAATTTGTATTTTATTTTAAATATTTTATTGTGAGTGTAATTTTAATTTTCTTTATTAAATTATTAAGAATCGCACTTATAATTTAAAAATACTTTTTATGTCCTTATGTTGTTGTATTTAGGTACACCCTAATACACGGATTTGTATGTATATATTAATGTGCACGTGAAATTGAGAGCTCGTTGAAGAGATCAATACACTTTGTACAGCACGGATTGTTTGCGCGTATGTATGTATATTTTCTAATGCAATTGAGAGCTCCTTGAAAAGATCAATGTGCTTTTAGTTTTTGTTTTGTACGCAATCCTGCTTGTTTGTTACAAGGGGTATTGCGGGATATCTGCCAATGTGGACTTTGAAAAGATGTACATATGCGTATGTACTTAAGTTCTTGTTCAAAGAATATTTTATGTATTTATTTAATTTTTTTTTTAGTTTTTTTTTTTGTTTGCGTTGTAACAAATGTATTTTTTAATATTTGCTGTTACTTTATTTACGAAATCATGTAATCACCTCTTTTGCAAGATTTAAAATTTAATTTTGCAGTTCAATTATAGCCAATGTAGAGTGTAGAAAGATAGGCAGATTCTTTGCCGTAAGTTTATAAAAATTTCCATATACTTGTATATATAAGCGTCGTAAAGAGAGCGTAAAAATAGAATTGGTAAAACACGATGCTTTCCCGTATATGCACTTACATATGCATGTAAATATGTAATTTGGTTTAGTAAATATGTACGTTTGTATTTATTTTGTTTCTCTTTCTTTGTCTTTTTATACTCTCGCAACCTGTTGCTACAGAGTATAATAGTTTTGTTCACCTAACGGTTGTTTGTATCACCTAAAACTAATCGAGTTAGATATAGGGTTATATATATATAAATGATCAGGATGAAGAGACGAGTTGAAATCCGGGTGACTGTCTGTCCGTCCGTCCGTCTGTCCGTCCGTCTGTCCGTCTGTCCGTCCGTCCGTGCAAGCTCTAACTTAAGTAAAAATTGAGATATCTTTATGAAACTTGGTAGACATGTTTCATGGTACCGTGAGACGGTTGGTATTGCAGATGGGCGTAATCGGACCACTGCCACGCCCACAAAACGCCATTAATCAAAAACAAATAACTTGCCATAACTAAGCTCCGCAATAAGATACAAGACTGTTATTTGGTACACAGGATCACATTAGGGAGGGGCATCTGCAGTTAAAATTTTTTTTAAAAAAGTGGGCGTGGTCCCGCCTCTAATAGGTTTAATAAGCATATCTCCTAAACCGCTAATGCTATAATAACAAAATTCACTGGAAGCAAATATTTTTAGCATTTCTATTGACGGTGTGAAAATAGTTGAAATCGGGTGGCAACTCCGCCCACTCCCCATATAACGGTACTGTTAAAAACTACTAAAAGCGCGATAAATCAAGCACTAAACACGCCAGAGTCATTAAATTTTATCTCTGGGATGGTATGAGATGAATTTATAGGAACCGCGTTCAAAATTAGACAGTGGGCGTGGCACAGCCCACTTTTAGGTGAAAACCCATATCTTGAGATCTGCTCAACCGATTTCAACCAAATTCGGTGCATAACGTTCTTTTCATGTTTCTATGTCACAGTGCAAAAATGGGCGAAATCGGACTACAACCACGCCTACTTTCCATATAACACCATTTTAAATTCCATCTGATTATTTCACTTTCCACTATGCAAATCAGGCAACAATGACTGTATCGGGATAAAACTTTGCGTGAATAATGCGATTAAAGTATGCCACCTTGTGGCCAAAAATTGTCTAAATCGAACCAATACTGTTTAAGCCCCTAAGTACTAAATATGTGGACCCCAGTGCCTATAGTTGACCTTCTACCGAAAATATCAGCCAATCCACAAAGAAATCTCAAACGAGTATACTATTTGACTTTGCGAGAGTATAAAATGTTCGGTTACATCCGAACTTAGCCCTTCCTTACTTGTTTTGTTATATGTTTGTGCCTTTGCTTACTTATTTTAGGCAATCCTGCTTACTGTTTTTGTTAAAAATAAAGGGTATTGTCGGAAAACATTTGCAAGTAAATACTTGAATTATGTTTTTGTTTTTTGTGAAATATGTGTGTTTGAAAACATAAAGGGAAGCTTATAGGCATACAATAGTTACTTACATATAATATTATATATTTGGATATATGTATATTATATTATATAATGTATCAAACTGGTTTTAATGTCAGCGGTATTTCGATTTTTACCGTGATTTATACCAGTTTGATAATCGTTTTTTATATTAGTAAAACGGTTTTACCGTATTCAAACATACATACAAGTATTTACATATATAAAATAATAAGTGAAATGAATACGCTCACTTTGGTTTTGCAGGGGTAGGTTTCTGTTTGTATGTACGCATGTGTGTTCCTTTGTTGTCAATTCCTTTTCCTCTGCTTCCGGTCGCGCTTGGTTTTAGTGAGTGTTGTTTTTGTTTATTATCATTTGTTTTAAATTCGCGCCCGTTTAAGTTGTTGGTGTTTATGTATGCAATTAGGTGACTTGTGTTAGTTTGTTGAACCCTTTTTTTTTGTTTGTGTTTTGACGCACCTTATTTAAGATCGTTTGTTAATATGTTTTTTTTTTTTGTATTTTACTGCACTTGTTAGGCCTATGTGTTAAGCTATTGGTGAATTCTTTTCCGTTTTGAAGTTGGCTTGTATATTTTGAAAATACTTGAAAATTCCTAGATTTATATTTTATTAGCAAAAGCTACCACAAATACATGAATCCATTAACTTCACAGATTTGGACTAAAATACTTCTTTAGTTTTAAGACCTTGTTCACAAATACATACATGTAGTGCATTTGGAAAAACTTGAACATTCTTAGATTAAAGTTGAAAGTATATTTTCGTGCATAGTATATTACAATCTGTCCATTTACAATTATCAAAAGCTACGTCAATTGCAAAATCACATCAACATGACATATTTGGACTAAAATAGCAGTTTCCTGTTAATACCGTGTTCACAAATACATACATATGGGAAAACTCAAACATTCTTAGATTTTTATTCGGAGTCGATTTTCGTTTAACTTTTATATTTACAATTAGCGAAAGCTACCACATATACATGAATCATTTAACTTCACAAGTTCGACTAAAATACAGTTTTCGTGTTAAAACCTTTTCTACAAATATATGCATGTAGTGCATTTGGAAAAACTTGAAAAATCTTAAATTTACGTTTAAACTCTATTTGGTTTTTAAATGTATATTTACAATTTGGCAAAAATCAAGTCAACATCGCAGATTGGGACTAAATTACCATTTTCGTGTTAAAACCTTTCTTAAAAGTACATAAATGTAGAGCATTTGGAATAACTTGAACATTCTATGATTAAAGTTCAAAGTCTATTTTCTTGTATTCTGTATATTTACAATGAGCAAAAGCTACGCCTATTGTAAATCTCATCAACATCGCAGATTTGAACTAAAATACCATTATCATATTAATATCGTGTTCACAAGTACATATATTTAGTGCATTTTGGAAAACTTGAAGATCCTTAGATTTATATTCTCTCTTTTTTTTAAACCTATGTATTCGCAATTAGTAAAAGCTACCACCAGTCCATGAAACCAGATTTGGACTTAAATACCATTTTCGTGTTAAAACCGTTTTCGTTCAAAGTCTGTTTTTTTTATCCTGTATATTCACATTGAGCAAAAGCTTTGTCAATTGCAAAATCACATCAACATCGCAGATTAGAACTAAAGTACCATTCTAGTGTTAAATCTTTTTCACAAATGCATTTGGAAAAACTTGAACATTCTTAGATTTACGTTCAAAGTTTATCTTCTTTTATCCTGTATATCGCAGATTCGGAGTCAAATACCATTTTCGTGTTAAAAGCTTTTTCACAAATACATGAATGTAGTGCATTTGGAAAAACTTGAACATCCTTAGATTGACGTTCAAAGTCTATCTTCTTTTATCCTGTTTCTTCACAATGAGCAAAAGCTACGTCAATTCCATAATCAGATCAACATCGCAGATTTGGACTAAAATACCAGTTTCCTGTTAATACCGTGTTCACAAATACATACATATGGGAAAACTTAAACATTCTTAGATTTTAATTCGGAGTCGATTTTCTGTTAACTTTTATATTTACAATTAGCAAAAGCTACCACAACTAAATTAAGCCATTAACTTTACGAGTTCGACTTAAATACCATTTTCGTGTTTAAAGCTTTTCTACAAATACATGCATGTAGTGCATTTGGAAAAACTAGAACAATCTTAAATTTACGTTCAATGTCTATTTTCTTTTAAAATGTATATTTACAATTGCAAAATCAAGTCAACTTCGCAGATTCGGACTAAATTACCATTATCATATTAATATCGTGTTCACAAGTACATATATTTAGTGCATTTTGGAAAACTTGAACATCCTTAAATTTATATTCAGATTCGCTTTTCTGTTAACCTATGTAGTCGCAATTAGCAAAGGCTACCACAAATTCATGTAGGTTTTAGACTGAAATAGAGGTTTAGACTGAAATACCATTTTCGTGTTCAAATCTTTTTCACAAATACATGCGTGTAGAGCATTTGAAAAACTTCAACATTCTTATGTTTACGTTCAAAGTATATTTTCCTGGACCATGTATACTCACAATTAGCAAAAGCTACGTCAATTTTAAAACCACATCAACATCGCAGATTTGGACTAAAGTACCATTTTCGTGTTAAAACCTTGCTTACAAGTATATACCTGTAGAGAAATTGGGAAAACTTGAACATTCTTAGATTAACGTTCAATGTCTGTTCACATATGCATGCATGTAGTGCATTTGGAAAAACTTGAACATTCTTATGTTTACGTTCAAAGTCTATTTCCTGGACCATGTATACTCACATGGAAAACTTGAACATCTTTGGATTTATATTCAGATTCGCTTTTCTTTTAACCTATGTAGTCGCAATTGGCAAAAGCTACCACAAATACATGAACCTGGTGTGGACTGAAATACCATTTTCGTTTTAAAATCTTTTTCACAAATACATGTACGTAGAGCATTTGAAAAACTTCAACATTCTTATGTTTACGTTCAAAGTATATTTTCCTGGACCATGTATACTCACAATTAGCAAAAGCTACGTCAATTTTAAAACCACATCAACATTGAAGATTTGGACTTAAGTCCCAATCTAGTGTTGCAGTGCATTTGAAAAACTTCAACATTCTTAGATTTATGTTCGAAGTCTATTTTCTTGTAACCTGTATATTTACAATAAGCAAAAGCTTTGTCAATTGCAAAATCACATCAACATCGCAGATTTGGAATAAAATAACATTTTCCTGTTAATACCGTGTTCAGAAAAATCAGCTTTACCAATGCCGACTCGAAAATAGCAGAATTTAGCATTTTGAGTGTTAAATGAGAAAAATTATGCTAATTTCAATGGTAAGAAATGTACGCTTACAGATTTGTTTATTTACAATGCGCAAACGACTTTGCATATAATTTAAAGATATTCTGCATATACAGGGTGGCTAACGAATCGTGCTACAAAAATAAACCGTACTTCCTTTTTTTTTAATCAATGCATTACATTTATTTCTTTATTGTATAGAAACTTTTATATTATTTTATATAATAAGTTACTTTTAAAAATTATGGACCTAAATGACCTCCACTTATATAATCAATTATATATTAAATGGACTGCTTCAGTTCAGTCAGATTTCTGGGTTTGGTTTTGTACATCTCTTGCTTCACATAACCCCATAAGAAAAGACCAAGATGTCCCAAATATTCTTATACGTATAAGTATATATATATAATTATTTGTGCATATAAACAAATATGAAAGTATCCATTATGTTTGTTAATTTGGCTACATGCAACATATGTATGTCAAAATACGCTCATTATTTTACAAGTATGCAAAATCTTGGCAGATACAGAATTTCTTCATGGAGAGATAATTTCCATTCAACATATTTTTAATATTGATATTACTTCATGAATTCTTCTGAATTTGAATAAGAATTATTTCCGCGCTCTGATTTTATGATAACAGCGGACTTTGTGAATCGATCTATTAACTATATACGTTTTTCGTCAATACTTTATTATTACCGAACTATAATTTATTCCCTTCGTGGATCCGCCACTGAGGACAACGAATGGCCGAAGCTTATGTGATGGTTTTTATGTCAAAAAGTCGAAATGTCGAAGTATTGACGTCTGTTTGCGGGACGGCAAAGCGTCACAACATTGTGTTGCTGGTAGAAAATCCGAGCTGTGCCAAAAAAAATAACAAACGGCCGCCGATTGTTTCCGCTTGCCTTACCGCTTTAACAGCTCTGCTTACAAATCATCGTAAATATGTATGTTGCACACATATTGACGCTGATTTTTGTGAGCCACGGAAAATTATTTTAAAATTGTAAATTATTTTAAATAGACAATAGCTTTGTCGCCACTTTTGCCACTATGCAAATTAACTTCCTTCGTTTAGGAAGTGTTAAAAAAATATTGTTTTGCGCAAACGCGCGGGCGAAATCAAATATGATGGTTTGAGTGATCCTGATGGATAACTAAATCTCTTTATTTCAATTTACTTTTATTTATACAATTTTCTTATTTGCTCAATTCTTACAATTAGTGTCAGTTACAACATTCGCTTATTCAGTAATTGGTTTTATTGTTTACATTGTATGGGTGGTCTTAGCAGCTGTGGTCTTAGCTTTAATGAAAAAGAATATTGATTACTTAAATAAGCAAAGATGCTTATTAAGAAGCTGTATTATTGCTAAGTGCAAAGATACAGTTTTGTTTATAATGAGCGTAAAGCTACTGTGTGTGTGTTTCTATTCTTGAAACAACATCAGACAGTTGTTCAATTTATGATTTTTAGCTTTTACCTTCGTCACGTAAAGCAACTTGTAGGCAAGCGCATGCTCGGGGGGATGTCTATTTTTATGAATGAAGCGAGGTTGCCTGTTGAAAATTCGCTTGCGTTCATGAATAAAAATGTTATTTTTGAGTGATTTATTATAAATTTGGGATTCGGCTATTTGGCTGACGTATTGACTTGTGACGATTGTTGTTTTTGTAAAACAGTGTTTGTAGTTTTTGCGGGTGACATATTTACATGTGTTCGCATACACATATGTAGCCTGGTTTGTGTATATATTATTTGTTCAGCATATGTGTGTACACATAAATCAATGCGCGAGTTAATCTCGTTTACACGCTATGAGTCGAAAGAAATATACTTTTGAGCTGCACCGAAATGTGTACTCTTTATTGATGTTCTTAAGACTAACTTGTTACATAGATCTTACTGCTATTTATACTAACTAGTGTTACTCATTACTAGTTGATAGTTTCTTTACATATAACATATATTAAATACATTTGCATTGTTTTTAGATAAGGTTGTTTTGTTTTGAAAACAACATTATTTCATACATTCTGTTCATTCAGAGATAAGGTTGTTTTGATGTTTGTTTAGGATAGGGATTAGGATTTGATTTTCTGAATGCGCATGTGCAGCTATACATATAAGTATATAAGACTAATATGATAAAAGACGTATGTATATGATTTAATAAATTTAATCTTTATTAGTAACAATTATATTAGAAAGTATTTATTAGGAATGTATAATATGTAAAAACTCTATAATTTTATTAAATGCTCAAACTGAATATAAATTTAATTTTATCAGTTTTGTATGCATTCATAAAATTTCGAATAATGAAATTCATATCAATAAATTTGATTGCATATAAACATATAAAAATATAAGCCAAAAGGCAAACATGCATCTGTCATATCAAAGCAAGCCTCTGAGCATAATTTTCATTGAATGCTCAGCTCTGTCCCCTCGCCACTGTTAAAATTTCTCCTTCCGAGCTAGCTGTGATGAAATCCGCACTTCGAATCTTCTTAGGTTTTCACAATTCACACGCTGGTCAGTAATTGAACCTTCCCTATGATATACGTTCTCTGACTAAAATAAAACTTTCATGTTAATACCGTGTTCACAGATACAAATATTTAGTGCACTTGCGAAAACTGGAACCTTTTTAGATATAGGTATATGCAGAGTCGATTTTGTTTTTAAATTAATATTCTACTACCACATATACATGAAAACACGATCACATCACAGATGTGGACTTAATACCATTTTCGTGTTAAAACCTTTCTTAAAAGTACATACATATATAAAGTTCTCGGGAAATTTTATCATTCTTACAATGAGCAACAGCTACGTTAATTGCAAAATCACGTCAAAATCGCAGATTTCGACTAAAGTACCATTTTCGTGTTCAAATCTTTTTCACAAATACATACAAGTAGAGCATTTGCAAAAACTTGAACATTCTTAGATCTCCGTTCAAACTCTACTTTCTTGTGACCTGCATATTCACAATTGGCAAAAGTTACGTTAATTGCAGAATCACATCAGAATCGCAGATTTGGAGCCTAATACCATTTTCTTGTTAAAACCTTTCTTACAACTATATACATGTAGAGCATTTGAAAAAACTTAAACATTCTTAGATTATGTTCAAAGTTTGTTCACATATGCATGCATGTAGTGCATTTGGAAAAACTTGAACATTCTTATGTTCACGTTCAATGTATATTTTCCTAGAACGTGTATACTCACAATTAGTCAAAGCTACGTCAATTGAAAATCCCATCAACATCGCATATTAGGACTAGAATAACATTTTCATGTAAATACCGTGTTCACGAATACATACATATAGAGCATATAGAAAAACTTGAACATTCTTAGATTAATATTCAAAGTCAATTCTCCTGGAACCTGTATAATCACAATTAGCAAAAGCTACGTCAATTGCAAAATCACATCAACATCGCTGATTTGGAATAAAATATTATATTATTTTCGTATCAAACCCTTTTTCACAAATAAATGCATGTAGTGCATTTGGAAAATTGAACATTCTAAGATTTACGTTCAAATTTTATTTTCTTTTAACCTGTATATTCGCAATAAGCAAAAGCTATGTCAATTGCAAAACAACATCAACTTCGAAGATTTACATAGAAGTAATTCATCGCATACAAGTATAGCATTTGGGAAAACATGAACATTCTGAGATTTACGCTTATCGTCTATTTTCTTGTATCCTGTGTATCCACAAGGACCAAGAGCTACGGCAATTGCAAAATCACATCAAAATCGCAGATTTAGAATAAAATATTATTTTCGTGTTAAAACCTTTCTTACAACTGCATATATTTAGCGCATTTGGAAAACTTGAACATTCTTAGAATAATGTTCAAAGTATATTTTCTCGTATCCTGCATATTCACAATGAGCAACAGCTACGTTAATTGCAAAATCACATCAAAATCGCAGAATTTGACTAAAGTACCATTTTCATATTAATACCGTGTTTAAAAGTATATATATTTAGTGCAATTTGGAAAATTTGAACATCCTTAGATTTATATTCAGAGTCGATTTTCTTTTAACCTATGTATTCACAATAAGCAAAAGCTATCACAAATACATGAAATCAGATTTGGACTTAAATACAATTTTCGTGTTAAAACCTTTTTTACAAATACAGGCATGTAGTGTTGGAATATTCTTAGATGAACGTTCAAAATCTCTTTTCTTGTATCCTGGATATTCACAATATCCAAAAGCTACTTCAATTGCAAAATCACATTAACATCGCAGATTTACATAGTAGTAATTCATCGCCTACAAAAAGAGCATTAAGGAAAACATGGTCATTCTTAGATTCACGCTTATCGTCTATTTTCTTGTATCCTGGGTATTCACAATGACCAAGAGTTACGGCAATTGCAAAATCACATCAAAATCGCAGATTTAGAATAAAATATTATTTTCGTATCAAAAACTTTTTCACAAATACATGCATGTAGTGCAGTTGGAAAAATTGAACATTCTTAGATTACGTTCAAAGTCTATTTCCCCGTGACCTGTATATTCACAATTAGCAAAAGCTACCACAATTACATGAAACCAGATTTGGACTAAAGTACCATTGTCGAGTTAAAAATTTTTTACAAGTACATACATGTAGAGCATTTGGCAAATTTGAACACTCATAGATTTACGTTCAAAGTTTATTTTCTTGTATCCTGTATATTTAAAATATAATTTTCGTATCAAAATCTTTTTCACAAATACATACAAGTAGAGCATTTATATTCAAAATTAGCAAAGCTACCACAAATACATGAAACCAGATTTAGACTAAAATACCATTTTAGTGTTAAAATTTTTTTCACAAATACATGGTGCACTACATTCATTGCGAAAAACTTCAACATTCTTAGATTTACGTTGAAAGTATATTTTCTTGTATCCTTTATATTCATAATGAGCACAATCTACGTCAATTGCAGAATAACCTCAACATCGCAGATTTGGACTAAAGTACTACAAGTATTTTCGTGTTAAATTTTTACATTTACATGCAAGAAGAGCATTTGGGAAAACTTAAAAACTCTACGATTTACGTTCAAACTCTGTTTTATTTTAACCTGTATAATACTAACTAGCAAAAGCTACATTAATTGCAAAATCAAATCAACATCGCAGATTCGGACTAATATACCATTTTTTTGTTAACACTTTTTTCTATTAGTACATACGTGTGCTCTGGGATGGGTGCACAAATGCTGGGGTGCCAAATGCTCTGGGAAACCTTGAACTTGAAATTCTGTATATTCACAATTAGTAAAAGCTATGTCAATTGCAAAATCACATCAACATCGCCAATTTGGACTAAAATATCAGTTTAAAAGATACGTCAATTGCAGAATCACATCAACATCGCCGTTTTGGACTAAAATGATATTTTCATGATAATACCAGGTTCACAAACACATACATTGAGTGCATTTGGGAAAACTGGAACATTCTAAGATTTATAGTCAAAATCTATTTTCTTTAATCTTTATATTCACTATTAGCAAAAGTTACCACAAATACAAGAAACCATCCTTTTTACAGATTTGGATTAAAATAAAATTTTTGTGTTAAAACCTTTTTCACAAACACATGCATATAGTGCATTTAGGAAAACTTGAACATTCTTAGGCTTACCTTCAAAGTCTATTATCATGTGACCTTTATATTCACAATTACCAAATGCTACGTCAATTGATCGCAAATCATATTAACATCGCCGAATATGGTTAAAATACCATACTCATGTTAATACCATTGATCATTTGGTGACCCAATTTATTGGAGAGCTCACCACTATTTTTGAAATGTTATATTCCACTCACTACCGCACTGAATTTGTTAAGGAAAATCTCCGTTTATTTATGTTTATTTTCGCATAATTATTATTATTAAGTAACACAAGGATTACAAAACTAATATCGAAAAATATGCGGGATCGCTTGTGACGAATAGTGTCGATCCAATCGCTGATGTATCCGAAAACGCGTGACAAGATGCCTGCTCTAGTTAGACGCGTGCGGAGGGGTGTCCCATCGAATGATGTGTCGTAACAGTATCAACGAAAAAATGAATAGCGCGCTGGATCGATTTCTAATTGAATGTTTTAGGTTGATGTGGCGCTTAGGCCCGTAGATGTAAGCGAAAGTGGTTTAGCGAATGAAGTGTGGGTGATGATCCCGTCCTTTTTTGTTAAGTTGCTGTGTGGTGTGTCATCATGTGTAATGTTCTCAAATGTTGAGTGTGGTGTAGTGCGTCGTATGTGGTGAGAGCCTATGAGTGCTTTCAGGTGTGGTTCGTTGCATTAGGGTGCGCCATTATTTTCCCGGATGACGTGGTGTACTTAGGGGGGAGGTTTATACTCATTTAAACATCCTAGGCCCCCTAGGCGAATATTTTGCCTAGTATTGACCGCATATGTTGTTGGATGTATTTCGGCGTACTGCTGATGGAGCAGCCGAGGGTGCGGCATACGTGCTGTTAGTGTAAGGAACTTTTTTTGTTGTACATGGCTGTTATAAATTTTGATATTGGAGTTGATGCTTGAAGTAGTAATATTTCGTGTTTATTTGTTTTTCTGTAGCGACTCCACGCCTGGCTGAGATATGGCCAGAATGGGTGCTCCATTGAAAAAGGATCTTGCGAGAGTACAGTGATTGGCCGAGAATTGAGAACGGCCTTTTCTCGAGGTAGTAATGTGGTAAACTCGATATATTTATATTTGTAATATCCATCTACTTTTTTGAAGTAGGATTTGAAGCTTTTCATAGCTGATTCCCATAAACAACCCATATGAGGAGCGATAAGTACGACCTCTGTTTTTTGTAAGTCTAAGTGCGTCACTGTATCACATTGAAAGTATGGTGATCCCTTAACTGTAATTTTTAATTATTTTATAATAATGAAAATTTAGACAACTATGAGCCACTATACTAAGATAGGTGTCGATTTTTCGACATTTTATTTTAGAATGTTTGAGAATTGTGGCCAGGATTTTCGCTTGTATCATAATTGGCGAAAGCCATCCTGCGAGGTCGAAATTATTATTGCGGATAATACAGATATTAACTCAGTGGGATAATAAGATACTATAATAAGAGAGATGTAATCTTTATTCGAACAATGTTGTTATATCTTATGTTAAGTGCGTCAGCACTTATTTGGCAAGTAGGAGTATCGCGCCATATAGCGCAAAATTTTTGAAGCGAGATTTTTGTATCATTATTGGCCAGATCCATCCTGCGGGGTCAAAAAGTTAAATATTTGTGTCTTTAAAACTGATTTTGTCAGAACGGACTCTCCCCTTTTTATTTTTTTTTCCAATCCGTGGAGTGTTGGAACCTTGTGAATTTAGTAGTAGGCGTACGACGTACCGACCATTATCTGATCGAGTAGTTGTGGCTTTGTAGAAGTCTTCACAATACTGATCTTCTTGGATTGTAACTAATATGGGGGAAAGCTCTTTTAACTCCCAACATTTCCTCAACTTGACTTTTGATGTGAAAACTGGTTCGGTAACTAGTCCACTTATAATCCAACCAAATTAAAATTCTTGTTTTGGTGACAATTTTAGCCTGTTTTGTGCCTTAGACGCTATGAAAGGTCGTTGTGAACCTTCATCTATTAAGGCCCTAAGTTTAAACAGCTCTCCTCGGTACTTTACTTTGGTTGCTCTGTGTCAAGTTTGAGTTTTTTCTGCCTTTGAGCAACTTGGTGTCTTTTGGCAATTTTCGTGATTTAGGTTTTTAGGAGTTGTTGTTACAACTAAACCTGTGGTACTTTTTGTATAAGCGCTTCTTTGTGGTGATATGGGAAATTTTCTGTAATGAAGTATTGAGTGGTGTCTTTTGTGACAATATAAGCAATTGAATTAGCTTTGTGCGTTTTGTAAAAGCTTTTGTTTATATTGTTGTGGCTTCTAGCATGGGGTCTATTGAAGCTTGTATTAAGGTCGTTTTGATGGTTTTGGGTTTTAATAATTTTTTTATCTACCCTTTCAGCGATTTCATACTGGGCAGTTAGAAAATCATTCTTTTGCTGCCACGTGGGCATTTCTTTAGTGATGAGAGCGATTGCTCCCATAAAAGTAACGATTTTTCTAGTGAAGCGGCGGTGGACATGTTTACCAGTATAGGGTCCTAGCTGTTTGTGGGAATATTGTGTGTCGATAGAACCGACAAACAATTTGAAACAGTTGATAGAAGTTTAACAAATTCTTCACTTGTTTCTTTTTAAATCTTAGGCAAGTTTATTAGTGTCGTTACTTGTTTGTCGACCAATATTCTTTAATTTTCATATCTTGTTTTAGAACTTCCCAAGCCAAATTAAAACTTGCCTCTTGACTTCGAAGTTGTGGCAGCTCTACTCTCGGATGTGGAGTAGGTGCAATAGCTTTTATTAGCTTTAATTGATCGGAAACCATAGCTTTTGTAGCTTCATACTGGTCTAAGCAGGTTTCAAAATTTTGTGGTAGATCTGTTGACTCAGTTTCTACTATGGCGTCATGAGCCGCTTGGAGACGAGTCCAAAAATTGTTAAGACTTTACTTTTTTATTTCTAATAACGATTTAGAGTTGTCTTGAATGGGCGAAGACGAAATTCTAGTGCAGTATCTTATTAACCTGTCATTCTCATAAATAAATATAGAAACCTGTTTTGAGCACGCAGCTCCAGATGTATGTTGTTTATTATCAACATCTATTAAATTTCATATTATTAAAATATAAAGCGATAAATGATAATTTTTACCGAATACTCTTTTAGGTGAATAAGATTTTGATATTTCTGAATATATTTAAAAAAAACTTGTATTCAGTGGTAATAATACAGTTTTGTATTTACTTGCGTATTATTTTATAATTTATCCCGATTGTAAATTATATTTTCTTAATATATTTATTAAGAGCCACACTTTTAACTTATTTATATTTCTTAAGACCGAATGATTTGTAAATAGATACACCCTAATACACGGACTTGTATTTATATTATATATTTATGTTTGTGTGCAATTGAGAGCTCGCTGAAGAGATCAATGCGCAATGTTTTGTACATACAAGTAAGTATGCACTTATCGTTTGTGCGTATGTATGGATCTGTTTATTTTCTTATGCAATTGAAAGTTCTTTAAAGAGATCAATGCGTTTTTGTTTGGTTCGCAATCCTGCTTACTTGTGTTTTAACAAGAACAAGGGGTATTGCTTGAAATGTGTCAATGTGGACTTTGAATAGATACATAAGCGTATGTACCTAAGTTCTTGTTAAAAAAATTTAATTTATTTTTTGTTTGCGTTGTAACAAATGTATTTTTATACTCTCCCAACTTATTGCTACATAGTATAATAGTTTTGTTCACCTAACGGTTGTTTGTATCACCTAAAACTAATCGAGTTAGATATAGAGTTATATATACATATATAAATGATCAGGATGAAGAGACGAGTTGAAATCCGGGTGACTGGCTGCCCGTCCGTCCGTGCAAGCTGTAACTTGAGTAAAAATTGAGATATCTTTATAAAACTTGGTACACATGTTTCTTGGTACTGTAGGACGGTTGGTATAGCAGATGGGCGTAATCGGACCACTGCCACGCCCACAAAACGCCATTAATCAAAAACAAATAAATTGCCATAACTTAACTCCACAATAAGATACAAGACTGTTATTTGGTAGCACCTCTACCTACAGTGTGAAAATGGGTGAAATCGGGTGACACCCCCCCACTCCCCATATAACGGTACTGTTAAAATAGACTAAAAGCGCGATAAACTAAGCACTAAACTAGTCAGAGACATTAAATTTTATCTCTAGGATGGTATGAGATGACTTTTTAGGAACCGCGTTCAAAATTAGTCTTATTAGTTTAAAGTATGCCACCTTTTGACCAAAGATTCTCTAAACTGTTTAAGCCTCTAGGTACTGAATATGTGGACCCCAGTGCCTAAAGTAGACTTTTTACCGCAAATATCGGTCAATGTATAAGATATATAATTGAAACTCATATAATAAAATTCTCGATAATGGTATGTTTTTGTGTCAAAAATGGGTTGTATCTGATGAATACTTCCTATAGCCTTCATATACCTAATATAAAGATTTTTGAACTTCGGGGTGACTTTAACTCACATACTGGAGTATATCGGCCAGTATGTGAGTTATCTCAATGAAAACAAGAAAAAACGTTAACTTCGGTTGCGCCGAAGCTATAATACCCTTCAGAAATACAAAGGCCCCTTACAAGAACTTGATTCCGAACGTTCAATTTGTATGACAGCTATATGATATAGTGATCTGATCTGACCAATTTCTGTGGAGAATAATTTGTTGCCTTAAGCAATAACTCGTGCCTAATTTCGTGAATATACCTCGTCAAAAAAAAAAATTCCATGTAAGCACTTTACTCCGATCGTTAAGTTAATATGGCAGCTATATGCTATATTCATCCGATCTATACAATTTCCTCGGAGATTAGATTAATACTTTAAATAATAATACGTGCCAAATTTCGTGAAGATACCTCGTCAAATGAAAGAGTTTTCCATACAAGCACTTCATTCCGATTGTTCAGTTTGTATGGCACCTATATGCTATAGTGGCCGATATCGGCCGTACAGACAAATGAGTAGCTTCTTGGTAAGAGAAATACTTGTTCAAAATTTCCGATCGATATCTCAAAAACTGAGGGACTAGTTCGAGTATATACAGACGGACGGACAGACGGACATGACTAAGCCAACTTAGCTCGTCACGGTGATCATTTATATATATTCTTTATATGGTCTCCGCCGTTTCCTTCTGGGTGTTACAAACTTCGTGGCAATCTAAATATACCCTGTTCAGGGTATAATGAGAGAGCGTGTTTTGCTCATAACAAGGTATCTCTGATTAGTGATGGTATGTGAGGTGCCTTAATGAAACAGTGGGAGCATTTTATTAGTCTGTGGCATGTTAGTAGTATGTGGTATTGGCAAAAATTGATAAAATCGGGTTAATACTACCCTCAACTTCCATAGACTACTTATAATGCTTTTCGTTATTCTAACCAGTTTTATGCCGAATATGTCGGTCAGTGAGTATAAATATTTTTTTTTATATATAAAATTGCTTTAAAATATGTTCTCGAGTATAGCTGAGCAATGTCAAAATTAATATCTTTCTCTATCCCTAATATATATATTATTTCCGCCTTTCCATCTGACTCTAAACCGTTCTGGTTGATCAAAATTTGATATTTTAACGAAATAAAGTGGATAAGATTTCGTAAAAATTATGTGGTTTGACGCTGAATTAGAATGAAATTAGTATATACCTTGGTCTAAACCACACACCTTCATATAATAAATTCCGATTCTCTGGTAGACGTTTGCCACATAAGCTTATAATATAATTTTTAGCCACTTTGGTAGAGTTAATATCACATTCATACTTATGTACCTATTCTCACTTCAAGCAATAAAACTGAGACTAAGCTTATGGCCTTTTATATAAGCGAAGAAGATACCAAATTCGATTGTTATTAAATCACTATTTCATTTAATAATGAATGTTTAATACTTTCTCAAGATTTTTTTAATATAAGATTTGAAGAATTTTGACGCTGAATTAGAATGAAATTAGTATATACCTTGGTCTAAAGCTCACACCTTCAGATAATGAATTCCGATTCTCTAGTAGACGTTTGCCACATAAGCTTATAATATAATTTTTAGCCACTTTGGTAGAGTTAATATCACATTCATACTTATGTATATCTCACCTCAAGCAATAAAACTGGCCTTTTATATAAGTCAAGAAGATACCAAATTTGATTGTAATTAAATCACTATTTCATCTAATAATGCATGTTTAAAGCTTTCTCAACATTTTTATACCCTGAACAGGGTATATTAAGTTTGCCACGAAGTTTGTAACACCCAGAAGGAAACGTCGGAGACCCTATAGAATATATACATAAATGATGATGAAATTGGTCTAGAACTTTGTTTAAACCCTATAACCCTAATATACTGATTTCTGCTCCTTTGGTACAACAGCAACCTCATATACTCCACAATTACATCTAACCTCTTTGGTTCAGTTTATATCACATATATTATGCTTGAGTTAAATATTATAGCTTCTTTTTATTAAAGTTAACATTTCGGTGAAAAAAATAATATTGACACTAAATAAATCTATGATCAATAACATAAGTTAATAAGATACCAAATAATAATCGAATAATGAATATTGAATTCTTTCGCAACATTTTTATACTTTCGCAACATGTTGCAACAGAATACAGTTTAGTTCACCAACAGATTGATGTAGATTTCCATATACATATATTTCTTCTAATATTTGGTGATAATCAGCGGATAGGTATATTTTCTCAGCCATCATGTTGAAGTTTTTACGAAATATACCAGACAACAATGTAAAAAAGTTTCTTAGAGTGCTGGACTTTGTATAGAGCAAAAATATCTTTATAGAAAAAAACGCATGAAATAAATATAAGTAGTGTAGTATCACAAGGGCTAAAGACCTTTTTTCTGTGGTTACAGATAAACTGTGACCCCATCGGTTTGAATGCTACTGTCTATTATTTCAGTTTTACGTCACATTTTAATATGAAGGTCATGAGGTGAACTGTAAACTCAAGAAAATTATACTTGTACACAGCGCCGTTGGTAGGTTATCAAAGGTTTAGATATTAAGGCAGAAGGAAGTAAATCTACATACGTGCTCTACATATGTGTATACCATACTTAATTATATGTAAGTTACCCCAGACCCTTCAAAATAGGTACTGTTTTAAAAGTGTTAGACAAAAGCAATTTACGGAGGAGTTTTCCGAGTACTTAATTTTAATACAATGAAGTAAACTACTAATTTCTAAAATATAAATATAACTAAATATTATGTATTTTATGTTAGTGAATATCTAAGTAATATATAGGTATACAAAATTACGTAAGCTGTGTATACAAAAATATACCATCATAAAACTATTATACTCTGTAGCAATATGTTGCAAGAGTATAATAAATACAAGTATCAGTAAACTGTGTTTGTAGTTTCAGTTACACTAGATTTCTTTACCAGCAAAGTGCTTTATTCAAACTAATTTTGGTGTATTAGTTATATAGTGTTTAAAGTATTATTATATACAGTGGCGAGCAAAACCGTATTAAATACAGTGGCGAGTAAACACATACATATACATATGTGCACCAGCATACCTTAGTACCTATACACCGAACAGGAAAGGAGTCATAGCAAGGAATTACAGTGAAAGAGAGCAGCACCTCGGATCCAATTTTTTTTTTTTTACACCCGGACGGACTGAATTATATAAGAATTATCTATAAGTATTTTATACATTAATTCCTTTATTATTAATTAATTATGCCTAGATTAAGTAGAAAATGTGTATTACTAAGTCGTCTTCAGAATAGAAGACGTAAGAGAGTTCTTCGTGCAAACTCTTTATATAGAGATAGTGAGCAGTCACAAAATATTATAAGTCACGCTAATCGTAGGTTAGATTTTGATGTACGTCTGTCCGAACAAATTATCAATACAAATCAACATAGAACCAGGCGGGAAAATCTCGAGGTACGGTCTTTTGAACAAAATTTAAATACGTTACGTCTAAGTCCCCAAATCCGCTCTGAAGAGCAAAGCAGAAATACTCGAGATCATAGATCTCGTCGAGAAAATCCCGAGGTACATTATAATGAACAAAGTAGGAACACTAGGGATCATAGAGAACTTCGCGCAAGAAATACTGAGATCATAGATCTCGACGAGAAAATCCCGAGGTACATTATAATGAACAAAGTAGGAACACTAGGGATCATAGAGAACTTCGCGCAAGAAATACTGAGATCATAGATCTCGACGAGAAAATCCCGAGGTACATTATAATGAACAAAGTAGGAACACTAGGGATCATAGAGAACTTCGCGCAAGAAATACTGAGTATAGGACTTTAGAGCGCATTCGTGATCAAATACAAAGGGAACATGAAAGGAGAGAGGAGCGTGATAGAGAAACATAACGTCGACAGCTTAGTAGGAGGAGTATAAGGGATGAAATTTTGAATCAGAGACGTCTTAGACAAGTTCAAGTTCGCCTTCGTAGAGATAACCCACTCAATAGACAAATTGAAAACCAAAAGCAGTCCCAACGAATCCGATTAACGAGAGAAAATAATGTTATAGAAACTAATAATAGTAGCAATTTAACAGATTTCAAAAACATTTATTTCCAAAATATAAATAAGGGCCCTATTGAATTTGTATTTGCTGCGGCGGCTTATGGTTTTCACACCAAGTTCGCAAATTAAATTTTGAAACTATTGCGCAAGGTCACCCAAATGCTGTATCCGCCTTCTTTTTAATGTAAAAATTTCCTTCAGAAGATGGAAATTACAATTTTTGTGCTACTTGCAAAAATGCGATTGTTAAAAAGAACGTTCCAAAAATATGTTTTATGTTAATCCGTCCGTTAGGATATTAAAGTTAGAGTTTGCTCAAAGATGCTGTTGTTAATATACCAATTTCTGTTAACAATATTGTGACATCTCTACCAAGGTAATTTGATGAGGCTCATGTTATACAAATTCCCTTAAGAAGGCGTTTGGAACAAAATCATGATTACGTGATCGATACCATACGCCCCGCAAAGATTATGGAAGCTTTGTAGTTCTCTCCTCTGTATTGTGAGCACAATAAACATATTAATGAAACTGGATTTCCGAATTTAATAACCAAGAAGAAGTTCCGTTTGTTGCATCTGCAAATGATTCCCGATTGGTTCAATCTTTTCGTGCGGCACAAACTACCCATGATAATCGCGCAGGTAATAAAATTCCCACGAGTCTTTTACCTTCAAAGCTAAATCCAGGCGGTCAAGAAACTCTTTTGGACAATATTCCTGTAGAAAACTTAGACTTAACCGTTTAGTCATAGCGCCAGGTGAAGGACTAGGACCAATTGACATAATTCAGAAAAGTTGTCTTTTGGAACAATATACGTTGGGCTAATACGTTCTGAAATTCGCCGTTTTGACAGAAGAGCGTGTAACATTCCAAAGTTGTTCTCTGATTACAAAAAATTAGAACTGCTACAAATTAAGAATAGTACATCCATTTGCAACCAAGTTACGGCCCAAAATCCATTAAACGAAAACATTGTTCAAAACTAGGTTCAACACGATGATGGTTACAAGGTTTTGAAAGGCGTTAGATCCTCACCTGCGCACTGGGAACCTGAGAAGAAAAAGGCAATCGCTATGATTCGCCAATTTGGGCTTCCAACCTTCTTTATCACTTTATCAGCTGCAGAATCTCAGTGGGTTGAGCTTTTGGTCATCCTCTCTAAAACTGTTGATTATAAAGATATATCGGAAGAGGAAGCCAACAGTTTAACAACCCAAGATAGATATCGCTTAATTCGGTCAGACGCGGTTACTTATGCTAGATATTTTGACTACCGCTATCGACAAATTCTTAAGCTTTTTAAAGATAATGCCGGCATTTTTGGAGAGCATTTTGTCACAAATTTTTACTGGAGAGTGGAGTTTTAGCAGAGAGGTTCCGCATGTACATGGCATGTATCGGTCTTGTACTAGAGAAATAAGAGGACAACAGTTGTGTCGTTTTGGTATACCATATCCACCAATGCCTTCAACGCAACTACTGTTACCTCTTACAGAAACGAGTCAAAACTCAGAAAGACACAAGGAAAAATTTTTCCAAATTTAAAACCTTTTAAATTCAAATATGACTACAGAAGACATTTCTAATTTAAGAGATTTTGAACACTTCCTGTCTGATAGTAGAATAAATATGTCTTTTGATGACTATTTGTTAGCCCTCAGATCAAGTTTAACAAAACCCAAAATTTTTCTAAAAAGGAAATTACAGGATCGTTTTATAAACGCTTATCATCCTCTGATTTTGGAAATCCAAAGACCAAATATGGATATCCAATATATACTGGATGCATATGCTTGCTGTTCATATATAATTAATTATATCAAAAAGTCTAACAGAGGAGTTTCTAGGCTCTTAAACGAAGCTTTATCAGACGTAAATGCTGGAAATTATACTATTAAGCAAAAACTTAAACATATAGGGCACAAATTTATGTCAGGCACAGAAATATCTGCACAAGAAGCAGTATATTGCTGCATTGGGCTCCATCTTTCGGAAGCAAGTAATGCAGAAATATTTATAAATACCTCTCGACCTGAGGAACGTGTTCGAATGGTAAAACCTAGAGCGGAACTTCAGAACCTTCCTTCAGGTTCGACTGAAATATTCGTAGCCGGTATTTTAGACCGTTATGTTCAAAGATCCGATCAGTTAGAAACTCTTTGTTTAGCTGATTTTGCATCTAGGTATAAATATTTTAAATCTAGTAGAAGAGTACAAGACAGTGATCATGTAGAAGAAGAGAGGGAAGACGATAATTTAACAGAAAGCGGGGTTGTCATGCCTCTTAAAGACGGTAGCGGTTTTGTGAAAAAAACGTACCAAACCTTGCTCTATTCGCTATAGAAGGTTTAACCCAGATTTGGCCAGAGTTGAGTATTTCCGCGAAATGGTAATGCTTTACTATCCTTGGCGAAATGAACAGCAAGATCCCATTGTAAACGATAATGAGCAGACTTGCATAACATATCGTATTCTAATTTAGGAAAATCAAAGAAAAAATGATGTTTCTGAGCAAAGAGGACTTGAAAATGTTCTAGAAAGTCTTTATAATGAAATAGACTTGGAGGAAGGTGCTCAAATTGAACTACCTATGGGGGGAAATGAGTTCAAAGTGTTGGCACTTCCAGAAATAAACCCATAAATAAATTTGCTGGACTTGCATGGTGAAGATTCAACAGATAATGGCACTGAATCTGATTACAATATTCGACTTATTAAACTACCCCCTTTAATTCCAGTTGAGGAATTATTTTCTTTAGTTCAAAGTCTAAATACTAAGCAAAGAACCTATTTGACAGATTTGACGCACCAGCTAAAAACAAATCGCCCATTTTATGAGTTCATTGGCGGCGGTGCAGGTGTAGGAAAGAGTCGTTTGATAACTACAATCTATCAAACTCTTGACCATCGTTACAATTCTACACCTGGATCCAATCCAAGTTCCTTAAAAGTTCTTCTTTGTGCACCTACGAGTAAAGCAGCATTCGGAATAGGTGGAATGACCCTTCATTCAATATTCTCTTTACCTGTTAATCAGTTGAATAGAGAGTTGAGGCCCCTTAGCAATGACACAGTTAATTCATTGTATTCCAGACTTATCGATTCAAAATTGATGAAATATCGATGGTAGGTGCTCGTATGTTTAGCTCTGTAGATGCGAGATTAAAACAAATTTTTAAAACAGACAGCCCCTTCGGTGGTATACCGATCATAGTGTTTGGTGATTTGAAGCCACTCTCACCTGTTGGAGATAGGTGGATATTCTCTCCTAATCCATATGAAGCATACAGCACTTTAGGGTTCCCCTTTGTGGGAGTTATTTAAATACTTTGAATTAACAGAAATAATGAGACAACGGGAGGATCAGGCCTTTGCAATAGCATTAAACCATATGGCATCTGGTACTATGACAAATGAGGGCATATCACTCATTGAAACTCGTGTAGTTAATTTCGAAGAAGTTCCCGCTGATGCCATACATTTATTTTGGTCCAATGAAGAGACAAATAATTTTAATACCCTTAAGCTCAGTCGAATCCCAACTGAAGTTATCCTTTTAACTGCAAAAGGCTTAGTTAAAGGAATTGGTATAAGTGAAAATGATAATATTTTGGAAAGAGTTAAATTTTTCAAAACTTTTGAAACGCAGGGCCTGCCCTATGAATTAACACTAAAAACCTCCGCCAAATATATGACTGCAATGAATATAAACATGTGTGATGGCTTGGTTATTGGGGCTGCTGGACAACTGCAAATTAATTTCCATTGTTCTTTTCCAACAATTCTGTGGATTAAAGTTTTGGAACCTTCTGTTGGTTTGATAGCACGATCAAAAAAGCCTCATCCTTTAGAAAGTTCTTGGACCCCAATTGAAAAAGTTCTAAAATCTTTTCAATATAAAAGAAATGAACAAATTTCAATTTAAAGAAATTAGTTCCCAGTTGTTCCGGCTGAGGCAATAACTATTCATAAAAACCAGGGTGCCACATGTATTTCAATATATGTCGCTTGTAGTCGAGCTACTTCTGCAGAAGGTCTATTCATCATAGCAAATTTTATTCCTCCTAACAAATTTTCTGAATCGGATCCTGTGTTTAGGGAACTAAGGGAATTGGACACAAATAAAGCTCTGACAACAAGTTTCAATTTTATGTTTTCCCGAACATCAGGACATCAAATTTTATTCCATTATGTTCAGAGTCTTCCCGCTCACATTAATGATATAAAAAGCGACTGTTTGATGCTATCTTCAGATATTTCATGTTTTGTAGAAACTTGGAGTTATCCTTGCGTAAGTTTTGATACACCAGGATTTACTCCAATTAACGATCTGAGGATATATAGCACGGAAAAAAGCAATAGAAATAAACGGGGCATTATAATATATTCAAAGCATAGTATTGCTTGTTCTATAGAATCAAAGGCTGTAAAGAAAATTTATTCAGGCCGCAAAGTTTTAGAAGCGGTTTTGTTAAAATATTAATATTCTGGTTCTATATAGAAATTCAGTTTTCTCTGTCAGACATTTAATTGTAGAACTTCAGGAGTCCTTACTTCTGAATGTATGTAGTAGAGTATGATATATAAAGAAATCTCAAACGAGAGTATAAAATGTTCGGTTACATCCGAACTTAGCCCTTCCTTACTTGTTATAGCTTGGTTTTTGCGAAGCAATTGAATGTTGTTGCTGAATATTGAAAATAATGCAACATGATGTGCGTCGTAATTCGTCAGGAGATGGCGATATGGTGGTTGCCGTAAGCCGAAATAGCCAAGCGATGAAACGCACACAATACAGATAGGAACTTATGACATCAATGACATCGATCAAGTAATTTGCCTCCTTCGTTACAGAAAATGTCTTCTTGCGTTTCTCTCTCACAATGTCCATGTCAAGCTCAATATTGCATGTGTGCTTTGGGCATTTCAGTGCATTTTTCCGCAAAAACTCAGGGCCAGAAAACCATATCGAAGATTTCAGCTCAGCAGCAGAGCAGCCTCGGGATATTAGGTCGGCTGGGTTTTCCTTAGAAGGCACATACCTCCATTATCCATTGGCAGTCAGTTCCTATATGTCAGATACCTTATTGCCCACGAACTCTGACAGCGTAACGGAGTGTTGTTTTAACCAATGTAGAACTAATTGCGAGTCAGTCCAAAAGAAAAAAGTTATGGGGACAGTGGTGTTTATATCCTTTACCTTAGCATAAAGGCGAGCGAGAAGATGGGCACCGCAAAGTTCGAGTTTTGGAAGATACTGTCTTTTTACTGGTGCGACCCTTGATTTCGACGTGTGTAAATGTACTGCAACCTGTCCGTCGGAATCTTCCGTGCGTTTGTAAATCGCCGATACGTATACACGAATTGATGCATCGCAAAACCCCTGTAACTGAATGTCGCGAGCATCTGCTAGTAGACAATAGCGAGACAGATTAAGTGATGGAAGCGAGTTAAGAGATGCTTAGTAACTAATCCAGGCTTGTTGTATATGTTGAGGCACCGACTCGTCCCATTCTTGCATAATTATTTTTGAGGTTATCACGAGTTGTGAGAGCACTCCAAGTGGATCGAACAATGATGAAGCGATGGACAACGTCCAATGACGACAGCCTTACCCCACGGTGCTCAAAAGCACAGCGGGTCAAATCAATGAGTTGATCAGCGTCCCGAAAATGACAGACAGTACCGATTGGTAGTGTGGAATGGACTAACCACCTTGGTAGGGTTCGAGGCCTATCTAAAAGCATTGCCGTACTTTGGGTCCGGCACCCGGTTGCAGTGCAACTCCATTCATCTGACAAAACGACATTTCTTCCCCCATTTAGGTATCAACCACAACCACCACGATACTCCTCGAAGGGCCAGTCCGCATGAACAGATTGGAGCGTACTCCAAGGGCCCCTGCTCCCCGTGGTACCAGAATTAAATCTCCGGTCAACCTTTTAGCCGAAGCAGGGGTTGGACCCCATACTCACATTACACGCACACACCTTTCTTACAAGAAGCTAATTCTCAGTTAAACGCCTTCGTCGCGATGAATAGAAGATAGAAACAATGCGACATACAGGCAAACATGCAAGCATCATACAACGTTGCACCGAGAGGGGTTTCGGCGACCCAAGATCGTTATCGCTGATTCCCACCATATTGCTGCTCCATAAGTGGCACAAGTCACAAATAGACCACGATATATGGTGCGAACACTTGCGTCACATACCTGATGCTGATCCCATCCACCCGAACAATCGGGGAACAAACTGGCGACAATCTGCTCTTAAGCAGCATTGTCACCGTTTTGCCCATCGATGTGTCAACCCCACACCAAAGCCCCAACTGTTTACAATTTCTAAAAATTATCCTTTCGTCCGCTCTAACTCTAATCTCGATCGATCCTTCAACCAGAAGGAGAAGATCGTCCACATACGCACAACATTTACAGAGGCGCTATTGCTGTACAAGCAGAGATTCCATCATGAGGTTCCAAATATATGGACCGCAGATGGACTCCATCAGAGAGTAATTTCCGGGCAGCCAAGCTCCTCTAGCCTTTGGAACACTTGATCCCAGCTAACGTAATCAATTGCCCCCTTGAAGTCAACAAATATGCCAAGGAAATATTTGTTGACATTCTCCCTAACCCTGAACCCATACTGCCTATCCGACCACATACCCCGATAAGAACGAGGATCACATAGTGTCTCCCTACCTCTTACGACCCCGGCAGATCCTATAGTCCTGACCACACAGGTCGTCCATATTCTCCCCCAAAAAATTCCTCCACTCCTGTTCTTTAATTTTGCCCAACATTTCCTTATACTCTCTAATCCTATAACTAAATTCACACCTGGGACAACCTGTCAGAATTGGGCCGTCGAGCGGGTTGAATCTTTCGCCTCAATCGCCGGACAGTCCTCCTCTTCGAGGATAACTCACGCGTCCACCATTTGATTTTCCTAACAATAAAACTTTCACACATTCTAAGTTACCTATCGTTCAACCCCCATACTACCTCATAAAGACAAGCAATCTGCTCGTCAACCCCAAAATCCTCAAACAATCTAAGCGGCACATCCAATATCGCTTCCCTGACAGATCGTCTTAATTGGTTCCAGTCGATACCAGAGGTACACCATCGCCGCAATGGACTCTCATACAGCGAGGAAGGGGATTTAAGAGTAACCCATTCCCCACCCTCCCTTAATCTTCCGTCTAGCTACGAACGCTCTATCTGCTGCCTGATTATTAATCGTCACTTCAATGTCACTCACGCCCCTAGGATCATCAAACGTGTACCATTCACTCGGCTCATAAACAATGTGGAAATTTTTAGCCACCACCCAATCACTTAATGCCTCGCCTCGACTGTGGTTTTGATATCCAGACGTATGCCGGGGAAGCGGTGAACAGTATTGTGCGCTTTGTAACAGACTTGTGAACTGGTTTTGAAGTGAATGTGAACAACAACGTGTCGCTGCGTTGATTCCATGTCAAGTGCACTATCTCAATAACTTCTGCTTTTAATGTGTGTAAGGCATCAGTATCATCCGTACCACACAGCAGGTCATCAACATAAAACGAAGTCTTAACAGCTGCAGCGCCCATTGGAAATTCACTCATATGATTACCTGCTGAGTAGTGATGGCTTCGTACTGCTAGATATGGAGCTGAGGCAGTGCCATATGTCACAGTGTTGAGCTGGTATGTGAGAAAATATAATGAAATTCATTTACTGATAGCGTAACGATACAGACGGAAGCGCAATAGCAATATGTACAGCTCAGTTTGGATCGTTGGTCCAACGAACAGTTATTCGTTCAGCGATGTTTGTGTCATAGTTCGGCAAGAGGCGTCGAACACTACCCGTAACTTTGTTGATGCGCTTGTAGATTTCAGTACGCAATGATGGAAAATGTAATAGTGTGGTTCGTCTAAGTTCGGTGCCGTTCGTACTCTTCCATGAACGTGACGTACTGAGATTAAGTGTCTGGCGAATGCAAAGGAGGGCGTTCAATTGCATGGAATCGGCGACGAGCGATGTCGAATGGTTCTCCAAGTGCAGCGGGATTGTCCTTAAATGGCAGCCTCACAATTATGCGTCCAGTAGTATCTTGATGTGTTGTGAATATAAAGTGACGTTCACAAATCTGATGATCAGGTTAAATAGGTTTGGGTGGCCAGTCGACAATTCCGAGCTCCAAAGGGCGTTTCATGTTTGTGTCAATAGAGTCTTCGCTAAACAACTGATATGACTTCGACTGGTATCTTAAAGAAACCACCCGGATAAATAATGTCATTTGCAATGTAGGGAAATTTGCCAATGCCGAGGTTTTAAAAAGGTTTCGTCGGCCAAAGTTGTGTTGGCTGCAAATTACAGTTTACTCTGACAATTTCAGCATCAGGTTGGTATGCTATATGGGGCGTGATACCAAACTGGAGCGAAAGTTGAAATTCTGATGTGCCTGACTTATTTGTAGTGGTGGTGCGAGCTTTAAGATTGGTAACTGAATCACCTCTGCTGCGAATGTCAATGTGATACTTTTCTCGAGAGTAGCCATAGAGTTCACTTGGAACACGAGTCGAGAAGAGCTCTTCCAAGTTTGTAACAACCAATGTAATCTTTAACTAGAACCAAAGCTGTTGCTAAAATGACCTGCCCGTGGTCCGATGTCTCCATATGCGAATGCGTTGCTGCTAGCTGGTTGCATGTATGAGGTTTGTTTGAATAAGATGTCGACAAAGTTTGAAACTATTGCGAAATGAGAGGAGATCTTGGAGTTGCATGTGTAGGCAAAGTTGCGTTGTCATAATGCAAGAGCGTATGATGCCTTCTGTTCCAGGTGCGACCGCGATGTTTCGACGCACACTGAGCTACTCTGTGACCATTGCTCAGACAATTGATACAGAGGTCGTATTTCTTGGCAGCATCGAAGCGTTGATTCGTATTCATGTCCTTAAAATGAGAACAACCAATAATATTGTATTTATCGCTAGAACAGAGAACACAAAAAGGACACGTGATTGCGAACGACAAGTTTTGCCCACGGGTAGTAATACGAATCTGTTTGGCGAAATCGGACTTATGGTGTGATGAGGAGTAGGATGAATGCGGAAACTGACAGTGACTTTCTAAAACTTGCATTGTAGCCAAGTTGAAAGCGATTTATAGTCTAACGATTCATTCCATTTGTTACGAGTTTGCTGATCACATATGCCAATGACAATGTAAATCAGCATTGTTTGCGCGATATTGGAGCTTGTGCCTAACGATTCTAACGAACTGAATATAGCTGATGCCTTGTTAATCAAACTACGATATTGTTGATAGTTTGATTTATCGGCTTCCAAAAAAATCAGAGTGGGATTATCGAAGCGTTCCCTGAGTCTATCTATAGCCTACGGGTAGTTTTCGCTGGTTACCTGGAAGGATCATACGGTTTCCTGAGCTGAACTGTTAAGGCAAGACAATAAATAATTAAATCTTTCAATATTTGAAAGTCTAGGTTCACGAGCGATAAGTTGAGTGAAAGGCGCAATAAAACTTCTATCTACTGCGTAATTCCCGCTAAAGATAAGCAACGACAACCTTGGCAAGTGTAATGGTGTAAAAACAGGAATTGGAACTGTTATCTTGGCGTAGCTAACTGTAAAGTTCCCTTACTTCCCAAGTTGTGCTTGAATGCAAAGTTGGGCTGTGACATAGGTATCCTCTGAATCTGCGACCTGTGTCTGATGGAACCAAATCTTCAATGTCAGCTTGGACTGAGAGTGCTTGCTTGAAGTATGACTCTAATATTCCAAACCGACATTGCAAGATGTGAAGGTTTTTCATCACTTTCCTTTGATACCTCAACTATAGACTTAATACCTAATATATTCCGTTTGCGTTTGGAGTGTTCAAGAGACATTATCCTTTTTACGTTTATTTTTGGATATGACTAATGTGAAGCGAAGAGAATAACTATCAGCGGATAGCGATAGCGACGGCAAAAACGAAGTTATTTACAGCCCACTAACAATGAGTTGTATAACTGAGCTATTAGTAAAGGCAGCTTATGCAAAAAAATGTCGAGAATGCAAATAACGAATAAAGCGAGTGACAAAAACTGCTGCTAGCAGCAGTGCAGTTTAGCAATAGTAGCGTAGCGTTGGCAGAATAGCGACGACGGTTCAGCTGAGCAGTGCAGTGTAAGCATAGTAGCAGAACAATGCGCCATGGTGATTTATGCTGAGTAAGCGACGATGCTTTCCAGTGAACGGGTAATTCAGCAACAATACAAGACCTAATCAAAGACAACCAGACAAATCATGCGATTGCAGAACAGTAATGTGCAAGTTCAACGGAAACCACTAATCCAGGTGACCTACCAACAACTGAGAATATAACTGCAACGCATTTATAAAATGTAATCGATGCGATCATTGGATGATATTAACGCATTTAAATTATATAATTAATGCAAGAATAAATTTTTTATCTTTGAGAGTACACAGGTATCTCTTTTATACAATTCATTCACTATATTGTGCGATTAGCACCTCCAAGTTTTCCTCAAAGTTTTCTTTTGCACAAGAATTTAGTCTGTTGTTTTACAGACATGCCCCTCGCTGGCCGCAAAAATGTTGAAACAATAAACGTTTTTCTTGCCTTTATAAAAATATTTCAATAATTGGGCATGTGCAGTCAACAGCGACGTGCAAATGAACTAAATTGGCAAAAAACTCCAATGTGCTCTTTTTGACACCTCATTAGCGAATCAATTATTTTAATAGTTAATCATAAAGATTGCAATTAACATAGCTTTGGCTCATTGTGAATGTACAGGATAAAAGAAAATAGACTTTGAATGTAAAGCTAAGAATGTTCAAGTTTTACCAAATGCTCTAAGAAAGGTTTTAACACAAAAATGGTATTTTAGTCCAAATCTGTAAAGTTGATGGTGTCATGCATTTGTAGTAGCTTTTGCAACTTTTTAAGTGAATATAAAGGTGAAAAGAAAATCAAATTTGATTATTAGTCTAAGAATGTTCATGCTTTTGCAATTGCACTAAATGTATGTATTTGTGAAAACGGTTTTAACACGAAAATGGTACTTTAGTCTGCGAAGTTTACGTGAATTTGCAATTGGCGTAGCCTTTGCTTATTGTAAATATATAGGTCACAAGAAAATAGGCTTTGAACGTAAATCTATGAATGTTCAAGTTTTTCCAAATGCACTACATGCAGGCAATTGTGAAAAAGATTTCAAAACGAAAATGGTTTTTTAAGCCAAATCTGTTAAGTTGATGGTTTCAAGTATTTGTGGTAGCTTTTGCTAATAGTGAATATACAATAATTGTTAAAAAAAAATCGAATCTTAGAATAAATATAAGAATGTTCAAGTTTTCATAAATACACTGAAAGTATGTAGCTGTGAACACGATATTAACATGAACGACGTAGCTTTTGCTAATTGTGATTTTACAGGTTACCACAAAAAAATACTTTGAACGTCGATGTAGGAATATTCAAGTTTTTCAAAATGCCTTAGATGCATGTATTTGTGAAAAAGGTTTTAACACGAATATGGTATTTTAGTCCAAATCTGGTTTCATGGTGGTAGCTTTTGCTAATCGTGAATAAATAGGTTAAAGTAAAAGCGACTCTGAATAAAAATCTAACGATGTTCATGTTTTCCAAAGTATGCGTAATTATTTTTCTTGTTATTTTATATATATTTATGTAAATATGTTTGTTTGAATACGGTTTTATATAACATTAAACCTGTGACAGTAAATCCATTTTTACCAATATAAAAAAAGATTATCAAACTGGTATAAATCACGGTAAAAATCGAAATACTGCTGACATTAAAACCAGGTGGTTACAATATATACATCCAAATATACATATATGTAAATAATTATTGTACGACTCTAAGCGTACCTTTGTGCTTTCAAACACACATCTTTCACAAATAAAAAAAACAAAAAGATAATTTAAGTATTTACTTGTAAATTTGTCCGGCAATACTCCTTATGCTTAATAAAGCAGTAAGCTCAATTGCCTAAAATACGTAAGCAAAGGCACAAACATATAACAAATATTAAAAGACAATGAAAGAGAAACAAATAATTTCAAACACACATATTTACTAAACCAACTTACATATTTACATACATGTGTAAGTGCATATACGGGAAAACATTGTGTTTTACCAATTCTATTATCGCGCTATCTTTACGTCGCTTAAATATATATGCAAATTCTTATAAACTTACGGCAAAGAATCTGCCTATCTTTTTATAAACCTACATTGGGTATTATTGAACTGCAATATTAAATTTTAAATCTTGCAAAAGAGGTAATTAATTTATTTGGTAAATAATTAAGCGGAAAGTAAAACCCAATATTAAACAAGTAAGGAATTAATAAGTTCGGATGTAACGGAACATTTTATACTCTCGCAAAGTTAAATGGTATACTCGTTTGAGATGTCTTTATATATAATATTTTAAGAATTAGAAGTAGGAACTGTTGCCTGTTATTTACATTCACATTGCAATTTGTAAACTAAATTTACTCAAATTATGAGAAATCGTTCTTGTGTTTTTTGTATACGCTTATAATTGATTTTATATAGAATACATTACAGTTGTATTGAGAAGTATGAAAAGAAATCGTTTTTGGACAATGAATAACATTTTTTATTTATTATATCCATATTATTATACATATTTAGCTTAAAAATAATATTGTAAATATTAACAACTTATATTATTATATTAATTTGTATATAATATTTACAATATTAAACATAAATTTTTATAGAGATTCTTATACATATATCCAAATTATATTTCTTTTCTCCTTATACTATTTAATTTCTATCATATATTTATACAATAATGTCATATATAATAACAAATTATACATATAATTTAAATTTTCTTAATTAGATTATTTACATATTTTTCTTAAAATTGTCTTAAAAACGACTGTCAAAATTGCTATACCATTCTAATTCGATTATATTTGGAAAAAAAACTGAAGAACTATTGCACTATGTCTGAAACCTTTACTGCCAAGATAGCTGTGTACCGTCTCAAAAGTAATTGCATTAACATGGGAAGGATCCATGTTTGAAAATTACAAATCAATTTGTGTACCGGCAGGTGTAGTTGAATATTCTGCACCAAGCAGGGAACTAAAGTTTTTTTCTTGGAGCAGATTTCTTATTGCAGTCCCTGTAAACATTAAACAAATGTTAAAATCTCCAACAATTAGCACATTTTGATTGCCTAACGCAGAAGTAAGGACTTCCTAAAGTTCTACAATTAAATGTCTGACAGAGAAAGCTGAATTTCTATACAGAACCAGAATATTAAAATTGAAACATTTGAACGAAATCGCTTCTAAAACTTTGCGGCCTGAATAAATTTTCTTTACAGCCTTTGATTCTATAGAGTAAGCAATACTTCAGTGATATCTATCCTCAGATCGTTAATTGGAGTAAATCCGGGTGTATCAAAACTTTCGCAAGGATAACTCCAAGTTTCGACAAAACATAAAATATCTGAAGATAGCATCAAACAGTCGCTTTTTATATTATTAATGTGAGCGTGAAGACTCTGAACATTATGGAATAAAATTTGATGGTCTGATGTTCGGGAAATCATAAAATTGAAACTTGTTGTCAGAGTTTTATTTATGTTCAATCCCTCAGTTCCCTAAATACAGGATCCGATTCAGAACATTTGTAAGGAGGAATAAAATTTCCTATGATGAATAGACCTTTACAACTTTATTATATGTGGCACCCTGGTTTTTATGAATAGTTATTCCCTCAGCCGGAACAACTGAAAACTGATTTCTTTCAATTGAAATTTGTTCATTTCTTTTATATTGAAAAGATTTTGAAACTTTTTCTATTGGTGTCCAAGAACTTTCTAAAGGATGAGGCTTTTTTGATCGTGCTATCAAACCAACAGAAGGGTCCAAAACTTTAATCCACAGAATTGTTGGAAAAGAACAATGGAAATTAATTTGCAGTTGTCCAGCAGCCCCAATAACCAAGCCATCACACATGTTTATATTCATTGCAGTCATATATTTGGCGGAGGTTTTTAGTGTTAATTCATAGGGCAGGCCCTGCGTTTCAAAAGTTTTGAAAAATTTAACTCTTTCCAAAATATTATCATTTTCACTTATACCAATTCCTTTAACTAAGCCTTTTGCAGTTAAAAGGATAACTTCAGTTGGGATTCGACTGAGCTTAAGGGTATTAAAATTATTTGTCTCTTCATTGGACCAAAATAAATGTATGGCATCAGCGGGAACTTCTTCGAAATTAACTACACGAGTTTCAATGAGTGATATGCCCTCATTTGTCATAGTACCAGATGCCATATGGTTTAATGCTATTGCAAAGGCCTGATCCTCCCGTTGTCTCATTATTTCTGTTAATTCAAAGTATTTAAATAACTCCCACAAAGGGGAACCAACTAAAGTGATGTATGCTTCATATGGATTAGGAGAGAATATCCACCTATCTCCAACAGGTGAGAGTGGCTTCAAATCACCAAACACTATGATCGGTATACCACCGAAGGGGCTGTCTGTTTTAAAAATTTGTTTTAATCTCGCATCAACAGAGCTAAACATACGAGCACCTACCATCAATAGTTCATCAATTATGATCAATTTTAAATCGATAAGTCTGGAATACAATGAATTAACTGTGTCATTGCTAAGGGGCCTCAACTCTCTATTCAACTGATTAACAAGTAAAGAGAATATTGAATGAAGGGTCATTCCACCTATTCCGAATGCTGCTTTACCTGTAGGTGCGCAAAGAAGAACTTTTAAGGAACTTGGATTGGATCCAGGTGTATAATTGTAACGATGGTCAAGAGCTTGATAGATTGTAGATATCAAACGACTCTTTCCTACACCTGCACCGCCGCCAATGAACTCATAAAATGGGCGATTTGTTTTTAGCTGGTGCGTCAAATCTGTCAAATAGGTTCTCTGCTTAGTATTTAGACTTTGAACTAAAGAAAATAATTCCTCAACTGGAATTAAAGGGGGTAGTTTAATAAGTCGAATATTGTAATCAGATTCAGTGCCATTATCTGTTGAATCTTCACCATGCAAGTCCAGCAAATTTATTTATGGGTTTATTTCTGGAAGTGCCAACACTTTGAACTCATTTCCCCCCATAGGTAGTTCAATTTGAGCACCTTCCTCCAAGTCTATTTCATTATAAAGACTTTCTAGAACATTTTCAAGTTCTCTTTGCTCAGAAACATCATTTTTTCTTTGATTTTCCTCAATTAGAATACGATATGTTATGTAAGTCTGCTCATTATCGTTTACAATGAGATCTTGCTGTTCATTTCGCCAAGGATAGTAAAGCATTACCATTTCGCGGAAATACTCAACTCTGGCCAAATCTGGGTTAAACCTTCTATAGCGAATAGAACAAGGTTTGGTACGTTTTTTTCACAAAACCGCAACCGTCTTTAAGAGGCATGACAACCCCGCTTTCTGGTAAATTATCGTTAGATTTAACATATTTATACATAGATGCAAAATCAGCTAAACAAAGAGTAACGGTCTAAAATACCGGCTACGAATATTTCAGTCGCACATGAAGGAAGGTTCTGAATTTCTGCTCTAGGTTTCACCATTCGAACACGTTCCTCAGGTCGAGAGGTATTTATAAATATTTCTGCATTACATGCTTCGAAAGATAGAGCCCAATGCAGCAATATACTGCTTCTTGTGCAGATATTTCTGTGCCTGATATAAATTTGTGCCCTATATGTTTAAGTTTTTGCTTAATAGTATAATTTCCAGCATTTACGTCTGATATAGCTTCATTTAAGAGCCTAGAAACTCCCCTGTTAGACTTTTTGATATAATTAATTATATATGAACAGCAAGCATATGCATCCAGTATATATTGGATATCCATATTTGGTCTTTGGATTTCCAAAATCAGAGGATGATAAGCGTTTATAAAACGATCCTGTAATTTCCTTTTTAGAAAAATTTTGGGTTTTGTTAAACTTGATCTGAGGGCTAACAAATAGTCATCAAAAGACATATTTATTCTACTATCAGACAGGAAGTGTTCAAAATCTCTTAAATTAGAAATGTCTTCTGTAGTCATATTTGAATTTAAAAGGTTTTAAATTTGGAAAAATTTTTCCTTGTGTCTTTCTGAGTTTTGACTCGTTTCTGTAAGAGGTAACAGTAGTTGCGTTGAAGGCATTGGTGGATATGGTATACCAAAACGACACAACTGTTGTCCTCTTATTTCTCTAGTACAAGACCGATACATGCCATGTACATGCGGAACCTCTCTGCTAAAACTCCACTCTCCAGTAAAAATTTGTGACAAAATGCTCTCCAAAAATGCCGGCATTATCTTTAAAAAGCTTAAGAATTTGTCGATAGCGGTAGTCAAAATATCTAGCACAAGTAACCGCGTCTGACCGAATTAAGCGATATCTATCTTGGGTTGTTAAACTGTTGGCTTCCTCTTCCGATATATCTTTATAATCAACAGTTTTAGAGAGGATGACCAAAAGCTCAACCCACTGAGATTCTGCAGCCGATAAAGTGATAAAGAAGGTTGGAAGCCCAAATTGGCGAATCATAGCGATTGCCTTTTTCTTCTCAGGTTCCCAGTGCGCAGGTGAGGATCTAACGCCTTTCAAAACCTTGTAACCATCATCGTGTTGAACCTAGTTTTGAACAATGTTTTCGTTTAATAGATTTTGGGCCGTAACTTGGTTGCAAATGGATGTACTATTCTTAATTTGTAGCAGTTCTAATTTTTTGTAATCAGAGAACAACTTTGGAATGTTACACGCTCTTCTGTCAAAACGGCGAATTTCAGAACGTATTAGCCCAACGTATATTGTTCCAAAAGACAACTTTTCTGAATTATGTCAATTGGTCCTAGTCCTTCACCTGGCGCTATGACTAAACGGATAAAGTCCAAGTTTTCTACAGGAATATTGACCAAAAGAGTTTCTTGACCGACTGGGTTTAGCTCGCAAGGTAAAAGACCCATGGGAATATTATTACCCGAGGGATTATCATGAGTATTTTGTGCCGCACGAAAAGATTGAACCAATCGGGAGTCATCTGCAGATGCAATAAACGGAACTTCTTCTTGGCTATTAAATTCTGAAATCCAGTTTTCATTAATATGTTTATTGTGCTCACGATAGAGAGGGGTATTCACTAAGAATTGCAAAGCTTCCATAAACGCCTTCTTAAGTGAATTTGTATAACATGAGCCTCATCAAAGGACCATGGTAGAGATGTCACAATATTGTTAACAGAAATTGGTATATTAAGAACAGCACCTTTGCGCAAACTCGGACTTTGATATCCTAACGGACGGATTTACATAAAACATATTTTTGGAACGTTCTTTTTAACGCTCGCATTGTTGCAAGTAGCACAAAAATTGTAATTTTCATTTTCCGAAGGAAATTTTTGCATTAAAAAGAAGGCGAATGCAGCATTCGCGTGACCTTGCGCAATAGTTTCGAAATTTAAATTGCGAACTTGGTGTGAAAACCATAAGCCACCGCAGCAAATACATATTTCAGTAGGGTCCTTATTTATATTTTGGAAATAAATGTTTTTAAAATCTGTTAAATTTCCACTATTATCAGTTTCTATAATATTATTTTCTCTCGTTAATCGGATTCGTTGGGACTGCCTTTGGTTTTCAATTTGTCTATTGAATGGGTTATCTCTACGAAGGCGAACTTGACCTTGTCTAAGACGTCTCTGATTCAAAATTTCTTCCCTCATACCCCTCCTACTAAGCTGTCGACGTTGGGTTTCTCTATCACGCTCCTCTCTCCTTATTTCAGGATTTCTTCTTGCATGTGCCCCTTGCATTTGATCACGAATGCGCTCTAAAGCCCTATACTCAGGATTTCTTGCGCGAAGTTCTCTTTGATCCCTAGTGTTCCTACTTTCCTCATCATAACGTACCTCGGGATTTCCTCGACGAGACCTATGACCTCGAGTATTTCTTATTTGCTCTTCAGAGCGAATTTGTGGATCTTGCCGTCTTGTTCTATGTTGAACAGTATTTCTCATTTGCTCAACAGATCGAAGCTCGGGGTCTTCGCGCCGAGATCTATGACCTCGAGTATTTCTTATTTGTTCTTCAGAGCGGATTTCTGGATTTAGACGTCTTGCCTATGTTGAACAGTATTTAAATTTTGTTCAAAAGACTATACCTCGAGATTTTCCCGCCTGGTTCTATGTTGATTTGTATTTATAATTTTATCGGACATACGTACGTCGGAATCTAATCTACGATTAGCGTGACTTACAGTATCTTGTGACTGCTTACTATCTCTATATAAAGAGTTTGCACGAAGAACTCTTATACGTCTTCTAAACTGAAGACGACTTAGTAATACAGATTTTCTACTTAATCTAGGCACAATAATAAATAATAAATGGCTTAATATATAAAATACTTATATAATTCCGTACGTCCGGGTCTGAAAAGTTGGATCCTAGGTGCTGCTCTCTTTCACTGTAATTGAATCTTTGCTATGACTCCTTTCCTGTTCGGTGTATAGGTACTATAGTATACTGGTGCTCATATGTATATGTGTTTGCTCGCGACTGTATATAATACGGTTTTGCTTGCTTGAATACACATACTTGAAACTACAAACACAGTGTACTGATATTTATTATACTCTTGCAACATGTTGTTACAGAGTATAATAATTTTATTATATTTAAAATACATAATATTTAGTTATATTTATATTTTAGAAATTAGTAGTTTACTTCATTGTATTAAAATTAAGTACTCGGAAAACTCCTCCGTAAATTACTTTTGTCTAACGCTTTTTAAAACAGGGATCTATGATATCTATTTTGAAAGGTCTGTTCATGAAGGCTAAATTAGCAATAACTTACATATAATTAAGTATAGTGCACACATATGTAGAGCAGGTATGTAGATTTTCTTCTTTCTGTCTTAATATCTAAACCTTTCATAAGCTGCCAACGGCGCTGGGTAAATCCCAAAAAGTACTTATGTATATGTAATTTTCTTGAGTTTACAGTTCGCCTCATGACCTTCATATTAAAATGTGTCGCAAAACTAAAATAATAGATAATAGCATTTTAATCGATGGGGTCGCAGTTTATCTATAACCACATAAAAAGGATATTTAGCCCTTTTGATACTACACTACTAATATTTATCTCAGGCGATTTTTTCTAGAAAGATATTTTTGCGCTATACAAAGTGCAGCACTCTAAGAAACTTTTTTACATTGTTGTCTGGTATATTTTGTTACATGTTCAACATGATGGCTGAGAAAATATACTTATCCACTGATTATCACCAAATATTAGAAGAAATATTTGTATATAGAAATCTATATCTATCTCGATTAGTTTTAGGTGATGCAAACAACCGTTTGGTGAACAAAACTATACTCTGTTGCAACATGTTGCGAGAGTATAAAAAGAGAAATATAAAAAATGGGAACGGCGCATTGCAAGAGGCTGCTTACATATTAAGCTTAGTATATTTTAAATGGGACTAGCTAATGTGCACTAACAAATATTCATGTAATTGCGTGGACGAAAAGCGGTACCATAAATGTACAAAGCAAGCAAATAAATGTGTAAGTATGTACACAAAGCAAATACAATTATTAACTGCTTTGAGATGAATGACTTCTAATGCTTGCCCTTGAATATTTAAGGCAAATAATTAGAGAACAAGAAATAGTATTCCAACATATGACCGTAGAATGCATTGGTTCTCAATCGTTGACCCAACAACATTCTTTATTAGCAAAAGCTGCCACAAATACATGAATCCATTAACTTTACAGATTTGGACTTAAGTACCATTTTCGTGTCAAAACCTTTTTCACAAATACATACACTTCTCTTTTCTTGTATCCTGTATATTCACAATGAGCAAAAGCTACGTCAATTGCAAAATCACGTCAACATCGCAGATTAGGACTAAAGTACCATTTTCGTTTTAAAACTTTTTTCACATATACATACAAGTAGAGCATTTGGGAAAACTTGAACATTCTTATATTAACGTACAAAGTATATTTTCTTGAAACTAATAAAATCACAATGAGCTAAAGCTATGTCAATTGCAAAATCACATCAGCATCGCAGATTTGGACTAAAATTCCATTTTCATGTTAATACCATGTTCGCAGATACATACAATTAGCGCATTTGGAAAAACTTAAGTATTCTTAGAATTATTTTCAGAGTCAATTTTCTTTTAACCATTACTTGTTGATTCACTAGTAGCAAAAGCTACCACAAATACATGAAACCTCATCAACTTCACAGATCTGGACTGAAATAACGTTTTCGTGTTAAAACCTTTCTTACAAGTACATACATAGGGCAAAATCGCATCAACATCGCAGATTTGGAATAAAACAAAATTTTCATGTTAATGCCGTGTTCACAGATACATACATTTAGTGCATTTGGGAAAACTTGAATATTTTTAGATTTATAATCAGTGTCGATTATCTCTTAACCTACTTATATATTTATTATTAAAATACATCCATCAACTTCACAGATTTGGACTAAAAACCATTTTCGTGTTGAAATGTTTTTCACAAATGCCTGCATGTAGTGCATTTTGAAAAACTCGAACATTCTAAGATTTACGTTCAAAGTATTTTTTCTTGTAACCTGTATATTTACAATTAACACAAACTCAAGTTAATTGCAAAATCACATCAACATCGCAGATTTGATCTAAAATTCCATTTTCATGTTAATACCGTGTTCATACTTGTACATACATTAAATACATACATTTAGTGCATATTGGAAAGAAAACTTGAACATTCTTAGATTTACGTTCAAAGTTTATTTTCTTGGAACCTGTATACTCACAATTGGCACAAGCTACGTCAATTGTAAAAGCACACCAAAATGGCAGATTTTACCTTTCTATTCACTAGTGTCAAGCGTAAAATCAGACTACGAACAAAGGCAACCCTGACAGACTGACGAGTGACGCGACAATGATTTTTAATTGTAATAAATAGTGGCAGTTCCATTTTGTATTTCGGACAAGATGGACGGTTTATTCTTATATTTTTTGTAATACGCTTTTTAAGATGAAATTTTTACAATAAATGAAGTGTTTTAGCAAGTCGCCATTCAGATTTGTATTTCAAAATTATTAAAAAACAAAAAGAACAAAAGTAGCGTAAGTATTTTCGGTACATTAACAATTTCAGAAGTGAAATAATCTTCGCGCCGTACGTTAAATCTAAAAATGGTGAGATACAGGTCGATGACTGTGACGAAATTGCGTGAAGTGTTACGAGGACTTGGTTTGTCGGAAACGGGAACCAAACCAGTCCTGATAGAAAGACTATACGAAAATGAACGGGGGATGTACGACATAGGGGCTGCATGTCAATCATACAACGCTTATGAATGGGCGGCAGCAGCCAACACGAATGCGACGTGTGTTCAAATAAATACGGCTGAAGCTCTGCTAACGTTAGCACAGAACTTGAAACAAATGCTACATCATATTTGCATACGATCAAAGTACAGTCAACGTTAGGCTGTGCTCCTATTTTCCCACGTAGTGATGAATATTCGCATATTCAACGCCCAATTGTACATGATTTTGCATATACAGACACGTTTTCAAACGCTACGGCACCTACACATGCAGTACAAACGAATTTAGCTTTATGTTCTGCGCATGCAGCACCGCTGTCAACAAATTTAGCTTCATGTTCTGCACAAACAGTACAGCATTCAACACGACGAGTTAATTTCTCCGAAGCTAACAACGAATATCAACGAAATATGAATTCAACAATTTGCAACAACGGTGGCACTATGCCAATGTATATATGTCAACCGTTACAACACGTACCAACCTCGTCGGTTCATCGGGAACAGAACAGCAGTCCGTATAACAACGTCGCGAATGTGCATGACATAATTTCAATTATGCCAACGTTTGACTCGAAAGATAAACGGTTGACATCTATACAGTTCGTCGGAAGAGTGGATCAACTGAAACAAGCGTACAATTGGGACGAGAAAACACTTTTGTTCGCGGTACAAGCAAATCTGAGAGGAGTTGCGAACTTATGGCTCGATTCCATGCTCACGGTTTATAGCAATTGGTCAGTATTTGTCGACGACTTCCTTTATGAATTCCCCTCTGAGGTGAATTTTGCAGCCATTCACATGACACTCATGAATATGTGCCGGTTAGCAAGTGAAACGCCTGAAATGTTTTACTATAAAATATTATCAATTGGTAGGCAAAGTGCGGTGGATGATAAATATTTAATTACATATGTATATAATTAATGGATTGAACGATGCAGATATGAAACATGCGTTGTCGGTAAATGGGTATTCAAACTCTAATGAACTTTTGAATGCCATACGAAACTATTGTGCAAATAATATATTAAAAACAAGTGCGATAACAAAGCCTGCACAATTAGTGCCGAAATTAGAAAGCATTGAAGTGAAAAACGTAAATAAACCTAAAAACGATTATATACGTTTCAATTGCAATAAGCCTGGCTACATATCAAGAAATTGTAGTGAGCCACAACGTAAAGTAAGATGTGAAAAATGCGGTAAAACTGGACATAAGCCAAACGAGTGTAAATGAAACGTACAAACACAACCAAATTGCAACGAAATCTATGACGTAACTGAAAAATTTACAGTGAAACAAATTACAGTGTGTGATGAAAAAGCTGAAGCATTTATTGATACCGGTAGTGCGCGGTCACTTGTTAGTGAAAAATTTGCAAATAAATTTGATAAAGCATATCGTAAAAAATGTTATGTCAAATTAAACGGATTCACTGGTGGTTTTTATGATTGTTTCGAAAAACTAAACGTACAATTGAAAATTTATGATATCATTTTGAACGCAACTTTCTAAACTAGCTTTAGCGGTTTGGGGGTATGCACATTAAACCTAAATCTTGTATCTTATTGTGGAGCTTAGTTATGACAATTTACTTGCACAGACGGACGGACAAACAGTCAACCGGATCATTTATATATATAACGCTATATCTAACTCGATTAGTTTTGGGTGATACAAACAACCGTTAGGTGAATACTGTGTACTTTAAAGTGACTAGTGCGAACGTAATACTAATTGATTAGCGCTGAAAATTTGGAATCTTCATAGTTATTACAATTTAATTTTATGAAAGTTTTGATAAAAATTTTACAAATTGAATTAAAAATTTTATGAAATAAAACTTAAATGGTCCCTTGAGAAACCATCAGGTGCTTATATATATTTTGTTACTTGTGCAAAATTATAATATAATATATACTTATGGAAAATTATAATAAAGTGATAAGTAAAAGTGTAAAAACCCATAAATTTGTCTATACCAATATAGAATGACATAGAGAAGTTATAGTTTAATTAATCAGGAAGATCTCGAAAAGTTCGTTAGTGATTTTGATAGTGACTGGGAAACTGGTTTTTCTGACGACGATAGCATCGCTGATACAAATGTCACTATTTCGGCGATTCAACATAATTAGGGATCAGATAGAACACGATGGCCACAATATGCTATATTTTTCTCGCGCACAACGATAGATAAGGATTCTATAGAGTTTAAAAAACTACTTTGGAAGCTCTGCAGCATGTAATTTAAAGAAAGTTGGATTCAGTTTCGAGGTAGCGACCACCGTAGCATATCAATTCTTTTCATATTTTGTATTAGATGATGATGTTTCAAATATCGTAGAACAGAGCAATTTGTATTCTATACATCAAGATATTTTGAACCCTCTTAACACCACACCTGATGAAATTAAACGACCCTCATATCATGGCAGCTATGACATGAAACCGTCATGAGAAAATTCGACAATTTTTGCATATCAACAATAACGAAACGCCTCGTTTGTCGTAATATCGAGCAACAGGAAGACGAGCAACCAACTAAAACAACTCAATTATCGCATGAATCCTTATCAGCAAATATCGTTAATCGTCTGTTTAAAATACGACCATTGATTGAAGCACTTAACAAAACATTCAATAGGGTTCCAAAAATAGAACGACTTTGCATTGACGAGCAAATTTGTTTAACAAAAAAAATAAAATTTTTTTCAAACAGTATATGCTTGACAAGCCACATACTTGGGGCTACACATTTTTCTTGATGTGTGATGATTTAGGCTTTTGTTACTGTTTTGAAATTTACTCGGGGAACAAAGACTATCCACTTAAAAATGATTTCTCAGATTTCTGAATAACGATCTCATCCTAACAGTACCTCGCTACCGCCGCGTGATATTATGACAATATTAGACATTTATAAATGATGGAAAATCAAAGTGTGGTATATCCCATTGTTTATCGTCACAGCAAAACTGTTTTCTAGATTTCCATACTAACTAATCTATCTATTATCAGTTTACTAATCAATTGAATCCAGTGGTCGAAATTCGAACAATAGAAAATACAATTCATTAACAATGTTAATACTTGTAGTATTAAAATTTTATTGAAGAATTGAAACAAAATGTGAACAAAATCTAAAGAAAGTTGTATAAAACACTTTTTAAAAATAAATTTAAAAACAATTAAAATTTATAATTCCTTCTCGTGCATAATCGTATGATTTGTTTCTGGTTTTGGTTTAATTCTTCCTTGATTGAATAATCGAATGAAATCGGCCCCTTTGAATTTGTCGTCATATGTGACCACGATACACCTGCAAAAGGACACCAAAATAATTATTACAAAATAATGATAAATTGTTTAAATGAAATACCGATGAAGTCTCGAACTAATGCTCCATTGTGAAATCTTATCTTCTGTTACATATTTGTTCGTAACTTGATATCGGAAAGTTATCGGCGCTTCCTATTTCGTTGTTGCTAATATTGTCGATTCAACCAACTACATAAAATCGACCTTGGAAACTTATTTTTCCAAAAGTTATCTATCACACAATACACTTGAAATTAATCTAAAAACTTCAATGGCTATTTCCACTTCAATGTGCACTACGTGCATGTGCATTTGTGAAAAAGGTTTTAACACAGAAAATGGTATATTAGTCCAAATCTGGTTTCATGTATTTGTGGTAGCTTTTGCTTATTGTGAATACACATGTTAAAAGAAATTCGATTCTGAATATAAATCTAAGGAAGTTCGAGTTTTCCAAAATGCACTAAATATATGTATTTGTGAACACGATATTGATATGAAAATGGTATTTTAGCCCAAATCTGCGAAGTTGATGTGATTTTGCAATTGACTAATTGTGAATATTTAGGATACAAGAAAATTAATTTGCATGAACGTAAAACTTAGTAGTATGTATGTACTTATGTAATAGTATGTATTTGTGAAAAAGGTTTTAACACGAAAATGGAGTTTTAGTCCAAATCTGTGAAGTTAATGGATTCATGTATTTGTGGTAGTTTTTGCTTATTGTAAATACAAAGGTTAAAAGAAAATCGACTTTAAATAAATATAAATCTAAGGATGTCTCTGTTAGTTCAAATATGCGATATTGATGTGATTTTGCAATTGACATAGCTTTTGCTCAATATGAATATACAAGTACAGGTTACAAGAAAGTAGACTTTCGACGTAAATCTAAGAATGCTCAAGTTTTTCCAAATGTTTTACATGAGTGGATTTGTAAAAAGGTTTTTAACACAAAAATGGTATTTTAGTCCAAATCTGTTAAGTTGATGGTTTCATGTACTTTGGTAGCTTTTGCTACTAGTGTCAAGTACGCTCCTTTGCAGATTTCGTCGTTTTGTGTCCCACTCTTTTGCATTGGAACCAGATGTTCGGAGGAAGTTCAAGATAGTCTGGTTAACCCTCTTTACTTGACCATTCGCCTTCGGCGTTCTAAAAGCAGCTTTTATATGCTGAATGTCATTTGTATTGCAGAAATCAGTAAACAGCTTAGCCGTATACGCGGTACCTCGATCGCTTGTGATTCTCGTTGGTAGACCGAAATAGCTACACAGTTCGTTGAACACTTGCAACACTGGTTGCGTTTTAGTGTTGCGCACTGGTTTGAAATAAAATATTTCGTAAAAACGTCACTTACTGCGACAGTATGCGTATATCCTGTTTTACTTCTAACAAATGGGCCTAAATAGTCGGTATGTAACGTGCGGAAAGGAATAGGATCTACTGCGTCTATGTAGAGATTACCTTCAGGTTTACCTCCGATTGCCTTGTTGTAGCAAGATTCTATGCACACTGCAATATATTCTTTCACGTATTCTCATACTTTCGGAAACCAAAATGCCTCATAGATTAGTTTAACAGGTTTTTCTTTGCTGAAATGACCCATACCATCGTGGCAGTACTTAGTCACTCGCCATCTCACCACTTTTGGTACAACAAAAAATCGTATATATTATTATTATTCGTTTTTCAATGCGTTACATGATCTGACTTTCGTATCGCCTTAAGGACGTTAACAATTTCGCAGATATTCTTATCTTGTAGCTGCATTGTTAGTAACCAATCGTCGTTTGTGTCGGAGATATTCATGACTTGCTTATGTTCATTTATGTCGTTGTCATCAGCAGGGGATCGACTTATGACATCCACATGCTGTATTCGCGCACCTGGTTTATGCACGCATTCAAAGTTAAACTCATTAAGTTGCATCCACCATCGAGAAATACGTGGTATAAGCTCTGTTTTCGTTTTTACACTCGAAATGGCGGCGCAGTCCGTCCCCACTTTAAACGGTTTTCCGAGTAATATTACAATATATACGGAATCGCTTTAAAGATTTCACCACGGCAAGGACCTCGAGTTCTTAGCTGTGGTAACGTGTTTCTATGTTGGTACATCGTCGACTGAAGTACATGACTGCGTTCCAGGATTTACCTTCGTCAACAGATTGTAGCAATACTGCTGCTAGACCAATGCTACTCGCGTCAGTATGAACTTGATGTAACGCTTTGAAGTCATATAACACAAGCCCCGGCTCTTTTGTGAGTGCATCTACAAGTTCATCGAATGCGTTGTCTTCTACTGCACCCCATACAAAATTTCTGGTAGCAGCTTTGGTCGTAAGCCTCGTCAATGGTCGGGCAATAATTGCGTAGTTTTTAACAAATTTCCGGAGAAATCCGGTTAATCCTAGGAATCTTCTTACTTCGGTTCTGTTCGTAGGTTTGTTCATAAAATTAATGGAATTGATTTTAGACTTACCCGGTCTTATGCCGTCTTTTGAGAGAATGTGTCCCAAGAAACTTATCTGAGTTGAGAGAAAATTGTATTTTTTTCGTCTTAACGTTAATCCGCTCTTTTCAAGTTGGTCCAAAAACTTATTTAGCGTTTCGATACCGTCGTTGATTGTTACACTCGGGATAATTACGTCGTCAACGTTTTCACACAGTTTATTTATCATGGTTTGAAAAACAGTCGACGCGTTAACCAAACCGAACGGCATGCGATTATATTCGTAGTGTCCACTGTTCGTTATAAATGCTGTATATTTTTTCGCACTCTCACAAATCTCAATTTAGTGATAACCAATGTTCAAATCAAGGGTAGTAAAATAAACGTTTCCTGCGAGCGCGGCGAATAATTCGTCTATGATAGGCATAGGAAAAGGTTCTTTCATTGTGACACGATTTCACTGTCGATAGTCCACGCACAGACGATGCTCATTATTTTTATTCTCCACTAATACTATTGGGAATGCGTAAGGAGAATTAGACACACGTATAATTTCTTTTCGGAGCAAATCACCTTCGAGTATACATTTTACGTTTTTTGAACACAATACGTTACGACCGAGTAACACATTGTTTTTCATATCACTTCACCAACACAAAATGCTTCCTTGTCGACGAAATTTTTTTACCAATGTGTTTTGTTGATTAATCGGAGCGATGTACTAAACGACTAAGAATCGCATGATAAACAATAGTTACAAAATATGTCTTCAGTTGATAGTTTCAATATGTTGGAGCCTTACCCGAGTATTCTGTACGTTGTTTCCCTAGCGCAACGTCAAACTTCGGAAATTTGGTTGAGATGACAACTTGTTGCTCATATTGACAAATAATAGAGCTTCAGAAAGTAAGCTTAATTAATATTCCGGTAAAATGTACCAGAAAACTTGGAGAAAGGTACATACATATTTAACAAGCTGCAAAAAACCGCGCTAGTCCACTACGTCTTAGGTGGTATGCATAATATAATGATCGTTATATCTCAGAAACAATAGCTCTTCGGAAAAAAGGACCAACGTTTCGCTCGAAATTGTGGAAACTATTTTTCGGCCTTTGAATGTCTAAATTGACCGGACTACGTTATAAAGGAACTGTGTCATTGTTCTAATTACACATTTTAACAAAAATAGAACTTAGTCATTTAGAGCTACATAATTATAAAAGAACAAAATTTCCCCTTGTGACACGAAACTTTAATAATAACCACACTTTTTGTGTACTTTTTTGTAAAATTACTTAGATTTTTAGTATATTGTAAATATCCCTTTAGTCTTGTAAATATCCCCTGCATCTTTGCAATATACATAATATTTTAAAGAAGAAAGAAATAAAGAAAGAAAAGTTTATTCATCACAACAAATAATAAAATAAAAATTCACTTAAATCCCAATTTGCCCAATATCAAGTTCCGACAATGCCTGCAGTTTGGATTATCAATAGTTTATTTTTTATACCACTTTAGTTCATTAAAATTCTACCATTCTTCTCCAAACTGTTTCTTGTATGTTGGTTATTGCACTCCCCATTTTGAGTAAAAGCTCTAACCGTAGACGTTAAGCTGGGAGCTTAACATTTGGCGTTTTTGTGTGGCTGCAGATGCAACATTATAAAAAAAATCAATTTAAGCCGAGAGCCTCAGTAAATAAGTTATAAGAAATAAAACAATGTGTAAAAGTAAAGATCGCGTTTTAAAAAGGCTAAAGACGCACTAAAGATAATTAATTTGTAAATATTCTTTTATGTTATGGGTAAAGATATCCATACAAATATAAATAAAAATGTACCATAAACATCCTATTCTGAAAAGACAGTTCTCAATTTATATAAGAATTTAAAGTTCGATATACATACGATGTTTTTGTGTTTTATCACAAATAAATTTTTGATGATTAGGGTTATGACACTGTCAAGGTTTTAGACTTTGGGTACAAATACTGGAAATAAATATACATAAATATTTGCATGCATAGTACATATTTATTTATAATTTCATAATATGTTGATATGTAGAAATAAAGAAAATGTAAAAGGCGTTTACGGGGTTTCCGAAAAATGGAATATTCATGCCTTGGAAATATCGTTATTATTTTTAGTGCCACAAAATGATAAATTATTGTGCTCCATACATTCGGTGTACATAAATTATGCTCACATATATAATATTATACCTATTATATATATGGTAGACACTTATTGTATGTGTAAATATACCACACAAAAACATTGATATATAAAAATAAATTTAGCTTTTGTGGAAAAGATGGAGAACTAAAAATGGCAATATCATCAGATTAAAGGATTATAATTTTTGGTTTTCATTAGACTGACCGAGTGGTGTTCACATCGTTTGTAGTCATATTCATTCGACAATTGCTTTTAAGCGGGAAGTAATTCTGTAATGTCTGTCAATTTGACACAGAGAACTCGTTAAGTAATGAATAGAGCGAGCTTAAATAATAATATTTTCAGCTTTGAGCTTCTTATTTTCAACATACTTATGATTGAATGTTTGTTTTAAATTAATAGTTCAGAACTCAACATTCTAAAAGTATTTTTTTTTATACTACCACCTAAAAGTAATCGAGATGTATACCGAATTATATATATATAAAGGATCAGGATAAAGAGACGAGTTGAAATCTGGGTGACTGTTTGTCCGTCCGTCCGTCTGTATCTGCAAGCTGTAACTTGAATAAAAATTGAGATATCTTTATGAAACTTGGTACATATGTTTTTTGGTACCGTAAGACGGTTGGTATTGCAGATGGGCGTAATCGGACCACTGCCACGCCCACAAAACGCCATTAATCAAAAACAAATAACTTGCCATAACTAAGCTCCACAACAAGATACAAGACTCTTATTTGGTATACAGGATCAAATTAGGGAAGGGCATCTGCAGTTTAAATTGTGTTTAGGTTTAATGTGCATACCCTCAAACCGCTAAAGCTACAATAACAAAATTCACTGAGAACAAATGTTTTTAGCTTCTATATATAGTGTGAAAATAGGGGGCTGACAACCCTGCCCACTCCCATATAATGGTACTGTTAGGAACTATTACTTGTAAAAGCGCGATAAATCAGGCACTAAACACGCCAGAGTCATTAAATTTTAATTCAGGGATGGTATGAGATCACTTTATAGGAACCGACTTCAAAATTAGACAGTGGACATGGCCACTTTTAGGGGAAAACCTTGAGATCTGCTTAACCGAATTTTTTCGATGCACTCTTACTCAAGTCAAAACGGAAATAACAAAGCTCACACAAGGGGCAACTACATTATAAGTTAATGGATATATTAAAGCAACATGTCACGTGATGTAATATTTAATATGCCTATTTATACACGAACATTAACAAAAATATCATTGCTTCCTGGAGGAACCACCAGGCGTTTAAGGGTTAGGTTTACGTACAAAGTCGATTTTCCTGTAACCTTTATACTGACAATAAGCAAAGATTACGTAAATTGCAAAACAAAATCTACTTCGCAGATTTGGACTAAAATACCATGTTAGAACCCGTTTCGCAAATATATACATGTAGTGCATTGGTGAAACTTAAATATTCTTATAAATACACATTCTTAGATTTTCGTTCCTGGTCGATTTTCTTGTAACTTTTATATTCACAATTAGCATAACATACCACAAGTACATAAAACCATCATCTTCACAGATTTAGACTAAAATACCATTTTCGTTTTAAAACGGTTTTCAAAAATACATATGTACATGTAGTCCATTTGGAAAAACTTGAACATTCTACGATTTACGTTAAAAATCAATTTTATTGTAACATGTATAAGTATATTCACAGTAAAATCTACTTGAATTGTAAACAAACATCAACTTCGCAGATTTGACCTAAACCACCTTTTCACAAATACATACAATGCGATTGTAACCTTTATAGTGTCATATTTTTATGTTAATACTGTTTTCACAAATATATTATATTACTTACACCTAGTTCATTTGGGAAAAATTGCACATTCTTAGATGTACGTTCAAATTTGATTTTCTTGTAACAAATTAGCGAAAGCTACGTCAATTACAACATAAGATCAACTTCGCAGATTTGGACTAATATACCACTTTTTTGTTAATACCTTTTTCGTAAACCTTTCAGGCAGTTCATTTGTGAGAAAATACATGCTTTTAGATTTCCATTTGAAGTCGATTTTCTTGTGACCCATGTATTGGCAATTCGCAAAAGCTACGTAAATTAAAAAAAAAATCAACTTCGCAGATTTGGACTTGACTATAATTTACGTACTACATTATTTCGTACAGATTTGGACTAAAAACCATTTTCCTGTTAATACCGTTTTCACGTTTAACGTTATAAGTGAAAATACATAGTTTATAATTAAAATTATAATTTAATGTTATTCCAAATTTTTATTACACTATAATACAATTTATCTTTTATGTTATTTTTGAACTATTTATAATCGTGAAGGATCGATGTCGAATGAAAATTATATACCGCTCTGGATAGTAAAGTAGTCGAATTGGCGCATGTGGAACGGTCATAGCGCGGAGAATCGCTGCCGTTCCAATGTACAATCCAATTGGGTAAACAGATGAAGAAGCGCGAAGGATCCTTGATGAGAAGCAGTTTATAATCGAATCCAATGTAAAAGACGCGTGTGGAGCGGTGTCAAGTCGAGTGATCCCGTCTCTTTTGTTAGTTTAACGTGTGCTGTGTCAACATGTGTGGTGTTCTCAAATGGTAAGATTGGTGCTGTCGTCGTGTATGGTGAGATCCTGTGAGTGTTCTCAGATATATTCCCAGCTGTGGTATATTGGTTATTATCTTGTGTATATGGTGGTTTTAATTAGGGTGTACCATTAGTTTCCTGGGTGGAGCAACAATACATGTCGTACATTGGGGATTCAGTTTTAACCACAAAGGGCTTTGCTTTTTAAACGTTACTTCTACAAGAATAAACATTTGTAGAAGTCTTAGAACTTGAAGACAGGTTACCAGTTACCATATTTGATAACTCTTTTTCTATCTTTGCTCACTTTCGTGCTCTGTAACTACGATAATGTTGAGCTGTTTTCCTTTTTGAAATTGGTTTATAATTATTGTTATCATTGTGAAAATATGTTTCCCGCGAAATTATAAATTTAAACACATAAGAAACAATCGACAAATCAACAGTAACGTACCTAAACATAACCTCGAAGCCACTGCGTCCCCTATTGCCTCCTTTTCATTTTTTTTAATTATATTCAACGACGACAAGCGACAGGCAGCATCAAAATACTAACATATACACGTTCTTATGGGCTCAGTTAGACATCACACAAAGACGACAGCGAAGTTTCCTTGGGCGGCAAATGTCATCTTAAAGCCAGCTTCTTGAACATTTTGAAGACGGCAGCGATTTATTAAACAGCTGATGTACACAATTTTGTTGTGGCCGTACTAAAATACGCAAATGAAATTTAAATATTTTATTCAAAATTTTTGTGCAAAGGTCAACTCAACAGAACTGCATAAGCCTCTATTCGGTGCATGCTTTGTTCAGCACACATGCAGCCTCTTATGTTACAACTTGTTTAAAGTAGTTGAGAATTATCAGTAACAAGATATTAATAGGATAGCGGAACAAAGTTTTTTGAAAAAAAAGTATTATTCGGAATTTCTTGCTCTGCTGTGCTAAACGCGGTTGAACGAATGCACTTGATAATTTTGCTGGTAGGTATGTATGAATGTATGTATCTATTCTTACTCTGCTGGGCCAAATGCGGTGGAACAAATGCGCTTGATAATTTGGCCGGTAGGTATGTACTTGTGTGTATGTAATGCTTCACATACACACTAACCACTGCGTCTTAAACGTTTAACACAACATTTTTCCGAGCTCCCATTAGAAGATTCACTTCAAAAAAGGTTATTTTGATTATAGGTATAATATATTGTAACATTTAAATGAGAGGGGCGATTGTGCCACGTTATGTACATTGAATGGGTCGTCATATTGATCGACCATTTCTGTTAATTTTAACTTTTTATCGCGGTTTATTTGAATTCTTTTTTCCATTTTTTTTCGGTAGAATCGGCGGATTCTTTATTATTTGCATTTTCGCTATTATATGCGGGTGGTAGAAAGTATAGTTTAACGAACGGACTGAGTACGAAGATCAACTACTCGTACACGATATTTCCGCCTGAGCCGTAGTGTAGATTTTCTATGTGGCCAAGCCGCCATGCTGTAGAGGGCAGACAATCACCATGTATTAGTACACAATCTCCAAACTTTGGCGCCTTTTCTGATAATTTTTATTATTTCCCATCGGCTCAGGTATGGCCAGAATAAGTGCTCCTTTAAGAAAGTGCCCTGAAGGTAGGGCGCTGAAATCTGAAGGATCTTGCGAGAGGGTTGTGAGTGAATGCGGCAGGAGGGCACGCCGTTAGCATGCAGTGTTCATGCACAGGTGTCTTGTGCCGTTAACTTGCAAACGGATGCGAATGTTGTTGTTAACCATGTTGTAGCTATAGTTGTTGATGTGATACCGGAAAAATGATGACTCTGGTACATATAAACTTAATTCTAGGGTGCAATTTAAGAAAGCAACAACAGCTTGGTAGCATTAGTGCAGATCATTTCGGATTAATATTTATAGAAATGAAAAACGGGCTAATAAATTATTTTAAGTAATTGTAAACTATTTTTAAACAGTTATCGATTAGAAAGGATATATAAGTCAGGAACTGCCCTTGAAAAGCGAAGCATACTGCGGAAATAGTTAGACTTTGGCCGGCCAGATCGCGGTTTTGACGTTAAAATTCCGGTTTGTTTTAAATTGTTTACGACGCGCTGGACAGAAAAGTACGTTCTTCCAATAGTTTGCCCAATTTTTCTGAAACTTAATGATAATTTTTCTTTCCGACAGACCAATTTCTCATCCTTTGGTTTCCATTTTTTTAAATATCATTAAAACGCGTCACGAGCTCTTTAAACGACTTATTATATTAAAACACAATAGAATCTACGCAAAAAGAACAAGGAACAAATTCATGAGAAGTAACGGTATTTCCAATTCAAGCTAACTGAACGCAGACTCTCTGGTGCCTATATTTACTTGTTATTATACTAAAATCCCGTTATCTCAAAAATGAAAATAGGAATATACATTTTTGTTTTTGCATTTTGAACTTAAGAATATAAAGAAGAAATACATGAGGCAGGTAAAAACCCATATAATTCTCCTATAAGAACTGTTCCAAAAAAAGGCACCGATGAACAAGGCAAGCAAAAAAAGATAATGGTAATTGATGTGCAAAAAATAATGCTCTGACAATCACAGACAGATATCCAATACCTGATGTAAATATAATATGACTGTACAAAATTTAAAAAAAGCGAAAGTATTTTCAACCGTAGATTTAGAATCAGGATTCCTCCAGATTCAAAGAAAGAAATCTGATAGAGCAAAAACCGCTTTTGGAATTAATGTATACATATTATACAGATTGGTACATTTGCTTATGTCTATATGGGCGATGTTCTATAATAATTTTTTCTTTTTCACCCAAAGAACATGTCAAACACGTTTTAACTGTAATAAATGTATGTAGCCAACATGAAAGTTTCAGTAAAAAAAAAGGTAAAATTTTTTACAAGACTCAGTCGAGTATGGGCACATAATTAAACATAATAGGATTATAGTGGAATTTCTATCACTAAACCTTTAACCATTCGTTTAACAGGGGATCAACGAATGATAAGAAAAAATCAAAGCACCAAAGTAGAAATAAAATTAGACGAGGCAGCACTGAACGCACTGCAAAAAATTGGAATCGTTTTTTTGGAACAAATATAACTCTTTCAACCAGATTTCTCCAAACCATCTTATTAAACCACTTATGCAAGTAGTTTTGCTATTGGGGCAGTACTGTTTCAAAATATAGAAACAGTTGCCTCAAAAGTTACGAAACTACATATATGGGGTAGCAAATCTAACTATTTACACAGACCATCAATCACTCATTTATTTAATACCAAAAGAATCCGAATACAAAATTAAAAAGATGGAAAAATTTAACTGAAGAATATGGAACAAAACTTGTTTGCCAACCAAGACACCAAATGTTTTGTTATCCTTCGAGAGACAAGGCATTTTCAGGGCATATGTAGCCACTGACACAGCTGCGCTAGGACGCGAACCAGAACGAGAATAGGTTGATGGAGAGCGAACTTACTTCACCAGCGTATCTGGGGCAACTGCTGTCTAGGATAGATGGACCTCTCACCCCCTCCCGACTCAGATGGACATGCGGCCCGCAGAGATGGTTGAAAGTGTCATATATGACACGGCCTTGTCTCTCGACAAGAATATGGAACAAAACTTGTTTGCCAACCAAGACACCAAATGTTTTGTTATTATCACGACTACAAATAAATGCGAATACTGATAGTTTGCAACATTCGGCAGAAAGTTTACCTGTATAACAGTTTAGAAGGGTAAAACAACCATTAAATTCATTTAAAAACCAAATTATAGTTCTTTAATGTATCCAAATAGAGTACGCCATGCAATTAATTACAAGGACATATATGACTTAATAGAAAAATTAAGGTTGCGAGACCAATTGTAAGAAATGCCTTAAAATAGAAGTGGAAATATTATTTCATGTCAAACATCACAATATTGATCACCTTCCAACTTGTAAATTTGTAATATCACTAACCCTGTTGGTGGGAAATACTTAAAATTCCGAAGTTCAAAATGCCAACCCATCAATGGGCTTTTTGAGGGTTAATATCTTCCCAAAAGGTAAAGTAAAGTCGTAGTTGAATACATGCAAATGGACATTTTTCACATGAGCAATAATATATACCTACGAAAATGGAAAGTAAATTAAATTGTCATGAGTACATAGAAGAAATTATATTTCAAGGGTACCCTAACGCCAAACATCTCATGACGGACAATGAAAATGTATTCGTAGGCAACGTAGCGAAGGCAGTGTATGACAGACTTCAAATTACACATGCCCTGACGCCAGTACACCATTCAACAACGATCGCTCATGTGGAACGGATGCACGGTACGTTCATAGACATTTCGACAAGCTTGGCAGTTTAAAACTAAACTAAACTAAAAATATCCCGACATTAAAGATATACTCGAGGGATAGGATAAGTTTCTTCAATATCATACAAGGTGCGTTCCAAAGTAAACAATAAAAAAAGTAACTGAGTAAGCTCTAGTGACTCTATATGTCGACTAGTGCGTTAGAATCTGCTATCCTTAATCGACTTCCAGTAAAAATTTCATGACGTTTCATCTATTGGAAGTGAAGTTATTGCGTTTTAAGTGTCAGTATGTTTTTGTCATCGGTGCGAAAATGAGCTTCGAACAAAGAGCCAACATTAAATTTTGTTTTAAAATTGGTCAAACTTTTACTGAAACGTTTCAATTGATGAAACACGTTTATAGCGATGATTGCCTATCCCGTAGCAGAGTACACGTTTCAACGTTTTCAAAGTCGTCGTGAGGACATAAATGAGAAATAAGCCGAAACCCAAAAAATCGCGCCTGGAGAAGTCAAAAGTGAAGACAATGCTGATTTGTTTTTATGATTCTAAGGATATTGTCCACAAAGAATTTATTCCACCCGGCCAAAACGTTAATGCGGTATTCTACCTTGGAGTTGTTCGGTCCGAATATCGCGAAGATGGAAGTTGGCGTTTGTTGTACGATAATGCGCCTCATCGATTGACGCTTGTGGCCGATTATTTGAACAAAAATCACATTTTAACAATCAGCCACTCCCCGTATTCACCTGATATGGCACTGTGCGACTTCTACCTTTTCGGAAAAATGCATTTGCTGATGAAAGGAAAGCGTTATGCAGACGTGGAGGCCATTCAAAAGGCTTGCCCCGGCATACTGGCGGCATACCGGGCAACGAGTTAAAACATTCGTTCGACATGCTTTTGGACCGTGCAAAAAGCTGAAGGAAACTATTTTGAATAAAATTAATTGATTTTGCCGATAAAACCATTTGTTCTGTCTTTTTTTTTAAAGTCCTGTTTACTTTGGAACGCACCTTGTAATAAAGATAGGCAAGTTATAACATATAAACCTAGATACATAATATACAGTCGAACAGATCGCCGTAATAAAATTGCAACAAAATATAACAAACACAAAGTAAAACAAGTAAGGAAGGGCTAAGTTTGGATGTAAACGAACATTTTATACTATCGCAAAGTCAAATAGTATACTCGTTTGAGATTTCTTTGTGGATTGACTGATATTTTCGGTAGAACTATAGGCACTGGGGTCCACATATTTAGGACTTAGGGGCTTGAACAGTTTGCGTTCGATTTAGACAATTTTGGCCACAAGGTGGCATACTTTCATCGCATTATTCACGCAAAATTTTATCCCGATACAGTCATTGTTAGCAGATTTGCATAGTGGAAAGTGAAAGAATGAATCAGATGAAATTGAAAATGGTGTTATATGGGAAATAGGCGTGGTTGTAGTCCGATTTCGCCTATTTTCGCACTATGACATAGAAATGCCGTGCCACGCCCACTGTCTAATTTTGAACGCGGTTCCTATAAAGTCATCTCATACCATACCAGAGATAAAATTTATTGTCTCTGGCGTGTTTAGTGCTTGATTTATCGCGCTTTTAGTAGTTTTTAACAGTACCGTTATATGGGGAGTGGGCGGAGTTGCCACCCGATTTCACCCATTTTCACACTGTAGGTAGAGGTTCTAAAAACATTTGCTCCCAGTGAATTTTGTTGTTATTCCATTAGCGGTTTAGGAGATATGCACATTAAACCAATTAAGGGCGAGACCACGTCCACTTTAAAAAAAAAATTTAAACTGCAGACGCCCCTCCCTATTGTGATCCTGTATACCAAATAAGAGTCTTGTATCTTATTGCGGAGCTTAGTTATGGCAATTTATTTGTTTTTGAATAATAGCGTTTTGTGGGCGTGGTAGTGATCCGATAACGCCCATCTGCAATACCAACCGTCTCACGGTATCAAGAAACATGTCTACCAAGTTTCATAAAGATATCTCAATTTTTACTCAAGTTAGAGCTTGCACGAATAGAGTTCATAATAGGAATAGAGTTCATAATTTTGGGAATACTCTCACTCGGATTTGTCGATAGAATTACAGACCTAACAAAAAATATGTTTTGACTGAGGCAGACATAGTGTAGTTATTTGAGGACACAAAACTTGTGTAGAATGTAGCCAATTTAACGACTACATGTACACCATACGCAACTATTATGTGAAACAACTACAATGCTTATCCAGACCATGACGATTTAATAGAAATAAGAACATGCTTAAATCATTTAATAGAAAACAATAAGCGATAGATAAGTAATACTCCATTTGAAAAAAAATATTAGAAAAACTTGAACCAAAATCAGTTGTTAAAGAATTTGTAATCAGAGAAGTTTATAAAGAATTACATAAAAGCGATTACAAATACAATAAAACTTGCTCAAAAAGTAAATTTTTATTCTGGAAATTTAGACTTAAACAATATTCACGAACTTATTTCAAATAATGTTTGTGTGCACAGGTATGCGGTAATCACAATTTATAAATACCCTATCATTAATAATATATGTAAATTATTTAATTTAATTCCATTAACCTAAAACATAGAAAATTACAAATTGAAAGAAATAAAAAGGATTGTGTTAAGAGAAGAAAGAATTTACAGGAATAGTATAATAGTTAAAGCAAATAACTGAAGTACGGAAATAGAGAAACACTATGCACTGGGTGCATCGTGTGATGTGAAATAATAAATAGAAAATAAATCTTAAACATCCTGCCCGGTTGTTGTTGTTGTTGATAAATTCCAGATTCGTCGTCGTCGAGGTCATCTAACGGGAGGCCCAGGAAACGAGCTGTTTCGACGGGGTCGGACCATAGGGAGAAGGGTGTTAGATGAGTGGGGTTCGTTGGGCATGCAAAGAGGTGGTTAGTGTCATGCGGAGACTCATTGCACGCAGGACATGTGTTTGGTATGTCGGGGTCTATTCTGGATAAGTAGGAGTTTAATCTGTACAGCATCCAAAACGAAGTTGCGCGAGGGTCACTCTGGTTTCGCGAGGCAACTCGAGCTCTACGTCTGCTATGGGTGGTGGTTTGACTCGTATTACGCCATTCACTGAGAGGGAGTCTGTGAAGGTGTTGATGGCTCCAAGTCCGGTCGGCGTACTGTCTAATGTCGTCGACGTAATCAAGGAAAGACCTCTTGATGTTCCTAGGAGGCGGCTCCGCTACAGGCAGGCGAGGCTTCTACGAAAACACCCCAGTAGAAACTGCTTAGAGAGGAGTTCGTTGTGTTCCTTAACTGGAAGCATACGGGAATCACTATGTAGGTGTTCGATTGGAGACATCAAGAGGCATCCCGTGATAGTCCGGAGTGCAGTGTTCTGACAGGTCTGAAGCTTCTTCTTCTGCGTGTCACTGCATCCAGGCGACCATATTGGGGATGCGTAATTTAGAACCGGCCGGCCGATTGCCTTGTATGTTGCCAACAACGTTTCTTTGTCTTTTTCCCAAGAGCTGCCGGCAAGCGACTTGAGGATTTTGTTGCGGCTCTGTATTTTGGCAGTTATCGCGGTCGTGTGAGGAGAGAAAGAGCACAGACTGTCCAAAGTGACGCCTAAAATTTTAGGGTTATTGACTGTCGGAAATTTTGTGCCATCGACTGAAATGTTCAGGTCCAGTCTGTACTCCTTCGTCCAAGTTGTGAAGATGGTCGCTGTGGATTTGGTTGGGGAGAGTGTTAGGTTCCTTGCAGAAAAGAAGCGAGAAAGATCGGAGAGGTGGCCGTTTACTTTTGAACACATGCCATCGATTCCATTACCCGACGTCAATATCGTACAGTCATCAGCGTACGAGGTCATTGAAATTCCCGCTGGTGGCTGGGGGAGTTTTGAAATATAGAAATTAAACAGTAGCGGGGAGAAGGGATGCTGATCATCTGCTAGATTCAGGTGGTGAGTGAATGACGGGAGTAACAAGGCCTCAAGTGTCTTCACTACTGGGGAAAGGAGAGTTATCGGACGATAAGACTCCCCTTTGTTGGCGGGTTTCCCAGGCTTCAGTAGTTGGACCACTCTTCCGACTTTCCACACATCGGGTATTTGAAGAGTAGATATCGACAGGTTGAGGACCTTAGTGAGATAGTTTACTCCCGTTGGGCCTAGGTTTTTTAGCATCAGAATGCTTATTCCATCAGGGCCAATGAATTTAGACGATTTCGCCTTTTTGACACTCTGGACCTCCCCATCGGTGAAAGTGGTGCGCAGTCTTTTGGCATTTTGCGCAGCCGTCGGGTAAGACGTCGTTTGGCCTTGTCAGTCGAAGGGTGCAGTGTAAACTGCGGGCTGAAATAGCTCGCGCACTTCTTCGGGTCCGAGGAGGCATGGCCATCGAATTGAATTTCAACCCGATCGTCATGTCTCCTCGGATTTGACAGGGCCTTGACAGTAGTCCAAAGCTTACTCACACCGGTGGAGAGGTTACAGGACTTTAGGTGCTCTATCCATTTTGTCCGCTTATGATGATTTACCATTTGCCGAATCTCCACATTGAGATCCCTTATTCGGGGATCACAGGGATCGGCATGGCGTAATTCTTCCAGCCACGATTCTTCCAGCCGGTATGAAGTGAGCAGTAGCAGCAGCAATCACCTTGCGGAATTGACGTTAGCTTTGTTAAAGTTATCATAAGTGCGGTTGTCCACAGAAATAAAGTCAGGAGGTTTCTCGATCGAGATAATTATGGGCAGATGGTCTGATGCGAGAGTTAGCATAGGTCGCCAGGTTATACTATTTATCAGACCACCGCTAGCGATGGTAATATCTGGCGAGCTATTACAACTGCCCATAATTCTAGTGGGGCCTTCGTCATTCATTGTGAAGAATGTCGAATCGTCAATCTGTTCCGCCAGCTCCATCCCCCTACGATCGTTTGACAGGCAGGAATGCCAAAAGTCGTCATGCGCGTTAAAGTCGCATAGTACCAAACGGTTTTCACCACGAAGTAGCGCATCTATGTTCGGGTGATATCCTGTTGGGCAACATGTAACTTAGGGATGTATATATTAAATATTTCGAGCTCGACATCGCCCGACCGGACAGCTATACCCTGACATTCTAGGGTAGTGTCCCTACGGTCGATGTCAACATCGATTAGACGATATTGCACGGTGTTGTGCAATATGAAGGATAGGCCCCCACCATTATCTCGCTCGCGATCCTTACGTAAAACGATAAAACCTGCACAATTCAGAAGATTTGAGCGGCTGTTTAACTTGTTTTCTTGGACCGCAGCTATCGTTACGCGCTCCCGGCTCATGAATGGAACTATCTCCTCGATCTTACTCTGGAGTCCATGCACTCCACTCTCGTGTGGTGCGCAGACCTGAACACGACAGAAAGTGACACCAGCCAGTACAGGAGTTGCACTTGACTGATGTGACATTCCGGCGTATTATGGTCTGACACACGGAACAGACTGTGCGAGGAACCAGGAGTGGCTGGGTGGTTCTCGCACGAGGATTGGAGCTGTATGAAGGTTGGGGGGGGGGGAGGTTGGTCAGACTGGGATTCATGCTGTCTGTGTGAGCTCCTTAGGGAGCACAGTTCTGCACGGCCCGGGTGCACACTCCATAAGAGGTAACAAAATCCTACAAAATTTGTAGCGTTATCGCTGTATAAGTCGATGCACAGACCGCGTCGACTAACAAAACGCGCGAAAGCGTCTATAAACGCCATTGATGACAAGTCATCCACCAGCTCGATGTGCACAGCTTTGGTAGTCAGAAATGGCCGAGGTTCACAGACCCGATGTCGTGATAATGAGGCCATCTGCTGAGTAACGGTAACTCCACGGTGTCTTCTGCAAATCACACATTTATGTATTGAGCTGCGTACAACTTGCCTTTTATAAAGAATCCAGTATTGGTAGCGTAGAGTATGTAGCATTAGCTGTGTACCGCCGTGAAGGGTGTCGATATGAGTTTGGAGTACAAGCAGCCTAACTAAATTGCTAACCTTCGGAAGTATAGTTGGATGACGATGTTCTTCGTCCAATGCTGACCTATTAATGCGACCGCTTACCCGTATGATACCATGATCATCCAAGTAGGGGTTAAATGGTAGTAGTTGGCTAGAGGTTGATAAATTTGGGCATTCGCGTAAGCAATGTCTTGTGGAAAAGCGGACGCTTGATCAATACGAATGAGTAATTCAAGCACGGTTTCCATCTCTGAAGCTGTCACAAGATGTTGGCAGAGGTGGCGATGCTTTGGTAACCAGCCGAGGATTATAGCTGTAGTTCTCTTTAGTCGTTTGATAAAACTAAACCGCTGTGTTAGTGGATATGTTGTCCATCGATACGTCGGGTGGTGAGCTGCAACCGATTGAAGTTAAAAATCTGGCCCTCTCTTCAATCTGCTTACGGTCGCTCACCGCTGTATAATTATCGACAACACATTGTTTCAGCGCTCGCACTGCATTGCAAGGGCTACATGCCATGCCATACGTCACCGCCGTAAGCTGATGTATTTTAATATCCTCGTTCGGGGATTCGCGCCATAAGATACGTTGAAGATCTCGATCCTCTGGTGCTACTAAAACCTGGCGAAACATCTTTTCTACATCAGCTGTGAGAGCAATTGGGTATCTTCGGAAACGGTAAAGGATATCGTTCAACGAATTCCAATGGTTGGACCCACACGCTGTATATGTAAAAAAATTACTTGTGATCCAGGAAAATTCTCGCCAGTCGTTCCTCCGAGTTGTCTCCAGAGACATATGCACACGTTGTAGCAAGAAGTATGATTTGGTCACCCCGAGCATGGCATCCAATTACAGAGTCATGGTGTCATAACGTATTTTGAGCCGGTACTAACGGTTGACAGGGCTGCGGTTTAGTACTGGTAGTAGTCACCCCTCTCCTCGTGGCGGAAAGCGAAGCAGAGTGCTGTGAATCTCGACAAAATATGGTATAGTGCCTGCGGCCACATTGGCGACATCCTCCAGAGGGACACTGTTTGGACATATGCCCTGACCTTAAGCAGGTTAAGTATAAGCCTAGTTTCCTGAGGACATCGAAACGTTTCTCTTGTGGTAAGTCTAATAAGGTTGGACAACGCGTAACCTTATGAGGGCATTGACAATACTGACACTTTGATTCTTCCATTGAATGGTTGCATTTTACGGTGCGCGTGGTTGATACGCGCTGATATGGACGACAGGATAGTGTATCGGGACCATCTGCGACCCGAGCAAGCTCTGTTGATAGACTTTGAGTCCTTTTCTTCCATAATTTCAATAAATCCGATAACCTTGACCACTCCGTTGGAGAGCAGTGCATGCATCATTCGCGCTTTGTTGTAGGAGGGAGCTTTGATATTTGATACAGTTAATGCATTTCACTCTTGAACTGACAAATTCATAACAGCTAACGAACGCAGAGAATCACTTACAACATCCCCAATATTCAGCAATAATTGCGCTGACTCCTCTGAAGCCAATGAAAGTTTTAGGAAACGCGCCACCTGAATTTCTGCCAACTGTTTGGGGTTATCATATCGTTTTTTTAAAGCTGCCCACAGTTCTTCGTAACCTCCAGAACAAACACCAAAACCAAGGAGCAGGGAACAGCTTGCCGCAACTTACCGAGTTTGAATGCGGTGGGCAATTCCCGGTTGTGCACTAAAGTTTCGAATGCCTCCTTAATTGCCAACCAATTATGAAACGCGCCATCAAATGATGGCATATGCAATGGCGCCAACTTAAACTCGACCGACGAGTCTATATTGCCCTCCCTTAGAGCGTGTAACTCGTCACTTTTCGTCGGACGTAAGCGCATAAGGCTGGAACATAGGTCGTTATACATTTCTTCAGTGACGTCCCACCATGCTGAATGTACTTCCAACTCTTCGTCTTTCGCAAGACTGAGGAGAGACTCGTGGTTTACGAGCATGCGGTCGTAATGGGATTTTGCCGAGTTCAACAGTTGCTTGGATGCATCTAATTCACCTGCGTGCCCTTGCGCATCTGCATGAAACTGGCGGGGATTTATTTCTGCCATTTCCTATTTATGTAAATGTAAAGTGCGGTTATGCCTTACAGTGGTACTGCATAAACTGAACTTTATCCTAAAATATAGCGTTAACCCTTTAAGATAGCGTCAAGATAATTTACTTATGAGAATCACCAATTAAAACTCTCAAAGTTGGCAATGTTCTTAGTCCTCACAGGAGGAATTATGTTCAATAAAAGGCAGGAATAAACTTAAAATCGTCTGTTTACTGCGGCGATCCAAAGGAGAAGAAAGAATCTACAGGAATAGTATAATAGTTACAGCAAATAACTGAAGTACGGGATGATAGGAAAAAGAGAAACACTATGCACAAGGTGCATCGTGTGATATAAAATAAAAAATAGAAAATAAATCTTAAACACATGGTAAAAGCGAAATTTTTTGTTCACATTATAGACGTTAAACTAAAATTTTTCGGAATAATATTCTATTAAGAGTATACAAATCGCTTCATCAACATTAATTTTATACTTGGAAAAGGGAAATGATAAAAGTAGACTAGGTCTCAAACTAATAATTATTGAACACTGCGTCTCAGAATACGACATACATAACAAACTGAAAACAATATGTTATAATCGTTGAGTCCTTTTCGTCCGTTTTTCAACTATTTTCAATCATTCTATTATTAATTCCATCTACATCATGAGTTGCACAACCGCTTGCATATTTGACGATACCTGCGGCATCGTTTCGTATTTCGTTGCTTTTGATGTAAAATTTTTACTGTAACAATATTTTCAGATACAAGCTAACCACTTTGAACGGTACTAGTACTCGGCATGGCATCTGTTAAATAAAATTAAATATATGTAAATGAACCGAATATAAATAAAAATATTTAATTTAATAGTCATACGAAATAAGTTAAATAATAAATTCAAGCCCCCTAAATTAAAGTAAATCCATAACAACAACATGCACCATCAAAAAGTTCTAAAAATTATATATGAAAACTATGTTTACTCACCAAGATCTTTTTCCATAAGCACGTGCTCTTTCGGCGTTCTGCTTTTTACGGCGTAAAATTAATCCATCGTTATTAATTTGTGTACTATTCTTCGCTTTTTCCTCGTTGATCAGTTGTATTAACTCACTAGCTGTGTCGTTGCTTACCAAAAGCGAATAAATAACAACATTTATATTAAACACTAACAAAAACCAACAAAATAGCGTGGAGCACTGGCACAAATGAGTAATAGTCTTTACAGACAACGTTTTTCATGGAGAAGGTTCACGGTGCGGCCATTATCACTTTTCGAAGGGGTTCTGAAAACGGTGAACGTGTTTCACCACTTTTCGGAGGGGTACTGAAAACCATGAACGTGTTTCACCACATTTAACTTCGAGGGACTCAAAAATAGCAGAATTGAGCACTGTTAAATTAGAAAAATACTGCTAATTCCAATGTTAAGAAATGTACGCTTGCAGATTCGTTTATTTACAATGCGCAAACGACGCTGCATATAATTTACAGATAATCTGTATATATTTGGTATCACAGAACATAAGTATCTATGTTCAATTTACCTATTCCTATCGCAAAATCCATAAAATCTATTTAAATATTATATATAACAAGGTAAGGATTGTATTATTACCTAAATATTCAATAAGCCATAAAAAATATTTTAAATCGACAAGAACTATGTTGTCATTTTTGTAAATTTTTTCTGTGTTTGCAATTGCCTTTCCAGCTTTTGCCATCGTCGCGAAAAGACGATTGTAGGCAAACTCATGCTCGGGGAGATGTGTATTGCGTTCATTGTGTATTGCGTATTTGGCTGCCATATTGATATACATATCTGTGTGATGCATATGCTACTTCAGGCGATTGTTGTTTTTGCAAGTAACATATTTAAATTTGCACACATATGTGTATGTAGGTTTGTGTATGCATTATTTGTTCGGCAATGTCATACGCACATATGTATGTACATATAGAGCAGTGCGCGCTCATGTTATTACTGATAAGTGACGTCACGTAAGTGTCACGCGAAAAAAGTTTCACTTTAAAATTGCAAAATGTGAAAATAAATTTATAAGTGTAAAAATAATATAGGAATAAATATTTGTAAACAAGAATCGCAGTATTATTAAATAAGGATAAAGTATATTGTAGCATTGTTCAAGAAAATAATGTGCCATATTTAATATCATATATGGTATGGATGTCACATAATGTCACAGAAACAAAATTCATTTCATTTAATATTAGTACCACTTTAGATAATAAGACATATTTAAACCACATTAAAAAATATGATATATGGTTACCAAAATGAACAAATTGAAATTATGCAAATACTAAAATCCAAATCCACTTACAACTTTTTTAATACACAAGAAATGTATAAATATCTAATTCCCATTCACGAACACCCTTTACAATTTCTAAGCTATGCTATTCTTTTTGTAATAACTCAGCCAGCATATGCGACATCTAATTATCATCAATACAGTGACTCGTTCTGGGTGAAGTTCCGTATCGTAGAATATTTCTAGATTCAATTCATTTCATATATGACGATTTTGCTTGTTTACATTTCCGTTTAGATCAAAATGGGTCTTGTCAGAAATAAACAGGCAATTTATCAAGTTATTGACTTCGGCCATTTCATTAATTTTTTGAAAAAATTAAAGGCGAATATGCAAATCTAGAGGGTTCAACCGGCTTGTTATTTAAACTTTGGTCGGAAACAGGTTCAAGCCATAATGAATTATCCGTTATAATGTTCGACTGCTAACTCCAAGTTGTGAGTCGAAACTCTTGGATGTGCCTGAATTGACGATGCTACAGCCACGATTATATCTTGAACACGAACATACCAATCTCTCAGTTTCGGCAAACATGTTTACCAACCTCATAATAGTCTATCTACTCGGGGCAATGCGGTTCCGTCTTAATTCCCTTTGGATGGAAATGACCGACTGCAAAGCATTATACCGCTGCACTATCCAAAACCTTTTTTCGGCATCCCAAACACAAATTTGTAAAAAATTTAAACAAAATCCGACATATATGTATGTACATAGAGCGGGTTGATTTACAGGGAGCCAAAAAAACTAAAAACTCGCGGAAGTTCTACAGATTATTCTGAACATCTTTGCCTAAGAGAATATGAGTCTAAAACTGGTTTTAAGCCAGCAATTTTTTAAGTGAAGTATTTTTTTCGGGATTATAAAAATTTTTTCGTCAGTTTTTGATATATCAGAATGAAATTGAGTACATAAGTGCATTTTGAAATTCTATGTATCCATACAACCGATATTATTTTACTTTCCAGTGAGTTTTCGCACTTTTACTAATTTTCAACATAGCCGTTGGGGAGTGGGTGTCGTTATTATTTGATTCTCTTTTTTCACAGTGTATAAAGAAGCGCTAAAAAGACTTCTTCTCACCCAGTTTGATTGAGTTAGCTTTAGTCCTTTAGAAGATATGTACATGTAACCATTTAAAGGGCCAGGCCACAGCCTTTAAGAATGTTTAGCGGCCCTCAAGAGCCCCTCACCACTGTGATTCCTTTTCACAAATTACAGTTTCTTATCTTTATTAAGTACTTGGTTATGACACTCTATAGGTTTTCGTTTAATGACGTGTTTGTGGGCGTGGCAGTGGTCCGATTACTCCCATCTGCAATAACAACCCCCCTTGGGTGCTAAGCAATACGTGTACCAAATTTCATCAAGATATTTCAATTATTACTCAAGTTATCGCTTGCACGGACAGAGGGACGGACGAACAGGCATTCACTAGAATTTCAACTCGTCTCGTCACCCTGATCATTTATATATATATAATTCGGTATATATCTCGATTACTTTTAGGTGATACAAACAACCGTTAGGTGAACAAAACTACTATACTCTGTAGCAACATGGTGCGAGAGTATAAAAATGATAAAAATAAAATTAAAGGACTGTTATAAAGTCTACTATTCCTTGGAAAGCACTTTTTAAGTTATATTACAACGTTTCAACCCTCTTCAGTCATTTCTTCTGATTCATTTTAGCACAAAATTGAAAGGGAGGATTTCTTCATCTTACCCTAAAATCTTTTATTCAGTTAGAAAATGTCTTTACTGAAATTTCAACATTTTATTTGGTTACCTTAACATATGTAGCCCATGTTAATCATTTATTTGATTACGAAACAAATGTTAAGGTAACCAAATAAAATGTTAAGGGAAGTTAACAAAATATTCTATGTTATGTTTCAGAACAATTTTTTACCTTCTTAACATGAAAACCAATGTAATCACCATAAATAACATGTCTATGTTAAATAGTATGTTATATATTGTAGCCCTCAACTTTTTATTAGAGTTGTATAAAAACTGCCATGCATTTATTCTTAAAATATAATATAGATACTTTAAAAAATACAAAAAAAAATTTTTTTTTTCTATTTTGTTCACTTTAGATATTTGCGAATTTCAATGGAAAGTTCTCAAGGAGCACTTCTATACCACCGTTTTAGTTTTTAAGTTATGAAATCTGTATTACCTATTAGTATTAAGTACTAAATTTAATTAAAACAAGTAAGGAAGGGCTAAGTTCGGATGTAACCGAACATTTTATACTCTCGCAAAGTCAAATGGTATACTCGTTTGAGATTTCTTTGTGGATTGACTGATATTTTCGGTAGAAGGTCAACTATAGGCAATGGGGTCCATATATTTAGTACTTAGGGGCTTGAACAGTTTTGGTCCGATTTAGACAATTTTTAGCCGCAAGGTGGCATACTTTAATTGCATTATTCACGCAAAGTTTTACCCCGATATAATCATCGTTACCTGATTTGCATAGTGGAAAGTGAAAGAATCAGATGGAATTGAAAATGGTGTTACATGGGAAGTAAGCGTGGTTGTAGTCCGATTTCGCCCATTTTCGCACTATGACATAGAAACATGAACGTTATGCACCGAATTTGGTTGAAATCGGTTGAGCAGATCTCAAGATATGGGTTTTCACCTAAAAGTGGGCTGTGCCACGCCCACTGACTAATTTTGAACGCGGTTCCTATAAAGCCAACTTATACCATCTCAGAGATAAAATTTAATGTCTCTGGCGTGTTTAGTGCTTGATTTATCGCGCTTTTAGTAGTTTTTAACAGTACCGTTATATGGGGAGTGGGCGGAGTTGCCACCCGATTTCAACTATTTTCACACTGTTCGTAGAGGTTCTAAAAAAATTTGCTTCCAGGGAATTTTGTTATTATAGCATTAGCGGTTTAGGAGATATGCACATTAAACCTATTAGAGGCGGGACCACGCCCACTTTTTAAAAAAGAATTGAAACTGCAGATGCCCCTCCCTAATTTGATCCTGTGTACCAAAAAACAGTCTTATATCTTTTTAAGGAGCTCAGTTATGGCAATTTATTTGTTTTTGATTAATGCCGTTTTGTGGGCGGGTACCAAGAAACATGTAAAGATATCTCAATTTTTACTCAAGTTAGAGCTTGCACGGACGGACGGACGGACGGACGGACGGACAGACAGTCACCCGGATTTCAACTCGTCTCTTCATCCTGATCATTTATATATATATAACCCTATATCTAACTCGATTAGTTTTAGGTGATACAAACAACCGTTAGGTGAACAAAACTATTATACTCTGTAGCAACAGGTTGCGAGAGTATAAATATTGTAATACATGTTTGTATATAATGTGGAATATTAAACATTAGTATAACTATTGTAAATTAAAACAATTAATATTATCTATAAATCACATATAAGGTTTTTAATAAAAAATAATGATAATAATGAATATATATCAATGTTAGCCAAACACATTGTTGTAAGAAGGTAAATTTTGTTTGTAATGTGTGTATATATTATATAAAGGTTAATATTTAAAAACTAATTTAAAATAATTACTAAAATTTTGTAAAAATTAAGACTAAAACTAGAACCATATTGTATAAATATGAACATTTAAAAAAAAAATTAAATTTCAATTGTTTTATTTATAAGGTAAAAGGTAACGTTAATTTAAAGGTAACCACAAACTATTTTCAGTAACAGATGGCTAATCAAACAATTAGCCAATGAAAAGGACGCTGTTAAAGAAAAAGTTTTCCAAAATATTTAGTTGGCAAATTAGAGCAGAAAAATATAGGTGGCATTTGCTGAAAAGCAATGAGAGAGAGCGAATAAGATAATCACAATGACGTGTAGTGAAAGAGGAGAATGTAACAAAGGTAACCTATCGGGATAACAAACGCATTAATTGAAGCGTGTTTAACATTTGTAAAAAAAAAACTTACATAACAACAGGTGTTTGGCCCCTAAATAAAAGTTCGGTATAAATAAAAGATTGGCGAAATATTTATCATTTCTTTATGCATACTATATGAAGAACTTGTATTAAATTTTCTACATTTACAAAAACTATCTCGATTCCATGAAAACGAATAACATTTACAACAATATTAAAGTCTCTTGTCATATTTGTCTGGGTATTTCCAAAAATTTTTTCAAAACTGCGTCAACTGAAACACTTATGCTTGTATGTCTCTGTGAATATTCATGGTTACTAGACCGTTGAGTCTTCCGACCTGTTGTATTCCGCATGTACGTTTTGATTATTTTTTTTCAGTTCTCTTTTTCTTTCAATTATTTTCAAACATGAAAAACTCAGTTCAGGTGTTTTTATTGAGTATAAGTTATATGCGAGTATACGTTAAAACTTAAAAATATTTGGGTAACATGTTTTGTTTACAAAGTTCTCTGCTTCCGCCTCTTAACCTCCATGAGCATATATTCTTTCGAGCATTCGATCACTTTTTCATAAAAGGAAAACAGCGCTTAATTTTTTTCTTTGTCAAAATCGTATTTTGGAAAGATAACTCAAAAATTCTCCAAAACTGACTTATGGTCTAGAAATCTCTTCAAGTGAGCAACATGTGTGTCGAGAGAGGGAATGTGAAATGCGATAGTATTCTAGTTCAGTACATACTCTTCAACTAAAACCCGAGCCGACCAAATAAAACAGTAAGTTTTGTTTCATGATTAAAAACTACTTGACAACATAAGTTTTTACGATTTAATTGTGATACAGATCATCCCCTGCTAATGTTCTTATTTTTACTTTCACGGTGCTCACAAGTCAGTACCAAAAATAACAAGGATTTCTGAGCTTAGTTTACGGTCACTTGCTTGAGGAAATTGATATGAAAAGTTGCGTATTGCGAAGTTGTTAATGATCGTTTCATAGAGTCCGTTACTATTATAAAATCAAAGCAGGGAAAATATTTTTAATTCAAATTCAGAAGAATTTACAAAGTAACATCAATATTAAAAATATGTTGTAAGAAATTTGTTTCTGAAGAAAAAACACAAGCACTCAAACGATTCGGCCATTGATCAACATCAGCACGCACAGTTTCTATAGATGTGAACAACTCTGCTCGAACCAAAGATTTTTGAGACTGTCCAAATTTCGGTGGGATATTCGACCAGACATGTTCTTCACAAACTGGATTCAAATCTGGACTTCCAGACTGCCAATCATCTGCTGCCACTAAAGAAGCCGCATGATTTGTTGATTCTTATTTACTTCAAGCGATTTGTCAGAAGATAACCAGTTAACCGACGGAAGGATTTCACACGGAGATCATCTCGAGTAAGTATTTACATTGATTTGGCCGATATATCCTTTTCCCTTGACATCATTTTCTTTTTTTTAAGGGGATTTCTGCGAATGCTTTAGCGAACATTTTTTATGGTTTATATTAATTTTACAAATGCATTTAGAGCTAGCAAAATGTATTCGGTTCAAATTCAGTTTACCTTGAAATGAGATATATGGTAGTAAGCATTTTTGCATTTGGGAACTGACCGAATTTGATATTAATGTATATTTATTTGTATGTATGTACGTTCGTACGTATATATGTATGGGTATAGGAACATCCCCACCCCTTTTTTGAAGATACTCCCGGATTTTTTAACTTGTTTCTATGCTTTATTTTACACAAAGTTGTGTGGCGTCGATGTTAGCAATTTCCGTAACATTGTTGTAAATAAACTTACAATTATTACATAATGTGCAATGTTTGCTTATTTTAAGATTTTTTTAACAGCCGTTTTCCTGATATGTTAAAACCTGAATTTGATTATTTACAGATATTATATATTAATTGTTTTTGCCATTCGTGTTTGTATTGGTAGCTTTTTTTCAAGACTAGGCGCTATAATTCCTTCGGTTAAAGTCCTATTTAACCGCTCTATGTCCAAACTTCCTGTGTGTCTATTTGGTTTTGTTAAGTGAAACTATTTTCCCTTAAGAGTCAAAAAAAAATTTTTTGAGTTCATTTCATTATCAAACACAAAATTCCTAACATTTTCCTTAATGCTAGAAATTTTCTGAGCTCTTGTACTATTGTTACACTATTTTTGTCAGGTAAGTGAACAAAAGACAGAATGTGTGGAGAATTTGTCTATTAAGATGACAGAAGAATTTTATCCTATATCTTGTACTATCTATATAGTATTGTTTATAGCAGATGGAGGTTCTGTAAATTTAAACATAATTTTATTTAGATTTCTGTTATATTTTGATAATGAACAAATATGACAGTTATGTTTTAGTTTATGTATAGCAATTTTAAGCTTAGGGTAGTATATCCTACTTCTTATGGCTTCAAAGTTAGCTATTATTCCAGAGTGTTCACTTTCATTTTTATGAAATAAAGCTAACTGTTACTTAAGCGCCTCAGCGTTTTCTATATCTTTTGCAAAGTAAGAGCAGTTCACAAAATTAACTTCATCTCCAGAAAAGGTTCTGATTGACGGATTGCCCAAGGGGACGGAGCAGTCTCCGGTATCGGAGATTCGGAATTTATTGTAAATTTTAGCCTTAACATTTCAATTCAGTCTGTACATAACAACTTTACTGTAAACTTAGAATCTGCTGTAACTCCAACAATCACCGATTATCACTTAAGTTATCCACTTGAAGTCAGTAATTATATTCCGGAGAATATCAATCTAGCTGCGATATTGCGATAGTTGTGTTGGAGGTTTATCTCTACACACCGACTTATAGCATAGACATCGGCTTGAAAAATGCTTTAAAAACTTCCCTTGAGAATGAAGAGTTTGGTGCTTGGCCCAGCGACCCCTGCCCCAATCCCCTCGTCGGTGAACCACTTGATAGTGCTTTCCCTTAGCAGCAGGTACTGCGATGAATCATTCCATTCGGCCTTGCTGTCAAGGGTAACTTTGAACTTCTTAGTGAAGTTTACTACTTTGGTAATGCTGTCCCTTGGGAGAAGGGCCAGTGGCATTTCTTCACTTAACGCCTTCATCTGCTGCGACGAGATTACCTTCCCTCTGCCAACTCCCTCTGCTGTCATTTGGAGGAGAGTCTGTTTGGCTGTCTGTTTGATTACCATATGCAGCGGTGTAAGTTCGAGCATTACTTCCAGTGCTGCAGTCGGACACGTACACATTGCGCCCGACGCGCAGATGCAGGCAAGTCTTTGCAGCTTCGACAGTTTAAGTCCAACTGAAGTCTGCGATGCTTTAGAAACCCACGATACCGCTCCATACGTGATAATCGGTCTTACGATCATGGTGTACATCCATCTGATGGTCCTTGGGAAACACCCCCAGGATTTCCCAGCACTCCACCCTGTGGGCAACCTCTTGTTGTGCCAAGACGAATTTTAGTATCTCCTACTGAGGTTTCATCTACCCTAGTGCACAGTACGGCTGTGATCCATCTGCATACTGGTGCTGCCGCACTCCTTTTCTCCATTGCTTTTGACACGCTTTCGTGAGATGTATTGTCAAAAGCACCTTCGATGTCAAGGAAGGCGCATAACATCACCTCACCCCCGTCTAACGAACTCTGGATCTCCGAGGTTAGCTGATACAGAGCAGTATTTGTTGATCTGCCTGCTCTGTAAGGATGCTGTAAGCCTTCAGCACCTTCGATCGTATTTCGTTGTCTATGATCTTTTCCATACTCTTAAGCAGGAAGGAAGTAAGACTGATTGGCCAGAAATGCTGGAAGGATGCCATCCGCACACGGAGACTTATATGTATCAAAGAAGGCCAAAGCCCACTTGATGGAGTCTGCAGTGAAGAGCTGTTTGGCGACTATCCAGTCTTAGCGTGATGGCCTTCGTTTGGCCACAGGTCGGATTTGGTCTTCTTGAATTGTCTCCGACGGTTTCAAGCTACATAATAATTGCAGCAGTATAGCAACTGTGTTGTATATTTGCTGATACTCTGCCGATGTGCAGACAAAAATTTAGTGTTGCATAAATTACGCGCAAAAAGTGACAGTAAAACGTGTAGCTATTGCAGGTATTGCCAGAAATTCACGCAGAACGTGATACTTTGATGAATTTGCAACACTGTTGTCGTGATTGCCATCTCGAACGCATCCTATATATGCGGAAATCTTACATGACCTCGTGAGGGAATTTCATTTTCTATAAACGATGACAACTTCAAAAGCAGTTTGACTTGATTGGTGTTTTCCTTAGTGGAACAGCTGTTATTGTAATATGAAACCACTATTATTATGATCACGCAGACAAATATTGTATTTTTTCGTTAGTATTAGTTGCAAATTTTGAAAACATGGTTTCTTAAGAACCGATGATTTAGGTACCTTCACTGGTCCCTCCCAGATATCAATTAATATTGATTATAAATAACTATTTTACGTAACACTTGTATGCACCCTGCATACGATCGCGGTAACAACCAAAGTACTGAGCCATAAAAAGATCCTCAAATCGCTAGCTGGCAGCACTTTGGGAAAAGAAGTGTGGTTTTCTACTTAATAGCCTATCATTCCTGGCCACCAAATATAATTTAAAGTATACGTGTGCACAATCGCACAGAAACTTTATTAGAATAATATAATAAAAACATATTACACAGTGGCGTGATCGTCTGCCAAGCAAGTCATGCAATGACCGGGAACTCTTGCGACCTGCTGCCCCTGGGCGGGCTCCATGCTTTTGAAAATTGTATACTTCTTTAGGGCGTGAGGGAGATGGCAAAGGCTGCAGTGTGAAGTTCCCTGATGCAAATAGTTGTTCTTCGCCTGTTTCTCTACCTGCTGCTGCGAATGGCGGTCCCATATCCCATTGCAACCTCGAAGCCGCGACGGGTGCAGCTGCTGCTCTAGGTAGAGTAATCTCGGACCTCACAGTCTTAAGCGAAATATTTCTTTCTTCTATGCCCATTTTTTTTGGGAATAGGAAATTATGTTAAACTTGGTTTGGCTCATAATTTGAATCATTTATTTAATTGTTTTTTGTGAAGTTTGATAGGATATATAAATATATATACATATATTGCAGTTTATTTTTAATCGCGTTTGTTCGGATTAGATTTGCATAAATGAATTACAAAACGATTGTATTTCGAATATTACGAGTGATATACGGATATTGGTTTTTGATTAATTTTGATTTTCGGTTTTGATAAAACTTGTTCTTCGATTTGTTGGGAAGAAACCACAGTTTTACGAGTAGTCAAGTTAATCAGGGGTGTTGTAGAATCCAATACAAACTTGCATAGTTGTCGGAATTGTAAACCAATTCTGATTTTTAATGGTGTCACAGAATCTGATTGGATTTTCGTATTTTCGAACAAACAAAACCAATATTCGAATCAGCTGTTTACTAATGTGACGAAACTTGCAAATGAATAAATTTGGAAGCATGTGATAAATTTAAAATACTGAATAAAGTCTACTAAAGTTTACAATGAGTTGCGCTTTATAAGCTTTTATTTTATTGGAAAAAAAAGCAACGAAAAAATTAAAAGAAAATATTAAGAAATCACAGTAATCCACTTGATGCACCAGGGGAATTGCATGTGAAATTTGATTTAGTTGTATGCTTGTATATGAACTCAACGCATTCGAGTGTTAAATTACGTTTGTTATGTCCTCTTAAAATATCTGAATTTTTTTAAGAAACTCAATAATTATGGCATTTTGTTTTATTCTTATATTTTCCTATATAAAAAAAAAAATTAATTATATCGTAACAATAATATAAATGAATTTGTTAACTTACAGTTCACATTTGTCAGCGACTATCCGCTTGCTTTGTTTCAGATAACAAAACCGATATAATCCGTTTCCGTGACACCCAAAACTGATACAATATCTGTTTCGAATGTCAAACTAAACTCAAATATCTGAATTCATGACACTACTACATTTTTTCTTACCGGTTTCAATTCTAAATCCGACAACTATCAGATTCAACAACACCCCTGAACATGCCGGTTTGAGTTCGAACATCGTAGTACTCTTATGAGACCATCTAATCCTCGATGAACCTTTTCAATGCGGCATAGCAGCCATTCCATTTCCCGCACTGGGTTCCTTCTGGATCATTTTACATCAATGTCTCTTATGGAGATCTTTCGAGGTAATCTTCCCTCCATCTATGGCTAAGTTCATGATGGAAAATCTTGATTTTTTCCTATCGATTTATTAAAGAGAGTGAGTCTCCTTCTGCCTCAGATATGGGGCGATGTGGAGCTCCTCTGAGGAAATGTTCAGGTGTATCGAGCTGTAAAACCTGAGGAATCTTGCGAGTGGTGAGATAGGTCGTGGGTTTAGTACGGCTTCTATGTATACAAGCGATTGTGTAAACTCCTCATAATTGAATTTATGATCACCAGCCGTATTCTTTAAATGGGACATAAAGCTTTTTACTGCTGATTCACAGAGTCCGCCCATGTGAGGAGACCCTGAAGGCCTCAACTGCCAATCTTTCCACTTCTGAGGAGACTTCTTTCAAGAATTTTACACTCTTTCTCTGTGGCTCTTTGAGCTTCGACAAAGTTTTTCCCATTGTCGCTCATAATCTTGATTTTTTATTTTGACTTTAGTTGCGTCTTATACAATTCTTGTCGGGCCATTTGTGGCATCAAGCTGATGCTTACCATTTAATGTGAGTTGGGGGAGATACATGTATTAGGAACAAATAATTAAAACGGGATTTCTATGGAATAATAATAGAATGTCGTTCTTTGTACCCAAGCTTGAAGTTCGTTAGTCTTGCATCGCCCATTTGGGAAGTGAGCTTCCCTTTTCGAGGTCGTCTTTCGAGTAAGTTTGAATCAGAGAAATAGCCAGTTTGTGTATGTGTGATAAGATTTACCGTGGCATATTGCAGGTCGGAGTGCGTTAGTTGTGCGGAAAGATCATTTGTTATTCCTTTAATTTGATGTTTAAGTAATAACATGTAGGTTTTCAATTTTCCGACATTCAGGAGGTATTACATTACGAACGGGAGACTTTGGCCAGAATTCTTGTTATTCTGGTAGCCATAGAGGACCGTTTCACCAGAGTGTAGTGCTGATGAGGAAAAGATGTTTGTAGCCTAATATTTGAAATATGCAATTTGTCTTCCAGGTATATGCCGTTCGAGATGGCAATCGCGACAACAGTGTTGCAAGTTTATCAAAGTATCACGTTCTGCCAGAATTTCTGGCAACACTTGCAACAGCTTCACGTTCTACTATCAATTTTTGCACGTAATGTATACAAATAATCGGCAACACTAAATTTTTGTCGGCACATCAGCAAATATACAACACAGTTGCTATACTGCTGTAATTATTACGTAGCTCGAACGCACCCTACATATAACATACGCATGTCAATTACTCATCAATTTATCAGGTAGGGCGAAAGTGCGAGGCGGAATCGCCAGCATTAGTAGAGGAACCTCAGCGTAAGGGGGCACGGGAACCCAAGGGCCCTGTGAGGAAGCGCGTGACCGCAGCTAGAAAGCTTAAGTCGGACCATCAATAAGCTGGTCAGATTCCTGAACAGCCTGCTAGCATACTTGATTGGGCCAAAAGGGTGCTAACCGAAGCGACCGCAGAAAAGCGGTACTCCTGCCTGTTAAACGATTGTAGAGTGATGGAGCTGAGGAACAGATAGACGATTCGACATTCTGCACAATGCATGACGAAGGCCCCACCAGAATTTTTGGCACCTGTAATAGCTAGCCAGATATTACCATCGCTAGCGGTGTTCTGCTATACAGAATAACTTGGCGACTTATGCTAACTCAAGCATCAGACCACCTGCCCATAATTATCTCGATCGAGAAACCTCCCGACTTTTTTTCTGTGGACAATCGCACCTTTGTTAACTTTAACAAAGCTAACTGGGTCGGCTCCACAAAATTTACCGGAGCACCTTCGCCGCACAACACATTCCTATGGACGTCATTATAGGCGAACGTCGATTCCGCAAGGTGATCGCTGCTGCTACCGCTCGCTTTATACTGGCTGGAAGAATTGCGTAACTTCGCCCTTATTTCTCAGTCGAAGCAGCTGTACTAGCCAACGATCGCGACACCTTACGCCAAGCCGATCTCTGTGATCACCGAATAAGGGATCTCAATTTGGAGATTCGACACTTGGTTAACCAACATAAGCGGACAAAATGGGTAGAGCGTCTGAAGTCAAGCAACCTCTCCACGAGTGTAAGTTAGCTTTGGACTACTGTCAAGGCTTTATCTCATACGAGGAAATATGACGACCGGGTTGAAATTCAACTTGATGGCAATGCCTCCTCGGACCCGTGTCCGTGAGGTATTTCACAATTAAGCTGCGCCCTTCGGCAGACAAGACCAAACGATGTGTTGCCCGACGGCGGCGCAAAATGTCAAAACACCACGCATCACAAGATCCTCCACCTGTTGCCATGCTTATGGTCTGCTAGACTCAGGTGGTAAGTGAATGTCGGGAGTAGCAAGGCCTCAAGTTTTTTCACAACTAGGAAAAGGAGAGATATCGGGCGATAAGAGTCTCCTTTGGTTTCAGTAGTGGGACCACTCTTCCGACTTTCCACACATTGAGTATTTGAAGAGTGGACATCGACAAGTTGAGGAACTTGGTGAGGTAGCTTACTCCCGTCGTTCTTAGATATTTTAGCATCAACATGCTTATTCCGTCAGGGCCAATGGATTTAGACGATTTAGCCTTTATGATGACACTCTGAACCTCCCCATCGGTGAATGTAAGTGGTGCGCAATCTTTTGGCAATTTGCACATCAGTCGGGTAATACATCGTTTGGCCTTGTCGGCCGAAGGGTGCAGTGTAAATTGCCGGCTAAAATAGCTCGGGCACTTCTTCGGATCCGAGGAGGCATGGCATTGAATTTCAACCCGGTTGTCATCTCTCGTCGGATTAGACAAGCCTTGACAGTAGTCCAAAACTCACACCGGTGGAGAGGTTCCAGAACTCCAGGTGCTCTATCCATTTTGTCCGCTTATGCTGATTCACCATTTGCGAATAGAAACGGCCTAGCCGACAACCCAAGTAAAACTAAAATGATTTTATTTATTAGGGGCTAAGGCTGATTTCGGAGTGCAGCAGTGCACGAAATTGATCGAAATTATAATCGACATTTCAGTCTGAAGGTCCAGCTAGAAAAGCGACACTACTTAAACGTGTAGCAATGTCGACAACATCTCAACGCATTCTTCGATGCAATAGCGAAGTTGAAAGAAATAGGAATCGCCATAGTACAGTATGCCGGCGTCATACGAGACATTTAGATGCGCAGTTGAAACGCGAGACAAATTTCCGAAGCCGGATGTACTTAGTGTAAAAATTCTCGAAGCACATGAGTCGGCAAAATCAAAAGAGGGTAAAGTGGAAACCAATAACGTGCTTTACATGAAGCAAATCCAAAATCAACCGTACGTTGATCGAAATTTGGCGAATTCAAAGCAAACAAAAAGTCGCAGCGGTGCGGTAAACCGGAACATTTCGCGAAAAATTACAAAAACAAACCACAAAAGCAAAATTCGGGTGTGAGCAGTGATGTGCCGCGTAGACGACATGGTGTCGACTAGACGATTGTTTACACGTCATCAAATCAATGCCGTCTACGCGTAGATAATTACGCGTATCTTTGATTCCTAAAGTATAAAATAAATAGAAAAATTTGTTTGACCTATGACACGTCAACCGGTTCCTCGAAGGAGTATGAAGCTGGGCCTATGAGCTGGAAACAAGTATTTCAATCTGAGCGGAGGAAAGAGGTATGATCAACAATTTGAGTGCTAATTTTCCTAATGTTGGATACTTCATTTCTGCCATACTCCAAAAAACGATAGGTTTTGTAATATAAGAATCCGGTTTTGTGTCGAAAGTGATCCCACTCTTCAATGCCAGCTCCATCCAGGATTTCAAATAAGAATTCTGAAACTATAAAAATATTATTACTGCTTAAATTTAAGTTATGTAAGTATGGGCGCAAATTAAATGATGTAAAAGCGTATTTGTTAAAAGCGAGCTCCTGCCTGGATTTAAGCTTTGCCGAAAATTCGGTAGGTAACTGCAGATCAAGCCACTGACAATAGAAGGATCTAAAGCGAAAGCGACATTAAATAGAATGGAAAAGGAATTTGCAGTCCCAGTAGAAAATATTATATGCTGTTTGGACAGTAATTGTACATCTCATAGGAGTGCGAATACAAATATTTTTGAAAGTGTCAAACAAATAAATGACGAGTTTAACAACCAATTGCTCGACAAAAATAAGAAGGGTTGGTAAAGTGTGCACTAAGGTAGTCATTCGCGAAAAACAAAACGATTTGGACTTAGAAAACGTTTAGCATGTGGCTGACTTGCGTTCGAATTTGTTATCGGTTCGTAAAATTACAGACGAGTGTTACGCTGTAAAATTCGTAAAGAATGAAGCCGTGATTATGAACAGTGACGATAAAGTGATAGTTGAAGCCGAACGTAATTTATATTATTTAAAAACAACGAAAAACTTCGCGAATCAGGCAAATGCGAAAAACAGTGTTGATTTGTGGCATTACAGAATTGGACATGTTATCGAGCGCGATTTGATGTTCATGGCAAACGGTTCGATGCACGGGCGCTTGAAGATGAATTTTTGATACTTATGAGGAACAAAACTTTGGCAAATACTTGACAGAATTTTATTATACATCAAGGGTACATTGCAACAAGGTCTGCTATACAAGAAGACTGGTACACATTTGTACGATGTAGCACAATAGCTATTCGCCGAATTTGGGCCTTATTGAACCAGAGAACTTAAAACAACGAGAAGGTTCAAATTGAATTTTGTATGATGCTCGATTGGTTGGCTGAAAAATTGAGATCAAGGAGTTCACCATTTTCTGTAATATTTGCTGTTATTTAACAGAAATGAGATTTTATAACAACGTTCTCTGACAAATTACGTATCTCCCAATATAAAGAGAAAAATGAATGAGAAATCAAAAAATACAAATGCCACTACACATATGCATGATTATTTTTTGCCATATAAACGTTTTTTATGATGAAAAATTGATAAAATAGGACTTTTTTGCACAAATGCTACATTGATTAAATGTGAAAGATTATGCAAGAAATGATATTTTACTATTTTCATAATTTTCTAATTTCAGTTGTTACAGAATTAATAATTTATTTATGTACATATGTACATCAATATGTTATATTATATAATATATTTTTAATAATATATTATCAATTATCAATGAAAACATGTGAGCGCACTGCTCTATATGTAAGTATGTATGTACAAATATGCGTACGACCGCGCAAAATAAGTAATGCATACACAAATCTACTTACATTTAAGCATACAAATGTAAGCACATCAGCCAATAGGCAAAATACAAACATTGTTGTACAAAAACAACAATTGTCTCAAATAGCATCAGCACCAGAAATCAATATGGCAGCCAAATTGACAAATCCTAAATTTGTAGTCAATCACACACCAACAACATTTTCAATCATGAATGCTGGCGCACAAGCAATAAGCTAAGTCGTTTCATTCATAAAAGCAAACGCCTTACACATCTTCCCGAGCATGCGTTTGCCTACAAGCGTCTTTTCGCGACGATGGCAAAAGCTAGAAATCATAAATTGAACATCTTTCTGATGATCCCTCTACAAGGGAAAAGTGACAACTCTGCAAGCCCACAAAACAAAGCTTTTGTCGATTTAAAATATTTCACAATTCTAAAATATTTTTCCGTGGCTCGCAAAAATCTTCGTCAATATGTATGCACGTTCATATAAAAACACACATATTTACGATGATTTGTTGGCAAAGCTGTTAGAGCGGCAAGGGAAATAATGACAATCGGCGAGCGTTCGTTTATTTTTCGGCACATCTCGGATTTTTTAACAACAACACAATGTTGTGACGTTTTGTCGTCGCGTCAGTCCTTCGACAGATTGACTCTTTGACATAAAAGCAAAAAACGTGTCAACGGAGATTTCACATGAAGTAATGAGTGTACATATATACATGTTGTACATTTGCTTCTACGCCAGTCAAATTTCTGTAGGAAAATCCACTGAAATTAATATTGAAATAAAATAGACTTTTGAGCAAGAATATATTTTTTTGGCGCAATAACTGACACTTGCTTTAATAAATACATATGTAAAATGGGCCAAAACGAAAAAGAAGTACATATTTACGTACATAATTACTTTTACACATGCATTTGAAAAGAAAAATTGAAGCTGAATGTGAAATGCCGACGGCAAAACACAATTCTGTACTTTTGTGACCCATAATGGTGTCAAGTAAATGAATTATTTTAAGAAATATATCAAAATATGTTTAAATTATTATTAGTAACTCACAATAAAGTAAAAATGAATTAACATAAAATAATTTAAAAATAATAATTCAATAAAAGGGAATATATTTCAAATGGCATATCAATATTCCCAGTTTTGCTTACATATTATATTCTCTTCAATCACAGAACTTCATTTAAGTTCTCTGCTTCAATATTCGTCGGTTGGTTATGTTAAGAGAGCGTATGTTTACAGATTCACCGCTGTTATAAATGCGAGAAATGTTATTTGTTTCTCGTGCATGTGTGGTGAACTCCTTGATAAATTGCTACAAATTGTTCGCTGTCGAACCTGCACCTTCTCGTTCATTTAAGTTCTCTGATTGAACGTAGTCCAGAAATATAAACTCTCTACTTCGCGAGATGTTGTGGAGCCAAAGTAGTTCGTAGTAAATAGTATTAAATTAACATGTATATATACATGTACAGTTACATATACATTTGTGCTTCTTGCCACCCTGTAAAATATTGTTGTTCTCCCTTCCTTTTTATCACTCATACATTGTACACAAATTATCAAATAAAGTCAGCTGCTTTATATCTTCGGAGCTTCAGTTACTTTTTGGACAAACTGAAAATATGATTTTGTGTAGTTCTCGTGCATATACCAAAAGAGTTTAAAATATTAAGTAAACGTGTGGTGTTTCACCCCTGGTAACACTAAATATCGCAATGGCAAAAACGTATTAATTTTTTCATAATTTTTTTTTTATTTATACTTAAAAATATATTTATTTTTTTTTATTTATACTTAAAAATATATTTATTTATTTTTTATACTTAAAAATATATTTATTTATTTTTTATTTATACTTAAAAATATATTTATTTTTTTTTATTTATACTTAAAAATATATATTTTTTTTTATTTGTACTTAAAAATCTATATATTTTTTTTTATTTATACTTAAAAATATATTTATTTTTTTTATTTATACTTAAAAATATATTTATTTTTTAATAAAAATTTAAATTTTATTATACTTATTAATGTTTTGAATATTTATAACACCGGGTATTGACATAACTTAATTCAATGAACAACAGTTAAAAAAAATTAATTTTAACAAACAACGTGCATTTCATTTCAATATTTTTGTTTTTACTCGTTTTAAAGCGCGTTTAACAGAAACTATAAAATCTAATTTCAGCATTTCAAAATTTTTTAAATACCATGAAAAGTTGTAGCACAGATGGGTGTTTTTGTTCTTATCTAAAAATGCCTTGTAGAATTCACTCATCTTATCCGCAGAAACATCCCCATTTTTTGCAGCTCCATGCGATTTAACGTACTCTTCCCGTTCCTAAAAATTTATCAAAATCAATGCTTTTTATGTAAAAATGACGACATACAAAGGTGCCCCAAAAATAACCGAACTTTATAATTAAATAATACAAATTGCAATTTTACAGCATTAAAAGGATACAATCATCCTTTTTCAAACACACTTAACTTTATGTACATCGGATGACAGACGGTTACAATTTCAAGAAAAGAAAAAGTGTGCAGAAAATGACACAAAATCTCTATGTACGCGCTGGTTGATCGTTCCGAACGTTGTATCGAGGCGAATGGTACCTATTTTTTGCATTTTATTCAATGTCCAAAAAGAACGGTTATTTTTATAACACGCCTTGTAATGCTAATAATGGAGTAGAGGAAATACTACATTAATTTTCAGCGCTAAAAATCAATGTGGTTAAGAAAGCATGTTCACTTAATTTCATTAAAATATCACATATATTAAGTAATATAAAAAATTTTACATTTGTCAAACATACTCAAGTATGTTCAAAACTAGTTTCCCCACAATTTTATTAAACATAAAATATTACCGATATGAATATATTGTACACTAGAGTAACGATAATCTTTATACCTATTAGAAGAGAACTGAGTTAATTCGTGGATCGATTTCACCTATCTTCGTCACAAAGCAATGTTTTGTTGTTGTAGCGGTTATCTAGACCAGCGCTTGCGTGCCACGGCGCAAGTTAATTGTCACCAAGCTCATCTAACGGCAGGCCCAGGAATCGTACTGTTTCGCCGAGGTCGGACCATAGGGAAGGGATGTTAGAGAAGAAAAAGCAGGGTCTAGATATTAACCAAACAACAATAATAGGAGAAGCCAGAAAATGCATACACCAGAGAAACACCACCAGCCAACAGAAAATTCGACGATTACTGGTGGCAATGTCAGTCCCCGTCGACTGATTATGTTTGACCGAGATAAAAACGTATGGTTAAAGAGCTGCATGTTGTTGTTATAGCGGCAGCAATCTGCCGAATTGACAATCCTCGGCCGGATAAAATCCGAGTCCGTTCAGCTTACGTAGACCCGACTGTGGTGGAAACGCTGGATATTTTGCATCGACAACGTGCCACATCCAATCCATATCAAATCCCTCTGCACCAAAAACGGCTCATCGTGGACCTCAAACGTGGATGCATCTCAGACCTCTGCACCGATTCCCACAGCACAGGCTCATACACCAATACTTTAATCTCATCAATCACCGCTGTCAGTGAAAGTAACACATTCACCCAAATTTTTAAGGACTTTCCTTTGTTTTGTTGGGCACTCCATTCAAGCACACATCAACCAAACATGCAGTCATGAACTACATTCCGACCACGGAACCACCGTGCGTACAACGAGTCTATCCGCTATACTACGAACGGCAAAAGAAATTGTGACTGTTACAATTCTCAGTATTTTTTTCACAAGAAAATGTTTAACTCGCTGAACTGGTAATTACAGCTAAGTGATCTGAATTCTGAAGAATTTTGCCGCTACAACAAGAAGAAGAAGTGACTTGAAAAATATGTGCAAAGTGCGTTAAATATATTATATTTGTAAATATATACCTAAATTATTGAAAAAATTCACTTTCCGCTCACAGATTTGGGGTCGGCTTTAGAATAACGTCACGGGCTTTCGGGGATAAAATGGGTATGGGCGGATAGAGGAGATCCTCCTGTTCAAGATATAACCGCGGGAAACTTATAGTTTTCGAGATATTTACGTTTAAAGTTGAAAATTTCAACTATTTAAAGTACGTATTTTTGCGATTTAAAATGAATTATACACTTACATTTTTCACTTTTATATCCACTAACACTTGACTAATTCGTTTTTAGAAATTATTTTTATATTAGATGCTGCAAAAATAGCTTTATTTCCATATTTAAATCATTCTTCAATTTTATTAATTTTGACAATAACGAATGTCAAAACATCAGTGTTGCCATACTAATATATTTTGTAAACGAAGAAAAATAAAATAAACAGAGAGATTGTACCCTAGATACAGGAAACAACGCAAAAAGAAGTTCTGCGCAAAAAAACCTTGGATCGACCAGGGTTATTTTTTTGAAGCGCGGCCGAAGGCCGCCAAAGCAAAAAGGAGTTCTGCGCAAAAAAACCTTGATACACCCCGGTGTTGGACCGACCAGGGTTATTTTTTTTGCAGCGCGGCCGAAGGCCGCCAACGCAGAAAGAAGTTGTACAAGAAAAAAGTAATATTGTCATAGAGGGTATAACATAATACTTAACATCAATGCTTTGTAATAGTTTATTTCTCTAGGTTTTGGATTCCTGTATTTGGGGTATTATCTGTTTTAATTTCTTTCAGTTCAATTACAAAAGATGTCGATAAGGTAACACTGGTTATTTGAAATTTTGCAACCCTTTTGTTATTGTCAGAATTAATAGAATTTAACAATAATTTAATTATTGAATTAAACTATTTTTGCTTTATATAATGTAAAATAAATGTGTACAAACGAAATAGCAGTGTTAGTGGATATATAAGTGTATAACTCAATTGAAATGGAAAAAATGCGTAGTTTAAATAGTCGAAATTTTGAACTTAAAACCCAAATATCTCGAAAACTATAAGTTTCCCGCAGCTATATCTATATATGCTCTTGATCTGGAGGATCTCCTCTATCCGCCCATACCCATTTTTGTAATACTCGTGCCCAGATTTGTAATACTCGCGTCAAAATAAGACGATTTAAAGAAAAAAAATTGATTTTTGGGGACTTCTTAGTTGGGGGACCTAAACTAAGCATTTACCAAATAATGTCTAAAAACGAATTAGTTAAGTGTTAGTGGATATAAAAGTGAAATATAATAAGTTTAAACGTAAATATCTCGAAAACTATAAGTTTCCCACGGCTATATCTATATATAGTGTTGATCTCCTCTATCTGCGCATACACATTTTATCCCCGAAATCTGCCCATACCCATTTTATACCCGAAAGCCTGGGACGATATACTAAAGCTGACCCACTAATAATCACTGACAATTGTATCAATAGTTTTGCATTTTCGTTTTACGTAAATAGACCTCAGTAAACTACAATGAGTGAGTGATTTGATGTTATACGATACATGTATATATGAAACTTTACACAATAATCAAACAATATTACATTACCTGATAGAAGTTCTTATTATGATTTGACCAGAAATCATGATTCCATTTTTCAGCCTCCTCCTGCCTTTGCCTTAGGCGCATTTCCAGGGCTGTTTCATCCTTGGGGATATGTCTAACATAAGGCCGTATATTAGATAACTTGTCGGGCGGACCAACATAGTCCTTTGTTATAGTCCTAGGATCTGGCTTTTCACTCAAATCAGAAAATTTATATTTATATCCTCGTAGGCTTTTGGATCTACACACATTTTTTAAAAGATTATCTAGTTTCAAAGAATACATAATGATATATTAAAACGACAGTATTACTTGCTGTCTACACAGACAATACTTGTTACTCAATAAAAACAATGTTTTCAAAATAAATATATTTTAAAAGGCAATAATATTTATTAGAATAAAATAAATATTGTAACGGATTTCTCGATAAATCGTCTACCTGTAACTCACTCTTGAGTTCGATCACTGGATTGTTAAATAAAAGTCCCAATTTAATGGCTACACACTTATCTTTATTTCTAATTCCAATAACTTAACACTTATTGCTCGTTATTCGAGCTTACAACTTCTTGCTTATAGCTTAATTGCTCTTATCACGACAACACTCTAACTAGAACCGGAGAACGTATATCCAGAGAACTTAGAACAATGAGAAGGTGCAAATTGAATTTTGTATGATGCTCGATTGGTTTGCTGAAAAATTGAGATCAAGGAATTCACCACTTTCTGTATAGTTTTGCTGTTATTTAACAGAAATGAGAATTTTAACAACGTTCTCTGACAAATTACGTATCTCCCAATATAAAGAGAAAAATGAAATGAAATGAATGAGAAATCAAGAAATACAAATGCCACTTCACATATGCATGATTATTTTTTGCCATATAAACGATTTTTATGATGAAAAATTATTATTTTTTTGCACAAATGCTACATTGATAAAATGTGAAAGATTATGCAAAAAATGATATTTTACTAATTTCATAATTTTTTAATTTCAATTTTTACAGAATTAATAATTTATGTATGTACATCAATATGTTATATTATATAATATAATAATATATTATCAATTATCAATAAATACATGTGAGCGCACTGCTCTATATGTAAGTATGTATGTACAAATATGCATATGACATTGCAAAATAAGTAATACATACGCAAATCCACATATATACATATATATGCGTACAAATGTAAGGATGTGAGCCAATAGAAAAAATACAAACATTGTTGTACAAAAACAACAATTGTCTCAAATAGCATCAGCACCAGAAATCAATATGGCAGCCAAATTGACAAATCCTAAATTTGTAGTAAATCACACACCAACAACATTTTCATTCATGAACGCTGGCGCACAAGCAATAAGCTAAGTCGTTTCATTCATAAAAGCAAACGCCTTACACATCTCCCCGAGCATGCGTTTGCCTACAAGCGTCTTTTCGCGACGATGGCAAAAGCTAAAAATCATAAATTGAACAAATTTCTGATATTCCGTCTAGAAAACACATGTAAATATGTCACCCGCAAAAACTACAAACATTGTTTTACAAAAACAACAATCGTCACAAGTCAATATGTCAGCCAAATAGGCGAAGCCCAAATTTATAGTAAATTACACAACAACAACATTTTCATTCATGAACGCAGGCGTACTTTTAACAAGCAACCTCGCTTCATTCATAAAAACAGATACCCTCACATCCCCCCGAGCATGCTTTTGCCTACAAGCGTCTTTTCACGACGATGGCAAAAGCTAAAAATCATAAATTGAACAAATTTCTGATATTTCCTCTAGAAGGGAAAAGTGACAACCCCTCAAATATGAGTATTAAAATATTTTAGAATAAAAGTGACAACATAGTATATTTGTCGATTAACAATTCAAGAAACTTTTTAAAGAAAATATTCAATATTCCTCTGATTTATGTATACAGTAAACCCCGGTTAAGTATCACTCCTCCAATCCCTCTTATCTGCCGGTGTCTTGCTGCATCTTAATTTTTTTTTTCTTAATTTTTTAAAGAAAACGGTAATTTTTTTTAAATAAATAGAAATAATTTTTTTTGGTACCACTCGCTTAAGTACCACAATCGCTTATGTACTACAAAGCACAAAAAATCTGCATCTTTGGTTTTGGCACTTAACCGGGATTGACTGTATTTGTCGAAGAATGTACGTAAGTACGTTCGAATTTTTTGTACACACATCTGCCCGTATATATGCACATGACTTGTTGACTTTGTTTCCATTTACGCATGCCACGTTGTATATGAATAGGGGTTGATTTTGCACTTGCCCATATGCCATGTATGTTTTGTAATATAGAAAGAATACATGTTTATATAAACATAAATTTAATTAATTTAAATTTATAAAAAATCTGGAATGAAAAATAAAAAGAAAATTTTGTATATTAGAAAAATATATAAATTTATTAATAGTATATAATTTTAATAAAACACGACTTTCAGAATTTGCCTACCAACAAAAATAATAATAAATAATAGTTCAATAAAAGGGAATATATTTCAAATTTCAAATGGCATATCAATATTCCCAGTTTTGCATATATCATATTATATTCTCTTCAATATTCGTCGGTTGGTTATGTTAAGAGAGCGTATGTTTACAGATTCACCGCTGTTATAAATGCGAGAAATGTTATTTGTTTCTCGTGCATGTGTGGTGAACTCCTTGATAAATTCCTACAAAATGTTCGATGTCGAACCTGCACCTTCTCGTTCATTTAAGTTCTCTGATTGAACGTAGTCCAGAAATATAAACTCTCTACTTCGCGAGATGTTGTGGAGCCAAAGTAGTTCGTAGTAAATAGTATTAAATTAACATGTATATATACATGTACAGTTACATATACATTTGTGCTTCTTGCCACCCTGTAAAATATTGTTGTTCTCCCTTCCTTTTTATCACTCATACATTGTACACAAATTATCAAATAAAGTCAGCTGCTTTATATCTTCGGAGCTTCAGTTACTTTTTGGACAAACTGAAAATATGATTTTGTGTAGTTCTCGTGCATATACCAAAAGAGTTTAAAATATTAAGTAAACGTGTGGTGTTTCACCCCTGGTAACACTAAATATCGCAATGGCAAAAACGTATTAATTTTTTCATAATTTTTTTTTTATTTATACTTAAAAATATATTTATTTTTTTTTATTTATACTTAAAAATATATTTATTTATTTTTTATACTTAAAAATATATTTATTTATTTTTTATTTATACTTAAAAATATATTTATTTTTTTTTATTTATACTTAAAAATATATATTTTTTTTTATTTGTACTTAAAAATCTATATATTTTTTTTTATTTATACTTAAAAATATATTTATTTTTTTTATTTATACTTAAAAATATATTTATTTTTTAATAAAAATTTAAATTTTATTATACTTATTAATGTTTTGAATATTTATAACACCGGGTATTGACATAACTTAATTCAATGAACAACAGTTAAAAAAAATTAATTTTAACAAACAACGTGCATTTCATTTCAATATTTTTGTTTTTACTCGTTTTAAAGCGCGTTTAACAGAAACTATAAAATCTAATTTCAGCATTTCAAAATTTTTTAAATACCATGAAAAGTTGTAGCACAGATGGGTGTTTTTGTTCTTATCTAAAAATGCCTTGTAGAATTCACTCATCTTATCCGCAGAAACATCCCCATTTTTTGCAGCTCCATGCGATTTAACGTACTCTTCCCGTTCCTAAAAATTTATCAAAATCAATGCTTTTTATGTAAAAATGACGACATACAAAGGTGCCCCAAAAATAACCGAACTTTATAATTAAATAATACAAATTGCAATTTTACAGCATTAAAAGGATACAATCATCCTTTTTCAAACACACTTAACTTTATGTACATCGGATGACAGACGGTTACAATTTCAAGAAAAGAAAAAGTGTGCAGAAAATGACACAAAATCTCTATGTACGCGCTGGTTGATCGTTCCGAACGTTGTATCGAGGCGAATGGTACCTATTTTTTGCATTTTATTCAATGTCCAAAAAGAACGGTTATTTTTATAACACGCCTTGTAATGCTAATAATGGAGTAGAGGAAATACTACATTAATTTTCAGCGCTAAAAATCAATGTGGTTAAGAAAGCATGTTCACTTAATTTCATTAAAATATCACATATATTAAGTAATATAAAAAATTTTACATTTGTCAAACATACTCAAGTATGTTCAAAACTAGTTTCCCCACAATTTTATTAAACATAAAATATTACCGATATGAATATATTGTACACTAGAGTAACGATAATCTTTATACCTATTAGAAGAGAACTGAGTTAATTCGTGGATCGATTTCACCTATCTTCGTCACAAAGCAATGTTTTGTTGTTGTAGCGGTTATCTAACGGCAGGCCCAGGAATCGTACTGTTTCGCCGAGGTCGGACCATAGGGAAGGGATGTTAGAGAAGAAAAAGCAGGGTCTAGATATTAACCAAACAACAATAATAGGAGAAGCCAGAAAATGCATACACCAGAGAAACACCACAAGCCAACAGAAAATTCGACGATTACTGGTGGCAATGTCAGTCCCCGTCGACTGATTATGTTTGACCGAGATAAAAACGTATGGTTAAAGAGCTGCATGTTGTTGTTATAGCGGCAGCAATCTGCCGAATTGACAATCCTCGGCCGGATAAAATCCGAGTCCGTTCAGCTTACGTAGACCCGACTGTGGTGGAAACGCTGGATATTTTGCATCGACAACGTGCCACATCCAATCCATATCAAATCCCTCTGCACCAAAAACGGCTCATCGTGGACCTCAAACGTGGATGCATCTCAGACCTCTGCACCGATTCCCACAGCACAGGCTCATACACCAATACTTTAATCTCATCAATCACCGCTGTCAGTGAAAGTAACACATTCACCCAAATTTTTAAGGACTTTCCTTTGTTTTGTTGGGCACTCCATTCAAGCACACATCAACCAAACATGCAGTCATGAACTACATTCCGACCACGGAACCACCGTGCGTACAACGAGTCTATCCGCTATACTACGAACGGCAAAAGAAATTGTGACTGTTACAATTCTCAGTATTTTTTTCACAAGAAAATGTTTAACTCGCTGAACTGGTAATTACAGCTAAGTGATCTGAATTCTGAAGAATTTTGCCGCTACAACAAGAAGAAGAAGTGACTTGAAAAATATGTGCAAAGTGCGTTAAATATATTATATTTGTAAATATATACCTAAATTATTGAAAAAATTCAATTTCCGCTCACAGATTTGGGGTCGGCTTTAGAATAACGTCACGGGCTTTCGGGGATAAAACGGGTATGGGCGGATAGAGGAGATCCTCCTGTTCAAGATATAACCGCGGGAAACTTATAGTTTTCGAGATATTTACGTTTAAAGTTGAAAATTTCAACTATTTAAAGTACGTATTTTTGCGATTTAAAATGAATTATACACTTACATTTTTCACTTTTATATCCACTAACACTTGACTAATTCGTTTTTAGAAATTATTTTTATATTAGATGCTGCAAAAATAGCTTTATTTCCATATTTAAATCATTCTTCAATTTTATTAATTTTGACAATAACGAATGTCAAAACATCAGTGTTGCCATACTAATATATTTTGTAAACGAAGAAAAATAAAATAAACAGAGAGATTGTACCCTAGATACAGGAAACAACGCAAAAAGAAGTTCTGCGCAAAAAAACCTTGGATCGACCAGGGTTATTTTTTTGAAGCGCGGCCGAAGGCCGCCAAAGCAAAAAGGAGTTCTGCGCAAAAAAACCTTGATACACCCCGGTGTTGGACCGACCAGGGTTATTTTTTTTTGCAGCGCGGCCGAAGGCCGCCAACGCAAAAAGAAGTTCTACAAGAAAAAAGTAATATTGTCATAGAGGGTATAACATAATACTTAACATCAATGCTTTGTAATAGTTTATTTCTCTAGGTTTTGGATTCCTGTATTTGGGGTATTATCTGTTTTAATTTCTTTCAGTTCAATTACAAAAGATGTCGATAAGGTAACACTGGTTATTTGAAATTTTGCAACCCTTTTGTTATTGTCAGAATTAATAGAATTTAACAATAATTTAATTATTGAATTAAACTATTTTTGCTTTATATAATGTAAAATAAATGTGTACAAACGAAATAGCAGTGTTAGTGGATATATAAGTGTATAACTCAATTGAAATGGAAAAAATGCGTAGTTTAAATAGTCGAAATTTTGAACTTAAAACCCAAATATCTCGAAAACTATAAGTTTCCCGCAGCTATATCTATATATGCTCTTGATCTGGAGGATCTCCTCTATCCGCCCATACCCATTTTTGTAATACTCGTGCCCAGATTTGTAATACTCGCGTCAAAATAAGACGATTTAAAGAAAAAAAATTGATTTTTGGGGACTTCTTAGTTGGGGGACCTAAACTAAGCATTTACCAAATAATGTCTAAAAACGAATTAGTTAAGTGTTAGTGGATATAAAAGTGAAATATAATAAGTTTAAACGTAAATATCTCGAAAACTATAAGTTTCCCACGGCTATATCTATATATAGTGTTGATCTCCTCTATCTGCGCATACACATTTTATCCCCGAAATCTGCCCATACCCATTTTATACCCGAAAGCCTGGGACGATATACTAAAGCTGACCCACTAATAATCACTGACAATTGTATCAATAGTTTTGCATTTTCGTTTTACGTAAATAGACCTCAGTAAACTACAATGAGTGAGTGATTTGATGTTATACGATACATGTATATATGAAACTTTACACAATAATCAAACAATATTACATTACCTGATAGAAGTTCTTATGGGAAAACTTTAGTATAACGTCCCACGCTTTCGGGGATAAAATGGGTATGGGCGGATAGAGGAGATCCTCCAGATCAAGAATATATATAGATATAGCCGCGGGAAACTTATAGTTTTCGAGATATTTAGGTTTAAAGTTCAAAATTTTGACTATTTAAAGTACGCATTTTTCCCATTTCGAATGGGTTATACACTTATATTTTCCACTTTTATATCGACTAACACTTCACTAATTCGTTTGTACACATTTATTTTACATTATATAGTGCAAAAATAGTTTAATTCAATAATTAAATTATTGTTAAATTCTATTAATTCTGACAATAACAAAAGGGTTGCAAAATTTCAAATAACCAGTGTTACCTTATCGACATCTTTTGTAATTGAACTGAAAGAAATTAACACAGACAATACCCCAAATACAGGAATCCAAAACCTAGAGAAATAAACTATTACAAAGCATTGATGTTAAGTATTATGTTATACCCTCTATGACAATATTACTTTTTCAAAAAAAATAACCCTTGCCGGTCCAACACCGGGGTGTATCAAAATAATTTTCGCGCAGAACTTCTTTTTGCGTTGGCGGCCTTCGGCCGCGCTTGAAAAAAATAACCCTGGTCGGTCCAACACCGGGGTGTATCAAGGTTTTTTTGCGCAGAACTCCTTTTTGGGTTGGCGGCCTTCGGCCGCGCTTCAAAAAAATAACCCTGGTCGATCCAACACCGGGGTGGATCAAGGTTTTTTTGCGCAGAACTTCTTTTTGCGTTGGCGGCCTTCGGCCGCGCTTCAAAAAAATAACCCTGGTCGATCCAACACCGGGGTGGATCAAGGTTTTTTTTGCGCAGAACTCCTTTTTGCGTTGGCGGCCTTCGGCCGCGCTTCAAAAAAATAACCCTGGTCGATCCAACACCGGGGTGGATCAAGGTTTTTTTGCGCAGAACTTATTTTTGGGTTGGCGGCCTTCGGCCGCGCTTCAAAAAAAATAACCCTGGTCGATCCAACACCGGGGTGTATCAAAGTTTTTACGCGCAGAAATTCTGTTTGCGTTGTTTCCTGTATCTAGGGTACAATCTCTCTGTTTATTTTATTTTTCTTCGTTTACCAAATATATTAGTATGGCAACACTGATGTTTTGACATTCACAACCATTTTGTTATTGTCAAAATTAATAAAATTGAAGAATGATTTAAATATTGAAATAAAGCTATTTTTGCAGCATCTAATATAAAAAAAATTTCTAAAAACGAATTAGTCAAGTGTTAGTGGATATAAAAGTGATAAATACAAGTGTATAATTCATTTTAAATAGCAAAAATACGTACTTTAAATAGTTGAAATTTTCAACTTTAAACGTAAATATCTCGAAAACTATAAGTTTCCCGCGGCTATATCTATATATATTCTTGATCTGGAGGATCTCCTCTATCCGCCCATACCCATTTTATCCACGAAAGCGTGGGACGTTATTCTAAAGCCGACCCGTTCTTATTATGATTTGACCAGAAATCATGATTCCATTTTTCAGCCTCCTCCTGCCTTTGCCTTAGGCGCATTTCCAGGGCTGTTTCATCCTTGGGGATATGTCTAACATAAGGCCGTATATTAGATAACTTGTCGGGCGGACCAACATAGTCCTTTGTTATAGTCCTAGGATCTGGCTTTTCACTCAAATCAGAAAATTTATATTTATATCCTCGTAGGCTTTTGGATCTACACACATTTTTTAAAAGATTATCTAGTTTCAAAGAATACATAATGATATATTAAAACGACAGTATTACTTGCTGTCTACACAGACAATACTTGTTACTCAATAAAAACAATGTTTTCAAAATAAATATATTTTAAAAGGCAATAATATTTATTAGAATAAAATAAATATTGTAACGGATTTCTCGATAAATCGTCTACCTGTAACTCACTCTTGAGTTCGATCACCTGGATTGTTAAATAAAAGTCCCAATTTAATGGCTACACACTTATCTTTATTTCTAATTCCAATAACTTAACACTTATTGCTCGTTATTCGAGCTTACAACTTCTTGCTTATAGCTTAATTGCTCTTATCACGACAACACTCTAACTAGAACCGGAGAACGTATATCCAGAGAACTTAGAACAATGAGAAGGTGCAAATTGAATTTTGTATGATGCTCGATTGGTTGGCTGAAAATTTGAGATCAAGGAGTTCACCACTTTCTGTATAGTTTTGCTGTTATTTAACAGAAATGAGAATTTTTAACAAAGTTCTCTGACAAAATACGTATCTACCAATATAAAGAGAAAAATGAAATGAAATGAATGAGAAAACAAGAAATACAAATGCCACTTCACATATGCATGATTATTTTTTGCCATATAAACGATTTTTATGATGAAAAATTGATAAATTATTATTTTTTTGCACAAATGCTACATTGATAAAATGTGAAAGATTATGCAAAAAATGATATTTTACTATTTTCATAATTTTCTAATTTCAATTTTTACAGAATTAATAATTTATGTATGTACATCAATATGTTATATTATATAATATAATAATATATTATCAATTATCAATAAATACATGTGAGCGCACTGCTCTATATGTAAGTATGTATGTACAAATATGCATATGACATTGCAAAATAAGTAATACATACGCAAATCCACATATATACATATATATGCGTACAAATGTAAGTATGTGAGCCAATAGAAAAAATACAAACATTGTTGTACAAAAACAACAATTGTCTCAAATAGCATCAGCACCAGAAATCAATATGGCAGCCAAATTGACAAATCCTAAATTTGTAGTAAATCACACACCAACAACATTTTCATTCATGAACGCTGGCGCACAAGCAATAAGCTAAGTCGTTTCATTCATAAAAGCAAACGCCTTACACATCTCCCCGAGCATGCGTTTGCCTACAAGCGTCTTTTCGCGACGATGGCAAAAGCTAAAAATCATAAATTGAACAAATTACTGATATTCCCTCTAGAAGGGAAAAGTGACAACCCCTCAAATATGAGTATTAAAATATTTTAGAATAAAAGTGACAACATAGTAAATTTGTCGATTTACAATTCAAGAAACTTTTTAAAGAAAATATTCAATATTCCTCTGATTTATGTATACAGTAAACCCCGGTTAAGTATCACTCCTCCAATCCCTCTTATCTGCCGGTGTCTTGCTGCATCTCACTTTTTTTTTCTTAATTTTTTAAAGAAAACGGTAATTCTTTTTTAAATACATAGAAATAATTTTTTTTTGGTACCACTCGCTTAAGTACCACAATCGCTTATGTACTACAAAGCACAAAAAATCTGCATCTTTGGTTTTGGCACTTAACCGGGATTGACTGTATTTGTCAAAGAATTTACGTAAGTACGTTCGAATTTTTTGTACACACATTGACTTTGCACTTGCCCATATGCGATGTATGTTTGTAAGAGTGTGTATGGCACATCTCGGATTTTCTACCAACAACACAATGTTGTGACGCTTTGTCGTCGCGTCAGTTCTTCGACAGATTGACTTTTTGACCTAAAAGCAAAAAATGTGTCAACGGAGATTTCACATGAAGTAATGAGTGTACATATCTACATAAAAATACATACAAATGTGTAAACGACATAATATATGTATGTCCTGTTACATATGTTTACACATGCATTTGAAAAGAAAAATTGAAGCATGAATGTGAAATACCAACGGCAAAACACAATTCTGTACTTTTATGACTCCATAATGGTGTCAAGTACAATTAATGAAATATTTTAAGAAATATATCAAAATACTTTATTAGTAATAATTTAAAAGTTTTGATATATAACATAAAATAATTTAAAAAATAATAAATAATAGTTCAACTAAAGGGAATATATTTCAAATGGCATATCAACATTCCCAGTTTGGCATACATATTATATTCTCTTCAATATTCGCCGTTTGGTTATGTTAAGAGAGCGTATGTTTACAGATTCACCGCTGTTATAAAAGCGAGAAATGTTATTTGTTTCTCGTGCATATGTGGTGAACTCCTTGATAAATTCCTACAAATTGTTCGCTGTCGAACCTGCACCTTCTCATTGTTTTATGTTCTCTGGTATATCATAGAGAAGGTTCATGCAGAGAACTTAGAACAATGAGAAGGTGCAAATTGAATTTTGTATGATGCTCGATTGGTTGGCTGAAAATTTGAGATCAAGGAGTTCACCACTTTCTGTATAGTTTTGCTGTTATTTAACAGAAATGAGAATTTTTAACAAAGTTCTCTGACAAAATACGTATCTACCAATATAAAGAGAAAAATGAAATGAAATGAATGAGAAAACAAGAAATACAAATGCCACTTCACATATGCATGATTATTTTTTGCCATATAAACGATTTTTATGATGAAAAATTGATAAATTATTATTTTTTTGCACAAATGCTACATTGATAAAATGTGAAAGATTATGCAAAAAATGATATTTTACTATTTTCATAATTTTCTAATTTCAATTTTTACAGAATTAATAATTTATGTATGTACATCAATATGTTATATTATATAATATAATAATATATTATCAATTATCAATAAATACATGTGAGCGCACTGCTCTATATGTAAGTATGTATGTACAAATATGCATATGACATTGCAAAATAAGTAATACATACGCAAATCCACATATATACATATATATGCGTACAAATGTAAGTATGTGAGCCAATAGAAAAAATACAAACATTGTTGTACAAAAACAACAATTGTCTCAAATAGCATCAGCACCAGAAATCAATATGGCAGCCAAATTGACAAATCCTAAATTTGTAGTAAATCACACACCAACAACATTTTCATTCATGAACGCTGGCGCACAAGCAATAAGCTAAGTCGTTTCATTCATAAAAGCAAACGCCTTACACATCTCCCCGAGCATGCGTTTGCCTACAAGCGTCTTTTCGCGACGATGGCAAAAGCTAAAAATCATAAATTGAACAAATTACTGATATTCCCTCTAGAAGGGAAAAGTGACAACCCCTCAAATATGAGTATTAAAATATTTTAGAATAAAAGTGACAACATAGTAAATTTGTCGATTTACAATTCAAGAAACTTTTTAAAGAAAATATTCAATATTCCTCTGATTTATGTATACAGTAAACCCCGGTTAAGTATCACTCCTCCAATCCCTCTTATCTGCCGGTGTCTTGCTGCATCTCACTTTTTTTTTCTTAATTTTTTAAAGAAAACGGTAATTCTTTTTTAAATACATAGAAATAATTTTTTTTTGGTACCACTCGCTTAAGTACCACAATCGCTTATGTACTACAAAGCACAAAAAATCTGCATCTTTGGTTTTGGCACTTAACCGGGATTGACTGTATTTGTCAAAGAATTTACGTAAGTACGTTCGAATTTTTTGTACACACATTGACTTTGCACTTGCCCATATGCGATGTATGTTTGTAAGAGTGTGTATGGCACATCTCGGATTTTCTACCAACAACACAATGTTGTGACGCTTTGTCGTCGCGTCAGTTCTTCGACAGATTGACTTTTTGACCTAAAAGCAAAAAATGTGTCAACGGAGATTTCACATGAAGTAATGAGTGTACATATCTACATAAAAATACATACAAATGTGTAAACGACATAATATATGTATGTCCTGTTACATATGTTTACACATGCATTTGAAAAGAAAAATTGAAGCATGAATGTGAAATACCAACGGCAAAACACAATTCTGTACTTTTATGACTCCATAATGGTGTCAAGTACAATTAATGAAATATTTTAAGAAATATATCAAAATACTTTATTAGTAATAATTTAAAAGTTTTGATATATAACATAAAATAATTTAAAAAATAATAAATAATAGTTCAACTAAAGGGAATATATTTCAAATGGCATATCAACATTCCCAGTTTGGCATACATATTATATTCTCTTCAATATTCGCCGTTTGGTTATGTTAAGAGAGCGTATGTTTACAGATTCACCGCTGTTATAAAAGCGAGAAATGTTATTTGTTTCTCGTGCATATGTGGTGAACTCCTTGATAAATTCCTACAAATTGTTCGCTGTCGAACCTGCACCTTCTCATTGTTTTATGTTCTCTGGTTCATGGTGTGCCGATTGTCAAAATGTTCCTCTTGACGGAGGGTTACTCGCCAACATTAGTGAATTTCACCACAAACAAATTATAAGCTGATTTCACCAGAATTTTACCCCTGCGGAGCACAAAATAGCAGAATTGAGCATTTTGAATGTTAAAAGAGAAAAATATTGCTAAATTCAATGTTAAGAAATGTACGCTTACATATTCTATATTTACAATGCGCAAACGAATTTACATATAATTTTAAGATATTCTGCATATACAGGGCGGCTCACGAATCGTGCTACAAGAATAAACCGTAATAAGTTTCTTTTTAATCAATGCATTACATTAATTTTTTTTGTATTGTATAGAAAATCTTATTTTATTTTATACAATTAATTATTCCTCCATGCTCAGCCACGCATATGCGACACCTAATTAGAAAATTAATGCGGGCTGGAGGGTTCGTCGGGATTGCCTCAAATATCTATTTAATGGACTGCTTCAGTTCAGTTCAGTCATACAGTCAGCTTGACATAACCCCATAAGAAAAGACCAAGCGGTCGCAAATATTCTTATACATATAATATATATGTAAGTATATGTATAATTATGTGTGCATGTAAACAAATATGAAAGTACCCATTATAATTGTTAATTTGTCTATATGCAACGTATGTATGTAAATATGTACACTCATTGTTTCATGGGATATCAGAACCATACACACTCTTACAAACATACATCGCATATGGCAATTGCAAAATCAACCCTTTTTCATATTCAACGTGGCATGCGTAAATGGAAACAAAGTCAAAAAGTCATGTGCATATATACGGGCAGATGTGTGTACAAAAAATTCGCATATTTACATACGCAGATTCTTTGACAAATACAGTCAAACCCAGTTAAGTGCCAAAACCAAAGTTGCAGATTTTGTGTGCTTTGTAGTACATAAGCGATTGTGGTACTTATGCGACTGGTACCAAAAAAATAATTTCTATGTATTTAAAAAAAAATTAACGTTTTCCTTAAAAAATTAAGAAAAAAATAACGTGAGATACAGCAAGACACAGGCAGATAAGAGGGATTGGAGGAGTGATACTTAACCGGGGCTTACTGTATACATAAATCAGAGGAATATTGAATATTTTCTTTAAAAAGTTTCTTGAATTGTAAGTCGACAAATATACTATGTTGTCACTTTTATTCTAAAATATTTTAATACTCATATTTGAGGGGTTGTCACTTTTCCCTTCTAGAGGGAATATTAGAAATTTGTTCAATTTATGATTTTTAGCTTTTGCCATCGTCGTGAAAAGACGCTTGTGGGCAAAAGCATGCTCGGGGGGATGTGAGGGTATCTGTTTTTATGAATGAAGCGAGGTTGCTTGTTAAAAGTACGCCTGCGTTCTTGAATGAAAATGTTGTTGTTGTTGTCAATTTACTATAAATTTGGGCTTCGCCTATTTGGAAGAAACAATGTTTGTAGTTTTTGCAGGTGACATATATACATGTGTACGGATATTCATATGTATGTAGGTTGGTTTGTGAATGCATTATTTGTTGGCAATGTTATATATATATACATACATATAAATCAATGTGCGCACATATAGCAGAGAATGTTAATATATGAATATTTATATATTTATTAACATTCTCTTCATATAGTGAATTGATAAGTGATAAATTATGATTTGAATTTCTGAATGCGTACATTCAAATGCGCATGTTCAAATAAATGTACATATGACTGTATAAGATTAATATGATAAAAGATATACAATTATATAAGAATGCATATTATGTAAAAACTATATAATATTATTAAATGCCCAAATTGACTATAAATATTATTTCGAAATTCCATAATTTAATAGATCTTATCAGTTTTGCATGCATTCATAAAAATTCGCAAAATGATATTCATATCAATAAATATGATTGCATATAAACGTATAAAAATATAAGCCAAAAGGCTAACATGCAGCTGTAATATCAAAGCAAGTCTCTGAGCATAATTTTCATTGAATTCGCAGCTGTTCACTCTCCACTGTAAAATTTCTCCTTCCGAGCCAGATTTCAACCTTCTCTATGATATACGTTCTCTGCTAGAACTGTGTTTGCTGCACAATCCGGCAGCCCTTATATAGTAAATCTGTAACAAAACATTGCTTCTAGAACATTCTGGCAACTACGAATTCGCTAACTAGTTGCTTCTGGCAGTTTATCGTTGATTCGATTTTGTTCTATTATCCGTGTTCGTCACAATATACAATAATTAGAATAACTATTTTCTGGAATATGGTTAGCCTGATAAATATTGGCAATAATTATTATTTTTGTAACGAATAGGGATGCCCGTAATTGAAACGACGATAAATTACCATAACCAGACAGCGAAATTCGCATCTAGGAGAATGTTCGAGTGGGGAGTTCATGATGCGAGCCACTCTCATTTTCCCTAATTTTTCTGTCATTCTCTTTCCCTGATTATTAAGATTAGGGATTTTTGAACAACTGATAACCAAAGGAAATTTTCAAAGAACGACACATATACTTTCAACAACGTGTAACTAAGGTTTTTTTTTGCTAATGCAATTTAAAACGTTAATCATAAAACCATGATATTTATTCTAAGTTATATGATGTTTTCAAAATTTTATTATATGAATACACGTATTTATTGATGTACATATTATATATGCGTTACATAGGCCTACGAGTAACCGAGCACCTAAAAATATTATCGAAATGCAAAATACTCAAAAGTTATTTTTAAAATACCGAATCCATTTTCTTTCGACAGTGGCATGATTGACAAATGTTATAAAAATGTGGGTTTTGACAGCTCTCTCTCGAATTAAAGAGTTTCATATCATGTCAAGGATAAAATGATGCGAAACTCGATCAAATTTATTGCTGCCAAGGTAAATTCGGTGCGAAAGCAACTAAATGCCCAGAGCCGTGTAATTTTGTATTATTAATGAAAGCTTTATAGGACCGCTCGGCGATTCCTTTTCACAAATTACAGTTTCTTATCTTTATTAAGTACTTGGTTATGACACTCTATAGGTTTTCGTTTAATGACGTGTTTGTGGGCGTGGCAGTGGTCCGATTACTCCCATCTGCAATAACAACCCCCCTTGGGTGCTAAGCAATACGTGTACCAAATTTCATCAAGATATTTCAATTATTACTCAAGTTATCGCTTGCACGGACAGAGGGACGGACGAACAGGCATTCACTAGAATTTCAACTCGTCTCGTCACCCTGATCATTTATATATATATAATTCGGTATATATCTCGATTACTTTTAGGTGATACAAACAACCGTTAGGTGAACAAAACTACTATACTCTGTAGCAACATGGTGCGAGAGTATAAAAATGATAAAAATAAAATTAAAGGACTGTTATAAAGTCTACTATTCCTTGGAAAGCACATTTTAAGTTATATTACAACGTTTCAACCCTCTTCAGTCATTTCTTCTGCTTCATTTTAGCACAAAATTGAAAGGGAGGATTTCTTCATCTTACCCTAAAATCTTTTATTCAGTTAGAAAATGTCTTTACTGAAATTTCAACATTTTATTTGGTTACCTTAACATATGTAGCCCATGTTAATCATTTATTTGATTACGAAACAAATGTTAAGGTAACCAAACAAAATGTTAAGGGAAGTTAACAAAATATTCTATGTTATGTTTCAGAACAATTTTTTACCTTCTTAACATGAAAACCAAGGTAATCATCATAAATAACATGTCTATGTTAAATAGTATGTTATATATTGTAGCCCTCAACTTTTTATTAGAGTTGTATAAAAACTGCCTTGCATTTATTCTTAAAATATAATATAGATACTTTAAAAAATACAAAAAAATTTTTTTTTTTCTATTTTGTTCACTTTAGATATTTGCGAATTTCAATGGAAAGTTCTCAAGGAGCACTTCTATACCACCGTTTTAGTTTTTAAGTTATGAAATCTGTATTACCTATTAGTATTAAGTACTAAATTTAATTAAAACAAGTAAGGAAGGGCTAAGTTCGGATGTAACCGAACATTTTATACTCTCGCAAAGTCAAATGGTATACTCGTTTGAGATTTCTTTGTGGATTGACTGATATTTTCGGTAGAAGGTCAACTATAGGCAATGGGGTCCATATATTTAGTACTTAGGGGCTTGAACAGTTTTGGTCCGATTTAGACAATTTTTGGCCGCAAGGTGGCATACTTTAATTGCATTATTCACGCAAAGTTTTACCCCGATATAATCATCGTTACCTGATTTGCATAGTGGAAAGTGAAAGAATCAGATGGAATTGAAAATGGTGTTACATGGGAAGTAAGCGTGGTTGTAGTCCGATTTCGCCCATTTTCGCACTATGACATAGAAACATGAACGTTATGCACCGAATTTGGTTGAAATCGGTTGAGCAGATCTCAAGATATGGGTTTTCACCTAAAAGTGGGCTGTGCCACGCCCACTGACTAATTTTGAACGCGGTTCCTATAAAGCCAACTTATACCATCTCAGAGATAAAATTTAATGTCTCTGGCGTGTTTAGTGCTTGATTTATCGCGCTTTTAGTAGTTTTAAACAGTACCGTTATATGGGGAGTGGGCGGAGTTGCCACCCGATTTCAACTATTTTCACACTGTTCGTAGAGGTTCTAAAAAAATTTGCTTCCAGGGAATTTTGTTATTATAGCATTAGCGGTTTAGGAGATATGCACATTAAACCTATTAGAGGCGGGACCACGCCCACTTTTTAAAAAAGAATTGAAACTGCAGATGCCCCTCCCTAATTTGATCCTGTGTACCAAAAAACAGTCTTATATCTTTTTAAGGAGCTCAGTTATGGCAATTTATTTGTTTTTGATTAATGCCGTTTTGTGGGCGGGTACCAAGAAACATGTAAAGATATCTCAATTTTTACTCAAGTTAGAGCTTGCACGGACGGACGGACGGACGGACAGACAGTCACCCGGATTTCAACTCGTCTCTTCATCCTGATCATTTATATATATATAACCCTATATCTAACTCGATTAGTTTTAGGTGATACAAACAACCGTTAGGTGAACAAAACTATTATACTCTGTAGCAACAGGTTGCGAGAGTATAAATATTGTAATACATGTTTGTATATAATGTGGAATATTAAACATTAGTATAACTATTGTAAATTAAAACAATTAATATTATCTATAAATCACATATAAGGTTTTTAATAAAAAATAATGATAATAATGAATATATATCAATGTTAGCCAAACACATTGTTGTAAGAAGGCAAATTTTGTTTGTAATGTGTGTATATATTATATAAAGGTTAATATTTAAAAACTAATCTAAAATAATTACTAAAATTTTGTAAAAATTAAGACTAAAACTAGAACCATATTGTATAAATATGAACATTTAAAAAAAAAATTAAATTTCAATTGTTTTATTTATAAGGTAAAAGGTAACGTTAATTTAAAGGTAACCACAAACTATTTTCAGTAACAGATGGCTAATCAAACAATTGACCAATGAAAAGGACGCTGTTAAAGAAAAAGTTTTCCAAAATATTTAGTTGGCAAATTAGAGCAGAAAAATATAGGTGGCATTTGCTGAAAAGCAATGAGAGAGAGCGAATAAGATAATCACAATGACGTGTAGTGAAAGAGGAGAATGTAACAAAGGTAACCTATCGGGATAACAAACGCATTAATTGAAGCGTGTTTAACATTTGTAAAAAAAAAACTTACATAACAACAGGTGTTTGGCCCCTAAATAAAAGTTCGGTATTAATAAAAGATTGGCGAAATATTTATCATTTCTTTATGCATACTATATGAAGAACTTGTATTAAATTTTCTACATTTACAAAAACTATCTCGATTCCATGAAAACGAATAACATTTACAACAATATTAAAGTTTCTTGTCATATTTGTCTGGGTATTTCCAAAAATTTTTTCAAAACTGCGTCAACTGAAACACTTATGCTTGTATGTCTCTGTGAATATTCATGGTTACTAGACCGTTGAGTCTTCCGACCTGTTGTATTCCGCATGTACGTTTTGATTATTTTTTTCAGTTCTCTTTTTCTTTCAATTATTTTCAAACATGAAAAACTCAGTTCAGGTGTTTTTATTGAGTATAAGTTATATGCGAGTATACGTTAAAACTTAAAAATATTTGGGTAACATGTTTTGTTTACAAAGTTCTCTGCTTCCGCCTCTTAACCTCCATGAGCATATATTCTTTCGAGCATTCGATCACTTTTTCATAAAAGGAAAACAGCGCTTAATTTTTTTCTTTGTCAAAATCGTATTTTGGAAAGATAACTCAAAAATTCTCCAAAACTGACTTATGGTCTAGAAATCTCTTCAAGTGAGCAACATGTGTGTCGAGAGAGGGAATGTGAAATGCGATAGTATTTTAGTTCAGTACATACTCTTCAACTAAAACCCGAGCCGACCAAATAAAACAGTAAGTTTTGTTTCATGATTAAAAATTACTTGACAACATAAGTTTTTACGATTTAATTGTGATACAGATCATCCCCTGCTAATGTTCTTATTTTTACTTTCACGGTGCTCACAAGTCAGTACCAAAAATAACAAGGATTTCTGAGCTTAGTTTACGGTCACTTGCTTGAGGAAATTGATATGAAAAGTTGCGTATTGCGAAGTTGTTAATGATCGTTTCATAGAGTCCGTTACTATTATAAAATCAAAGCAGGGAAAATATTTTTAATTCAAATTCAGAAGAATTTACAAAGTAACATCAATATTAAAAATATGTTGTAAGAAATTTGTTTCTGAAGAAAAAACACAAGCACTCAAACGATTCGGCCATTGATCAACATCAGCACGCACAGTTTCTATAGATGTGAACAACTCTGCTCGAACCAAAGATTTTTGAGACTGTCCAAATTTCGGTGGGATATTCGACCAGACATGTTCTTCACAAACTGGATTCAAATCTGGACTTCCAGACTGCCAATCATCTGCTGCCACTAAAGAAGCCGCATGATTTGTTGATTCTTATTTACTTCAAGCGATTTGTCAGAAGATAACCAGTTAACCGACGGAAGGATTTCACACGGAGATCATCTCGAGTAAGTATTTACATTGATTTGGCCGATATATGCTTTTCCCTTGACATCATTTTCTTTTTTTTAAGGGGATTTCTGCGAATGCTTTAGCGAACATTTTTTATGGTTTATATTAATTTTACAAATGCATTTAGAGCTAGCAAAATGTATTCGGTTCAAATTCAGTTTACCTTGAAATGAGATATATGGTAGTAAGCATTTTTGCATTTGGGAACTGACCGAATTTGATATTAATGTATATTTATTTGTATGTATGTACGTTCGTACGTATATATGTATGGGTATAGGAACATCCCCACCCCTTTTTTGAAGATACTCCCGGATTTTTTAACTTGTTTCTATGCTTTATTTTACACAAAGTTGTGTGGCGTCGATGTTAGCAATTTCCGTAACATTGTTGTAAATAAACTTACAATTATTACATAATGTGCAATGTTTGCTTTTTTTAAGATTTTTTTAACAGCCGTTTTCCTGATATGTTAAAACCTGAATTTGATTATTTACAGATATTATATATTAATTGTTTTTGCCATTCGTGTTTGTATTGGTAGCTTTTTTTCAAGACTAGGCGCTATAATTCCTTCGGTTAAAGTCCTATTTAACCGCTCTATGTCCAAACTTCCTGTGTGTCTATTTGGTTTTGTTAAGTGAAACTATTTTCCCTGAATAGTCAAAAAAACATTTTTTGAGTTCATTTCATTATCAAACACAAAATTCCTAACATTTTCCTTAATGCTAGAAATTTTCTGAGCTCTTGTACTATTGTTACACTATTTTTGTCAGGTAAGTGAACAAAAGACAGAATGTGTGGAGAATTTGTCTATTAAGATGACAAAAGAATTTTATCCTATATCTTGTACTATCTATATAGTATTGTTTATAGCAGATGGAGGTTCTGTAAATTTAAACATAATTTTATTTAGATTTCTGTTATATTTTGATAATGAACAAATATGACAGTTATGTTTTAGTTTATGTATAGCAATTTTAAGCTTAGGGTAGTATATCCTACTTCTTATGGCTTCAAAGTTAGCTATTATTCCAGAGTGTTCACTTTCATTTTTATGAAATAAAGCTAACTGTTACTTAAGCGCCTCAGCGTTTTCTATATCTTTTGCAAAGTAAGAGCAGTTCACAAAATTAACTTCATCTCCAGAAAAGGTTCTGATTGACGGATTGCCCAAGGGGACGGAGCAGTCTCCGGTATCGGAGATTCGGAATTTATTGTAAATTTTAGCCTTAACATTTCAATTCAGTCTGTACATAACAACTTTACTGCAAACTTAGAATCTGCTGTAACTCCAACAATCACCGATTATCACTTAAGTTATCCACTTGAAGTCAGTAATTAGGATATTCCGGAGAATATCAATCTAGCTGCGATATTGCGATAGTTGTGTTGGAGGTTTATCTCTACAAACCGACTTATAGCATAGACATCGGCTTGAAAAATGCTTTAAAAACTTCCCTTGAGAATGAAGAGTTTGGTGCTTGGCCCAGCGACCCCTGCCCCAATCCCCTCGTCGGTGTACCACTTGATAGTGCTTTCCCTTAGCAGCAGGTACTGCGATGAATCATTCCATTCGGCCTTGCTGTCAAGGGTAACTTTGAACTTCTTAGTGAAGTTTACTACTTTGGTAATGCTGTCCCTTGGGAGAAGGGCCAGTGGCATTTCTTCACTTAACGCCTTCATCTGCTGCGACGAGATTACCTTCCCTCTGCCAACTCCCTCTGCTGTCATTTGGAGGAGAGTCTGTTTGGCTGTCTGTTTGATTACCATATGCAGCGGTGTAAGTTCGAGCATTACTTCCAGTGCTGCAGTCGGACACGTACACATTGCGCCCGACGCGCAGATGCAGGCAAGTCTTTGCAGCTTCGACAGTTTAAGTCCAACTGAAGTCTGCGATGCTTTAGAAACCCACGATACCGCTCCATACGTGATAATCGGTCTTACGATCCTTCGTTTGGCCACAGGTCGGATTTGGTCTTCTTGAATTGTCTCCGACGGTTTCAAGCTACATAATAATTGCAGCAGTATAGCAACTGTGTTGTATATTTGCTGATACTCTGCCGATGTGCAGACAAAAATTTAGTGTTGCATAAATTACGCGCAAAAAGTGACAGTAAAACGTGTAGCTATTGCAGGTATTGCCAGAAATTCACGCAGAACGTGATACTTTGATGAATTTGCAACACTGTTGTCGTGATTGCCATCTCGAACGCATCCTATATATGCGGAAATCTTACATGACCTCGTGAGGGAATTTCATTTTCTATAAACGATGACAACTTCAAAAGCAGTTTGACTTGATTGGTGTTTTCCTTAGTGGAACAGCTGTTATTGTAATATGAAACCACTATTATTATGATCACGCAGACAAATATTGTATTTTTTCGTTAGTATTAGTTGCAAATTTTGAAAACATGGTTTCTTAAGAACCGATGATTTAGGTACCTTCACTGGTCCCTCCCAGATATCAATTAATATTGATTATAAATAACTATTTTACGTAACACTTGTATGCACCCTGCATACGATCGCGGTAACAACCAAAGTACTGAGCCATAAAAAGATCCTCAAATCGCTAGCTGGCAGCACTTTGGGAAAAGAGGTGTGGTTTTCTACTTAATAGCCTATCATTCCTGGCCACCAAATATAATTTAAAGTATACGTGTGCACAATCGCACAGAAACTTTATTAGAATAATATAATAAAAACATATTACACAGTGGCGTGATCGTCTGCCAAGCAAGTCATGCAATGACCGGGAACTCTTGCGACCTGCTGCCCCTGGGCGGGCTCCATGCTTTTGAAAATTGTATACTTCTTTAGGGCGTGAGGGAGATGGCAAAGGCTGCAGTGTGAAGTTCCCTGATGCAAATAGTTGTTCTTCGCCTGTTTCTCTACCTGCTGCTGCGAATGGCGGTCCCATATCCCATTGCAACCTCGAAGCCGCGACGGGTGCAGCTGCTGCTCTAGGTAGAGTAATCTCGGACCTCACAGTCTTAAGCGAAATATTTCTTTCTTCTATGCCCATTTTTTTGGGAATAGGAAATTATGTTAAACTTGGTTTGGCTCATAATTTGAATCATTTATTTAATTGTTTTTTGTGAAGTTTGATAGGATATATAAATATATATACATATATTGCAGTTTATTTTTAATCGCGTTTGTTCGGATTAGATTTGCATAAATGAATTACAAAACGATTGTATTTCGAATATTACGAGTGATATACGGATATTGGTTTTTGATTAATTTTGATTTTCGGTTTTGATAAAATTGTTCTTCGATTTGTTGGGAAGAAACCACAGTTTTACGAGTAGTCAAGTTAATCAGGGGTGTTGTAGAATCCAATACAAACTTGCATAGTTGTCAGAATTGTAAACCAATTCTGATTTTTAATGGTGTCACAGAATCTGATTGGATTTTCGTATTTTCGAACAAACAAAACCAATATTCGAATCAGCTGTTTACTAATGTGACGAAACTTGCAAATGAATAAATTTGGAAGCATGTGATAAATTTAAAATACTGAATAAAGTCTACTAAAGTTTACAATGAGTTTCGCTTTATAAGCTTTTATTTTATTGGAAAAAAAAAGCAACGAAAAAATTAAAAGAAAATATTAAGAAATCACAGTAATCCACTTGATGCACCAGGGGAATTGCATGTGAAATTTGATTTAGTTGTATGCTTGTATATGAACTCAACGCATTCGAGTGTTAAATTACGTTTGTTATGTCCTCTTAAAACATCTGAATTTTTTTAAGAAACTCAATAATTATGGCATTTTGTTTTATTCTTATATTTTCCTATATAAAAAAAAAATTAATTATATCGTAACAATAATATAAATGAATTTGTTAACTTACAGTTCACATTTGTCAGCGACTATCCGCTTGCTTTGTTTCAGATAACAAAACCGATAGAATCCGTTTCCGTGACACCCAAAACTGATACAATATCTGTTTCGAATGTCAAACTAAACTCAAATATCTGAATTCATGACACTACTACATTTTTTCTTACCGGTTTCAATTCTAAATCCGACAACAATCAGATTCAACAAAACCCCTGAACATGCCGGTTTGAGTTCGAACATCGTAGTACTCTTATGAGACCATCTAATCCTCGATGAACCTTTTCAATGCGGCATAGCAGCCATTCCATTTCCCGCACTGGGTTCCTTCTGGATCATTTTACATCAATGTCTCTTATGGAGATCTTTCGAGGTAATCTTCCCTCCATCTATGGCTAAGTTCATGATGGAAAATCTTGATTTTTTCCTATCGATTTATTAAAGAGAGTGAGTCTCCTTCTGCCTCAGATATGGGGCGATGTGGAGCTCCTCTGAGGAAATGTTCAGGTGTATCGAGCTGTAAAACCAGAGGAATCTTGCGAGTGGTGAGATAGGTCGTGGGTTTAGTACGGCTTCTATGTATACAAGCGATTGTGTAAACTCCTCATAATTGAATTTATGATCACCAGCCGTATTCTTTAAATGGGACATAAAGCTTTTTACTGCTGATTCACAGAGTCCGCCCATGTGAGGAGACCCTGAAGGCCTCAACTGCCAATCTTTCCACTTCTGAGGAGACTTCTTTCAAGAATTTTACACTCTTTCTCTGTGGCTCTTTGAGCTTCGACAAAGTTTTTCCCATTGTCGCTCATAATCTTGATTTTTTATTTTGACTTTAGTTGCGTCTTATACAATTCTTGTCGGGCCATTTGTGGCATCAAGCTGATGCTTACCATTTAATGTGAGTTGGGGGAGATACATGTATTAGGAACAAATAATTAAAACGGGATTTCTATGGAATAATAATAGAATGTCGTTCTTTGTACCCAAGCTTGAAGTTCTTTAGTCTTGCATTGCCCATTTGGGAAGTGAGCTTCCCTTTTCGAGGTCGTCTTTCGAGTAAGTTTGAATCAGAGAAATAGCCAGTTTGTGTATGTGTGATAAGATTTACCGTGGCATATTGCAGGTCGGAGTGCGTTAGTTGTGCGGAAAGATCATTTGTTATTCCTTTAATTTGATGTTTAAGTAATAACATGTAGGTTTTCAATTTTCCGACATTCAGGAGGTATTACATTACGAACGGGAGACTTTGGCCAGAATTCTTGTTATTCTGGTAGCCATAGAGGACCGTTTCACCAGAGTGTAGTGCTGATGGGGAAAAGTTGTTTGTAGCCTAATATTTGAAATATGCAATTTGTCTTCCAGGTATATGCCGTTCGAGATGGCAATCGCGACAACAGTGTTGCAAGTTTATCAAAGTATCACGTTCTGCCAGAATTTCTGGCAACACTTGCAACAGCTTCACGTTCTACTATCAATTTTTGCACGTAATGTATACAAATAATCGGCAACACTAAATTTTTGTCGGCACATCAGCAAATATACAACACAGTTGCTATACTGCTGTAATTATTACGTAGCTCGAACGCACCCTACATATAACATACGCGAGGCGGAATCGCCAGCATTAGTAGAGGAACCTCAGCGTAAGGGGGCACGGGAACCCAAGCGAACGCTAAGGGCCCTGTGAGGAAGCGCGTGACCGCAGCTAGAAAGCTTAAGTCGGACCATCAATAAGCTGGTCAGATTCCTGAACAGCCTGCTAGCATACTTGATTGGGCCAAAAGGGTGCTAACCGAAGCGACCGCAGAAAAGCGGTACTCCTGCCTGTTAAACGATTGTAGAGTGATGGAGCTGAGGAACAGATAGACGATTCGACATTCTGCACAATGAATGACGAAGGCCCCACCAGAATTTTTGGCACCTGTAATAGCTAGCCAGATATTACCATCGCTAGCGGTGTTCTGCTATACAGAATAACTTGGCGACTTATGCTAACTCAAGCATCAGACCACCTGCCCATAATTATCTCGATCGAGAAACCTCCCGACTTTTTTTCTGTGGACAATCGCACCTTTGTTAACTTTAACAAAGCTAACTGGGTCGGCTCCACAAAATTTACCGGAGCACCTTCGCCGCACAACACATTCCTATGGACGTCATTATAGGCGAACGTCGATTCCGCAAGGTGATCGCTGCTGCTACCGCTCGCTTTATACTGGCTGGAAGAATTGCGTAACTTCGCCCTTATTTCTCAGCCGAAGCAGCTGTACTAGCCAACGATCGCGACACCTTACGCCAAGCCGATCTCTGTGATCACCGAATAAGGGATCTCAATTTGGAGATTCGACACTTGGTTAACCAACATAAGCGGACAAAATGGGTAGAGCGTCTGAAGTCAAGCAACCTCTCCACGAGTGTAAGTTAGCTTTGGACTACTGTCAAGGCTTTATCTCATACGAGGAAATATGACGACCGGGTTGAAATTCAACTTGATGGCAATGCCTCCTCGGACCCGTGTCCGTGAGGTATTTCACAATTAAGCTGCGCCCTTCGGCAGACAAGACCAAACGATGTGTTGCCCGACGGCGGCGCAAAATGTCAAAACACCACGCATCACAAGATCCTCCACCTGTTGCCATGCTTATGGTCTGCTAGACTCAGGTGGTAAGTGAATGTCGGGAGTAGCAAGGCCTCAAGTTTTTTCACAACTAGGAAAAGGAGAGATATCGGGCGATAAGAGTCTCCTTTGGTTTCAGTAGTGGGACCACTCTTCCGATTTTCCACACATTGAGTATTTGAAGAGTGGACATCGACAAGTTGAGGAACTTGGTGAGGTAGCTTACTCCCGTCGTTCTTAGATATTTTAGCATCAACATGCTTATTCCGTCAGGGCCAATGGATTTAGACGATTTAGCCTTAATGATGACACTCTGAACCTCCCCATCGGTGAATGTAAGTGGTGCGCAATCTTTTGGCAATTTGCACATCAGTCGGGTAATACATCGTTTGGCCTTGTCGGCCGAAGGGTGCAGTGTAAATTGCCGGCTAAAATAGCTCGGGCACTTCTTCGGATCCGAGGAGGCATGGCATTGAATTTCAACCCGGTTGTCATCTCTCGTCGGATTAGACAAGCCTTGACAGTAGTCCAAAACTCACACCGGTGGAGAGGTTCCAGAACTCCAGGTGCTCTATCCATTTTGTCCGCTTATGCTGATTCACCATTTGCGAATAGAAACGGCCTAGCCGACAACCCAAGTAAAACTAAAATGATTTTATTTATTAGGGGCTAAGGCTGATTTCGGAGTGCAGCAGTGCACGAAATTGATCGAAATTATAATCGACATTTCAGTCTGAAGGTCCAGCTAGAAAAGCGACACTACTTAAACGTGTAGCAATGTCGACAACATCTCAACGCATTCTTCGATGCAATAGCGAAGTTGAAAGAAATAGGAATCGCCATAGTACAGTATGCCGGCGTCATACGAGACATTTAGATGCGCAGTTGAAACGCGAGACAAATTTCCGAAGCCGGATGTACTTAGTGTAAAAATTCTCGAAGCACATGAGTCGGCAAAATCAAAAGAGGGTAAAGTGGAAACCAATAACGTGCTTTACATGAAGCAAATCCAAAATCAACCGTACGTTGATCGAAATTTGGCGAATTCAAAGCAAACAAAAAGTCGCAGCGGTGCGGTAAACCGGAACATTTCGCGAAAAATTACAAAAACAAACCACAAAAGCAAAATTCGGGTGTGAGCAGTGATGTGCCGCGTAGACGACATGGTGTCGACTAGACGATTGTTTACACGTCATCAAATCAATGCCGTCTACGCGTAGATAATTACGCGTATCTTAAATTTAAGTTATGTAAGTATGGGCGCAAATTAAATGATGTTAAAGCGTATTTGTTAAAAGCGAGCTCCTGCCTGGATTTAAGCTTTGCCGAAAATTCGGTAGGTAACTGCAGATCAAGCCACTGACAATAGAAGGATCTAAAGCGAAAGCGACATTAAATAGAATGGAAAAGGAATTTGCAGTCCCAGTAGAAAATATTATATGCTGTTTGGACAGTAATTGTACATCTCATAGGAGTGCGAATACAAATATTTTTGAAAGTGTCAAACAAATAAATGACGAGTTTAACAACCAATTGCTCGACAAAAATAAGAAGGGTTGGTAAAGTGTGCACTAAGGTAGTCATTCGCGAAAAACAAAACGATTTGGACTTAGAAAACGTTTAGCATGTGGCTGACTTGCGTTCGAATTTGTTATCGGTTCGTAAAATTACAGACGAGTGTTACGCTGTAAAATTCGTAAAGAATGAAGCCGTGATTATGAACAGTGACGATAAAGTGATAGTTGAAGCCGAACGTAATTTATATTATTTAAAAACAACGAAAAACTTCGCGAATCAGGCAAATGCGAAAAACAGTGTTGATTTGTGGCATTACAGAATTGGACATGTTATCGAGCGCGATTTGATGTTCATGGCAAACGGTTCGATGCACGGGCGCTTGAAGATGAATTTTTGATACTTATGAGGAACAAAACTTTGGCAAATACTTGACAGAATTTTATTATACATCAAGGGTACATTGCAACAAGGTCTGCTATACAAGAAGACTGGTACACATTTGTACGATGTAGCACAATAGCTATTCGCCGAATTTGGGCCTTATTGAACCAGAGAACTTAAAACAACGAGAAGGTTCAAATTGAATTTTGTATGATGCTCGATTGGTTGGCTGAAAAATTGAGATCAAGGAGTTCACCATTTTCTGTAATATTTGCTGTTATTTAACAGAAATGAGATTTTATAACAACGTTCTCTGACAAATTACGTATCTCCCAATATAAAGAGAAAAATGAATGAGAAATCAAAAAATACAAATGCCACTACACATATGCATGATTATTTTTTGCCATATAAACGTTTTTTATGATGAAAAATTGATAAAATAGGACTTTTTTGCACAAATGCTACATTGATTAAATGTGAAAGATTATGCAAGAAATGATATTTTACTATTTTCATAATTTTCTAATTTCAGTTGTTACAGAATTAATAATTTATTTATGTACATATGTACATCAATATGTTATATTATATAATATATTTTTAATAATATATTATCAATTATCAATGAAAACATGTGAGCGCACTGCTCTATATGTAAGTATGTATGTACAAATATGCGTACGACCGCGCAAAATAAGTAATGCATACACAAATCTACTTACATTTAAGCATACAAATGTAAGCACATCAGCCAATAGGCAAAATACAAACATTGTTGTACAAAAACAACAATTGTCTCAAATAGCATCAGCACCAGAAATCAATATGGCAGCCAAATTGACAAATCCTAAATTTGTAGTAAATCACACACCAACAACATTTTCAATCATGAATGCTGGCGCACAAGCAATAAGCTAAGTCGTTTCATTCATAAAAGCAAACGCCTTACACATCTTCCCGAGCATGCGTTTGCCTACAAGCGTCTTTTCGCGACGATGGCAAAAGCTAGAAATCATAAATTGAACATCTTTCTGATGATCCCTCTACAAGGGAAAAGTGACAACTCTGCAAGCCCACAAAACAAAGCTTTTGTCGATTTAAAATATTTCACAATTCTAAAATATTTTTCCGTGGCTCGCAAAAATCTTCGTCAATATGTATGCACGTTCATATAAAAACACACATATTTACGATGATTTGTTGGCAAAGCTGTTAGAGCGGCAAGGGAAATAATGACAATCGGCGAGCGTTCGTTTATTTTTCGGCACATCTCGGATTTTTTAACAACAACACAATGTTGTGACGTTTTGTCGTCGCGTCAGTCCTTCGACAGATTGACTCTTTGACATAAAAGCAAAAAACGTGTCAACGGAGATTTCACATGAAGTAATGAGTGTACATATATACATGTTGTACATTTGCTTCTACGCCAGTCAAATTTCTGTAGGAAAATCCACTGAAATTAATATTGAAATAAAATAGACTTTTGAGCAAGAATATATTTTTTTGGCGCAATAACTGACACTTGCTTTAATAAATACATATGTAAAATGGGCCAAAACGAAAAAGAAGTACATATTTACGTACATAATTACTTTTACACATGCATTTGAAAAGAAAAATTGAAGCATGAATGTGAAATGCCGACGGCAAAACACAATTCTGTACTTTTGTGACTCCATAATGGTGTCAAGTAAATGAATTATTTTAAGAAATATATCAAAATATGTTTAAATTATTATTAGTAACTCACAATAAAGTAAAAATGAATTAACATAAAATAATTTAAAAATAATAAATAATAATTCAATAAAAGGGAATATATTTCAAATGGCATATCAATATTCCCAGTTTTGCTTACATATTATATTCTCTTCAATCACAGAACTTCATTTAAGTTCTCTGCTTCAATATTCGTCGGTTGGTTATGTTAAGAGAGCGTATGTTTACAGATTCACCGCTGTTATAAATGCGAGAAATGTTATTTGTTTCTCGTGCATGTGTGGTGAACTCCTTGATAAATTGCTACAAATTGTTCGCTGTCGAACCTGCACCTTCTCGTTCATTTAAGTTCTCTGATTGAACGTAGTCCAGAAATATAAACTCTCTACTTCGCGAGATGTTGTGGAGCCAAAGTAGTTCGTAGTAAATAGTATTAAATTAACATGTATATATACATGTACAGTTACATATACATTTGTGCTTCTTGCCACCCTGTAAAATATTGTTGTTCTCCCTTCCTTTTTATCACTCATACATTGTACACAAATTATCAAATAAAGTCAGCTGCTTTATATCTTCGGAGCTTCAGTTACTTTTTGGACAAACTGAAAATATGATTTTGTGTAGTTTTCGTGCATATACCAAAAGAGTTTAAAAGATTAAGTAAACGTGTGGTGTTTCACCCCTGGTAACACTAAATATCGCAATGGCAAAAACGTATTAATTTTTTCATAATTTTTTTTTTATTTATACTTAAAAATATATTTATTTTTTTTTTATACTTAAAAATATATTTATTTATTTTTTATTTATACTTAAAAATATATTTATTTTTTTTTATTTATACTTAAAAATATATATTTTTTTTTTATTTGTACTTAAAAATCTATATATTTTTTTTTATTTATACTTAAAAATATATTTATTTTTTTTATTTATACTTAAAAATATATTTATTTTTTAATAAAAATTTAAATTTTATTATACTTATTAATGTTTTGAATATTTATAACACCGGGTATTGACATAACTTAATTCAATGAACAACAGTTAAAAAAAATTAATTTTAACAAACAACGTGCATTTCATTTCAATATTTTTGTTTTTACTCGTTTTAAAGCGCGTTTAACAGAAACTATAAAATCTAATTTCAGCATTTCAAAATTTTTTAAATACCATGAAAAGTTGTAGCACAGATGGGTGTTTTTGTTCTTATCTAAAAATGCCTTGTAGAATTCACTCATCTTATCCGCAGAAACATCCCCATTTTTTGCAGCTCCATGCGATTTAACGTACTCTTCCCGTTCCTAAAAATTTATCAAAATCAATGCTTTTTATGTAAAAATGACGACATACAAAGGTGCCCCAAAAATAACCGAACTTTATAATTAAATAATACAAATTGCAATTTTACAGCATTAAAAGGATACAATCATCCTTTTTCAAACACACTTAACTTTATGTACATCGGATGACAGACGGTTACAATTTCAAGAAAAGAAAAAGTGTGCAGAAAATGACACAAAATCTCTATGTACGCGCTGGTTGATCGTTCCGAACGTTGTATCGAGGCGAATGGTACCTATTTTTTGCATTTTATTCAATGTCCAAAAAGAACGGTTATTTTTATAACACGCCTTGTAATGCTAATAATGGAGTAGAGGAAATACTACATTAATTTTCAGCGCTAAAAATCAATGTGGTTAAGAAAGCATGTTCACTTAATTTCATTAAAATATCACATATATTAAGTAATATAAAAAATTTTACATTTGTCAAACATACTCAAGTATGTTCAAAACTAGTTTCCCCACAATTTTATTAAACATAAAATATTACCGATATGAATATATTGTACACTAGAGTAACGATAATCTTTATACCTATTAGAAGAGAACTGAGTTAATTCGTGGATCGATTTCACCTATCTTCGTCACAAAGCAATGTTTTGTTGTTGTAGCGGTTATCTAACGGCAGGCCCAGGAATCGTACTGTTTCGCCGAGGTCGGACCATAGGGAAGGGATGTTAGAGAAGAAAAAGCAGGGTCTAGATATTAACCAAACAACAATAATAGGAGAAGCCAGAAAATGCATACACCAGAGAAACACCACAAGCCAACAGAAAATTCGACGATTACTGGTGGCAATGTCAGTCCCCGTCGACTGATTATGTTTGACCGAGATAAAAACGTATGGTTAAAGAGCTGCATGTTGTTGTTATAGCGGCAGCAATCTGCCGAATTGACAATCCTCGGCCGGATAAAATCCGAGTCCGTTCAGCTTACGTAGACCCGACTGTGGTGGAAACGCTGGATATTTTGCATCGACAACGTGCCACATCCAATCCATATCAAATCCCTCTGCACCAAAAACGGCTCATCGTGGACCTCAAACGTGGATGCATCTCAGACCTCTGCACCGATTCCCACAGCACAGGCTCATACACCAATACTTTAATCTCATCAATCACCGCTGTCAGTGAAAGTAACACATTCACCCAAATTTTTAAGGACTTTCCTTTGTTTTGTTGGGCACTCCATTCAAGCACACATCAACCAAACATGCAGTCATGAACTACATTCCGACCACGGAACCACCGTGCGTACAACGAGTCTATCCGCTATACTACGAACGGCAAAAGAAATTGTGACTGTTACAATTCTCAGTATTTTTTTCACAAGAAAATGTTTAACTCGCTGAACTGGTAATTACAGCTAAGTGATCTGAATTCTGAAGAATTTTGCCGCTACAACAAGAAGAAGAAGTGACTTGAAAAATATGTGCAAAGTGCGTTAAATATATTATATTTGTAAATATATACCTAAATTATTGAAAAAATTCAATTTCCGCTCACAGATTTGGGGTCGGCTTTAGAATAACGTCACGGGCTTTCGGGGATAAAACGGGTATGGGCGGATAGAGGAGATCCTCCTGTTCAAGATATAACCGCGGGAAACTTATAGTTTTCGAGATATTTACGTTTAAAGTTGAAAATTTCAACTATTTAAAGTACGTATTTTTGCGATTTAAAATGAATTATACACTTACATTTTTCACTTTTATATCCACTAACACTTGACTAATTCGTTTTTAGAAATTATTTTTATATTAGATGCTGCAAAAATAGCTTTATTTCCATATTTAAATCATTCTTCAATTTTATTAATTTTGACAATAACGAATGTCAAAACATCAGTGTTGCCATACTAATATATTTTGTAAACGAAGAAAAATAAAATAAACAGAGAGATTGTACCCTAGATACAGGAAACAACGCAAAAAGAAGTTCTGCGCAAAAAAACCTTGGATCGACCAGGGTTATTTTTTTGAAGCGCGGCCGAAGGCCGCCAAAGCAAAAAGGAGTTCTGCGCAAAAAAACCTTGATACACCCCGGTGTTGGACCGACCAGGGTTATTTTTTTTTGCAGCGCGGCCGAAGGCCGCCAACGCAAAAAGAAGTTCTACAAGAAAAAAGTAATATTGTCATAGAGGGTATAACATAATACTTAACATCAATGCTTTGTAATAGTTTATTTCTCTAGGTTTTGGATTCCTGTATTTGGGGTATTATCTGTTTTAATTTCTTTCAGTTCAATTACAAAAGATGTCGATAAGGTAACACTGGTTATTTGAAATTTTGCAACCCTTTTGTTATTGTCAGAATTAATAGAATTTAACAATAATTTAATTATTGAATTAAACTATTTTTGCTTTATATAATGTAAAATAAATGTGTACAAACGAATTAGAGCAGTGTTAGTGGATATATAAGTGTATAACTCAATTGAAATGGAAAAAATGCGTAGTTTAAATAGTCGAAATTTTGAACTTTAAACCCAAATATCTCGAAAACTATAAGTTTCCCGCAGCTATATCTATATATGCTCTTGATCTGGAGGATCTCCTCTATCCGCCCATACCCATTTTTGTAATACTCGTGCCCAGATTTGTAATACTCGCGTCAAAATAAGACGATTTAAAGAAAAAAAATTGATTTTTGGGGACTTCTTAGTTGGGGGACCTAAACTAAGCATTTACCAAATAATGTCTAAAAACGAATTAGTTAAGTGTTAGTGGATATAAAAGTGAAATATAATAAGTTTAAACGTAAATATCTCGAAAACTATAAGTTTCCCACGGCTATATCTATATATATTGTTGATCTCCTCTATCTGCCCATACACATTTTATCCCCGAAATCTGCCCATACCCATTTTATACCCGAAAGCCTGGGACGATATACTAAAGCTGACCCACTAATAATCACTGACAATTGTATCAATAGTTTTGCATTTTCGTTTTACGTAAATAGACCTCAGTAAACTACAATGAGTGAGTGATTTGATGTTATACGATACATGTATATATGAAACTTTACACAATAATCAAACAATATTACATTACCTGATAGAAGTTCTTATTATGATTTGACCAGAAATCATGATTCCATTTTTCAGCCTCCTCCTGCCTTTGCCTTAGGCGCATTTCCAGGGCTGTTTCATCCTTGGGGATATGTCTAACATAAGGCCGTATATTAGATAACTTGTCGGGCGGACCAACATAGTCCTTTGTTATAGTCCTAGGATCTGGCTTTTCACTCAAATCAGAAAATTTATATTTATATCCTCGTAGGCTTTTGGATCTACACACATTTTTTAAAAGATTATCTAGTTTCAAAGAATACATAATGATATATTAAAACGACAGTATTACTTGCTGTCTACACAGACAATACTTGTTACTCAATAAAAACAATGTTTTCAAAATAAATATATTTTAAAAGGCAATAATATTTATTAGAATAAAATAAATATTGTAACGGATTTCTCGATAAATCGTCTACCTGTAACTCACTCTTGAGTTCGATCACCTGGATTGTTAAATAAAAGTCCCAATTTAATGGCTACACACTTATCTTTATTTCTAATTCCAATAACTTAACACTTATTGCTCGTTATTCGAGCTTACAACTTCTTGCTTATAGCTTAATTGCTCTTATCACGACAACACTCTAACTAGAACCGGAGAACGTATATCCAGAGAACTTAGAACAATGAGAAGGTGCAAATTGAATTTTGTATGATGCTCGATTGGTTGGCTGAAAATTTGAGATCAAGGAGTTCACCACTTTCTGTATAGTTTTGCTGTTATTTAACAGAAATGAGAATTTTTAACAAAGTTCTCTGACAAAATACGTATCTACCAATATAAAGAGAAAAATGAAATGAAATGAATGAGAAAACAAGAAATACAAATGCCACTTCACATATGCATGATTATTTTTTGCCATATAAACGATTTTTATGATGAAAAATTGATAAATTATTATTTTTTTGCACAAATGCTACATTGATAAAATGTGAAAGATTATGCAAAAAATGATATTTTACTATTTTCATAATTTTCTAATTTCAATTTTTACAGAATTAATAATTTATGTATGTACATCAATATGTTATATTATATAATATAATAATATATTATCAATTATCAATAAATACATGTGAGCGCACTGCTCTATATGTAAGTATGTATGTACAAATATGCATATGACATTGCAAAATAAGTAATACATACGCAAATCCACATATATACATATATATGCGTACAAATGTAAGTATGTGAGCCAATAGAAAAAATACAAACATTGTTGTACAAAAACAACAATTGTCTCAAATAGCATCAGCACCAGAAATCAATATGGCAGCCAAATTGACAAATCCTAAATTTGTAGTAAATCACACACCAACAACATTTTCATTCATGAACGCTGGCGCACAAGCAATAAGCTAAGTCGTTTCATTCATAAAAGCAAACGCCTTACACATCTCCCCGAGCATGCGTTTGCCTACAAGCGTCTTTTCGCGACGATGGCAAAAGCTAAAAATCATAAATTGAACAAATTACTGATATTCCCTCTAGAAGGGAAAAGTGACAACCCCTCAAATATGAGTATTAAAATATTTTAGAATAAAAGTGACAACATAGTAAATTTGTCGATTTACAATTCAAGAAACTTTTTAAAGAAAATATTCAATATTCCTCTGATTTATGTATACAGTAAACCCCGGTTAAGTATCACTCCTCCAATCCCTCTTATCTGCCGGTGTCTTGCTGCATCTCACTTTTTTTTTCTTAATTTTTTAAAGAAAACGGTAATTCTTTTTTAAATACATAGAAATAATTTTTTTTTGGTACCACTCGCTTAAGTACCACAATCGCTTATGTACTACAAAGCACAAAAAATCTGCATCTTTGGTTTTGGCACTTAACCGGGATTGACTGTATTTGTCAAAGAATTTACGTAAGTACGTTCGAATTTTTTGTACACACATTGACTTTGCACTTGCCCATATGCGATGTATGTTTGTAAGAGTGTGTATGGCACATCTCGGATTTTCTACCAACAACACAATGTTGTGACGCTTTGTCGTCGCGTCAGTTCTTCGACAGATTGACTTTTTGACCTAAAAGCAAAAAATGTGTCAACGGAGATTTCACATGAAGTAATGAGTGTACATATCTACATAAAAATACATACAAATGTGTAAACGACATAATATATGTATGTCCTGTTACATATGTTTACACATGCATTTGAAAAGAAAAATTGAAGCATGAATGTGAAATACCAACGGCAAAACACAATTCTGTACTTTTATGACTCCATAATGGTGTCAAGTACAATTAATGAAATATTTTAAGAAATATATCAAAATACTTTATTAGTAATAATTTAAAAGTTTTGATATATAACATAAAATAATTTAAAAAATAATAAATAATAGTTCAACTAAAGGGAATATATTTCAAATGGCATATCAACATTCCCAGTTTGGCATACATATTATATTCTCTTCAATATTCGCCGTTTGGTTATGTTAAGAGAGCGTATGTTTACAGATTCACCGCTGTTATAAAAGCGAGAAATGTTATTTGTTTCTCGTGCATATGTGGTGAACTCCTTGATAAATTCCTACAAATTGTTCGCTGTCGAACCTGCACCTTCTCATTGTTTTATGTTCTCTGGTATATCATAGAGAAGGTTCATGGTGTGCCGATTGTCAAAATGTTCCTCTTGACGGAGGGTTACTCGCCAACATTAGTGAATTTCACCACAAACAAATTATAAGCTGATTTCACCAGAATTTTACCCCTGCGGAGCACAAAATAGCAGAATTGAGCATTTTGAATGTTAAAAGAGAAAAATATTGCTAAATTCAATGTTAAGAAATGTACGCTTACATATTCTATATTTACAATGCGCAAACGAATTTACATATAATTTTAAGATATTCTGCATATACAGGGCGGCTCACGAATCGTGCTACAAGAATAAACCGTAATAAGTTTCTTTTTAATCAATGCATTACATTAATTTTTTTTGTATTGTATAGAAAATCTTATTTTATTTTATACAATTAATTATTCCTCCATGCTCAGCCACGCATATGCGACACCTAATTAGAAAATTAATGCGGGCTGGAGGGTTCGTCGGGATTGCCTCAAATATCTATTTAATGGACTGCTTCAGTTCAGTTCAGTCATACAGTCAGCTTGACATAACCCCATAAGAAAAGACCAAGCGGTCGCAAATATTCTTATACATATAATATATATGTAAGTATATGTATAATTATGTGTGCATGTAAACAAATATGAAAGTACCCATTATAATTGTTAATTTGTCTATATGCAACGTATGTATGTAAATATGTACACTCATTGTTTCATGGGATATCAGAACCATACACACTCTTACAAACATACATCGCATATGGCAATTGCAAAATCAACCCTTTTTCATATTCAACGTGGCATGCGTAAATGGAAACAAAGTCAAAAAGTCATGTGCATATATACGGGCAGATGTGTGTACAAAAAATTCGCATATTTACATACGCAGATTCTTTGACAAATACAGTCAAACCCAGTTAAGTGCCAAAACCAAAGTTGCAGATTTTGTGTGCTTTGTAGTACATAAGCGATTGTGGTACTTATGCGACTGGTACCAAAAAAATAATTTCTATGTATTTAAAAAAAAATTAACGTTTTCCTTAAAAAATTAAGAAAAAAATAACGTGAGATACAGCAAGACACAGGCAGATAAGAGGGATTGGAGGAGTGATACTTAACCGGGGCTTACTGTATACATAAATCAGAGGAATATTGAATATTTTCTTTAAAAAGTTTCTTGAATTGTAAATCGACAAATATACTATGTTGTCACTTTTATTCTAAAATATTTTAATACTCATATTTGAGGGGTTGTCACTTTTCCCTTCTAGAGGGAATATCAGAAATTTGTTCAATTTATGATTTTTAGCTTTTGCCATCGTCGTGAAAAGACGCTTGTGGGCAAAAGCATGCTCGGGGGGATGTGAGGGTATCTGTTTTTATGAATGAAGCGAGGTTGCTTGTTAAAAGTACGCCTGCGTTCATGAATGAAAATGTTGTTGTTGTTGTCAATTTACTATAAATTTGGGCTTCGCCTATTTGGAAGAAACAATGTTTGTAGTTTTTGCAGGTGACATATATACATGTGTACGGATATTCATATGTATGTAGGTTGGTTTGTGAATGCATTATTTGTTGGCAATGTTATATATATATACATACATATATATGTTGACATATAAATCAATGTGCGCACATATAGCAGAGAATGTTAATATATGAATATTTATATATTTATTAACATTCTCTTCATATAGTGAATTGATAAGTGATAAATTATGATTTGAATTTCTGAATGCGTACATTCAAATGCGCATGTTCAAATAAATGTACATATGACTGTATAAGATTAATATGATAAAAGATATACAATTATATAAGAATGCATATTATGTAAAAACTATATAATATTATTAAATGCCCAAATTGACTATAAATATTATTTCGAAATTCCATAATTTAATAGATCTTATCAGTTTTGCATGCATTCATAAAAATTCGCAAAATGATATTCATATCAATAAATATGATTGCATATAAACGTATAAAAATATAAGCCAAAAGGCTAACATGCAGCTGTAATATCAAAGCAAGTCTCTGAGCATAATTTTCATTGAATTCGCAGCTCTGTTCACTCTCCACTGTAAAATTTCTCCTTCCGAGCCAGATTTCAACCTTCTCTATGATATACGTTCTCTGCTAGAACTGTGTTTGCTGCACAATCCGGCAGCCCTTATATAGTAAATCTGTAACAAAACATTGCTTCTAGAACATTCTGGCAACTACGAATTCGTTAACTAGTTGCTTCTGGCAGTTTATCGTTGATTCGATTTTGTTCTATTATCCGTGTTCGTCACAATATACAATAATTAGAATAACTATTTTCTGGAATATGGTTAGCCTGATAAATATTGGCAATAATTATTATTTTTGTAACGAATAGGGATGCCAGTAATTGAAACGACGATAAATTACCATAACCAGACAGCGAAATTCGCATCTAGGAGAATGTTCGAGTGGGGAGTTCATGATGCGAGCCACTCTCATTTTCCCTAATTTTTCTGTCATTCTCTTTCCCTGATTATTAAGATTAGGGATTTTTGAACAACTGATAACCAAAGGAAATTTTCAAAGAACGACACATATACTTTCAACAACGTGTAACTAAGGTTTTTTTTTGCTAATGCAATTTAAAACGTTAATCATAAAACCATGATATTTATTCTAAGTTATATGATGTTTTCAAAATTTTATTATATGAATACACGTATTTATTGATGTACATATTATATATGCGTTACATAGGCCTTCGAGTAACCGAGCACCTAAAAATATTATCGAAATGCAAAATACTCAAAAGTTATTTTTAAAATACCGAATCCATTTTCTTTCGAAAGTGGCATGATTGACAAATGTTATAAAAATGTGGGTTTTGACAGCTCTCTCTCGAATTAAAGAGTTTCATATCATGTCAAGGATGAAATGATGCGAAACTCGATCAAATTTATTGCTGCCAAGGTAAATTCGGTGCGAAAGCAACTAAATGCCCAGAGCCGTGTAATTTTGTATTATTAATGAAAGCTTTATAGGACCGCTCGGCTGCCAGACACAAGGTTTACCGTTTTTAAATTTTGTTATAGACACTCTTCGTTATACCAAAGTGCAACAACACAGCCTGAGCTTCTTCTAATGGTATGAAATTGTTTGCTGCGAATGTACCGCCCATCTCTGTTATCAGTGAGGTAATTCTGAAACTTAACCTAAATTTACGACGCGAATTTTAAAGAATTTCGTTATCGCCAACGTTTCTCAAGCAATTATTGGTGCTGACTTTCCGGCAGATTTAGAGCTCTTGGTCGATTTCAAGAATAGATGTATACACCATCGCAAAATCAAATTAAAGACAGTTTGTGAAGTTGGCAAAACGTGCATATTCAGCATAAAATCTTTTAACGCGAATTCTAATCGTCTCGCCGAGTATAGCGATATCACTCGCCTTAATCCGCAAAATTCATCAACAAAATCGACGGTAAATACATGGAGCCCATGCCGGAATTATCGAGAACCAAACGCAGTAATAGTTCCTGATCGATACCCGTTGCCATTTATGCACGACTTCTCTAATGTTCTGACTTAAAAACGCGTGTATTCTAAAATCGATTTAAAAAAGGCTTTTCATCAAGTGCCCATAAATAGAGAAGACGTATGTAAAACGGCGATAACGTCTCCCTTCATACTTTACGAATTTACACATATGACGCTGGGTGTAAGGAATATAGCACAGATATTCCAAAGCAAACCGACAAATAAGATTTGCGTAGTTTAAGCTTCTTGTTTGATTATCTCGATGGTGTATGTATTGCATCCATTTCGGAAGAGTAGCATTAAAACCACCTACGCCAAGTTTTTCAACGATTAAGGGAGAACAATCTAACGATCAACGTTAGTAAGACGGAATTTGGCTTCTCGGAACTACGATTATTCGGGCATTTCATCACCGAAGGTGGTATACGCTACTACCAGTTGTAGTAGGTGGACCATTTCCACTATCTGAAGAAAATCGCTATCGATTCATATGCTGACCGGAAGCTTTACCTATACCACATATAACAACACGAACTGTCCTCAAAGCACTACTGAATGGTTAGATCTCTCTGTTTGGTGTACCTGGCGCCCTACTTCAACAATTACTACAGCTATTAGGAACTCGTCATTTTCGTACTACGCCTTACCACCCCCAAAGAAATAGTCTCGTCGAAAGATGGCATCGTACTTTGAAAGCAGCCCTTCTCTGCCATAACACTAGCCAGTGGACTTCACATTTACCACTTATTTTATTGGGCTTACGATTTACATACAAAAACGACTTGGACGCAGCACCAGCCGATTTAGTTTATGTCGAGAAACTGCGACTACCGTCAGAATTTTTCGTAGATAGCAAATCGACAATCTTCGAAGCGAAGGTATGGTCAATCAACTATGTTTATGTATGCGAGACCTGCGACCAGTTGACACCGCTTGGCATGCGACGCAGAAAGTATTCACTCCGGGTTAAAATCCTGCCAACAAGTTTTTATCCGAGACGATCTAGTGCGACCCACGCTATCGCCTCCATCACGTTGTTAAAATTTAAATTGATAGTTTGAAACCTGTTTTCGTCGCCACTTCACAAAGTCTTAGAATCATTACGGCGTTAAATCAATCCTCGGCGCCTCACTCCTCAAATACACTTCCAATATGAAACGCTAGCTATCATATGTTTTTAATCTTCATTCCTCTTGTTATTACTTCTTTGTTAGCTCTTAAGTTATAACGAATAAGAAATAAATTCTTATGCTATTGGACGTCAAACATAACGCATCTTCACTAAGTTCCTGATATACAAGTATATGGTATATGCGTATAGTTGCTGCTGACTTATGGCTTTTGAGATATTTCCATTCAAAGTTCAAATTTACCTATTTAAAGTACGTGTTTTTCGATTTATGGTTGAAAATAAAAAAACGAGATATATTGAACTTGCTATATATGTTTCTTGGCAACCAAGAGAGGTATTGCAGATGGACCACCACCACGCCTACAAACCGCTATTGAACAAAAACTTATAAAGTTTTATAACCAAACACTAAATTAAGATACAAAACTGTAATTTAATACAGGGGATCGCATTAGTGAGAAAGATTTGTGGGTAAAGCCTCCTAAATTGTTAAACGCACATATCTTCAAAAACCGTTGAAGCTAACTCAACCAAACTTACTGAGAAGACGTAATTTGGCACATCTTCACACCATAGACTTCGGAAAATCAGATCAGAACCACGGTAGTCTTATAACGGTTATGTTGAAAACTACTAAAAGTGCATTAAATTTCAGAATAAGAATTTATAAGCTTTACAGGAACAAGTGTACAAATTGCACAAAGCGCGTGACCCGCCCACATTTAAGTGAAATCCTATATCTTAGATACTACCCGACCAATTTCAACAAAATTTGGTGTGTGAAGTTACCCAAACATTTCTATCATACACAGTGAAAATGGACGGTTGATAACAACGCGTACTTCCATATAACATACCTTTAAAATTCCATTTAAATCTTTCACTTTACAGTATAAAAAGTTAACATTTATGAAGTTAGAATAAAACTTTTCGCAAATATAACTCTCAAGATGTTTCACCTTACGCCAAAAACTCAGCCTTAGCCCCCATATACCTAATATAAATATTTTCAAACTTCCGGTTGACTTTATACAGCATCTATCGGCCAATATGTAAAAAATCTTAGTGAAAGAAACCAATTCTAATAACAGCGTATCCTCTTGCCTAAAATGGATGATATCAGGGCAATACTTCCTCTAGTCCTTCGTTTACTAACTACAATACAATATATGGATTTTCTAACGTGCGGTATCACTTTATATCTTATATATTGGTCAATCTGTTGGGTTTTTTAATGAAATTTAAAAGCAATCTATTTCTGGTAATGATACAAAAACTGAACAAAAACTTGCGGTTGGCTTTATACCGTTTATATCGTTTATGTTAGATATCTCAGCAAAATTAAGCGAAAGTATAATATTGGATATACTATAGTTTAAAGTTGAAAATGTGTGTATCGATTCACATATTATCAGAGTCTAGAATGAAATTGGGATTTCCCATTCTTTGGTTGATGTTTTCCTCATAGACGCCATATTTCACATTTAGCTTTGATTAAGTTTATATTACATAAACCTCAATTGAGTTAACAAAAACATTTTGTACAACAAAGTTGTGCAACACCTGAAAGTATTTCCCCGCCTAAGATCTTTTCATATTGCGAAAGAATAAAATGTTCGGTTACACCCGAGTTTAAACCTTCCCTACTTGTTTTCATACTCTCGCAACCTGTTAAATTAGATTTGAAAATGAGATTAGATTTGAAAATGAGGTATGCACTGCGACCTAGGGTCTATTGTGCCCTCTCCTCCATCACATGCATTCCCAAAGTCCCAGCACCCTGAAAAACTCCAGATACTTGCTGGGTGCTATTGAGGCAATGTGATCCCTGGTCACAAAAATCGAACCGAGGGCCTTGAGCCTGCGTCTACAAATTGCGGTGCAATCTAGGATTAGGTGTTCTGATGTTTCCGGTCCCATGTCGCAGAATCGGCAGTTGCCACAAGCAGCTATGCCCATGTTTGATAGGTGTTTCTTGAGCCTGCAGTGTCCAGTGTAGAGCGCGACAAGGAGACAGAGTTTGTCTCTGGGGAGGTTTATAATTGCTCTGAACCTGGCTAGGTTGAACTCTCCCAGTAGCAGTTTAGCTTGACGCATCCCTGCTGTCTGTTGTCAGTGACTGTCTCTGCTCGATCTCTCCTCCATGCGGAGCAGTTCCTTTATTGTATGGGGCCATACCGCAATACATGGTTCTGGCCCCATCATTCTTGTCGCAGTTGGCGTCTGCCAACTCGTTGCCGGCTACCCCTTTATGCCCCGGCACCCAGATCAGGTGTACACGGTTGCAAGCTGCTAGGCGGTTAAGCCTTCCTATACACTCCTCCACTAAAAGCGATCGAATCTCGTAGGCCGATATCCCTTTCAGCGCTCGCAACCTGTTGCTACAGAGTATAATAGTTTTGTTCACCTAACGGTTGTTTGTATCACCTAAAAATGATGTTTGTATCACCAGGATGAAGAGACGAGTTAAAATCCGGGTGACTGTCTGTCCGTCCGTCCGTGCAAGCTCTAACTTGAGTAAAAATTGAGATATCTTTATGAAACTTGGTAGACATGTTTCTTGGTACCGTGAGACGGTTGGTATTGCAGATGGGCGTAATCGGACCACTGCCACGCACACAAAACGCCATTATTCAAAATCAAATAAATTGCCATAACTAAGCTCCACAACAAGATACAAGACTCTTATTTGGTATACAGGATCACAATAGGGAGGGGCATCTGCAGTTGAAATTTTTTTAAAGTGGGCGTGGTTCCGCCCCTAATACGTTTAATGTGCATATCTCCTAAACCGCTAATGCTATAATAACAAAATTCACTGGAAGCAAATGTTCTTAGAACCTCTACATACAGTGTGAAAATAGTTGAAATCGGGTGGCAACTCCGCCCCCTCCCCATCAATATGAGATGACTGATGATGATAGGAACCGCGTTCAAATTAGACAGTGGGCGTGACACCGCCCATTATTGTATCGGGGTAAAACTTTGCGTGAGTAATGCGTTTGAAGTATGCCACCTTCTGACCAAAAATTGTCTAAATCGAGTCAAAACTGTTCTCTGCCCCTAGGTAATGAATATGTGGACCCCAGTGCCTATAGCTGACTTTTTACCGAAAATATTGGTCAACATAGAACAAGGCGGCAAGATCCACAAAGAAATCTAAATCGAGTATACCATTTGACTTTGCGAGAGTATAAAATGTTCGGTTACATCCGAACTTAGCCCTTCCTTACTTGTTAATATTATTTTCGCATTTTCAACAGATGAAGGCGCAATATTCAGTCATGGAGAATATTCGATAATAGCGGTCCCAATATAGAGCCTTATTGCACTTCACCAGTTTGAGTGTAACATTTGGTTAAATGTGGCGAAGTTTTAAGTTAGTCTAAAGTCCGTAAGAGTTGATTGCGCGTTATTCTTTGGTGTTATGCATCTACCTTGTACCTTCAATAGCATTATCTGCGACTCCGCTGAGTTTTTTGATTGCATCAATGGTCGAGCACTACTCATATTGGTTGCTAAATAAACCATCTTCGTTTTCTTTTAAACGTAGTTGATGACGTTGACAGATCAGTCACTCCACAATTTTTTCAATAGTATAAGTATACATCATGCAAAGTGGTCGAAAAACACTTGAAACCCCAACTGTTTGGTTTGGCTTCTGCAATTTTTCCAAGCGTTGTATTTTCCATATTTTTGAGAAAACACCATTAGTTAAGTATATTGTACGGACCTCTGTAAAAGTTGAGCTTTATTGCGATCTTCCGAGCGGGTCTAATGCATATTATTACTTTTCTTGCTCCTTTGCGTTTGGTTAGTATTGAAGATTTTCCAAAAATTTTTGTGGCCCACCGTGCCTATATCCCTCTAGAACCGTTGCCTAAAGGAACACGTTTCGCATTTGTTGATTATTGTTATTTCACTAGAAGCTTGTTACGAAGCTTTTTGCTGTCCCTACTTCTTCCGATTTGCTGAGGTATACTCGCCGTGTCCAGGGTTCGTTACAATAAATTTGTACACGATGGGGCCTTTTACAAATCGTATTTTATTAAAATTAACATACATCCACCATTTCTCTTTCACTTGACTGTACAAAATGGTGTCTTCCGCGTTGTAGTGGTGTCACCCGAGGATAGCGCTATGGCAGAGTAGCGGCTTGCGTGGCCCGTTAGCGCGTCACTATCACGCAGAATTACGGAGGGCAGTGGCAGCGGCCGTGATGCCAAGCGTGGAGCAGGTCAGGGGATCAACTCACTACCCACTTCACCCGTGACTTCCAGCCTTCGTACGGTTAGGAGTGAAATGCCTGCCAGAGGATCGACTCACTGCGAGGCATTCACTCCTTACCGCAGTGGCGTCATCCGCCACTCTGCGCTCCCGTTGAATAGCTATTATACGATAGCGTATTCTACTCTGCCGCGCTCTGGGGGGACTAAGCGACTTAGAATGACTTACGTTTGCATCCCGTGTTGAAGATGGCTCCGACGGCGATTCTACCGCTGCGTTATTTGACGCTCGTGTGTGCTACGACGCCGAAGATCGAATATTTCTGCCGGCGCTTGTGTATAGCCGTTTAAAAATAATCCCGGTTCACCGGAGACTGCGTTCGCGACCGAAAGTTAAGGGTTGAGTCGGTCAGAGGATCAACTCATTACCGATCTCACCCTTAAGGAACGGCGTTCACAACTTAAGACACTAAGACTGATTTTACCGTATCGTGTATAAGCGCTTGCTATGTTTCGTTTTCTTTCTTCTTGTATACCCTTGCTATGTTGTACCATATTTGTTTAACAGGGAGCGTCTCCATGCGTTGGGTGAACTAAATTCCGTATGGATATTTAGTTCTCACACTTCTTTCGCAAGTAGGGTTTTGCGGTTGTTGTTGGCTTCATTTTAATGTGGCGAACACATACCGATACATAGCCACTTGGAATTTGGCGGTACTAAATTTAAGCCGGTACTTCCCTGTGCCGGTCGTGAGGACCGTGAGGCTCGTTCAGATTCTTTGAGCGATCTGTGGGAAGGCCTCGAGTTCTGTTCCGTTTGCGTAGGCAATGGATATTTTTATGCTTTCATTTCTACAATTTCTGCGCCATTGGTCATATTCGCAGTTCCTTTGCTCCTGAAATGGCGGCAGTTTACTTTTCTCCTGAATGGTTGTCTTGCCTTGCTGACAGCTCGCGGTTGAATGAATGGCACCGTCTCGATTGGTCACCAAATTTGCTCATTTAAATATTTTTTTATTTTTATTTTTTTAAATTTTTTTTATTTGTTTTAAACTGTTACGGCTATGTGGTATGGTTTCAATTCGCAGATGTTTGCAGTTTTGGTGAGATATACCTGAGAATTTGATAAGGCCCATCATATTTCGGGGCTAACTTTGCGGCGAAACCCTCAGTGGCATTAGAGAGGTGATGCTCACTCGCGAGGACTAATTCTCCGATCGCGGGAGTCCATTTTCTGCGTCTCAGGTGATAATGGCGGGCTTGATCCGTTGTCTCCCTCTCCAAAATTTGGCGAACAATTTTGAAGGCTTCCTGCATTCTATTGGACTTTTTCTCAGCCGTGATGGGTGTCATACCTGTGCCGATATTAACATCGTCGAATAGGGCCTTAGGCAGTCGCGGCTCTCGTCCTTGTACGAAGAATGCCGGACTATACCCCGTGGAGGCCAAAATGCTGGTATTCAATGCGAGCTCGATCTCTGGGAGAAAATCGTCCCATCGCTGGTGTCGGGCTCTACTGAGTTGTGCTATAATTCGTTTAATTGTCCGATTGACTCGTTTCGTCGGATTCTCTTGAGGGGTGTGAGGTGCAGTGAATTGTTGGCGTACTCCTAGTTTCTTTAGGTAGTGTTGCCATAACGTACTAGTAAATTGAACGCCGTTGTCTGAAATAAGAATTTTCGGGACGCCAAGTCGAATGAAGTCCTTCTGCTGTAGCGCGCCTCATGGGGATCAATTCTACCCACTTGCTGAAGCGTTCGAAGAATACTAATAACATAATATAACCATGCGTAGATCGCGGTAAGGGTCCGATGAAGTCAGTGCAAATTATGGCAAACGGTTCTTGTGCCACCTGCGAAAGCATTTTTCTGCTGGTTTCAGCTGTCCTTCATTGTATTTCTGGCAGGCATCAGCTAATGTCGCAGAACATCCCTGGGTATACCCGGGCTACTGTCCGGCGTATACCCATGTGTCCGGCGCTAGGTATATCGTGGTTCTGTTGCAGGACTCTTAGGCGGAGGGATTTAGGCAGACATAGCTTCCAGGGTGCAGCCTCTTTATCCTGGGATCGACACGGAATGTGGCGATAGAGTTGGCCCTCCTTTTTCATGTAATCCGCGTAATTGTCGGGGTTGGCGCGTACTTACCTTACTCGCTTCCGCCATCATTCACATTGTGGTGCCACCGTCGTCGCTTGTCTTATGGTCTCTAGTGGCTGCCGGGACAGTGCGTCCGCTACTAGGTTGACTCTCCTTTGCGATACTCGATGTCGGAGATATGTTGCTATTATTTTAAAACCCATCGTGCTATATGACCGGGAAGCGGTGATACCAGGAGGCTATCCCAAGATATTGGCGTATTTCCCTCCCCTACTTTCACGCTAGTTGGGGGCTTCAGCTCCTGTATTGCTGCTACTTTCTCGGGGTCGGTGTGGATGCCTTTGTCCCTGATCACGTGACCTAAATACCGGAGTTCCTTCTTAAAAAATTCTCATTTCTCAGGATTGATTCGAAGGTTGGCCTGCTGTAGTCTCTGCAGTACCTTTCGTAAATTCTGTATGTGTTCCTCGAATGTAGAGCCTATGACAATTATGTCATCGAAGTAAGCGAAGGCGTGTGGTACCATCTCAGGGCATATGACCCGGTCGAGTACCCTCTGGAACGTCGCAGGTGCCGAATGTAAACCGAATGGCATGACGCGCCATTGGAATAGGCCACGCCTAGGTACGGTGAAGGCGGTGTATGGGCGGCTGTCTTGCTCTAAAGGTATCTGCCAGTAGCAGTTCTTGAGGTCCAGACTACAAACATACTTTGCTTGTCGTAACTTGTCTAATATGTATTGTATCCTAGGTAAGGGGTATGCGTCAGGCATTGATCCAGCGTTGAGTTGCCGATAATCCACGCATAAATGCCACTTACAGTTCTTCTTCCGGGGCAATACAATCGGCGCGCTGTGTGGGCTTGGAGACGGTTCGATGCATCCCTTGGATAGCAGCTCATCGATCTCGTCGTTAATAATAGCTTGCATCGCTGGATTTCGTTGAAAATATCGTTGCTTGATGGGGCGGTTGTCGGTCATTTTATGCTCCGCCACTGTCGTCACTCCACTCATGGTTACAAACTTTCAAAGCTCCTCCGCTAAGAAGTCGCGTATGCGGGCCTCTTCGTTTCTCTGATTGGTGGTCGATCTAGGCTCGACTCTATTAATCTTCCTGCACCTTAGCTTACGTGTTTTGTTGCGCTTCGTCCTACTGGGTTTTCGTAGTCGGCTATTTGGTGTAGTTCGGGTTGCGTTGTCTACCATTTCTGATGTCATGATGTAGAAGGCCGCTCCCATGCTCCCCAGTGTATCTAATCCGAGTATGACGTCATCAATCGCATCGGGCATAACATGTAACACTGCTTGGAGCGATCACTGTTCGAGTTGGATTCCCCCTGCAGGTAGGGGTAAGAATTTCCCCGCGGTATGGCATGCCTGTCGTAAAAGGCGACTAAAAGCAAAATGCACTATGATTGAACTGATATTATAGACTTTAAATGAGATTCCAAATAAAATCACATTAAAAGTTCAAGCGACAAATGTCACAAGTCATTGAGTAAGGTGGAGCTCAACTGGCAGTAGCTTCGGCTACACAGTCTTACCGGACTCTCATCTCTGGTACCACGGGGAGCAGAATGCCCTTGGACTTCGGTTCAATCTGCTCATTGGGTTCGACCCTTTGGGGAGTATCGTCGTGGCTGTGGTTTATACCTAAATGCTGGAAGAACTGAATTTTCAGTTCGAAAAAAGAAGTTGCACAAGCAACTGGGTTCCGTACCCGAAAACGGAAGAGGTTTTAGGTCGGCCTCGAATCCTACTAAGATGCTCAGTGTGCCCTTACACACTGGCCACTGGTAACCAAATTAATAATTGCAAATAGCTCGTATTATTCGTTGTGCTTTGGAGCACCGTGAGGTAAGACCGTCGACGGCAGGTACTCACGTTAAACAAACCGGACGTTGTCCAAGTTGGATGTTGTTCGTGGTTGTCGTTCATAGATTCCTACGTACTCTTCTGCCAGCGTGATAAGTTCGGCTAGTGTCTCGAAATCTCTACGCCGAATGTAGAGTAGATAATCGGTGTACCTATTTTGAAAGATTCTTTCCAATTGCTGCTCCTGATTATATCCAGCGTGTCCCATTAGATTCTGCGTAGCGAGAACATAATCTTTATATTTTTCGCGAACGTGTTGTCTTCGTTGCCGTATGTCATCTTCGAGGCGTTCGAAGTAGCGTGCTGGTAAAAAGAAACGCAAAAAATCTTTTTTGAAGGTACTCCAACTCCTCCAATGTTCGTTGTTGTTGCGATACCATTGGAGAGCGGTACTCCACAGAAACTCGGGCATGGTTCTTGGAAGAAAGTCGATGTCTATCATGTGTAATTCGGTGAGCTCTTCCAGTCGTTCGATGAACGCCAATGGGTATCTACCGCCGTCGTATTTTACGGATCACTTCCTCACCTGGTCGATGATAGGTCCGAATGTTACTATCTGGTTCTGTTGAAGTGACATGCCGTTATTCGGCATGATTATTGGTGGCGGTTGTCGTCGTGATAATTCCGCGAAAATGTCCGCGGTTCTTCTGCCTTGATCTGGTGGAAGTGGTGTTCGCATAGTTTGTTTAAAGCGGCCCATTTATCGGATTGATGAAAAAAAAAATTAAGCACCTTCCAAACCGAGTATACTTGCTTAAAGTACATAAAATTCTACATCACCAAGCAAAAAATATTAACATCAAATACGTAATAGTTAGAATACGCTTCACATATACAAAGAATCCTTACAAGAACTTGATTCCGATCGTTCAACTTGTATGACAGCCATATGATATAGTAATCTGATCAGAACAATTTAATTAAATAATAATCCATGCCAAATTTCGTGAAGGTACCTTGTCAAATGAAAGAGTTTTCTATACAAGCACTTGATTCCGACCGTTCAGTTTGTATGGCAGCTACAATATATGCTATATGATCCGATCTAAACAATTTCTTCGGAGATTATATTGTTGCCTTAGACAGTAACTCATGCCTGATTTCGTGAAGGTACCTCGTCAAATGAAAGTTTTCCATGCAAGCACTTGATTCCGATCGTTCAGTGAATATGGCAGCTACATGCTATAGTGATCTGATCTATACAATTTCCTCGGAGATTACATTGTTGCCTTAAATAATTATTCATGCCAAATTTCGTGAATACACCTTGTCAAATGAAAGAGTTTTCCATACAAACACTTGATTCCGATCGTTCAGTTTGTATGGCAGCTGTATGCTATAGTGGTCCAATCTAAACATATATATAATAGCCCATGACAAATTTCGTGAAGATATTACGTCATATTAAAAAGTTTTCCATACAAGTACTTGATTCCGATTGTTCAGCAGTATTTGTATAGCAGCTATATGCTATAGTGGTCTGATATCGGCCATTTCGACAAATGAGCAGCTTCTTAGTAAGGATATATATACCATGTTTAGGGTATAAAAAATGTGATAAGACATACTTGTGAAAGTAATTTTTTAATGTATACAATATATGTGAAGTGCAAAAAAAGATTGATTTTCCTAGTTTAAGTGGACACAAAGCTAGTATTATTTGGATTCTTTGAAAGCTAAGATTTAAACATCGCTTAAAAGCCTAAACAAATAAGAGTTATTTTAGAGAAATTTACGTAAGGCAACATAGAGCTTTAGAATATATGCTTGCAATTTCGTATTCAATTTATTAATCAAATATGCTTCTGGACTCCGCCTTCTGCAGCTAGCATTGTTTTTAGTGTTGTATTGTTGCTACCTTTACTGTTGGAGTTTAATGTTAAAATGTAAAATAAATTGTAAATAATTTTATGGTTGAAAATCAAAAGCGATACATAGTCTCGCAAATTTTTCACATACTTCAAATTTTTAACATACTATTAATTGTAGTGTCTAGTGGGTATGAAATCAATAAAAAAAAAATTTGGGTATTCGCACATAAAACAGCAACACTTTTTTATAAGTCATATCCATGGTACAACATGCCCCCACTTTGCTTAAATAATTCATACACGAACAGGAAATAATTGACAACGCTCTTTTGCGTATTGTCCAACTATCATAGGAAGCACGGAATAAAAATTATAAAACATATCGGGAATTTCATTCAAGAAAGTGCTGTCGCGAAAAAGCAAATCATGGTATTTTGAATTTTCTTTTAGTAGCCTCAGATTCAATTATTTCAAGCATGCGAAGTTTGACATAAAAGAAAGTTCAAATTTTACCAGAGCAGGCTGTTGATTATATACATGATGAATGTGAAAACAACGGTAGTGATGTTGATGTTGATGATAATATGAATAAAGATGGCAACGATAATAATGAATATCAAAATTTCCATAGCTTATACCTCTTTTTAACGTGCACTTCTTCTTTGGCTCGAACTGATTGCTTACAATTATCATAATTCCGAAATGGCCACTGTGACCTGCCACTCTGACATACAAACGAAAGATATGCTTGAAAATGTTATTTCTATACTATCCAACAACCTCTGATTAGCAGTACAATATCAAGTAGACAAAAGACCCCCGCTAGTAGGGTAGCTTCCATGAGCAACTCTAATCAGTTCATCAATATTTTTTTCAAAATCTGTCTGCAAAGACTTGCGTAAAGCTCCTGCCTTTTGGGTTCGTGTATTATTTTTCCACATGACTAAATTCTAAAAATCGTTAAAATTGAATTTCACTCCTACGCCAGTCGCCTTCTTGTTGTAGTGCGAGACTTACTTCTGCCCTTTGTGTACCTGCATAAGCATATATTCTGTTGCTAATTGAGCCCCCGAATGGTAGCGACTATATCATCCTTTATGGTGATTTCGTCCAAGTCGCGAATTTCTATTGGGTCATCTACCTTTTTTTCGTCTCTATTGTTACTTTTTTCATCTCTATTGTTACTTTACTAAGGTTATTTTCCAATAATGATAACTTGTTTTAGCTAATCTTTTTAACTAACTTTTCTATTTGTCATCGCTTTTTTTAACATTCATTTCTGATTTTTGTTATCTTTATCGTTCGCGTATTGCGATGCATTACCTATACCAAACGTGGTGGCTAAGCTTACTGCTGTAACTAAGTACGAGAGGTGAATGATGAGCCAAGCTCTTGAACCCTCGGCCACATTATTGGTTGCTTTGGAGATCTGAAATCAATAATAACTAATTTTGAAATACGAATTGATGCCTTGGCTGTATCGTCTATTATTTCTCTGGCTCCAGCAGTATATATTTACATATTTGAGAGGCTTAGATTTGGCGGATGACCAGTTCTGTACGTTTGGAATTATTTACATTATTATAAGCAGGGACGTGTGGGGCGAGTCATAGACGATGAAGTCATCAGTGGCGTACCAGACTAACTGTGCTCTTTTTTTTCAAAGAAATTATTGTTAAACTTACCACATCTCTAGACAGAGAGGATCTTCGTTTAGGAAAGCTGGTGAACAAGTTTTGAGGAAAATGGAGAAAATAGCGGTTGTTGCCGATCTGTCAAAGAACGAGTGTTGGCAGATCTTCGAGACCACTTATAGCCATATCTCAGAGAGCCGTTACATTATACACTTTCCATTGCGACGAAATTGGGCGACTGTTATGCACTAACAGTACGGTAATTTCTCAGACAGAACGTCCAATGGTTGCAGATTCAGTTTATAGGAAAACAATAATATGCGTGCTCAAGTACTCGAACAGATGGATTATTTACAATTGTACGATTGCACCAACTGCTACTATATTGTTCAACATTCACGTGCCTCCAACGTACCTACCAATGAAATCTTATAAAACGATGTTTAACTGTTAAATCCAACGTTATCGAACTTCGGACATAAATAAGATGTTCAAGCAAGTGTTGGATATACTTTAGCGAGAGTCTCGTGCAGACGCTCGGATATCGCATGAGGACCATCACATATGGCCTGGCAGGGAGTCTCTATCCTGCAGTACCAATACAAGAATAAAATACTTATGACAAGCAACCGACTCGTCCTCATACGCCACTACTAATTTAATTTTATGTTGAGGAGCCAAAAACGACATTATCTTATCTGCGGGATAGTTCACCTAAAAAATATATAGAACTTGAACAAAAATCAAGTGACCATGCACCTAACGAACTATTTCTTTCTGGTTATATTTTCCATTCTGGTTAGGCTTGGGTTTCGGAACTTTAATTCTACTGGATCCAATTCGCTTGTTGTTGTAACTGGGAAAATATTTATTCAACGACTGTGAGCATCATTTATATGAGAATTTTTAAAGCGGTTGACTGAAGTATCGGGCTCAGCTTCCGAGGCCCAATCAAGTTCACATCAAACGATAAATGGGAATGATTCCATACGTTTAATCATCGTTTCATCGTAAATCACATGCTTATGTAACCGTTATCTATACTCAGACTCCTTTTACAAACGATTCTATACATTTTACAATTCTGACGGCACGCACCAAGACTGCTAAAATATTAAGCTTAGGACTTTCGTCGGCGCTATTCCTTGGCAACATAAACCATGTTCGGACTCAACGATCGTATTATGTACCTTAAGAAAGGATTCAACAACATTAGAACCATTAAAAAAAAATCGGGTTTGCAGAATAAAAAAGCTGATGACATCATATCTGCTCCGCTCAGAACCTTATTGAGTGTGCCAGTAGAGTCATCACACCCGAAGAGCTATTAGCACATCTACTTGGGTGGCAAAGATCATCTCTTAAGATAATATTACTGCCGCGTTTCCACTCGAATAAATGTATAATGGCTAGGAAAAACCTTGATGTTTTTATGACATATAACAACAGTATCCAAGACAGCGCAACAGTAAGCTGGGAGACGAGCGTAAGTAGGTAACGGCTGGTTTCGAGTTGCATGCCGTACGATGATGATCAAGTACCACCGCAATCGCAGCTGATAAAAGAGCAGGTACAAGGCAGTGTGGCAACCAGGTTCATGATATTTATCGGTTCGAGCATTACGACCTCATTGCCTTCCTGGACCTGACTATTTTAATAACATTCAGCCTAAGGCCATTGAGCGCGCCTCAGACATCTCGGAATGTCTTATAAAATTGATTGAACAGATGTTTCTTCACAGATTAATAATCTCAACGCTGGGAGTGACAACGATGTTAAGATTCAGAGGAGTGGGGATAACATGACAGATCTACTGTCCAAAGGGGTACAGCTCAAGAAGGCGTGTTATCCCCACATCTTAACAATGCATACCATGTTGTTATATCTAGAAAACAGGACAGTTCATGTTGTGGCTTAAGCTGATAACGTCGTAATATTCTCGCTAACTTTATGCAAACAATATTGAATAATATATTTTAGTGTGTGATGCCACCTTCCAACCAGCCTATTACACTGTAGGTGATATGGTGTTGTTCGCAGGTATGAAACGATATGGCATTACAGGAACTCGTGGAATAATGCATTGTCAAACTGACGACCGGGTTTTCCAAAACGCGATACCCAGTCACTGAGCAAAGCCTTGGTAACACCCAAAGCTATCATATTAGGTATTGGTATTGCGTCTGACCAACGGATGAAGCTGTCAATCACAGTTAAACGATACTTGTAAGCTTCCGAGAATAAAAAGTGGCCAACTTTGTATATGTGCAAGTGGCCAAAGCGTTGACTTTAGTTCTCCCTTCGTTGTAACTAATTTCTATTGTAGCGAATAATTTTGTTGCGTTGCACTGAGCGCAATTTTCGGTAACAATTTACTGTCGCGTTGAATTACCAGCCACACAAAACGTTCAACCATTTATTTAGCAGAGGCTTGCATCCCAGGGTGTGATAGATTTTCTGTTGCTTAAAGAAAGGATGGACGAAACCACGCTGTCACAAAAGGGCGAATACAGCCTTTTGATATGTCACAAGTAATTTCCTTTGAGCTGGAAGGCAAAAAAAAACTTTTTAAATTAAATGGGTGGGGAATTATATAGTTTAAATACGAGATTAATTCCTCGTCATTAGCTTGGTTATTTGCAAGCTTATTATATTGGACGAAGTTGAGAATAAAGCAATAACGACCACACCTAACATAATTGCAGGTAACTTTAATACCTGGGCTCTAGAATGGGGAAGCAAAGCCACTAACCAGAGAGGTAGTACAATGCTCAAAGCTGCTAGATGTTGTACTTTTAAGCACAAGGACACAAAATACTTTTGATATATCTTTTGCCAGCAGAGCCTTATTTCGATCAACAGACTAATGGGTGTGCGACACATATACCTATAGTGATCACCTGACTATAATGATAAATATCAACAAGAATATGGAACAACCAAGGAGAAACTTCTGCCACCAAAAAGGTGGAGGACAAAGGGTGGAAGACACTGGACGAGGCCCTTTTCCAATTTATACTTGACGAAAACCTTAGCGATTCTAATGGTGTAGACCAGCAGGCCAAACTTTTGGTTCATGACATTACCAAAGCCTGCGATGCCGCTATGATCAAAAACAAACATACTGCTGGGAGAAAGCTAGCAAATTGGTGCAACAGAGAAATGGAAATACTGAGAAACGATTGTCGCAAAGCACGGCGCCTATTTCAACGGAGCATAGGAAGAGGAGAATGTACTTCGTAACAGTTTGTGAAGTTGGCAAAACGTGCATATTCAGCATAAAATCTTTTAACGCGAATTCTAATCGTCTCGCCGAGTATAGCGATATCACTCGCCTTAATCCGCAAAATTCATCAACAAAATCGACGGTAAATACATGGAGCCCATGCCGGAATTATCGAGAACCAAACGCAGTAATAGTTCCTGATCGATACCCGTTGCCATTTATGCACGACTTCTCTAATGTTCTGACTTAAAAACGCGTGTATTCTAAAATCGATTTAAAAAAGGCTTTTCATCAAGTGCCCATAAATAGAGAAGACGTATGTAAAACGGCGATAACGTCTCCCTTCATACTTTACGAATTTACACATATGACGCTGGGTGTAAGGAATATAGCACAGATATTCCAAAGCAAACCGACAAATAAGATTTGCGTAGTTTAAGCTTCTTGTTTGATTATCTCGATGGTGTATGTATTGCATCCATTTCGGAAGAGTAGCATTAAAACCACCTACGCCAAGTTTTTCAACGATTAAGGGAGAACAATCTAACGATCAACGTTAGTAAGACGGAATTTGGCTTCTCGGAACTACGATTATTCGGGCATTTCATCACCGAAGGTGGTATACGCTACTACCAGTTGTAGTAGGTGGACCATTTCCACTATCTGAAGAAAATCGCTATCGATTCATATGCTGACCGGAAGCTTTACCTATACCACATATAACAACACGAACTGTCCTCAAAGCACTACTGAATGGTTAGATCTCTCTGTTTGGTGTACCTGGCGCCCTACTTCAACAATTACTACAGCTATTAGGAACTCGTCATTTTCGTACTACGCCTTACCACCCCCAAAGAAATAGTCTCGTCGAAAGATGGCATCGTACTTTGAAAGCAGCCCTTCTCTGCCATAACACTAGCCAGTGGACTTCACATTTACCACTTATTTTATTGGGCTTACGATTTACATACAAAAACGACTTGGACGCAGCACCAGCCGATTTAGTTTATGGCGAGAAACTGCGACTACCGTCAGAATTTTTCGTAGATAGCAAATCGACAATCTTCGAAGAGTATGCGAGACCTGCGACCAGTTGACACCGCTTGGCATGCGACGCAGAAAGTATTCACTCCGGGTTAAAATCCTGCCAACAAGTTTTTATCCGAGACGATCTAGTGCGACCCACGCTATCGCCTCCATCACGTTGTTAAAATTTAAATTGATAGTTTGAAACCTGTTTTCGTCGCCACTTCACAAAGTCTTAGAATCATTACGGCGTTAAATCAATCCTCGGCGCCTCACTCCTCAAATACACTTCCAATATGAAACGCTAGCTATCATATGTTTTTAATCTTCATTCCTCTTGTTATTACTTCTTTGTTAGCTCTTAAGTTATAACGAATAAGAAATAAATTCTTATGCTATTGGACGTCAAACATAACGCATCTTCACTAAGTTCCTGATATACAAGTATATGGTATATGCGTATAGTTGCTGCTGACTTATGGCTTTTGAGATATTTCCATTCAAAGTTCAAATTTACCTATTTAAAGTACGTGTTTTTCGATTTATGGTTGAAAATAAAAAAACGAGATATATTGAACTTGCTATATATGTTTCTTGGCAACCAAGAGAGGTATTGCAGATGGACCACCACCACGCCTACAAACCGCTATTGAACAAAAACTTATAAAGTTTTATAACCAAACACTAAATTAAGATACAAAACTGTAATTTAATACAGGGGATCGCATTAGTGAGAAAGATTTGTGGGTAAAGCCTCCTAAATTGTTAAACGCACATATCTTCAAAAACCGTTGAAGCTAACTCAACCAAACTTACTGAGAAGACGTAATTTGGCACATCTTCACACCATAGACTTCGGAAAATCAGATCAGAACCACGGTAGTCATATAACGGTTATGTTGAAAACTAAGAAAGTGCATTAAATTTCAGAATAAGAATTTATAAGCTTTACAGGAACAAGTGTACAAATTGCACAAAGCGCGGGACCCGCCCACATTTAAGTGAAATCCTATATCTTAGATACTACCCGACCAATTTCAACAAAATTTGGTGTGTGAAGTTACCCAAACATTTCTATCATACACAGTGAAAATGGACGGTTGATAACAACGCGTACTTCCATATAACATACCTTTAAAATTCCATTTAAATCTTTCACTTTACAGTATAAAAAGTTAACATTTATGAAGTTAGAATAAAACTTTTCGCAAATATAACTCTCAAGATGTTTCACCTTACGCCAAAAACTCAGCCTTAGCCCCCATATACCTAATATAAATATTTTCAAACTTCCGGTTGACTTTATACAGCATCTATCGGCCAATATGTAAAAAATCTTAGTGAAAGAAACCAATTCTAATAACAGCGTATCCTCTTGCCTAAAATGGATGATATCAGGGCAATACTTCCTCTAGTCCTTCGTTTACTAACTACAATACAATATATGGATTTTCTAACATGCGGTATCACTTTATATCTTATATATTGGTCAATCTGTTGGGTTTTTTAATGAAATTTAAAAGCAATCTATTTCTGGTAATGATACAAAAACTGAACAAAAACTTGCGGTTGGCTTTATACCGTTTATATCGTTTATGTTAGATATCTCAGCAAAATTAAGCGAAAGTATAATATTGGATATACTATAGTTTAAAGTTGAAAATGTGTGTATCGATTCACATATTATCAGAGTCTAGAATGAAATTGGGATTTCCCATTCTTTGGTTGATGTTTTCCTCATAGACGCCATATTTCACATTTAGCTTTGATTAAGTTTATATTACATAAACCTCAATTGAGTTAACAAAAACATTTTGTACAACAAAGTTGTGCAACACCTGAAAGTATTTCCCCGCCTAAGATCTTTTCATATTGCGAAAGAATAAAATGTTCGGTTACACCCGAGTTTAAACCTTCCCTACTTGTTTTCATACTCTCGCAACCTGTTAAATTAGATTTGAAAATGAGATTAGATTTGAAAATGAGGTATGCACTGCGACCTAGGGTCTATTGTGCCCTCTCCTCCATCACATGCATTCCCAAAGTCCCAGCACCCTGAAAAACTCCAGATACTTGCTGGGTGCTATTGAGGCAATGTGATCCCTGGTCACAAAAATCGAACCGAGGGCCTTGAGCCTGCGTCTACAAATTGCGGTGCAATCTAGGATTAGGTGTTCTGATGTTTCCGGTCCCATGTCGCAGAATCGGCAGTTGCCACAAGCAGCTATGCCCATGTTTGATAGGTGTTTCTTGAGCCTGCAGTGTCCAGTGTAGAGCGCGACAAGGAGACAGAGTTTGTCTCTGGGGAGGTTTATAATTGCTCTGAACTTGGCTAGGTTGAACTCTCCCAGTAGCAGTTTAGCTTGACGCATCCCTGCTGTCTGTTGTCAGTGACTGTCTCTGCTCGATCTCTCCTCCGTGCGGAGCAGTTCCTTGATTGTATGGGGCCATACCGCAATACATGGTTCTGGCCCCATCATTCTTGTCGCAGTTGGCGTCTGCCAACTCGTTGCCGGCTACCCCTTTATGCCCCGGCACCCAGATCAGGTGTACACGGTTGCAAGCTGCTAGGCGGTTAAGCCTTCCTATACACTCCTCCACTAAAAGCGATCGAATCTCGTAGGCCGATATCCCTTTCAGCGCTCGCAACCTGTTGCTACAGAGTATAATAGTTTTGTTCACCTAACGGTTGTTTGTATCACCTAAAAATGATGTTTGTATCACCAGGATGAAGAGACGAGTTAAAATCCGGGTGACTGTCTGTCCGTCCGTCCGTGCAAGCTCTAACTTGAGTAAAAATTGAGATATCTTTATGAAACTTGGTAGACATGTTTCTTGGTACCGTGAGACGGTTGGTATTGCAGATGGGCGTAATCGGACCACTGCCACGCACACAAAACGCCATTATTCAAAATCAAATAAATTGCCATAACTAAGCTCCACAACAAGATACAAGACTCTTATTTGGTATACAGGATCACAATAGGGAGGGGCATCTGCAGTTGAAATTTTTTTAAAGTGGGCGTGGTTCCGCCCCTAATACGTTTAATGTGCATATCTCCTAAACCGCTAATGCTATAATAACAAAATTCACTGGAAGCAAATGTTCTTAGAACCTCTACATACAGTGTGAAAATAGTTGAAATCGGGTGGCAACTCCGCCCCCTCCCCATCAATATGAGATGACTGATGATGATAGGAACCGCGTTCAAATTAGACAGTGGGCGTGACACCGCCCATTATTGTATCGGGGTAAAACTTTGCGTGAGTAATGCGTTTGAAGTATGCCACCTTGTGACCAAAAATTGTCTAAATCGAGTCAAAACTGTTCTCTGCCCCTAGGTAATGAATATGTGGACCCCAGTGCCTATAGCTGACTTTTTACCGAAAATATTGGTCAACATAGAACAAGGCGGCAAGATCCACAAAGAAATCTAAATCGAGTATACCATTTGACTTTGCGAGAGTATAAAATGTTCGGTTACATCCGAACTTAGCCCTTCCTTACTTGTTAATATTATTTTCGCATTTTCAACAGATGAAGGCGCAATATTCAGTCATGGAGAATATTCGATAATAGCGGTCCCAATATAGAGCCTTATTGCATTTCACCAGTTTGAGTGTAACATTTGGTTAAATGTGGCGAAGTTTTAAGTTAGTCTAAAGTCCGTAAGAGTTGATTGCGCGTTATTCTTTGGTGTTATGCATCTACCTTGTACCTTCAATAGCATTATCTGCGACTCCGCTGAGTTTTTTGATTGCATCAATGGTCGAGCACTACTCATATTGGTTGCTAAATAAACCATCTTCGTTTTCTTTTAAACGTAGTTGATGACGTTGACAGATCAGTCACTCCACAATTTTTTCAATAGTATAAGTATACATCATGCAAAGTGGTCGAAAAACACTTGAAACCCCAACTGATTGGTTTGGCTTCTGCAATTTTTCCAAGCGTTGTATTTTCCATATTTTTGAGAAAACACCATTAGTTAAGTATATTGTACGGACCTCTGTAAAAGTTGAGCTTTATTGCGATCTTCCGAGCGGGTCTAATGCATATTATTACTTTTCTTGCTCCTTTGCGTTTGGTTAGTATTGAAGATTTTCCAAAAATTTTTGTGGCCCACCGTGCCTATATCCCTCTAGAACCGTTGCCTAAAGGAACACGTTTCGCATTTGTTGATTATTGTTATTTCACTAGAAGCTTGTTGCTGTCCCTACTTCTTCCGATTTGCTGAGGTATACTCGCCGTGTCCAGGGTTCGTTACAATAAATTTGTACACGATGGGGCCTTTTACAAATCGTATTTTATTAAAATTAACATACATCCACCATTTCTCTTTCACTTGACTGTACAAAATGGTGTCTTCCGCGTTGTAGTGGTGTCACCCGAGGATAGCGCTATGGCAGAGTAGCGGCTTGCGTGGCCCGTTAGCGCGTCACTATCACGCAGAATTACGGAGGGCAGTGGCAGCGGCCGTGATGCCAAGCGTGGAGCAGGTCAGGGGATCAACTCACTACCCACTTCACCCGTGACTTCCAGCCTTCGTACGGTTAGGAGTGAAATGCCTGCCAGAGGATCGACTCACTGCGAGGCATTCACTCCTTACCGCAGTGGCGTCATCCGCCACTCTGCGCTCCCGTTGAATAGCTATTATACGATAGCGTATTCTACTCTGCCGCGCTCTGGGGGGACTAAGCGACTTAGAATGACTTACGTTTGCATCCCGTGTTGAAGATGGCTCCGACGGCGATTCTACCGCTGCGTTATTTGACGCTCGTGTGTGCTACGACGCCGAAGATCGAATATTTCTGCCGGCGCTTGTGTATAGCCGTTTAAAAATAATCCCGGTTCACCGGAGACTGCGTTCGCGACCGAAAGTTAAGGGTTGAGTCGGTCAGAGGATCAACTCATTACCGATCTCACCCTTAACGAACGGCGTTCACAACTTAAGACACTAAGACTGATTTTACCGTATCGTGTATAAGCGCTTGCTATGTTTCGTTTTCTTTCTTCTTGTATACCCTTGCTATGTTGTACCATATTTGTTTAACAGGGAGCGTCTCCATGCGTTGGGTGAACTAAATTCCGTATGGATATTTAGTTCTCACACTTCTTTCGCAAGTAGGGTTTTGCGGTTGTTGTTGGCTTCATTTTAATGTGGCGAACACATACCGATACATAGCCACTTGGAATTTGGCGGTACTAAATTTAAGCCGGTACTTCCCTGTGCCGGTCGTGAGGACCGTGAGGCTCGTTCAGATTCTTTGAGCGATCTGTGGGAAGGCCTCGAGTTCTGTTCCGTTTGCGTAGGCAATGGATATTTTTATGCTTTCATTTCTACAATTTCTGCGCCATTGGTCATATTCGCAGTTCCTTTGCTCCTGAAATGGCGGCAGTTTACTTTTCTCCTGAATGGTTGTCTTGCCTTGCTGACAGCTCGCGGTTGAATGAATGGCACCGTCTCGATTGGTCACCAAATTTGCTCATTTAAATATTTTTTTATTTTTATTTTTAAAAATTTTTTTTATTTATTTTAAACTGTTACGGCTATGTGGTATGGTTTCAATTCGCAGATGTTTGCAGTTTTGGTGAGATATACCTGAGAATTTGATAAGGCCCATCATATTTCGGGGCTAACTTTGCGGCGAAACCCTCAGTGGCATTAGAGAGGTGATGCTCACTCGCGAGGACTAATTCTCCGATCGCGGGAGTCCATTTTCTGCGTCTCAGGTGATAATGGCGGGCTTGATCCGTTGTCTCCCTCTCCAAAATTTGGCGAACAATTTTGAAGGCTTCCTGCATTCTATTGGACTTTTTCTCAGCCGTGATGGGTGTCATACCTGTGCCGATATTAACATCGTCGAATAGGGCCTTAGGCAGTCGCGGCTCTCGTCCTTGTACGAAGAATGCCGGACTATACCCCGTGGAGGCCAAAATGCTGGTATTCAATGCGAGCTCGATCTCTGGGAGAAAATCGTCCCATCGCTGGTGTCGGGCTCTACTGAGTTGTGCTATAATTCGTTTAATTGTCCGATTGACTCGTTTCGTCGGATTCTCTTGAGGGGTGTGAGGTGCAGTGAATTGTTGGCGTACTCCTAGTTTCTTTAGGTAGTGTTGCCATAACGTACTAGTAAATTGAACGCCGTTGTCTGAAATAAGAATTTTCGGGACGCCAAGTCGAATGAAGTCCTTCTGCTGTAGCGCGCCTCATGGGGATCAATTCTACCCACTTGCTGAAGCGTTCGAAGAATACTAATAACATAATATTACCATGCGTAGATCGCGGTAAGGGTCCGATGAAGTCAGTGCAAATTATGGCAAACGGTTCTTGTGCCACCTGCGAAAGCATTTTTCTGCTGGTTTCAGCTGTCCTTCATTGTATTTCTGGCAGGCATCAGCTAATGTCGCAGAACATCCCTGGGTATACCCGGGCTACTGTCCGGCGTATACCCATGTGTCCGGCGCTAGGTATATCGTGGTTCTGTTGCAGGACTCTTAGGCGGAGGGATTTAGGCAGACATAGCTTCCAGGGTGCAGCCTCTTCATCCTGGGATCGACACGGAATGTGGCGATAGAGTTGGCCCTCCTTTTTCATGTAATCCGCGTAATTGTCGGAGTTGGCGCGTACTTACCTTACTCGCTTCCGCCACCATTCACATTGTGGTGCCACCGTCGTCGCTTGTCTTATGGTCTCTAGTGGCTGCCGGGACAGTGCGTCCGCTACTAGGTTGACTCTCCTTTGCGATACTCGATGTCGGAGATATGTTGCTATTATTTTAAAACCCATCGTGCTATATGACCGGGAAGCGGTGATACCAGGAGGCTATCCCAAGATATTGGCGTATTTCCCTCCCCTACTTTCACGCTAGTTGGGGGCTTCAGCTCCTGTATTGCTGCTACTTTCTCGGGGTCGGTGTGGATGCCTTTGTCCCTGATCACGTGACCTAAATACCGGAGTTCCTTCTTAAAAAATTCTCATTTCTCAGGATTGATTTGAAGGTTGGCCTGCTGTAGTCTCTGCATTACCTTTCGTAAATTCTGTATGTGTTCCTCGAATGTAGAGCCTATGACAATTATGTCATCGAAGTAAGCGAAGGCGTGTGGTACCATCTCAGGGCATATGACCCGGTCGAGTTCCCTCTGGAACGTCGCAGGTGCCGAATGTAAACCGAATGGCATGACGCGCCATTGGAATAGGCCACGCCTAGGTACGGTGAAGGCGGTGTATGGGCGGCTGTCTTGCTCTAAAGGTATCTGCCAGTAGCAGTTCTTGAGGTCCAGACTACAAACATACTTTGCTTGTCGTAACTTGTCTAATATGTATTGTATCCTAGGTAAGAGGTATGCGTCAGGCATTGATCCAGCGTTGAGTTGCCGATAATCCACGCATAAATGCCACTTACAGTTCTTCTTCCGGGGCAATACAATCGGCGCGCTGTGTGGGCTTGGAGACGGTTCGATGCATCCCTTGGATAGCAGCTCATCGATCTCGTCGTTAATAATAGCTTGCATCGCTGGATTTCGTTGAAAATATCGTTGCTTGATGGGGCGGTTGTCGGTCATTTTATGCTCCGCCACTGTCGTCACTCCACTCATGGTTTCAAACTTTCAAAGCTCCTCCGCTAAGAAGTCGCGTATGCGGGCCTCTTCGTTTCTCTGATTGGTGGTCGATCTAGGCTCGACTCTATTAATCTTCCTGCACCTTAGCTTACGTGTTTTGTTGCGCTTCGTCCTACTGGGTTTTCGTAGTCGGCTATTTGGTGTAGTTCGGGTTGCGTTGTCTACCATTTCTGATGTCATGATGTAGAAGGCCGCTCCCATGCTCCCCAGTGTATCTAATCCGAGTATGACGTCATCAATCGCATCGGGCATAACATGTAACACTGCTTGGAGCGATGACTGTTCGAGTTGGATTCCCCCTGCAGGTAGGGGTAAGAATTTCCCCGCGGTATGGCATGCCTGTCGTAAAAGGCGACTAAAAGCAAAATGCACTATGATTGAACTGATATTATAGACTTTAAATGAGATTCCAAATAAAATCACATTAAAAGTTCAAGCGACAAATGTCACAAGTCATTGAGTAAGGTGGAGCTCAACTGGCAGTAGCTTCGGCTACACAGTCTTACCGGACTCTCATCTCTGGTACCACGGGGAGCAGAATGCCCTTGGACTTCGGTTCAATCTGCTCATTGGGTTCGACCCTTTGGGGAGTATCGTCGTGGCTGTGGTTTATACCTAAATGCTGGAAGAACTGAATTTTCAGTTCGAAAAAAGAAGTTGCACAAGCAACTGGGTTCCGTACCCGAAAACGGAAGAGGTTTTAGGTCGGCCTCGAATCCTACTAAGATGCTCAGTGTGCCCTTACACACTGGCCACTGGTAACCAAATTAATAATTGCAAATAGCTCGTATTATTCGTTGTGCTTTGGAGCACCGTGAGGTAAGACCGTCGACGGCAGGTACTCACGTTAAACAAACCGGACGTTGTCCAAGTTGGATGTTGTTCGTGGTTGTCGTTCATAGATTCCTACGTACTCTTCTGCCAGCGTGATAAGTTCGGCTAGTGTCTCGAAATCTCTACGCCGAATGTAGAGTAGATAATCGGTGTACCTATTTTGAAAGATTCTTTCCAATTGCTGCTCCTGATTATATCCAGCGTGTCCCATTAGATTCTGCGTAGCGAGAACATAATCTTTATATTTTTCGCGAACGTGTTGTCTTCGTTGCCGTATGTCATCTTCGAGGCGTTCGAAGTAGCGTGCTGGTAAAAAGAAACGCAAAAAATCTTTTTTGAAGGTACTCCAACTCCTCCAATGTTCGTTGTTGTTGCGATACCATTGGAGAGCGGTACTCCACAGAAACTCGGGCATGGTTCTTGGAAGAAAGTCGATGTCTATCATGTGTAATTCGGTGAGCTCTTCCAGTCGTTCGATGAACGCCAATGGGTCTCTACTGCCGTCGTATTTTACGGATCACTTCCTCACCTGGTCGATGATAGGTCCGAATGTTACTATCTGGTTCTGTTGAAGTGACATGCCGTTATTCGGCATGATTATTGGTGGCGGTTGTCGTCGTGATAATTCCGCGAAAATGTCCGCGGTTCTTCTGCCTTGATCTGGTGGAAGTGGTGTTCGCATAGTTTGTTTAAAGCGGCCCATTTATCGGATTGATGAAAAAAAAAATTAAGCACCTTCCAAACCGAGTATACTTGCTTAAAGTACACAAAATTCTACATCACCAAGCAAAAAATATTAACATCAAATACGTAATAGTTAGAATACGCTTCACATATACAAAGAATCCTTACAAGAACTTGATTCCGATCGTTCAACTTGTATGACAGCCATATGATATAGTAATCTGATCAGAACAATTTAATTAAATAATAATCCATGCCAAATTTCGTGAAGGTACCTTGTCAAATGAAAGAGTTTTCTATACAAGCACTTGATTCCGACCGTTCAGTTTGTATGGCAGCTACAATATATGCTATATGATCCGATCTAAACAATTTCTTCGGAGATTATATTGTTGCCTTAGACAGTAACTCATGCCTGATTTCGTGAAGGTACCTCGTCAAATGAAAGTTTTCCATGCAAGCACTTGATTCCGATCGTTCAGTGAATATGGCAGCTACATGCTATAGTGATCTGATCTATACAATTTCCTCGGAGATTACATTGTTGCCTTAAATAATTATTCATGCCAAATTTCGTGAATACACCTTGTCAAATGAAAGAGTTTTCCATACAAACACTTGATTCCGATCGTTCAGTTTGTATGGCAGCTGTATGCTATAGTGGTCCAATCTAAACATATATATAATAGCCCATGACAAATTTCGTGAAGATATTACGTCATATTAAAAAGTTTTCCATACAAGTACTTGATTCCGATTGTTCAGCAGTATTTGTATAGCAGCTATATGCTATAGTGGTCTGATATCGGCCATTTCGACAAATGAGCAGCTTCTTAGTAAGGATATATATACCATGTTTAGGGTATAAAAAATGTGATAAGACATACTTGTGAAAGTAATTTTTTAATGTATACAATATATGTGAAGTGCAAAAAAAGATTGATTTTCCTAGTTTAAGTGGACACAAAGCTAGTATTATTTGGATTCTTTGAAAGCTAAGATTTAAACATCGCTTAAAAGCCTAAACAAATAAGAGTTATTTTAGAGAAATTTACGTAAGGCAACATAGAGCTTTAGAATATATGCTTGCAATTTCGTATTCAATTTATTAATCAAATATGCTTCTGGACTCCGCCTTCTGCAGCTAGCATTGTTTTTAGTGTTGTATTGTTGCTACCTTTACTGTTGGAGTTTAATGTTAAAATGTAAAATAAATTGTAAATAATTTTATGGTTGAAAATCAAAAGCGATACATAGTCTCGCAAATTTTTCACATACTTCACATTTTTAACATACTATTAATTGTAGTGTCTAGTGGGTATGAAATCAATAAAAAAAAAATTTGGGTATTCGCACATAAAACAGCAACACTTTTTTATAAGTCATATCCATGGTACAACATGCCCCCACTTTGCTTAAATAATTCATACACGAACAGGAAATAATTGACAACGCTCTTTTGCGTATTGTCCAACTATCATAGGAAGCACGGAATAAAAATTATAAAACATATCGGGAATTTCATTCAAGAAAGTGCTGTCGCGAAAAAGCAAATCATGGTATTTTGAATTTTCTTTTAGTAGCCTCAGATTCAATTATTTCAAGCATGCGAAGTTTGACATAAAAGAAAGTTCAAATTTTACCAGAGCAGGCTGTTGATTATATACATGATGAATGTGAAAACAACGGTAGTGATGTTGATGTTGATGATAATATGAATAAAGATGGCAACGATAATAATGAATATCAAAATTTCCATAGCTTATACCTCTTTTTAACGTGCACTTCTTCTTTGGCTCGAACTGATTGCTTACAATTATCATAATTCCGAAATGGCCACTGTGACCTGCCACTCTGACATACAAACGAAAGATATGCTTGAAAATGTTATTTCTATACTATCCAACAACCTCTGATTAGCAGTACAATATCAAGTAGACAAAAGACCCCCGCTAGTAGGGTAGCTTCCATGAGCAACTCTAATCAGTTCATCAATATTTTTTTCAAAATCTGTCTGCAAAGACTTGCGTAAAGCTCCTGCCTTTTGGGTTCGTGTATTATTTTTCCACATGACTAAATTCTAAAAATCGTTAAAATTGAATTTCACTCCTACGCCAGTCGCCTTCTTGTTGTAGTGCGAGACTTACTTCTGCCCTTTGTGTACCTGCATAAGCATATATTCTGTTGCTAATTGAGCCCCCGAATGGTAGCGACTATATCATCCTTTATGGTGATTTCGTCCAAGTCGCGAATTTCTATTGGGTCATCTACCTTTTTTTCGTCTCTATTGTTACTTTTTTCATCTCTATTGTTACTTTACTAAGGTTATTTTCCAATAATGATAACTTGTTTTAGCTAATCTTTTTAACTAACTTTTCTATTTGTCATCGCTTTTTTAACATTCATTTCTGATTTTTGTTATCTTTATCGTTCGCGTATTGCGATGCATTACCTATACCAAACGTGGTGGCTAAGCTTACTGCTGTAACTAAGTACGAGAGGTGAATGATGAGCCAAGCTCTTGAACCCTCGGCCACATTATTGGTTGCTTTGGAGATCTGAAATCAACAATAACTAATTTTGAAATACGAATTGATGCCTTGGCTGTATCGTCTATTATTTCTCTGGCTCCAGCAGTATATATTTACATATTTGAGAGGCTTAGATTTGGCGGATGACCAGTTCTGTACGTTTGGAATTATTTACATTATTATAAGCAGGGACGTGTGGGGCGAGTCATAGACGATGAAGTCATCAGTGGCGTACCAGACTAACTGTGCTCTTTTTTTTCAAAGAAATTATTGTTAAACTTACCACATCTCTAGACAGAGAGGATCTTCGTTTAGGAAAGCTGGTGAACAAGTTTTGAGGAAAATGGAGAAAATAGCGGTTGTTGCCGATCTGTCAAAGAACGAGTGTTGGCAGATCTTCGAGACCACTTATAGCCATATCTCAGAGAGCCGTTACATTATACACTTTCCATTGCGACGAAATTGGGCGACTGTTATGCACTAACAGTACGGTAATTTCTCAGACAGAACGTCCAATGGTTGCAGATTCAGTTTATAGGAAAACAATAATATGCGTGCTCAAGTACTCGAACAGATGGATTATTTACAATTGTACGATTGCACCAACTGCTACTATATTGTTCAACATTCACGTGCCTCCAACGTACCTACCAATGAAATCTTATAAAACGATGTTTAACTGTTAAATCCAACGTTATCGAACTTCGGACATAAATAAGATGTTCAAGCAAGTGTTGGATATACTTTAGCGAGAGTCTCGTGCAGACGCTCGGATATCGCATGAGGACCATCACATATGGCCTGGCAGGGAGTCTCTATCCTGCAGTACCAATACAAGAATAAAATACTTATGACAAGCAACCGACTCGTCCTCATACGCCACTACTAATTTAATTTTATGTTGAGGAGCCAAAAACGACATTATCTTATCTGCGGGATAGTTCACCTAAAAAATATATAGAACTTGAACAAAAATCAAGTGACCATGCACCTAACGAACTATTTCTTTCTGGTTATATTTTCCATTCTGGTTAGGCTTGGGGTTCGGAACTTTAATTCTACTGGATCCAATTCGCTTGTTGTTGTAACTGGGAAAATATTTATTCAACGACTGTGAGCATCATTTATATGAGAATTTTTAAAGCGGTTGACTGAAGTATCGGGCTCAGCTTCCGAGGCCCAATCAAGTTCACATCAAACGATAAATGGGAATGATTCCATACGTTTAATCATCGTCTCATCGTAAATCACATGCTTATGTAACCGTTATCTATACTCAGACTCCTTTTACAAACGATTCTATACATTTTACAATTCTGACGGCACGCACCAAGACTGCTAAAATATTAAGCTTAGGACTTTCGTCGGCGCTATTCCTTGGCAACATAAACCATGTTCGGACTCAACGATCGTATTATGTACCTTAAGAAAGGATTCAACAACATTAGAACCATCAAAAAAAAATCGGGTTTGCAGAATAAAAAAGCTGATGACATCATATCTGCTCCGCTCAGAACCTTATTGAGTGTGCCAGTAGAGTCATCACACCCGAAGAGCTATTAGCACATCTACTTGGGTGGCAAAGATCATCTCTTAAGATAATATTACTGCCGCGTTTCCACTCGAATAAATGTATAATGGCTAGGAAAAACCTTGATGTTTTTATGACATATAACAACAGTATCCAAGACAGCGCAACAGTAAGCTGGGAGACGAGCGTAAGTAGGTAACGGCTGGTTTCGAGTTGCATGCCGTACGATGATGATCAAGTACCACCGCAATCGCAGCTGATAAAAGAGCAGGTACAAGGCAGTGTGGCAACCAGGTTCATGATATTTATCGGTTCGAGCATTACGACCTCATTGCCTTCCTGGACCTGACTATTTTAATAACATTCAGCCTAAGGCCATTGAGCGCGCCTCAGACATCTCGGAATGTCTTATAAAATTGATTGAACAGATGTTTCTTCACAGATTAATAATCTCAACGCTGGGAGTGACAACGATGTTAAGATTCAGAGGAGTGGGGATAACATGACAGATCTACTGTCCAAAGGGGTACAGCTCAAGAAGGCGTGTTATCCCCACATCTTAACAATGCATACCATGTTGTTATATCTAGAAAACAGGACAGTTCATGTTGTGGCTTAAGCTGATAACGTCGTAATATTCTCGCTAACTTTATGCAAACAATATTGAATAATATATTTTAGTGTGTGATGCCACCTTCCAACCAGCCTGTTACACTGTAGGTGATATGGTGTTGTTCGCAGGTATGAAACGATATGGCATTACAGGAACTCGTGGAATAATGCATTGTCAAACTGACGACCGGGTTTTCCAAAACGCGATACCCAGTCACTGAGCAAAGCCTTGGTAACACCCAAAGCTATCATATTAGGTATTGGTATTGCGTCTGACCAACGGATGAAGCTGTCAATCACAGTTAAACGATACTTGTAAGCTTCCGAGAATGAAAAGTGGCCAACTTTGTATATGTGCAAGTGGCCAAAGCGTTGACTTTAGTTCTCCCTTCGTTGTAACTAATTTCTATTGTAGCGAATAATTTTGTTGCGTTGCACTGAGCGCAATTTTCGGTAACAATTTACTGTCGCGTTGAATTACCAGCCACACAAAACGTTCAACCATTTATTTAGCAGAGGCTTGCATCCCAGGGTGTGATAGATTTTCTGTTGCTTAAAGAAAGGATGGACGAAACCACGCTGTCACAAAAGGGCGAATACAGCCTTTTGATATGTCACAAGTAATTTCCTTTGAGCTGGAAGGCAAAAAAAAACTTTTTAAATTAAATGAGTGGGGAATTATATAGTTTAAATACGAGATTAATTCCTCGTCATTAGCTTGGTTATTTGCAAGCTTATTATATTGGACGAAGTTGAGAATAAAGCAATAACGACCACACCTAACATAATTGCAGGTAACTTTAATACCTGGGCTCTAGAATGGGGAAGCAAAGCCACTAACCAGAGAGGTAGTACAATGCTCAAAGCTGCTAGATGTTGTACTTTTAAGCACAAGGACACAAAATACTTTTGATATATCTTTTGCCAGCAGAGCCTTATTTCGATCAACAGACTAATGGGTGTGCGACACATATACCTATAGTGATCACCTGACTATAATGATAAATATCAACAAGAATATGGAACAACCAAGGAGAAACTTCTGCCACCAAAAAGGTGGAGGACAAAGGGTGGAAGACACTGGACGAGGCCCTTTTCCAATTTATACTTGACGAAAACCTTAGCGATTCTAATGGTGTAGACCAGCAGGCCAAACTTTTGGTTCATGACATTACCAAAGCCTGCGATGCCGCTATGATCAAAAACAAACATACTGCTGGGAGAAAGCTAGCAAATTGGTGCAACAGAGAAATGGAAATACTGAGAAACGATTGTCGCAAAGCACGGCGCCTATTTCAACGGAGCATAGGAAGAGGGGAATGTACGGTACTTCGTAACAGTTTGTGAAGTTGGCAAAACGTGCATATTCAGCATAAAATCTTTTAACGCGAATTCTAATCGTCTCGCCGAGTATAGCGATATCACTCGCCTTAATCCGCAAAATTCATCAACAAAATCGACGGTAAATACATGGAGCCCATGCCGGAATTATCGAGAACCAAACGCAGTAATAGTTCCTGATCGATACCCGTTGCCATTTATGCACGACTTCTCTAATGTTCTGACTTAAAAACGCGTGTATTCTAAAATCGATTTAAAAAAGGCTTTTCATCAAGTGCCCATAAATAGAGAAGACGTATGTAAAACGGCGATAACGTCTCCCTTCATACTTTACGAATTTACACATATGACGCTGGGTGTAAGGAATATAGCACAGATATTCCAAAGCAAACCGACAAATAAGATTTGCGTAGTTTAAGCTTCTTGTTTGATTATCTCGATGGTGTATGTATTGCATCCATTTCGGAAGAGTAGCATTAAAACCACCTACGCCAAGTTTTTCAACGATTAAGGAAGAACAATCTAACGATCAACGTTAGTAAGACGGAATTTGGCTTCTCGGAACTACGATTATTCGGGCATTTCATCACCGAAGGTGGTATACGCTACTACCAGTTGTAGTAGGTGGACCATTTCCACTATCTGAAGAAAATCGCTATCGATTTATATGCTGACCGGAAGCTTTACCTATACCACATATAACAACACGAACTGTCCTCAAAGCACTACTGAATGGTTAGATCTCTCTGTTTGGTGTACCTGGCGCCCTACTTCAACAATTACTACAGCTATTAGGAACTCGTCATTTTCGTACTACGCCTTACCACCCCCAAAGAAATAGTCTCGTCGAAAGATGGCATCGTACTTTGAAAGCAGCCCTTCTCTGCCATAACACTAGCCAGTGGACTTCACATTTACCACTTATTTTATTGGGCTTACGATTTACATACAAAAACGACTTGGACGCAGCACCAGCCGATTTAGTTTATGGCGAGAAACTGCGACTACCGTCAGAATTTTTCGTAGATAGCAAATCGACAATCTTCGAAGCGAAGGTATGGTCAATCAACTATGTTTATGTATGCGAGACCTGCGACCAGTTGACACCGCTTGGCATGCGACGCAGAAAGTATTCACTCCGGGTTAAAATCCTGCCAACAAGTTTTTATCCGAGACGATCTAGTGCGACCAACGCTATCGCCTCCATCACGTTGTTAAAATTTAATTTGATAGTTTGAAACCTGTTTTCGTCGCCACTTCACAAAGTCTTAGAATCATTACGGCGTTAAATCAATCCTCGGCGCCTCACTCCTCAAATACACTTCCAATATGAAACGCTAGCTATCATATGTTTTTAATCTTCATTCCTCTTGTTATTACTTCTTTGTTAGCTCTTAAGTTATAACGAATAAGAAATAAATTCTTATGCTATTGGACGTCAAACATAACGCATCTTCACTAAGTTCCTGATATACAAGTATATGGTATATGCGTATAGTTGCTACTGACTTATGGCTTTTGAGATATTTCCATTCAAAGTTCAAATTTACCTGTTTAAAGTACGTGTTTTTCGATTTATGGTTGAAAATAAAAAAACGCTGCTATTGAACTTGCTATATATGTTTCTTGGCAACCAAGAGAGGTATTGCAGATAGACCACCACCACGCCTACAAACCGCTATTGAACAAAAACTTATAAAGTTTTATAACCAAACACTAAATTAAGATACAAAACTGTAATTTAATACAGGGGATCGCATTAGTGAGAAAGATTTGTGGGTAAAGCCTCCTAAATTGTTAAACGCACATATCTTCAAAAACCGTTGAAGCTAACTCAACCAAACTTACTGAGAAGACGTAATTTGGCACATCTTCACACCATAGACTTCGGAAAATCAGATCAGAACCACGGTAGTCATATAACGGTTATGTTGAAAACTACTAAAAGTGCATTAAATTTCAGAATAAGAATTTATAAGCTTTACAGGAACAAGTGTACAAATTGCACAAAGCGCGTGACCCGCCCACATTTAAGTGAAATCCTATATCTTAGATACTACCCGACCAATTTCAACAAAATTTGGTGTGTGAAGTTACCCAAACATTTCTATCATACACAGTGAAAATCGACAGTTGATAACAACGCGTACTTCCATATAACATACCTTTAAAATTCCATTTAAATCTTTCACTTTACAGTATAAAAAGTTAACATTTATGAAGTTAGAATAAAACTTTTCGCAAATATAACTCTCAAGATGTTTCACCTTACGCCAAAAACTCAGCCTTAGCCCCCATATACCTAATATAAATATTTTCAAACTTCCGGTTGACTTTATACAGCATCTATCAATATGTAAAAAATCTTAGTGAAAGAAACCAATTCTAATAACAGCGTATCCTCTTGCCTAAAATGAGGTATGCACTGCGACCTAGGGTCTATTGTGCCCTCTCCTCCATCACATGCATTCCCAAAGTCCCAGCACCCTGAAAACTCCAGATACTTGCTGGGTGCTATTGAGGCAATGTGATCCCTGGTCACAAAAATCGAACCGATGGCCTTGAGCCTGCGTCTACAAATTGCGGTGCAATCTAGGATTAGGTGTTCTGATGTTTCCGGTCCCATGTCGCAGAATCGGCAGTTGCCACAAGCAGCTATGCCCATGTTTGATAGGTGTTTCTTGAGCCTGCAGTGTCCAGTGTAGAGCGCGACAAGGAGACAGAGTTTGTCTCTGGGGAGGTTTATAATTGCTCTGAACCTGGCTAGGTTGAACTCTCCCAGTAGCAGTTTAGCTTGACGCATCCCTGCTGTCTGTTGTCAGTGACTGTCTCTGCTCGATCTCTCCTCCGTGCGGAGCAGTTCCTTGATTGTATGGGGCCATACCGCAATACATGGTTCTGGCCCCATCATTCTTGTCGCAGTTGGCGTCTGCCAACTCGTTGCCGGCTACCCCTTTATGCCCCGGCACCCAGATCAGGTGTACACGGTTGCAAGCTGCTAGGCGGTTAAGCCTTCCTATACACTCCTCCACTAAAAGCGATCGAATCTCGTAGGCCGATATCCCTTTCAGCGCTCGCAACCTGTTGCTACAGAGTATAATAGTTTTGTTCACCTAACGGTTGTTTGTATCACCTAAAAATGATGTTTGTATCACCAGGATGAAGAGACGAGTTAAAATCCGGGTGACTGTCTGTCCGTCCGTCCGTGCAAGCTCTAACTTGAGTAAAAATTGAGATATCTTTATGAAACTTGGTAGACATGTTTCTTGGTACCGTGAGACGGTTGGTATTGCAGATGGGCGTAATCGGACCACTGCCACGCACACAAAACGCCATTATTCAAAATCAAATAAATTGCCATAACTAAGCTCCACAACAAGATACAAGACTCTTATTTGGTATACAGGATCACAATAGGGAGGGGCATCTGCAGTTGAAATTTTTTTAAAGTGGGCGTGGTTCCGCCCCTAATACGTTTAATGTGCATATCTCCTAAGCCGCTAATGCTATAATAACAAAATTCACTGGAAGCAAATGTTCTTAGAACCTCTACATACAGTGTGAAAATAGTTGAAATCGGGTGGCAACTCCGCCCCCTCCCCATCAATATGAGATGACTGATGATGATAGGAACCGCGTTCAAATTAGACAGTGGGCGTGACACCGCCCATTATTGTATCGGGGTAAAACTTTGCGTGAGTAATGCGTTTGAAGTATGCCACCTTGTGACCAAAAATTGTCTAAATCGAGTCAAAACTGTTCTCTGCCCCTAGGTAATGAATATGTGGACCCCAGTGCCTATAGCTGACTTTTTACCGAAAATATCGGTCAACATAGAACAAGGCGGCAAGATCCACAAAGAAATCTAAATCGAGTATACCATTTGACTTTGCGAGAGTATAAAATGTTCGGTTACATCCGAACTTAGCCCTTCCTTACTTGTTAATATTATTTTCGCATTTTCAACAGATGAAGGCGCAATATTCAGTCATGGAGAATATTCGATAATAGCGGTCCCAATATAGAGCCTTATTGCACTTCACCAGTTTGAGTGTAACATTTGGTTAAATGTGGCGAAGTTTTAAGTTAGTCTAAAGTCCGTAAGAGTTGATTGCGCGTTATTCTTTGGTGTTATGCATCTACCTTGTACCTTCAATAGCATTATCTGCGACTCCGCTGAGTTTTTTGATTGCATCAATGGTCGAGCACTACTCATATTGGTTGCTAAATAAACCATCTTCGTTTTCTTTTAAACGTAGTTGATGACGTTGACAGATCAGTCACTCCACAATTTTTTCAATAGTATAAGTATACATCATGCAAAGTGGTCGAAAAACACTTGAAACCCCAACTGTTTGGTTTGGCTTCTGCAATTTTTCCAAGCGTTGTATTTTCCATATTTTTGAGAAAACACCATTAGTTAAGTATATTGTACGGACCTCTGTAAAAGTTGAGCTTTATTGCGATCTTCCGAGCGGGTCTAATGCATATTATTACTTTTCTTGCTCCTTTGCGTTTGGTTAGTATTGAAGATTTTCCAAAAATTTTTGTGGCCCACCGTGCCTATATCCCTCTAGAACCGTTGCCTAAAGGAACACGTTTCGCATTTGTTGATTATTGTTATTTCACTAGAAGCTTGTTACGAAGCTTTTTGCTGTCCCTACTTCTTCCGATTTGCTGAGGTATACTCGCCGTGTCCAGGGTTCGTTACAATAAATTTGTACACGATGGGGCCTTTTACAAATCGTATTTTATTAAAATTAACATACATCCACCATTTCTCTTTCACTTGACTGTACAAAATGGTGTCTTCCGCGTTGTAGTGGTGTCACCCGAGGATAGCGCTATGGCAGAGTAGCGGCTTGCGTGGCCCGTTAGCGCGTCACTATCACGCAGAATTACGGAGGGCAGTGGCAGCGGCCGTGATGCCAAGCGTGGAGCAGGTCAGGGGATCAACTCACTACCCACTTCACCCGTGACTTCCAGCCTTCGTACGGTTAGGAGTGAAATGCCTGCCAGAGGATCGACTCACTGCGAGGCATTCACTCCTTACCGCAGTGGCGTCATCCGCCACTCTGCGCTCCCGTTGAATAGCTATTATACGATAGCGTATTCTACTCTGCCGCGCTCTGGGGGGACTAAGCGACTTAGAATGACTTACGTTTGCATCCCGTGTTGAAGATGGCTCCGACGGCGATTCTACCGCTGCGTTATTTGACGCTCGTGTGTGTTACGACGCCGAAGATCGAATATTTCTGCCGGCGCTTGTGTATAGCTGTTTAAAAATAATCCCGGTTCACCGGAGACTGCGTTCGCGACCGAAAGTTAAGGGTTGAGTCGGTCAGAGGATCAACTCATTACCGATCTCACCCTTAACGAACGGCGTTCACAACTTAAGACACTAAGACTGATTTTACCGTATCGTGTATAAGCGCTTGCTATGTTTCGTTTTCTTTCTTCTTGTATACCCTTGCTATGTTGTACCATATTTGTTTAACAGGGAGCGTCTCCATGCGTTGGGTGAACTAAATTCCGTATGGATATTTAGTTCTCACACTTCTTTCGCAAGTAGGGTTTTGCGGTTGTTGTTGGCTTCATTTTAATGTGGCGAACACATACCGATACATAGCCACTTGGAATTTGGCGGTACTAAATTTAAGCCGGTACTTCCCTGTGCCGGTCGTGAGGACCGTGAGGCTCGTTCAGATTCTTTGAGCGATCTGTGGGAAGGCCTCGAGTTCTGTTCCGTTTGCGTAGGCAATGGATATTTTTATGCTTTCATTTCTACAATTTCTGCGCCATTGGTCATATTCGCAGTTCCTTTGCTCCTGAAATGGCGGCAGTTTACTTTTCTCCTGAATGGTTGTCTTGCCTTGCTGACAGCTCGCGGTTGAATGAATGGCACCGTCTCGATTGGTCACCAAATTTGCTCATTTAAATATTTTTTTATTTTTATTTTTTTAAATTTTTTTTATTTATTTTAAACTGTTACGGCTATGTGGTATGGTTTCAATTCGCAGATGTTTGCAGTTTTGGTGAGATATACCTGAGAATTTGATAAGGCCCATCATATTACGGGGCTAACTTCGCGGCGAAACCCTCAGTGGCATTAGAGAGGTGATGCTCACTCGCGAGGACTAATTCTCCGATCGCGGGAGTCCATTTTCTGCGTCTCAGGTGATAATAGCGGGCTTGATCCGTTGTCTCCCTCTCCAAAATTTGGCGAACAATTTTGAAGGCTTCCTGCATTCTATTGTACTTTTTCTCAGCCGTGATGGGTGTCATACCTGTGCCGATATTAACTTCGTCGAATAGGGCCTTAGGCAGTCGCGGCTCTCGTCCTTGTACGAAGAATGCCGGACTATACCCCGTGGAGGCCAAAATGCTGGTATTCAATGCGAGCTCGATCTCTGGGAGAAAATCGTCCCATCGCTGGTGTCGGGCTCTACTGAGTTGTGCTATAATTCGTTTAATTGTCCGATTGACTCGTTTCGTCGGATTCTCTTGAGGGGTGTGAGGTGCAGTGAATTGTTGGCGTACTCCTAGTTTCTTTAGGTAGTGTTGCCATAACGTACTAGTAAATTGAACGCCGTTGTCTGAAATAAGACTTTTCGGGACGCCAAGTCGAATGAAGTCCTTCTGCTGTAGCGCGCCTCATGGGGATCAATTCTACCCACTTGCTGAAGCGTTCGAAGAATACTAATAACATAATATTACCATGCGTAGATCGCGGTAAGGGTCCGATGAAGTCAGTGCAAATTATGGCAAACGGTTCTTGTGCCACCTGCGAAAGCATTTTTCTGCTGGTTTCAGCTGTCCTTCATTGTATTTCTGGCAGGCATCAGCTAATGTCGCGGAACATCCCTGGGTATACCCGGGCTACTGTCCGGCGTATACCCATGTGTCCGGCGCTAGGTATATCGTGGTTCTGTTGCAGGACTCTTAGGCGGAGGGATTTAGGCAGACATAGCTTCCAGGGTACATCCTCTTCATCCTGGGATCGACACGGAATGTGGCGATAGAGTTGGCCCTCCTTTTTCATGTAATCCGCGTAATTGTCGGGGTTGGCGCGTACTTACCTTACTCGCTTCCGCCACCATTCACATTGTGGTGCCACCGTCGTCGCTTGTCTTATGGTCTCTAGTGGCTGCCGGGACAGTGCGTCCGCTACTAGGTTGACTCTCCTTTGCGATACTCGATGTCGGAGATATGTTGCTATTATTTTAAAACCCATCGTGCTATATGACCGGGAAGCGGTGATACCAGGAGGCTATCCCAAGATATTGGCGTATTTCCCTCCCCTACTTTCACGCTAGTTGGGGGCTTCAGCTCCTGTATTGCTGCTACTTTCTCGGGGTCGGTGTGGATGCCTTTGTCACTGATCACGTGACCTAAATACCGGAGTTCCTTCTTAAAAAATTCTCATTTCTCAGGATTGATTCGAAGGTTGGCCTGCTGTAGTCTCTGCAGTACCTTTCGTAAATTCTGTATGTGTTCCTCGAATGTAGAGCCTATGACAATTATGTCATCGAAGTAAGCGAAGGCGTGTGGTACCATCTCAGGGCATATGACCCGGTCGAGTACCCTCTGGAACGTCGCAGGTGCCGAATGTAAACCGAATGGCATGACGCGCCATTGGAATAGGCCACGCCTAGGTACGGTGAAGGCGGTGTATGGGCGGCTGTCTTGCTCTAAAGGTATCTGCCAGTAGCAGTTCTTGAGGTCCAGACTACAAACATACTTTGCTTGTCGTAACTTGTCTAATATGTATTGTATCCTAGGTACGGGGTATGCGTCAGGCATTGATCCAGCGTTGAGTTGCCGATAATCCACGCATAAATGCCACTTACAGTTCTTCTTCCGGGGCAATACAATCGGCGCGCTGTGTGGGCTTGGAGACGGTTCGATGCATCCCTTGGATAGCAGCTCATCGATCTCGTCGTTAATAATAGCTTGCATCGCTGGATTTCGTTGAAAATATCGTTGCTTGATGAGGCGGTTGTCGGTCAGTTTATGCTCCGCCACTGTCGTCACTCCACTCATGGTTTCAAACTTTCAAAGCTCCTCCGCTAAGAAGTCGCGTATGCGGGCCTCTTCGTTTCTCTGATTGGTGGTCGATCTAGGCTCGACTCTATTAATCTTCCTGCACCTTAGCTTACGTGTTTTGTTGCGCTTCGTCCTACTGGGTTTTCGTAGTCGGCTATTTGGTGTAGTTCGGGTTGCGTTGTCTACCATTTCTGATGTCATGATGTAGAAGGCCGCTCCCATGCTCCCCAGTGTATCTAATCCGAGTATGACGTCATCAATCGCATCGGGCATAACATGTAACACTGCTTGGAGCGATGACTGTTCGAGTTGGATTCCCCCTGCAGGTAGGGGTAAGAATTTCCCCGCGGTATGGCATGCCTGTCGTAAAAGGCGACTAAAAGCAAAATGCACTATGATTGAACTGATATTATAGACTTTAAATGAGATTCCAAATAAAATCACATTAGAAGTTCAAGCGACAAATGTCACAAGTCATTGAGTAAGGTGGAGCTCAACTGGCAGTAGCTTCGGCTACACAGTCTTACCGGACTCTCATCTCTGGTACCACGGGGAGCAGAATGCCCTTGGACTTCGGTTCAATCTGCTCATTGGGTTCGACCCTTTGGGGAGTATCGTCGTGGCTGTGGTTTATACCTAAATGCTGGAAGAACTGAATTTTCAGTTCGAAAAAAGAAGTTGCACAAGCAACTGGGTTCCGTACCCGAAAACGGAAGAGGTTTTAGGTCGGCCTCGAATCCTACTAAGATGCTCAGTGTGCCCTTACACACTGGCCACTGGTAACCAAATTAATAATTGCAAATAGCTCGTATTATTCGTTGTGCTTTGGAGCACCGTGAGGTAAGACCGTCGACGGCAGGTACTCACGTTAAACAAACCGGACGTTGTCCAAGTTGGATGTTGTTCGTGGTTGTCGTTCATAGATTCCTACGTACTCTTCTGCCAGCGTGATAAGTTCGGCTAGTGTCTCGAAATCTCTACGCCGAATGTAGAGTAGATAATCGGTGTACCTATTTTGAAAGATTCTTTCCAATTGCTGCTCCTGATTATATCCAGCGTGTCCCATTAGATTCTGCGTAGCGAGAACATAATCTTTATATTTTTCGCGAACGTGTTGTCTTCGTTGCCGTATGTCATCTTCGAGGCGTTCGAAGTAGCGTGCTGGTAAAAAGAAACGCAAAAAATCTTTTTTGAAGGTACTCCAACTCCTCCAATGTTCGTTGTTGTTGCGATACCATTGGAGAGCGGTACTCCACAGAAACTCGGGCATGGTTCTTGGAAGAAAGTCGATGTCTATCATGTGTAATTCGGTGAGCTCTTCCAGTCGTTCGATGAACGCCAATGGGTCTCTACCGCCGTCGTATTTTACGGATCACTTCCTCACCTGGTCGATGATAGGTCCGAATGTTACTATCTGGTTCTGTTGAAGTGACATGCCGTTATTCGGCATGATTATTGGTGGCGGTTGTCGTCGTGATAATTCCGCGAAAATGTCCGCGGTTCTTCTGCCTTGATCTGGTGGAAGTGGTGTTCGCATAGTTTGTTTAAAGCGGCCCATTTATCGGATTGATGAAAAAAAAAATTAAGCACCTTCCAAACCGAGTATACTTGCTTAAAGTACATAAAATTCTACATCACCAAGCAAAAAATATTAACATCAAATACGTAATAGTTAGAATACGCTTCACATATACAAAGAATCCTTACAAGAACTTGATTCCGATCGTTCAACTTGTATGACAGCCATATGATATAGTAATCTGATCAGAACAATTTAATTAAATAATAATCCATGCCAAATTTCGTGAAGGTACCTTGTCAAATGAAAGAGTTTTCTATACAAGCACTTGATTCCGACCGTTCAGTTTGTATGGCAGCTACAATATATGCTATATGATCCGATCTAAACAATTTCTTCGGAGATTATATTGTTGCCTTAGACAGTAACTCATGCCTGATCTCGTGAAGGTACCTCGTCAAATGAAAGTTTTCCATGCAAGCACTTGATTCCGATCGTTCAGTGAATATGGCAGCTACATGCTATAGTGATCTGATCTATACAATTTCCTCGGAGATTACATTGTTGCCTTAAATAATTATTCATGCCAAATTTCGTGAATACACCTTGTCAAATGAAAGAGTTTTCCATACAAACACTTGATTCCGATCGTTCAGTTTGTATGGCAGCTGTATGCTATAGTGGTCCAATCTAAACATATATATAATAACCCATGACAAATTTCGTGAAGATATTACGTCATATTAAAAAGTTTTCCATACAAGTACTTGATTCCGATTGTTCAGCAGTATTTGTATGGCAGCTATATGCTATAGTGGTCTGATATCGGCCATTTCGACAAATGAGCAGCTTCTTAGTAAGGATATATATACCATGTTTAGGGTATAAAAAATGTGATAAGACATACTTGTGAAAGTAATTTTTCAATGTATACAATATATGTGAAGTGCAAAAAAAGATTGATTTTCCTAGTTTAAGTGGACACTAGTATTATTTGGATTCTTTGAAAGCTAAGATTTAAACATCGCTTAAAAGCCTAAACAAATAAGAGTTATTTTAGAGAAATTTACGTAAGGCAACATAGAGCTTTAGAATATATGCTTGCAATTTCGTATTCAATTTATTAATCAAATATGCTTCTGGACTCCGCCTTCTGCAGCTAGCATTGTTTTTAGTGTTGTATTGTTGCTACCTTTACTGTTGGAGTTTAATGTTAAAATGTAAAATAAATTGTAAATAATTTTATGGTTGAAAATCAAAAGCGATACATAGTCTCGCAAATTTTTCACATACTTCACATTTTTAACATACTATTAATTGTAGTGTCTAGTGGGTATGAAATCAATAAAAAAAAAATTTGGGTATTCGCACATAAAACAGCAACACTTTTTTATAAGTCATATCCATGGTACAACATGCCCCCACTTTGCTTAAATAATTCATACACGAACAGGAAATAATTGACAACGCTCTTTTGCGTATTGTCCAACTATCATAGGAAGCACGGAATAAAAATTATAAAACATATCGGGAATTTCATTCAAGAAAGTGCTGTCGCGAAAAAGCAAATCATGGTATTTTGAATTTTCTTTTAGTAGCCTCAGATTCAATTATTTCAAGCATGCGAAGTTTGACATAAAAGAAAGTTCAAATTTTACCAGAGCAGGCTGTTGATTATATACATGATGAATGTGAAAACAACGGTAGTGATGTTGATGTTGATGATAATATGAATAAAGATGGCAACGATAATAATGAATATCAAAATTTCCATAGCTTATACCTCTTTTTAACGTGCACTTCTTCTTTGGCTCGAACTGATTGCTTACAATTATCATAATTCCGAAATGGCCACTGTGACCTGCCACTCTGACATACAAACGAAAGATATGCTTGAAAATGTTATATCTATACTATCCAACAACCTCTGATTAGCAGTACAATATCAAGTAGACAAAAGACCCCCGCTAGTAGGGTAGCTTCCATGAGCAACTCTAATCAGTTCATCAATATTTTTTTCAAAATCTGTCTGCAAAGACTTGCGTAAAGCTCCTGCCTTTTGGGTTCGTGTATTATTTTTCCACATGACTAAATTCTAAAAATCGTTAAAATTGAATTTCACTCCTACGCCAGTCGCCTTCTTGTTGTAGTGCGAGACTTACTTCTGCCCTTTGTGTACCTGCATAAGCATATATTCTGTTGCTAATTGAGCCCCCGAATGGTAGCGACTATATCATCCTTTATGGTGATTTCGTCCAAGTCGCGAACTTCTATTGGGTCATCTACCTTTTTTTCGTCTCTATTGTTACTTTTTTCATCTCTATTGTTACTTTACTAAGGTTATTTTCCAATAATGATAACTTGTTTTAGCTAATCTTTTTAACTAACTTTTCTATTTGTCATCGCTTTTTTAACATTCATTTCTGATTTTTGTTATCTTTATCGTTCGCGTATTGCGATGCATTACCTATACCAAACGTGGTGGCTAAGCTTACTGCTGTAACTAAGTACGAGAGGTGAATGATGAGCCAAGCTCTTGAACCCTCGGCCACATTATTGGTTGCTTTGGAGATCTGAAATCAACAATAACTAATTTTGAAATACGAATTGATGCCTTGGCTGTATCGTCTATTATTTCTCTGGCTCCAGCAGTATATATTTACATATTTGAGAAGCTTAGATTTGGCGGATGACCAGTTCTGTACGTTTGGAATTATTTACATTATTATAAGCAGGGACGTGTGGGGCGAGTCATAGACGATGAAGTCATCAGTGGCGTACCAGACTAACTGTGCTCTTTTTTTTTCAAAGAAATTATTGTTAAACTTACCACATCTCTAGACAGAGAGGATCTTCGTTTAGGAAAGCTGGTGAACAAGTTTTGAGGAAAATGGAGAAAATAGCGGTTGTTGCCGATCTGTCAAAGAACGAGTGTTGGCAGATCTTCGAGACCACTTATAGCCATATCTCAGAGAGTCGTTACATTATACACTTTCCATTGCGACGAAATTGGGCGACTGTTATGCACTAACAGTACGGTAATTTCTCAGACAGAACGTCCAATGGTTGCAGATTCAGTTTATAGGAAAACAATAATATGCGTGCTCAAGTACTCGAACAGATGGATTATTTACAATTGTACGATCGCACCAACTGCTACTATATTGTTCAACATTCACGTGCCTCCAACGTACCTACCAATGAAATCTTACAAAACGATGTTTAACTGTTAAATCCAACGTTATCGAACTTCGGACATAAATAAGATGTTCAAGCAAGTGTTGGATATACTTTAGCGAGAGTCTCGTGCAGACGCTCGGATATCGCATGAGGACCATCACATATGGCCTGGCAGGGAGTCTCTATCCTGCAGTACCAATACAAGAATAAAATACTTATGACAAGCAACCGACTCGTCCTCATACGCAACTACTAATTTAATTTTATGTTGAGGAGCCAAAAACGACATTATCTTATCTGCGGGATAGTTCACCTAAAAAATATATAGAACTTGAACAAAAATCAAGTGACCATGCACCTAACGAACTATTTCTTTCTGGTTATATTTTCCATTCTGGTTAGGCTTGGGTTTCGGAACTTTAATTCTACTGGATCCAATTCGCTTGTTGTTGTAACTGGGAAAATATTTATTCAACGACTGTGAGCATCATTTATATGAGAATTTTTAAAGCGGTTGACTGAAGTATCGGGCTCAGCTTCCGAGGCCCAATCAAGTTCACATCAAACGATAAATGGGAATGATTCCATACGTTTAATCATCGTTTCATCGTAAATCACATGCTTATGTAACCGTTATCTATACTCAGACTCCTTTTACAAACGATTCTATACATTTTACAATTCTGACGGCACGCACCAAGACTGCTAAAATATTAAGTTTAGGACTTTCGTTGGCGCTATTCCTTGGCAACATAAACCATGTTCGGACTCAACGATCGTATTATGTACCTTAAGAAAGGATTCAACAACATTAGAACCATTAAAAAAAAATCGGGTTTGCAGAATAAAAAAGCTGATGACATCATATCTGCTCCGCTCAGAACCTTATTGAGTGTGCCAGTAGAGTCATCACACCCGAAGAGCTATTAGCACATCTACTTGGGTGGCAAAGATCATCTCTTAAGATAATATTACTGCCGCGTTTCCACTCGAATAAATGTATAATGGCTAGGAAAAACCTTGATGTTCTTATGACATATAACAACAGTATCCAAGACAGCGCAACAGTAAGCTGGGAGACGAGCGTAAGTAGGTAACGGCTGGTTTCGAGTTGCATGCTGTACGATGATGATCAAGTACCACCGCAATCGCAGCTGATAAAAGAGCAGGTACAAGGCAGTGTGGCAACCAGGTTCATGATATTTATCGGTTCGAGCATTACGACCTCATTGCCTTCCTGGACCTGACTATTTCAATAACATTCAGCCTAAGGCCATTGAGCGCGCCTCAGACATCTCGGAATGTCTTATAAAATTGATTGAACAGATGTTTCTTCACAGATTAATAATCTCAACGCTGGGAGTGACAACGATGTTAAGATTCAGAGGAGTGGGGATAACATGACAGATCTACTGTCCAAAGGGGTACAGCTCAAGAAGGCGTGTTATCCCCACATCTTAACAATGCATACCATGTTGTTATATCTAGAAAACAGGACAGTTCATGTTGTGGCTTAAGCTGATAACGTCGTAATATTCTCGCTAACTTTATGCAAACAATATTGAATAATATATTTTAGTGTGTGATGCCACCTTCCAACCAGCCTGTTACACTGTAGGTGATATGGTGTTGTTCGCAGGTATGAAACGATATGGCATTACAGGAACTCGTGGAATAATGCATTGTCAAACTGACGACCGGGTTTTCCAAAACGCGATACCCAGTCACTGAGCAAAGCCTTGGTAACACCCAAAGCTATCATATTAGGTATTGGTATTGCGTCTGACCAACGGATGAAGCTGTCAATCACAGTTAAACGATACTTGTAAGCTTCCGAGAATGAAAAGTGGCCAACTTTGTATATGTGCAAGTGGCCAAAGCGTTGACTTTAGTTCTCCCTTCGTTGTAACTAATTTCTATTGTAGCGAATAATTTTGTTGCGTTGCACTGAGCGCAATTTTCGGTAACAATTTACTGTCGCGTTGAATTACCAGCCACACAAAACGTTCAACCATTTATTTAGCAGAGGCTTGCATCCCAGGGTGTGATAGATTTTCTGTTGCTTAAAGAAAGGATGGACGAAACCTCGCTGTCACAAAAGGGCGAATACAGCCTTTTGATATGTCACAAGTAATTTCCTTTGAGCTGGAAGGCAAAAAAAAACTTTTTAAATTAAATGAGTGGGGAATTATATAGTTTAAATACGAGATTAATTCCTCGTCATTAGCTTGGTTATTTGCAAGCTTATTATATTGGACGAAGTTGAGAATAAAGCAATGACGACCACACCTAACATAATTGCAGGTAACTTTAATACCTGGGCTCTAGAATGGGGAAGCAAAGCCACTAACCAGAGAGGTAGTACAATGCTCAAAGCTGCTAGATGTTGTACTTTTAAGCACAAGGACACAAAATACTTTTGATATATCTTTTGCCAGCAGAGCCTTATTTCGATCAACAGACTAATGGGTGTGCGACACATATACCTAGAGTGATCACCTGACTATAATGATAAATATCAACAAGGATATGGAACAACCAAGGAGAAACTTCTGCCACCAAAAAGGTGGAGGACAAAGGGTGGAAGACACTGGACGAGGCTCTTTTCCAATTTATACTTGACGAAAACCTTAGCGATTCTAATGGTGTAGACCAGCAGGCCAAACTTTTGGTTCATGACATTACCAAAGCCTGCGATGCCGCTATGATCAAAAACAAACATACTGCTGGGAGAAAGCTAGCAAATTGGTGCAACAGTGAAATGGAAATACTGAGAAACGATTGTCACAAAGCACGGCGCCTATTTCAACGGAGCATAGGAAGAGGGGAATGTACGGTACTTCATTTTAAAAAAAAAAATTAAGCGAGCGATCAAAAAGGCGATAAAACTAAGCAAAATGTGAAAACTGCTTCGAAGCTTTATGTGACAAAATAGACGAGAACCCCTGGGGCGAAGCATATAACATCGTAATGTCAAGAATTTAAGTAGGTAAAGGACCTATCTGTGCCTTATTACACCAAAAGGTAGTGGAAACGCTGCCCTGAACATGCCTTGGACATGATCCATCAAACCTTTTTAATTTGGAATGACGGACACGTTTGCACCTGAATCGATAAAAAACTTTATGTTGGCTGATGTGTCCCAAATGCAAAGTCGATAAGTGCTTTTTGTATCAGAGAGCTTGGACAAGACATCGATTTCTGCTTGCAGGCGAGAAAAATCTCTGAATCTTGGGCCTCAGCGCTAATCTCAGAAACTTTCTCCTCCTTTATGGACAGATATGTGGTGATTTTGTAGTTTCTCGTTGAATAAAACACTCGATACAGTGATGGCCGCCTGACCCAAAGATCACGCATAATACTCTCCCTCAAAGCTGGGCCTGCATTGCGTCTCATCTTGTTGTATATATCACTGAGACGGCGATCAGTAGCAGCTCCTATAGGACTAGTTGAAGGCTCCTCTGCTAGCTTTCCGTAAGGTTCTCAACTAGTTTTTGTCGGATGTAGTTGTACTTGTACGTCCGTGGTCACCAATGTCGCTTTATTGATTCTTATTACACAGAGTTGCTATAATAGAGTTGCAATTTTTTAAATTGATAACTTAGGTTGGCGAATTCCCCGTGCTGCACAGAACGCCACATATATTTGTATAGAATATAAGTGACAATATCATGATTTTAATTCCTGAAGGCGTATTCGCATGTGCAGATGAGTATGTAAGTTTTATGTGGTGAAATTAATATATATATACAGGGTGATCCATTTCGATGTTTCCTACTTTATTAAAGGAAAGAATACAGAAAATTCAAATTTAATGGGGAATATTTATTATCATTTGAAAGAACATTCTATTGCATTTATTTTTTGAGGACTATCTCTTTCAAATGTTGGTCACGGCAACATTTAAGATGGTCCATCCGTTGAGTCCAATTTCCGATGACTCGTTTGAGCATTTCAACTGGTAAATGGCGAATAGCACGCGAGTTACGTACTAACTAAACCTCTACTGTAAAGATTAACAGCAGATGAGTAAACTTGTATGCTATATTGTTATTATATGTAGACCCTCAAAACCTGTTTTGAATGCACACATATATGCGCATATTACATTATATATTTAGTTATACATTTAGTAATACACTACCTATCCACAGTTAGAAGATAGCGTGATTTTTGTCGTAAGTTAGTCTTAAGATCAATTTGAATGAATAAAGTAACTTTATGTTGTTATTCATATAACTTGCGTGATGTTTTGCTGAAATCTAAGTGGGATTGTCCGCATAGAATTTAGACTTTACATATCTCCACAGGAAAAAGTCCCGGCCCAAAACACCAAACCGTTGTTTTCTCTGGATGAAATGGCAGCTCTTGAATCTCTTCAGGTTGCTCTTCGTCCCAAATGCGGATATTTCGCATAGAGCGAAGCGATGTCGCTTGGGAAGGTCGAGCGGCTTCAGTTCCTGCACGCTTTTTATTTTGTAGCCAAGTGGTTCCATACGTCAGTCCGATTTGCTGCGAACAGCACCGATTCGACTCTCTACGGTCTTCGTTTACACTCTCAGCTACGGCCGCTATATTTTATTCACTGCATGCTGAACATGGTCTATTCGGTCAAGTATTATCCAATAATGAAGGCTGTGTCTCAAGATGGGTAATGGTGTTGCGAATAGTATTCTCAGTAAGCCGATTATGTTGACCATAAGTTGATCGAAGCGCGCTAAACACATTCTTTACAGAACTTGAATTTTTGTAACAAAGTTGACCGATTTGAAAACGTTGTTCAGGCTTAAGTCTTTTCATGATAAAATATCAAACAATACTAAACCAAAATAACTTGACAGCTTGGCACGACTCATGATCAAATCTTATGAGTGCGCCACTTCTACCATCCGCTGCTACGATAAGTATTTACCATTACTGTTTTTCAGTTTAGGCTATCGCAGATGTGAATAAGATTTACAAAAACAAAATTGCACTATCCAAATTCCGGTAGTGTTATCCTTAGAATTAAAAGAGGCAACATAACTCCCAAATAACATGTAAACCGTAAACACTTTTGTGGATGGATTATTACACCAGCAATAACATTTTCGCTACACGTAAATAATATTTTTACGGTATAATAAACTATTCATATAATTATAGTATTTAATGTATACCATAGCCACAGCAAAGCGTGGCCGTATCTTCTACTAGTCTATACAAGTACATTATCATCATTTTGTAGATAGTTAATATTAATTTCTATTCTTTCTCTAATTTAAAATATTAGTTATCAAAAGAGTAAGTTCTCACATTATGTATTTAGTTAACAGCAACGATGAATCCAATTTCATCACAAATGATAACAAACACCATTAATCCAATATTCAAAACAACGGACACCGGACATTAATCCGACACAAAACTGATAACATACATACATACTTATGTAAGTTAATTAATTATACTTTATTAGTTATTTTTAAAAAGTTGGCGAACCTTTGTCCGCACATCCACTTCTTTATTTTGAATCCAACTTAAGATTAATTACAATTATTAGCTTAACTTAAAATTACACCTACTATTGGCTACACTCACGTTGCACTTCAATGTGCGCCCTATTTGTTGTTATTGCAAAATCGATATTTTTGCTGATCGTTGTTTACTTCAATTTATTGATATTTAGCTGACTATTGTTTACTGTTATTTATTAATAGTTTGCTGACTGTTGTTTACGCAAACTATGTTGAGGTGTCAGCAATTATGCGAATGCGCGTGTAGAATGGTTGACCATTGGGAAAATTCAACCTAGTTGAACTTTTGCAAGTTCCGGAGTTAACTTTTCCCCCTTTAAATATGATTGTCCTCGATCATTTAGTAGAACGGTAAGTTATTGAAACTTACATATGTATGTGGGAGTGTAACTAGTAGTGCCTGGCGTATCTTCTTGGCTTGTTTCAGTTTGCACTGGCTTTATGACTTATTTTCCCACATATTGGATTTTTACGGAGCGTTTCTTTAGGATGTAAATAATTATTATAATTATTGGAATTGCTGTCATTGTTAGGCCTCCGAGGGAAAATGTAGCATTTTTAATATAACTGATTTCGTCTGCGTTTTTGTTGTGCAGATCTTTCAGTGCTTCTAGAGAGAGGAGTTCTATGTGATCTTTTTCTAGTGGGATCGGTTGAAGAATTGTGGGGATAGTTTCTATCGTTCCTGCTTCAATATTACTGAATTGCTGGTCGTTTATTTTAATTGTTGAGTTATTGAATATAATGACATGAGTACCATTAATTGGTTGGGATATTTCGCCAGCTACTAATCTGCCGTCAAATCGATTTAGCAATATTACTCCTTGTTTAACTTCTTCTAATGTAGGGACGTGGTGGCCATTTGTTGTTGAACAAGTTGAGTTGAAGCTATAAATAATTCTAGCTATACATAAATCTTTATTTAAATCTACTAAATTGAATTCTTTACATATTGACATATTATTGTATTTTTCACATTCATTTTTTATTCCAAAAATTGAATTTTTTCCTTTCAGTATTTCTTTGTATTCGATTTTAATTACAGTATTATTTTCCCTTTTTACAGGTCTTCTAATTATTTTCTTAAATGTTTCCTTAATCGTTAAAGGTATTTTAACCATATACAAAATTTTCATTTCATTATTTAGAACATTTACTTTTGATAATTCTTCCGTTATATTATCTTCATCTTTTCTAATTGTATTTATCATATATAATATCATAATATATATTGGTCCATTTTCCTAAAAGAAAAAGGAAAAATTTTAATTCTTTATTAGAGACTTGTGAATTGTTCGTCCCGATACTGTTTTAACTATCGTCCTGTGATTTTCAGAAACCGTTTCTTTTTTATATTTTGGAGTTAATTTGGATCCTAGTCTTTTATTGATTTTAACGTAAAAGACTTCTCCTGGTGAGAAGTTTTTGTTTTCAGTCCTATTTTTGTTATGATATAAGAGATCTAGTTCTTGTTTTTTCTTGAGTAAGGCAATGTTATACTGTCTTTGTTGTTCTAGCTGTTGTGGGTCACTATAAATTCTATTTCCAAAAAATGTTTCTATTGGTTTACTTTTTGTCGTTGAATGTATTGAGGAATTGTATTCTTGAACTGATTTGAATAGTAATTCTTCAAATGTTATTCCTGCGTAATTTGCTTTTAGGCATCTCATTATTTCTGACAGTGTACTCTGGAATCTTTCTATTTGTCCATTGCTTGTGCTGCTATAAGGCGGAGTGGTGTAAACGTTGATGGACATTTGGTCTTTAAGTAGGTATGATATGGTAGCGGAATTAAGGGACTTTTCGTTATCTATTAATACGAGTTTCGGAATTCCGAAGGCGATCATTAATTCTCTGATTGGGTCTTTAATGAGCTCTATTGCTCTGGAAGGTATCACTATTACCTGGACGTATTTAGAAAATTTGTCAATGGCGGTGAGGATTAATTTCTTTTCCGTGGAATATATGTCAACATAAACTATTTCGCCTGGTGATTGTGGAATAGGGGTTTCTTGTATTTGAGGTTTAGGGGGGTGCCTATCGTATTTATGTTCGCGGCATGTGGAGCATTGTCTGACCGTTTTTTCGATTTTCGAATGCATGCTTGGGAAGTAAAATTTCTTTAAAATTTGTGCTTTATTTTCGAGACTGTTTCTGTGCGCTCTTTGATGTTCGCTTGCGATTATTTCTTCTTGCTCTGTTTCGTTTGTTATATCCTGGAGCAAGGTTTGCGTAAAGCGTATTTCGATATTTCGGAAGTGTAGTGGATATATCTCCTGGATTTTTTCCATCAAGCTTTCTGTGGTATGCTGACCGTTGATTAGTGCTGGGTCTAGATAGCGTTTGAATATGGCTATAATATCCTGTTCGGAATAGTTTGCTTTGTAATGGTATGTCTGTGATAACTGGGGAATGGTATCTGAAATGAGTAGCTGTCCTCATTTCCAAACTTTAGGAATAGTTGGTTCTTGAAGGCATTAATTGAGGCTTCGGTGGCGGGAATTAGAAGATGTGAAGAGCTTTCGTTGCTATGGTCTGTAGTGGTAAGGGTATTAATATCGGTTTGTGGCGATCTGGATAGCGCGTCTGCAACGAAATTAGTTCTTCCTGGTTTGTATTTCATCTCATAGTTGTATTCTTCGAGGATACACTTCCATCTTTTCATTTTTCCGTTGTGATTTTTGTTACTCAATGCAAAAGTAAGCGGTTGGTGATCTGTGAAAATTAACTGACCCATACAAATAATTTCTAAGTGAAGTGAGAGCCCAGATTATTGCCAGCATTTCTTTTTCGTTCGCGGCATAATGTTCTTTTGTTTTATTGAGTGATCGGGATATGAAGGTTATTGGTTTTCCTGATTGTTCAAGGACAGCACCTAGAGCGTAGTTTGATGCGTCAGTAGTGAGGTGAAATTCTTCTTTGAAATTGCGATAGTGTAGTATGACTTCGTTTGATGTTAGCGCGGATTTAATTTTATTGAAAGCAGTCATGGCGTTATTGTCAAACACAACCGGCTTTTTACTGGAAGAATTTTTGGACACGTGTCCATCTTCCCCTCTCAAAAGCGAGGTCAGGGATTTTGCTAATTTAGCATAATCTCTGATGAAGCGTCGATAATAGCCAGATAGGCCAAGAAAAGATCTTAAGTCCTTCAAAGTTTTTGGGCAAGGAAAATCTTGAATTGCCTTTACTTTCGCGGGATTGGTTTTTAATCCTGTGGGAGAGACAATGAAACCTAAAAATTCTACTTCTCTCTTGAAAAATTCACATTTGTCCAACTGGACCTTCATGTTCGCTTTTCCTAGCGTATGAAAAATTGTTTCGACATTTTCTAGGTGGCTTTGGTCGTTATTGCCAAATACTATTATGTCATCTATGTAGACATAACATATTTTACCTATATGATCTTTTAGGATGTCGTCTAGCGCTCGTTGGAAAATAGCGGGTGCATTTTTCAACCCGAATGGAAGTCTGGTGAATTCGTACTTTCCGTTATTGATAGAAAATGCTGTCTTCTCAATGTCGGATTCTCTTAGTGGAGTCTGATGGAAGCCACTCTTCAAGTCAAGAACGGAAAAGTATTTGTTATTTCTTAGTTGTGAGAGATCCTCATTAATTTCTGGGATCGGGTATCTGTCGGCTATTGTTAATGTATTTAATTTTCAGTAATCTATTACTAATCTGTATTTTCTTTGGCCTGATGCATCTAATTTTTTTGGTACAACCCAAACGGGTGAGTTATACGGTGAGCAGAATGGATGAATAATCCCGTCCTCTAGCAAATTTTGCATTTCTTGGGAAACAAAATCTCTCATAGCAAGAGGATATGGATAGTATTTGGTATAGACTGGAGTATCCGAGGAAGTCCTGATCTCTCCTACAACTGTAGGGGTGTATGTTAGTTTTTCGTCAGGTTCTGTAAAAAGATGTGGATATTTTCTTGTCCAGTGAATTATGTGTTGTTTTTGTGTAGCTGTCATATGGTCAGTTCTAATGTCAATTTGATTAACTGTAGGTGAGAGTTTTTGTTTAATTTTAATTTGTAAACTGTTATCTATTGTCAAGGTGTCGTCCCGTATGTTGATTGTTGCATGAAGGTCTTTTAAGCCGTCGTTTCCTATTATTCCGTCAAAAGATTTTAGAGTGCGGAGTAAAAAAAAATTGAGGGATGTGCCAGTTTTTCCAAATAAGTTTATAACTGTATGGTGGGTAATTTTGATCTGTCCAGCGATAGAATTCGCAAAGAATGGTTCGGCGTTAGGTATTGTCCTTGGGACATGGCAAGGTTGTATGTAATTCTTGCTTGACCCCGTATCGATCAACATTTTCAGAATTTTTCCGTTCTTCGTTTTGCATTCGATGTAGGGTAACGAAGAACTGTTCATTCTAAAAAATGGATATCAATATAATCCTGCATCTCAGATTGGGTTTCCCTCGCCATATTCTTGAGCTGTCAATGCAGTTTCATATTCCTGTTCAGTAGGAGTCCAGTCTTGCTGATAGTGTTTGTCCGTATCATACTGTGGGTCTTGTGGGTATTCCTGTTGGTAATTATGTTGTGCACCGGTTTCGATATGGAAGTTCCTTTATTGTTTTAGAAGCATTTGTTGTGAAAAGTTGGATGGTCTTTTCACGCCGTTTTTAGCTACGGGTCTATACATGTAATTTATAGCTCTAGAATGAAGAGTTTTGTCGACGTTCATTGGTTCTGGTCGTGTGAGTTGAGGCTTAGCAGGAGCCTGTTGCTCTAATGGTCTATATTGTTGAACATTACGGTAATTATTGAAAGGAGCCTGAGGGCGATATTGATTCGCAAAGTTTTGTGGTTGCATTTGGGGTCTTGGCATATATGCCAATTGGGGATAAAAGTCGTTAACCGTTTTTCTGGGTGGGAGGGGTGGTTGGAAATCTCCGCACTAACGTCCATGCAGCAAGCTTGTTTAGAATAAGAGAAAGATGGGAATAAACGCGTTGATAGAATTCTTGAGTGGTGAGGTTGCCCTGCACTAAAGACGTCATTTGATACTCTAAGGTACCTATATCCCGCTTATCGGCGTAACGGAGTGAGATGGCTTTCCAATCCAGAGGTGTGTTGTAGGATTCGAGGGCAATGCCAGCGTTGTCCACTACTTTATTCCTTACAAAGTTAAGAATGCCGTAATATTTCGGAGTTCCTTTAAGGGGTTCGTAGATTTGCAGAATACGATCTAAGCTTTTCTTCCAGGAGTTATATTCCCCTGGATTACCTGAAAACTAACGCAGGCATCTAACTACGTCTGGTATTTTGTCGAGTTCTGTTATGTTGTTTGAAAGACCTTGGTCGATGGTTACATCGGAAATGTTAGAGAAATTGGCCTTCGGATTGAGAGTCGCCTGTACCATATTTCTTCCTTCTTGCCTTAGAATGTTACTAACAAGCCCTGTCACTATGGTTGTTAATTGATCCATATTAAATGAACCTGAAGAAGAGGCAATTGGTTGAGGAGGTGGGTTAGGTGCATGTGCATTTAGCACAGCGGGTCGAACTAAATTGTTAGGGTTTGACATAACTCAAAAAGATTTATTTTATTTTAGTTTGTTATTGCTAATATTATTTATTTGATTATTATTGTTTGATATTATAAGCTGGAGAGTCCCCCGAAGGTGGTGAATCGCAGCTTCGAATTATATTACATTATTGGCTTTACGAGCCCGATATCTATAAAGGATAAGATTAAATACTTATCTTTTAATCTTGCTATCTCTCTTAGCTATTTCCTATTCTCAACTTCCTTTTTCTTATTTTCTTTAACGCTTTGTAACATATTCTTTTTAATTCTTCACTATTTTATAAATTCTTCTTTTTTTTCCTTATATTCTTTTACACTTTGTATTCTTTTTACATTCTTTATATTCTTCTTAATTCTTTACTAATATTTTTATTCTTAAGTCTATTCTTACTCTATTCACTTCCTGGCGGTGGGGTGTGATTCCTTTTTGCTAATTTTGTCGGATACTCTGGCACCTCCGAATCGTCGCACATTGGAAGCGTGCGTTCGTTTCCTATAGGAATCCAACGCTGGACCGGCTCTAGGTTCACGTTCTTGGTGTGTATTATTTCACTTTATCTGTACGCATAGCCTGGTTGCAGATTATTCCACTTTATCTGTACGCTTAGTTGGTTGCAGGATATTCCACTTTATTTGTACGCACAGCCTGGTTGCAGATTATTCCACTTTATCTGTACGCTTAGCCTGGTTGCAGATTATTCCACTTCACCTGCGAGTTGGCTTATCCTTTTGGTTCACACGCGTAAGTCGGCTTAGTTTAACACACGACTTAGAAAATTTGTTTCGAGGTTATTTTAACGCGAACTTTAACCCGGTCCCTGCTCGCTCGCCAGTTAATTAATTATATTTTATTAGTTATTTCTAAAAAGCTGGCGGACCTTTGTCCGCACATCCACTTCTTTATTTTGAATCCAACTTAAGATTAATTACAATTATTAGCTTAACTTAAAATTACACCTACTATTGGCTACACTCACGTTGCACTTTAATGTGCGCCCTATTTGTTGTTATTGCAAAATCGATATTTTTGCTGATTGTTGTTTACTTCAATTTATTGATATTTAGCTGACTATTGTTTACTGTTATTTATTAATAGTTTGCTGACTGTTGTTTACGCAAACTATGTTGAGGTGTCAGCAATTATGCGAATGCGCGTGTAGAATGGTTGACCATTGGCAAAATTCAACCTAGTTAAACTTTTGCAAGTTCCGGAGTTAACTTGTATAACATAATTCGACACCAAACGGATAATACAACGTACATACATACATACTTATGTATAACATTAATCCGACACCAAGCTGATAATAAACATACATACTTATGAATAACATAATTTGACACCAAGCTGATAATATACATACTTACGTATAACATAATTCGACACTCAATGAGTAGTCAATAGACATGATCGGTATCATCAAAGAAATCCGACACCAAGATAATGAGACACTAAATAATTATTTTCTTTTGATGTTTTACTTGTTGCCAACAAGTAAACTTGCGCAATTCCAAAGAGATTAAATTATAAGTGACAGAAGAAAATATAAAAGACACGGCTTGACATTATACAAAGGACAGTTGATTCCTAATATTCAAAGTGACGAGTCAAGTTATAATTGAATACTCGTTATAACGAGACAAGTGATAACCAACTCAAGGTGCCCAGGACAAAGGATTAGCAAGGACTACGATTCCAGCAGCCAGGACAAGGATCCAGCACCAACTTCCCCTAAGTATTATATCTAACCACTTCATAAAAAACTTATTCTTCCCTTGCAGCTCAATAAACCACGATTTATAAGAGAAAACCATATCTTTTATTTTTCACATAATAATAAAAATAAAATGACTTAATTAAACAATAATATTTTAAGTTAATGAAATTAGTTCTTAATACCAATGGGCAATTTAAATTTTTATTACTTAAAAATTAAAATGGCGATCTTGAAGTACAGCTTGTGAATATAGTCACATATTGATATACACTCCCAACACCAACTAAACATATGTACAAGTGCCTGCGTGCACATGTTCAGTTTTATCAGTTCTAGGATGTATGTAATTTGATACCTAGGGATAAATAAACATATGTATAAATGCCTGCGTGCACATCAAATTAGAATGTAGGAAATACCAAATCGAAAAATAAAAATTCATTCTAAACGAAGATCTGAGCAAAGAAGCTTGTTTCCGTTATTTTATTCAAAGGTCAGTCATCCAGGATCGATGTAAGAGTATCATCCTAACTGATAACAAAACTAAAAAAATAAAAATAAAAAAAATTTCAACGAATCTTTTGTCTTAAATTATTAGCGAGTAAAGTAAAAAACGAAAGAAAGTAGTGAAGTAAACGAAAAAACAAAATATAATAATTAAAAAATTAAATTAATTTTGAAAAATAAACGAACATGGTACAATAGACAAACACTTGAAGTGTAGAATACGATATAAAATAGCAAAGAGAAATCAAAATAAAATGTAAAACAAGATTCTTCTAACCATAATTCTTATTAGCTGAGAGTGTACAGACAGCAAAAACAATTTGAAAACAAAACACAAAACGTAAAGCAAGTACGTTAAAGTAGTCGAAAAGAAACACTAAATGATAAAGAATCGCAAATTAGTGTAAAGCAAAAAAAAAACTTCGCTGTTAAAGTGTCTCGACTAAAATAGTGCTCTCAAAACCGTTAAATAGGTGTCTTCACTACAACAGTAAACAACCTCTCAAACTGAACACGATCAATTAAAACACTCAGTAAGAATCTTCTACACAAACCAAAGTTAAATCAGAATAAATAGGAATATTTTTTATTTTAAATTAAAACAAAATTCTCAAAATAGAAGCATCTACTATATCTAATCATATATTTTCAACTCATTTTAAATTGCATTAATGGAATTTCGTAATTCGATGGACGAGATTCGAACCAATTAACAGATTTTATTAGACAAATTGAAGACATTTTACCCACAACTACATAACAACTTTTGATGAAAATAATTCAAAAATTTTATATAATTATCTGAAAAGAAGATGTGTAGGAAAAACAAAGGAAATAATTCACAGATATGGACAAGTTAGGGATTGGGAAACATTGAAACAAATACTTCTTAACAACTACGGGGAAAAGAGAAGTTCAGCGGAACTTATGAATGCGTTGAAAACCATCAGTCTTGACTCAACGATAGAAAATTATCATTTCAGAATCAATAAAATTAGCAATAATTTACACAATAGGATATTAGCACTTATAATATTTAAAGAACACTTTCTGGAACCTACAAAAACAATGATCATAGCAAGAAACCCCGATACTTTAGATAAATCATATAAAATAATTTTAGAAGCTAGAAATTAATCCTTCAAAGCATTTGAACAACAAAGGAAAGATCCTAACCAAAATAGCTATAGTAGAACTAATTTTAGCGATAACGCTAACGATAGAACATCTTCCAGACCCAACCAATATATCAATAATATTCCCAATAACAACAGAAGCTATAATAGATATAACAATAATATGCTACAATATGGATATGTTGATGGCTATGTCCCGAGAAACGAAAATAACTACAATACAATAATAATTATACGCCACAAAATAAGTATAACAGTGGCTACGTCCGAACGAATGCGATTAATAACTATAACAACAATGGCAACAGATCAAACCAAACTAGAATGTCATACCAGACAACAAACACAAATTATAATCAACCGAGAAATTTTAACTCACAGAGAAACCTTAACCAACAAAGAGACGGAAATCAAACACGAAATTATAACCAATCAGGAAACTATAACTATAATACAATACTGCTAACAATATCAAATCGCAATAAACCAGAACCTATGGATAATAGACACACTCATAATAAAGTTATATTTCATCATTGACACTGGAGCAGAGTTCAGTCTAATCAATGAAAATATTTGTAACCCGAAATGGCAAAAAGAAGTAAATGTACGAGTGACAGCAATGAGAAGAGAAACGCAAGTTAAGAAATTTTGTAGGTTCTTAATATTTAAAGGATTTAATGCAAAAGATGCCATATGCGAATTTCTTGAATGTAATTTCAACAAAAAACTTTGATGGACTCATTGACAACAATATCTTAACGAAGATAAATGCGATAATAGATTACCCAAACAGAACTATAAATATAATTTTTATCTAACAAAAAAAGAATAAATATATATTGTAGCATAAAGAGCTATAAAGAAAATGAGGTGGAAATCTTCAATAATGAAATATCACAGAATTCGTTGACACTAATCATCTCAACGGTATAGACACAAATAGACTTACCAATACAAGCGTATAAAAACGATATAAGAGCGTATTTTATAACGACGATGATAATCTAATATTTACAAGTTCAACAAAACAGAATAATAACCAAAAATAATATTAATATTTACTCTAAAATTTACCGATACTCAGAAATACATAAACCAGCAATAGAAAATCAAATAGATCAAATGTTAACCCAAGGTATAATTAGAACATCCTCTAGTCCTTACAATAACCCTATTTGGCTGGTACCAAAGAAACTGGACGCAACCAATGAACAAAAATGGCGTTTATGATCGACTACAGGAAATTGAACAGCGTAACTACGAAAGACAGATTACCAATTCCAAATATAGACGACATATTTGACAATGACATTTGGCATCAGAATGCCCTTTTGATTGCGAAATTCACCAGCAACGTTCCAGAGGCTAATGAACGAAATACTAATAGAATATATCGGAAAAATTTGCATTGTATACATAGATGATATCCTAGTATTTTCTACAAGCGTGGAAGAGCACCTGGAATCGTTGAGTAAAATTTTACTAAGGTTAAAAGAGAAAAACTTAAAAATACAAATAAATAAATAAGATTTGTTAAAACAAGAGACAAAATTCTGAGGCCATATAATTACAAAAGAAGGTATTAAACCAAACCCATAAAAAATTGAAGCAATAGAAAAGATTCTACTTCCAAGAAATGTCAAAGAGATAAAAGCATTTTTAGGAATTACAAGATATTATAAAGGGTTTATCAAAGACTACTCGAAAGTTGCATATCACATTATTATGTATTTAAAGGAAAAAACGAAAATAAATCAAAATGATAAAGATTATATAAAAGAATTTAATAAATTAAAAGAGTTAATAATAGCAGATCCAATTTTAATTCACCTAGATTTCAATAAAGCTTTCACTCTAGTGATAGATGCCAGCAATTTTGCTTTAGGCGCAGCAAGATGGAAAATAAATCTGAATGACTTCGATTTCTATATTAACTACATAAAAGGAAATGAAAATGTATTGTAATTGCAGGTGGTTTAAGCAGACTAAATTATGAAAATAATAATATGACGGAATTGAATTTAAATGAAATATTTAATGCTAATGACTTAGATACAGTACACAGTGCAGAAACAGATAGTACATACTTCATAAAAATAACGGAAACTGCAATCAATATATGTATATAAAAATCTACTTATAATTCAAAGAGCGCAAATACAATCAAAAACAAAGAAAATAATACATAAAAAGAAAATAAGAAACATAATAAACGTAACAAAGGAAAGCGATATTTTAAAAATAATTCAAGAGAATCTACCAGAAAAAGGATTAGTCGTAATCTACTGCCCAGATGACAAATTATTTCTACAATTTCAGGAGTTATATATAAAATTTGTCGCAAATAATGCAGACCTAAAAATAATGAAAGCAAACACAATTTTATAAGATATAACCGACAAAGGAGATTTTTTAACATTGATAGAAGAGAAACACCTAGAAAATAATCACAGGGGAATAAATTAAATATTAGAAGAAATAAAGAAACCACACTATTACCCCAAATTACAAAAAGAATTACAGAAATACATCAATAACTGTGAAATATTTAATAAAGCGAAGTTCGATAGAAACCCTATCAAACATAATTCAAATATTATATTAAGTGAACTCCTAAAAAACATAACGAAATTGTTCATATTGATATTTGGTACCCACAAAAAGGCGTAATGTACCTTACAAGTATCGATAAACTCACAAAATATGCAACAGCTCATTCATCAAAAGACAGAACTTGGAACTGAATTGTAAATGCTATTAAAGAAAGAATTCAATATTTAGGCAACCCGGAAACTTAAGTAACAGACAACGAATTAGATACAGTACCAATAAAACATATATTAAAGGACAATAAAATAAACCTACACCTAACGACCACTTATAATAAAACAGGTAACGCAGATGTTGAAAGATTGCACTCCACTTTGAATGAACACTTAAGACTTTTTAATGCTGATGCAAACAACAATGACAATTTGAAAGAAAAAGTATTCAAAGCAATAAATGCCTATAATAACACCATACATTCTACGATAAAAAAGAAACCAATTGATTTCATAAATAACCTACTTTCCGAACAAGAACTAATGAAACTCGAGGAAAACCTATATAAGCATAATAAAAAAGAATACAGAATAAACCCTCAAGATTTTCAGAAAAATTATATAAAGAATCATAGAGTCAGCAAAGCACAATCAAGATACAAGAGAATAGGCAATTTTAAAGAAGAGGGAAATCATTTAATATCTATAGATTCAAAATTTAAAAAAGCATACAAGTTTCAAGTCAAACGAAAATTTTAATTTCAGGATCATAATGGCGAAAATTACTTTACTATTAATGATAACGGCAATCAACGCACTTCTTCAAACAAACAATCTTGACAACCAATCGGGATACGCTAAAATAAGGATCAGAGAGGTAGAAATAGTGAATCAAACGATAACGGTAACACATATAATACACCGCAAAGAATTTATACAAATTATAAACAAAATTGAAATTAACTTAGAAAATAATTTCAACCAATATAACAGGAATGACAGGGAAATGTTATATGAATATGTTAGAAATAAAGACTAGAAATAATGACTATTGAAGCAAAAATAAATACAATAATGCCAATAGAAATAACAGAAAACGTAGAGGATTATTGACAACAAATATACATAAATGACAACTTCAACAAATCTATTAATACATTAAAATCTACCATACAATACGACAGGATAAAAATACTAAAAACCTTTGAAAAGCTAGAAATAATCAAACGAAAAAAATATAAAACACATGCTCTACTCCAATCAAAGACTTAAACACTTAGCAAATTGAACAAATTCTAGACAACATAGCTTCAGCAAAGCACAATATATTACACCCTGGTATATTATTAACAGAGGAAATCGAAATATTCAATATTGATGTTTATAAATTAAAACACGTAGAGACAGGACTCCTCTCATATAAAGATGATACATTAAGCTATAAAAATACCGATTACATACGTTAAAGCAGATTTAACACTCTAACACTAATAACCTCATTACCTAATAGGCAATATTTTGAAATGATAAGAGAACAGAAATACGCAATCACAGTAGGAAATAAAATATATAAATATACAGAAGGGATAGATTTCAAAAATCTGCAAGAAATTAACATTTGTCCGTTCAACCAATGTAAATTTGAATATAATAACGAATCAATAATCGATGATATCGAAGACGATACAATCATAATAAAAAATGTATATAAAATAGAAATGAAACAAAACTGCCACAATAGAGAAATTATACTTGAAGGAAATGCACTTTTTTTTTTATTTTGTAAAAACTCCCCTTTGGGGAATTTATTTTATAGCAATCTAGTAAATTAATACTAATAAACTATTTGTTTCTGACTTAAATTTATACGGTTTTAAAATTACAAAATGCTTATCCTATGATATTCATTTCAGATGTTAAACTTATACATATGTATGTATTATAGTCACTATTTTAGTGAAACCTGAACAATGATTATTTTATTTTATAGTTCATTTTTTTTTTTTTTTTTTTTTTTACAAGGAAATGCACTAATAAATTTTTATAATTATAAAATTGAGATACAAAATAAAACACTACAAAACAATAAAGTTATTGTAGAAGCAATATATACTTGTATTTACCCCGGAACAGAAACCGATGTATTACAGTTTGATAAAGTAATAAATTTCTCAGAAATATTAATAAACCAATAGAAAAATATAAGCAAACTGGAAGAATTAACACTACGTACTTGTAGAAATATAAGTTATAGCATAAGCGCACTAACAATACTTTTAATAGCAATAGGAATCTTGGTAATAGGTATAATATATACTAAATATAAGAAAAATGAAAATACAATTGTAAACGTAGAATTGCTAATTCAATCTCCTTCAAATAAAAAAGACACGCAGAAAAAAAACAATATAATTGGCCCATTGTGAAATTCAAAACATGAACAAAATCAAACAGAAACAACAATGTAAGCATACATACGACAAATGCAAGCATAAGTAGTAAAAGTAAAAAAAAACTTTCCAACATTCCTAAATAACCCACAAAAAAAATAAATAAATAAAAAATAACAAATCATTATTCAACGGAGACCATTGAATCTAGGGGTGGAGGAGTCACATATTGATATACACTCCCAACACCAACTAAACATATGTACAAGTGCCTGCGTGCACATGTTCAGTTTTATCAGTTCTAGGATGTATGTAATTTGATACCTAGGGATAAATAAACATATGTATAAGTGCCTGCGTGCATATCAAATTAGAATGTAAGAAATCGAAAAATAAAAATTCACTCTAAACGAAGATCTGAGCAAAGAAGCTTGTTTCCTTTATTTTAGTCCAAGGTCAGTCATCCAGGATCGATATAAGAGTATCATCCTAACTGATAACAAACTATATTTCTCCGAATAATATAAAATAATTAAATATTTTTTTTTTGTATTTGGTAAAGTATATAAAAAAAAATTCAAATTAATATACTGGCGTTGACCGAAAAGTTTTTAAACGGATTCGTGTTGTAGCTTTCCAAGCTAATCAACGACAAAAGAGATATATAATATATTTATTTAATATACTTTTATACATTATTTTCTTATTTACTTAAAGCTACTTTACAATAATAAAGAAAGTCTCAATTACATTTCTAGCTTCTTCAACATATTTCAGAAGAACCTTAAGCGTTCTTCTTTCGTAATTCCAAATTTGTTTTTCAATATTTTCATAAGTTTTATTAAAAACTACAATACTATTTACAAATGTTATTAAATAGGTTATTATTATTGTTTGGTGTTTTATAATATTTTTTCCAGAAATTAAAATTGCTACTGATTTTATTTTTTCTGTTTGGAAATTCTTTTCTTTTAATATTTTATACATTCCTGGTTTTTTATTTAATATTTCTGACAAACATGTACTTTGTTTATTAAATTTACAATATATTCTCGTGATTTCAGTTTTACAATTTTGTATGCTAAAAAAATTATTATTACAATATGTTATGCTCTGGTCAGCTTATAATTGCTTACAATCTAATTGAACTATAGCTCTTACATCATAGTACTTACATTATAATTTTTTTTAAAGATATTTTATATAAAGTACAATTATGTCGCGTTTTTGAGCTATTTTAAATTTTAAAATGTCTATTAAGTCCCTAATTGTCATTGTACCGTGCTGGTAATAAATTATATTTTTTAATTCATCAACATGTAAAATAGTCGGATTTATTATTCCTATTTTGCCAAATGTTATTGTATTTATTATATCTTTTAGTTCATATATAATATTATATATTGATTTCTTTTTAATTTTTCTAGCTGTGGTATCGCCTTTAATGTTATTTACGGTATCTGTTAATTCTGTTGTTACTTCAAAAATTTCCGAATTTGCAGTAAATTGTTTAGTATTATTTATTATTAGTTCATCTAAAATATCATTAATTATTACGAAATCGTCATGGTCTGGAGTTTCCGCTATCCATTTCCAAAGTGATCCTAATTCATTTGGTTTTGTTTTAACTGTGCTAATAAAAGTTTCAATTAATAATATTTCTAATACTTTTTCGTGAGTGGTAATTTGTAGATTATTATTCAGGGATGTTGGAATCCAAGACAGATTTGCGTAGTTGTCAGACTTACAAACCAATTCTGATTTTCAATGGTGTCACGAAATCTGATTGGCTTTTCGTCTTTTTGAACATATGCAAGACCAATATTCGAATCAGCTGTTTACTATTGTGACAAGACTTGCAAATGAAAATTAGAAGGAAGATATTAAAAGATCACAGTAATCCACTTATTGCATGTGAAATTTGGCTTGCATTTACTTGTATGTTTGTATACATGCTTACTTTACAGATTTATATCACATTATCGACTGAATAAAGACACATTTGGGTGTTAAATTATGGTTATTGCGTTTTGAAAATCCTTTTAAAATATCTGGATTTTTTTCCATAAACTCAAGAATTATGATATTTTGTGATTTAATTCTATTTCCGTTTTGAATTTTGACTTTATTTCCTAAGTCTTCTATCACTATTTGTTTTTTTGTATTCAGAATTTAATTTATTTCTATCCCCATATATTTTTTCGTATATAACTTCTCCTCTATGATAATTTTTTTCAATCCTCATTTTGGTATTGTGCTCTAGCATTTTTTCTTGGGCATTTTTTAATAGATCATTCATATTTTCGCGAGTAACTTCATTAAATAAAATAGTACAAGGGTTTTTACCTGTTACTGAATGAATTGTTTTATTATACTATTAAACTGCTTTCATAATTGATCCAAAACTACTTATTAAACTGTATTCTTGCCTTAAACATCTAGATATTTATATTAGAGCTGAATGAACTCTTTCTACCAGACCATTGCTATGTTAGTACTCTGGCGTGGTGTGCAATAATAAATTTGAATGTTTAACCTTTGAATCAAAGATTTGAACTGTACTATACCTAAGCCTGGCTCATTATCTATTGTATAACTATACTTTTGACATTTGAAAGTGTTTGTAAAAGTTCCAAAACTTTATCTTCTGAATTTTATTTGTCTTACAATCCCACAACTATATATTTCGAATAAGAATCTATACATATACGAAATTTTAGTTTTATAGCGAAAATATATCTATATGGAGTAGTTCTCCTTCTTTTTCAGGTATCGATGCTTTCCCTATTGGCCTTAGGTTCGGGTGTCTTTCGTATTTATTGTTATTACACATATTAAAATTTTCCACATAATGCTTAAATTGTTTTATTATTAACGACCAATATGATTTTTGCCCAATTTGTGCTAAATTTTCCCTATAATTTCTATGCGCTTTATTATGTGTTTGCTCAATAATTGCCCCCTGATCTTCTCCGTTAGTAACATCATTTGAGAATAATTTAGTGTATAAAAATTTGATTGTGGGAAAAGCTGTTTTCAAACTGTGTTTTATTTCGTAATGCACTTTAGTTGTGCAGTATATTCCCGTAACTTCTTTGGGTTTATATATTCTTTCAAAACACCTTTAATATTTTTTGGCATGCCATATTCAATTAGAAAACGTTTATTGTTAAAATAAGAAATAGTCTCTAAGACGGTTATTTTTGCTCCGTCTATTATTAAGTTGTTTAAAATGAAATAATAGTTTTTTGTTTCATGAACCGATTAGCGATTGACTTGACTCGTTTGGCTTGCCTTAACAACGCGTCAGCAACTACATTTGTTACCCCTAGTTTGTAAATTATTTTTGGAGAAAATTCTTCAATAAATTCTCTCCATTTTATAATTTTTATAGTTGAATTTAATGTTTTTGAAATAAATATAATGGGCTTACCTCCCCGTGATAATACAGCTTCCAAAACTAAATTTGATGCGTCGGTAGTCAAAATACATTTTTTGTTATATTCACAAGCAGCTACCCCCTCTTGATCAAGGTGTATCATTTTCCTTCTTGAGAGATATTGGGAAAATTTCCGTTTACCCCTTGCAAATATTTTGTTAAAAATTCCATATCCTCTTAATAAAATTTTAACATTTCAGAAGATATTTTCATATTATTTTAATTACTAAATTCAAATGTTTTTTGTTTTCCTTTAAACTTTTTGAAAAAATTATAACATCGTCAACATAAACATGATAGAATTTTGAAAAATACTAGGTGCATTTTTTAATCTAAATAGCACTTATAAAAATTCATGTTTTCTGTTATTTACCGATAATGCCGTTTTATCTATATCGTTTTCTTCCATTAATATTTGGTAAAACCCAGACTCTAAGTCGATTGTGGTAAATTATTTTGATTTTCTTAAATTTGTGAGTATTACCTTGGCATTGGATATCTATCCCATATGGGGTTTTCGTTAATTTTTTTTTAAAATTGATTACTGATCTTAATTTCGGACTGCGGTCATCATTTATTCCCTTTTTTGGAGCAAGCCATACTGGAAAATTGTATGGACTTTTACTTTACGTAGTTATTTGTTTATGTAGCAAGTTTTGAGTTTCGTTATTAACAAAACTATTTATGGACATTGGATAACGATATTGTTTTGACCAAATTGGAATTTCCTCAGTTATTCTTATTTCCGCTTTAACAACGGTAGGAAAAGGTAAATCTCAATTCACTTCACATATTTGTGAAAATGTCATTACTTATTTCAACCTGTATAATTTTTATTAATTCTATAGTAAAGTATTGTATAGTATAGTATATTTATTAAGGTTCTAACCATAAGTTGTTCAAAAAGTTTCTATTTTACTTCGGTTGAGTATTCAGGAGATATTTTTCCTAAAATTTTATTTTTTCTTTTTTTTTTGTTGCCTGATTTTCCATGGAGCGGTACAACTTTTTAGTTCAATATTTGTCTATTGCTATTTTATTGCCGGTATTTGCTTCAGTTGGCGCCTTGCCTCAAGAGGTTTGAAATAATTAAATCGTTTAGAAAATATGTTTAATTTTTTTATTATCATTTGATTTGAAATATCAATTTTAGCTGATTTTGTATAAGACATATATTCCTATTAAGAGGTCACTCTCTAAATTTTCAATATCATAAAACCGAACCGTGAATTGTTATTACCCTCTTCTTAATTACTAAATTATTTTTATTCAAATATATTTCCGCTAGTATATAGGAACATGTTTCTCTTGTGTCTATTAAAATCCTAAAGATTTGCCCAGTTTTTGTATCCTATTTAACAATATGGGGCAAATAGGGATTTAATCTAAAAAATGGCTTTTATATTATTAATTCGCTGTACTTTTTATTGTGGATGGGTAATTATTTGTAAACTTTCGTTTAATCGGTTTCGTACACTATTTGACTGAAAATTAGTCTGCCAATAATTCCTGTTGTTTCTTACTTGTGGTTGATTTGTTTGAGTTGGCCTAGGAGTAGTCATCCCTTGTAGGGATGAATCAACGTCTATTGGTTCTGGTTTATTTAAATATGCTTCATTTAATTATTATTTCTAGGAAGATATCTTAAATAAATTTGGGAGTTCTATAATTTACTTGAGGGTGGTTTCGTGAAACTGCCTGATAATTTTTTAAAAAATGCTACAAATTGTGCTTAGCAAGATCATTTGGTAGGTCGTGCAGGGTCAATGTAAAAAGTTTCTGATCTAATGGGTGGTTTAGTCCCGTTGTAACGGTTCTTATAATAGTCACATATTGATATACACTCCCAACACCAACAAACATATGTACAAGTGCCTGCGTGCACATGTTCAGTTTTTTCAGTTCTAGGATGTATGTAATTTGATACCTAGGGATAAATAAACATATGTATAAGTGCCTGCGTGCATATCAAATTAGAATGTAAGAAATCGAAAAATAAAAATTCAGTCTAAATGAAGATCTGAGCAAAGAAGCTAGTTTCCTTTATTTTAGTCCAAGGTCAGTCATCCAGGATCGATATAAGAGTATCATCCTAACTGATAACAAAACTATATACCTCCGAATAATATAAAATAATTAAAATTTTTTTTTTTTTTGTAATTGGTAAAGTATATAAAAAAAATTCAAATTAATATACTGGCGTTGACCGAAAAGTTTTTAAACGGATTCGTGTTGTAGCTTTCCAAGCTAATCAACGACAAAAGAGATATATAATATATTTATTTAATATACTTTTATACATTATTTTCTTATTTACTTAAAGCTACTTTACAATAATAAAGAAAGTCTCAATTACATTTCTAGCTTCTTCAACATATTTCAGAAGAACCTTAAGCGTTCTTCTTTCGTAATTCCAAATTTGTTTTTCAATATTTTCATAAGTTTTATTAAAAACTACAATACTATTTACAAATGTTATTAAATAGGTTATTATTATTGTTTGGTGTTTTAAAATATTTTTTCCAGAAATTAAAATTGCTACTGATTTTATTTTTTCTGTTTGGAAATTCTTTTCTTTTAATATTTTATACATTCCTGGTTTTTTATTTAATATTTCTGACAAACATGTACTTTGTTTATTAAATTTACAATATATTCTCGTGATTTCAGTTTTACAATTTTGTATGCTAAAAAAATTATTATTACAATATGTTATGCTCTGGTCAGCTTATAATTGCTTACAATCTAATTGAACTATAGCTCTTACATCATAGTACTTACATTATAATTTTTTTTAAAGATATTTTATATAAAGTACAATTATGTCGCGTTTTTGAGCTATTTTAAATTTTAAAATGTCTATTAAGTCCCTAATTGTCATTGTACCGTGCTGGTAATAAATTATATTTTTTAATTCATCAACATGTAAAATAGTCGGATTTATTATTCCTATTTTGCCAAATGTTATTGTATTTATTATATCTTTTAGTTCATATATAATATTATATATTGATTTCTTTTTAATTTTTCTAGTTGTGGTATCGCCTTTAATGTTATTTACGGTATCTGTTAATTCTGTTGTTACTTCAAAAATTTCCGAATTTGCAGTAAATTGTTTAGTATTATTTATTATTAGTTCATCTAAAATATCATTAATTATTACGAAATCGTCATGGTCTGGAGTTTCCGCTATCCATTTCCAAAGTGATCCTAATTCATTTGGTTTTATTTTAACTGTGCTAATAAAAGTTTCAATTAATAATATTTCTAATACTTTTTCGTGAGTGGTAATTTGTAGATTATTATTCAGGGATGTTGGAATCCAAGACAGATTTGCGTAGTTGTCAGACTTACAAACCAATTCTGATTTTCAATGGTGTCACGAAATCTGATTGGCTTTTCGTCTTTTTGAACATATGCAAGACCAATATTCGAATCAGCTGTTTACTATTGTGACAAGACTTGCAAATGAAAATTAGAAGGAAGATATTAAAAGATCACAGTAATCCACTTATTGCATGTGAAATTTGGCTTGCATTTACTTGTATGTTTGTATACATGCTTACTTTACAGATTTATATCACATTATCGACTGAATAAAGACACATTTGGGTGTTAAATTATGGTTATTGCGTTTTGAAAATCCTTTTAAAATATCTGGATTTTTTTCCATAAACTCAAGAATTATGATATTTTGTGATTTAATTCTATTTCCGTTTTGAATTTTGACTTTATTTCCTAAGTCTTCTATCACTATTTGTTTTTTTGTATTCAGAATTTAATTTATTTCTATCCCCATATATTTTTTCGTATATAACTTCTCCTCTATGATAATTTTTTTCAATCCTCATTTTGGTATTGTGCTCTAGCATTTTTTCTTGGGCATTTTTTAATAGATCATTCATATTTTCGCGAGTAACTTCATTAAATAATATAGTACAAGGGTTTTTACCTGTTACTGAATGAATTGTTTTATTATACTGTTAAACTGCTTTCATAATTGGTCCAAAACTACTTATTAAACTGTATTCTTGCCTTAAACATCTAGATATTTATATTAGAGCTGAATGAACTCTTTCTACCTGACCATTGCTATGTTAGTACTCTGGCGTGGTGTGCAATAATAAATTTGAATGTTTAACCTTTGAATCAAAGATTTGAACTGTACTATACCTAAGCCTGGCTCATTATCTATTGTATAACTATACTTTTGACATTTGAAAGTGTTTGTAAAAGTTCCAAAACTTTATCTTCTGAATTTTATTTGTCTTACAATCCCACAACTATATATTTCGAATAAGAATCTATACATATACGAAATTTTAGTTTTATAGCGAAAAAATATCTATATGGAGTAGTTCTCCTTCTTTTTCAGGTATCGATGCTTTCCCTATTGGCCTTAGGTTCGGGTGTCTTTCGTATTTATTGTTATTACACATATTAAAATTTTCCACATAATGCTTAAATTGTTTTATTATTAACGACCAATATGATTTTTGCCCAATTTGTGCTAAATTTTCCCTATAATTTCTATGCGCTTTATTATGTGTTTGCTCAATAATTGCCCCCTGATCTTCTCCGTTAGTAACATCATTTGAGAATAATTTAGTGTATAAAAATTTGATTGTGGGAAAAGCTGTTTTCAAACTGTGTTTTATTTCTTAATGCACTTTAGTTGTGCAGTATATTCCCGTAACTTCTTTGGGTTTATATATTCTTTCAAAACACCTTTAATATTTTTTGGCATGCCATATTCAATTAGAAAACGTTTATTGTTAAAATAAGAAATAGTCTCTAAGACGGTTATTTTTGCTCCGTCTATTATTAAGTTGTTTAAAATGAAATAATAGTTTTTTGTTTCATGAACCGATTAGCGATTGACTTGACTGTTTGGCTTGCCTTAACAACGCGTCAGCAACTACATTTGTTACCCCTAGTTTGTAAATTATTTTTGGAGAAAATTCTTCAATAAATTCTCTCCATTTTATAATTTTTATAGTTGAATTTAATGTTTTTGAAATAAATATAATGGGCTTACCTCCCCGTGATAATACAGCTTCCAAAGCTAAATTTGATGCGTCGGTAGTCAAAATACATTTTTTGTTATATTCACAAGCAGCTACCCCCTCTTGATCAAGGTGTATCATTTTCCTTCTTGAGAGATATTGGGAAAATTTCCGTTTACCCCTTGCAAATATTTTGTTAAAAATTCCATCTCCTCTTAATAAAATTTTAACATTTCAGAAGATATTTTCATATTATTTTAATTACTAAATTCAAATGTTTTTTGTTTTCCTTTAAACTTTTTGAAAAAATTATAACATCGTCAACATACACATGATAGAATTTTCTTATATAGTCTCCTAATACGTTATCCATAGCTCGTTGAAAAATACTAGGTGCATTTTTTAATCTAAATAGCACTTATAAAAATTCATGTTTTCTGTTATTTACCGATAATGCCGTTTTATCTATATCGTTTTCTTCCATTAATATTTGGTAAAACCCAGACTCTAAGTCGATTGTGGTAAATTATTTTGATTTTCTTAAATTTGTGAGTATTACCTTGGCATTGGATATCTATCCCATATGGGGTTTTCGTTAATTTTTTTTTAAAATTGATTACTGATCTTAATTTCGGACTGCGGTCATCATTTATTCCCTTTTTTGGAGCAACCCATACTGGAGAATTGTATGGACTTTTACTTTACGTAGTTATTTGTTTATGTAGCAAGTTTTGAGTTTCGTTATTAACAAAACTATTTATGGACATTGGATAACGATATTGTTTTGACCAAATTGGAATTTCCTCAATTATTCTTATTTCCGCTTTAACAATGGTAGGAAAAGGTAAATCTCAATTCAATTCACATATTTGTGAAAATGTCATTACTTATTTCAACCTGTATAATTTTTATTAATTCTATAGTAAAGTATTGTATAGTATAGTATATTTATTAAGGTTCTAACCATAAGTTGTTAAAAAGTTTCTATTTTACTTCGGTTGAGTATTCAGGAGATATTTTTCCTAAAATTTTATTTTTTCTTTTTTTTTTTGTTGCCTGATTTGCCATCGGGTGGAGCGGTACAACTTTTTTGTTCAATATTTGTCTATTGCTATTTTATTGCCGGTATTTGCTTCAGGTGGCGCCTTGCCTCAAGAGGTTTGAAATAATTAAATCGTTTAGAAAATATGTTTAATTTTTTTATTATCATTTGATTTGAAATATCAATTTTAGCTGATTTTGTATAAGACATATATTCCTATTAAGAGGTCACTCTCTAAATTTTCAATATCATAAAACCGAACCGTGAATTGTTATTACCCTCTTCTTAATTACTAAATTATTTTTATTCAAATATATTTCCGCTAGTATATAGGAACATGTTTCTCTTGTGTCTATTAAAATCCTAAAGATTTGCCCAATTTTTGTATCCTATTTAACAATATGGGGCAAATAGGGATTTAATCTAAAAAATGGCTTTTATATTATTAATTCGCTGTAATTTTTATTGTGGATGGGTAATTATTTGTAAACTTTCGTTTAATCGGTTTCGTACACTATTTGACTGAAAATTAGTCTGCCAATAATTCCTGTTGTTTCTTACTTGTGGTTGATTTGTTTGAGTTGGCCTAGGAGTAGTCATCCCTTGTAGGGATGAATCAACGTCTATTGGTTCTGGTTTATTTAAATATGCTTCATTTAATTATTATTTCTAGGAAGATATCTTAAATAAATTTGGGAGTTCTATAATTTACTTGAGGGTGGTTTCGTGAAACTGCCTGATAATTTTTTAAAAAATGCTACAAGTTGTGCTTAGCAAGATCATTTGGTAGGTCGTGCAGGGTCAATGTACAAAGTTTCTGATCTAATGGGTGGTTTAGTCCCGTTGTAACGGTTCTTATAATAGTCACATATTGATATACACTCCCAACACCAACTAAACATATGTACAAGTGCCTGCGTGCACATGTTCAGTTTTATCAGTTCTAGGATGTATGTAATTTGATACCTAGGGATAAATAAACATATGTATAAGTGCCTGCGTGCATATCAAATTAGAATGTAAGAAATCGAAAAATAAAAATTCAGTCTAAATGAAGATCTGAGCAAAGAAGCTTGTTTCCTTTATTTTAGTCCAAGGTCAGTCATCCAGGATCGATATAAGAGTATCATCCTAACTGATAACAAAACTATATACCTCCGAATAATATAAAATAATTAAATTTTTTTTTTTTTTGTAATTGGTAAAGTATATAAAAAAAAATTCAAATTAATATACTGGCGTTGACCGAAAAGTTTTTAAACGGATTCGTGTTGTAGCTTTCCAAGCTAATCAACGACAAAAGAGATATATAATATATTTATTTAATATACTTTTATACATTATTTTCTTATTTACTTAAAGCTACTTTACAATAATAAAGAAAGTCTCAATTACATTTCTAGCTTCTTCAACATATTTCAGAAGAACCTTAAGCGTTCTTCTTTCGTAATTCCAAATTTGTTTTTCAATATTTTCATAAGTTTTATTAAAAACTACAATACTATTTACAAATGTTATTAAATAGGTTATTATTATTGCTTGGTGTTTTATAATATTTTTTCCAGAAATTAAAATTGCTACTGATTTTATTTAAATATTTTATACATTCCTGGTTTTTTATTTAATATTTCTGACAAACATGTACTTTGTTTATTAAATTTACAATATATTCTCGTGATTTCAGTTTTACAATTTTGTATGCTAAAAAAATTATTATTACAATATGTTATGCTCTGGTCAGCTTATAATTGCTTACAATCTAATTGAACTATAGCTCTTACAACATAGTACTTACATTATAATTTTTTTTAAAGATATTTTATATAAAGTACAATTATGTCGCGTTTTTGAGCTATTTTAAATTTTAAAATGTCTATTAAGTCCCTAATTGTCATTGTACCGTGCTGGTAATAAATTATATTTTTTAATTCATCAATATGTAAAATAGTCGGATTTATTATTCCTATTTTGCCAAATGTTATTGTATTTATTATATCTTTTAGTTCATATATAATATTATATATTGATTTCTTTTTAATTTTTCTAGTTGTGGTATCGCCTTTAATGTTATTTACGGTATCTGTTAATTCTGTTGTTACTTCAAAAATTTCCGAATTTGCAGTAAATTGTTTAGTATTATTTATTATTAGTTTATCTAAAATATCATTAATTATTACGAAATCGTCATGGTCTGGAGTTTCCGCTATCCATTTCCAAAGTGATCCTAATTCATTTGGTTTTGTTTTAACTGTGCTAATAAAAGTTTCAATTAATAATATTTCTAATACTTTTTCGTGAGTGGTAATTTGCAGATTATTATTCAGGGATGTTGTGAAATCCAAGACAGATTTGCGTAGTTGTCAGACTTACAAACCAATTCTGATTTTCAATGGTGTCACGAAATCTGATTGGCTTTTCGTCTTTTTGAACATATGCAAAACCAATATTCGAATCAGCTGTTTACTATTGTGACAAGACTTGCAAATGAAAATTAGAAGGAAGATATTAAAAGATCACAGTAATCCACTTATTGCATGTATAATTTGGCTTGCATTTACTTGTATGTTTGTATACATGCTTACTTTACAGATTTATATCACATTATCGACTGAATAAAGACACATTTGGGTGTTAAATTATGGTTATTGCGTTTTGAAAATCCTTTTAAAATATCTGGATTTTTTTCCATAAACTCAAGAATTATGATATTTTGTGATTTAATTCTATTTCCGTTTTGAATTTTGACTTTATTTCCTAAGTCTTCTATCACTATTTGTTTTTTTGTATTCAGAATTTAATTTATTTCTATCCCCATATATTTTTTCGTATATAACTTCTCCTCTATGATAATTTTTTTCAATCCTCATTTTGGTATTGTGCTCTAGCATTTTTTCTTGGGCATTTTTTAATAGATCATTCATATTTTCGCGAGTAACTTCATTAAATAAAATAGTACAAGGGTTTTTACCTGTTACTGAATGAATTGTTTTATTATACTATTAAACTGCTTTCATAATTGATCCAAAACTACTTATTAAACTGTATTCTTGCCTTAAACATCTAGATATTTATATTAGAGCTGAATGAACTCTTTCTACCTGACCATTGCTATGTTAGTACTCTGGCGTGGTGTGCAATAATAAATTTGAATGTTTAACCTTTGAATCAAAGATTTGAACTGTACTATACCTAAGCCTGGCTCATTATCTATTGTATAACTATACTTTTGACATTTGAAAGTGTTTGTAAAAGTTCCAAAACTTTATCTTCTGAATTTTATTTGTCTTACAATCCCACAACTATATATTTCGAATAAGAATCTATACATATACGAAATTTTAGTTTTATAGCGAAAATATATCTATATGGAGTAGTTCTCCTTCTTTTTCAGGTATCGATGCTTTCCCTATTGGCCTTAGGTTCGGGTGTCTTTCGTATTTATTGTTATTACATATATTAAAATTTTTCACATAATGCTTAAATTATTTTATTATTAAGGACCAATATGATTTTTGCCCAATTTGTGCTAAATTTTCCCTATAATTTCTATGCGCTTTATTATGTTTTTGCTCAATAATTGCCCCCTGATCTTCTCCGTTAGTAACATCATTTGAGAATAATTTAGTGTATAAAAATTTGATTGTGGGAAAAGCTGTTTTCAAACTGTGTTTTATTTCGTAATGCACTTTAGTTGTGCAGTATATTCCCGTAACTTCTTTGGGTTTATATATTCTTTCAAAACACCTTTAATATTTTTTGGCATGCCATATTCAATTAGAAAACGTTTATTGTTAAAATAAGAAATAGTCTCTAAGACGGTTATTTTTGCTCCGTCTATTATTAAGTTGTTTAAAATGAAATAATAGTTTTTTGTTTCATGAACCGATTAGCGATTGACTTGACTCGTTTGGCTTGCCTTAACAACGCGTCAGCAACTACATTTGTTACCCCTAGTTTGTAAATTATTTTTGGAGAAAATTCTTCAATAAATTCTCTCCATTTTATAATTTTTATAGTTGAATTTAATGTTTTTGAAATAAATATAATGGGCTTACCTCCCCGTAATAATACAGCTTCCAAAGCTAAATTTGATGCGTCGGTAGTCAAAATACATTTTTGTTATATTCACAAGCAGCTACCCCCTCTTGATCAAGGTGTATCATTTTCCTTCTTGAGAGATATTGGGAAAATTTCCGTTTACCCCTTGCAAATATTTTGTTAAAAATTCCATCTCCTCTTAATAAAATTTTAACATTTCAGAAGATATTTTCATATTATTTTAATTACTAAATTCAAATGTTTTTTGTTTTCCTTTAAACTTTTTGAAAAAATTATAACATCGTCAACATAAACATGATAGAATTTTCTTATATAGTCTCCTAATACGTTATACATAGCTCGTTGAAAAATACTAGGTGCATTTTTTAATCTAAATAGCACTTATAAAAATTCATGTTTTCTGTTATTTACCGATAATGCCGTTTTATCTATATCGTTTTCTTCCATTAATATTTGGTAAAACCCAGACTCTAAGTCGATTGTGGTAAATTATTTTGATTTTCTTAAATTTGTGAGTATTACCTTGGCATTGGATATCTATCCCATATGGGGTTTTCGTTAATTTTTTTTTTTAAATTGATTACTGATCTTAATTTCGGACTGCGGTCATCATTAATTCCCTTTTTTGGAGCAACCCATACTGGAGAATTGTATGGACTTTTACTTTACGTAGTTATTTGTTTATGTAGCAAGTTTTGAGTATCGTTATTAACAAAACTATTAATGGACATTGGATAACGATATTGTTTTGACCAAATTGGAATTTCCTCAATTATTCTTATTTCCGCTTTAACAACGGTAGGAAAAGGTAAATCTCAATTCACTTCACATATTTGTGAAAATGTCATTACTTATTTCAACCTGTATAATTTTTATTAATTCTATAGTAAAGTATAGTATAGTCTAGTATATTTATTAAGGTTCTAACCATAAGTTGTTCAAAAAGTTTCTATTTTACTTCGGTTGAGTATTCAGGAGATATTTTTCCTAAAATTTTGTTTTTTCTTTTTTTTTTGTTGCCTGATTTTCCATCGGGTGGAGCGGTACAACTTTTTTGTTCAATATTTGTCTATTGCTATTTTATTGCCGGTATTTGCTTCAGTTGGCGCCTTGCCTCAAGAGGTTTGAAATAATTAAATCGTTTGGAAAATATGTTTAATTTTTTTATTATTATTTGATTTGAAATATCAATTTTAGCTGATTTTGTATAAGACATATATTCCTATTAAGAGGTCACTCTCTAAATTTTCAATATCATAAAACCGAACCGTGAATTGTTATTACCCTCTTCTTAATTACTAAATTATTTTTATTCAAATATATTTCCGCTAGTATATAGGAACATGTTTCTCTTGTGTCTATTAAAATCCTAAAGATTTGCCCAGTTTTTGTATCCTATTTAACAATATGGGGCAAATAGGATTTAATCTAAAAAATGGCTTTTATATTATTAATTCGCTGTACTTTTTATTGTGGATGGGTAATTATTTGTAAACTTTCGTTTAATCGGTTTCGTACACTATTTGACTGAAAATTAGTCTGCCAATAATTCCTGTTGTTTCTTACTTGTGGTTGATTTGTTTGAGTTGGCCTAGGAGTAGTCATCCCTTGTAGGGATGAATCAACGTCTATTGGTTCTGGTTTATTTAAATATGCTTCATTTAATTATTATTTCTAGAAAGATATCTTAAATAAATTTGGGAGTTCTATAATTTACTTGAGGGTGGTTTCGTGAAACTGCCTGATAATTTTTTAAAAAATGCTACAAATTGTGCTTAGCAAGATCATTTGGTAGGTCGTGCAGGGTCAATGTAAAAAGTTTCTGATCTAATGGGTGGTTTAGTCCCGTTGTAACGGTTCTAACAGCCGTTTATTTGTCTTTCGTATTTAATTATTTTGTTATGACAGGAGTTGCATTTTTTAAAATATGCTACAAATTGTGCTCGCATTTGTCTTGAATATAGCTCTTGAGTCATAGCAAGAGCATTTAGTAAGTCGTGTTAAGCCAATGTAAGAAGTTTCTGATCCAATGGGTGGTTTAGTCCCGTTGTATTGGTTCTAAGAGACGTTTTTTGTTTTTCGTATTTAATTATTTTGTTATGACAGGAGTTGAACCATGTGTCATAATTGTTTTTGTTAATTAGTAATGTTAGTTTCTTATTAACAGCATTATAAAATTCTATTAGAGTTCGACGTCCCTGCCTCAAAACGCTCATCTCCTCTTCAATTATATGATTAGGTCTCCTGCCAGCGAATCCAAGATCTAGGCGACTTAACATCGCGTATAAATTTAGAACTGTTCCATAATTTCTCAGAAGGTAGGATTGTTAGGGCAGCAAAGTATTTTTTGCTTAATCTAGTATATGATGACATTGAATTGTCAGCAGTCTCGTGATAACTAACATAATATTTAATATTGCCTCCGAATTCGGGTAGCGATTTTATAACGTCTAGAATTCTCTTCGCAAATTATATTGGAGCCTATTTTTTTAATTATATATTCAGTAAAATTATTTGAACCATTTAAAACTTTTAATTGTCGTTTAACCTGTTCCATCTCATTACGTAATGAGGCAGTAATGGCTGTTATTAGTCTGGATACAACGTCTATATTAGAACCGTTATTGTTAACAGTGCTTTTATTGACATTATCGAAAAACTGCTTATTAAGCGTTCCAGCTTTAATGTTATTAAAACGTATAAATTTTTGAATTTTGTGGACACTTTGCTTACACACTTTTCACAGTAATTTAATCGTTCGTACCCTAAATTACTGGGCTTATTTTCCATTAATTATTTACTTCTTTTCTTATATTCACTTTTTATAATTTCGTCTTATTTATATATATATATATATATATATATATTTGTAATTTTAATTAACAAATATATTTAACCTTCCATATATTACTTAACTTGCAAATTCAAGTATTCTTTCGATGCGTTTTTCCTTTGCACTTGCTGTACAAATTCACATATTGTCAAGGGCTTGTTAAATACTGTTTGATTGCTTTGCCAGCATTTTGTTTGCTCGCACGAGATTTGTTTGCCTTTGTGCACCAAAATTTTTGCGCTATTATTTTTGCTCGCTCTTCGCACATTTTTATGGCTGTTGGTATATATATGTTTAAGTTTAATAGACGCTGCTTTGTACACAACACAGCAAATCTAAGAATCGTTTGATGCATTAAATTGCTCTTTGATAATCACTTATTGCTCTATTTATAGTGGGTTGCTTGGCAAATTTGCGGCGTACTAATTATTTTTATTTTTTTTACACAAGTTTTAAAACTTAAAATCTTTTTACTTTACTATTGTAATTTGTATTTGCGATTTTTTGAACCGATACTCGTTTAATTAAACAATTCGTTCAATTACAGGAATCCCGCTTAATTGGACTACCTATTCAAATAAAAAAATTCATATGTGCACTTTAAGTGTTTATTTAGTTTTGGAGGATTATTTTCTTTCTCTTGCTCCTTAACTTCAGCACCAGATATAAAATCAGCACCCTACAAAATATTAGGTCCAGAAAAAGTTCGTTCGGTTTTTAACTAAGAGATGACGTTAATGTCCATAATACAAGTGTTACGTGTTGCATCATGTCATACTATACTGCGCTGAAAACGGGTTTATTCGCGCTAAAAGTTTGTCTTGGACGGTTGATTGACTCAGTACGCTGTGAGCGCTCGTCAAAGATGGACACCAGCAAAGAGAAAATCGCTATATTTTACAATTTTTCTTCGATCAAGGCGAAAAAGCAGCAAAAGTGGCTGAAAAAATTAATTTAGTTTTGGACCCGATACTGCAAACGAACGTGTAGCACAAAAGTGGTTTGCTAGGTTCCGTTCCGGTAATTCGATGTCAAAGATGCACCACGCATCGGGAGGATTGTCATAGAAATAGTGGATAAAGATAAGCCAGAAAACCGTTTGAACCATTTGCATAACCATGGATACAAAAAGCAGCTCGATATTTGGGTGCCACACTAACTAACGCAAAAAAACATGATGGACCGAATTTCCATCTGCGAATCGCTGCTGAATCGCAACAAAATCGACCTGTTTCTGAAGCGGATTGTGACTGGCGATGAAAAATGGGTCACTTACGACAACGAGCTCGGGGAAGGTGACCAAGACCGGATTGATGCCAAGGAAGGTTTTGCTGTGTGTTTGGTGGGATTCGCAAGGAATCATCTACTACGAGCTGCTCCCCTATGACCAAACGCTCAACTCGGCCCTCTACTGCCAACAACGCTTGAAAGCAGCACTCATCCAGATGAGGCCATCTTTGATCAACAGAGGCCGAATTGTGTTCCATCAGGACAACGCCAGTCCACACACGTCTTTGGTGACGCGCCAGAAGCTCCGGGAGCTCGGACGGGAGGTCCTAATGCACTCACCTTACAGTCCGAACCTGGCACCAAGTGATTACCATCTTTTCCTGTCCATGGCGAACGCGCCTAATGGTGAGAAGTTGACCTCAAAAGAGGCCTATTAAGCGGGAAAATTTACACGTATTTTGTATGTAATATATTGTTGACCGTTCAGATGATACAAAATCAATAACCGGGGGTCAACGGGGATACTGTATATCGAAATTTTTAATATTAATTCCAATAAATGAAGCCTAGATGTATGTAGGATTCTTTTCCTTTTATTAAGTAATTTATATTTCGCCGCTTGATGAATTTCTTCAAATTGTACGCCAGTTTTCTGACGCTTTGTTGACTTTTCGTTAAACTAGAGTCAGTCCATAGTTGTATTTTGCCTTATTAAGTTCAGTAACGTAGTCTTTCTTTTATTTCGGCAATTAGTCTTTCGTCTGTCATCTTAACTCGGCACTTCATTCGGCCATCGTGGTGTCATTCGTCCTCCTTGCCCGGAATTACATTGTCCTATTCTTTCGTATATTTTAATTTGCTCTTTTAAACCATTCTTAGCCTGATACAACATAGACTTATTAAATTTAGAATCTGGTACTGCTTCTATGAAATAATCTGTTATGCTTGCTTCATCTAGACTAATCTGTTTGCCTATCTCCATGAACTGATACAAATACTCCCGAGAAGTTTCATTTGCTTGTTTGCGGCGATTTTTCAACAAATTATGTACACCTACAGAAGATAGTGTTGGGTCACCCTAATGACATTTATCTGTGCTCCGGATAAAATACTGTCATAGTTCTCATTTCATAGGATTTGTAAATTCAATTCACTGCTTACATTTATACACACGTACACATACTTGCATTGTACTCATAAATCTCTTTTTTATTATTTGCTTAAACTTTGTAAAGAGAACAATATGTATAAACATATGATCACATTTTAAAATAAATCACTCGATAATGAATTTCTAACAAGGCCATAGCAGTCGATGGAGATGTTGTACGGTTTTTATATCATGAACAGGGTATATTAAGTTTGCCACGAAGTTTGTAACACCCAGAAGGAAACGTCGGAGACCCTATACAATATATACATAAATGATCAGCATAATGAGATGAGTTGATTTAGCCATGTTCGTCTGTCTGTTCGTCTGTCCCTCTGTCTGTGTATATACAAACTAGTTCCTCAGTTTTTAAGCTATCGATCTAAAATTTTGCACCTGTCCTTTTCTCACAAAGAAGCTGCTCATTTGTCGGACCACTATAGCATATAGCTGCCATACAAACAGAACAATCGGAATCAAGAGCTTGTATGGAAAACTCTTTCATTTGACGAGGTATCTTCACGAAATTTGGCATGGATTATTATTTAAAGCAACAATGTAATCTCCGACGAAATTATTGAGATCGGATTACTATAGCATATAGCTGCCATACAAACTGAACAATCGCAATGAAGTGCTTATATGGAAAACTCTTTCATTTGACAAGTTATCTTCACGAAATTTGGCATATATTATTATTTAAGGCATTTATTTAATCTCCGAAGAAATTGTATAGATCGGATGACTATAGCATATAGCTTCCATACAAACTGAACAATCGGAATCAAGTGCTTGAATGGGAAACTCTTTCGTTTGACGAGGTATATTCACGAAATTTGGAACGGATTATTATTTAAGGCAACAATGTAATCTCCGAAGAAATTATTCAGATCGGATGACTATAGCATATAGCTGCCATACAAACTGAACAATCGGAATGAAGTGCTTGTATGGTATTGACGAGGTATCTTAACGAAACTTGGCATAGTTTATTATTTAAGGCAATAATCTAATCGCCAAAGAAATTGTATAGATCGGATATCTATAGCATATAGCTGCCATATTAACTGAACGATCGGAGTAACGTGCTTGCATGGAAGATTTGTTTATTTAACAAGGTATCTACACGAAATTAGGCACGAGTTATCGCTTAAGGCAACAAATTATTCTCCGCAGAAATTGGTCAGATCAGATCAGTATATAATATAGCTACCATACAAATTGAACGTTCGAAATTAAGTTCTTGTAAGGGGCCTTTATATTTGTGAAGCTATTATAGCTTCGGTGCAACCGAAGTTAACGATTTTTCTTGTTACTTTGGTTATTTTGCACGTCGCCGTTGACTGCACACCCCCAATTATTATAATCTTTAAAAAAGCAAGAAAAATGCTCCAACAGATAGTTTGCACCCGACCTGTTCTATTAATAATTTTAAGTGTTTCCCAACTGTTTATATTGCTTTGGCTTCTAACAAAAAGCTTAGCGGCGCCACGAATAACATAAACAAATCTCTAGAGGTCATTCCATTTAACAATATCAGCGTTAATTTCAAATTCTTTCAACCACCCTCAAATATCAAGGGACCCTTCTCCTGGGAAAATACTAACGCAATCCCCTAAAAAATTTAGTGTAAACTGTTGTTGCTGCCTGACGCACTGTAAAGACTGTCCGTTATTAGTTTCACTAAAATAATAGTTTGTCTCCCCCGTAAATTATATGATTTTCGGTTCTCTTCCTGTATTTTTAAAATATTTTCTTTGGTTATTTGTCGGAACGTTTGACGATCTTCAGTTAGTTCATTTATTACTCTTCTTTATCCTCTTATAATTCCTTTAGCTCTGGCATGTAGGAGACTGTTTCGTAATTCGCGGTGGTGTATTGTTTATAAATTGGTCAATGTTATACCAATTAGTTGTGTCTCTGTACATGACATAGACAACATATGTATGTAGGTATAACAATTTTATGAATTCTCTCCACTTGCCCGTTACCTCTTGGTAATATTGACAAATTCTTTAAATAACATCTTTTCTCTTAAGGGTCATACAATGGCGGAGTTTTAATATTTTTTTTTTGAAAATCTCAGAAATTAATCTTTAAATCTGTATTTTTAAAACAGAACAAAGTTTGAATTAAAAAAAAAAATTTTTATATAGAAAAAACATTATTGAAAATATGCCTTTTTTTACCCGACGAAACCCATGTAACTCCTTAAGGCCTCTATGGTTGCCAGTACTTCTAACTCATACGCCGGATAATTATCAGGCTTCGTATTCCTACTCATATATTGCACCGGGTGTAACTGCTGATCATCCGGATTTTTCTGTAACAGAATTGCCCCATTTACTAGCATCTGTATGTACCTCAGTAGTTGCTTTTTACGAAAATAATTATAAAACTGGTGCTTTTTGTAATTTAGCTTTTAGTTGGTCGAATGCTGTCACATGCTCTTCTCTTAACTTAAAAACAGAATCTTTTCTCAAAAGGTCTGACAAAGGTCTAGATATTGTTGCATAATCAAATACAAAACGGTGAAAAAATGACGTCAACCCCAAAAACCTCTGTAACAAATTTCGTATAGCAGTCGTCTTTTCTTCCGATATTTTAATAGTACCCCTTCTTATTATGTACCCAAGAAACTTGAAGGAACTTACATTTTTTTCATTTAATCCTTAACCTGTATGACTCACTAACTCTTAAATCTTCTTTTAATTTCCCAATGGACTCTATCTCTTCAATTGCGGGGATAATAAAGTCATCCATATCTGTAACCACGGTTCCCTTCTGAATCAACGTAGGGAAACACTATTTACATAACGAAAAAACACAGCTGGTGAGTTCGCTATACCAAATGGAACAACTCAAAACTCATACTGACCATTATGGGTTACAAAAGCGGTAAAGATTCTGAATCTACTGGCACATGAAAAAATCCGTCTCGACCCTCTTGGGCTCACACAGTAGACTTGACGGACACAGTAGCCAACGAACAAATATTTTATTATTGTCGGAAGCATGGATAAATAATGAAGAAGCTGTGAATGTGCCGAACTTCGATTGTGTCGTCCATTTCAAACGTCCCAATGTAAGAGCTGGTGGGGTAGGTGTCTACCATAACTCCAGTGACTGAATAAATATCGTCACTCCACATTTGGATATAAATTTACAATAAATTAACTAGTTGGCTGTGAATGCTGCAGTAGTTGGAGATATTTGTGCGGCCGAATGTGTCATAGACAGCGGATAGAGTGACAGAGTGGCAATGATTGTTCTCTACATCACTCCGAACCAGAGAATTAACGATATAATAAAATTCATAGGGTGTGCAGCAGAATTAGGAAAAGATTTTCACACTATGCCAATGATTTTAGGCGATGATTTTAATGTCAATTTTGCCTTGGAAGAAGCTCAACCCCTTGTACAATATTTAGAAAGTAAATTTAGTTTAAAAATGAATAATAATCCCAAAGACTGCAGCCAAATCAGGCACGATAACAGATGCAATTTTTTCAAGATATTTAAATAATTTACAATCACGAGTTTTCATTTTACATTTTTTATACCACAAACCAATTGTATCTTTTCTTGAACATGAAAGTATGGAAGTGAATGAATAGATTTTTTGTAAATGGAGGCGAAAACATTAACTATATTTTTTCATTAACCTAACACCCTTAAAAATAATGAATAGTGGCTTCTGTTATTAGGAAAATATTTCTATCTCATAAAACTTGCTGGATAGGGTGAGTATTTTCATTTCAAGTGCCTATCGAGATCCTTGAAGTTTTATTTCTATCGCCTAGCTTTCTAGGCTGTTTGGTTTTGTAAATAACTTTGCCTTCTGTTAATATTTACATCTTTTAAAATAGCTTTTCCTATCATACTTGCAATTTGAATGTCTTATTCTCTGACCAAATGAAATGAAATGTTTTTAAAAATAAGTATAAAATGATCAGAACTTCAAATTGTCTCAATCACATTTGAGCAAGCAGTATATAACTCTCTTTTCTCATTACTGAGTTTGGTTTGAGTACATCACAAAATTTTGAAATGCAATTCTTCCCTTACACTGTTAACAAATGGCTGAAAACTTTCATTTCACTCGGTTCAATTTTTACTTCCCTTAATCTCTTGCTTTTGTTGCCTTTGCATTCGAACGAACGATGCCCATTCTCATTGCATTTAAAACATTGTGGGCATTGAGCTGCCAAATGAGCTTTGTCTTCGCACTTAAAACATCTTCTTTTGCCTTACTTAATAATACATTTCTATCCTTCCTTGCTTCGTTTGCTATTTTTACTTGCCCGGATTTATATTGTCCTATTCTTTGGTATATATTGAGTCACCCTAACGGATAATAAAATACTGTCATACAAGTAGTTCATAGGATTTGTAAATTCAATTTACTGCTTACATTTATACACACATACACATACCTGCATTGTACTCATAAATCTCTTTTTTATTATTTGCTTAAACTTTGTAAAGAGAACAATATGTTTAAACATATGATCACATTTTAAAATAAATCACTCGATAATGAATTTCTAACAGGGCCATAGCAGTCGATGGAGATATTGTACGGTTTTTACTTTGGTTCTTTTGCACGTCGCCGTTGACTGCACACCCACACACAAGAAAAATGCTCCAACAGATAGTTTGCACCCGACCTCGTCTATTAACTATTTGAAGTGTTTCCCAACTGTTTATATTGCTTTGGCTTCTAACAAAAAGCTTAGCGGCGCCACGAATAACATAAACAAATCTCTAGAGGTCATTCCATTTAACAATATTAGCGTTAATTTCAAATTATTTCAACCACCCTCTAATATCAAGGGACCCTTCTTTCGGAAAAATACTAACGCAATCCCCTAAAAATTTTAGTGTAAACTGTTGTTGCTGCCTGACGTACTGTAAAGACTGTCCGTTATAGTTTCACTAAAAATCTTCATCAAATTTATTCACTAGCCCTATTTGCCGATAAGTTGTAGTGCCGAAGAAATCTGCCCCACATCTGTTCACGTTTTTGATCTAACTCCCTCAACTTCTCTTTTAGTCCTGTGACCGTTAAAGTCGTTATTTCGTCTATGTCCATTTTGGTGATAACAATATACATAATAGCATACACAATACTAAATACTGTTACAATTAATGTGAGTGTAATTTCTTCGTGTTTTTTTCTTTAAAAAATTATGTTTTTTTTAATTTTGTATACGTTCTTTTTTTTCACTGTATTGCCAACGTTCGTTTTGTTCTCATTTCTTACTTTGTCTTTACATATTTATCATTCTCGTCTTAAGCTTTTTAATTGTACTTTCCAGTACAGATACCTTCCACCTCGTCGTAAAGTTTTTGTGTTATAATCTCAACTTAAGTCCAAAATCACACGGATGTAATAGAATTTCATATGCAAGTGTACCTCTGAATTTACAAAAATATTTTTCCAAATAATGCTGGTCATTGTTAATGAAAAATTGTAAAGTTGGAAAAGTGTGAGCGTCTATATTTGCGTGTCTTCCTTACATATTAAAAACTTATATTATATATATTTTTTGCTGGTCCTCTTACAACAGAATTTTTCATTTAAAAACAAAAAGTTAGCTTTGAATATGTAGTTAAGCTTCTCAGAAAGTAACCAAAACATTGACCGATATTTTCGGTAACCAATATTCGTTCATTGACTCCTTGAATTGCATCAGATGTGGCCTGAATACTTTCTTGAAAATAAATGAAATTTGACAAAGCAATTATTAGTAAACAATACCTACCTACCTACCTACACTTTGAACAGTTTCAATAAATCGTTCGTGTCGAGATCGGAAACAACAACACCCACCATTTTTTTTTTTTGTTTTATTATTATCCACTACAATTTATAACAGAATAACATCGAATTTGATGTCTTCATCTAAGGTCTGGGTGAACTCTTTTGGCACACAACTAAAAATAAGTCATTACTAAAAGGACATATGCACATATGTGTTTCTTATGGTTTATAGTATCGGTACTACAATTAGATTGCTAAGACATTGCCGATTGTACAAATCCACCATCATGGGGAAATACAAAGTTATTCGGTTCAAATATTTCTGTTGCTGCGAGTATACCTTGCGATCTTTCTTTCCGCGGTATTTGTATACTCTTGCAACATGCTGCTACAGAGTATAATAGTTTTGTTCATATAACAGTTGTTTGTATCACATTTAACTGATCGAGATAGATACATGTTGAGACGAGTGGAAATCGGAGTGACTGTCTGTCTGTCCGTCCGTGCAAGCTGTAACTTGATGCATTTTTGTACACATGTGGTGTGTTGGCGGAAATTTCGGTATTGTAGATGGGCGTAATCCAATCCTTGCCACGCCCACAAAACGCCTTTCATCGAAAATGTATGAATTGCCAAAACTAAGCCGTAAATTAATACTATGTTCGCACCGACACAAAATTCGTGTTTTCATAGACAAAAGAGGTTTTCACGCGAAAACTTGTGTTTTCATCCATACAAAATCTGTTAAACGAAAACACAATTTTCGCTGAAAACCCCTTGAAAACTTACATTCCATTCGTTATAATCGGTGCCTGCTCTAGTTTAATCGATATTATTTGAAGACATATTTTGCCAGCCTTAAATGTCAGTTGACAATTTGTTTACATTCCATAATTGGCCTAAACGTACCCTACAAGAAACTGCCGATGAGTTCACCAATACAGTCACATTTGATATGTCAGTACTGTTAATTTACATTTGCATTTTTATACTCTCGCAACCTGTTGCTACAGAGTATAATAGTTTTGTTCACCTAACGGTTGTTTGTATCACCTAAAATTAATCGAGTTAGATATAGGGTTATATATATATAAATGATCAGGATGAAGAGACGAGTTGAAATCCGGGTGACTGTCTGTCCGTCCGTCCGTCTGTCCGTCCGTCCGTGCAAGCTCTAACTTGAGTAAAAATTGAGATATCTTTATGAAACTTGGTAGACATGTTTCATGGTACCGTGAGACGGTTGGTATTGCAGATGGGCGTAATCGGACCACTGCCACGCCCACAAAACGCCATTAATCAAAAACAAATAACTTGCCATAACTAAGCTCCGCAATAAGATACAAGACTGTTATTTGGTACACAGGATCACATTAGGGAGGGGCATCTGCAGTTAAAATTAATAGGTTTAATGTGCATATCTCCTAAACCGCTAATGCTATAATAACAAAATTCACTGGAAGCAAATGTTTTTAGCACTTCTATTGACGGTGTGAAAATAGTTGAAATCGGGTGGCAACTCCGCCCACTCCCCATATAACGGTACTGTTAAAAACTACTAAAAGCGCGATAAATCAAGCACTAAACACGCCAGAGACATTAAATTTTATCTCTGAGATGGTATAAGATGACTTTATAGGAACCGCGTTCAAAATTAGACAGTGGGCGTGGCACAGCCCACTTTTAGGTGAAAACCCATATCTTGAGATCTGCTCAACCGATTTCAACCAAATTCGGTGCATAACGTTCTTTTTATGTTTCTATGTCATAGTGCGCAAATGGGCGAAATCGGACTACAACCACGCTTACTTCCCATGTAACACCATTTTCAATTCCATCTGATTCTTTCACATTCCACTATGCAAATCAGGTAAAAATGATTATATCGGGGTAAAACTTTGCGTGAATAATGCAATTAAAGTATGCCACCTTACGGCCAAAAATTGTCTAAATCGAACCAAAACTGTTCAAACCCCTAAGTACTAAATATGTGGACCCCAGTGCCTATAGTTGACCTTCTACCGAAAATATCAGTCAATCCACAAAGAAATCTCAAACGAGTATACCATTTGACCTTGCGAGAGTATAAAATGTTCGGTTACATCCGAACTTAGCCCTTCCTTACTTGTTAAATTCAGAATTATCCACTGATTGGAGAAAGACGTACGCAGAGCTATTGAGAGGAGGAGATGGCATCAAACTCACACACATACATTTGTTTACATCAGTTTTTTCACAAGGCTCTTAACAAAATGGTTGTTCTGCGCGCTGGCAAAATTTTTTCAGCTATGACTGTCATATTACCCATCAGATGACAGTCACTGTTCTTGTAGGGTACATAGCAAATGTAAACAATTGTGTTTTCAAGAGGATTTCAATTCGGTGCGAACATAGTATAGAATACAAAACTGTAATTTAGTTCAATGAATCACACAAGGAAGATGCGCCTGTGAAAATTTTTAAAAAGTGGACTTGGCCCGCCCCAAAATAGGGCTTGACGGCTTCGTTAACAAACAAAATTGTCGCTATTGGGGTGAGTCAAATCCTCGTATGGTTCAGGAAAAGCAATTGCATCCCCAAAAATTTACCGTTTGGGCCGATTGTATGGCGGCATTCTTATTACTTTCGGAATGAGACACAAAATGCCGTTACCATCAATAGGGAGCGTTATTACACGAAATTGACCGAATTATTTCCCAGAACTTAATGAAAACATTAATTCCAGCCGAAGTGCTAACTACGCCCACTCCCTATATGACGGTTTTTGTTAAAAACCACCCACATTGGACGATTGACGTCACATATCTCCGGACCTACTCCACAAATTTCAACTTCGGTAGGTAAAATTATCCTAAAATTCTTATGGTGCGAAAATAGGAGAAATCAGATGACAACCACGTCTTCCCATATAAAACAACTTTAAATTCCATCTGATTCTTTCACTTTCCAGTATACAAATCAAGTACCAATGAATATATTGGGATACAACTTTACAGAAACAGTGCCTTTAGGGTATCCCATCTCAAGTTTAAAAAGTTTCAAAATCAGAGAATATCTGTTCAAGACCCCAGATATCGAAAATGTGGACCCCATTTGCCATGGCTGACTTTTTACCGAATATATCGTTCAATGTGTGAGATATATAATTGAATTTCGGAGATAATCTTCTCCAGACTATAGTATGTCTGTATATATACAAGACAGAGGTAACCAATTCATTACTACACTTGCAAAATTGCGTCGAGGAGGCTAAGAATGTTTGGAGCACACCAACTTAAAGAAAATAACGGCCAACACTGCTATTAATACGCAGAGGACTGTCATCTCGTAAGTTCGAGAATACGTAAATGTCTACTATGAGAAGCCCGATTTATGAATGCTGTGCTGCAGTTCTACGGCTTGCAAAATGACTTAAGCCCCACCAATTTTACAACAAAATTAAAAATGGCGGAAAGTGGGGCTAAAGTCATTTTCGTGGGGATTAATTATTTTTTTTTAGTGGGGATTCTGTCATGTAAGAACCCCCACGTTTGGTGGGGCTTAATTCATTTTGATTGGTGGGGATAAAAGCATTTTCGTGGGGTTTAATTCATTTTAATTCCGTGATCTTTTATAAAAATAAAACAAACAGTTAGCAACGTAAAAATATAATACTTTTCAAATTTTATTTAATTGTTTTGCTTTCTTTCTCCATATTTTCGTAAGTCTCCGTTACAAAAAACTATTTGATTAAGTATAACATTATAGCTATAGTACTTGTGAGCGTTTGGAGAATTTTCCAGCCATAAGAGTAAATCTGATATTTTTTTGTAGTGAGTTTTTGTGAACGGTATCCATCGTATTAGTTGAAAGAGTTGCGACTCGCTGATTCCATTAACGAAAGCAAAAACACAAACTATTAATTGCGGCTTATAACTTTTTTTCCCAAAAAAAGGATCAATTATAAATCCAGGAACATGAGGAAAGTTTATAGTATCGCTTTTATTTAGTAAGATCTTCCTTGCGTTTATACGATTATTCTCTATTTGTTTCAATTTTTCTATATTTATTTTTATGCTGAATACGCAGAACTGTTTTTAAAAATCACTCTATTAAGATTGAATTGTCAAAGATTTTTCCTTTTACGAAAGGTTAAAATCACTAATAGTGCACATTTCGTAAAAGGAGAAACCATAATTTTGTAAATTATAAAATAATAGAAGGGAATTTTTCCTTTTACGAAAGGATAAAATCACAGTGTACATTTCGTAAAAGGAGAAACCATAATTTTGTAAATAATCATGAAAAAATCCGTCTCGACCCTCTTGGGCTCACACAGTAGACTTGACGGACACAGTAGCCAACGAACAAATATTTTATTATTGTCGGAAGCATGGATAAATAATGAAGAAGCTGTGAATGTGCCGAACTTCGATTGTGTCGTCCATTTCAAACGTCCCAATGTAAGAGCTGGTGGGGTAGGTGTCTACCATAACTCCAGTGACTGAATAAATATCGTCACTCCACATTTGGATATAAATTTACAATAAATTAACTAGTTGGCTGTGAATGCTGCAGTAGTTGGAGATATTTGTGCGGCCGAATGTGTCATAGACAGCGGATAGAGTGACAGAGTGGCAATGATTGTTCTCTACATCACTCCGAACCAGAGAATTAACGATATAATAAAATTCATAGGGTGTGCAGCAGAATTAGGAAAAGATTTTCACACTATGCCAATGATTTTAGGCGATGATTTTAATGTCAATTTTGCCTTGGAAGAAGCTCAACCCCTTGTACAATATTTAGAAAGTAAATTTAGTTTAAAAATGAATAATAATCCCAAAGACTGCAGCCAAATCAGGCACGATAACAGATGCAATTTTTTCAAGATATTTAAATAATTTACAATCACGAGTTTTCATTTTACATTTTTTATACCACAAACCAATTGTATCTTTTCTTGAACATGAAAGTATGGAAGTGAATGAATAGATTTTTTGTAAATGGAGGCGAAAACATTAACTATATTTTTTCATTAACCTAACACCCTTAAAAATAATGAATAGTGGCTTCTGTTATTGGGAAAATATTTCTATCTCATAAAACTTGCTGGATAGGGTGAGTATTTTCATTTCAAGTGCCTATCGAGATCCTTGAAGTTTTATTTCTATCGCCTAGCTTTCTAGGCTGTTTGGTTTTGTAAATAACTTTGCCTTCTGTTAATATTTACATCTTTTAAAATAGCTTTTCCTATCATACTTGCAATTTGAATGTCTTATTCTCTGACCAAATGAAATGAAATGTTTTTAAAAATAAGTATAAAATGATCAAAACTTCAAATTGTCTCAATCACATTTGAGCAAGCAGTATATAACTCTCTTTTCTCATTACTGAGTTTGGTTTGAGTACATCACAAAATTTTGAAATGCAATTCTTCCCTTACACTGTTAACAAATGGCTGAAAACTTTCATTTCACTCGGTTCAATTTTTACTTCCCTTAATCTCTTGCTTTTGTTGCCTTTGCATTCGAACGAACGATGCCCATTCTCATTGCATTTAAAACATTGTGGGCATTTAGCTGCCAAATGAGCTTTGTCTTCGCACTTAAAACATCTTCTTTTGCCTTACTTAATAATACATTTCTATCCTTCCTTGCTTCGTTTGCTATTTTTACTTGCCCGGATTTATATTGTCCTATTCTTTGGTATATATTGAGTCACCCTAACGGATAATAAAATACTGTCATACAAGTAGTTCATAGGATTTGTAAATTCAATTTACTGCTTACATTTATACACACATACACATACCTGCATTGTACTCATAAATCTCTTTTTTATTATTTGCTTAAACTTTGTAAAGAGAACAATATGTTTAAACATATGATCACATTTTAAAATAAATCACTCGATAATGAATTTCTAACAGGGCCATAGCAGTCGATGGAGATATTGTACGGTTTTTACTTTGGTTCTTTTGCACGTCGCCGTTGACTGCACACCCACACACAAGAAAAATGCTCCAACAGATAGTTTGCACCCGACCTCGTCTATTAACTATTTGAAGTGTTTCCCAACTGTTTATATTGCTTTGGCTTCTAACAAAAAGCTTAGCGGCGCCACGAATAACATAAACAAATCTCTAGAGGTCATTCCATTTAACAATATTAGCGTTAATTTCAAATTATTTCAACCACCCTCTAATATCAAGGGACCCTTCTTTCGGAAAAATACTAACGCAATCCCCTAAAAATTTTAGTGTAAACTGTTGTTGCTGCCTGACGTACTGTAAAGACTGTCCGTTATAGTTTCACTAAAGATCTTCATCAAATTTATTCACTAGCCCTATTTGCCGATAAGTTGTAGTGCCGAAGAAATCTGCCCCACATCTGTTCACGTTTTTGATCTAACTCCCTCAACTTCTCTTTTAGTCCTGTGACCGTTAAAGTCGTTATTTCGTCTATGTCCATTTTGGTGATAACAATATACATAATAGCATACACAATACTAAATACTGTTACAATTAATGTGAGTGTAATTTCTTCGTGTTTTTTTCTTTAAAAAATTCTGTTTTTTTTAATTTTGTATACGTTCTTTTTTTTCACTGTATTGCCAACGTTCGTTTTGTTCTCATTTCTTACTTTGTCTTTACATATTTATCATTCTCGTCTTAAGCTTTTTAATTGTACTTTCCAGTACAGATACCTTCCACCTCGTCGTAAAGTTTTTGTGTTATAATCTCAACTTAAGTCCAAAATCACACGGATGTAATAGAATTTCATATGCAAGTGTACCTCTGAATTTACAAAAATATTTTTCCAAATAATGCTGGTCATTGTTAATGAAAAATTGTAAAGTTGGAAAAGTGTGAGCGTCTATATTTGCGTGTCTTCCTTACATATTAAAAACTTATATTATATATATTTTTTGCTGATCCTCTTACAACAGAATTTTTCATTTAAAAACAAAAAGTTAGCTTTGAATATGTAGTTAAGCTTCTCAGAAAGTAACCAAAACATTGACCGATATTTTCGGTAACCAATATTCGTTCATTGACTCCTTGAATTGCATCAGATGTGGCCTGAATACTTTCTTGAAAATAAATGAAATTTGACAAAGCAATTATTAGTAAACAATACCTACCTACCTACCTACACTTTGAACAGTTTCAATAAATCGTTCGTGTCGAGATCGGAAACAACAACACCCACCATTTTTTTTTTTTGTTTTATTATTATCCACTACAATTTATAACAGAATAACATCGAATTTGATGTCTTCATCTAAGGTCTGGGTGAACTCTTTTGGCACACAACTAAAAATAAGTCATTACTAAAAGGACATATGCACATATGTGTTTCTTATGGTTTATAGTATCGGTACTACAATTAGATTGCTAAGACATTGCCGATTGTACAAATCCACCATCATGGGGAAATACAAAGTTATTCGGTTCAAATATTTCTGTTGCTGCGAGTATACCTTGCGATCTTTCTTTCCGCGGTATTTGTATACTCTTGCAACATGCTGCTACAGAGTATAATAGTTTTGTTCATATAACAGTTGTTTGTATCACATTTAACTGATCGAGATAGATACATGTTGAGACGAGTGGAAATCGGAGTGACTGTCTGTCTGTCCGACCGTGCAAGCTGTAACTTGATGCATTTTTGTACACATGTGGTGTGTTGGCGGAAATTTCGGTATTGTAGATGGGCGTAATCCAATCCTTGCCACGCCCACAAAACGCCTTTCATCGAAAATGTATGAATTGCCAAAACTAAGCCGTAAATTAATACTATGTTCGCACCGACACAAAATTCGTGTTTTCATAGACAAAAGAGGTTTTCACGCGAAAACTTGTGTTTTCATCCATACAAAATCTGTTCAACGAAAACACAATTTTCGCTGAAAACCCCTTGAAAACTTACATTCCATTCGTTATAATCGGTGCCTGCTCTAGTTTAATCGATATTATTTGAAGACATATTTTGCCAGCCTTAAATGTCAGTTGACAATTTGTTTACATTCCATAATTGGCCTAAACGTACCCTACAAGAAACTGCCGATGAGTTCACCAATACAGTCACATTTGATATGTCAGTACTGTTAATTTACATTTGCATTTTTATACTCTCGCAACCTGTTGCTACAGAGTATAATAGTTTTGTTCACCTAACGGTTGTTTGTATCACCTAAAATTAATCGAGTTAGATATAGGGTTATATATATATAAATGATCAGGATGAAGAGACGAGTTGAAATCCGGGTGACTGTCTGTCCGTCCGTCCGTCTGTCCGTCCGTCCGTGCAAGCTCTAACTTGAGTAAAAATTGAGATATCTTTATGAAACTTGGTAGACATGTTTCATGGTACCGTGAGACGGTTGGTATTGCAGATGGGCGTAATCGGACCACTGCCACGCCCACAAAACGCCATTGATCAAAAACAAATAACTTGCCATAACTAAGCTCCGCAATAAGATACAAGACTGTTATTTGGTACACAGGATCACATTAGGGAGGGGCATCTGCAGTTAAAATTTGCGTGGGCGTGGTCCCGCCTCTAATAGGTTTAATGTGCATATCTCCTAAACCGCTAATGCTATAATAACAAAATTCACTGGAAGCAAATGTTTTTAGCACTTCTATTGACGGTGTGAAAATAGTTGAAATCGGGTGGCAACTCCGCCCACTCCCCATATAACGGTACTGTTAAAAACTACTAAAAGCGCGATAAATCAAGCACTAAACACGCCAGAGACATTAAATTTTATCTCTGAGATGGTATAAGATGACTTTATAGGAACCGCGTTCAAAATTAGACAGTGGGCGTGGCACAGCCCACTTTTAGGTGAAAACCCATATCTTGAGATCTGCTCAACCGATTTCAACCAAATTCGGTGCATAACGTTCTTTTTATGTTTCTATGTCATAGTGCGAAAATGGGCGAAATCGGACTACAACCACGCTTACTTCCCATGTAACACCATTTTCAATTCCATCTGATTCTTTCACATTCCACTATGCAAATCAGGTAAAAATGATTATATCGGGGTAAAACTTTGCGTGAATAATGCAATTAAAGTATGCCACCTTACGGCCAAAAATTGTCTAAATCGAACCAAAACTGTTCAAACCCCTAAGTACTAAATATGTGGACCCCAGTGCCTATAGTTGACCTTCTACCGAAAATATCAGTCAATCCACAAAGAAATCTCAAACGAGTATACCATTTGACCTTGCGAGAGTATAAAATGTTCGGTTACATCCGAACTTAGCCCTTCCTTACTTGTTAAATTCAGAATTATCCACTGATTGGAGAAAGACGTACGCAGAGCTATTGAGAGGAGGAGATGGCATCAAACTCACACACATACATTTGTTTACATCAGTTTTTTCACAAGGCTCTTAACAAAATGGTTGTTCTGCGCGCTGGCAAAATTTTTTCAGCTATGACTGTCATATTACCCATCAGATGACAGTCACTGTTCTTGTAGGGTACATAGCAAATGTAAACAATTGTGTTTTCAAGAGGATTTCAATTCGGTGCGAACATAGTATAGAATACAAAACTGTAATTTAGTTCAATGAATCACACAAGGAAGATGCGCCTGTGAAAATTTTTAAAAAGTGGACTTGGCCCGCCCCAAAATAGGGCTTGACGGCTTCGTTAACAAACAAAATTGTCGCTATTGGGGTGAGTCAAATCCTCGTATGGTTCAGGAAAAGCAATTGCATCCCCAAAAATTTACCGTTTGGGCCGATTGTATGGCGGCATTCTTATTACTTTCGGAATGAGACACAAAATGCCGTTACCATCAATAGGGAGCGTTATTACACGAAATTGACCGAATTATTTCCCAGAACTTAATGAAAACATTAATTCCAGCCGAAGTGCTAACTACGCCCACTCCCTATATGACGGTTTTTGTTAAAAACCACCCACATTGGACGATTGACGTCACATATCTCCGGACCTACTCCACAAATTTCAACTTCGGTAGGTAAAATTATCCTAAAATTCTTATGGTGCGAAAATAGGAGAAATCAGATGACAACCACGTCTTCCCATATAAAACAACTTTAAATTCCATCTGATTCTTTCACTTTCCAGTATACAAATCAAGTACCAATGAATATATTGGGATACAACTTTACAGAAACAGTGCCTTTAGGGTATCCCATCTCAAGTTTAAAAAGTTTCAAAATCAGAGAATATCTGTTCAAGACCCCAGATATCGAAAATGTGGACCCCATTTGCCATGGCTGACTTTTTACCGAATATATCGTTCAATGTGTGAGATATATAATTGAATTTCGGAGATAATCTTCTCCAGACTATAGTATGTCTGTATATATACAAGACAGAGGTAACCAATTCATTACTACACTTGCAAAATTGCGTCGAGGAGGCTAAGAATGTTTGGAGCACACCAACTTAAAGAAAATAACGGCCAACACTGCTATTAATACGCAGAGGACTGTCATCTCGTAAGTTCGAGAATACGTAAATGTCTACTATGAGAAGCCCGATTTATGAATGCTGTGCTGCAGTTCTACGGCTTGCAAAATGACTTAAGCCCCACCAATTTTACAACAAAATTAAAAATGGCGGAAAGTGGGGCTAAAGTCATTTTCGTGGGGATTAATTATTTTTTTTTAGTGGGGATTCTGTCATGTAAGAACCCCCACGTTTGGTGGGGCTTAATTCATTTTGATTGGTGGGGATAAAAGCATTTTCGTGGGGTTTAATTCATTTTAATTCCGTGATCTTTTATAAAAATAAAACAAACAGTTAGCAACGTAAAAATATAATACTTTTCAAATTTTATTTAATTGTTTTGCTTTCTTTCTCCATATTTTCGTAAGTCTCCGTTACAAAAAACTATTTGATTAAGTATAACATTATAGCTATAGTACTTGTGAGCGTTTGGAGAATTTTCAAGCTATAAGAGTAAATCTGATATTTTTTTGTAGTGAGTTTTTGTGAACGGTATCCATCGTATTAGTTGAAAGAGTTGCGACTCGCTGATTCCATTAACGAAAGCAAAAACACAAACTATTAATTGCGGCTTATAACTTTTTTTCCCAAAAAAAGGATCAATTATAAATCCAGGAACATGAGGAAAGTTTATAGTATCGCTTTTATTTAGTAAGATCTTCCTTGCGTTTATACGATTATTCTCTATTTGTTTCAATTTTTCTATATTTATTTTTATGCTGAATACGCAGAACTGTTTTTAAAAATCACTCTATTAAGATTGAATTGTCAAAGATTTTTCCTTTTACGAAAGGTTAAAATCACTAATAGTGCACATTTCGTAAAAGGAGAAACCATAATTTTGTAAATTATAAAATAATAGAAGGGAATTTTTCCTTTTACGAAAGGATAAAATCACAGTGTACATTTCGTAAAAGGAGAAACCATAATTTTGTAAATAATCATATAATAAAAATCCATCTCTTACAGCTATTTTTTCATGGGATAGTGAATTTCCTGCTGGGGTTTTTTTTGCATTCAATAATAGAGCGCAAACTAACTGTTAAACCGGTTTTGCATTCAATTGTCGAATAACTATGTTATCACATTACATTATATTATGCAAATTTAGTTGTTATGAAATCTTGAAGCGAATAACGCGACGTGATAGAAACAAGACTTTAAACTATGAACACGTGGTTGGAAAAAGAATAAATAGCAAATTGTTATATGTTACAGAGGAAAAACAATTATATTCCAAAAAAAACTATTAAAAAAGAAAAATATTTTTATGCTTGTTACGTGAAAACATGCAAAGCGAGGGTGTTTTTGAATAGTGAGGTGTGTTATAAGGTTAAAGATTTCATTGATCATAATCATGAAACTCAGGAGGATACGTACAGGGAATTAAAGATTATGAATAATATGAAGACATCCTGTATGGGAATACATCAAGATTCCACTGAACCGAGCGTTCTTGGAAGCATACGAAAAATATTTCAAAGTACTTGCGTTGAGTAGGTTCATTTTTATTATTATTATTTATTTTAATTAATTACCTCATAATCTCATAATTTCAGATACCCGGTGGAAACAAAAGATATTGATTTTTATAAACTCCAACGAAATTACCAAAAACCGGCAAATAAGCAATTTCTAATTTCTCCTAAAACACCAGCTGATGTTATCAAAGTATTTTAAGCTATAGTAACTTTGAAAAAATTTGGGTATACAAAACATACCGGCGATGATGCCTCAACATTTTTTAAGATATGCTGTGATGCAAAAGACTTTGCCTATTGTTTGTTTTGTTCTGACAAAATAATAAATCTAATGAAAAAAAATATTCCTTCAAATGTAGACAGAAAAATACTGGTTGATGCAACATTTTCTGTTTTACCTATTGGTAGCTTCAAACAGCTTTTAATTATTCACATTGAATATTTTGAAACAGTATGTTGATAATAATATTCAATTTGATAAATTATAAATATTTTTTTTGTTTTCCTCAGGTGTTTCCTGCTATATTTGTTCTTATGAACAAGAAAACAAAAAAAAGTTACGAACATGTGTTTAACTATATTAATACTAATGTGGTAAAATTAGACGGAGCGGTGTTTATGGCGGATTTTGAAATTGGATTGTGCTATAAAAAAAATATTAGAACATTCTAAGCTATTCGGGTGCTGGTTTCACTATTGTCAAGCAGTACGAAGAAATATTGCTAACACAAGAGACTCACATTGTTAATTGCTTTTCCACCATCAAAGAAGAAATTGCCACTTTCGACCACTTGTTTAAATTTGAATTTTTTTTAAAATACTTTGAAGAGCAATGGCTAAAAAAAGTAAGTTGTTTTACATTAAATTGTTTTTAAAAATTATAAATATTCGAAATATTATAGATTGGTCCAAGAAATCTTTCGGTCTTTGGACATAAGATCCGTACAACATCAGCTGTAGAATCGTATAATGATGTGCTTGCCAAAATAATCCCAAAACAAGGGAATTTTTTCAAATTTGTCGGACAGTTACAAATGGAGGAGTATTGCAAAAGTAGGGAATTAGAATTGGTTATCAACAGCGATGGTGCTTTAGGGAAACCAAAAAGAAAAACAAAGGAAAACGTTATGAGAGCAAATCTAATTGCTAAAGCGGAGACGGACCTGCTTAATGGACTCATAACCGCTACGAGTTTCTTGGATAGAATGGTCTTCTCTAGAAACAAAATAGTAACTGATATGGAGCCCTTTGAAAGACATAAAGTAAAAGGTTTAGAATATATGGAAGTAGAATCTGAAGTCGAAGAAGAATCCAATGCCACGGAAGAAGGTGGAGCAAATCCTCCACTGATATGCATAATTTGTTTGGAAAACAAACCTAATATTTTGCTTTTGCCATGCAAACATTTAAAATTGTGCAGTGACTCCACATCTAAAATAGAAGCAGAGAGTGTGGCAAACAATTTTAATAAATTTAAATGCCCTTTTTGTCGTCAAGATGTTGACGAATATTTACATCTTTTTATTTAATTATTTTCTTTTTCTCACATTTTCATATTTTCATTAAATCTTTACCATTTTCTTTTTAAATATTACATGCATATGTATAATTGAATTTTTGTTAAAATTTTGATTTAAAAACTTGAAGTTCAAAGTAAGCAAAATAAATTAAGAATGAAGTAAAGTGGGGCTAAAGTCATTTTTGTGGAGAGTAATTCCTTTTTTTTTCGTGGGGATTCTGTCATGTAAGAACACCCACGTTTGGTGGGGCTTAATTCATTTCGATTGGTGGGGATAAAATCATTCTCGTGGGGTTTAATGCATTTTTTATCGTTTTACCATATATAGTTATGCATAATTTAATCATAACTGATGATAATAATATATATAATTATACTAGCAAACCTGGCGAACCCCGTTTCGCCACCAGATGGCTTTGTTTTATGTAATATTTCGTTTGGTGATTAAAAGATGAAGAACATTTTTTTTTTGTTTTATATTTGGAAAGGAAAAATTTTATTTCATTTAAAATGAAAAATGAAGTGTTATTTAGTTGAACTTCTCTAAGTAAATGAAAGTGGATCCAAAGTAAATACTGAATCGAAGCGTTATACGTGTCCGCAAATTATCCGTTTCATTGAAGTGCTCTTTGGAAAACCACATTTTTTGTTTTTTGGTCTGACGTTAACACAAACAAAGCGGATGGTTTCCCAACTCGTGAACACGCAACGTATAACTGCCCATGTGAAAAACAATGATTTTCTAAATTTATCCCGCAAACACTAAGCGATTGGCCATGCGACTTGTTAATTGTCATTGCGAACGCAAGGCGAACTGGAAATTGCAATCGTTTGAAGTCAAACGGAAGATCAGTCGAAATATATACATTTTCACCTGCGTACTTTCCGTTAATAATGGTTGCTTCAATCAAATTCGGCATAAGTCTTTTTACCGAAAATCGAGTACCGTTGCAAAGTCGCGGCGGATTCAAATTACGCAATATCATAATAACTGTACCAACTTTGAGTTGCAAGTTATGTGGTGGAAATCCTGGTAACTCCAGAGAGTTCAAAAACTCCGTTGGATAATTTACTACATCATCGGGATTTGTTATGGAATCAACGGAATTGTATGTCACCAAATCGCCAGCAATTTTTGATTGAATGGTGAAACTCAGTGCCTGTGCATCATTATTCTTTGCGGCAAGAATTGCTCGTTGACTTAACCAAGCATAATTCTGATAATTCGCACTAATGGTTTGGAAAACATTTTCAAAAATAGCTAATTGAGAGTCTACAAATCGGCAAAAGTCGTTGGTAAGAGTAATTAATCCAGATGTCGCATCAACTCTGACTTTTCCATTTCCAACAGCTAACAATTGTTTGGAAAATTGTGCAGCAATTCGATCATTTTGAAGTTGAACTCTCATATTAGTGGTCCATAAAGGTGATGCCTTCAGGCAAGCATTCAATTCATCTGCAGCCGTTGCACGGGGAATTACTGGCAACGTCTGCCTGTCAACAATAATTGCAGCAACATCATTAACGGTGGGTGCATTGAATCTTCGCACATGTTTACCTGTTGGGGTACAATCAGCATTTTGACAAATTTGTGCGTATCCGATGGCATTCGTTCCAATGCTGTTTTGAACATATTAACCACAGCATTATTAGCGTGAAAAAATGCTTGTAACTGTTCAATAATTCGTCTCTTTAACTGTTGTGTTCCCTGTATATTGCACCGCTCATTCAGCTGATCGACCATCGACGAAATGAAATATATTTGCAGAAATTTATGCGGTTCATCTGGTGTTGGCACCATTGAACCATGCAAATGATATATTTGTCCTTGTATCTGTAATTGCAAACAATCATTTGTTGAAGAATACGGTGTAACTTATGATCGTGTGATGGTGTTTTTTTTTTGTCATGCGAAAGCAGGTATTGTATTCAAGGATGTGTTGAAGAAAATGGCTGGAATCGGGATCACTTCCATCGAACAATGGTTTCAGTGGCTGTGGTGGTGTAAGTAATGGATCCAGTTTGACTTTTCCACTTGCGCAGCACAATCCAGCCGTTTCTCTTTTGAACTTTAACTTGCAATATCGGCATATAGTCGTCATTGGTCCAATATCTAAGTTTGCATCATCACTGTAGTTCGCAGTGGGATCAGATTGGAATGCCAAGCGATTGTATGATGCCAATGATCTTCGTGTGCTCACGCGTTGTCTCAATCACACGTGTGGCTGGCTTGCATGCTTGTGCGGCGGCCGATGTTGGCACGTCGTCCTCTAGGCATTTTGGACTATGGATAGAGTGGTGAATTTAACCTCAAATGCACGCTCCACATAATTTATACAGTTCAACTTACCACCTTAAAGACAAATGCCTGTTGTTGAAATTGAATAAAAATTTGCACAATACACGTGATTGATTTGATGGTTTCCAATTGAAATGTTAGTTCCAATTGTAATGAACGAATAACTTATTTTTCACAATTTCACAGTGAACACAATACCGGTTTGTCACATGAAATTAATTGAGCAGAGAACAATGAGTAGCTGTCAAACAATGTATCACGCACCGGCGCCATCTACTTAAAATATTGGTTTGTAGTACATGCTATGTATCACAGATGGCGCTGTATGTGAAAAAAGATTTTCCCGCCTTTCTGTTAAAATATTTCCTGAATTTTCTTTCTATAAACCTCACGGAGCCCGAGACCTTTCCAACGAATACAAAACCGTGGAAATCGGTTCGTGCGTTCTGGAGTTATAGCGTCAGGAAGGAAAACCCGACTTATTTTTATATAATAGATTAAAATGGTCCGACACAACAAGAAGTGAATATCATGATCGACTCAGGCGCTACAAACAACTGCATATCAAAACAAAAAAATGCAGAATAGGTAAGAGTATATCAATAGATCCTGTATGGACAAAATCAATGAATGGACATTCCATCATGACTAGTAAAAAAAAATACATCTGTTATGCCATGATTTACCATTTTTTGAACTAGAAGATATTAAAGATTTTGATATGATAATACGATTTTGTGGATTGAAAAAATTAAATGCAGAAATAGATTTCACGTCGCTACAATTAAAATATACAAATAAAAACAAAAATCAAAAAATAAATTACACAAATGATAATAAAGATTATGACGAGGAGATTAGAGAAATAATTAGGAGAAATAATAAAACAGAAAAGTTACCATTTACCACAACGATAGAAGCAACCATTAGGACAGAAAATTAACCTGTTTGGACGAAACAATACCAATATCCGTATGCAGATAAATATTTCGTCAATTTAGAAATAAAAAAATTATTAAAGAATAATGTAATACAACCTAGTAGAAGTCCTTATAACTCACCAGTTTGGACAGTACCAAAAAAGGGTATAGATGAAAATGGAAAACCCAAGAAAAGATTAGTGATAGATTTTCAAAAATTAAATTCAAAAACTATAACAGATAGATATCCTATTCCGGATATAAACATGACAATACAAGCATTAGGTAAAGCTAAATATTTTTCCACGATAGATCTAGAAGCAGGATTTCACCAAATTATGATAAAACAAGTAAGGAAGGGCTAAGTTCGGATGTAACCGAACATTTTATACTCTCGCAAAGTCAAATAGTATACTCGTTTGACATTTCTTTGTGGATTGACTGATATTTTCGGTAGAAGGTCAACTATAGGCACTGGGGTCCACATATTTAGTACTTAGGGGCTTAAACAGTTTTGGTTCGATTTAGACAATTTTTGGCCACAAGGTGGCATACTTTAATCGCATTATTCACGCAAAGTTTTATCCCGATACAGTCATTGTTGCCTGATTTGCATAGTGGAAAGTGAAAAAATCAGATGGAATTTAAAATGGTGTTATATGGGAAGTAGGCGTGGTTGTTGTCCGATTTCGCCCATTTTCGCACTATGAACGTTATGCACCGAATTTGGTTGAAATCGGTTAAGCAGATCTCAAGATATGGGTTTTCAACTAAAAGTGGGCTGTAGCACGCCCACTGTCTAATTTTGAAAGCGGTTCCTATAAAGTCATCTCATACCATCCCAGAGATAAAATTTAATGTCTCTGGCGTGTTTAGTGCTTGAGTTATCGCGCTTTTAGTAGTTTTTAACAGTACCGTTATATGGGGAGTGGGCGGAGTTGCCACCCGATTTCAACTATTTTCACACCGTCAATAGAAGTGCTAATTGCTAATTTGCTTCCAGTGAATTTTGTTATTATAGCATTAGCGGTTTAGGAGATATGCACATTAAACCTATTAGAGGCGGGACCACGCCCACGCAAATTTTAACTGCAGATGCCCCTCCCTAATGTGATCCTGTGTACCAAATAACAGTCTTGTATCTTATTGCGGAGCTTAGTTATGGAAATTTATTTGTTTTTGATTACTGGCGTTTTGTGGGCGTGGCAGTGGTCCAATTACGCCTATCTGCAATACCAACCGTCTCACGGTACCAAGAAACATGTCTACCAAGTTTCATAAAGATATCTCAATTTTTACTCAAGTTAGAGCTTGCACGGACGGACGGACAGACGGACGGACGGACAGACAGTCACCCGGATTTGAACTCGTCTCTTCATCCTGATCATTTATATATATATAACCCTATATCTAACTCGATTAGTTTTAGATGATACAAACACCCGTTAGGTGAACAAAACTATTATTCTCTGTAGCAACAGGTTGCGAGAGTATAAAAAGAAGATAGGGAAAAACAGCATTTTCCGCATATGAAGCAATATATGAATTCATACGAATGCCTTTCGGATTAAGATATGCACCCTCAATTTTTCAAAGATGTGTTGATGATATTCTACGGGAATATATACACAAATTTGCGTTTGTATATATAGGCGACGTGTTAATATATTATTCGACACCTGAAGAACATATTAAACACATCCAAATAATAGTAAGCGCATTACATAAAGCAAATATGAAAATCTCTGATGAAAAATCACACTTCTTTAAAAATCAAGTCGAGTATTTAGGACATATAATAACACATAATAGGATAACAGTAGACCCAAAGAAAGTAGAAACATTAGACAAGTATCCGATACCTCAAACTCTGAAAGAATTAAGGTCATTTTTAGGTATTGCGGGATATTATAGGAAATTTATACAACGATATAACAAAATAACAAAACCTTTAACCATACATCTACAAGGAGAAAATGGTATAACAAGTAAAAAAATGTCAGCTAAGAAAAAAATTAAAATAGATAAAGAAGCTATAAAAGCTATACAAACAATTAAAACGAAATTAAAAGAACAAGTTGAACTATTTCAACCAGATTTCTCAAAACCTTTTGACTTAACTACAGATGCGAGTAATTTCGCCATGGGAGGAGTTTTATTACAAGAAAAGAAACCTATATTTTTTATATCAAGAACAAGCACTCGACACGTAGTTCACCAAACGAAAACTATACATACCCAAAACAAATGGTAATTCATTTAAGAATCAAATCATATTAAAGAAAACTAAACGAAATAAAAAATAAACACAAACAACTTTTCCAAAGTATCACAGACATATTATTGAATATCAAAACACTGACTATCTAACAAAAACCTTAAAAGAAATTTTTACACCTAATTTCAATAACGCGATTAAAATTGATGAGCAAGAACTATTCACAATAAAATCACTACTAAGTAAACATTTTCTAAACTACAAGCTCTTTATAGCACAAAATCTAGTCGAGGACATAACAGACAAAAACAAGCAATTGGGAGTTATAACAAATACACATAACCGAGCGCATAGAAATGAGAAAAATAACGCGATGGAAATTAGACAACAATATTTTTGGCCCGATATGGCGAAACAAATCAAAAACTTTGCACGAACTGTTCAAATTGTTATGAACAAAAATACGAAGGTAGACCAACAAAACAACTGATAGGGAGAACACCAGCAACAAATCTACCAGGAGAATCTATAAGTATGGATATATTCCACATAGGGAATAGAACATATATAACTAGTATGTGTAGGTACTCAAAATATTTATTAATGAGAGAAATAGCAGATAAAGTCACCACCGTAGACAAATTAGAAGAAATTCTCACACTTACATACCCATATTGTAGAAACCTACAAACCGACAATGAGAGTATATTCACATCGATAACTTATATGTCACTATACCGACGACTGCATATAACACATAATCGTACGCCAACAGCTCATTCGACATCAAACGGTTCAGTTGAACGCTTACATAACACACTGATAGAAATCGCAAGAACATTAGCTAAACAAAATAACACCGATCCAGTTACGGAAATATTTAACGCAGCATACGAGTATAATAGGACAATACACTCGGCGACAAAACAAAAACCAGTGGAAGTATTTTTCAATAGGAAGAATTATCCGGAAATAAAACAATTTATTGAAAAAAACAAAGACAAAGTTTTAGAATATCATAATAAAAAAAGAACACAAAAAGTTTATGAACCAAAACAAATAATTTACGCACTGTCAAAACGACGTACAAAAACGGAACAAAAATATTTAAAATACATAGTTATAGAAAACCGTGAGGACACAGTTTTAGTAGAGAGAGCTGGAAGACATCATGTCTTACATAAAGATAATATTCGTAACACTCCTATTGAATTTAATAATAAACATAAAAGCATACACAGTGAGCAATCTTAAAAATAAAAAATTTATCTTCACCGAAACTGACGACACATACCTATATGAAGATACCGAATATTTATACCATTTATTTAATTTAACGACAATAATGGAAAAATATAAACAGATAGAATATAGATCATTTGGCAGGACACAACAGGATATCATAAACGAGAATCTCAAATTTAATTGAACAAACTATTTCACACTCAATACAAAAAAGATCAATAAACATTTTAGGGACTATAATAAAATTTATAACTGGGACTCCAGATCATGACGATCTTATTGAAATAAAAACACGTTTAAATGAAATAATAGAAAATAATAATCAACAAAGAGTATTAACTCACACTTTGAACAATTAGTCTCAAAGGTTGATCCTCAATCAATCTCAACATATCATATCAGAAACTTTAAAGGAATTAGAAACCCTATTCGAAACTATAAATTCTGTAAAGACAGGAAATTACTTGTCTAAATCTTTAAATTTAAATGATATAAAACAAATAATAAAAAACGAAAAATTAGATATTCCAGTTTTAAATGTAATGGAATACTCTACAATAAATGTAATTAAAGTTAAGGATAAATATGTAATCATTTATAAATATCCTTTAATAACGCAAAAATGTAAATTATTTAAAATAACATCGTTAAGCTATCTACATGGCAAATATACATTAGACAAATATAATATATAGCTCAATGTAATATAAATAATTATTCAAGAGTAAAAGAATGTAAACAATCACTAAATAGTTTTATATGTAAAACTAACAAGGATAATGAATGTATTTCGAAATTAGTGCTAAAAGAAAAAGCAAATTGTAAAACTATTGAAGAAACAAATGCAAATATCACAATATTAGATTATGGTAATATAATATTAGATGGAAAATATGAAATTAATAACGAAACTATTGAGGAGTAAACTTGATCCAGTTTAATGACACCATTAAAATAAATGGACGAAAGTACACAAACATACAGGATACAATTAAGCAGATAATCCAACATGAAGGCATCATAACAATTGATGAAGTAATCAACTCCAATGAAGAAACTAATTTACGAATATCCGGAAGTTACATAAACTACTCATTCCAATTTAAGATCACCCGATCCAAACTTTATGCTACACAATCACAACCTTTGGAATTATAATCCTGATAATTTGGACACTACTCAAATTAATCAAACTACGACAAGTTACTCAAGAAAGAAAGAAACTACACGAACTTCAACAACTCACAGCCACCTTTAGTGACAGCCACCCTCAGTGCACAATAAGCACTTGTTTACAAGAAATAATACAATTAGACTTTAGACCTAAGCCACAAAACATGAATATGTTATCAACTTAACGAATAATATAAGGTATATCTCCCTTCCGCTTTTTTGCTCTTTATTCAATGCTTTATAAAAAGTGTTACAGTGATCGGATTTAGTTAAAATATGCGCCGTTTTGTTCGATGAACTGTTTCCATCTAGACGGCGACTTCATAATACCTTCCTCGTAGAAGCCCCCCTCCTTTTTTGCGAAGAATTCGGACAGCCACTTTTCACAAGCCTCTTTTGAGTTCAACTTCACACCACCAAGGGCGTTCGCCATGGACAGGAACAGGTGGTAATCACTTGGCGCTACGTCCGGGCTATATGGTGGATGCGATGAAACCTCCCATCCGAGCTCCCGTAGCTTCTGACGAGTCATCAACGAAGTGTGTGGTCTGGCGTTGTCCTGGTGGAACACTACACCCTTCCTGTTGGCCAATTCTGGACGCTTCTGGTCGATCGCCTGCTTCAAGGGGTCCAGTTGTTCGCAGTAGATGGTAGAATTAAGCGTCTGGCCATATGGGAGCAGCTCATAGTGGATGATTCCCTTCCAATCCCACCAAACACACAGAAAAACCTTCCTGGCCGTCAATCCCGGCTTGGCCACTGTTTGGGACGATTCACCGGCCTTCGACCACGACCGTTTTCGCTTGATATTGTCGTATGTGATCCATTTTTCGTCGCCAGTCACCATCCGCTTCAAGAATGGGACGAGTTCGTTCCGTTTCAGCAGCATATCGCAGGCGTTGATTCGGTCCAGAAGGTTTTTTTGCGTCAAATTATGCGGCACCCAAACATCAAACTTTTTTTTGTATCCAGCCTTCTGCAGATGGTTCAAAATGGTTTGGTGACTAACTCCCATCTCCTGGGCGATGTCACGAGATGCCATATGCCGGTCTAACTCGATGTATTCCATGATTTGATCGGTATTTCTCGTCACAGGTCTTCCGCCGGCTGGCTTATCCATGGTGTCGTTTTCACCGGCTCTGTATCGTCGAAACCATTCCTCCGCGGTTCGAAGTGATAGAGTACCATCCCCCAAAACACCGCTAATCTCACGGAACGTTTCTCTAACGGATTTGCCTTTAACGAAGGAAAACTTTAAAATAGCGCGAATTTCGGCGTTAGTGAACTCCATGTTTACACGTCTATAACTGTTGAACGCAATATCCAAACTAATCATGCATAGCGTTGTTTTGTAGGTTATGTCAAGACCTTTCAAATTATGTATAGTGTTGCCAGATACGAGCTCTGTAGCGCTTTGTACATAGCCGCGAAATTCAAAAGACAAAAAAGCGGAAGGGAGATATTTGACAACCTTATATATTATAACCCATATGATAATACGAAAACCTGTTCATTAAGTATGTGAATTTCTAAGAATAAAGATCATATTCTGCAAAAGAAAATATATATTTTTTAACCATTCATAAGTATATGAATTAACTCGCGCGCTGCTCTATACCATATGTACATATGTGTGTATGACTTTACTCAACAAAAAATGCATACACAAACTTTCATAAATCCTTGCAGATAAGAGAGCCGACACGTTCGAGAGCGCCCTAAATCAGCCATTACCTGTAGCAAACGATCCTGTTTCGAGAGCCTTTGTGAAGAAGCAAACATAGACCCTGGGGAATTGCGAACAATATATGTATGCCGAAATACAAAAATAAGTGGCAGCAACCTAGGAACGCATCTTTTATAAAAAAAGTCGTCGAAGCATTATTTCCGACACATGATCCTATTTCCTATGCTAAGCGAAACTAAGTCACAGAACTATTGGCTACTGCGAGAAAAAATCAAAATCTCCAAAGTGCCTGGAAAAGAAGGTAAACCAAATAGAGCCCTAAAAGAATCCATGACTCTAAGACCCAGTTTGTTTGTTAAAATGTACAATACATTTACAATTGAAAAAGTGTTTCCCGACCCGTGGAAGGTACAGCGTTTGGTTCTACTCCCAAAACCAAAAAAGGCACCTGAAGAGCTTTCATCATATCGACCTCTGTGCACGATCGACAAATGTAAAGTGTACGAAAGCGATATATGAAACCGCTTAGAATTAGCAATCCAAAAAGCAGTCCCCAATACCTCATAAATACCTGGTGTTGAGAATACATCAAGCAAAATGAGTGAAACTAATCGCTTATGCGGATGATCTCATAGTAGTAGAAGTGATCAAATGCAATGACGATATTGGACGTTATACTAAAATTTAGGGAACACTTGGAAAACACGATATATAAAGCAAAAAAATCGCAATTGCTTTATTTAAAATGATGGCAAATAGCCAACGATACGGCTTCAATATGGATCGCTAGGCATAAAATTATATGCTAAACCAAAAAGAGAAGACTTTGCTTGTATAAAAGTTTTTTGTTATGTATGGACAGGTTTGACATTAGTCCAATTAGCCATTCCATTTTTAACAATTTCAGGTTAAGTTCAATCCTTTTCATCTTAAAGTGCTCCTGCCAGCATAATTTAACATCGAGCGTAATGCCAAGATATTTGACGGTAATGGCATATGGTATACAGACATCAAAAATACTTATATGTTGATGAGTAATTATTTTTTTCGTGAAATTCACACGAACCGACTTGCAACAGTTTAGTGTTATTCTCCATTCCTTAGTCCATTTGACTCCGAAACTGTTTTCGACGCATGGTATTGCGTATCATCAGCAAAAGTTGCAGTCATACTGATTGGTGCTAACGGTAAATTTCTAGTATACAAATATACAAAAGTGGTCCTAAAATACTTCCCTGCGGTACGCCTGATTCAATTTATTTTAGTTTGGAGTATTCATTCAATTGTTTTACAAGGAAAACTCTCGAGGTGGTATACGATTCTAGCAGGGCAATATACTCAACCGGAAAACATGTGTAACTGTTTAAATACTTCTGATGTTATTAGATCGAATACGGGTGCTTTCTTAGTTTTAAGCCTTTTAATTTCATTTTTGAGCTCACAAATGGAATTTGCTGGGGTTGTTGCTTGATCTTTAATGCCTCAACGTTGTCGGCGTATAGTAAAATGTTTGAGAGTTCAATTGCAGAAAAGATATCGTTAATAAACAATAAGAACAGAATCAGGCCAAGATGACTACCTTGCGGAACACCTGAAGAAACATTAATTGTATCTGCAAGAGTATCCTCAAATAGCACTCGTTGTATTCTATTATAATGATAAGAAGCTACCCATTGAAGAAATCTTGGCTGAAAGCTCAGCAGATAAGTTTATGTATGAGAATCGAGAGATTTACATTACTTACTCCAAAGCTTTGCTAAAGTCTGTGCATATAACATCCGTATGTGTATGTTCCCTATATAGTAATGATACATGGTTTAGAAATTTAAGCAAGTTTGTTAGAGTCGATTTGCCTTTACGAAATCCATGCTGAGATGAGGAATAATAGCTTCAAAAAGTTTAGGTATAACTGATAGTTTTGCGATACCTCTATAGTTTTCAATGTTGGACCTAAATCCACTTTTATGCAAAGGGATAATAAATGACTGTTTCCATATTGAAGGATATACCTATACCATGTTTAAGAGAGGAATTAAATTTCTTTGATATAGGCAAGTCAATAAATTTGGTACTATTTTTTAGGAAGCATGAGGGTATCATGTCTGGGCCGTAACTAAAAGTTGGTTTTAACTAAATTAACTTAAGTAGGACGTCTTCTTCAGAAATAATTGGAGTGTTCATTAAAGTATTCGGACACAGCGCGTGCTTATGGAAAAAGTTTTAGGAGAATTATAACAGTAGTTTGACATGAAAAATTCTGCAAATATATTGGATATAATATCATTGTCACTTGAAATGATAGATTTGTATTTCATCGCGGATGGAAATTTGGAAATCCTGCGTTCGGAGTTAAAAAAATCATTAAACGATTTTGGATTACGTACGATGTTCTTTTTTAGCTTATTTAAGTAATTATTATAACGATCACCTTGCGGAATTGACTTTCATTAACGATTGTCCTCGGTGAATTTTGTGAAACCAACCCAGTTAGCTTTGTTGAAGTTAACGAAGATACGATTGTCTGCAGACATAAAGGCGGCAGGTTTCTCCATTGAGATAATTAATTAATATATTAAATATTTCGAGCTCGGCATCGCCTGACCGGATATCTATGTCCTGACATTCTATGGTAGGAGCACGAGTTACACCTGACGGACGTATTTCAGTCTGACACATGGAACAGATGAAACCCAGGAGCTTCGTTATGGTATTTGAACGAGTAGCATCTCTAGTGAAAATGAAGTTGACTTTTTACTTACCGATCCAAACAGAGTTAAATCCTCAAAATAATCTGGTAACATAGGACCGGCTGTTGTGGGAATTTACTGTAAGCGTCTCTTTCACTTCCCCTAGTTTTGGCTTTATATCAAACAAAGTTACACTTTAAGCGCAAGACAAACCCAGCTGTGAAAACAACTCAGAAGAAATTGCAAATAATCGCAATAATTATAATTGGAGTGTAAACAAAATTTATTGACTTTTAACATAAGTTTTACACAATAGCAGTTTGCCTATATGTGAAATTATGATATTATTTCCAACATGATTGATTATAAAAACGTCTTCTTTAAAAATGCTTAATAAGTTTTAAAGATGGAACTACTTTGTTGCGAGCCAATAATGGATTGGTTAAAATATTTCGAAGCTCTTCAGGTATGCATAACACCCCATTTTCAATCTGTAAATTAAATTTATTATAATTTAATGTTTTTCCAAAACATAATCCATAAAATGTATCACCTTATTTGACTCAATCAGAGCAATAAGCAGTCTTGGTATCGCAGCCGCTGTTCCATTTACAGTGTGCGTATATTTCAATATCCCGTCTTTCGTCTTATACTTTATATTAAGACGTTTAGCTTGATAGTCTGTACAGTTACTACAGCTTGAAATTTCTCCCCACATTTGCCGCCCGGGCAACCACGCCTCAATATCGTATTTTTGGAATGCTGAAGCTCCCAGTTCGTTTGGTGGCATATCAAGAACGCGGAATTTTAAATTTAACTGCTTATATAAAAGCATTTCAATATCCCTAAAACTTTCCAATACTGTTTCTGACTGCTTTTCCGAACATACTGTAAACATTTCGACTTTAGTGAATTGATGTACCCTTGGAGAAAGTAAAAAATTAATAGTAAAACTTTATAATTTTTTGTTCATAACATATCTATACTACCATACACCAATCCATTTAGATACAATTTTGTGAATTTATTTGTTGAACTTCGTTTAGTAAGCTTTACGCAGTTCCTTCGTATACACAAACGCTATTTAGAGACATTTAGACTACCTATTTCGATTAACGTCTATTTACTAGATAATTTGGGAATTATTGTCGTTCGTAACTGTGTCGTTGCATTTGTTCGTTGCGGCGTTTTTCAATTCCCGTCTATCTGTATATCATACAAATATTTGATGATGTTTCAATTGCCCTACGCCGTCATACTGACAACTCTCGATAAGTATTAAATAAAACAAGTAAGGAAGGGCTAAGTTCGGATGTAACCGAACATTTTATACTCTCGCAAAGTCAAATGGTATACTCGTTTGAGATTTCTTTGTGGATTGACTGATATTTTCGGTAGAAGGTCAACTATAGGCACTGGGGTCCACATATTTAGTACTTAGGGGCTTGAACAGTTTTGAGTCGATTTAGACAATTTTTGGTCACAAGGTGGCATACTTTAAACGTATTATTCACGCAAAGTTTTACCCCGATATAATCATCGTTGCTTGATATGCAGTGGAAAGTGAAAGAATCAGATGGAATTGAAAATGGTGTTATATGGGAAATAGGCGTGGTTGTAGTCCGATTTCGCCCATTTTCGTACTATAACATAGTACTTTTCGTACTAAAACATTTGCTCCTAGTGAATTTGGTTATTATAGCTTTAGTGGTTTAGTAGATATGCACATTAAGCTTATTAGGGGCGAGACCACGCCCACGCAAATTTTAACTGCAGATGCCCCTCCCTAATGTGATCCTGTGTACCAAATAACACTATTGTATCTTATTGCGGAGCTTAGTTATGGCAATTTATTTGTTTTTGATTAATGGCGTTTTGTGGGCGTGGCAGTGGTTCGATTACGCCCATCTGCAATGCCAACCGTCTCACGGTACCAAGAAACATGTCTACCAAGTTTCATAAAGATACCTCAATTTTTACTCAAGTTAGACCTTGCACGGACGGACGGACGGACGGACGGACAGACAGTCACCCGGATTTCAACTCGTCTCTTCATCCTGATCATTTATATATACATAACCTAACTTAACTTAGGTGATACAAACAACCGTTAGGTGAACAAAACTATTATACTCTGTAGCAACAGGTTGCGAGAGTATAAAAATATTATGTATGAAAAATCCCATGGTATAATCGAACTCTTGTCAGAACACCATCAAGAATCCTATTTCATTTGGACATTTGATTACTTGTTGAACCTAGAACTCCTACAATGCGTATCTAATATCCACTTCGGCGGAATCAATTAAACGATTAATATTGGTTTTTATATCTACATATTCCCCCATTTAACTCTGAATTAAACAACAAACGAAATATATGATTGTTCAATTTACAAAAAAAACAAGCAAGTAAAAAATGCATCCAAATGCCTAAAATGAGATCAAGTGTGACAGGGATTATTCAATTACGTTTCTATAACACTTGTCAACCAAAAAACAGTAATTTGTGAGAAGCTTACTTAATTTTTTCATTGTACTATTTCCTGGACGAGGTAACTTTTACATCAATACCACATAACCGACGTGATAAGGAGAACAATTGGCTATTTAACAATCCAGTAATCGAACTCAAGAGTGAGTTACAATGTAGACGATTTATCGAGAAATCCGTTACAATTAGTGTAAGAAGTGATATTGTCAAATAAATTCCCAAGGAGATAATTATTTGAAAATGAACATGTTTTGCGATTTGAATATTCCATAATTAAAAAGGGAGCTGGACCAACGTGGTTCGGCGACAAATGGATTAAAAACGGAAAAAACAAATAGATGCATTATAAAGACGATATGGTAGTGAACACATGGAGCAGATTTGCCAAAGTCAATGAATCTCTGCAGGAGTTTTCTACAGAGACTGAGAGGTTAGCACACTTAGCTTACGCACATAAATGCGAAACCGTTTCATATGCTCTAACACAGGAAACTGAACACTGTTTAGCAATCGAACATTTAAAGTTCATCAAGTATAAATAGAAGATCACACCTGGGCGCACCCAATTACTTGAAAAAGATGATAAAAAAATTTGCAGACAGTCTGGAAAAATTTACGGAAAGGCGTAAGTAAAGCTATGGTCTGAAGAAATGCTTCAATTGCGGAAAAAGTGGTCATATTGCGTGTAACTAACCAGTCCAATAATTCAGTTCGACGTAAACGCAAAGCTGAGGAAGATGAAGTAAATGTCAAATCCAACCAATCGTTAAACTAAAGCGAGCCAGCCAAAGGGGCTCGGGCTGGCTCGCGCAGGCAAAGGCCATGTAATCTACATTTCACAAATAAGCGGCAATACGAGTAAAGTTACCGTTAGTGGATTTGTAAACAGCGATAAGTGCATACTGACTGTGGATACGGGCGCATCACATTCCATAAATCGATCTGATGTGGTTAATAAAGAAGTAAGACCATGTTGCGTACTGCAACTGGAGAAGATACCCAAATTTTCGGAAGCTCAACGTATGAGTTCGTAATTTGAAAAGCAGCAGTGTTACATAATTTTATAGTGGCAGATACCGTCGAATCGAGGAATCAAAATTGACATGGAAAACAGGATTATGACCTCTACAAATATGGAAGTGCCTCTTATGTTCAGTTACGTTAATAAGTACAACTTTAGATGATTGATAATTACAGAGAGATATATGGAGATAATGAGACATAGATTCCATGGACGAAAACGAAATATCGAGCGAAATTCGAATGAACCGAGGAACTAGATGCAAACCATCAAAATACGGCTTAACAACTCCTTCTCATATATTCATCCATATTTGTCAAAAGACGATTCCAAACCAGGAAGAACCAAAGTTGGGAAACATTTTATTGCCACAGGTGCAAGACCCATCCGCCAAGCTCCTCGAAACGTTCCACTAGCAAAACGTGAAGTTATAAGCCAGACCACACGTGAAATGAGCGAAAGCGGTATAATCGAACTATCAGCGAGTCCATGGAGTTCACCTGAGGTAGTTGTGAAGAAAAAAGATGGGAACATGAGGTCTTGTGGGGGCTATAGAAGGGTGAATGATATAACGAAGAATGACAGTTATCCGCTCCCTAGAATCGATGACACTCTGGACTCATTATCAGGCACAAAATAATTCTCAACACTTGATTTGAAAAGTGGTTATTGACAAGTGAAGGTAAACAAAGAAGGCAAAAAAAAGACGGCTGTCAGCGTTGGAGATGGTCTATGGCAATTTACCGTAATTCTCTTTGGATTACACGGGTCAACACGAAATTTGACCTCGACTTTAAAGTGTAAAATTTCTTTACTTTAGGTCACAAATACACGGAAAAAAAATATGACCTTCAAAAGTTTGCTTTTGTGGTCAGGAAACTAACTAAACGAATTTTCTCAAAATCTGTGGTTTTAATATTTAATTTAAGATAGAACTACATAGGTAAATGTTCAAACATACCTTTGATGTCATTGCAAAAACAAAGTCCATCTTCTTTTGTGAAAAACGTTGAAAATGTCTCATGCCTAGTTCGCTGATCTGTTATATTAACATCATCAAGCAAATTCCACTGTTTTAACAGAGAGCTCTGCTTTATTTTTTGGTAAATTTATTCTCTCTCTAGGTCATCATAATCTTCTGTAGTAATAATATGGTATTTTGGTTGTTCTAGGGTAGGTAAAAACTCTTTATCGGAATTACTTTTATATGAACTCAGAGATGAGTTACTTTTTTGAGATAGATTCTTTGGTGGCTCAGGCACTGGTCGAGTCAGGTCATGTGGAATTGGAGCAGAAGAAGATGCAAGGTCAGGATATTCGACAGGTTTTGCATTTTTACCTCTACGTCGTTTACTCGGGTTAGTAATACAAAAGTAGCAATCATGGACATGGTTACTTTGTTCACGCCAAATTCTTGGTGTCGCAAACTTCATAGACCTTTTTTCACCTCGATACCAGCCTAAACTATAGAATTTAAATCAATTTCTATTACAGTAGATTCGCCGCTCAATTAAAAATCGCTCACCTTCCAAACATCTTTTACAATAACCACAAGCAACATGTGGAGTCCATGATTTATCTTGATTTCGAACAGTACAGTCAAAATATGCTTCATAAATTCACCACATATATAACAAAATGCATCAGCATCGTATTTACACTTTCTCGATGAAATTTTAACGTTTTCTGGATGTGTACGAAACACCTGATCGTTATTTATCACTTGAGTGCCATCTGGAGGCACTCTCTGAATATAAAAACTCCACTCCAATCTCGCAATATTTTTGAATGCATTAAAACTAATTAAATTTTTAAAAAATTGAATAAAGTGTATTATTATTATAACTATCGCAAAAGCAAACTTTATACCAAAAAAAAAGTATTTTCTTTTAATTTTTGTGTCTAAATAATCGAAAAATCATAGTATAAAGTTTAGGACAAACAACAATTATTTTTTTGTTGACCCGTGTTATGTAACGCTACCTTTGAGATACTTAAAAGGATTACACTGAAACCTACATGGTATACCTCGACGATATCATCGTGTTGGGTAAAAGCTTCGATGAAAAACTTGGAAGAGGTTTTCCAACGGGTAGCTAGCGTTGGTCTAAAGCTGAGCCCAAGGAAGTGTTCCCTTTTCAAAAAGGAAGTAAGCTACTTAGAACACAAAATGACAACAGAGGGCATTTGCACACCTAATGAAAAGATAGACAGTAAGATTGTCCCACTCCTAAAAATGTACATGAATTGCGGAGTTTCCTCGACCTGTGAAAAGCCGGTATCACTGCAGCAATGGAGGATCTTTTTTAGCGCCGTCGGAGATCTCGTGTAACTCAAAAAATTTTACTGTGTATTTTCAAAATATTTCCCATATAGTGTTGGAAAAAATACTAGAGATATCACCTTTATTTCCATATATTATAGCACAGATTTGCATATATTCGTCAGTACTGAACTGAACTGTAAACTAATGCAACCAAAAAGTACTTTAACTAAACAATCGTTATACTGTAAGTCTTTACATTGCGACAAAAAATTATGATTTTAAGTGCACGTGCTACGTACGAGCTGGAGAAATTAATAGGGACAAATTTAGTTATTTATTAGCTTGCACAGAAGAATAGTAAAGATAGCAATGAAATTTTCTGAAATTAAGAGCCGATTTATTGCCTCGTTGAAATTAAGAGCCGATTTATTGCCTCGTTGAAATTAACTGTACTACATAACAAGTAAAATTTTTTATATCGTTGTACGGAAAGTGAAAATATGAAATAATGGAATGCTCCAAAAATAAGGTCTGTAATGCCTTAATGCCGACTCGGGAAGCTGATCTAACTAGAAGAGGTGCAAGAAAAGTTCCATTTTTAAGCAAATCAAATGTAAAAAAGATAATTAAATTTTTTCAGAGGTACATGCTTCGTGGAAGTCGGAATAACATCCCGTGGTCGGATGAAACGAAAGTTAATTTATTTGGATTCGATAGCAAAACTTCTGTATGACGACCTCGAAATGCGGAATTTGACCTCCGATACACACGAAAAACAATTAAACACGGAGGCGGGTCAATAATGTTATGGGAATGCCTTTCGACGGCTGGAGTTGGCCCGATTTATTGGATACATGACAAAATGTGTTCAACAGATTATCTCAACATCCTTAATACTGTAATGTTGCCCTACACGGAGAAGCACATGCCGCTGAAATGGGAGTTCATGCATGACAACGACCCGAAACATGCTTCCAAACTGGTAAAATCGTGGATTTAGCGCAATGAAGTTGAAAAATAAGCACGAATTATGGAGAAAAGTCCAAGAATCATGATATGCAATAAGGGTCACGCTTTACACTAACTTTGTCAGCTCCATGCCGCAAAGATATTAGGAGGTGATTAAAATATAAGCAAGATAAACAAAATATTAGATTTGAATGGAAGAAGAGTAATAATTAAATAAAATAATAGGAAAAAATTAATTAATGTTTGTCCCTATTTTTATTTCCAGGCTAAAATACAAAATATATCTGTTTTCACTTTGCTAACTCGAATAATCCTTAAATAACCACTCAAATGTTAATTAACTATCAAAATGAACTATAACATTTGAATTATAATATTTTATTGTATATCGTTTAATTTACGCATGTAATTGAAAATTTTAAGCATACTCGTATCCCTTTGTCCATATTATATTTTTCAACACTGTATATGAATATAACCTGAATATTTCAAAACAATCGATATAGCAGTTTTTTAAATTCCCAAAAATCTACGTTTCTTTAGCCTACCAAACAGATTGGCATAGTTTCATTAAAGACCGAATCTAGAATGGAAAAAATACATATGTACATAACATACATATGTTTATTTGCAAAACACACACACGTATATAAATTACACACATATCGGATAATTGGTTTGTGAGATATAACATTTTGAGTGACAGAACATGTTTGCAAAATTTTTGTGCAAAAAAGAAAACGATGTTAAAACGTAATAAACGTCTTCGAATGTTGTTGTTGTTGTTGTAACGGTTATCTAGTCCCCGCGTGGATGATAACTGATAGTTTGGTTGTCGTCGAGGTCATCTAACGGGAGGCCCAAGAAACAGGCTGTCTCGACGGGGTCGGACCATAGGGAAAAGGGTGTTAGATGAGTTGGGTTTGTTGGGCATGCAAAGATGTGGTTAGTATCATGCGGAGCCTCATTGCTCACAGAACATATGTTTGGAATGTCGGAGTATATTCTAGATAAGTAGGAGTTCAACCAGCTACAATATCCAGAACGAAGTTGCGCGAGGGTCACTCTGGTTTCGCGAGGCAACTCGAGCTCTACGTCTGCTATGGGTGGTCGTTTGACTCCTAGTACGCCATTCACTGAGAGGGAGTCAATGAAGGTGTTAATGGCTGATGATTGATGAATGATTTCTACGAAAACACCCCAGCAGAAACTGCTTGGAGAGGAGCTCTTTATGTTCGTTAACAGGAAGTATAAGGGCCTCACTATGCAGGTGTTATATTGGGGATATAATCCGGAGTGCAGTGTTCTGACAAGTCTGAAACTTCTTTGTCTGCGTTGCACTACATCCAGGCGACCTGATGCATAGTTTAGGAGGCCGATTGCCTTGTATGTCGCCAGCAACGTTTCTATGTCTTTTCCCCAAGAGATGCCGGCAAGCGATTTGAGGATTTTGTTGCGGCTCTGTACTTTGGCAGTTATCGCGGTCGTGTGAGGAGTGAAGAAACACAGACTATCCAATGTGACGCCTAAAGTTTTAGGGTTATTAACTGTCGGAATTTTTGTGTCAGACTCCTTGCAGAGAAGAAGCGAGAAAGGTCGGAGAGGTAGCTGTTTACTTTTGAGCACATGCCATCGATTCCATTGCCCGACGTCAATATCGTGCAGTCATCAGCGTACGTGGACAAGGAAATTCCCGCTGGTGGTTGGGGGAGTTTGGAAATGCAGAAATTTAACAGTAGTGGGGAGAGGACACCGCCCTACGGAACCCCCTGTTTAATTGTTCTTTGGAGTTTTAATCTCGAAACAGTACGGATGAATGCCGACCGCTTAGGTAGATCATGGTCCACCGCTTCAGCCCTGGAGGGAGCGTAGATTGTTCGATGTCCTCAAGTAGCGTTGTGTGATTGGCTGTATCAAAAGCTTTTGACAAGTCCAACGCTATGAGGATTGTCCGTTCCCATGACAGTCGGGTCTACATAACCGGAACGGACCCGGATTTATTGCGGCCAAGGACTGTCAACTCAGCAGAATTCTGCCGCTACAACAACAACAAGATTGTCCTCTCGCAGGGTGGCTTCTGGTTTAGGCCATGAATTATCTGGGCGTTTATGACGCTAAGTTTTGTGGTGCTGCTGTGCACTTTTCGGAAGCCATACTGATGGTCTGCTACTCAGGTGGTGAGTGAATGTCGGGAGAAGCAAGGCCTCAAGTGTTTTCACTACTGGGGAAAGGAGTTATCGGGCGATAAGACTCTCCTTTGGTGGCGGGTTTCCCAGGTTTCAGTAGTGGGACCACTTTTCCGACTTTCCACACATCAGGTATTTGAAGAGTGGACATCGACAAGTTGAGAACCTTGGTGAGGTAGCTTACTCCCGTTGAGCCTAGATGTTTTAGCATCAGCATGCTTATTCCGTCTAGGCCAATGGATTTAGACGATTTGGCCTTTTTGATGACACTCTGAACCTCCCCATCGGTGAAAGTAAGTGGTGCGCAGTCTTTTGGCATTTTGCGCAGCTGTCGGGTAACACATCCTTTGGCCTGGTCGGTCGAAGCGTACAGGGTAAACTGCCGGCTAAAATAGCTCGCGCACTTCTTCGGGTCCGACGAGGCATGGCTATCGAATTGAATTTCAACCCGATCATGTCTCTTTTGGATTAGACAAGGCCTCGACAGTAGTCCAAAGCTTACTTACACCGGTAGAGAGGTAGCAGGGCTTCAGGTGATCTATCCATTTTGTCCGCTTATGATGGTTTACCATTTGCCGAATCTCCAAATTCAGATCCCTTATCCGGGGATCACAGGGATCGGCATGGCGTAAGGTGCTGCGCTCGTTTGCTAGTACTGCTGCTTCGGCTGGGAAATTAGGGCGGAGTTCCACGATTCTTCCAGCCGGTATGAAGCGAGCAGTAACAGCAGCGATCACCTTGCGGAATTGACACTCGCCAACGATGACGTCCGTAGGAGTGGGTAGTGCGGCGAAGGTGTTCTCGGTAAATTCTGTGAAGACGACCCAGTTAGCTTTGTTAAAGTTAATGAAGTTGCGGTTGTTCACAGAAATAAAGTCGGGAGGTTTCTCGATCGAGATAATTATGGGCAGCTGGTCTGATGCGAGAGTTAACATAGGTCGCCAGGTTATGCTATTTATCAGCACACCGCTAGCGATGGTAACATCCGGCGAGCTATTACAGGTGCCCATAGTTCTGGTAGCGGGTTCGTCATTCATTGTGCAGAATGTCGAATCTTCTATCTATCACCATATTAAATATCACGAGCATGACATCGCCTGACCGGAAAGGCCTCAACCTTTATCCCCCTCACAATCCTTACGTATAACATTGAAACCTGTACAACTAAGAAAATTTGAGCGGCTGCTTAACCTGGTTTCTTGAACCGCAGCTATCGATACGCGTTCTAGGCTCATGATTGCAACTATCTCCTCGATCTTGCTCTGGAGTCCATTGCAGTTCAACTGTAAGAGTCGGGTTTATCTAGGGTGATCCGGAGGTGCGTATAAGTGGCGGTTGTCGCACTGTGGTGTTGTTTGGCGACGCGACTTGATGGGGTTGCGGGAGCAGACTTCTACAGCACGAGGCAACATACGCCCACTCAAGTTTGGTTTGGTCAGACTGGAGTGGAGTGGAGGAGCAGAGCGCGGACTTGGTGCAGATTGCACAGCTGTTGAGGCGGGTGTCGCAGTTGTGCCCAGACAGCAGGAGACCACATAGCTTGTGGTCTACTCCCTATGTGTCTTAAGGCCTGAACAGGTCTTAAAATGGCTCCATGCATTGCATGTGTTGGACCTAACCGATGTGGAGTTTAGATGGAGCCCTTTCGGGTAAATGCAGCAGAAGAATTCCTCAACGCCCAGGTTGGACTCGATTTCAGCACAGGTCAGGAGGATACGAAGCAACCCTGCTGTTAGGAGTTAGTCTGAAAACCTTGCTGCTAGAAGTTGGTCTAAAGACCACAATCTTCAACTAAAACTTCCCGATCCAAACAAGTTTAGATCGCCGAAATATCTATATTAAATAAATGAACAGAAGCACGGTAATTCGCAGATCAATTCCCACAACATCCGGTTCTACCGGAATTGACCCGGATTTTATCCGGCCAAGGGCTGCTATTTCGGCGATCTAAACCTGTTTGGATCGGTAAGTGTTTGTTTAAGTTTTTCGTCATGAGAGCAGCAGGGTTGCTCCGTATCCTCTTAACCCGTGCTGGTATCGAGTCCAACCCGGGCCCCGAGGAATTCTTTTGCTGCATATGCGCTACAAGGCTCCATTCAAACTCCACCTCGGTTAGGTGCATCACATGCAATGGATGGAGCAATCTTAAGACCTGCTCAAGCCTTAAGATCCATAGGGAGGGGACCACGAATTACGTGGCACCATCCTGCCAACGCAATACTGCGACACCAGCCTTAACGGCTGTGCAGTCTCCACCATGTATTCGCACTGCAAGAAAGGACTTCCACGGCCCTAAGGAGCTCTAGGCAGCATGACTCCCAGCCTGACCAACTCCCCCCTCTACCTTCATCCCGCTCCAATCCTTGTGCGAGAACCTCTCAGCAACCCCTGGTTCCTCGCAACAGTCTGTTCCGTATGTCTGTCCGTAATACGTCGGAACGTCACATCAGTCAAGTGCAATTCTTGCACTGGCTGGTGTCACTTACACGTACCTCACTCACCCCCGGGATCACAACCGGACACCACCGACAAACGCGAATTCTACAATTTAACTGCAATGGACTCCAGAGCAAGATCGAGGAGATAGTTGCATTCATGAGCCGGGAGCGCGTATCGATAGCTGCGGTCCAAGAAACCAAGTTAAACAGCCGCTCAGATCTTCTGAGCTGTGCAGGTTTCAACGTTTTAGGTAAGGATCGCGAGCGAGATAATGGTGGAGGCCTAGCCTTCATATTGCATAACACCGTGCAATATCGTCTAATCGATGTTTACATCAGGAACACTATCCTTGAATGTCAGGGTATAGCTGTCCGGTCAGGAGATTTGAGCTCGAAATATTTAATATATACATCCCCCCAGTTACATGTTGCCCAACAGGATATCACCCGAACATAGATGCGCTACTTCGTGGTGAAAACCGTTTGGTACTATGCGACTTTAACGCGCATGACGACTTTTGGCATTCCTGCCTGTCAAACGATCGTAGGGGGATGGAGCTGGCGGAACAGATTGACGACTCGACATTCTTCACAATGAATGACGAAGGCCCCACTAGAATTATGGGCAGTTGTAATAGCTCGCCAGATATTACCATCGCTAGGGGTGGTCTGATAAATAGTATAACCTGGCGACCTATGCTAACTCTCGCATCAGACCATCTGCCCATAATTATCTCGATCGAGAAAGCTCCCGACTTTATTTCTGTGGACAACCGCACTTTTGTTAACTTTAACATAGCTAACTATGTCGGCTTTACAGAAATTACCAAGAACACCTTCGCCGTACTACCCACTCCTACGGACATCATCGTTAGAGAGCTTTAATTCCGCAAGGTGATCTACTACTGCTCGCTTCATACCGAAATGGAGCAAGGCCCTGTCAAATCCGAGAAGACATGACGATCGGGTTGAAATTCAATTCGATGGTCATGCCTCCGCGGACCCGAAGAAGTGCGCGAGCTATTTCAGCCGACAATTTACACTGCACCCTTCGACTGACAAGGCCAAACAACATGTTACCCGACGACTGCGCAAAATGCCAAAAGACTGCGCACCACTTACTTTCACCGTTGGGGAGGTTCAGAGTGCCATCAAAAAGGCGAAATCGTCTAAATCCATTGGCCCTGACGGAATAAGCGTGCTGATGCTAAAACACCTAGGCCCAACGGGAGTAAATTATCTCACCAAGGTCCTCAACCTGTCGATATCCACTCTTCAAATACCCGATGTGTGGAAAGTCGGAAGAGTGGTCCCACTACTGAAACCTGGGAAACCCGCCAACAAAGGGGAGTCTTATCGCCCGATAACTCTCCTGTTCCCAGTAGTGAAGACACTTGAGGCATTGTTACTCCCGTCATTCACACCCCACCTGAGCTTAGCAGATCATCAGCATGGCTTCCGTAAAGTGCACAGTACCACCACAGCACTTAGCGTCATAAACGCCCAGATAGTTCATGGCCTGAACCAGAAGCCACCCTGCGAGAGGACGATCCTCGTAGCGTTGGACTTGTCAAAAGCTTTTGACACAGTCAATCACACAACGCTACTTGAGGACCTAAAACAATCAACGCTCCCTCCAGGGCTGAAGCGGTGGACTATGAACTACCTGAGCGGTCGGCATACATCCGTACTGTTTCGAGGTCAAACTCCAAACTTTGGAAAATTAAACAGGGGGTTCCGCAGGGCGGTTTCCTCTCCCCACTACTGTTTAATTTTTATAATTCGAAACTCCCCCAGCCACCAGCGGGAATTTCAGTGACCTCGTACGCTGATGACTGTACGATGTTGACGTCGGGAAATGGAATCGATGGCATGTGTTCAAAAGTAAACAAGTACCTCTCCGAGGTCACTTTGGACAGTCTGTGCTCTTTCACTCCTCACACGACCGCGATAACTGCCAAAGTACAGAGCCGCAACAAAATCCTCAAGTCGCTTGACGGCAGCTCTTGGCGAAAAGACAAAAAACAGTTGTTGGCAACATACAAGGCAATCGCCCCAATATGGTCGCCTGGATGCTGTTACACGCAGAAGAAGAAGCTTCAGAGCTGTAAGAACACTGCACTCCGAACTATCACGGGATGCCTCTTGATGTCTCCAATCGAACACCTACATAGTGAGGCCCGTATGCTTCCGGTTAAGGAACACAACGAACTCTTCTCCAAGCAGTTTCTACTGGGGTGTTTTCGTAGAAACCACCCCTGTAGTCGCCTGACTGTAGCGGAGCCGCCTCCTAGGAACATCAAGAGGTATTTCCTTGACTACGTCGACGACATTAGACAGTACGCCGACCGGACTTCGGACGCAACGAACTTCAGACAGGCACTGACCGCCATTCACAGTGGAGCCATCAACACCTTCACAGACTCCCTCTCAGTGAATGGCGTAATAGGAGTCAAACCACCACCCATAGCAGACATAGAGCTCGAGTTGCCTCGCGAAACCAGAGTGACCCTCGCGCAACTTCGTTCCGGATACTGTAGCAGGTTAAACTCCTACTTATCCAGAATAGACCCTGACATACTAAACACATGTCCTGCGTGCAATGAGTCTCCGCATGACACTAACCACCTCTTTGCATGCCCAACAAACCCCACCCATCTAACACCCTTCTCCCCATGGTCCGACCCCGTCGAAACAGCTCGTTTCCTGGGCCTCCCGTTAGATGACCTCGACAACGAATCTGGAATTTATCACCCAAACGGGGACTAGGTAACCGTTACAACAACAACAACCGACAAGGCCAAAGGATGTGTTACCCAACGGCTGTCCAAAATGCCAAAAAACTGCGCCCCACTTACTTTCACCGATGGGGAGGTTCAGAGTGCCATCAATCAAGGCCAAATCGTCCGACTCCATTGGCCCAGACGGAATAAGCATGCTGATGCTCAAACATCTAACTCGACGGGAGTAAGCTACCTCACCAAGGTCCTCAACTTGTCGATGATCACTCTTCAAATACCCGATGTGTGGAAAGTCGGAAGAGTGGTCCCACTACTGAAGCCTGGGAAAGCCGCCAACAAAGGGGAGTCTTATCGTACGATAACTCTCCTTTCCCCAGTAGTGAAGACATTTGAGGCCTTGTTACTCTCGACGTTCACACACCACCTTAGCCTAGCAGAACATCAGCATGGCTTCCGGAAAGTGCACAGCACCACCACAGCACTCAGCGTCATAAACGCCCAGATAGTTCATGGCCTAAACCAGAAGTCACCCTGCGAGAGGACGATCCTCGTAGTGTTGGACATGTCGAAAGCCTTCGACACAGTCAATCACACAACGCTACTTGAGGACATCGAACAATCTACGCTCCGGCATTCATCCGTACTGTTTGGAGGTCAAAACTGCAAACTGAGAAGAATCAAACAGGGGGTTCCACAGGGTGGTGTCCTCTCCCATATACTGTTTAACTTCTACATCTCGAAACTCCCCCAACCACCAGAGGGAATTTCCGTGACCTCGTACGCTGATAACTGCACGATATTGACGTCGGGCAATGGAATCGATGGCATGTGCTCAAAAGTAAACAGCTATCTCTCCAATCTTTCTCGCTTCTTCTCTGCAAGGACTCTGACACTCTCCCCTACTAAATCCACAGCGACCATATTTGCGAACTGGACGAAGGAGTACTGACTGGATCTAAACATTTCAGTCGATGGTACCAAAATAAGCGTAAGCAACCCTAAAATTTTAGGCGTTACACTAGACAGCCTTTGCTCCTTCACTCCTCACACGATCGCGATAACTGCCAAAGTACAGAGCCACAACAAAATCCTCAAATCGCTTGCCGGCAGCTCTTGGGGAAAAGACAAAGAAACGTTGTAGTAACATACAAGGCAATCGGCCAGCCGGTCATAAACTACGCCTCACTGATATGGTCGCCTGGATGTAGTGAAACGCAGACGAAAAAGCTTCAGACGTGTCAAAATTCTGCATTCCGGACGATTACAGGATGCTTCTCGATATCTACTGAAGAACTACACTCCAAGCAGTTTCTACTGAGATGTGTTTGCAGAAACCATCCGAGCAGTCGGTTGTTTGAAGCGGAGCGGTTTCCTAGGAATATCAAGAGGTCTTTCCTTTATTATGTCGAGGACATTGAACAGAACCCATCCAGACTTCCCACGCAACTAACTTTAGACATACTTGACCGCCATTTACAGTGGAGCCCTCAACACCTTCACCGACTCCGTCTCAGTGAATGGCGTACTGGGAGACAAACCACCACCCATCGCAGATGAAGAGGTCGAGAAACTAGTGACTCTTCCGGAAATTCGTCCTGGATACTGCAGCAGATTAAGCTCCTAGTTATATTCAATATATGTCTTGCGTTCAATGAATCCTCTCTACCGTTAGATGACACACTACCGTTAGATGACTTCCATGACAACCAACCGGAACCTCACCACTTAAGCTGGAACTAGATAACCGCTACAACAACAACAGTAAGCTGCACAAACCCCATTCTAAGAGGAACTGTTACACCCATTGCAGCATAATAAAAGGTAAATTAGCATTTAATGTGGTCTGTTATCCAATAGTAACTTACTTAATTTTTACTTAAAAATTTTAACATGTGCCTCAATTATAACTACATACAATAACACGTACAATCAATAAGTAATTCCGGTAAATGTATAGTTTAGGTCCCGCAATGAAGGAGGCCGCGAAAATTACAAATCCGTGAGCGGAAAGTGAATTTTTTTTAATAATTTATGTATACTTTGCACATACTTTTCGAGTAACTTATTTGTTTTTTTTTTTTTTTGTTGTAGCGGCAAAGTTCTGATCAGATGTCTAAAAACGTGAATAGTTAGTGGATATACAAGTGAAAAATATAAGTGTATAATTCATTTTAAATCAAAAAAATACGTACTTTAAATAGTTGAAATTATAAATTTTAAACGTAAATATTTAAAAAAGTTTCCCGCGGCTATATCTATACATATTATGGGTCGGCTTTAGAATAACGTCCCACGCTTTCGGGGATAAAATGGCTATGGGAGATCCTCCAGATCAAGAATATATATAGATATAGCCGCGGGAAACCTATGGTTTTCGAGATATTTGGGTTTAAAGTTCAAAATTTCGACTATTTAAAGTACTTATTTTTTCGTTGTAGAATGAATTTTACACTTATATTTTTAACTTTTATATCCACTAACACTTCACTAATTCGTTTTTACACATTTTTTTTATATTATATCATAAAAAATAATTTTAATTCTACAATTTTTGTGATTTTCACAATAACAAGATGGTTGCAAAATGTCAAATAACCAGTGTTACCTTATCGACATATTTTGTAAGTGAACTGAAAGAAATGAAAACAGATTATACCCCAATTAAAATTTGTTGAAATTCCACTCATTTTTAAAATAAAAACTTGAATCATAACTTTTATAATTTATCCTTTGCTCAATTTAAGCACAACTCACTAAACGCGTTTGAATTTAATTTGGAAATGGAAAAAACGAAACGGTACTTTTCTTCAAAAGTAACAGTATTAATATCCGTTAAAGAGCATTGATGTTAAGGATTATGTTATACCCTCTATGACAATATTACTTTTTCGCGTAGAACTCCTTTTTGCGTTTTTTTCCATATTATTCATCTGGACAACCTGATCTATCCGCCCATACTCTTTTTATTTTTATTCTAAAGCCTACCCCGGATTTGTAATCTTCGCGCAAAATAAGATGATTTAAATAGATATTTAATTTTCGGGACTTCCTTCGTTAAGGGACCTAAACTATAATTTTACCGTAATTCCTTGATTACATACATATATACATATGTAATGTCATTAGATAAGAACATTTCCAATTCAACAGCACTAAAACTGATAAATTGAAATAATTATATTATAAATATTTTTGCAATAATGAAATAATTCTGAAATTAAATCCAAAAAAGAAATTGAATATGTTTAAAAGTTAATTTTTATACCTGTAAATCCCTTTTTCTTCATTTAATCCCGATGTTTCTGCACGGTAACATCTACTCACAGCAGCAATTTTCAGTGGCAAGCTTTGTTCTTCAATAACTTGATCAGAAAATAAACCTGCTAGTGCCATTTCGGATGTACCAGACAAACATTCTTCAGAGTCAATTTTATAAACTTGAGTACGGTTTCCTTCTGTTTGCATGCCACATCCATTAATAATGTTACTTGGTAAGATATCGGGGACAGATATAAGCTTGAATTCATTCTTCTTTAGGTATGACGTTGTGTATCTCACTAAAGACTGTTCTAAACTCGCTAGATCACCCATTAAGTAGTAGCTTTTATGGCCTGCGAAATGCCCTAAATGCTCCATTCTTAATACATTCAAATACTTACATACGTCAGAAAATGGTTCTGCTTTGGCGGGTGCTAAGTTATTATTATATACTTCATACCCTTCTTCACCATAATCAACCAAACGGGAATGTGTAGCATTGGGAAGCTTTCCAAGTTCAAATTCAATCCTTCGTTGTAGCTCTATATCATTCGGACTTTTTTGCAGTTGTTTAAGTAGGGTTTTTATAACTGGTACATTATTTGTATGCTTCCTTAGCAAAATGTTGTTCTCAATATCGCGCAGAAAAATGTCGTTCAGATAATAGCTTGAGAATAATCTTTTATGCTTGTTTTTGGTCCATACAGCTCTATAATTACAAAATATTTCAGAAACTACTGGCCGTGAAAATTCGTATAAAAGTATTTTAGTTCCCGCCATCAATAAACCAAGTGCCTTACTAAGGCTTACTAGATTAATAAGATTAGAAATAATCACATAACATTCGTAACAATTCTAGCTAGACATCTCCACAGTATATCAGTATCGATCAGTGTTACCAACTCGAATATTAAAAAATACTTGTTTGTGACTTTAAAAGTAGGTCGATTTCACTACGTATGATTTAAGAATTACGTAGATCTACCAACTTTTTTTTCGAGGTTGTTAAAGATTCCTTTCGAAGATCTAATACTCGTAATTGATTTCTTTAATAAAAAAAAATATATTTTAATAACTATTTTAAAAAAACTAACAAGAATAAACTAAATTATGAATTTTTACAATAAAAATATTAACAAATTGTCGGTTGAACATTATTACATATTAGAGTTATTAAATTATTTTTATTAAATATGGTATTAAATTTTATAAAAATTATTAAATTTTTTTATATCAATACAATCCTGTTTTTGTTTTTCTTTTAAAGAATACATATTTTGGTTGAATAATTTATAGGCTGACGAACCGTATCTAGAGAAGTCGAAAATTGATTTAATATATCCCAAATAACCGAGTAATAAACCATAAGCACAAGAAGATTAGTGGACATGACAGAAAACCCGAAAAAAACAAACCTTTCACACTACTTATGTGTTTAGAGCTAGCAGCATGCTTAGAAAAAGTAAATTTTCCCCATCACACTTCAAATCACAATTACATGCGGTAAAAAGATTTTTTCCCACGATTTACAATATTTTTGCTCGTAGTGAATTTTTTGTACTTTTCGGGACTTACTATTCATATCTGATTCACTTTCACCCATTATTGCTATATCTTTTAATATTTAAATTACTTTATAGCAGTCACAAAACATTTTGTCATTAGTAAACTATTTTTTATTAACAATTATCAAATTACTATCGGGTATCGAATTATTGCAAAAATATGGTCCCCGATTCCTTATTGGTAGAAAAATATAGGCGGGGAATTTAAATTCCTATCAAAAGTAAATAATTTGATTGGTGATAAAAAGTAAAGGTCTTAACATATTATTTTTACAAAAATCAAATTAAATTTTTATAAAATTAAAATAGTTGGTAGATTTTTTATCCAAGTAGGTAGGTTTGAAAATATATTAAAAATTGGTAGATCTACCTAAAAGTAGGTAGAAGTGGTAACAATGGTATCGATGTACAACAGGTCTTTTCCGATAAATATGCGAGAGCCAAGCTAAGTAACGACTCATTCACATACAAGATTCTTCGACTTCCGTGACAGTTCGTACTGAAACAACCAAACGAAGAAAACAAAGGGTATGCCAGAATGAACGCTTTACTTCCAGTGTTTCTCTCCAAAAAAATTAGCGACTGTTGCTTGGCAAAGCGTAAAAAATGAGAGTTGCCTACATTTAGCTTTGCGCGTCAAAAACTTTTTAAGTGAACGTACCCACACAAAAGCGTACATTAAACTAATCCGTCAAACCAAATATCTGTCGCAAAGCGAAGCAACAGTTATAAGGATGAAATGATGCGAGACTCTTTGAATCGAGAGAGAGCTGTCAAAACCCACATTTTTTATAACATTTTCCAATCATGCCACTGTCGAAAGGAAATAGATTGGGTATTATAAAATAGCTTATGGGTATTTTGCATATCGATATTATTTTTAGATGCTCCGTCCCCGAGTATGCCTATATAGATAGATAGATAGATTAATTTCGAGGTATGCACCGCGACCTTTGGTCTATTGTGCCCTCCCCTAAATCATATCGTATCATCTAGGCCCAGCATGTTGATAAATTCCAAAATTCTGCTGGATGCTAGTGAGGCGATACAATCCCTGTGTGGAATCATGGATCCCAGGGCCTTGATTCTACATCTGCAGACTGCTGTGCAGTTCATCAGCAGATGTTCAGGGGTTCCCGGCTCTATGTCGCAGAACAGGCAGTTTGCAGATGAAGCTATGCCCATGTTGAAGAGGTGCTTCTTAAGCCTGCAGTGGCCGGTGTAGAAAGCGACAAGTAGCCGGAATTTGTTCCTTAGGAGATTAATTATGGTTTCGAACCGTTTGAGGTCGTAACCCCCCATTAGCAGTCTGGCATGGTGCATGCCCTGAAGTTGTTGCCAATGTGTCTCCCTACCTACTCTTTCCTCCCTATGGAGGAGCTCTTTGATTGTATGTGGACCAACCGCTATGAATGGTTCCGGTCTTATCATTTTTGTGGGGGCCGCAGAGCGGGCCAACTCGTCAGCCAGTTCGTTTCCGGCTATACCCCTGTGGCCAGGCACCCAAATAAGGTGCACTCGGTTGTGTTCTGATAGGCTGTTCAACCGTTCTATACACTCCAGCACTAGAAGAGATCTGACCTCATAGGCAGAAATCGCGTTTAGTGCCGCCTGGCTATCGCTAAGTATAGCAATACTTTTATTGTGATAGTTTCGTTGAAGGTTTATTTCTACACACCGACTTATAGCATAGACCTCGGCTTGGAAGATGCTTGGGAAGTTTCCCATGGGAATGGAGAGTTTGGTGCTTGTCCCAGCGACCCCTGCACCAGTCCCCTCCTCTGTTTTTGACCCGTCGGTGTACCACTTGATTGTACTTTCCCGTAGCAGCAGGTCCAGTGATGAATTATTCCATTCAGACTTGCTGCCAAGGGTGACTTTAAACTTCCTGTTGAAGTTTACTACTTTGGTAATGCTGTCCCTTGGAAGAAGGGCTAGTGGTATTTCCTCACTTAGCGCTTTCATCTGCTGGGATGAGATTACCTTCCCTTTGCCAACACCCTCTGATGTCATTTGGAGTAGAGTTCGTTTGGCTGTCTGTTTGATTACCAGATGTAGCGGTGAAAGTTCCAGCATGACTTCCAGTGCTGCGGTGGGATACGTTCGCATTGCTCCCGACGCGCAGATGCAGGCAAGTCTTTGCAGCATCGACAGTTTGAGTCCTACCGAAGTCTGTATTGCTTTAGCAACCCACGATACCGCTCCATACGTGATAATCGGTCTCACAATCATGGTGTACATCCATTGATTGTCCTTGGGGAGCACCCCCAGGATTTCCCAGCAAGTCGGTTGCACACCATGATTGCTTTTGTGGCTTTGGTTAAGGTCTGGTCCACGTGCTGCTTCCATCGTAGAGTGGAATCCAGCGTGAGGCTCAGATATTTGACCGTGTTGGCCATCTCCACCACTCTGCCGTCAAGGGATATGCTTCTGAGGCCTGGCAGTGACCTCCGTCTGGTGAAGGAAATTATTGTAGTTTTGGAGGGGTTGATGTTTAAGCCAACCCCGCTACACCATCCCTTTGCCAGTCCCAGTCCCCTCTGTACGATATCGCAGAGTGTGTCTTCGAATTTTTCTCTAGCTAAGATAACAATGTCATTCGCATATCCTTGACAGCGGATTCCATTGCTAGTTAGCCGCTTAAGGAGATCGTCCACAACTAGGCTCCAAATTAAGGGGGATAGCACTCCACCCTGTGGACTTCCTTTTGTTGTGCCCAGACGAATTTTAGTGTCACCTACTGCGGTTTCATCCACCCTAGTGCGCAGTACGGCTTCAATCCATCTGCGCACTGGTGCTCCCACACTCCTTTTCTCCAGTGCTCTTGACACGTTTTCATGAGACTTATTGTCAAAGGCACCTTCGATATCAAGGAAGGCGCATAACATCACCTCGCCCCTAACGAATTCTGGATCTCTGAGGTTAGCTGGTACAGAGTAGTGTTTGTTGATCTGCCTGCTCTGTAGGCATGTTGCTTCGCATGAAGCGGTGAAGCCTTCAGCACCTTCCATCGTATTTCGTGGTCTATGATCTTTTCCATACTCTAAAGTAGGAAGGAAGTAAGAGTGATTGGCCTAAAAGATTTCGCCAATGAGTAGTCCTTTCTACCTACTTTGGGTATAAAGATCACCCTTGCAGTGCGCCATGGTTCTGGGATATATGCCAGCGCAAGGCTATCCCTCATAAGCCGAACAAGGTGGGGCAGTAGCACCTGCTCCCCCTGTTGCAGAAAAGCTGGAAGGATACCATCCGCACCCGGGGACTTATATTTTTCAAAGGAGGCCAAAATCCACTTGATGGAGTCTGCAGTGAAGAACTGTTTTGCGAATACCCCTACTGCTAACATTTATTGAAAGTGAGTCCCTAAAAGCGGCCCAGTCCGTGTTTCTATGGATACGCTTGGGAGGGAGTTGCCTGGCCCCCATCCCCAGTGCGAATCTTATGATACGGTGATCCGACATGGAGGGTTCCGATGACACCCTCCATTGTGAGATCAGCCCTGTCTCAGACTCGCTACTGAGAGTAGCACCTCCCTTCTAACGCTAGTTACAAAGGTGGGTTCGCACCCCACGTTTGCTATACTTAAATTCTTACTGACTATAAACTCAATAAGAGACTCACCCCGTGTGTTACAGTCCGTGCTGCCCCATTCGGTGTGGTGAGCATTCGTGTCGCAACCCATGATGAGGCGCAGCTTATTCCGCCTGCAATACTCCACCAGGTTGAAGACTGCCTCTGGGGGTGCTGTCGGAGTCTCCCCCGGAAAATATGCCGCTGCCATGATGAAGTCCGCTCCTTCGTCGTTCCTTGCTTGCACAGCGACCAGGTCATTAGTTAGGAACTCTGAAATACAGAAGAAGTCAATACCGTTCCTAAGTACTATGCAGGTTTTAGGTCTCTCACTTGAGAGATCCCAGATTACCTTATTTGACTCCGTTTTGAGGCCCCTGACCTCTCCTTTATTGACCCATGGCTCCTGGATCAGTAGTAAGCCCAGTCCATCCATCGTGAACCTGCTCGCGATAACCGCCGAGGCCGACCCCGCGTGGTGCAGGGTCACCTGGGCAACTTCTAAGCGCGGCCCCACTACAGGATCGGCTCCATGAGGAATTGGTCCTCATGCTCACCGTCCTCCGCGATATGTCCCGCCACGTTTGTGAGCCCCTCCAGAAGCTCCTGAGTGGAGGGTAGCGCCCCTCCTTGCTCGCACGTCTTCTCGGAAGGGACCTTCGCCGTTGTCTCAGCAGTTGCCGCCTGCTTCGACGTACTTGCGCAGGGTTGAGTCGCAACCTCATCCACCTGCATTTTCTTTCCCGCATCACCCTTGGTGATCGTCTTTGGCTTGAATGGCCTCAGGACCAGCAAGCTGAACCTATAGTTCAGGCGGAAGCTCACGCTCTTGACGAATTTGTATGATTCGTCATCAATGAAGAGGTTGAGCCTCCACCCTGAATCCTCAGCTATACTATTGGTCACTCGCCAGGCCGATGTGTCGAGGCCATCGTTTTGGTTGCGGATGAGTCCTAGAGCAAACTCGTAAGACTTTCCTGCGCATCTGGGGAGGAATACCGTCATGCTGTGCATGGGCGGAATTTTGGCCCCCTTTTTCGCGCAGAGGATGGGGCCATTCCAGCCTGTTAGCTTGGGAGCGATCTCCCTCAGCCAACAAGCCGACCTTTCATCCTTGCAGTCAACCTACAGCATGCCTCCCTTAAAATATACCCCATGGAAGGAGGCCTTGTATCCAGGCCCTCTGAATACCTCCTCCATGAGTAAGTCTTGGAGCACGGTGAGCTCCTCCGCTCCCAGCGCCTCCGCCGGGTAGTTTAGCGGCAGCACAGCCATGCGAATGCCTTTGGGGCATCCGCATATCTGCGCTGTCCCTCCACTGGCCGGGGGGATTTGGGGCGGAGCGGTGGCCACCAGTCGCCTGTGCGATGTTGCCCCTCTGCCGCTTGGTGTTGGGCGCCTCCTGCGTCGTCAGCTGTCCGCTTTTTCGCTTAGCCACTTGGGTGGTAGAGGGAACTGCCATTACGCTTCCTAGTGGCCGCGGTGTTACCACCTTTCTGCTTTCCTGAAGCCGGGGAGGTGCTGTCACCTCTCACCCTGTTACGCGCTAGGGTTTCGGCTTCCTCCGGAGTTCTTCCCTCCTGGAGGTGCCTCAGGTACCACTTCAGGCTGGCACCACTCATTCCCTTTCTTCTGGGATCGTCCTGTCCTCCCGGACAACCCGTTGGTGGCAGGGGGGGTAGTCTGCCTCCCCTCTTCCTTCTTCATTTGTGAGCCCCACCAGTGATCGCCCGTTGCGACTCCTCTGTGTCCTGCTCGAGAGAGTCTCCGTCGAGTTCTCCTTTTCTTTACCTGCAGCGGCCGCAGTAGAAGTCGCCTGCTGAGCACCGCTGCACGAGGGCATGTCATCTTCGTCATCCCTGGCATGCTCCTCGAATAGTGCTCGCTCCTCTGGCAAAAGGGCGTCCAGGAAGCTGAACTTACGTGATTCGCCCTTACCTGCACCGCTGCTCTTGTTGTTACCGTTGTCCAAGGACGTTTGCTGTTGTTGTTGCCGGGTTCCAGTAGTTGTAGTTGTTGTGGTTTTTATTTTTGTTTTGCTCATCTTGTTCTTACGACCCTTGGCTCGACAGGGCGAGCCGTCGGGTCAGCTTTTGTATAGGGGAACAGAGAGTCCGCCGCGCCAGAGCCCCTTGACGCGGTAAGGCCACCGTTACTTCCCAATGCGGCCCGTTGTTGGGAACGCTCCGTTATAATACAGCCGAATTCACCTCCTGGCTGCAAATCATCCAATTATCACGGGAGTCGCATAACACCTTGGATTAGGAGGTGGCAGCTCTTGGTTGTCGCACGCATGCGACTTCTGACAACTAGTGTGAAGGTGCAAGAACCGCTCACACCAGGTGGGAGATGCCGAGATGCATTGCGACTTAAGCCCCTGCACCACGGCAGGGTGCCTGCCATTCGCAGAGGAAATGCCTATAACGCATATACATCCCTATATACGTGTATTTATATTATAAAATTTTTAAAAACTCATATAACATAAAAAAAAAAGCATATAAATAAAAAATATTATAACAAAGAAATAATACAAGTCATAATAAAAGATCATGGTTTTATGATGAACGTTTTAAATTAAATTAATAAAAAAAATTTAGTTGCACGTTATCCAAAAGTATTTATGTCGCTCCTTGAAATTTCGTTTCGCACTGCTTTTGTTAGCTATTTTTAGCGGGTTTATTTCTGGCATCCCGCCTTTTTTGACATCAGCTGTTCGAAATTCCCTGATTTTAATAATCAGGGAAAGAGAAAAACAGAAAAATCAGCGAAAATGAGAGAGTCTCGCATCATGTCATCCTTGACAGTTCTATGTGACTTGGCCATAATGATCGATTCTCATACAAATTTTGTCTCGCTTAGCTTCAGACTTTAGCTATGGCATAGAAGTTCGATTTTTGCTTGTGTATAAGATTGTTCAAATCGAGACGAAACAAACCATAATATTGGGCAACTTTGCTCTTTTTACACGTTGTTAGGAACAGTCGCTATTCTTATTTGATAGATTCACGTATTCATAGATAGAGCAAGGAAAGCTCTTGAGCGTGTAGGAGCACCGTAACGATCTACTATATTGTGACGAACACGCTTGATAGAACAAAATCCAATCGACGATAAATTGCCAGAAGCAACTAGTTCCCAGAGTTTCTAGTGGCAAACTTGTTAGAGATCTACTATATAAGAGTTGCCGGATTTTGCAGCAAACACAGTTCTAGTAAGAGTGCTGCCACGTAAAGAGCAATTTAGATATAAGTAAGGAGTTCGAAATTCGGATATAGTAATGGTTTGCTGGCTTTTTTGGGTTTATCCTCCTCTATCAGCTGCCAGTAGTCTAAAACTGCTATAACCTTCTTTTCCAGATTGATGCACCGCAAGAGCTTTTCGCATGGCTCCTTTTGAGCGGGTAGCCAAATGCGAGAACGAGGCTTCTTCGGGATATCCTTGACGGGTTAGGATATCCTGGGAGGGCTGGTCCGCGCACTTGATGATTTTGTAATCTCTAAAGGTTTCCGAGGAGTTAAACTCCTGGGAGGGATCCGCACATAGTTTAACACTAGATTGGACAATCTGACGTTGATCTCTACCCATCTCTCCTTTCTAGTGATCGGTGAGGAGAAGCTCCCGTCAATGACAGTGAACTACAGACTGTCTCTGGCCGCATCATTGAAATGCCTTCTTAATGTTGTGTCGTTCTGATCTTGTTTGGGTTTCTCAAGTATAATTCGCATCGTTTAATTTTGACAGCGATTATTTTTCTGGGAACCTGCCTGCTTACTTTTTCTGATGGAAGGTTCTACTTCTCCACTACCTTCTTTTGGCACTTTACGTCCTCTTCGTTAGCTTTTTACGTTCCTTCTTTCCTTTTCTCCTCCAGTAAACAGTGTACTATGGTAGGTACTCAGGTATGCGTTGAAGGTGGATGGTTTTTGGTTGTATTTGGGGTAATTTGTTTGGTATCCGCTGTGCTTGTTGCTGTTTCTAATGGCATACTGTGGTTGGTACATCCGTGAGCACACTTAATCGTCTCCTGGCTGGAGACGAGGAAAGTGTCTTTCTCGGACTCCGTTAGGGGTCCAGGAGTACTATAGTATGTTGCCAATCTCCTTGTCTCTGTCAGAGCGCTAGTCGTCAAGGTGTTTGTAATTGTTTGTTTTTTGTTCATTTGTGTTATTTGTATCCTTTTCTGCTCCCACCAGTCTGCCGGAAAGGGTTGATCACTCGTTCCCAGAGCCGGTATGCGTAGAGAAGGCATTTAGTACCTCCGACCTCGCCCGGATTCGATTACCGCCCACTGATCATGCAGCCATCAAAACAGGCTTTGGATGGTGTTGGTACAAGTGTCCTCACACTTCCATATTAGAAGGTGGGCGTAAAACCGAAGGTTTATTCATCCAATTCCCTTGTGGGAATTATGAGGTAAAGGGCGCTTCGACTTGGATTGTGAGCATTACTATTATTTAAGCTCCTTTGACATGGTAAGACAATCAACGCTGAACGAGGAAATATACTTATTTATTTTAATTTATTTTGAGCTGGTTCAGGATATCGCTATTCCCTTGTATCAATTCAAGCCGCTATCTTTGTTGTTGCTTTCACATGTAAATTTTTGCCAATTGAACAGCGTACTAAGATACGAAGACAGCAAATAGAATATTATTTACTTTTTAAAGAAGAATATTTACCTCTCAATGGTAATAGAAAAATATTTACCTCTCAATGGTAATGGTCAAAACAAATTAATACCAGTAGGGTATGCTGATAGAATATTTACTCATGTAATTTTTCTGAACCTGCTTTTATTCGTAACATATTTGCAGATCAAATCTTTTTCAAAAGGCCAGTCAGATTTGAAAGCTTATTTCCATATGGTGAATTTACTTTGGCTCTGTTGGCATTATTTTAGGCGGATTTGTAAGCCGACAGCACAGTTCGTATTTTATTTTCTAGTGTTATCATGGTCGTGGCTGAGGTCTAATGAAAAATTCCATACATTTTCTATCTAAGGAAAATAAAAACATTTCACATGTAGTAAACCATTGCGGCAACATTTTTGCCAGTGAGTGAACGAGAGAGGGTGGAGAGACCGGGGATAATTCCTCCCGGGGCCGGAGCTCTCAGGTAACCCTCTGCAACAATTTATGATAATTTTAATATAAATCAATTGATGGATCATTGTTCTTATCTCTTTGCTAATGACAATATTAATTAAAATAGTATAATGAATTAATTTGCAGATTTAACATTAAATGATATCGTTAAATAAATTAATGAAAATGATTCTGTCACTTTTGTACAAAAATTAAGACCAGCTAACTATAAAGTTATAATATTATTTCATTTTGGTTTATTAGTTTTCGCTATATTAAGGTAACTAAGCATTATCATTTAACATTTCTTTATTAATAGTAGTCCCTATGCAGATCCAATTGAGGTAGAATTAATAATATTGTTAATAAATGAAATTTTTACTAATGATTAATATATTATTGTTGTTTTACAAGTCACATATATTCAACACGAAAAATGTCAAAGTGTTACATTAATCTGTTACAGTTTTCATTTTTCTGCTGCTTGGCATTCAACACCTATAGACTAAATTCAATATATACATGCTTGCTATTTATCTTCGCCTCATTTAGTAGCATAGACGATGTCGGATGTCGTTGTTTTGTTTGACAAAAGACAATGCTGAAAGATAGTATACGAGACAAAGCTGTCTTCGAGAGAGAATGCGTATATCTCATTAAAGTGGTATAGCCGTTATCTTAAGTGCTACCAGGCTTTGTTTTGCACATTTTAGATCAATTTTACTGTTGTGAATGGTACAAATAACAAATAAAAATACGATTTTTTTTTCTTGTTTTTTTTTTTTTAAATTAAGACTTAGGGCAGTTTTCTCAATATTCGGTTCATTTTGTCTTTAATCTCTGGTAGCTCAACTGGATAATAGATTTAACTGACAAAACCGTTTTCACCAAGTTGTGGTTAGCTTACCTACAGATATTTGATTATTGTAAACGCGTGTGGAAAACAGTTCACAGAATTTGCATTGTGAACACGCAAAAATTGTGTTGACGAGCCATGTGTGGTTTTCGTAGGCGAGGGAACGAAGAGGAAAGACAAAGGGATCATGCTGCTCGCACTCGGGTGACACGCTGTGTGTTTTTTATTATCACAACAGCTCGCTGCTACTCATTTCGCCATTTCCTTTCATTTAAAAATTTATTTTTAATAACCCTTTTTTGTATGCATAATAAACATTGGTATTGAGCGACAAAAGAGTCTCCGTCTGAACGTTGCAACTAAGTTTTTTTTATACATGCTAGAAGAGCTGGCAGCTGTCATTTCTTGTTCTGGGTAGAAACTAACCAAGACTCCTTATTTCGGTAAATTTTACCAGAACTTAACTTACAGATAGTTGCTAACCAGAAATTGAGAAATCCAATTTTCAACATGTTGTCGATTAAGTTATGGTAAGCATTTAACCATATATTGAGAAAACGGCTCTTTAAATCAATTATAGTAGTTTATAGAGAAAAAAAAATTAAGTGTTACTACAGGTTTTTAACGCAAAAAAAGTACTTTTCAATACTGCGCATGCGTTATAAGACATGTTAGCGCAGGCTTTCTTCACAAATGCTGCCCGTTTGTTCGATTGCTGGATAGTAAAGGCCCATTTACATGTCACTAGCTTCGCTTTACGTGACAGCTCATACTAAATCAACGAAGCGCGGAAAATAAAGAATATGCCAATATGAACGCTTTGCTTTCAGTGTTTCTCTCTAATAAAAATAGCGTAAAAAGATGAGAGTAGCTAAATATTTTGCATTGCTTCGCATCGAAAACCTTTTATGTAAACGTACGCATACAAAAGCATACGTCGAACTTTTCTGTCAAAACAAATCCCGGAGGCAGAACGATGCAAAAGTTCCATGTAAATTGGTCAATATGCTAAATACAGACGTACAACAATGTATTATACACTAAAATCTCAGGAAACCATGTACTAGCATAGTGACACACATATGGTTTTCTATGAGTTTGACACTCATCGGCTGAAGCAAAAAAATTTAAATCAACTAAAAGCAAATAAATATAAACCAGGAAAATAAAGCCAAATTGCTTATGACGAAAAAGAAAAAGGAAATATTTTGCACCAGCTCTATGCGCATTAAAAAGGACCAAGGAACAAAAAAGATTAATTTCAAGATAAAGACGGGGCAACAGAAGAATAAAATCCACTTATTTTATTTTATTTTTCTGTTATGTTGATTTTTATTATTTTCGTATGTCATACAGAACTTCATATGTTTTGGAACAAAAATTGAAAATACGGTTGACACACATATGGTTGCTGTAGGATACAACAATATGTCCTATATGCCTGTCTTTGGCATAACGTTTGTCGGCAGCATGGATACGATGATCCGAAACTCTTTGATTCGAAACAGCGCTGTCAAAATCCGTATTTTTTATAACATTTGACAATTGTGCCACAATGGAAATAAATAAGTTTTGAGATTTTTTAATGTATTTCTTGTGTATTTTTCGGTTTCTATTTAACAGAAAACTATAAATTGAAATTAGTTTAACAAGCTAGATATCCTATATGACGTCTAAATATATAATATGTACATGTATATTTTAATCACAAAAGATTTTCAAAATTAACGTTTAAAACTAAATTTAACAAAATATTTTAAGATTTCAAAACACCTACAAGATTTAAATAACCTAAACATGAACCTTATTTCTTTTTTATACACTGTATAAATAACTATTTTTGATAACTTATTCGGAAGTCAAAGTTTACATAACATTTGCTATTGCATTAGTACTGCTAAGCAAAACAATACTCTGCGACAAAATACCCGCTCTTTCTTAAAAACAAAACTACAATATAGTAAATCTCTTTAAATAAAGATTCGAAATATACGTAAAAGTCACCAAAAAATCTGATCTCACAAATTAAACACTGATTTCGCAATTTATTTCTGTGGGATTCTTAGTGGTTGTTCATTGTTTTGCTTGTCATCTGTTCAGTAGCTCATGAACTGGTTTTTTTTGGCAGCACTGAAAGTTCATGAGCTTTCAAAGACGTCAAAGAGAGGAGTTTCGAATCATTTTATAAGCTTACATGTAACCAAGAATTAGCTGTTTTCCTATGTATGTGAAACAGCCGTGATCACCTGATCGAATCTGCATTTTTTTGACACAGAGATGTAAATAAAAGGAATGTATTGTAGTTTAACATCTTGTTTGTGAACATGCATTTGTAATAGAGAATATTAATGAAAACATACATATGTATATGCGTACACATGTAAATATGTCACCCGCAAAAACTACAAACATTGTTATACAAAAACAACAATCGTCACAAGTCAATATGTCAGCCAAATAGGCGAAGCCCAAATTTATAGTAAATTACACAACAACAACATTTTTATTCATGAACGCAGGCGTACTTTTAACAAGCAACTTCGCTTTATTCATAAAAACAGATACCCCCACATCTCCCCGAACATGCTTTTGCCTACAAGCGTCTTTTCGCGACAAAGGCAAAACCTAAAAATCATAAATTGAACAAATTTCTGATATTCCCTTTAGAAGGGAGAAGTAACAACCCCGCAAATATGAGTATTAAAAAATTTTAGAATAACAGTGACAACATAGTATATTTGTTGATTTACAATTCAAGAAAATTTTTAAAGAAAATATTCAATATTCCTCTGATTTATGTATAAAGTAAACCCCGGTTAAGTATCACTCCTCCAATCACTCTTATCTTCCTGTGTCTTGTTGCATCTCACGTTTTTTCTTAATTTTTTAAGGAAAATGGTAATATATTTTTAAATACATAGAAATTATTATTTTTGGTACCACTCATTTAAGAATCACAATCGCTTATGTACTACAAAGCACAAACAATCTGCAACTTACTGCCCGTATATATACACACTACTTGTTGACTTTGTTTCCATTTACGCATGCCACGTTGTATATGAATAGGGGTTGATTTTGCACTTGCCATGTTCGATGTATGTTTGTAAGAGTATGTATGGTTCTGATTTCCCATGAAACAATGAGTGTACATATTTACATACATAGTTGCATGTAGACAAATTAACAATTATAATGGATACTTTCATATTTGTTTACATGCACACATAATTATACATATATATATGTATAAGAATATTTGCAACCGCTTGGTTTTTTCTTATCGGGTTATGTCAAGCAAGAGGTGAACCAAATCAAACCCAGAAATCTGATTGAACTGAAGCAGTCCATTAAATACATATTTGAGGCAATCCCGACTTTAATCCTTCAGCCCGCATTAATTTTCTTATTAGGTGTCGCATATGCGTGGCTGAGCATGGAGGAATAATTAATTGTATAAAATAAAATTAAAATTTTCTATACAATACAAAAAAAATTGATAAAAAATAAAATTATTACGGTTTATTTTGGTAGCACCATTCGTGGGCCGCCCTGTATATGCAGAATATCTTAAAATTATATGCAAAGTCGTTTGCGCATTGTAAATATACGAATATGTAATCGTACATTTCTTAACATTGAATTTAGCATTAATTTTCTCATTTAACATTCAAAATGCTCAATTCTGCTATTTTGCATCCGCAGGGGTAAAATTTTGGTGAAATCAGCTTATAATTTGTTTGTGGTGAGATCCTCTTAAGTTGGCGAGTAACCCTCCTTTAAGAGGAACATTTTGACAATCGGCACACCATGAACCTTCTAAATGATATACGTTCTCTGGTTTTAGTAGCAGAATATTGGTTGGCAACCGTACCAAGTGTGACTTTAGTAGTAGAATATAAGTAGGCAACCCGTACCAAGTGTGATTTTAATAGTAGAATTTTCGATGCAACCCGTACCAAGTGGGACATTTAGTGAAAATCTTAGAATTGGTAACTTGTAGATTTATACAATGGCCGGCAGAATCGTAAAGGGGGATTAGAGAATGAATCAGCTGGATGTAAACAATGCTACAGCTGAGAGGGGTCCATGGAGAAACGTCAAGTCCGCCTAGGGGTTGAGTTTTTATTGATAGCCAAGATGGCCGACTTTTAGCCGGAAAATGGTTGCATCTTGCTATTTTCTCTTAATTTATGAAAAAGTTGTCCAAAAAATATTGATTATATGTAAAACTTTAATATGTTTTCAAAATAAAATAATTTCATTTTAATATATGTTATTAAAAAAGCGCCTGGAAAATTTCAGAATAATTACGATATATCTTTATGCCTTTTTTAAACTGTGGTAACTTAATAAATATTCACCACAGAAAAATGTAAGGTGCAATTAAGCAACCATGTCAAATAACGGCATGCGGAAAATGCTTATTCAACGAAAATGAGGGCAATGTTTATAAATTTACAATACAATCTTCGTAAAATAATGAATATTTCATATTGCTCCTGATAAAACTGCTCAAACAAGAATTGTTATCAATAAGCAGGTGTGTATTAATGCGTTTAACTAAAAGTTGTTAATAAATTCAAATGCCAGTATTGCTATTGAGCATTGCGTAACAGTGTTGCTCAAGCTAATTTTATAATACTTTTTAAAAAAGATATATATCTACCGTATTTTATACCCTTATAAAATGTTTTATACTATGAAGATATTGCAACTTCAACAAATTATGTATTTTAGGAGTCTATATATTTGAAAACTAAATTTAGAACTATATAACAATATGGTAATTGATTTATGTAAAGAGTTATATGTAAAATATTGTACATATTATAATGGCTACATGCTGAAATAAAGAGACAACTACCTGATATGCCTACCGTATTTTATACTATAAAGATATTGCAACTTCAAAAAATAATTTATTTTAGAAGTCTATATATTTAAAAACTAAATAATATAGTAATTTTGTATGTCAAAAGTTGTAATTAACTATTGTACATATATCTATACTTAAATTAGAGCACTAGTAAAATTTCTTGATATAATTACAATGATAAATTTTGCTTTATTGTTTAAATGAATTATTATCACTTGTATGGCAATGATAAGTTTTGCTTTTTTGATTATATAAATTATTATTACTTATAGTATCAAATTTTAATACAATAGTTATGTCTTCCCGTCCACTCATAATTAAATTGAATTTTCAGTTTGCCCATTAATAAGTTATTTAAAATGCTTAAAAATATGCCGCATATTTACCTATATCAACATGGTATGATATTATACATTGTTAGCATTAAACATCAATTAATAACCAAAATTTAAAATATTTATAAATAATTATTTAGGCGTTTTCTGCTATGCGCAACCCGTTTTAGCCCCTCGCCACCCTAACTCACCATGGCCACCATGTTGGTTTTATTGTGAACGTACGCCTCAGAGTTGGCGAAACTACTGTGAATGGGACTTTCGCTACTCCCTTATACCATGGTCGGCAGTTACAGTTTGTTTTGGAAAAATTGCGTCTGATAATATTAACGCGATAACAATTTTTTCCAGTGGAGACCGTTAACAAGATAGAAGTATCGAGGCATTATTTGCATATGCATATCTAAATAATTGTATATTTGCATGTTGTGACTTCGTTAGAATCATATTTGTCTCACCAAAGTGAAATGGAGTCGAGTTCTTCATTGAATTTAATAAAGGCTTTAGAAAAGCGTAGGTTAAAAGATGGTTTTGAAAAGAAGCGCCTCAAAGATGATATGAAAGCGAAGGAAACTCCTGAAGAGAAAAGGGTTCGTCGTTTAAAAGAAAGAGAAGCGAAGGAAAAGCGTCGCCGCGAAAGGATGGGATGGGATACTGAATACCAGCATTACACTGATCAAGACAATCCATTTGGAGATTCAAACTTGACTTCTACATTCGTTTGGACGAAAAAGTTAGAAAAAGATGGTCTGCGTAATGTATCGACTGAAACCGTTGATATTTTGTCACGCCAAAAGCTTCTGGAAAACAGACTTGAACTTGAAAAAGTAAAGAAACGAAGGTTAGAGCGTGAATTAGAGAAGCAAGTACGTGAAGAACAATCTGTTTTGCAGCAACGTGTAAAAGAAGCTGCACAGTTTCAGGAATGGGAGTTGCAAGAAGATCAGTTTCACTTAGAGCAAGCTCGTCTGCGGAGTGTTATAAGAATACAAGATGGTCGGGCGAAGCCAATTGATTTGTTAGCGCAATATTTGTCAGGTTTCAAGCCAGAAGATACAAATGAAATACAGATGCACGAGCCGTATGTTCTGTTAAATGGTTTGAGTTTAAAAGATCTTGAAGATTTACTAATTGACATTAAAATATATGTAGAACTAGATAAAGGCAAAAACACAGATTTTTGGAATGATATGACAGTAATTGTTGAAGACGAATTGTTTAGGCTAAGAAAGATTACAAACAGTTCTCTTGAAAGTGGGTCATGTGGGCGTAGAGAAGGAATACATGACTGCGTGGCTAAAGATGTCGCTGAAATTTTTCGGAAGAAGAATGCAAAACAATTAAATGATTTACGTTTCAAAATAGAAAATAAAATAAAGTCTAGATCAGACGGTGTAGACATTAGTTATTGGGAAAGTTTGCTTTCTCAGTTAAAAGCGCATATGGCACGAGCTCGTTTACGTGATAAACATCAGGTAAATTTACGCCAAAAACTAAATCTTCTTAAAAATAAATCGGAAAAAAATGATAATTCGGTTACTTCGTTAACATCTAATATTAATGAGAGTGTAACTTCATCAATTGAGACAAGCAGTAATGTCGAAAAGGAGCCGAAAACTGATCCAAACACTTTACAAAAGTTCTTTGATTTATACGAAGATGGTCTATACTCTCCAAAATATATATCAAGCCTGGAGGACGATAACAATTTACCGATTGCCACAGAAGAAGAGAGTTATCTTGGAATAGAATTATTACGTGCTGAAACATTAAACAATAAATCACAGAAAGAGAACTTTACTGTTGAAGCAATGCGTAAAGATATGGGAAAGGACGAGGCTGAGTTCTCTGTCGAAGTCCCCTTAGAAGTAGTTCAAGTAGCATCTGATAAGTATAGACCTCGTAAACCCCGTTACTTCAATCGCGTGCACACTGGTTTTGAGTGGAATAAGTATAATCAAACACATTATGATATGGATAATCCTCCGCCAAAAATAGTTCAAGGATATAAGTTTAATATTTTTTATCCCGACTTAATTGATAAAAACATTACTCCTCAATATTTCTTGGTAAGCAACAGTTATTTATGTTTTTTTTTTTTTTTTTGTAATCTTGACATACCCTATACTTTTTTATTGATAAAATCAAATTGTTCTCTCATTTGTCCACAGTATGTTGTAGCCCATAGTCTGAGGCTCAATAATAAACCATTAGCAAATATGGGGTCAGAGTTGAATATATTATTATTGACACCGTTTTTGGATACATTAAGATCACATCTTTTGGTGTGATTTCGGTGTTATGTATCCTTTAAAATAAATAATTACCATTTGAAGGACGATCACTACAAATTCAACCTTATATAATTAAATCAGGATCAAATACTTCCTATTTCTGAATTTTCTTCACATAAGACGAGTTCCTTTATCAATTGTTTTTGTCAATGAATCGCTTTCCTTGATATTCACTATTTTTCTTATCAAGGTTTTGTTTGAAAATTCCTTTATTATAATGGACCGAATGTACATACATATTTGTTTATTTGTCTCATGAATTTTGTTGAACCTAACTTATATAAATATTTAAGGCCAGATAATCATTTATTGTTTTTAATTACTAGTTATTATTATGTATTGAAATCATGCAAGGCTCCAAATATTTGAAAGTACAATTTAAAAAAAAAAAAATTTTATTTATAAATTTCCACTTATTTTTGGTATATATTTTATCCCCTCCAGTTCTGGATGAGTTTGAAATATAGTTCTTTTTATTGTAATTCACAAATAATATTTCACTGTCCAAATATATTTAAATCAAATGAAAAATCATTATATTCCACAAGTATTTAAAACTGTATAAAGCTATTAGAAATAGAATTAGAGTAGTATGAGGTTTGCTCCGCGACCTGGCGCATACCTGTTGCTTGCTGCCAGTGACTTTCTCTGCCCACTCTCTCCTCCATGCGGATGAGCTCCTTTATTGTGTGAGACCCCACCGCAATGTATGGTTCTGGACCCATCATCCTAGAAGCAGCAGCAGAGCGGGCGAGTTCGTCGGCAAACGTTTATCCTTCCTATGCACACCTCCACTAGTAGTGATTTAATCTCATAGGCTGATATCGCTTTTTGCGCCTTATTGCGATAGTTGCGTTAGAGATTTATTACTGCACACTGAATTATGGCAAATACTTTTGATTGAAATATGCTCGGAAAACATTTCATGGGCATGGAAAGCTTGGTATGCGGTCCCGCAATGCCTGCTCCGATTCCTTCCGGTGTTTTCGAGCCGTCAGTTCACCACTAAATAGTACTGCCTCTCAACAGTAGGTCGAGTGTGGAATGATGGTGTATTATCCTGGAAGTCCCTAATTTGTTGAGACGAGGTTAACTTCCCTTTTCCGTACCCCTATGCTGTCATGAGTATACAAGGTGCGTTCCAAAGTAAACAGGACTTTAAAAAAAAGACAGAACAAATGGTTTTATCGGCATAATCAATTAATTTTATTCAAAATAGTCTCGTTCTGCTTTAATACAGCTTTTTGCACGATCCAAAGCATGTCGAACGAGTGTTTTAGCACGGTGCCATATCAGGTGAATACGCGGAGTGGTTGATTGTTAAAATGTGATTTATGGTTAAATAATCGGCCACAAGCGTCGATCGACGGCGCAGTATCGCGCAACAAATGCCAGCTTCCATCTTCGCGATATTCGGGGCGAACACGTCGAAACGGCGCACCAAACGCTTCAAAACTCTAAGGTAGAATACCGCATTAACGTTTTGGCCGGGTGGAACAAATTCTTTGTGGACAATACCCTTGGAATCATAAAAAACAAATCAGCATTGTCTTCACTTTTGACTTCTCCAGGCGCGATTTTTTGGCCCACATGTTCATCGTCATGTATGTCCTCACTACCGCTTTGAAAACGTTGAAAACACTCGTGCACTCTGCTACGGGATAGGCAATCATCGCCATAAACTTGTTTCATCAATTGAAACGTTTCGGTTATCAATTTTAAAACAAAATTTAATGTTGGCTCTTTGTTCGAAGCTCATTTTCGCACCGATGACAAAAACATACAGGCACTTAAAGCGCAATAACTTTACTTTCAATAGATAAAATGTCATGAAATTTTTACTGGAAGTCGATAAAGGATAGCAGATTCTAACGCACTAGTCGACATATAGATGGCGCGACTAGAGTTTACTTTGTTACTTTTGTACTGTTTACTTTGGAACGCACCTTGTAGTATGCTTCGCAATCTGTTTAATAACTAAATGGAGCAGCGTGAGCTCTAGCATGACCTCAAGTGCTACGGTGGGGCAAGTGCGCATTGCCCTAGTGGCGCAGACGCAGGTAGGTCTTTGCAGCTTCGATAGTTGAAGACCTATCGAAGTTTGCGTTGCTTTCGATGCCCAGACCACCGCTCAATATGTAACAATAGGCCCCACGATCATGGTGAACAGCCCCCTGATGATACCAGGCGTCTGCACACCATGAGTGTCTTCGAGGCTTTAGCCATTGTTAACTCCACGTTCATATTCTTCTTTTTGTGAAAGGTCATCAGGTTGTTTTTAACGGGTTGATGTTTAACCCTACCGTATCGTACCATCCCTTGGCTAGGCTTAACCCCTTTTGAACTATAACGAGAGTGTTCTCAAATTTTCCTCTTGCCATTATGAAAATGACGTCGGCGTACCCCTGGAACCGAATTCCATTGTTCTTCAGCATCTCAAGGAGTTCATCTACAACGAGGCTCCATAAAAGGGGGACAAACCCAGCTCTGAGGGTACCAAGACGTATCTTGCTCTCACTCCATGCAATCCTGGGATGCAATACAGCCTTTATCATATAGGAGCTTCCATGTTCCTTTTCTCCAGTGCTCTGATCACGCTTGCGCTAATAGGCCTGATGAATTTGACAAGTGAATAGTCCTTCCTTCCTACCTTAGGTATGAAGATTACCCCTGCTATTCTCCACGGTGATGGGATGTACGACAACGCAAGGCTATCTCTCATCAGCCCAACAAGGTACGGCAATACAGCTTCTCTCCATGCTGCAGAAGTGCTGGTAAGATACCGTCAGCCTGTTTGCAAACATGGATCACATGGCCTTAATTCTGCGTCTGCAGACTACTGTGCAGTCTACTAGCAGGTGTTATGGGGTTTCCGGCTCTATGTCGCGGAACCGCCAGTTTGCGGTGAGACTAATGTTGAATAGATGCTTACTGACCTGGAATGGCCGGTGTAGAAAGCGACAAGCAGCCGGAATTTGTTCCTCAGAAAATTGATTATGGTTTTAAACCGTCGGAAGTCGTAACCTTCTATTGGCAACCTGGCATGGCGCATGCATTGGAGTTGTTGCCAATGTCTCTCCCTGCCTGCTATTTCCTCCCTACGGAGCAGCTCTTTAATGATATGTGGACCAACCACTACGCATGGTTCTAGCCCTGCCATTTTTGTGGAGGCTGCGGGCCAAATCAGCCGGTTTATTCCCGGCTATACCCCTATGACCAGGCACCCAAATAAGGTGCACTGTTCAGCCGTTCTATGCCCTCCTGCATTAGTAGCGATCTGACCTCATAAGCAGATATCCTTTTAGTACCGCTTGACTATCGCTGAGTATGGCAATACTTTTATTGCGATAGTTGCGTTGGAGGTTTTTCTCTACACACCGACTTGTAGCATAGACTTTCGCCTGGAAAATGCTAGGAAAACTTCCCATTGGAATGGAGAGTTTGGTACTTACGCCGCAACAGGTCCCTTAGCAGCAAGTCCAGCCTTCAATCATTCCAATTCGCCTTACTGCCAAGGGTAACTTTTAACTTCTTATTGAAGCTGACTTCTTTGGTAATGCTGTCCCTTGGGAGAAGGGTTTGTGGCATTTCCTCACTTAGCGTCTTCATCTGCTGGGACGAGAGATACCTTCTGAGTCTGTTTGGCTGCCTAGATACTTGTCCGTGATGACCATCTCCAACACTCTGCCGCTAAGGGTTATAGGGCCAGTATTTGTTGATCTGCCTGCTCTGTAAGCATGTTGCTTCACATGAAGCGACGAAGCCTTCAGCACCTTCGATCGTATTTCGTGGTCTATAATCTTTTCCATTTTCTTAAGTAGGAAGTAAGTAAGACTGATTGGCCTGAAGGATTTCGGCAATGAGTAGTCTTTCCGTCCCACCTTTGCAGTGCGCCATGGTTCTGGGATATATGCTGGATTATCTCTCATAAACCGACCAAGGTTGGCAATAGGACCTGCTGCCCCAGCAGAAATGCTGGAAGGATTCTATCCGCACCCAGGGACTTATAATTTTCGAAGGAGCCAAAGCCCACTTGGTGGAGTCTGCAGTGAAGAGCTGTTCTAAGCGAGATAGCTTTCGTTCGACCACAGATCGAATCTGGTCTTCTCGAATTGTCTCCGGGAATAGCGCAAGTAGAAATACCATAGCTCTTTTTTCAGCGCTGGACGTATAGGTCCCATCCGATCTTTAAATTGCTAGTAATGTGTGCGTCTTGCCTCTAGCCAGAGCTTAAAGCAGCCTTGCTGCCTGATATGCCTCTATAATGGTTTATCGCGACAATCTGCTCTCCAGTCAAGCGTGCCCCAAAAGTGGCCCAGTCCGTGTTTTTAAGGATACGCATGGGAGGGAGTTGTTTGACTTTACCCCCAGTGCGACTCTTATGATACAAAGGTGAGTTCGCACACCACGTTTGCAATGCTGAAGTTCTTACTGACTCTAAATTCAATGAGAGGCTCACCCCGGGTGTTGCGGTCCGTGCCTCCCCATTCCGTATGGTGGGCGTTGGCATCACATCCTAGGAGGAGGGGCAGCATATTCCTCCTGCAGTACTCCACCAGGTTGCCGACTGGAGTGAGGCGGCTTCTGAGGCGTAAGCTGTGCTGCAGACTGAGTTGCGTTTACTGGACGTTGGCCTCGATTACCGAAACTCCGTTTCCTATTGGCCACGGTATTACCACCCTTCCGTTTTTCTGAAGCAGGGGAGGCATTGTCGCCTCTCGCCCTGTTTCGCTCTTGTTTTTCGGCATCCTTCGGAGTTCTTTCTTCCTGGAGGTGCCTCAGGTACCATTTTAGGCTGATCGCTCATGCCTTTTCTCCTGGGATCATCCTGTCCTCTGGGACACTTAGTTGGTGGTAGCGGGGGTAGTCTGCCTCCCTTCTTCCTTCTTCTTTTGCGGGCCCCTTCGGTGGATGCCCGTTGCGACTGCTCTGAATCCGAGCATCTGATCTCTGTGGGGTCCGCTTTGTCCACGCCGGTAGCAGTAGATTTCACCTGCTGAGCGCCGCTGCATGTCATCATCGTTGTCCCTTGCATGCTCCTCGAGCAGCGCTCCTTCCTCTGGCGAAAGGGCGTCCAAGAAGCTGAACTTGTGTTTAGTCCCTGAATCTCCCTTACCTGCACCGGTGCTTGTGTTGTTGTCTTTGTCGGTGTTCGTTCGCTGTTGTTGTTGCCTTGTTCCGTTGGTTGCTGTTGGTTGTTTGCTCATATTGTTCGGACGACCTTAGGCTCGACTGGCGAGCCGTCGGGTCAGCGTTTAATATGGGGAACACAAAAGTCCCCCGCACCAGGGCCCCATGACGCGGTAAGGCCACCGTTGCGGGCCGGTGTTGGGAAGGCTCCTTTAGATTACAGCCGGTTTTACTTCCTGGCTGCAAATCATTCAATGAGCACTTCGGAGGGGGCAGCTCTTGGTTGTCGCACGCATGCGGTTGCTAGCACCACTCACCCAAGTTGGGAGACGCCGAGAATGCCTTGCGACTTAAGCCCCTGCACTACATTATATTATTGTGAAGAATCATTGAGGCGTTTGCAATGTCTTTGAATGTATTAATATTACTAAAATTCAAATAGAACCTAAATTTTGCGTTTTTATGAGTTGATAATCAAAAATTAAAAAAGTTTTCCAAAAGTGTAATACCAAATATCGGCGTTGTAATTATATTTATACCTGACTCTCCAGTAAGATTATATTTATAACTTAAGATAGCCAAGATCTCAGACTAAACTTTGCATATTACATTCAAAAAATATATAACAAAATTGTAGTTTTCGAACGACATGTAAATATTCATTTGTAACCGAGCCCTATTGCAACTATAATGTAAATATTATAAATGTAATTTATCATTTATGTTTTTAATATTATTAATTCAAGTTTCTTTTCAGAAACAATGTGAGGATAACTCCGATTTTGCCGTACTTCGTTTTCATGCGGGTCCACCATATGAAGACATTGCATTTAAGATAGTACATCGAGAATGGGAGTTCAGCTACAAACGAGGATTCCGTTGTCAGTTTCATAATAATATATTTCAACTTTGGTTTCATTTTAAAAGATATCGTTATCGTAGATAAAATGCAATTAATACTTTTGTCCTGGTATTTGTATCAATTTATGTTGTAATTTAATATATTACCATTACCATATATATATATATTACATATTACCATTAAGATTTTTCCTTTCTGTGTCTCAGTTATGGCAGACGATTTTTGCGAAACAATATTATGTTTAAATCTTTTAGTGCCGGGCGAAATAGAGGTGCCTATCCGAAAAAAACCGGCCGTTTTACAAGCGATAGGAAAAACGCCGTCTACAAAGAGTTCAAACAAAAAAATATTTTTTTAATTATCTTGTAATGAAGTTAGATCATTTATAACGCATTACAACAACATTACAACAAAACAGTATTGTCTAGTTTATTACTGCGTTCGCAAATAGAAGGCTTTTAAGCCGACATTACACTTTGTGGTGGCACCAGGAAGGAGGAGAAAGAATATAATAGAAGAAATTCGATAAATAAAAATATAGAGTCAATTGAAATCGCCCCGTCATAAATATAAATTTAAAAAAATACTTGGCAACATGCAAGACCTTGAACTTCAGGAAAATAATCAATGCTATTGAAACGGAAATTTTGTGGTCCATGTTCTGCGGCACGAGAGATTGACAGATTTTTGTTTGTATTCCTGTTAGCTGCCATATTCGTGAGTAAGTTACTTACAATTGAAGCAATAGGTGATAAAATAATCGTATGTATCATTTTCTGCTTTTCAACGCAATTTTTAGGCAACTAACGACAGCATCCAGAAGGTCAACACCTCATGTGAATATTGCACTTTTTAATCATTTGGGGGCAAGAGATTTATTACTTTCTTTCCTTTTTTGAGCCAGTTATTTTGGGTTCTCCAATATGGATGATATGATTTCTATTCATTGTATTCAGTAATGTTTACAATTTTATTACTGAAAGATATACGCAAAAACAACGTTTACAAATTTTTCAATTTATTATCAAAATTATCGTTCTCCTATTGCAATTTTTCGTGCGCTTTTGTCATTTTATGGTCGTAATAATCGTTCAGCTGTGCTCGCTACTTACCGAATTGATGAAAATTTTGAGCGTACATTTTCTTTGCATTATGTTCAATTGCCAATAAGACAAAGAACTGCTCGAAGTAATTAAAATATTGCTGCCGTTCAGACAAATATTGCTGAAAACCTCAATTTGTCGATTCCAAGACGTTTTCAAAAATTGGGAATGTCTCAAACCACAAGCTGACGGATCCTGTTGCTTGCATCCGTATAAAATTGCTCTCACTCAAGAACTGAAGCCATTGGGCCACCGTAAACGTCGTGAATTTGTTGATTTTTCTTTGGAACAACTTGAAAACGATAACGAATTTTCAAAGAAAACCATCTCTGATCATGCTCACTTTCATCTGAGTGGTGCGGTCAGCAAAACTGTCGATTCTGGTGCGAAGAAAATCAATCAATTATTCACGAACAACAATTACGTTCACCTAAATTGACAGTTTGATGTAGTTTTTGGTCTGGTAGAATCATCGGTTCGTACTTCTTTCGAAATAAAGCTGGTGACACCGTTACTAGAGCAATTGGAAGAAGTTGATCTTGACAACATCGGGTTCCAACAAGACGGGGTAACGTGCTACACAACACGTTTAACAACCGAATTCTTGCGAGAAAAAAATCTCCAAGATTCGATAATTTCAAGAAATTGTGACATTGAATGGTCTCCAAGAAGTTGTGATTTAACACCATTAGACTACTTCGTGTGGGGTTATTTGAAATTTATTTGTCAATATTGAAGTGATATTCATGACATACGAGTTAATTTAGTGAAAAAAAATTCTCGAAAATTGGGTTCATCGAATACGTTCCTTCAGAAGAAGTGGACCAATATTCAGAACTAAATTTTATCGATTGTATGTATTTATTTTATGAAAAAAAACATCATATCACTCTTATTGGATAATCGGAACTTTATCGTTATCGGCATGTGCATTATGTACCAGTTCCCAACGAAAGGGGCCGTCCATAAATTACGTCATCGATTTTTTCAGATTTTAGACCGATGCAATATAGTCCAAATTGTGGTTCAAAAAATGTTGCACAGCGTAGGCAATGACTTTTTGGTAACGGGGATTTTCGTAAGGACCTCCGTCAACAGTGAAAATCAGCACTGGCTTCACCACCCCCGAGGGTGTTTTCAATGAAATGAAACCAAAAAAACGTGAGATTTCGCATGAAGCAATTAGTATACATATTTACATACATATGTACATATGTTGTAGGTAGACAGATATACATAAAGTATGCGTTCTTTCATATTTGTTTAGATGCACACATAATTATATACATATATTTATATATATATGAGCATATGTGCGACCGCTTGGTCTTTTCAGATGTTATCAAAGCTTTTAATGATCATGCCATTTCAATACCCTTAATAGAATATTATTCCAAAAATTATTAATTTAATGTCTACGATATGAAAATAAGTTTCACTTTTACCGTGGTTTCATAAAACCACACAATAGTTTTCTATTATACTAAGTTTATCAGGGATAATGTCGGCTTGTAAAGGTAAAAGAATTTTTTAAATTGGTCCACTAGTTTCTAAGTATATTTTAGTACAAACAATCAAATCTTTTTTTACCTTTACAATATGAGTAATTTTTGACTTACTTTCTGTCGTGAAAAAAAAGACGTAATGCTTTTGTTTTCCCTGAGGGCCGGTAAATCTTTTAGTAGGTCCGAAATTTTCCTTTCTGCTGCATTAGCAAGTTCCGTCCGCTGTTTCTTTGGGTCAAATTCACTCTTCAGTTTATGCCATATTTCATCGCAAAGCTTTTGTGCGGCTTGAGGGGTTTTATCAAAATATCGTCTCTTCACAGCAGAAAACAATCGCTGGTGCACTTTTTGTAAGTCAATAACCATCGCGGATCGACTATAGTAATAAATAGCAGTGAAAATAGTTTTCTGATTTTGTTATTTAACGAATTTGCGTTAAACGCGTGATGGAAAAATCTGCGCGGATAAACGTGTTGCATCGTTCACGTTCGTACTCAGATTGACAGCGAACGCAGGCCGCAGGTCCGCAGCGGTGGCGGTGCGCGCCGAAGACAAAGGAAGCCGACTTTGTTTAAACAGCGCCGATTTCTTTTATTCTCCGAGTCGCCGCCAATCTTCGTTTAATAAACACAGTGTCGCATACAAACTATTTTCATAGGTACGATGTTATTTATAGTTTAAAAAAATAATGTAGACATGCCTTGACCTTGTAATAAATAAATAATGAGTTCAATAATTAATACCATTAAATACTTGCAAAATATCACAAGAACATTATCTTTCCTTAGTATGAGACATGTATTTAAGTATAAGTATAGTATTAATATGTACTTTTATTAATTATGTAATGTTGTAGTTATTATTTAAGTATTGTGTTTATTAGTATGCTTAGATCTTTAAAACTACGCAACGGATTTTGATGCGGTTTTTTTAAATATATAGACTGATTCTTAAAGAAGGTTTATATGTATAATACATGTAAGTACCACGGGCGAAGCCGGGGCGGGTAGCTAGTATTTTACTAGGTGTGCTGGAAGAAATTTCTTTTTAGAAATAATCTTTTTGTACGTGAAAAATAAACTATAAATAAATAAATAAGAATGACGTCAATTTCGAAACACCCCCCCCCATCTATCATTTACCGTCATCCGCAGGCCAACATTTGTGTAGGACATGCAATGTAATAAATTATTATTTATGGATAAATAAAATTTACACTTAAAATTTTATGGAAAATTTACATCAACCCAATTCGTTAGCTCCCTGTCAACTGATTAGAAACCTCAGAAAGCTGCGGTATTTTGAAGTGAAACTTCTTTGCGATCGTTGGGCTGTAATGATGGAAATGTTTTTGTTAATGTTAATTAATAGAGAAGGCGCAAATGTTAGCTGTGCTAAAATGTAAATTATTAAAAGGGAACATCGAAAATGCGCAAATTCGAAAATTTAATTACACCACGTCAAAAAGGAGGCTCTTAAAAGCGAACTCAACAAACTACGCCACTCTAAGAAGGTACCAAGCAAATTTTCACCACCTTATAAAGGAACGTATGTATATGTATGCGCTGATGTTCTTTGGATTGCGCACTAAGGAAAATTAGAATAACAAAAAGAAATAATAAATTTTGAAGAACACATATATAATGAAGGAAATATTAAAATTAAATTAAAATTTACAAAAATTAAAAAAGGAATAAAACAACACCTGTGATAGGATTTCAGGCAATATATTTGATATAAATTTGCAATAAAGAGCTGTGCTATACAAGCAGCACCACGAACACTACACATTTAGTTTGGTCTAATATGTGAACTCAAACAGCAATCGTCGCTTACTTGTTTCAAATGACCAATTTGTATGTATATATTTCATTCGCATGTCCAAATATATTTGCATATGTGTACATATGTATGTATGTCCCTCAATATACTGTTTGTAAAAAGCTCGCGCTATATTTTTTAAATATGTCAATTACAACGCCAACAAATCATTCAGAAAGAACGCGCGGTGCTGCAAAACGAAAAGCAATCGCTTATGACTCTGCACTACGCTAGTTTTTCTGTGCGCCTGGTCAACCACATTTGGTTTTCATATGGTTGGTGGTTTTAATAACTTTCTTCTTTTCCAATTTTTTCACTTTAGTTAAAAACTAAATTTATGCGTCGCCTGTACAGCTGTCAGAACACAAATAGATAAATTTGCACATATAATTATTTTCTATAGAGCTTAAGTAATATAAGTATATATTTTTTGTTTTAAAAAATGCAAATATAATTTGAATTTTGATTTTGTTTACTACATCCTATGAAGCCATAAATCTATAATATATTTTCGATACTTTAAATTTAAGTTGATGTATTGGATATATAATTCTTTTACGAAGGTAAATACGACGCTATGAAAATGCAGCCAAATCGGTAGTCGTAGTATTTTAAAAGAGTATAAGTAAATTTTCAATAGCAAAGCACTGCAAAAAGGAAAAACGCGACAACACAGCCGACCGACACTGTCGCAAAATTGTGGATTCAAACAAATTTTGTCAACTCCGCGACGATGCACAAAATTCGCCCTCAATATGTATGCAAGCTCATTTGTATGTATGTTTGTCGGCAAAGTGGTCATTTGATTTTTTTCAACGTTTTGTCAGAACTCAATTGTTTGCTCCGCGCCGTCTCCGCGAGAACTCGCCGTTACTTCCATGACGTGCTACCATGGACGGAGGCGTTTCAACGGAGGATTTATATCATATTATTATATTGCTTAATTTGTATAGAAAATACTGATATCTTAGGGTTTATTTACATAATATTATAATATTTACGTAAAAATACACATAAATTCATACTTATTTAAACGTTTTCAAAATAAACTCGATTAATAAAAATATATCTGAAATAATTATGAGGTAGTGCACCCCTGACCCCTCCTTGTTTGCGATCGTTCAACTTGCTTCGTTACAGCTGGTTTGGTAAACATTCTCTGGCAACTATGCCAATGATTTTAAGCGGTGATTTTAATGTCAATTTGCCTTGGAAGAAGCTCAACCACTTGTACAACTTTTAGAAAGTAAATTTAGTTAAAAAATTATTAATAATCCCAAATACTCAACAACCAGATCATGCACGACAATAGATGCAATTTTCTCAAGATATTTAAATAATTTACAATCACTAGTTTTCATTTCACATTTTATATTCCACAAACCAATTGTATCTTTTTTTGAACATGAAAGTATGGAAGTGAATTAATAGATTTTTTGTAAATGGAGGCGAAAACATCAACTATCTTTTTCATTAACCTAACACCCTTAAAAATTCCAGAATAATGAATAGTGGCTTCTGTTATCGGGGAAATATTTCTATCTCATAAAACTGGCTGGCTAGGGTGAGTATTTTAATTTCAAGTGACCATCGAGATCCATGAAGTTTCATTTCTATCGCCTAGCTTTCTAAGCTGTTTGGTTTTATTAAATAACCGTTAGTTTTTAGGACGCCCACTTTGCGTAAACCAAATTGAGATACATACTCTATTGATAGTATAACGAAGGATTTATAGGTCAAACAGTCACCGACATAAAATCGTGGAATGAATCAGCTGATACGATCTATTCAATGTGAATGAACACTCACCACCGCTTCTACCGTCTGCTTCTACAGACCGTACGGTAGAATAACCGCCAAAATTGGATTTTTCCGGTAGAAATGAGTGAGCTAAGAGTGAGAGAGCAATCTCTTGCAACGTAGGGGTTAGTTTTCAGCTTTTACATAATGAAAAATTATAACTAAAAAACTAAACGTGTGAAAAATCGTGTATACAAATTGAACAATGGCAACATTAGTGAAATGAAAATCAAAAAGAACAACTGCGGGATAACTTTTGACAAATTTGGTTTGATACGGGCGGTAAGTACGGAAGGGAGGAATATCGCTGACTGTTTGAGCTATTAAAGCATCGTACGTCATGCATTTAAGGGTTACCGTCACACGCTGATTTTACGTCATTATTGTATTGTTTTTCATGACCAAATTATTTACATATTTTAAACTCATTATAATTAATGCAAATTACCATATTATACTCTTCTCTCTATCTACTTTTTTAAAGAAAAAAACCTAGAAAACTCAAATTTAATGGGATATGTCTATTATCATTCGAGAGAACATTCTTTGGCATATAGTTTTTGAAGAATATCTCGTTCAAATGTTGGCCGACGAATGACACGCCTTAATCGAAGCGGGAATGTTCGCATATAGACTTAGGCTTTAGGGATATGTAGCCCCACAGAAAAAGTCTAATGGTGTGATATCACACGATCTTGGTGGCCAATCAACCGGCTAAAACGTGAAATTATATGCTCACCGAAGTGTTCTCTCAATAAATCCATTGATTGATGCGATGTCTGGGAAGTGGTGCCGTCTTGTTGAAACCAAATGTCACCGAGATCACGAACTTCAATTTCAGGCATCAAGTAGTTGGTTATCATGGCGCGATAACGGTCGTCATTGACAGTTACGTTCTTACCGGCATCATTTTTGAAGAAATATGTACCGATGCTTTTACCGTCCCACAAACCACACCAAACCATTGTTTTTTCTGAATGAAATGGCAGCTCTTGAATCTCTTCAGGTTGCTCTTCGTCCCAAATGCGGTAATTTCGCTTGTTTACATACCCATTGAACTTGAAAGTCGGATCTTCATGTTACTTTTCAAGAGCCCATAGTGCAAAGCGAAGTCACTTGGGAAGGTCGAGAGACTTCAGTTCTTGCATCAGCTGTATTTGGTATGCTTTCAATTTAAGATCACGACGTAAAATGCACCAAGTCGTTCCATACGTCAGTCCGAGTTGCTGTGAACGGCGCCGCATTGACTCTTCACGGTTTTCGTGTACACACGCTTTAAGCCCATCAGAAATTTGTTTAGGGGACTAATGTCAGTTTAGGCAAAGTCTCTTGGTTCGCTGAAAGTATGACGACCGAAATCGCAAAACTGGACATTGGAGAAGAAAGTGCCTGGATGTGTCCATCTCACCTTCCTTCATACAACCTTGATAATTTGCTTCCGATAAGATTTTTAGCCTTACCGTAAGAATCACTATTGGAACATTTTTAGTAAGAGCTTATACGATTGGGGCAAAATGAACTTTGGAGCATCTAGACCAAAAGGATCTCGCAAAAGAACCTGTACTGTGTTGTACGTTGCCCTATGCTGGAGGAGTCTATTCCCGTAACATCCTGCAGTGGCGTCGCCAAACAACACCAGAGTGCGACACCCGCCTTGCGGGCTCTACAGCTGCAACAACATCACCTCCACATCCGTTTCTCACTCCCAGAAACACCCTTAGACACCCGCGACAAACCCAACTTTTACAATTTAACTGCAATAGACTGCAGACTATATACAAGATAATAGACTAAGATCGAGGAGATCTTTGCTTTGAATAGCCGGGAACGCGTATCGATAGATGCGGTCCAAGAAACCAAGTTTACCTTTGACCGCATTTAATACATTTTCGCTGATAATAATCGCTTGCATATCATATCCTAAGTAGCTTGTCTTGGTTTCACTACCTACCAAATAAACAGTCTACTCTTACTCCCCGGGCCCTGTTACCTTGGCGAAAACACCGATTTTGAAGAAAACTAGATCTAAGATGTTGATTATTTTAATTATTTAATCTCTTGACGCCAACTAATTTTATAATTTTCTTTTTTGTTATTAGTTACTAAATATTTATAGCTAGTTTCTAGCATCTATGATGGTTTTTGTTTCTAAAAATGATATTTTAATCAGAAGAGAAGTAAAGTTCTTTTTTCATTTTATAACTTAGTTTTTAGCTAAAATTATTTTTTCTGACAAATTAATGTCCTAGACAACGTTCTTAATTATAAAAAAAAATTAAAAAAATTGATTAATTGGTGTTTTATTTCTCTGATATATACAATAGGTCTTTCTGGGTACGTGTGACCGCTGTCATTACAAATGAATGCGCGCTCACTTGAAGGTAAAAAAAGCTGCTCAGATCTTCTGAGTTGTTCCGCTTTCAACGAAATACGTAAGATTTCACTCGAACATACATATGTAGGTGCAATACTTCGTCGTGAGAATCGTTTGTTATTAGGCGACTTTAAAGCGCACCACAATCTTAGGCATTTCTGCCTGCCAAACGATTGTAGGGGAAAGAGCTGAATGAAAAATGAATCCCAAACAATAATTATTGGCACCTGTAATATGTTGCCTGATATAACCATCGCCAGCGGTGGTCGATTCCTGAAATAATCGCGGGATTTAGCCCTTATTTTCCAACCAAATCAGTTGTTTGTTGTCGAGCGCGATACCTTACGCCATGCCAATCCCTGTGAGCCACACACAATGGATCTCAATTTGGTAAAACAACACAAGTAGACGAAATAGGAAGTGCAATTAAAGTTTTGTAACCTCTCCACCGGTGTGAGTAGGCTCTGGTCTACTGTTAAGGCCTTGTCCAATCCGAAGAGACATCACGATCGGATTGAAATTCAAATCGATGGTCATGCCTCCTTTTAGCTGGCTGTTCACACTGCACCCTTTAACCGACAAGGCCAAAAGATGTGTTATCTAGTGGCTGCGCAATATACCCAAAGACTGTGCGTCACTTACTTTCACCGCGGATGTTCAGAGTGTCATCATCAAGGTGAAATCGTCTAAAACCCTTGACCCATATGAAATTAATATGTTTATGCTAAAGCATCAAGGCTCGATGAGAGTCAGATACCTAACCAAGGTCCTCAACCTGTCGCTGACAACTTTTCATGTATCCCACCGCGACGTGGGAAACACACCAATCTAGGCGCGTCTTATCGTCCGATAATTCCCTTTTTCCCATCAACACGGTTTTCGTAAAGTGGACAGAACCACCACAGCACTTAGCGTGATAAATGTCCAGATAGTTCGTGACCTAAATCAAGAACCACCCTCATAGAGGATGATCCTAGTTACGGTGGACTTGTCAAAAGCTGTACAATATAGTAAATCTCATAACGCTACGCTACACTCCCTCCAGGGCTGAAGTGATTGACATAGAATCCGTACGATTTCTAGGCCAAAATTCTATGTTAAGAAGAATTTTATAGGGAGTTCCGCTACTGTTTAACTTCTACATTTCGAAATTTCCGCAACGATCAGAGCGAATTTCCAACACTGCATACGTAGACCACCGATCCTTCTCGTTTCTTCTCTGCAGTATACCCCTATCCCCTACTAACGCCACATCGACGATGGACGAAGGAGTTATTAACTTTGCAGCACCCAATGTTACGTAATCTGACGACACACCAGCAAAATGGAAAATATTAAGTGTCATCTAAAAACACTTAAATATACACAAAGGGAATGAATAAGTAGTTAATTTAAGTATTGTACAGCCATGTTTACCTGTGTAGCACGTTGACCCAAATTATGCGCGACTGTGGACATGCGCTTGTTTATGTTGAAAATCTTTCGCACATTTCAAATCAGGGGCTGCAAATTGTAAGGCAATACAACCTAAAGGAGGCAAGAAAATGTAAGTAATTGGTATTTCTAACCTCAAAGTTGAAAATACTTACCTTGGTATCACCATTGGAAAAAATAGCACCCGCAACGCTTCACCATAACGACACAATTGATCCCACTAGATTTCAAGCTCGGGCGCCGCATTGACAGCTTTCCTCCATCCTCTGCAATTATATTGAATCGGTTCTTTAGAAATAACATAAAATTCAAGTATTTACCTTCTTAATAAACGCCTTTTGTTGCTATAAAAAAACAAATTGTATTTATAAAGCAAATCAGACAACGCGCTTACCTCGAAATTTTTTTCAAATAATGCCAGTCATTGTTGATGGAAATGGTATAGCTTTACGTGCACTTCTTTCTTACGCATTCAATATGTATGATGAATGTTGCTACTCTTACAACAGAGTAAAAACAAAATGTTAGTTGTGAATATGTAGTGTAACGGTAATGTAAGAGGTGAAACTTTTCAAGTGTAGTAGTGAATTGGTTACCTCCGTCTTGTAAGGATGTTTCTGGTCTAGCGGCGTGAATTATACGCTGCCAATAGTTTTAGATTATTAGTTTTTTTAACCCAGGGCATAAAGAATGCGTTAGGAATTAGGAATATCGATGCAATGTTGGGATTCAAGATATTGAAGAGTACTACAGAATCTCAATCTATGTAAAACTTCTTAACACTTATATTTGCCATTAACAAAGCCGATTTGAAGAAAGCAAATTCATTTTTCAAAGCTTTTGATACATTTTCTAGAAACATGATTTTGATGAGGTAAAATGCGCACAATTTTACAAATTATATGAGCAATTTTTCTATAATCGTGAACTAATTTTCATTTCTGAAGACAGAATGTGGATAAAACGAATCTACGGTCGAAATATCCAAAATCCATTTGTTTTATTATCGGCCAAAATATTTACTCGTCAAGAAATTTGTATTAACTAATTCAACTTATGACTATAAATATCATTTCAGAGAATAGGTAAAGGCGGAAACATTTGAAAATGTAAAATTTTTTTAAAATGCCACCAAAATTCAAAAAGGAAAGGAAAGTTCTAAACTGAACTCTGATAAATCTCGGTTATTTTCAGTTTATAAGTTGTAATTATGTATGAATTGTTATTGGCTTTTTGGATAAGTATTTAAATGAACTCAAATGTACGTGTTTTAGCTTGAAGATATGTGATTATTATTATATGTAATCCCAGTCTCCGACTATCACTTGCTTGTTCTTGCAGTGATCGCTCTTACATACCGTTTTCTTCTTCTTGTAAATCTCATTTTCAATTACTGTTCCAATTTGCCGCTTACTAGCGTATTTAAACTTAATACTAAAAAGTGCTAAGCCAAAATTCACATTTTCACATGTTAGTTCATTCCGGAATTATGGTCGTAGGGCCGCCCCTAATTGGGACGAACCGTTTCGCCATATAAGGGGATAGCCCAAAACTAAAACGGAAAAAACAAAATCCAAAAGTTACTGATTTAACTGATTTCTCAAGCTTCCCATCCCCGAAAAGTGCAATCTATTAGTGAAAGATCCGAAAACTGCTAAAATATTCACTGAAGCAACGGAACTCACTGGTATTTGCAAAATAAAATTCACACCATACGGTGCAGATGTAACAACCCCGCTGATTGTATCCAAGTGCAATGAGCAAACTCTTCACTGGAGCATCCAGCTTCTGCAAATACATGCCCGAAATTCATACAACAAAAACATCTTTTGAAAATCAAAAAATCAAAACGGAGAACAAATGTACAATTCAAGCAAATTATTAAAAATATCGCCCCCATTGCTGGTCAACAACGCTCTTACTCAACCGTTATCGCCTCTCCCACCAAACTCATACCTACAAAGAACAACATTGACAATCCAAATTCTCTTACTCCTATTTCAATAAGCAACGCCACCTATATTCCATAAAACACAACTAGAACAGTACAAAGCCGATACGAAATTAACTTCCACAAATACGCCCCTCTCATTCCACAAATCAGCAATAATACAACAGAAAAACGTTAATCTCACTCTCTCTTCCAACATCAACAACAGTCCAAAACCATAACAATAGAATTAACATCCGCAAATTACAAGCCCAATACAAAATCTAAAAATGGAATTAACTTCCACAAATTACTTAACCAAATAACAAGATAACATTAAACAAATAAGTTAACTTAAATAATATAAATACATCCAAACAAGGAACTGCAACCCTTTTACACAAAAATATACGACATGAACGTATATAATTAAATACAAATCTTTCCCTAATAATTCTAGAAATTTCTCGCATACATAATTCATTTACACACATTGACCTCTCCCTTTGTACATTTAATTTTTTGCCATACTTGAACTGGTGCGCAATAAAATACCTTCATAATAGTGATCATTATCCAATAACCACACACATTACAGATAACTCGATCATTCCGGGGTTACATACAGTTGGAATTTTCAAAAAATCGATTTTTGTTTTCTTAATGTACATATATTTAAGAATACACACAGAAAATTTCATATCGGTCCGGTGAATATTTTCGTAAGTTGCACGCAAGTTTATGCGTTTCAAAGTGCTTGGAAGTACAAGGCCGGAGCGGGAGAACTTTAAACGAGTTTTTCTCAGAATGGTGTTTTCAAAGTCGGTGACCAACATTACTCGAAAACGGCTAAACCGATTAGTCTCAAATTCAAGCAAGAGCTTCTCAAATATATTTTTTAGTAATTAATCGAAGATTTTTTCTCTCCGATAAATATTTTTGGTTTTATAAACAATTTACGGCCGAAGTTTCCGGGAAAAATCGATTTTTTTTTGAGAAAAAAATTTTTTCAAAAAAATTTATTTTGCTTATTCCTTCGATTAATTACTAGATTTAACATTACTTTAACGAAATCTGTTTAGTTTTTTAATTTCAGGTGATCCAGTTCAGAGATATAGTGGTCACCGCAAAACGTATTTTTTGAGAGGAGCTCCCAGAGATAAGCTGTAGCTCTTTTCCAAATAAATATTTTTATTAGAAATAGGTCTTATAGTTAAAAGATACCTAAGAAAGATACATTTTCTGATCAATAAATTTAAAAGTTTTCACAGAAAAACTTCTGAAAAATTTACTTTTTTTGGCCTTCTAACTGTATATAACCCCATAAAGTATATTAATACAATACAAAAAAAGCAAACTTTCCAAAATTCCACAGCAACATAGAATACATACATGACCCCTACAAAGATCAAACTAATTTAGCTTCCAACCCAAGGCAAGTACAACCGACGCCTCCTTTATACCATTTATACTCCATAGACGACATTGTAACAAAAAACCTGTCTGCACGCATCCACGCGTGATAGAATAGAAATTCAAGTCGTTCTGAAAAAACTACGAGATTGGGGCATCGGCCGAAAAATGTACAATTTCACTAAGCTGTGTAAGGTCAACAACGTACTATCCTCTATAGCAGCTCTATACAATGGAATCCTCCAGGGATCGCCCTTTTCAGTGACGCTATTCATTATCGCCTTCGATCACCCAACCAAAATCATCTGGCAAATTAGGTATGTCCAACACTGCATCTATGCTGATGATCATAGCGAAACATCAAAATAACAGCGAAATAAAAAATACACTAAATACCATCATAAAGGAGATATCAATTTGGTCAGACAACTCTGGGGCCCGTATATCTCTTGATAAATCCAAACATCTGCCCATCTGTAATACAAGTATTTGTAACAGCTGTGAGTTAACTTACATCAATAATATAATCGACAATGCTAAGCAATTAAAAATGTTAAGCAAATAAAAAATTTTCTTAGATTGTAAATATAATTTTAAGTATCATTGTAATCAAAATCAGAAAAAGCCTAGCTGCCAGGGTAAATATCTATCATCTACAAAAAGCCATGTACATACAAATTCCTTACTACAAATTACCAATTTAACCATTCTTTCCAAAATTGAAAATGGATTGCCTATGAACAGTAACACAACCAAATCCAACTTAAAATGCAAAATAATATATGTACCATCCAGCTATACGCTACGCAGAGAGCGGTTTTGAATCACTTGAAGACAGTCTCATTAACATAAAATGTCGCTCAATACCAAAACTTTTTTGTGCACGATCAAATCTCTTATATAACGCGCTCCAGTTAATTAAACGTCGTACAACCAAGATGAAGCAGCCTTCAGAAATCAGCCAATTTCTCGAAATAGCAAAAAGGACCAATGTGGCAGCTTATTCCAAGATCTGCATAACTTATACTCATCCACCCTGGCATCTCAATCACAGCTGGTTTATTAAGGAATTTGCGCATTTACCAAAAAACACGACAAACATTTTCATCGGGTAACCCATGCATACAACAAACTGGAGGCCCTTATTTTCTAATTTTTTTAATGGTAATAAAGTCTTAAATAATAATAATAAAAATAATAAATGTTATCCAAAAATTAATTTAAATAAATGTCAACTTTCGTTTTCGACGGTCCCGAAGCTAAACCTAATGTATTTATGATCAGGGAAGGTATGATCGTCCAGAACTCTTCATTCCGAGATCAAGATAGGCCTGGAGGCTGGCGTAACTCCGCCGTACTAGTAGTCTCGAAAGCGGAGAAGTTCTCTCTTTTGCAAATAAATAGGTTTTCACTAGATATAAAATCAAAAAGTGACTCACCTCAGCATCATGCGGCATACAGGCCGAGACAAGCCATAGTCCTCCGGCACTTTCCTCTAGCCCAGCTATGACGACATCCTCGTTGCCATACTTAAAAAAGGAAAACCTTAAATTTATTTTTGGTCAACAAACAAGCTCTGGTTCCGCCTGTATTACTTGCCGGCAAGAGTTTGTGGCTCTTTGTCCTTAATTCAGAGATACTCCTGCTGCCTAGCTACGGCACGGCTACTGGATTAGAAAAACATCCGTTTCGTCTCTTCCTCCACTAATCGGCAGAGGCCATATTAGCGTGCCTGACTTTAATTTGAACGAACTTTATACTCTTAAATAAATTTAAAAAACTAAAAAAAAAACACGCTTTAAAGAAATTTTTAAACTTCCTTCTATAAAGCTCTTCCCTATTATTTTGTTTGTGAAAATTAATGCTTATGGCGAATTTATTTCGTCAGTTATCGCACTTTTAGTATATTTACACAACTGTTATATGGGGAGTGGGCCTGGTTATTATCTGATTATGCCCATTTTCACAACGTATGAAAAAGGAATAAAAGGACTTTCTCTCAGCAAATTTGGTTGAGTTAGCTTTAGCGGTTTGAAAGATATATAGATTAAACCATTTAGGGGCGGGGTTACGCCCACCTTTAAAGTAATGGGGAACTGTTATCAAAGTATTGCATTGTCATCATTCCTTGACACGTCTGCAAAGTTTCAAGTAGATCAGACTTGTGAAAACCGGTGAAAATTGAGCTCTAAGATTCCATTACAAACATTACGTATTAAAAAACACAAAATTATACAATATATCACTTAGTAAATAAATATATGTCAAAGACCTAATGGTATTCATATAGTGAAACTTCGATCTTAATATTTGTAAAAAAAAAAAACCAAAATTAGAAGAAAAAAGGCGCAGATCTCTTGTTAATATATTGTATTTATGTCAAATGATTATAAAAACCTACGAAACTAACCACGAAATCATCAAGCTCAATGGGTTATTCAAATATTTTGCTTAAATTTGCGAAAAAAACTAATTGTGAAAGTATCTTTATTTAGTGTATATATAGGAATTTCAAAAACAAATTGATTTTCTTAATTTAAGTGGACAGAAAGTTAGTAGTTGAATTCAGTTAAGCTAAGATTTAACAATCATTCAAAAGCCTGAACAAGTATCTAAGTGTTATTTTAGAAAAATTTGCGTAGATATTTAGTAGATATGTTTGCACTTGTAATAATCTTAAGTATTCAATTTAATAATCAAATATGCTGAACTGCGCCTTGTGCTGGTAACGTTGTTTTTGTTGTTTTTACATTAACCTTAGATAAAATTATTTCAATCATGCGAAGATTGTCAAAACAAGACCCTTAAAAATTTACCAGAACAGGCTGTTGAGTTAATCCTACGTGATTAACATGGAAATAACGGTAGTGATGATAATGATAATGACGTTGGTGAAGGTGAGGACTATTCTAATGTCAGTTTGGATAAAAATGGCGACGATACTGACAAAAAGCTTTTTACCTCTGTTTTTTATTATAACTGCATCCAAATTTTCTTAAAAACTTTTTGTTTTGACTAACTGTAGTTATATTAAAAACTAATTATTGAAAAATCATAGAAATCAAGCTTCAGGGATTTGATTCGTAAAAATTGGGCTCCCGACTCCACTGTGCGATGGGATCCTCCACGAACAAGCCGTCGAGTCTGAAGACGCATCCATTGACTAACGATCTGCCCCCCGTGTTTACAGCGTCTAAGATGATAAAGTTGATTTCCATATCCGTTTGCGTCGCCTCTCTCTTTTCTTCCGTTCCCACTGAAGGCAGTGGGCTGCTCGCCTCCGTAGCGTTCCAAAATCTTGGCTGTCAACCGATGGTCTGACTTCAGCTTTTTAGCAGCCGGCACATGACCCTTAGTCTTCGCTGGGGAACTTGTGGTTCCCATAAACGTAGAACGGTAAGCCCTCCAACATCTCCCGAAAGATAGTCGCTATATATGGACCCCTGGTTATCTCTGTTACTAGGCCAAGGCGAGAATTGAGGCAAGCAGTTATGAAGCAGTGCCTTTGGAGCCGATCAGCACAAAGCGGGAGGCATCTCAACCTACACCTATCACAACTTCATCATCAACTTAATGATGACCGGAGGGGAACCGGGTTTTAGCGGGACTGAGGCAGCTTTGGCATTAACTCATTAGTTATTTCTGATACGATATCAGCACTGCATACTCAGGTGAAGGGATACCTCGACCATTAACATAGGGTTCAAGCAATTCTTCTAATAGTCCTAAGCAAGCTTCGCTTCGAGCAAAGAATCAAAACTCCGTAGGAGTCTAAAGGGTCGTGGAGAACGCAGGTCTCTTAACGCTACCCAGGATGTACTACGAGATGGCGAATCTGCTTTACATCCCTTTTCTGGGTATTGGACCCTTTTCTGATTGAGTCATATGTACTTTCTCAGTTTTTTGAAGTAAGCCTTCATAATAGAAATATTTGTCTTCGTTGTTGGACATTAAGCTTACATAAAATATCATTATTAATTATAATATGTAAATTTCTAAAAAAAAATTCTGTTTTACTGTCACGCTTATATGACAGATGTTATAAGCGTCCAAGGTCGGATCGTCAAAAAAAAGGTTAATTAAGTAAAGTAGTGGTACAAGCCTGCGCTTACATGTCTTCTGAAGCATGTGCCATAGTGTTATGATTCTTACTTAATGGAGAAATTATTTTTTTCGCATTAAAAAACGTTGCAGTAACTGTTTATTTTTGATTTCCACAAATCACTATACTTGTTTTAATGTCTAAATTTTTACAAATAGAAGCAAAAAAGGAAAAATGTATTTTCATTTGTCATTTGAGCCCATCACAACAGCAAGACTGATCTAAAATATACAAAACAAAACTTGGTAGCATTGAATGAGGTATCCGCATACTCTCTTGTACGAATTCAACTCGTGAACTTTGTTATTGCTTTCACATGTAACTTTTTTAACAAGAGAGCAGAAGCCGGCAAAGAAATGGCGAATCGAATACATTAATATACTTATGTATATAGAACAACTTAAATATATTTTATTTCGAGTTTCACTGAAATCCGCCAATCAACATGGATGTAAACTATAAAATACTTTCTCCTGTAAAATTTAATTTTTGGCGCTTTCCAACAGAAAATTTTGATGAGGTGGATGATGATGATGAATATGATATTAATTATGAAGATGAAAAAAATAAAGATTTAAAGTAATTTGCAAAAAAAATATATATACATTTTTTCTTTAATATATTTTTTCAAATTTTAATACAGAAAAGCTTTACTACGCATATTAGGGGAAAGAGTGCTATGTCACTTTTACAATTTTAAACTCTTAAAACAAACTTAAGCCTGCTCAACACAAATTTACTTTAAAACAATTGATAAAATTTCACTCTAAGTGATTACTTCAATTTGATATCTCCATACATAGGATAGCGGAAAAACTATAAAAAAAACATTTTCCGAACGGTTTATTAAGTAATGCTTCAGTAGGAGGGAATAGTAAAGATTATGTATAGGTATAGAGCCTGTGAAGCAAGATTGCATATTCTTGTTATGAAACACCAATTCCTATTCTAAAGTAATATAAGCTATTTGCAAAATTTGAAAAACTAATAGTTTGGCAAACGCGTAGAGGAGTTCCATAGCATCACGTTAGCCTCAACGAAAATTGTATCTTTGGTCCCGGAATTGATAGTTCTAGACGATCAGTCCTGCTCTAAATGTAGGTTATTTTAGTTTTAGTTTGGGTAGAGTGCACCAGCTAGTAGATCTGTACCACAGGATGTTTTGGTCCTCTCTTACAGTCGCACACAGCAAGGATTCGTTCCTTAACTTCGATTGACGAGTTTGTCAAGGTACCAGCTTTGCGTGTAAAAAAGCTCTTGTCAAGGATCAACAATTTTCATCGATCATACTAGTCACGGGGCAGGATTTCAGGACTTAGTACATTGTGCCTAGAGGCAGAATTTGCCAAGAAGCTGGATTTCCAGACTATTATCGCTGCAATTGAAGATTGGTGGATTTTAAACTGCATGTTCATAAACTTAATCTTGATAGTCAACAGAATTCCAAACAACCGTATTTTCATTAATTAGCTCGATAAATAAATGTTTAAATGAGATGTTTCTGTCCTTTGATTAACTGTCAGGTCTTGCTATCTCTATATTCATATATTCCGGTATAATCTAAAATAATATTTTTGTTAGAAAGTTTATATATGAACTGATTTCTACATTCTGGATTTTCAAACACGTACAAGCGCTACGTCGGATTTGACTTATTCTTTAAAAACATTGAAGTAGTAAGTGGAAAGGCTAATAATAAAATTTATAAATAATTTGAAATATTCCTTTACTAACAGGTATAAATCCTCCTCGGAAGATTCTCTACTTCAACTCGATTTCCTTCTACTGTAAATAAATAAACCAAACACAAATTATGCTATTAAAATGTACCAACTCTTATATAAACACGGTCGAAATTGCAGTGTACCTTTTGTATACGATAAGGAATATAGGAATCTTCAAACCTAGAGACGACTTTATATCATAAACTAATTGCTGAATATATCGGTCAGCTTATGATTTTTGTTAATAAAATTGGGAGGAATTTTCAACTTTGCGGTTGAATTACACCGGTCAAATTGTGAGATATAATACTTTAATGAATTTAAGATAATATGTTTTCTTGACCACAATGTGGTTCAACTTCAAAATTAAACGGCCCAGACGTCATTCTAACTCATCTTCACTTTACATAATTAATTTCGACTCTTTGGTTGACTTATTATAGTATACATTATAAATCTTAACATATTAAACAAGAATATTTCGATTAGTACTACACTATTCGGTTGTGATTACTTAGGTTGATTTTAATATAAATAATTCGGATGTAAAAAAAATATTTAGGGATGAAAAGAAGATTGAAACTGTAGATTGAAAAGTTCTTATTTATTCATCAATATCTATTTTGTTCCCTTCAAATACAATACACTTGTGCCAACGCCTTTTCCAATACTCGAAGCACTTCTGAAATGAGTTTTTCGGTATGGCCGTCAGCTTTTTCTTCGATTCTGACTTGATCTCATCAATTGTGGCAAAACGCTTTCTTTTCATTAGTTTCTTCAGTTTTGGGAAAAGGAAAAAGTCGCAGAGAGCAATAGTCACCAGTTATGACTCGTTTGAGCAAGCCCGGATAGTTTTTGACGTCATTCAACAACTCCTGAGCGATACTAATGGGACATTGCTTTTGCTCTAAATTTAGCAATTTCGGAACAAACTTCGCTGTCACACGTTTCATGCTTAAAACATGCGAGAATTGAATGGCAACTTCCCAGGATGCTCATAATCATCAAAATCTTCTCGGCCTTCTCTAAAGCGCTTGTACCTCTTATAAACACTTTTTTGAGACAAAGTGGACTCACCAAATGGTTCAGTAAACATCTCAAGTGCCTTTGGAGCACTTTATTCCATTTTTAATGTAAAATTTAATACATATTCTTTGATCCATTTCCTTCAAAAGTCAAAGTCGAAGAGCATACAAAAACGTGACTAACCTTTTCTGTTGTTAAAAACAAACTACTAATCGAAATGATTAACATATGTGTCCGATTTAAACAAAAAACAAAACATCGATAATCGAATGTACACAGCCCGTGAAAAATCAAAATTTATTCATTTCCTCTGAACACACCTCGAGATATTAAACCTAATAGTAAAAGCGTACAAAACTTATATTTTACTATAAAGGTTACATTCTTTTAGAAAATTACATATACTAACAATATTTACATAAGATTTTGTATTTAACAATGTATTAATTAGACTTAAGGTGTTTTTGCCTTATATTCTCTAAAGCTGGGCAAATATTGCATATGTGTTTCATGGATAATATGGTGGAGTAGTATGGGTATGATGGTTTAGGGCAGCCCCAGAGAAGAGCTATTTTTCTTTTATGTTTAATGTAGACATCACGAATTTTTTATAGCAAGACAGGCTGTCTGAGCAAATAACAAACTGGCCTTTTTGTAGGATAGTGTATATGTATATTCCCATGGCCTCAGCGGTAAATATGGATGAATATGGTGGGATAATTCTGCCTGTAATAGTTGTCCTGTAAGCTGTTGTAACTGCGTAAGCTGTATTCGTTGATTTGAACCCATCTGTTTAAATTGTTTTAACTTTTTGTTCTCTAACATATATTTTGTTGGTGATGTGGGAAAGGCGTTTAGGTTACGACGAATCGAGTTTCCAATATTTGTGTTCGACCACCATCCGTATATCGGCAGTCCGTAGTCTATTTTAGAGAGTATTATGGCTGTTGTGATATTAATAAATGTATTTTTGTATATAAATGAGCGTTAACTCGATAAATACTTAATTATGTTTGGTCTACTTGAAAGCGATTTTCTAGGGCTAAGGCAGTTTTTCTTCGGAAAAATTTCCGTCATCAGAATATTGCGACCAATGTTTTGCGAAAATTGCTTCAATATCTATGGAATCGCTTAGAACCGTTTCACTGGATTCAATGACTGTTATAAGGAGGTGTGGAATACTGGTTAGAAGTTTGATGTCATACCAAATTTTTTTAGGGGTTGATGAAGGGGAAGCTTTTTTAGAGTTTTCTCGCATTCAATTTTTTGGGCGCGAAGATTTTTGAGCTTCTTGTTCCACCAGATGGAGGAAGTTGTGGAAAATTTTTGTTTTCTTTGGGAAATTGATTTGTACGCGGCAGAACGTCTAGTTTTTTTAATAATAGATGATTCCTGGCTTATAGTGCCTTTCGGTGAGTTTTTTTATATTGTTTATTATTTCTGCTTGAAATTTGTTCTATTTTGCTAAGTCTGTCTTAGGGAGGTGAGTATATTTTGCAGGATGTAGGTTGGTACTAATATTGATTGAAAATGGGAAATGGTCACTGCCTTTATGGTCACAAAAAATTCTTCACTCGATTCTGGGAGAGTATTGGGGAGAAGAAAGGGAGATGTCTACATTGGTAAAAGATGAATGGGTTGAAAAGTGGGTGGGCGTGCCATTACTAAATAATGGACGCTGGTGGTTTGTTATGAGATTTTCAATTATCAAGCTTCTTGAATTTGATTTGGGAGAGCTCCAAAGTGGGTTCTAAGCGTTGAAATCTCGTACCCACAAAAAAGGTTTGAGAAGCTGTTGGTATATATACCTTAGGTCGGTTTCGTTGAAAGCTTGCTGAGGGGCATGTATTCATATTTAACTTTTAATTTGGGTTATTATCTTTGATACGTAATTGTAACTCATGGTAGTTGTTCCAATCATCCATCCATCCATCAATCCGTTTACGTTCTACAGATAATTTTTAATACCATGTGATGTAACCGAGAAAAAAGCAGAATGTGAAAATATGTGTTCTTGTGCATAGTTGTATATAGGTAAGGTGTTTGGTTATTCTAACATTTCGTTTTCTAATGTGCTTTATTGTTGAATAGAGGCGAGAACTTGAGAAAGAGTTGGGAGAGGTTGGTAATATGATTGAAATTGTGAGGACGAAATGGTGAATTTGGTTGGAGGGGTGGGTTTATATTACAATTTGTTTCTATTTCGTTGGGATCTGTGAGTGCAGGTGAAATTTCGAAAACAGGAGAGTCGGAAGAATTATTTAGTTTGCTGGCATTTATTGTTGATGAAATGTTGTTATTTATTATTCGGCTGTATGAGATTCTATTAAGATTGAGTCACGTAGGTTGGATTGTTTGACAGGAGAGATGGGTATGTGGGAGTGATCCATGTTTAAAATGTTTTTGTGTTCTTTTAAGTTATTTATACTAATATTTTGTTGTTTTTATTAATTGTTGAATTGATTTTGTTATTTGTTGCGACTGTAGTATAGCTTACATTGATATTGGCATTCTCTGGATGAGGAGGGCTGTGGTTGGGAACAGTTGGCGCAAAATATGCGTTCACATTCAGAAGGGGAATGAGGAGGGAGTGAACCATTTTCACAAAGAGGACAGCGTTGGCATTTATTTTTTGAATGTCCAAGAATCTGGCAAGATTTACATTGCATGGGAAGGGGCATGTATTGGCGAACTAATACTTTACACCACGCTATGTCGATTTTGCTGAGTAAATTGTAAAGGTTGAAAGTGAACAACACAACTACCGATGGTAATAGTTTTCCATAATTTTTTTTTTAACTTATATACTTCTACCACAGCTTGGGAGGTTAATTCTTGGATGATTTCTTCTTCTTCATGCATGGTTGAGTGATGTGTGTAGCGTGGCTGATATGGGGCACACTCCTACAATTTGTTTCACTTTTAGGAAATTTTTCAGCTATTTTGCTCTTTTTCACAAAAAGTAATATTCGATCACGAAGAGTAGATATGTTGTGCACTTCACTGCTAATTTACTTAATAGCATGATGTATCGCGAAGCATGAGTATCTTTTTAGGTCCCATATTAATTATTGCGAAAGGATTCTCTCTGATATTTGGTGGCTTCCGAACCATCACACACGTGTAATTGATGAAGTTTAAAAAGTTGAAATGTTAGTGAAAATTATACATACGAATAATAAAAAACTAAAATAGAGTACTTGCGAGCGGTGAGAATCGAATTTTATAACAAAAGTGATCAGAAAATAATCAGTTAGCGCAAAAAAAGGCTTCTTATCGGTGCGAGATCGATGACTGATCACAATTTTAATTTTCATATGTTTCTTTCACATTACATTATATAAATCAAACACCAAGTACTTCGTCATAATATATATATCGGAATAAAACATTGCACAAATAGTAACTTAAAGGTATATATTTCACGTCTAAAAATTGTCGAAATCGGACTATATCGGCTCAAGCCTCCAGACGCCAAATATGTGGACCCCAGTGCCTGTGGCTGATTCCTGACAGAAAAAATAATCAATATGTGCTTATTACAGAGGTAATATTTTGCAGATAATAATGCCCCTGTGTGTCTTAACTGGGTCAATACTGCCCCTGCCCCCATATACTTAATATAAAGATATTCGAATTTGCGGTTAACAATATGTAAGTTATCTTAATAACGATCAGAGAAGGTCTATTTCTTTTAACTGTGTACGTGTTTATTAAAAATATTAACAATACAATAAAAAAAGGACTGAGTGGTTTTATGAAACCACGGTAGAAGTGAGACTTTTTTTCACATTATAGACATTTAACAAAAATTGTCGGAATAATATTCCATTAAGGAATATGCTTCATCAATCTTAACTTTATACTTGGAAAGTGGGAATGATAATGGGAAATGAAAAAACTAGACTAGATCTCCTAATATTTTTAATGAACTGTGGCTTAGATTACGACATACTTAATACTTACATGCTCTAAATACATACATATTAAAAAACTGAAAACAATATTTTATAACGTTGAGTCATTTTGATCCGTTTTTCAATTATTTTGAATCATTCTATTATCAATTCCATCTTCATCATGAGTTTCACAGTGTTCGTTGTTTTTGACGTTAAAATTTTGCTGTAACAATATTTGCAGATACAGGCTTACCAGTTTGAACGATACTAGTACCCATCATGGCATCTGTTAAATAAAATTAAATATATTGAATGGACTGAATATATACAAAAATACGTAATTTATTATTCATACGAAATAAGTTAAATGATAAATTAAAGCACTCAAAATTGAAAAAAAATTCCCTAAATAACAACATGCACGCAAAAGTTCAAAAAGTTCTATATAAAAACTATTGTTACTCATATTTTTCCTTTTGCTATAGTCTGTCGAGCGCCTTTCGCTTTACTTCTATTCTGCGGCCTACCGTCACGCGACATTCAACACACAGACGAAAAAGTTGGAGACGATGTAATAAAAGTTTCACTTTAATAAAGTTAACCTAAAACTAAAACCTGAGATAAAGAAATGCCCAACTCATCTCTCACTGGAAATGAGAGAGCAATTGCTAAACGTCAAAACCTCCTGAACTCAGGCAACTGTCTGATTTCAGGAGGTCTGACGTTTAGCAATTGGAAAAAATAGGATGGCCAGATTGAAATTCTACCAAAAATATATGTGAACAGAGAGATTTGTTGCCGCTGTTGAAGATCACTACTAAAAATTGGAAAGCAATCAAAATTAAAGAAATTGAAATATATGTGATGAAATCTTTTATGATGCCATGCTTAGTAGTATTAATTTTCAATTAAAAACTATAAAAAAACATTAATTATTTGAGAGCTAAACCATTTATTCTTTTGATTAAGTATTGAATATTCAAAAATCAGTAGGTTTAATATACCAGAAAAAAGGATTTAAATAGTTTCTCCATGTGTTAAATGGATACATATATTATAAGTATTAGTCTTAATAAATGTTGGGTGTTAATTTTAATGTAATTAAATTTAAAATTTAATTAATTTAATTGCCATACAATTTTTATTTTGACTGATCTGGCTACAATGCAAAATGTTATATAAAACGCCAATTTTGAGGAGCTCTCACACTGAAATAAGTTGGGCATCTCTTTATCCCTGGCTAAAACAATACATTCATAACATATAAGGATTCGTGATTGTGTTGAAAACTAAAACGTCTTGAAGCACGTAGATTTGGTTTTATCTTTTTACATTTAGCACTTAACATGGCGCAAATTTAGGGTATAAAAGCACGCGTATGAGTAGATTTCGAAATTCTACCTATTTGATGTTCGAGGAGTCGGCCTTCTAGGTACGCTATCTAAAAGCTTATCATATGGGTCTCTCTGTCCAGAAATAGCTTTGTCCCAAATCGCTTCTTCGTCAGGCGCATGTGTTGAATTTTCTCATTTAATATCCATGAGAGCATCCAAACAAAATATACAGTTTCAATGTATGCATATATATATCTATACAGTACATATATATTTACATACATTCGTAAGTATATAGATGTATATACATATATAGCGTTAAGGACATTGCATGGTAGATACTTATTATATAAAATTACTGTCGCCTCAATTGGCCAATGACAACCATTCATATGGTTGGATTTCAAATCTAAATTCAGCTACACTGAAGGGTGGGTCGGAAAAACGACACGCCTCACATGAATAATGAAAATTTGTCCTTCCCAAATAAACTGGAGTTAGTGAAACTCATCATAGAATTCTTTATCATACGGTTGTCTAGTTGTAAAATCTGTTCGGGTCCGTTTAGTTTAAACAATCGTGAATTCTTGTGAATAAAGTACTTTAGATATAATTATGTGCGTGTTTTTATATTAGTCGTTTCATAATTCATTAATTTGTAATTCATAGTTAGTTTTGGATCGGTGCTAATATGTGCATATACATACAAACATACATGTGAAAGGTGCCGTTGTTTACGAGTCAACGGTGTGAGAAAGAAAATCGAATGATAAATAATATGTTCCATCTTTATTAAGAAAATAGTATTTAAAAGTTTAAAGAAAGAAAATTATAACAAGTTCCTCAAATTTCTATTCGCTAATATCTTGTCCTGCATATTTATATGCGGGATATAAATAGATTCAAAACCAGTGCTTCAAAATTTATTCGCCGACGACTTTTGACGCCTCTCGGGCGTTTAAGCTCGAGGAGGATTTTGTAGGGAGTTGTGTAACAATGTCGATGTATTCAACGACGGATAAAATGAAAATGTCTGCTCCTACCTGCTTTCCTGGTCGATACAGCCCGACTTACAGAGGTCCGGATCAAATGAGGAGATGTATGCCGAATCCTTCTGTAAGTATAATAAAAGTGTGTAACTCTAAATTAGTGGGAAATTGGTATCTTTGAAAGTTAAAGAAGTCAAAAAACAAAAGGATAATTTAAATATCAAGATATTCGATGTGGTGTATACATTAGACTGCTTTTTTTTTTGAACTATTTTTTTTTTTCGATCCCATGGTGAAATTTTTTTGGAAATACCAAAAAAAAAATTCCCTAAAAATTTGGGACTTTAATTTTAATATTAAGTACCACTTCAACTTAAAATCTCTGTATCTCAAAGAGTATTAATATTATCGATTTGGTGCCAAAGACTTTTTTGTAGGAACAATTTTCTGTAGCTAGTGTTGTTTACGAGATAATTCCAAAAAAACGCGAATTTCATGGAAAAATTAGGTTTGGGGGCCCGTACTACCCCGCAGGTGCAAGTTTTAACTTTACCGCAATGGAGACTTTTGTAGAGCGTTCAATTCTGAGGAATACCTAATGACGGGTGAGATAATCCCATCAACTGCCGCTGAGTTATAAAATGAAAAAGAAAAAAAAATCAAGTTTTACGTGTATTTTATATGGGAAATATTTTCAGGCCTAGGTCTAGTACTTAATATTAAAATTAAAGTCCCAAATTTTAAGGGAATTTTTTTTTTTTGGTATTTCCAAAAAAATTTCACCATGGGATCGAAAAAAAAATAGTTTAAAAAAAAAGCAGTCTAGTATACATACAAGCAATTCGGCTTATATAGAAAATTAAAATTTATAATATAATTAGGGTATTCACAAGGTGTCATATTGTGTCATATCGTCGTATTGTCTTATTTTTTTATGACTGTCATATCAACACTGTTGTTGTTTCCCATACAATATTGAAATACGACAAATACAACACGGCGAGGTATGTTTTTTGAGTGTGCTACTCTATCAGCATATCTGTTTACTTTTTTTTTGTTGACGTTTAAGTGTCTAAAATTAATAAATTAAATAAATTTCATCAATTTCTTTAATAATATGGAAGGAAGCCACGATATTCAGGTAAATTAAGTTGAAGAAAAGTAATATATAAAAATATTTTGTTGTTTATGTGGTTGCAATGTGAATCAAAATGCCGCTGTTTCAATATTAAGAATTTTATTTTTATTACTTTCCTGTGGCATTTTTGTATTCTTAATTTTTCATTACCAGCTGGTGAAGTGTAGAAATATTACATAATATGACATACAACAATTAAGGGGTGCTCACAAGTGTCGTATTTTTTAAGCTATTGAAATACGACATAAGACGAAGCTTGTGAATTGCCTAATTATAAATATTCTTATATCGCTAAAGTTTTATACACATATACATCAGCTGAAGGCCTTGCCGCTAGTGCTGTTATATTTTATAGGTAGTATATTTATTTATAATTGTATTTTCTTTAATAAATAAATAAAATAAATAAATAAATACATATACATATATGTTTATTTACACAAAAAGGTAAGCCAACATGGGTTGTTGAATCAAAATGGAGTTTTTTAAACTAATGAAAAACACATTTTTATAAAATTATCTATTATACTTGTATACATAGCTATATCTTCAAAGTCGGCCAAAAAATGATCCGTCATAGACGCTGAAAGTCTTAGTGTAACCGCAGAGATGAAAAACTGTTTTTTAATGTGTTTATGCATTCTAATTTTTAATGGGTAAAACTTTACAATACACATACACGGGGCGTTCCAAAGTAAGCAGGAGTTTAAAAACAATATAGAACAAATGGTTTTATCGGCAAAATCAATTAATTTTATTTAAAATAGTCTCCGTCTGCTTTAGTACAGCTTTTTGCACGGTCCAAAAGCATGTCGAACGAGTGTTTTAGCTCGTTGCACGGTATGGCCGCCAGTATGCCGGTGCAAGCCTTTTGAATGGCCTCCACGTCTGCATAACGCTTCCCTTAATCGGCAAATGCATTTTTCCGAAAAGGTAGAAGTCGCACGGTGCCATATCAGGTGAATACGGGGAGTGGTTGATTGTTAAAATGTGATTTTTGGTCAAATAATCGGCCACAAGCGTTGATCGATGAGACAGCGCATTATCGTGCAACAAACGCCAACTTCCATCTTCGCGATATTCCCAATTTTTGTTCAGATAATTAAATAAGAAAAGGTGGTCGAATTTTTTTAATACCTTTATGTATATAAGTTTTTTTGGGCAAAAGTTTTTATGTAAAAGTTTTGGACTTTTATGTGTATACTTAAATTTGTGAACGTAAAGCAAAAATGGTTTCTGCTCTATAGACATTGTAATCTATAATTTTCTTTACAGCAACGGACATGTAGTCACATTTTTTATTCAGTAAAACATTTCTTGTAGAATTTTTACAAAGTAATATGCACGGATATTAAAATACAATATGAGATATGGCTACTAAATGAACAATAGTCGGAAGAAATTCTAAAAGCTCAAAAAAAATATTTTTACAGAGTTTAGGGAAAATGAATTAAAAGACTTTTAATTGCTTTTGATGCCTTGCAACTAAGGAAAAGAAAAGTTTGTAAAATATTAGTAAAAATATATTTAAGTTTTGGAGTGAGTTTTGAAATAACCTCGCCTTCTTTCTTTGATAACTTACTTTTACTTATTTTTATATTTTAGCTTATTGTGGTTACTTTTTATTAAAAACTTATAAAACTCTTCGGCATTGTAATTTCGATAATAGGAATAATCTTTATATTGCAATAACAAACCTAATTTTAAGTTGTTCAGTGTTCAGGCCTTGTAATGGCCTATAAAAATTGAAATTCGTTTTCAAATTATCTAAAATAGTTAAATTAAACTTGAATTATGGTATTTGGATATCGCACATAAAATAAAGATATCGCAAATAAAAACAAGTAAAGTGCAACTTCGTGTACGAACATACGTACATAAGTGATTTGGAAATTAGTCTGAAAGGTGATTTGATAACAAGAGTATAAGTACACTTACTCAATTGCTAAATCAGCACATAAACTAAGGTTCACTAAAAAACCGTTAGCTTTTAAACAGTTTTATATAATTCTCAGCTTTTTCAGCTTGAACGAAATTCCTCAAGGCCAACTAATAGAACTTTATGGAAATAAAATAGTCACTCTAGCAGCAATTTTTGGTAATCTAATTATCTCGGAAATGTCACATTCAGACAATTCCTCAACATAAAGATATATATACCTATTTATTATTTTATAGTTCGAATATTATAAATATCTCCTAAAGATTTAGTTCACTTTGCTTTTAATTGCGAAGATGTCTGAAAAAAAGTTGTAAAAAGAAGTCTCCATTTTTCATCTCGTATTTTCTTTTCGTTGTGAATAATTTCGAAACATTTTTCAAGAAATAGTCAGAATTAATAAAATTTTACAATTTTCACTATAGATGTAGTATATAATTAAAAGTTACTTGAAAAAGTGTTGGCGCAGGAGTGCATAGAATAGCTGAATAGCCTATCAGCATTCACATACACTTTCAGGTTATGTGAAAAACGTCTAAATACGAAAGTTATAGATCTTTTCATTACCTACAATATTGCCATATAACGTTTCGTAATTCAACCATGTCCTCCCCTTCCTTTTCCCGACCACAGATCGCCCGTAAATTAATTTTCCTATAATGTTTGCTATTTTAACTTTCCTTTCCAAAGGGGTTCAAACCTACTATTAATTTCTTCTTTTTTTTTATCATTATCAAAAGCTTCTGCCTTAGTCTAGTATTGAAGGCAGCTAGTATATCTGAACTTTAACTCGTTGCATGTAAACATATGTATGGTATAAGAACAATTTTAGCAGCTTTGTTATTGGCATGGAAAGTCCAATTGTTTGAACGTGTTTAATCAAAGAAAGAAAGTGTTCACCAACGCGTAGTGGTTTGTTTGTGCAAAATTTGTTCGGTTAGTTGCTTTTTATACTCTTGCAACATGTTTTTTTCTGTATCACCTAAAGCTGATCGAGATATATATAGGGTTATATATATATAAATGATCAGGATGACGAGACAAATTGAATTCCGAGTGACTGTCTGTCTGTCAATTCGTCCGTCTGTCCGTCCGTGCTAGCTGTAACTTGAGTAAAAATTGAGGTATCGTCATGGAACCTTGTACACGCTTTCCTTGGTCTAATGACGAGTTCGTAGATGGGCGTAATTAGACCACTGCCATGTCCACAAAACGCCATAAATCGAAAACCTATAAAATATAACGAATTCTTAAATTTAGATACAAAATGGTTATTTTGTTCAGGGGATCGCAGAAGTAGCGGACACATGTGGGCTGAAATTTAAAAAAAAAAAGGGCGTGGCCCCAACCTGTAATATGTTTATTGTATACATCTACCAAACAAATGAAGCTATTTCAGCCAAATTTGCACAGGACAAATCCTATCAACAGTTCTTGCGATAATGGGAAAATAGGTGATATCAGATGATAATCCTGCCCACACCCCATATAAGGGTTTTGTTAAAATTTACTTAAAGAGCGATAAATCAATAACAAAATGCGTCAGAGACCTTAAATATTACATACACATACAGGATGGTACAAGAAGGCTTTATAGGAGCCAGTGTCCAAATTAAACGATGGGCGTGGCGCCGCCTAGTTGCAGGAGAATAAAAGGAAGAATTACACCCGAACTTAGCCCTTCCTTATTGGTTAGTTTTAATTTTCATTGATGATAATAAGTTATTTCTTATTTAAAATCGCAGAAACTCTTAAGTTAGGTTTGGGATAATCTGAATTTCGGTTTTTATATATCAATCTTGGGTCATTCCATGTCAAATCGACAATTAGTTGGAAGCGACCATCACCGATTCGAATGAATTTTGGTGGAAAGTTTTATCTTATACGAAGTTATGCCAAAGGAAAACATTTTGAAAAAATGTTCCTAAGAGTTAGGCGAAATTGCAAATTTCACTGTTTTCCCGATTTTATTAGTTTATTTGTTTAATATTTCATAAACTACTGTATATTTCAAAGAGCATTTAGAGGTATGGGAATAAAATTGATTTAAAATAAAAAATTTGAAAATTACGAAAATTAAAAATTTTGAATTTGTCAAAATCCTAAAAAGTTACCATCGCGGGAAAATTTGACCTCAAAAATTTTTATACTATACCTTTAACATATTTAAAGAAATTCTAAAATTTTCAGAGGGGTGTAATTTTTCGTTTCAAAGATATGAATTTTTGAATTTTGGCAAAATAGTTTTTTTTCTATTTTTTCAACTTTTTTTGTTGAATATCATTACTTATTCATGACCCTCTTGTGTTTGCTAATTTTTTCTTTCAAATATAATGATCTTAGTAAAGAACAAAATTATGTCCAAAAACTTTGACTTTGTTTCACTCGTTCTGTCCAATGTTGAGAATATTTAGGGGATTCAAAAAAAATAAAAGTTATACATGGAGATAGTGTTACCCTAGTCGCAAAGGAACAGGTGACTAAAAGCACATCCGAAATTTTTTATAGATTGATCCTTTTCTTAGATTCTTAGTCTGGGGTTGAGTTTCTATTGATATCCAACTTTTTTGACTTTTGACCGGAAAATGGCTGCATATTGTTATTTTCTTAAAATTTATGGAGAAGTTGCACCAAAAATATAGGTTATATGTAAAACTTTTATATGTTTTCAAAATAAAATCTGTTTACTTTAACATATTTTCTTAAAGGAGCGGGTATTATTAGCAATTATTAAAATAATTATGTTTTATATACATGCATATATGCCTCTTTTGAACTATGGTAAATTACTAAATATTCACCACTGAAAAATGTTAAGTGCAATTAAGCAACCATGTCAGAAACAGGACCCAGAAAATGCATATTCTACGAAACTGTTTAGAAGTTGGCAACTAAGTAATTGCGGATTTCACTCATAGATGGAATTTTTAGGTTTGCTGGCGTAGTCCAAATGTAAAACGCATTTTGTTATTTGATAGTTGGCAATTCAGCTGTCAATCAGTAAAAAAAATTTTTGATTGGCTGCGTAGTTTTCGGTTGGCGTTCGTTGAAAAATGGAAGTTCAAAAGGAACATTTTCGTCATATTTTGCTTTTTTATTTTCGCAAAGGGAAAAACGCATCGCAAGCTTACAAAAAGTTATGTGCTGTTATGGCGATGAAGCCATAAAAGAATGGCAGTGTCAAAATTGGTTTGCCTAATTTCTTTCTGGTGATTTTTCAGTCAAAGATGAAAAATGCTCTGGTCGTCCAGTTGAAGTTGATGACGACCTAATCAAAGCAATAATCGATTCGGATCGTCACATTACAACACGTGAGATTGCAGAGAAGCTTCAGGTATCATTACGTAAATAAACGTAATGAAAATTATCCATTTTTAAAACGAATGATAACTGGGGATGAAAAATGGGTTGTTTACAAAAATATCGAGCGGAAAAGATCGTGGAGCAGGCCAGGTGAACCAGCTCAAACAACATCAAAAGCTGCTATTCATCAAAAGAAGGTTTTGTTATCAGTTGTGTGGGATTATAAAGGAATTGTCTACTTTGAACTCTTACCACCCAACCGAATGATCAATTCTGCTGTCTACAACTAACGAAATTAAACTATGCTATGTTGAAGAAAAGCGGCCCGAATTGATAAATCGAAAAGATGTTGTATTCCACCATGACAATGCAAGACCACACACATCTTTGCTCACACGGCAAAAATTATTGGAGCTTGGTTGAGATATTTTGCCACATCCACCATATAGTCCTGACCTAGCACCATCGGATTACTTTTTGTTTCGATCTTTAAAAAACTCCTTGAATGATAAACATTTCAATAATGATGATGATGACAAATCGTACCTGATTCAGTTTCTTGCTAATAAAAACCATAAGTTTTATGAACGTAGGATTATGATGCTGCCTGAAAGATGGCAAAAGTTAATATTGGGTAATTTTGATAATAGTAAAGCTCTAAACCCGAATGGACATCATTTTAAAAATATTCAAATATATTGCCAGTATTTCTATTGAACTGGGCGTTACAGGGTTGCGTAAGCAAATTTTATACTATACAAAGAAATATTGCACATATTTTAATCGCTGAATGCTGAAATATAAATCGTTAAAAAAATTTGCGATTAAAAAACGTATACCTAAATTACAGAAAATATTGTCTCTATTGGTTCAAGTAAATTATTATGACTTATAATAAAAAATTATGTTACAATAGTTATTTCTACCGGTCCACAAAACGCTAAAAGGTATACTGCGATCTATTTATAACAAGACGGTATGAGTTAATTTTTTTTTAACAGAAACATCATTCTATAACCAAAATTTAAAATAGTTATAAAGTTACAGCTTTTTTTGTTTTGCGCAACCCGTTCTGACCACTCGCCACCCTGATCACCAGAGGCGGCCATGTTGGTCTTATTGTGAACGAATTCTCTGGAGGTGGGATTGTGCTGTGAATGGTCACTTTCGCTACTCCTTTATACCATGGTAAATTCACCTGCCCTAATTAATTTTAAAATAGTTCTATAATTTTACAACTAATCAATTTCCAATTATGTCCTTAATGTATTTGTCTGGGATAAATTAGTATGCTATCCTAATTTATAATTCCTATGCTATTATTAGTAATGCTCTCCCTGCATTGAAGATTAGTTCATTATCAACTCTCTTTAAAGAATACTCGCACAATTTGCATAAATATATAATATATATTTTAAAAGGCTTTTTTCGGTTCGTAAAGCTATCGAATGGCAGTATTTTTTAATTTCGGTGATTGATTCATTCTTCTCATTGTCTTTGGCAAAAGAAATTAAAAATTAAGAAAATAGCGTTAATGTCGGTTGCACTGAAGCTAGAGTATACATAAATAAAAAAGATTCCTTGCAAGAACTTGATTTTGATTGGTCAGATCGTATGGCAGCCTATGATAAAGTTTTTTTTGGAGATTGTAACGTTGTTTGGTATAATATGAAGAAATATTGTAAAATATAAAAGTTTTCCATACAAGGACACGATTTTTATAGTTTAGTAGTCTCAAAAACTTCGTCGTAGATTATAGCATTGACTATGGGAATATTACATGCCCAATTTCATGAGTATAATTTGTAAAATTCGGTTGCCCTGAAGCTGGAATACCGTTCACAAATAAAAAAGTTTTTCATACAAGAACTTGATTATGATTGTTTAGTTTGTATGGCAGCTATACGCTATAGTGGTCCGATATCCGGTTCCGACAAATGAGCGGCTTGTTAATGAGAAAAGGAAGATGTAGCAAACGATATCTCAAAAACTGAAGGACTAATTAATATAATTTTCTAATTTTAATGAGAATTTGATGTAAAGTTGCCGCTTTATTTCGGCATGCCACATCGGAGTTAACAAAGAAGACCTGAATGAGTAAATCCACCATCGCGCGCAACAATTTGAGTTTATCCCATCCACTTTATGTAAGATTATGCGGAAGTCCGAGTTTCACTAGAAAACTTTGTTCAGCAATAAAGCTCAATTTTGGTTGAATGGGTACGTTAATAAACAAAATTGTCGAATTTGGAGTGATGAGAATCCATAGGCATTGTTGATAATCCTCAAAAAGTCGCTGTTTGGTGTGCTCTATGGGTAGAGGGAATCATTGGTCCATATTTATTTAAAAATGAAGCCAGCCATAATATTACAGTTGAATGGGTACGTTAATAAACAAAATTGTCGAATTTGGAGTGATGAGAATCCATAGGCATTGTTGATAATCCTCAAAAAGTCGCTGTTTGGTGTGCTCTATGGGTAGAGGGAATCATTGGTCCATATTTATTTAAAAATGAAGCCAGCCATAATATTACAGTCAATGCGGAACGATATAGAACCATAATTAATGAATATTTTCTGCTTAATTGGAAGATGTTGATGTGGACGATTTTGGTTCCAACAAGACAACTAAACAGTCCATTTATTAAAGGAAACTTCAAGGAAAGTTTTTATTTAAATATAACTCAAATATTTTCCCCCCACATTATTCTATCCGTTCCACTAAACTTTTTCACCATTAAAATAATAAATTAATTATATTGAACGAATTAACAAAAGGGATTATGTTTTTGTTTACAATTGACAAACTATTTCAGAGTTTTTCTATGTTGCCTCTTCTCATTCTAGAAGAATGACGTGGCATGAATTTGGAAAGTACAATTTGTAACATTTGGCTCAGCCGAAACCGATAAAAGTAACGGCAAATACTTGGCATAATCTCTACTTTATCAGTCTTAGTTTTGCAGAATATTTCTTAAAAGTGGGCGGGATTACGCCCATTATCTAATTTTCACACTGAGTCACATTCAATCCTATCGTGCACACTTTCGTAAAATTCTAATACCTTAGCCGTTCTTCTGTGACGAGTTAACTCCCATGTAGTAGTTTTCAACATTTGTTTTTAAGTAGAGTTAAAATGCGATTTCACTTTTTTACAGTGTACAACGAAATGGTAGAGGGAAAGGTTTTCAGCAGGTTTTGTTGATATACCATTAGTATTTCATGAGATATTTATAAAACCCATTGGGGGCGGATTGACTCCCTTTCTACATAAATATAATCGTAAATGCCTTTTTCCACTTTGTTCTTCGGCACAAAATTTCACATTTGTAGCTTAATTTATGACTTCTTTGTAACACTTTATATTTTTTCGATTAACGAAATTTTATGGGCGTGGCAGGGCAATGTCAATCACCCCAGAGTGCAAACGAACACCTGATTTCATTCAGACATCTTGATTTTTAAGCCTCGCTTGCGAAGACAGACGGACGGCCCTAAACTCGTCGCTTCATCCTAGTCATTTTGATATATACGTCGTAACTCTATAGAATACTTAAATAGGACAGTTACCTGATTGTATTTTGTAATTATTTGCAAGTTTGATTCCAGCACTGATGCCCACGGCAGAAATTTATTGTCTTTATATGTAGGTGCTTCGATGTTCCAGCCTTTGGAAACATGTTATATTATATATTGAGTGGGTAATCAATAAAACAGGTTTGATTTTAGTAAAAGTATTGAGGTTTGTTGCTCATTTTTGAATACCTAAAAAAATTTTCCCATATCATCATATTTTTCTCATACATTTATATCTTTTTCTCTATATAATATTATCAATATTGCTTGTACATATTTTCAGACCCGTATTTTAGAAGACGCTTCCCTTTTATGCAATTCTTGGTCAGCTCGTCAGAATGTAAGTAACTATGTTTGCTAATTGCACAATTATTGTACATTTTAGTGGATAAATTTCGTAAAACATTTCCAATATGGAGACAAATGTTTGATATGTTTCTTTAAGTTATGTGTATAAATATAATTCTCCGAAAAGGCGAAATCAGCATTGGGCACTCATAATCTTTAATAAATAAATATTTATGGGTAAATTTAATTTCGCCAGCGTCAAAGAAATGAAGAAACTAAATAATTTATGCCGGAGATAACAGAAAGCGATAATTGTTACTTACATACAACTATGTATGTATGTAGTATTGTTTAAAATTTGGAGTAATGCTTAGGATAATATTATATAATAATATATATAAAGTTTACCAAAATATTCCAAGTACATATTTGCCTTTTTCGAATTATTATCTTTTGCAAAAGGTGTTTAAAATTGAATAAATTATAAATATTATAATATATAAATATTAAACATAAGTTTTTGGAAATAATACGCTAAATGTATTTCTATGATATAGTTACATTACGAAACAGTAATTTGGTTTAAATTTGTTTGGTTCACAGTTACTCTTAATTATTATTTTTTGGATGAATACATATTGAGTTATCTGCCACCCGATTTGCATCTTCATTATTTTTATACTACTTTATCAAGGTGTTGATACGTTCGACTGCTTCCGAGAAACCCTCTTTCGCTTGTTGAATATCTTGCTAAATAAATTATTTGATTGAGGATGCATTCTGGTGATTTCGAATTTTAAAATCGGGCAAGTCGATGCACAATTACATCGGTTTATGTAATGTTTTCTTGTTTGTTTCATCATATGTGCTCTCCCTTCAATGACGTTTTTTATTGTGCCAGAGCCAGGCCAAGCATTCCTCCGACACACAAAACAAAACTAACCAGACTCACATAAAATAAATAGAAATTCCGAGAATACCCGTAAACAAAGAGGAGCACGCACTTGTATTTGGCGGCAAATAAACTTTTGGTTTAAAAAAAGAATACTCCCTGATAAGTTAACTCAAAAGCTCACTATTAGAGTTGTTCGTGAACGCTGAAAGTCCGTTAACTTAGCCGAATTTAAAAACTAAAGTATCACTAAACACTTTACTAATATACAATGTTTATCTCATTAATTTATATAACCACTTTTGAATGACCTGATCCATCAGAAGAAGAGTATTGTGATGTAAAAATAGATGTACTCATATTATACTCTCGTAACATCTTGCTACAGAGTATAATAGTCTTGTTCACCGTACAATTGTTTGTATCACGTAAAACCAATCGTGATTGATATAGGGTTATTCCTTGGCACGCAAAAAATGTGATTAAGTTATAAATAGTACAAATGAGGTGCATCGATATAAAAATTTGACAATGAGGGTGCCACCGTTCACTTTTAGGTGATGTGCCATATTTCCGGAATTACTTATTTTAACTTTATTCTGATTTTTTTATGTTACATTGCAAAAAAGGATTACAACCACACCTACCTCCTATATAACACAACCATACAAGTATTCCATGGTTCCAGTATACAAATGAATCCAATCTAATGAATATATAGGAATATAACTTTGCACAAATAGGTATTTAAGGTATGCCATCTCGAGTCTAAAAATTGTCCAAATCGAACCTAAACTGTTCCAGACCCCATATACCGAATATGTGGACCGCAGGGCATATGGCAGACTTTTTGCTGCAAATATCTGTTAATCTGTGAGATATATAATATTATGGAAATTCGGGGAGAATGTTGTCTTGATTAAAATACATATTCCTAAAATAAAAATTTTCGAACTTCCAGTTGACTTTGTACCACATATATTGGCCAATAAGTGAGTTATTTTAATGAAATAAAATGGATAAAATCTAAAGAAAACTTGCCATAGCCCCAATATAACTGATACTTACGATTTTAAAACATCCGGCTGACATTACTCCATATATGGTATATTGGTAATGGTATGTGAGGTAGTTGGCAAAATTAGATAAAATCAGGTTAATACTATCCTTATTTCCCATATACCCAATAAAAGATTTTCAAACTTTCCGTTGCCTTTATACCGTATATAACAGTCAACATGTAAGATATCGTAGCAAAATTAACTGGGCGTATAATATGGTATGCTATAGTTTAATGCCGAAAATAAGTGATATTGTTTGTAGACCAATTTCCATATATTATCTATAATATATAGTTAAATACCATATATATAAAATTGCCTGAAAATATGCTGTCGAGTATACCTGAGCAATGTCAAAAATTAATGCAATCAGCCCTTCCATCTTCCCCAATATACCCTATATAATGATTTTCGACTTTCGCCTTGACTTTAAACCGTTTAGGTTGATCAAAATGTGTGATATTTCAATGCAAATAATTGAAGAAGTTTTCTTAAAAGTTATAAAATTATATTAATTGATTAGCGCTCAATATAATTGGAATTTATCTTAGTCTAAACCTCATACCCCTAATATAATAAATTCCGATCTTTTGGTTGACGTTGTTCACATTAACTCAATATATTAAATTTAGCCTTTTCGGTTGAGTTTATGTCCGGCATATCTTATTTGAAGATGATTTTGATATAATTTTCGATGACGAGAAGTGAAATATATTAATATTGCTAATTGAGTCTATGATGTATGATATAAGTTAATAACATGCAAATTTGATTGTAATCCATTCATGATTTCGTTCAACAAAGAATGTTGAATTCTTTGGCAACATTTTTTAAAATAAAGATTTGCCAACAACTGAAGCTATTTCCCCGCCTTTGATCCTTGCAAGTTGTAAGAGTGTGAAATATTCGGCTACACCCGAACTCAACCCTTCTATTCTTGTTTAATATAATTATTATATATTTTGCCAACATCTGAAGGTATTTGTCCGGCTTTGATCTCTGCAAAATGAGAAAGTATAAAATGTTTGGTTACACGCGAACTTAGAGCTTCCTAACTTTTGTAAAACATATGTAATTCTTAAGTTAATTACGAATTTCCATTAAAATACTCATATATTAGAGTGCTACTGTATCATAAATCCGATTGAACAAACTGGTAAATTGATTCTTCAGTTAATTTTTTATGTGTTGTAAATGGAGGAATACAGAATTACTTAGTTAGAATTAAGGTTATTTGTTTTGCTCACATTGTACATTATTGCAATAATATTTAATTGTTAATCGGACTTTATCCGAAATATTCAATATATTAACAAAATAATTAAATTCTCACAATCAATCAAAATAATTTAAAAATGACTTTATGCAATGGAGTGCTACTATTAATGTCATTTTTGTAATCAGAACAGTAAGGTCTATATTTCCTTAAATTATAAGCCAATGAAAAGTCCCCACATGTTTCATTAATTTCTTTAAAGACAATACTATAATAGTATTAATTTGAGAAACATCAAATATTAAACCTTTCAAACTTTCAATACCAAGCTTCGGAAATTTTCTACAACTGTAATTAAAACAATTATTTCCACGTCCAATTCTTTGACAAATTGGTTAATCATTCTTAACTTGATCACGTATTAAAGCACTGAGTTCATTTTGAGAACATAACTTTGGTGTATTTGTTTCACCATCCCTCCCATTCCCTTCCATTGGTAGAATGTACTGTTGCTGCAATATTGTATCAGGAGCTATGGTTTGTTAAAGAATCTTGTTGGACCCATTTAGCACTTAAATTGATTTTGAGGTGTGGAAATAATAGGTCGCGAATAACTTTCGTGTAATAATAAAGTAAAAGAAGATTTACTGCCAAGAACAGAAGTTATATACAACAAATCAATTAACATGATATTTAAATGTCGTAGTGATAGTTAAATCTTTTCTGTGTAAGGTTCTTAATCGAAGCACTTTTTGCAAAATATTTTAAAATCGAAGGAGCTCCTGCTTAATTTGATGGAAATATAGTCTAAGATTTTGACCTTTCAAAATATAACAAAAGAAACAGTTTTATATTTTCAAAATATAACATTGAACTATACCCCATTGAATTTAAGCACTATGAAAATAAGCTGTTCATTAAGCTTTTAAAATAATTACAGAGTTTGTTTTTAAATATTTCTTCTAAATATACATATGTACATACCATACGTATGTCGCATCTAAATTCAGCGTTCCTAGGAAATTTGGATTCTACGTAAAATTCTTAGAAAAGAAGATTCTAAACCTTAATAAAAAGGACACTTTAATAATCTGTATGGCATTTGTGTCAGATGTTATAACCATCCGATCGCCATGATTTTCCTTATCAAATATCTTCTTATGATTGATGAACACCTGTTGCTCTTATCAAATTATTTTTGTGTATCAGGTTTCATACCTCATAAACTAAGGACTATCGTACTTTTAAATAGAATAGAAGAATACAAGTATATATCTTTAACCTAGATATATAGATTTATACTCTCGCAACATGTTGCTACAGAGTATAATAGGTTTTGTTCATCTAACGGTTGTTTGTAACACCTAAAACTAATCAAGACAAATATAGGGTTATAAAAATATAAATGATCAGGATGACAAGACGAGTTGAATTCCGAGTAACTGTCTGTCCGTCCGTTCGTCTGTCTGTCTGTGCAAACTGTAAGTTCAGTAAAAATTGAGTTATCGCAATGAAACTTGGTTCGCGAATTTGTGGATGGTCGTAATCGGACCACTGCCACGGCCACAAACCCCATTAATCTAAAACTTATAGAGTGCCATAACTAAGCACTAAATTAAGAAATACAACCTCGATTCAGTAGAGGGGATCGCAGTAGCAGGGGCAACATGTGGGCCAAAAATTTAGTAAAAAATGGGCGTGGCCCCGCCCTCTAAGAGGTTTCATGTTTAAGCATAATAACCAAACTTTATCAGTATAAATCGCTTAAGCAGCACTATTGACACTGTAAAAATGGATGAAATCGGATGATAATCCTACCAACTCCCCATATAACGATACTGTTAAAACTACTAAATGCGTGACAAATCTATAAATAAATTAAAATTAGACCTCAAAATTATTGGATGGAAATTGGATGTGGCACCGCCTACATTAAGGTGGAACCCCAAATCTCGGAACCCGCTTTAACCAAATTCCGTAGGTGGCATTATTTTGACATTCTTATGCCGCAGTGTAAAAATTGTAAATGTAAATTAATTTTAAATTACATCTGATTCTTTCACTTTCCAGTATACAAATTAAACACCAATGAATATATCCGAATAAAACTTTGCATGAATACTGACTTTGAAGTGTGCTAGCTTATGACCAAAAATTATCTAAATCAAAACAAAACTGTTCTAGCCTCCAGGTATCAAGGTATCGAACTTTTTATCGAAAATATTGTCAAAGAGAATCTTTATCTGATATTAATATGCCCGTGTGCCAAAAATGGGTTGAGTCGGATCAATAATTCCCTTAGTCCCCATATACCTAATTGAACAACTTTCGAACTTCCGATTATATCGATTTATCTTAATAAATAAAAAATTAAAGGAGCATGTTTTTCTTATAACAATGTGCATAAAATGGAAAATATCTGGATATGTACATATAATATTAATTTAAAAAAATTTGTAGGCAAGTCAAAATATGTAGGTACGTTGGGTACCTTACGTAGGATATCTCTCTCTTTCTTTTTTTTGTTAGGTGCTTCGTTGCACGCAATAGAAAATTTCTCTTGCGATTGAGTACCACTTATCGGACCTTCCCCTCATGGGTGTTAATCGAGAGACACATAATTTCCGTACATGTGTCCTGAATGTTAGGGTTAAAGGTAGTATTTCTGATGTTAAAATAATATGAAACAAAAAATAATAATTTTTATAATCTGGCGATAATCTTAGTCAAAGTATTTTTTATTACCAAATTGTTCGCACTCGTTTCTATTTCTCACACCACTTTGAAATATTATTTAGAGAAAGTCACAATCTAATTTGAAACAAATATGGAGGCAGACGTGTAGCTTTTACGGGAAATACCGAAAACGTATTTTAATGAAATGGTCGAGCAAGGAACTTCGAGCAAGTGAAATCCACTTTTGAAAGGTATTTTATTTGTCATACTAAATGAAAGTGACCCTGCAATTCAGTTTTATAGTATTTGGTATTACTCTACTCTATATATGAAGGCTCCTTTTAATATAAGTTCATTTTGTTAAAATTTGTAATTTATCCTATACACTCTTTAAAATATATATCCCTACTTTAAAAAATATACACTTCTTTTGTACACATTTTTTAATATTTTTCGCAAATTGCTGCCGGTTGTCAAAGTAACTACTTTGGTTTATATCATATGGCTTATTATATTATTTTATTAGTTGTAGTTACTTGTATACTTAGGTACAAGTATATGTAAAATAAATTAATGAATAAATTTCGTTTGTACATTACGCATAACTTTAAATATTTAAGGCGAAATTAAACAAGTAAAAGAAGCGTTATATTTCGGGTGTAACCAAAAATTTTATGTTCAAGGGTCAAAGCCGGCGAAATAACGAAAATCATTAATGAAGTATATGGAAGTTTAGATAATTTGTAGACCGATTTCACATTGTTTCGGCATTAAACTATAGTATATTCAATATTATATGTTCATTTAATTTTTCTAAGATATCTTACTCATTTATCAATATATATGGTATGAGGTCATTGACCCGATTTTATCTATTTTTATCATTACTACATATTATTTACAGAAAAAGATGTACTCTGCGTTTCATTAAGGTGCTTCACATACCATCACCAATATACTCGTATATTTAAGGCTCACAGATGCATCGTTATTAGAAAAACACGCCTGCACAATTTTATTAAGATGACTCACATATTGGCCGAAATATGCGGTATAAAGTCAGCCGGAAGTTCGAAAATCTTTCTATTAGGTTATGAGGGCTAAGCGAAGTGTTGACCCGATTTAATCCATTTTTGACATACAGACATAATATTATCATGAAAGGGTTTTCTCCAAATTCCAATTATATATCTCATACATTGACCGATAATTTCGGTAAAAAGTCGACCATGGACGCCATGAGAAGATGTGCACCCAATCTTCGGTTTATGGAGGCTTGAACACTTACTGCCCGATTTCGACAATTTTTAGGTTTGAAATGACTATCTTGAAGGCACTCTTTTTGAAAAGTTTTATTTCAATATAAAATAATAAATTTAAAGCCTCTGACTTATTTATTTAATTCGTTATTGCAATTTTAGTAGTTTTAATCAAAACCGTTATATGGGTAGTGGGCAGGATTATCAACCGATTTCACCTATTTTTACACTGTCTGTAGGGATGCTAAAAATATTTGCCCTGAGTGAATTTGGTTATTATAGCTTTAATGATTTAGGAGAAATGTACATTAAACCTATTAGAAGGTAAGGCCATGCCCACCTTTTAAAAATTTTTTAAACTGCAGATGCCCCTTCCTAATGTGATTGGTTGTACCAAATAAGACTATTGTATGCTATTGTGGAGTTTAGTTAAGATAATTTCATCAAGATAAAATAAGAGAAAATATAGACTTATTGAAACAAAAACCAAACATAACAAGTAAGGAGTGGTTAAGTTCAGGTGGAACCGAATATTTTATACTCTGAATACTATAAATACTTTCACTATACTGAAAAATACTTTCAGGTGTTGGCAAAACTTTATAATATAATATAAAATGTTGCGAAAGCATTCAACAGTCATTATTTGAAGAAATCGAATGGATTACATTGAGTTAAGCAGCAATATATCCAATATTAAACGTTCACTTCATTTTGCTACGAGCTATAAATTCAACCAAAAGTTTTAAATTCATATTTATAGGTATATTGGCCCAATTTTAGCCATTTTACGTACAAGATAACACTGTTGCTCAGGTCATCCGGTCAGCAGGAGGAAGTTCGAAAATGGACCGATATTATCCATTTTTGGCATCATTACATATAATTTTTAGAAAAAGGTGCCATCTGACTTTCATTATGGTACTTCACAGATTGACCGATATTTTCGGTACAAAATCAGTTATAGGCACTGAGTTCCACATATTCTGTATCTGGAGACTTGAAAAGTTATGGTCCGATTTGGACTATTTTTGGAGTTGAGATAGCATACCATGGAGGCTTCGTTTGAACACGGTTTTATGCCAATAACGTCATTGCCTTTAAAATTTTGGACGATAAGAAGAAAACGTGGTTGTAGAGCGATTTTGCTCATTTTCACAACAGAAGAAGAAGAAATCCAAATTAACACATGGTTGAATTGGTGAAGTAGTTCTTGAGGAATAGAATTTCATCAAAACGTGACTGTAAATATCAATTGGTTTTACCTATTTTCACAGTACTTGAAGAGAGATATGTACATTAAACCTATTTTTTTTTTTTAGATTTTCCACTAATAGCGTTTTGTGGGCGATTCTGTACAATGGTCCGTTTCTGCCCATCTGCAACAACAACAACATTTTCATGGTGCAAAGAAACATGTGTGCAAAGTTGCATGTACATATCTAAATTTTTACCAAAATTTTACTCAAGTACACCTTGAACAGACGAATAGACAGTCACAGTTTCAACTCGTCTCATAATTCTGACCGTTTATATATATATATATATATAATATTTATATTTGTGATGGTTCGTAATCCTTTGGGCATACTCTATATTTTGCCGACTTCACTTTTTTTTTTTTTTGTTTTTTTTGTTTGCGGGGGAGGGGGTGAAAAATGCCTTCCGCATCATCACTGCTGTCGTCACAACAGCGGTATGTACCGCTTGCAGGTCACTAAAAACCCCCCCTCTAGGGAACCGTCGCCCACCCTGGGACCGCGTTTGCATTACTTCAGGGTGGCGTTCCATTTTTCTCATTGAGAGATTTACATCTGCGCACCTGCGTCCAGGTCCCGCTTTTTGCTGCGTAGTAAAATTGCTGCGAACTTCTGGATGTTCCCCCAGTTGATTTCACTCTCCAGCTAATTAAGTTGTCCGTATTTATTGGACCAACCCGGTCTTCTACGGCGCTGCGTTCCCGTTGCCATCGCGCACATTCAAAGAATGTGTGTTCAGCGTCGTCTTCTCTCGCGTCGTTGTATGGGCATGACGGCTCTTCGACTTTTCCCATTCTGTGAAGGTACTTTTTGAAGTATCCGTGACCTGATAGCAGTTGTGTCATGTAGAAGTCGACTTCTCCAAATTTTCGGCTTGACCATTGATTTACATCTTTTATAAGTCTGGCCGTCCATTTGCCGCGGCTCTCATTCTCCCATCTTCGTTGCCATGCTGACATCGTGTCTTTCTTTATTTGTTCGATTGCCCTTTTATTATTCTCAGATGTTTCATTTAGCTTCCACAGCTTTTTTCTTTCGTATGCCAGGAGGTCGATTGGGATATTACCGCTGATAACTAATATTGCATCGCCCGACACTGTTCGGTACGCTGATTGCAACTCTGAGAGCTGCGTTATACTTTGGCCAATACCTTACGCTGGTTTTCCTTTTTTAACACATCTGCCCAAATCTCTGCTCCGTATAATAGAACGCTGATGGTCGTGGACATAAGGAGCTTATTTTTTTCTTGGCTGGGCCCCCCTATGTTGGCCATTAGTCTGCTGAGTTGGTAGGTGATTTTCGCTGCCTTTCCTGCGGCGTGCTGGATTTGCACCCAGAAAGTTAATCTGGGGTCCAGTCTGACGCCTAGGTAGTTTACTACTTTTTGAGTCTTTAGAATATCCGTGGTCGTTTGCATACTTATTTCGAGAGGTATGTGTTCCATAAGTCTGGGACTAAAATGGATCCTTGTGCTGCTCCTGACGTAACCGCTATATGTCGTGGTCCCTCTCTAGTTTGGTACGACAATTTTCTCTTGCTGAGGTAGCTCCGCACCACCGCCCTGAGGTAGTCGGGGATTCTGAAGATTTTTTCGAGAGCGTCGATTATGTCCACCCATCTAGCGCTGTTGAAGGCGTTTCTGACATCTAAGGTCGCCAGCAAAACTATTCTTTTGTACTTATGACATCTGCGCTGTGCGGCTTCTACACTTTCAGTGATGCATCTGATAGCTCCTAAAGTTGACCTGCCGGGTCTAAATCCATGTTGTCTAGAGGAGAGTCCTCCGGCTTCGTTGATGGCCGGTTCAAGGCTGGGCTTAAGTAGCCTTTCATAAAGCTTTCCCGCTGTGTCGAGCATGCATAGTGGACGGTATGCTGATGGCAAGTTGGGATCTCCTTTTCCCTTACTGATTAGGACTAGCCGTTGTTTTTTCCAAGGTTCAGGGAATATTCCAGCTTCGAGGCAGGCGTTGTACATATTCAGAAGTACTGCCAGTCGCCCTGCAGCGATTATTTTAAGAATTTCTGCTGGGATTCCATCCGGGCCGGGTGATTTATTAGTCTTGAGCTTGCCTGCTGCCAGTTGCAGCTCTTCGTGTGTGGGAATAGCGCGCTTACGATGTGGTCCATTTTGACAGCGGTTAAGTTAGGTGGTTTAGCTCGGACTCCTAGTTTTTTCATTACTATTTTATACCCGAGTCCCCAGGGGGTTTTGTTAACATCCTCGCGTAGTTCCTCCCCGCTTGATATTGCTCGGCTTCCTGGGATGCGGCTCCTCTGCCCATGGATCTCGTGTACGACCTGCGAGCGCGAAGACATGTGCGTCTAAGTTGGGCGATATTTTCTGTCCACCAATAAACTGCCGCTTTACTTTTGCTGTGGGAAGCTTTGGGCATTGATTTGTTACAGGCTCTTGTTATGTTAAGCATTGTGTGCTCGACAATTTTCCTCGCAGTTTTGGGAGAGCTGCTAGATGGGTTCTGCTCGTCTATTACGGAGATTAATTTCGAATTGTTTAATTTCGAAACGTTCAACTTTCGGCTGGCGGTATTATTTCTCTGGTTTTTATCGTGGATGCCGGTGTCAATCGCGAAGGAGATGTACTGATGATCGCTGCCAGTATATACTTCTAGTACCCTCCATTCCTTTATTAAGCCTGCCATACGTTCTGATGATAGCGTGATGTCTGGTGTGGTTTCCTCGCACCCGGTCTTCTAGACGTAGTTGCGTCTCCTGTATTTAGCACTATTAGACCGAGGCGCGCTGCAGTATCTAGGATGCGCTTACCTCTCGAGTCGATGTTTGGCATATCCCACTCTATGGCTTTCGAGTTAAGGTCTCCAGCAACAATTAAAGGTCTCTCTATGGACCTAGCCGTATCTTCAATGTCGTTGAGCTTTTCCTGTATGCTATCGCTTGGCGTCAGGTAGCAGCTTATTACTGTGAAAAGGTCGCAACTGGCCCAGACGAAACCGTTGCTGTTCCCTTCACATGTGATGGTGATTTTACTTCTTGGGGGTAGCCATATAGCGACGGTTGAGCTGCTATCTTCTAGCCAGATTCCACTCTCTTTCTTTCTATATTGTTCGCTTATGATGATTAAATCATAGCCGTTCTCCACCACCATCTGGGAGAGTAGTGCGTCAGCAGCCTTGCATCTGTGCATATTGGCCTGTAAGATATTCACTTATTCAGGTATTTCCTGTATACTACGCATTTTGCAGAGCCCGGTATATGGTCAACCGGTTGATGTTTGGCTTCTGTACAGAGGCAGCATAATGAAGGCTTTGTGCACTCTTTCAGTTTGTGACCTGGTTGGCCGCATTTTATGCAGATGCCTTGCCCTCTTCTATCAGGTCCTTTGCAGTCCCAAGTTAGGTGTCCTCGTCCAAAGCAGCGGAAGCACCTCTTTGCATTTTCTTTGAGTCGAATTCTACAGTAAACCCAGCCAATGATGCGTGCCTGTCGCATCAGCGCTTCTGCTTTCTCAGTATGGAGCGTTATGTACGTCTTTGCTTGCTCTCTTGTGTTAGGTTTACCTTGATGTCTTCGTTTAAGTCCTTAATCGCCTCTTTTACAGCCTCTTCGACTTACTCTTTTGTTGTGAGAGAGTCGAGGTCTCTGATCTCGATGGTAGTCTTTTGTTTAAGGTCGGCCACCATTGCAGATTCTCGAAGGGTGCTTTTGAGTGCCTCGCAGAAGCTGGCCTTTGTGGTTTGCCCCTTCTCCAGTTCTAGTAGTATCGCCCCGGCTCTTGTTTTGCGGATTCCTTTGATCTTAACATCTGCTTCTTTAAGAATCACCTTGCTCCGGATATTCTTCAGGACCTCGGCGTAGCTATTACCTTCTGTTGGCTTAATGATCACGGTCTCTGATTGCCGCTTGATCCTATCATTTGCAGCTGTGTTCTTCCGTTGTGGTCTTACTTCTGCTGTTCTTTTCATTTCGTAGCCGCACTGTTTCGCGAGGTTCCACAGGGCTTGTCGCCCGTCGCTTGGAAGTTGTTGACTCTGGGCTTGCGTGACGTCTGCTTAGATGCTCCCGTCTTGGTTATTTTTCCGCGGTAAGCCAGTTTTGCGGTAACTCTTGTTTACGTCGAAGAGTTCGTCGAGTTGTGCCGTTCCATTCTTCACGTCCATGCTGACATTCTTTTGTTTTGCCATCGCCATCTTCATTTTTTGTACGACACCCTTGCACTTCTCTAGAGACTCGTCTTCTGCGAGTCTCATTTGGGTAATATACTCTTCCTTCGGTAAATTCTGAATGGTCCAAGGCTCTACTGTGGTGGCAGCTGGAGTGCTCCCCGCTTCTGGTTGCTTTGCGGTTTCTGCTTGTGTAGACGGAGTTTCCCTGTCCGTCTTTCCTTCTTTGTCCGGTTGTTTTGGTGTGACCGTTAGTATAAGATACCTAAGTATCCTGCAGCTCCTGCGGAAAGCTGTTCCGCATTCCTCGTCTTGGATGTCTTTGTTTTGTTGTTTTTTCCGTATTGTTCTTTCTCTTGTGATTTTTGTTGTTTATGCTATTGGATCTCCGCTTCAAGCCGCTATCTCCTCACGTTGTAGCAGTTGCCATATGAACCCCGTGGTTATCTATGCGAGCAGGGAGGCCACGCAAGGGTTGACAAAAGTTCTTATGAGTGCTTATGTTCAGAGCCAGGTTCGGGCACGAATCAGGAGTTCGTCTCAATTGAACCTGTACGACCAAATTAATGGCGACGTGCATTGAACGTACTTGAAGTCCTGCCAGGGTTTTAACGAGACAGAGGTGATTACAGCATTACCCTGTCAGCCATTTCGGTGAGATTTTACTCTTACCTACTGAGGTGACAGAATGCTGCTCTCACCAGCCCTTTGTCTACCTGGTCCGTTCCGAATTTCCAGTATACCATAATCAGAATCTTACTGGTCTCGATTCTGATGAGCGCTTGCCCGGAGTTTCTTCGACATCTTTGCGCATTTTTGGGCTGATCGCTGGATTGGTCCCTCTTTGCTTTGTTGCCTTCCTCTCGTTTGTAGGTTCTACCTTGGTGCAACCCTGGTGGGAGTTGTGGACGTTTATTTACAGGCGGCATCTATTCGCCTCTTCGCCGGAAGTTCATTGGGCGCATGAGGCTTTTTGAGCCAAGCCCTCCTCTCCAGCAGCTCTTGGTCGGGTGCTGCGTATTACTATACGCAGCTAACCTACTTAATCTAGGCCGTCCACTATCCGCCAGCTGTGACCCCGGTAGTAACCAAAATATATATATACCATATTGTTCCTTAAATACTTAACCCTTAAGAAATGTGGAAAATCCTGGGGGTGCTCCCCAAGGACTATCAGGTGGATGTACACCATGATTGTGAGACCGATTATCACGTATGGAGCGGTATCGTGGGGTTCGAAAGCATCGCAGACTTCGGTAGGACTTAAACTGTCGAAGCTGCAAAGACTTGCCTGCATCTGCGCGTCGGGAGCAATGCGAACGTGTCCGACCGCAGCACTGGAGGTCATGCTAGAACTTTCACCGCTACACCTGGTAATCAAACAGACAGCCAAACGAACTCTGCTCCAAATGACAGCAGAGGGAGCTGGCAAAGGGAAGGTAATCTCATCCCAGCAGATGAAAGAGCTAAGTGAGGAAATACCACTAGCCCTTCTCCCAAGGGATAGCATTACCAAAGTAGTAAACTTCAGCAGGAAGTTCCAAGTAACCCTTGGCAGCAAATCTGAGTGGAAGGACTCTGCACTAGACCTGCTGCTAAAGGGTTGCACCATCAAGTGGTACACCGACGGGTCGAAAACGGAGGAGGGGATTGGTGCAGGGGTCGCTGGGCCAAGCACCAAACTCTCCATTCCCATGGGAAGTTTCCCTAGCATATTCCAAGCCGAGGTCTATGCTATAAGTCGGTGTGTAGGAATAAATCTCCAGCGCAACTATCGCAATAAAAGTATCGCTATACTCAGCGATAGTCAGTCGGCACTAAGAGCGATCAATGCCTATTAGGTCAGATCTCTCCTAGTGATGGAGTGTATAGAACGGCTGAACAGCCTATCTGAGAACAACCGAGTGCACCTTATTTGGGTGCCTGGCCATAGGGGTATAGCTGGGAACGAACTAGCCGACGAGTTAGCTCGCTCTGCAGCCTCTACAAGAATGGTAGGGCCGGAACCATACTTAGCGGTTGGTCCACATACCATCAAAGAGCTCCTCCGCAGGGAGGAAAGATCAGACAGGGAGATACACTGGCAACAACTCCAGGGCATGCACCATGCCAGACTGCTAATGGAGGGTTACGACCTCAAGCGGTTCAATGCCATAATTAATCTCCCAAGAAACAAATTCCGGCTACTGGTAGCGTTCTAAACCGGCCACTGCAGGCTCAAGAAGCATCTCTTTAACATAGGCATAGCCTCTTCTGCAAACTGCCGGTTCTGCGACATAGAGCCGGAAGCCCCCGAACATCTGCTGATGAACTGCACAGCAGTCTGCAGACGCAGAATCAAGGCCCTGGGATCCATGTTTCCACACAGGGATTGTATCGCCTCACTAGCACCCAGCAGAATTTTGGAATTTATCAATATGCTGGGCCTAGATGACACGATATGACTTAGGGGAGGGCACAATAGACCGTAGGTCGCGGTGCATACCTCAAAATTAATCAATCAATCAATCAAACCCTTAAAATAAGTTCTACAAACCCATGGTATGATATGACTTAATAATGAATCAAATCGCTATGCTTTTAAATTAGCCAAAGGTCCGATGCATTTCATGTAAATATTAATTTAAATTAATAATGATGTAGTTATGTATATGTACATAGAGTACAATAACTTATATTTTATTAAGTGCTACATTTTATATTTCGCAAAATAATATAGTTTTAGTGTCTAATTACGAGGTAGCTTACGAATCGTGCTACAAAAACAAATCATAATCACTTTTTTTTATCACTTCATTACATTTATTCTTCTTTTATTGTATAGAAAATTTTAACTTGTTTTACAAAATTAATTATTTTAAAAATTATGGACCGTAAATGAAGTCCATGCTTAGCTAAGCTTATGCGACACCTAATTAGAAAATTATTAATTGCGACCTGAAGGGTTGAAGCCGTTCCTCAATTATCGATTTAATAGACTGTTTCAGTTCAGTCAGATTTCTGGGCTTTGGCTTGTGTACCTCTTGCTTGACATAACCCTATAAAAAAAAGTTTGGTGCAGTCAGGTTAGGTGACCTTGGGGGACAATGGAAAGTGGATTTTCTTGATATTAATTTGTTTTCAAATTTTCGTTGGAGCTCCACAATAACCAGTCTGGCTGTGTGTTGCTTGATCTTGCTGGAACTAAACGCTATTGAAAGGGATATGTCTTCAACGTAGTTTTGGATAAAAACACTCAAAAACCATCTTTAAATAACGGTGCCCATTGATAGTTACTGTTACACCGTTTTCTTCAAAGAAGTTTGGCCCGACATACACCTTGAGGAAACTGCGCACCACACAGTGACTCGTTCTGGGTGAAGTTCCGTTTCGAAATTTTGGTTGCTAACATTTCCGTTTAGATAAAAATGTTAAATCCAATTAAACAATGATTCAATTTAATTCTCTTTGGACGGAAATGACGGACTGCAACATAGTACCGCTGATCTTTTTGGTATCCTAATTTTAAAATTTTTTAATAATAATCTGCCAAATAAACAAAAGCAATTATTACCTCATATATTCATTCTTCATTTCTAATATTATAAATAGGGTGACATATTTGCGGGAATCAATGATGGTATCCTTAGTAGAGCGGAAGCACTGGCGGCGGTAGATATGGGTAAACATCAATCCACACATCATCACAGTCAAATGCCGGGTCAAATCAAACATGACGTTATGTACCATCATCATAGTATGGCTGGACCTCCGCAACGACCACTACAGGTAAGACTAGACCGATTTCATTCATATTACACACTTAACCACATTATGACTAAGATAAAATATTACACGTCTTTATAAATATAAACGATAAAAAGTCAACTTAAAAGTTGAATATCACTATATTGAGTATATCTGAGCCGATGGACTAACATTTAATTTTGCATTACACTAAATTAATCTTCAGACCACGCTTCCACGCAATTTGATTAATGTAAAATGCAACATCACACACCCATATACATATTTAGTTCGTGGATTGTATATTTGTATTTCTTTAATATATCTCACAGATTCATCGATATTTTTGGCAAAAATTGAGTCATTCGCACTAAAGTCCTCATATTAGGCATCGGGGCTTGAAAATTTATTCGAGTTTTAGTTATTATAGTTTTCGAATATTTTTAGATAAGAGTTTCTACACATTGAATACACTTTTCATGCAAAGTTTTATTCCGATATCGATGCTTGATATATACATTTTAAAGTGAAAGAATCAGATTGAATTGAGAAGTAGTAGGTGTGGTTGTAGTCCGCTTTCACCCATTTTAAAACTGTAACATAATATACTAAGGAATTGTATTTCACGTCAAAATGGGCGGTGCCACGCCAATTTTTCATGTTTAATTCCAATTCCTTTGTATTATCAAGCTAATGCACTTATAGTATACTTTAAATAGTAACTGGACTTGGTTATAACACGATTTGAATAACTTTTACGCAGTATGATTAAATACTAGAAGGCTCTGTTTCCACCGACTTTGCTTAGTAACAACCTTGCCGGCCGACCCGCTGTGGTTCGACATTTTTGGACAACTTTAACCGGGTAACAACCATTCAGCGGACTGGCGATTAGACTAAGGAGTATAATACTTTGTCTATGCATTCAGAGCCAGGTTGTTATTTGAAATTCAACATGTGTCTCTTTGTCACTTTACTCTCAATATTATGAGAACGATTGAATTAAATGTCATGAAACTTTGACATGTTATTGAATTTCTTACAGCAGAAAGGTGTTATATAAGTTTCATTAAGATAACTGACAAGTTGAACGATAAAACCACGGATACCACTAGATACTTCGATGCCTTGTATCAAATTAAGTTTGGTTCATAACTTCTGGCATAGTTATAACACTTTGTAGTATTTCGTTAACGGCATTTTGCGACTGTGTCAATGAAATAATTCCGTCTATTTGCAATACCAAACGTTTTACTTAAGTTATCACTTTCATGCACGGACGGACATACAGACAGTCCCCCGGAATTGGACTCGTCTCTTCATCCTGATCATTATACATATACCTATATACCTCTATATCTACATATATTGATTAGTTTTAAGTTACAAACAAACAAAAAACTCTGTTGCAACATGTTGCGTGAGTATAGTCGTTTTTGTATAGCCTAAATGTTTTTTCCACAAAGATGAATATATTATTTATTCTGCATAAAGTTAGCCATTTCGCTATAATTTCTATTAGAATGATTTTTTTTGCTAATTTAACGGAAATTTGCTCTTGTGAGAAATTAATTTGGTGAGGATTCTTCTAAGATACTGCCACAGTACAAGTTGGTCAAATTGTAATCGTAAAATCTATCAAATACGGAGAAAATAAATGTCACTCTTGTGATGAGCTCAGTATGTTCTACGTGGGCAATGATTAGTTACTTTTGGCTAGTTGTGTATCGGCTGTTAACTTGAACCCTTGAATTTGCATAACTTACGAATATTTCTACTGATTGTTTTCATTTGACTTGCGTGAAAAAAAATCTGTTAACGAATTTCCTATACATCAAAAAAAAAGTGAATAATTGAAAAACATTAATATTGATGAAATAAATACCACCACTAACTTGTGCTAGCAACGTCTAGCTCTCATTGTGTTAGTCAAAACGAACAAGCGGATTGATCGTAAATAGTTTTTAGCTATCTCGCATTCGCTCAGCTGAAGTAATCGAATTCTCTTTTAATGAATTTATGTGTAAGAAGAAATGTACTTTAAGACAAAACAAGAGAAAACGTTAACCTTGGTTGCACCGAAGCTATAATACCCTTCACAAATACAAAAGATTCCATACAAGAACTTGGTTTAGATCGGTCAGTTTGTATGACAGCTATATGCTTTAGGGGAACACTTCGGAGACTGAACAATTTCTTTGGAGATTGCACAGTTGCCTTAGAAAATATGAAAATGTAAAATTTTTGAAGATATCTCGTCAAATGAAAAAGCTTTCCATACAAGCGCTTTATTCCGATAGTTCAGTTTGTATGGCAGCTACATATACAAGGTGTGTTCCAAAGTAAACAGTAAAAAAGTAACAAAGTAAACTCTAGTGGCGCCATCTATATGTCGACTAGTGCGTTAGAATCTGCTATCCTTTATCGACTTCCAGTAAAAATTTCATAACATTTCATCTATGAGAAGTGTAGTTATTGCAGTATGTTTTAGATAGATAGAAAATGAGCTTCGAACAAAAAGCCAGCATTAAATTTTGTTTTAAAATTGGTAAAACGTTTCAATTGATGAAACAAGTATTATATATGGCGACGATTGCCTATCCCGTAGTAGAGTGCACGAATGGTTTCAACGTTTTCAAAGTGGTCGTTAGGACATATAATAAATGAATAAATAGACTCAGATTATGATTTTTTGCATCCATCGAATTTATATATATATATTATAGGGTCCCCGATTTTTCCTTCTAGGTGTTACAAATTTCATGGAAATTAATTAATACCCTGTTCAGGGTTAAACTATTATCGTGTATTACATCCTCGTATACGATTACTGTTTTGACAACATTTGGAAAAGTTTATTTCTGACTATTATTGTTATTAAGACATGTCTTTAAAACAAAAATGTAAATTAGGAACTTTGTCTATCCATAAAGTTTTCCAATTTTGTCTGTTGCGCTCCAACGCCTTCAATTTATTAAATGATTTACCAGTTTCATTGCGAATTGGATTTCTGTAAGTAGTTTTAGGCTCCTCTCGATTTCTATTAACCTGCGGCGTCCGTTCTAAAGCTGAGTGCTAACCATTGATACTTGCACCTTATAATCTCCTTTTCGAATCTGCACTGGGCTGTAATTTTACTCTGATCTGCTGAGAAAAAATTGAAAGGTTTCCAAAATTAACCTTTTTCTTCTTTAGACCAAATCATTATTGGACCAACCTCGTATGCTCCAATAAATCTTAAAGAACAACAATTACATTCTGTATATTTATATACAAGTATATATAAGGAAAGTGCGGAAAGCATACATTTGGATGAGATCAAACATTTGACAATACCATAGGTATGGCAGACAGCTCCTTATATCACGGTGTGAGATATACTCAAAGAGCAATCATCTCGTATCGATCAATATTAACAATGTGGAACTGAATAGGTATAATTTTATATGCAGGAGTCATACATGACCCAGTACACTTCTCAGAAACTTCAGCAATTTAAACAAAGTTTGTTGAAGTACATTTTTGGTAAGATCTTAATACAAATTCGCTTACTTGCTTAATTATCATGTAATGCACCTTTACTTTATATTATAATTATCAGGCATTTATAATTTTCAAAAATCTACTAAACCTGCACTATCCAAATGATACAGCATTCGTTTTTGTTAATATTATTCAGAACTAACTATTCAGCTGTTTCCATGTGTTTCTATCAAATCAAATCATGGAATTCACCTGAATGAAACAAATACAGCAAGCGATATATAATATATGTTTATAAGAAAGTAAAGCGCAAAAATATTATTACATTAATCTATATATACTTGTATGTTTATTATGTGCTTGCATTAGGAGCCAATTTCGATTAGTAGTTTACTCCAAGGCACTTGAAATGTTGACAGTGGCATTCGGTGAGTCTACTTTGTTTCAAAAATGTGTGTATAAGGGGTACAAGTGCTTTACAAAAGGCCGAGGAGATGTTGATGAAGTTGAGCATTCTGGAGGTGCGACTACGTCAACAAGCGAAGAAAACATCGAAACAGTGAAAAAATTGTTTTTGAAAATCGTCGAATTACTATTAGGGAAGTTGCAGAGGATGTTATCATATCAAACGCCTTAGGTCATTCAATTTTCTCGAATATTTTGAGAATTTAACGTGTGGCAGCGTAGTTTGTTCCAAAATTGCTAAATTTCCGGGATCCGGGTTTGTTCAAACGGATCTTAACTGGTGACGAACTTTTTCCTATTCCTAAAAGTGAAGAAACCAATGAAAGGAAAGCGTTCTGCCACAATTGATGAGATCAAGTCAGAATCGAAGAAAGAGCTGATGGCCATTCCAAAAAGCGCAATTCAGTAGTGCTTCGAGGATTGGAAAAAATTGGCACAAATGTATTATATCCAAGGGGGATTACTTTAAAGGTTACCAAATAGATATTGATAAATAAATAAGTACTTTTCAAAAAAATTCTAAATTCACCTTTTCCTTTAAACACACCTTGTATATTATATATTATCTATATATTAACTCCTTTATTATAGGCGTCTTGAGGATAAAAAGGAGAGGCCTAACGCTGGCTAAAATATTTATGGTATATGTAAATTATTTTTATAGTAGATACACTCAAGAGTTTGTTATTGCGTGCTAACTGATGGCCGCCTCCTTTTCATTTCATAATATTTTATTTTAATTTTAAGAAATTTGCAATATAGTTTTGATTAAAAGTAGGTGTAATAATTGTAATAGTGTAATTTTTAATTAAAAGATAAAATATTAAATATAGAAATGGTTTGGCCACAGTATAACTACCTATTAATTTATATATTTGCATATGTATCACGAAAACTCAAGTACTTTATATCAAAACTCTCTCGGCATATCCTAACAAAATGTGAAACAAAAAGCAATCCAATTCAGTGTCAGATAGATTTTTAAACTTAAAATTCTATATACTCATTTTGAAAAAATGGAAGGATGGAAATTATCATATGCGGTATATGGAGGAAAAATGTAACGAATATATGCATGTGTTAACTTTGGTAAAATCAAATAAAGGGAGTGAACTCAAACGGCCGTATATATATATAATATTAGTAATATAAGTAATTGTAGTCGTGGTCCAGTTTTATCCAACTCGAAACTATATTAGGAAGGATTATGAAAATCATGCAAGTATTGCTCGAGTGAATTGTGAGATATAAATTTGATTGAGAAGTTAGCGATGCTACACTGAAAGTCCAATTATGAAACTTATCTATACGTGAGTATATCATATCAACCTGACTCGTTTTCCCACATTTTACCATGTGAAACACATCTGGAATCGATATTAGCCGCCACAATAGATTTGTGATAAGTTCCAATTATTTGCTGTATATGTACATTACGGTCTCTAGATCCATTTAAAGACGTATTTGGTATCAAAAATTACCGGTGTCTCAACTGCCTAAATGTAAAACCCGTACCTTAATTGTTTTAAAGCGTTAGGTGAACACTGTACTCAATTATGAACGTAAAGCACACAGGTTGCTAATGTTGAAAATAGATGGAATACTCATTGCTAATAGTTTGCTTGTGTAAAACTCGTACATTTACATTGAGGGGTGTTTTACCAGTAGTATATGTTGTGGCGTCATGCCCCATTGTTCAGAACAGGTTGTGTAATTTGATTACAATCAAGTAGCAATCGAAATTTGTGCCCAACCCTTGAAATGAGGTTTAATATAATTAACGACACGAATTGTGTCCTTACCTGACAAACGACCGTCACGTGGCAATTTCCCAAAAGGCTTACACGTTATAATTTTAATTTTATTAAAGAAATATTCGGCACCGCATGGAAATATGTCATGCATTCAATTTCAATCAATGACTCGAAAAATATTGCAATCGATGTTTATGGATGTGTATGGACAATATATGTATGTATGTAAATATAGATGTATACTTTAAAAATGGAAATGCGTTAAGCAAGCTGTTTCAATAACAAGTTAAACTTTAAAGTTAATAAAAAAATTGCTCGAAAGCTCATTAACCTCTGCAAAAAATCTGGAAGTAGTAGCAACAACATGAGACAATAGGACTATGTACACATATACGTATGTGTGTGTCTTGAAAGTGTGTAAACATGAAATAGGTAGAATATAAGAGCAGTACTAAAATAAATACGCATAGAACATTTTTGAATTAACTTAATGACATACATATATTAATGTGTCTCAAGTTTTTATGTCGAATTGAAGTAGGTGACGTCCTTTTCACCCTTATCTATGTGGAAAATTAGTTCTATTTAATTTATAGTCGCCGATATGTACAATATGATGCATATATGGACTTCCGGTGGGGAAATGAAACAGTAAATTATATTTAACAACATATGGTTGAATTTCAGTTAGCGATGTCTTAGCGAAGCCACAAAAAGTTTACTTACATGCACGTAACTAATTTAATGCACCTGTTTGATTTTCGTTTTTTCTTGAATAGACCCCCGAACAGTAGTCGACAATCAAATTAAGTTTTACTTCAGACATATTTTTCACGTGTTACAATGAAATGCTGAAGAAAAGCACATGAAATACATACATACAAGTATGTTTGTTGTATAATGCTTTTTCTGAGCATAAGTATTTCTTTTGTTTTTTTGTTCAAGCAAATTTTTTTACTATTACCAGAAATTAAAAATCGATACAAATATATGTTAACTTTTAAAATATGCAATATAAATATTCCTAAATAGGTGCAATCGAGGGTTATACACCGATTAAAACGATCTTTCACTCTTGTAACAGTATTTGAAATTTTAAAATCAGTTGGAATTTTGTTTTCCGTGTTGAAAATATTCTCCTGGTTACCTTGAATCCAACAAAGACTTTTTTAAAACTGAAGACGTGTCGTTATGAGCGCTAAAGCAATTGATTGTTTTTAGTGGATGCTCGACTAATTTTTAGATATTTTTAATTTTTAAATACGATTAATTACTAATTTTCCGAACAAGCAAACCAATTCTGTTTCTTGAATATATTCTCGTTTTATGACACTCGTACTTTCCTCACTAAATGCAAATCTAAAGTCATTCAAACTGTGTTCGATTTTTCGTAAATACATTTTTTGTTTTTCAAATAATAAAGAGTAGTCGTAATCGGTTCATTACTACAACTATAAACCTATGCGAAACAAACACTTAGAAAAATCAGAAAATTCAATATTTTTACCAATTTTACTTAAATTTGAAAGCTTTATTAATAAGTTAAATAGTGTTAACATTTAACAGAAAGAATAGAGTCGTTAGATATAATAGTAATTATACAATAGTATCATAGTAAAATTACAATAGTTAGCTATACAGCTTTTTATTTAGCTTTGTAAGATAAATACATTAAACTTATTTAAGGCGGCGCTACCGTCATTTCTTAAAAATGTGTTAATGCACGAATTCCCTTCAATAATTTGTGGCTAGTTGTAACAAATTAAAGTTTTTCGATTAACAGCATTTTGAGGGAGTGGAAATGGTCCCATTTGCAATAGCAACCATTTTAATGTGACAACACAACTTGTCTCGTCATTCTGATTAACTTGATAGACATGTATATCTTGTTTATGTTTTAGGGTTACACACAACCCCTAGGTAAACAATACTATTATACTCTATCCAACATTCTGCGAGAGTATAAAAATGCTTATTCTCACTCATTATTGCCAAAAATGTTGTTACAAAGTTTACAATGCATACAGTGAGGACAAATTCGCAGAAAAAATGACGTTATGTAGTTTGTAACACATGGGTTGAAAATAACCGGGCCTTACACATAGATGGTGCTAGTTTTATTGAATTTGCTTCATTTTCAAAAGACAGCTGTTGAAATTTCATGATATTCTATTAATTAATTCGCGAGTTATTGTGCTAAGAGTGACGCTATTTTATTTTAAAAACAATGTGACAAAGGGATTCAACACCATCAGAAACGAAAATAAAACGTTTGTTTGCTGACCTCTAACGTGGTCGTAGAGACACCAATGATGGGATCGGAAAGTGAAGTAGCGTGCTATAGCTGACGTCGCAAAGATTTTAAAAGAACGTGTTGGCTTTATATTGCATGAGCATTTGTCCATGAGAAAGCTGACTGTTGACCAAAAACAGCAACGTGTTCATGATTTGAGCAGTGTTTGGCCATGTTTAAAGGTAACAAACCGAAATTTCTTTTGGCTCGTCGGTTACAAACTTCTCTCGAATGAAGAGGTTATCACTGAAACTGAGGCCTATTTTGAGGGAAAAGAGAAGTCGTTCTACAAAAGTGGTATTGAAATGTTTTTGGCGCGGAAATGATTTGGTTGCTCTTAATGGAGATTATATTGATGAATAAAGCCAATTTCGAACAAAAACAAAAACAACCGTTCTTTCTTTGATGGGCCCAGTTATTTTCAGCCCATCTCTTATCAGGGATGGCATGTGATAGTTTTCAATTGTCACGAATTTAGTGCAGAAAGTGTGCGAAAATATATTGGAGATTGCCGGCATCAAGTTCGAATAAACTTTCTATAAAACAGATGTTAATAGAGATATTAATCGATTGCCGGTTTTTATATTTTTTAATCAACTCAATCACGTAAATCTACATGTTTATTTTCATTCAGGTTCTATATACATGTCTAAATAACGAAATGTAACAGCTGATTAGATAGCAAATAAATATTCGTTCAATTCATTCTTGTTAAAACTCGTTTACCTCTGAAAAGGTATATAATACTCTATATTCGTAATTAATTGCTTCAGCACTTTTTACTACGAAGATAGTTTAGATATATGAACATATTTTCGTCTTTTTGTCAAATAGTGCCAAAAAAATGGATTGTGCGTAAAGTGGTGTCTAGAGTTAAAAGGGCGAAAAAATGCATAACTTTGCGTACTTTTCCATCACTGATTTGCATGCTGTGTCTACTCATATAATCATAGTCAGTTCACTGTTTGCTTTCGCTTATTACAATGGAGTTGGGAGATAAAGAAAATCGTTTTATGGTGATTGCATATAAGTAGAAAAAGCAAGTAAAACTTATGAGCTTCTTAAAAAACTTAATAGTTCGAAAATGTTTATTTACTGCATCTTTTATCGTATTTCTCTTCATCGCGAACGCATTCGCAGAAATCCGATTAGAAAGAAGAAAAAGATTAGAAGAAAGAAAACTCTCGATACTTATTCGAGATGATCTCCACATGAAAACCTACTGTCGGTCAAGTGGTTACCTTTTGATAACGCGTTTGAAGTAAATTAGGCTCACCAGATGCAAACGGTCCTGAAAGTACCCTTTTTACTGATGTAAAAATTGTCACTGATGAGTAGTTTTTAATAAGCAAAGCGACAAAATCCACACAAAAACTTCCAATGACGCATAATTTGTTATTCCCAGGGCTCAACGTGGTCACTACTAAAGGCGTTACAACTCTTCACTTCTGTGAATAAGGGGTAAGAGCTGGGGCCAAATTTTTTCAGCAGAATGTTTTAGAATATATGGTAGAGCATTTATGCAATACTCCATTCGATGGAGAGCATTGGATCTTTCAGCATGATTCTGCTCCAGCACAGAAGGCAATAGCCGCAGAAGTTTGGCCGTCTGGAAGTCCAGATTTGAATTCATTGGACTACAGTTAGGTTAGAGCCGCGTCGCCAATACCAATGGAAGCTGTGCGTGCTGCTATTAGTCAATGGTCGAATGAGGGCTTTGAGGCCTGTGTAAAAGCAAAAGCTGACCATTTTTGATTGATTTTGTTGATTGATTATCTGCAGAAAGGCAAAACAATTAACTCTGAATATTATTGCAGCCTTTTGGATGCGACGGATGAAAAATTTCGTGAAAAAAGACCTGGTTTGCAATACAAAAAATCATTTTGCATTCAATGCACCTGCTCACCAATGACAAAATTCAACGAATTAAGGTACAAATTGTTTGAGCATCCACCGTATTCACCAGATTTGGCTCCCAGCGACTGCTGCCTCTTCAGAAACCTGAAACAATTTCTTTGTGGAAAGCGTTTTTCGTCGAATGAAGAATATATTTCAGCCGTAGACGGGTATTTTGCAGAGCTTTCGGAAAGGCATAATTGGGATGGCATAAAATTATTGGAAGATCATTGGAATAAGTCTATTGAATTTAAGGGAGATAATACTGACTAAAAAAATATATTTCGTCTCAAAAACAGTACTGTTTCATTTCTAGCGCATAAAGTTTTCCCCTGTATATATGTATAAGTTTACTTGAAAACAACTAAAAGCGGAAAACATGAGTATAAAAGTGCTTATAATATTGCAAAGAAAAGGGGAAACATATTATTGTATTTCATTTGTATGTATGTATGTACATATGGACATATTTAATGAGCAATTTCGTATACACATTATAGGTATATGTTTTTTATAAACATTATTTTAATCCGTTAAGCTTTTACAAGCATCTGCTGCGCATCTATTCAATACGAACTAAATGTTGCCACTTTTAATTTATTCAATAAGGTCGTTGTTTACTCACACAAAAGTGAAAATCAAATTGATCGTATTAATGACAATAACTAGTTTATCCCGCCCCCGTTATCAATTCAGAGATTATATGCGGATTTCCATTACCGTATAGAACATTGAAAACAAAGAAGGGGTCCTGGCCCTAATGCAATATCAAAGGTATTCAAAAAACATCACTTTTCGATTTATACAAACACATTCATAGATATACATATATGTCTATGGTTTGGCATTATGTGCTTGATGTGCAAAATTTAATTCTCATTTCATCCGCTGCTGTTTCAAAGCTATGTACATACAAATTGTAAGGCAATCCCTTAGGAATTCCCAAGCAATATAACTGAAAGCAAAAATGAAGACAGCAAGTGCAAAGCATCCGTCTATTTAACAAGTGCCTGCTCAACCTCCTATATTTGTGCATCTATCTCTCATCTCATCCAGCCGTTCCGACAAAAGGTACATGTATAAGCACGAATTTATCCGTTATACCCGCTATAATAAAAATAAATCATAATATTCCTAACTCACCCTTAATCCACCTGCATAACGTCCGTACCAGTTAACGGCAATGTTACAAGCATACGGTGAAGTTGTAACCCCGAATACTTAACGCATCTTCTTGTTAATATCATTGAAACCTGTTTCGTCCTTCCTCACCTATTACTTGCAATCAACCTGTCAGTGTTTTTATTTTTTGTTTGTTTTGCTTATAACTTTTTACCGCTAGTTGTATTTGTATACTCTTGCTTTCGTTGAAAAACCTTTGCTACAATAGTTTTATTCTTCAGGCTGATTGAGCTTAAATACTTGTATATAAATGGCGCGCCTACTTGTGTCTTGTTGTTGTTGGAAAGGACGGTATTAGTAGTGGGCATGCAACCAACAAGCACATTATAGAATTATATTTCTTACCATATCCAGCTAACATCACCAGTTTAAACGTTCTACTTTACAATTAGTTGGCACATAGGTGTCAACAAGAGGCGCTTGACGGACTGCTTTTCTTTGGTAGCTAAATTTTGTTAATTATAATGGGTTCAAAGAAATACAAAAGTTTAATCAGTGTGAGCCCGTGTTCAAATATACTTTTATATGATACAGTGGGATCTCGATATTTATCTGATTATCTCATGCTCTCGGGCAGGTGCCCCTTGCGCCATAGAAAAAAAAAAAATTAACGAACCAATGCTTATGTTCAAACAGACTTTATGAAAACGGCAAGCAGAATATTAAACGGATGTTTTTAAAATAATATTACTTCATAATTTGTAGTACTAAATTTACTTTCAGATAGGAAAAAGTTCATTATTTGCAATATGTGTGGTTTTCATCTTTTAAAGAAAAACTTTGTAACTACTTTTCACAAATAAATTCAAATATTTCTCTAATTAATGCATTTTCTAAATAGCAATACCCAATGTTATGAAAGACACGTATCTGAAATTCATATTTCAAATCCTATTATCGAAACTCTACTGTACTTACATACTTACATATATATGTTGATATTATGTACATATGTACATTCGTATAAACATATGCATGCATGCCAATATGGATGAACTGGTGATACTTTTGGGCGTTGTTCTTTTATTGCCGTATAGGTTGCTGGTAGCTGTTCGAGCAGCCGACCGACCGTCTGCTGAGTATATTGATATGTTTCCCAAAAGAGTACCTAAGCCGGTAGCGGAAACTATGAATTGGGACCGCAATGTGTAAAAAATTAAAGGAAAATGTTTGTCGGGGTGGCATCAGTTGTGTCCTCCCTGCGGTAACAATATGTTAACCCCACGACTTGTATAAGGAAACACCTTTTTCTCGCGGCTAATGTTTTTGGTACAATCGAATTGTGAATGTTTTGAGTGCGACCGTATGCACCCTTAAACGTTCAGATGCAATGCCACAGCGACAATGTGATAAAAGCAAAAGATGCGGAACTTTAAGTACAATAAAACAAAATCTATTACGTGGCAAACCACCCCATATTTATGTGGCAATTTGTTGTTTTATGATTGTGTAGTAAAGTGTATCATTTTCCCATTTGAACCCCTTGCCACAATTTCAATTTATAAAGATTTGTGAGAAGCAATGTTGCCCTGTGCACTTGTTTTGATTTGTTTGGAATAATAACAGATGCTAGCAAAACATATTATTCATTGTTAAAATTATTAACGGTTTACGATGACTATGCAAGTACTATAAAGAAATAGTCCATACATATGTATGTATGCTATTTACCATTGTAAGTATAATTTATAAGAGTAAGTATGAAGTTTACTTGAGTACAAACCTAAGTGTTTGTTGAGCTCTTTAAATTTCGTGCCAAATTAAAATAGTGTAAATATTTACCGTTATTGTTCGAGACCGCTCATTTGTGTAACACCAATTATTTCACTTGTATGAACTGGTGCTCTAACGGTTGCCTACACACATATGTATGTACGTCTTGTTTCAAAATTGTCTTATTTTTTAACATGGAAAGAGCTTTTATTTTTAAATTACCTGTAGCGCAATAAGGATGCAAAAGCTTTACTTTTATTATAATAATTTTTATTTTATATAATATAATATATAGTTATAATATAAAAATATGCAATCTTACAATATATCAAGCATGAGTATATGCATATAACAACATAAATTACATACCGTTCTAGGCGTTTATTGAATTAAAATACTTTCCTTTAAATTTTGTGCAAATAAGAACGGCTTTGTCGACGTTGGGTGAATTTTGCATACAAATACGTAGATTGCCTATTATATATCGGGATTTGGCAACCCTAGTATTGCATTCTGGCAAGTCACAACTTCATCCTAAAGTTTGATATTTTTAATGTTATACACACTCAGATTGTTCTGATATTCGAACACTATTTGTGTTGTTTACAGTAACTGAAAATATCTAATTTGGCAAAGAAATTTAATTAAATCACGAACATTTTCGCATCGAAGCACTTAATTCAATTTTTGGCGATGAAGCTCCATCAAGGACCAGTGTTTATCGATGGTATGGTGAATTCAATCGAGGTCGTAGATCACTCCAAGCCGAATTTCATAATGGTTGTCCGAAATCAGTTGTTGTTCCAGAAACTATTAATGCTGTGGCAGCACAGTTTTTTGCCAGTTGTCTTTGAAGAAATCAGGAAAAACCAACTGACGAAGCATTTATATATATATATATATACTTACAAGTATATATCTATCGCGATTGATTTTAGTTGCAAACAATCATTAGGTGAACAAAACTATTATAGATACGTAGAAAAATGTTGCGTAAAAATTCAGCAATTGTTATTCGACAAAATAGTATTTAGTTTAATTATAACAATAAAATTTTGGATAGCGTCTGCCAATTAACTCAAATATGATATACATATGTGCTATAAGCTCAACCGAATGATCTAAATTTAAACAATCGAACCCCTCAAAGCGACAAAAATTAACTTCGTTGTACAGTTGTATTTAAAACAATAAATTGGCTTCCTTAATTTGTGTTAAAATATTCAATAAAGTCTGCTTTCTTTAGCGCTGTTCCAGATTAAGGATAATATTACATTAGTCTATTGGCTGCTACACTGAGACCATGTTGGAAGGGAAATATGTTTCTCTATATTTTCAATTTATCTTTGACGTTCTTGTGATGCACGGTGTAGCTATTAACGAAAGGCAAATTTTTCTGTTGTGAGAACTTTTCTTCGTGTCCAGATTCAAAAGCTATTTTTAGTACAAAAATTTGGTGAACTCATAAGCATCGCAGATTTTTTGATTTTCCAATAGCAATTTTGAATCTAAGCTTCTCTGACCCTGTCGTATTACAAGCCACAATGACAGTTATAGTTATGACATTCCGTTTATTGATTTTGATCATCAAATTTGGATAGAAAATAAAATTGAAATAAAATGTACTATAGGAAAGGGCATGAAAATCGAGTTATAGGTGTGAAAAAAATTCTTTTTGTAGAAAAATTTGCTATAAGCAATTAGTTACAAGGAGAGAAAACCAAATTTTAAAGAAATTATAATTCGTGGCCCGATTTCAGGCGTTTTCTACATTAAACTGTAGACTATTCAATATTAGATGTTCACCTAATTTTAATATGGTATCGTACAAATTGACAGATTACTCGTATGTATACCCTACAAAACAAACCGAAAGTTTGAAAATGTTAAACTTCGTATAAGGTATGTATGTACCTATATGAGAGTTATGGATAGCACTGACTCGGTTTTTGCAATTTTTGACATCATGGCATACGATTACCAGAAAAAGATGGATTCTGAGTTAGAGGAAGTATTAGCGCATATAAGCGGTATCTGAGACGGACGGACAAACAGTCTCCCGAAATCCGAAAAAAATAAACTAAGAGGTCATAAGAAGTCAACGTTTTTCGACACCTGAAGAAGCGGTTGATGCGTTCGGAACCCTTGTTTTGAAGATACCTCAACCAGAGTGGCAAAAGTGCTTCGACGATTGGTTCAAACGCATGCAAAAGTATGTAGATCTTAAAGGAGATTATTTTGAAACGCAATAAAACGATTTTTGATGATTAATATTTGTATATTGGTTTTTGTGCTCTAATCCCGAAATATAAAAAACAACCCTCGTATTGGGATTTTGCATGCTTCAAATGCAACTACTTAATTAAAACTAAAAGAAAATATATTTTTTAACAAATATAATAAACATAAGTTAGCACATAGGATAGATAGGCAAGTATAATTTTGATGGGTCTACCGATTATATTTCATTAAGATACCTTACTAACGTTCGCAATTGTAGCGGTAACGGAGATCACTGTATGAGGAAAATATGGACAATCAACCACATTATCTTATAGTATGGTTACACTCGTTTTTCCGCTTTATTTCATTATCAAGCTCTCTAGAAAAAATCGTTGTACTTACATTTACATTTTAGTGACTTAGTTATAAATATTATTATCTATGTATCATTTCAATCAATGGAATTTTGTTGGCGGGAACGGATCTATAATACCAACCTTCTAATTTCCTATCAAACGTACTCCAAAACAAATAAGGACGAACTAAGTTTGAATCTTTTCGAGTATTTTATACTCTCGCAATTGTGAGGCGGTGTAATTATACAACGAAATCGTGAATGGATTACAATCAAATTTGGTATTTTATTAAGTTACATTATATGTTATTGAATCACTTTGTTTTATAACTACATTTTACTTTGAGTCAGCTAAAATTATATTGAAATCATCCTCAATGTGAAATATACTCAACTTTTAATATAATTTTTTAAATTTTAAGAAAACTTGTTCCTTTCATTTCATTAAAGTCTCCCACTTTTTGACCAACTTAAGCGGTTCATTATTTAAACGTTTAAAGTCAGCTGGTAAGTCAAAAATCACTATACAGAGTATATGGAGGGCTTGTTGAATTAACTCGATAACATATTTTCAAGCAATTTTATAAATAAATAACTCACACACACTCTGACATATTCTGCATAGGGGTGGTAAAATAACGAAAATAAATATATATAGTATACACCCAATTCTGCTTTTACCCGGTCTTTTATTTCACGGGTTTGATTTAACACAGTTTGAAAATAAAATTTTTTAATATTTTTTACACAATTTAATTCCATCTAGTACGATTGAAAATTTTTTGGGTTTAATTTTAATTGTAAGATTTAAATTTTGCGAAACATATTCATATCACAAATTTAGGGAAATTCCCTTTTTACATAACTGTTTTTAGTTCCTCAACTTGCCATACATTTATTTTACATTGCATGTTGCAAAGGAATTTAAAATGCATTAGTCAGTCTCATTTCTCTAGTCAAAAGCTAGCAATACCTTGCTTTGTTTTTGAAGCGCTAGTGGCTTCTAGCTGTCAGGAAGAAGAAGAATACGAAAATTGACAAGCTACTCTCACAAAGATAGAAATGAAGTATAGAAACGGAAAACTAGTAGAAATTAGATGTAAAATATCAAATGTTGTTTTTAAAAATTACTAACACTTGAAAATTAATAAATACAAGTTTTATTTTCACAACTCAAAGCTATTAAAATGATCAAAATCAAAGCATATTTAACGGCGGTTTCTTCTTATAGTAGTAATTATTTTTTATTTATTTATGTCAATGTTAATTCGCATGTTTTTGTCACGACACTGTTAAAATGTCTTTATTAATATTAAGAGTACATTATGAAATACAGTACAGTACAGTCATAAAAATATTCGTAACTTCGTCTAATCGACTTAATATTTTAACACAATTTTCTTGAACTATTGTGAATTTAAGTAAATGTATAAAAAACATGTAAGGAAGTTCTAAGTTCGGGTGTAACCGAACATTTTATACTCTTGCAACTTGCAAGGAGCAAAGCCCGGGAAATTACTTCAGGTGATGGCAAAATTTTATATTAAAGGAAGTATTGATCCGATTCCACAAAAACATACTATTATCGAGAGTTTCATTTATTTATATTATTATATAAATTTCAATTATACATTTTATACATTGACCGATATTTTTGGTAAAAAGTCAACTATAGGCACCGGGGTCCACATATTCAGTACCTAGGAACTTGAAGAGTTTTGGTCCAATACAATCATTGATCAAGAAACAATGATGCATAGTCAGAATTAGATGGAATTTAAAATGGTGTTTTATGGGAAATAGGCGTGATTGTAATCCGATTTCAAACATTTTTGCACTATAGTATAGAAATACAAAAAGAATGTCATGTACCGAATTTGGTTGAAATCGGTTAAGCAGATCACAAGATATGGGCTTTCACCTTAAAGTGGGCGATGCCACGCCCATTGTCTAATTTTGAACGCGGTTCCCGTAAAGTCATTTCATACCATCCCTAAGTTACCATCTCTGAGTTAAAATGAAATGACTCTGGCGTGTTTAGTGCTTGATCGCACTTTTAGTAGTTCTTAACCGGACCGTTATATGGGGACTGGGCGTCGTCACCAAATTTCAGTCATTTGCACACTGTAGATAGAGGTGCTAAAAACATTTGTTCTCAGTAAATTTTGGCATTATAGCTTCAACGTTTAGGAGATATGCACATTAAACCTCTTAGGGGGCGGGACTACGCCCACTTTAAACATTTTTTAAATTATATAATAAATGCCTAATTTGATCCTTGTCTTGTATCTTATTGTGGAGTTTAGTTATAGCAATTTATTTGTTTTTGATTGATGGCGTTTTGTGGGCGTGGCAGTGGTCCGATTACGCCCATCTGCAATACCAACCGTGTTATGGTACCAAGAAACATGTGTACTAAGTTTCATAAAGGTATCTTAATTTTTCCTTCGTACAATTACGGCGTCATGATGTAAACTAATGAAAACTGTTATAATGATTTTCGTTTTTCTAACAAATTTTATGCCAAATATGCCGTTCAATGCCCCTAATATAATATATAATATAATTTTTAGTATAATTTTAGCTGAGGTGAACTGAGTAAGTTTATGGCCTTCAATATAAGTCACGAAGATACCAAATTTGATTGTAATTTATTCACGATTTCAAAGAATAATGGATTTTTAGTGTTCAGCCGAAGAGAAATTGTAAACATTTATTTATAGATTTTAGTGATTAAAGATTCGAATAAAGATATGTGGTTTATGTACTTGTATGTTTGTTTACAGAAAACTAAACCAAGGAATTCTGATAGAAGCGAGGGGATTGGTAAAATGTTATTTTTCATGGAAAGAAGAATTGCTCCACCAAAGAAAAAAACGTAGCGCATATGTTCATTTATTGGAGGACATGCTGGCGCAAGGTTTCTATATTTATATATCTTTTGTTAGATAATTTATTAAATTTTTACATCAAAACACATCCACGACCAATAGCACCGTCAACATCCGCTACAACTTTTGTGCCTAAATCAACCTTAATGGGTATTATGAAAGCAAAAAAAAAAATTAAAATAACCAAAAATACAAAAAAATAAATAAGGAAGGGCTAAGATTGGGTGTAACCGATATTTCATACTCTTGCAAATTGCAAGGATCGAAACCGGCTAAATACCTTCAGGTGTTGGCAATATACAAACAAAATATAGCGAAAGGGTTCAACTTTAATGTTCGCCGAAATCGTGAATTATAATTAAATTTAGTATAATTTTTACTTATTTTGAAGGTCATAGACTCCCTCCATTTTATTATCATATTTTACTTCCCGTCATTATAATAAAATCATCGGAGAGCAGAGAAATGGAAGTGCTGATTGGATTAATTTTTGACATTGCTCAGGTATACTTGAGAGCTTATTTTCAAGCAATTTTATAAATATATACTCCTAAATATAAATCTATGTGCCGTAAAGTCAACCAGACGTTTCAAAATCCTAAATAACAATTATATGGGCTCCTATAAAACCCTTTGGTACTATCTCAGGTGTAAAATTGTATTTCTCTCTTCTTTTTGATTTATCGCGCTTTTTGTAGTAAAGCCGTTATACAAGTATGTGGAGATGGCGTTGTTATTTAGATTTCATCCAGTTTCGCACTGTCGGTAGAAGCTCTTAAAGGATTTCTCCTAAGCGAATATGGTTATGGTGGTTTTAGTGGTTTAGGAAACACGTATCTTAAACCTATTAGGGCTGGGCACGCCCATTTTTTCAAAAGTTTTAGGCCGCAGATGTTCCTTGCTCTTGCAATCCTCTCTAACAAATTACAGTTTTATATCTTAATTTGGAGCTTAGTTATGTCTATTTATAGGATTTCGATTGATGGCGTATTGTGGGCGGTTCAGTGGTCCGATTACGCCCATCTACGAATTTGTCCTCATTACGACGTCTAAATTTTCAATGAAATTACAGCTTGCACGGACGGACGGAGAGGCGGGCAGACACCCTATATCTACATAATTATTTTTTAGGTGATACAAACAACTGTTAGGTGAACAAAACTATTATACTCTGTAGCAACATGTTACAAGAGTATTAAAAACGATTCAATAATTCCGTACTCCAGACCTCTCTCATGACTGAATTGAAAAAATTGGAGATATCAAAAAGATAACTATATAAGTGAAGGTGTGATTCATATTTTATAAGTAACTGTGTTTTAAATATATTTTTATTTGTGAAATATTGAAATGAAAAATAAAATTCGTTTTGTTTTATTTAAACTTTATAAAATATGTTTATTCATATTAGATTTAAGTCAATGAAAAATAAAATTCGTTTTGTTTTATTTAAACTTTATGAAATATGTTTATTCATATTAGATTATGGTGCTAAAAATACTGAAATAATTTTTCCCTACTATTATTATTGGTTTGTTCTTCTTGCAAACTGTTTTCTAAATCTTAATCTCGGTCAATTTCAATGTTCATCAATATAATATACTTGTATATGTATACTTACTATGCATAACACAATCACTAACAAATATATTTACGACAAAACAAATATTTGTTTATTCAGTAAAATATAGTAATATTCTAAATCTAGTTTTTAATAAACTAAAAGCATTTGTTACAACTAATCGGGCAGACGTATGTAATTTGTTGAAATTCGCGGTCAAGTTTCCAAAGTCCTTAAAGGTGGCACTAACCAATTTGTAGCAGGATAAACTGAATCACCCAAAATTTGCAAATAAACTTTACGAACCTGACTGGGCTTTTGCATAAACTCTGCTGTCATGAAGAGAACCAGGTTCGCCACAAGTTACATCTGTAAACCTTTTATCTGCATCCACTTCTGCTTGAAATACAAGGCTACAGGTGCGTTTCCTATCAAAATATTTTTTCTTATTTTCTCTAGGAGCTTTTTAGCGGATATGAGTCTATACTACCGATGATATCTATTAAACCACTCCTTCTAAAATTTCCTTTTTGTTACAACCTTATGATGATTTCATATTTGATGTACTCGTGGCAATGGTTACAAGCCAACTACAATAGATACACCGTCGACTATAGTCGACTATAGATGCATCAAAAATTATTAAATTATAATTACGTATACTATATAATATATTTGGCACAATGTATCTTGCCATTTCTCTGAAATTAAAATATTCAAACAACATTTTATAGACAAAAAAATTCTAATATATGTGTCCATAAATACCAATTGAAAATTCAATGGTTGAAAGCCCCAATTTCAAGTGCGATCTAAATTTGCTTCTGCCTTAATTACTTCGCAAAAGTTTTGGCATTTGCTCGTTTCCTTCCGTTTCGATTCCTCAGAGCTTGATGACGATTTCTATCTGGAGCTATCATTTGTAAATATGACGCGAAACCTGCGTAGTAATTTTTTAGTACAAATACAAAACTTATAATTTAAAATACTTTCTTATCAAATTAAACTACTCGTTGCTTTCCGTTTTAAAAAGGATCCGTTTGTTATTCTGAATAGTCAAATAGCTCAATGTAATCAAACATATACATACAATTTACCAAAGTTCTTCACCAAAGTTCGTTTCCAGTGCTACCAGTCTGTTTTAAACATAGTCAAGGTGTTCGATTGGCTGTTTTACAACGCTTGGCGAATCGAAGACAACTAATGTTACTAATTTATCTACAATAGAAACGGAACAGGCCAAATCCAGCACATTTTAGGAGAATAGTGTATCCATTTACCACTCTGGTTTATCCAATGGCTTAAAGTAGTATTCTCGTAACTTGCATTTTTTAATGTTTTTTTGGGAATCTTGTATTTGGAAAAAATAAGATTCAATCAGTTTAATTTTAAAATATATTGTATTATTAATATTATCTCAGAATGTACAAAAAAATTATTTTTGTCTTTTTTTTTAATTTGTTGTTTCGTAGCAAAAAGAAGGTGGTGATTTGGGCGCTTAAGGACATCTGAAATAGAAAACTTAAAAGGATTGTTATTTTCTGAGCTTGTCATTCTGGTTGGATTAAACCAATTCGTTGAAAAATAAAAAAAAAGATGAACTTCGAAAAAAGTAAAATTTTTAAAAATAGAAATCGGGCTGTAAAATAGAAAGTTAGCGATAATTTCAGCTAGCGTGTGGCTTATCGCGTACTTCTACGAGACGCTTACGTAGGTGCTATAACTTCGTTAATATTTCGATTTTCGTTATACAATTTTTACAGTGTATTCTTAATATACCATATAGTACTTTTTGCATGTATCGGCGTTACTTATACCCATCCGGCTCGCATATGAGGCCAGTAGGTTGTGACCAGTCAACAGGCCAACAATCGGCCGGTAGTCCTTTCGAGATCGTGTGGGTAAAAGCATGCGAGTATACCTTCAGGGCTCTTGGACATGATTTTGGCGATCTTATATGTACTTAAAGCATTCCATTTCGCTCTGATCTGCCTGTCAGCCCTTTCGGAAGTTTCCTTATATATCGTTTTTAGTGATTTTCGTATATCCTGCACTTGTTCGGCAGCCAGACACTTTTGACAATCTCATCAGCTCTTTCGTTTCCCGGAATCCCTTTATGGTCTGAAACCCAGTATATATGCATCCTATTTATCTACTGCATCCCTGCTTTTAACGATATTCCTTGATTGCCGCCTGGCTATAGACATATATATTTATCTCTTTTATATTGTTACCTGTGTTGTTAGCTATCTCCGCTGCTTTCCTGACTGGAAAGACTTTCACAAGTATTCCGGAAGCTTTAATGGTCGTCTGAGATCATGCTCCGAGCAATAAATTCCGACTCCCATTCCATTGGCCATTTTTGAGCCATTTGTATAGATGTTGTAAGTTTTGCTGGTGAGTCGCATGCTTCCACGTCAACCACCCTCTTTTAGTGTGACCTGGAACCTTCTCTTCCAAATAAAGCGCGAGGGTATGTGGTCTAATTTGTCCACCAGTCTGCTGCTTATTGAGCTATACCCAAAGGTTCTTGTTGTGAATTCACCAAACGCCGCCAATCTTGCAACTGATTCTGTTTCATAGCTTTGTGCTCAGTGGTTCTTAAGGCTTCCGTTAAGCAGAGAATAGCGAGTAGCTATATCCACTCCAACGGTTTTCTATATGAAATTTTGCTAACAGCGGTCCACCTCACCAAAGCACCGCAAAGCAAGATTAGCTTAACTTCTGCCGTATAAGTGATAAGCCCCATGTGAACCCTAGCATCTTCTTACGTGCATCTAGGGCGCCACTTGCCTTTTTCATTCTCTCCTCCACGTTGAATTTCCACATCAGTTTGAAATCCAAAATTACTCCCAGGTACTTGGTATGTTCCTAAATTGTTAACTCAACCCCGTTGAGCTCCGGGGGATTTCCACGTCGGGATTTTGTACCTCCCTGTAAAGAGTACCATATCCGTCTTTTCGGCATTTACCTTTAGGTTGGCCGATATCGCCCATTGGTAAATAATACTTAGACCGTTGTCCATCATGTTACTGATTGTGTCTAGCAAACTCTCCGTCACTAGTATAGCTATGACGTCGCAGAGGCTATTAGTTTGGGTGCTTTTCCTTCTAATTTTCTCAGAAGCTCATTATCTACAAGTGATCATAGGGGAGGTGACGGTACAGAAGAGCTTTTATCCATGCTATGATGGTAAGCTCTATCGGGGCTGCTTCCAGACTGTTAACGATTGCGTTATTGGAGACATTGTTGAATGTTACACGTATGTCCAAAAAGACGCCTAAAGCATATTCCTTATGTTCCAGAGCTTTTTCTATAGTTAGGGTTAGCGAGTGAAGTGCAATCTTCGTTGATCTACCTTTCGTACATGCGTGCTGTACTTTTGATATGTTAGTCCATAGGAGCTTGTTTTTAATATAGGCGTCTAGAATTTCACATGCCTTCAGATGGGATGAGGTTACTCCGTTACCCGCCTTCGGTCTGAATACAGATTTTTCAAAAGTAAGTATTTAATAAAATTTAGTCAACTGAATTACAAAATTACTGAGATAGAGCAACGAGAACGTTCACAGTAAAGTGTTTTCACGAAGTATCAATTAACGAATTACCAAATTAACATGCTCGGTCTGAATTATATTGCAGAAGTGTTTTATAAGTTTGAGTATTCCCTACTTTAAAAAAAAAAAAACGATACAAAAAATTCAAATTTAATGGGGAATATTTGTTATCATTCGGATGAAGATTCCTTGGAATTTATTTTTTGAAGTTTATCTCTTTCAAATGTTGGCCGCGGCTACGTCTCAGATGATCCATCCGTTGAGTTCAATTGGCGAATAAGACGTGTGATGCTTTGTTCCAAGACCTGAATTGAAGCGGGATTGTCCACATCAACTTTAGATTTTACATATCCCCACAGAAAAAAGTCTAACAGTGTGATATCACACGATCTTGGTGGCCAATCAACCTACCCAAAACGTGATATTATCTGCTCACCGAAGTGTTCTCTCAATAAATCCATTGATTGATGCGATGTCTAGGAAGTGGCGCCGTCTTGTTGAAACCAAATCTCGCCGAGATCATGAGCTTCAATTTCGGCATAAAATAGTCGGTTATCATGGCGCGATAACGGTCACCGTTGACAGTTACGTTCTCACCGGCATCATTTTTGAAGAAATATGGACCGGTGATTCACAAACCACACCAAACCGTTGTATTTTCTGGATTGAATGGCAGCTCTTGAATCTCTTCAGGTTGCTCTTCGTCTCAAATGCGGCAATTTTGCTTGTTTAAATATTTGAACAAAATTTGGCTCGAAAACGTCGGACCTTTTCAAGAGCCCATAGAGCAAAGCGATATCACTTAGGAAGCTCGAGCGGCTTCAGTTTTTGCACAAGCTGTTTTTTATACGCTTTCGATTTAAGATATCGACGTAAAATGCGCCAAGTCGTACCAAACGTCAGTCCGAGTTGCTGCGAACGGCACCGAATCGACTCTCCACTGTCTTCGTGTACACTCTCAATTACTGAACAAAAATAATATGACAGCTTGACACGACTAACGCATGATCTGTCAAAAAATAGCTATTGAAAAAAGTACTTCTACTTGGATCACCCATTATATTGAGTATATGAGAAAAAATCCTTATAGTAGAGATCTTGGGGTTAGACCCAGATCTACATCAATTTGATTCATGTTCAACGGTTGATCTTATTATTTTAAGAACACAACTTTTTAAAAAGATATTTTGCTGCGATTCCCTGTATTAAATTACAAATTTGTATTTGTAATTTGTCGGTGAGTTATAGAATTTATAATTTTTCGCTTAACAACATTATGCCCTCATCTCGTCATATTTATAATTTTTTGCTTAACAACATTTTGTCCGATTGCACCTATTTGTAATGCCAATATTCCTATAGTGCTGAGGAACACTTACTTTTAATTTTATTTTCTTAAAATACTTAAACGTCCGCTATTTAAAATACTAAACTGTGTGATTTGCAATGAAATTTATACACGTGTCTTTCCAAGGCTAGGTCTAACTATAAAACATTCGGATGAAATTCTTATGGTGCTCCCTCACAGAAACTTGTCACCTAGTATAATCAAAGCAAAAACCAGAAAGTCAAAAATATCTTGAGAATTCTGGGCCTGAATCGCGGCACTGGTTAACGCGCGAAATTCTTGTATTTTTTTATTTTCGGATTGCGGCACTCGCTATCGAATAAAAACTTTCGAGATTACGAATCTTAGTTAGTTTTGAAGAAATCGAAATCTGACTAGTAAGTCAGACAGTAGTAACTTTCAAACGTCAAAGTTCGAATTACAAAAATGTTCGTCCAACAATTCATTAAACCTGAAAAACAATCGATAGTCAGTCAACTCGATAGTTTCGATTGTTTAAATCGATAGTATCGATAGTTTTTACCTTTGAAATCTTCCAATTTTTTGCTGGTTTAAATTAAGAGACCTTGGCTTTGTACATTTATTTTTTATGAAATAAACTTAAGATTTATTTATAAAACCAAACATGAACAATTACGGAAATTCAAAAAAATCAATAAAGTTACATATACAATTTTTCATGTTACTAAATAAACTGCTCTGAGAGCTGACGAGTTATAAAAAAGAAAATTTTTGTATACACTTACTCAATGTAATATATGCGACTTAGTGTCATTGAATTAAGACTGCGGTTTTCTATTGATAAACATATGTTTATTCGCAATTGGTTTTTGAAGACTAAAACGTGTAATATTAATACATACGATAACTTAAAATTTGTATAGTTATTTGCATTTCTAATCACCTTCATTTAGTCGACAAATCTACCTCCTGGAAGACTATATTTCTTAACAAAGTATTCTATGCAGTGAGGTAGACGGTCTGGCGAAAACCTAATGAAATGTGGACAAAGTTTCGTTTGAATTTCTTTAACTACATCCTCTACAGTTTTACATATTGCGGTTGATAGATGCCCTTTAAGTTTTAATTCCAATTGGATGAAATTAAATGCATCGCTTCCTAAATCTTTAAATGATTTAAAATTCTAATTTAAACGATATAAATAAATAGCTTCAGGTAAAGCCATAGGATTGCTTTTATTGCGAATTCTGCAGCTTGTGGCCATTTGAATCTAATGAACTAAGAACTAAATTTAATAAATTTCTATATAAACATATAATAAATTTTAATATTTACGTTTAATTTCAATTCAAATACTTTTTTGTTCTATTTTGTTTTTAAATGCCCTACTCGACACGTTATGAAATTTTAACGATTGCCATAATTCCAACCCAGTACTTGTTTTCAGTATGTTTCTAAAACAAAGAACAGGTTGATATGTGAAAAAATGAATTACACCCATGATGGTAATTTAGCCAACAACTGAGCAGCGCCAATTGTGGCTTTCAAACCAAAAACAAAAAATTTAAATTATCGATTGGCATACAATATAATTACTGATATTCTAGAAATATAATATATCCCTATTTATCATCTACTATTTTGAAAAAAAATTCCTATGACATCGCGTTTGTTATTGAATCGTAATTCAAATCAGCAGTGTATAATTTCAATCTTTGTATTTTTATGAATATATTTAGAGACTATCAAATACATACTATAGTCAAGTATGTATGCATATAAAAAGAATGTTCATATACACATTGATTTAAATGGTTCCAGCCAACCACAGAACAGATTTCGGCCGAATTTAAGCGACATATAAATGTATACATACTTTAAGACATACATACATATATACTAGAGAGATCTATATAAATGTCGGGTACGTAAATATGTATGTATTTACTCGTGGGGTGGCTGCACTGCGCCGACGTACTAAATTCAGCTACCATAGTCAGGGCTGAAGTAACGTTGATTCCAAGAACAACAACTTTGATTTGGGATTGGTGTATAATTGAAGAGCTTCCCCTTTTTAGCAATGCTATTTGTACAATACATATCAGCCAAACATTCTTGGTGCCTTTTGTTATGGTTGATTGCTACATTTGACGTTGTTGTTTTTTCATTACCCCTCATACATATTGGATTTACATTGATATTTTTATTTGAATGCAATTTTGTGGTTCTGTGTAGGAGCAAGTATAAGCTCGAATTAGCACATTGTTATATTCAACAAGAGTACAACATGAACATATGTCTATTTTGAAATATAATACATATATATGTATCTAAATACAAAAAAGTAACTAATAATATAATTAACTAAATTTAAATTCATCGGCTTAAACTACGGTAAACAAAAAAAAAACATTTTAATTAGAAACCTATTTAAATTAATTACTTTATAAACATGTGTTCATATTATTTAATATTTATTTAATAATACAATCTCAATTTTGGACGATTTTAGAAAAAAATATTTTATTTTAACCTCCTCGAAATTATTTTGTACATGTTATCTACGCAAATTCTGCTTTGCCAATTGGATTAAATTAGGGAAATAAACCGGAATTCATGCATTACATAATATAAAAAATTAAATATTGTCAAAAACCAAAAGAAAAAAAATCAATAAAATGTCTCTCAATAGAGACCACAGAATAGGTAAACAGCAAAACAACGATTTAATAAGGCTGTCGAAATGGCGTCATTTATTACTGTATTAGAATATACTTAATTGTACAAACAAAAGATTTTAACAGAATTTTCCTAAGGAGATAATTCGGAGTAAATGTTCCTAAAGAAGCAGGTTTTAAAGATAAACATTAGATATACATTGTTTAAACATATACATACATAGTATATTACATTCATTACATCCATTTCTGTTTGAAAATGAAGTGAAATACTTATTACTATTCTCTTATTGTTTAAAGATATTTGAGCGATCGCCTATCAAGTATAGTACACAAAAGGATATTTTAGCAAGAATAAATTTAGCAATAGGGGCATATGCTACGCCAAATCTGGAACCCGACGCAAGTATTCTTTTTAACAAAAATTAGTCTATTTCAATCCAACATTATCTCTGTATTGCTTTGCAAATTGTGAAAATGGAGATGTATGGATCACACACTGTGAAATGATGTTACAGAAGATTGCCGACAAGCTCTAGACTTGAACCCTCTCGGAAGGCGTAAGAGAGGCCGCCCTAAGGCCACGTGAAGGAGATCCTTACACAGGGCCGGCCAAGTTAGGCAATTGCCTAGGGCGCAAAAATATATTGGGCTTATTTTCATATTGGTAGAGCAGTAAATTTCCTATAAAGCAATCAGTTTTGCAATTAAAAATTATTATGTTTTCATTGAGTTATAATGTTCATAAGAAAAAAAATTTGCCTCAAAATAATAAAATTGAAACCGTTAATAGAGTTTCATGTACATTCGAATCAGACACGGCACCAGTTCGCTTGAGAAAATAGAAAATACAGTTCAATTATGAGGGAAACGATCTTCGCGTTGCTAAGAAAATTTTAAAACTTATTTCTACTTTACCATTCTTGATAGTGCATTATCTTCAATCGATAAAATATACGGTCAGTTAAAACAAGTAACTAAAACTTTTGTATTTTTATTTAATATTGACCAGCTGCAAACTTTTACACTCACTTATATGTGTATGTCATTAACTCATGTTGAATTAAAGGATGTAAGTAGATGCAACAGCGTTATGCAACGAAGTACAAGCCATTGGCAGAAAAATTGCTCATAAAAGTACAACAATGGGCGTTTGAAATGAGATTGGTTCAATCGAATTAATATGTAGATATCGTTCTAAATTTATTTACGGCAATATAAATGGAGATCGCTACAATGTGGCTTGGCAACAATAACAATTGTTTAATTATATTAAACCTTTGATATTTGAGTGTTTTTTTTTATTAAAATGAGCTGAATAATTTTCAAAAGCTATAATTTTTTTGTTAAGGCAAAATAGGCTCAAAATGGGCGCAGAATTTGGTATTTGTCTGAGGCGGTAAATTGTCTCGGCTCGGCCTTGTCCTTACAAAAAGAAATTGATAAATGCGGAAAAACGGGGAACGAAGAAACAGGGGCAGATGGAAATGTTTTATTAAAGTCCTATGTTCCAGTGGGAGATACAGGAAATACTGATGACATCCAATAATGTAATTTATTTAATTTTTCTATGATATCTTAAACATTAACCAATAAAAAGGTGGCAACACTTCAAGCTGTAAAGCTGTAATTTTTTTGCTGTGAACTATTGTGTTTAATTTTGCAAAGTTCTTAAACTTTAATTGATTTTTTAGTAATTTAATTCAATATTTAGGGATTTAACTCTGAGAGTAAGTATTAAATGTTCTTAAGTTTTGTGCATTATTAGAAAGTTTAAATTTTCGAATTTTTGGTGCCGAGTCAGCTTTTTGTTTTATTTTATACTTTTTTTCTCTTTATTTATCTCATTTACTTCTTTATTCACAGCTGCGTGTAGCTTTTATTTGTTCCAGTGCATCTAAAACTGCTCGCTATATTGCTTTTTCAAAACATTGCTAAATTACCAAAAGCAACCACCGATATAAAAAACTGAGTGGTAAACATTCGCTAAGCATTTATTATCAAAATGTTAGAGGTCTTAATACAAAATTAACCGACTTGTATTTAAACAGTTCCAATTTTAGTTTCCATATAATTGGATTTACAGAAACATGGTTAAAACTTCACATTTTTGATAATGAGATTTTAAATAGCGAATTTCAAATATTTAGATGTGATCGACTGAACATAATCGGTGGAGGTATTCTATTTGCCGTAAATTCCTCTATCTCATCTGAAGATTTTCTTGTTCCAGGAATCGACTCATTTGAATTTAAATGTATTAGAGTCTATGTTAATAGTTGCTTTATTTATTTAACCCTGTCTTATATACCACCCCAATCGGACTTATCTGTAAACATGCAGCATGCTTTTTTAATAAATAGTGCTACTTCGATGGCAAATAATGCAGATTCGATAATCGTATTAGGAGATTTCAATTTACCGTGTGCTTCGTGGAAAGCTTTCGATGACTATATCGTACCGATTTGCAATCGGTCATGTTTTCATGAGTTTTTCGAAAAAATGTCCGAGTTGGGTCTGAAGCAAATTAATTTGATTTCGAATGAATTTGGTAAATGCTTAGATTTAGTATACCTCTTCAAAGTGTTCCGTTATTCAGAGTAATCCTCTTATTCTTCCAGAGGATTCGTATCATCCTGCTTTGGAAATATCTGTCGAAATCATGAGCAATGTACACGATAATAATTATCAAACTTCGTGCTTCCGTACTCGGTTCAACTTTGCAAAAGCTAATTTTAAAAAGTTCAATACAGAACTTTTTACAATATCTTGGCCTAATTATAATGGGGATATTGAATTGAGTGTCTCTCATTTTAATAACATTATTACGAAATTATTTGAATAGTATGTTCCAATAGTAATTGTTAATAAAAGTAAAAGTAGAAGTCCGTGGTCATCGAAAGAGTTACATAAATTGAAAAACAGAAAAACTCGAGCCTTTAAACATTAAAAAAAACAACCGGTTCACTATTTTAAATATTCCGTATTGCGTCGACAATATTTTAACCTAAACAAAAAATTTTATAATAATTACTTAAATAAAGTAAAAAAGAATGTTGTAAGTAATCCAAAATCGTTTTATGATTTCGTCAACTCCAAACGCAGGATTTCCAAATTTCCGTCCGCTATGAAATACAAATCTATCATTTCAACTGACAATGTTATTATATCCAATATGTTTGCAAAATTTTTTAAGTCAAACTACTGTAATAATTCTTCCAAGACTTCATCTTATCAGTACGTGCTATGTTCGAATACTTTAATTAACGCTCCAATTATTTCTGAAGAAGACGTCCTACTTAAATTAAATAAGGTAAAACCATCTTTTAGTTACGGCCCAGACATGATACCCTCATGCTTCCTAAACAATAGTGCAAATATATTTACTTGCCTTTGACAAGGATATTTAATTCCTCTCTTAAACACGCTATATATCCTTCAATATGGACAGTCATTTATAATTCCTTTGCATAAAAGTGAATTTAGATCCAACATTGAAAACTATAGAGGTATCGCAAAACTATCAGTTATATCTAAGCTTTTTGAAGCTATCATCACTGACCATATAACCTTTTCGATTTCTCCGTTAATTTTCTCATCTCAGCATGGATTTCGTAAAGGGAAATCGACTCTAACAAACTTGCTTGAATTTGTAAACCATGTATCATTGGGTTTTAAGGAACATAAGCATACGGATATTATATACACAGACTTTAGCAAAGCTTTCGATAAAGTAAACCTCTCGATTCTCATACATAAACTTGATCTACTGGGCTTTCAGCCAAGATTTCTTCAACGGGTAGGTTCCTATCTTTATAATAGAACACAACGAGTGATATTTGCGGATACACCTTCAGATACAATTAATGTTGCTTCAGGTGTTCCGCAAGGTAGTCATCTTGGCCTGATTCTGTTCTTGTTGTTTATTAACGATATCTCTTCAGTAATTGAATTCTCAAAAATTTTATTATACGCTGACGACGTAGAGCTTATTAAATCATACACTTCAACTGAGGAAAGGTGTCTGTTGCAAACAGACTTAAACAATATGGTTGCATGGTGTGATAGAAATGATTTGCCATTGAATCTGAATAAATGTAAGACGATGTGCTTTTCCTGTAGATCTGTGCACCCCTCTTCTTATGTAATAAAACACCATATTCTGGAACAAGTTTTTAACTACGTTGATTTGGGAGTTAATATGGACCCTAAGCTTAATTTTTGTCTTCATATTGACACCATGGTCTTGAAAGCAAAAGCTGTCCTCAGTTTTGTTAAACGTTGATCTAAAGAATTTAGAGATCCGTATATTACTAAAGCACTTTATACAACTTTGGTTAGACCTATATTGGAATATGGCTCTGTTGTATGGAACCCTAACTACCAAATCTATTCTGACAAGTTAGGGTCTGTTCAAAAACAATTTTTACTTTTCGCCTTAGCTCATTTCCGATGAGATTCTAGGGTAAGTCTACCTCCATACACTAGTCGTTTAAAACTTAGTAATCTACCTACACTTTCTAAAACTTTACTGTTAAAATCCTGTAGATCAAATTTTGAACTAAACGAGCCATTCCGCCGTATATGTCATGATTTTAATTCTCATTCCAGCACATTTGACTTATCTGACTCACTTTTCAAAATTAAAAAAACTTTAGTTTTCTCTTAATGAATGAAAGTGTAACAATTTATTATATTGTAACTATAAATCTTAGCTGTTGAAATTTTTGTTTCTGTAGCTGAGCAGTTTTATATCTCAACACTTAAAAAACTCTCTTGCCTTTTCTGACTCGGCTAATTCCGCACGTATGAGGATTGCGCCCCTCACGCCGGTTGGGCGGGAGGAAGGTAATCGTTGGGAGGAGGGTAACCGAATGGGGTGGTATATAAGATAGGAGGAGACGTTCTTTTCTGTACAGAAGAACTAAATGTTACTTCATCGGAAGGACGTTTACGCTTAGCAGCAGGTTTAGAGGATTCGTGAAAATCATTCAGGCACTTAAAAGATTTGAACAATTTTTCAAAATGCCTAAATTTTACAGTGAGGGTTACAAGATTTCGACCGATTTCGTTAAAGCCATTGCGTGTCTCCCTATAAACTTTAAATAGATCGATTTCAATAGATCTACAATTTAAACAGGACCAACACAATCCCTTACAGTCGAGAATATAATCTAAGATTCTACCTGTCAGTCCAGCACATTTAATATGGGCAAGCCCATCACAAAGCCAGCATGAAACGTAGCGATCTGACTCGCCTTTAATGTTACAATTGGGGAAGTTACAAGACATAATAAACAACAAGAATGAAGATCAAATAAAATAGTAAGTAGAACAAAATTTGATAGATATATAATAAATTAGTGTGTTAATAAAATAATAATAATAATAAATTCAATTAAGAACAAACGCAAAAGTAATAGCAATTTTTTTTTTTAATCAAAGTTCAAAACCAAGACAGTTTGAAAAAGCAATATAGCGAGCAGTTTTAGATGCACTGGAACAAATAAAAAGCTACACGCAACACAGATGTGAATAAAGAAGTAAATGAGATAAATAAAGAGAGAAAATAGAATGAAATAAAACAAAAAGCTGACTTGGCACCAAAAATTCGAAAGTTTAAACTTTTTAATAATGCACAAAACTTAAGAACATTTAATAATTATCTTGCATCTCAGAGTTAAATGACTAAAAATTGGTATTAAATCAGTAAAAAAAATCAATTAAACTTGAAGAATTTCGTAAAATAAAAACACAAAAGTTCACAGTCAAAAAATTACAGCTTTAGAGCTTAAAGTGTTGCCACCTTACTGATGACAGTAAACATGTTCATTCTTACGCTTCAAGATCCATCCGTAGAAAATTTCTCAAACAACTGTTAGATATTAGCTACAGAGAAGTTGCTGTACAACTACTGCATGCATAAAATTACCGACGGGTTTCCCAATCATCAACTCACAAAATACTCTCATCGACAATATATTTCCTGATGTACACACAAAATATAAAAGTGGCTGAAAGGGTAATTTTGGCAGCAAGAAATAGGGACGTCAATGGATTAAATTCAATGATACAACAGTTGTTGCCACGGAACTAGGTATCATACAAATCCAACCAACAAAGCTGTGAATTATTCAATTCAGTTTTTGAATATATTGATTGTACTGGGTATGCCACCGCACCACTTACAACTGAATAATGAGTTTCCGGTTATTTTGCTTCTTAAATTAACCCACCACGGCTTTGAAATGGCACAAGATTAGTCATTCAAAAATTTATGAAACACATTATTGAAGCCACCAGTTTGAATGGCAAGTTCCGAGGCTAAAATCCATTGCTGTCAGCAATCCTAATTATTCTTACAGACTTGCTTCATTCAATTGAAATGTACTCAATTTCTAATTATATTAGCATTCGCAATACCGATCTATAAGTCACAAAACCAAACTTTGGTTTTTGTAGCTTAGATTTGAGTATATCATACTTTTCCCTCGGAAAACCTTATGGGGCATGTTCTCGCGTGGGCAAACCTTCCAATTTGTTTGCATTTGCTAAAGACGGATGAACCAAAAATATTGTACAATCCAATACGTTAGAAAATTAATCTTTGTTTATTTTTAATTTTACTAGTAGAACTATTTCGATATATGTATGTATGTCTTTCGATTGCTTTCAATAATTGTAATTTAATAGATATTTGTTATTGTACTTTATTAAAGAATAATTTATTAATTTAAAAAAAGTATACTTTAACACCAACGTACCAAGCGCAGTCAAATAACCCCTTTTGAAAATTTACTATAAATTCGTTCATATATTATTATTTCTGTCGATCATTTGACTTTCTGTAAATTCTTATATCATTCGATTATTCAATTTCCCACTTTCCGTTTTTATCGTAGCTTATTTTTTTACCGACAAAAATTCTTTTACCTCACGTACCACGGAGGGTCATTTGAAGTTTTTATTTTTTAGAAGTTTTCCGACTATAATGTAGAATTCTTCATTGTGTAGTCTTTCAATTACATGTAGAACCTTAGTTCTAAATTCAGATACGCTTCTCAAGTGACTCTTCCAGGCGTAAGCACTTGAGTGACCCACCAACGCATAAACAACCCATCACTTCTTCCCCAATGTGTTCCGTGTAGCTAAACAAATGCAGTCGTATATTGAGAGTCGGAGAGTAAAGATCAGTGCATACAAGAAATAAAGTTCAAGCAGTTGCAATATACGACAGTTTTAGTTGCATTTTGACTATTTCTGTTACATTCGATTGGATTTGTATTTCGCTGCAACCCTGAAAATGTTAGCACGGTCACTGAGAGAGTTGGAAAGAATTCGACAAATAAGTGAAGTGAATTCAGTTGATTACGATTTAATTTCTAAGGATGATCCAGGCGAAAGTTTTTTGAAACAGAGGCGCTAAAGATTTTTCTCGGATTCTGAAAGTGATAGTGAACAGAATTTTGAAGACACAGTCACGGCTGATGATGGAACTTTTTGGCAGCGAATCTGAGAAGAGCCGGCAATCGGAAAACCATCACTTACTTTCAGAGAGAAGGAGTCGGTTGCATTTTTATAACAATGACATTTAATTTAAAATTTGAATAAAGAAAGTAGTTTTTACCAAAAAATCTGTTTATTTCATAAGGGGTAAAATGACCCCCTATGGTAAGATTAGACATAGAAAAACACCGGTACGTTTAGTGTTAATTGTCTACAACTCTTCATTCCTCTTTCAATTATAAATACGTATCTCACACATTATAATGTTGGTTATTTTTAATAACATTTCCTCAACAAATGTTTCCTAAAAATAACGTATGTACAATATATGACAAAACAACGTTTGCCGGGTCAGCTAGTTTATATATAACTCTATATCTAAAAAATTAAATTTCACTGTGTTACGCGATGTTGAAGTGGAGGGGAAAAAAGGAGATTCCATTACAGTTAATTGGAATTTCCTTTTAAGAAGATATTCTTCAACTATCGAAATATTTCTAATTCTAATTTAACGTTATAACGGAATTTATAGCTTTTTATGTACATTTATGTTTTGGGCGTCACACATAGATGACGCTAGTTTTATATTATAGTACTAACCTTCAAAAGATAGCTGTTAAAATTTCATGACATCCTATTCATTAGTTTGCGAGTTATTGTGCTAAGAGTGACACTACTTTTTTTGTTTAAAAAACAATTAATGATAAACAGTTTCGTGTTTTAATTTTACACCGCTTCTTGATGGGAAAAATACCGTTCAAGCGAAGCAATTGTTTGAAAAGTGTTATGGAGATTATGGTCGTCGAGACACCCATGATACAAAACACAGTGTTCGTCCATATTCATCGACTGTCTTGAGAAGGGAAAAACCATCAATATACCGTTATTGGAACGTTTGAAATCCGAAACTGTAAAAAACCGGCCGCATAAGACAAAGAAAAAAATTTTGTTTCATCAAGATAACGCACTGTGTCTCAAGTCAATCAAAATAATGACAAAAATGCATCAATTGCATTTTGAATTACTGCCGCATCCACCTTATTCTCCACATTTGGCTCAGCCCAGCGACTATTGGCAGACCTCAAAAATATACTCGCCGGTAAAAAATTTCGCTCGAATGAAGAGGTTATTACTGAAACTGAGGCAAAAGACAAATCGTTCTACAAAAGTGGTATTGTAATGTTAAAGCAACATGGGAATGATTGTGTTGCTCTTGATGGAGATTATATTGATGAATAAAGCCAATTTTGAACAAAAAAAAAACTTGTTTTCTTTGTTAGACCCGCTACTTTTCAGCCCATATGTTAAATAAACTTGGACTTATCTAAAACTATGGTAAGCTAGCAAAAACTGGCACTGTCCACACATTTAGGAAAAACAGAAAATGTACATATGTAACTACATAGTACGCTAAATAATACATTATGCCGACTTATCCGACAGTTAAAAATTAATATATTAATATATTTCGTCCGTTTTTAGGATATTGATTTCATTAACGTTTAAATATTGTAAAAGGATTTAACATTTAAAAATAGCTATTAATGTTGATATTTGTGTGAATAAATAATTTTACTTTTTCAGATGCATCATACGATGGATCAGTTGGATATGTTGGACCCAACGGGGCCAATGACGACGTTAGCGCCCATGTCAGACACATCATTAACACCGACCCATCAGCATTTACATGGATCGTATCATAGTATGAACCATATGATGAGTCATCACCACCCTGGCGCTTTAAGTGGGCATTCTACAAGTAATTCGTGAATTTATAAGTTCGACGTATCAACTTTAAGTTTTATATTTTTAGATCATGGACATTCTGCAGTACATCATCCTGTTATATCTGCAGCGGTGGCTGCGGCTGGACTTCATCCCGACACTGACACGGATCCTAGGGAATTAGAAGCATTCGCAGAAAGATTTAAACAACGACGAATAAAGTTAGGTAATGGCTGCTTAAATTCTGCTGCTAACATCAACTCAACCCTATTTTGCTGTAGGCGTTACGCAGGCTGATGTAGGTAAAGCTTTAGCAAATCTAAAATTACCGGGAGTTGGGGCGCTTTCTCAAAGTACAATTTGCCGATTCGAAAGTCTTACATTGTCACACAACAATATGATTGCATTGAAACCAATCCTACAGGCGTGGTTGGAAGAAGCGGAGGCGCAAGCGAAAAACAAACGAAGGGATCCAGACGCCCCCAGTGTACTTCCAGCTGGTGAAAAGAAAAGGTAGACAACGTTTTGGTTAATGGAAACATTACATTCTTACTGACATGAAATATAAATCAACAACTCTGTACATTAGGTTAGTGCCTTAACGCCAAATAGTCACGCGTACACTAAGTTTCTTGTATGTTATTTCCATAAATGTACATACGTTTGAATGGGGGTATTAAATCGAATAAGTGAATATAACAGTACAGAAATCTCCCTACAAATATTTTTTTATTTTGGCAAACGGTTTCAGCGCAATATATTCATTATACACTTGATTCTTTTTGCACGGTTAACTGGGACAGTAAATTACTCGTGCAAACAAAAAAAAAAAACTGTGTAAAAACATCAAATTTTCATATAAAACTCACTATTAGGACCTATTTTAACCTGTGCAAAAAAAGAAAAACCTGTTAAAAAAAAATCAAATTTTACATGTAATTCTATATATTCGTACAGTGTTGTCATTAATGACGTCGTATTTAGAGGAAGAAACGTTAACATCACATTTTCATGAAGAATATTTGGATGACCAGGAGCGTTGTCGATGATCAGCAAAACTTTGAAGTCAAGTTGTTTTGAACGCAGATACTCTCGCACGTCAGGCACAAAATAATTTAAGAACCAGTCCTTGAAAAGAGAAGCTGTGACCCGAACCTTTTTATTTGTAATCCAATGCAGCGGAAACTTGGTTTTGTTGATACCTGATGAACGAATTATCGAATTAAAATACATACCAGTGTTTAAAACCAAACATTCAAACTGACCTTTTAAAGCCCTAGGGTTAAGATTTTTGTAAGCAAGAGAAGGCTTCAACTGGCGGCTGAAACCGCCTTTCTTATTGCGCTTTCATTTTTTCTGATAGTGTGAATGGTTGCTTCATTTATTTGATTACGTTTAAAAATGGTGCAACCCTTTTGAAGGCTTTCAAATCATCTAAAATTTTTATTTTTTCATTTAAATTTAATTTATATCGCTTGGCCGCCATGTCGCTGTGTTTTGTTTTGACACACCCCGATACGATAACATGTTCTAAAATGAAGCATAGCTGTATATATGTGTGAAATTTGGTTTTATTGCAAAAAAAAGTATATACACTTGTCATAAAAAGTCTGCATACACTAATATCTTGTTTTTTTTTGTTAAAAAATATCTTTTATATAAAAATTTTTAGAGCATTATCATATTAAGTGCTCTATTACTAGTCTATTGCATAATCCCATAGCATTTAAAGCAATTCAAATCTGACAACATAGTTTTATAGATAAATTTACAAAGAAAAGTAATTTGGCAACGCAGAAAAAGTCTGAATTTTGTTATTAAATTAAAAATGTCGAATCTCGCCTAAAAGAAAAAAGCCTTTCTGAAAGCGAAATAATGGTCAAACTTTACGACCCTGAAATCGGTCGAATTGTTGGGAGAAGACTTTCTTTTATACAAAGCGTAATAAAAAAAGTACAAACATACTGACGTTTTGATCTCGGCACGTGAAACTCATAACGTTTTGCAAAGTGTGAAGAAAAACCTGCATCCAAAATGTTAAGAAATTTTTTAGGAAATCCCTCTGCACTGACACCATTCGCAAAATTAAAAAATAAACAGGCTTTTATGGTCAAGTCGCACACAAGAACCGGGTCATATCGCCAGTCAATAGGTATGTGCATAATGTTGTCGTCAAAGAGCACTTAAATTCCCGATGAGAGCATGTTTTGCGTCTTTGGAATCAAGGGGCGTAAGATTTTATGACGAAAAACGGGCGCACCACCATGGTTAAATATGCATACCTTAATATTTTAAAAATAAATTTGAAGCAAAGAGCGGTAGAACTGGGTCTTGGAAGTGACTCCTATTTTCTACAGTATAATGACCCGAAGCATACAGCAGACATAGTTAAGCTTTAGTTACTCTACAACATTCCTAAGCAGCTTCAAACACCACCAGAATGCTAAATAGCGCTCATGAGATTCACTTCTACGTAAAATCCGCCAACACACAATTACCTCAAAGAATATGCTCAAGGATCTGCCGCACGAGAAATAGGCTCACATTCCTTAAAATCCAAAGCGGAAATGTTAAAATGTTGGGGATATCCAACTTCCTATTGAATTTTGAGAAGAACTCGTAGGAAGAATAACTTTATTCGACTTATGTACCTTTTTCTAATGAATTTTCTATTCGTCCCTATGTTTTGTTTTGTTAATATGTTACTGTCGACTATTTAATCACTTTTATTTCCATAAAATTATTTATTGAATGTTATTTAAAGAATATCAAATACATTTTTTAACACGCTTCTATATTAGCTTGGTTTGTATGTATGTATACATATATGTAATGGAATCTGAGAGCTCAATTTTTACCGGACTCTGATCAACTTGAAACTTTGCACACGTGTCAAGGACCGATGACAATGTAAAAATTGATAACAGTTTCCCATTACCCTTGTTGTATAACGCTTTTATAAGCTTCACGTGTGCCTTTTTTCCGTGGCACTGAAACTGAATAGTATTGAGAAATCAGCCAACAGTTTTATAGGCACTGCAAAAAAACACATAAACAAACAAGTAAGGAAAAGCTAAGTTCGGATGTAACCGAACATTTTATACTCTCACAAAGTCAAATGGTATACTCGTTTTAGATTTCTTTGTAAATCTTGCCGCCGCTTTGTTCTATGTTGACCGATATTTTCGGTAAAAAGTCCACTATAAGCACTGGGGTCCACATATTCAGTACCTAGGGGCTTGAACAGTTTTGGTTCAATTTAGAGAATTTTTGGTCACAAGGTGGCATATTTTAAACGTATTATTCACGCAAAGTTTAACGCCGACATAATCATGGGTTTCACCTTAAAGTGGGCGGTGCCACGCCTACTGCCTAATTACGAACGCGGTTCCTATAGAGTCATCTTATACCATCCTAGAGATAAAATTTAATATCTCTGACTTGTTTAGTGCTTGATTTATCGCGCTTTTAGTAGTTTTTAACAGTACCGTTATATGGGGAGTGGGAGGGGTTGTCACCCGATTTCACCCATTTTCACACCGTCGATATAGATGCTAAAAACCTTTGTTCCCAGTGAATTTTCTTATTATAGCTTCCGTGGTATAGGAGATATGTACATAAAACTTATAAGGGGGCGGGACCGCCCATATCTTGGGATCTGCTTAACCGATTTCAACCAAATTCGGTACATAATATTCTTCTCATATTTCTATGTTATAGTACGAAAATGGGCGAAATCGGATTACAACCAGGCCTATTTCCCATATAACATAATTTTAAATTCCATCTGATACATCTCAATACAAATCAAGCAAACATGATTATATCGGGGTAAAACTTTGCGTGAATAATGCGTTTAAAGTATGCCACCTTATGACCAAAAATTCTCTTAATTGAACCAAAACTGTTCAAGCCCCTAGGTACTGAATATGTGGTACTGAATATGTGCCTATAGTTGACTTTTTACCGAAAACATCTATCAACATAGAACAAGGCGGCAAGATCCACAAAGAAATCTAAAACGTATATAAAACGAGTATAAAATGTTCGGTTACATCCGAACTTAGCCCTTCCTTACTTGTTTAAACTTTTTTATTTATGGAAAATATATAAGGTTATTTTTTCCAACAATTTATTTTTGTTGGTACCTTGTACGCTGACTTTTTCTGCCCAGTGTAATTAAAATGATTAATATGTGCAAAAAAGTAAAACCGTGTAAAAAATGTAACTAGGAAGTGTACAACAAAACGTTTTACAAAATCCCGTGCAAAAAGAAGATCAAGTGTATAGCATATAAATATACATATGTACAGAAAACTAATAAGTTTGTATCGTTTTGAAGAAAATCCTGTTTTGAAAAAATTCTATTTATTATTTTTCTTAAAGTAATCCGATTCTATAGACCAGAAAAAAGTGTCTGATGACTAAGTTATAGGAAGTCCTAATAGACTCCGGATTTAAATAATAAAACCAAGTTGTATCTATTGTTAAATATTCGTCCAAACATTCGGGTTTACTATTATGATTTAACGGCTTCACTTCTTAGTTTCGGTTGTAAGGTCTGACGGATTCCACTTTGCACATTTTGGTTTCATGATCATAACATCCAACACATTACTTTGATATATTTATTGATAATATAACATAATTTATCCCCTGCGTTCATCGTCTTTGGTGCTTATATGACCTGTATGAAATTAAGAATCCCGTAAAACACTCAACAAGTTCTTTTACTAAAATAAGAGTGTTTCACTAATATACGAGATTCACTTTTTATCCAGTGTCTTAAAATACCAACACTTGCGTTACTCAAATAGCTCCCAACGACACGAAACGTAGGATATTTTAGTTCAAGTCTTTTGAGGGTGTGGTCTAATAATACGATAGCTGCTTTGTATAATAGAGAAAATATTTTTTGATCGTCATCAATCACGTCCCCACGTAAGTAATTTGTAGAGTGATTAATAGCTTAATAGCCTTTTCGCACAGGTAAATTAATTTAGTACATTAAAATTATAATTGAGACACCAGTTTTTGCCTTTCACACAGCCGCTGTTATAATCTTTTTTTTTGCTTGTTAAAAGAAGTTGGTAAAATGGAAAACAATTAGCATTTGAATGTGTTTTGTAATATTCAACTGTTGCAGTCCGTGCAATTTAATTTCGATTGCGCACTGGCTTTATATAAAAAAGGAAAAGACGAAACTTTTTAATACTACAACATTTGCGAAAACACCTTTCTTATTGGGTTATTGCAGGGAAACGCTAATCAAAATTAATCAGTTTATTGATATTTAATCAATAAACACAGCCAGATACAACCCACAGAGTTGCATTCCAGTATCAACTCGATTTTTATTCGATTAAGAATTAATGTAGTAAAACAAAATTAGTTTTTGTATGGTAAATTGATCTAAATTAGTGCTTTAATTTAGCCAAGGTCTTTTAATTTGATCAATTAACTGCAATGCGAAAAGGCTATAAAGGTAAAGGTTGTTAAACTTTGTTGGGGAATAGTGTACCTTTTATAAAACTTTTTAAGGCTGGAAAATTAAAGTGGCTAAAAAAACAAGCATGTAAGATCTGTGTTCGGTTGATATCAACCATTATAAATGCATCCCAAAACCAAAAGCGTGATTATCAGGGCCATTCAATATAAAACCACATTCTACGTAAATATTATAAATGAACAGATAGAGTTCATTCCAGAATATATACTTGTATATATCACAATGAAAACTATCAGGTATTAATTTAATAGTGTAAGCTTTGGAAGATTTTCGCACTCTGCCAATTTGAATAATTTGTATAGGCGGCTTTCACTATTGCTAGTATTAATTATTATTTTTTTTTTGTGTAAGCAAAAAATCTGTATACCCATTTTGGCTAAAAGACATATTTAGTAGTTTGTAGTCTATGATTACATATGTATATGTAAGTAATTCTTCTTAGAACCTTTATTAAAACTTTTATGTTAAATGCAATTCTTTTTGAGCAATGGAAAGAAATCTATTTATTCTATAGTAAATATACAAACATATTTGTACTATTATAAGGAAATTAATAAATGTTTTAAAACCCAATACATAAAACTATTAAGTATCTATACAAGCATACATATGTATATAGGGTGCCCATCTGTTATGAAACCTCTAATATTTTATATTTTATTTCAACCATCACTTAAAGCTGTAATTAATTTGTTAAATAAAATATTGTGTTCACTTGAGAAATGGGCTTTTCAGTATGGATTACAAGGCATTTTAACGAATCCCCCTGTGGGCACCCTGTATACGACATCCTTACATTGGCAAGAAAAGCATGAAAGTAACCACTTTGTAACAGTAATCTATATCGAGTCTTTTTTCAAGAAAAAGGACTTCCATTGCGGCGCCTGAAAAACGTTCCCTGGAAGCGTACTTTGCCGTTCAACCGAGGCCTTCTGGTGAGAAAATTGCTGCTATCGCTGAGAAATTGGACTTGAAGAAAAACGTGGTGCGTGTCTGGTTCTGCAATCAAAGGCAAAAACAAAAACGTATGAAATTTGCAGCACAACACTGACAAACAAATAATACAGCCACACAATTAGGTATAGTTAGTAGTGTTACTCCATCAATGACTGGGCATGGATCAGCGGGATTCGGATACTGATAGTCGTTTTTTTCTGGAGACTTTTACCTGTAGCTCTGCCACAACACATAGCCATGATACATATTCTTGGAGAAGAAAAATTGTAATCAACGAGCGCAATTTTGACCAATCATTAAAAAACTTAACAGGGTTAATTAAATTCTTTTATTGAAGGTAAGAACAAAAATCACTTACAATAACAAATTACACAATCAAAAACTGCTTTATTGAGGTAGTATTTACATTTTGTGCCAACTGTGAAATCAAATTATGAAACAATTATCAATCGACTTGTGAAAAAATGTAAGTTATGCAAAAATTAGCCGAGCAACATTCAGATAAAATCACAGGATTTTTAAACACACTATTTTTACTACGCTCCAAACAGAATTGATGGATCTTGCACGCGATGCAATATGGATGTACAACACCTCCGCAAAAAAAAAAATTACTATAATACTAAAATTTTTGGAGTAAAAAAAAGATAACGTACATAAAATGTGTCTTCATATGCAAAAATCGGAAAAAGATAAATTTAATGTCCGTTGATTATATCAAACCAATTCAGATTTCAAAAGCAAATTACGTTCTATGTTTAGGATATTTCCTAAACTAGTGTATCAACCAATTACTTTGCTTCCTAAATTTGTGAGTAATGTATCGGTTTTTTGTTGTTTAGTGACACTTACAAATTACATAGTGTATCAGTAAAAAATGTCAAATTACACTTATAGTTGGCTTAATATAATATATAAACTTGGTTATATAGAAAATTTTAGTACTCTAGTAATGAAGTAATTTTACTAACTTATACATTTGTTTTAAATCAAAAATAAAGAATTTAATATTGATGACGGTTTAAGCCCAGAACCAACATTTTGTGAAGATAATATGAAAATTAAATCCATATTTTATCCAAAATTCGTGTTAAATAGTGTGTATAGAGTGGACAAATAAGTTAACAATTTCCTAACATAATATTTGAGAGGATATTCACCTTTGAAGAGGAATCGAAATACAGTTTTAAGTTCCCCATACCTTCATACTTATCCGCTCTGTTGTTTCGTAATAACAGTTAAAATTCAGGCAATTATTAAAAACAGTCTGTTTTAAATAATTTGCACATATACAAACATTTGTATTTGAACATAAACATATTTATTCGAGTATTCTCGGCAAATAATCATAAGTTCTTCAAATATTTAAATTTTCTTGTTCCAGAATCTATATTTTCGAGATGTATCCCGTAAAATTTAAGGACGGTACTTTACCAAACCATAGATCCTGTGGATAATTGACGTGGTTCTTATGCTTCCTTTAAAGTAATTCATTAATAGAAATACATAATACGCAACGAATTTAATTGTTGCCAAACATTTAGGTGTACATAGATAAGTAGTTTTGTATTTACGTAGCATGAAATTGAATAAACAAATTGTAAAGTGTCGAAAGTTATTGTAAATATATATAGATACACACGTGCATATATAACTAAGGTCATAATTAATTATGTATATGAAAATTTATTTTGAATACACATTGAAATTTTTAATTTCGAACATTAACAACATCAAATAATTGTAGTGTTCTACTTTGATAGCAAGATTTGAAAGAAATAAAAATCACAAGAACTTGTATAAATAATTTTTTTTTATTTATATATGAATGCTTACAGACCCATCCTCGCGTTGCTGCGACGAAAGTATAAGTAAAATTATATTGTGGTAAACTACTCAACACATTGAAAATATTCTTTACAAATAAAAACTAAAACGTTGTCATCGATATAAGAATCCACTGCGTTGGGATTTGAACTTAAGGTTGAAATTTGATAATAACTAATCGACATTTTTATAGAGCTAAAAGAATAGCTAACTGCAACCGTCTGAATCGAATCGTAAATTATAAAGATTTCACTGGAATAGGTGGTAACAGAACCATTTTTCATTTAAACTTTCCAGTCAAAATGTTTGCTCCAATAACACTGGTTAACACTGTTTTTGTGACATGAACTTTGTGATGATTTTTGTTTATGTTGGTGTACCCTAATTAACAGTATATCATAATTTTATTACAATCACGTCCAGATTTTGTGTGACAGCTACATATTTATTTCTGATCTCATACACGTGTGTTTTTTAAATAACCTCATTTATGCGACTGTATAAGTACTGCATTGGACTAACTTACATCATATCCACGTTTGTTACATCGCAAACATGCCACGAAAGTCTTCTAACGACCCGGACAGTTTTTGTTACGTGTGGGTATATTAACATTTAAATTTCAGCGTCGTCATTAATTGAACAGTACTATTTAGACAATTTTGGATAACCTGTGTGAGACTGCTATTAGGTTGGACTAAACAAGAACCCAAGCAAAAAATATTAGAACCAAGTCCAAACACTCTACCCAGTATCCAAACTTGTCTTCAGCCAACAGACCTATACTACATAGTGCCGAACAGTGTGTGCTGCTTAGGATTCTGAATTTGTTTATCTGAAAGAGAAATGCTGCTGAAACTCGGCGAAGCAAAAATTAAAGAGGGAATATTTGTAGGTGCTGAAATAGTGCAACTGATAAAAGATAAGAGATTTGAAGAAAAATTGAAATATCAGGAAAAACTCGCCTGGAAATTTTTGTGTGAACGTTGTCCAAATATTTCTATTAAATCTATGTGTTGTGAGTGACGAACAAGACGAGAGGTTCCATCAGGACATTTCTTATATGGAGAAGCGCTAGCAAGGGAAATGGAGCGTCGGAATGCTAGCAGATTATTGTTGGAGACTTGAAAAAGACCTTCCAGAAACCAAATATTCACAAAAGTCATAAACATTTTTCTTTATCAAGCAATAATTTCTCAAAATGTAGCTAATGTTTGCACTTTTTAAAAAACTATATGTTTTAATGTCACAAGAAAACCTGACGTGTCAATTTTTTTTCATTCACATAATATTGTTTATTGACCCTAGTTCATTTAAAATGTGATATGAGTTTTCATGTGACAAAAGAAGTTTAAAATTTGTTAAGTAGTGTAATATTTTCAGTGATCTTTTTTATAACCATAAAAGTGGATTCAAATTTCGTAGGCGAAACAATCTTTAACCGAAAATTACGTGGTGACGTTCCGGGTATATCTAGAGATTTTAGAAATTCAATTGGAAAATTTACACTTTCATTTTCATCAAAAACTGTAGCGATTGATTTAAAAAACATCAAATCTCCTGACAAAAATTGCTTTATCTGGGAAATAATTTCGTCAACATCTTCATTTTCCCCATTAATAGATCCAATAAATTCAAGTAATTATTTAGTTTGTCCGGGAAAATACTTTAATATTAATTTATGTATTATTGCGAGAACAATAGTGCAGAAATTTTCTGGGTGTTTAATGTATTTGATCACTTTGCAATTGTCAAATACACAAAATGTTTATGTTTACTCACTCACACAAATTCCTTAGTTAGAAAAAAATGAGTTTGGTTGATAATATACGCATGTTCAAAGTAAAACCCCGAATTAGTTTTTTTACAGGTTGTCGTCATTATCATCACTGTTGTACTTGTATTAAAGTGACTTGACACAATCATAAAGCGAATATTTATGATCAATTGAAGAATGCCATAAAAAGTAGGCAAGAAATGACCGACAAGGTCTGCCGGAAATCCCCAGACTGTGGTCCGAAAAGTTTATCGATGCCGATAAATATCCTGCACTGTTCTGTCATCTCATCCCAAATCATAATTAAAATTTTTTCGCAGCACTGCAGCTTACGAAATTTGGCATGAGTTATTATTTAAGCCAACAATGTATTCTCCGAAGAAATCAGAAAATCAGATCAGAGACCTATATCATATAGCTGTAATACAAACAATCGGAATCGAGTGCTTGTATGGGAAACTTTTTTATTTGACGAGGTATCTTCACGAAATTAGGCATGAGTTATTTTCTAAGGCAACAATGTATTTTCCGAAGAAATCAGAAATTTAGATCAGATCTCTATATCATATAGCTGACATGCAAATTGAGCGATCGGATTCAAGTTATTATTATACCTATATATATTATTGCTTCGGGGCAACTATAGTTAAGGTTTTTTCTATTCGATTCTAAGTTATTGATTTTTTCATTCAATAAATAAGGTACACCAATTTCGAATTTTTAATGTAGCTAGTAAAAACTGTATCAATCGTACTACTATATTTTGTAGATGGTATATTTCTTTAATTTTTAATTTCAAGGTTAAAAACTTCCCAAAGAAGTGGAGCAGATTCCAATTTATTAAAATCTGTAGTGAAATCACCAGCTAGCAGGCATTCGCGAGTATATTTCTTGAGAACGAAAAATTTGTACCTGTTTCACCTTAAACTAATCCAGATAGGTATATATGTATGTACATTTCTATGTCACAGAGCGTAAATGGAAGAAATCGGACAACAACCACGCCTCGTCCCATATACAATATAACACAATTTCTAATTGCTTTTGTTTTTTTCACTTTCGAGTATACGAATAAAGCACAGATGTATGTACCGGGATAAAACTTTTCACGAATAGAGCCTTTAAGCCACAGTATTACCAAAAAGTGTTAATATCGGACTAAAATTATTCAAGCTCCCACCTACCGGATATGTGGACCCTTCCTATTTGTTACTATTTCAAACTTTTTTCTGAAACCATAGGTAAATCGGTGAAGTATATTATTGAAATTCGTTAAAAATTCTTTCTGATAATAGTATGTCCGTATGTCAAAAAAGGTTTGAAGTGAATCAAAAGTTCCATTAGCTATAGTCACGTCTTCCAGTTTCGTGAAGAATAAGTCCTTCTCAACTTCACTAGCATCATCGGTAGGCGCCTATGCTGATATTAACGTTAGGTTGTTAAAAGGCTCTTTGCAGCGCAGTTTAAGTAATCTGTCGTTCATTGGCTCGAATCCTAGCATCTTATATCTTACTTTAACGCTATTCCAGAAACAGTTTCGATTTTGCTGTACCACCTAAGTTGTATACATTTTTCCGAATCGGAAGACACTGTAGTGGGCGCTCGTGGTATCTAATTCTGCTGAAAAGACCTCCCACTCGATAATCTAGTTTAGACCCATCCGTATAGATGCTTATCCCTGTGTCCCTGTCCACCTCGCCCCTTTCCAACTCTTCTATGAAAGGGAAGTCAATATTGGGGACCGAATTCAAGTTTAATTCTATAGAATTTCATAAATCCGTAGTATTGGGTAGAAAGGGAAACTTGCTAAGAACCATAGAATGCCCCTTATTATCCAGAGAAGTGGAGATAACACGCATACTTGAGGTGTACCTCTTTGAACAGATCTGCATATCGTTGAAACTTCCAGCGTTCAAATTATTGATCTGCCTAAGAGCAAATGTTCAATCAAGCTCACCCGGTATGGCCTTAGGCTGGATGTTAGTAAAAGCGCTTTCTAACTATGTCAAGGAACGCTAGGAGGGCGTATGATTCTTTTACCTCCAAAGATTTTTTAATATCAGCTACATGGTACTGTCTCTGTGGATTTTCCTTAAGAATACGCATGTTACCAAACTGGGGTTTTTCTGGGGTTAATTTGTTCCTTAGGTGTATATATATTAAGGTTCCCAATGTTTAAAGAATGAATGAGAAAGACTAATTGGCCTGAATACCTTTGGACTTGTATGAGAGCTTTTACCCGCCTTTGGTAAATATATTACTTTAACTTTCTTCATAACGAGGAAATATAGTATAACTGCAACGCCCCTTTAAGAATGGTTGCTAACCAGACTTTTATGTAGCTCTGGAACCGCTGTAATTGAGACGGTAATATACCGTCAGGTCTCGGCGATTTGAAGTGCTGGAAACTGCTTATCGTCCAATATACATTTCCCACGGAAACTATATTTACAGGTATGGAATATACCTCTACTGCACTGTATTGTGCGTACTCCACTGTATGATTTTAAGAACTGCCCGGGAAGTGAGTATCCAATAGTAGGCCTTAAGACTTTTCACAGTATACCGCCCAGCTGTGGTATGGCTTCCGAAGGTACCCAATGTTGAGCACCGACTGTGTTATTATTGTCATTCGATATTAAAAATTATTTAATGGTACATTACCATTGTAGCTTCCCATAGCACTAAAGAATATACCATAAATACAATATAATAAATAATAATTGATATAAATAACAAGTAAGGAATGGCTAAGTTTGGGTGTAACCGGACATGTTATACTCTAGCAACTTGCAAAGATTAAAGTAAAGGAAATACCTCATGTGTTGACAAAAAGAAATAAATTAACGGTCATACGAAATAGTAAATGGATTACATTATATATTATAGACTCAATAAGTTTTATTACTACATATTGCTTCGTGACCAAAATGTTTTTATTTAAATCAACCTAGCTGACTCAAATGATATATACCTATGTTATAAAAACTGAATAACAAAAGGCTAAATTTAACACACGGGGAATATGAGGAAAGAGTGATTGCATTAACTTTTGGCATTACTCAAGTACATGTACTCGAGAACAGAAGATGTTTCCTCGCAATTTAATGAAGTTAACCCGAAATATTTAGGATAAAGACTGGAATAACGAAAAATATGATAGATATGGACTATATTAATATAAGCTGGAGTAATTCGTGAACCGATTTTACACATTTTCGGCATATAACCATATTATATACAGTATTATACGTACACCTAATTTTGCTAAGATATCTTACATACACATATTGACCAATATACCGGCCCATCTTACTGGTAATCGAGTTTTCTTTTCTGACAAAAATTTTGCATTTATTCTGATCTCTATGCTCGGACTGTCAAATTTGCGTGTTCTTTTTTAATACTTTTTTCAGGTTCGTTTGATAGGAAAAATGTTGCCTTCTAACCAGAAAAAAGTGCAGCATTTCCCGCCCTTCGGATGTTTATTTATCGTTTTTGATAATTATGTTTTTTAATAAACTTTTTCTACAAAATATTTTGAATCAATCAATATTGTTGAGCTCAATACTGAAAATTCCGAATGAGTTAGTTGCAGGGACCGAAAATAATGGCTATTGTTCGATTTTTAAATAAATCAATCACTTTAAATCGACATACAAAAACAGATGACGTAATGTTAATCCTTTTTAGCCGATCTCAGCATTTCGGTGATGATTTTTTAATTTCGGATTTTTATAACTTTTTTATTAATAATTATTAATTTTGATTGATTTTTTAATAAATCATATAAAACCATTATTTTTGAGCAAAAAAAGTAACAATCACAAACAATCATGATTATTTTTTAATTTTTTCGCTCAAAAATAATGATTTACCATTTATTATAATAATAATCAAAATTAATCATTATCGGTGAAGTAAATAAGACTCAATATGTAATTATTATTCCGTGACGTATAATGATTACGGTCTCTGGTTAGTGTCCATTTTTTGTTCTTTTGTTATTTTAAAAATGGAACATTTTTACAAAGTTTAATGGAGCATTTATATATTCTTCGTGAGAAAAACTGTCAATTATCTTCTCTCTAATAGCTAGCAGCTACCAGCAGTTAAGATACGAACCTATTGGCTAGATGAGTTACGCCTCCCCCCTGCACACACGCCACTGCGCGTCAACACACCACATAAACACGATCCACAACAAGACATCACAACACTCAGACCACCCACACATACACATCACATCACACCACAACCCAACACTCAAAAGGGACTAACAGAGGACCAGATGGTCTCTTTTTCGTTAGCGAATCGAATCGACCAGACGTACGCAAGTTTCCGCCCGTGTTTTTTCAACAAGCCTTTCATTAGCCGTATCCGTTTTTAATTTTTTAATTAAATTGGTGCAAATAAGTGCAAAAGGTGAGTGCGCAAGCGAAACAATTATTTATTGGTCCTTGGAGCCATAGTGAGCGGCACTATGGAGTGAAAAAAAACAAATAAATTATTATATATTTGATGACTTATGTGAGAAACAAACACATATAGTGCTGTGCAGTGCAGTAACACAAACATATATACTTATACAAAAAAAAGAGTAACAAAACAATAAAAAAAAAGCAAGGAAGGGCTAAGTTCGGATGTAACCGAACATTTTATACTCTCGCAAAGTCAAATGGTATACTCGTTTGAGATTTCTTTGTGGAATGGCTGATATTTTCGGTAGAAGGTCAACTATAGGCACTGGGGTCCACATATTTAGTACTTAGGGGTTTGAACAGTTTTGGTTCGATTTAGACAATTTTTGGTCACAAGGTGGCATACTTTAAACGTATTATTCACGCAAAGTTTTACCCCGATATAATCATTGTTGCTTGATATGCATAGTGGAAAGTGAAAGAATCATATGGAATTGAAAATGGTGTTAGATGGGAAATAGGCCTGGTTGTAGTCTGATTTCGCCCATTTTCGCACTAACCCTTAGAAATATGAAAATAACGTAATGTACCGAGTTTTGTTGAAATTGGTGAAGCAGATCTCAAGATATGGGTTTTCTTCTAAAAGTGGGCGGTGCCACGCCCACTGACTAATTTTGAACGCGGCTCCTATAAAGTCATCTCATACCATCCCAGAGATAAAATTTAATGTCTCTGGCGTGTTTAGGGCTTGATTTATCGCGCTTTTAGTAGTTTTTAACAGTACCGTTATATGGGGAGTGGGCGGAGTTGCCACCCGATTTCAACTATTTTCACACTGTTCGTAGAGGTTCTAAACAAATTTGCTTCCAGTGAATTTTGTTATTATAGCATTAGCGGTTTAGGAGATATGCACATTAAACCTATTAGAGGCGGGACCACGCCCACTTTAAAAAAAAATTATTTTAACTGCAGATGCCTCTTCGCAATGTAATCCTGTGTACCACATAACAGTCTTATATCTTATAGCGGAGCTTAGTTATGGCAATTTATTTGTTTTTGATTAACGGCGTTTTGTGGGCGTGGCAGTGGTCCGATTACGCCCATCTGCAATATTAACCGTCTCACGGTACCAAGAAACATGTAAAGATATCTCAATTTTTACTCAAGTTACAGCTTGCACGGACGGACAGACGGACGGACGGACAGACAGTCACCCGGATTTTAACTCGTCTCTTTATCCTGATCATTTATATATATATATAACCCTATATCTGACTCGATTAGTTTTAGGTGATACAAACAACCGTTAGATGAACAAAACTATTATACTCTGTAGCAACAGGTTGCGAGAGTATAAAAGTTATATATATATATATGTATATATACATAAGATAGAAGTGCTGTGAAGTAAAGTGACACAAACATATATACATAACAAAAAAAAAAAAAGAAGAAAAACCAACAACGTGCGGCAATAACAAAAAAGAGCGGTTAAAAAACTGTTTCTATATTTCGGTTAATTTTCCGGTAAAAACCGAAATACCGCTAACAGATAAAACAGTTTGGTAAAAAATATATATCCAACGAACTCTTGAATGCATTTTCTTGTGCAAGATCTGAACTCTGCATAAGCAAAAGTTGCGAACGCAGATTATGGCAGCACTTCCACCGGAACGCTGTAACTTCGCTCTGCCTTTCACAGTCACAGGTGTCGATTTTGCTGGGCCTTTTCAAATAAAGGCGTCCATGCTAAGGTCGCCCACCATAATGAAAGGCTATGTGGCTGTCTTTGTCTGTTTTACGACAAAATCAGTGCACCTCGAGCTATGTACAAATCTGACTGAGGAGGCTTTTCTCGCGGCATTTGCTCGCTTCGTCGGACGACGCGGCTTCCCCTCAAAACTAATGAGCGATAACGGCAAAACATTCATTGGAGCCCAAAGAGCCACTGAAAAACAGTTTGTGGATTTTATTAAACAAGTATCACCTGAAATTGTTCAGAAGTATGCTCCCCAAGGCATTAATTGGCAGTTTATCCCCCAAGCGCTCCTCATATGGGTGGTATATGGGAATCAGCTGTAAAAAGCTTTAAATCCCACTTCAAAAAAGTAGCTGGAAATTATCACAGCCCTAACTCCAGGGCATTTTCTCAAAGGAGCACCCATTCTGGCCGTACCTGAGCCAGGCGTGGTTTCGCTATCCCTATTAAATCGATGGGAAAGAATCAAAATTCTTCATCATGATTTAAGCCGCCGATGGAAAGAAGAGTACATCAAGGACCTTCATAAAATGTACCGATGGAAAACTCCAGAAAAGGCACCAAAGCTTGGAGACTGTGTCATCATACACGATGATTGTCTACCCCCCACAGAATGGCGGCTTGGCCGCATAGAAAAACTATATTACGGTTCCGACGGTCATATACAAGTAGTTGATCTCCGTTCTCAAAGCGGAACGCTGACAAGACCGCTCGTGAAATTATGTTTTCTGCCAACCGCATCTAATGACAAAACCGCAAATAACAAACAATCCGCCGATATTACCGCGACGCAAATGAATTAGTCGTATAATTCGTACATTCGCCATAAATTTACATGCCACAAATGTATAATCATTCCAACTTCTTCATACAGATAAATATGGAAGTAGATATGGCAGCAACACCAACGCCAACCGCTCCGCGTAATGGCCCGTGACCACTACCACCTTCATCAGCACCGGCAACGGTACCTCAACGCAGCCGATGCCCACTGTGTCGACGCACACACCGGCTGCAACACTGCAGCATTTTTCGAAGCATGCCGCCCCTTCAACGTCAGCAGGTTGCCCAAGCGCACGGGCACTGCCTCAACTGTTTGGCTACGGTCCATACGATGTCTGAGTGTACGTCGGTTACGCTTTGTCAAGTGTGCAATAGGCAGCAATACACCATGCTACACGGCACCCCAAAGCGGGCCGTCGGGCGACAACTCGCCCCAAGCCGCAGATCGCAGCAGAGCAGCCATCCGGATCGCCCCCAAAGACAGGCAGCTCCACCTCCCTCCAGACCAAGGCGACAGGAGGCACCAACGCGGCGTCGGCAGCCCAGGCCAACATACCGCCGCTCCACTGGCCTCAGCAGTGTTGTTGCCACGCTGCAGCAACTACAGCGATTGGTAGGCTAGAATTCGCCTAGGGGGGCCGGGATGGCTAGATGAGTTACGCCTCCCCCCTGCACACACGCCACTGCGCGCCAATACAACACATCAACACGATCCACAACAAGACATCACACCACGAAGACATCACACCACGCAGACATCACACCACTCAGACCACCCACACATACACATCACATCACACCACAACGCTACACAACCCAACACTCAAACGGGACTAACAGAGGACCAGATGGTCTCTTTTTTATTAGCGAATCAAATCGACCAGACGTACGCAAGTTTCCGCCCGTGTTTTTTCAACAAGCCTTTCATAAGCTGTATCCGTTTTTAATTTTTTAATTAAATTGGTGCAAATAAGTGCAAAAGGTGAGTGCGCAAGCGAAGCAAATATTCACCTATGTTCGGACCTACATTCTGACCGACACGTATTCGATGCGTTTTCATTGACAATTCACAAATTTATTTGTTTGTTTACATTTTGAGCAACGAGAATGCTAAGTTTTGTTATTTTTAATACTTGCTGAACCGAAGTTTATTTAAAAAATTATGCGACATTTCCCGGCCTCTACGAAAAATGGATATGAAATACCGGAAAGCTTTTCGCTCTTTACAACACCATTTTTATACGGAATCATGGTATAGTGGAGTAGCGAAAGCACAAAACAAAAAACGCTATAAAAATTATTTATAAATATTTCCAATTTTTGTTATAGAAATAATTATTGTAACATAATTTAGTTACAAGTCATAATAATTCATTTAAACAATAGAGCAAAATTTATCATTGTAAGATATATCATGAGATAATTACAGAGCCGATGTTTCTTGTTATATTAGTATAAATTTTTTTAATAACAAATTTTATTTACAATTTATATTTCAGCATTTAGCGATGAAAATATGTACAATGTTTCATTAACAACTCTTTAGATAAAAAAAATTACTATAATATTATGTAGTTCTAGGTTTAGTTTTTCAATATAGTCTGTACACTTCTTAAATAAATTATTTGTAGATTCTATTCAAAATAGTATATGTAAAATACGGTGGGTATGCCCGGTAGCTGTAGTATTTCAACAATTAGCGCTGATAATATATACAATATTTTATTAACAACAATCTTTACATAAAAAATTACCATATTATTACAATATATAGTTTTAGGTTTAGTTTTTAAATATAAAGACTACTTAATCAAATTATTTGTAGAACTCGCAATATCTTTATAGTATAGAACAGTAAAAAGTAGTATAAAATTAGCTTAATCAACAGTGTTATGCCTTGCTCAATGGCAATACTAGAAACATATTTGAATATTTTTGAAACGTACGGACGGACTAAAGGTGGGCTGTTTATGATAATTTTAATACTCTCGCAACCTGTTGCTACAGAGTATAATAGTTTTGTTCACCTAACGGTTGTTTGTATCACCTAAAACTAATCGAGTTAGATATAGGGTTATATATATAATATATAAATGATTAGGATAAAGAGAGACGAGTTGAAATCCGGGTGACTGTCTGTCCGTCTGTCCGTCTGTCCGTCCGTGCAAGCTGTAACTTGAGTAAAAATTGAGATATCTTTACATGTTTCTTGGTACCGTGAGACGGTTGGTATTGCAGATGGGAGTAATCGGACCACTGCCACGCCCACAAAACGCCATTAATCAAAAACAAATAAATTGCCATAACTGAGCTCCTTAAAAATATATAAGACTGTTATTTGGTACACAGGATCAAATTAGGGAGGGACATCTGCAGTTAAAATTCTTTTTTAAAAAGTGGGCGTGGTCCCGCCTTTAATAGGTTTAATGTGCATATCTCCTAAACCGCTAATGCTATAATAACAAAATTCACTGGAAGCAAATTTTTTTAGAACCTCTACGAACAGTGTGAAAATAGTTGAAATCGGGTGGCAACTCCGCCCACTCCCCATATAACGGTACTGTTAAAAACTACTAAAAGCGCGATAAATCAAGCACTAAACACGCCAGATACATTAAATTTTATCTCTGGGATGGTATGAGATGACTTTATAGGAGCCGCGTTCAAAATTAGTCAGTGGGCGTGGTACCGCCCAATTTTAGGTGAAAACCCATATCTTTAGATCTGCTGCTTCAATATCAACAAAACTCGGTACATAACGTTATTTTCATATTTCTAAGGGTTAGTGCGAAAATGGGCGAAATCGGACTACAACCAGGCCTATTTCCCATATAACACCATTTTTAATTCCATCTGATTCTTTCACTTTCCACTATGCAAAACAAGCAACAATAAATGTATCGGAATAAAACTTTGTGTGAATAAGGCGTTTAAAGTATGCCTCCTTGTGACCAAAAATTGTCTAAATCGAACCAAAACTGTTCAAACCCCTAAGTACTAAATATGTGGACCCCAGTGCCTATAGTTGACCTTCTGCCGAAAATATCAGCCATTCCACAAAAAAATCTCAAACGAGTATACCATTTGACTTTGCGAGAGTATAAAATGTTCGGTTACATCCTTTTATTTGACATGGTTGGTAAATTGCACCTTAAATGTTTCTGTGGTGAATATTTATTAGTTTACGATGGACGGAAGTAATTATATGCAACCAAAGTTAACCTTTTTATGCTCTTTCAACATGATACTACAGAGTATAATAGATTTTTTCTCTTGACAGTGGTTTGTATCACCTATCGAGATAGATATGGAGTTATATAAATATGTGGACTAAAAATTAAAAGAATGGTCCTACAACCTAATAGGTTTAATGTATATATTTCCCAAACCATTCAAGCTATTTCACAGGACAAATCCTTCCAACAGTCTTTACGATAGTGTGAAAATGGGTGAAATCAGATGATAATTCCGTCCACTTCCCATATAACGGTTTTGTTAAAAACGACTTAAAAAGCGATAAATCAGTAACTAAATGCGTCAGAGACAGTAAATTTAACATACAGGATGATACCAGAAGGCTTTATAGGAGCCGATGTCAACATTGGACGATTGACGTGGCACCGGACCTATCTGACCAATTTCAAACGAATTCGGTGGTTGACATTACCTTGACAATCCAGTTATACGGTGCGAATATAAACGAAATCGGATTATGCCACGTCCCTTTCCCATGTAACACAAATTTACATTCCTTTCGATTCTTTCAGTTACCAGTGTTTATAGTATTGTAAATCTACAAGTAAGAAATATATTGGGATAAAATATACACAAATAATGCCATCTTCAGTCTAAAATTTTCAGAATCGGACCATAACCGAAAATGTGAAACACAGTGCCTATGGCTACCTTTTATCGAAAATATCGGTGAATTTGTGAAATATATAATTGAAATTCAGAGAGAATCTTTCCTATTAACAGTATGGTGGAATCGTCATAATTCGTCCCTTAGCCCCCATATACCTAATAGAAAGATTTTATAGATAATATAGGATCAATACTACGCTATTTCCATATACCTTATATAAGATTTTCAAACTTCCTTTTTGCTTTATATTGTATATATCGGTAAATATGTAAAATATCTCTGTAAAATTAACTGAGTGTATAATATTGGATATATTATAGTATAGTGCTGAAAAAATATGAAATTTTAATATATAATATTATACTACATATAATGATTTTCGTTATTCTACCAAATCATATGTCGAATATTTCGTTCAGTGTGCGATTTATTTGTTTATAGAATTGGTTGAAAATACATATATATATATACCCAGTGTAGAGATTTGCGACCCTTATATATATATCCAGTGTAGTGATTTTCGACCTTCCTTCCACCTGACTTAAAGCCGTTTAGGTTGGTTAAAATGTGTGATGTTTTAATGAAAATAAATAAACAATGTTTCTTAAAAATTATGAAATTATATTAAAGATTTACCATTGAATATTAATGGAGTTGGTCTTAATCTCATATCCCTAATAAAATTAATTCCGATACTCTAGGTGAAGTTTTCAATATAATAAATTTAGCCTCTTCGGTTGAGTTTATATCACATATGTCACATTTGAAAATCTTTTCAATATAATTTTAGCTAGCCCAAATTCAAATATAGTTAAAAATTAACTGAGTCTATGACCTATAATGTAGCTTAACAAAATACCAAATTTGATTGTAAGCCATTTACGATATCGTCTAATAATGACTGTCGAATTCTTTCACAACAATTTTGAATATAATATAAAGTTTTGCCAACACCTGAAGATGTTTCCCCCTTTGATCCTTGCAAGGTGCGAGAGTATAAAATGTTCGGTTAGATTCGAAATTAGCTCTTCCATACTTGTTTTTAATTGTTTTAGATTTGTTTTTAAATATTTGCATTTATATATGTACATACAAACTAAATTTTTCTTCGTACATATATTTTTGTGACTAACATTTATATATGTATACATATGTACTTGTAAAGTACAAAATATACATTATCATTATTTTATTGTTGAAAAACATACATATATTACATAGATAGTTAAAATTAATTATTATACTTTTTATAACTTAAAATTTTACATAAGTTCTATCAATTACTTTTGTTGTGTTTATTTAAGTACATGTACTTATTTGTTATGTATAACAAATTTAATTTCCGTTATTTCAAATAATAATGTTAAATATTAAATCGCAGTGTGTCACAATAATATGTACATACATATGTATGCAAATTAAACAAAGATATTCTAAATTAATTAATTTTACTACTTAACACTAACTGGTAATTTAAATATTGATAATTTAAAAACGAAAATGGTGAACTTGAAATCCTAAAGTGAATAAAAATTAATTAAAAATTATTTTTGCTTGTATTTGTTAATAAACTATATTATAATTTTAAATAAATCCATCGCTAGTTTGTGGGCAATTTTTATAAAATTTTGAAGACTACTTAACATGCTACTCAAGATTATTCCATTACAATTCACTACTACAATACATTCGTAAAGTTTCTTGTCTTAAACCACTACATATCCAAAGCTAACTTTGCTTGAAAACTTCATTTATCAAATGGTTTCCTGAAATATTAAGATCACAAATGATTAGAAGTTGGTCCAGTTGTAATGGTTACAACCTTTTGTTTCCATTTTGCACGACATATAAGCGTTGATAAGTACTCATGAATTCATATTTTCCAAAACCGATCTTTTAAAGTTTGTGATATGCGCCACTATTTTCGTGTACATACATTTCCATCATCGAGGCATTGTGTATGAGTAAAATTCAGACAATCAAGTAAAAATGATTTAGTGTTAGTGGTTCTTCATCGTGTTGCGCAGAGATAAGGAGATGCCCAACTCGTCTCTCACTGGAAATGAGAGCGCAATTGATAAACGTCAAAACCTACTGAACTCAAGCAACTGTCAAAGTTCAGTAGGTCTGACGTTTAGCAATTGGAAAAAGAGGGACGGCCAGATTAAAATCCTACAGAAAAATATGTAAACAGAGAGATTTGTGCTGCTGTTGAAGATCACTAACAAAAATTAGAAAACAATGAAAATGAAAGAAAACGCGAAATTGAAATGTATGTGATGATATCTTTTGTGATGTCATGCTAAGTGGTATTGATTTTCAATTGAAAATTTTTAAAAACATTTATTAATTGAGAGCTAATACATTTATTCTTTTGATTACGTATTGAAAGTTCAAAGATCAATTGCTTAATAAATCACAAAATCACAAAAAAAAGAGTATAAAAAGTTTCTGCATATGTTTAACGGATACATGTATAATAATATTTAATCTTAATAAATGATAGGTATTTTAATTTAAATTCCCAAAAATTATTGTTTTGTACCATCTGGCTACAATGGAAAATGTTATAAAAAACGCTAATTTTGAGGCGCTCTCACACTGGAAAGAGTTGGGCATCCCATTATCCCTGGTGTTGCGAGACCAGCATGTCTGAGAGTCGACGGCTGCTTCTGATATTCTCAGCTTTAATCAGGGTTCTTCTAAATGATTTTAGGCGTGGAGTCTCCCGGGTTTTGTTGTCGGGCATGTGCAAGTTAGAACATCACGTGCGACCTTATGAAACTTTATGTGAAATTCAAAACTCACTTCAATAAAAGTATTTCAACACATACCCAGTACTTTCTTGATAGTTGGTTTCCGTTTCATGTCTATAACACTCGCCGTGGCCAACTTCTTTATTCAACTCATTCTAAAGAACTTTGTGATTTTATACAAATTTAGGTATAATAAACCCTGTAGGAGAATTCATGGCAACTGCTCCTTTGACAACAAAAATTATCGACGATAGTTACTCATTTGCTTTTATTCTTTCAGAAATACAATTTCACTTATATATAATATAATATTATATTTTGAATTTTTTAATGTTAAATACACTTTATCCCGATTAGATATAGAATCCCACTTTTATACACTATAACACTATAAATTGTTCAATGTTAAATAATCTTGAGTGACTATCTGCCAAGCAAGTCATACAGTGTCCGTGGGCTCTGGCGATCTGTTGGCGTTGAGCGGGCTTCATGCTCTTGAAGATGGTACACCTCTTCAGGACGTGAGGTCGACGGCATAGACTGCATCGTGGAGACAGATGCTCATCAAACTGCTCCTCGTTTGCATCTCTGACTGCTGCTGCAGATGATTGGCTGTGCGGAGCCGTGGCGCTTTGCATCCTTGGTGCTGCGATGGGTGGACCAGATGCTCTAGGCGCAGCAATTACGGACCTCACAGTCTTGGGAGCGCTGTGGATATCTTATACGTCCATTTCTATTGGAATAGGAATATATTAAAATATGGTTTGGCTCATAATTTTGGATTATGATATTTGTTGCTTGGTTTGAAAAATAGATATATATATATATATACATATGTATATGTAACTATATATGTTGTGGTTAATTTTTAATCGCGTTTGTTAGTGTTAGATTTGCATGTACGGACTATAAAACGGTAGTATTTCGAGTTAAACGAATTAATTGTCGGTTTTGATTTCATTTATGCGTTTGTCTTGGCGGAGTTTGTGTAATCGGTTCTTCGGTGTTTGGAAGAAAACACAATTTTACTAATGGTCGAGTTAGTATACCAGTTTGTGTTCGTACGTCTACTATTCTTATGTGACCATCTCGTCCTTGATGGAACTTTTCAATGCGGCCTAGTCGCCATTCGGTTGGAGGAAGGCATTAATCATGTATGATGACGCATTCGCCCGTATTTGGTCCCTTCTGGATCGTTTTCCACCGATGTCTCTTATGGAGATCTTTAAGGTAATCTTCCTTCCATCTATGCCTGAATTCATGATGAAGTATCTTAATATTTTCCCATCGGTCTATTAAATTGAGTGAGTCTCCTTCTGCCTCAGGTATGGCGAGAAGTGGAGCTCCTCTGAGGAAATGTCCAGGTGTAAGAGCTGTGAAATCGGAGGGATCTTGCGAGAGTGGTGAGATGGGTCTTGAATTTAATACGGCTTCTATACGAGCGAGTAGTGTGGTAAATTCCTCATAATTGAATTTATGATTACCTGCCGTTTTCTTTAAATGGGACTTAAAGATTTTTACAGCTGATTCCCAGAGTCCGCCCATGTGGGGAGAACAAGGGGGTATAAACTGCCAATCGATTCCTCCTGGTGCATATTTTTTAACAATTTTTGGGAAGACTTCTTTAGTAAATTTTACAAACTCTTTCTCTGTGGCTCTTTGACCTCCGATTAAGTTTTTCCCATTTCCAGAAAAGCCGCAGTAGACAGATCTCGAGGTGTACTGCCTTTGTCGTGAAACATACAAAGACAGCCTCATACCCTTTTCTGGATGAGGAAGACCTTAACATAGAGGCCTTTATCTGGAAAGGTCCAACAAAATCGACCCCAGTAATGGTAAAGGGAAGAGCAAAATTGCAGCGTTCAGGTGGCAAAGCTGCCATGATCTGCGTGCGTATTTTGTGCTTGTACAATGTGCATTGTTTACACATAAAAATCGTTCTTTTAATTTGTAGCTTAGGCGCGGTATATAAAATTCTAGTCGGACCATTTGTTGCATCAAACGATGCTCACCATGTAATGTAGGTTGGTGAAGATATATTAAAAATAAATAAGTAAAACGGGATTTCTCGAAATGATGGTAATTGATGGTTACAAGATCGCTGACGAAACAAATTGTAGCGCACTTGATCGTTGTCGTATCGATGTGTTAAAACGAATTAAATGAATTGACGATCCAATCCCTTTTTTATTGTTGATTCTGTGGTAACATCCTGTGTAGTGTGGTCGTGAGTGTGAGTTGTGTTCCAAGGTGTGGTATGTTGTATTAGGGTGTGCCATTATTTACCCGGATGGAGCGATGTACTTGGAGGAGGGAGTTTATAGTCATTTAAACATCTTGGGCCCTTTAGGCGAATATTTTGCTTAGTAGTACATATATGCTGTAAATGGGCGTGGTATGCCTGATAATCCCGTAGTGGTATATCCATATTTATCTGTCGGTATAACATAAGAGGCAATTTTGGTTTTATATCAAAATTTGTATGTTTATGTTGGTACTAGTGCTTAGATAAGATAAATAACTTTATGGTACGTGAGGGGGTCATATTGATATACTCTTAATATGAAATTTCTGACGTGACGACTTATTATTATGTGATAGTTGTATATACGTTATTTTTTATTGGCGGTTATTTATTATTTATTTATTATCGGCTTATAGGAAAGCGACTTCACGCCTGGCTCAGATATGGCCAGAATGGGTGCTCCTTTCAAATCCTTAAAGAGGGCTCTTGCAGTACAGTGATTAGCCGTGAATTAAGAATGGCTTTTTTTAGAGTTAGTAACGTGGTAAATTCGATATATTTATGTTTGAAATATCTATCTACTTTTTTAAAGTAGGATTTGAAGCTTTTATAGCTGATTCCCATAAACCACCCATATCATCAGCGCTTAGATAGATGCGATAAGTGCGACCTTTGCCTTCCGTAAGTCTAGGTGCGTCACTCTATCACATTGGGAGTCCCTTAACCTTATTTTTGAATTATTTTACAATATAATTATGAAATTTGAGGTAACTAGAAGCCACTATATGTAGTAAGATAGGTGTCGATTTTTCGGCTTTCTAGGATAATTATGCTGCGAACGATATTATGTATGGACGTCCGCGATTGTGATCAATAAGCGAGAGATTCGGATATCGCTTAGATTAGAACTGTGACCATTTTTTTAAGTGAAGCAGAATCAGTTCAGGATCTTCGCTTGTATTATAATTGGCGAAAACCATCCTGCGGGGTCAAAATTGTTATTGCGGATAATACGGTAGAAAATCAGTAGAAAATGAAAATTGATATCGCATTCCACTGGATCCCCTGTGTTTTCGACTTTAAGGAAATTAGTGCCCAACAAATTTTCTTTTGGTATATTTTTTACTATTTTTGGGTGATTTGCAGTAATTTTTAATGAAACCCTGCGGTCTACATACGTTTCTGTTTTTAACACCTGGGTTAGCAGAAGAAATTCTGACTTGGTGTTTTCTGCCAATTCGTGCAGTTTTCGAATGGCTTAATATGAATCACAGTAGACGCCAAAGGTAACTGTTTGTAATTTATAGTCGCGTAGTGAACTATTGGGAGAGGAGGAAAATAATTCGCTGAAAATCTTGGTCGTCTTTATGTACGACTATTTGTCGATACATTTTCTCAACGTCCCCATTGAATACGTATTTAAATGTAGGCCAATTTAATATGAGGAGCATTAAATCTGATTGGAGTGTGGGTCCCTTAAATAGAATACCATTTAGGGAATTTCCTGAGCTAGTGGGTCTTGAGGCATTGAAGACGACTCTGACTTTTGTTGTTTTTTTATCAGGCTTTACTGCACTTACTTCCTCCATGTGATCTAAATGGAGGTATTCTTCTAACACGCCATCGTATTCTGGTTTAAACTCACCTTTTTTAAGTAAGTTTTTTTCCATACTTATAAACTGCTGTATTGCAGAGGTGCGATAGTGACGTAAAAGTGTTAGAAAATTGTTGTCTTAGTATGGTGGTTGGCAGAAATCTTCCGCTGAACCCTCCATGAGGGTGCCGACTGGGAATAGATACCACAGTTTCACGACGTAGGCGAGGACGAGCTGGCAGCAGGTCGCCTGTTGCAGTAGTGAGGTATCTAGCTAAGGTCAGGATTCTTATCTGGGTGTTCGGTACTCTTCAATAGTGCAGCATCCATATAGGAGGTCTTACTATGGTAGGAAGTGCGTAAAGGGATGGATCAAGGTGTCATGCGGTCCGTGCGAAGATCAACCTAGCTGGGGGCCCTTAAATAGCCCAGTCTCGCACGGAGCTTACGGATACCTGGCGCCTTACGTAATAAGATAGCCTTACTTGCGTAGCGGGGGCTATGCGCAAGCGGACATACTTTCCCCTAAACTCCTGGGTCCAAAATATGAACCAGTCCAAATTTAATAAAAACTTAAACATAAAGGAGTTCGGGCCTCCTTTAAAAAGGCCAGAGGGAGCGAGTAGTTCCCAGAGGAGCGCGGCGTTTTGCACGAGCTCGACAACAGCCAAGGAGAGGACAGGAGCGAAGCTTGGTCCTGGAGCAAAGGCAAACACTAAAGGTGCAGAAGCCAAGACTGGCGCCAGGAAAGCAACAGCACCGGAGGCAGCCCATACCAACCCCTGCAGCCAAGGCTTGGCTGTTAAGCAGTTGAAGGCGGGAGATACCAAAAGTGATCCTGCCGGTAGTGGGTCAGCCAGAGAACGGCCTACCTTTAAGATCGACGACCCTGCGAAGGCAAGGTACGCAGAGAGGTATGGAAGGTGGAGCTGCAACCGCCAAATAATGAGGAACTCACAAAAGAACTCCAGGCATCCATTGATTGCGCGAGAGCTGTCTTACCTAACTTCATGCTGGAAGCGCCGGTAGTGACAGCTAAGAGACAAAGGTCAGCTGAAGAGGCTAAACCAACAGCTAAGAGACCGAAGACAAGATGTGGCCCGGAACCGCATTATCATTGGGGTTCTGGATGAATGTGCTCCCGAAGGAAAAATCCCCAGAGCCCAATGGAAGTGGGTGCAAGCCGCACTGACGAATGTGGCGTTGGAAGTGTACTAAGCAATTCAAGTCAACCCCCGTCATGTACGGATGCCGGATGGTCTCAGGGTCAGATAAAGATGATAGCGTCTGACAACAAGAGATCGGTCCAGCTATATAAGGCCGCAATAGCTAAGGTACCAGACTAGTAGTGGTAAACAAAAAATATATCCCATCCCGACCGAGGGCAAGGGTATGGATCAGCCGGACCAGATAATACAGCTCATAAGGGAGTAAGCTTTTGTTATGCAGCAATGGTAATACGCCAACATTTATAACCAGAAACCGACAGAAAGTATAAGATATTACACTTGTATCGGAAGAACAGGCGGATAAAATAACACATTGTAGAGTACTGGAGGAACATTCCTTCTCAGATCACCACTACATTATGTGTATAATTGAAGAGAATGTAGTTAGGGAAGAGAAATTTAACTGGCAGCTGCACCTACAGGAGCTAAAAAAAAGAGGACCTATACACCCTCGTTAAACAGTTCTCAAATTCTTGTCAACATGCACTGGAGGTGGCTGGCAGATGCATCTACAGGACCTAAAAAAGCGTATTCCTATGATTCCACCATTTCAACCAGAGAACAAAGAGGACTTAGACATCCTCGTTAAACAGTTCACAGATTCTTGTCGTCAAGCACTAGAGGTGGCTTGTCCATTAACCAACAGTAGGGGAAGAATTAGGCCCCCTTGGTGGTCTTCCATACTTAAGAAGATGCAGAAAGATTGTAGGAAGCAATTCAATTTTGCCAAATTATCCCACAGAGAAGAAGAGTAGGATAACTATTACAACCTCCTACGGTCATATAAAAAGGAAGGCAAAAAGAAATTTGTGGAAATCTTTTTGTAATGACATCGAGAATACGGCAGAAGCGTCTCGACTCAGAAAAATAATGACACAGTCGAAACATAGCATCGGATACCTTCAGAAGCCAAACCACAGCTGGACGGTATCCAGTGAAGAGACTCTAGGCCTACTAATGGATACTCACATGGATGATGTGGCAGTTTCAATGCAATTCAACAGATAATATTAAACGATATTAATCGATGGGCCGTATCATGCGGACTGAATTTAAATGCTAGCAAGACAGAACTAGTATTGTTCACTAAGAAACATAATACTCCAGAAATCATGCCGCCATCTTTAAATGGCACCAGACTAACGATAGGAGATAAAGCAAACTACTTGGGACTAATTTTGGACAGGAAGCTTTCTTGAAAACAAAACTTGGAAGCGAAGGTAAAGAAAGCAGCTACAGCGCTTTACACGTGTAAAAGTATGGTGGGGCCCAGATAGGGACTGACGCCTCGGGTAGCCTACTGGCTCTACACAGCAATTGTAAGGCCGATCATGACTTACGGTATATTACTATGGTGGCCAATTACAGGAAAGAAATATGCGATTAGAAGCATGGAAAGTATGGTATGATGGCCAATAATGGATAAGAAATACGCGGTGAGGCGTATGGAAAGTATACAAAGAGCAGCCAGTATTTGCATCGGTGGAGCTCTCAGACAGGCACTCAACGTAATTTTACACTTACTGCCAACAGATCTGTTTTGCAAGCAAATGGCAGCGAAGTCAGCTCTGAAACTGAGGGAATCCTCCCTAATAGTCGCTAGTAACAAGGGACATTCTATGATACTTAGGAACTTCCCGTTTTTTCCCTTAACCACAGATTTTCCCAATCCTCCAGAGCTGAATCTAAATCCGGTCCCCAAGATTGCCTTCCCCTCCAGAGAGGAGTGGGAAAGGGGCGTAGTGGGAAGGAAGCAGGGATAATCTTCTATACAGATGGTTCCAAACTAGATAACCGAGTAGGCGGCGGGGTCTTCTCAGCTAAACTAGATGCCAAAATCGCCTTCCGGTTATCAGACCACTGCAGTGTCTTCCAAGAGGAGGTCACCGCAATTAAAGAAAGCCTTCTTGTATTGACAAGAAGTGTGCTCACAACAAGGAATATATCTATATATACAGACATCCAGGCGGCTTTGAAATCTCTGATGTCTCATAGGATTTTGTCGAAAACAGTGAAATAATGCTATGATCTTCTAGCGGATCTGACATCCTATTTCACGGTAAACCTGCAATGGTTCCCGGGACTCAGTGACATCCCCGGGAGATGAACTAGCCAGAACAGGCACCACCCTACAACTAGATCCTGGTAAAGAGGACATAAATATGCCTCTGGCTACTTGTAGATACTTAATCGACAAACATGTCATTAACATAGCAGAGCGTCAGTGGAATCAGTCCCTGACTTGCTCAACAAGCAGGCAAACGTAGCATGAATGGAATATGAGCCGCACATGCCGACTGTTAAAATTCAGTCAGGAAATAGAAAAGGAGGAGACCATGAAACATCTTCTATGCGACTGCGCAGCACTATATAGGAAAAGAATCGCAGCCATCGGTCGTGGGTTTCTTGACGACGTCTCGGAGGTTGAACGGATAAAACTTGTCTCACCGATGAAGTTCATCAGAAGTATGGGGTGGTTCAGAGAAGAGCCAATAGAGTGAGGGAACCACAGTCCCGGTGGTATCACAATGGGCCTCCTAAAGGCCTAGGTGGGTCGAAAGACAGCCACTTTACCTATCTAGTGGTAGTCGTACGACATACCGACCATTATCTGATCTAGTAGTTGTGGCTTTGTAAAAATCTTCACAATACTGATCTTCAGGAGTTGTGATTGATATGGGGGGAGCTCTTCTAACTCCCAAATTAGAGATTTTCTCAACTTGAGTGGTCATGGTCCACTTAGGTTCCAACGCAAAATAGTATTTTGTGCCAATTGTGTGTTTGAAATTTTCTCAATGTCTTCGAGTAGTATCTGTGGTATGAGATCGCTGCCTAATAGAAAATCTATTTGAACGGGAGTGTTGCAGTTGGGATCTGCTAGCTTTACGTATGAAACCCTTTGCCAATGCTAGCTATTTATGCGATAGCTTGGAAGCATGTTTGTTGGTTGCGTTATCCGCTTTGGGGGAAGTTAGGGTAATGGGGCAGATTTTGTTTGAGTTTTAAACTAGTCTTCCGCCCATTTCCGTGATTTCAAAATTGGCTAGTTTTGTGGCAGTTGTAGCCTATTTTGTGCCCTGGACGCTATAAATGATCGTTGTTATCCTTAAGGCCCTAAGATTAAACACTTCTTCTCGGTGTTCGATGGAGACGACTGCTGTACCCTACTTTGGTTTTCGATGTGTAGCGTTTTAAATGCCTTTGAGCAGCAAGGTGCTTCTTGGCGATTTCAGGATTTGCTATTGCAATTAATCCCGCAGCCCTTTTAACATTATTTTGTGGTGAGCTGGAAAAATGTGTGATATGTAACATTGAATGATGTCTTTTGTGGCAATATACGCAATTGAATTTGCTTTCACACTCTTTTGGAGTATGCGCACGTGACAAACAGTTTGTGCAACGTTTTTTTTGTTGTTTTCACTATTATTATTCCTATCGACAAAATTTAATTTTTTGAATTTGACGTTTGTTTATACTGTTGACCTTTTGTTTTGTATCGGAGGTAATACAATTTTTGAGAATTTGAGAGTTTTGGGTGGTTTATGTAAACGGCTGTAAACATGTCCCGGAAGGACGGCCATTGTTCATTACCACCATGAAAAGTTTCTGTGTCACATGCATGCACCTTGAGATGGATGCCTGAACTTGCCTCTTGATTTTGTATGGGTGGCCTCTACTCTCGGATGTGGAGTAGATGCAATTGTCTTAATAAATTTTAATTGATCCGAAATCATAGCTTTTGTTTCTTCGTACTGGTCTAAGCAGTTTTCGTACTTGGCGTAAGCCGAGGATTTAAAATTGTCAGGTAGATCTGTTCATTTTTTTAATAAACGTATTTAAACAGTGAGTGCAAGTGAAAACATTATTCATGGTGTGAGAGAACAGTGTGAAAAAAGTTATAATACGCAGGTATTTTAGCGACTGGTAATATATTCGGATATAAGTATATATGTAATTATATAAATGAATGTTTAGTTATAAGATATATTGGAAAATGCAATTCGCATATTGTTTGCTAATTGAATGTATATATGTATATGTATGTTTGTATAATATTTTGTCTTTTTGCTGTAGGTTCTAGCTTTACTTGTTATTGTGCCTTGTATATACCTATATCCACAAATGTAAGCGCAGATGTCAAGGCAAGCAATAATTTGGTAATATAATATAATATATATACATATATATGTAAATATAAGAATTATATAAGTATACATATGTGTATGTATATAAGTATATTCATCCGATTTTCTTTTAAATATCGGTTTTTTGGAATTTGCTATTAACGTTTGGAAAAATATAAGTATATATTATTGTACTTAAATTTTGAGTTCCTTTGTTTTTTTGCTTTATATTTTCCGTTAACGTTTCCTGTACCCGTTTTTTCAACTTGTTAAAACGGATTTTCCTAGTTTTAACAAAATACAGGATGAACAAACATCCATATTTAATTAATAAAAAATGAAAGCTATGCACTTACTTTGTCTCGCCTCAAGGGGTTTTTGGGAAGAATATATGTATGTTTTTTTTTATATATTTTTGGGTTTCGCGCCCGTTTTGGTCTTTTTGTTTTTTGGTTTCGCGCCCGTTTGTTTTTGTAGCACATATAATATGTTTGGCCGTTTCTTTTTTTATATTATATGTATATGTACGAATGTATATGTACGAATACATTTATACATGTATACATACATATACTACTTATTGCACTTCGCTTATGTTCACATTTGATTTTTTTTTTTAAATAAATGTCACCGCACCTTTTTGGTTATTTTGTTTTTGTTCAAATTGTTTTGTTTAGTTTTTGTTTTTCTTTTTTTGTTTTCGTTTTGGCACCGCACTTTATTATTTTAATAGTTTTTTTTTTTTTTGTTAATAGCCCATAATGCCGTTCACTGGGGCACGAATGACGATGATTAAATAGGTAAGCGCATACCACTGTAATGTTTTGATGTGGCAGTTACACTCGCGGTTAATGTTATAAACGAAAAGTAGATCTCTTTGTGATATGAAATAATTGGTAATATATTTGTTTTTACAAAACATTTTAATTTTAACACTTATTATATATATATATCATATATATCAGTATTTAATAAAGATTGCCGTGTAGAATTGATGTCGAAGAAATTATGGTAGTTGACGGTTACAGGATCGCTGACGAAACGAATTGTAGCGCACTTGATCGTTGTCGTATCGATGTGTTAAAACGAATGAAATGAATTGGAGATCCAATCCCTTTTTTATTGTTGATTATGTGGTGACATCCTGTGTAGTGTGGCCGTGAGTGTGAGTTGTGTTCCAAGGCATGGTGTGTTGTATTAGGGAGTGTAATTATTTAACCGGTTGGAGCGGTGTATTTGGAGGGGGGAGTCATTTAAGCAATAAGGTTGCCATCTAATCTTAAGATTTAATGTTCCGTAAGCGACCCAGTGGCAGTGGCAATTCCCAAAAAACTATTATCTAGGCCATGTAAAATTACTGGTTGGCGTTCGTCAGCTAGTTATCGACAATGACAGCAAATTACTAAACACAAAACTCCGCAGAGCTACCCTTAATAATTACTGATCTAACATTTTTCTTTACTTTGGCCTTCGCCATACCATTGTAATGTTAGTGGATTATTTGATCTTCTTAGACCTAACATGGCGGCTTTACTTTCACGTCCACCCTAACATCGCTGATGCTATCACGCCGCTGCTGCCATCACTCTTATGCTGCCATCACGTCGCTGCTGCTATCACATTCGCTGCTGTTTAAACCGTCGTGGGGATGAGCTGCCGCTGCATCATGTGCCAAAGGGACGTACACGCCGGCAAACAGCCGACGCACCAGGTAACGAATGCGAATTATTGAAAGTTGGTCAAAAAAAAAAGTAATAATAATAAAAGTAAAACAAATTAAACGCACGCTTTCAGTTTTTGGCAGGCCTTTTTTCACATAAAATTCCTGTTTAAATAATATATTTCTATATACATATTATATATCATATATGTATATACTGTATTGAAGAGAATGTGAAGGGATTCTGGGATTGCGGTAGCATTTTCATTTACTATATAATAATTTAAAATTTTTAAATCGGTCAGTTTTTCGCAGATTATGTCGGTTTTTCGCAAATTTAATTCATGAATAAAATTCTTTCGCTTTAAATTTTTACAATTGTGCTGTTGCTCATTTTGAGTTTATTTCTTTCGTTTGGCTATTCAGGTAATTGCGAATTGATATCTTTTTTTCTCTCTCACAACTTGAGACTCCCAAAAATGAATTTGCCGAAATTCAAGGTAGAATATTGGGAATTTAAAAATTTCATGAGTTTGTTTGAGAGTTTGGTTCATTATGATCTAAATATCCTAGATATTGAAAAATTTAACCGTTTGGTTAATTGTTTGTCTGGAGAGGCTCTGGGAACAGTAAAAGCATTTGAAATGTCGGATGAATATTATCCGAAGGCATTGGCAAGTCTCAAAAAGGTTTACGATAATAAATGTTTGATAGCCTAGTGCTACAAATACTAAGCAGCCAACGAGCCAACAGTGCCAGTCGAAGGAGCACCATTTAACTGCCTGCCCCACTTTCAAGGCGCTTGCGGTACTACAGAGTTTCGAGTTTTTGAAATCGGTGCCTAAGGGCAGAGCGGATCGATGTCGTGTATTTAATCAGTCCCATCACACGTTGTTGCCGGTTTCCTTCCCCGCTGCAGCTCATCCGCAACCATCCTATACTATGCATACAGCGAGTATGCCGGATCTGGTAGTGTTGGCGACAGCAGTTATTCAAGTGAGGACCAGTTATGGAGAATACAGGCTCCCAAGTTAACTTTATGACGGAGTATTTAGCCCAAAATTGCGTATTCGACGTCTAAACAGGACGTTTCATATTATAGGAATTGGAAATTCCACACGAAAGTCGGGAAAATAATAAGTCCCCGGTAAATAGTTTCGAATTTTCGACGAAATTCTGGATGATGCGATGTTTCTCGGCAAATCATCCAGAGCATAACATCAATGTTAATGGCTGGAAAACTATGCACAATATTAAATTGACAGTTCCAGTGTAAGTCCTCCTCCCGAAGTAAATAGCACATTATGCCAAGCTGAAGAAGACTTAACGTCAATTAATTCGGTAGTTCAAAATTTTTGGGCTCTAAAAGAATTACCTTCAGAAACAAATGGCATCAAATTCACACCAGATCAAATAGAGTGTGAAAATTTTTTCGTTAATACTATAGATCCAGATCTTTGCAAAATGTATCCGAACTGCATGAATGAAAACAGAGCACAGGGTCATATGAGCCTAATGAGCAATAAGATCCCGAGTGAGCCACACTACATCAATGCGTTTTAAGGCCCGAGAGCACATCAACCAAAGAAGAATTGTACTCAACTCTTCTTCGTTTTCGCTTACATAAGTACGCTTTAACGGCAGACATCACTAAGATGTACCGCCAATGAATATGCATAAAGAAGACAGAAACTGTCAGCTTATTGTGTGGAGAGAGCATCTCTCAGAGCAAATTCAAAATTTTCGACTTACAGCACTGCGCCTGCACTATTTCTCACCACACAGTGTTTACAAATGCTCAGCGATGCTAATACAACTAAGTATCCACTCGGTTCATTGGCCATTAGAAGACACTTTTATGTTGATGATTTATTAACAGGATCAGAAAATTTTGAGTCTCTAGATCTTATAATAAATATTTAAAATTAAATATTAAACTCGGCTAGATTCACCTTAACAAAGTGGTATTTGAACAACCCTAAATCTTTCGACCATGGATAAAATGATCCGAAACTCTTTGATTTTAGAGAGCGCTGTCAAAGTCCACATTTTTTATAACATTTGACAATTGGCACCACTAGTGAAAGAAATACGTTTTGAGATTTTTAAATGTATTTTTTGGGTATCTTTCGGTTTCCATTTTACAGAAAAATATACATAATTAAAATTAGTTTAACCAGCTAGATATCCTATATGACTTCTAAATATATGCACGTGTATATTTTAATCACAAAAGATTTTCTAAATTAACTTTTAAAACTAATTTAAACAAAATATTTTAATATTTCAAAACACTTTCAAGTTTTAAAAAGCTAAACATGAACATTACTTAATTTTTATATACTGAATAAACAAATATCTTTCGATAATTTATTCGGAAGTCAAAGTTTACATAACATTTGCTGGGAATTCTAGCCAAAATATGTATATACGTTGAAAATTGGTACTGCTAAGCAAAACAATACTCTGCGACAAAATACACACTCTTTCTTAAAATCAAAGCTATATTAAAACACTTTAAATAAAGATTAGAAATATGCTTAAAAGTCACCAAAAAAGCTGATCTCACAAATAACCCACTGATTTCGCATTTTATTTCTGCAGGATTTTAGTGGTAGTTCATTGTTTTGCTTGTCATCTGTTCAGTAGCTCATGAACTCGTGGTTTTCTTTGGCAGCACTGAAAGTTCATGTGCTCTCTCAGAAAGCAAATAGAGGAGTTTCGGATAATTTTATCTATGCTTTCGACAGTGACTGCACTGAAAAGTCTTTAAGCTTCAATGACAAAAACTCAACTAAAACACTAGGAATCCATTGGTTGCGAAAGAGGATTTGTTTCGATTTGTTTTGGATGCCAATTTTAATGATCTGCGAGCCACTAAACGAAACATATTGTCAGTCTCCGCTCGCCTCTTCGATCCTCTTAGATTATTATGCCTTCTAGCCACCAAAGCAAAAATCGTTTTGCAAGAGTTTTGGATCCAAAAACTAGATTGGGATGAGTCGATTCCATTGCGCCTTGAGACTAGCTGACAGAATTTTAAAGCCAACCTATTGTAGCGCTCATCTATTAGCTTTCCTCGGTACGTAAACCTAGAGTCGAGTGCTATCTGCCAAATACATGGCTTTTCCGATGCTTCAATAAGACCGTACGGATGTTGCATATATGTACATACGAAGCCAATCTGCTAGTGGTGTCAAATGTCTACTGCATACTGGCTCCGCTAAAGGCCAAGTCTCCTCCGTCTCGAGCTCTTGGCAGCACATCTTCTTGCCAAATTATGATGGCGAATAGCCCCAATTTTGGTTCGACGATTCGAGAAAATTACATTTTGGACAGACTCTGAAATCGTGTTGTATTGGATTATAACACATCTATTCACATTGCAAATTTTTGTAGCAAATAGAGTGTCCGAAATTAAAGAACTGACTGACAATGTACATTGCGAATCAAGTTTCTCGGAGTTGCAACGTGGATAAATTGCATAATTCGATATTGTTTGGAGGGTCCACAGTTTCGCTTAGAAGACCCCGCTTTGTGGCCAATTAAGACTCACTTCCAGCTCTCTTCAGAAGAGGAAGCTTTAGAGAAGAAGAAAAATACTTTCACGCTAACTGAAAATGTGAAAGAAAATGCAACAATGGACGTTATCGAAAAAACTCTCCTCATAAAAAATTGGTTCGTGTTGTCGCATACTTATTACGGTGGATTAGACGACCAAAAATGCCTACACTAAGTACACTTAAGTTTTTTGAAAATTGTTCAGGTGGATCAACATGGAATGAGATCCAAAACCACGCCACCCGCGAACTTGGAAACTTAACCCGTTCTTGCATGAGTACTCGGACATATCGCTTTCATTTAAATTAATCCGAGTAGAAGGTCGCCTATTATATGCACCTCTCCCATACGATGCCAAATTTCCATTATTACCTAATAAAAGTTCACATTTCGTTATCACTTATTTACGGTTCCACGTTGGGGCAAAAGCGTTGGTTACACTTCTTCGAGAACGCATATGGCTGATTAATGCCAGAGAAGGATGAAGTAGAGCCGTAAAAAACTGTATACACTGCTTTCATTTCAAGCCGCAGTTGCAAACCCAAAGTCGAAAGTCGTGGGAAGTCGAAATACTTCGAGCGCTATATACAACTTTAAAAATACGCGGTCGACCACCCGTTAAAACATATATAGCAGTTTTCGTTTGCTTCACTTCAAAAGCAGTACATTTAGAATTAGTTTCGGACTTATCTACTAATTCTTTTATTTTCGCCCTAAAAAAGTTCATTTGTCGCCGAGGGGTGCCACAGATACTTAGCGACAATGTAAACAACTTCGGCGGCGCCGTCCGTAAGCTGCGCGAGCTGAAGTGGAGGCCATTTTGAATTCGCGTCCCCTAGCAGCATTGAGGCAGGACCCAAACGACTGAGAAGCACTAACTCGAGCATACCTCCTAATCCTACCCCTGCGGGCAGGGGATAGAATATGCCCGCGGCAAGGCATGCCTGTCGTAAAAGGCGACTAAAAGCCAATATGCACTATGACTGTTATTATATTCTTTGCACAGTAATATCAGCATAGTATGTGGAGTGATAGTGCTATAATACTCAGCTTGAACTGATATTAGAAACACTTTAAATGAAAAAAGCGAATAAAAAGACATTTGAAGTTCAAGTGACAAATGTCACCAGTCATTTGAGTAATGGGGAGCTCAACTGGCAGTAGTTTAGGCTACGCAGTCTGACCGGAGACTTTCCGGTACCACGGGGAGCAGAAAGCCCTTGGACTTCTGTTCAATCTGCTCATTGGGTTCGGCCCTTTGGGGAGTATCGTGGTGGCTGTGGTTTAAACCTAAATGCTGGAAGAACTGAATTTTCAGTTCGAAAAAAGAAGTTACACAAGTAACTGGGTGCCGTACCCGAAAACGGAAGAGGTTTTTCGGCCTCGAATCACACCAAGATGGTAGTGTGGACCCAGACACACTGCCACTGGTATCCAAATAAATACTTGCAAAAAGCTCATATTGTTTGGGGCGCTGATCAACGCATTGTATTGATACGTTGTGTTTTTGAGCACCGTGAGGTAAGGCCGTCGCCGGCAGGTACTCACGTAAATCTACAACGAAAGTTATACCTCCTAATCGGTTGTTCTCTGCGAACACTGCCACCAGCACAAGTCCCAATGGACCCAATTCGTTGCTCTTGTTTGCTGTCTCAAGCAACAGTTTTGGGAGCAGAGGTCCAAAACATACCTGACGAGCCTTCATTAGAGCAACAAATAGCAGCACCCGAAACGCAATCTATATCGCGACGATCTCGTCCTCGTTCGCGAAGACAACGTACCACCGTCAAGGTGGCCGGTGTTGCGTCAAGCGATTTCACGAATACTAAAACTAACTTAAATATTAAATTTATTTAAAATATAAAATGAATTATTAGAATATTGTAATTGAATTATAAAGTTTCTTGTTTATATAAAAATACTTACCTTAACAACCCTATGTAAAATACTCACCTTAATCCACTACAATAATTACCGAGAGTTCGAAATGTAATCATATGATACTTACCCCATTTTTTACATATTTATTTATTTATCTTGAGAATTTTCAGATATTTATTTGGGTACAAAGTTGTATGATAATCGGTTACGTAGTTTCGACATGAAAGCGTAACTAACATACTGTGGCGAGCACGAATGCCAGAACAAATTAGAATGGTTGATAAACTGCTAGAATCAACTAGATAACGAAATTCGTAGTTGCCATAATGTTCGAGTAGCGTAGTTTTGTTAACAATCTACTATATAAGAGCTGCCGGATTGTGCAGCACACACAGTTCTAATTAGAGTGTTGCCGTGTAAAGACCAATTGAGCTATAAACAAAGTGTTAAGTTGTTAAATTAGAAATAAAGATAAGTGTATAGCCACTAAATTGGGACCTTTATTTAACAATCCAGTAATCGAACTCTAGAGTGAGTTACAAAGTAGACGATTTATCGAATAATCCCTTACAATCGGTGTCAGAAGTGGGATTGTCAAATTAATTCGCAAGGAGAGAATTATTTGAAAATGGCTATGAGTTACAATCACGGATGCAAGAAGCAATAGAGGCGAAACACATTAATGTTCATGAATATGTCTTTTATTTAAAATTAGAGGAAGAGACAACAAAGATAGAAGAAAAGGAAGATACTAAACATGATTTTGGCTGCATTGTCCCAGATGTCAACGCAAATATCGACACAGTTTAAAGAGCAGGATGCACGTATGACCCTACAAATTTCGCAGTTAGTAACTGGGTTGACAACGCAGTTGGAAGAGCTCGTATATCAGCACAGGTGTCCTCACAGTTGAAAGAGCAGGATGCACGGATATCGCAGATGACCCCAAAAATAGCAGAAGTTTCTCTCAGATTTCGGAATAGCGGGAGAAAATTAAAAATGAAGTAGATGACTTGAAAGTTCGGCTCCGCGAGCTACAATTAAATCGGCCAATTATGTCGTCAGCTTCTGCTAAGGTTCTCCATCCTTTGATGGCATTGTTCTATTCCATGTTTTTAAGCTTCAATTCGGTAAGACAACATCTTTAAATAATTGGAAAACTGTAGATAAAGTAGCTGCATTGTTCATTGCATTTAAAGGCTCTGCAGCGAAGATATTACAGACAATTACAAACTGCGAGGCAAGTAGTTATGAAACCTTGATGGGTGCATTAGATAGTCGGTATGGTAGTGAGCATAGGAAGCATATCTTCCAAATAAAGTCCGAAATCGCCGCCAGAAAGCCAATGAGTCTTTGCAGGAGGTTTCTACAGAGATTGAGAGGTTAGCTCACTTAGCTTATGCATATAAATCCGTGGAATACATCGAGGACACGAAAGTTCGGACCTTCGTCAATGGAATACGAGTTAACACTATACGCTTCGTTGCAGGAAACTCGATATCTGCTTAGCAATTGAACATTTAAAGCTCGTAAAATAGATATAGAAGAACACATTTGGGTGAAGCAATTACTTGAAAACATTGGCAACATGCAGAAAGCACTGGAAAAATCTACAGGAGCGTGTAAGAAAAATGATGGTGTGGTTAAATGCTTCAACTACGGAAAAAGTGGACATATTGCACGTGGACTGTTGTACCAATCCAACAATCCAGTTGGACGTAAACGCAAAGCTCAGGAAGATCAAGCAAACGTCAAATCCAAGCAATCGTTAAACTAAAGCGACCCAGCTGAAAAGGGCACGGGCTGGCTCCCGCAAGCAAATACTCTGTAATCTACATTTGACAAATAAGCAGTAATACGAGGAATGTTACCGTTAGTGGATGTGTAGATGGCAAAAATTTCATAGTGATTATGGCTACGGGCGCATCACATTCCATAGAAGATATCCAAGTTCTCGGAAAAGTAACGTGCGAGATCGTAATTGAAAAGGCAGCCTTTCTAGCGGATTAAGGAATTAAAATTGACATGGAAAACAGGATTACGACTTATACAAATATGGTAGTGCCATTTATGTTCGGTTACGATAATAAGGTTAAGGATAAGGTTAGACGAGTGATAACAACAGAGAGCCAGCAGATTCCATCAAAATCAGCAGAATTTGGGCAGAAATAGATGAAGACTATAGGCAACAAACGAACATACAGCAAACTAACTTATAATCAAAACCCTAACAAGATAAGATAAACCAGTAAGAGTACTTAACGAGTGCAAGTTGCAAGCCAATCAAACTCTCGAAAGGAGCTATATTAGGGCAGTCTCAAGAGATTGAAGCCGTGATAAATTGCGAAATAGGTCTTGAGGAAGATTCCATGGACGAAAACGACATATCGAGCGAAATAAATGCATGGACCGAGGATCTAAAGGCCAACCATTAAAATATGGCTAAACAACTTCTTCTAAAATACTCAATACGTGAAATGAGAAAAAGCGGCGTAATCGAACCATCAGCTAGTCCATGGAGTTCATATGTAGTACTGGTGAAGAAGAAGGATGGAAAAAAGAGATTCTTTGTGGACTATAGAAAGTTGAATGATGTTACGAAGAAAGACAGTTACCCACTACCTAGAATCGACCACACTCTGGACTCGTTATAAGGTACAAAATGGTTCTCAATATTTGATTTGAAAAGTGGATACTGCAAGTGGAAGCAAACAAAGAAGACAAAAAAAATACAGTTTTCAACGTTGGAGATGGTCTATGGCAATTTACCGTAATGCCCTTTGAATTATGTAACACTCCTGCTACTTTTGAGAGACTAATGGACCAGTTACTAAAAGGATTACACTGGAAGACCACATCATCATGTTGGGTAAAAGCTTCGATGAAAACCTTAAGAATTTGGAAGAGGCTTTCCTAAATCTGAACCCAAGAAAGTGTTTCCTTTTCAAAAAGGAAGTAAGCTACTTAGGACACACAGTAACAACGGAAAGCACAGCTAAAGAAAAGATAGAGGCAATAAAAGACTAAAAAGACAAAAAGGAACAGCGCCATTGTTAGCATACCCGATATTTTGTATACGGATATTTGTGGGTTTGCAGTAGGAGGCATTCTATCACAAGTTATTGATGGGCATGAGAAAGTGTTTGCGTATCACAGCCAGACAATAAGCAAGCCAGAGAGAAATTATTGTGTAACTCGAAGCGAATTACTGGCGTTGGTGAAGTACATCAAACATTGTCATAAGTACCTTAATGGCCAGCGATTTCCGATGAGAACAGATCATGCAGCACTAAAAGGGCTTCTACAATTCAGGAACCCAAGAGGGCAGTTGGCAGATTGAGAGACTCCAAAGTTACGACTTCTCTATCTAACATCGCAAAGGTAGTAGTCATAAAAATTCTGATGTCATGTCCCGCCGTCCCTGTAATTTGGAATGCTGACATTGCTCGAAAGCTGAGGCCAAAAAAGACATTATAGTTGACCAACTAATGACAGTAACATCAGACTGGGACCGGAAGAACTGTGTAAATGTCAGCAAGAAGATTCAGATATGAAATGTGTAATACATGGATTGGAGATGAATAAACGTCCAACGCGAGAAGAAATAGTAGCAGAAAGCCCAGTCGCAAAGGATTATTGGGCACAATGGAATAATTTAAAGTTTGTGTCTAGTAAAGGCAGGAACAGTAGCGGATGTATTCATCAACAATTGGGTATGGAGATATGGTGTTCCAATAAAATTCCATTCTGACCAAGGAATTTTGAATCAGCTTTAATTCAGGAGATGTGCCAGAAACTGGGTATATGGAAAACCCGTACGACTGCACTACATCCGCAGTCTGATGGCATGGAAGAACGATTCAATCGAACTTTAGAAGAACATTTGAGGAAAATTGTGGACAAGTATCAAAAAGATTGGGTTACCCATATATCCTTGTTCCTGATGGCTTATCGGTCTGCTGTAAATGAAACAACGGGGCAAACCCCAGCAAGGGTAATTTTTTGTAATTATCTTCGACTACCGATTGATTTGAAATTTGAAGCTAACGCTGACGAAAGAAGAAATGCTAAGGAAGTCAACAGCATCCTAGAAGACGAAAATAGGGATATATATGCTATGGTGAGACAGCGCACCAAAATTATGAGCGATAAAATGACAACAAAATACGATAAGAAAATTAACTTTGAGGGTTTTATTGAAGGCGATTGGGTATTGTTATATAACCCCCAACAAAAGAAAGGGCTGTCTCCCAAATTACAGTGTAACCATACTAAGTTATTAAACGACTCAACAATGTAGTGTATCGCATACAAACCATTGGAAGACCAAGGAATAAAATGAAAGTAGTTCATATGGAACGGCTTGCAGCAAATATGTATAATCGGGACAATCAGACTTAGGTGGAGGGCAGTGTGGCAAACACGAATGCCATAAAAAATCAGAATGGGTGATAAACTGCTAGAACCAACTAGATAGCAAAATTCGTAGTTGCCAGAATGTTCGAATAGCAAAGTTTTGTTAACAATCTATTATATAAGGGCTGCTGGATTGTGCAGCAAATATACTTGTAGTTCTATTTAAAGCTTTACTATATAAGGGATGCCGGACTGGGCAACAAACAAAGTTCTAATTAGAGTGTTGTCGCGTTAAGAGCAATTGAGATATATGTAAGAAGTTCTAAGCTCAGATAATGAGAAGTAAAGCGTTAAGTTGTTGGAATTAGAAATAAAGATAAGTGTATATTTAACAATTCAGTGATCGAACTCAACGGTGAGTTACAAAGTAGGCGATTTTTCGAGAAATCCGTTACAATTACATTCACATTTAACTTATTAGTATGGAAGTATGGATTTTTAAAAACAATAATACTTATTCAACATACCAATATACAATATATATGTACAATTTTGGCCACAGTTAGGTTTAATTCTAATTAAAAAAATATTACTCCAATGCCGATATATGACCACAATTATATATATACAATATCCATAAAAGTTACATAATTTCCTTTTTTGATTAAACTTGCTAACAAATTAACTACCTCAATAATCGTTCAGAAGTGTAGCGTTTACGAACTAGAAATGAATTACAACTAAAACTCATTTACCTAATCATTATCATTATAGATTTGGTATTTACAATACGAGTGGCGTCCACACACGCCCAACAAACTTTAAAGGAATTTTTTCTTCACCAGAAATTAAAGCGTCTTCGTCTTTTGACTGGTAGCACGGTATTCAATAAATTTTTTACTATCCAATTAATATTTATTTAACACTTAGAAAATAGTACTTTCTTGTACAGGTACCTTCCACTTCAATGTACAGATTTTTTTCTTTACAGTCTTTAGCAACTGAGGCCCAAAAAATCGCAGATGTAACAGAATTTTATGTTCATTTGAGATCTAGAAATAAATACAATTGTACATCCAATGTTTAGGACACCATAATTTTTATCTGCAATTATATTTAATAAATTTTAGAAACAACACAAAATTCAAGTACTTACCTTCTTTATAAAAGCCTTTGCTAAGTTTGAACTCTATAAACCAAAATTAAATTGTATAATATTTAAGAAACATACATTTTTGATGAAAAATTGTATAGCTGGAAGAGTGTGAATGTTCAAATTTAAAAACCAAAAGTTAGCACTAGATATGTGGGTATTGGTATATCGGATTAAACTTTAAAAGTGTAATACGGAATTTGTTAAAGGGTATTTTTGAGTCATAAAATCGAGCACATCGACACAACCTTATATAATTAATTCATGGTCTAAAGCCATAGATTTCCATACAAATTCAAAATTATTCATTTCACTATTGTAATTTAAAACTTATACACATTGTTAGTAATATAATATGTTCGATGTTCATGATCTCTGCTGTCGGTACGTTCAATGGCATGAGAGTCCATGAGAAAAGGGAAAGAATTAAAGGATTAAGGGACCAATCGGTTAATTAAGATGTGTTCGTTCTGGATTTATTGCGGCAGTATTAGCGAAAATTCTGGCAACACTGTCAACGTCACACGTTCTATCGGTAAATTGTTTCTAAACTGTTGCACATCACTAGCAAAACAAAAGCAACATACAAACTTTGATTACGCGCTTAGACGGGGGAGGAATTGTAAGTGCAATTTGTAGAAAATATAAATTTTATGATCGATAAAATTTATTCTTTGTTTTTCGCTTAAAATTTGGCGTAATTCAATACTACTGAAAAGGTATTTCACTGTTAACACTTTTCGTTTTTTTGCAGTATTATTTAAACAAAATCCGATTTCTTTGTCTTTTTTATGTCCGTATTTATCAAAAAAGTATGACCTTCATTTTCCAACAATTCGTCTGCAATTATGTACGTTAAAATTTTCATATTTTAAGTAACATGGTCTACGTGAAATAACTACTGCAATATTGTAGCAGATTATCAGCTGAGCATCAGCAACAGTGTATCAAGTCAGTAACAGGGTTGTAATATTGCGGTAATTATTAAGCAGCTCAAACACACACTAACCCAACAGCACTACGAGTGATGCTAATGTTTCTGTGAGTTTCTTAAATGTAACGTATAGCGTCGATGCATTCCATGATCTGATTGATGATCCTCTCTTGGAGTTGAGTAATTAACGGCGTTTTATGTCAACAGCAACGTATAAAAAATTCTGAAAAAATTTACAATGCTGAACCATAATTTAACTCAGCAGGTGACGCCCTAGGTCTTGCTTGTAGATGATTCGTAGGGCTAGGAGATGGTCGGTGAAAGTCTGTCCAATGTTCTGAGTTGATGCATAAAATTAAACGTTTCAACGTACGATGCCATTTTTCGACTTACCCTTTGTTGTCTTCATATGTGTTATACCGAGCGAGCAGCTCTGTAAATAAAGTAGATGTAAATTAACGACCTCGATCTGATGAAATGATAGAACTCCCAACCTTGCAATCTAATTAACGATTCGAGCTTTGCGATGTGTGGTGTCATCATGTCGGGTAAAGCGGATTGTGAGAAAGTGGCGGTTACGGATATGTTAAGGAAAAGGATCTACATCGTCGAAACTAATATGATCGAATAGCATGTCTCCTGATTCGTAGCGTTTAAGAGTCGCAAATGTTTGCCGGGTTGTTTAAAATTTCTGACTTTTCTCGCATGCTCTTGCGAAAGCTATACTGTCATTTTGAAATCTAGGCCGAACAAATCAACTGGTTAGTGATTTGAATGTTCGTAGCACCTCAGAACGAAACTTAATTGTTTCAATTGGTTTAATGTTTTGTGGTCGCTATAGATGTGACAGGTTCGTCCTTCGATTTAAGTGTAATGTTATTTTTATTAATTATTAATTACAAATACTTTATCAATAAATTTCGATAATTTTCTTGTTTTTCTTTATTATTTTATATACAACATATATGAAAAATATGAAAAAGTACCAAATGTTAGCTGTAATTCTTCGTTTTTTATAACACAAATACATTTTTTATAAATTCTTCCTACTTAACATTCAAGGAAATGCTTAGAAATATAATTCAAATCAGAGCTTTCGGAAATACAACTGTCCGGTAACTCATTCACATTTAAAAAAAAGCTGCTTGATTTCATTATCTGGCTTCAAGCGCTCCTTCTAATATCATTATTATTGGTAACGAAACATTTTTAAAATATCTGCGCAATGTATACAAATTATATGAATTGATGGAGGCATGTAAAACCAGGAGTATTGTGCTAGAAAGATATCTTCAGTTTTCACAAGCCATTGTGTGCAAAATTATAATAATAATAACCCAAAGATTACCCTCCTCACCTTTTAACAGTAAAGATCTAAACTGCCTCGAAAAGCGAACCGGGATATTAAATTTAATTTCGGACAGTAGAAAAGAACTGCAAACTGTTCCATTCAAGATTTTTACTTAGAATATTATGCCAAGCATTTCCCTGCGACTAGAAAGTATAGGTAGATGTATAATTTTTAAACGACCAGTGTATGGAGGTAGTCTTACCCATTCGGTAATGCGTAGGGCGAAAAGTAAAAATTGTTTTTGAACAGACTCTAACTTGTCAGAATGGGTTTGGTAGCTAGGGTTCCATACAACAGAGCCATATTCAAATATAGGTCTAACCAAAGTTGTAAAAAGTGTTTTCGTAATGTACAGATCTCTAAATTCTTTAGAACAACGTTTAACAAAACTGAGGACAGCTTTCGCTTTCAAGACCATGGTGTCAATATGAAGACTAAAATTAGGCTTAGCGTCCATATTGACTCACAAATCAACATAGTTAAAAACTAGCTCTAGACTATGGTCTTTTATTACATAAGGAGAGGGGTGCACAAATCTACATTTATTGAGATTCAATGGCAAATAATTTCTATCACACCATGCAACCAAATTGTTTAAGTCTGTTTGCAACAGACACCTTGCATCAGTTGAACTGTATGATTTAAAAAGTTTTATGTCGTCGGCGTATAATAAAATTTTTGAGAATTTTATTACGGAAGAAATATCGTTAATAAACAACAAGAACAGAATCGGGCCAAGATGACTACCTTGCGGAACACCTGACATTAATAGTATCTGAAAGAGTATCCTCAAATATAACTCGTTGTGCTCTATTATAAAGATAAGAAGCTACCCATTGAAGAAATCTTGGCTGAAAGCTGAGCAGATCAAGTTTATGTATGAGAATCGAGAGATTTACTTTATCCAAAGCTTTGCTAAAGTCTGTGCATATAACATCCGTATGCTTATGTTCCCTAAATACCAATGATACATGGTTTACAAATTTAAGCAAGTTTGTTAGAGTCGATTTCCCTTTACGAAATCCATGCTGAGATGAAGAATAATATCTTTAAAAAGTTTAGGTATAACTGGTAGTTTTGCGTTACCTCTGTAGTTTTCAATGTTGGACCTAAATCCACTTTTATGCAAAGGGATTATAAATGACTGTTTCCATATTAAAGGAAATATACATTGTTTAAGAGAGGAATTAAATATCATTGTCAAAGGCAAGTAAATATATTTGGCACTATTGTTTAGGAAGCATGAGAGTATCATGTCTGGGCCGTAACTAAACGATGGTTTTAACTTATTTAAATTAAGTAGGACGTCGTTCAGAAATAATTGGAGCGTTAATTCAATTATTCGGACACAGTACGTAGTTTGTAGTTTGACTTGAAAAATTCTGCAAACATGTTGGATATAATATCATTGTCACTTGAAATGATAGATTTGTATTTCATCGCGGACGGAAATCCTCCATCTAACCATTTCTTATTTTGCCAATCTATCTACCTATGACTCGTTTCCCACTTATTCACCAATTTACTAGCAAAGTTTCTTAATTGTTTTTGAATTTGTTGGTATTGCTCTTTGTAACATTTTGAGGGATCAATAACATTAAAAAACGCATGATTATGAACCGCTAAAAATTTGTTTGTTAGCACTGGTTCACTGTGTCAAATTAAAAAAAGGGTGCGTTTCAAGACGGACATTGTATCTAAAAACCGACAAAAATCAAAAAATTGGAAAAACCTGTGGTTAATTTTTCAACTTGACATACACAACACATCCTTTTAACAAACAAACCAAGCACTATGGCGAATCTGGTCGAATCCACCAATCCACCATCCAAAGTTGTCACCTAATGGAGTCTAACGTTCAGGGTGTCGATGTTTATATGGTTTTCAGCATGTTATGCCATCAGCAGATTATTTACGCTTCGTCAGGGTCACCAGTTTTAGTGTTTGCTTATTAAAAATTGTTATTTATTTACGTCAATATTGTAATTGAAAATAATATTATACTTAATCATGTGGTGCTGGTGATCGATGTACCGGCACGTCCGATTGCGTGGGAGTCCATGAGTCCTTAAGTTTTTTTTTTTATTTCAATAAGAAAGTATTTTGTTTACTAAATGAGCTGAAAGAACATTACCAGAAACTCTCCATTTCCATGCTGTCGGTAGTTATCAAGATTGCAGCTTAAATGATTTTAACTTTGCGCTGGCACAGACTACGATACCTACGGTTAAGGAGATTTTAAATATTATAAAAACCGTATCTATGCACAGTAGATAGAACACAAAAGACTGAAGAGGAGCACATAGCTTTACAAATTTAATTTAATTCAAAAAGTATAACCCTAGGAATAGTAGATTTTATCGACTCTTTGTGTAGGAAACTTTCCACTAAATTTTATTTTAACTGTTTCTAAATTTTTTTTCCAGTTAGTCCACGATCTCAAAGTGTGTTTCTCATTTCAATGTAGTTACTCGTATTTGTAAAAATAATACCACAAAAAAGTTGAAGTTTAACAATATACCGAATTTAAAAACTTCGACCAAAATGTTTTTTTTTTAGTTTTTCGTTTTTATTTTATATTTTCGCATTTTTAACATATATGTATTTGTATAAAAACTAACAATAACTTATAGTACTTTCTATAAATACAATTAACCGAAGATTGTCATAAAAGTTTAAAAAATAGTTTACACTTATTTTAAAAAATTTTAGATTGGAAGTAAAGAATAAGCAAAAAGTACTAGCAGCTTTATATTGGAAATATGTATAGTTTAATTAGAAACCTTTTTTGATTTAGATTTGCATGTGTTAACCGTTAAAATCTTTAAGTTCTGCGATTTTATTTGATAACAGAGAAGAAAATGTGTTAACATAATTTGAAATAAGCGATTTATTTGCTGAGTACAAACCATATACTTAAATGTTTGTATCACCAAAATAAATTTTTGTTTTTGTCAAAATATATACAATCTGGATATTGAAGAAGATTTTAATTGCAATAAGCTAAATATCACTTGAGGTTTGTTACCAATAAGAATGTTTAACGTAATGTTTATTTAAAATCAAAGCTCAGAATAATTGGAAAAGAAAAAAACTGTATTACACTATTGTAGCAATTGTATTATTTTACTTTTACTTATTGTGATAAATATTTTTGTAATAATTTACCATTGGAAATTTCGACATGAATAGAGATCAAATATTTGCATTGCACAGTAAATGGTTTAAAAGAAAAGTTAATTGGTCTGGGACTTTCAACTAACACACGCAAAGCTACTTTGCAGGACGGACTTTGCGAGTATTGCGGAGTTACCATTAGCAACAACGATGGCTTCGATAGGAACGCTGAGTAATGAGCCTTCAGTCATTTAGTGGTATCGGAAATCCAACTCTTGAGGAATGGCTAGCCGACTTTGGCAATAATTTCACAGCGGTGCAGTGGGACAATCTGCAAAAGCTTGTTTATGAAAAGCAGCTGCTTAGAGGTGCTGTTTAGATTTTTGTGCGAAGACAGCGCGGTATCAATAGTTGGGGAATACTAAGCAAGCATTAACTAAAGAATTTGCGTAAACAGTATCAGTTATTGAGGTGCATCGTCAGCTAAGAACTCGGCGGAAGCGCCCAAACGTGAATATCTATATGGCCTAATGAAGTTAGGTGTACCAATAAAGTTAGATCATTGAAAATTTCACTGAGAGCATCCCTGACTCTATGGCGAACAAAGCGAACTTTTGGCTAGTACGATTGCAGAACTCAAAACGCAGATTTTCATATACGACAATATACGTTCAGGGCGTCAACTCAGTTCGATTTTGCCTCAAGGGAATCACGAAGACTTGGGTAAAAGGGCCACAAAACTGCAAGTAGGTGATACGTTACTATCGATGTAGGAAGATAGGTCACTTTGCCAATAAATCGGAAGTTGAAAGGCATAGGCGGCAGTATTCTAAACATGATGGGCAGTTGCAATCATAAAACAAACATTGACGCGTGTGAATTAGAAATACTTTTTCCTATCATCCATGAAGGTGATATTATATATCAAGCTATCACTTTTAACAACATACTGCAGCAGGTTGATAATATCATCGAATTTAATGGGTCTATATTTGAATGTGGTGGAGAAAGACAGTGATGACCAATGTTTCCATCCAAACCAGTATATGACAAAGAAAACCACGCCTGTCGAGGAGTGGTATATCTCCTCCTATGAATATGAGCTGTTGGCCATTGTGAAGGCACTTAAGAGAAATTGAGAGTATACTTAATGGGAGTCCATTTCAAAATCGTCACTGACTGTAACTCTTTCGCCATGACTATACGGAAGAATGAGGTTCCAGTGAGTGTGTCTCGTTAGGCGACAATGTTGCAGGATTATGACTATGAGATCAAATATCGAATATGAGGAATTTTTTTAGAAGCCATTTACTTTATACAGATTTTTAAAAATAATGGTACCTTCATTAATGGAAGAGTATATTATCCGAACCGCACAGAAGCAAGGACACTACTCGTTTAAGAAGGCTTACTTACTTCAAAAGCAGCTAAGGTTGTAAGAAGTTGTATCGAATGCATCATAATATACGTATGTAAATAACGCTAAGACTGGAAGGAAGGAGTTGCTACTAAATCTTATTGATAAAGAAAATCGGTCATAAAGCATTTTTAATTTTGATAATGTTTGACATATGAAGCAAACAACGAAGCTTATAATTTATATTGGTTTTAGTAGACAACTTTTCGAAATTTGTGTGGTTGTATTCCAGAATTTTTGAAGGTACAAAAATTTTTTAGAAAATGTGTTAATACTAATCTTTCTAATCATAATTAACTATAAAAAATCATTATTTAACATAAAATAACAAAGTTAAGAACGAAAAACTCAAAAATTACGTTGAAAAGAGTCTACGTACAGTATACACTGCTTGCAGATTTTAAGAACGATAATGTTTATCAGTTGGCATAAGAAATTTTGTGATAAAATATAAAAAGAAAAAAAATTATGCAATGAAATTTAAAAAATTTAAATAAGAGTCGAGCGGCGGTATAGATCAATTAATATAGAGGTCCTAATGAAGTTAGGCCACTCAGTCGTCATTCGAGAAAGCTATCTCTTAGAAACGTCAGCTTAAATCTCAAAGAAATGGGCAAATATTCAAAAGTCACTGCTCCAAAATTAGCCGAATATATAACAAATAGATTACAAAAGATCAAGGATTAAAAGTATATATTTTTGAGTATTGATAGAGGGAAATATTTGGCGACCAACGTGGTTAAAATTTGTTAATTGTGATTGTGTTGACTAATTTTTTATAAAAATTAATAACTAATAATGCCTGTTGCATCAAGCGACATCATAAATTCTAAAACTAAAAAAAATATTAAATTAATTTAATATAAATTTTTTACCCTAATAATACAAGTTAAAATACTCACCTAAATTGTTTACCATCATTTAACGAAATGAATTACACTTACCCCTTTTTGTAAATATTCGCCGTTAGCTTAAGATAATTAGGCTAAGTGATATATGAACTGTAATAAAGAATTGAATTGTATAAAAACCGAAATCGCGATCGGACGCTTTTACCGGTAGTATAGTCGCGCATCCCAACTAGATTTCTTTTCCTCAAAAATGCTTGAGAATTTTCATGGCGTCCGAGCAGGGACATATGCGTGACTAAATTGCCTGTGCGTTTCTCGTTGTTCGGTTTTCGGTGAAATAAAAGTAAAAAGAACATGTGTTAAACAGAAAACAACTCAAAAAATTACATATAAGGAAAACAGTGATATAAAAGTAGAAATAAAGGGATTTAAATATAAAATAGTGATCAAAATTAACTAAACAATACACATACGCAAAATTATAAAGGATTTTAAGTGATAGGGCAGAAAAAAAAGGCAAAGTGAAGGGGTGAAGAGATGCAATAAGTTAAAAATTATAAAAGTGAACAGATACCTAATTAAATAAAAAGAGAAGGTGATCACACAAAGGGTTCAAGTTAAAGAAGAAACAAATAAGTGTACGAGAAAAAAATCAAAATACATACATAATAACGTACAAGTGCGTGAAGTATTTGCTTACGTATTGGTCTAGCAGGGGTGCGCACAAATAAAAGAACAAAACATGTTTGCTCTAAGTAAAAAATTAAAACTTACAGTTTTTAAAGAGCCGTGCGAAAGCTGCTTAGACCAGTACGAAGAAACAAAAGCTATGATTTCTGATCAATTAAAGCTAATAAATGCAATTGCACCTACTCCACATCCGAGAGTAGAGCGGCCACACATACAAAATCAAGAGGCAAGTTCAGGCATCCATCTCAAGGTGCACGCATGTGACACAGAAACTTTTCATGGTGGTTATGAACAATGGCCGTCCTTCGGGACATGCTTACAGCCGTTTACATAAGCCACCCAAAATTATCAAATGCACAAAAATTGTATCACCTCTGATACAAAACAAAAGGTCAAGCAGGCATAATAGTAAAACAGTTCGCACAAAATGACGATAATTTCAATTTGGTTTGGGAAGATCTAAAAGCAAGATACGAAAATGAAAGAATATTGGTCGATAAGCAAGTAACGATACTAATGAACTTGCCTAAAATTCAGAAAGAATTTATTAGACTACAATCCACTGTTTCTAATTGTTTGTCGGTTTTATTGACACAAAATATTCCCACAGATAGCTGGGACCCCATTCTGGTAAATATATGCACCGCAGCATTACCAGAAAAATCGTTACTTTTGTGGGAGCAATCGCTCTCATTGCGGGAAAAATGCCCAACGTGGCAGCAAATGAATGAATTTCTAGCAACCCAATACGTAACAGCATAAAGAGTAGACAAAAAAACTAGTTAGAACTAAAAACGTTCAAAACGACCTCAATAGAAGCTTCAATAGACCCCAAGCCAGTAGCAACAACAATTTAAATAGAAGCTTTTTCAAAAATCAATCGTTCACCTTCGAACAATACAAACAAACGTCATACGAACTGTGTGCAGGAAGGTATAAGCTCAAATATTGCGAGAAATTCAAAAAATTTAATATTATTGACCGAAATAACTTTGTAAAAACAAAAAGACTTTGTACAAACTGCCTGTCACATGTGCATACAATTAAAGAGTGCGAAAGCAAATTTAATTGAGTTTATTGTCATAAACGACATCGTTCAATGCTTCATTACAGCACATTTCCTAGCTCACCCCAAATCAGCGCTTATAAGCAAACCCCGAAAATTGCCAAAAGACACCATGTTGCCCAAAGGCACAAAACACTCAAACGCTACACAACAAAATACAAAATAGGGTGTTACTACCCCCAGCAGTCATCTCCATCGAACATCGAGGAGAACTCTATAAACTTAGATCCTTAATAGACCAAGAATCACAAAAATCTTTCATAGCGTCTAGTGCACAAAATAAGCTAAACTCTCACAAAATCTGTCCCATTACCCTAATATCTCCCCCAGCGGATAAGCGAATTGTAGCAGAAGCTATAGTCCTACCGCAACTTACTAACATGCTTCCAAGCTATCACATAAATAACAAGCATTTACAGAAGGTTTCGCACCTAAAGCTAGCAGATCCCAACTGCAACGCCCCGCTCAAATAGATATTATAATAGGCAGCGAACTTATACGGCAAATAAAAATTAAAGGTGTTGAAAAAATTTCAACCACCCTTCTAGCCCCAAACACTATATTTGGTTGGATTCTAAGTGGACCAGTTACAGAACCAGTTTCCACATCAACAATTCCAGTTGACGAAAACACTAAAGAATACGTTAATTCACAATAAAACTCAGGGTGTTAGAAAACCGCCCCATCATATCAATTACAACCCCAGAAGATCAGTATTGGGAAGACTTCCACAAAGCCACAACTACTCGATCAAATAACGGCCGATACATCGTCTGACTATCATTAAAGCCACAACTTTCCAACACTCCACAAATTGGCACAAAAAACCAAGTCAGAGCTTCTTCTGACAACCCCAGTGTTAAAAACACAAATATATATAAAACAACCAAATCATCCAAATATATTACTACATATTCCAAAAGAAAATTTGTTGTACACTAATTTCCTTAAATTTCAAAAAGGGCAGTTCAACATAAAAATACAGCGGATCCAATGGAATGCGATATCTGACCAGTTTTCATATCCTACTGAGTTAATATCCGCATTATCCGCAATAATAATTTCGACCCCGCAGGATGGCTTTCGCCAATTACAAGTATGATACAAGCGAAAATCCTGGCCACAATTCTCAAATAATCTAAACGATATTCGAATCTCCCGATTCTTGGCCACAATCGCCCGCGTCCATACATAATATCGTTCGCAGCATAGTTGTCCTAGAAAGTCGAAAAATCGACACCTATCTTAGTAAAGTGGCTCATAGTTGCCTAAATTTTTATAATTATGAAACAATTAAAAAATAAAGTTAAGGATCACCATAATCCCAATGTTATACAGTGACGCAAATAGACTAAAAAAAGCAAAGGTCGCAATTATCGCATCGATATAAGCGCTCCTAATATGGGTGGTTTATGGGAATCAGCTATAAAAATCTTTAAATCCTACTTCAAAAAAGTAGATTGACATTACAAATATAAATATTATATATCGATTTTACCACATTACTACCTCGAGAAAAAGCCGTTCTCAATTCCCGGCCAACCACTGTACTTCTGGCTATATCTGAGCCAGGCGTGGAGTCGCTATCCTATAAGCCGAAAAAAAAAGAAATTGCAAAGAAAAGCCGCTAAAACAGAAAAATCAAATAATAAAAAAATCCGCATAATAAACCGATAAAAGAAGAAATCGGAAATACAATAAGTAGTAAAACCAACTACAAAGTCAAATAAATACGTAAATTTACTACCTCAAGCACCAACTCCAATATCAAAATATATAACATGCATTTACAACCAAAATAGCTTCTTACACTTACAGCATGTATGCCGCGCCCTCGGCCATCAGCACTACGCCGAAATACATGCAAAAGCATATACGTGTAATACTCGCCTAGGGGCCCAGGATGTTTAAATGAGTATAACCTCCTCCCGCCAAGTATACCGCTTCACCCGGAAAATAAGGGCACACCCTAGGATAACCCACTACAATACACCACACTCATACATCACCACACGGGACAACACAACACACCACAGCATCGCGCCAGAACACCGCCTCAGTAAACAAAAAGGATGGTTTTTGCAACAGATAAAAACATTCAATTCTACACTGCGTCAGCACCTATAATTCGATACGACAGCTATTGCGCGTAACACTTCGATACGTTACCTATCCGATATTATATATAGTTCAATAAATAAACATGTATATTATGGAATTTTATTGTGTACAACGTAATAATAAAATTCGAATAATAAACTAAATTGTTCAACTAAATAATATTTCAATTCTTTAATTTTTTGGTTGCTGTTCAAGTGGGATGTGCTTCCTAATATATATATCGAGTGCAAGTTTTAAACACACTCTATCAATATTCTTTGAGATTTAAGCTGACGTTTCTAAGAGATAGCTTTCTCGAATGACGACTGAGTGGCTTAACTTCATTAGGACCTCTATATTAATTGATCTATACCGTCGCTCGACTCTTATTTAAATTTTTTAAATTTCATTGCATAATTTTTTTTCTTTTTATATTTTATCACAAAATTTCTTATGCCAACTGATAAACATTATCGTTCTTAAAATCTGCAAGCAGTGTATACTGTACGTAGACTCTTTTCAACGTAATTTTTGAGTTTTTCGTTCTTAACTTTGTTATTTTATGTTAAACAATGATTTTTTATAGTTAATTATGATTAGAAAGATTAGTATTAACACATTTTCTAAAAAATTTTTGTACCTTCAAAAATTCTGGAATACAACCACACAAATTTCGAAAAGTTGTCTACTAAAACCAATATAAATTATAAGCATTCGTTGTTTGCTTCATATGTCCAACATTATCAAAATTAAAAAAGCTTTATGACCGATTTTCTTTATCAATAAGATTTAGTAGCAACTCCTTCCTTCCAGTCTTAGCGTTATTTACATACGTATATTACGATGCATTCGATACAACTTCTTACAACCTTAGCTGCTTTTGAAGTAAGTCCTTGCTTCTGTGCGGTTCGGATAATATACTCTTCCATTAATGAAGGTACCATTATTTTTAAAAATCTGTATAAAGTAAATGGCTTCTAAAAAAATTCCTCATATTCGATATTTGATCTCATAGTCATAATCCTGCAACATTGTCGCCTAACGAGACACACTCACTGGAACCTCATTCTTCCGTATAGTCATGGCGAAAGAGTTACAGTCAGTGACGATTTTGAAATGGACTCCCATTAAGTATACTCTCAATTTCTCTTAAGTGCCTTCACAATAGCCAACAGCTCATATTCATAGGAGTGGTATATCTCCTCGACAGGCGTGGTTTTCATGTCATATACTGGTTTGGATGGAAACATTGGTCATCACTGTCTTTCTCCACCACACACATCACACGAGTCAATGTTTGTTTTATGATTGCAACTGCCCATCATGTTTAAAATACTGCCGCCTATGCCTTTCAACTTCCGATTTATTGGCAAAGTGACCTATCTTCCCACATCGATAGTAACGTATCACCTACTTGCAGTTTTGTGGCCCTTTTACCTATGTCTTCGTGATTCCCTAGAGGCAAAATCGAACCGAGTTGACGCCCTGAACGTATATTGTCGTATATGAGAATCTGTGTTTGAGTTCTGCAATCGTACTAGCCAAAAGTTCGCTTTGTTCGCCAAAGAGTCAGGGATGCTCTCAGTGAAATTTTTAATGATCTAACTTTATTGGTACACCTAACTTCATTAGGCCATATATGTAGATATTCACGTTTGGGCGCTTCCGCCGAGTTCTTAGCTGACGATGCATCTCAATAGCTGATACTGTTTACGCAAATTCTTTAGTTAATGCTTGCTTAGCATTCCCCAACTATTGATACCGCGCTGTCTTCGCACAAAAATCTAAACAGCACCTCTAAGCAGCTGCTTTTCATAAACAAGCTTTTGCAGATTGTCCCACTGCACCGCTGTGAAATTATTGTCAAAGTCGGCTAGCCATTCCTCAAGAGTTGGATTTCCGATACCACTAAATGACTGAAGGCTCATTACTTCAATGCGAATGCTGAACGCCCAACCACCCTCATCTACATAACACTACTTTGGACTGAATCAGCGTTCCTATCGAAGCCATCGTTGTTGCTAATGGTAACTCCGCAATGCTCGCAAAGACCGTCTTGCAAAGTAGCTTTGCGTGTGTTAGTTGAAAGTCCCAGTCCAATTAACTTTTCTTTTAAACCATTTACTGTGCAATGCAAATATTTGATCTCTATTCATGTCGAAATTTACAATGGTAAATTATTACAAAAATATTTATCACAATAAGTAAAAGTAAAATAATACAATTGTTACAATAGTGTAATACAGTTTTCTTCTTTTCCAATTATTCTGAGCTTCGGTTTTAAATAAACATTACGTTAAACATTCTTATTGGTAACAAACCTCAAGTGATATTTAGCTTATTGCAATTAAAATCTTCTTCAATATCCAGATTGTATATATTTTGACAAAAACAAAAATCTATTTTGGTGATACAAACATTTAAGTATATGGTTTGTACTCAGCAAATAAATCGCTTATTTCAAATTATGTTAACACATTTTCTTTTCTGTTATCAAAAAAAATCGCAGAACTTAAAGATTTTAACAGTTAACACATGCAAATCTAAATCAAAAAAGGTTTCTAATTAAACTATACATATTTCCAATATAAAGCTGCTAGTACTTTTTGCTTATTCTTTACTTCCAATCTAAAATTTTTTAAAATAAGTGTAAACTATTTTTTAAACTTTTATGACAATCTTCGGTTAATTGTATTTATAGAAAGTACTATAAGTTATTGTTAGTTTTTATACAAATACATATATGTTAAAAATGCGAAAATATAAAATAAAAACGAAAAACTAAAAAAAAAACATTTTGGTCGAAGTTTTTAAATTCGGTATATTGTTAAACTTCAACTTTTTTGTGGTATTATTTTTACAAATACGAGTATCTACATTGAAATAAGAAACACATTTTGAGATCGTGGACAAACTAGAAAAAAAAATTATAAACGGTTAAAATAAAATTTAGGGATCGTGGAAAGTTTCCTACACAAAGAGTCGCTAAAATCTACTATTCCTAGGGTTATACTTTTTGAATTAAATGAAATTTTTAAAGCTATGTGCTCCTCTTTAGTCTTTTGTGTTCTATCTACTGTGCATAGATATGGTTTTTATAATATTTAAAATCTCCTTAACCATAGGTATCGTAGTCTGTGCCAGCGCAAAGTTAAAATCATTTAAGCTGCAATCTTGATAACTACCGACAGCATGGAAATGGAGAGTGTCTGGTAATGTTCTTTCAGCTCATTTAGTAAACAAAATACTTTCTAATTGAAATAAAAAAAAAAACTTAAGGACTCATGGACTCCCACGCAATCGGACGTGCCGGTGCATCGATCACCAGCACCACATGATTAAGTATAATATTATTTTCAATTACAATATTGACGTAAATAAATAACAATTTTTAATAAGCAAACACTAAAACTGGTGACCCTGACGAAGCGTAAATAATCTGCTGATGGCATAACATGCTGAAAACCATGTACAAACATCTGAACGTTTGTTTAGCAGCAACCGCAAAACATTTTGCTTCGATTATCAATGGAGGTGCATCAGATCGAAGTCCACGGGGACGCGGTCATGATACCACACATAGGTCTAACAAACTTGCGCATACAAACATCGCGTTTAGTTTTTTATTGGAGGTTGTGTTTGCAGCTACCAACGTGACGCATGAGGCAAGAAAATGCAAACTGCAAAATTTTTATATAATATAAATGTAAGGAGTTTAAACCAAAAATAATTTTTTCTTGTCCCAAAAAGTTTGAACTCGAAATTTACTTTAAAACTGAGGGCCACCTCTAGATGTTAAAAAAAATTTTTTTTGTCCAAAACTTTTCTTTTTTTATAATCTACAAATTTTACCCTTAGGTAACGAATTTACAGACTTAAAGTCGTTAAAGCGTCAAAGGACGGTGGCAAAAAGTAGCATTTTGCGTATTAAAATGGGTCTTCTGAAAAAAATCATGTCGTTAGAGCCAATTGAATTGGAATGTCGGCTCGACATATTAAATTCACTCAGTGAAAAGTTAATGAAATGCCAATTTAAAATTGAAAAGATTGATGAAGACGACATGGCGCGCGGGGAGTTAGAGGACATAATTGTTGAAACGAAATCAATTACTAAAACTATTTGAGCCAAAAATAGAACGTCAATTGCCGAAACATCTTTCGTAACGTCTCACAACTCAAGACTCCCTCAAGAAGATTTCAGCGGTTATCGATGAAATTTATTATATATATATATATACATATAAAAAATAAATTGCGGTTCGAGGACGAAACTCGTAGCCGCAACCTGCACGAATCACATGAAACAGCAACACAAGCACTGGATGAAGCCAGCTTTAGTTGCTGCAAATATAATATTAAGCAGCCAACGTGTCAACAGTGCAAGTCGAAGGAGCACCATCTAACTGCCTGCCCAACTTTCAAGGCGCTTCTGGTCCAACAGAAGTTCGAGTTTGTGAAACATCAATGTTATGAGCTGAAAAATTTGGCACAATATTGAATTGGCGGATCGAGAATTCCAAAAATCCCAAAAGATTTATATGTTATTGGGAGCAGAAACCTATTTCAATATGCTAGCTGTTGACCAAATTAAAAGTGGTTCTAATGAACCAATGCTACAGAAAATTGTTTGGAATGGATTGAGTCTGGCAAATATGTCAGCAAGTCCTCCTCCCGAAGTAAATAGCACAATATGCCAAGCTGAAGAAGACCTAATGTCACTTAATTCGGTAGTCCAAAAATTTTGGGCTCTAGAAGAATTACCTTCAGAAACAAATTCACACCAGAGCGAGCGGTTTCAAGTCAGAATGCCCTTTAAAGCTGATCGTAAACTACTCGGACACTCATATGAAACCGCAGTTCGGCAGAGCACTGGGTCACATGAGCCCAACGAACAATAAGATCCCGAGTGGGCCACACTACATCATTCCACATCAATTTGCCATTTTGACTTCGCGTCTCCTAGCAGCATTGAGACAGGACCCCAACTACGGAGAAGCACTAACAGTGGTCCAAAAGATTCCTGACTGGCCTTCAGGAGCGCAACAAATGGCTGCAGCCGATGCGCAATCTACAGCCCGCAGATCCCGTCCTCGTTCACGAAGACAACGTACTACCGCAGCAGTGGGTACTTGGACGAGTCGTTGCAGCCGCAAAAGGGCAAGACGGCAAGGTACATGTGGCAGACATGGCAACCAAGGCGAGCACAATTAAGCGCCCTATTCATAAACTCGCCTTAATGCCAATCGATGTTGAAGGATCATGATCCTGTCAAGGTGGCCGGTGTTGCGTCAAGCGACATCATATATGCTAATATTAAAATAAATATTTAATTTATTTAAAATACTATAAATTGCAAATTTTAAAGATTTCAACTGAAATTATAAAATTTATAGTTTATATAAAATACTTACCCTAATAATACTACTTAAAATACTCACCTTAATCTTTTACCATAATTTAAGGAAATTAATTACACTTTCCCCTTTTTGTAGTTATCTTAAGGTTTAGGCTAAGTGATATATGAACTGTAATAAAGAATTGAATTGTATAAAAACCGAAATCGCGATCGCACGCTTTTTTCTTTGACCGGTCGCATAATTTTACATATAAATATTTTCTGCACAATCTATTGGTGTTTTCTACGCGACCAATTCATCTTGATTTCGCATATTCAGACAAATGTCCAATTCATATTAAAGAGCAGGAACTGAGCGTTCTACGATAAGGCGCTACGTCCGTCATTGAATATTATATTGCAATATTATTAGTAAAAAATTAACGTTATTGACATATAATAATAATAAAAGAAATTGTCCGTTTCAGATAGGAATAATCTTCTCCGACAACATAAACTTTGCATCAACTGTTTGTTCAATTCTCACGGGAAAAATACTGTGAAAGCGAATTCAGTGGTGTGTACAGTCAACGACGACATCATTCATTGCTTCACATAACCAATTTTACAAATATGAAGCAAAATCACATACATAAAAAAGAAATTCAAGCTCTTCATTCAGAGAACGAAAACAAAATTATTTTATTCACAGCAGTCATTTCTATAGAACAAAAGGGAGATTTATTCAAATTGAGAGCATTAATAGATCAAGGTTCTCAAAGATCCTTTATATCATCAAAGGCTCAGAATCGGTTAAAATTGCCATTCGAAAATTCCAGTTTTCAAATTTAAAATTCAATCACCATAGTCCATCCAAACGCGGATATACGATTAGATGCACAAGACATTGTTGTACCGCAGCTCACTAATTTGCTTCTAAACTATGAAGTAAATAAAAATTCGTGGAAAATAATCTCATACCTTAAATTAGCAGATCCCAACTGCCATAATCCATCACAAATCGACATATTATGGGGCAGCGACTTAATACTTGAAATAGTTCTTGAGGATATAGAGAAAATATCTAATAAATTTTTAGACCAAAATATAATCTTTGGATCGATATTAAGTTACAGAAAAACTTCCTTCACAACTGAAGTAGAAAATATTGAATAATATTAGAACGAATATTTAAATAATCAACTCAAAAAATTCTGGGAAGTAGAAGAATTACCTTAGATCATACAACCTTCAGAAGAAGACCTGGCATGCGAAGCCTATTACAAGTCTACAACAACAAGAAACGAACATGGTCGTTATGTTGTGCCACTCTCATTCAAGCCCACCTTTTCCAGAAACTAAAGATCTAGGCCACTCTAAAATATCAGTAGTCCAATAATTCCTAAGCTTAAAAAAACGCTTAATAAAGGAAAGCGAACATAAATCAGCATATGATAACGTGATGGATGAATATCTTGACCTCAATCATATGGAAGAAGCTGTACTAAATGGTAGATATTTATCTTTTTATCTTCCACATCATGGGGTACTAAGACTAGATAAAATCACAGCAAAAGTACGAGTTGTTTTTAATTCCTAAAAGTGTACGAGCTCAGGCAAATCACTCAATGGTGTACTATACACAGGGCCAACATTGCAACCTGATCTCATGCTGCTAATACTAAATTGGCGAATGTTTTTAACGGAGATGTAGAAAAAATGTATAAGCAAATTTTAGTACATAAAGATGACCAAGATTTTCTACATATAGTCTTCTGAAAATCAAGTAATAGTCGAATCAGGGACTACAAACTTAAAACAGTTACCTTTGGCATCAATCGTGGACCCTATTTTACCATTAGAACAACACAAACATACATTAAACAACATACCTGATGGAATAGGTAGCCAAAGTCTGTCATTGGCGTGCGAATCACAGTGATCAGAGCCCTAGTTCAGCCGGGTTGCCCCTAAAGAAAATTACATCAAATCATCCCGAGATAAAAAACATAAAAAGTGAATACTTATTAGATACAAACTTCCTCAAATTTGAAAAACTCAGAACTCCAAAATCCTCGTGATTCAATTGAATGCGATAACAGATCAATATACAATTGAGTCAATATCTGCAATATCCGCCATAACCAAACGTCATGTATTCTCTTCGGTGGCAAAACTTTTCGATCCCGCAGGATGGCTTTCGCCAACAATGATCCAAATAAAAATCCTCATTCAAGAACTGTGGCAAGATAGCAGCAATTTCGCACCTGACTTTAATGTAGAATTACAAGGCTTCTGCCTCTATGTTAAGTTCTTCCTAATTCAGAAAAGGGTATATGGCTGTCTGTGTATTTCACGACAAAGGCAGTACACCTCAAGCTATGTTCAGATCTGTATTCTGCGGCTTTCCTCGCAACGCATTTCCATCAAAAATTATAAACGACAATGGGAAAAACTTTATCAGAGCTCAAAGAGCCACAGAGAAAGAGTTTGTAAATTTTACTACAGAAGTTTCCCCATAAATGGTTAAAAATATGCACAACAAGGAACCGATTGAAGAAACCTACTCACATGGCCGGATTCTGGGAAAAAGCTGTGAAAAGCCTTCAATCCTATTTAAAGAAAACGTCAGGTAATCATAAATTCAATTATGAGGAACTTACCATACTACTTATTCGTATAGAAATCGTACTAAATTCACGACCTATCTCACTACTCTCGCAAGATCCCTCCGATTTCACAGCTCTTACACCTGGAGATTTCTTCAGAGGAGCTTCACTTCTCGCAATACCTGAGGTAGAAGGAGACTTACTAATTTAATAGACCGATGGGGAAAAATTAAGATACTTCATCATGAATTCGCCATAAGAGACATCGATGGAAAACGATCCAGAAGGAACCAAATGCGGGATAATGCGTCATCATACATGATGAATGCCTTCCTCCAACCGTATGGCAACTAGGCCGCATTGTATCGGGGACGAGATGGTCATGTAAGAATAGTAGATGTACGAACACAAACTGGCATACTAACTCGACCATTAGTAAAATTGTGTGTTTCCTTTCGAACACTGAAAAACCGATAACACAAACAAGCGCATAAATAAAATCAAAACCGACAATTAATTCGTTTAACTCGGAATACTACCTAACACTTACAAACGCGATTAAAAATTAACCACAACATATATAAATAGATATCGGTATATATATTGTATATATCTATATATAAATATATGGGCACCTGATTCTCTAAGCGCAGCAATTACGGACCTCACAGTCTTGGGAGTGCTGTTGATATCTCCTACGTCCATTTCTATTGGAATAGGATATATATTAAATATATTTTAATTTATAGAAATGGACGTATAAGATATCCGCAGCACTCCCAAGGCTGTGAGGTCCGTAATTACTGCGCTTAGAGAATAGGATATATATTAAATATATTTTAATTTATAGAAATGGACGAATAAGATATCCGCAGCACTCCCAAGGCTGTGAGGTCCGTAATTACTGCGCTTAGAGAATCAGCTCCCCCATCGAAGCAACAAGAATGCAAAGCGTCAAGAGTCCGCCCAGACAATCATCTGCAGCAGCAGTCAGAGATGCAAATGCGAAGCAGTTTGAAGTGTATCTGCCTCCACGATGCAGTCTATCCATCGACCACACTGGTCTCAACGCCAATAGATCGCCAGAGCCCACGGCCACTGTATGACTTGCTTGGCAAATACTCATTCCACCTTTGACTGTTTAACCGACGGATCGTGTTAATATTGTCAACGAACGCATCACACATTGTTTCATCGATTCCCTCGACGAGCAAAAAAGACCAGTTAGCGGCACAGACAACACGAGGATCCGCTCGCGGCCACCTCCACCACCCAATGGTCATCGCAACCAGCGACAAAGAGCAACTGGATTGAACGCCGTAGAGAGTACCCTGCAACAGTAGCAGAGACTTCTAGGTAATTAATTCGCCTAGGGATGTTTATGCGACTTCTGATCCCGCGACATTTTGCAACTCAGCACACAACCCACCATACAACATCATACAACACAACACCACATATACCCACCAACACAACCACATACAATTAACCAACCACACTTCAACCATTGTCCACCATCCAAATGATCAAAAAGGACTAGATTGGGATTTCAGCCGTGACCTTTAAGGTTCGCCATTGGTACGTTCCCGCAACGTAGTTTTCGTCGTTCGTGTGAAAAGTTAAAATGAACTATTGTCAAACTCGACGTAAACAATTATAAATTATCAAATTCATTATATCATATCATAAAGTCAAATTAATAAAGGATTCAAAAGGTTTTTTTTAATTCACATTTTTAACGAAAGCTAGTGCAAGTGAGTATAACACCGAACTTGAAAAATAAGTGAACCCACCAAACCGTAATAACTGTTTTCTAATCAATGCATTACATTTATTTTTTGTTTATTGTATAGCAAACTTTATTTTACTTTATATAATATAATCAGTTATTTGTAAAAATTATGGACCGCAAATGAACTCCATGCTCAGCGTATGCGACACCTAATAAGAAAATTATTCATTGCGGCCTAAAGGGTTGATGTCGGGATTCCTCAATTATCGATTTAATGAACTGCTTTAATTCAGTCAGACTTCTGGGGTTTTGTTTTATATGTACACCACTTGCTTGACATAACCCCATAAAAAATGTCTAGTGCAGTCAGGTAAGGTGACCTAGGGTACCAGCGAAAAGTAGAGTTTTTTGATATAATATTAATTTGTTTTAAAATTTTCGGTGAAGCTCCACAATAACCGGCCTGGTTATGTGTGCAGTTGCTCCATGTCGCTGGAACCAAACGCTATTGAAAGCGATAGCGAAGCATCTTTAAATAACCGTGACTATTGACAGTGACATATTCTAGGTGAAGTTCCATCTCGTTGATTATTTCTGTACTTGATTCACTCCATATACTGAAATTTTGCTTGTTTACATTTCCGTTTATATCAAAATGGGCCTCATCAGACATAAATAGGCAATTAATCAAGTTATTTTCTTCTTCGGCAATTTCCATCATTTTTTGGCAAAATTCCAGGCGAATAAGCAAATCTAGAGGTTTTAACCGGCTTGTTATTTGAACTTTGTACGAAAAAAAGTTTAAGTATCATAAATTATCCGATTAAGATGCAAGTCGAAATTTTTTTAATTTTTTTATATCTAGATTATACCATATTTAAATGAAATATACACAAAGAATAAATTTATTTATTTTGTTTTATGTGAACTTAAAGTGTATAATAATAATTGTTATTATTATAATTATTTAAAAAAATACATTTTAAATATTTTTATCTTGATTTGATCTAACTAAAGCTGACCATTCGTACCGGTTTTGCCAGGACAATGCCAGATTTCGAGTTAAGCGCCCTGACCGTCCCGGGCTTAGCAATTAAAGCAAAAAGGAAAATTTCCCAATAAACGGAAAAAAATACAACAATGTAGATGGCCCACCTTGTATGTTTTATTTTTTCATTCTAAATTCGGTTTGAATGTATTAAATTTTGTAGTAGATTTTGGCGCGAACGTTAGCGTTGTTCACTAACAGCTCATTACTTTCATTCAACATTCAAAGCGAAACATAAGGTAATTTTGAGAATTTGAAGCATGCATATTTACGAATAAAGATTACTTTGTGAAACATCGAAACAAAATTGTATTTTCAACGATAATTTGAAGAAAAAAATACCCTCTTTTGAGACTAACTTATGACGATTACAACGTTCATTGCGACAAATGTAATGCAACTATTCAGTTGCTGCTGCTGGAGGCAAGTGTATTGAAAATCATTTAAGACAAAGAAACACAAAGTGGCAGCAAATGCTTCTCTTCAAACTTCAATCATATCAGATTTGTTCATCAGAGAGAAACCAGATTTGAATCTATCGACGATGGAAGGCATGTGCCCGTACCACACAATTGATGAGAATCACAGTTTCCCGTTTGTTATTCAAAAAATGATTTAAAAAACAGCTGTTATGGTCCAAATCAAATTTTTTCAAACTTTTTATTGTAGATCAAACGACTGCGCAACCCAAAAACATTAGAACCTGTTTCCAAATTAAAAAATTTTCGCGTTCAAGAAAAAAAGTGAATCGATAATAATAAATGTTTTTGCACCATACGCATTGGAATGCCTCAAGTCTGATTTACAGAAAGCCCGATTCATTTGTTTGTCGACCGACAAACGCTTCCAATCGCAAAGCAAGCAAGATGTTTCCTGTCGTCCCTCGTTATTTTCTTTCATTTTCTGGAGAAAATGTTTAAATAATTGAACTTTCACAGGAAAAAGGTAAAACGTCGGATATGATTTTTTCATTAATTAAAAGGGCCTTGGAAAATTTTGATTTGACTAATAAACTGTGGTGACAATGCGCTAAGTAATTTCGGTCGCGTTGTTCGGAAAAGTGAAGGAAATGTTTTTGCAAAATTAAAGCAATTAAAATCAAACATAGTTGGTGTAGGTAGTGCATCGCATATCGTGCATTATGCGATTCGTAACGCATGTAATACACTTGATGTTTTCTTTTTTTATATAGAGCATTGTTGTTCAGATCTACACACATTTTTACATCATCCGCACAGAAGCATTAAAGTCAATCTGCGAGGATTCTGAACACGAATAGGATCAACTGGTTGGTTACTGCAAAACTCGGTGCATTGGCTTAAGAGAAGCTTTGGGGATTCATTCGAATATTCCAACCTTTGAAAACGTATTTCGACGACCTTCCTTCACCACTCAAAAAAGCCAGATGTATCCGCCATTTTTTCAGTAATTCACTATCGAAGCCCTGGTTCATTTTTGTTCATGAACAGGTGAAAATATATTTTTATTAACAGAAATTTTTCCAAAATCGAGAAATTATTTAATTCTCATTAATTTTTGGCCTTGAGTTTCGAAGAAACAATAAATAAAATTGAAGGTGATGAAATTCCAGCAGTTGCAATTTACAAACACTTACAACATTAAATGAACAATTTGCAAACATAAAACCAACACAATTACTTTCCGTTGCAAGTATGACTTGAAGCAATTTAAAGTAGAGGCGAAACAATTTCGAAGTAAATATTTCATTTTACACCTCAATTTTGATTTTTAATTGTCTTCAATGTGTCAATTAGATGATTGCTATGGATATCTTAAGGCATGGCATGAGGCAATTGAGAAAACGTTTATTTTCCTCACAGAAAATAATATTTATTATATATATATAACATAACCTTTTTGAACAATTCACTTATATTTCTCAGTATATAGCTGACAAACGAATTGATGAAAGGAGCAAAGAGCAGACATCCGTTGACAAACGTTGAGTTCAATGTTTTACTTTTCTGTCTGTCAACAAGAGAAATACGTCACCGTGCACTTCATCAGCTGATATACAAACGATCGAACCAGACAGCGATTGAATGTTTTAATCATTTTTAATATTACTTCGCGATTTTCAGTGAATTATAATATTTAAAAAATCCGGATTTCGCCGGAAAAAATATGGTCACCTAAATCTAACTATTCATTCCGCAGCGAAATTGAATTCGATACGGAAAGAATTGTCAATCGAAAATATTCATGCGGTCATAGATACCGTCGATAACCTGCTTTACCATAAGTAAACCGCTTTATCGTCAGCTATACGAACATTTTCATAAGCATGTTTAGCTTTTTTGAAACATTTTCTTCCATTTTTTTTTTGAATAATAACATGCTCATCAAGTGGACTCATAACATTAGCATACATCAGCATCTGCATTAGTTTGCATTGCCTGGACAGGCGTTATCTAAGATGATTAATTTTGTATTTGATTCTGGGAAAGAATTGTTGCAGTTACAGGTGAACATCCAAAACATCCTTTGAATACCTCTTAATCCTTAAACTGGTGTATGTATACAGCTGACCTCCTTTTCAAGTAAACTTAAAGTTACTTGGCTGCAGGACCTACCTCGTATTCCAGAAATTTGTTTTGAATTTTTTCTCATTTTCTAATTAATTGCAAAATTAAAATCGGTTCCAATCAGTAAATTAACTCTTATTAACAGTATATTAACGCTTTTTTTACTTTTATACTAATTTAAAGTGATTTTTGTTTGTGTGTTTTTATCTTTAAAATGCACATTTAACCATAATTTAGTGCATTCTTACGAATTTTTTCACATAAATACTTACAAATGCCCCGTTTTTTTAAATTCATCAACGGATAGATATCGACTATTGTTCTCGATTTTGTGGTACCAATGGTTTCGAAATAAGCGCCATCTATTAGCTACGGAATGTATTTTATCGAGTCCGTAAGTGAGTTCAACTTCATCTAAAATTTGTTTTTAAAACAGTTTCAATGATTTCAACATAATTTGTTTCGATCGGAGCGGCAAGTTTTTCCACTGAAACGGATTCAATAATTAGTCCCAATGGAAAATTGAAGCATTTTTAATTACCATACGCGAAAGTTGTATAAAATGGATATATTTCAAAAAACACATTTAGGGTTAAAATTTTTTTAAATATAACTAGCGGACCCAACATTTACCGATTTACGCAAAAAGAACTTTGATTGAGATGTGTTTCGAGCTAAAAGCGTTTTCAAACATTCTGGTGGCGAATTTAGAAATGGCAGTGAAATTTTTCCAGATGCGCAACATAAGCCGGCCGATTCACCTTTGTACTTAAAAGCATGACAATATTGACATAGCGAATGAGATGAATAGTCTATTTCAGGGTCATATTCAAACGCAAGGTGATTAAACGATACTCGTGCCATGCTCGATGATTTGCACCCGCTTACGTTCATTTACTCTGTGAGCGTCGGTCACTCGTGGACGCGCCTCTCGTTGCCTTAATGCATTAGCACGAAGACGTTGATTGCGTTGCTCTGAATTCTAATTTGCAAAACATTCATTGTTAAAACATAATCTAGTTGATCGAATCGTGAATCTAAACCATTCCCAAACCCCCTCAAATACACACAAAAAATTTCATCAAAATCGGTTCAGCCGTTTAAAAGAAGTTCAATTACAAACACACGTACAGAAGATTTATATATATTAAAATAATGATTAATATTCATAGGACCAATAAGAGTAAGAATTGAAAATATAAGATTTTGAAACATACTCATTAAAAACTTGTAGCGAAAGGGTTAACATTTTTTTAGCAATTTTGTAACATTTGTAATTAAGCAATAAGCTTCTTTTTTTGTTAATCCTCAATAAACTGGAGTTTATTTTTAGCCTTGTTTGGTGCCACTCCACCAAAATCTTTTGTAATTGTTTGTACCGCTTTTGCCGCATCGTATTACAAAATTCGCGCGACAAACTACCAACATTCAAAGCAGTCAAAGCGAAAATTCAGGAAAAAAGGTACACGTAAGCAAAAAAAAAAATATTAATGGTGTTGGCAATTCTGCACCAAACAGCGCCACGGTGCATTGATAATGGCACTACGTCATATATGCGTTGTGACAAAACTATCTTAACATCGTTCACAAAAAAAAAAAAAAAACGCGCAGGTCATGTTAGCTGCTGAGACGTTTATTGATTCACCCGGAGTAGGTTCGGCAGTATTGAAAAAGGAAAATAGTAAAATTACACTACAAGATGTTTTATTTATTTCATATTTGCTTATAAATTTTCTGTCAGTTAGCAAAGAAGCGCAGTATGGGAAAACAAAAATACTTACAAATAATATAGACTAGTGCAGGAGCCTTTGAAAATAATAAAAAAAGAAAGAAATTGATATTAAGTCGAAACCTATCATAAAACAAGTAAGGAAGGGCTAAGTTCGGATGTAACCGAACATTTTATACTCTCGCAAAGTCAAATAGTATACTTGTTTTAGATTTCTTTGTGAATTTTGCCGCCTTGTTCTTGTTGACCGATATTTTCGGTAAAAAGTCAACTATAGGCACTGGGGTCCACATATTCAGTACCTAGGGGCTTGAACAGTTTTGGTTCGATTTAGACAATTTTTGGTCACAAGGTGGCATACTTTAAACGTATTATTCACGCAAAGTTTTACGCCGATATAATCATTGTTGCTTGATTTGTATACTGAAAATTGAAAAAATTAGATGGAATTTAAAATGATGTTATATCGGAAATAGGCCTGGTTGTAATCCAATTTCGCCCATTTTCGTACTATAACAAAGAAATATGAAAAGAACGTTATGCACCGAATTCGGTTGAAATCGATTAAGCAGATTCCAAGATATGGGTTTTCACCTAAAAGTGCGCGGTGCCACCTATTCATTTTAAACTGGAATCTATAATATCTCCATATAAAAATTAATGCCTTTTTCCCTGGTCTCGCCATAACTGAGAAGGACTTTACTAATTTCACAATTCATTCATATTGTGTAGTCATCAAAAGGTTCCAAAATTCGATATTGAGCTGTAAACACATATTAGCAAACAACAAACTTCTTAGTCTTTTAGTTAGTGCGATAGAATTTAATAAGTAACCACATTTTCAAACAAACGATGCTCTTTCAATATAGTCTATGGCTGTGAATGACGATGACATTCGTTACGCGCGTTGTTTAAGATATGCAAAATTAAATGTATTTTTTCAATCTTTCTGAGACATTTTTTCTGTAAGAACCTTCTACAGACTAAGACAGAAAACTACGAAAAAAAAAAACAGCCAAATCGGTCTAGCCGTTCTCAAGTTATGGCGTGACAACGGGTTTCATTTTTATATAGGGGCCGTCCATATATTACGTCATTCTAAATTAGGGGCGGGGGATGGGGGGTTGGTCTGCGGATGACGGTAAAGTCAAAGTCGGTGAAGACGGTGTCTTTAAGAAATGACGATAGGATGATTATAGGGGGGGTTCTAAAATCTGAAAAAATCGATGACGTAATTTATGGACGGCCCCCTATTTATAGATTTCTCAAAAAACACAAATCAACAAACAAAAAGCAAACTTTTACAACCATCACAACAAGATACACCGGCACAAAAAATCAGTTGATTTGAATTCTCTAAAGTCGTGTATGCACCCGAGTTAACACGTCTACTTATGTAATGAAAATGTGTATATTCCATCCTAGTAGACCATTTAACTCGTGGTGAAAAAGTATTTATGCATGTTGGTTGAACTTACCCGTGTATAATATAATATAACCGCGGAGAAATGAAGCATAAACATGGTAAAGGTTTGTTCGTTGAATGTTTCGTAGGTTTTGTTCGATACATATTGTTTTTGTTTACTGCACATAAAGACGTGTTGATACATTTGAGTGTGAGACTTACGCGATGTTACTAAAATGGTGAATCATGTTGATGAAAACCAACTGTACGATACCAGCAGAGAACGTATATCATAGAGAAGGTTCAATTGCGGACCAGCGTGTGAATTGTCAAAACCTAACAAGATTTTAATAGAGGATTTCACCACTTTTGGCTCGGAAGGAGAAATTTTAACAGTGGAGAGTGAACAGAGCTGAGCATTGTATGAAAATTATGTTCAGAGACTTGCTTTGATATTACAGCTGCATGTTAGCCTTTTGGCTTATATTCTTATACGCTTATATGCAAACATATTTATTGATATAAATAACATTTTACGAATTTTTATGAATGCATGCAAAACTGATAAGATCTTTTAAACTATGAAATTTCGAAATAATATTTATAGTCAATTTGGGCATTTAATAATTTTATTTAGTTTTTACCTAATATACATTCATACTAAATAGTTTATATTATAATAATAGAGATTGAATTTATTACAATATAAGTACATATGTATGTACATCTTTTATCATATTAATCTTATATAGTCATATGTATGTACGTATGTATTTGAATGTACGCATTCAGAAAGTCAAATCATGATTTTATCACTTATCAATACACTATACGTGCGCGCATTGATTTATATGTACACGCATATATGTATCTACATAAAATTGCCGAACAAATAATGCATACACAAATCAACCTACATATGTGTGTGCGTACACATGTAAATATGTCCCCCGCAAAAACTACAAACATTGTTCTACAAAAACAACAATCGTTACAAGTCAATATGTCAGCCAAATAGGCGAAGCCCAAATTTATAGTAAATTACACAACAACAACATTTTCATTCATGAACGCAGGCGTACTTTTAACAAGCAACCTCGCTTCATTCATAAAAACAGATACCCTCACATCCCCCCGAGCATGCGTTTGCCTACAAGCTTCTTTTCGCCATGATGGCAAAAGCTAAAAATCATAAATTGAACAAATTTCTGATATTCCCTCTGGAAGGGAAAAGTTGCAACTACGCAAGCCCACAAAACACAGAAAAAATTGACAAGACTGGCAACAAAGCTTTTGTCGATTTAAAATATTTTACAATTTTAAAATATTTTTCCGTGTCTCACAAAAATCTACGTCAATATGTATGCATGCTCATATATAAACATACATATTTACGATGATTTGTGGGCAAAGCTGTTAGAGCGGCAAGGGAAGCGGTGACAATCGGCGGCCGTTCGTTAAAATTTTTTCGGCACAGCTCGGATTTTCTACCAACAACAAAATGTTGTGACGCTTTGTCGTCGCGTCAGTCCTTCTACACAGTGACTCTTTGACAAGAAAACAAAAAACGTGAGCTTCGGCCATTGGTTGTCCAGGGCAACGGAGATTTCCCATGAAACAATGAGTGTACATATTTACATACATACGTTGCATATAGACAAATTAACAATTATAATGGGTACTTTCATATTTGTTTAAATGCAAACATAATTATACATATATAATATATTTGAATAAGAATATTTGGGACCGCTTCGTCTTTTCTTATCGGGTTATGTCAAGCAAGAGGTGTACAAAATCAAACCCATAAATCTGACTGAACTGAAGCAGTCCATTAAATAGATAGATGATGCAATCCCGAATTAGGTGTCGCATATGCGTGGTTGAGCATGGAGGAATAATTAATTGTTTAAATAAAATAAAATTTTCTATACAATAAAAAAAAAATGTATGTAATGCATTGACTAAAAAGAAACTTATTACGGTTAATTTTTGTAGCACGATTCGTGAGCCGCCCTGTATATGCAGAATATCTTAAAATTATATGCAAAGTCGTTTGCGCATTGTAAATATACGAATCTGTAAGCGTACATTTCTTAACATTGAATTTAGCATTATTTTTCTCATTTAACATTCAAAATGCTCAATTCTGCTATTTTGCGCTCCGCAGGGGTAAAATTCTGGTGAAATCCGCTTATAATTTGTTTGAGGTGAGATCCTCTTAAGTTGGCGAGTAACCCTCCGTCAAGAGGAACATTTTGACAATCGGCACATCTGTTAACGTTATCAATAAACAAACAATATCTAATAAATTGATGAATATATTATATATCCATCCGTGTCTATTGCTCTAAAGGATTTTATGCCAATTGCTTTGGGATGGAAAACACAGTAATAAGATACGGAGCGTAAAGAAAGAAACTTTCACGCAGCAAAAACTAAATGATGTGAAGTTAAAAGTTTTCGACGATGGTGGTATAACAGCAAAATATGACTCGGATGATTCTGGTACCACATCCAAAAAGAAACGTTCTCGAAGTGATGGTGGTGGTAGACGAGATAGACTCAAATCCGCGGCTATAGCAACACCGGGACAAAAAGTCAAGAGGAAAAAGCATCGATATTATAAAGAAAAACTAAATTAGAGAAAACATACTATACATATACAGTCCACTAATTTATAATATTGTAACGGGTTTCTCGATAAATCGTCTACCTGTAACTCACTCTTGAGTTCGATCACTGGATTGTTAAATAAAAGTCCCAATTTAATGGCTACACACTTATCTTTATTTCTAATTCCAACGACTTAACACTTATTGCTCGTTATTCGAGCTTACAACTTCTTGCTTATAGCTTGATTGCTCTTATCACGACAACACTCTAACTAGAACTGTGTTTGCTGCACAATCCGGCAGCCCTTATATAGTAAATCTGTAACAAAACATTGCTTCTAGAACATTCTGGCCACTACGAATTCGCTAACTACTTTACTACTAGAACATTCTGGCAACTTCGAATTCGCTGTCTAGTTGCTTCTGGCAATTTATCGTCGATTCGATTTTGTTCTATCATCCGTGTTCGTCACACTGCCCTCCACCTAAGTCTGATCGTCCCGATTAGACCTATTTGTGGTACCAAACGCTGCAAGCCGTTCCAGATGAACCACCTTCATTTTATTCCTTGGTCTTCCAATGGTCTGTATGCGATACACTACATCATTGAGTCGTTTAATAACCTGGTATGGTCCTTCCCAATTACACTGTAATTTGGGAGATAACCCTTTCTTTCATTGTGGGTTATATAACAATACCCAATCGCCTTCAATAAAACCTTCAGAGTTTATGGCCTTGTCGTATTTTGCTTTCATCTTATCGCTCATAATTTTGGTGCGCTGTCTTACCATAGCATGTATATCCCTCATCTCGGCTTCTAGGATGCTATTGAATTCCTTAGTATTCCTTCCTCCGTTGGCGTTAATTCCAAATTTTAAAACAATCGGTAGTCGAAGATCATTACCAAAAATTACCCTTGCTGGAGTCTGCCCCGTTGTTTCATGTACAGCAGACCGATAAGCCATCAGGAACAAGGATATATGAGTATCCCAATCTTTTTGATACTTGTCCACAACTTTCCTCAAATGTTCTTCCAAAGTTCGATTGAATCGTTCTACCATGCCATCGGACTGCGGATGTAGTTCAGTTGTACGCGTTTTCCGGATTCCCAGTTTCTGGCATATCTCCTGAATTAGAGCTGATTCAAAATTTCTCCCTTGATCAGAATGTAATTCTATTGGAACACCATATCTCGATACCCAATTCTTGATGAATACGTCCGCCACTGTTCCTGCCTCTTGGTTAGGAATTGCGTATACCTCTGGCCATTTGCTGAAATAGTCCATGACTACCAAAACATATTTGTTTCCTAACTTACTGATAGGAAATGGACCAGCTACATCCATGGCAATTCGCTCAAACGGCGCACCCGAATTGTACTGCTTCATCTGACCATGACTCCTGGACCTCGGCCCTTTAGCAGCAATGCACTCGACACAATTGGCGATCCATTCCGTAACTGATTGACGACAACCAACCCCATAAAATCTTTGTTTTAATTTCTCCAAGGTTTTAGTGATACCCATGTGTCCTCCACTTGGACCGTTGTGCAGCTCGTTGAGAACTTCAGGAATTTTTACTTTTGGAATAATCATCAGAGCTCGTGAACTTTGCCCATCTTCGCTTTCCCATACGCGATGCAAGCAGCCAGACACTAATTTTAAACTATTCCATTGTGCCCAATAAGCCTTAACGACTGGGCTTTCTGCAGCTATTTCTTCTCTCGTTGGACGTTTATTCATCTCCAATCCATGTATTACACTTTTCAAATCTGGATCCTCTTGCTGACATTTCCGTAGCTCCTTCGGATCCCAGTCTGATGTTATAGTCATTAATCGGACATCTATAATGTCTTCTTTGGCCTCAGCTTTTGAGCAATGCCTGCATTCCAGATTACAGGGACGGCGGGACATGGCATCAGCATTTCCATGATTACTACCTTTGCGATGTTCTATAGAGAAGTTGTAACTTTGGAGTCTTTCAATCCAACGTGCCAACTGTCCTTCTGGGTTCCTGAATTCCAGAAGCCATTTTAATGCTGCATTATCTGTTCTCACCCGAAATCGCTGGCCATAAAGGTACTTATGAAAATGTTTGATGCACTTCACCAACGCCAGTAATTCCCTCCGAGTAACACAATAATTTCTCTCTGGCTTACTTATTGTCTGGCTGTAATATGCAACCACTTTCTCATGCCCATCAATGACTTGTGATAGAACGCCTCCTACTGCAAATCCACTAGCATCCGTATCCAAAATAAACGTTGATCCTGGGACCGGGTATGCTAACATTGGCGCAGTACTTAATCGCTTCTTCAGAGTTTTCCAGCCACTTCCTGTTCTTGATTCCATTCAAAAACTCTGTTCTTTTTCGTGAGTTCATGGAGGCTACTAGCTACGCTGGCAAAATTTGGAACGAATCGTCGATAATAAGTACACAGTCCAAGAAAACTCCGCAATTCATGTAAATTTTTAGGATTGGGCCAATCTCTGACTGCCTCGATCTTTTCATTAGCTGTGCAAATGCCCTCCGTTGTCACTTTATGTCTAAGTAGCTTACTTCCTTTTTGAAAAGGGAACACTTCTTTGGACTCAGCTTCAGACCAGCGCTAGCTATCCGTTGGAAAACCTCTTCCAAGTTCGTAAGGTGTTCATCGAAGCTTTTACCCAACACGATGATATCGTCGAGGTATACTAAACAGGTCTTCCAGTGTAATCCTTTTAATACCTGGTCCATAAGTCTCTCAAAAGTAGCAGGAGCGTTACATAATCCAAAGGGCATTACGGTAAATTGCCATAGACCATCTCCAACGCTGAAAGCCGTCTTTTCTTTGTCTTCTTCGTTTACCTCCACTGGCCAATAACCACTTTTCAAATCAAGTGTTGAGAACCATTTTGTGCCTGATAACGAGTCCAGTGTGTCATCGATTCTAGGTAGTGGATAACTGTCTTTCTTTGTTACATCATTCAACCTTCTATAGTCCACACAAAATCTCGTGTTGCCATCTTTCTTCTTTACAAGTACTACAGGTGAGCTCCACGGACTCTCTGATAGTTCGATTACGCCGCTTTCACTCATTTCACGTATGGTCTGGCTTACAACTTCACGTTTTGCTAAAGGAACGCTTCGAGGAGCCTGTCGGATTGGTCTTGCATCACCTGTGTCAATGAAATGTTTCACAACTTTGGTCCTTCCTGGTTTGGCATCGTCTTTATCAAATATGGATGAGTATCTGAGAAGAAGTTGTTTAGCCATAATTTGATGATTTGCCTCTAGTTCCTTGGTCCATTCGTTTATTTCGCTCGATATGTCGTTTTCGTCCATGGAATCTTCCTCAAGACGTATTTCGCAATTTATCACGGCCTCAATCTCTTGACACTGCCCTAATATAGCTCCTTTGGAGAGTTTGATTGGTAACTTGCACTCATCAAGTACTCTTACTGGAACACGTTTATCTTGTCTTGTCATAGCCAGGGTTTTGCCTATAAGTAAGTTAGGTGTAGATTCTTTTGTGGCCTCAACAATCCACCACTTGTTTGGCCCATAGTCTCCATCTATTTCTGCCCAAATAACTGCTTCTGATGTTGGTGGAATCTGTTGGCTCTCTGTTGTTATCACTCGTCGGACGTTGTACTTATTATCGTAACCGAACATAAGTGGCACTTCCATATTTCTATAGGACATAGTCCTGTTTTCCATGTCAATTTTGATTCCTTGATTCGCTAGAAAGTCTACTCCAATTATGACTTCGCCAACGATGTCTGCCACTATAAAATTGTGTAACACGGCTGCCTTTCCAATTACGATCTCGCACGTTACCTTTCCGAGAACTAGGGTATCTTCTCCAGTTGCAGTACGCAACTTTGCCCCAGCTAATGGTCTCACTTCCTTCTCAACCAGATCAGATCGAATTATGGAATGTGATGCGCCCGTATCCACAGTCAGTATGCGCTTTTTACCGTCTACACATCCACTAATGGTAACGTTACTCGTATTCCTGCTTATTTGTGAAATGGAGATTACAGGGCATTTGCTTGCGGCAGCCAGCCCGTGCCCTTTTTGGCTGGCTCGCTTTAGTTTAACGATTGGTTTGGTTTGATATTTCCTTGATCTTCCTCAACTTTGCGTTTACGTCCAACTGGATTATTGGACTGGTTACAGTTGCGTGCAATATGGCCACTTTTCCCGCAGTTGAAGCATTTAAACACATCATCATTTTTCCTATGCGCTTCCTTAGATTTTTCCAGTGCTTTCAGCATGTTGTCCATTTTTTCAAGTAATTCGTTCACCCAAGTGTGTTCCTCTATTTCTACTTTGTGAGCTTTAAATGTTTGATTGCAAAGCAGAGATGCAGTTTCCTGTGTCAGAGCATACGCAACGGTTTCTGCAAACGTCAATTTTGGACATGCTAATGCAGCGAAGCGTGTAGTGTTATCACGTATTCCATTGACGAAAGTCTGAATTTTCATATCCTCGATGTATTCCACGGATTTATGTGCATAAGCTAAGTGAGCTAACCTCTCAATCTCTGTAGAAAACTCCTGCAGAGACTCATTGGCTTTCTGGCGGCGATTTCGCAACTCGATTTGAAAGATCTGCTTCCTGTGCTCACTACCATACCGTCTTTCTAATGCACCCATCAACGTTTCATAACTACTCGCCTCGCAGTTTGGAATGGTCTGTAATATCTCCGCTGCAGATCCTTTTAATGCAACGAACAATGCAGCTACTTTGTCTTCAGCGTTCCAATTATTTGAAGATGCCGTCTTTTCGAATTGAAGCTTAAAAACGTGGAACGGAATAGTGCCATCAAAGGATGGAGGTTTTACCTTGGCAGAAGCTGACGACATAATTGGCCGATTTAATTGTAGCTCACGGAGACGATCTCTCAATTCATCCATTTCAGTTTTAATTTCATCCCGTTCTTCCGAAATCTGTGAGGACACTTCTGCTATTTGTGAGGTCACCTGCGATATCCGTGCATCCTGCTCTTTCAACTGTGAGGACACCTGCGCTGATATACGTGCATCTTGCGCTATGAACTGCTCTTCCAAATGCGTTGTCAATCGCGTTTCTAACTGCGTTGACATCAGAGACATACGTGTATCCTGCTTTTTAAATTGTGTCGACATTTGCGTTGACATCTGAGACATACGTGTATCCTGCTCTCTAAATTGTGTCGACATTTGCGTCCCCATCTGCGATATTGCAGAAAAAAGCATGTTCATGTCCACCATCTTTGACGAGCATTGAGCCTCTTCCTTTTCTTCTATCTTTGTTGTCTCTTCTTCTGATTCCATGTGAAAGACATATTCCTCAACATTAATGGTTTCCGCCTCCATGGCCTCTCTCAACCGTGATTGTAATTCAGTTTTTAATTCATTTGTCGCCAAACCACGTTGTTCCAGCTCCTTTTTCAATTGTGGAATCTTCAGATCGTTAAACTTGGCCATTTTTAAATAATTATCTCCTTGGGAATTTATTTGACAATCCCACTTCTGACACCAATTGTAACGGATTTCTCGATAAATCGTCTACCTGTAACTCACTCTTGAGTTCGATCACTGGATTGTTAAATAAAAGTCCCAATTTAATGGCTACACACTTATCTTTATTTCTAATTCCAACGACTTAACACTTATTGCTCGTTATTCGAGCTTACAACTTCTTGCTTATAGCTTGATTGCTCTTATCACGACAACACTCTAACTAGAACTGTGTTTGCTGCACAATCCGGCAGCCCTTATATAGTAAATCTGTAACAAAACATTGCTTCTAGAACATTCTGGCCACTACGAATTCGCTAACTACTTTACTACTAGAACATTCTGGCAACTACGAATTCGCTGTCTAGTTGCTTCTGGCAATTTATCGTCGATTCGATTTTGTTCTATCATCCGTGTTCGTCACAAAATTTTCCTTGGGCAATATGTTCAAATATCATAGAACATGCTTATTTTTTCCAATGCCGGGACAGTGCAAAACATACATACATACATAAACTTGTATGCATTTACGTTAGAGCTCTTGGTATTCGACTAACCAACTAACCGGATAGGGCATTATTCGAATAATAATATTCGGTTTGCAGTATCCGGTGGTTGAAAGTCGTCGACTATTCGATTAACCGCTTATTTTAGACTATCCGGTTAGCCATTCATTGTGGACTATTCGAATACTAAGCGTTCATTCATTTTCTTATTTTTATTGAAAAAAGAGAAACACCAACGCACACTTATGGAATATTTCTTGTTTAACCAATTTTGAATTTTCGAAACAAACAGAACTTGCCACATCATTTTCTGATCTTATTAAATAAGAGGGAACAAGAAAATATTAGGTAAAGTAAAAAGTTCGTTCGGTTTTTATCATTTGATTCAGTACGTTGTGAGCGCTCGTCAAAGATGGACACCAGCAAAGAGAAAATTCGCTATATTTTACAATTTTTCTTCGATCAAGGCGAAAAAGCAACCAAAGCGACTGAAAAAATTAATTTAGTTTATGGGCCCGATACTGTGAACGAACGTTTAGCACAAAAGTGATTTGATAGGTTCCGTTCCGGTAATTACGTTGTCAAAGATTCACCACGCGTCGGGAGGCCTGTCGTCGAAAATTGCGATAAAATTATGGAAATAGTGGAAACAGACCGTCACGTGAGCACTTATTTAATTGCTGAGGAAATAAAGATAAGCCAGAAAACCGTTCGGAACCATTTGCATAACCTTGGATTCAAAAGGAAGCTCGATGTTTGGGTGCCACGCGAACTAACGCAAAAAACATGATGGACCGAATTTCCATCTGCGAATCGCTGCTGAATCGCAACAAAATCGACCCGTTTTTGAAGCGGATTGTGACTGGCGATGAAAAATGGGTCACTTACGACAATATCGAGCGCAAACGGTTGTGGTCAAAGCTCGGGGAAGCGGCCCAGATGGTGGCCAAGACCGGATTGACGGCCAGGACGGTTTTGCTGCGTGTTTGGGGGGATTCGCAAGAAATCATTTACTACGAGCTGCTACCCTACGGCCAAACGCTCAATTGAGCCCTCTACTGCCAACAACTAGACCGCTTGAAGGCAGCACTCATCCAGAAGATGCCATCTATGATCAACAGCGGCCGCATTGTGTTCCATCAGAACAATGCCAGGCCACACACGTTTTTGGTGATGCGCCAGAAGCTCCGGGAGCTTGGATGGGAGGTCCTAATGCACCCATCTTATAGTCCGGACCTGGCACCAAGTGATTACGATATTTTCCTGTCCATGGCGAGCGCGCTTAATGGTGAGAAGTTGGCCTCAAGAGAGGCCTGTGAAAATTAGCTCTCCGAGTTTTTTGCCAATAGGGACGCAGCCTTCTACGAAAGGCGTATAATGAAGTTGGCATCTCGTTGGCAACAAGTTTATGAACAAAACGGCACATATTTGACTTAAATCGGACAAATGCACACAAAGTTATCATCTTTTGAAAAATCAATAAAAAACCGAACGAACTTTTTACTTTACCTAAAATATATGTCATTAGTGCCAAAAGAAAAGTCACAAAAAGGTAAATAAAAATACGTATTTGCGTTTATAAAATACAAAGGTAAGTTCACAAAATTTTGTGTAATGTCGTAGATTTTTATTCAACCCCTTTTATACTCTCGCAACTTGTTGCTACAGAGTATAATAGTTTTGTTCACCTAACGGTTGTTTGTATCACCTAAAACTAATCGAGTTAGATATAGGGTTATATATATAATATTATATATAATATAAATGATCAGGATGAAGAAACAAGTTGAAATCCGGGTGACTGTCTGCCCGTCCGTCTGTGCAAGCTGTAACTTGAGTAAAAATTGAGATATCTTTATGAAACTTGGTACACATGTTTCTTGGTACCTTAAGACGGTTGGCCACTGTCACGCCCACAAAACGCCATTAATCAACAACAAATAAATTGCCATAACTAAGCTCCACAACAAGATACAAGACTCTTATTTGGTATACTGGATCACATTAGGAAAGAGCATCTGCAGAAAATTATAAAAAATTCCATTGTCTTTTCATTCAGAACATACAGACAGCTGATTTGCATTTAAACGGTATTTTTCTTTTTTTTTCTCGCAAAATTGTGGGCAGAAGATTGCCACAACGGCGGAAAGCATTATAGGAATCTTTTTGTGTCAAAAGATATGCAGAGATAATAGAGAACTAGCAAATTATATTAAAAAAATGAATGCGAAAAACAAAAAGGCAATTTAAAATATTATTTAAGAATAAATAAATTTTGAACCTCTTAAATATTAGGGAAATCTCCACTTTTAATGGCGACAATGTTGAGTTTTATTGAAATAAATTGTCAGGTAAGTTATTGGAACGGTACTCTAAAATAATTTCGGTGACCGATTAAGCGTTGACGAACTTTTTGTTTCACTAAGAGCAACTACATTTAAGCGCCTTAACAATAAAACTTTATTCGTCCGCTTACAGGAATTTGGAACACCAAACGCTATTGCTCAAAACAATTCCCCCGCAGCTTTCAAGATCTTTAAAGTCAAAATCCCCGAACCTATGAAAACAATTTCAGCTTGTAGAAACCCAGACTCTTAAGAAATAGCAATGAATATCCTCTTCGAAGCAGGATTTTCGAGTGGACAATCAACAATTTTTTATGCGAAACAGATATGAGCAAAAACCTTTGGAAGAAAATTTACGAAATAAACAAAATTTTTGGCAAATTTTCTAACAACGAAATTTTAACCAATACCGCCGCAATCAAAATTTTAAATAAATGTTTAACATACTACAGAATTCACGAAATAGACAAAATTTCGAACAACAAAATTTTAACATTTTTAATAAGGAGGTTAGGTCAGGTTAGGTTAGGTCAGGAGGTCGATGCTAAGAAGGATCGTACTTGGACAGGATCAAAAGACCCTTACATGTCGACAAAACGCTTTGAGCCTATAATATATTTGTTGATACGGCTAATATCCGTTTCGGTTAAGTCTTCTGGTACGCCGAATGTATGATTACCGAGATATTTCTGCCTCAGCCTTGCAAAAGCCGGACAGTGAAGAAGAAAGTGCCTGGATGTATCCACATCACCCTACTTCACACAGCTTTGACAGCTAGCATCGGGTATTATTTTAAGCCGTACCGCATGAGTGCCAATTGGACAGTGTCCAGTGAGAACTTCTACAATAGCGGCGTATATGAACTTTGCTCAAGACGAGAAGTTCCCCAGACCTCCTCCGCTCCACTCTTGGCCAAAAGGATCTAGCATTCGTACAAGAGTTGGTCGCTGCCAGCGTCTGCTGAGTGCAAGCGAGGTCCATTGGTCCAAAGCTAGAACGCAAGATGTTAATGGATATTCAACTTGATCCCATTACGATGTGAGCGGGACAAGGGTGCCCCCCCGGCTAGCTAATCGGCTTTGCTGTTGCCAGGAATTCCGCTGTGACCACCCAAACGAGCCTGATGTTGAAGTAGCTAGATAGACAGGCTCTCCTTGACTACCTTTAAACGGTTTGCGCGCTCAGAGCTAGTATTGCCGCTCTGCTGTCGGAGTGAATGCTCATTTCTCTAAACGAGGCTGCACTTCGTAGCAATACGTCTTCCGCCCACCTGATAACAGCCACTTCCGCCTGAAAAACACTACAGTCGTCCGGTAGCCTAAAGCTAAGATTGACGGAAAGCTTCTTACAGAAAACCAACACCTGCTTGCTTCGACCCCTCCATGAAACAGCTCAAATATGAGCAATGTGTGATCCAAATGCAGCTGAAGGAGGAGGGGATTTCGGCGTGTCCTTGTTCGGACCTCTTCATAAGCCAAGCTTCCCTGTGCCTTAGAGCACACTTTGCAGAAATGCTCCTGCCGGTAATGTCTACAAGTCCTATGTTTAAAATATTATTAAGATCTATCGTTGGTGTGGTACGTAGTGCGCCGTTCTTTGGACCCGCTCAAGCTTTTTAATAAGTGTAGCTCTTTAGATCGCCCTCGCGGCGAACACAACATAGAACAATATTGACTTGACTACGGTTTCGTAGAGCTATAACCACCATTCGTGAGAGTCCCCACCTTTTCCCTATAGCTCCCCTGCAACAATATGAAGCGACCGATGCCTTCGTAACTCTCTCCTCAATGTTCGATCTTCAGGAAAGTTTTCTATCAAGGATAATCCCTAGGTATTTCACCTTATCCACAGGTTGAAGTCGTGAACCCCGAAAGAGGGGAGAGGCACGTTTAGGATCTTATACCTCCTAGTAAATAAAACCATTTCGGATTTACTTGGGTTGACGGCTACGCCGCTTCTATTCATCCTGTTGGATACCATGTTTAGGTACCCTTCGGTAAGTTTGTAGACGGTATTTAGGAATTTTACCCCACTCTGCTACAACACTTCTGTCGCAAAGAAGACTAAATATGAGGTTCTTAAGGTTCGATTTCACCCCAAACTTTTCGTGACCTTTAAACACTGTCTCTGGCCGCACGTAGTTGAAGGTAGGGCAGTTTCCCCCATTGCAAAAAGAAAGGTCTACACCACATATAAAATCAAAAAGTGACTCACCTCTTGCGTTAATGTCCGAGCTCTTCAGACGGTATGCCGCAGGTCATTTAGCGTTACCTAGTATGCACTGCGTGGAGGCGAACCTGCTCCTTATCCCTACAATTAGGAGGACAAACATTAAAAATTTTGTTTAAAAGCAAATAAGACTGTAACTGTAAAACAAATTAATCAAAAAACTTAGAACCAATTGACAAAAGCACACAAAATGTAGATAGTGAAAACTTTAATATAGGTATATGCGAAAGAGAAATATAAACCTTTAAATGAACAAATTCGATCACAACACCTTAATTCGAAGGAAAAATTTCAATTAATGGAGATAATAAAAAATACCATAACATTTTTTATAAAGAAGACACATTCACTTCTGTCATAAAACATCAAATATGGTAAAGACAGTTAAAGAACGAAGTTCTGAAACAAATTCAAAAAATGCTTGAAAACAAAATAACAAGGCACAGTAATTCTCCATCCTTTGCTCCCATATGGATCGTAGCAAAAAAGGACGATGCCAGTGGGAAAACTAAATGGAGACTTGTCTCTTGTTTTGAGACTTGTTGATTATCCTAAGCTTTATGAAGTAACAATCGACGACAAGTATCCGATTCCAAACAATGATGAAATTTTGGACAAATGAGGAAGATGCAAATATTTAAGGGATTTCATCAAATTGAAAACTATTGCCATTAGTCAGTGACGGATTTAGGCTTGCTGCCGCCCTAGGCCCCATTCGATGCGTAGCCCTTTTGTAAAATAACTTTATTTATCGAAATATAATTTTATTAATTAAACTAATAAACATGACAGATAAATAAGTTATACTTGTAAACTTTCAACAGATAAATAATAAATTTTTTTTTTATTAGTCAGTTTGAAATATTATCCTGGCTTTGGTACGCGCAAAAACGTCGATAATATCGTCAATAGATAGTGTTGGAGCAAGAAGCGTTTTTCAGTCAACAGCGACGTGCAAAAGAACTAGAGTGGAAAAGCCGAACTCCGATGGGCTTTTGTTGGCAGCTATAAATCTACAAGTAACCAATCCTAAGATTTTCACTAATACACACGCAAAAATGTCCCACTTGGTACGGGTTGTCTCGAAAATTCTACTATTAAAATCACACTTGGTACGGGCTGCCTACTTATATTCTACTACTAAAGTCACACTTGGTACGGGTTGCCAGCCAATATTCTGCTACTAAAACGTCCAAATGACACAAATCTGTTTAGTGTGTTGCCGTGTTATGTTTTAAAATTTATAACTTTTAGAATGTTTTTATTACATATTCAAATATTTTTCGGTTGTTTTAATTCCTAAAGATTAAATTTACATAGTATTATTTAAATTATTATTTATTGTATCGAAATATTATTAAATGTTTCCAATTTTATCATATATATTATTGTGTAATGGTGATTTAAAATATTTTGTATATATATTTTTTATTACATTGTTTTGATTATTGTTATTGTATCTCATTTTTTATATATATTTTGGTTTTTGTTCAAATCAAGTTGAATATTTCAACTTATATTGTTAATGTTAAATTGTTAATGTAATTAATATTCATGAACCTGATTTATGTACCTGATTTTATGTATATAGCTTTTCGAGTTATAATTGTTATGAAAAGTAGATTGTTTAAGAACTGTATACATTATATGGGTAAATATAGGCCTCCTGGGGAACCGAACACCTCAGAGGGGGTGAGGAAAAGCAATAAATATATAATAATCGTTTGTTTCGACAATATTCTTGAAAGTTTTTATTCATATTCTCCGTTACAAATACATGTTCACAAACAAGTTGTTAAACTGCAATACATTGCTTTTATTTACATCTCTGTGTCAAAAAAATGCAGATTCGATCAGGTGATCGGTGATGGCTGTTTCACACACATAGTAAAACAGCTGATTCTTTGGTTACTTGTAGGCTTATACAATGCTGATTAGTGAATCATTTATTTTAATAGTTATTCATATTTATATACATATTGTTCTCTTTACATAGTTAGAGAAAATAATAAAGAGAGATTTACGAGTACAATGCTCATTAGCGAATCATTTATTTTAATAGTTATTCATATTTATATACTTACATATTGTTCTCTTTTCATAGTTAGAAAAGAAGAGAGATTTACGAGTACAATGCATGTACGTGTGTGTGTATGAATATAAGCAGTTGATTTACGAATGCTATCAAATTAGAACTATGACAGTATTTTATCCGGATCACAGATAAATGTCATTAGGGTGACCCAACATAAGTAATGCCAAAGTATTAGGTCTATCTTGGCGAAATAGATTCTCCTAAACAATTTGTCGCCGGAATTCTCAAAAAAATACGGAGAGCAATGTCCACATTTGCATTGCATATTTTTTGTGAAGAGCGTATATCTTCCGTATCCGCAAATCGTCAGGATTGACTACTTTAATGCCAAGATTTTTCAATTCCTTTCTATCAATCTCAGATAAATCATCAAAAAAATTTTTAATTTTCGTAAAGTTTTTCATATGCACTTTTACGCCCGGCTTATTGGACACTCAATTATCTAGAATAGGGTAATACACATTTGTGCGAAAATGTTATTGTCCAGAAAAATATGTTCCTTTATTTACCCGTGACTCATCTGTCTAAATGTTTCTTGTTTTTTTGCGACCTGTATCATAACGATAATATTCGTGAACCACAGATAGTGCTTTGGCTTTTTTTTCATATTCAGAAAATTGTATGTCTCATGTCTTGAAGAAATAGAGCCAACGAACTATAATTTTGAACAATGATAAATCAGCTTGAGATTCTTGAAGTTTTTTACTAGCTGAATTGAAACGATCTAAAACTACATTCCAAACGGTGACAAGGATTGCTGTTTCTAAATGCTGTAATTTTGAAATGGTCGAGTGGTTTTTTTTTTTATTTTTGATAAAAATTTAAATTTTTTACTAATTAAATATTATATTTCGATGATTCAAAAAATTTAATATTGAAAAGGACGGGATTTATTTTTCATGAAAAATTATTTTATTTTTCATAAAATTATTTTCTGACACTTTTGAATGAGTTGAGTTGCGAAGTTATTCAGAATTAGTAACTTCAAAACGCTTCAGTAAGTAAGTAAAGAACACTACTCGATAAGGACTATAATTGATCTAATTAAAAATTAACAGCTTACCTGAACATCTTGAGAAGTATATTAATGAATTGAATTATAATATATTCTATAGAAAATTTTGTATAAAAAGTAATCTGAACCAATTTTTAAAATTGATTGTCTTTACTTTTTAAAACTGAAATTCTGCCATTTCGAACATTTTATCGCCCTATAAATTATGCCGCTCGGGCCTCACGAGCCTAGGCGTAAATCCATCACTGCCAGTAGTCATTCAATCTTAGCATGAAGTGATTCAACTATAACGTTAAGTTGAGTGAAAATTCAAATAACAAGAAAAAATGTATAAGACATCGAGTTGCAGACATCAAAGAGATTACTTCCCAAGTAAAGTGGAAGAATATAAGCTCTAAAGACAACCCAGCAGATGTTGCATCAGGAGGTATTCCATTTATCAAAATATCGAATGTAAACATCTGGTGGTGTGTTCCAAAATGGTTCCAACTATTAGAAAATCATTGGCCAAGAATCGAAATAAAGGACTCAGAAAAAACATTTTTAACATCGAAGAGTCAAACGGAATTTATGAAGTATTTAGTAAGCAGATATTCTAGTTGGTTGAAATTGCAAAGAGTGGTAGCATATATATTATGATTTGGGAAAAAGCAAAGAAATTATCAAATTCTTTTGAAGTAAGCTGTTTAATATAGTAAAAATATTATTATCGAAATTAATTTTGGAATTTTTGCTGTCCTTATAGCCCGATTACACAGCCAGTTTTGATTTAGGTAATTATTATATTTTGTTCGTCTGGGAAAGTACTGCCAATTAAGTATTTTTTTCCGTGTAGAATAGTGCTGAAATTATCTGGCAATTAGCCAAATCCGATTGTAAATAGTATTTTGTTCATCTGTTAGTAATTGCTCATTCTTCGCGATAATTTTAGTTAAATTACAAGGTCAAATTGTTTATACTTCAATATCATTCATTATACAATACTTTATAATACTCCAATATGTTTAATTAAATAGCATAAATATACACGACGCACATTTCAACAGAATTGTGTAATAAAAACAATAACACGTCAGCAGTAAAAGAAAATGCCATTGACATTAAAAAATAAAGTTTTTTTTTTTAATTTCCGATCGCCACTAAACCTTACAGGATCACTCGCTGGCTAACCTGAAGCTCTCCCGAAAAATTTCTTGAAATCGGTCCAGCCGTTTCGGAGTTTATAAGGAACATACGTACAAACTTTCTCTTTTATACATTAATACAAGTATAACAACAATCAACGTTGGTGATCAGTTTATTATTAATTATTGAGACCATTTATTTAAATAATAACTACCCTATCATTTAAGTTGGACCAAGTTACATATTATATATATAAATGCCAACTTTCATGTATATCAGTTGACTCGTTTTTGAGTTCATTCGGAACATACACCCGGACACTGAATTTTTATACTCTCGCAACCTGTTGCTACAGAGTATAATAGTTTTGTTCACCTAACGGTTGTTTGTATCACCTAAAACTAATCGAGTTAGATATAGGGTTATATATATATAAATGATCAGGATGAAGAGACGAGTTGAAATCCGGGTGACTGTCTGTCCGTCCGCCCGTACAAGCTGTAACTTGAGTAAAAATTGAGATATCTTTATGAAACTTGGTAGACATGTTTATTGGTACCGTGAGACGGTTGGTATTGCAGATGGGTGTAATCGGACCACCGCCATGCCCACAAAACGGGATTAATCAAAAACAAATAAATTGCCATAACTAAGCTCCGCAATAAGATACAAGACTGTTATTTAGTACACAGAATCACATTAGGGAGGGGCATCTGCAGCGAAATTTTGTTTAAAAAAGTGGGCGTGGTCCCGCCTCTAATAGGTTTAATGTGCATATCTCCTAAACCGCTAATGCTATAATAACAAAATTCACTGGAAGCAAATGTTTTTAGCACTTCTATTGACGGTGTGAAAATAGTTGAAATCGGGTGGCAACTCCGCCCACTCCCCATATAACGGTACTGTTAAAAACTACTAAAAGCGCGATGAATCAAGCACTACATGCCCCAGAGACATTAAATTTTATCTCTTAGATGGTATGAGATGACTTTATAGGAACCGCGTTCAAAATTAGACAGTGGGCGTGGCACAGCACACTTTTAGGTGAAAACCCATATCTTGGGATCTGCTTAACCGATTTCAACCAAATTCGGTGCATAACGTTATTATCATATTTCTATGTTATAGTGCGAAAATGGGCGAAATCGGAATACAACCACGCCTATTTCCAATATAACACCATTTTAAATTCCATCTGATTCTTTCACTTACCACTATGCAAATCAGGCAACAATGACTGTATCGGGATAAAACTTTGCGTGAATAATGCGATTAAAGTATGCCACCTTGTGGCCAAAAATTGTCTAAATCGAACCAAAACTGTTCAAGGACCTAAGTACTAAATATGTGGACCCCAGTGCCTATAGTTGACCTTCTACCGAAAATATCAGTCAATCCACAAAGAAATCTCAAACGAGTATACCATTTGACTTTGCGAGAGTATAAAATGTTCGGTTACATCCAACTTAGCCCTTCCTTACTTGTTATATATTAGGATGTATCTCAAAAGTTACTATTCAGAGATGATATGAATAAGCTTAAGCAGTATAAGTAAAATTGTCAACCTCAATCCATTTTTAAATTAAAATGGCATTATGACAATTGGATGCAAGTTAACGGCAGCCTCCTCAAAGTAGCTTTACGCTCATTATAAACAAAACTATTTCTTTGCACTCAGCAATAATGCCACTTCTTAATAACCATCTTTGCTTATTTAAGTAATCAATACTCTTTTCAATAAAGCTAAGACCACAGCTTCTTAAAAAAGCATCTTTGCAAGAAGCAACCAATATTCTTTTCATTAAGCTAAGACCACCCATACAATGTAAACAATAAAACTAATTGCTGAATACGCGAATATTGTAAATTGACACTTATTGTAAGACTTAAGCATATAAGAAAAATGTATAAATAAGAACAAATTGAAATAAAGAGATTCAGTCTTCCATCAGGACCACTCAACTTAATCGTTTGATTTCTTTCGCGCGTTCGCGCAAAAAACTATATTTTTTTAGTACTTCCATAAAGAAGGAAGTTAATTGACGCCCAATGCATGGGGCATATGTTAGCGATATCCTCGGCAAAAAAAGGGAGAAAAAAACAAGTATCCCTAGCCGAAAGGATAATCATAGTGATGTGTGTCGAAACCACAAGAATTAGCAATCAAGTATCCTCTCGGCAGGAGAAAAGAAAAAAAACAAAAAAAGTACGGCTACGAAAGTGAGACGCGCCCGAAAATCAAAAATACGGCTACGCGAGCACGCCGCGAATAAAAGGCCCAAAAATCAAAAAGTACGGCTACGCGAGTGCACAAATAAAAAAAACACAAAACCAATTTAAATACCAAAAAACAAAAAGTTTTAATACTAAAGATTTTTAAGGTTTGAAGAAGCGATTGCAAGCAAACAAGTGTAAACGCTGTGAACAAACGAATCTTCAAAAAATGCAACGCTATGTAGTGAAATAATAATAACAGTGTTTAAATGAGCTAAGCCTCAGTACCACCACTCACTGTACATCTAACAAAAAGGACGGGATCATCGCTCTCACATCATCTTTCGGTTATCGTCTACGGGCCTGAGCGTCACACATACCTTCGCTATAATAATTCGTTCGGACACCAGTTCCTGCGCGCTACCGCATCAATATGTATATATATTTAATTTCGTTTGTGTAAAATATATTGTTAGTAAATGCAGAATAAACTAAAATTATTGATTTACCGAGCCACTTGCGTTTATTTTATATTGAATCGAGTGTTAGTGTTGGATCACTGGTGTGTGCTCCTACGCAAATTGTGTATAGATTTATTCATGGTCCTTCGAGCCTAAACGAAAGGCACTATAATTTACGTCCAAGACACAAAATTTGGTGACAAAAAACAAAAAGTTTAACACAAACCTTGCAAAGATACAGTGAAGTGAAGTGTAGTGGAAAACAAAATAATATAATATACATAAACATATACAAAACTACTAAGGAAGAGTGCAGTGACTAAAAAAAAATAATATATATATATATATATAAACAAAGCGCAGTGCACTGCTGGAAAAATTTCCATACCCGTATATATACATATTTATATACATATTATATAAAGAAAAAGTGCGTGTAGCCCAAAACATAAAGACAATAACAAATACAAAAGGGTTTAAACAAACAAAAATTCACACAGCAGCCTCCACAAAGTAGCTTTACGATCATTATAAACAAAACTATTTCTTTGCACTCAGCAATAATAAAACTTCTTAATAATCATCTTTGCTTATTTAAGTAATCAATACTCTTTTCAATAAAGCTGAGACCACAGCTTCTTAAATAAGCATCTTTGGAGAAACCACAAAAAAATAGCAATCAAGTATCCTCTCGGGAGGAGAGAAGAAAAAAAAACAAAAAATACGGCTACGCGAGTGAGACGGGCCCGAAAATCAAAAATACGGCTACGCGAGCATGACGCGAATAAAAGGCCCGAAAATCAGAAAGTACGGCTACGCGAGTGCACAAATAAAATAAAGAAAAAACACGAAAACCAATTCAAATACCAGAAAATCAAAAAGTTCTAATACTAAAGATTTTTAAAGTTTGAAGAGTAAGAATTGTGGAAAATATTTTCGCGTGAAGTAAGAAATCAATTTATTCTTACTAATATAGTATTGTTTTATGGGTAGAGCGATTGCAAGCAATTAAGTGTAAACGCGAAATTGATCCCAAAGCGGTGTTCCTGTAATTATACTGTAATGAGCAGGCGGCAGCTACTTTAAGTCACCAAACACGATAATTGGTATGCCTCCAAAGTAAGCGGTGCTCCTGAAAATTTGCTTTGGCCTGCAATCTAAATATGCAAACATCTTTGCTCCAACCATTGAAATTTCATTAATTATAATAAGCCTAATATCTATGAGATTGGCATGAATTGTGTTTAATGTGTCACTATTTAGTGGCCGAAGATCGCCGGAAGACTGGTTGACGGAGAGTGAAAAAACCGAATGAAGGGTTAGGCCTCCAATTCCAAATGCTGCTTTGCCAGTGGGTGCGCAGAGTAACACTTTGGCTGGTTCAGGGTTGGTTCCTGGTACACTATTAGCTCGCAATGTCAACGATTGATATATAGTTGTTATAAGCCGACTCTTGCCCACTCCAGCAAGAAGATTTCTCTTTTACTTACATTGTGCATTACATGAGCAAAGTATTCCCTCTGTTTGCTGTTAAGTGACTGCACCATTGCCAGTAAATGGTCTTCTAATATTAGAGGTGGGAGTTTAATTAATCGAACCGCCTCTTCCTCTTCCTCTGTATTGTTGTGCTCTTGAAAAACATTAATGTCTCCTGTTTGCTCTGGAACGGCTAGAGCTCTAAAAGATTCGGGATCTAAAAGTTGTGAGGCAGCTCGATCATCAGCTGTTTCTTCCGCTAGGACATGAAGGTTTTCCAAAATCCGTTCTAGTTCGTTCGATGAAAATTTGTCATATTTGAGCTTATTCTGCTCAATTTGCTCCTTGTGTGAATTGCAAATACTCTCGACGTCATTATTTAATAAGTCTGTTTCCTCATTTCTCCATGGGTGAAACATCATGGCGGTTTCTCTGAAGAAATCGGCTCTTGAACTTTCAACGCTAAAACGTTTCCAACGCAGAATAAGGGCTTGCTTCCTTTTCCTTAGAAATCTTGATCCATCCTTTAATGCCATTGGAAGTGCAGCTGTCGTGCCATCCTCGTTCTCTACTTCGTTGTATTCTTCGTTATTATCAGAAGCATTTCTGCTTGTTTTGCAAAATCTGAACCATGCTGCAAAATCTGCTAAGCATAGTTCTTCCAATTGATTGGGCCTTTGAGAGTAGTGCTCCAGCACACTCAGCACATAGAGTCCACCTGTTAAGCATTCATTCAGTCGGAGCGCTATCATCCTTACTCGGATGTTTGGATGTGATGTATTTATAAATATTTCCCCATTACTGGCTTCTGATAGATGCAGTCACAAAATATTATAAGCTGCTTCTTGAGCCGATATTTCCGATCCATTTACAAATTTGTTTCCGATGTGCTGCAGTTTTCTTTTAATGGAGAAATTCCCTGCATTTATTTCCTCCATGGCTTGTCTCAATAATGTTGATACTCCTCTATTGGATTTATTTATATAATTAATGATATAGCTGCGTCCAGAATAAATTGAATATCCATATTTGCTCTATGCAATTTAAGGATATGTTTATTGTAGGCATTTAGAAGCCTGTCTCAAAATTTTCTCTTTAGGAAAATGTGTGGCTTTTTTACAGATGAGCAAAGAACAAGCTTGTATCCTTCATAGTCAGTGTTGATTCGCTCATTCGCCAAAAAATTTTCGAAGCAGTTCAACCGTGTTATTTCTTCCTCTGGGAGATCCGTTAGAGTTAATAGTTTCTGTATTTTTTGGAATTGAGCTTTGTGTTGCTCAATACCTTCCTCATTCTCCAAAGGGAAAAGTATTTCTGTCCGTGGCATCGGCGGATATGGCATGTTGAATCGGCACACTTGTTTTCCAAGTAGGTCTCTTAGGCAAGCTCGACCATGTCTGTGTTTTTGATACTGAATGAATTCCAGTAAGTCTAAATCATCCCCATCGGTTGTGATGTGTCGATCGATGAATGTTTCAACACCATTTGTGTTGGTGATTCCATAACTTTCCAATTGTGGTGCGTTACTTAGCCAGTACATGCCATGACCATGTGGTGATCCCCTATGCTGGAATTCAATTCTGTAGTAGTAACGGACTACTAAATTCTCTCCAAATAGTCCGTTTTGTAATAATTTTAGCATTTGGCGGAATCGATTGTCGAAATACCTGGAACATGTAACTGGATCTGTCCTTATCAGCCTCACCTTTTCAGAGCTTGATAGAGCAGTAGCTTCCTCTTCCGAAATGTATACTTTATCCACCAGTTTCTTCAATATGACTAACAACTCAGGCTATTTTGTTTTTGCAGCAAACATTGTGATAAAAAATGTTGGCAAACCAAACTGTCGGATCATGGCTAAAACTTTCTTCTTTTCAGCCTCCCAATGTGCAGGTGAGGATCGAAGTCCTTTGAGTACATGATAGCCTTCATCGTGCTGGATAAGGTTGCTGACAAAATTTTCATCCCTCACATTTGCAGCAGTTATATTCCTCGATCCAGACTTTTTACGCAGGCAAATGGAAATTGCATTTTTAATGCGCTCCAACTCGTAGAACTTATAAATATACAGGAGCACGTCCACGCGCATACAACGCCGATCATAGCGTCGAATTTTAGAACGTGCAATTATACTATAAGTTGTTGTCGATGTCCTCTTTTTTCCGCAGTAAATCGTTGGATACGACAAATCCTGAGCATCGTCGTCGGTTGTAACGTCCCTTGGGCATCTACCTTGTCCTGGTGCCATTGCAACCCGTTCAATGGATCGATTTTTAACGGGTTCATTGAGTCCATTAAAGTCTCCTGACCACCTGGATTTAAATCCTCTTCCATTTCAAGCGGCACATTTTCCTGACGGGCATTAAGAAGGTTTCTTACTTCTGCCTCATCTGCAGGATCTGCAATAAATGGCACAGTTTCCTCGTTTCCAGCATTTGCCAGCCAATCACTTGACATTTGGATATTATGCTTGACGTAGAGCTCTGTACCCAGCAGATAGTTTAGTGCCTCCAATATTTTTGCTGGTCGCACTGCCTCTGTCATAAAATTTTGTTCATATTCCAATCGACATTTCAAGTGCACTTGAATAATATGGCTGTTATCAAATCTTCGTGGAAGCATGGTGACTGTCTCTACAACTGAAATGGGGATATTCACCACTGCTCCACGAATAGCACATTGTCGTTCATATCCTAAGGAGATGATGCGCATAAATGGGATCCTCGGTGTTATCAGTATTTCTTCTAGACACGTTAAATCCTGAAGGCATTCCGGAATATCAGGAAACTCCAATCCTTCCGATAGGCAGATATTTGGTATCTTGCCCTTCCTAACAATACGATAGCATGTGTTGCAAAAGTTGTACTTTTGGTTCGAAGACGGAAATTTTGATGACAGATAAAACACTTTTCTAGCATCTTCTGAGCGCGCAAATTTTGTTGAAGTCTGACATTTTTCTAGTTTTTTCACTTGATGAGGGAACCAAGTGCCACCGCAATAGACGCATATTTCAGTGGGTCCTTTCTTTATCAACAATGCGAACATATCAAAGATATTGGCAGCTCGACGTTGACGTTGACGTTCTTGTTCTTCTAGCTGTGCATCAGGAGAAAGTTCACGACGTCTTCTTATATTCCTCCTGGTTTGCCTCTCGCTTTCTAACTGACGATTTGCGGGATCCGATCTATGCAATTGTACTCTTTCCAACGTTGATTCCTGCTCGTTTGCTAGTTGTTGCCTGATTTGCTGGCGGGTCACTCTTCTTTGAGAAGAATTTAAAATTTGCTCACGACGTCTTCTTATTGGATCTTCTCGACGACTTCTCCTCAATGCTGCATCTCGTTGCCTCTCTTCTTCTCTTATTATTGCATTCTGGCGCCGGACAGAACGTTCCATTGTGTCGCGCTCCTGCTGCGCTGCTCTATATTCCGGTTCCAGGCGCCTGTTTGAATGACCCATTGTGTTGCGCTCCTACTCCGCTGCTCTATATTCCGGATTGGTTCTCCTATTTAAATGTTCCGCGGTGTTGCGTTCCTGCTCCGCTGCTCTATATTCTGGATTCAAACGTCTATTTGAATGACCTACTGTATTACGCTGCTGCTCTTCAGTTCTATATTCCAGATCCAAGCGCCTGATAGAATGTCCTATTGTGTCGCGCTCCTGCTCCGCTGCTCTATATTCGGGATTCAAACGTCTATTTGAATGACCTTCTGTATTACGCTGCTGCTCTTCAGTTCTATATTCCGGATCCAAGCGCCTGATCGAATGTCCTATTGTGTCGCGCTCCTGCTCCGCTGCTCTATATTCTGGATTCAAACGTCTATTTGAATGACCTACTGTATTACGCTGCTGCTCTGTGAAGTAGGTTCTGTCGTCTAGTGGAACGTGCAAATTTGAGCTGCGTAATTCTGCAATATAGTCAGCGTTCCTTTGTCTATTATTTTCCAACTTTTGACTTTATTGTCGTCGGCTTCGATTCAGAGCATTGCGACGTCTTTGTTCCTGCGATTGCCTAGATACTCTTGGCATTTTCAAAAAATATTATACAAATAAAAAATATACTAAAATATTAATAAATTAAGTAATAATAATATAATTAAAAGTATGCGTATTATTTAAAAAGGATTTTTTCGTTGATTTTGAAACTTATTTGCGTTGTTGAAAGTTTAAGCTGCTCGCGTAAACTGAAGTGATCCGATGCGTTGGGTCCTATTTATTGAATGTTTTAGAGCCCGACTTCACATCTGTAAACTCTTTTGCCCTTCTTGGTATCATCAAGCAACTTTCGTAGGAATACTAATGTGTTGATTACAGAAAGTGCATTGTAGAGGTTCTTTTTTACCTAGGTTATACTTTTTACCTAACTTGCAAACTATGTTTACTTCCTACCTACTCTTCTACCTAGGTTTTGTTTTGTACCTACCCATCAGTTAATTAGGGTTTTAAAACTGAATAATTATCTTAAGATAGTTCTCTATTATTATTAATTAATAATAATATATCTTGAATAATTAGGGATTTATTTATTTTATGGGTAATTAAATAATATTTTTGCTCCTTACTCTTATGTATATATTCTTAACATAATTTTCTACTTTACAAATTTATTTAGATCGATCAGTTTGTACGGCAACTATGTGATACAGTAGTCAGATCTGAAGAATTTCTTAGGATATTTTATTGTTACCGTGGCCAATAATCCATGCCAAATTTGATCAAGTAATTTTAGTTGAAATATTAAGGCGTTAACTACAAAAGGGGCATTATCGAGGTGTTTTTTACCTAGGTTATGTTTTCTACCTATGTTTCGAACTATTTATTTCCTACCTATTATTCTACCTAGATTTGGTTTGTACCTACCCATCAGTTAATTAGGGTTTTAAAACTGAATAATTATCTTTACAAAGGTAGTTCTCTATTATTATTAATAAATAATAATATATCTTGAATAATTAGGGATTTGTTTATTTTATGGTTAATTAAATAATATTTTTGCTCCTTACTCTTATGTATCTATTCTTAACTAATTTTTCAACTTATTGTCCCAATTTGCTACATGTCATACCTTACTTTTGGCACAAGCAAAACAGTTTTTGGCAGATATAAGATAATTTTTATTGAAAGCTCAAATTGGACAGTATAAATAATTAATTAATCTGATTTGTTTATAATATATTATTTGTAAAGTGGTTAAATCTGACAGCTGTATGCTATAGTGGTCCGATCTTAACAATTCGTTCGGAGACTGAAGTCACATCTTAAGCAATAATCCATACTAAAAACTTCCATACAAAAATTTATTTTGATCGGTCAGTTTCTATGATAGCTGTTTAATATAGTGGTCTGATATGAACAATTCGTTCGAAAATTGTAGCGATATCTTGGACAATCATCATCCATGCCATATTTCGTGAAGATAACTTGTCATAAACAATTTTTTTCATGTAAGAACTTTATTTAGATTGTCAGTTTCTATGGCAGCTATATGCCATTGAGAGAAATCAATGCCGGATTTCGTGAAGATATTTTATCTAATGAACAATTTTTCCATGCAAGAACTTGATTCCGATCGTTCAGTTTATATGGCAGCTATATGCTATAGTAATCCGATGTGAAAAATTTACTTATTCTAGCAAAAACTTATGCCAAATATTGTGAACATACCTCGTCAAATGAAAAAGTTTTCCATGCAAGCACTTGATTCCGATCGTTCAGTTTGTATGGCAGATATATGCTATAGTGATCCGATCTGAACAATTTCTTCGGAGATTGTATTACTTCTTCTAGCAAAAACTCATGCCAAATTTTGTGAACATACCTCGTCAAATGAAAAAGTTTTCCATGCAAGCACTTGATTCCGATCGTTCAGTTTGTATGGCAGATATATGCTATAGTGATCCGATCTGAACAATTTCTTTGGAGATTGCATTACTTCTTCTAGCAAAAACTCATGCCTAATATTGTGAACATACCTCGTCAAATGAAAACGTTTTCCATGCAAGTACTTGATTCCGATCGTTCAGTTTGTATGGTAGATATATGCTATAGTGATCCGATCTGAACAATTTCTTCGGAGATTGCATTACTTCTTCTAGCAAAAACTCATGCCAAATATTGTGAACAGACCTCGTCAAATTAAAACGTTTTCCATGCAAGTACTTGATTCCGATCGTTCAGTTTGTATGGCAGATATATGCTTCTATTTATTATAGAGATTGCATTACTTCTTCTATCAATAGCCCATGCCGAATTTCGTGAACATACCTTGTCAAATGAAAAAGTTTTCCATACAAACACTTGATTCCGATTGTTCAGTTTACATGGCAGCTTTATGCTATAGTGATCCGAAATCGGCGGTTCCGACAAATGAGCAGCTTCTTTGGGAGAAAAAGAAGTGTTAAAAATTTCAGATCGATATCTCAAAAACTGAGGGACTAGTTCGCGTATATACAGACGGACAGACGGACGGACGGACATGGCTAAATCAACTCAGCTCGTCACGGTGATCATTTATATATATACTTTATATGGTCTCCGACGTTTCCTTCTGGGTGTAACAAACTTCGTGGCAAAATTAATATACTCGTTCAGGGTATAAAAAGGCATCCGGTCCTAGATGAAAACATATTTTTAATGGGAAATAATCCAAGTACACTAAGATACGAAAGACTGTACTATTGTAATTATTGCAAGGGCAACCATAAATCTGAAACTTGCACATATTTAAAGCACACAAAAACTAAAATAATAAAAAATGGCTCTAAATAGTGAGAACGAGAATCTTGTTGCTAGACTAATAACTGCAACAAATGCTTCTCTTAGATTAGAGGTAGGGGAGTTGCGAAGGCAACTGCAGGACTTAACACAGTCATCTACAGTCGTTGATTATAAAATAGAAGTGATTGATCCACATATCAATTGTGAAGAGTCCCTTGAAGTGGTCAAGTCACTACCAGAATTTAACGGAAAACAAACTAAATACGTTAGCTGGAGGGAATCAGCCAATAACGCAATGAGCTTATATGTAAGGGGCAGCCGTAGATATTGTGACGAACACGGATGATAGAACAAAATCGAATCAACGATAAACTGCCAGAAGCAACTAGTTAGCGAATTCGTAGTTGCCAGAATGTTCTAGAAGCAATGTTTTGTTACAGATTTACTATATAAGGGCTGCCGGATTGTGCAGCAAACACAGTTCTAGTTGGAGTGTTGTCGTGATAAGAACAATTGAGACATAAGCAAGAAGTTGTAAGCTCGAATATCGAGCAATAAGTGTTAAGTTGTTGAAATTCGAAATAAAGATAAATGTGTAGCCATTAAATTGGGGAGTTTTATTTAGCAATCCAGTGATCGAACTCAAGAGTGAGTTACAGGTAGACGATTTATCGAGAAATCCGTTACAATTGGTGTCAGAAGTGGGATTGTCAAATAAATTCCCAAGGAGATAATTATTTAAAAATGGCCAAGTTTAACGATCTGAACGTTCCACAACTGAAAAAGGAGCTGGAGCAACGTGGTTTGGCGACAAATGGATTAAAAACTGAATTACAATCACGGTTGAGAGAGGCCATGGAGGCGGAAAACATTAATGTTGAGGAATATGTCTTTCACATGGAATTAGAAGAAGAGATAACAAAGATAGAAGAAAAGGAAGAGGCTCAATGCTCGTCAAAGATTGTGGACATAAACATGGTTTTTTCTGCAATATCGAAAATATCGACACAAATTAAAGAGCAGGATACACGTATGTCTCAAATATCAACGCAAATGTCGACACAATTTAAAGAGCAAGAAACGCGATTGGCAACGCATTTGGAAGAGCTGTTCGCAGCGCAACATGCACGTTTTTCAGCACAGTTGTCAGCACCGAAAGAGCTCGACGTGAATATGTCAGCGCAGGTGTCCTCACAGTCGGAAGAGGAGGAAGCGTGTGTACCAGTACAAGGGTCCTCACAGTCGAAAGAGCTGGAACTGCGTATGTCAGGGCAGGTGTTCCCACAGTTGGAAGAGGAGGAAGCGTGTAAACCAATAAAAGGTTCCTCACAGTTAGAACAGCAAAAAGCTTGGATACCAGCACAAGTGTTCTTACAGTTGGAACAGCAGGAAGCGTGTATACCATCACAGGTGGAAGATCAGCATAAAATTGAACCTGAATTGGATGACTCTGTGCAAGAAGATCCAGAATTGAAAGGTGCATTACATAAGGTGGAGTTAAACCAATGTACAACGATTGGAGAAATAACTACAGGAAGGCCAGTCACAAAATCATATTGGGCAGAACGGAGCAGTTTAAAGTTAGTGTATGGCTGCTTGCATCGATTATGGAAAAGCGAAAATGGGCAAACCTTCCGAGTACTTATGGTTGTTCCAAGGGTTGGAATTCCTGATGTTCTTAACGTGCAGTACAAATGTCCAAGAGGAGGGCACTTGAGAGACATGAAATCCTTGGAGCATTTGAAGCAAAGGTTTTATTGGACTGGTTGTCAATCAGCTATAGAAAGGATTGCGAAATATGCTGAGAACATTGTAGCTAAAAGATCAAGGTCCAGGAGTCATGGGCAGATGAAACAGCACAATTCGCGTGCGCCAGTTGAGAAAATAGGCGTGTATGAAGATGGTCCATTCCCCACCAATAAATTAGGAAATAGTCATGTTTTGGTAGTCGAGGACCATTTCAATGAATGGCCACAAGTATACACAATTCCTAACCAAGAGACTGAACCAGTGGCGGAGGCATTCATCAACAAGTGGGTAACGAGATTCGGTGTTCCAATGGAGTTACGTTCTGATCAAGAATGGAATCTCGAGTCAGTTTTAAGTCAAGGGATGTACCAGAAACTGAGTATCCGGAAAACGGATGGAATTAACTCCAAGAAGAGAAGGACGGCTAACGATGTCAGCACCAGCCTAGAAGACGAGATGGGGACATAAAAGCTTTGTGTTTGGTATCGCAAATATGTCTAATCGGGACGATCAGACTTAGGTGGAGGGCAGTGTGACGAACACGGATGATAGAACAAAATCGAATCAACGATAAACTGCCAGAAGCAACTAGTTAGCGAATTCGTAGTTGCCTTAATGTTCTAGAAGCAATGTTTTGTTACAGATTTACTATATAAGGGCTGCCGGATTGTGCAGCAAACACAGTTCTAGTTGGAGTGTTGTCGTGATAAGAACAATTGAGACATAAGCAAGAAGTTGTAAGCTCGAATATCGAGCAATAAGTGTTAAGTTGTTGGAATTCGAAATAAAGATAAATGTGTATCCATTAAATTGGGGAGTTTTATTTAACAATCCAGTGATCGAACTCAAGAGTGAGTTACAGGTAGACGATTTATCGATAAATCCGTTACAATATTTTGCTGCATTAACTATACTAAGAAATAAAATTACAAACGACGCTAACGACATTTTATCCAATCACGGGACGGTTCTTAATTTCGATGCAATTTTGGCACGACTCGATTTTGCTTACGCGGATAAGTGACCAGCTCATATTATCGAACAGAAGATGAGTATTTTGCGACAGGGCACTTCTTCAATTATAGAATACTATAATAAGGTTAATGAAAAATTAACTTTACTTATTAATAAAACGATAATGACTTACGGATCAGATAATGCCGTAACTAAAGAATTAAATGCAAAAAATAGGCGGGATGCGTTGCGTATATTTATAACAGGTCTAAATGGAAATTTAGCCAATATAATATTTTCATTATCACCCAGTGATTTGCCAAATGCGTTGGCAAAAGCACAAGATCTAGAATCGAATAATATGCGAGCAATTTTCGCATCACAATTCGGGAAAAATCCGAATTATTACAGGCAACGTACTAACTTCAATAACGGAAATTTCAATAATAATTTACGGTTTCCACAAACCCAACTTCAAAGAGGCTACAACCAAAGGCTCTTACAACAAAACATTCAGGCAAAACCTATCCCAATGGATGTCGATCCAAGTACTCGAATTCAAAATCGACCACATTATAATGTAAATAATACAAGTAATGTACAGAATACAAGAATACATACTACAGATAAACGACCATATGCCAGCGCACAAATAAGTAATCAACCACCAAATAAAACACAAAGGATAAATAATATTAAAAAGGATAATTTTTTAGATCAAAACTAACTCTACCATATATTTTTTTACATGACAGGGTTAATGGCCAAATCTTTAAATTTAGTAGATACGGGAGCAACAAGTTGCTATATCAGGAATTTATAAGAATAAAAACGAATTAAATATATATAAAAGAGTAAAAACAATTAATGGATTTTCGATAATACGATATTATCATTTTATTACTCTATTTGGTAAAAGACAAATTTTTTACGAAATCGAAAATTTAGAAGCAGACTTTTTAATTGGATACAAATTCCTGAAAGAAATTAATGCAGTGATCAACTTGAAAGAAAAAAAGTTGATAATAAATAATGAAAAGGAAGAAGACATAATAAGCTTAGGAGATGAATCTGAGCAACATGAAATTAAAGGAAATATAATTACTTTGGGAGCAGAGACTCCTAAAGCGCCAGCTGAAGATTTATACCAGCACAATGAATATATTAAAAATAAAAAATATAATGTGGAACAAAAAAGTGCTACAACGCCAGCCGATGGTAATACCGGCAACAAAAGTAAAAAATTCAATTATAAAAAATATAATGTGGAACAAAAAAGTCTACAACGCCAGCCGATGGTAATACCGGCAACAAAAGTAAAAAATTCAATTATAAAAAATATAATGTGGAACAAAAAAGTTCTACAACGCCAGCCGATGATAATACCGGCAATAAAATTAAAAAATATAATGTGGAACAAAAAAGTTCTACAACGCTAGCCGATGGTAATACCGGCAACAAAAGTAAAAAATTCAATTATAAAAAATATAATGTGGAACAAAAAAGTTCTACAACGCCAGTCGACGTACTTACCGACAATAAAGAAGATTATATAAACAAAATAAATTTAGAGGAAGAATTCTCTGAAGCACCAGCCGAAGGAAATACCGGCATAAATGAAGAAAGAATTAAATATTTGAGGGAAAAAATAAGAAATAAAATAAATGAAATACATTCTTCAATAAACATGAATTTACCGTTTCGAACGGATATTCGTGCGGAAATAAGAACCTCGGTAAATACTCCAATTTGGAGTAAACAGTATCAGTATCCTTTAGCATCAAATGCTTTTGTGAATAAAGAGATCGATAATCTTTTAAAAAACGAAGTTCTACGACCAAGTAAAAGTCCTTATAATTTTCCAATCTGGGTGGTACCAAAAAAGGGTATCAATGATGATGGCACAGCAAAATTAAGAATGGTAGTGGATTTCAAAAAACTAAATGAAATTACTACTCTTCTCGCACAAATTAAAGGAACAAAAAAATTTTGCAAAATTTTTGCCAATTTTCAACAGGCTGTATTTCAGTGAAAAATGGTCGTACAGGAAAAAAACCTTGATTTTGAAGCCTGAAGACTCTAGTTTAAGAATTTTTTGGTTAAACATTTTTTTGAGCCCCAGTAGCCATGAAATTCTTGGATAAAGTACGAAAAAAATATTTTCAAAATGTTTTTCATTTTTGTTTTCGCTCTACGGGCATGAAACAAATTTTTCGGAAATAGTCATGTTTTGGTAGTCGAGGACCATTTCAATGAATGGCCACAAGTATACACAATTCCTAACCAAGAGACTGAACCAGTGGCGGAGGCATTCATCAACAAGTGGGTAACGAGATTCGGTGTTCCAATGGAGTTACGTTCTGATCAAGAATGGAATCTCGAGTCAGCTTTAAGTCAAGGGATGTACCAGAAACTGAGTATCCGGAAAACGGATGGAATTAACTCCAAGAAGAGAAGGACGGCTAACGATGTCAGCACCAGCCTAGAAGACGAGATGGGGACATAAAAGCTTTGTGTTTGGTATCGCAAATATGTCTAATCGGGACGATCAGACTTAGGTGGAGGGCAGTGTGACGAACACGGATGATAGAACAAAATCGAATCAACGATAAACTGCCAGAAGCAACTAGTTAGCGAATTCGTAGTTGCCTTAATGTTCTAGAAGCAATGTTTTGTTACAGATTTACTATATAAGGGCTGCCGGATTGTGCAGCAAACACAGTTCTAGTTGGAGTGTTGTCGTGATAAGAACAATTGAGACATAAGCAAGAAGTTGTAAGCTCGAATATCGAGCAATAAGTGTTAAGTTGTTGGAATTCGAAATAAAGATAAATGTGTATCCATTAAATTGGGGAGTTTTATTTAACAATCCAGTGATCGAACTCAAGAGTGAGTTACAGGTAGACGATTTATCGATAAATCCGTTACAATATTTTGCTGCATTAACTATACTAAGAAATAAAATTACAAACGACGCTAACGACATTTTATCCAATCACGGGACGGTTCTTAATTTCGATGCAATTTTGGCACGACTCGATTTTGCTTACGCGGATAAGTGACCAGCTCATATTATCGAACAGAAGATGAGTATTTTGCGACAGGGCACTTCTTCAATTATAGAATACTATAATAAGGTTAATGAAAAATTAACTTTACTTATTAATAAAACGATAATGACTTACGGATCAGATAATGCCGTAACTAAAGAATTAAATGCAAAAAATAGGCGGGATGCGTTGCGTATATTTATAACAGGTCTAAATGGAAATTTAGCCAATATAATATTTTCATTATCACCCAGTGATTTGCCAAATGCGTTGGCAAAAGCACAAGATCTAGAATCGAATAATATGCGAGCAATTTTCGCATCACAATTCGGGAAAAATCCGAATTATTACAGGCAACGTACTAACTTCAATAACGGAAATTTCAATAATAATTTACGGTTTCCACAAACCCAACTTCAAAGAGGCTACAACCAAAGGCTCTTACAACAAAACATTCAGGCAAAACCTATCCCAATGGATGTCGATCCAAGTACTCGAATTCAAAATCGACCACATTATAATGTAAATAATACAAGTAATGTACAGAATACAAGAATACATACTACAGATAAACGACCATATGCCAGCGCACAAATAAGTAATCAACCACCAAATAAAACACAAAGGATAAATAATATTAAAAAGGATAATTTTTTAGATCAAAACTAACTCTACCATATATTTTTTTACATGACAGGGTTAATGGCCAAATCTTTAAATTTAGTAGATACGGGAGCAACAAGTTGCTATATCAGGAATTTATAAGAATAAAAACGAATTAAATATATATAAAAGAGTAAAAACAATTAATGGATTTTCGATAATACGATATTATCATTTTATTACTCTATTTGGTAAAAGACAAATTTTTTACGAAATCGAAAATTTAGAAGCAGACTTTTTAATTGGATACAAATTCCTGAAAGAAATTAATGCAGTGATCAACTTGAAAGAAAAAAAGTTGATAATAAATAATGAAAAGGAAGAAGACATAATAAGCTTAGGAGATGAATCTGAGCAACATGAAATTAAAGGAAATATAATTACTTTGGGAGCAGAGACTCCTAAAGCGCCAGCTGAAGATTTATACCAGCACAATGAATATATTAAAAATAAAAAATATAATGTGGAACAAAAAAGTGCTACAACGCCAGCCGATGGTAATACCGGCAACAAAAGTAAAAAATTCAATTATAAAAAATATAATGTGGAACAAAAAAGTCTACAACGCCAGCCGATGGTAATACCGGCAACAAAAGTAAAAAATTCAATTATAAAAAATATAATGTGGAACAAAAAAGTTCTACAACGCCAGCCGATGATAATACCGGCAATAAAATTAAAAAATATAATGTGGAACAAAAAAGTTCTACAACGCTAGCCGATGGTAATACCGGCAACAAAAGTAAAAAATTCAATTATAAAAAATATAATGTGGAACAAAAAAGTTCTACAACGCCAGTCGACGTACTTACCGACAATAAAGAAGATTATATAAACAAAATAAATTTAGAGGAAGAATTCTCTGAAGCACCAGCCGAAGGAAATACCGGCATAAATGAAGAAAGAATTAAATATTTGAGGGAAAAAATAAGAAATAAAATAAATGAAATACATTCTTCAATAAACATGAATTTACCGTTTCGAACGGATATTCGTGCGGAAATAAGAACCTCGGTAAATACTCCAATTTGGAGTAAACAGTATCAGTATCCTTTAGCATCAAATGCTTTTGTGAATAAAGAGATCGATAATCTTTTAAAAAACGAAGTTCTACGACCAAGTAAAAGTCCTTATAATTTTCCAATCTGGGTGGTACCAAAAAAGGGTATCAATGATGATGGCACAGCAAAATTAAGAATGGTAGTGGATTTCAAAAAACTAAATGAAATTACTACTCTTCTCGCACAAATTAAAGGAACAAAAAAATTTTGCAAAATTTTTGCCAATTTTCAACAGGCTGTATTTCAGTGAAAAATGGTCGTACAGGAAAAAAACCTTGATTTTGAAGCCTGAAGACTCTAGTTTAAGAATTTTTTGGTTAAACATTTTTTTGAGCCCCAGTAGCCATGAAATTCTTGGATAAAGTACGAAAAAAATATTTTCAAAATGTTTTTCATTTTTGTTTTCGCTCTACGGGCATGAAACAAATTTTTCGGAAATAGTCATGTTTTGGTAGTCGAGGACCATTTCAATGAATGGCCACAAGTATACACAATTCCTAACCAAGAGACTGAACCAGTGGCGGAGGCATTCATCAACAAGTGGGTAACGAGATTCGGTGTTCCAATGGAGTTACGTTCTGATCAAGAATGGAATCTCGAGTCAGCTTTAAGTCAAGGGATGTACCAGAAACTGAGTATCCGGAAAACGGATGGAATTAACTCCAAGAAGAGAAGGACGGCTAACGATGTCAGCACCAGCCTAGAAGACGAGATGGGGACATAAAAGCTTTGTGTTTGGTATCGCAAATATGTCTAATCGGGACGATCAGACTTAGGTGGAGGGCAGTGTGACGAACACGGATGATAGAACAAAATCGAATCAACGATAAACTGCCAGAAGCAACTAGTTAGCGAATTCGTAGTTGCCTTAATGTTCTAGAAGCAATGTTTTGTTACAGATTTACTATATAAGGGCTGCCGGATTGTGCAGCAAACACAGTTCTAGTTGGAGTGTTGTCGTGATAAGAACAATTGAGACATAAGCAAGAAGTTGTAAGCTCGAATATCGAGCAATAAGTGTTAAGTTGTTGGAATTCGAAATAAAGATAAATGTGTATCCATTAAATTGGGGAGTTTTATTTAACAATCCAGTGATCGAACTCAAGAGTGAGTTACAGGTAGACGATTTATCGATAAATCCGTTACAATATTTTGCTGCATTAACTATACTAAGAAATAAAATTACAAACGACGCTAACGACATTTTATCCAATCACGGGACGGTTCTTAATTTCGATGCAATTTTGGCACGACTCGATTTTGCTTACGCGGATAAGTGACCAGCTCATATTATCGAACAGAAGATGAGTATTTTGCGACAGGGCACTTCTTCAATTATAGAATACTATAATAAGGTTAATGAAAAATTAACTTTACTTATTAATAAAACGATAATGACTTACGGATCAGATAATGCCGTAACTAAAGAATTAAATGCAAAAAATAGGCGGGATGCGTTGCGTATATTTATAACAGGTCTAAATGGAAATTTAGCCAATATAATATTTTCATTATCACCCAGTGATTTGCCAAATGCGTTGGCAAAAGCACAAGATCTAGAATCGAATAATATGCGAGCAATTTTCGCATCACAATTCGGGAAAAATCCGAATTATTACAGGCAACGTACTAACTTCAATAACGGAAATTTCAATAATAATTTACGGTTTCCACAAACCCAACTTCAAAGAGGCTACAACCAAAGGCTCTTACAACAAAACATTCAGGCAAAACCTATCCCAATGGATGTCGATCCAAGTACTCGAATTCAAAATCGACCACATTATAATGTAAATAATACAAGTAATGTACAGAATACAAGAATACATACTACAGATAAACGACCATATGCCAGCGCACAAATAAGTAATCAACCACCAAATAAAACACAAAGGATAAATAATATTAAAAAGGATAATTTTTTAGATCAAAACTAACTCTACCATATATTTTTTTACATGACAGGGTTAATGGCCAAATCTTTAAATTTAGTAGATACGGGAGCAACAAGTTGCTATATCAGGAATTTATAAGAATAAAAACGAATTAAATATATATAAAAGAGTAAAAACAATTAATGGATTTTCGATAATACGATATTATCATTTTATTACTCTATTTGGTAAAAGACAAATTTTTTACGAAATCGAAAATTTAGAAGCAGACTTTTTAATTGGATACAAATTCCTGAAAGAAATTAATGCAGTGATCAACTTGAAAGAAAAAAAGTTGATAATAAATAATGAAAAGGAAGAAGACATAATAAGCTTAGGAGATGAATCTGAGCAACATGAAATTAAAGGAAATATAATTACTTTGGGAGCAGAGACTCCTAAAGCGCCAGCTGAAGATTTATACCAGCACAATGAATATATTAAAAATAAAAAATATAATGTGGAACAAAAAAGTGCTACAACGCCAGCCGATGGTAATACCGGCAACAAAAGTAAAAAATTCAATTATAAAAAATATAATGTGGAACAAAAAAGTCTACAACGCCAGCCGATGGTAATACCGGCAACAAAAGTAAAAAATTCAATTATAAAAAATATAATGTGGAACAAAAAAGTTCTACAACGCCAGCCGATGATAATACCGGCAATAAAATTAAAAAATATAATGTGGAACAAAAAAGTTCTACAACGCTAGCCGATGGTAATACCGGCAACAAAAGTAAAAAATTCAATTATAAAAAATATAATGTGGAACAAAAAAGTTCTACAACGCCAGTCGACGTACTTACCGACAATAAAGAAGATTATATAAACAAAATAAATTTAGAGGAAGAATTCTCTGAAGCACCAGCCGAAGGAAATACCGGCATAAATGAAGAAAGAATTAAATATTTGAGGGAAAAAATAAGAAATAAAATAAATGAAATACATTCTTCAATAAACATGAATTTACCGTTTCGAACGGATATTCGTGCGGAAATAAGAACCTCGGTAAATACTCCAATTTGGAGTAAACAGTATCAGTATCCTTTAGCATCAAATGCTTTTGTGAATAAAGAGATCGATAATCTTTTAAAAAACGAAGTTCTACGACCAAGTAAAAGTCCTTATAATTTTCCAATCTGGGTGGTACCAAAAAAGGGTATCAATGATGATGGCACAGCAAAATTAAGAATGGTAGTGGATTTCAAAAAACTAAATGAAATTACTACTCTTCTCGCACAAATTAAAGGAACAAAAAAATTTTGCAAAATTTTTGCCAATTTTCAACAGGCTGTATTTCAGTGAAAAATGGTCGTACAGGAAAAAAACCTTGATTTTGAAGCCTGAAGACTCTAGTTTAAGAATTTTTTGGTTAAACATTTTTTTGAGCCCCAGTAGCCATGAAATTCTTGGATAAAGTACGAAAAAAATATTTTCAAAATGTTTTTCATTTTTGTTTTCGCTCTACGGGCATGAAACAAATTTTTCGAGCTAAACCAATGTATAGGTCGCATAGCCTGTTAATTCAGCTTCAATTTGATTTTTGCAGAAGTCAGATACGACCATTTGTCTTCGAGATATCGAATTTTGAATGCAAAAGGATCCTTTTTCACTCAACTGCCGATATCTCTGAAACTACTGGTCGCCTGGCAAGTAGACGGTTTCGTTTTCTTCACAAAATTTCCTACAAAAATCTGTTATGGTTGATTGAAAAAAAATGTTTTTTCCACCTGAAACGGTAACGTAAAAAAACAGCAAAAAAATGCCATTTTCTCCTTATTTGGTTAATCGACTGTGTCTTCGACAATATTGGGGCAAAAGCTTAGGTTAGAAGAAAATTTTATAGTCTAATGTACCCCCAAGATCCCCTTAAATTTTTCGACCGATCGGTTCAGCGGTTTACCCGGACCGATTGATTGAAATTTTGAAAAAATTAAGGGAACAAGATTTTGTTTCTTAAATTTGACCTAATATTTTTCAAATTCAATAATTAAATTTTTTTTTCGATTTTTTACTCAATTTTGAAATTTTTGAAGATTGAGTATCAAAAAAAAAACCAAAATTTTGTTTTCCAAAATTCGAAATATTCGAAATTTTTTTTTTGAAAATTTAAAAAAAAACTTGAAAAAGAATTTTTTTTCATTTTTAAGAAATTCAAAGTTTTTGACAAACGTTTTGATTGATGATTGATTCACCGCCAGCATTAGCGTTATCCAAAGCATACCACGTGGAGGTTGCACGGTCGGATTTACGCTTCTTTTGAGAAAGAACGATTATTTTCTCAGCGATTTTTTTTACGTGCCATTACTCATTACAAAACAGTTTTTTTCAAAACTAACTCTTTTTCGATATTTTGGCACTGGAAGAACGATTATTTTCTCAGCGATTTTTTTTACGTGCCATTACGCGTTACAAAACAGTTTTTTTCCAAAACTAACCCTTTTTCGATATTTTTAAAGAAGAAATTACTGATAGCAGATTTTAAAATTTGATCCGTGCCATAATGAATTCCAGGCGACATTTATCTGCCCCAGAAGTCGCTCGGCGTGTGACTCTTGTTCAGGGGGGGTACAGATATCGGCAGGTAGGTGAACAACTCGGTGTAAGTGCTTCGGTTATGTCTCGTGCTTACAACCGATTTCTGGAAACAAACGGATATGAACGACGTGCTGGACATGGTCGCCATCGAGCAACGACTCGTCGAGATGACCGAGCAATCATTCGACAGGCTATCCAAGACCAGCCAACGTCATCGCTCGAAACTTCCCAAACCGTCAACAACAACGACAACGACAGCCGCGAAACATTTCTCGATCAACAGTCAGAAATCGTCTTCGCGAATCTGGACTCCGTGCTAGAACTGCTGCTCGTGGACCGATGTTGACCGTTGCACATCATAGAGCTCGTCTGCAGGATGCTCCCGACCATGTGAACTGGCAAATGAGACATTAGAACAACGTTTTTTTCTCTGACGAGTCTCGGTTTTTTTTTAAATTTTCAAAAAAAAATTTCGAAATTTCGATACTCAATCTTCAAAAATCTTAAAATTGAGTAAAAAGTCGAAAAAAATTAAATTATTGAATTTGAAAAAGATTAGGTCAAATTTAAGAAAAAAAATCTTGTTCCCTTTATTTTTTCAAAATTTCAATTAATCGGTCCGGTTAAACCGCTGAACCGATCGGTCGAAAAATTTAAGGGGGTCTTGGGGGTACATTAGACTATTAAATTTTCTTCTAACCTAAGCTTTTACCCCAATATTGTCGAAGACACAGTCGATTAACCAAATAAGGAGAAAATTGCATTTTTTTGCTGTTTTTTACGTTACCGTTTCAGGTGGAAAAAACATTTTTTTTCAATCAACCATAACAGATTTTTGTAGGAAATTTTGTGAAGAAAACGAAACCGTCTACTTGCCAGGCGACCAGTAGTTTCAGAGATATCGGCAGTTGAGTGAAAAAGGATCCTTTTGCATTCAAAATTCGATATCTCGAAGACAAATGGTCGTATCTGACTTCTGCAAAAATCAAATTGAAGCTGAATTAACAGGCTATGCGACCTATACATTGGTTTAGCTCGAAAAATTTGTTTCATGCCCGTAGAGCGAAAACAAAAATGAAAAACATTTTAAAAATATTTTTTTCGTGCTTTATCCAAGAATTTCATGGCTACTGGGGCTCAAAAAAATTTTTAACCAAAAAATTCTTTAACTAGAGTCTTCAGGCTTCAAAATCAAGGTTTTTTTAATTTCCTGTACGACCATTTTTCACTGAAATACAGCCTGTTGAAAATTGGCAAAAAATTTGCAAAATTCTTTTGTTCCTTTAATTTATGCGAGAAGTATAGTTGCGTATCTCAAGTCTATACCAAAATACAAATCGCAAGCAAAACCACTTGTTCTTGTTAAGTTGATTAAAACCAAAATTGCTTCTTACAGCTAATATTCGCGCCCTCGGCTACTCCATCAACAGTACGCCGAAATACATTCAACAGCAAATATGTGTAATACTAGGCAAAATATTCACCTAGGGGGCCCAGGATGTTTAAATGAGCTAAGCCTCGGTACCACCACTCTCTCCGGTAACAACTGGCGCACCCTAATGCAACACACCACACCAGAGAACAATCACAGGTTCTCACCACTCAATGAAAACACACCATAACACGGCACCTGTAAATCTAACAAAAAGGACGGGATCATCGCCCTCACATCATCTTTCGCTTATCGTCTACGGGCCTGAGCGCCACACATACCTTCGCTAAAATAATTCGTTCGGACACCCGTTCCTGCGCGCTACCGCATCAATTCAAGACGACCCCCACTGCGTTCGATTCCATCAATTATTATATTATATATTTAATTTCGTTTGTGTAAAATATATTGTTAGTAAATGCGGAATAAACTAAAATTATTGATTTACCGAGCTACTTGCGTTTATTTTATATTGAATCGAGTGTTAGTGTTGGATCACTGGTGTGTGCTCCTACGCAAATTGTGTATAGATTTATTCAAACAGCAAGCGAACTATAACAAAAGTGTTGCTCTATAACTACGCCAATTTCGAAGCAATTCAAATTGATTTAAATGTGTAAAAAATATAAAACATAACATCAAACATTAACAATCGAAGAGCCAGAACAAAAAGAATAGTGAAAAAAAACAAAAAACTTCAGTGGCCGAAGGCACACAAACCCCGTGCGCGAAATCAACAGTAGCGAAAAAATTAAACAGCAATCAGCACAAGCGAAGCAATTAAACAGGAATCAACAGAAGCAAAGGAATTATAACACCAATCAACAAACCCCTTTAGAGAAGGACGAAAAACTAATAAGCTAATATTTTAATATATTATATATTAAATTTATAATAATAAAATTGTATTATTCTAATAATCCTATTAATATAAAATATTTTAAGTATAAGTACTCAAATTTACCACAAACGGTTAGATAGACAGGGTCCATTCAACAATAATTGAAATATTACGATGTATAAAACAAGAATATAATTTAATCAGCTTTTCAGAATCAATATATAGAGCCGCTCATTAATACAATAAAACTATACATTCGGTTACTGATAAGAAGCCATTCGAAGTCCTTTATAATAAGGTCTCTCATGATAATTTACCAGACAAACTTTTATTAGCACAAACTCAGATGCTAGAAAGACAAAATAAAAATAGATTTAACAAAACATATTTATGTGGAGATGTTATATATGAAAAAATAGTAGGGGAAAGAAATAAGCTAAAACCTAGATACAAGAAACAAGTAATAAAAGAAGATTTAGGGAATAAGATTAAAATTAACTACAAAAATAGAATAGTACATAAAGATAATATTAAATCTTGAATATAAATTTTCAGAAAATGATACCCTTAATATTTCTAATATTAATTGTTCAAACAATGGCGGACATTGTGGACTATACAAGAGAAGATTATGTCTTATTAGAGGACGGAGACGTAGCTTTATACAATGACTATGGCGACATTTTTCACATTACTAATTTAACTTATTTTAGAGAACTTATAAATTCAGACAAAAGTTATAGTAATAAAAAAAACAGATCTAATAATTTACATGGGAATAATGAAAATGAGGTAGCATATATTAATGATTTATATACAGAACCAGAAATTGAAATTATCGAAACTCTATTAGAGCAAATACAAAATAAAGATACAAGATATAAGAGAGGGATAAATGAATTAGGGACACTATGGAAGTGGATGGCAGGAACACCAGATCATGACGATTTAGTGTTAATAAATAATAAGTTAAACGAACTAATTGAAAATAACAATAAACAATACACAACAAACTCTGAAATTTTTAAAATAATCAGTCAATTAACAGAAACAATTAAAAATGTAAACGAAAATTCACATGTTAAAATTTTAACGAAAAGGAAATATCAATTTTTAATAACTGAACTACAAAATATGGTTCATACGATAGCTATGGCAAAAATAGGAATTTTAAACCCTGCAATTTTACATTTAGATGAGATAAAAAATATAATACAAAATGAACACGGACGGTTGACTATAACTGATTTAATGGACATTTCTAACTTTAAGATATTACAAAATAAAGATGTAATTGTTATATATATTAAGTATCCAAAAATTATAAATGATTGCAAATATTATGAAGTAAGAGCAGTTACACAAGAAGACGGTAAATTAGTAATTGCCAAAGAAATTGCAAAATACAAAAAAGAATATTTTAATATAAAAAATTGAAAAAAAGAAATGATTAACACGTATTGTAAAATTAATAATACAAATACCTGCCAATCAGATATTTTGTCCAGAAAAAAAGGTAAATGTAAAAAAATAAAACAAAAAATAAAGAAATGAACTTTGAAAACATAAATATTTTAGCTGAACGAATGAAAGTTTTTAGACATCATTCATTTTTATGGTACATACTTGTAATTTTGTTAATAATGTACATAATTTATAGGATTGTAAAATTTAAAAAATCTTATAAAAATTCTAAAATAAATAGAAATTTAGTATCTCAAAAAATGTCATACAACGCTATATTGGATAAAAAAAATAACCTATCAAAAAATTATATTGAATCAAGGACGATTCATCTTAGAGAGGGGGGAGTTAACGGCAGCCTCCACAAAGTGGCTTTACGCTCATTATAAACAAAACTATTTCTTTGCACTCAGCAATAATACAACTTCTTAATAAGCATCTTTGCTTATTTAAGTAATCAATACTCTTTTCAATAAAGCTAAGACCACAGCTTCACCAATATTCTTTTCATTAAGCTAAGACCACCCATACAATGTAAACAATAAAATTAATTGCTGAATAAGCGAATATTGTAAATTGACACCTATTGTAAGACTTAAGCATATTAGAAAAATTTATAAATACGAGCAAATTGAAATAAAGAGATTCAGTCTTCCATCAGGACCACTCAACTTAATCGTTTGATTTCTATAAAAACTATATTTTTTTAGTACTTCCATAAAGGAGGAAGTTAATTTGCAGACTAACAAACGCAGAGTTACCGTACTGGAAAAAGCATACTATAATTTTATGCAAATCCAATTTGAGTTCAATAATAATTACGGATTCTCACCATTCCACTATACATGGCGGAAACATGCTAACAGAAACAGTAATAAGAAGACAATACTGGATAATATAATTAAAAAATGAAATTAAAAGTTGTATATGAAATTGTTACACGTGCATACGATACAACCAAGTGACAGCAACACAAATGATGGGCAACCTACCAGAATTCACATGAGATGTTCTAAAGGACGTGGGTAAGAATCGTTTAAAGGCTACGTTGCAGTTTATGTATGTCTTTCATCAAAAGCCATACATCTAGAAGCAGTAAGTGATTTATAAACAGAAGCTTTTCTTGCAGCGTTAACACAGTTTTTTGCTAGAAGAGGAAAGATTATTCACATATAAATAAGAAAAAATAATGAAGTAGTACCTATTTTAGCTAACGAACACATTTCTTGGTATTTTTCTTCCTCGGTAGGTCCACATTTTGTAGAAATGTGGGAATATGGACGAAATGTCAACAATTTTAGCACAAATAGAAGCTTAATTTAATTCGCGCCCATGCGTTACACCAGGGAATAGGAAAACCAATACTCGCTACTTCCTCTTCGGAAACAGATATCAACATTTCCTCGTTGAATAAATGGAAATTAACGCAAAAAATGCATCACGATGCATTTGGAATCGTTGGAAAGTGAGTATTTAGATACACTTCAACAAATTAAATAAATGGGAAACTCCGACAGGCAATATCAAAGAAGAAGATATTGTAATTGTGAAAGATGAAAACACACAACCTATTAGGTTGCTTCTTGGTAAAGTTATAGACACACATCCAGGAAGTGACGGTCGCGTTCGAGTTGTTACATTAAAACTCTCATATAATACGTTAAAAATACCTATATATAAATAATGTCCTCTTATAAAACAGAGAAACAACATCTAAGAAAACGCAGTAGTAAAAGCTTCTGAAAACACAACATCACTAAGGCAGAAGCAAACAACAAATACTAAAATAAATATACTGAAAATCCTTATATTGATAGTTCATTGTATGATAACATATGGCCATAGCCTGAAATCATCTAGTTTCCAAAAAAATAGGGCCACAAAAAGTAATTTTCCTAAAAATACCACAACTTACCTAGACTCACAAGGAAGAATGGACGTAATTACATCTACCTGGGACTTGCTCATATATTATGATCTTGATGCATATTTCGAACAATATAATATGCTACCGAATTGTATTCATAGAATAAAAGATCATTGTCAGCTTTTGTCTGGAAAAGCGTTTCGAAGATTTAAGCCACAATCATAATTCGATTGTACACAATAAAAGGCAGAAAAGAGTTCCATTAGTATAGATTGGTTCTATTTATAACATGCTGTTTGGGTTAGTTTATACCGATGACCAAGAAAAGATAGAAAATAATTTCAAATTCAATTTACAATCAACAAAAATTTACAATGAAGCTAAAATCTCAAATTTCTTTGATAAATTCTACAGCAAACATTATAAATAAAAATTTAAATGAATTAAAAAAATCAGAACTACCCTTGATACAAAGTGATTTAGCAGAAATATACAAATTAATAGTGATTCTACATGAATAGGTAGGTAGTTAGAGTGGCTGTCTAACGACGCACCTAGGCCTATAGGAGGCCTATTGTGATACCACCGGGACTAATGTTCCCTCACTCTATCGTCTCCTCTCTGAATCAACCTGTGCTCCTGATGAAGCTCATCAGTACAAATAATTTTATATTATATTAGCTATTAGATGCTAATTGTAGAGTGGTGCGTCTTCTGGCTAGTTCATCTGCTACGCAGTAACCAGAGATATCACTATGCCTTGGAGCCCATTGCAGGTTTATCGTGAAGTATAATGTTAGATCCTCTAATAGATCAAGACATTCTTTCACTATATTTGACGAAACCATAGGAGATTTTAGTGGTTTCTAAGCCGCTTGGCTATCCGTATATATAAATATGCTACTAGTTGTGAGCACACTTTTTGTCAGAACAACAAGACTTTCTTTGATTGCTGTGATCTCCGCCTGGAAAACACTGCAGTGGTCTGGTAAGCGGAAGGCGATTTTGGTGTCAGACACCACCTTCCACTCGATTATCTAGTTTTGATCCATCAGTGTAGATGGTAATTCCTGCATTCCTGTCCACCTCGTCCCTTTCCCACTCCTCTCTGGAGAGGCAATATTGTGGACCGAATTTAGCTTCAATTCTATCGGATTACGGAAATCCGTGGTTTTGGGTAGAAACGGGAATAAACTAAGTATCCTAGAATGCCCCTTGTTGCCGACGACTAATTGGGAAGATTCCCTCAGTCTGAGAACAGGTCTGTTGGCAATACATGTAGAATGACGTTTAGTGCCTGGCTTGGCGTTGTTCTAAGAGCTTCACTAATGCATATACTGGCTGCTCTTTCTTATCCATTATTGGCCATTATACCAATATACCGTATGTCATGATTGGTCTGACAACTGCTGTATAGAGCCAATAGGCTATCCGAGGCGTTAGCTCCCATTTGGGGCCCACCATCCTTTTACAGGTGGAGAGTGCTGTTGACGTTTTCTTCACCCTAGCATCCAAGTTTTATTTCCATGAAAGCTTCCTATCTAAGATTAGTCCTAGGTAGCTTGCCTTATCTCCAATTGTTAGTCTGCATTTAATAATGGCGCCGCAACTACTGGAGTGTTATGCTTTCTGGTGAATAATACTAGCTCTGTCTTACCAGCATTTAAGTTTAATCCGCACGATACAGCCCAACGGTTTATATCGTCCGAGATCATTTGCATAAGGTTTACGGGAATATTCAGGAATTTACCTCCAACCGATACTGCCACATTGTCAGCGTAGGCCACAACATATACCCCCTTCCAGTGCCGTCTTAAACTAAGCTGGGGCCCTTGGGCACATCAGAATTGGAGGGCTTTTTGGGAAGTAAAAAACGCTAATTATACTAACATTTTAAAAATAAGTTTAATCATTTATTAAATTATAGAAAATCAAATAAAGTATGATGTTATAAATATTATGTCATTAATGATATTCGAATGCTGCTGATTTTTGGTGCTGATTACGATAATGGTTTCTTTCAAGATTTCTGTTGAGCAAAATCTTCTATTATATCATTAAAGTCAATGTTGTGAAGGATATCACTTTCAATGGACATAATTGACAAATTACTTAGTCGTTCTTGTAACATTGTTGTTCGCAATTCATTTTTTATTCTTTTAAGCTGCGAAAATGACCGCTCTCCACTACAATTAGTAACCATCAAGCAAAGGAATATTCTTGTAGCAATTTCTATGTTTGGAAAAGTTTCTTCCAATTTATCTGCTTTTATTAAGTTATGTAAATTTGAGATATTTAAATCCGCCGATTGCTTTGCTATGTTTTTTAAATATTGACTTAAATGAAAAGATTCTGTTTTGAACTCATCTGCATTTATGTCTTCATGATAATATTTTGCAAATTCTTTGCATTTTTTAGTCAACTCATCAGATTCTATTATTGTTAACAAAGAAAACTAAATCGACTATCAATTTCTTGGTATGCTGCAGAACGTTTTTTTAAATGAGTAATTAATGTGTCAATTATGGGTATGAAAGTATCCACACGAAACTTTTCTTTACCTCTCAACTGTGCCATCTCTGATGATCCTTCAAAAAAAGTAATGCGTGTGTTGCGCATTCTTTTTCTTTCAAATGTGTCTTTGTAGTCAACATATGGATTTTTTTCTTTAGCAACCGTTTCGTACTGATCAAAATTATCGCGTGTACTCGTAAAGTTTCGTTACAACGTCCATGGTCATAGTTCTATTCTGTAAACTTAGACTTGTTTTGTTCATAATTCCCAAAAGATCATTCCATATTTCCGTTAGAAGAGCAGTCTCAAACTTTTCCATTTTTTTTTACTAGGCTTTGGGCTTCCTTTCTAGTGTCTCCTGGTTGATTAATGTCACATGCGATTGAACACAATGCTTCAGAAATATTTAAATAACCATTTTGCAAAGCATTAATAGCGTTGGCACGTGCAGACCATCTAGTTTCTGAAAGAGACTTCAAGACTGTATTTGCACCTAAATGCTCTGTCAAAATTTTCCATCGTTTTGTCGAAGCCGAAAAAAAATTAAACAATTTTTGTACAAATTGAAAGAATGTTACTGCTTCAGTAACACACTCAACAGCCTGAACACCCATTAAATTCAGCGAATGTGCCGCACATGGAACGTAAATCGCAAATTCGCAAACTTCTTTTATTCTTGACTGAACACCAGAGTACTTTCCAGACATATTTGACGCATTGTCGCTCTGCCCGCGACAATCTTTTATAGAAATATCAAGGCTTTCAAAAAAGTTTAAAATGGTATCTGCTATATATTGCGCATTATGTTCATCCATAGGCAAAAATTGCAAAAATCTCTCAATAGGCTGTCCGTCTTTAACGATCTATCTATGAAAGTCAGTTGGTCAACGTGGGACAGATCTGGTGTAGAATCTACGCTAATAGAGTAGTACTTTGCTGTTTTAAGTTCTTTGACAATGGTTTTCAAAACTTGCTGTCCCATTAAATTAATAAATTCATTACAAATATTTGCCGATAAATATGATGTACTTCCTTTTCCACGATTTCCGCAGTTTTTTATGTGATCAGCAAGAAAAGGATCAAACTCACTAATCAGTTCTAAGCATCCCAAATAATTCCCATTATTTTGCGATCCTAATGTCTCATTATCACCACGAAAAGCAAGACCTCTTGAAGCCAAAAATTTCACTACTGCAACAATCCTCTTAAGTACATTCTTCCAATAGTTAATTTCTTTATTATATTGGTACAGCAGCTCTGTATCAATTCGTCCAGTAGTTTTCATTCTTACAACATAATTCATCATAAATTCCCTGTGCTGTAAACTGTTCTCATGCTCTATCAATAAGTTACTTATATGCTTCCAATCTTTATATACATTAGGAGAACTTAAATTATGGTTAGCACCGGTAGTGGTATTAAATAGACGGCAGCAATAACAGTATACAGATTTCTTTGCTGGTGAATAAAGAAGCCATTTTCTTTCTAAAGACTCACCATTCGTCAATTTACGAATAAAAATATTTTTTGTCAAGGATCTTGTTTTTGTTTTACCATTTGAATCTGGAAAACTAGAAGAAATTTCGGAGAAGTCACTGTTTATATTTTGGAAAAACTCTGGCCCTTTTCGAATCCAAATATCGCGGACTTTTTCCGGTAAAATGTCGTCACAGTAAGTACCAGGATCAGGAGACACAGACACAGATACATTCTCTAAGCTTGCAGTTATTAATTCACAGTAGGTTGAAGTCGATGCTTTAGCATCTGATGTGTCATTGTCATTTCCGTGACACGTAACCTCTTTTTCCTGGTAACTTTCAGAGGTACTACTTTTGTCTAGCGGTGATGAGAATGAATAATCTCTCGGCTTATTTGTTTCTTCCGCCGTAAAAAACGAAGTGAGCTTTGGAAGTTTTTCCGTTATTTCTTTTTGAGCTATATTTTTTTTTTCTTTTTTGTGAACCACTTAAATATGTTCTTTTCGACATAATGAAATAATGTTTTAACGAACCACAATCGAAACTTTTGTTTATCTTACTAAATTTTAAATATGAAATGATACAAAATAACTCCACTCACTCATAATAACAGACTGAAAGTTTAATACATCATTCGGGGATTCCCCGACCATAGACAATGTCGATATTTATGTTAGGCCTTGTTTAGACGGTGCAGCTTGACTTTTGAATCGGAGTGATTGCGTGAGTGATCGCTAGATGGTGTTCTTAGTAAATTAGGTAGGATGCGTTCGGAAATATTATCAACCTGTACAGTAGGAATAGCCGCACTCATTGATATAATGGCGTAGTATATGCCCACAGTATCTGTGTGTAGTGTATAAGCCTTCGTGCGTGTATAATACTTTCTTATAGGGTTACTAATTTGCGAAAAAAAGTAATGTGTCCGACAAAAATGTTTTGAGAATAAATGTGTGAGAAAAATTGTATGTCCTTCGGGGCCCCCCTGAGAAAAGAGGCCCCGTGTGCCCTTACGGTAAAGACGGTATTGCCCCCTTCTTTTCTAGATCCAACAGTAATTTATTCATCATTAGGATCCAAAGAAGAGGGGATAACACGCCTCCTTGAGGTGTACCCCTTTGGACGGATCTGCACATCGTTGACGTTCCCAGCTTTGAAATTATTGACCTGCTCGTGAGCATCTGTTCAATTAATTCTCTGAGAGGTTCAGAGATGTCCAGATCCTTAAGCGCACTCAGTATGGCCCTAGGCTGGATGTTATTGAAGGCTCCATCTATATCTAAGAAGGCAATTAGAGTGTATTACTTAATTTCCAGATATTTTTCAATCTCCGCCACCACAGAGCTCAGCGCTGTTTCTGTGGACTTTCCTTTATAATACGCATGCTACGAACCAGCCAACTTATCTGGTTTTAGTTTGTTTCTTATATGTAGTTCTAATAGTCTTTCCAACGTTTTTAGAAGGAATGAGGAGAGATTAATTGGTATGAAGTCCTTTGGACTTGTATGCGAGCTTTTACCTGCCTTAGGTATGTATATTGCCTTGACTTCCCTCTAAAGCGAAGGGATATAGTTTAATTGCAGCGCCCCCTTAAGAATGGTAACTAGCCAATCCATTAGGTAATTCTGCGACTGCTGGGCTTGAGGCCATTTATTGCCCACTGTACGTTGCTTTCTGACTCTGTGTTTATAAGAGTGGAGTCTATTTCTGCTCCACTGTCTTGAGAACTGCCTGGGAAGTGGATATCCAATAGTAGTCCCAGCGACTCTTCACTGGATACCGTCCAACTGCCGTCTGGCTTCTGAAGATAACCGATACTATGCACCGATTGTGCCATTATTTTCCTAAGTCGAGACGCTTCCGCTGTGTTCTCGATATCATTACAAAAAGATTTCCAAGAACTTCCTTTTGCTCTCCTAAATTCCTTTTTGTATGACCTAAGGTGGTCGTAATAATAATTCCAGTCTGACTCGCCTTTGGATTGCTTGGCTAAATTGAACAGCTCTCTGCATTCTTTCTGTAACTTATGAAGTTCGGGAACCACCAGGGGGCCTAATTCTATTCCTACTTCGTGTTATTGGACAAGCCACTTCTAATGCTTGGCGAAAATATTCAGTGAATCGAACAACGAGGATGTCAGTTGCCAGTTCGTTTTCCTATGATTTCTGAAGTCAGTGCCTCTATCGGCCCTTTCTTCTAATATACATTCAATATATCGGTGATCCGAAAAGGATAGTTCTTCCAGGACTCTCCATTGGGTTACCCTGTCAAATAGTTCTTCCGACACAAGCGTGATATCAAGTACTTCTTGTCGGTTTCTTGTGATAAACGTGGGTGTACTTCCCTTATTACACAGCAGTAGCTTAGTCCCTAGTAGGTAATTAAAGAGATGCTCACCTCTGTTGTTGACATCTGTGCATTCAAGTATAATCATGTACTCTTCTATCGCGTAGCACCTCGCTATCCCGTACCACCTCTTTTACCATCAGATGGCATCAGCTCATTCTCGCATGGCATGTAGCAAGACACCAGCCGATAACTGCATGTGCTCATTTCCCAGCTTACTGTTGCTATGCCGTTGTTGCTGTAATGACGTAATATAAAAACGTCAAGGTTTTTCTTTGACATTATGCAGGCTCTGATTTTACCTTGACAATTAGCCATAAATAATATATATATAGCTTGGTGTCCTCAGTCCGCAAATACGCCCTCCATTAACCCATGGCTACTGAATAAGGACAAACTCAGGCTGTTCTATTGCCACGCGGTTAATTAGGGCTGCTGAAGCTAGTTTGCTGTAATGAAGGTTAATTTGCAGAAGACGCATTAACTAATGTTGTATCTGCGTCTTCCTGAGACTCGCTTAAAAGCTCTCTCTGAGTATACAAGTATGAGAGTGTGGCAGCAAGCTCAGATCCGGAAGAGCACTCACATTGCTCTATACTTTCCATATCGCTCGAGGACTCCATAGGATCATCCTCTACTTCGTATGTTTTGATTTCCGATGCTAGATGGTCTGCAGCATCGGCGTCCGACTTCTACGGTGTAATTCATACTTTCGTGAATCCGTATTTTATCTCCCCGCCACTTTTCGCCAGCAGTTCGATGAATTATTTTGTTAGTAATAGCAGAATCTGCATCGTGGCCCTTTTGGTCTCCTCGAAGGATTCTGATACACTATCGTCAAATGCCTTGACGAACTTCCACCCCGCCGTGGGCAGACTCGGGGGGCAGGCTCTTATGAGCTGTATAATCTGATCCGGCTGTGATGGTGTAGCTGGGATCTATACCCTTGCTCGTGGTCTGGATGGTATGTCTGTTTTATCTACTGCCACCAGTTTTGCGCCGGGGTATGCCTCCCCTACTTTGGCTATAACAGCTTTGTATAGTGCAATAATTTTAATCTGGCTCTGGTACCAGCCGGCTTCTGTGCATGACGGTGGCGGACCTGGATTGCTGAGTAGCACTTCCACACTTGTCAGCGCAATCTGCACCCATTTCCATTGGGCTCTGGGGATTGTTTCTTCGGGGTCCCTCTCAGACAGAACGCCAATGGTTCCGGGCCACTTCTGCAAATGATTTTGCGTGCGTCACGCCCTTTGTTTTCGGTCGTTTTGCTGACGGCTTGACCTCTTCAGCTCACCTCTGTCGCTTTGCTGCCTTTACTGGAGGTTCCAGCTTCAAATTGGGCATGACTGCTCTCGCGCAGTCAATCGATGCTTGGAACTCCTTGGTTAGCTCCTCTTTAGTTGGCAGTTGCACCTCCACTAACCTCAATAGGTATGCGGAGAGACGACGGGTCCTGAATGCTAAATGCAGGCCACTCTCTGGCAGATGCACTTCCAGCAGCAGCCCCTTTGGCATCTCCCCCTTCCCCTGCTGCTCAGTCGTGTTTTGGCTGCAGGGTTTGGGTCTGACTGCCTCCGGCGCTGCTACTTTCTTGGGGCCAGCTTTAGCTTCTGCCCCTTTACTTATGCTTGCCTTAGCATCTGGACCAAGCTTCGCTCCTATCCTCTTGATGCTTGTTGTCGAGCTCGCTCCAAACGCTTCTCTTGTTTTTGTGGAGATTCGGGCTCTCTCCGATTTTTGTTTTTGTTTTGGTTTATTTTTCTTATATTTTGGTTCATAAATTCACGAGTGTGGGGAAAAGTGTGTCCGCATGCGCATAGCCCCGCTACGCAAGTAAGGCTATCATATTACGGAGGGTGCCAGATATCCGTAAGCTCCGTTTGAGACTGGGCTATTTAAGGGCCCCCAGCCCGGTTGATCCTCGGTACGGGTCGCATCACACCTTGATCCAGCCCTTTATAGTACCCCCTACCATGGTAAGGCTCCTTATCTGTATGCTGTGCTATTGAGGAACATCGTCTAACCTTAGCTAGATTTCTCACGTCTACGGCAGGGGCGAACTGTTACCAGCTCGTCCCCGCTTACGTCGTGAAACTGTGGTATCTATTACCAGTCGGCATCCTCGGGGAGGGTTCAGTGGAGGATTTCTGCCGACCTGAATATAATGGAAGAATGTTTAAAGCAAAACTAAGTAGCGAATTTGTATAGCTGTGTTCTTAATTTTTACTTTTTAATATCGCAAACAGGATTAAATAGGTACACAAAAAACTTTAATAATCATTTGATATGCAGAGATAAATCACCTTGGCAACCTGGCTGAGATCAATACATACGAACTTTCTATGCAAATATTTTGGAAAGAATTCTTTGAAAAAAATTACTTTCTATCCCCCACCATCGGTAAGATTTTGAAGATACTTTCTTGAGTATTATCACAACCAAACCCGACTAAAAATTTACCATTTCGTTTCCATAGACATGAAATATACCGACCAGACGAACTAATAGCATACCTAAAAAAATATCTTAGCCCTTTATTAATAAACGGTATTTATACAACCGAAAACTTAATGCGAAAAATTCGATAGTTTAAAAGCATTAAAACACGATTCTCATCTTTCCCATCGTCTTTGGAAAACAAAAGACAACTATCAGAAAAATTGTATATTCCTAGAATGAAGCCAAAAATCGCAAAACTAGTTAGGGATTGCAAAATCCGCAAAGAATCCAAGTACGACAGAGACCGCCCTAATCTAGAGCTTAAAGAAACTGCAATCCCAGAATATCGCGGTCACGTACTACATATCGCCATCTACTCAATCGAACGACATCAGGTACTAACCGCAATAGACAAATTTTCTAAAGAAATTATTGAATCAAAAGCAACAGAAGTTGTTAGAATTCCTTTGCGCAATATCGTATTTTATTTTGGAGTCCCTAAGCATATTTATATTAACTATCAACCAGCACAAGTTGTATTCGTGAAAGTGAATACTAGGTTAGGATCAAAGCTATCCTCAAGATTTAGAAAAGAAGTAGAAAAATAAAACAAAAATAGTATAACGGAATCAGAAAAAACCATCCATAACTCAAATCAAAACTTAACCCTTACAGACTATAAATATTGTAAACAGAGACAGAGAGAATATTTTCAAAAAAGGCCCCCTTTCAATCGAAGAAATCATGGAGTTTTCTGACGTTCCAATTCTACACAAAAAAAACTATACTTTTGTACATTGTTTAAATACCAAATATAGAAGAGACATAATATCAAGATATACTTGTAAAATCAAAAGTCAAAAATAAAACAATTGTACACTTAAACTGAAATGAAATATTTATATAAAAATCTCAAATATGACATTCCAGAAATTGTAAAACATAAGTAAATATAAATGTATACGATAAGAATAAAATTGTTAACATATATAAGTAATTTAGATTGCATTCCTAGGTTAGTTAAGGGACAAAGAGCGCTGTGTAGCTTTAGCAATGCTGACCTTTGTGGTGGAGGTAATTTTACTAAACTTTACGGCCACATAACCTGGAATGGCACAGAACTACATCTAGAAGGCACCTACTTAATACAGTTATCAGAGGACAGCTGCAACATATAAAAACATTTAATGGTCAACAGTATCATTCTAACAACACTATTTGGCATCGATTTTACTCTTATTTTGGGGATGCACACATATAACCAAAGACAGAAGAGTATAACATTGCAGCTAGGGCCTACACCGGGCATGAAAACAAAAGTCTCCACAATCGTCCCACCAACAAACTACGAACGTGCAGCGGAAGTGCAAAGCTCACAACCTCATTTTAACAACATTCCATACTTCGCTTGGGGACAAACAATTTAGAGAGGGAAGAGTTAACAATTATATTGACAATAACGATAATATTGTCAATATGCACACTCCAGCGTATTTACCAAATTCCTACAGAAAGAAAGTACAGTGGTTGCACAATTTCCTGCACGCACCGAATGGTCAATACGAGGTCACCAATTTGTCCGCGTAACTACACAGCTATATAGGATAGACGTAGGAATAAGTTGTGAGTTGCTATTTGGTTTTGATAAAAAAAAAGGTTGTAAAACCCTTAGAGCCAAATTTGTTGTTTATTTTTTAATCTTCTCCGCGAAAAAAAAAATTAACTTATGTAATATATTTTTTTTAATATCCACTTATCGAGGAAATTATTTGCCGCCCAACGTGGGGCACATGCTAATTAACCTTCTAAAAGATATCGTTGGCATGATAAAGGAAGAAAACGACATGTTGAGGAGTTCAGTGCAACTAATTGCGGAAAGTAAGATTTAACTTAGGCAAGAAATAGAAATATTGAAAGCACAAACACACATAGAAACTCATAGGGCTACAGATTATGTAGCAGAAACGATTAATGACAATATATAGAGTCAAGAATCATTAGATATTATTAAATGAATGCTAGTATTCCCAGGAAAAAAAATTCCCCTTGGTGGAAAGCAGCTCATAATTATATGAGCTTTTACGTAAGAGAAAGTAGGAAATACTTCACAACTCTTACAATATTGCATAACAAAATTACAATTGATGCAAATGTTACATTAACCAACCACGGTACTATATTAAATCGACTCAATAATTGAATGTCTTGACTTTGCATATTCGGACAAACATCCAATACATCTTTTAGCGCAAAGCTGAGCGTTCTACGACAAGGCTCTATGTCCGTCGTTGAGTTTTGAAATCTTGTCAAAATCAACATTATTGATAAATAAAACCATAGTTACCCATGGGGGTACAACGCCAATTACAAAAGAACTTAATAAAAAGAATAGGGATCACGCCTTTTGTATATTTATAACAGGACTTAAGGCTTCATTTACACATTCTATTTTTCTTTTTTCCGCAAGATTTGGCAGATACACAAATAAAAGAGCTCGGTTTGCTCAAAATTTTGGAAACGTAAAAAAAGTTATCTAAGTAGTAGTTTACGATTTTCACAAAAGAAAAACTTATCCAATATCAGAACCTATGGACATAGACCCATCTGTGTCTAGAAACTATAGGAGAGACTTGAATCCTTAGGCTCAATAAAATTATGGTTTTAGAGTTGGATCACATATGGCCAGCACAAGCACTCAAGCCAATAAGGTACATCAAAATAATAATACACAAGTCCAAAACAGTCAAGGAGTAAAGCGGCCAAGAGAAAGCAATTATAGCTTCCGCCCGCAGGAAAAACTCAAATAATAAACAACATGAATGAGAGCCATTTTGTATAAGTAGAGCGGAGGAATTGCTCTATATCAAACTATACGACACATCAAGCCAAGGATGTATAATAACAAGAACGAGTTGGCCACTTACAAACATGTAAAATCCGTAAATGGTTCTATTTTTTAATATTATCATATATTAAGAATCGGATCGAGTGTATAATATAATTCCGACAATCAAAATCTCGAAATTTAAAAATCCGACAGTCAAAATACCGACAAATCTAAATATCGACAAACGAAAATACCGACAAATCAACATACAGGCAACTATCAAAGTTCAGGAGGTCTAACGTGGCAGGCCAGATTTAAATCCTACAAAAAAATATGGGAACAGAGAGTTTTGTTGCTGCTGTTGAAGATCACTAACAAAAATTGAAAAACAATGAAACTGAAAAAAACCCAAAAGTGAAATGAATGTGATGAGGAATCTTTTGTGATGCCATGCTTAGTTATATTCATTTTCAATTGAAAATTATAAAAAAAAAACATTTATTAATTGAGAGCTAATATAATACATTTGTTCTTATTCTTAAGTATTGAAAGTTCAAAATTCAACTTTTTTAATATATTATAAAATCATAAAAAAGGGCCTAAATAGTTACATACATGTTGTTTATTTTAATTTAAATTGCCAAAAATTATTATATTGTCCGGTCTGGCTACAATGGAAACTGTTATTAAAAAACGCTAATTTTGAGGCGCTCTCACACTGGAATAAGTTGGGCATCCCTTTATCCCTCACCAATGTTGTTGCGGACGCCCTCTCGCGTCAGAATGATTATACACAAGACTCTGCTCAGAATGTAGTATTTAAATACTAAAAACACAAAAACCTGTAAATCAGTTTAAACAGCAAATCTTTTTATGCAAAAACCGGTTCAAGATTCATGAGGTAATCAGAACTTTCAAACATAAAAGGAATATATGTTCCATGGTGAGTGACTGCGATTCACTGTACTGTGGAAGACTTTGATGAAATTCAAGGAGCCCTTAAGGGGTAGTCAGAGGCACGAAAAATGAGAATTTTCAGCAATTTTTTTTTTTTGCTAGTAAATCATGTTATTTTACAAAAGTAGTAATATGGCATTATTATACAATGTTTTGACTTGAAGTCAAGAAAATTTTTAATTTCCAAAGTTATAGCTGTCTGTGTTGACCCAGTTCCAAAAAAAGGTTCTTGCGGTGACAATCATAAGTCCTTAGAGATTCATCTAAAATCAATCGGATGAAAAAAATTAGTTTTATAAATAGACTAGCGGCCCGTCCCGGCTTCGCACGGGTACTAAACATGAAACACATATTCTCAATTTTTCGCGTCGAATTTAAACAAAATGGGAAATTTAATTCTTAGATATAATTTATTGTTTTTGTATTTTTTTCATTGTTTTGTGTATTGTTTATTATTAGTGTTTTTTATATTTTTTTGCGTTTTAATTTTTTTGTTTAATACAAACATTTTTTTTTGCTCAATTTCAGGTTTTTTTTGTTTATATTTTTAATTATTGCAAAGAGGTCATAACGTCAAAAGAAAAGTCTTTATTGTGATAGAGCTTCCCTGTAAGCAATATTTGATGTTGTTTTATTTTGTGGCAACAAAATAAACTGTTTTCAAGGGGCTCTGACCCGCGATAGTCCAACATACAGTTGGCCATGAGTAAAACATTTCTTTCGCAGAACGATCCCTACCAATTCAAAGGTTTGGCCTTGGGACTTGTTAATTGTTAATACAAAAGATGTTTTTACCGGAAATTGAAGCCGTTTAAATGGGATTGGCAGATCAGTCGGGATCATCGGTATCCTCGGTATATGAGCCAGTTGACCAGCTGCTGGGCCAGTGATAATAGTTGCTACAATTAAATTGTCCTTTAACTCTTTAATAAGCAGCCTCGTCCCATTACACATGTTCGGAGGGCTTAAATTTCTTAAAAGCATTATTGGGATTCCGATTTTTAACGACAACGCATGTGGTGGCAGTCCAGAAGGGTTCAACGAATTTAAAAATTCCTGTGGATAATGGACTGCGTCTTCGATATTAATCACAGTGTCGATCGATTTGTATGTTTTTATTTGGCCGGGGACTTTTTTAACTATTAGATTGTTTATTTCATTAACAGTATCATTCTTAGGTGACACTATAGCCCTAGAACATAGCCAATGAAAATCTTTCTCATGCAAATTGTCGATATCAGGGTAAATAGCGCCTATTAAGTTTTCTAAATTATGGAGTATTTGACCTAGAGACTCATCCAGAAGAATGTCACAATCACCGCTTAAATTTGGAGTGGAAAAGATTCCTTCTCCAAGTTTTATTAGTTGTTATGGGAAATCGCTATCAGTGATTCTATGAACATGAGCTCTCATATTCGTTCGTAATTTTAATGTTTCAATTGAAGCCCATAATGGTGACAATTTCAAGCATGCCTTGATGATATCTGCTCGCGTACCTCTGTTCATAACGGGGAGAGTTTGTCGGAAATCTCCCGCAAAAACAAAAGTAATCCCGCCCATGACTGCAGAGGAGTTCCTTAGATCCTGTAAAGTTCTGTTCACGGCCTCTATATGTGCTCTATGGCTCATCGTGCATTCGTCCCACATAATCAATGAGGCGTCTTGTAGTAATTTACCAAGAGGCCCATTTTTGCGGATAGAACATGTAGATTGTTGCTCTAGATTTACGGATCGCGGAAGTTTAAAAGTAGAATGGGCTGTTTTTCCATCTGTCAAGAGAGTTGCAGCAATTCCTGAGGAAGCAACTGGTATTGCTATCTTTCCCGATTCTCTTATCTTAGCAAGTATCAAATTAGCAAGAAACGTCTTTCCTGTTCCACCGGGTGCATCCAAAAAGAAAACTTTTCTTTTGTCATTAATGACGCTATCGATGATAGTTTGAAAAGCATATTTTTGATCAGGGACTAATTTTGGCAGGTTTTCATTTACAAAAGCGGTCAAATTATTTGTATCATAGTGATTAGTTATTGTCTCTGCTCCATTATTTTCTGTACGAACTGAACATGGTAATCCATAGTCACTTAGGCTTTTGTCACTTAATTGCATCAGTTTATTTTCTATTTGTATGAAACCTTGGTTGTAAATTTCCGCATTGTATGGTAACGTGAAGTTAAGATTTTGCTGTCTGATTCTGTGTCTAATATCTTCACATAAATCGTCTTTAAAAATGTCCCATAATTTTAATTGTTCCGATGGCTGACAAAATAAAAGTATGACTACAAATAATTCTCTGTTGTAAACATTGAGAAAGCAAAGCTTCTCTGAGAGTATTTTCCCAATGGTCATCGTTTTCTAGCAAACCTCTAGCACGGCAAGTAGCTTGATATGTTTCTTTGAGAACTCCGTCAAAGGTTTTTAAGTACTGGAATGAGGTTAGGCCCCGTACGTGACGTAGCAACATCCTAAGATAGAAACACTCGGATTGAGAAGGATGGACACCGTAGACTCTACCTAAAGCTGCATCTTTTTTATGCCTGGATGTCCAACTACATCCTCACCACGCTTCCTTCTTGTGAACTTATTATTGGCCCATGTATAGTACTGCGGGACTTCGTGGTATAGAGGTGTTTTTGCGAATTCATCTTCATTACATAGCTCAAAAAAAGCAAGCAAAGTTGTATTACGCTGATTTTGAGCCACTTGTTCAGCCGTTTCGGCGGTAAAATACACCCTTTGGCCATTTTATAAGTGGACAGCTAACTACAAGACTGTAGGATGGCGCTCGTGGATTGGAAATTCCAATATTCGCCAGACAGCTTCGGAAGTACTTATGTACCGGCCATTCACGTAGTTATCCACTTCATCATTTGGTTTTCTGACGCCAAATGTAGCTTGATCCGATCCTTTATTTATATATTTACAAATGTGTTTGATAGCTTGAACTGAGTGACAGTACTCTACATTTATGTGAGCATTGAACGTCCTGCACATAAGTGGAGAATAAGGGACAATCCAGCTATTATCTATTGTGAAACTACTGCCTCTGATATTGAGCGATGCACTCTGTCCTCTACTTGCAGCATCACGACGACGATATACTGGATATCCGTCATCACCGGTTTGAGTTTCGTTGACCAAACGTCGCGGATATTTTTTTGTGCAAATGCCATTTTTCATACATGGTGCTGTTAAGTTATGTTCTCCGCATGGTCCGTGCACCATATTTTTAGTTACGATATCGTACAATATTGGATCGTTTTGTTGGTTGGGAAGTTCTGCAACTATGACCCTATCAATTTCGTCTGGTTGAATTTTTGTCTCTAGCCAAAAAAGCATATGACAGTGTGGTAAACCTTGCTTCTGCCACTCAACACTCGCCATGTAACATTTCACTTTGCCGAATATTTCATCTTTATTGAATAATTTTATGAATTTCTTCATTTTTAAGTGAAACACCCTTGAAATGATGTCGTGACGATCGAAAGATCGCTGACCATATAGTAGTTCCGCTTTAATTTCAGGCCATTCAGGATTGCACGTAAACGTGACAAATAAGTCTGGTCTCCCGTAGTTTCGGACATACGTCATCGCGTCTTGGGTTTTTTCATGCAGGTAACGCGGAGAACCTGTAAATGAAGACGGTAAGATTATGCGCTGACCGATATTTGATGGGTCAACATTTCCGTCTTGATTTAAAGCATCTCTGAGATGAATGTATTCTTCAGACCTTAGTCTCTGTTGGTTACGACATATGTAATTAAATCGTTCCGATATCATTTTTGCCATCATATCGACAATATATTGGCTAAATAAGTCCCTGTAATAATGTAAAGGATTAAAACTGTTAGCTCTAACCATCAACCTGAATGCATAAAATTGCATGCATGTCACAGTTTTGTTGCGCGCTGTACCTTCCTGTGGAATGGTTAAATAATAAACGTCTTCTCCTTTAACGAACATTAAGGGATACTGTAGAGGATCATACGATCGGTGTAACTCGGAAACCCTTTTAAGTTGATAAAAATTTAAAATGATAAAAGAAAAAAACGTCTTCGAACTAAATAATTACCTACATATATAGCTATGCTATCTTTGAGCTACTTACTACAACAACGTACACAACTACTAACTATTTATTAAATCATAAAAATTATTCAAGTAATAATTTCTTAGGATAACTATAATAAATACAATATCTATGCTATATGCTAGAATTTAGCTCCGAAAAGAACTTTTTGAATGGGATTAGTTACCTGTTAACGAATTATTAACTACTAACTAAGCGACAAAATATTATCCTGCGACAATTTTTTTATTTCCGCACACCACCATTCAGTAGGGAGCCGACTGCGCGAGTGAGCCGCGCGGCAGATTATTTCGTGATCTTAACCCCCCTCGCGTACCTCCGTGCCCGAGTGACGCCTGCCACTCCACAGCGCATAGTTAGCCGAGCGGTTATTTAAAAAAAAATTGACTCGTGATATCTTTTGAATGGAATGTCAGAATCTTATAATTCAAAAAGTGATATAAAGGTTTAAAAGCAATCTTAAATAATATATAATTTATTTTGTTAAGGAATAATACCACGGTACAAATAAAGAGCCTTTTCAAGCAGTGGTATTTTAATTATTTCTTTTAATATAATAAATCGCTTATTGTCTCAAAACTATAATAGTTAGAGATATGATGTTGACGTTTTTTGTAAATAATGATAAGTTCTACAACATTGTAATACATCACTTTGTTATATATTCAGTAGTTTTAACAGCATTCGCGATTAAAGAAAGTTTTTAGGTTTTTTTTTTCATCTTGGGTTACATTATCGGAGTTTTGGTAACGAATCATTTTTTTTTTTTCTGAAAACTAAATATAGCCTATGTCACTTAGGGATAGTGTAGCTTTCGAATGGTGAAAGAATTTTTTAATTCGGTGCAGTAGTTTCAGAGCCTATTCGAGACAAACAAACAAACAAAAAATCAAACCTTTCCTCTCTATAATATTAGTATAGATAATCGTGGGCCTGATCGAAGCTTTTTTTGTTTTTAACAAAATGACGGCCTCAGGAAATTTTTTTTTTAGATATTTGGGAAAAAATTAACTGTTGTTTAGTCTTAAAAAATCGAAATTTTTGAAAAAGAAAAAATCCTTTGATCAGGCCCGAGTTTATTATGTATTCTAAAACCTGTATAAATTTCACTAAAATCTACTAAGCGCTTTTCGAGTTAAGTTTTGAGAAAAACGCATTTAAAGTTTTACCTACCTGCTCCCGAGCGCTTTAAAGTGCCCGAGCGCGCTTTGTTATTTGTCAAATAACTCAATATTTTCAAGATATTACACTTGACGAAAATGCAAAAAAAATTTATATGTACAAAACTTTTTCCAATGGATATTATTAATAGAGAGGATTGGTCCGAAATAATCGAACAAACCTATAATAGAGCTCTTCGCAGCTAAAATGAAAATACAAAACAAATAGAGAAAATATATTACTTGCCGAAAAAGAGAAAACAACTCAAAGAATATGCACGATTGTATAATGCGTAATAAGAACAAATGTTCATACTATTAGCATGATCGTTAAATGTATATTTATTTTCAAATGTAATGTCTTCTAAGCGTAGCTTTTCAAAGGTAATGTTTTCTACACGTAGTTCGACTCCTTTCAGTTTAATTTTGAGCTGATTATTTTTTTATTTGTTCTCTTGCCAGTTAACGAGTTTCAACAAAAGCTTAATGTATGTTTCGTATTTTTCAAACTCATTTTCATTGGCCGTATTCAGTTCAATTTCTGCTTCTATAATAATTTGGTAGCAAAAGTATATCCTTCCTTCGATTGCCCCCACTGTGCTATTCGTTAGCGCTGTGCCCGTCTCTTCGGACCTTGTATGGTTGTCATGGATTTCATTGCATATCACAGTCTGTGTTCGACATTTCCGTGTTTTATTTATTTTATATTTTATTTAATAATTTTCAAATTGACTGTTTTTTTAAATACCAGGGCTTAAGATTTTCTTGACCTCGCTAGGCTCTTTTGAATAAAATCTTTAATATTGCCTGTACGCTTCTTTATACAGGACTTTTTAGCTTGAGCAATATCCGGCCCGAAAGGCAAAATGTTGAATTGGCTTGTAAGACCAAACGTTTGGTTTGTAAGACCAAATGATGACGAGCTATACAATATTTCCTTATTTCCTTAAGTGAACCCATGTGCTCATAAGTATCTCAATTAAAATATTAAAATTTTTGTATTTGTTGTTTAAATATCTCTTACTTATACTGTACTTTTCCGTCCTGTGCACAGCAGCGAACTTAGGCTTACTGCCGCCCTAGGCCAAGTACGATAACTCGCCTTTTTGATCAACAAAATTCTATACATTTTCATTTAAAATATAGTATTTATTTTATTATTTCAAAATAATTATTATAATTATTGTTTATAAATATTACAAAGAAATTTTTATTAAACTCTTACAAAAAAAGTAGTAAGCATTTTTCTTGTCCGGCAGAAATATCAACTATGTCATCGTTATCCTTTTTTAAACTAGTTAAGCTTCACTTGCAACTTGCGCGTATACTTTTTAAACCTGTTTTAATGTGTGAACAAATCTCCTGAACGATTCGTAACGGGAATACTCAAAAACTGCATTCTGATAAACATCTCGAAATTTTTAAGAATGCAATACTTTACCTATGTCTTATGCGGAACGTACTTTTTCCCTATTTGCCAGGGAATCTTTGAGTTGACATTGTAAATGAATATACAAGTATTCATTCCCTAATGTTTCTTCTAAATCATCAGGATATTTTCCGTCTAATTTATTTGAGAAATAATTATATAGATTCGTATCTATTTCAGATAAATTGTAAAAAAAATTAAATTTTCGTAGATTTTGTTAAGAACTCTTATGTCCGGCCAATTGTACGCTGCAAGTTTCTAAAATTCGGTAATAGTTGAAAAAGTAAACATGAAGTACAAAATACAAAATAATAATTATCAGTTCTTCAAGTACGTTCGATTAACTTTTAAAACAAAACATCGTTCCACCTTTATAAACATTTCTTGAATTTTTTAAATCCGTAACTTAATTTTGTGGTATATCGTTCATAGTTACAAAATCTCCGGTTTCGTCGTGTATATTCCATCGAAAGCAATCACTACTTAATGTAAAATATCAGTTCTTGACTATGTTTCTCCGGCAACTTCTGATGGAGAAAAAGCTGACGTATTTCGTTCAAATCTGTATCTTGCAATAAAAAATTTTATTGTACTTCTTCGATATCTTGTGCTGAAGAATTGTCTAATTCCGGGTAGAAAAAATTCGTTTAACAACTTTAAATAATTTATACTTTATTCAATTTTAAACAGTATGTTCAAAGAACAAAATATTAACAATTACATCAAAATACTTACGGCAGATGAACCTGATTCACAACTTATCATTACTGATAAATTTTGTTGAGTTTTTCATAAAGTTAGATATTTGTGGGATTTGTTTCAGTAAAAAAATTTTTTTAAAGATTTTCTGGCTTTTTTTATAAGTAAGTAGGTTTTTTTTCGATAGTAACTCACAGTTAATAGAAAAAAACTAAATTCGGTGTCTCACTAAATTAAAAGAAAAAATATCGGATTCAAAATAAAAAATTACTTTTTCTTTTAATGGCACAAAACTCCATAGAAAAACTTGAGACTACTTCATTGAGAGAAGTGTGGTAAGCTCGATATACGCAAAATAAGGTGCAAAGCTTCCCACGGGTTTCTTTCAATAATACAAGGTTTTTCCGGTCAAAATTTCTGTCAGTTTATATTAAGAATTATTTTTCACAAAGTTTGAAGTGCAGCTTTTTTTATTTTTTAAAACCATATTTATTATTTAGTCACACGTGGTGTTCTGAGTTTCTTTAAATATGTATTTGAGCAAATTTGTTATTTAAATGACAGATAGTTGATGCTTTTAGCTGCTTATAATACAAACATACATATATAGATATGTACAGGTGAAGCTAATAAAAACGTTATAATAAATTTTATTATAGTATTTTATAGTAAATTTTCTATAAATTCCCATAAAACAAAATTAGAACTAATTTTTAGAATAAAAATTTAGTATATTTTTCCGGCTTAACATTTCAACGTTTTGAAAACTATGTCGCCCTAGGCCCAGACCTCACGGGCCTAGGCGGAAATCTATCACTGCCTGTGCAAGTAAAATGAGTGTTAGTAAGGAACAGGTACTAGAGATAGTTAAGACAACCAAGAACAGCAGCAGATAGCTTTCAAACGTGTTCGCGATCCATCTGGATTCTTCTAAAAACCTTATTTAAAAACACAACGAGCTAATCATACACTCGAAGCGATGGCTACAGTGTGTGACGAGTCCAGTTACGAGGTGCATAGCGATCATTTAAGCCCTTTGCACGATACTAATGGGCACCATGATGAGCTCGAATATAACATTAGTAATTTAAACGACGAGATCAATTTTTCCATTCATAACAAAAATAACAACAATGGCCAGGAGCTGCGAATACTAATTGATACCGGAACTTCTTAAAATTACAAAAAATATCTTCCTTTCCTACAGGGAATTAAGTTAATGAAAAACCATTTATTTTAAATTCATTAACGGAATTAACACCATTAATAAAAAGTGTTTAATAAACATTCTTGATTATACCTCAACATTTTATTTGCTAAAAAATGTAAACTCGTTCGATGGTATATCGGGTATGACTTCCTTAACCGCATTGAAGCCAGAATCGACATAGAATCAGGAGATCTATATCATCGAAATGGTAAAATGCAACTTCAGCATCTGTATTCTAATCAAGTTAATTTAATAACAATTTTAGAAGAATCTGTTCCCGTAAATATCCGTACCCGATTTCAACAAATGATAAATAATAACATTAATATGTTCGCGAATCCGAACCGAGCTTTCCTTTACAATACAAAAGTGGAAGGTACTATTCGCACTCTTACAGAGGAACCCATTTATAGTAAAAGCTATCCCTACCCAATGTCAGCTTCAGAATTTATTAACAAAGAAATCGGTGCCCCCCTAAATGATGAAATAATTCGTCCTGCTCTCCATACAACTCACCCATTCATGTCGGGGCAAAGAAAGGTACCGACGAGAATGGAAAGCAGAAGTTGCGAATGGTAATTGATTTTAGAAAACTCAACGAGAAAACAATCCCTTATAGCTACCCTATAACTGACTCTACTGTCATACTAGCGAATTTAGGCAAGTCACGCTACTTCACTACCCTAGACTTGAAAACGGGCTTTCATCAAATTAACATGCGCTAAAGAGATAGGCAAAAGACAGCATTCAATGTAAATAATGGCAAATTACGAATTCTGTCGCTTGCGATTCGGCTTAAGGAATGCGCCAAGTATCTATCAACGCGCAATAGATGATGTTTTGCGAGAAAATATTGGCAAAACATGTTATGTTTATATCTATGACATTATTATTTTTTCTCCCAATGCGGAATCACATTCAGTCCATGTCAATACCATTTAAAAAAAACTAAAATCGTCAGGAATAAAGGTGTGGTTTGAAATATCACAGTTTTAAAGACTGGGCCTAGTAAGATTAGGGATATTTATAATTACAAAACACCAGAGACGTTACGTGGCTTGCGCTCTTTCCTCGGTCCTGCAGGCTACTATCGTATGTTCGTCAAGAATTATGCCGCCATTGTTAAGCCTTGAACCAAATATTTACGACGGGAAAATGGTCACGTTGGAACAAATACATCAAAAAAAATTAAAATCACTCTACATCCAGAAGCTTTGTCTGCATTTGTTAAAATCAAGAAATTCCTTTCATAGGATTTGAATTAACGACCGATGTTTTTTTAACACTTTGGGTGCAGTGTTATCCCAAAATAATCGACCCATAACAATGATTTCGCATACTCTTTCCGTAACTGAAGAAAATTTTCGCTACAAATGAACTCGAAATGCTAGCTATAGTTTGGGCTTTAAAAACTCTTCGTCACTATCTATATGGTATTGAAAACATACACATTTTTACCGATCATCTACCACTTATATTTTCAATTTCGTGCCTTTGTTAAGGAGTTTCCAGCAACCTTCCATTATAAGCCAGGACGAGAAATCATAGTGGCTGATGCTTTCTAGGCAATGCATTAACAATCTTAGTGAGTTGAGCGAAACAGTACATAGCGAATAATCTCTCTGTTCAAATATCTTTAAAGACAGTTTGATAAACAAACAGGCAATATAATTTGGTCTCACAAACCAAAAATAAAAAAGTCCTGTATGAAATACATACAGGCAACAATAAAAATAAAAAGTCCTGTTTGAGAAACAAACAGGCAATATAATTTGGTTTACAAACCAAAAATGAAAAAGTCCTGTATGATATACAAACAGGCAACATTGATGTCACTTGATGATCTGATGAAGATCCTTCTGATGAAGAGCCAAATGACGATAAGGAAATTAAAGTCTCCGACGATGGAGGCTTAACAAATGAAGATGACTCAGATGATTCTATGTTTGGTACTACAACCAAAAAGAGACGTTCTCGACGTGGTGCAGATGGCTGACGAGGTAGACGCAAATCAACGGCCGCAGCAACAACGGCCAAGCAGGGAAGAGAAGTATGAAAGGCGTATAGTTATCGTGAACCGTTATGTGACGTCAACATTGAATGGCAGAAAGCGAATATGCAGCCACCAGCTACGACGTCACTTAGTTGACGAACATGACACGACTACATGCTGCGGGCACCTTTCCAGCAGTCACTTTTGTCGCCCGGGAGTATGTTCAAAAATGAACATGTGCGTTGATGCCAAAGAGCAACTTTCAGTATACATCAATAAATTTAGTTTTAGTAAGAATATAAGATAAGATAAGAAATATGTAAGAAATACAGTCCACTAAAATATTTGCCCTCGGCAATATGTTCAAATATCTTTGAACAAGCTTATCTTTAATAATGCTGGGGTAGTACAAAACTTACATATAGACATTAACAAACATAAAACTATATGCTGCAATGCATATGCATACATAAATAAATGTATGCATTGATAAAAACAGGCGTCCTTAAAAATACATTTATGCATTATAATTCTTTGCACTTGACCACTAAATATGTCACATCACATAATATAGATAACCTACGAACACACACACACGCACATATGTAGATTGAGTTGTACAATTAAAAACAACCCCATGTCGTGCAATGATACATACATATATACACATATATAATTAGACAGTGAGATTTGTAAATAGTATGTAAGAGATGCATTTAATAAAATAAAATCAAAATGATATATTTCTCAGCTCAATGAAGATCTTTATATTTCCCCCACCAGTTACGTAATTAAAACAATAAAGTCATCAGTAAATCAATTCAAAACTCAGCTGATTTTGTCAAAAGGCGCAACTGAAACAAACGTACTAAAATTCTTTTCCAAAAACTTTTTCGCCTCACAATTAGTTTCGACACTATAGAAAACTTGTTATTATGATAAACCCGAAAACAACTAACACAATGCATTGTGATCTCGAAACTTTAGCAAAAATTTAAAATCCTTTAGAATCGTCTTATCCTGGAGCTAAATTTTTACATACGGAACTACTGGTAATAAATATAACAAACAAAAACGATCAACTAGAAATGGTTGCCACTGAGCATAACCGCGCTCATCGTGGCCTGCAAGAGAATATCAAGCAAATTTCTAGCGAGTATTACTTTCCCCACATTAAAAAGCTTTTTAAATCTATAATTATTAATTGTTAAATATGTCTGGAAAACAAGTATCAGCGTAAACCAATAAATTTAGCAATAGGAAAAACACCAATTCCCAAATATCCTGGAAATGCTGTAAATATTCCAAAACACAAAGGTAATGGTTTCAGATAATAAAAAGGCTTTTCAATTCAAATTAATAAAAACTATCTTAAGAGATAATTTTTCGATTACGCAATTTTGGACCAACATTGTATAGTGGTACCAACGGGTAAATCGAAAGGTTTCACTCAACTCTTACGGAGATGTCCCGTTGCATTACAGAACAGCAAGAGCTGAATAAAACTTTAGATCTTCTTCTTTTAGCGACACATAAATACAACCATACCACACACTCTACAACAAATACCAGGCCCATTGATATTTTTTTATAACTGTTCACCTAAAAAACTATTTGAAGTCCACGAAAGATTGGTTAAAACGCAGAAAACGTACCCTAGAGCGGTATAATCAAAATAAAGCAATGAAAACGTATGAGCCTATAGAAAAGGTTTTCTTGAAAAGAACCAAAAAATTGGGAAATAAATTTAGTAAAATTTTTTTTCAAAAAACGATTGAAGGAGATTTAGGTACTACGATTTTAATACGGAAAAAAAGTTTTTAAAAGTAGTCTCAGATGAGTATTTTAATTTTCCTTAAATGTCTAACAGTAACATAAATTTTTATATATAAATAGAATATTTACAACAACAACAAAAAAATAAAATCTGCATTAAATTAAGATAACGCTTTGTCCTAAGCTATTCGAGTTACATATAACAAAAATAATACATTTTTTAGTATCGTTAGTAATAATCGTTAGTAATCAAATAGTAAAACAATCTAAAATGTCATTGACGCAAATTATTAATTATTTTTCATTACATTAGAAAATTTACACGTATAAACCTTATGTCGAAATTGTAACAAATTAACCCTTCATACCATGCTATTTGAATTAGTAACAACAATAAGAGCCCCTCAATAATACAATTTTACGGTACATTCTGTTACGAATAATGTTAACCATTAAAGTTTACTTAAAACTTTAAAGAACAGATATAAACATAGGCATGGTCAAATTATTTATAAAAAAAATCATAGGAGAGTTAAGATAAAATTGGGGAATAAAATAATAATGAATAATAGGAATAGAATTATACATTAAGAAAGCATAAAATAACAATTACTTATTGGGTTTCAATATGATCATTCCCCTTTATTGAATACTAAATTGCTTGGAGACAGCCGATGTCATAGAGTACACCCGACAGACTACGTACTTATTGAAAATAAAGACGTTTCTATTTACGAAGAATATTGAGACATATTTCTCATCACAAATTTGACATATATATTTCAAAAAAATAATAGAAGATAAAGGAGATTTTTATAGCAGTATGCATTATGGGAGAGATAACTACTTGTATGGTAATCCACAAACAGATTTTGAAATTAAAATAAAACAAAAAATAGCAATAAAAGAATTAGGAACACTTTAGAAATGGATAGCGGGAACTCCAGATGATGACGATTTCGTAAAAACTAATAATATTTTAGATAAACTAACAATAAATTATATTACACAATTTACTACAAATTTGGCAATTTTTAAAGTAATAACAGAATTAACTGATACCGTAAATAACATTATAGGTGATACTATCCAGAACAATTAAAAAGAAAAGAAATTAATATATTAATAGTGAACTATAAAACCTAATAAATACAATAACATTTGGTAAAATAGGAATTTTAAGTCCAACTACTTTACATTTTGATAAATTAAAAAATATAACATATTACCATCACGGTACAATGAAAATTACAGATCTAATGAACAAATAGCGCAAAAAGACTATATAAGGGGAAACTATAATAACCCAACGATTACCCTCCTCCCGACCAACCGCGCGACGGGCGCAATCCTCATACGTGCGGATTTAGCCGAGTCAGAAAAGGCAAGAGAGTGAGATCTAAAACTGCTCAGATAAATTTCAACAGCTAAAATTTATAGTTACAATATAATAAATTGTTACATTTTCATTCACTAAGATAAAACAATAAAGTCTTTTTAATTTTGAAAAGTGAGTCAGATAAGTCAAATGTGCTGGAATGAGAATTAAAATCATGACATATACGGCGGAATGTCTCGCTAAGTTCAAAATTTGATCTACATGATTTTAACAGTAAAGGTGTAAACTGCCTCGAAAAGCGAATCGGGATATTAAATTTAATTTCATACAGGAGAAAAGAACTGCAAACTGCTCCATTCAAGATTTTCACTAAGAATATTATGCCAAGCATTTCTCTATATAGGAATAGGGACTAGAAAGTGTAGGTAGATTAACAAGTTTAAAACGACTAGTGTATGGAGGTAGACTTACCCAAGAATCTCTTTGGAAATGCGCTAAGGCGAAAAGTAAAAACTCTAACGTGTCAGAATGGATTTGGTAGTTAGGGTTCTATACAACAGAGCCATATTCCAATGTAGGTCTAACCAAAGTTGTATAAAGTGTTTTAGTAATATACGGATCTCTAAATTCATTAGATCAACGCTTAACAAAACTGAGGACAGCTTTTGCTTTCAAGACCATGGTGTCAATATGAAGACTAAAATTAAGCTTAGGGTCCATATTAACTCCCAAATCAACATAGTTAAAAACCGGATCCAGAATATGGTGTTTTATTACATAAGAAGAGGGGTGCATAGATCTACAGGAAAAGCACATCGTCTTACATTTATTCAGACTCAATGGCAAATCATTTCTATCACACCATGACAGACACCTTTCCTCAGTTGAAGTGTATGATTTAAAAAGCTTTACGTCGTAAGCGTATAATAAAATTTTTGAGAATTCAATTACTGAAGAGATATCGTTAATAAACAACAAGAACAGAATCAGGCCAAGATGACTACCTTGCGGAACACCTGAAGAAACATTAATTGTATCTGAAGGTGTATCCGCAAATATCACTCGTTGTGTTCTATTATAAAGATAGGAACCTACCCATTGAAGAAATCTTGGCTGAAAGCCCAGTAGATCAAGTTTATGTATGAGAATCGAGAGGTTTACTTTATCGAAAGCTTTGCTAAAGTCTGTGTATATAACATCCGTATGCTTATGTTCCTTAAAACCCAATGATACATGGTTTACAAATTCAAGCAAGTTTGTTAGAGTCGATTTCCCTTTACGAAATCCATGCTGAGATGAGAAAATTAACGGAGAAATCGAAAAGGTTATATGGTCAGTGATGATAGCTTCAAAAAGCTTAGATATAACTGATAGTTTTGCGATACCTCTATAGTTTTCAATGTTGGATCTAAATCCACTTTTATGCAAAGGAATTATAAATGACTGTCCATATTGAAGGATATATACCGTGTTTAAGAGAGGAATTAAATATCCTTGTCAAAGGCAAGTAAATATATTTGCACTATTGTTTAGGAAGCATGAGGGTATCATGTCTGGGCCGTAACTAAAAGATGGTTTTAACTTATTTAATTTAAGTAGGACGTCTTTTTCAGAAATAATTGAAGCGTTAATTAAAGTATTCGAACACAGCACTTGCTGATAAGATAAAGTCTTGGAAGAATTATTACAGTAGTTCGACTTAAAAAATTTTGCAAAATAATAACATTGTCAGTTGAAATGATAGATTTGTATTTCATAGCGGACGGAAATTTGGAAATCCTGCGTTTGGAGTTGACGAAATCATAAAACGATTTTGGATTACTTACAACATTCTTTTTTACTTTATTTAAGTAATTATTATAACATTTTTTGTTTAGGTTAAAATATTGTCGACGCAATACGGAATATTTAGAATAGTCGACAAGTGAACCGATTGTTTTTTTTAATGTTTAAAGGCTCGAGTTTTTCTGTTTTTCAATTTATGTAACTCTTTCGATGACCACGGACTTCTACTTTTACTTTTATTAACAATTACTATTGGAACATACTTTTCAAATAATTTCGTTATTAAAATGAGAGACACAGTTCTGCATTGAACTTTTTAAAATTAGCTTTTGCAAAGTTGAACCGAGTACGGAAGCACGAAGTTTGATAATTATTATCGCGTACATTGGTCATGATTTCGAGAGATATTTCCAAAGCAGGATGATACGAATCCTCTGGTAGAACAAGAGGATTACTCTGAATAGCGGAACACTTTGAAGAGGTATACTAAATCTAAGCATTTACCAAATTTATTCGGAATCAAATTAATTTGGTTCAGACCCAACTCGGACATTTTTTCGAAAAACTCATGAAAACATGACCGATTGCAAATCGGTACGATATAGTCATCGAAAGCTTTCCACGAAGCACACGGTAAATTGAAATCTCTAAATACGATTATTGAATCTGCATTATTTGCCATCGAAGTAGCACTATTTAAGTTTAATAATAATTGAAGTTAAATTTACGTATATTGATATCATCGATTTTTAAACGTGACGAAATGTAAGATTTAATGTCCTCCACCAAGATATCTTTGGCAAGTCTCGAAATAAATATAGACTTTTTAGGTGGAATAACTATCAAATTATTAACTGATGATCGATTTCAATAGATCTACAATTTAAACAGGACCAACGCAATCCCTTACAGTCGAGAATAGAATCTAAGGTTCTACCTGTCAGTCCAGCACATTTAATATAGGCAAGCCCATCACAAAGCCAGCATGAAGCATAGCGATCTGACTCGCCTTTAATGTTACAATTGGGGAAGTTACAAGACATAATAAACAACAAGAATGAAGAACAAATAAAAGAGTAAGTAAAATAAAATTTAATGGATGTAGAATAACTTAGTGTGTTGATAAAATATTAATAATAATAAATTCAATTAAGAACAAACGCAAAAGTAATAGCAATTTTTTTTTTTTAATCAAAGTTCAAAACCAAGACAGTTTGAAGAAGCAATATAGCGAGCAGTTTTAGATGCACTGGAACAAATAAAAAGCTACACGGAACACAGCTGTGAATAAAGAAGTAAATAAGATAAATAAAGAGAAAAAAGAATAAAATAAAACAAAAAGCTGACTCGGCACCAAAACTTCGAAAATTTAAACTTTCTACTAATGCACAAAGCTTAAGAATATTTAATACTTACTCTCAGAGTTAAATCACTAAATATTGAATTTAATCACTAAAAAATCAAATAAAGTTTAAGAATTTTGCAAAATTAAACACAATAGTTCACAGCAAAAAAATTACAGCTTTACAGTTTGAAGTGTTGCCACCTTTTGTATACCATCCCACGCTTTTAGGGTTAAGTGGAGTATTATTGGATAAAGGAGATTCTCGAGATCACGAATATATATTATATAATTATTGCCGCCGGAAACTTATAGTTTTCGAGATATTTTCATTTTCACAAGTTGAAAATTTCACAAATTTTATCTTACAATTTCTCGATTTATGGTTAACTTTCCTTTTGCATTATGTACTTATTATACACTTACACTTTACTACAATGTTTCTACATATTTATTTTATTATAATTATTTTAAAAGTTGCTTTAAATAAGCATTTTATTTTTACACAATTTTCGTTATATGCACAATAACAAATGGGTTCCATATTGACAGATAATAAGTGTTGCCATATGAAAACGAATGAAAGCAATTACCAAAAAAAAAAAAAACTCAATTACCCTTTACAAAATTAACTTATATGCACAATATTTCCCAATTCAATGACAAAACGGACAAAAAACAGAAACGGTACCTTGTTAAGTTGTAACATTACTTTTTTTTGGTTAAATTTCCAATTTGCATTGGCGGCCTTCGGCCGTGCTTCAAAAAACTAACCCTGCCGATTCAATACCGGGGTTTTTGTTATTAGTTTCACGTCCAAAATCTTTATGTATTGGCGGCCTTCGGCCGCGGTTCAAAAAAATAACCCTGGCCGATTAAACACCGGGGTTTTCGTTATACCTTACGCGTCCAACTTCTTTCTCCCTGGTCGCATACCAGTGGAGAGGTAAAAAAAATGTATGTAACAAGTTGCTAGAGTTGAAAAAATTGTTGATAAAAAGAATGAAATGACACGCGCGCCAAAAGAAAGTTCGGTGTTTGTTACTCGAAAATCGCTGAGAGAAGGGGCTGTCCGCTTCGAGGACAGATGTTTTTTTTCACTGGGTGTTGTGTAGAGAGTGTGTGTGTGCGGCTGCATGATGAGTTGCGTGTGGTGTGTGGGTGTTCTGCTGTTTCCAGGTGTAGTGTGTGTGCCAGTGTTGTCTTGCGTGCGGTGTGTCTGAGTTCTTCGAGGCGGGAATCTTAACTCATTTGGCCATCCCGGCTCCCCTAGGCGAATGTTCAGCCTAGCAGTCGCTGTAACTGTTGCAACGTTGCCACAACGTTGCTGAGTCCGGACGTACGGCGATAGTTCGGCCTCCGCCTAGTGGGTGCTATGTTTTGCTGACGCCATGGACGGAACTCAGATCGGGGTGCCGGTCTTCGGCGACGTGTCACTCGATTGGTTTGCTGCGGTCGGTTTGCGCCGCGGATTTGTATGGCAGGTTGCCGACTGACCTCTCGTCTCGGGGTACGGTGAAGCAGCGTGTGATGCTGCCTGCCACACATTTGACACAAAGCCCCGGAGTCGCATTCCTGCGTTGTGTGTGTATGTGCCAGACAATTGTGATAATGCCCATGCGCCTGGGCAACTTGCTGGCGTTGTGTCTGCGACAAGCCTTTGAAGAGACCACAGTGCTGCAGTTTGTGTGGAAGGCGACAGAGGGGGCATCGGATGCGATAGGGCGCTTCTGGAGGAAATGGAATGGCTGCGGATGCTCGTATACAACTACAAGCGGTGGTGGCTGATGTTCGGGGAGCCGCCATTGGAATAACCCCAGGGCGAGGCACACTGATGGCCGATCGCATTGTTGGCGTTGGGGTTGAATTCATTTCTGTATCCATATTTACCTGTATGGAGAAAATGGCGTGTTTAGTTACGATTCAGTGGTATAGAGCATGGATATCTTTCTATATGTAACCAACTTTATTTGGTTTGGTGATCTTACTAGTCTACCCATTATTTTATTAGTATATATGATTGTAATATGCCATATTATATTTGCGGTTTTTTATTTCTGTTTTCGATTATTAGACGGATATTTCGATTTTTGCTTGTAGGTATTATTGAACGGATGGTTTACTATTTGCGTTTTCGCTATTATTTGAGATTGGCAGGAAGCATAGTTTAACGAGCGGTCTGTTTAGCGTTTCGCTTCGAGTACGGAGGTCAACTACTCGTATATGACCTTCTCTATGCAACCAAGCCACCATTCTATAGTAAGGATAGCGACTCCACGCCTGGCTCAGGTATGGCCAGAATGGGTGCTCCTTTTAGAAAGTGCCCTGGAGTTAGGGTTGTGAGATCTGAGGGATCTTGCGAGAGTGTCGTTAGTGGCCGTGAATTGAGAACGGCTTCAATGCGTATTAATAATGTTGTAAATTCTTCATAATTAAATTTGTAGTTTCCAGCTACTTTTTTAAAGTGGGATTTGAACATTTTACAGCTGATTCCCATAAACCACCCATATGAGCAGCGCTTGGAGGGATAAACTGCCAGTTAATACCTTGGGGAGCGTACTTTTGTACAATTTCAGGTGAGACTTGTTTGACAAAATTTACGAACGGTTTTTCTGTGGCTCTTTAAGCTCCTATAAATGTTTTGCCATTGTCGCTCATGAGTTTTGACGGAAAACCGTGTCGTCCGACGAAGCGTGTCAGATTCGTACATAGCTCGAGGTGCACTGCTTTTGTCGCAAAACAGACAAAGACGGCCCTAAAGCCTTTCATGAGGGTGGGAGACCTTAACATGGTTGCTTTAGTCTGAAAAGGCCCAGCAAAGTCGGCACCGGTAATAGTGAAAGGCAGAGCGAAGTGACAGCGTTCCGGTGGAAGTGCTGCCTGCGTTCGCATCTTCTGCTTATGCATAGTGCAGATCTTGCACATGAAAATGCATTTCTTTATTTTGGGCTTGAGTCTTGGAATATAAAACTCTTGACGGACTATTTGTTGCATGAGGCGTTGTTCTGCGTGAAGCAATAGCACGTGGACATAGTTCTCAGGGATAACTATGGGATGACGTTCGTTATACGTCAGGCTTGAATTGGCAAGCCGACCATTCGCACGGAGTACTCCTTTCGTGTCAATGAATGGATTGAGGACTAAGAGTGAGCTATGTTTATCTATCGGCTTCGATTCTCTTAGTAATGATATTTATCGGCTGAAGTAACGCGCTTGCGTAGATCCGATAAGAGCGACCTTTGCTTTTTGTAAGTTTAGGTGCATCACTGTATCGCATTGGAAGTATAATGAAGTTACTAAGTTTAATTTTGAGTCACTCTATGAACTTGAGCATGTAAGCTATTACCGTGAGGGCTCGGGGATACGAGGAAAAACGCTCAAGGATGTCATTATCCTGCAATGTTGCGTGAAAATAGTCGATTTTTTGACTTTCCGGGACAATTATATTGCGCATGGGCGATTGTGGCCAAAAATCAGGAGATTCTGTTAACCATCGGGAGCCATTACACCAGAGGGTGGAGGTGACAGGGATTTGCACCCTCTTGTACCTAGATCAGCAGGATTGTCAGCACTGGCTACATGTCGCCAATTGGCTGATCATACTAGGTCAAGTATTTGAGACGTTCGGTTGGAAATATACGTCTTCCACGCATGTTTTGGTTTCTCTAACCAGGCTAGAACAATTTCGGAATCGGACCATAGATATAATTTATATTGTGCCATGTTTAAATGAGTATGTACGATGAACACGAGTTTGACTAGTGTAGCGCTTCACATAATTCAAGTCGTGGTAGACTTATTGTTTTTAAAGGAGCCACTTTTGCTTTTGCTATTAGTACGTGGCTTGTGGTCACCGGGTCGCTTTGTGTGCGAACATATACAGTTGCGCAATATGCCCTTTCAGAAGCGTTTGTATCTCTTATTGTATTGTATTGTCAGATTTGTATATGTGAGATATCATTTAGATTGCTCGCAATCTGGGACCACTTTTCTAAACGAAGTGGTTTTACTTGTTCGTCCCAGTCGGTTCCATCTATCCATAATTCTTGTATTAGGATTTTGGCCTGTATTATAATTGGCGAAAGCCATGTCCGTCTGACCGCCCGTCCGTCCGTCTGTATATATGCGAACTAGTCCTTTAGTTTTTGAGATATCGATCTGAAATTTTGAACAAGTCTTTTTCTTACCAAGAATCTGCTCATTTGTCGGAACGGCCGATATCGGACCACTATAGCATATAACGAGTTTTCTGGTAAAGCGGCGGTGCATATATTTACCAGTATTGGGTCCCAGCTGTCTGTGGGAATATTTGTGTCGATAGAACCGACAAGCAATTAGAAACAGTGGATTGCAGTTTTTTGTTTCCTTTTGAATCTTAGGCAAGTTCATTAATATCGTTACTTGCTTATCAACCAATATTCTCTCATTTTCATATCTAGATTTAAGAGCTTCCCAAGCCAAATTGAAATTATCGTCATTTAGTGCGAACTGTTTTACTATTACGGGTGCTTGACCTTTTGTTTTGTATCGGAGGTGATACAATTTTTGTGCATTTGATAATTTGGGTGGACATGTAAACATTTCCCGGCAGAACGGCCATTGCTCATAACCACCATAAAATATGTCAGTGTCACATGCGGGCACCTTGATATGGATGCCTGAACTTGCCTCTTGACTTTGTACTTGTGGCAGCTCTTCTCGCTGATGTGGAGTAGGTGCAATTGCTTTTATTAGTTTTAGATGATCAGAAATCATTGCTTTAGTTTCTTCGAACTGGTCTAAGCAGTTTTTATATTTGGCGTAAGCCGAGGACTTAAAATTTTCTGGAAGATCTGAGTCGTCAGATTCTACTATGGCGTCATATGAAGCTTGGAGACGTATCCAAGAATCGTCAAGATTTTCCTTTTTGATTTCTAATGCCGATTCAGAATTATCTTGAATCGGAGAAGATAAAAATCGAGTGCAGTATCTTGTTAAACTGTCACTCTCAGCAATGAATTTACTGTCTGTAATGTCTTTCCCCCTGTTTTGTTTTATAGCACCTTGCTTTGAGCGTGTAGCTTCTGCAGGTGTACATGGACTTTTTTCGTCCGAAATTATTTTTGGTACTTTTATCACATTTGGTACTTGCGTGCGGTGTGTGGGTGTTCTGCTGTTTCCAGGTGTGGTGTGTGTGCCATTCTTGTCTTGTGTGCGGTGTGTCTGAGTTCTTCGGGGCGGCCTTACATAGCAGCATGGGTAAAAAGGTGGGGCCACCTCTATAGGAATGTTGCTAATACTTTATAAATTTTATTAACAAAGCGATTCAAATATTTTGTAAAAGTCTTCCTTATATTGGAAAATTGATGGCATTCAATAAGTTGTATGGAGTAAAACGGGTCTCAAAATTTGTATCGTAAACGTGTCTGTAAAATTATAAAACCGAAATTACAAGAATCTATTGCAAATTAAAAAAAAACTACATGCTTGTCAGAAATTTTAAATACCAAATAAAGCAAATGTAACAAAATAAAAGAGAAAAAAAACGATGGATTGATACTCTGTCTTGTCGACTTTCTTACACGTCTTTTACTGCATTGAGTGATGAAACCCGCATCCAATGGTGTTGCGGTATCTCTACAATTGGACATGCCGTATTCTTTATGTATTGTAACTTTAGAATATACTGCACAAATATCGTTCTATCTCCATAAGGAAAAGCGTTAGTTGATCAGTTGATCATCAGCAACCACTCGGAACTTCTTTGAAATTTTCGCTTTGATTTGTAATAGTTTCGGACTTACATGACTGGTAATGGTGAAATCATTTACATATACTGCTATTATATTGCGTATCGTGCTATGAATATTGATGTAAAAACACGGTTCACTAGGGCGTGGTGAAAAACCAATGTCTCGAAGAACTACGACTAGCTTTGAGTTCCATTCTCGACCACTTTGTTTTAATCCGTACAAGGATTTCTTCAGCTTTAAAACTCTATCCGGATAACTGCTGTCTACAAAGCTCTCTGGTTGCTTCATATAAACCTCATCACGTAACTCACTGTTGAGATATGCCGTTTATACGTTTGATGTATATGGAGACGATGCTCCACTGCCAATGCCATTACCATCCGAATAGTAGCGTACCTAACTGCAGGCGAGAACGTTTCGTATTCATTGACACCAATACGTTGGATACACCATTTAGCTACTAAACGGGACTTAAAACGTTGTACGCTGCCGTCTTTGTTACGCTTTACTTTCGGCGCATGTTTCACCCACAAAATCGGGTACTATTTTGCCGAATTTCGAACCTAATACTGTTTTTTTGATTGACATATATTTTCAACAATTGAAGTTAACGTGCCCAAAACGATTGTGCCATTTAATTGCATTATTTAAGGCATCCTTTGAAACTGTTGAACGCTTTCAAATCCGGTACGTACAGTGCATTTTCTAGAGTAATCGCTGTATCTAAAATATTAACGTCACCGCGCCGACCGCAGTTGAAGCACTTCAAATTCTTATTGAACTTGATATTGTTGTTACGCGAACAGTAAGTGGGGTCGCGCGGTTTTTGTCTACTCGCTGAGCGTTTGAATTTGCACATGATCGTGCTTACATTAACACTTCGATAGCACTTTCATGACTTTTTTTCTATAGGGCGAAAGGCTTCTTCTAGTAATTTAATTTTTAAAATGGCGAGTGAACTTTTTTGGCAAACTCGATAGCAAAATAATAACTAAAAGCTCATTAGTTATTACAACTTCTACATCTGTGGGTTCTTCCACTAATTTAAAAAACTTACTTATGTGGCTAGCCGCAGTAGCCCGCTTGTTCATTTTGAGGTGTCAAATTTTCTTATATAATAACACTTTTCGCACTGGTCTTTTTGGCTGATGTATTTCAAGCAATTTATTCCATGCAATAACAGTGCAATCATAATGCTTCACATTATTAATTTGTGAAGGCTTCACGGACAACATTATAAACGCGAGTGCTTTTTCATTTTTAGTCAAGCGCCGTTTTTTGTTTTGGCGTCATCTCCTCCGATTTCACTTCCCGACCACATACACCTTTCCACAAGTCGGAGTGTATTAGCATGCTTTTCATTTGCACCGGCCATTACGCGTAATTGGACCCGCTCAATTTTGCTGTTCAAAATTAGTTTTTTTTCTTTCGATTGATATCTGCACCGACATACAGCACACTGATAATTCTGCACCAACGCACCAAATTCAGAAACGATAATATTTTATGCGCATACCGACACGCAGTTTTTGCAACTAAGGAAAACGACAACCTATTGGTTTTAAGCCGTCTTTATTGAAATTTGAAATCGGACTGAATAATAAAGTATAAAGACACAAAAGAGGAGAGGTAACAAAACCAATCTCAGTACTGAAAAAAGGTGTTATACACAATTAGTAATTCATATTTCTGACAGTAATAAATAATAGAACTATTAAAAATATTCAAACAAATAATTGGAATTATTTAAAGAATAATCCCGTTAATAATTTTGAAATTTTAGAATATATTGAAACAACCAATGAATTATTAAAATTAGAAAATATCAAATATATATATATTAGCAAAACAGAATAAAGACAGCAAAATTCATTCAATTTTTATTGTACATAATTTTAACTTTGGGATTGTTTTTATAATGTATATTATATTTAAATTTAAACAATCCCTAACCAAACAAAAATATAAAAATGAAAGAAGTTACTTAAAACAATTAAATAAATTAGTTCAAAATAATAGTGAATCCCGATGTTGGGGTTAAAAATTTAATTTTTTCCCGTATTCGGGAAATTCCTAAGCCAAATCCCGTATTTGGGATTACAAAAAAAATTTAGTTCAAATGTTAATTCAATTCTTTTTTAAATGCATTATTTGCAACCCTGAAGGTAATAGACTTTTTTAATGAAAACTTCGAAACAATTATTGGCCAAAATTATTTGCAACAGCTACAAGCCCGAATAGATAATGAACAACAATATGTAGAAGTGCTGGGGAATAGGATATTTTTTAATAAACTTATTTGTCGTACGCAATCGAAAATATAACCATTATCGAGCGAATTGTAGAGACAAATACTATTAAAATGTTTATCTTCAAGTCTTTAAATCAGAAGAAAAGATAGCTGCAACTAATATTATATTAGAATTTAGTGAACTTTTTTATAAGGAAGGTGATAACCTTTCTCCTACAAACGTAGGTAAACAAAATATTAACACCACAGGTGATAAATCCCTATTCTCAGAAACGTATGGATATTCATATATTCACTAGAAGAAATTCAAGCCCAAAAAGGAGAAACGCTGAAAAAAAAATTATTCGGGAAAGTAACTCGAATACAACTTTAGTACACCTTTTAGCCATTATGAGTTTGTTCACATGCCGTTTGGGAGCTAAACCTTTCAAGAAGCTAAACATTTCAAAGGTTAATGAATTCGGTTCATGGCAATTTTATAACTAATGGTTGTTTCGTTCACATAGATGACATCTTAGTACAACTATAAATATGTAAAAGGTAAATAATATTCGGCCTTATTCCCGTTTACGCTATCATTTAATTGTCGTTTCCAAGTTGTTGTCGTTGTTATCGTCGTTTCGTTTCTAAATTCGTATTTTTTGAAGTTTTAAATTAAAATTAAGAAAGTATGATAACCCGATTGTATCTGAAGTTGTTATTTGTTGTTTTGCAGAAAATATTTGAACCATTTAGTGAATTTAAGTACAAAAAGACGACAATAATAATAACTCCTACTCGTCTCCGTCGCGACATGGAGGTGCAAATGAATTTTCGAAATGAGTTTTTTCGAAATATTACCTCACAAAATATCGAAATTCAATGGTTTTATCACCTTTCTTAACTCTTTGGCATACGCAGGAAATTTTTCCATTTCGCACACTAAAATTCACTTCAAGTAATCGCGTTCGTTTTTATTTGGCTCTCAATTACTACAACGACAAGGAACGAATGTTCCCATGTCGTTACCATATTCGTTTCAAAATGGGGAATTCAAAATTATTTTCGATAAATGTCGATAACGTCAATAGGAATGCCAAATAGTCATTCTTATTTCGTTTTAAAACAACAACAACAACAACGGGAATATGACCGATTGTTTCAAATAATGCAAAAGTAATGTTTTTTCACAAACAACATAATTGGTTAAAGAGTCCCTAAAAACCCGTCATAAAATAAGGCAGCACAGCATGCAAGAAAAACGAATTTGAAAAATATCTTATTTTTCATTTTATTTATTAGTTTTTTGAGTCATTTTGACAATTGTGTAAAAGCCTTTATTTAACTTGTTTATCGCTGTGTTTCCTAAAATATTCCAATGAAATATGATAGAATTGCTTTTTCTCATGGTAAAGTGCTGGTATCTGGTGACACACATCTGGTATTCGTGCGTAGTAATGTATTGTTACTAAATATCTGTCACAGGTATAACAGAACATATTCAAAATATAAAATATATATTTAAACCTCTTAGGAAATCATAATTAAAACTACAAACTAACAAATGCGACTTTCTTTAGAACCGCAATTTTTAGGGCTTGTTCTGAGCACAGATGGTGTTAAGCCTGATCCCAACAAAATTTCAATTCAGGGCTTAGGATACCTAGTTTCCAAAAACGAATCAAATCCTTTCTGGGCATTATTGAATTTTATAGGAAATTTAGATAATTTGTTTTAGAATGCGATCATCAACCATTCAACTGGCTACTAACTAAATATTCGGGAAGAGACAATAGTCCTAGACTCTTAAGATATTTAATTGGATTTAGGAGAGTACAATTTTAAAATTTAATTCATGAAAGGGAAATCTAATTTCAGACAAGTATACCTATTGCTGATTTTTTAAATAGAAGTATTCGGAAAACAAGTAAGAAAGTAATGAATTAGATTTTAATGAAAATAGGGAAATATCTACAGCAAGTGAATTGCGTTGCGAAGGACAATCGGTATTCTGTAACACATACGCATTGTAACCAGTGAAACGAAGAAACATTAAAACTAAATCAACAATACAGAAGTGTAAATAATAAACGAACGTACATTATTCAAATTAGAAATTTGTTGCGTTTGCTACTTTGAATTTGTTAAACGCACAAGTTTGACATTTGCTTACGCAATACAGAGGCCGACATTGCGAATTTCCAATGCGCTTATCGTCTTACATAGCAGCATGGGTAAAAAGGTAAGGCCCCCTCTACAGGAATGTTGCTAATACTTTATAAATTTTATTAACAAAGCGATTCAAATATTTTGGAAGTCTTCCTAATTTTGGAAAATTGATGGCATTCAATAAGTTGTATGGAGTAAAACGGGTCTCAAAATTTGTATCGTAAACGTGTCTGTAAAATTGTAAAACCGAAATTACAAGAATTTATTGCAAATTAAGTAAAAAAAGTACATGCTTGTCAGAAATTTTAAATACCAAATAAAGCAAATGTAACAAAATAAAAGAGAAAACAAACGATGGATTGATACTCTGTCTTGTCGACTTTCTTACACGTCTTTTACTGCATTGAGTGATGAAACCCGCATCCAATGGTGTTGCGGTATCTCTGCAATCGGACATGCCGTATTCTTTATGTATTGTAACTTTAGAATATACTGCTCCTGCACAAATATCGTTCTATCTCCACAAGGAAAAGTGTTAGTTGATCAGTTGATCACCAGCAACCACTCGGAACTTCTTTGAAATTTTCGCTTTCATTTGTAATAGTTCGGACTTACATGACTGGTAATGGGGAAATCATCTACAAATACTGCTATTATATTGCGTACCGTGCTATGAATATTGATGTAAAAGCACGGTTCACTAGCTTTGAGTTCCATTCTCGACCACTTTGTTTTAATCCGTACAAGAATTTCTTCAGCTTTAAAACTCTATCCGGATAACTGCTGTCTACAAAACACTCTGGTTGCTTCATATAAACCTCATCACGTAACTCACTGTTGAGATATGCCGTTCATACGTTTGATGTATATGGAGACGATGCTCCACTGCCAATGCCATTACCATCCGAATAGTAGCGTACCTAACTGCAGAAGAGAACGTTTCGTATTCATTGACACCAATACGTTGGATACACCCCTTAGCTACTAAACGGGACTTAAAACGTTGTACGCTGCCGTCTTTGTTACGCTTTACTTTCGGCGCATGTTTCACCCACAAAATCGGGTACTATTTTGCCGAATTTCGAACCTAATACTGTTTTTTTGATTGACATATATTTTCAACAATTGAAGTTAACGTGCCCAAAACGATTGTGCCATTTAATTGCATTATTTAAGGCATCCTTTGAAACTGTTGAACGCTTTCAAATCCGGTACGTACAGTGCATTTTCTAGAGTAATCGCTGTATCTAAAATATTAACGTCACCGCGCCGACCGCAGTTGAAGCACTTCAAATTCTTATTAAACTTGATATTGTTGTTACGCGAACCGTAAGTGGGGTCGCGCTGTTTTTGTCTACTCGCTGAGCGTTTGAATTTGCACATGATCGTGCTTACATTAACACTTCGATAGCGCTTTCATGACTTTCTTCTATAGGGCGAAAGGCCTCTTCTAGTAATTTAATTTTTAAAATGGCGAGTGAACTTTTTTGGCAAACTCGATAGCAAAATAATAACTAAAAGCTCATTAGTTATTACAACTTCTACATCTGTGGGTTCTTCCACTAATTTAAACAACTTACTTATGTGGCTAGCCGCAGTAGCCCGCTTGTTCATTTTGAGGTGTCAAATTTTCTTATATAATAACACTTTTCGCACTGGTCTTTTTGGCTGATGTATTTCAAGCAATTTATTCCATGCAATAATAGCGCAATCATAATGCTTCACATTACTAATTTGTGAAGGCTTCACGGACAACATTATAAACGCGAGTGCTTTTTCATTTTTAGTCAAGCGCCGTTTTTTGTTTTGGCGTCATCTCCTCCGATTTCACTTCCCGCCCACATACACCTTTCCACAAGTCGGAGTGTATTAGCATGCTTTTCATTTGCACCGGCCATTACGCGTAATTGGACCCGCTCAATTTTGCTGTTCAAAATTAGTTTTTTTTCTTTCGATTGATATCTGCACCGACATACAGCACACTGATAATTCTGCACCAACGCACCAAATTCAGAAACGATAATATTTTATGCGCACACCGACACGCAGTTTTTGCAACTAAGGAAAACGACAACCTATTGGTTTTAAGCCGTCTTTATTGAAATTTGAAATCGGACTGAATAATAAAGTATAAAGACACAAAAGAGGAGAGGTAACAAAACCAATCTCAGTACTGAAAAAAGGTGTTATACACAATTAGTAATTCATATTTCTGACAGTAATAAATAATAGAACTATTAAAAATATTCAAACAAATAATTGGAATTATTTAAAGAATAATCCCGTTAATAATTTTGAAATTTTAGAATATATTGAAACAACCAATGAATTATTAAAATTAGAAAATATCAAATATATATATATTAGCAAAACAGAATAAAGACAGCAAAATTCATTCAATTTTTATTGTACATAATTTTAACTTTGGGATTGTTTTTATAATGTATATTATATTTAAATTTAAACAATCCCTAACCAAACAAAAATATAAAAATGAAAGAAGTTACTTAAAACAATTAAATAAATTAGTTCAAAATAATAGTGAATCCCGATGTTGGGGTTAAAAATTTAATTTTTTCCCGTATTCGGGAAATTCCTAAGCCAAATCCCGTATTTGGGATTACAAAAAAAATTTAGTTCAAATGTTAATTCAATTCTTTTTTAAATGCATTATTTGCAACCCTGAAGGTAATAGACTTTTTTAATGAAAACTTCGAAACAATTATTGGCCAAAATTATTTGCAACAGCTACAAGCCCGAATAGATAATGAACAACAATATGTAGAAGTGCTGGGGAATAGGATATTTTTTAATAAACTTATTTGTCGTACGCAATCGAAAATATAACCATTATCGAGCGAATTGTAGAGACAAATACTATTAAAATGTTTATCTTCAAGTCTTTAAATCAGAAGAAAAGATAGCTGCAACTAATATTATATTAGAATTTAGTGAACTTTTTTATAAGGAAGGTGATAACCTTTCTCCTACAAACGTAGTCAAACAAAATATTAACACCACAGGTGATAAATCCCTATTCTCAGAAACGTATGGATATTCATATATTCACTAGAAGAAATTCAAGCCCAAAAAGGAGAAACGCTGAAAAAAAAATTATTCGGGAAAGTAACTCGAATACAACTTTAGTACACCTTTTAGCCATTATGAGTTTGTTCACATGCCGTTTGGGAGCTAAACCTTTCAAGAAGCTAAACATTTCAAAGGTTAATGAATTCGGTTCATGGCAATTTTATAACTAATGGTTGTTTCGTTCACATAGATGACATCTTAGTACAACTATAAATATGTAAAAGGTAAATAATATTCGGCCTTATTCCCGTTTACGCTATCATTTAATTGTCGTTTCCAAGTTGTTGTCGTTGTTATCGTCGTTTCGTTTCTAAATTCGTATTTTTTGAAGTTTTAAATTAAAATTAAGAAAGTATGATAACCCGATTGTATCTGAAGTTGTTATTTGTTGTTTTGCAGAAAATATTTGAACCATTTAGTGAATTTAAGTACAAAAAGACGACAATAATAATAACTCCTACTCGTCTCCGTCGCGACATGGAGGTGCAAATGAATTTTCGAAATGAGTTTTTTCGAAATATTACCTCACAAAATATCGAAATTCAATGGTTTTATCACCTTTCTTAACTCTTTGGCATACGCAGGAAATTTTTCCATTTCGCACACTAAAATTCACTTCAAGTAATCGCGTTCGTTTTTATTTGGCTCTCAATTACTACAACGACAAGGAACGAATGTTCCCATGTCGTTACCATATTCGTTTCAAAATGGGGAATTCAAAATTATTTTCGATAAATGTCGATAACGTCAATAGGAATGCCAAATAGTCATTCTTATTTCGTTTTAAAACAACAACAACAACAACGGGAATATGACCGATTGTTTCAAATAATGCAAAAGTAATGTTTTTTCACAAACAACATAATTGGTTAAAGAGTCCCTAAAAACCCGTCATAAAATAAGGCAGCACAGCATGCAAGAAAAACGAATTTGAAAAATATCTTATTTTTCATTTTATTTATTAGTTTTTTGAGTCATTTTGACAATTATGTAAAAGCCTTTATTTAACTTGTTTATCGCTGTGTTTCCTAAAATATTCCAATGAAATATGATAGAATTGCTTTTTCTCATGGTAAAGTGCTGGTATCTGGTGACACACATCTGGTATTCGTGCGTAGTAATGTATTGTTACTAAATATCTGTCACAGGTATAACAGAACATATTCAAAATATAAAATATATATTTAAACCTCTTAGGAAATCATAATTAAAACTACAAACTAACAAATGCGACTTTCTTTAGAACCGCAATTTTTAGGGCTTGTTCTGAGCACAGATGGTGTTAAGCCTGATCCCAACAAAATTTCAATTCAGGGCTTAGGATACCTAGTTTCCAAAAACGAATCAAATCCTTTCTGGGCATTATTGAATTTTATAGGAAATTTAGATAATTTGTTTTAGAATGCGATCATCAACCATTCAACTGGCTACTAACTAAATATTCGGGAAGAGACAATAGTCCTAGACTCTTAAGATATTTAATTGGATTTAGGAGAGTACAATTTTAAAATTTAATTCATGAAAGGGAAATCTAATTTCAGACAAGTATACCTATTGCTGATTTTTTAAATAGAAGTATTCGGAAAACAAGTAAGAAAGTAATGAATTAGATTTTAATGAAAATAGGGAAATATCTACAGCAAATGAATTGCGTTGCGAAGGACAATCGGTATTCTGTAACACATACGCATTGTAACCAGTGAAACGAAGAAACATTAAAACTAAATCAACAATACAGAAGTGTAAATAATAAACGAACGTACATTATTCAAATTAGAAATTTGTTGCGTTTGCTACTTTGAATTTGTTAAACGCACAAGTTTGACATTTGCTTACGCAATACAGAGGCCGACATTGCGAATTTCCAATGCGCTTATCGTCTTACATAGCAGCATGGGTAAAAAGGTAAGGCCCCCTCTACAGGAATGTTGCTAATACTTTATAAATTTTATTAACAAAGCGATTCAAATATTTTGGAAGTCTTCCTAATTTTGGAAAATTGATGGCATTCAATAAGTTGTATGGAGTAAAACGGGTCTCAAAATTTGTATCGTAAACGTGTCTGTAAAATTGTAAAACCGAAATTACAAGAATTTATTGCAAATTAAGTAAAAAAAGTACATGCTTGTCAGAAATTTTAAATACCAAATAAAGCAAATGTAACAAAATAAAAGAGAAAACAAACGATGGATTGATACTCTGTCTTGTCGACTTTCTTACACGTCTTTTACTGCATTGAGTGATGAAACCCGCATCCAATGGTGTTGCGGTATCTCTGCAATCGGACATGCCGTATTCTTTATGTATTGTAACTTTAGAATATACTGCTCCTGCACAAATATCGTTCTATCTCCACAAGGAAAAGTGTTAGTTGATCAGTTGATCACCAGCAACCACTCGGAACTTCTTTGAAATTTTCGCTTTCATTTGTAATAGTTCGGACTTACATGACTGGTAATGGGGAAATCATCTACAAATACTGCTATTATATTGCGTACCGTGCTATGAATATTGATGTAAAAGCACGGTTCACTAGCTTTGAGTTCCATTCTCGACCACTTTGTTTTAATCCGTACAAGAATTTCTTCAGCTTTAAAACTCTATCCGGATAACTGCTGTCTACAAAACACTCTGGTTGCTTCATATAAACCTCATCACGTAACTCACTGTTGAGATATGCCGTTCATACGTTTGATGTATATGGAGACGATGCTCCACTGCCAATGCCATTACCATCCGAATAGTAGCGTACCTAACTGCAGAAGAGAACGTTTCGTATTCATTGACACCAATACGTTGGATACACCCCTTAGCTACTAAACGGGACTTAAAACGTTGTACGCTGCCGTCTTTGTTACGCTTTACTTTCGGCGCATGTTTCACCCACAAAATCGGGTACTATTTTGCCGAATTTCGAACCTAATACTGTTTTTTTGATTGACATATATTTTCAACAATTGAAGTTAACGTGCCCAAAACGATTGTGCCATTTAATTGCATTATTTAAGGCATCCTTTGAAACTGTTGAACGCTTTCAAATCCGGTACGTACAGTGCATTTTCTAGAGTAATCGCTGTATCTAAAATATTAACGTCACCGCGCCGACCGCAGTTGAAGCACTTCAAATTCTTATTAAACTTGATATTGTTGTTACGCGAACCGTAAGTGGGGTCGCGCTGTTTTTGTCTACTCGCTGAGCGTTTGAATTTGCACATGATCGTGCTTACATTAACACTTCGATAGCGCTTTCATGACTTTCTTCTATAGGGCGAAAGGCCTCTTCTAGTAATTTAATTTTTAAAATAGCGAGTGAACTTTTTTGGCAAACTCGATAGCAAAATAATAACTAAAAGCTCATTAGTTATTACAACTTCTACATCTGTGGGTTCTTCCACTAAGTTAAACAACTTACTTATGTGGCTAGCCGCAGTAGCCCGCTTGTTCATTTTGAGGTGTCAAATTTTCTTATATAATAACACTTTTCGCACTGGTCTTTTTGGCTGTTGTATTTCAAGCAATTTATTCCATGCAATAATAGCGCAATCATAATGCTTCACATTACTAATTTGTGAAGGCTTCACGGACAACATTATAAACGCGAGTGCTTTTTCATTTTTATTGTCAAGCGCCGTTTTTTGTTTTGGCGTCATCTCCTCCGATTTCACATCCCGACCACATACACCTTTCCACAAGTCGGAGTGTATTAGCATGCTTTTCATTTGCACCGGCCATGACGCGTAATTGGACCCGCTCAATTTTGCTGTTCAAAATTAGTTTTTTTTCTTTCGATTGATATATGCACCGACATACAGCACACTGATAATTCTGCACCAACGCACCAAATTCAGAAACGATAATATTTTATGCGCACACCGACACGCAGTTTTTGCAACTAAGGAAAACGACAACCTATTGGTTTTAAGCCGTCTTTATTGAAATTTGAAATCGGACTGAATAATAAAGTATAAAGACACAAAAGAGGAGAGGTAACAAAACCAATCTCAGTACTGAAAAAAGGTGTTATACACAATTAGTAATTCATATTTCTGACAGTAATAAATAATAGAACTATTAAAAATATTCAAACAAATAATTGGAATTATTTAAAGAATAATCCCGTTAATAATTTTGAAATTTTAGAATATATTGAAACAACCAATGAATTATTAAAATTAGAAAATATCAATTATATATATTATATATTAGCAAAACAGAATAAAGACATCAAAATTCATTCAATTTTTATTGTACATAATTTTAACTTTGGGATTGTTTTTATAATGTATATTATATTTAAATTTAAACAATCCCTAACCAAACAAATATATAAAAATGAAAGAAGTTACTTGAAACAATTAAATAAATTAGTTCAAAATAATAGTGAATCCCGATGTTGGGGTTAAAAATTTAATTTTTTCCCGTATTCGGGAAATTCCTAAGCCAAATCCCGTATTTGGGATTACAAAAAAAATTTAGTTCAAATGTTAATTCAATTCTTTTTTAAATGCATTATTTGCAACCCTGAAGGTAATAGACTTTTTTAATGAAAATTTCGAAACAATTATTGGCCAAAATTATTTGCAACAGCTACAAGTCCGAATAGATAATGAACAACAATATGTAGAAGTGCTGGGGAATAGGATATTTTTTAATAAACTTATTTGTCGTACGCAATCGAAAATATAACCATTATCGAGCGAATTGTAGAGACAAATACTATTAAAATGTTTATCTTCAAGTCTTTAAATCAGAAGAAAAGATAGCTGCAACTAATATTATATTAGAATTTACAGAACTTTTTTATAAGGAAGGTGATAACCTTTCTCCTACAAACGTAGTCAAACAAAATATTTACACCACAGCTGATAAATCCCTATTCTCAGATACGTATGGATATCCATATATTCACTAGAAGAAATTCAAGCCCAAAAAGGAGAAACGCTGAAAAAAAAATTATTCGGGAAAGTAACTCGAATACAACTTTAGTACACCTTTTAGCCATTATTAACCATTTCAAAGGTTAATGAATTCGGCTCATGGCAATTTTATAACTAATGGTTCTTTCGTTCACATAGATGACATCTTAGTACAACTATAAATATGTAAAAGGTAAATAATATTCGGCCTTATTCCCGTTTACGCTATAATTTAATTGTCATTTCCAAGTTGTTGTCGTTGTTATCGTCGTTTTTTTTCTAAATTCGTATTTTTTGAAGTTTTAAATTAAAATTAAGAAAGTAGGATAACGCCATTGTATCTGAAGTTGTTATTTGTTGTTTTGCAGAAAATATTTGATCCATTTAGTGAATTTAAGTACAAAAAGACGACAATAATAATAACTCCTACTCGTCTCCGTCGCGACATGGAGGTGCAAATGAATTTTCGAAATGAGTTTTTTCGAAATATTACCTCACAAAATATCGAAATTCAATGGTTTTATCACCTTTCTTAACCCTTTGGCATACGCAGGAAATTTTTCCATATCGCACACTAAAATTCACTTCAAGTAATCGCGTTCGTTTTTATTTGGCTCTCAATTACTACAACGACAAGGAACGAATGTTCCCATGTCGTTACCATATTCGTTTCAAAATGGGGAATTCAAAATTATTTTCGATAAATGTCGATAACGTCAATAGGAATGCCAACTAGTCATTCTTATTTCGTTTTAAAACAACAACAACAACGGGAATATGACCGATTGTTTCAAATAATGCAAAAGTAATGTTTTTTCACAAACAACATAATTGGTTAAAGAGTCCCTAAAAACCCGTCATAAAATAAGGCAGCACAGCATGCAAGAAAAACGAATTTGAAAAATATCTTATTTTTCATTTTATTTATTAGTTTTTGGAGTCATTTTGACAATTGTGTAAAAGCCTTTATCTAACTTGTTTATCGCTGTGTTTCCTAAAATATTCCAATGAAATATGATAGAATTGCTTTATTCTCATGGTAAAGTGCTGGTATCTGGTGACACACATCTGGTATTCGTGCGTAGTAATGTATTGTTACTAAATATCTGTCACAGAAATAACAGAATATATTCAAAATATAAAATATATATTTAAACCTCTTAGGAAATCATAATTAAAACTACAAACTAACAAATGCGACTTTCTTTAGAACCGCAATTTTTAGGGCTTGTTCTGACCACAGATGGTGTTAAGCCTGATCCCAACAAAATTTCAATTCAGGGCTTAGGATACCTAGTTTCCAAAAACGAATCAAATCCTTTCTGGGCATTATTGAATTTTATAGGAAATTTAGATAATTTGTTTTAGAATGCGATCATCAACCATTCAACTGGCTACTAACTAAATATTCGGGAAGAGACAATAGTCCTAGACTCTTAAGATATTTAATTGGATTTAGGAGAGCACAATTTTAAAATTTAATTCATGAAAGGGAAATCTAATTTCAGACAAGTATACCTATTGCTGATTTTTTAAATAGAAGTATTCGGAAAACAAGTAAGAAAGTAATGAATTAGATTTTAATGAAAATAGGGAAATATCTACAGCAAGTGAATTGCGTTGCGAAGGACAATCGGTATTCTGTAACACATACGCATTGTAACCAGTGAAACGAAGAAACATTAAAACTAAATCAACAATACAGAAGTGTAAATAATAAACGAATGTACATTATTAAAATTAGAAATTTGTTGCGTTTGCTACTTTGAATTAGTTAAACGCACAAGTTTGACATTTGCTTACGCAATACAGAGGCCGATATTGCGAATTTCCAATGCGCTTATCGTCTTACATAGCAGCATGGGTAAAAAGGTGGGGCACCCTCTACAGGAATGTTGCTAATACTTTATAAATTTTATTAACCAAGCGATTCAAATATTTTGGAAGTCTTCCTAATTTTGGAAAATTGATGATAAGTTATATGGAGTAAAACGGGTCTCAAAATTTGTATCGTAAACGTGTCTGTAAAATTGCAAAACCGAAATTACAAGAATTTATTGCAAATTAAGTAAAAAAAGCACATGCTTGTCAGAAATTTTAAATACCAAATAAAGCAAATGTAACAAAATAAAAGAGAAAATAAAACGATGGATTGATACTCTGTCTTGTCGACTTTCTTACACGTCTTTTACTGCATTGAGCGATGAAACCCGCATCCAATGGTGTTGCGGTATCTCTGCAACCGGACATGCCGTATTCTTTATGTATTGTAACTTTAGAATATACTGCTCCTGCACAAATATCGTTCTATCTCCACAAGGAAAAGTGTTAGTTGATCAGTTGATCACCAGCAACCACTCGGAACTTCTTTGAAATTTTCGCTTTGATTTGTAATAGTTCGGACTTACATGACTGGTAATGGTGAAATCATTTACATATACTGCTATTATATTGCGTACCGTGCTATGAATATTGATGTAAAAGCACGGTTCACTAGGGCGTGGTGAAAAACCAATGTCTCGAAGAACTACGACTAGCTTTGAGTTCCATTCTCGACCACTTTGTTTTAATCCGTACAAGGATTTCTTCAGCTTTAAAACTCTATCCGGATAACTGCTGTCTACAAAACACTCTGGTTGCTTCATATAAACCTCATCACGTAACTCACTGTTGAGATATGCCGTTTATACGTCCATTTGATGTATATGGAGACGATGCTCCACTGCCAATGTCATTACCATCCGAATAGTAGCGTACCTAACTGCAGAAGAGAACGTTTCGTATTCATTGACACCAATACGTTGGATACACCCCTTAGCTACTAAACGGGACTTAAAATGTTGTACGCTGCCGTCTTTGTTACGCTTTACTTTCGGCGCATGTTTCACCCACAAAATCGGGTACTATTTTGCCGAATTTCGAACCTAATACTGTTTTTTTGATTGACATATATTTTCAACAATTGAAGTTAACGTGCCCAAAACGATTGTGCCCTTTAATTGCATTATTTAAGGCATCTTTTGAAACTGTTATTGCATTTATTTTGCACGCTTTTGTATAAAAATAAACCTTTATTGTTGAACGCTTTCAAATCCGGTACGTACAGTGCATTTTTTAGAGTAATCGCTGTACCTAAAATATTAACGTCACCACGCCGACCGCAGTTGAAGCACTTCAAATTCTTATTGAACTTGATATTGTTGTTACGCGAACCGTAAGTGGGGTCGCGCTGTTTTTGTCTACTCGCTGAGCGTTTGAATTTGCACATGATCGTGCTTACATTAACACTTCGATAGCACTTTCATGACTTTCTTCTATAGGGCGAAAGGCCTCTTCTAGTAATTTAATTTTTAAAATGGCGAGTGAACTTGTTTGGCAAACTCGACAGCAAAATAATAACTAAAAGCTTATTAGTTATTACAACTTCTACATCTGTGGGTTCTTCCACTAATTTAAAAAACTTACTTATGTGGCTAGCCGCAGTAGCCCGCTTGTTCATTTTGAGGTGTCAAATTTTCTTATATAATAACACTTTTCGCGCTGGTTTTTTTGGCTGATGTATTTCAAGCAATTTATTCCATGCAATAACAGCGCAATCATAATGCTTCACATTATTAATTTGTGAAGGCTTCACGGACAACATTATAAACGCGAGAGCTTTTTCATTTTTATTGTCAAGCGCCGTTTTTTGTTTTGGCGTCATCTCCTCCGAGTTCACTTCCCTAACACATACACCTTTCCACAAGCCGGAGTGTATTAGCATGCTTTTCATTTGCACCGGCCATGACGCGTAATTGGACCCGCTCAATTTTGCTGTTCAAAATTAGTTTTTTTTCTTTCGATTGATATCTGCACCGACATACAGCACACTGATAATTCTGCACCAACGCACCAAATTCAGAAACGATAATATTTTATGCGCACACCGACACGCAGTTTTTGCAACTAAGGAAAACGACAACCTATTGGTTTTAAGCCGTCTTTATTAAAATTTGAAATCGGACTGAATAATAAAGTATAAAGACACAAAAGAGGAGAGGTAACAAAACCAATCTCAGTACTGAAAAAAGGTGTTATACACAATTAGTAATTCATATTTCTGACAGTAATAAATAATAGAACTATTAAAAATATTCAAACAAATAATTAGAATTATTTAAAGAATAATCCCGTTGATAATTTTGAAATTTTAGAATATATTGAAACAACCAATGAATTATTAAAATTAGAAAATATCAAATATATATATTATATATTAGCAAAACAGAATAAAGACATCAAAATTCATTCAATTTTTATTGTACATAATTTTAACTTTGGGATTGTTTTTATAATGTATATTATATTTAAATTTAAACAATCCCTAACCAAACAAATATATAAAAATGAAAGAAGTTACTTGAAACAATTAAATAAATTAGTTCAAAATAATAGTGAATCCCGATGTTGGGGTTAAAAATTTAATTTTTTCCCGTATTCGGGAAATTCCTAAGCCAAATCCCGTATTTGGGATTACAAAAAAAATTTAGTTCAAATGTTAATTCAATTCTTTTTTAAATGCATTATTTGCAACCCTGAAGGTAATAGACTTTTTTAATGAAAATTTCGAAACAATTATTGGCCAAAATTATTTGCAACAGCTACAAGCCCGAATAGATAATGAACAACAATATGTAGATGTGCTGGGGAATAGGATATTTTTTAATAAACTTATTTGTCGTACGCAATCGAAAATATAACCATTATCGAGCGAATTGTAGAGACAAATACTATTAAAATGTTTATCTTCAAGTCTTTAAATCAGAAGAAAAGATAGCTGCAACTAATATTATATTAGAATTTACAGAACTTTTTTATAAGGAAGGTGATAACCTTTCTCCTACAAACGTAGTCAAACAAAATATTTACACCACAGCTGATAAATCCCTATTCTCAGATACGTATGGATATCCATATATTCACTAGAAGAAATTCAAGCCCAAAAAGGAGAAACGCTGAAAAAAAAAATTATTCGGGAAAGTAACTCGAATACAACTTTAGTACACCTTTTAGCCATTATTAACCATTTCAAAGGTTAATGAATTCGGCTCATGGCAATTTTATAACTAATGGTTCTTTCGTTCACATAGATGACATCTTAGTACAACTATAAATATGTAAACGTAAATAATATTCGGCCTTATTCCCGTTTACGCTATAATTTAATTGTCATTTCCAAGTTGTTGTCGTTGTTATCGTCGTTTTTTTTCTAAATTCGTATTTTTAAATTAAAATTAAGAAAGTATGATAACGCCATTGTATCTGAAGTTGTTATTTGTTGTTTTGCAGAAAATATTTGATCCATTTAGTGAATTTAGGTACAAAAAGACGACAATAATAATAAATCCTACTCGTCTCCGTCGCGACATGGAGGTGCAAATGAATTTTCGAAATGAGTTTTTTCGAAATATTACCTCACAAAGTATCGAAATTCAATGGTTTTATCACCTTTCTTAACCCTTTGGCATACGCAGGAAATTTTTCCATATCGCACACTAAAATTCACTTCAAGTAATCGCGTTCGTTTTTATTTGGCTCTCAATTACTACAACGACAAGGAACGAATGTTCCCATGTCGTTGCCATATTCGTTTCAAAATGGGGAATTCAAAATTATTTTCGATAAATGTCGATAACGTCAATAGGAATGCGAAATAGTCATTCTTATTTCGTTTTAAAACAACAACAACAACAACAACGGGAATATGACCGATTGTTTCAAATAATGCAAAAGTAATGTTTTTTCACAAACAACATAATTGGTTAAAGAGTCCCTAAAAACCCGTCATAAAATAAGGCAGCACAGCATGCAAGAAAAACGAATTTGAAAAATATCTTATTTTTCATTTTATTTATTAGTTTTTTGAGTCATTTTGACAATTATGTAAAAGCCTTTATCTAACTTGTTTATCGCTGTGTTTCCTAAAATATTCCAATGAAATATGATAGAATTGCTTTATTCTCATGGTAAAGTGCTGGTATCTGGTGACACACATCTGGTATTCGTGCGTAGTAATGTATTGTTACTAAATATCTGTCACAGGTATAACAGAACATATTCAAAATATAAAATATATATTTAAACCTCTTAGGAAATCATAATTAAAACTACAAACTAACAAATGCGACTTTCTTTAGAACCGCAATTTTTAGAGCTTGTTCTGACCACAGATGGTGTTAAGCCTGATCCCAACAAAATTTCAATTCAGGGCTTAGGATACCTAGTTTCCAAAAACGAATCAAATCCTTTCTGGGCATTATTGAATTTTATAGGAAATTTAGATAATTTGTTTTAGAATGCGATCATCAACCATTCAACTGGCTACTAACTAAATATTCGGGAAGAGACAATAGTCCTAGACTCTTAAGATATTTAATTGGATTTAGGAGAGTACAATTTTAAAATTTAATTCATGAAAGGGAAATCTAATTTCAGACAAGTATACCTATTGCTGATTTTTTAAATAGAAGTATTCGGAAAACAAGTAAGAAAGTAATGAATTAGATTTTAATGAAAATAGGGAAATATCTACAGCAAGTGAATTGCGTTGCGAAGGACAATCGGTATTCTGTAACACATACGCATTGTAACCAGTGAAACGAAGAAACATTAAAACTAAATCAACAATACAGAAGTGTAAATAATAAACGAACGTACATTATTAAAATTAGAAATTTGTTGCGTTTGCTACTTTGAATTAGTTAAACGCACAAGTTTGACATTTGCTTACGCAATACAGAGGCCGATATTGCGAATTTCCAATGCGCTTATCGTCTTACATAGCAGCATGGGTAAAAAGGTGGGGCACCCTCTACAGGAATGTTGCTAATACTTTATAAATTTTATTAACAAAGCGATTCAAATATTTTGGAAGTCTTCCTAATTTTGGAAATTTGATGATAAGTTATATGGAGTAAAACGGGTCTCAAAATTTGTATCGTAAACGTGTCTGTAAAATTGCAAAACCGAAATTACAAGAATTTATTGCAAATTAAGTAAAAAAAGTACATGCTTGTCAGAAATTTTAAATACCAAATAAAGCAAATGTAACAAAATAAAAGAGAAAAAAAACGATGGATTGATACTCTGTCTTGTCGACTTTCTTACACGTCTTTTACTGCATTGAGTGATGAAACCCGCATCCAATGGTGTTGCGGTATCTCTGCAACCGGACATGCCGTATTCTTTATGTATTGTAACTTTAGAATATACTGCTCCTGCACAAATATCGTTCTATCTCCATAAGGAAAAGCGTTAGTTGATCAGTTGATCACAGCAACCACTCGGAACTTCTTTGAAATTTTCGCTTTGATTTGTAATAGTTCGGACTTACATGACTGGTACTGGTGAAATCATTTACATATACTGCTGTTATATTGCGTACCGTGCTATGAATATTGATGTAAAAGCACGGTTCACTAGCTTTGAGTTCCATTCTCGACCACTTTGTTTTAATCCGTACAAGAATTTCTTCAGCTTTAAAACTCTATCCGGATAACTGCTGTCTACAAAACACTCTGGTTGCTTCATATAAACCTCATCACGTAACTCACTGTTGAGATATGCCGTTCATACGTTTGATGTATATGGAGACGATGCTCCACTGCCAATGCCATTACCATCCGAATAGTAGCGTACCTAGCTGCAGAACAGAACGTTTCGTATTCATTGACACCAATACGTTAGATACACCCCTTAGCTACTAAACGGGACTTAAAACGTTGTACGCTGCCGTCTTTGTTACGCTTTACTTTCGGCGCATGTTTCACCCACAAAATCGGGTACTATTTTGCCGAATTTCGAACCTAATACTGTCATCTCCTCCGATATCACTTCCCTAACACATACACCTTTCCACAAGTCGGAGTTCCCGCTCAATTTTGCTGTTCAAAATTAGTTTTTTTTCTTTCGATTGATATCTGCACCGACATACAGCACACTGATAATTCTGCACCAACGCACCAAATTCAGAAACGATAATATTTTATGCGCACACCGACACGCAGTTTTTGCAACTAAGGAAAACGACAACCTATTGGTTTTAAGCCGTCTTTATTAAAATTTGAAATCGGACTGAATAATAAAGTATAAAGACACAAAAGAGGAGAGGTAACAAAACCATTCTCAGTATTGAAAAAAGGTGTTATACACAATTAGTAATTCATATTTCTGACAGTAATAAATAATAGAACTATTAAAAATATTCAAACAAATAATTGAAATTATTTAAAGAATAATCCCGTTAATAATTTTGAAATTTTAGAATATATTGAAACAACCAATGAATTATTAAAATTAGAAAATATCAAATATATATATTATATATTAGCAAAACAGAATAAAGTTATCAAAATTCATTCAATTTTTATTGTACATAATTTTAACTTTGGGATTGTTTTTATAATGTATATTATATTTAAATTTAAACAATCCCTAACCAAACAAATATATAAAAATGAAAGAAGTTACTTAAAACAATTAAATAAATTAGTTCAAAATAATAGTGAATCCCGATGTTGGGGTTAAAAATTTAATTGGGGATTACAAAAAAAATTTAGTTCAAATGTTAATTCAATTCTTTTTTAAATGCATTATTTGCAACCCTGAAGGTAATAGACTTTTTTAATGAAAACTTCGAAACAATTATTGGCCAAAATTATTTGCAACAGCTACAAGCCCGAATAGATAATGAACAACAATATGTAGAAGTGCTGGGGAATAGGATATTTTTTAATAAACTTATTTGTCGTACGCAATCGAAAATATAACCATTATCGAGCGAATTGTAGAGACAAATACTATTAAAATGTTTATCTTCAAGTCTTTAAATCAGAAGAAAAGATAGCTGCAACTAATATTATATTAGAATTTACAGAACTTTTTTATAAGGAAGGTGATAACCTTTCTCCTACAAACGTAGTCAAACAAAATATTTACACCACAGCTGATAAATCCCTATTCTCAGATACGTATGGATATCCATATATTCACTAGAAAAAAATTCAAGCCCAAAAAGGAGAAACGCTGAAAAAAAAATTATTCGGGAAAGTAACTCGAATACAACTTTAATACACCTTTTAGCCATTATTAACCATTTCAAAGGTTAATGAATTCGGTTCATGGCAATTTTATAACTAATGGTTGTTTCGTTCACATAGATGACATCTTAGTACAACTATAAATATGTAAAAGGTAAATAATATTCGGCCTTATTCCCGTTTACGCTATAATTTAATTGTCATTTCCAAGTTGTTGTCGTTGTTATCGTCGTTTTTTTTCTAAATTCGTATTTTTTGAAGTTTTAAATTAAAATTAAGAAAGTATGATAACGCCATTGTATCTGAAGTTGTTATTTGTTGTTTTGCAGAAAATATTTGAACCATTTAGTGAATTTAAGTACAAAAAGACGACAATAATAATAACTCCTACTCGTCTCCGTCGCGACATTGAGGTGCAAATGAATTTTCGAAATGAGTTTTTTCGAAATATTACCTCACAAAGTATCGAAATTCAATGGTTTTATCACCTTTCTTAACCCTTTGGCATACGCAGGAAATTTTTCCATATCGCACACTAAAATTCACTTCAAGTAATCGCGTTCGTTTTTATTTGGCTCTCAATTACTACAACGACAAGGAACGAATGTTCCCATGTCGTTACCATATTCGTTTCAAAATGGGGAATTCAAAATTATTTTCGATAAATGTCGATAACGTCAATAGGAATGCCAAATAGTCATTCTTATTTCGTTTTAAAACAACAACAACAACAACGGGAATATGACCGATTGTTTCAAATAATGCAAAAGTAATGTTTTTTCACAAACAATATAATTGGTTAAAGAGTCCCTAAAAACCCGTCATAAAATAAGGCAGCACAGCATGCAAGAAAAACGAATTTGAAAAATATCTTAATTTTTCATTTTATTTATTAGTTTTTTGAGTCATTTTGACAATTGTGTAAAAGCCTTTATCTAACTTGTTTATCGCTGTGTTTCCTAAAATATTCCAATGAAATATGATAGAATTGCTTTGTTCTCATGGTAAAGTGCTGGTATCTGGTGACACACATCTGGTATTCGTGCGTAGTAATGTATTGTTACTAAATATCTGTCACAGGTATAACAGAACATATTCAAAATATAAAATATATATTTAAACCTCTTAGGAAATCATAATTAAAACTACAAACTAACAAATGCGACTTTCTTTAGAACCGCAATTTTTAGAGCTTGTTCTGACCACAGATGGTGTTAAGCCTGATCCCAACAAAATTTCAATTCAGGGCTTAGGATACCTAGTTTCCAAAAACGAATCAAATCCTTTCTGGGCATTATTGAATTTTAGAGGAAATTTAGATAATTTGTTTTAGAATGCGATCATCAACCATTCAACTGGCTACTAACTAAATATTCGGGAAGAGACAATAGTCCTAGACTCTTAAGATATTTAATTGGATTTAGGAGAGTACAATTTTAAAATTTAATTCATGAAAGGGAAATCTAATTTCAGACAAGTATACCTATTGCTGATTTTTTAAATAGAAGTATTCGGAAAACAAGTAAGAAAGTAATGAATTAGATTTTAATGAAAATAGGGAAATATCTACAGCAAGTGAATTGCGTTGCGAAGGACAATCGGTATTCTGTAACACATACGCATTGTAACCAGTGAAACGAAGAAACATTAAAACTAAATCAACAATACAGAAGTGTAAATAATAAACGAACGTACATTATTAAAATTAGAAATTTGTTGCGTTTGCTACTTTGAATTAGTTAAACGCACAAGTTTGACATTTGCTTACGCAATACAGAGGCCGATATTGCGAATTTCCAATGCGCTTATCGTCTTACATAGCAGCATGGGTAAAAAGGTGGGGCACCCTCTACAGGAATGTTGCTAATACTTTATAAATTTTATTAACAAAGCGATTCAAATATTTTGGAAGTCTTCCCAATTTTGGAAATTTGATGATAAGTTATATGGAGTAAAACGGGTCTCAAAATTTGTATCGTAAACGTGTCTGTAAAATTGCAAAACCGAAATTACAAGAATTTATTGCAAATTAAGTAAAAAAAGTACATGCTTGTCAGAAATTTTAAATACCAAATAAAGCAAATGTAACAAAATAAAAGAGAAAAAAACGATGGATTGATACTCTGTCTTGTCGACTTTCTTACACGTCTTTTACTGCATTGAGTGATGAAACCCGCATCCAATGGTGTTGCGGTATCTCTGCAACCGGACATGCCGTATTCTTTATGTATTGTAACTTTAGAATATACTGCTCCTGCACAAATATCGTTCTATCTCCATAAGGAAAAGCGTTAGTTGATCAGTTGATCACCAGCAACCACTCGGAACTTCTTTGAAATTTTCGCTTTGATTTGAAATAGTTCGGACTTACATGACTGGTACTGGTGAAATCATTTACATATACTGCTATTATATTGCGTACCGTGCTATGAATATTGATGTAAAAGCACGGTTCACTAGGACGTGGTGAAAAACCAATGTCTCGAAGAACTACGACTAGCTTTGAGTTCCATTCTCGACCACTTTGTTTTAATCCGTACAAGGATTTCTTCAGCTTTAAAACTCTATCCGGATAACTGCTGTCTACAAAACACTCTGGTTGCTTCATATAAACCTCATCACGTAACTCACTGTTGAGATATGCCGTTTATACGTCCATTTGATGTATATGGAGACGATGTTCCACTGCCAATGTCATTACCATCCGAATAGTAGCGTACCTAACTGCAGAAGAGAACGTTTCGTATTCATTGACACCAATACGTTGGATACACCCCTTAGCTACTAAACGGGACTTAAAATGTTGTACGCTGCCGTCTTTGTTACGCTTTGCTTTCGGCGCATGTTTCACCCACAAAATCGGGTACTATTTTGCCGAATTTCGAACCTAATACTGTTTTTTTGATTGACATATATTTTCAACAATTGAAGTTAACGTGCCCAAAACGATTGTGCCCTTTAATTGCATTATTTAAGGCATCTTTTGAAACTGTTATTGCATTTATTTTGCACGCTTTTGTATAAAAATAAACCTTTATTGTTGAACGCTTTCAAATCCGGTACGTACAGTGCATTTTTTAGAGTAATCGCTGTACCTAAAATATTAACGTCACCACGCCGACCGCAGTTGAAGCACTTCAAATTCTTATTAAACTTGATATTGTTGTTACGCGAACCGTAAGTGGGGTCGCGCTGTTTTTGTCTACTCGCTGAGCGTTTGAATTTGCACATGATCGTGCTTACATTAACACTTCGATAGCACTTTCATGACTTTCTTCTATAGGGCGAAAGGCCTCTTCTAGTAATTTAATTTTTAAAATGGCGAGTGAACTTGTTTGGCAAACTCGACAGCAAAATAATAACTAAAAGCTTATTAGTTGTTACAACTTCTACATCTGTGGGTTCTTCCACTAATTTAAAAAACTTACTTATGTGGCTAGCCGCAGTAGCCCGCTTGTTCATTTTGAGGTGTCAAATTTTCTTACATAATAACACTTTTCGCGCTGGTTTTTTTGGCTGATGTATTTCAAGCAATTTATTCCATGCAATAACAGCGCAATCATAATGCTTCACATTATTAATTTGTGAAGGCTTCACGGACAACATTATAAACGCGAGAGCTTTTTCATTTTTATTGTCAAGCGCCGTTTTTTGTTTTGGCGTCATCTCCTCCGAGTTCACTTCCCTAACACATACACCTTTCCACAAGCCGGAGTGTATTAGCATGCTTTTCATTTGCACCGGCCATGACGCGTAATTGGACCCGCTCAATTTTGCTGTTCAAAATTAGTTTTTTTTCTTTCGATTGATATCTGCACCGACATACAGCACACTGATAATTCTGCACCAACGCACCAAATTCAGAAACGATAATATTTTATGCGCACACCGACACGCAGTTTTTGCAACTAAGGAAAACGACAACCTATTGGTTTTAAGCCGTCTTTATTAAAATTTGAAATCGGACTGAATAATAAAGTATAAAGACACAAAAGAGGAGAGGTAACAAAACCAATCTCAGTACTGAAAAAAGGTGTTATACACAATTAGTAATTCATATTTCTGACAGTAATAAATAATAGAACTATTAAAAATATTCAAACAAATAATTAGAATTATTTAAAGAATAATCCCGTTGATAATTTTGAAATTTTAGAATATATTGAAACAACCAATGAATTATTAAAATTAGAAAATATCAAATATATATATTATATATTAGCAAAACAGAATAAAGACATCAAAATTCATTCAATTTTTATTGTACATAATTTTAACTTTGGGATTGTTTTTATAATGTATATTATATTTAAATTTAAACAATCCCTAACCAAACAAATATATAAAAATGAAAGAAGTTACTTGAAACAATTAAATAAATTAGTTCAAAATAATAGTGAATCCCGATGTTGGGGTTAAAAATTTAATTTTTTCCCGTATTCGGGAAATTCCTAAGCCAAATCCCGTATTTGGGATTACAAAAAAAATTTAGTTCAAATGTTAATTCAATTCTTTTTTAAATGCATTATTTGCAACCCTGAAGGTAATAGACTTTTTTAATGAAAATTTCGAAACAATTATTGGCCAAAATTATTTGCAACAGCTACAAGCCCGAATAGATAATGAACAACAATATGTAGATGTGCTGGGGAATAGGATATTTTTTAATAAACTTATTTGTCGTACGCAATCGAAAATATAACCATTATCGAGCGAATTGTAGAGACAAATACTATTAAAATGTTTATCTTCAAGTCTTTAAATCAGAAGAAAAGATAGCTGCAACTAATATTATATTAGAATTTACAGAACTTTTTTATAAGGAAGGTGATAACCTTTCTCCTACAAACGTAGTCAAACAAAATATTTACACCACAGCTGATAAATCCCTATTCTCAGATACGTATGGATATCCATATATTCACTAGAAGAAATTCAAGCCCAAAAAGGAGAAACGCTGAAAAAAAAAATTATTCGGGAAAGTAACTCGAATACAACTTTAGTACACCTTTTAGCCATTATTAACCATTTCAAAGGTTAATGAACACGGCTCATGGCAATTTTATAACTAATGGTTCTTTCGTTCACATAGATGACATCTTAGTACAACTATAAATATGTAAACGTAAATAATATTCGGCCTTATTCCCGTTTACGCTATAATTTAATTGTCATTTCCAAGTTGTTGTCGTTGTTATCGTCGTTTTTTTTTCTAAATTCGTATTTTTTGAAGTTTTAAATTAAAATTAAGGAAGTATGATAACGCCATTGTATCTGAAGTTGTTATTTGTTGTTTTGCAGAAAATATTTGAACCATTTAGTGAATTTAAGTACAAAAAGACGACAATAATAATAACTCCTACTCGTCTCCGTCGCGACATGGAGGTGCAAATGAATTTTCGAAATGAGTTTTTTCGAAATATTACCTCACAAAGTATCGAAATTCAATGGTTTTATCACCTTTCTTAACCCTTTGGCATACGCAGGAAATTTTTCCATATCGCACACTAAAATTCACTACAAGTAATCGCGTTCGTTTTTATTTGGCTCTCAATTACTACAACGACAAGGAACGAATGTTCCCATGTCGTTACCATATTCGTTTCAAAATGGGGAATTCAAAATTATTTTCGATAAATGTCGATAACGTCAATAGGAATGCCAAATAGTCATTCTTATTTCGTTTTAAAACAACAACAACAACAACGGGAATATGACCGATTGTTTCAAATAATGCAAAAGTAATGTTTTTTCACAAACAATATAATTGGTTAAAGAGTCCCTAAAAACCCGTCATAAAATAAGGCAGCACAGCATGCAAGAAAAACGAATTTGAAAAATATCTTATTTTTCATTTTATTTATTAGTTTTTTGAGTCATTTTGACAATTGTGTAAAAGCCTTTATCTAACTTGTTTATCGCTGTGTTTCCTAAAATATTCCAATGAAATATGATAGAATTGCTTTGTTCTCATGGTAAAGTGCTGGTATCTGGTGACACACATCTGGTATTCGTGCGTAGTAATGTATTGTTACTAAATATCTGTCACAGGTGTAACAGAACATATTCAAAATATAAAATATATATTTAAACCTCTTAGGAAATCATAATTAAAACTACAAACTAACAAATGCAACTTTCTTTAGAACCGCAATTTTTAGGGCTTGTTCTGACCAAAGATGGTGTTAAGCCTGATCCCAACAAAATTTCAATTCAGGGCTTAGGATACCTAGTTTCCAAAAACGAATCAAATCCTTTCTGGGCATTATTGAATTTTATAGGAAATTTAGATAATTTGTTTTAGAATGCGATCATCAACCATTCAACTGGCTACTAACTAAATATTCGGGAAGAGACAATAGTCCTAGACTCTTAAGATATTTAATTGGATTTAGGAGAGTACAATTTTAAAATTTAATTCATGAAAGGGAAATCTAATTTCAAACAAGTATACCTATTGCTGATTTTTTAAATAGAAGTATTCGGAAAACAAGTAAGAAAGTAATGAATTAGATTTTAATGAAAATAGGGAAATATCTACAGCAAGTGAATTGCGTTGCGAAGGACAATCGGTATTCTGTAACACATGCACATTGTAACCAGTGAAACGAAGAAAAATTAAAACTAAATCAACAATACAGAAGTGTAAATAATAAACGAACGTACATTATTCAAATTAGAAATTTGTTGCGTTTGCTACTTTGAATTTGTTAAACGCACAAGTTTGACATTTGCTTACGCAATACAGAGGCCGATAGATGGATTGATACTCTGTCTTGTCGACTTTCTTACACGTCTTTTACTGCATTGAGTGATGAAACCCGCATCCAATGGTGTTGCGGTATCTCTGCAACCGGACATGCCGTATTCTTTATGTATTGTAACTTTAGAGTATACTGCTCCTGCACAAATATCGTTCTATCTCCACAAGGAAAAGCGTTAGTTGATCAGTTGATCACCAGCAACCACTCGGAACTTCTTTGAAATTTTCGCTTTGATTTGTAATAGTTCGGACTTACATGACTGGTAATGGTGAAATCATTTACATATACTGCTATTATATTGCGTACCGTGCTATGAATATTGATGTAAAAGCAGGGTTCACTAGGGCGTGGTGAAAAACCAATGTCTCGAAGAACTACGACTAGCTTTGAGTTCCATTCTCGACCACTTTGTTTTAATCCGTACAAGAATTTCTTCAGCTTTAAAACTCTATCCGGATAACTGCTGTCTACAAAACACTCTGGTTGCTTCATATAAACCTCATCACGTAACTCACTGTTGAGATATGCCGTTTATACGTCCATTTGATGTATATGGAGACGATGCTCCACTGCCAATGCCATTACCATCCGAATAGTAGCGTACCTAACTGCAGAAGAGAACGTTTCGTATTCATTGACACCAATACGTAAGATACACCCCTTAGCTACTAAACGGGACTTAAAACGTTGTACGCTGCCGTCTTTGTTACGCTTTACTTTCGGCGCATGTTTCACCCACAAAATCGGGCACTATTTTGCCGAATTTCGAACCTAATACTGTTTTTTTGATTGACATATATTTTCAACAATTGAAGTTAACGTGCCCAAAACGATTGTGCCATTTAATTGCATTATTTAAGGCATCTTTTGAAACTGTTGCGTTATTGCATTTATTTTGCACGCTTTTGTATAAAAATAAACCTTTATTGTTAAATGCTTTCAAATCCGGTACAAACAGTGCATTATTTAGAGTAATCGCTGTACCTAAAATATTAACGTCACCGCGCCGATCGCAGTTGAAGTACTTCAAATTCTTATTGAACTTGATATTGTTGTTACGCGACCCGTAAGTGGGGTCGCGCTGGTTTTGTCTACTCTCTGAGCGTTTGAATTTGCACATGATCGTGCTTACATTAACACTTCGATAGCACTTTCATGACTTTCTTCTATAGGGCGAAAGGCCTCTTCTAGTAATTTGATTTTTAAAATGGCGAGTGAACTTTTTTGGCAAACTCGACAGCAAAATAATAACTAAAAGCTTATTAGTTATTACAACTTCTACATCTGTGGGTTCTTCCACTAATTTAAAAAACTTACTTATGTGGCTAGCCGCAGTAGCCCGCTTGTTCATTTTGAGGTGTCAAATTTTCTTATATTATATAATAACACTTCTCGCGCTGGTCTTTTTGGCTGATGTATTTCAAGCGATTTATTCGATGCAATAACAGCGCAATCATATTGTTTTACATTATAAATTTGTGAAGGCTTCACGGACAACATTATAAACGCAAGTGCTTTTTCATTTTTATTGTCAAATGCCGTTTTTTGTTTTGGCGTCATCTCCTCCGATTTCACTTCCCGACCACATACACCTTTCCACAAGTCGGAGTGTATAAGCATGTTTGCTGTTCAAAATTAGTTTTTTTTCTTTCGATTGATATCTGCACCGACATACAGCACACTGATAATTCTGCACCAACGCACCAAATTCAGAAACGATAATATTTTACGCGCACACCGACACGCAGTTTTTGCAACTAAGGAAAACGACAACCTATTGGTTTTAAGCCGTCTTTATTAAAATTTGAAATCGGACTGAATAATAAAGTATAAAGACACAAAAGAGGAGAGGTAACAAAACCAATCTCAGTATTGAAAAAAGGTGTTATACACAATTAGTAATTCATATTTCTGACAGTAATAAATAATAGAACTATTAAAAATATTCAAACAAATAATTGGAATTATTTAAAGAATAATCCCGTTAAAAATTTTGAAATTTTAGAATATATTGAAACAACCAATGAATTATTAATATTAGAAAATATCAAATCTATAATAATATTATAAATGCGAAAGTCCGTTTGTTTGTTAAGCTTTCACGCAAAAACTACTTAACAGATCATCATGAAATTTTGTACATATACTCTTAGAGGTGTCAGAATGAACATAGGATACTTTTTATTACAAAATTTATAAATTTTTTACGGATTATTAAAAAAATTATTTTGGAAGATTATATATGTTTGGAAAATAAATTTGAAAATTTTGAAATTGAAAAACAAAAGTTTGGCAGAAATGATTGTTTGTCGAAAAAATTAAAAATGAAAGAAAACATAAATGTATAAAAAACGTAAATCAGAGAAATAACACAAATATTATTAGTTACTCTTATTAAATATAAAAATGCCTCGAAAGCGGAAATCGGCGCTGTCAAGAAATTCTACGCCGGTGCGTATGGCTAAAGTTACACGAAATAAAGAATGTGAAGTTCAAGCAGAGCTGAGAAGGCAACAGCAAGCAGATCGACAACGTGTTTTGAGAGCAGCTGAAACTTCTCATCAGGCACGAGTACGTTCGAAAAGCCAAGCTTAGCAGCAGGAAGCTAGAAGAGCAACGGAAACGCAAGAACAATTGCAGGCAAGAAGAATTAATGATGCAGAAGTAAGAACCACGCGTCGTCGTAATTTCATAACTAAGAATTGGAATATATATAAAATATATTCTTTATATGGATCCATATCTACTATAATGATATCAGTTATTTATTTGATGGATTCGATGCGAGCGAAGCCGCGGGTAAAAGCTAGTATATTATATATATATTAGCAAAACAGAATAAAGACATCAAAATTCATTCAATTTTTATTGTACATAATTTTAACTTTGGGATTGTTTTTATAATGTATATTATATTTAAATTTAAACAATCCCTAACCAAACAAATATATAAAAATGAAAGAAGTTACTTAAAACAATTAAATAAATTAGTTCAAAATAATAGTGAATCCCGATGTTGGGGTTAAAAATTTAATTTTTTCCCGTATTCGGGAAATTCCTAAGCCAAATCCCGTATTTGGGATTACAAAAAAAATTTAGTTCAAATGTTAATTCAATTCTTTTTTAAATGCATTATTTGCAACCCTGAAGGTAATAGACTTTTTTAATGAAAATTTCGAAACAATTATTGTCCAAAATTATTTGCAACAGCTACAAGCCCGAATAGATAATGAACAACAATATGTAGAAGTGCTGGGGAATAGGATATTTTTTAATAAACTTATTTGTCGTACGCAATCGAAAATATAACCATTATCGAGCGAATTGTAGAGACAAATACTATTAAAATGTTTATCTTCAAGTCTTTAAATCAGAAGAAAAGATAGCTGCAACTAATATTATATTAGAATTTACAGAACTTTTTTATAAGGAAGGTGATAACCTTTCTCCTACAAACGTAGTCAAACAAAATATTTACACCACAGCTGATAAATCCCTATTCTCAGATACGTATGGATATCCATATATTCACTAGAAAAAAATTCAAGCCCAAAAAGGAGAAACGCTGAAAAAAAAATTATTCGGGAAAGTAACTCGAATACAACTTTAGTACACCTTTTAGCCATTATTAACCATTTCAAAGGTTAATGAATTCGGTTCATGGCAATTTTATAACTAATGGTTGTTTCGTTCACATAGATGACATCTTAGTACAACTATAAATATGTAAAAGGTAAATAATATTCGGCCTTATTCCCGTTTACGCTATAATTTAATTGTCATTTCCAAGTTGTTGTCGTTGTTATCGTCGTTTTTTTACTAAATTCGTATTTTTTGAAGTTTAAAATTAAAATTAAGAAAGTATGATAACGCCATTGTATCTGAAGTTGTTATTTGTTGTTTTGCAGAAAATATTTGATCCATTTAGTGAATTTAAGTACAAAAAGACGACAATAATAATAACTCCTACTCGTCTCCGTCGCGACATGGAGGTGCAAATGAATTTTCGAAATGAGTTTTTTCGAAATATTACCTCACAAAGTATCGAAATTCAATGGTTTTATCACCTTTCTTAACCCTTTGGCATACGCAGGAAATTTTTCCATATCGCACACTAAAATTCACTTCAAGTAATCGCGTTCGTTTTTATTTGGCTCTCAATTACTACAACGACAAGGAACGAATGTTCCCATGTCGTTACCATATTCGTTTCAAAATGGGGAATTCAAAATTATTTTCGATAAATGTCGATAACGTCACTAGGAATGCCAAATAGTCATTCTTATTTCGTTTTAAAACAACAACAACAACAACGGGAATATGACCGATTGTTTCAGATAATGCAAAAGTAATGTTTTTTCACAAACAACATAATTGGTTAAAGAGTCCCTAAAAACCCGTCATAAAATAAGGCAGCACAGCATGCAAGAAAAACGAATTTGAAAAATATTTTATTTTTCATTTTATTTATTAGTTTTTTGAGTCATTTTGACAATTGTGTAAAAGCCTTTATCTAACTTGTTTATCGCTGTGTTTCCTAAAATATTCCAATGAAATATGATAGAATTGCTTTGTTCTCATGGTAAAGTGCTGGTATCTGGTGACACACATCTGGTATTCGTGCGTAGTAATGTATTGTTACTAAATATCTGTCACAGGTATAACAGAACATATTCAAAATATAAAATATATATTTAAACCTCTTAGGAAATCATAATTAAAACTACAAACTAACAAATGCGACTTTCTTTAGAACCGCAAATTTTAGGGCTTGTTCTGACCACAGATGGTGTTAAGCCTGATCCCAACAAAATTTCAATTCAGGGCTTAGGATACCTAGCTTCCAAAAACGAATCAAATCCTTTCTGGGCATTATTGAATTTTATAGGAAATTTAGATAATTTGTTTTAGAATGCGATCATCAACCATTCAACTGGCTACTAACTAAATATTCGGGAAGAGACAATAGTCCTAGACTCTTAAGATATTTAATTGGATTTAGGAGAGTACAATTTTAAAATTTAATTCATGAAAGGGAAATCTAATTTCAGACAAGTATACCTATTGCTGATTTTTTAAATAGAAGTATTCGGAAAACAAGTAAGAAAGTAATGAATTAGATTTTAATGAAAATAGGGAAATATCTACAGCAAGTGAATTGCGTTGCGAAGGAAAATCGGTATTCTGTAACACATACGCATTGTAACCAGTGAAACGAAGAAAAATTAAAACTAAATCAACAATACAGAAGTGTAAATAATAAACGAACGTACATTATTCAAATTAGAAATTTGTTGCGTTTGCTACTTTAAATTTGTTAAACGCACAAGTTTGACATTTGCTTACGCAATACAGAGGCCGATAGATGGATTGATACTCTGTCTTGTCGACTTTCTTACACGTCTTTTACTGCATTGAGTGATGAAACCCGCATCCAATGGTGTTGCGGTATCTCTGCAATCGGACATGCCGTATTCTTTATGTATTGTAACTTTAGAATATACTGCTCCTGCACAAATATCGTTCTATCTCCACAAGGAAAAGCGTTAGTTGATCAGTTGATCACCAGCAACCACTCGGAACTTCTTTGAAATTTTCGCTTTGATTTGTAATAGTTCGGACTTACATGACTGGTAATGGTGAAATCATTTACATATACTGCTATTATATTGCGTACCGTGCTATGAATATTGATGTAAAAGCAGGGTTCACTAGGGCGTGGTGAAAAACCAATGTCTCGAAGAACTACGACTAGCTTTGAGTTCCATTCTCGACCACTTTGTTTTAATCCGTACAAGAATTTCTTCAGCTTTAAAACTCTATCCGGATAACTGCTGTCTACAAAACACTCTGGTTGCTTCATATAAACCTCATCACGTAACTCACTGTAGAGATATGCCGTTTATACGTCCATTTGATGTATATGGAGACGATGCTCCACTGCCAATGCCATTACCATCCGAATAGTAGCGTACCTAACTGCAGAAGAGAACGTTTCGTATTCATTGACACCAATACGTTAGATACACCCCTTAGCTACTAAACGGGACTTAAAACGTTGTACGCTGCCGTCTTTGTTACGCTTTACTTTCGGCGCATGTTTCACCCACAAAATCGGGCACTATTTTGCCGAATTTCGAACCTAATACTGTTTTTTTGATTGACATATATTTTCAACAATTGAAGTTAACGTGCCCAAAACGATTGTGCCATTTAATTGCATTATTTAAGGCATCTTTTGAAACTGTTGCGTTATTGCATTTATTTTGTACGCTTTTGTATATAAATAAACCTTTATTGTTAAACGCTTTCAAATCCGGTACAAACAGTGCATTATTTAGAGTAATCGCTGTACCTAAAATATTAACGTCACCGCGCCGATCGCAGTTGAAGCACTTCAAATTCTTATTGAACTTGATATTGTTGTTACGCGAACCGTAAGTGGGGTCGCGCTGTTTTTGTCTACTCGCTGAGCGTTTGAATTTGCACATGATCGTGCTTACATTAACACTTCGATAGCACTTTCATGACTTTCTTCTATAGGGCGAAAGGCCTCTACTAGTAATTTGATTTTTAATATGGCGAGTGAACTTTTTTGGCAAACTCGACAGCAAAATAATAACTAAAAGCTCATTAGTTATTACAACTTCTACATCTGTGGGTTCTTCCACTAATTTAAAAAACTTACTTATGTGGCTAGCCGCAGTAGCCCGCTTGTTCATTTTGAGGTGTCAAATTTTCTTATATTATATAATAACACTTCTCGCGCTGGTCTTTTTGGCTGATGTATTTCAAGCGATTTATTCGATGCAATAACAGCGCAATCATATTGCTTTACATTATTAATTTGTGAAGGCTTCACGGACAACATTATAAACGCAAGTGCTTTTTCATTTTTATTGTCAAATGCTGTTTTTTGTTTTGGCGTCATCTCCTCCGATTTCACTTCCCGACCACATACACCTTCCCACAAGTCGGAGTGTATTAGCATGTTTGCTGTTCAAAATTAGTTTTTTTTCTTTCGATTGATATCTGCACCGACATACAGCACACTGATAATTCTGCATTTAAGCCGTCTTTATTGAAATTTGAAATCGGACTGAATAATAAAGTATAAAGACACAAAAGAGGAGAGGTAACAAAACCAATCTCAATACTGAAAAAAAGTGTTTAACACAATTAGTAATTCATATTTCTGACAGTAATAAATAATAGAACTATTAAAAATATTCAAACAAATAATTGGAATTATTAAAAGAATAATCCCGTTAATAATTTTGAAATTTTAGAATATATTGAAACAACCAATGAATTATTAATATTAGAAAATATCAAATATATTATATATATATTAGCAAAACAGAATAAAGACATCAAAATTCATTCAATTTTTATTGTACATAATTTTAACTTTGGGATTGTTTTTATAATGTATATTATATTTAAATTTAAACAATCCCTAACCAAACAAATATATAAAAATGAAAGAAGTTACTTAAAACAATTAAATAAATTAGTTCAAAATAATAGTGAATCCCGATGTTGGGGTTAAAAATTTAATTTTTTCCCGTATTCGGGAAATTCCTAAGCCAAATCCCGTATTTGGGATTACAAAAAAAATTTAGTTCAAATGGTAATTCAATTCTTTTTTAAATGCATTATTTGCAACCCTGAAGGTAATAGACTTTTTTAATGAAAATTTCGAAACAATTATTGGCCAAAATTATTTGCAACAGCTACAAGCCCGAATAGATAATGAACAACAATATGTAGAAGTGCTGGGGAATAGGATATTTTTTAATAAACTAATTTGTCGTACGCAATCGAAAATATAACCATTATCGAGCGAATTGTAGAGACAAATACTATTAAAATGTTTATCTTCAAGTCTTTAAATCAGAAGAAAAGATAGCTGCAACTAATATTATATTAGAATTTACAGAACTTTTTTATAAGGAAGGTGATAACCTTTCTCCTACAAACGTAGTCAAACAAAATATTTACACCACAGCTGATAAATCCCTATTCTCAGATACGTATGGATATCCATATATTCACTAGAAAAAAATTCAAGCCCAAAAAGGAGAAACGCTGAAAAAAAAATTATTCGGGAAAGTAACTCGAATACAACTTTAGTACACCTTTTAGCCATTATTAACCATTTCAAAGGTTAATGAATTCGGTTCATGGCAATTTTATAACTAATGGTTGTTTCGTTCACATAGATGACATCTTAGTACAACTATAAATATGTAAACGTAAATAATATTCGGCCTTATTCCCGTTTACGCTATAATTTAATTGTCATTTCCAAGTTGTTGTCGTTGTTATCGTCGTTTTTTTTCTAAATTCGTATTTTTTGAAGTTTTAAATTAAAATTAAGAAAGTATGATAACGCCATTGTATCTGAAGTTGTTATTTGTTGTTTTGCAGAAAATATTTGAACCATTTAGTGAATTTAAGTACAAAAAGACGACAATAATAATAACTCCTACTCGTCTCCGTCGCGACATGGAGGTGCAAATGAATTTTCGAAATGAGTTTTTTTGAAATATTACCTCACAAAGTATCGAAATTCAATGGTTTTATCACCTTTCTTAACCCTTTGGCATACGCAGGAAATTTTTCCATATCGCACACTAAAATTCACTTCAAGTAATCGCGTTCGTTTTTATTTGGCTCTCAATTACTACAACGACAAGGAACGAATGTTCCCATGTCGTTACCATATTCGTTTCAAAATGGGGAATTCAAAATTATTTTCGATAAATGTCGATAACGTCAATAGGAATGCCAAATAGTCATTCTTATTTCGTTTTAAAACAACAACAACAACAACGGGAATATGACCGATTGTTTCAGATAATGCAAAAGTAATGTTTTTTCACAAACAATATAATTGGTTAAAGAGTCCCTAAAAACCTGTCATAAAATAAGGCAGCACAGCATGCAAGAAAAACGAATTTGAAAAATATTTTATTTTTCATTTTATTTATTAGTTTTTTGAGTCATTTTGACAATTGTGTAAAAGCCTTTATCTAACTTGTTTATCGCTGTGTTTCCTAAAATATTCCAATGAAATATGATAGAATTGCTTTGTTCTCATGGTAAAGTGCTGGTATCTGGTGACACACATCTGGTATTCGTGCGTAGTAATGTATTGTTACTAAATATCTGTCACAGGTATAACAGAACATATTCAAAATATAAAATATATATTTAAACCTCTTAGGAAATCATAATTAAAACTACAAACTAACAAATGCGACTTTCTTTAGAACCGCAATTTTTAGGGCTTGTTCTGACCACAGATGGTGTTAAGCCTGATCCCAACAAAATTTCAATTCAGGGCTTAGGATACCTAGCTTCCAAAAACGAATCAAATCCTTTCTGGGCATTATTGAATTTTATAGGAAATTTAGATAATTTGTTTTAGAATGCGATCATCAACCATTCAACTGGCTACTAACTAAATATTGGGGAAGAGACAATAGTCCTAGACTCTTAAGATATTTAATTGGATTTAGGAGAGTACAATTTTAAAATTTAATTCATGAAAGGGAAATCTAATTTCAGACACGTATACCTATTGCTGATTTTTTAAATAGAAGTATTCGGAAAACAAGTAAGAAAGTAATGAATTAGATTTTAATGAAAATAGGGAAATATCTACAGCAAGTGAATTGCGTTGCGAAGAAAAATCGGTATTCTGTAACACATACGCATTGTAACCAGTGAAACGAAGAAAAATTAAAACCAAATCAACAATACGGAAGTGTAAATAATAAACGAACGTACATTATTCAAATTAGAAATTTGTTGCGTTTGCTACTTTAAATTTGTTAAACGCACAAGTTTGACATTTGCTTACGCAATACAGAGGCCGATAGATGGATTGATACTCTGTCTTGTCGACTTTCTTACACGTCTTTTACTGCATTGAGTGATGAAACCCGCATCCAATGGTGTTGCGGTATCTCTGCAACCGGACATGCCGTATTCTTTATGTATTGTAACTTTAGAATATACTGCTCCTGCACAAATATCGTTCTATCTCCACAAGGAAAAGCGTTAGTTGATCAGTTGATCACCAGCAACCACTCGGAACTTCTTTGAAATTTTCGCTTTGATTTGTAATAGTTCGGACTTACATGACTGGTAATGGTGAAATCATTTACATATACTGCTATTATATTGCGTACCGTGCTATGAATATTGATGTAAAAGCAGGGTTCACTAGGGCGTGGTGAAAAACCAATGTCTCGAAGAACTACGACTAGCTTTGAGTTCCATTCTCGACCACTTTGTTTTAATCCGTACAAGAATTTCTTCAGCTTTAAAACTCTATCCGGATAACTGCTGTCTACAAAACACTCTGGTTGCTTCATATAAACCTCATCACGTAACTCACTGTTGAGATATGCCGTTTATACGTCCATTTGATGTATATGGAGACGATGCTCCACTGCCAATGCCATTACCATCCGAATAGTAGCGTACCTAACTGCAGAAGAGAACGTTTCGTATTCATTGACACCAATACGTTAGATACACCCCTTAGCTACTAAACGGGACTTAAAACGTTGTACGCTGCCGTCTTTGTTACGCTTTACTTTCGGCGCATGTTTCACCCACAAAATCGGGCACTATTTTGCCGAATTTCGAACCTAATACTGTTTTTTTGATTGACATATATTTTCAACAATTGAAGTTAACGTGCCCAAAACGATTGTGCCATTTAATTGCATTATTTAAGGCATCTTTTGAAACTGTTGCGTTATTGCATTTATTTTGTACGCTTTTGTATATAAATAAACCTTTATTGTTAAACGCTTTCAAATCCGGTACAAACAGTGCATTATTTAGAGTAATCGCTGTACCTAAAATATTAACGTCACCGCGCCGATCGCAGTTGAAGCACTTCAAATTCTTATTGAACTTGATATTGTTGTTACGCGAACCGTAAGTGGGGTCGCGCTGTTTTTGTCTACTCGCTGAGCGTTTGAATTTGCACATGATCGTGCTTACATTAACACTTCGATAGCACTTTCATGACTTTCTTCTATAGGGCGAAAGGCCTCTACTAGTAATTTGATTTTTAATATGGCGAGTGAACTTTTTTGGCAAACTCGACAGCAAAATAATAACTAAAAGCTCATTAGTTATTACAACTTCTACATCTGTGGGTTCTTCCACTAATTTAAAAAACTTACTTATGTGGCTAGCCGCAGTAGCCCGCTTGTTCATTTTGAGGTGTCAAATTTTCTTATATTATATAATAACACTTCTCGCGCTGGTCTTTTTGGCTGATGTATTTCAAGCGATTTATTCGATGCAATAACAGCGCAATCATATTGCTTTACATTATTAATTTGTGAAGGCTTCACGGACAACATTATAAACGCAAGTGCTTTTTCATTTTTATTGTCAAATGCTGTTTTTTGTTTTGGCGTCATCTCCTCCGATTTCACTTCCCGACCACATACACCTTCCCACAAGTCGGAGTGTATTAGCATGTTTGCTGTTCAAAATTAGTTTTTTTTCTTTCGATTGATATCTGCACCGACATACAGCACACTGATAATTCTGCATTTAAGCCGTCTTTATTGAAATTTGAAATCGGACTGAATAATAAAGTATAAAGACACAAAAGAGGAGAGGTAACAAAACCAATCTCAATACTGAAAAAAAGTGTTTAACACAATTAGTAATTCATATTTCTGACAGTAATAAATAATAGAACTATTAAAAATATTCAAACAAATAATTGGAATTATTAAAAGAATAATCCCGTTAATAATTTTGAAATTTTAGAATATATTGAAACAACCAATGAATTATTAATATTAGAAAATATCAAATATATTATATATATATTAGCAAAACATAATTTTAACTTTGGGATTGTTTTTATAATGTATATTATATTTAAATTTAAACAATCCCTAACCAAACAAATATATAAAAATGAAAGAAGTTACTTAAAACAATTAAATAAATTAGTTCAAAATAATAGTGAATCCCGATGTTGGGGTTAAAAATTTAATTTTTTCCCGTATTCGGGAAATTCCTAAGCCAAATCCCGTATTTGGGATTACAAAAAAAATTTAGTTCAAATGTTAATTCAATTCTTTTTTAAATGCATTATTTGCAACCCTGAAGGTAATAGACTTTTTTAATGAAAATTTCGAAACAATTATTGGCCAAAATTATTTGCAACAGCTACAAGCCCGAATAGATAATGAACAACAATATGTAGAAGTGCTGGGGAATAGGATATTTTTTAATAAACTTATTTGTCGTACGCAATCGAAAATATAACCATTATCGAGCGAATTGTAGAGACAAATACTATTAAAATGTTTATCTTCAAGTCTTTAAATCAGAAGAAAAGATAGCTGCAACTAATATTATATTAGAATTTACAGAACTTTTTTCTCCTACAAACGTAGTCAAACAAAATATTTACACCACAGCTGATAAATCCCTATTCTCAGATACGTATGGATATCCATATATTCACTAGAAAAAAATTCAAGCCCAAAAAGGAGAAACGCTGAAAAAAAAATTATTCGGGAAAGTAACTCGAATACAACTTTAGTACACCTTTTAGCCATTATTAACCATTTCAAAGGTTAATGAATTCGGTTCATGGCAATTTTATAACTAATGGTTGTTTCGTTCACATAGATGACATCTTAGTACAACTATAAATATGTAAAAGGTAAATAATATTCGGCCTTATTCCCGTTTACGCTATAATTTAATTGTCATTTCCAAGTTGTTGTCGTTGTTATCGTCGTTTTTTTACTAAATTCGTATTTTTTGAAGTTTAAAATTAAAATTAAGAAAGTATGATAACGCCATTGTATCTGAAGTTGTTATTTGTTGTTTTGCAGAAAATATTTGATCCATTTAGTGAATTTAAGTACAAAAAGACGACAATAATAATAACTCCTACTCGTCTCCGTCGCGACATGGAGGTGCAAATGAATTTTCGAAATGAGTTTTTTCGAAATATTACCTCACAAAGTATCGAAATTCAATGGTTTTATCACCTTTCTTAACCCTTTGGCATACGCAGGAAATTTTTCCATATCGCACACTAAAATTCACTTCAAGTAATCGCGTTCGTTTTTATTTGGCTCTCAATTACTACAACGACAAGGAACGAATGTTCCCATGTCGTTACCATATTCGTTTCAAAATGGGGAATTCAAAATTATTTTCGATAAATGTCGATAACGTCAATAGGAATGCCAAATAGTCATTCTTATTTCGTTTTAAAACAACAACAACAACAACGGGAATATGACCGATTGTTTCAGATAATGCAAAAGTAATGTTTTTTCACAAACAACATAATTGGTTAAAGAGTCCCTAAAAACCTGTCATAAAATAAGGCAGCACAGCATGCAAGAAAAACGAATTTGAAAAATATTTTATTTTTCATTTTATTTATTAGTTTTTTGAGTCATTTTGACAATTGTGTAAAAGCCTTTATCTAACTTGTTTATCGCTGTGTTTCCTAAAATATTCCAATGAAATATGATAGAATTGCTTTGTTCTCATGGTAAAGTGCTGGTATCTGGTGACACACATCTGGTATTCGTGCGTAGTAATGTATTGTTACTAAATATCTGTCACAGGTATAACAGAACATATTCAAAATATAAAATATATATTTAAACCTCTTAGGAAATCATAATTAAAACTACAAACTAACAAATGCGACTTTCTTTAGAACCGCAATTTTTAGGGCTTGTTCTGACCACAGATGGTGTTAAGCCTGATCCCAACAAAATTTCAATTCAGGGCTTAGGATACCTAGCTTCCAAAAACGAATCAAATCCTTTCTGGGCATTATTGAATTTTATAGGAAATTTAGATAATTTGTTTTAGAATGCGATCATCAACCATTCAACTGGCTACTAACTAAATATTGGGGAAGAGACAATAGTCCTAGACTCTTAAGATATTTAATTGGATTTAGGAGAGTACAATTTTAAAATTTAATTCATGAAAGGGAAATCTAATTTCAGACACGTATACCTATTGCTGATTTTTTAAATAGAAGTATTCGGAAAACAAGTAAGAAAGTAATGAATTAGATTTTAATGAAAATAGGGAAATATCTACAGCAAGTGAATTGCGTTGCGAAGAAAAATCGGTATTCTGTAACACATACGCATTGTAACCAGTGAAACGAAGAAAAATTAAAACCAAATCAACAATACGGAAGTGTAAATAATAAACGAACGTACATTATTCAAATTAGAAATTTGTTGCGTTTGCTACTTTAAATTTGTTAAACGCACAAGTTTGACATTTGCTTACGCAATACAGAGGCCGATAGATGGATTGATACTCTGTCTTGTCGACTTTCTTACACGTCTTTTACTGCATTGAGTGATGAAACCCGCATCCAATGGTGTTGCGGTATCTCTGCAACCGGACATGCCGTATTCTTTATGTATTGTAACTTTAGAATATACTGCTCCTGCACAAATATCGTTCTATCTCCACAAGGAAAAGCGTTAGTTGATCAGTTGATCACCAGCAACCACTCGGAACTTCTTTGAAATTTTCGCTTTGATTTGTAATAGTTCGGACTTACATGACTGGTAATGGTGAAATCATTTACATATACTGCTATTATATTGCGTACCGTGCTATGAATATTGATGTAAAAGCAGGGTTCACTAGGGCGTGGTGAAAAACCAATGTCTCGAAGAACTACGACTAGCTTTGAGTTCCATTCTCGACCACTTTGTTTTAATCCGTACAAGAATTTCTTCAGCTTTAAAACTCTATCCGGATAACTGCTGTCTACAAAACACTCTGGTTGCTTCATATAAACCTCATCACGTAACTCACTGTTGAGATATGCCGTTTATACGTCCATTTGATGTATATGGAGACGATGCTCCACTGCCAATGCCATTACCATCCGAATAGTAGCGTACCTAACTGCAGAAGAGAACGTTTCGTATTCATTGACACCAATACGTTAGATACACCCCTTAGCTACTAAACGGGACTTAAAACGTTGTACGCTGCCGTCTTTGTTACGCTTTACTTTCGGCGCATGTTTCACCCACAAAATCGGGCACTATTTTGCCGAATTTCGAACCTAATACTGTTTTTTTGATTGACATATATTTTCAACAATTGAAGTTAACGTGCCCAAAACGATTGTGCCATTTAATTGCATTATTTAAGGCATCTTTTGAAACTGTTGCGTTATTGCATTTATTTTGTACGCTTTTGTATATAAATAAACCTTTATTGTTAAACGCTTTCAAATCCGGTACAAACAGTGCATTATTTAGAGTAATCGCTGTACCTAAAATATTAACGTCACCGCGCCGATCGCAGTTGAAGCACTTCAAATTCTTATTGAACTTGATATTGTTGTTACGCGAACCGTAAGTGGGGTCGCGCTGTTTTTGTCTACTCGCTGAGCGTTTGAATTTGCACATGATCGTGCTTACATTAACACTTCGATAGCACTTTCATGACTTTCTTCTATAGGGCGAAAGGCCTCTTCTAGTAATTTGATTTTTAAAATGGCGAGTGAACTTTTTTGGCAAACTCGACAGCAAAATAATAACTAAAAGCTCATTAGTTATTACAACTTCTACATCTGTGGGTTCTTCCACTAATTTAAAAAACTTACTTATGTGGCTAGCCGCAGTAGCCCGCTTGTTCATTTTGAGGTGTCAAATTTTCTTATATTATATAATAACACTTCTCGCGCTGGTCTTTTTGGCTGATGTATTTCAAGCGATTTATTCGATGCAATAACAGCGCAATCATATTGCTTTACATTATTAATTTGTGAAGGCTTCACGGACAACATTATAAACGCAAGTGCTTTTTCATTTTTATTGTCAAATGCCGTTTTTTGTTTTGGCGTCATCTCCTCCGATTTCACTTCCCGACCACATACACCTTCCCACAAGTCGGAGTGTATTAGCATGTTTGCTGTTCAAAATTAGTTTTTTTTCTTTCGATTGATATCTGCACCGACATACAGCACACTGATAATTCTGCATTTAAGCCGTCTTTATTGAAATTTGAAATCGGACTGAATAATAAAGTATAAAGACACAAAAGAGGAGAGGTAACAAAACCAATCTCAATACTGAAAAAAAGTGTTTAACACAATTAGTAATTCATATTTCTGACAGTAATAAATAATAGAACTATTAAAAATATTCAAACAAATAATTGGAATTATTAAAAGAATAATCCCGTTAATAATTTTGAAATTTTAGAATATATTGAAACAACCAATGAATTATTAATATTAGAAAATATCAAATATATTATATATATATTAGCAAAACATAATTTTAACTTTGGGATTGTTTTTATAATGTATATTATATTTAAATTTAAACAATCCCTAACCAAACAAATATATAAAAATGAAAGAAGTTACTTAAAACAATTAAATAAATTAGTTCAAAATAATAGTGAATCCCGATGTTGGGGTTAAAAATTTAATTTTTTCCCGTATTCGGGAAATTCCTAAGCCAAATCCCGTATTTGGGATTACAAAAAAAATTTAGTTCAAATGTTAATTCAATTCTTTTTTAAATGCATTATTTGCAACCCTGAAGGTAATAGACTTTTTTAATGAAAATTTCGAAACAATTATTGGCCAAAATTATTTGCAACAGCTACAAGCCCGAATAGATAATGAACAACAATATGTAGAAGTGCTGGGGAATAGGATATTTTTTAATAAACTTATTTGTCGTACGCAATCGAAAATATAACCATTATCGAGCGAATTGTAGAGACAAATACTATTAAAATGTTTATCTTCAAGTCTTTAAATCAGAAGAAAAGATAGCTGCAACTAATATTATATTAGAATTTACAGAACTTTTTTATAAGGAAGGTGATAACCTTTCTCCTACAAACGTAGTCAAACAAAATATTTACACCACAGCTGATAAATCCCTATTCTCAGATACGTATGGATATCCATATATTCACTAGAAAAAAATTCAAGCCCAAAAAGGAGAAACGCTGAAAAAAAAATTATTCGGGAAAGTAACTCGAATACAACTTTAGTACACCTTTTAGCCATTATTAACCATTTCAAAGGTTAATGAATTCGGTTCATGGCAATTTTATAACTAATGGTTGTTTCGTTCACATAGATGACATCTTAGTACAACTATAAATATGTAAACGTAAATAATATTCGGCCTTATTCCCGTTTACGCTATAATTTAATTGTCATTTCCATGTTGTTGTCGTTGTTATCGTCGTTTTTTTTCTAAATTCGTATTTTTTGAAGTTTTAAATTAAAATTAAGAAAGTATGATAACGCCATTGTATCTGAAGTTGTTATTTGTTGTTTTGCAGAAAATATTTGAACCATTTAGTGAATTTAAGTACAAAAAGACGACAATAATAATAACTCCTACTCGTCTCCGTCGCGACATGGAGGTGCAAATGAATTTTCGAAATGAGTTTTTTTGAAATATTACCTCACAAAGTATCGAAATTCAATGGTTTTATCACCTTTCTTAACCCTTTGGCATACGCAGGAAATTTTTCCATATTGCACACTAAAATTCACTTCAAGTAATCGCGTTCGTTTTTATTTGGCTCTCAATTACTACAACGGCAAGGAACGAATGTTCCCATGTCGTTACCATATTCGTTTCAAAATGGGGAATTCAAAATTATTTTCGATAAATGTCGATAACGTCAATAGGAATGCCAAATAGTCACTCTTATTTCGTTTTAAAACAACAACAACAACAACGGGAATATGACCGATTGTTTCAGATAATGCAAAAGTAATGTTTTTTCACAAACAACATAATTGGTTAAAGAGTCCCTAAAAACCCGTCATAAAGCAGCACAGCATGCAAGAAAAACGAATTTGAAAAATATCTTATTTTTCATTTTATTTATTAGTTTTTTGAGTTATTTTGACAATTGTGTAAAAGCCTTTATCTAACTTGTTTATCGCTGTGTTTCCTAAAATATTCCAATGAAATATGATAGAATTGCTTTATTCTCATGGTAAAGTGCTGGTATCTGGTGACACACATCTGGTATTCGTGCGTAGTAATGTATTGTTACTAAATATCTGTCACAGGTATAACAGAACATATTCAAAATATAAAATATATATTTAAACCTCTTAGGAAATCGTTATTAAAACTACAAACTAACAAATGCGACTTTCTTTAGAACCGCAATTTTTAGGGCTTGTTCTGACCACAGATGGTGTTAAGCCTGATCCCAACAAAATTTCAATTCAGGGCTTAGGATACCTAGTTTCCAAAAACCAAAAACGAATCAAATCCTTTCTGGGCATTATTGAATTTTATAGGAAATTTAGATAATTTGTTTTAGAATGCGATCATCAACCATTCAACTGGCTACTAACTAAATATTCGGGAAGAGACAATAGTCCTAGACTCTTAAGATATTTAATTGGATTTAGGAGAGTACAATTTTAAAATTTAATTCATGAAAGGGAAATCTAATTTCAGACAAGTATACCTATTGCTGATTTTTTAAATAGAAGTATTCGGAAAACAAGTAAGAAAGTAATGAGTTAGATTTTAATGAAAATAGGGAAATATCTACAGCAAGTGAATTGCGTTGCGAAGGACAATCGGTATTCTGTAACACATACGCATTGTAACCAGTGAAACGAAGAAACATTAAAACTAAATCAACAATACAGAAGTGTAAATAATAAACGAACGTACATTATTAAAATTAGAAATTTGTTGCGTTTGCTACTTTGAATTAGTTAAAAGCACAAGTTTGACATTTGCTTACGCAATACAGAGGCCGACATTGCGAATTTCCAATGCGCTTATCGTCTTATATAGCAGCATGGGTAAAAAGTGCCCCACACACTCTACAGGAATGTTGCTAATACTTTATAAATTTTATTAACAAAGCGATTCAAATATTTTGGAAGTCTTCCTAATTTTGGAAAATTGATGATAAGTTATATGGAGTAAAACGGGTCTCAAAATTTCTTCAGCTTTAAAACTCTATCCGGATAACTGCTGTCTACAAAACACTCTGGTTGCTTCATATAAACCTCATCACGTAACTCACTGTTGAGATATGCCGTTTATACGTCCATTTGATGTATATGGAGACGATGCTCCACTGCCAATGCCATTACCATCCGAATAGTAGCGTACCTAACTGCAGAAGAGAACGTTTCGTATTCATTGACACCAATACGTTAGATACACCCCTTAGCTACTAAACGGGACTTAAAACGTTGTACACTGCCGTCTTTGTTACGCTTTACTTTTGGCGCATGTTTCACCCACAAAATCGGGTACTATTTTGCCGAATTTCGAACCTAATACTGCTTTTTTGATTAACATATATTTTCAACAATTGAAGTTAACGTGCCCAAAACGATTGTGCCATTTAATTGCATTATTTAAGGCATCTTTTGAAACTGTTGCGTTATTGCATTTATTTTGCACGCTTTTGTATAAAAATAAACCTTTATTGTTGAACGCTTTCAAATCCAGTACAAACAGTGAATTTTTTAGAGTAATCGCTGTACCTAAAATATTAACGTCACCGCGCCGATCGCAGTTGAAGCACTTCAAATTCTTATTGAACTTGATATTGTTGTTACGCGAACCGTAAGTGGGGTCGCGCTGTTTTTGTCTACTTGCTGAGCGTTTGAATTTGCACATGACCGTGCTTACATTAACACTTCGATACCACTTTCATGACTTTCTTCTATAGGGCGAAAGGCCTCTTCTAGTAATTTAATTTTTAAAATGGCGAGTGAACTTTTTTGGCAAACTCGACAGCAAAATAATAACTAAAAGCTCATTAGTTATTACAACTTCTACATCTGTGGGTTCTTCCACTAATATAAAAAACTTACTTATGTGGCTAGCCCGCTTGTTCATTTTGAGGAGTCAAATTTTCTTATATTATATAATAACACTTCTTGCGCTGGCCTTTTTGGCTGATGTATTTCAAGCGATTTATTCGATGCAATAACAGCACAATCATATTGCTTTACATTATTAATTTGTGAAGGCTTCACGGACAACATTATAAACGCAAGTGCTTTTTCATTTTTATTGTCAAATGCCGTTTTTTGTTTTGGCGTCATCTCCTCCGATTTCACTTCCCGACCACATACACCTTCCCACAAGTCGGAGTGTATTAGCATGCTTTTCATTTGCACCGGCCATGACGCGTAATTGGACCCGCTCAATTTTGCTGTTCAAAATTAATTTTTTTCTTTCGATTGATATCTGCACCGACATACAGCACACTGATAATTCTGCACCAACGCACCAAATTCAGAAACGATAATATTTTATGCGCACACCGACACGCAGTTTTTGCAACTAAGGAAAACGACAACGTATTGGTTTTAAGCCGCCTTTATTAAAATTTGAAATCGGACTGAATAATAAAGTATAAAGACACAAAAGAGGAGAGGTAACAAAACCAATCTCAATACTGAAAAAAAGTGTTTAACACAATTAGTAATTCATATTTCTGACAGTAATAAATAATAGAACTATTAAAAATATTCAAACAAATAATTGGAATTATTTAAAGAATAATCCCGTTAATAATTTTGAAATTTTAGAATATATTGAAACAACCAATGAATTATTAAAATTAGAAAATATCAAATATATTATATATATATTAGCAAAACAGAATAAAGACATCAAAATTCATTCAATTTTTATTGTACATAATTTTAACTTTGGGATTGTTTTTATAATGTATATTATATTTAAATTTAAACAATCCCTAACCAAACAAAAATATAAAAATTAAAGAAGTTACTTAAAACAATTAAATAAATTAGTTCAAAATAATAGTGAATCCCGATGTTGGGGTTAAAAATTTAATTTTTTCCCGTATTCGGGAAGTTCCTAAGCCAAATCCCGTATTTGGGATTACAAAAAAAATTTAGTTCAAATGTTAATTCAATTCTTTTTTAAATGCATTATTTGCAACCCTGAAGGTAATAGACTTTTTTAATGAAAATTTCGAAACAATTATTGGCCAAAATTATTTGCAACAGCTACAAGCCCGAATAGATAATGAACAACAATATGTAGAAGTGCTGGGGAATAGGATATTTTTTAATAAACTTTTTTGTCGTACGCAATCGAAAATATAACCATTATCGAGCGAATTGTAGAGACAAATACTATTAAAATGTTTATCTTCAAGTCTTTAAATCAGAAGAAAAGATAGCTGCAACTTATATTATATTAGAATTTAGTGAACTTTTTTATAAGGAAGGTGATAACCTTTCTCCTACAAACGTAGTCAAACAAAATATTAACACCACAGGTGATAAATCCCTATTCTCAGAAACGTATGGATATCCATATATTCACTAGAAGAAATTCAAGCCCAAAAAGGAGAAACGCTGAAAAAAAAAATTATTCGGGAAAGTAACTCGAATACAACTTTAGTACACCTTTTAGCCATTATGAGTTTGTTCACATGCCTTTTGGGAGCTAAACCTTTCAAGAAGCTAAACATTTTAACGGTTAATGAATTCGGTTCATGGCAATTTTATAACTAATGGTTGTTTCGTTCACATAGATGGCATCTTAGTACAACTATAAATATGTAAAAGGTAAATAATATTCGGCCTTATTCCTGTTTACCCTGTTTTTTTTTTCTAAATTCGTATTTTTTGAAATTTTAAATTAAAATTAAGAAAGTATGATAACGCCATTGTATCTGAAGTTGTTATTTGTTGTTTTGCAGAAAATATTTAAACCATTTAGTGAATTTAAGTACAAAAAGACGACAATAATAATAACTCCTACTCGTCTCCGTCGCGACATGGAGGTGCAAATGAATTTTCGAAATGAGTTTTTTTGAAATATTACCTCACAAAGTATCGAAATTCAATGGTTTTATCACCTTTCTTAACCCTTTGGCATACGCAGGAAATTTTTCCATATCGCACACTAAAATTCACTTCAAGTAATCGCGTTCGTTTTTATTTGGCTCTCAATTACTACAACGACAAGGAACGAATGTTCCCATGTCGTTACCATATTCGTTTCAAAATGGGGAATTCAAAATTATTTTCGATAAATGTCGATAACGTCAATAGGAATGCCAAATAGTCATTCTTATTTCGTTTTAAAACAACAACAACAACAACAACAACGGGAATATGACCGATTGTTTCAAATAATGCAAAAGTAATGTTTTTTCACAAACAACATAATTGGTTAAAGAGTCCCTAAAAATCCGTCATAAAATAAGGCAGCACAGCATGCAAGAAAAACGAATTTGAAAAATATCTTATTTTTCATTTTATTTATTAGTTTTTTGAGTCATTTTGACAATTGTGTAAAAGCCTTTATCTAACTTGTTTATCGCTGTGTTTCCTAAAATATTCCAATGAAATATGATAGAATTGCTTTGTTCTCATGGTAAAGTGCTGGTATCTGGTGACACACATCTGGTATTCGTGCGTAGTAATGTATTGTTACTACATATCTGTCACAGGTATAACAGAACATATTCAAAATATAAAATATATATTTAAACCTCTTAGGAAATCATAATTAAAACTACAAACTAACAAATGCAACTTTCTTTAGAACCGCAATTTTTAGGGCTTTTTCTGACCACAGATGGTGTTAAGCCTGATCCCAACAAAATTTCAATTCAGGGCTTAGGATACCTAGTTTCCAAAAACGAATCAAATCCTTTCTGGGTATTATTGAATTTTATAGGCAATTTCGATAATTTGTTTTAGAATGCGATCATCAACCATTCAACTGGCTACTAACTAAATATTCGGGAAGAGACAATAGTCCTAGACTCTTAAGATATTTAATTGGATTTAGGAGAGTACAATTTTAAAATTTAATTCATGAAAGGGAAATCTAATTTCAAACAAGTATACCTATTGCTGAATTTTTAAATAGAAGTATTCGGAAAACAAGTAAGAAAGTAATGAATTAGATTTTAATGAAAATAGGGAAATATCTACAGCAAGTGAATTGCGTTGCGAAGGACAATCGGTATTCTGTAACACATGCGCATTGTAACCAGTGAAACGAAGAAAAATTAAAACTAAATCAACAATACAGAAGTGTAAATAATAAACGAACGTACATTCTTCAAATTAGAAATTTGTTGCGTTTGCTACTTTGAATTTGTTAAACGCACAAGTTTGACATTTGCTTACGCAATACAGAGGCCGATAGATGGATTGATACTCTGTCTTGTCGACTTTCTTACACGTCTTTTACTGCATTGAGTGATGAAACCCGCATCCAATGGTGTTGCGGTATCTCTGCAACCGGACATGCCGTATTCTTTATGTATTGTAACTTTAGAATATACTGCACAAATATCGTTCTATCTCCATAAGGAAAAGCGTTAGTTGATCAGTTGATCACCAGCAACCACTCGGAACTTCTTTGAAATTTTCGCTTTGATTTGTAATAGTTCGGACTTACATGACTGGTAATGGTGAAATCATTTACATATACTGCTATTATATTGCGTACCGTGCTATGAATATTGATGTAAAAGCAGGGTTCACTAGGGCGTGGTGAAAAACCAATGTCTCGAAGAACTACGACTAGCTTTGAGTTCCATTCTCGACCACTTTGTTTTAATCCGTACAAGGATTTCTTCAGCTTTAAAACTCTATCCGGATAACTGCTGTCTACAAAACACTCTGGTTGCTTCATATAAACCTCATCACGTAACTCACTGTTGAGATATGCCGTTTATACGTCCATTTGATGTATATGGAGACGATGCTCCACTGCCAATGCCATTACCATCCGAATAGTAGCGTACCTAACTGCAGAAGAGAACGTTTCGTATTCATTGACACCAATACGTTAGATACACCCCTTAGCTACTAAACGGGACTTAAAACGTTGTACGCTGCCGTTTTTGTTACGCTTTACTTTTGGCGCATGTTTCACCCACAAAATCGGGTACTATTTTGCCGAATTTCGAACCTAATACTGTCTTTTTGATTGACATATATTTTCAACAATTGAAGTTAACGTGCCCAAAACGATTGTGCCATTTAATTGCATTATTTAAGGCATCTTTTGAAACTGTTGCGTTATTGCATTTATTTTGCACGCTTTTGTATAAAAATAAACCTTTATTGTTGAACGCTTTCAAATCCGGTACGTACAGTGCATTTTTTAGAGTAATCGCTAAAAATATTACCGTCACCATGCCGACCGCAGTTGAAGCACTTCAAATTCTTAGTGAACTTGATATTGTTGTTACGCGAACCGTAAGTGGGGTCGCGCTGTTTTTGTCTACTCGCTGAGCGTTTGAATTTGCACATGATCGTGCTTACATTAACACTTCGATAGCACTTTCATGACTTTCTTCTATAGGGCGAAAGGCCTCTTCTAGTAATTTAATTTTTAAAATGGCGAGTGAACTTGTTTGGCAAACTCGACAGCAAAATAATAACTAAAAGCTTATTAGTTATTACAACTTCTACATCTGTGGGTTCTTCCACAAATTTAAAAAACTTACTTATGTGGCTAGCCGCAGTAGCCCGCTTGTTCATTTTGAGGTGTCAAATTTTCTTATATAATAACACTTTTCACGCTGGTCTTTTTGGCTGATGTATTTCAAGCAATTTATTCCATGCAGTAACAGCGCAATCATAATGCTTCACATTATTAATTTGTGAAGGCTTCACGGACAACATTATAAACGCGAGTGCTTTTTCATTTTTATTGTCAAGCGCCGTTTTTTGTTTTGGCGTCATCTCCTCCGATTTCACTTCCCTAACACATACACCTTTCCACAAGTCGGAGTGTATTAGCATGCTTTTCATTTGCACCGGCCATGACGCGTAATTGGACCCGCTCAATTTTGCTGTTCAAAATTAGTTTTTTTTCTTTCGATTGATATCTGCACCGACATACAGCACACTGATAATTCTGCATTTAAGCCGTCTTTATTGAAATTTGAAATCGGACTGAATAATAAAGTATAAAGACACAAAAGAGGAGAGGTAACAAAACCAATCTCAGTACTGAAAAAAGGTGTTATACACAATTAGTAATTCATATTTCTGACAGTAATAAATAATAGAACTATTAAAAATATTCAAACAAATAATTGGAATTATTTAAAGAATAATCCCGTTAATAATTTTGAAATTTTAGAATATATTGAAACAACCAATGAATTATTAAAATTAGAAAATATCAAATATATATATTATATATTAGCAAAACAGAATAAAGACATCAAAATTCATTCAATTTTTATTGTACATAATTTTAACTTTGGGATTGTTTTTATAATGTATATTATATTTAAATTTAAACAATCCCTAACCAAACAAATATATAAAAATGAAAGAAGTTACTTGAAACAATTAAATAAATTAGTTCAAAATAATAATGAATCCCGATGTTGGGGTTAAAAATTTAATTTTTTCCCGTATTCGGGAAATTCCTAAGCCAAATCCCGTATTTGGGATTACAAAAAAAATTTAGTTCAAATGTTAATTCAATTCTTTTTTAAATGCATTATTTGCAACCCTGAAGGTAATAGACTTTTTTAATGAAAATTTCGAAACAATTATTGGCCAAAATTATTTGCAACAGCTACAAGCCCGAATAGATAATGAACAACAATATGTAGAAGTGCTGGGGAATAGGATATTTTTTAATAAACTTTTTTGTCGTACGCAATCGAAAATATAACCATTATCGAGCGAATTGTAGAGACAAATACTATTAAAATGTTTATCTTCAAGTCTTTAAATCAGAAGAAAAGATAGCTGCAACTAATATTATATTAGAATTTACAGAACTTTTTTATAAGGAAGGTGATAACCTTTCTCCTACAAACGTAGTAAAACAAAATATTTACACCACAGCTGATAAATCCCTATTCTCAGAAACGTATGGATATCCATATATTCACTAGAAGAAATTCAAGCCCAAAAAGGAGAAACGCTGAAAAAAAAATTATTCGGGAAAGTAACTCGAATACAACTTTAGTACACCTTTTAGCCATTATTAAACATTTCAAAGGTTAATGAATTCGGTTCAAATTCAATTTTATAACTAATGGTTGTTTCGTTCACATAGATGACATCTTAGTACAACTATAAATATGTAAAAGGTAAATAATATTCGGCCTTATTCCCGTTTACGCTATAATTTAATTGTCATTTCCAAGTTGTTGTCGTTGTTATCGTCGTTTTTTTTCTAAATTCGTATTTTTTGAAGTTTTAAATTAAAATTAAGGAAGTATGATAACGCCATTGTATCTGAAGTTGTTATTTGTTGTTTTGCAGAAAATATTTGAACCATTTAGTGAATTTAAGTACAAAAAGACGACAATAATAATAACTCCTACTCGTCTCCGTCGCGACATGGAGGTGCAAATGAATTTTCGAAATGAGTTTTTTCGAAATATTACCTCACAAAATATCGAAATTCAATGGTTTTATCACCTTTCTTAACCCTTTGGCATACGCAGGAAATTTTTCCATATCGCACACTAAAATTCACTTCAAGTAATCGCGTTCGTTTTTATTTGGCTCTCAATTACTACAACGACAAGGAACGAATGTTCCCATGTCGTTACCATATTCGTTTCAAAATGGGGAATTCAAATTTATTTTCGATAAATGTCGATAACGTCAATAGGAATGCCAAATAGTCATTCTTATTTCGTTTTAAAACAACAACAACAACAACGGGAATATGACCGATTGTTTCAAATAATGCAAAAGTAATGTTTTTTCACAAATAACATAATTGGTTAAAGAGTCCCTAAAAACCCGTCATAAAATAAGGCAGCACAGCATGCAAGAAAAACGAATTTGAAAAATGTCTTATTTTTCATTTTATTTATTAGTTTTTTGAGTCATTTTGACAATTGTGTAAAAGCCTCTATCTAACTTGTTTATCGCTGTGTTTCCTAAAATATTCCAATGAAATATGATAGAATTGCTTTGTTCTCATGGTAAAGTGCTGGTATCTGGTGACACACATCTGGTATTCGTGCGTAGTAATGTATTGTTACTAAATATCTGTCACAGGTATAACAGAACATTATCAAAATATAAAATATATATTTAAACCTCTTAGGAAATCATAATTAAAACTACAAACTAACAAATGCGACTTTCTTTAGAACCGCAATTTTTAGGGCTTGTTCTGACCACAGATGGTGTTAAGCCTGATCCCAACAAAATTTCAATTCAGGGCTTAGGATACCTAGTTTCCAAAAACGAATCAAATCCTTTCTGGGCATTATTGAATTTTATAGGAAATTTAGATAATTTGTTTTAGAATGCGATCATCAACCATTCAACTGGCTACTAACTAAATATTCGGGAAGAGACAATAGTCCTAGACTCTTAAGATATTTAATTGGATTTAGGAGAGTACAATTTTAAAATTTAATTCATGAAAGGGAAATCTAATTTCAGACAAGTATACCTATTGCTGATTTTTTAAATAGAAGTATTCGGAAAACAAGTAAGAAAGTAATGAATTAGATTTTAATGAAAATAGGGAAATATCTACAGCAAGTGAATTGCGTTGCGAAGGACAATCGGTATTCTGTAACACATGCGCATTGTAACCAGTGAAACGAAGAAAAATTAAAACTAAATCAACAATACAGAAGTGTAAATAATAAACGAACGTACATTATTAAAATTAGAAATTTGTTGCGTTTGCTACTTTGAATTACTTAAACGCACAAGTTTGACATTTGCTTACGCAATACAGAGGCCGACATTGCGAATTTCCAATGCGCTTATCGTCTTACATAGCAGCATGGGTAAAAAGGTGGGGCACCCTCTACAGGAATGTTGCTAATACTTTATAAATTTTATTAATAAAGCGATTCAAATATTTTGGAAGTCTTCCTAATTTTGGAAAATTTATGATAAGTTATATGGAGTAAAACGGGTCTCAAAATTTGTATCGTAAACGTGTCTGTAAAATTGCAAAACCGAAATTACAAGAATTTATTGCAAATTAAGTAAAAAAAGTACATGCTTGTCAGAAATTTTAAATACCAAATAAAGCAAATGTAACAAAATAAAAGAGAAAATAAAACGATGGATTGATACTCTGTCTTGTCGACTTTCTTACACGTCTTTTACTGCATTGAGTGATGAAACCCGCATCCAATGGTGTTGCGGTATCTCTGCAACCGGACATGCTGTATTCTTTATGTATTGTAACTTTAGAATATACTGCACAAATATCGTTCTATCTCCATAAGGAAAAGCGTTAGTTGATCAGTTGATCACCAGCAACCACTCGGAACTTCTTTGAAATTTTCGCTTTGATTTGTAATAGTTCGGACTTACATGACTGGTAATGGTGAAATCATTTACATATACTGCTATTATATTGCGTACCGTGCTATGAATATTGATGTAAAAGCACGGTTCACTAGGGCGTGGTGAAAAACCAATGTCTCGAAGAACTACGACTAGCTTTGAGTTCCATTCTCGACCACTTTGTTTTAATCCGTACAAGGATTTCTTCAGCTTTAAAACTCTATCCGGATAACTGCTGTCTACAAAACACTCTGGTTGCTTCATATAAACCTTATCACGTAACTCACTGTTGAGATATGCCGTTTATACGTCCATTTGATGTATATGGAGACGATGCTCCACTGCCAATGCCATTACCATCCGAATAGTAGCGTACCTAACTGCAGAAGAGAACGTTTCGTATTCATTGACACCAATACGTTGGATACACCCCTTAGCTACTAAACGGGACTTAAAATGTTGTACGCTGCCGTCTTTGTTACGCTTTACTTTCGGCGCATGTTTCACCCACAAAATCGGGTACTATTTTGCCGAATTTCGAACCTAATACTGTTTTTTTGATTGACATATATTTTCAACAATTGAAGTTAACGTGCCCAAAACTATTGTGCCATTTAATTGCATTATTTAAGGCATCTTTTGAAACTGTTGCGTTATTGCATTTATTTTGCACGCTTTTGTATATAAATAAACCTTTATTGTTGAACGATTTCAAATCCGGTACGTACAGTGCATTTTTTAGAGTAATCGCTGTACCTAAAATATTAACGTCACCACGCCGACCGCAGTTGAAGCACTTCAAATTCTTATTGAACTTGATATTGTTGTTACGCGAACCGTAAGTGGGGTCGCGCTGTTTTTGTCTACTCGCTGAGCGTTTGAATTTGCACATGATCGTGCTTACATTAACACTTCGATAGCACTTTCATGACTTTCTTCTATAGGGCGAAAGGCCTCTTCTAGTAATTTAATTTTAAAATGGCGAGTGAACTTTTTTGGCAAACTCGACAGCAAAATAATAACTAAAAGCTCATTAGTTATTACAACTTCTACATCTGTGGGTTCTTCCACTAATTTAAAAAACTTACTTATGTGGCTAGCCGCAGTAGCCCGCTTGTTCATTTTGAGGTGTCAAATTTTCTTATATAATAACACTTTTCGCGCTGGTCTTTTTGGCTGATGTATTTCAAGCAATTTATTCCATGCAATAACAGCGCAATCATAATGCTTCACATTATTAATTTGTGAAGGCTTCACGGACAACATTATAAACGCGAGTGCTTTTTCATGTTTATTGTCAAGCGCCGTTTTTTGTTTTGGCGTCATCTCCTCCGATTTCACTTCCCTAACACATACACCTTTCCACAAGTCGGAGTTTATTAGCATGCTTTTCATTTGCACCGGCCATGACGCGTAATTGGACCCGCTCAATTTTGCTGTTCAAAATTAGTTTTTTTTTCTTTCGATTGATATCTGCACCGACATACAGCACACTGATAATTCTGCATTTAAGCCGTCTTTATTGAAATTTGAAATCGGACTGAATAATAAAGTATAAAGACACAAAAGAGGAGAGGTAACAAAACCAATCTCAGTACTGAAAAAAGGTGTTATACACAATTAGTAATTCATATTTCTGACAGTAATAAATAATAGAACTATTAAAAATATTCAAACAAATAATTGGAATTATTTAAAGAATAATCCCGTTAATAATTTTGAAATTTTAGAATATATTGAAACAACCAATGAATTATTAAAATTAGAAAATATCAAATATATATATTATATATTAGCAAAACAGAATAAAGTTATCAAAATTCATTCAATTTTTATTGTACATAATTTTAACTTTGGGATTGTTTTTATAATGTATATTATATTTAAATTTAAACAATCCCTAACCAAACAAGTATATAAAAATGAAAGAAGTTACTTAAAACAATTAAATAAATTAGTTCAAAATAATAGTGAATCCCGATGTTGGGGTTAAAAATTTAATTTTTTCCCGTATTCGGGAAATTCCTAAGCCAAATCCCGTATTTGGGATTACAAAAAAAATTTAGTTCAAATATTAATTCAATTCTTTTTTAAATGCATTATTTGCAACCCTGAAGGTAATAGACTTTTTTAATGAAAATTTCGAAACAATTATTGGCCAAAATTATTTGCAACAGCTACAAGCCCGAATAGATAATGAACAACAATATGTAGAAGTGCTGGGGAATAGGATATTTTTTAATAAACTTATTTGTCGTACGCAATCGAAAATATAACCATTATCGAGCGAATTGTAGAGACAAATACTATTAAAATGTTTATCTTCAAGTCTTTAAATCAGAAGAAAAGATAGCTGCAACTAATATTATATTAGAATTTACAGAACTTTTTTATAAGGAAGGTGATAACCTTTCTCCTACAAACGTAGTCAAACAAAATATTTACACCACAGCTGATAAATCCCTATTCTCAGAAACGTATGGATATCCATATATTCACTAGAAGAAATTCAAGCCCAAAAAGGAGAAACGCTGAAAAAAAAATTATTCGGGAAAGTAACTCGAATACAACTTTAGTACACCTTTTAGCCATTATTAAACATTTCAAAGGTTAATGAATTCGGTTCAAATTCAATTTTATAACTAATGGTTGTTTCGTTCACATAGATGACATCTTAGTACAACTATAAATATGTAAAAGGTAAATAATATTCGGCCTTATTCCCGTTTACGCTATAATTTAATTGTCATTTCCAAGTTGTTGTCGTTGTTATCGTCGTTTTTTTTCTAAATTCGTATTTTTTGAAGTTTTAAATTAAAATTAAGGAAGTATGATAACGCCATTGTATCTGAAGTTGTTATTTGTTGTTTTGCAGAAAATATTTGAACCATTTAGTGAATTTAAGTACAAAAAGACGACAATAATAATAACTCCTACTCGTCTCCGTCGCGACATGGAGGTGCAAATGAATTTTCGAAATGAGTTTTTTCGAAATATTACCTCACAAAATATCGAAATTCAATGGTTTTATCAACTTTCTTAACCCTTTGGCATACGCAGGAAATTTTTCCATTTCGCACACTAAAATTCACTTCAAGTAATCGCGTTCGTTTTTATTTGGCTCTCAATTACTACAACGACAAGGAACGAATGTTCCCATGTCGTTACCATATTCGTTTCAAAATGGGGAATTCAAAATTATTTTCGATAAATGTCGATAACGTCAATAGGAATGCCAAATAGTCATTCTTATTTTGTATTAAAACAACAACAGCAACAACGGGAATATGACCGATTGTTTCAAATAATGCAAAAGTAATGTTTTTTCACAAACAACATAATTGGTTAAAGAGTCCCTAAAAACCCGTCATAAATCCGCCAGCATGCAAGAAAAACGAATTTAAAAAATATCTTATTTTTCATTTTATTTATAAGTTTTGTTGAGTCATTTTGACAATTGTGTAAAAGCCTTTATCTAACTTGTTTATCGCTGTGTTTCCTAAAATATTCCAATGAAATATGATAGAATTGCTTTGTTCTCATGGTAAAGTGCTGGTATCTGGTGACACACATCTGGTATTCGTGCGTAGTAATGTATTGTTACTAAATATCTGTCACAGGTATAACAGAACATTATCAAAATATAAAATATATATTTAAACCTCTTAGGAAATCATAATTAAAACTACAAACTAACAAATGCGACTTTCTTTAGAACCGCAATTTTTAGGGCTTGTTCTGACCACAGATGGTGTTAAGCCTGATCCCAACAAAATTTCAATTCAGGGCTTAGGATACCTAGTTTCCAAAAACGAATCAAATCCTTTCTGGGCATTATTGAACTTTATAGGAAATTTAGATAATTTGTTTTAGAATGCGATCATCAACCATTCAACTGGCTACTAACTAAATATTCGGGAAGAGACAATAGTCCTAGACTCTTAAGATATTTAATTGGATTTAGGAGAGTACAATTTTAAAATTTAATTCATGAAAGGGAAATCTAATTTCAGACAAGTATACCTATTGCTGATTTTTTAAATAGAAGTATTCGGAAAACTAGTAAGAAAGTAATGAATTAGATTTTAATGAAAATAGGGAAATATCTACAGCTAGTGAATTGCGTTGCGAAGGACAATCGGTATTCTGTAACACATGCGCATTGTAACCAGTGAAACGAAGAAAAATTAAAACTAAATCACCAATACAGAAGTGTAAATAATAAACGAACGTACATTATTCAAATTAGAAATTTGTTGCGTTTGCTACTTTGAATTAGTTAAACGCACAAGTTTGACATTTGCTTACGCAATACAGAGGCCGACATTGCGAATTTCCAATGCGCTTATCGTCTTACATAACAGCATGGGCAAGAAGGTGGGACACCCTCTACAGGAATGTTGCTAATACTTTATAAATTTTATTAACAAAGCGATTCAAATATTTTGGAAGTCTTCCTAATTTTGGAAAATTGATGATAAGTTATATGGAGTAAAACGGGTCTCAAACTTTGTATCGTAAACGTGTCTGTAAAATTGCAAAACCGAAATTACAAGAATTTATTGCAAATTAAGTAAAAAAAGTATATGCTTGTCAGAAATTTTAAATACCAAATAAAGCAAATGTAACAAAATAAAAGAGAAAAAAAAACGATGGATTGATACTCTGTCTTGTCGACTTTCTTACACGTCTTTTACTGCATTGAGTGATGAAACCCGCATCCAATAGTGTTGCGGTATCTCTGCAACCGGACATGCCGTATTCTTTATGTATTGTAACTTTAGAATATACTGCTCCTGCACAAATATCGTTCTATCTCCACAAGGAAAAGCGTTAGTTGATCAGTTGATCACCAGCAACCACTCGGAACTTCTTTGAAATTTTCGCTTTGATTTGTAATAGTTCGGACTTACATGACTGGTAATGGTGAAATCATTTACATATACTGCTATTATATTGCGTATCGTGCTATGAATATTGATGTAAAAGCACGGTTCACTAGGGCGTGGTGAAAAACCAACGTCTCGAAGAACTACGACTAGCTTTGAGTTCCATTCTCGACCACTTTGTTTTAATCCGTACAAGGATTTCTTCAGCTTTAAAACTCTATCCGGATAACTGCTGTCTACAAAACACTCTGGTTGCTTCATATAAACCTCATCACGTAACTCACTGTTGAGATATGCCGTTTATACGTCCATTTGATGTATATGGAGACGATGCTCCACTGCCAATGCCATTACCATCCGAATAGTAGCGTACCTAACTGCAGAAGAGAACGTTTCGTATTCATTGACACCAATACGTTGGATACACCCCTTAGCTACTAAACGGGACTTAAAACGTTGTACGCTGCCGTCTTTGTTACGCTTTACTTTCGGCGCATGTTTCACCCACAAAATCGGGTACTATTTTGCCGAGTTTCGAACCTAACACTGTTTTTTTGATTGACATATATTTTCAACAATTGAAGTTAACGTGCCCAAAACGATTGTGCCATTTAATTGCATTATTTAAGGCATCTTTTGAAACTGTTGCGTTATTGCATTTATTTTGCACGCTTTTGTATAAAAATAAACCTTTATTGTTGAACGCTTTCAAATCCGGTACGTACAGTGCATTTTTTAGAGTAATCGCTGTACCTAAAATATTAATGTCACCACGCCGACCGCAGTTGAAGCACTTCAAATTCTTATTGAACTTGATATTGTTGTTACGCGAACCGTAAGTGGGGTCGCGCTGTTTTTGTCTACTCGCTGAGCGTTTGAATTTGCACATGATCGTGCTTACATTAACACTTCGATAGCACTTTCATGACTTTCTTCTATAGGGCGAAAGGCCTCTTCTAGTAATTTAATTTTTAAAATGGCGAGTGAACTTGTTTGGCAAACTCGACAGCAACATAATAACTAAAAGCTCATTAGTTATTACAACTTCTACATCTGTGGGTTCTTCCACTAATTTAAAAAACTTACTTATGTGGCTAGCCGCAGTAGCCCGCTTGTTCATTTTGAGGTGTCAAATTTTCTTATATAATAACACTTTTCGCGCTGGTCTTTTTGGCTGATGTATTTCAAGCAATTTATTCCATGCAATAACAGCGCAATCATAATGCTTCACATTATTAATTTGTGAAGGCTTCACGGACAACATTATAAACACGAGTGCTTTTTCATTTTTATTGTCAAGCGCCGTTTTTTGTTTTGGCGTCATCTCCTCCGAGTTCACTTCCCTAACACATACACCTTTCCACAAGCCGGAGTGTATTAGCATGCTTTTCATTTGCACCGGCCATGACGCGTAATTGGACCCGCTCAATTTTGCTGTTCAAAATTAGTTTTTTTTCTTTCGATTGATATCTGCACCGACATACAGCACACTGATAATTCTGCATTTAAGCCGTCTTTATTGAAATTTGAAATCGGACTGAATAATAAAGTATAAAGACACAAAAGAGGAGAGGTAACAAAACCAATCTCAGTACTGAAAAAAGGTGTTATACACAATTAGTAATTCATATTTCTGACAGTAATAAATAATAGAACTATTAAAGATATTCAAACAAATAATTAGAATTATTTAAAGAATAATCCCGTTAATAATTTTGAAAATTAGGATATATTGAAACAACCAATGAATTATTAAAATTAGAAAATATCAAATATATATATTATACATTAGCAAAACAGAATAAAGACATCAAAATTCATTCAATTTTTATTGTACATAATTTTAACTTTGGGATTGTTTTTATAATGTATATTATATTTAAATTTAAACAATCCCTAACCAAACAAATATATAAAAATGAAAGAAGTTACTTGAAACAATTAAATAAATTAGTTCAAAATAATAGTGAATCCCGATGTTCGGGTTTAAAATTTAATTTTTTCCCGTATTCGGGAAGTTCCTAAGCCAAATCCCGTATTTGGGATTACAAAAAAAATTTAGTTCAAATGTTAATTCAATTCTTTTTTAAATGCATTATTTGCAACCCTGAAGGTAATAGACTTTTTTAATGAAAATTTCGAAACAATTATTGGCCAAAATTATTTGCAACAGCTACAAGCCCGAATAGATAATGAACAACAATATGTAGAAGTGCTGGGGAATAGGATATTTTTTAATAAACTTATTTGTCGTACGCAATCGAAAATATAACCATTATCGAGCGAATTGTAGAGACAAATACTATTAAAATGTTTATCTTCAAGTCTTTAAATCAGAAGAAAAGATAGCTGCAACTAATATTATATTAGAATTTACAGAACTTTTTTATAAGGAAGGTGATAACCTTTCTCCTACAAACGTAGTCAAACAAAATATTTACACCACAGCTGATAAATCCCTATTCTCAGAAACGTATGGATATCCATATATTCACTAGAAGAAATTCAAGCCCAAAAAGGAGAAACGCTGAAAAAAAAATTATTCGGGAAAGTAACTCGAATACAACTTTAGTACACCTTTTAGCCATTATTAACCATTTCAAAGGTTAATGAATTCGGTTCATGGCAATTTTATAACTAATGGTTGTTTCGTTCACATAGATGACATCTTAGTTCAACTATAAATATGTAAAAGGTAAATAATATTCGGCCTTATTCCCGTTTACGCTATAATTTAATTGTCATTTCCAAGTTGTTGTCGTTGTTATCGTCGTTTTTTTTCTAAATTCGTATTTTTTAAATTCGTATTCTGAAGTTGTTATTTGTTGTTTTGCAGAAAATATTTGAACCATTTAGTGAATTTAAGTACAAAAAGACGACAATAATAATAACTCCTACTCGTCTCCGTCGCGACATGGAGGTGCAAATGAATTTTCGAAATGAGTTTTTTCGAAATATTACCTCACAAAATATCGAAATTCAATGGTTTTATCAACTTTCTTAACCCTTTGGCATACGCAGGAAATTTTTCCATTTCGCACACTAAAATTCACTTCAAGTAATCGCGTTCGTTTTTATTTGGCTCTCAATTACTACAACGACAAGGAACGAATGTTCCCATGTCGTTACCATATTCGTTTCAAAATGGGGAATTCAAAATTATTTTCGATAAATGTCGATAACGTCAATAGGAATGCCAAATAGTCATTCTTATTTCGTTTTAAAACAACAACAACAACAACGGGAATATGACCGATTGTTTCAAATAATGCAAAAGTAATGTTTTTTCACAAACAACATAATTGGTTAAAGAGTCCCTAAAAACCCGTCATAAATCCGCCAGCATGCAAGAAAAACGAATTTAAAAAATATCTTATTTTTCATTTTATTTATTAGTTTTGTTGAGTCATTTTGACAATTGTTGAAAAGCCTTTATCTAACTTGTTTATCGCTGTGTTTCCTAAAATATTCCAATGAAATATGATAGAATTGCTTTGTTCTCATGGTAAAGTGCTGGTATCTGGTGACACACATCTGGTATTCGTGCGTAGTAATGTATTGTTACTAAATATCTGTCACAGGTATAACAGAACATATTCAAAATATAAAATATATATTTAAACCTCTTAGGAAATCATAATTAAAACTACAAACTAACAAATGGGACTTTCTTTAGAACCGCAATTTTTAGGGCTTGTTCTGACCACAGATGGTGTTAAGCCTGATCCCAACAAAATTTCAATTCAGGGCTTAGGATACCTAGTTTCCAAAAACGAATCAAATCCTTTCTGGGCATTATTGACTTTTATAGGAAATTTAGATAATTTGTTTTAGAATGCGATCATCAACCATTCAACTGGCTACTAACTAAATATTCGGGAAGAGACAATAGTCCTAGACTCTTAAGATATTTAATTGGATTTAGGAGAGTACAATTTTAAAATTTAATTCATGAAAGGGAAATCTAATTTCAGACAAGTATACCTATTGCTGATTTTTTAAATAGAAGTATTCGGAAAACAAGTAAGAAAGTAATGAATTAGATTTTAATGAAAATAGGGAAATATCTACAGCAAGTGAATTGCGTTGCGAAGGACAATCGGTATTCTGTAACACATGCGCATTGTAACCAGTGAAACGAAGAAAAATTAAAACTAAATCAACAATACAAGTTTGACATTCGCTTACGCAATACAGAGGCCGACATTGCGAATTTCCAATGCGCTTATCGTCTTACATAACAGCATGGGTAAAAAGGTGGGGCACCCTCTACAGGAATGTTGCTAATACTTTATAAATTTTATTAACAAAGCGATTCAAATATTTTTGAAGTCTTCCTAATTTAGGAAAATTGATGATAAGTTATTTGGAGTAAAACGGGTCTCAAAATTTGTATCGTAAACGTGTCTGTAAAATTGCATAACCGAAATTACAAGAATTTATTGCAAATTAAGTAAAAAAAGTACATGCATGTCAGAAATTTTAAATACCAAATAAAGCAAATGTAACAAAATAAAAGAGAAAAAAAAACGATGGATTGATACTCTGTCTTGTCGACTTTCTTACACGTCTTTTACTGCATTGAGTGATGAAACCCGCATCCAATGGTGTTGCGGTATCTCTGCAACCGGACATGCCGTATTCTTTATGTATTGTAACTTTAGAATATACTGCTCCTGCACAAATATCGTTCTATCTCCACAAGGAAAAGCGTTAGTTGATCAGTTGATCACCAGCAACCACTCGGAACTTCTTTGAAATTTTCGCTTTGATTTGTAATAGTTCGGACTTACATGACTGGTAATAATAATAATAAACCCAACGATTACCCTCCTCCCGCCCAACCGTCGCGAGGGGCGCAATCCGCATACGTGCGGAATTAGCCGAATCAGAAACGGCAAGAGAGTTTTTTAAGTGTTGAGATCTAAAACTGCTCAGCTACAGAAACAAAAATTTCAACAGCTAAGATCTAAAGTTACAATATAATAAATTGTTACATTTTCATTTATTAAGAGAAAACAATAAAGTCTTTTTAATTTTGAAAAGTGAGTCAGATAATTCAAATGTGCTGGAATGAGAATTAAAATCATGATATATACGGCGGAATGGCTCGTTTAGTTCAAAATTTGATCTACAGGACTTTAGCAGTAAAGGTCTAAACTGCCTCGAAAGGCGAACCGGGATATTAAATTTAATTTCAGACAGGAGAAAAGAACTGCAAACAGTTCCATTCAAAAGTTTCACTAAGAATATTATGCCAAGCATTTCCCTACGACTAGAAAGTGTAGGTAGATTAATAAGTTTTAAACGACTAGTGTATGGAGGTAGACTTACCTTAGCATCCCATCGAAAATGCGCTAAGGCGAAAAGTAAAAATTGTTTTTGAACCGACTCTAACTTGTCAGAATGGATTTGGAAGCTAGGGTTCCATACCACAGAGCCATATTCCAATATAGGTCTAACCAAAGTTGTATAAAGTGTTTTAGTAATATACGGATCTCTAAATTCTTTAGACCAACGTTTAACAAAACCGAGGACAGCTTTTGCTTTCAAGACCATGGTATCAATATGAAGACTGAAATTAAGCTTAGGGTCCATATTAACTCCCAAATCTACATAGTTTAAAACTTGCTCTAGAATATGGTGTTTTATTACATAAGAAGAGGGGTGCACAGATCTATGGGAAAAGCATGAGTGCGTTGTGTTCTATTATAACGATAGGAAGATAATAATAGAACTATTAAAGATATTCAAACAAATAATTAGAATTATTTAAAGAATAATCCCGTTAATAATTTTGAAAATTAGGATATATTGAAACAACCAATGAATTATTAAAATTAGAAAATATCAAATATATATATTATACATTAGCAAAACAGAATAAAGACATCAAAATTCATTCAATTTTTATTGTACATAATTTTAACTTTGGGATTGTTTTTATAATGTATATTATATTTAAATTTAAACAATCCCTAACCAAACAAATATATAAAAATGAAAGAAGTTACTTGAAACAATTAAATAAATTAGTTCAAAATAATAGTGAATCCCGATGTTCGGGTTTAAAATTTAATTTTTTCCCGTATTCGGGAAGTTCCTAAGCCAAATCCCGTATTTGGGATTACAAAAAAAATTTAGTTCAAATGTTAATTCAATTCTTTTTTAAATGCATTATTTGCAACCCTGAAGGTAATAGACTTTTTTAATGAAAATTTCGAAACAATTATTGGCCAAAATTATTTGCAACAGCTACAAGCCCGAATAGATAATGAACAACAATATGTAGAAGTGCTGGGGAATAGGATATTTTTTAATAAACTTATTTGTCGTACGCAATCGAAAATATAACCATTATCGAGCGAATTGTAGAGACAAATACTATTAAAATGTTTATCTTCAAGTCTTTAAATCAGAAGAAAAGATAGCTGCAACTAATATTATATTAGAATTTACAGAACTTTTTTATAAGGAAGGTGATAACCTTTCTCCTACAAACGTAGTCAAACAAAATATTTACACCACAGCTGATAAATCCCTATTCTCAGAAACGTATGGATATCCATATATTCACTAGAAGAAATTCAAGCCCAAAAAGGAGAAACGCTGAAAAAAAAATTATTCGGGAAAGTAACTCGAATACAACTTTAGTACACCTTTTAGCCATTATTAACCATTTCAAAGGTTAATGAATTCGGTTCATGGCAATTTTATAACTAATGGTTGTTTCGTTCACATAGATGACATCTTAGTTCAACTATAAATATGTAAAAGGTAAATAATATTCGGCCTTATTCCCGTTTACGCTATAATTTAATTGTCATTTCCAAGTTGTTGTCGTTGTTATCGTCGTTTTTTTTCTAAATTCGTATTTTTTAAATTCGTATTCTGAAGTTGTTATTTGTTGTTTTGCAGAAAATATTTGAACCATTTAGTGAATTTAAGTACAAAAAGACGACAATAATAATAACTCCTACTCGTCTCCGTCGCGACATGGAGGTGCAAATGAATTTTCGAAATGAGTTTTTTCGAAATATTACCTCACAAAATATCGAAATTCAATGGTTTTATCAACTTTCTTAACCCTTTGGCATACGCAGGAAATTTTTCCATTTCGCACACTAAAATTCACTTCAAGTAATCGCGTTCGTTTTTATTTGGCTCTCAATTACTACAACGACAAGGAACGAATGTTCCCATGTCGTTACCATATTCGTTTCAAAATGGGGAATTCAAAATTATTTTCGATAAATGTCGATAACGTCAATAGGAATGCCAAATAGTCATTCTTATTTCGTTTTAAAACAACAACAACAACAACGGGAATATGACCGATTGTTTCAAATAATGCAAAAGTAATGTTTTTTCACAAACAACATAATTGGTTAAAGAGTCCCTAAAAACCCGTCATAAATCCGCCAGCATGCAAGAAAAACGAATTTAAAAAATATCTTATTTTTCATTTTATTTATTAGTTTTGTTGAGTCATTTTGACAATTGTGTAAAAGCCTTTATCTAACTTGTTTATCGCTGTGTTTCCTAAAATATTCCAATGAAATATGATAGAATTGCTTTGTTCTCATGGTAAAGTGCTGGTATCTGGTGACACACATCTGGTATTCGTGCGTAGTAATGTATTGTTACTAAATATCTGTCACAGGTATAACAGAACATATTCAAAATATAAAATATATATTTAAACCTCTTAGGAAATCATAATTAAAACTACAAACTAACAAATGGGACTTTCTTTAGAACCGCAATTTTTAGGGCTTGTTCTGACCACAGATGGTGTTAAGCCTGATCCCAACAAAATTTCAATTCAGGGCTTAGGATACCTAGTTTCCAAAAACGAATCAAATCCTTTCTGGGCATTATTGACTTTTATAGGAAATTTAGATAATTTGTTTTAGAATGCGATCATCAACCATTCAACTGGCTACTAACTAAATATTCGGGAAGAGACAATAGTCCTAGACTCTTAAGATATTTAATTGGATTTAGGAGAGTACAATTTTAAAATTTAATTCATGAAAGGGAAATCTAATTTCAGACAAGTATACCTATTGCTGATTTTTTAAATAGAAGTATTCGGAAAACAAGTAAGAAAGTAATGAATTAGATTTTAATGAAAATAGGGAAATATCTACAGCAAGTGAATTGCGTTGCGAAGGACAATCGGTATTCTGTAACACATGCGCATTGTAACCAGTGAAACGAAGAAAAATTAAAACTAAATCAACAATACAAGTTTGACATTCGCTTACGCAATACAGAGGCCGACATTGCGAATTTCCAATGCGCTTATCGTCTTACATAACAGCATGGGTAAAAAGGTGGGGCACCCTCTACAGGAATGTTGCTAATACTTTATAAATTTTATTAACAAAGCGATTCAAATATTTTTGAAGTCTTCCTAATTTAGGAAAATTGATGATAAGTTATTTGGAGTAAAACGGGTCTCAAAATTTGTATCGTAAACGTGTCTGTAAAATTGCATAACCGAAATTACAAGAATTTATTGCAAATTAAGTAAAAAAAGTACATGCATGTCAGAAATTTTAAATACCAAATAAAGCAAATGTAACAAAATAAAAGAGAAAAAAAAACGATGGATTGATACTCTGTCTTGTCGACTTTCTTACACGTCTTTTACTGCATTGAGTGATGAAACCCGCATCCAATGGTGTTGCGGTATCTCTGCAACCGGACATGCCGTATTCTTTATGTATTGTAACTTTAGAATATACTGCTCCTGCACAAATATCGTTCTATCTCCACAAGGAAAAGCGTTAGTTGATCAGTTGATCACCAGCAACCACTCGGAACTTCTTTGAAATTTTCGCTTTGATTTGTAATAGTTCGGACTTACATGACTGGTAATAATAATAATAAACCCAACGATTACCCTCCTCCCGCCCAACCGTCGCGAGGGGCGCAATCCGCATACGTGCGGAATTAGCCGAATCAGAAACGGCAAGAGAGTTTTTTAAGTGTTGAGATCTAAAACTGCTCAGCTACAGAAACAAAAATTTCAACAGCTAAGATCTAAAGTTACAATATAATAAATTGTTACATTTTCATTTATTAAGAGAAAACAATAAAGTCTTTTTAATTTTGAAAAGTGAGTCAGATAATTCAAATGTGCTGGAATGAGAATTAAAATCATGATATATACGGCGGAATGGCTCGTTTAGTTCAAAATTTGATCTACAGGACTTTAGCAGTAAAGGTCTAAACTGCCTCGAAAGGCGAACCGGGATATTAAATTTAATTTCAGACAGGAGAAAAGAACTGCAAACAGTTCCATTCAAAAGTTTCACTAAGAATATTATGCCAAGCATTTCCCTACGACTAGAAAGTGTAGGTAGATTAATAAGTTTTAAACGACTAGTGTATGGAGGTAGACTTACCTTAGCATCCCATCGAAAATGCGCTAAGGCGAAAAGTAAAAATTGTTTTTGAACCGACTCTAACTTGTCAGAATGGATTTGGAAGCTAGGGTTCCATACCACAGAGCCATATTCCAATATAGGTCTAACCAAAGTTGTATAAAGTGTTTTAGTAATATACGGATCTCTAAATTCTTTAGACCAACGTTTAACAAAACCGAGGACAGCTTTTGCTTTCAAGACCATGGTATCAATATGAAGACTGAAATTAAGCTTAGGGTCCATATTAACTCCCAAATCTACATAGTTTAAAACTTGCTCTAGAATATGGTGTTTTATTACATAAGAAGAGGGGTGCACAGATCTATGGGAAAAGCATGAGTGCGTTGTGTTCTATTATAACGATAGGAAGATACCCATTGAAGGAATCTTGGCTGAAAGCCCAGCAGATCAAGTTTATGTATGAGAATCGAGATATTTACTTTATCGAAAGCTTTGCTAAAGTCTGTGTATATAACATCCGTATGCTTATGTTCCTTAAAACCCAATGATACATGGTTAACAAATTCAAGTAAGTTTGATATAGTCGAGTTCCCTTTACGAAATCCATGCTGAGATGAGGAAATTAACGCAGAAATCGAAAAGGTTATATGGTCAGTGATGATAGCTTCAAAAAGTTTAGGTATAACTGATAGTTTTGCGATACCTCTATAGTTTTCAATGTTGGATCTAAATCCACTTTTATGCAAAGGGATTATAAATGACTGTTTCCATATTGAAGGAAATATACCGTGTTTAAGAGAGGAATTAAATATCCTTGTCAAAGGCAAGTAAATATATTTGGCACTATTTTTTAGGAAGCATAAGGGTATCATGTCTGGGCCATAACTAAAAGATAGTTTTAACTTATTTAAATTAAAAAGGACGTCTTCTTCAGAAAAATTGGAGCGTTAATTAAAGTATTCGAACGTACCTAACTGCAGAAGAGAACGTTTCGTATTCATTGACACCAATACGTTGGATACACCCCTTAGCTACTAAACGGGACTTAAAACGTTGTACGCTGCCGTCTTTGTTACGCTTTACTTTCGGCGCATGTTTCACCCACAAAATCGGGTACTATTTTGCCGAATTTCGAACCTAATACTGTTTTTTTGATTGACATATATTTTCAACAATTGAAGTTAATGTGCCCAAAACGATTGTGCCATTTAATTGCATTATTTAAGGCATCTTTTGAAACTGTTGCGTTATTTCATTTATTTTGCACGCTTTTGTATAAAAATAAACCTTTATTGTTGAACGCTTTCAAATCCGGTACGTACAGTGCATTTTTTAGAGTAATCGCTGTACCTAAAATATTAACGTCACCACGCCGACCGCAGTTGAAGCACTTCAAATTCTTATTGAACTTGATATTGTTGTTACGCGAACCGTAAGTGGGGTCGCGCTGTTTTTGTCTACTCGTTGAGCGTTTGAATTTGCACATGATCGTGCTTACATTAACACTTCGATAGCACTTTCATGACTTTCTTCTACAGGGCGAAAGGCCTCTTCTAGTAATTTAATTTTTAAAATGGCGAGTGAACTTGTTTGGCAAACTCGACAGCAAAATAATAACTAAAAGCTCATTAGTTATTACAACTTCTACATCTGTGGGTTCTTCCACTAATTTAAGAAACTTACTTATGTGGCTAGCCGCACGTAAGTGCTTTTTCATTTTTATTGTCAAATGCCGTTTTTTGTTTTGGCGTCATCTCCTCCGATTTCACTTCCCGACCACATACACCTTCCCACAAGTCGGAGTGTATTAGCATGCTTTTCATTTGCACCGGCCATGACGCGTAATTGGACCCGCTCAATTTTGCTGTTCAAAATTAGTTTTTTTCTTTCCATTGATATCTGCACCGACATACAGCACACTGATAATTCTGCACCAACGCACCAAATTCAGAAACGATAATATTTTATGCGCACACCGACACGCAGTTTTTGCAACTAAGGAAAACGACAACCTATTGATTTTAAGCCGTCTTTATAAAAATTTTAAATCGGACTGAATAATAAAGTATAAAGACACAAATATGAGAGGTAACAAAACCAATCTCAATACTGAAAAAAAGTGTTTAACACAATTAGTAATTCATATTTCTGACAGTAATAAATAATAGAACTATTAAAAATATTCAAACAAATAATTGGAATTATTTAAAGAATAATCCCGTTAATAATTTTGAAATTTTAGAATATATTGAAACAACCAATGAATTATTAAAATTAGAAAATATCAAATATATTATATATATATTAGCAAAACAGAATAAAGACATCAAAATTCATTCAATTTTTATTGTACATAATTTTAACTTTGGGATTGTTTTTATAATGTATATTATATTTAAATTTAAACAATCCCTAACCAAACAAAAATATAAAAATTAAAGAAGTTACTTAAAACAATTAAATAAATTAGTTCAAAATAATAGTGAATCCCGATGTTGGGGTTAAAAATTTAATTTTTTCCCGTATTCGGGAAGTTCCTAAGCCAAATCCCGTATTTGGGATTACAAAAAAAATTTAGTTCAAATGTTAATTCAATTCTTTTTTAAATGCATTATTTGCAAGCCTGAAGGTAATAGACTTTTTTAATGAAAATTTCGAAACAATTATTGGCCAAAATTATTTGCAACAGCTACAAGCCCGAATAGATAATGAACAACAATATGTAGAAGTGCTGGGGAATAGGATATTTTTTAATAAACTTATTTGTCGTACGCAATCGAAAATATAACCATTATCGAGCGAATTGTAGAGACAAATACTATTAAAATGTTTATCTTCAAGTCTTTAAATCAGAAGAAAAGATAGCTGCAACTAATATTATATTAGAATTTAGAGAACTTTTTTATAAGGAAGGATAACCTTTCTCCTACAAACGTAGTCAAACAAAATATTAACACCACAGGTGATAAATCCCTATTCTCAGAAACGTATGGATATCCATATATTCACTAGAAGAAATTCAAGACCAAACAGGAGAAACGCTGAAAAAAAATTATTCGGGATAGTAACTCGAGTACAAGTTTAGTACACCTTTTAGCCATTATGAGTTTGTTCACATGCCTTTTGGGAGCTAAACCTTTCAAGAAGCTAAACATTTCAAAGGTTAATGAATTCGGTTCATGGCAATTTTATAACTAATGGTTGTTTCGTTCACATAGATGACATCTTAGTACAACTATATATAATATATGTAAAAGGTAAATAATATTCGGCCTTATTCCCGTTTACGCTATCATTTAATTGTCATTTCCAAGTTGTTGTCGTTGTTATCGTCGTTTCGATTCTAAATTCGTATTTTTTGAAGTTTTAAATTAAAATTAAGAAGGTATGATAACGCCATTGTATCTGAAGTTGTTATTTGTTGTTTTGCAGAAAATATTTGAACCATGTAGTGAATTTAAGTACAAAAAGACGACAATAATAATAACTCCTACTCGTCTCCGTCGCGACATGGAGGTGCAAATGAATTTTCGAAATGAGTTTTTTCGAAATATTACCTCACAAAGTATCGAAATTCAATGGTTTTATCACCTTTCTTAACCCTTTGGCATACGCAGGAAATTTTTTCATTTCGCACACTAAAATTCACGTCAAGTAATCGCGTTCGTTTTTATTTGGCTCTCAATTACTACAACGACAAGGAACGAATGTTCCCATGTCGTTACCATATTCGTTTCAAAATGGGGAATTCAAAATTATTTTCGATAAATGTCGATAAGTCAATAGGAATGCCAAATAGTCATTCTTATTTCGTTTTAAAACAACCACAACAACAACGGGAATATGACCGATTGTTTCAAATAATGCAAAAGTAATGTTTTTTCACAAACAACATAATTGGTTAAAGAGTCCCTAAAAACCGTCATAAAATAAGGCAGCACAGCATGCAAGAAAAACGAATTTAAAAAATATCTTATTTTTCATTTTATTTATTAGTTTTGTTGAGTCATTTTGACAATTGTGTAAAAGCCTTTATCTAACTTGTTTATCGCTGTGTTTCCTAAAATATTCCAATGAAATATGATAGAATTGCTTTGTTCTGATGGTAAAGTGCTGGTATCTGGTGACACACATCTGGTATTCGTGCGTAGTAATGTATTGTTACTAAATATCTGTCACAGGTATAACAGAACATATTCAAAATATAAAATATATATTTAAACCTCTTAGGAAATCATAATTAAAACTACAAACTAACAAATGCGACTTTCTTTAGAACCGCAATTTTTAGGGCTTGTTCTGACCACAGATGGTGTTAAGCCTGATCCCAACAAAATTTCAATTCAGGGCTTAGGATACCTAGTTTCCAAAAACGAATCAAATCCTTTCTGGGCATTATTGAATTTTATAGGAAATTTAGATAATTTGTTTTAGAATGCGATGATCAACCATTCAACTGGCTACTAACTTAATATTCGGGAAGAGACAATAGTCCTAGACTCTTAAGATATTTAATTGGATTTAGGAGAGTACAATTTTAAAATTTAATTCATGAAAGGGAAATCTAATTTCAGACAAGTATACCTATTGCTGATTTTTTAAATAGAAGTATTCGGAAAACAAGTAAGAAAGTAATGAATTAGATTTTAATGAAAATAGGGAAATATCTACAGCAAGTGAATTGCGTTGCGAAGGACAATCGGTATTCTGTAACACATGCGCATTGTAACCAGTGAAACGAAGAAAAATTAAAACTAAATCAACAATACAGAAGTGTAAATAATAAACGAACGTACATTATTCAAATTAGAAATTTGTTGCGTTAGCTACTTTGAATTAGTTAAAGGCACAAGTTTGACATTTGCTTACGCAATACAGAGGCCGACATTGCGAATTTCCAATGCGGTCACAGCATCACTTCAGGTCAACCGGTGCCTCCGATCAAAAACGCGCCATATATAGTTGATGAACTATCGATAAATCAATGATTATAAATATTTGTCAATTTTTATTAACTATTATATTATATTTTATAATTTTTTCCTAACCTATCCACTTTTTATTTAGTATTAATTTATTTAACAACACTTACCTGCCCATGAAATTGCAGAATTGTTAATGAAAATATAGGAATTATATTTGAATTTAAAACTTATTAATATTAATAACTTCTTACATGATAAAAAAAAATTTATTAAAAAATATCATTCAATACATTTATTTTTATTAAAAGTAAAAAAATGGAATAAAGGGTACAAAAACTACAATTTATAATTTTAATCATCTTCTTCCTCTTCATCGTCGTCTTCCGGCTGCTGGTAAATTTCAAACTGGTCTTCATTATCGTCTTCAACGACATTTGTTTCAAGTTCTTCCATGATTTCGGGGTCAAAAGTTCCATCTTTGTTAATGTCGCTCTGATATGGTAAAGCATTGAAACAAGCTTGCCCATTACATTGGCCACAAGCTAAAGAGCATTGCAAGCCCGCTTTCCTGCATCCGCATCGCAAACCACAACCACTCTTGCAGTTGCAGAAAATTGTATTTAGCAAATGTTCTGGAGCAGGTGGTAAAATTGTCATGATAGGCTCCAGAAAATCGTTTCGCATTGTCCAACCCCATACCTGGGGTTCCAAATCATGCCCTAACCAAGTTTGAACTTGATAATATACACGTTCGAAATGTTGATGAGCAGCTGCACTTGTTGGTGGAATATTTGAAAGCTGCACAGGTTTATTAAGTTTTGTAGCCTTGACGTAATGCATATAACGAAGATGATCGAGACTTTTCACAGATTTCGGAGCATTATAGACTGCCAATAAGGTTTGAGTTCCACTCTCTAATAATCTCTGGGCCGAACAATTTTCTTCCTCAAATGCTGCAGCTAGTTCATCCAAATTAGTCAGTTTCTCAAAAACTTTTAAAAATGTTTTTTTTTCTTTTTAAAAAGCGCAGAAGTTGTGTCACATCCACTTAATGCGTGGAGAAATAAAATATGTGTTTTGGAATGAGGATAATTATCAAAACTTTTAGTCGAGTATATCTCCGTTTTTACATTGCCTTTCCCAACTTTTTTAAAGAAAATTTCTTGTTCGTAAGACAGTGTACGCCCAATTAAAATGATGAGTAAATCAATATCCTTTTATTTACAAATTTACAGATTTTAAAGAAGATGCACTTAATTATTTTCTAATTAAAATGTCATTAGTGTTAATGGGAATATAATTATAGTAAGATTTAAGTTTTTCCCTTCATTATTTTTTAATTTTAGGAAACGGTGATCACTATTATTGAATAGATAAAAATTTAAGGCATGAAGAAAATGATAAAATATAATATAATAGTTAATAAAAATTGACAAATATTTATAATCATGGATTTATCGATAGTTCATCAACTATATATGGCGCGTTTTTGATCGGAGGCACCGGTTGACCCGAAGTGATGCTGTGACCGCGCGCTCTAAGCCCTCTATTTTGAAAACGGTTCACCGTATGAAAAAAATTTTTAAACAAAATTTTTAGAGAATTTTGTATTCTACAATATTGATAATAAATACCAATAGCAAAAAACCCATAGGAAATGAGATATTTACAAAAAAAGCGCAAAAAAACCGATTTTTGTGACCTTTGACCTTGAAATTTAACATTTGCGTACACCCTACCATATGTAGGTTTTGAGACAACTTTTAGGGTGTCAATATACAAGTATTTACAGACTAACAGCTGGGTATCTGAATTCCGAGATTCTTACCTAGTTTAAGCTTAAATGACTGGACTAAAAGGTGTTTTACACAATTAGTAATTCATATTTCTGACAGTAATAAATAATAGAACTATTAAAAATATTCAAACAAATAATTGGAATTATTTAAAGAATAATCCCGTTAATAATTTTGAAATTTTAGAATATATTGAAACAACCAATGAATTATTAAAATTAAAAAATATCAAATATATATATATTAGCAAAACAGAATAAAGACATCAAAATTCATTCAATTATTTTTGTACATAATTTTAACTTTGGGATTGTTTTTATAATGTATATTATATTTAAATTTAAACAATCCCTAACCAAACAAAAATATAAAAATGAAAGAAGTTACTTAAAACCATTAAATAAATTAATTCAAAATAATAGTGAAAGTGAGGTGCAAATGAGTTTTTTCGAAATATTACCTCACAAAGTATCGAAATTCAATGGTTTTATCACCTTTCTTAACCCTTTGGCATACGCAGGAAATTTTTCCATTTTGCACACTAAAATTCACTTCAAGTAATCGCGTTCGTTTTTATTTGGCACTCAATTACTACAACGACAAGGAACGAATGTTCCCATGTCGTTACCATATTCGTTTCAAAATGGGGAATTCAAAATTATTTTCGATAAATGTCGATAACGTCAATAGGAATGCCAAATAGTCATTCTTATTTCGTTTTAAAACAACAACAACAACAACGGGAATATGACCGATTGTTTCAAATAATGCAAAAGTAATGTTTTTTCACAAACAACATAATTGGTTAAAGAGTCCCTAAAAACCCGTCATAAATCCGCCAGCATGCAAATAAAACGAATTTAAAAAATATCTTATTTTTCATTTTATTTATTAGTTTTGTTGAGTCATTTTGACAATTGTCTAAAAGCCTTTATCTAACTTGTTTATCGCTGTGTTTCCTGAAATATTCCAATGAAATATGATAGAATTGCTTTGTTCTGATGGTAAAGTGCTGGTATCTGGTGACACACATCTGGTATTCGTGCGTAGTAATGTATTGTTACTAAATATCTGTCACAGGTATAACAGAACATATTCAAAATATAAAATATATATTTAAACCTCTTAGGAAATCATAATTAAAACTACAAACTAACAAATGCGACTTTCTTTAGAACCGCAATTTTTAGGGCTTGTTCTGACCACAGATGGTGTTAAGCCAGATCCCAACAAAATTTCAATTCAGGGCTTAGGATACCTAGTTTCCAAAAACGAATCAAATCCTTTCTGGGCATTATTGAATTTTATAGGAAATTTAGATAATTTGTTTTAGAATGCGATCATCAACCATTCAACTGGCTACTAACTAAATATTCGGGAAGAGACAATAGTCCTAGACTCTTAAGATATTTAATTGGATTTAGGAGAGTACAATTTTAAAATTTAATTCATGAAAGGGAAATCTAATTTCAGACAAGTATACCTATTGCTGATTTTTTAAATAGAAGTATTCGGAAAACAAGTAAGAAAGTAATGAATTAGATTTTAATGAAAATAGGGAAATATCTACAGCAAGTGAATTGCGTTGCGAAGGACAATCGGTATTCTGTAACACATGCGCATTGTAACCAGTGAAACGAAGAAAAATTAAAACTAAATCAACAATACAGAAGTGTTAATAATAAACGAACGTACATTATTAAAATTAGAAATTTGTTGCGTTTGCTACTTTGAATTAGTTAAACGCACAAGTTTGACATTTGCTTACGCAATACAGAGGCCGACATTGCGAATTTCCAATGCGCTTATCGTCTTACATAGCAGCATGGGTAAAAAGGTGGGGCACCCTCTACAGGAATGTTGCTAATACTTTATAAATTTTATTAACAAAGCGATTCAAATATTTTGGAAGTCTTCCTAATTTTGGAAAATTGATGATAAGTTATATGGAGTAAAACGGGTCTCAAAATTTGTATCGTAAACGTGTCTGTAAAATTGCAAAACCGAAATTACAAGAATTTATTGCAAATTAAGTAAAAAAAGTACATGCTTGTCAGAAATTTTAAATACCAAATAAAGCAAATGTAACAAAATAATAGAGAAAAAAAACGATGGATTGATACTATGTCTTGTCGACTTTCTTACACGTCTTTTACTGCATTGAGTGATGAAACCCGCATCCAATGGTGTTGCGGTATCTCTGCAACCGGACATGCCGTATTCTTTATGTATTGTAACTTTAGAAGTTGTTAGTTGATCAGTTGATCACCAGCAACCACTCGGAACTTCTTTGAAATTTTCGCTTTGATTTGTAATAGTTCGGACTTACATGACTGGTAATGGTGAAATCATTTACATATACTGCTATTATATTGCGTACCGTGCTATGAATATTGATGTAAAAGCACGGTTCACTAGGGCGTGGTGAAAAACCAATGTCTCGAAGAACTACGACTAGCTTTGAGTTCCATTCTCGACCACTTTGTTTTAATCCGTACAAGGATTTCTTCAGCTTTAAAACTCTATCCGGATAACTGCTGTCTACAAAACACTCTGGTTGCTTCATATAAACCTCATCACGTAACTCACTGTTGAGATATGCCGTTTATACGTCCATTTGATGTTTATGGAGACGATGCTCCACTGCCAATGCCATTACCATCCGAATAGTAGCGTACCTAACTGCAGAAGAGAACGTTTCGTATTCATTGACACCAATACGTAGGATACACCCCTTAGCTACTAAACGGGACTTAAAACGTTGTACGCTGCCGTCTTTGTTACGCTTTACTTTCGGCGCATGTTTCACCCACAAAATCGGGTACTATTTTGCCGAATTTCGAACCTAATACTGTTTTTTTGATTGACATATATTTTCAACAATTGAAGTTAACGTGCCCAAAACGATTGTGCCATTTAATTGCATTATTTAAGGCATCTTTTGAAACTGTTGCGTTATTGCATTTAGTTTGCACGCTTTTGTATAAAAATAAACCTTTATTGTTGGTTCAAATCCGGTACGTACAGTGCATTTTTTTGAAGTAATCGCTGTACCTAAAATATTAACGTCACCACGCCGACCGCAGTTGAAGCACTTCAAATTCTTATTGCACTTGATATTGTTGTTACGCGAACCGTAAGTGGGGTCGCGCTGTTTTTGTCTACTCGCTGAGCGTTTGAATTTGCACATGATCGTGCTTATATTAACACTTCGATAGCACTTTCATGACTTTCTTCTATAGGGTGAAAGGCCTCTTCTAGTAATTTAATTTTTAAAATGGCGAGTGAACTTTTTTGGCAAACTCGACAGCAAAATAATAACTAAAAGCTCATTAGTTATTACAACTTCTACATCTGTGGGTTCTTCCACTAATTTAAAAAACTTACTTATGTGGCTAGCAGTAGCCCGCTTGTTCATTTTGAGGTGTCAAATTTTCTTAAATAAGATAGATTGGCAACACTTCAAGCTCTTAAGCTGTAATTTTTTGGCTGTGTACATTTGTGTTTTTATTTTAAAAAATTCTTGAAGTTTAATTGATTTTGTTACCGTGTTAATAAAATTTTTAGTGATTAAACTCTCAGTTTCATGATAAGTATTAAATGTTCTTAAGTTTTGTGCGTATTAAAAACTTTTTCTTTCCAATTTTTGGTGCCGAGTCAGCTTTTTGTTTCATTTTGTTTTATTTTATTCTATTTTCTCTCTTTGTTTATCTTATTTACTTCTTTATTCACAGCTGTGTTGCGTTTAGCTTTTTATTTGTTACAGTGCTTCTAAAACTGCTCGCTATATTGCTTTTTCAAATTGTCTTGGTTTTAAACTTTCATAAAAAAAATTGTTCTTAATTGAATTTATTATTATTAATATTTTATTAACACACTAATTTATTATTTATCTATTAAATTTTGTTCTACTTACTCTTTTATTTGATCTTCATTCTTGTGGTTTATTATGTCTTGTAACTTCCCCAATTGTAACATTAAAGGCGAGTCAGATCGCTACGTTTCATGCTGGCTTTGTGATGAGCTTACCCATATTAAATGTGCTGGACTGACTGGTAGAATCTTAGATTCTATTCTCGACTGTAAGGGATTGCGTTGGTCCTGTTTAAATTGTAGATCTATTGAAATCGATCTATTTAAAGTTTATAGGAAGACACGCAATGGCTTTAACGAAATCGGTCGAGATCTTGTAACCCTCACTGGAAAATTTAGGCACTACGAAAAATTGTTCAAATCTTTTAAGTGTCTGAATGATTCTCACGAATCCTCTAAACCTGCTCCTAAGCGTAAACGTCCTTCCGATGAAGTAACACTTAGTTCTTCTGTTCAGAAAAGAACGTCTCCTCCCAATGACCTAATAAATCTCTCTTCTCCTTGCCCTCAAGGTGATAAGCCGTCAACTTCCAAAGAGCTCAATTCCCCAAAAGCTCTATCTAATAGTAATAAGTGTCTCATAATTCCAGAGGCTCCCCCTATTAACTTAGTAGCATCAGTTAATAATTTGATAGTTATTCCACCTAAAAAGTCTATATTTATTTCGAGACTTGCCAAAGATACCTTAATGGAGGACATTAAATCTTACATTTCGTCACGTTTAAAAATCGATGATATCAATATACGTAAATTTAACTTCAATTCTGATAGAAGTATATCATCGTTTAAAATAGACGTATCTCTTGAAACATTCAAAAAGGTCTTAGATAGTTCATTCTGGCCACCTGGGGCTTTTGTACGCGAATTTAAACCTGAACTTAGAAGTCAAACTGAGGAAAACATTGTTAAATTACCAAAAGCAACCACCGATATAAAAAACTGATTGGTAGAAATTCGCTAAGCATTTATTATCAAAATGTTAGAGGTCTTAATACAAAATTAATGACTTGTATTTGAACAGTTCCAATTTTAATTTATATATAATTGGATTTACAGAAACTTGGTTAAAACCTCACATTTTTGATAATGAGATTTTAAACAGCGAATTTCAAATTTTTAGATGTGATCGACTGAACAGAATCGGTGGAGGTGTTATATTTGCCGTGCATTCCTCTATCCCATCTGAAAATATTCTTGTTCCAGGGACCGACTCATTTGAATTTAAATGTATTAGAGTATACGTTAATAGTTGCTTTATTTATTTAACCCTATCTTATATACCACCCCATTCGGACTTATCTGTATACATGCAGCATGCTTATTTATTAAATAGTGCTACCTCGATGGCAAATAATGCAGATTTAATAATTGTATTAGGTGATTTCAATTTACCATGTGCTTCGTGGAAACCTTTCGATGACTATATCGTGCCGATTTGCAATCGGTCATGTTTTAATGAGTTTTTCGAAAAAATGTCCGAGTTGGGTCTGAACCAAATTAATTTGATTCCGAATAAATTTGGTAAATGCTTAGACTTAGTATACGTTGATACCTCTGCAAAGTGTTCCGTTATTCAGAGTAATCCTCTTGTTCTACCAGAGGACTCATATCATCCTGCTTTAGAAATATCTGTCGAAATCTCAGGCATTGTACGGGATAATAATCATCAAACTTCGTGCCTCTGTACTCGGTTTAACTTTGCAAAAGCCAATTTTAAAAAGTTAAATACAGAACTTTCTACAATAACATGGCCTAATTATAATGGTGACATTGAATTGAGTGTCTCTCATTTTAATAACATTATTATGAAATTATTTGAAAAGTATGTTCCAATAGTAATTGTTAATAAAAGCAAAAGTATAAGTCCGTGGTTTTCGAAAGAGTTATATAAATTAATAAACAGAAAAACTCAAGCCTTTAAACATTTAAAAAAAAACCGGTTCACTTGTCGACTATTCTAAATATTCTCTATTGCGTCGACAATATTGAGTTTTTCGCGATTTTCAGCAAGTTGGTGAGCTTTTTCGCAAAATTACCCCAGACCCAAATTGTAGATCATAAAATTCTCTACAAAAAACATATAAATAATTTTTTTCCGAAGAGCCACCATTTTGGAGATATAACGGATTAAAAGTTTAAATAATTCGTAGTCGTCATAATTTGCATAAGTATGTTACGTATATACATGTCAGAGTGCCTAATAAATGAAATAGATACCGTTAGTCTTGTGCGCAACTCCGTTGTGAAAACATGTGCTTATCCTAACCTATTTCGTGCTGTTTTGAGTTTTATAACAAAAATGTCAAATTATTGTTTTATTTGTACTCATCTTTTAACTGAAGGTCAAACTGTAACTGTTAATCGTGCTATGAAGACACTGATTAATGCGAGTATTGAAAGAGATGATGGATTTTCGAAATATCTTATAAAACAAAAAAGTGTAACAATGCATGAGGAGTGTCGTAAAAATTATACACGAAAGTGTTCTATTGCTGCACTCACCAAAAGAAAACACGAAGAACAAGAAGCCAGTACATTTACAAGGTCATCAGTAAGTCCTCCTCGTACTAGATCACGTTTAAGTGATTCCGCTTTTTCTTTTAAAAAACAATGCTTATTTTGCGGCAATGAATTGAATGAAAATTTTGAGAAAAAAAAATCCCTACATCGTCGCAGTAGAATTTATGAGGTAAGTACACTTCAATTCAAAAATTCAATTTTGGAAATTGCTTGGCCTCGTTCCGATGCTATATCAAAAGCTACTGTAGCTCGAATCGAATTTGAACATGATTTAGTTGTTGCTGAAGCTAAGTATCATCAAGATTATATACCTCCTTTTTAAAACCGACCACTGGGGGTAAAGTCGGACGTCCCAAAAATGAAAGTACGAATCTGGCAATGGAGGAAATATTCACATATATTGAAAGTAGCAATGACTGTCAGTTCACTTTAAATGAATTAAGTAATGTTTCCAAAATATCTCTTTCGATAAAGTAAATATCTCGATTCTCATACATAAACTTGATCTGCTGGGCTTTCAGCCAAGATTCCTTCAATGGGTATCTTCCTATCTTTATAATAGAACACAATGAGTGATATTTGAGGATACACCTTGAGATACAATTAATTTTTCTTCAGGTGTTCCGCAAGGTAGTCATCTTGGCCCGATTCTGTTCTTGTTGTTTATTAACGATATCTCTTCAGTAATAGAATTCTCAAAAATTTTATTATACGCTGACGATGTAAAGCTTTTTAAATCATACACTTCAACTGAGGAAAGGTGTCTGTTGCAAACAGACTTAAACAATCTCAATAAACGTAAGACGATGTGCTTTTCCCGTAGATCTGTGCACCCCTCTTCTTATGTAATAAAACACCATATTCTAGAGCAAGTTTTTAACTACGTTGATTTGGCAGTTAATATGGACCCTAAGCTTAATTTCAGTCTTCATATTGATACCATGGTCTTGAAAGCAAAAGCTGTCCTCAGTTTTGTTAAACGTATATTACTAAAACACTTTATACAACTTTGGTTAGACCTATATTGGAATATGGCTCTGTGGTATGGAACCCTAGCTACCAAATCCATTCTGACAAGTTAGAGTCGGTTCAAAAACAATTTTTACTTTTCGCCTTAGCGCATTTCCGATGGGATGCTAGGGTAAGTCTACCTCCATACACTAGTCGTTTAAAACTTATTAATCTACCTACACTTTCTAGTCGTAAGGAAATGATTGGCATAATATTCTTAGTGATACTTTTGAATGGAACTGTTTGCAGTTCTTTTCTCCTGTCTGAAATTAAATTTAATATCCCGGTTCGCCTTTCGAGGCAGGTTAGACCTTTACTGCTAAAATCTTGTAGATCAAATTTTGAACTAAACCAGCCATTCCGCCGTATATGTCATGATTTTAATTCTCATTCCAGCACATTTGACTTATCTGACTCACTTTTCAAAATTAAAAAGACTTTATTGTTTTCTCTTAATAAATGAAAATGTAAGAATTTATTATATTGTAACTTTAGATCTTAGCTGTTGAAATTTTTGTTTCTGTAGCTGAGCAGTTTTAGATCTCACTCTCTTGCCTTTTCTGACTCGGCTAATTCCGCACGTATGCGGATTGCGCCCCTCGCGTCGGTTGGGCGGGAGGAGGGTAATCGTTGGGTTATTATAAGAAAAATAACACTTTTCGCGCTGGTCTTTTTGGCTGATGTATTTCAAGCAATTTATTCCATGCAATAACAGCGCAATCATAATGCTTCACATTATTAATTTGTGAAGGCTTCACGGATAACATTATAAACGCGAGTGCTTTTTCATTTTTATTGTCAAACGCCGTTTTTTGTTTTGGCGTCATCTCCTCCGATTTCACTTCCCGACCACATACACCTTTCCACAAGTCGGAGTGTATTAGCATGCTTTTCATTTGCACCGGCCATGACGCGTAATTGGACCCGCTCAATTTTGCTGTTCAAAATTAGTTTTTTTTTCTTTCGATTGATATCTGCATCGACATACAGCACACTGATAATTCTGCACCAACGCACCAAATTCAGAAACGATAATATTTTATGCGCACACCGACACGCAGTTTTTGCAACTAAGGAAAACGACAACCTATTGGTTTTAAGCCGTCTTTATTGAAATTTGAAATCGGACTGAATAATAAAGTATAAAGACACAAAAGAGGAGAGGTAACAAAACCAATCTCAGTACTGAAAAAATAGTCCAGTCATTATAGTAAGTTCACCTCTGAATTCAGATACCCAGCTGTGAGTCTGTAAATACTTGTATATTGACACCCTAAAAGTTGTCTCAAAACCTACATATGGTAGGGTGTACGCAACTATTAAATTTCAAGGTCAAAGGTCACAAAAATAGGTTTTTTGCGCTTTTTTTGTAAATATCTCATTTCCTATGGGTTTTTTGCTATTGGTATTTATTATCAATATTGTAGAATACAAAATTCTCTACAAATTTTGTTAAAAAATTTTTTTCATACGGTGAACCGTTTTCGAGATAGAGAGCTTAGAGCGCGCGGTCACAGCATCACTTCAGGTCAACCGGTGCCTCCGATCAAAAACGCGCCATATATAGTTGATGAACTATCGATAAATCAATGATTATAAATATTTGTCAATTTTTATTAACTATTATATTATATTTTATAATTTTTTCCTAACCTATCCACTTTTTATTCAGTATTAATTTATTTAACATCACTTACCTGCCCATGAAATTGCAGAATTGTTAATAAAAATATAGGAATTATATTTGAATTTAAACCTTATTAATATTAATAACTTCTTACATGATAAAAAAAATTTATTAAAAAATATCATTCAATACATTTATTTTTATTAAAAGTAAAAAAATGGAATAAAGGGTACAAAAACTACAATTTATAATTTTAATCATCTTCTTCCTCTTCATCGTCGTCTTGAGACTTTTCACAGATTTCGGAGCATTATAGACTGCCAATAAGGTTTGAGTTCCACTCTCTAATAATCTCTGGGCCGAACAATTTTCTTCCTCAAATGCTGCAGCTAGTTAATCCAAATTGGTCAGTTTCTCAAAAACTTTTAAAAATGTTTTTTTTTCCTTTTTAAAAAGGAAAAATATTCCAATGAAATATGATAGAATTGCTTTGTTCTCATGGTAAAGTGCTGGTATCTGGTGACACACATCTGGTATTCGTGCGTAGTAATGTATTGTTACTAAATATCTGTCACAGGTATAACAGAACATATTCAAAATATAAAATATATATTTAAACCTCTTAGGAAATCATAATTAAAACTACAAACTAACATATGCGACTTTCTTTAGAACCGCAATTTTTAGGGCTTGTTCTGACCACAGATGGTGTTAAGCCTGATCCCAACAAAATTTCAATTCAGGGCTTAGGATACCTAGTTTCCAAAAACGAATCAAATCCTTTCTGGGCATTATTGAATTTTATAGGAAATTTAGATAATTTGTTTTAGAATGCGATCATCAACCATTCAACTGGCTACTAACTAAATATTCGGGAAGAGACAATAGTCCTAGACTCTTAAGATATTTAATTGGATTTAGGAGAGTACAATTTTAAAATTTACTTCATGAAAGGGAAATCTAATTTCAGACAAGTATACCGATTGCTGATTTTTTAAATAGAAGTATTCGGAAAACAAGTAAGAAAGTAATGAATTAGATTTTAATGAAAATAGGGAAATATCTACAGCAAGTGAATTGCGTTGCGAAGGACAATCGGTATTCTGTAACACATGCGCATTGTAACCAGTGAAACAAAGAAAAATTAAAACTAAATCTACAATACAGAAGTGTAAATAATAAACGAACGTACATTATTCAAATTAGAAATTTGTTGCGTTTGCTACTTTGAATTTGTTAAACGCACAAGTTTGACATTTGCTTACGCAATACAGAGGCCGACATTGCGAATTTCCAATGCGCTTATCGTCTTACATAGCAGCATGGGTAAAAAGGTGGGGCACCCTCTACAGGAATGTTGCTAATACTTTATAAATTTTATTAACAAAGCGATACAAATATTTTGGAAGTCTTCCTAATGTTGGAAAATTGATGGCATTCAATAAGTTGTATGGAGTAAAACGGGTCTCAAAATTTGTATCGTAAACGTGTCTGGGGAGAATAGCTTCATTGGACAACTTGTCAGATTGTCAACGGAATACTTTTTCGCAAAAGTTTTTGCAGCTGCGTTGAGTTCATCTTCATTCATATCATGAAACTGCCATAGAAATGAGAACGATTCGTATATGTCACTCTCTGCGGCGAATATTTGCTTCATTCCACAGATAACGCCGTCAAGTATGACGTAGAAAATGTTTCTTATGTATTTAATTTCTTCTTTACTGCAATTTTCATCAATTTCTTCATGTAGGTCGTTTCCGAGTTTTTTTTTCTGGCTGATGGTAACATCGGCTTGACATGCTTTAAATTCTGTGCAACAATTAAGAATTCATTATATATTGCTTTCCACTGATCGCGCATTCTATATTTCTAACTTCAGCGCCAATGCTAGCATTGATCTCTTTAAGAAACAATTTTCTTTCATTTATTGACTCAAGGATTTTAAACTATTTGAAGGCCATCAAAACGCACTCAAATTTGCTCATATATTTCAAAATTTCATCAGCGTTCCGGCGAGTTTATGCCGTAAGGTTGAGTTTTTGAAGTTCTTTCAATCTGGGAAGATTTTTCGCAAATGACTTGAAGTCATCGATTCTGGCAGACCACCTTGTATTAGAAAGACAGTGAAGTGAATTGGGTATTTTAGATTTTAAAATTTCTTAACGTTGAGTGCGACTTTAAAACATTTTTGAACGACACCAAAAAAAGTTATTGCTCGAGGATAGCATTCAGCTGAGTCGACTCCAGCACAATTTCCAATTCCAACTTTCCAATGCTTCGCAAAATAAAGTGGCAATAGCTTTGTCGCTTTTTTAGTGACAATCTACAAAAGTGAGAAAACGTTCTCCTATGTAGTAAACTTTTTTCAGCAGCGAGACGGATATAACGCAAAATAAATGTAGTTTGCTACGGGCTCCTTCGAGAACTCCAAATCTGGGTGAATCACCCCCTACCCTCTCGTCGGGCGAAAACGAGGAAAACTTAATAAACAGCTTTATTTTATAAAAATGAAAGTGGAGCTCTGGAATAAAGCTACCTATAAAGCCATAAAAAGTAGAGTATACAATCGTAATCTTAAAATTGTTATACATCAACTAATAAATAATTGTTAACATATCAACATATAACAGATATTAACGAAGTAACAACTATTCTTAACGATATAATGAAAAATATCGAAAATCTGGGTATACATAGTAAAGAAAGGCATTATTTAGTAATTATTCCAAAATTTAAATCAAAATTGAAGACTTTAATCGCAACTGAAAATAATAAAAAAATGGTTCCATTTTATATAGGATGCGACGTTTACAAATGGTTATTTCGCACAATGAATCCAGGCGATAGAATTGAAATATTGGACCATTTAGCGGTGACAGATGAAAATGTTCATAATGCTATTGACGGAATAAACAAACAAATAATTATTAGCAACTCATTCAACACACCATTAAAACAGTTAAGAACGGCTGAAAAAGATGACAAAAACTTTAGACAGCGTTTGCAGAAATTATAAAACAAAACAACGAATCAAATAGTAAGGTATTATTGTATCTAGACTTAGGTGACCATATTTGTCACGGCAAAATCCGGAACAGTTTTTTTAGTAACCAATTTTTTCCATATTATAATTCACTAAAAATCGCGACATATAATAGGTGAGAGAGCAATACAATTTAATTCAATTCATTAATTTTTTTTTTAATTTCTAACCCCGGGACGGCCGGGACGCTTAAGTCGGAGTCCGGACTGTCCCGGCCAAACCGGGACGAATAGTCAGCTAAATTTTAATAATTAGCCAAATAGAAAAATTTAGAATAGACCAAATACAAGATAATTAAGTATTTGCGAAACACAACATTATCCATCCTAGTATTTTATCTGCACAAGAAATAGAAGAATTTAGAATTGGTTTTATGAATTAGAAATGATTAAAGTTGGAATAATGCCATACAAAGAAAATTCAATTTTAATCACAGTAAAAATATCGAAAACTTTTTTTTTAAAATAGACCTTCAATTTATTGCTAAAGTATCAAATGATAAGTATTTAGAAATAAATGAGACCAACGAATATATAATCAGGGGTGTTGTAGAATCTGATAGTTGCCGGAATCAGAATTGAAACCGATAAAAAAATGTAGTAGGTGTCATGAATTCAGATATTATTGGTTTGACGTTCGAAACAGAAATTGTATCGGTTTTGGGAGTCACGGAAACCAATTTTATCGGTTTTGTTATCAGAAAAAAAGCAAGAGGATTTTTGCTGACAGATTTGAAATGTAAGTTAAGAAAATAATTTATATTATTGTTACGATTTAATTTATCGTTCTTTCTATAGGGGAAAACATAAGAATAAAACAAAAAATGTCATAATTATCGAGTTTATGGAAAAAATCAAAATATTTTAAGAGAATTTACAAAACGTAACAAACGTAATTTAACACCCAAATGCGTCTTTATTCAGTCGATAATGTGATATAAATCTGTAAAATAAGCATGTATACAAACATATAAATAAACTTCCTTCAGTACCGGTTGCTCATAAAAACATTGCTTCTTGCAAAGATTGAATACAGAAAACATAATTGAAATATATGTGGCGATTTTAAAGTCATTGCACTTTTGCTTGGACTACGGTTTGGTTACGCAAAATATAAAAAATACTCACTGTACAAAGAAAGTGTGGCCTAAGCGCAAATCACTCACTCCAGGCCACAAAAATGTTAAAAATGATACTTCATACCATTCGCATAATGTTCGGCCTGATCAAAATTTTTGTAAAAGCTATGCCAAGAGATGGAAGTTAATTTGTATATCTGAAAGAGAAATTCCCTAAATTCAGCAAGGCAAAAATTAAGGAGGCTTTGAAGAAAACGTGAATGATCAGGAAAAACTCGTATAGAAATGTTTTGTGAACGTTGTCCAAAATTTTCTAGGAAAACATAAATCGTAAAATTACAGACTTAATGAAACTCTCATCTGGATTTATTTCCGGCAAATTTGGGTACTGAGTGACGAATAAGGCGCGAGGTTCCATCAGGACATTTCCGGACATTTCATTAATGGAGAAGCGTTATCAAAGGAAATGGACCGCCGGAATGTTAGCAGATAATTGTTAGAGACTTAAAAAAGACCTTCCAGGAGCCAAATATTCACGCAAATCATAAGTATTTTTTCTATTAAGCAATAATTTTACAAAACGTAGCTAATTTTTGTACTTTTTAAAAAATACATGTTATTATGTCACAGGAAAACCTGACGTGGCAATTTTTTTTTATTCGCATATTATTGTTTAGTGGCCCTAATACTTTCAAAATTTGGTATAAGTTTTCATGTGACAAAAAAAGTTAAAATTTTGGTAACCAGTGTTATTTATATAAAAATTAGAGTCCTTATATTGGAAAATTAGGCCAAATAAGGTGAAAAACTTTTAAATAAAAAAGTACATTGTGTTTGGGACATACAAAATTAAGTTTACACCAAATTTCTAAAAAAAAAGGATACAATAATAAACCAAAAACTTGCTTAGTTAAATTTTTAAATAAGTTTTTCAAAATCAACCAACTCCTGCCCTTCCTCTTTCCGACCAACTGTCCGTAAATTATTTTTCCTTTCGTTTTCGTTGTTTTAATTCTTCCGCAACGGGTTTCAACTAAGTATTATTTTTTTAATTTTTTACCAATTTCAAAGGCTTTCTGCACTAGCAATTATCTTTACAATTCAGCTAAATTTCTTATAACATTGTCCCAGCGATTCTAGCACTGTTATCAATACGAAAGTGCCGGCAATTAGATAGTTTAGTTTATACAATTCATCCTGGCAATAAATAATGCAAGCTCCAGCACCCATATAAATGAGTAACGATGTTATCGTGTAGCCAACTTGGAAAGAAAAGCTGAAAACAATAAATTTACGTTATTTAAAATGTGCTCTATTATAGTTATTACTATTTGCCATATCAATAATAGAATTGTTTGCTTACATTTTTTTGGGTGCTTTTAATCGCCATAAAACGCTCAAGGAAGATATGACTATTACAGTGGGTAGTAGGGATGGGTCTGTTCCACGACTTACAATGCTATAAAAATACAAATTAATGGAAAATATTAATATATAATAAACCCAAAGAAAGTGGTTATCAAAAACAAATTAGGAAACAGAAAAAATGTATTGACATAGAAATAAGAAAAACCTAAATATACATTTTTGGCAACTTACGAACTAATGAACTTTAATTACTCCGGCAAAAAAATACCATTTACAAGTGGTCTTCCGATTCCTTTAAAATTTTGTAAAATTATAGTCTTATATAAGTTACATTTAACTCCAAAAGGATTTTGAATTTTTTTTAAACTGGTGGCCGCTACGCTATTATGTTGAATATGAGTGTTCGTAATATTGAATACTGAACAAAACTGTACTAATTGATTGCATTTTTTTCATATTTTTTAGATCACGGTTTTTGTAACGATAGTTTTTCTGAATGTTTCGTAATTATAATTTTTTTTTCGATTGTAATGAGTAATTTATTTTAATAAGGGCAAGCTTAATTTCAAAAATTATTAGCTGTGCTGAAATGCCGTGTGAACAAACATGACGAAAATCAAATGAATTGATACGAAGCTTTTTTTTATGATCCCTTATTATTTTAATAATTGAAATTTATGCATTTTTATGTGAAACTTTCACATTGTGTTTAAATTCGTGATTAGATTCCTCAATTCACAATAATTTATTATTACAACGCAGATATAGCATTCCTACCCCTCCTGATATATGTATAACGGTTATAAACACTTAAGATTAAATGTATCTACTAAACTGAAAATATTAATTGTTTGGTATATCACCTGCGATCCTTCGCCCAAGCAACGAAAGTCATACTGTTCAAACCAGTCATAATAGTGAGCAAGATGAGAACAGATAAGTGAAAAGAGAAATTATTCATTCCTTCACAACGTATTAAACTCATAAGACTAGTTGTATCGCTTGATATGTCTGTTGTTGTGTTTAGTCCATTTTGTTTATCATATAAGCTCCGAAATTTTGCATGCAACAACACTGCTGTTCTTAGTAACCAATTTTCTAAGTAGTCGCTGTAAGCGTTTGATATCTAAAACAAATAATAACATTTATATTTGACCATGTTTTGTTTTAAAAATATGCTTATAAATAATAAGTCAAATTAAAAACATCTATGTGAAAAGAAATTAAATAGTATCACTTTCACAAAATTTTTCTACGGTGGAGTTTTGGTGGAGGTTTGAATTTTTTTATATATTTTTTCGAAACAATTTATGTACCATATTTATGTATGTATGTTTTACACCATGCACTTCGTTCTAATTATATAACATTTTGAACAAACTTTAATACATAGGATTTAGAAAGAAACTATTATACTGTGCGTGCATACCAACAGTAAATATAAGGCACATGTTATGATAAGTGCCACTGCTCCACATGTCCTTATTGCCAGCGAAATCAGGAATGCGGCAATTAAAATTGGGAATGTGTCTGCTATGGGTAGAAGTACCGATCTAAGAAAAAACCTACAAAAATAATTTTTAAATACAAAAACTAAAGTTATATATATAGTATACCAATTTATTAGTTTTGAAAGTCCATATGCATTTAGAATGACTGCAGTCCAAACTGCAAAAACAAGTAGTATTGACAACACTATAGCAGTGCCGTGAATAATTACAGCTGGATAAATTGAAAGGCTCCGCCCACTTTCGTTATCATCATGGTGTGTTACAAATTTGCTCAATACACGACAACCTGAAAAATAGATTAAAGTAAAAGTATTAGTTTTTCGAAAATAGACAGATTATAACAAGCGAACATCATCATAATTTTATTGGTGTAAAAGTGAGATATTTCGTTCACTAGACTAGGTTTGTAGAAATAATAATTTATTAATTTGAGCTTACCGGTTATAAGATATAACGAATCGTATTGAAAATATCCATGATATGGTCGAACACCTTTCGTACTTGATTCCTCATGGAGTTTGCTTATTTGATTCTTCAGGATAACCAATATAACAGCTGTCAGATGAGACGGCAGCCAGTGAAAAAACTGTTGAGCTATCCTTGACATTGTGCCCACAATCGAAAATTTGTAACTGCAATATTATAGTAAAACATGAAATCAAATAAAAACCTTTTAAAGGTAAAGCACAAAGAACTCGATGGTAATAAGTATGTTTTGGTTGCCTTTATTATTTTGGCAAATTAAAATTATACAATTTGGAATGCCGAAAAGTACAATATTTAAAAAATGTATAACACAATTGAAGAAAAACGCTGATGCAGCGACGGATGCTTTGTTGCCGGTTCGCGATCCAAACGGTAAGAAGAGCCTCTGGTTCTCGGGCAGCCAGTTTTGATCGTTGGGTGGTGTGTAGCATCCTACGTTTATAAGTGTATGGAATATGCGTAGTGTGCGTTTGTTTCTTCGAGAGTGGATGTGGTGTAGTTTATTGGCATTCAGTGTTGTGCGTTGAGGGGGAGGGGCGTTGCTCATCTAGCCATCCACGCCCCCCACTAGGCGAATACTAACCTAACAACCGCTGTGGTTGCCGCAGCGTAACAACAACGCTCCCGAGGCCAGTGAAGTGGCGATATGACGCCGCGTTGATACTACATTTCGTCTCGGTCTGGATGGAGGAGGGTAAAGCATGTTATGATGCGGGATGTTGCACAGTTGGCACACCTGTGAAGCGCTTAACGTGGCCACACAGTTAAGCAGTGGGAGCAGTTGGAAAATTTTGCCATGTGGCAGCCGATGTGGGCGGCATAACGTCCGGTGTGTTTAACGTGGGTACCTGCTGACGACAGCCTTACTCCACAGCGATCAAAAGCACAGCGGATCAAATTAACAGCGCCCTGAAAACGCCAGGTATTTTTCAGTACCGATTGGTAGTATGGAATGGACACACTAACTCTCTTGGTAGGGTTCGAGGCCTATCTAAAACCTCTGCCGTACTTTGGATCCGGCACCCGGTTCCAATGCAACTCCACATTCAACTCACAAAAGATCAGTTCTTTCGGCATTCGGATATCAACCATAACCATCACGATACTCCCCGAAGGGCCAGTCCGCATGAGCAGGTTGGAGCGAACTCCAAGGGCCCCCGCTCCCCGTGGTACCAGAATTAGGTACACGGTCAGACCTCATAGCCGAAGCTACTACCAGTTGAGCTTCCATACTGCTCTAGACTGGTAACCAGAGGTTGAACCCCATAAGCACATTACACGCACACACCTTTCACACAAGAAGCTAACCCTAATTCATTCCGACTAATGGAGATCACACCGCTAACATCTAAATGTTCATCAGTCCAGATTATTACCATACGCCCGCGAACCCTTATGTCCGTAAACAACGGGCACTCCGCGATTAAGTGAACCCAGTCTTCATATCGCGCCCCACGCAAACACCCCGACCTATCAGAAAGGTGCCTCTGATGCAAAAATGCATTCAGAGGCCCATTCCCCTTAAGCAAAAAACCCAGACACATCCTTTCGCCCATGGTCAACCCCAGGTATCCACTCGCGTGACATACCTGATGCTGACCCCATTCACTCCAACAATCGGTGGACGAACTGACGACAATCTGCCCTTAAGCAGCATTGTCACCGTTTTATCCATCGATATGTTAAGCCCCAACTATTAACAATTTCTAAAAATTGTCCTCCTACCCGCTCTAAACCTTTAACCAGAATAAGAAAATCGTACGCATACGCACAACACTTACAGAGGGGTTCGAGCTGTCCAAATAGAGAGTCCATCATGAGGTTCCAAATATATGGACAGCAATGGATCCCTGCGGGCAGCCACGGACAACTCCGATCTCCACAATCTCATTCATTCCGACTAGAGAGGCCAAGCTGCTCCAGCCATTGCAACACTCGATCCCAGCATAGGCAATCAAATGCCCCCTTGAAATCAACAAATATGCCAAGGACATATTTTTTGACATTCTCCCTAGCAGCACCCTGAACGTAGAACCAAGCATCCTCTACACTGCGTCCTTTCATGAACCCATACTGCCTATCCGACCACATTAACTCATGAAGCCGTTCCACCATAACTCTTTCCAGCACTTTCCCAAGGAGACTGATGCCCCGATAAGACCGAGGATCACTTCTGATCTTATCAGGGGACGTCAGGAAAGGAATAACGCTAGCAATATACCACTCGCATGGAAAATAACCCTCCCACACGCCTCCAAGTAGTCCTCCAAGTATCTCCGTGCAAACCATCAAAACCTGGGGACCGTTTAGACCTCACCAGGCCAAAGGCGTACCCCAATTCCCCATCATCTAATGGAGGGACAGGTACCTCTTGTGCTTGGGATACCTGAACCTCGCCCCAGGAGGAACGTTCCTAACAATGCCCCCGCACACTCTCTCCACGTTGATAACATAGTGTCACCAACGCGAAGAGAGGTGATATCCTCCCTCTTACGATCTCAGCAGATCCTATAGACCTGACCCCACGGGTCGTTCCTATTTTCCGCACATAATTCCTTCACTCCTCTTCTTTAACTTTAACCAACAATTCTTTATATTCCCTAATCGCACATATAAATTCATACCTAAGCTGGGACCGCCTGTCAGAATTGCACCGTCGAGCGCGTTGAAACTTTCTACTCAATCGCCTGACAGTCCTCCTCTTCGAGGTTAACTCAAGCATTCACCACTTCATTTTCCTAACCATAAAACTTTCACACTTCCTAAGTACCCTATCACTCACCCCCCATACTACCTCATATAGCCCCATACTACCTCATATTTGGATCAAATTATGATCACGCAATCCCCACCCCCGCCTTATCTGCTTCATAAGCGTCACGTCAATGTCACTCACGCCACTCAGGCTTTTAGCCACCACCCATTCACTTAATACTTCGCCTCGATTGTGGCTTTGATATCCAGGCGTATGCCGGGATACCTTACTAAACCACATCGAAGACGAGGCATTCGCATCCAGCCCTGGGATATATGGGCTACTACTTGCAAGTAGTAGTAGATTATCTATGTAGTCCAGGTAGGGCTCTAGGGTCTCGCTAAAGGCCCGTGAAAACCTTGAAACTCCGAGGAAGACCACGAACCAATGATGGCTTAAGGCTCCTGAAGTAAGGCAATGCCGCATCTCCCTCAGTCACACATCCCCCCCAACTCACTCACTACGGCATACGACCCCAGCTGGTCTACCCTTAAATGCGCAGTTGCGGCAATAGGGTGCATTGACGCAATCTTCAGCTCCGTCTTGACCGCACCTCCAACAGACATCTGATTTGACGCGACACTCACCCACTTTGTGATCGAAACCCATACACCGGAGGCAGCCAGCAACGGGGCTATCCCCGTCGCACCCGGAAGGAGAACTACTTAATGTGGAACCTACCTGCCCCCAAGAGGGCGCACAACATTTTGTCCGCACTCTCTAGGACGACATTGGTGCTATCATCAGTGGGAAACTTTCCAGGGACGTCAGACCTCTGAGACGACGGGTTTAAGTCCTGAAGGTTCAACCGGAGTAGTTGTTCTATGAATTCTTCATAGGCGATCTCCGTATGATCCCCCTGGACAACAACCCGAAGACCCAACTTCCGGTTGACACTCAGGGCCAACCCCACCTCCCTGAAATTTGCGTTAGTCGCCACCTTTTAACACTCTAAAACAGAGGGAGTGCGGATAACCGCCCCACCACCCTTAATCGGCCTAACCTCGTGGATCCTCACACCGAGTGAAGGACCCACTTCCTTCACGACTTAATTGGTAACTTCCTTAGAGGAAGTTGCAGGCCCCTTACTCCTGACAAAGACTGACCAGGCCTCAACAGGCTTCGGCGTCACCGGTGCAATCGCGTCCAGTACAGGTGCTGGGGCCGCAGGCATTCGTGCCGATGGAGCCGGCATTGAGTTGATCGGCGGCGAGGAGTGTTGCCCACAGCTTCCTCTAAGGGCGTCAACCTGACCGCGAAGATGAACATTCTCGGTTACGACTGTCAACAGTAATGCCTCGTACTTCGAGGCAAGCTCTATCAGCCCCTTAGCGGTTCCCATCGCAAAGTTTTCAGCCCCAAAAACTATTCCGTTTAGCTCCCCAATAATTTTCTTTATGGCTGTAATGTGGCTTACCACGCGACCTCGGATAATAATAGCGCTCTCTTTAGCTGCGTCACCTCTGCCCCCACTGCCCTTGCTCGCGCTCGCCTTATTAGCGCCCTCACCATCGCGCACGAGATCCACTCACGTTCGCCCGATTTTGCGAGGTGCGCTTTTTCAGCGGTGTCATCTTTGCCGCTTTCAATAACGCTTCGGCTACCGCCCTCTTCACACCACATTTTTCCCGGTCACCCCAAACGTACCTTCCGCCGTGGCGGGACCTTACCGATGGCCCCGCCGCCTTGTCTCCCGCCTTTGTGTCCATCGTCACGGTCTATGGCCCAGACTCCTCACTGCCAGCGAGGGACTAAACCCTCCTCCTCCGTGATGGACACGTCTTCTCCTTCGAACGCCTTTCGGTAGGCTGATCCGCCGAGTGTACCACTGACTCACAATAGCTGCTCGCCACGTACGTGCAACTGAACGCGCTTAAGAAAGTGTCCCAAGCACATACCCGCTCTGTAGATACAGTCCACAGCTCCATCCAAAATGGTCTACGCAAAGGTCACTCATATGATGGCGGATGGATCAAAATCCCCGTAACGGCTGCGAGTTAATCGATGTACCGCTGAACTGATCTCCAACTCTGGGACAGCCACCGATACTTGTTGAGCAATCCTGCTCAGGACTTGCTGACACTAGTCGCCAGATGTCCAACACAGCACTCCAAATAAGCAGTCCAGATGGCAAAAAAAAAAACCGTCAGCACGGTACTAAACTGGGACTGTACAGGGAGTCGGCCAACAACAACGTGAACGACCACGCTGCGATATAACCTAAGGTAAGAAAAATATAAGTTAATAAAAAATATGCACTTACCGCTACTCAGCTCTATCACCTCTACCACGCCGAAAATGCACAAAAACGCGAAAAATTGTGTAATTGCCCGAAAAATACACTCGCGATTTCGTAACCGGACAACAGCAAACGAAACGAGTTGTTAGCGAATGCCCGCACAAAACAAAATTCCGCAAGAGTTTATGGCAACAAATATCTACGTCAGGCAACGGTGCTTATGCTAACGCGTAAACAAATATCGCTTAAAAGGAAATTGAAAAACATCACAACGATGCGTCCGCTCGTCTATTCGCGTCGGAATCCAAACCACGAATGATGGCCCAGTGGACATCAGCCGGGATGAGGTTCCGTTGTTGTAGCTGTAATAGTTACGTACCACTACAAGAAGCGGTTGCAAGGGCGGTCGCCGCCGTTATTCGTGGCGCTGAAGTTGCCCCAGGGCGTGGCACATTAATGGTCGACTTCACAGTTAGCGTTGATGCTGTTGGTATATCCCGTCCATATTTATCTGTATGAAGGGGGTATTTATTATGATTACACATTTGTGATTGTGCCACGTTATATGGAACGAATGGGTCGTTATGTTCTTTATATACTCTTCCTTCCATTGGCTGATGATTATCATGATGAAGAATTTTGATTATTTCCCATCAAATTAATAAGAATATAGAACCCCGCCTGACTCAGGTATGGCCAGAGAAAATGCCCTGGAGTTAGGGCTGTGAAGTCTGAGGGATCTTGCGAGAGTGTTGTGAATGATCGTGAATTGAGAACGGCTTCAATTCGAATTAGTAATATGGTGAACTGTTCATGATTAAATTTATAGTTTCCTGCTACTTTTTTGAAGTGGGATTTAAAGTTTTTTACAGCTGATTCCCATAAATCACCCATATGGGGAGCGCTGCCTATTAATGCCTTGGGAAGCCTATTTATGTACAATCTCACTCACTTTGATTTCCGCCAAGGGGTTTTGGGGACAATATGTGTTCGAATGTGCTTGAGCGTGTGCGTGTGTGTCTTGTAGCTTTCTGTTACAGTCCTTTGTTGTGCTTATTTGATGTGATTGTTGTTGTATGCTGTTTTTTTTTTTTGGTTGTTGTTTAATTCGCTCCCGTTCTTGTAGTTATGTATGCATTTTTATTATTTATTGTACAATATTATAGTTGTAAATGTTTTTACACTGTTTTTTGTTGTATGTTTTATGTACATGTATTTGTGTCACTACACATTGCACTCAAATAATTCCTTTTTTTGTTGAAATTTACTTTTTTTATTTTTATGCATATGTACGAGTTATGTATAATATGAAAAGTTATATACCTATAATATGTTTTGGGCTGCACTTTTTTAAGGATATTTGTATATAAATACATATGTATATAAAATTGTATTTGTTTTTACTTTTTTATTTTATTTTAAAAACCCATAGTGCACCGCGCACTTTACTTCGGAAGTAATTATTTTAAGGGGAAGGCACAAAGCACTCGGTAGTAATATGTTTTGTTGTCTTTATTATTTTGGCAAATTAAAATTATAAAATTTGGAATGCCGAAAAGTACAATATATAAAAAAAAATTATTACGCATTCTAAGAAAAACGGCGATGCTCCAAACGATATGAATGAACTCTGGTTCTCGGGCAGTCTGTTTTGATCGTTTAATGGTGTAGTTGTGGTGTGTAGATCCTGCGTATGTAGGTACGTGGGTGGGTATATTTGTGTGTATTAGCATGTGGTGTCTTCGAGAGTGGATCGTGTTGGTGTGGTGTATTGGCGTTTAGTTTTGTGCGTTGAGAGGCGGCGTAGCTCATGTCAATAATTGAATAATCATTTATTCATTTACCAAACACTACGGGCACAGAAGTTTCATTCTGGGGGCTTTAAAAATAATATATTATTCTATTGTAGTATCCTAATGACGAGCTCGAACCAATTCAAAGGTTTATACCATATAAGCATATCGTTTTTTAAACCGTCGTTTTTTTTTTTTTTTAATATTTTTACAAATAATACTTAACTCTAAACAGAACATTTTCAAAACATTTTAACATTTTCAAAACATTTTAACATTTTTTTCAAAACATTTATTACGTCATACCAGGGAAGTGTCATCCGCAAAAGTGGATGTCAATACATTATTTATTACCTGTGGGATTATCTGCTGTATATAAGATATGTAGAGTTCCTCAGATATGAAGTTAGCTACTTTAACAGTAAATTTCGAATTTTTTAAATGCTTTATGCAATTTAAAAAAGGATGTAGTTTCAATTTTATATAAAAGACCTTCATATCACACTTTATCGAATGCCTGGTCTATGTCAAGGAATGTTGGCTGAACAGTACTCTCTTTGCTCGAATACAGTTATTAAAACAGAATTTGAACGACATGAACTGTCGGATTTAGGACTTCTTTTACTACTATATTAAAACTATTTAAAGAAATCTACCGCAGCCGCAAATAAAAGCATAAAGAAGAATATAAGTTTTTTGTAGTAAAGTGACAAGCCAGTACTTTAATATATAAGTGGAGTAATTATTTATAATTGTTTATTTTCTTAATAAATAAAAATACAATATTTAATACTTTGTTTCTGAAGATTGTACCCAAGGTGAGGTTTCAATTATTTATTATAAATATTTCGTTGAATACAACAAATTACAGTATATCGCCACCGATGCTGGCTTGGAAAATATCAACCAAACTGTATACAATAGTACTAGTACGTACCTTATTTGATAGCGACAAAGTGGATCCAAAAATATTTCTAAAGAAATCGGATTCATTGATGAATTATAGCCAACCGGACTAGAAACAGGAACATTCATATAAAATACTTCTGTTGAAGGATCTCTGTTTAAAGTAACATTTTGATTAGAATACTAATTTATGTATAAATATATAGATTTAAGATACCGAATAATTTGATATTTGTTAAATCCTGGTGCCCAGGGTATACACATTTTAATGATAATTGAATTCAGATCGCCCATACAAGATAACGGTACAATTCTCAATTCAATAGTTGGAAACGTTTCTTCAACACCTAAACAATGAATGGTTTTTACATTTTAATTGAATGGTTGCAATACTAGTATACAATTAAAGTAATAATAAAAGAACACACACATATTTCTTATACAAGCGCATTAATTTATTTATTAATTTTAATATATTATATAAAGTTTTGGACTTTGAAATAACAGACCTATGAACTACAAATGAAATATATGTACATATGTATAATTGCGCAAAAAGGTAGTTCTGACCATGAAAACTTCTCGTCCGCCTTTTTTAAAATTAAAAAAAGTTAAAATGAATTGGAAAAACAAAGACCATACATCAAAATTAAAGATTTCAATGATTTACATATCTAAAATCAATAAATAGAGAAAACAAGCTTAGAATAATAGAAATCAGGGTAGCGTAGGAGACCCTTCAAAGATATATATATAAATGATTAGTGTGACGACCAGAGCGATATGTCGGAACCGCGGATATCGGATCGGATAATATAGCTGTCACACAAAATGTTTTTTTATTTACTATATGCTACATAAATGCATCTGTGGAGGCTTTTATAGCTACAGCCGAAGTTAACGATTTTTCTTGTTATAAATATACAATAGTCACGTGCAGCAGATATCAAAATTCAAAGCCTACATTAGGGAACCCATACACAATTACAATGAACAAATAACAAAATTATAAACGAAAAAATAGGAACACTAAATTAATTTAAATTAAAGAAAAATAACTGACAAAATGTATTATTTCAACTCTTCATTTGTTACAGTCTAAATGTTTCAATACTTACCTTGAACTAAGAGTTTATAGTAAAGTGTTCCCTGTGAGCTTTCATTTACCAGATTTGATTTTTGAAAAGTGGACCAGCGAGGAAATTTAAAGACCACATTTCTCTCCGCGGGATTAAATATATCAACGTTATACATTTTCTGCAAATATGTTGAATACAAATAGTTCATATCAACTAAAGTAATTGGATTACTGTACAACACTCGACTTAATAGTTATATAAAAATATTTGCCTTCGAAGTTAATTAAGCATATTCCAAACATCATTATTAATTATACTATGTATATCCTTAACTGTGAAAAAAAAATTTTACAAAAAATTATTTCAAAATTAGGTAAAATATGGTATACGTTTTGAAATTTTAAAATTTGATTATCCGTTTCCATAACAAATTCATTTAAAACTGCTCTACACATTCCAAGCATTCAGAAACTTGATCTTTTGAAAATACCGAACAGGTTTACTAATTTCGTTGCAAAAACAGAAACTTAGTTTTCTAAATCGTCACACATATATTTTTGAAAGTATATTATAGTGTGATCAATATGCATAGATATGTAGACACTAGAAGGTATATGTATATGTACATATGTACATATATTTACAAAAAGCTTTGTCCAAAAAAAAAAATTACAATACTAGAGGTCAAAAGTCAAAAGAATCGCGTTTTCAGCTATTTTCAGCGAAACCGTAAGTAATAAATAAATAAAATTTCCTTTCATAAAAGGTTGTAGATCATAAAATTATCTTTTAAATGTGTTATTTTAATTATGCTTTGAACATATTCACTCACTTTCAACTTGTAAAGTTTTTTGTAACTCCATAACACAGTTTCTAATCAATTTTTATATCAGTAAAACATTAAATTTAAAATTTTATATATTCACGAATCAAACTCGATAACATAGATCCGGCAGATAGAATCGATATTTAGCTCTTTAATTGTAAGTAGTTACTTATTATCCGCCCATTTGATATTCACAAATAGTTATTTCGTATGATATATTCACCTCAAAAATCTTTATGGTCTATGAAGAATTTATAGTAATATAAGGTCTAGTAAAACAAAATCAACTATTTTTTCAGCAGATGACCTTAGTAATCTGTATCTCGCGTTGTATACATACAACCGGGATATGCTATATGGCGTTCGAAAGAAAGGATTTAAAAAAAACGTTTCATATTTTTGTGATTTCTTTACTCCAAATTGTTGGAACACGTATCAAAAGGTGAAACCCCAAGCCAGGCGGCTGAAAACAAGAATATTGGTTATGATCCTGATACTGTAACAGCCAATCACGCGCAATTTTCTTTCGCGATTCCGGCTGGATACAGCTGGATACAAAAAGAAACTCGATGGTTGGTGCCACAGAAGTTAACGAAAAAAACTCATGAATCGAATTTCCACCTGCGAATCCATTTTGGAAGCGGATGATCGAATCGTGGTGACAAATGGTGACAAAGCCATGAATAACGGTCAGGAAGGTTTTGCTATGTCCTTGGTGTGATTGGCAAAGAATCATCTACAGACTGAGCTGCTCCCCTTCGGCCAAACTCATTATCATTATAAACAATTAAAGTAAGCAATCGACAACAAGCGGCCAGTTTAAGTCAATAGCAGTGAAATTTTGTTCCATCAGGACAACGCCATGCAACACACACCGGTAGTCTCGCCAACGCTTTCGCCTTAGCCTGATGTCAGAGTGTGAGAGAAAAATGCTATAAGATGGTGCTGCTTCTAGCTATAAATCGATGCATGTGTCTTCTTATGTAAATCGTTCAAAGTTGTCAGTGTGCGAGCGACTTCTAGAAGCCAAAGCAACATAGCAATATGTGCAGTGGTTTCTCGCTTGAACTCTCTCTACTATTATTAGTAATTAGAAATTTGTTTGCGCTCAATGTTGTAGGAAAAATAAGGTATCGAAATAAAAAAACTTTTCTTCTAAATCCATCGATCACACTGAAATCTTAAAAACTAATGCAGCAGCTTTCCTCGCTTGGCCGCTTTCACTCTGGCATAATCTTATAGTCCAGAATATTATGGCGAATAATTTTACTTGTGGTGCTCGCCGACAGACCCAGTTTTCCGCATATGAGCTTTCTATAAGCTGTTTTTACTACACCTTATATTTAGACAAAGACTTCTTTAATTATTAAATGGTCAATCAAGTAAAAAATTTAATATTTAAAAATCAAACATTAACTAGAGGAATGAGTCCTTACCGGTTTGCGAGAAGCACGAGCGAAAAAACCAACATGGGTCCAATTTACGTATGTATTCTTCAAGTTGTTTATATCTAGTATTGCCACTGAACGAATTTTATTTTTAATCGATGGCAATATTTGAAAATTATAAGAAAGTGAAACTTTGTTTTGGCTAAATAGAGAGATATCATTATCATAAAGTTCAATTTTATAGTATGCTACATTCTTACCAGAAGAAATCGTTATTTAATCTAGACTTTATAGTGCATCCAAATAAAAAGTCATCAGACTCCAATTGAGTAACATCAATGCATAATTTCTAAAAAATAACATACAGTTGTAGATTCATGCCTCCATTTCCCAAACTTTTCAACAGAAGTATTTCTTTTTTTCCAAACCTTAAATTCTATCGATTTTTACTTAAGGTTGAATCTAAAACTAAATGCTTACCGTGTGCTTTTTATGTTTCCGTATTGGAATTAATTGTATAAAATTACTTCTGGGTCCTTCTTTAAATCCTTTCGAAAAGACTCTTAAAGTGTCTTCTCGCCATACACTGTTATGTCTACCTTCCTGTTCAATGTTTATTTCTTTTGATTGCATTATATTTGATTTCTATGGAATAAAATATAGTTTATTGGGTTTTATATCAAAACTTAAATACAAACCACGAAGTTAGTAAGTGCAGCCTGCTCCCGACGTATTCTATCCTTAGTAAAGTAAACGAAATTTTGCTTGTCACTGACAGAGATATCAAACATATATCTATTAATAACCTGCACCAGCTGAAGACACCAGACTGCGGACAAATGATCACAGCTTAACCAAACTTTAGGTATTGACATTGTCTTCAAAATAATTATATATACCATTAAAACCAATAATAAAAAAAACAATAGATTGATGACACTACTAACCATTGCATGTATGTCACTATATTTTGAAATTGTAAAGCCAGCTGGAACCAGTACGTCACGATTACCACCACCAATTGTGATTATCAATACATTTTTCAAATTTTGATCTTCGTAATTTGTATGATTGTTTAACAGAAGACGACTACATGTAGCGCAACAAAAATTCGAATTTTTATTTAATTTTAAAGAGGACCGGCCCACAGATATATTTTTGTTTATACTTTTATAAAATGCATGTATTTTTTCATCAAGAATTAAAATAGGCTTATTTATAGGAGAAGATAAGGATAGTATGGTATTGATGGATTCAGAAAATTCTGGATCTCTTAAAACTGCTTGTGATACTACAGCTCCCATAGAATGACCAATTAAAATTACTTTTGCTGCTTGTTCAGTCTTTGTGTAAAGCTTCAGAACAATCTTTATACAAGTCTTTAAATATAATGTTTGCCGCTCCAAATAATCGCCATAAAGCGCTGAAAGCTCTTCGTTGTAGTCGACTGAAAATATATTAAAAAACGTTTTTACATTAAAGAAAGAATTTAAAATTCTACAATATATTATTTTGCTTCAAGCGTTTTAATTATTATCCGATATTAAATATTTACTAGTAAAATAATCCAAATGAATTCTAGTAGCACTCTCCCTGGATTTTCTCAATGCTACTGATGCCAAGGAACGTACCTAAAAACGTAAGTCAATTATAAAATAGTTAAAAATGTCAAATGACTAATACTATTATGCTTGGAACTACGCCCGAATATATTTACTTGCTTATAAGAACCTCCATTTCCTGGTACAAAAATAATGGGTGCTCCATTGAATTGATTTTTGTGCACTTCAATTGGTATACGGCCTTCATTGTAGTAATACAATCCGTAATGAGGAAATTTGACATTATCTTCAAAGTCTATTCTCTGAAAATGTTTAAATGTTTTTTTATACATATTATATAATGCAAGACAAATATGTATTAATATGTATATATAAATATACTATAATTATTTTGTTTATCAAATTATATATTAAACAAATAAAGAAGTTCTAAGTTCGGATGTTATATAATATTAAAACGTGTTGCATGTTATTGTTCGCCGAAATTCTGAATGTGTCACAATCATATTTGGCTTCAGATTAACTTATAATATAGGTCGTATACTCACTTCATTTCATTTCTGGTTTATGCTTCATCTCCCAGATATTTATATTAAAATCAATCTAACACAAATCTCTATATTTATCATATTGGTACTGTTGGCAATAGCCATAAGTTTTACTATGGAATGACATAAACAATTCGTGTTTAATCAAAGAAACGAAATTTTTTATTATAAATATATACCAGAAGGGCCGAGTATTTCATAATTTCGCCACAAGAACGATTGTTTAAACGTGCGTTAACATCATCGGCTAAGATAGAGCTTTTTCTCAGTAATGCAGCTATTTCGCCATTTTTTCAGGTTCCATGTCGCGTTTGATTTGTTAGGAATGTCTGTGTGTCGTTCATTTTTGTTGTGACTACCCCGGACAAACAACGTGACACGTAATATTTATATGGTATACATACTTAGTTGCCATAAGTTCTGTTACAAGTTCAGGCTGTTATAAAAATTAAACTACAATACATTTTATAATAAATTTATTTAATAATACATATATTACATGAGCGATGAACAAAATTGTATTCGAATTGGTCACCTTCTGCTTGCTTGTGTGAAGCCCTCAAACGCACAGATTTCTATTTGGACACTGGTCGAACCAAAGGTTTGTTCTTATTTTCCAACTCTGACCACAAACTGTAGTTCAATGGATTCAAATGTGGACTCCCAGGCGGCCAACCATCTGCAGCTATAAAATCAGAAATATTGCTTTTAAGCCACTAATGGGGATTTTTTGAGTTGTGTGTTGGAGCAGAATCTTGCAGGAAGTTCAAATGCTCTCCATCGAATAGTATTGTTTCACTACTTTACCATACCTTCTAAAACATCCTGCTGGTACACTTTTGTCTCAGCTTTAAATCCTTTTTCATAAAAGTGGATGATGACCACGTTGAACCCTTGGAGTAACATTTTTTGCATCTTTGGAAGTTTGTACGTAGATTTTGTCGTTTTGCTTAATAAAAACGTTTCCAACTGTAAAAAATTTATTATCTGTAAAAAGAATAATTTCATGGCCGTTGACCGCATGCCACTGAGAACGCCGCTTGAATCTGTTGAGCTTAATTTGCTTCAAGCGCGTTGTCAGAAGATGACCAGTTGCTCAGGGGCTTTCGTATAGAGATCATCTCGATTAAGTCTTAACATTGACTTGGTCGTTACATCTATTTCCCTTGACAAAATTTACTTTTATCTAAGGGGATTTCTAGGAATGCGTTCGCGAAAAGTTGTTATTGCTAAATTGCTTCGAACAACGCGAGGACGACCACTTTCATTTCTGTCATCAACTGCAGGCGTTTGAGAAAACCGATCGGTAAATAAACTTTCTGGAAATAATTAAGTTGTTTGAGTGAAATTTATGTCACTTGCGTTTTTTTCACACTTATACAATATAAGCAATCATTGCAATATGATTTTCGTAGCCCCCACTCCATTGTTAATAAGCGAAATCAAACTCTGAACTGATTATTATATCTGAGTGTACACAAGTAAGCAGGACTAAGTTCGAGAGTAACCGAACATTTCATGCTTTTGCATCTTGCAAGGATCAAATCCGGGAAATACCTTGAGGTGTTGGCAAAACTTCATATTAAAAAATGTTGCGAAAGAATTCAACATTCATTATTCGACGAAATCGTGAATGAATTACGATCAAATTTGGTATTTTATTAAGTTATATTATAGATCATAGACTCAATTAGTTTTATAACTATATTTTACTCGCGAAAATTATATTAAAATTATCCCCAAATGAGATATATCTGACCTAAACTTAACTGAAGACATCACATCATCAACCCGAAGATCGCAATTGATGATGTTAGGTATAGGAGATTAAAGCCACGTTCAGCGGTTTGTTAAAATAACGGAAATTATTATATGTAATATAATTTCACATATTTTCGGCGTTAAACTAATGTATATCCAATATCAAACGTTCAGTTAAGTTTGCTAAGATATCTTTAATTTTGACCGATATATACGGTGTAAGGCCAACCGGAAATTTGAACATCTGTTAACAGGTATATAAGAGATTGACACGATTTTAACTATTTTTGGCATTATTTCGTATAAGTAATAGAAACAGATGACCTATGAGTTTCATACCTCCTCCTGAGACCTCCCATAATGTCAACAATATATATGTAAGTAGTAAAGTCAACCAGATGTTTAAAAATTCTGATATTAGTTTAATGGGGGCTAGGGTCAAAAATCTTTCTATTAAGTATATGGGGGCTAAGGAAAATATTGACTCGATTCAACCAATTTTTGAAATACAGGCATATTATTATAAGGAAAAGATTCTCTCCTAATTTGAATAATATATCTTACAAATTAACCGATATTTTCGGTAGGAAGTCAGCCACTGCCTCTGGGGTCCACATTTCCGGTATCTGCTCCGGATTCACCGGATTTGGCATGTTTCGATGAAATGGAAATCGAGGTGGCATATTTGTATCGCTTCAGAAGGAGCATATTTTGAAGGCGACAAAATAAATATTGATGAAGATTAAAAATGTTTCGTTTTATTTACAATTTCCGGAAATTTCCTGGTCTTAATATAATACCCTTCACCAATGCAACAGATTCTTTACAAGAACTTGATTTTAATCGCTCAGTTTGTGTGGCAGCTATGTGCTATAGTGATCCGATTGCACCACTCTCTTTAACAATAATCCATGGCAAATTTCGTGAAGATATCTCCTTAAATATACTAATATATGCTATAACAATTCGATCTAAAGAATTTCTTCGGAGATCGCACCATTCTTTTGGGGGCATGACAACGATTTCGTTGGCGCCGCGATCTGATAGTGTGGACCGATAGAGGAGATCCTCAGGATTAAAAAAGTGTTTGCACATACACGTCTCATACTTATAGTTTTCGAGATATTTGTATTTAAAAATCACCGTTCGATTTTATCGTTTTTAAATTAATAACACGACTAAACTTTGTATTAAAATTAAAAAAAAAATTTGAATAAATTAACATTAATTTGAATTATAGTATAAGTTAAATTAAATTAAACAAATAAAAAATTATCAATTTTTCATCGCGTGTCAGTCTCTTAAATTTTCAACTAATTTTGTAAACCTCACTAACTTTCAAATGATTTAGTCTACAACTGAATGCTTTTAATTTTAAATATCTTTTATATAAAAATGAATCTGTCTAATGTACATAAGTGCAAATGTTCCCGCATAACTTCAGAACAAATTCGATAATTATTTTTTTATTGTGTTAGTTATTGCCAAGGCAAGGTTTGTATACAAAAATAAAAATTTTATTACGGAAGCATCAACACCTAAACCTATTAAAAAACCAGAAAAAGTTTTTTGATTGATTGATTGTTTTCATTTGTTTTAAAATCCAAAAAATATTGTTAAGAAGCCACCAATATCAAATATCGGCCGGCGTATGCTTAAAGAAAGTCGGGTGTACAGTTTTCGAAATAATGAGACGGAAGAAGAGCGATGTCAGCGTTTGGAGGCAAATAGGATGAGGATTTCTAAAGCAAGATTTACCATCAAGCGAGAGGCAACCAAACAGGCGATCAAATGTAACAATTACCTCTGAACGTTTGGCGCTTAGATATGATGCAACAGCCGATTATGCTGGTGATAAATCGGTTGATTTTGGAACAATAAATACTATTTGTCCATATTGCAATGCTTTGAGGTTTCGACAGAATTATGTTGCATGAACGGAACGGTCAAATTACCGAAACTTATGCAGCACCTGAACAACTCAATTCATTACTTTCAGGGAGTTAATATCGTTTACACGATATGAGTCAAAAGAAATATACTTTTGAGCTGCACCGAAATGTGTACTCTTTATTGAATTTCTTAAGACTAACTTGTTACATAGATCTTACTGCTATTTATACTAACTAGTATTACTTATTACTAGTTGATAGTTTCTTTACATATAACATATTGTTTGTTTAAATACATTTGCATTGTTCTTAGATAAGGTTGTTTTGTTTAATGTTGTTTTCATACATTCTGTGCATTCAGAGATAAGGTTGTTTTGATGTTTGTTTGTTTAGGATAAGTAAACGTTCCTTAACTAGGGCAAGATCCTATATCAAAGCATTTCTTGTAGAATATTAAAAGTTATAACAGTATGTTCCAAATGACATCATTTGGTGCAAATGATATTGAACAACGTGTTTTTAATCCAACTTTTAAGGTATTGATTATTCTTTAAAAAACATATTAATATACCAATCCGTGATGGTGGCAACCTTAAGCATATTAGTGAAATACATCGGTCCTATGATGCATTAGAATACCCTTTACTATTTTGCAGAGGAGAAGACGGATATCATTTTGTAATCAAGAAAATTAATCCAGTCAATGGTATGTGTGTAATCTAGACGAATATGTAAGTATGTTGTATTAAATTTATTTATTTTTCTTTTAAAGGTCAAAAAATTAACAAAAGGGTCAGCTCAATGAGTTTTTATGCATACCGTTTCATGATACGTATAACCAAGATAATCACATTTTGAAATGTGGCAGTTTATCTCAACAATTTAATGTTGATATGTATGTTAAGATTGAAACAGAACGTTTAAATTATATATGTTTCAACTAGAAAAAATTACGTTCAAAAGAATATATTCATTTGCGCGATGCCATGAGCACAGATGGAAATTGAAATAATGTGAACCGACTTACTATTTTAAAAGGAACGTGGGTGGGAAGCCCAAAACACATGCATGAATATGCTCAAGATGCTATGACCCTCTGTATCATCGGCGCTCTATACAAGATAACGGGAGAACAATAACTTTGCAAGTCAAAAATAAAGCTGTAGTAGTCAACAATATTCCATATTCGGTGTTACTTTCTAAACCATTCAAAGCCCATTGTAATGTTGAGTACTGTAATTCGATCGAATTAATTAAACATGTTTGCAGGTATGGTACTTAAGGGAACGACATGGCTGTATTTGGTATTGGAGCTTCGAAAGATAATGATGAGATTTCACAATATCAGACTGAAAGATATATTAGTACCTTATGTAATAAAAAACAATAGTTTTTACACTTTTTGATTTGGGAGTTACTATGGACACTGAGCTTAATTTTAGTCTTCATATTGATACCATGTTACCAATTTTTTAAACGTTTGGCTAAATAATTTATAGATCCGTATATTACTGAAACCTATATTGGAACATGGCTCTGTTGAATGACTAGCTATCAAATCCATTCTGACAAGTTAGAGTCTGTTCGAAAACAATTTTTACTTTTCACCTCAGGGCATTTCCGATGAGATTCTAGGTTAAGTTTACCTCCATACACTAGTCATTTAAAACTTAAAAATCCACCTACACTTACTAGTCGTAGAGAAATGCTTGGCATAATATTCTTAGTGAAAATCTTGAATGGAACAGTTGGCAGTTCTTTTTCCCTGTCTGAAATTAAATTTAATCTCCCAGTTCTCTTATTGAAGCAGTTTATACCCCCAAAATCTTGTAGATTAAATTTCAAACAAAACGAACCATTCCTCCGCTTCAAAAAAATAACCCTTATCAATCCAATACGTCATGTTCATAGTTTTTTCACGTCGAATTACTATCTGCACTGGCGGCTTCGGCCGCACTTGAAATATGTAACCCTCATCGGTCCAACACCAGATTTGCGTGCGGAATAATCTTTCTCTTTTTAGCAATTTTTTGTCGTTTGTAAAATATGTGTATGGTAACATTTATTATTTGTTTACATGCAACAATTTTGTAAATGTGTAAATCAGTCTAATTAACGAACAATTTAATTACGATTTAAAGCTATTTATGTACTGTTTATAATTAAAAAAATATATAAAATCTATTTAGTGATATTTTAGTGGATATAATATTGAATAATATAAGTGTAAGATTCATAATACATAAAAAAAAATTGTATACTTTAATTTGTTAGTTTTTGGATTTTAAATGCGAATATCTCGAAAACTATAAGTCACCTGTAGCTATAAGTATATATATTCTTAATCGGGAAAACATCCTCAATCCGCCCATACCTATTTTTTCCCCGAACTCGGGGGATGCTATACTAAATCCCAGGCAAAAAAATAACCTTGGTCGGTCGTTTACCGGGTGTGTTCAGTTCTTTCACGTACAACTCCTTTTGGGGTTAGCGGCCTTCGGCTGCGCTTCAAAAAATTAACCCTAGTCGGTGCACACCGGGGTGTACTCTGTTCTTTCGCGTATAATTCCTTTTGCACAGGCGTCCTTCGGCCGCGCTTCAAAATAAAAATAACCCACGTCGGTCCAACACAGAAAGAGTTCCGCTACTCATCACATGATTATGAATTTCATACAAGACGAAGGTAACCAATTCACTACTACTCTTGTGAAATTTCACCTCTTACTTAAGTATTTGAATTTTATGTTGTTTTTAAAGAATTTATTAAATATAATTGCATAGAGCTGAGAAAAAATCTCAATGCGCTGCGCGAGCTTGAAATTTAGTGGGATCAATTGTGTCGCTATCGTGAAGTGTTGCGTGCTATATTGCCCAATGGTAGTTCTAGCGTAAGTTGCCTCATTTTCTGCTTTAAGGTAGGAAAGACCAATAACTTTGACTCCTCTAGGTTGTATTGCCTTGCAATGTGCAGCGCATGATTGGGTATTATGCGAACGATTTTCCACATCAACATGCGCATGTCCACAGTCGCGCAGAATTTAAATGAACTTGACACACAAGTAAGCATGGCTGTGCAATGCTTAAATTAACTACTTATTATCTACTAAGTGTACTTTTTAAGTGTTTTTATATGGCACTCAACACTTTCCATTTTGCAGAGTCTAAAGGGAATCATTAATATCTTTCAGAAATCAAGAACTCTCTAACAGTATTTCTTACTGGTGGTGCACGGGACGCCGAAAAAGTTAAGAATGTACTGTGTCGTTTGGAGCTTACCACCTTGCAGAAGGTAACGGTCAACATTGCTATTTATACGCAGAGGACTCTCAACTTGGAGGATCAAGAATTCGTGAATGTCTACTATGAAATGAGGATCGAGATTTCGAAAATAGCTACTCTGAGCTGCCCGATTTCAACCCAACACACATTTCGCCCTGGTTGCTGCGTATCGAATTAAAATATTCCAAGTGTTGGGCATAGAGTTGTGCGTAAATCGGTTGAGACGGAAATGAATGCTCTGCCGAATTTCTACGGCTTGTACGTGAACTATCGTCCTTTGGCCTTATGTGAGGTAATGACAGCTTACTGAATACAAATAAGTAAATTTTCTAACTTTTCCAGATGTTATATATAATTGAGGCCATAGTTAATGCCATATATCGGCATTATAATAATATATAACTATAAATAATTTAATTATAACGGGACAATATTGTATATGCTTATATAATATATGTATAGCTTTATTAATTGGAATTTTTTATTAAAAACTTTTTCTTCTAGTTCATTTTTGCAAAAAATTAAAAGTAGATTTCTTCATCTTAACTTAAAATCGTTTTCTGGTTAGAAAATGCCATCAGCTGATACTTTAACATTTTGTTTGGTTACCTTATCATAGGTTAAATAAAATATCTGCATAGATAAAACACGAAGGCGAAATCAAACTCAAACAAATCCACAAATGATCAAACTGCTGATGAATATGATGACTGGAAAGTCAATTGGGATGATGACAATGAAACTTATTCGTAAGTAGGGCCTAGTGGTAGGACAAATACTAGTAATCACGCAGGACACGCTAACGCACTCACATTCCGCTAGCAATTACACAGAAACATTAAAAAAGTCTGGTATGTTCGGCAAAAGTTCGGATTCATAGGTATTTTATTATGCGTCAACTGCAATTTCAACATAATTCTATTGCAGACATCAAGACGATACAAGCATTTTGATTGGTTACACGAATATTGGCTCATTTCCATGCCACCGTTGCCAGATAAGAAATTTTCTGAACGTTAAGAAGAACAATTTGTGGAGCATCGACTGGTTCAATTGCAAGAATTTATAGATTATGACATGTGATTGTGTGTTCCGTCATCCGGTACTGTCACAATGGGAGGGTGGCACCATTTCTTGACCTGCAATGCAGTGATGACAAGATGTGGAAATCAAGCCAATGCAAAGCCGGAAAGGACAAATATGTGGGACTGTCTTACTGTTGGGACATATCACCGCCTGAAAAGACATTGTTGCATTCGCTTGTAAAGGATGTTTTTTAGAGGTATAAAAAAAATTGCAATAAAACAACATTTTAAATATGATTTCTGGCATATGACAGGCACGGGTGGCTCGGATGTAGTCCAATCTAGACGTCCAATTTTCGATGACTTTTTCCAACATTTGTGGCCGTATATCGGCAATAACACGGCGAATGTTGTCTTCCAAATGGTTAAGCGTTTGTGGCTTATACGCATAGACCAATAACTTTACATAACCCCACAGAAAGTAGTCTAGCGGTGTTAAATCACAAGATGCCAATTCACAGGTCCAAAGCGTGAAATTATGCGGTCACCAAACGTGTCTTTCAATAAATCGACTGTGGCACGTGCTGTGTGACATGTTGCGCTATCTTGTTGGAACCACAGCTCCTGGACATCATGGTTGTTCAATTCAAGAATAAAAAAGTTAGTAATCATGGCTCTATACCGATCACCCTTGACTGTAACGTTCTGGTCATCATCTTTTTGAAGAAGTACGGACCAATGAACACAGAACCATTCTTTTCGAAATAAAATTGCACTATTTGCAAGCGTTGTTCAGGCGTGAGTCTATTCATGATGAATTGCCAAACCAAACTGACAGCACTTGACAGCTGTTAAATCGGTCGCCATCTTGAACAGTAATGCCAACTTAAAGTTCTATACCTCGAAAAAACACCCGTTATATGCTCAAATGGAAAGTTGTTCACAGTTCACACATACAATGGATATTTTGGTACGAAATCTTTTAGCATTATCTAATGGCACGGCGGAACGTTATTAAACACAATGTAAAAAAGAGTTTCAACGTATTGGTGATGACATGTCAGACCTGGAAAAGGTCTTAAATATAGACGAGAGTCGACCCCCCTTAAAAACAACATCGCTATCAGAAAGTGTTGGGCGCGTCGCTGGTATTTTCATTGGTATTGGGCAACTATTTGGTGACCAGCGTAAATTGGACTGAATACAACTTTCGGAGATCTACAGGTAATACATATTTAGTTACATATACATAAGGAATTAAATGAAGAGACCTTGTACCTAGCTGGGAGATACTAAATCGCCAATGTTTTAGTACCTTCTGACTGGTATTAGAGTTATTACTCGACGGTTATCGTGTTTGTGTTTAAAATTAAAAGCAAAAGATGACCAATGCCATATAACTGATGTGAATCTTCGCACCGATGTTATTCCTATGCTGTAATAGCTCAAATGTCCCATTTTGCAAAACAACGTGATATACCTATAGAAATATGAAACAGGCGCTTAAATCATGTGTAGTCGAGTTTTTGGTATAAAAAACCGGTGAAGAACTAATGTAGTATGACATGGTGCATTATCGTAGTTAAGGGACCAAATCATATTTTTGATGCAAATACATTTATAATTGTAGTATAAGTAATGGTTTATAAGATTGTATTGTTAGACGTACTTTACTTGTTTAAGTATAAATCTTAAGTGTTTATATTTATATTTAAACTGCACATATCTAATATATATTGGATTATTCAGGGGTGTTGTGGAATCCAAGACATATTGGCGTAGTTGTTAGTATTGCAAGCCAAATCTGATTAAATTTTCGTATTTTCAAACATATGTATGTTAAACCAATATTCGAATCAGCCGTTTACTAATGTGACAAAACTAGCAATAAATTTTAAATACTGAATAAAGTCTACTAAAGTTTTCAATGAGTTTCGCTATTTTAGCTTTTATTTTATTGGAAGAAAAAAGCAATGAAAATATCAAAAGGAATATATATTAAAACATTTGGGTGTTAGATTACGTTTATTATGTTTTGTAAATTCTCGTTAAATATCTAGATTTTTTTCATAAACTCAATAATTATGACATTTTGTGTTTTCTCTATATATATAACAAAATATATAGATCGTAACAATAATATAAATTAATTTCTCAACTAACATTTCAAATCTGTCAGCGACTATATTGTAGCTTGGTTTCTGATAACAAAACCGATACAATTTCTGTTTCCAACGTCAAACCATTAATATCTGAATACATGACACCTACTACATTTATTTATCGGTTTCAATTCAGATTCCGACAACTATCAGATTCTACAACACCCCTGATTATATACTTTTACTACTATATATATATGTATTAATATAAATTAAATATATACATATATGGTATTAATTAATTAGTTTAAGTAAACACGTTGATGAAAATAAAGTAACAGCCATGCTTGTTACTGCTAACAAATGTGTAATAAATGCGTTAACATGTTTCTATGTTAGAGGTAAGAAACTGCTAACCAAAACAATAGCTCTTAGGGTAACTGATATTGATGTTATGAATAACAAACAGCGAACCCATTCGCTCACACATGTAAATAGCAGAGGTAACACATAGCTAACATTTTAGGTAACACATGCATTGTTGCAACTAACAGACTGTTAACAGATTCGGTATCCAATATACCGTACTGCTAACCAAAATAAAAAAAATAGGATACAAATAGAAGAGGTAGCATTGAAAGAGACAACCTATGAATTCCCACAACAGCCGGTTCTGCGATACCGGAATTGACCCGGATTTTATCCGGCCAAGGGCTGTTATTTCGACGATCTAACCCTGTTTAGATCGGTAAGTTTTAGATTAAGTTTGTCGTCACTGGAGCAACGCCTAGCAGCAGGGTTGCTCCGTATCCTCCTGACCCGTGCTGGCATCGAGTCCAACCCGGGCCCCGAGGTATTCTACTGCTGCGTATGCGCTAAAAGGCTCCATCCAAATTCCACCTCGGTTAGGTGCAATACATGCAATGGATGGAGCCATCTTAAGACCTGCTCGGGCCTTAAGACACACAGGGAGTGGACCACGAGTTACGTGGCCCCATGCTGTCAACGCAATAATGCGACATCTGCCTCAACGGCCGTGCAACCTGCACCATGTTCGCGCACTGCGCTGCCACTCCAGTCGAGTGGCCAAGATAGGACCTCCACGGTCCTAAGGAGCTCACATAGACAGCATAACTCCCAATCTGACCAACCGATAGCTGCGGTCCAAGAAACCAAGTTAAACAGCCGCTCAGATCTTCTGAGTTGTGCAGGTTTCAACGTTTTACGTAAGGATCGCGAGCGGGATAATGGTGGAGGCCTAGCCTTCATATTGCACAACACCGTGCAATATCGTCTAATCGATGTTGACATCGACCGCAGGGACACCACCCTAGAATGTCAGGGTATAGCTGTCCGGTCAGGCGATGTCGAGCTCGAAATATTTAATATATACATCCCCCCAGTTACATGTTGCCCAACAGGATATCACCCGAATATAGATGCGCTACTTCGTGGTGAAAACCGTCTGGTGCTAGGCGACTTTAACGCGCATCACGATCTTTGGCAGTCCTGCCTGTCAAACGATCGTAGGGGGATGGAGCTGGCGGAACAGATAGACGATTCGACATTCTGCACAATGAACGACGAAGCCCCCACCAGAATTATGGGCACCTGTAATAGCTCGCCAGATATTACCATCGCTAGCGGTGGTCTGATAAATAGTATAACCTGGCGACCTATGCTAACTCTTGCATCAGACCATCTGCCCATAATTATCTCGATCGAGAAACCTCCTGACTTTATTTCTGTGGATAACCGCACCTATGTTAACTTTAACAAAGCTAACTGGGTCGGCTTCACAGAATTTACTGAGAGCACCTTCAACGCACTATCCATTCCTACGGACGTCATCGTTGGCGAGCGTCAATTCCGCAAGGTGATCGCTGCTGCTACAGCTCGCTTCATACCGGCTGGAAGAATAGCGGAACTCCGCCCTAATTTCCCAGCCGAAGCAGCTGTATTAGCAAATGAGCGCGACACCTTACGCCATGCCGATCCCTGTGATCCCCGAATAAGGGATCTCAATTTGGAGATTCGGCAAATGGTAAACCACCATAAGCGGACAAAATGGATAGAGCACCTGAAGTCCTGCAACCTCTCCACCGGTGTGAGTAAGCTTTGGACTACTGTCAAGGCCCTGTCAAATCCGAGGAAACATGACGATCGGGTTGAAATCCAATTCGATGGCCATGCCTCCTCGGACCCGAAGTGCGCGAGCTACTTTAGCCGGCAGTTTATACTGCACCCTTCGACCGACAAGGCCAAACGATGTGTTACCCGACGGCTGCGCAAAATGCCAAAAGACTGCGCACCACTTACTTTCACCGTTGGGGAGGTTCAGAGTGTCAGCAAAAAGGCGAAATCGTCTAAATCCATCGGCCCTGACGGAATAAACATGCTGATGTTAAAACATCTAGGCCCAACGGGAGTAAACTACCTCACCAAGGTCCTCAACCTGTCGATATCCACTCTTCAAATACCCGATGTGTGGAAAGTCGGAAGAGTGGTCCCACTGCTGAAACCTGGGAAACCCGCCAACAAAGGGGAATCTTATCGCCCGATAACTCTCCTTTCCCCAGTAGTGAAGACACTTGAGGCCTTGTTACTCCCGTCATTCACCCACCACCTGAGCCTAGCAGACCATCAGCATGGTTTCCGTAAAGTGCACAGTACCACCACAGCACTTAGCGTCATAAACGCCCAGATAGTTCATGGCCTGAACCAGAAGCCACCCTGCGAGAGGACGATCCTCGTAGCGTTGGACTTGTCAAAAGCTTTTGACACAGTCAATCACGCAACGCTACTTGAGGACCTGGAACAATCAACGCTCCCTCCAGGGCTGAAGCGGTGGACCATGAACAACCTGAGCGGTCGACACTCATCCGTACTATTTCGAGGTCAAAACTCCAAACTCAGGAAAATTAAACAGGGGGTTCCGCAGGGCGGTGTCCTCTCCCCGCTACTGTTTAATTTCTACATTTCGAAACTCCCCCAGCCACCAGCGGGAATTTCAATGACCTCGTACGCAGATGACTGTACGATATTGACGTCGGGCAATGGAATCGATGGCATGTGTTCAAAAGTAAACGGCTACCTCTCCGATCTTTCTCGCTTCTTTTCTGCAAGGAACTTAACACTCTTCCCCACTAAATCCACAGCGACCATCTTCACCAATTGGACGAAGGAGTACAGACTGGACCTGAACATTTCAGTCGATGGCACAAAAATTCCGACAGTAAATAACCCTAAAATTTTAGGCGTCACTTTGGACAGTCTGTGCTCTTTCACTCCTCACACGACCGCGATAACTGCCAAAGTACAGAGCCGCAACAAAATCCTCAAGTCGCTTGCCGGCAGCTCATGGGGAAAGGACAAAGAAACGTTGTTGGCAACATACAAGGCAATCGGCCGGCCGGTCCTCAATTATGCAGCCGCAATATGGTCGCCTGGATGTAGTGACACGCAGAATAAGAAGCTTCAGACTTGTCAGAACACTGCACTCCGGACTATCACGGGGTGCCTCTTGATGTCCCCAATCGAACACCTACATAGCGAGGCCCGTATGCTTCCGGTTAAGGAACATAACGAGCTCCTCTCCAAGCAGTTTCTGCTGGGATGTTTTCGCAGAAACCACCCCTGCAGACGCCTGCTTGCAGCGGAGCAGCCTCCTAGGAACATCAAGAGGTCCTTCCTTGACTACGTCGACGACATCAGACAGCACGCCGACCAGACTTCGGACGCAACTAACTTCAGACAAGCACTGACCGCCATTCACAGTGGAGCCATTAACACCTTCACCGACTCCCTTTCAGTGAATGGCGTAATACGAGTCAAACCACCACCCATTGCAGACACAGAGCTCGAGTTGCCTCGCGAATCTAGAGTGACCCTCGCGCAACTTCGTTCTGGATACTGTAGCAGGTTAAACTCCTACCTATCCAGAATAGACCCTGACATACCAAACACATGTCCTGCATGCAATGAGTCTCCGCATGACACTAACCACCTCTTTGCATGCCCAACAAACCCCACTCATCTAACACCCCTTTCCCTATGGTCCGACCCCGTCGAAACAGCTCGTTTCCTGGGCCTTCCGTTAGATGACCTCGACGACAACGAATCTAGAATTTATCACCCAAACCGGGATTAGATAATCGTTATAACAACAACAACAACAACAACAACCTATGAATAAATAAATCATTGAATACAAATAAATGTGTAAAAACGAATTAGTGAAGTGTTAGGGATTACAAAAGTTAAAAATATAAGTGCAAAATTCATTATAAATCAAAGAAACGCGCACTTTAAATAGTTGAATTTTTAAACATTAAATGCAAATATCTCAAAAACCAGTCAGCTGAAACTATTCCGAGATTCCTATTCGAAGGCCCAGTCTATATTTTGGATATATTTCAATGTGTACAGTGTATTAAAAATATATTAATTGAAAAATGTGTGCAAAGTGTGTTAAACATAGTGAAAAAGCGCGCATTACTTTTACAATTTTTCAACTTTAAATACAAATAAGTCTAAAACTATAAGTCAGTATGCAGAAAAGAGTTCTACGTGAAAAGCTAATATTGTGGTGTTTGTTCCCGGCAATGTTTGCAAAATTCTTAGAGAGACAGTGGTAACACTGATTATTTGTTAGTACTCAACCCTATTGTTATTGGAAGATTTAATATAAACAAAAATTTAAATATTGAATTAGAATTATTTATATATGTATGTGTGTATAAATATATTATATTATATAATCCCGAATTCGGGGGAGGGTATTCTAAAATTTAACCAATAATAATAAAGACTTGATGATAAATGTTAAATGCGAGGATAAAATAGGTATGGGCGGATAGAGATGTATATGTATGTATAGATATATAATAGCCGCAGGAGACTTGGTGTCAGTTCACAGATGACTTCTTTCGTCACCCAAACCGGTTTATTGTGAGCGAGAAAACGACAAGGAGAGACGAAGGGTCTGTGCTGCTCGTGATCGGGTGCATGCTTTGTGTTCTTGTTTGCTCGCTGCTCGATTTCAAATTAATATTTATATACGATTCGTTCAGAAATTTGAATTTTGTTATCTATATTTTGCGTGTAATAATATTTTGGACATTGGTGGATAAGAATAAAAATAAGAAACTCAAAAATATTTTATTTAAATATTTAATAACATTTGGTAGTATTAAACGTAATTATATACCATATATAATATAAATGACTTTTAACAAACTTGGAGTTACTTTTACTTTTTTATATTTACCTACACAAAGGATTAAATTCGAAAATCATTTTATTTAAAACAAGAAATATATAAAAATGTTTCGTAATAAATAGAAAAAATATGGCTTAAAAAAGTACTTCCAGTCATAAAGTTGGCCTTGAAAATATTAATGGCGGGTATGTAATTTTTAGATTAGGGAATTCCCGTCATAAGTTTTTCTGGATCTAACCATTTCAGTCAATGGCGTTAAAATACCGACGGTCAACAACCCTAAAATTTTAGGTGTTACATTTGACAGCCTGTGCCCCTTCACTCCTTACAAGGCCGTGATAACTGAAAAAGTACAGAGCCGCAATAAAATTCTCAAATCGCTTGCCGGCAGCTCTTGGGGAAAAAACAAAGAAACGTTGCTGGCGACTTATAAAGCAATCGGCTGACCGGTTGTTGTTGTTGTTGTAACGGTTAACTAGTCCCCGTTTCTGTGATAAATTCTAGATTCGTTGTCGTCGAGGTCATCTAACGGAAGGCCCAGGAAACGACCTGTTTCGACGGGGTCGGACCATAGGGAAAGGGGTGTTAGATGAGTGGGGTTTGTAGGGCATGCAAAGAGGTGGTTAGTGTCATGCGGAGACTCATTGCATGCAGGACATGTGTTTGGTATGTCAGGGTCTATTCTGGATAGGTAGGAGTTTAACCTGCTACAGTATCCAGAACGAAGTTGCGCGAGGGTCACTCTAGATTCGCGAGGCAACTCGAGCTCTGTGTCTGCAATGGGTGGTGGTTTGACTCGTATTACGCCATTCACTGAAAGGGAGTTGGTGAAGGTGTTAATGGCTCCACTGTGAATGGCGGTCAGTGCTTGTCTGAAGTTAGTTGCGTCCGAAGTCTGGTCGGCGTGCTGTCTGATGTCGTCGACGTAGTCAAGGAAGGACCTCTTGATGTTCCTAGGAGGCTGCTCCGCTGCAAGCAGGCGTCTGCAGGGGTGGTTTCTGCGAAAACATCCCAGCAGAAACTGCTTGGAGAGGAGCTCGTTATGTTCCTTAACCGGAAGCATACGGGCCTCGCTATGTAGGTGTTCGATTGGGGACATCAAGAGGCACCCCGTGATAGTCCGGAGTGCAGTGTTCTGACAAGTCTGAAGCTTCTTATTCTGCGTGTCACTACATCCAGGCGACCATATTGCGGCTGCATAATTGAGGACCGGCCGGCCGATTGCCTTGTATGTTGCCAACAACGTTTCTTTGTCCTTTCCCCATGAGCTGCCGGCAAGCGACTTGAGGATTTTGTTGCGGCTCTGTACTTTGGCAGTTATCGCGGTCGTGTGAGGAGTGAAAGAGCACAGACTGTCCAAAGTGACGCCTAAAATTTTAGGGTTATTTACTGTCGGAATTTTTGTGCCATCGACTGAAATGTTCAGGTCCAGTCTGTACTCCTTCGTCCAATTGGTGAAGATGGTCGCTGTGGATTTAGTGGGGGAGAGTGTTAAGTTCCTTGCAGAAAAGAAGCGAGAAAGATCGGAGAGGTAGCCGTTTACTTTTGAACACATGCCATCGATTCCATTGCCCGACGTCAATATCGTACAGTCATCTGCGTACGAGGTCATTGAAATTCCCGCTGGTGGCTGGGGGAGTTTCGAAATGTAGAAATTAAACAGTAGCGGGGAGAGGACACCGCCCTGCGGAACCCCCTGTTTAATTTTCCTGAGTTTGGAGTTTTGACCTCGAAATAGTACGGATAAGTGTCGACCGCTCAGGTAGTTCATGGTCCAACGCTTCAGCCGTGGAGGGAGCGTTGATTGTTCCAGGTCCTCAAGTAGCGTTGCGTGATTGACTGTGTCAAAAGCTTTTGACAAGTCCAACGCTACGAGGATCGTCCTCTCGCAGGGTGGCTTCTGGTTCAGGCCATGAACTATCTGGGCGTTTATGACGCTAAGTGCTGTGGTGGTACTGTGCACTTTACGGAAACCATGCTGATGGTCTGCTAGGCTCAGGTGGTGGGTGAATGACGGGAGTAACAAGGCCTCAAGTGTCTTCACTACTGGGGAAAGGAGAGTTATCGGGCGATAGGACTCCCCTTTGTTGGCGGGTTTCCCAGGTTTCAGTAGTGGGACCACTCTTCCGGCTTTCCACACATCGGGTATTTGAAGAGTGGATATCGACAGGTTGAGGACCTTGGTGAGGTAGTTTACTCCCGTTGGGCCTAGATGTTTTAACATCAGCATGTTTATTCCGTCAGGGCCGATGGATTTAGACGATTTCGCCTTTTTGATGACATTCTGAACCTCCTCATCGGTGAAAGTAAGTGGTGCGCAGTCTTTTGGCATTTTGCGCAACCGTCGGGTAACACATCGTTTGGCCTTGTCGGTCGAAGGGTGCAGTATAAACTGCCGGCTAAAGTAGCTCGCGCACTTCTTCGGGTCCGAGGAGGCATGGCCATCGAATTGGATTTCAACCCGATCGTCATGTTTCCTCGGATTTGACAGGGCCTTGACAGTAGTCCAAAGCTTACTCACACCGGTGGAGAGGTTGCAGGACTTCAGGTGCTCTATCCATTTTGTCCGCTTATGATGGTTTACCATTTGCCGAATCTCCAAATTGAGATCCCTTATTCGGGGATCACAGGGATCGGCATGGCGTAAGGTGTCGCGCTCATTTGCTAATACAGCTGCTTCGGCTGGGAAATTAGGGCGGAGTTCCGCTATTCTTCCAGCCGGTATGAAGCGAGCTGTAGCAGCAGCGATCACCTTGCGGAATTGACGCTCGCCAACGATGACGTCCGTAGGAATGGATAGTGCGTTGAAGGTGCTCTCAGTAAATTCTGTGAAGCCGACCCAGTTAGCTTTGTTAAAGTTAACATAGGCGCGGTTATCCACAGAAATAAAGTCAGGAGGTTTCTCGATCGAGATAATTATGGGCAGATGGTCTGATGCAAGAGTTAGCATAGGTCGCCAGGTTATACTATTTATCAGACCACCGCTAGCGATGGTAATATCTGGCGAGCTATTACAGGTGCCCATAATTCTGGTGGGGGCTTCGTCATTCATTGTGCAGAATGTCGAATCGTCTATCTGTTCCGCCAGCTCCATCCCCCTACGATCGTTTGACAGGCAGGAATGCCAAAGATCGTGATGCGCGTTAAAGTCGCCTAGCACCAGACGGTTTTCACCACGAAGTAGCGCATCTATATTCGGGTGATATCCTGTTGGGCAACATGTAACTGGGGGGATGTATATATTAAATATTTCGAGCTCGACATCGCCTGACCGGACAGATATTCCCTGACATTCTAGGGGACCTGACCCTGCGGTCGATGTCAACATCGATTAGACGATATTGCACGGTGTTGTGCAATATGAAGGCTAGGCCTCCACCATTATCTCGCTCGCGATCCTTACGTAAAACGTTGAAACCTGCACAACTCAGAAGATCTGAGCGGCTGTTTAACTTGGTTTCTTGGACCGCAGCTATCGTTACGCGCTCCCGGCTCATAAATGCAACTATCTCCTCGATCTTGCTCTGGAGTCCGTTGCAGTTAAATTGTAAGAGTCGCGTTTGTCGCGGGTGTCCAGTCGTGATCCTGGGGGTGAGTAGGGTGCGTGTAGGTGGTGGTTGTTGCAGCTGTGCTATCCGCATGGGCGGTTGTCGCACTATGGTGTTGGTTGGCGACGCCACTGTTTGTGATTGCGGGGGCAGACTCCCACAGCATGGGGCAACATACGACGCACTCTACTCTCGTGTGGTGCGCAGGCCAGAACACGACAGAAAGTGACACCAGCCAGTACAAGAATTGCACTTGACTGATGTGACATTCCGGCGTATTATGGTCTGACACTCGGAACAGACTGTGCGAGGAACCAGGAGTTGCTGTGTGGTTCTCGCACGGGGATTGGAGCTGGATGAAGGTGGGGGGGGAGGTTGGTCAGATTGGGAGTTGTGCTGTCTTTGTGAGCTCCTTAGGACCGTGGAGGTCCTATTTTGGCCACTCGACTGGAGTGGCAGCGCAGTGCGCGAACATGGTGCAGGTTGCACGGCCGTTGAGGCAGATGTCGCATTATTGCGTTGACAGCATGGGGCCACGTAACTCGTGGTCCACTCCCTGTGTGTCTTAAGGCCCGAGCAGGTCTTAAGATGGCTCCATCCATTGCATGTATTGCACCTAACCGAGGTGGAATTTGGATGGAGCCTTTTTGCGCATACGCAGCAGTAGAATACCTCGGGGCCCGGGTTGGACTCGATGCCAACACGGGTCAGGAGGATACGGAGCAACCCTGCTGCTAGGCGTTGCTCCAGTGACGACAAACTTAATCTAAAACTTACCGATCCAAACAGGGTTAGATCGTCGAAATAACAGCCCTTGGCCGGATAAAATCCGGGTCAATTCCGGTATCGCAGAACCGGCTGTTGTGGGAATTGTGAGCTGCTACAGCTCGCTTCATACCGGCTGGAAGAATAGCGGAACTCCGCCTAATTTCCCAGCCGAAGCAGCTGTATTAGCAAATGAGCGCGACACCTTACGCCATGCCGATCCCTGTGATCCCCGAATAAGGGATCTCAATTTGGAGATTCGGCAAATGGTAAACCACCATAAGCGGACAAAATGGATAGAGCACCTGAAGTCCTGCAACCTCTCCACCGGTGTGAGTAAGCTTTGGACTACTGTCAAGGCCCTGTCAAATCCGAGAAAACATGACGATCGGGTTGAAATCCAATTCGATGGCCATGCCTCCTCGGACCCCAAGAAGTGCGCGAGCTACTTTAGCCGGCAGTTTATACTGAACCCTTCGACCGACAAGGCCAAACGATGTGTTACCCGACGGCTGCGCAAAATGCCAAAAGACTGCGCACCACTTACTTTCACCGTTGGGGAGGTTCAGAGTGTCAGCAAAAAGGCGAAATCGTCTAAATCCATCGGCCCTGATGGAATAAACATGCTGATGTTAAAACATCTAGGCCCAACGGGAGTAAACTACCTCACCAAGGTCCTCAACCTGTCGATATCCACTCTTCAAATACCCGATGTGTGGAAAGTCGGAAGAGTGGTCCCACTGCTGAAACCTGGGAAACCCGCCAACAAAGGGGAATCTTATCGCCCGATAACTCTCCTTTCCCCAGTAGTGAAGACACTTGAGGCCTTGTTACTCCCGTCATTCGCCCACCACCTGAGCCTAGCAGACCATCAGCATGGTTTCCGTAAAGTGCACAGTACCACCACAGCACTTAGCGTCATAAACGCCCAGATAGTTCATGGCCTGAACCAGAAGCCACCCTGCGAGAGGACGATCCTCGTAGCGTTGGACTTGTCAAAAGCTTTTGACACAGTCAATCACGCAACGCTACTTGAGGACCTGGAACAATCAACGCTCCCTCCACGGCTGAAGCGGTGGACCATGAACTACCTGAGCGGTCGACACTCATCCGTACTATTTCGAGGTCAAAACTCCAAACTCAGGAAAATTAAACAGGGGGTTCCGCAGGGCGGTGTCCTCTCCCCGCTACTGTTTAATTTCTATATTTCGAAACTCCCCCAGCCACTCGTACGCAGATGACTGTACGATATTGACGTCGGGCAATGGAATCGATGGCATGTGTTCAAAAGTAAACGGCTACCTCTCCGATCTTTCTCGCTTCTTTTCTGCAAGGAACTTAACACTCTCCCCCACTAAATCCACAGCGACCATCTTCACCAATTGGACGAAGGAGTACAGACTGGACCTGAACATTTCAGTCGATGGCACAAAAATTCCGACAGTAAATAACCCTAAAATTTTAGGCGTCACTTTGGACAGTCTGTGCTCTTTCACTCCTCACACGACCGCGATAACTGCCAAAGTACAGAGCCGCAACAAAATCCTCAAGTCGCTTGCCGGCAGCTCATGGGGAAAGGACAAAGAAACGTTGTTGGCAACATACAAGGCAATCGGCCGGCCGGTCCTCAATTATGCAGCCGCAATATGGTCGCCTGGATGTAGTGACACGCAGAATAAGAAGCTTCAGACTTGTCAGAACACTGCACTCCGGACTATCACGGGGTGCCTCTTGATGTCCCCAATCGAACACCTACATAGCGAGGCCCGTATGCTTCCGGTTAAGGAACATAGCGAGCTCCTCTCCAAGCAGTTTCTGCTGGGATGTTTTCGCAGAAACCACCCCTGCAGACGCCTGCTTGCAGCGGAGCAGCCTCCTAGGAACATCAAGAGGTCCTTCCTTGACTACGTCGACGACATCAGACAGCACGCCGACCAGACTTCGGACGCAACTAACTTCAGACAAGCACTGACCGCCATTCACAGTGGAGCCATTAACACCTTCACCGACTCCCTTTCAGTGAATGGCGTAATACGAGTCAAACCACCACCCATTGCAGACACAGAGCTCGAGTTGCCTCGCGAATCTAGAGTGACCCTCGCGCAACTTCGTTCTGGATACTGTAGCAGGTTAAACTCCTACCTATCCAGAATAGACCCTGACATACCAAACACATGTCCTGCATGCAATGAGTCTCCGCATGACACTAACCACCTCTTTGCATGCCCAACAAACCCCAATCATCTAACACCCCTCTCCCTATGGTCCGACCCCGTCGAAACAGCTCGTTTCCTGGGCCTTCCGTTAGATGACCTCGACGACAACGAATCTAGAATTTATCACCCAAACGGGGATTAGATAATCGTTATAACAACAACAACAACTAAAATCTTAATACAGTGGCGTCGCCAACCAACACCACGGTGCGACAACCGCCCATGCGGATAGCACAGCTGCAACAACCACCACCTACACGCACCCCTCTCACCCCTAGAATCACGACTGGACACCCGCGACAAACGCGACTCTTACAATTTAACTGCAACGGACTCCAGAGCAAGATCGAGGAGATAGTTGCATTTATGAGCCGGGAGCGCATAACGATAGCTGCGGTCCAAGAAACCAAGTTAAACAGCCGCTCAGATCTTCTGAGTTGTGCAGGTTTCAACGTTTTACGTAAGGATCGCGAGCGGGATAATGGTGGAGGCCTAGCCTTCATATTGCACAACACCGTGCAATATCGTCTAATCGACGATGAATAGATGCGCTACTTCGTGGTGAAAACCGTCTGGTGCTAGGCGACTTTAACGCGCATCACGATCTTTGGCATTCCTGCCTGTCAAACGATCGTAGGGGGATGGAGCTGGCGGAACAGATAGACGATTCGACATTCTGCACAATGAACGACGAAGCCCCCACCAGAATTATGGGCACCTGTAATAGTTCGCCAGATATTACCATCGCTAGCGGTGGTCTGATAAATAGTATAACCTGGCGACCTATGCTAACTCTTGCATCAGACCATCTGCCCATAATTATCTCGATCGAGAAACCTCCTGACTTTATTTCTGTGGATAACCGCACCTATGTTAACTTTAACAAAGCTAACTGGGTCGGCTTCACAGAATTTACTGAGAGCGCCTTCAACGCACTATCCATTCCTACGGACGTCATCGTTGGCGAGCGTCAATTCCGCAAGGTGATCGCTGCTGCTACAGCTCGCTTCATACCGGCTGGAAGAATAGCGGAACTCCGCCCTAATTTCCCAGCCGAAGCAGCTGTATTAGCAAATGAGCGCGACACCTTACGCCATGCCGATCCCTGTGATCCCCGAATAAGGGATCTCAATTTGGAGATTCGGCAAATGGTAAACCACCATAAGCGGACAAAATGGATAGAGCACCTGAAGTCCTGCAACCTCTCCACCGGTGTGAGTAAGCTTTGGACTACTGTCAAGGCCCTGTCAAATCCGAGGAAACATGACGATCGGGTTGAAATCCAATTCGATGGCCATGCCTCCTCGGACCCGAAGAAGTGCGCGAGCTACTTTAGCCGGCAGTTTATACTGCACCCTTCGACCGACAAGGCCAAACGATGTGTTACCCGACGGCTGCGCAAAATGCCAAAAGACTGCGCACCACTTACTTTCACCGTTGGGGAGGTTCAGAGTGTCATCAAAAAGGCGAAATCGTCTAAATCCATCGGCTCTGACGGAATAAACATGCTGATGTTAAAACATCTACGCCCAACGGGAGTAAACTACCTCACCAAGGTCCTCAACCTGTCGATATCCACTCTTCAAATACCCGATGTGTGGAAAGTCGGAAGAGTGGTCCCACTGCTGAAACCTGGGAAACCCGCCAACAAAGGGGAATCTTATCGCCCGATAACTCTCCTTTCCCCAGTAGTGAAGACACTTGAGGCCTTGTTACTCCCGTCATTCACCCACCACCTGAGCCTAGCAGACCATCAGCATGGTTTCCGTAAAGTGCACAGTACCACCACAGCACTTAGCGTCATAAACGCCCAGATAGTTCATGGCCTGAACCAGAAGCCACCCTGCGAGAGGACGATCCTCGTAGCGTTGGACTTGTCAAAAGCTTTTGACACAGTCAATCACGCAACGCTACTTGAGGACCTGGAACAATCAACGCTCCCTCCAGGGCTGAAGCGGTAGACCATGAACTACCTGAGCGGTCGACACTCATCCGTACTATTTCGAGGTCAAAACTCCAAACTCAGGAAAATTAAACAGGGGGTTCCGCAGGGCGGTGTCCTCTCCCCGCTACTGTTTAATTTCTATATTTCGAAACTCCCCCAGCCACCAGCGGGAATTTCAATGACCTCGTACGCAGATGACTGTACGATATTGACGTCGGGCAATGGAATCGATGGCATGTGTTCAAAAGTAAACGGCTACCTCTCCGATCTTTCTCGCTTATTTTCTGCAAGGAACTTAACACTCTCCCCCACTAAATCCACAGCGACCATCTTCACCAATTGGACGAAGGAGTACAGACTGGACCTGAACATTTCAGTCGATGGCACAAAAATTCCGACAGTAAATAACCCTAAAATTTTAGGCGTCACTTTGGACAGTCTGTGCTCTTTCACTCCTCACACGACCGCGATAACTGCCCAAGTACAGAGCCGCAACAAAATCCTCAAGTCGCTTGCCGGCAGCTCATGGGGAAAGGACAAAGAAACGTTGTTGGCAACATACAAGGCAATCGGCCGGCCGGTCCTCAATTATGCAGCCGCAATATGGTCGCCTGGATGTAGTGACACGCAGAATAAGAAGCTTCAGACTTGTCAGAACACTGCACTCCGGACTATCACGGGGTGCCTCTTGATGTCCCCAATCGAACACCTACATAGCGAGGCCCGTATGCTTCCGGTTAAGGAACATAACGAGCTCCTCTCCAAGCAGTTTCTGCTGGGATGTTTTCGCAGAAACCACCCCTGCAGACGCCTGCTTGCAGCGGAGCAGCCTCCTAGGAACATCAAGAGGTCCTTCCTTGACTACGTCGACGACATCAGACAGCACGCCGACCAGACTTCGGACGCAACTAACTTCAGACAAGCACTGACCGCCATTCACAGTGGAGCCATTAACACCTTCACCGACTCCCTTTCAGTGAATGGCGTAATACGAGTCAAACCACCACCCATTGCAGACACAGAGCTCGAGTTGCCTCGCGAATCTAGAGTGACCCTCGCGCAACTTCGTTCTGGATACTGTAGCAGGTTAAACTCCTACCTATCCAGAATAGACCCTGACATACCAAACACATGTCCTGCATGCAATGAGTCTCCGCATGACACTAACCACCTCTTTGCATGCCCAACAAACCCCAATCATCTAACACCCCTCTCCCTATGGTCCGACCCCGTCGAAACAGCTCGTTTCCTGGGCCTTCCGTTAGATGACCTCGACGACAACGAATCTAGAATTTATCACCCAAACGGGGATTAGATAATCGTTATAACAACAACAACAACTAAAATCTTAATACAGTGGCGTCGCCAACCAACACCACAGTGCGACAACCGCCCATGCGGATAGCACAGCTGCAACAACCACCACCTACACGCACCCCTCTCACCCCTAGAATCACGACTGGACACCCGCGACAAACGCGACTCTTACAATTTAACTGCAACGGACTCCAGAGTAAGATCGAGGAGATAGTTGCATTTATGAGCCGGGAGCGCATAACGATAGCTGCGGTCCAAGAAACCAAGTTAAACAGCCGCTCAGATCTTCTGAGTTGTGCAGGTTTCAACGTTTTACGTAAGGATCGCGAGCGGGATAATGGTGGAGGCCTAGCCTTCATATTGCACAACACCGTGCAATATCGTCTAATCGATGTTGACATCGACCGCAGGGACACCACCCTAGAATGTCAAAGTATAGCTGTCCGGTCAGGCGATGTCGAGCTCGAAATATTTAATATATACATCCCCCTAGTTACATGTTGCCCAACAGGATATCACCCGAATATAGATGCGCTACTTCGTGGTGAAAACCGTCTGGTGCTAGGCGACTTTAACGCGCATCACGATCTTTGGCATTCCTGCCTGTCAAACGATCGTAGGGGGATGGAGCTGGCGGAACAGATAGACGATTCGACATTCTGCACAATGAATGACGAAGCCCCCACCAGAATTATGGGCACCTGTAATAGCTCGCCAGATATTACCATCGCTAGCGGTGGTCTGATAAATAGTATAACCTGGCGACCTATGCTAACTCTTGCATCAGACCATCTGCCCATAATTATCTCGATCGAGAAACCTCCTGACTTTATTTCTGTGGATAACCGCGCCTATGTTAACTTTAACAAAGCTAACTGGGTCGGCTTCACAGAATTTACTGAGAGCACCTTCAACGCACTACCCATTCCTACGGACGTCACCGTTGGCGACCGTCAATTCCGTAAGGTGATCGCTGCTGCTACTGCTCGCTTCATACCGGCTGGAAGAATTGCGGAACTCCGCCCAAACTTCCCAGCCGAAGTAGCAGTATTAGCAAACGAGCGCGACACCTTACGCCATGCCGATCCCCGAATAAGGGATCTCAATTTGGAGATTCGGCAAATGGTAGATCATCATAAGCGGACAAAATGGATAGAGCACCTGAAGTCCTCCAACCTCTCCACCGGTGTGAGTAAGCTTTGGACTACTGTCAAGGCCCTGTCAAATCCGAGGAGACATGACGATCGGGTTGAAATTCAATTCGATGACCATGCCTCCTCGGACCCGAAGAAGTGCGCGAGCTACTTTAGCCGGCAGTTTATACTGCACCCTTCGACCGACAAGGCCAAACGATGTGTTACCCGACGGCTGCGCAAAATGCCAAAAGACTGCGCACCACTTACTTTCACCGATGGGGAGGTTCAAAGTGTCATCAAAAAGGCGAAATCGTCTAAATCCATCGGCCCTGTTGGAATAAGCATGCTGATATTAAAACACCTAGGCCCAACGGGAGTAAACTACCTCACCAAAGTGCACAGTACCACCACAGCACTTAGCGTCATAAACGCCCAGATATGGCGGTCATGGCCTGAACCAGAAGCCACCCTGCGAGAGGACGATCCTCGTAGCGTTGGACTTGTCAAAAGCTTTTGACACAGTCAATCACGCAACCCTACTTGAGGACCTGGAACAATCAACGCTCCCTCCAGGGCTGAAGCGGTGGACTATGAACTACCTGAGCGGTCGGCATTCATCCGTACTGTTTCGAGGTCAAAACTCAGGAAAATTAAACGGGGGGTTCCGCAGGGCGGTGTCCTCTCCCCGCTACTGTTTAGTTTCTATATTTCAAAACTATTCCCAGCCACCAGCGGGAATTTCAATGACCTCGTACGCTGATGACTGTACGATATTGACGTCGGGCAATGGAATCGATGGCATGTGTTCAAAAGTAAACGGCTACCTCTCCGATCTTTCTCGCTTCTTCTCTGCAAGGAACCTAACACTCGCCCCCACCAAATCCACAGCGACCATCTTCACAAATTGGACGAAGGAGTACAGACTGTACCTGAACATTTCAGTCGATGGCACAAAAATTCCGACAGTAAATAACCCTAAAATTTTAGGCGTCACTTTGGACAGTCTGTGCTCTTTCACTCCTCATACGACCGCGATAACTGCCAAAGTACAGAGCCGCAACAAAATCCTCAAGTCGCTTGCCGGCAGCTCATGGGGAAAGGACAAAGAAACGTTGTTGGCAACATAGAAGGCAATCGGCCGGCCGGTCCTTAATTATGCAGCCGCAATATGGTCGCCTGGATGCAGTGACACGTAGAAGAAGAAGCTTCAGACCTGCCAGAACACTGCACTCCGGACTATCACGGGATGCCTCTTGATGTCTCCAATCGAACACCTACATAGTGAGGCCCGTATGCTTCGGGTTAAGGAACATAACGAGCTCCTCTCCAAGCAGTTTCTGCTGGGATGTTTTCGTAGAAACCACCCCTGTAGTCGCCTGCTTGCAGCGGAGCCGCCTCCTAGGAACATCAAGAGGTCCTTCCTTGACTACGTCGACTACATTAGACAGTACGCCGACCAGACTTCGGACGCAACGAACTTCAGACAGGCACTGACCGCCATTCACAGTGGAGCCATTAACACCTTCACCGACTCCCTCTCAGTGAATGGCGTAATACGAGTCAAACCACCACCCATAGCAGACACAGAGCTCGAGTTGCCTCGCGAATCTAGAGTGACCCTCGCGCAACTTCGTTCTGGACACTGAAGCAGGCTAAACTCCTACTTATCCAGAATAGACCCCAACATGCAATGCATGTCTTGCGTGCAATGAGTCTCCGCATGACACTAACCACCTCTTTGCATGCCCAACAAACCCCACTCATCTAATACCCCTCTCCCTATTGTCCGACCCCGTCGAAACAGCTCGTTTCCTGGGCCTTCCGTTAGATGACCTCGACGACAACGAATCTAGAATTTATCACCCAAACGGGGATTAGGTAACCGTTACAACAACAACAACAACTGTACGCTTCGACCGACAAGGGCAAAGGATGTGTTACCCAACAGCTGCGCGAAATGCCAAAAGACTGCGCACCACTAACTTTCACCGATGGGGAGGTTCAGAGTGTCATCACATAGTCCAAATCGTCTACATCCATTGGGCCAATGACGGAATAAACATGCTGATGCTAAAACATCTAAGCTCAACGGGAGTAAATTATCTCACCAAGACCCTCAACCTGTCGATATCCACTCTTCAAATACCCGATGTGTGGAAAGTCGGAAGAGTGGTCCCACTACTGAAACCTGGGAAACCCGCCAACAAAGAGGAGTCTTATCGCCCGATAATTCTCCTTTCCCCAGTAGTGAAGACACTGGAGGTCTTGTTCCTCCCGTCATTCACTCACCACCTTAGTCTAGCAGACCATCAGCATGGCTTCCGAAAAGTGCACACCACCACCACAGCACTTAGCGTCATAAACGCCCAGATAGTTCATGGCCTGAACCAGAAGCCACCCTGCGAGAGGACGATCCTCGTAGCGTTGGACTTGTCAAAAGCTTTTGACACAGTCAATCACGCAACCCTACTTGAGGACCTGGAACAATCAACGCTCCCTCCAGGGCTGAAGCGGTGGACTATGAACTACCTGAGCGACCGGGATTCATCCGTACTATTTCGAGGTCAAAACTCCAAACTTAGAAAAATTAAACAGGGGGTTCCGCAGGGTGGTGTCCTCTCTCCACTACTGTTTAATTTCTATACAGTGACCTCGTACGCTGATGACTGCACGATATTGACGTCGGCCAATGGAATCGATGGCATGTGCTCAAAAGTAAACAGCTACCTCTCCGATCTTTCTCGCTTCTTCTGTGCAAGATGCGTAACACTCTTCCCCACTAAATCCACAGGGACCATCTTCACAAATTGGACGAAGGAGTACAGACTGGACCTGAACATTTCAGTCGATGGCACAAAAATTCTGACAGTTAATAACCCTAAAATTTTAGGCGTCACATTGGACAGTATGTGCTCCTTCACTTCCCACACGACCGCGATAACTGCCAAAGTACAGAGCCGCAACAAAATCCTCAAGTCGTTTGTCGGCAGTTCTTGTGGAAAAGACAAAGAAACGTGGTTGGCAACTTACAAGGCAATCGGCCGGCCGGTCCCAAACTACGCGTCACCAATTTGGTCGCCTGGATGTAGTGTAACACAGACGAGGAAGCTTCAGTTTTGTCAAAACACTGCACTCCGGACTATCACGGGGTGCCTCTTGATGTCCCCAATCGAACACCTACATAGTGAGGCCCTTATGCTTCCGGTTAAGGAACATAACGAGCTCCTCTCCAAGCAGTTACTGCTAAGGTGTTTCCGCATAAATCACCCCTGCAGTCGCCTGATTGAAACGGAACCGCCTCCTAGGAAAATCAAGAGGTCATTCCTTTATTACGTCGACGACATTAGACAGTACGCCGACAAGACTTCGGACGCAACGAGCTACAGACAAGCACTGACCGCCATTCACAGTGGAGCCATTAAGACCTTTATCGACTCCCTCTCAGTGAATGGCGTACTAGGAGTTAAACCACCACCTATAGCAGACATAGAGCTCGAGTTGCCCCTCGAAACCAGAGTGACCCTCGCTAAACTTCGTTCTGGATATTGTAGCAGGTTAAACTCCTACTTATCCAGAATAGACCCCGACATACTAAACATATGTGCTGCCTGCAATGAGGAACCGCATGATACTAACCACCTCTTTGCATGCCCAACAAACCCAACTCATCTAACACCCTTTTCCCTATGGTACGACCCCGTCGAAACAGCCCGTTTCTTGGGCCACCCGTTAGATGACCTCGACGACAATCAAACTATCACTTACCATCCAAGCGGGGACTAGATAACCGTTACAACACCAACAACAACAACATAGTTTATGTATTTGGCGTATAATCCTCTATTATTCATTTTAATTCGTTTGCAAAATATAAATATATATATATATAGAATAGATATGGCAACACTTATTATCTGTCAATATAGAACACATTTTTTATTGTGCATATAACAAAAATTGTGTTGAAATAAAATGTTTATTTAAAGCAAATATTAAAATAATTAATATGAAATAAATATGTAGAAACATTATAGTGAAGTATCTCGAATACTATAAGTTTTCGGCGGCTATAATTATATATATTCGTGATTTGGAGAATCTCCTATCCTATCCTCTATCCAATAATAACCCTCTTAACCTTGAAATCGTGGATGGTATACTAAAGCCGACCCTTTTATTTTTCTAGGTTTTGGATTCCTGTATTTGGGGTATTATCTGTTTTAATTTATTTTAGTTGATTTGCAAAAGATGTCGATACGGTAGGACTGGTTATTTCACATTTTGCAACCCTTTCGTTATTGTCAGAATTAATCAAATTTAACAATGATTTTTATATTGAATTGAACTATTTTTGAAATATATTATGTAAAAAAATGTGTAAAACCGAATTAGAGAAGTGTTAGTGGATATAATAGTGAAATATAAGTGTATATTTCATTTTAAATCGAAAAAATACGTACTTTAAATAGTTGAAATTTCCAACTTTAAACGTAAATACCTTGAAAACTATAAGTTTCCCACGGCTATATCTATATATGTATGTATATTCTTATCTCCTCTATCCGCCTATACCCATTTTATCCCCGAAAGCCTGAAACCGTATTCTAAAGTTTTCCTAAAACTAATAACGCGTTATTTATGTCCTGCTATTGGGTTATTATCTGTTTTCTTTATTCCTTAGTGAAGTTTTAGTATACACACAAATTAAAAATATTTGGGTAAAATCATTATAAATGAAAGAAACACTTAAAATTGTTGAATTTTTTAACTTTAAATGTATATATCTCAAAACACATACTTCAGCAAAAATAAGGGGAAAACTTTAGTGTGGGTATGGGCGGGAAGAGAAACCTAGAGAAATAAACTATTACAAAGCATTGATGTTAAGTATTATGTTATACCCTCTATGACAATATTACTTTTAACTTTTAGAACTTCTTTTTGCGTTGGCGGCCTTCGGCCGCACTTCAAAGAAAATAACCCTGGTCGGTCCAACACCGGGGTGTATCAAAATATTTTTCGCGCAGAACTTCTTTTTGCGTTGGCGGCCTTAGGCCGCGCTTCAAAAAAAATAACCCTGGTGAATCCAACACCGGGGTGTACCAAAGTTTTTACGCGCAGAAATTATTTTTGCGTTGTTTCCTGTATCTAGGGTACAATCTCTCTGTTTATTTTATTTTTCTTCGTTTACAAAATATATTAGTATGGCAACACTGATGTTTTGACATTCACAACCATTTTGTTATTGTCAAAATTAATAAAATTGCAGAATGATTTAAATATTGAAATAAAGCTATTTTTGCAGCATCTAATATAAAAAAAAATTATAAAAACGAATTATTCAAGTGTTAGTGGATATAAAAGTGAAAAATATAAGTGTATAAATCATTTTAAATCGCAAAAATACGTACTTTAAATAGTTGAAATTTTCAACTTTAAACGTAAATATCTCGAAAACTATAAGTTTCCCGCGACTATATATTCTTGATCTGGAGGATCTCCTCTATCCGCCCATACCCATTTTATCCACAAAAGCGTGGGACGTTATTCTAAAGCCGACCCAAAATAAGTATGCATATAGGTATATCCTTTATCTGGAGAACCACTCTATCCGTAGATACCCATTATATCCCCGAATTCGGAGAATGCTATTCTAAAATTTACAGAGTTTGCCTCATTGAACTTAAAAAAATGGCGACGGTTAATTGGCAAAGCATAAAAAGATTGGAGTTGTCCGATTCTGCTTGGCTTCCCGTCGAAAACTTTTTATGTGAACGTACTCATACAAAAGCGTACATCACTGTCAAAACAGTTCTATGTGAATTGACCATTAATCTCCTGCGGATATATTAATATATTCTTAAACTGGATAATATATCTATCCGCCCATACCCATTTTATACCCGAATTCGGGACGCTATACTAAAGCCGAGCTATTTCTTCAATTAGTACATACCGAGAACTGAGGTGGTGCAAACATGTACGTCATTTGACAAGCATTGGACTCAACTTCTACATTATAATTATATATCCCGTAAAGAAAACCACAAGCAGAAATAGCTATAATAACCACTAACAAATGTTTTAACATATCTTTTTATCTAACTCCACTGTATCATTTTAATTTGTTAGTTGATGTTACACTGGAACGATAAATATCAATTCAAGTTGTCGCCGATAAATTATTTTACTACGTTCCCTTGTCTTAAGCTGATCATGCACGCCAATAAAGAAAATTAGGGAAAACTTTAGAATACAATCCCAGGATTTCGAAAATAAAATGGATATGGGCGGATAGAGCAGATCCTCCAGATCAAGAATATATACATATATAGCCGCGGAAAACTTATAGATTTCGAGATATTTGCGTTTAGAGTTAAAAATTTCAAAACATCAACATCCCATACAGAATGTATTTGTTTGATTTAAAATTAATGTAACACTTTTATATTTCACTTTTATATCCCCTAACACTACTCTAATTCACCATCTTTAAAATAATTGTTCTGTAAAGGATATTATTATTGCTACTTTTACAAGAAACTACAAACAGTTTCGTTTTATTATATTGAAATAATTTCTTAATTAAATTTTTATGCGTAATATGTAACACTGGTTATTTGTCATTTTGCAACCCTTTTATTATTGCGTGAATATAATGTAAAATAAATGTGTAAAAACGAATTAGTGAGGTACTAGTGGATATAAAAGTGGTAAATTAATTTTAAATAGGAAAAAATACGTACTTTAAATAGTTGAACTTTTTAAATTTGAACTCAAATATCTGGAAAACTGTAGGCTTCCTGCGGCTATATCGCTATATATTCTTGATCCTCCTACGAAATTCTAGGACGGTACTCTAAAGCCGACCCAAAAATTATTGCAGTTACATATAAAAGTGTGACGAACACAAATGCCAGAACAAGCAAACCATCTATCGGCTAAGTTACTGGTTAAACACCAAAATCGCTACCAGATACATATATCTGTTAAAGTGTATATTACTTTTTAAGGCAAATTGACAATTCTAACCGAAACTATTGAGTGCCTGTAATCGTTCTCTTTCCTACGCAAAGGTCTTATGATGCGCAAACTTGTTTCAATATATTGAAGTTTCGGTTGCCGTGACTTGCTAGGAAAAAGAGAATCTCCCGACAGCGAAATTTGTAATTGGTAGTTTTGGTAACGATCTGTACTTTATAAGTGCTGCTGAAATGATAGCAGACATAGTTTTAGTTAAAGTGCTGACGAGTAAGGAATAAATGTTTGATTAGTAAAAAGTTGTAAGGTTGGATAACGAGTATTAAAGCGATAAGTTGTTTAGAAATAAAGATAATTGAAAAAGAAGAAAGAAAATTGAGGCTTCAATTTACAATCCGTTAAAATAGTAATATATTTCAGCTTAGGCTGTATATCAATGATTAAATTTCCTCTGTGTATTGAATAGGGATGAAAAAGTTACTATGATGACTCTGTGTTGAAAAAGGGTAAAAAAGTTACCTACAGTGTAAACAAATTTTACATATTAATATACCAAATGGAACATAAAACTTTGAGTCGTTTGAATATTTGTCTTGTGAAGGGTCCTGTTCTCTCCATGCCACTATTTAATTTCTATATTTCGAAACTCCCTCAACCACCAGAGGGAATAACCTTCATCGCACAAGCAGTTGATTGTACGATATTAACGTCAGGCAATGGAATTAATGACATGTGTTTGAAATTAAACAGCTATCTGACCAATATTTCTCGCTTCTTCTCTGCAAGAAGTCTGACACTTTCCCCACTAAATCCATAGCCACCACATTCTCGAACTGGATGAAGGATTATAAACTGACTCTTAATGTCATTTCGAATCGGTAGCAAACAGCTAATGAGGAAAAGACAAAGAAACGTTGCTGGAAACATACGAAGCAATCAGCCAAGCGGCTGTTGTTGTTGTTGTAACGGTTATCTAATCGCCGCATGAGTGGTAAGTTTCGGTTTGGTTGTCGTGAGGTCATCTAACGGGAGGCCCAGAAAACGAGTTGTTTCGACGGGGTCGGACCATAGGGAAATGGGTGTTAAATGAGTGGGGTTCGTTAGGCATGCAAAGAGGTTGTTAATTTCATGCGGAGACTCATTACGTGCAGGACTTATATTTGGTATGTCGGTGTCGATTCTGGATAAGTAGGAGTTTAACCTATTGCAGTATCCAAAATGAAGTTGCGCAAGGGTCACTCTAGATTCCCGAGACAATTCGAGGTCTTCCTCAATGTCTTCGACGCAATCATGGAAGGACCTGTTGATGTTCCTGGAAGGTGGTTCCGCTTCAAGCAGACGATTGTAGGTGTGGTCACTATTGTTGGATTGTGTTCGATTGGGGACATCAAAGGGCATCCCATGACAGTCCGGAGTGCAGTGTTTTGACATGTCTGCAGCTTCTTCGTCTGCGTTGCACTAAATGCAGGCGACCATATTGGTGTAGCGTAGTTTAAGACCGGTCTGCAGGCCGAAAAGTTTCTCGATCGAGATAATTCAATTGAGTCTAGAAGACCTGAGTGGACAGAATCTCTCTTGAAAATTTTTTGTTAATCTGCAGAACAAGGTTTCTATCATTGCCTTGTGCAAAAACTAATGTAAATGGCTATTCGCAATTGATTCACGATATATCTATACTGCTCACTCTCATGCCGTAATGAACGAATAGCTATCATAGCAGCAATTAGTCAGTTATGACTGTAAATATATCAGTGAAAAATTCTTTTGCGCAGAAGACATATAAATAATTTTTATTACTTTAAATACATTTGAAGGTTTTAATTAAAGAAGAATAGAATTAAACATAATTTATAAAAAACTTTCACTTGATTCCATGCTGGCTCCTCTCAATGCCTCTGCGTGCGACTTTCTTCAATTCATGGACTTTTCCAAATTTAAAAATTACTAAATAAAAATTATAATTTACTAATAATTCAGTTATATTCGAAACTTATTTAACTATCGTATATTATATATGTGTAAAATGTATATTTTTAACACAAAACTTAAAAGAGTTATTTCACAGAAGCGTCTAACACTTTTGGTTTATGGCAAGGAATAACCACTATGTATTTCACAACTTCTTTAAGGGGTTACATAAGTCTTAAAGGCCAAAAATAAGCTTATTTTCTCTAATTTTTAAAAAGATACTACATAGAGTATACAATTTATTTTGTTTACATATAAAAATGAAATATGTGGACAATATTTGATGAAAATTTGAATGAAAAATAGTATAAGTTAATTCGTTGGCAGTGTCGTGAAGTAGACCGTCCACAAGAAAGTGCTTTAGCGGTAGTCATGATAACTTTTTTAATTTTTATCTAAAATCAAAAATCCAATTTTTTTCTAAAAGAAGGTGAATTTTCCTTGTCCCTGAACGAAGAAAAATCAAAAAAATTAAAAATTGAATTTTTTGTAGCGTTTTTTACAATAACCGTAATTTTTTGCATAAAATTAGGCCACATATTGGCTTGTAAAATGAGTTGAAATCAAAGATAAAATAAATCCTTCGTTCAGGGACTACAAAAACATGCTTAAAATAAGTGTGGAAAATTTGAACTCGATCGCTTCAATAGTCGTTGAGAAATTTTGACTACCGATTTCGATAAAGTGGTTTTAAGAAAAACGCGTTTAAAGTTTTTTTTTTTCGGTCAAGCCATGACAAAGACGGCGGGTTATAAACTCTCTAATTTCTACAGTTTCGTCTCGATCGACTTGGAACTTGGGAAAAATATTCCTGACACTTTGTACTATTATAATAAATTTTATCAAAAAAATTAATTTTTTGAAGTTTCAAGACCTATGTAACCCCTTAAATCCTGTTCTGTCTCTTTTTGGCGTATACAAAATTTACTTACGAAAAACCTGTAAACATTGACAGTCAATTTACTGTCATTAGTTTACAAGTAAACTGAACGTCACAACTGACATAAAGAATGTGAGTGTGTGAATATTGAATAAGCAAATGAGTAATTATGAACATATTGTAACGGATTTCTCGACAAATCGTCTCTTTTGCAACTCATTCTTGAATTCGATTACTGGATTGTTTAATTAAATTCCCAATTTAATGCTATGCACTTATCTTGATTTCTAATTCCAACAACTTAACACTTTTTGCTCGTTATTCGAGTTTAGAACTTATTGCTTATAGCTCTTTACACGGCAACACTCAAATTAGAACTGCGTTTGCTGCACAATCCGGCAGCCCTTAAATAGTAAATGTTTAACAAAAGTTCGCTACTAGAACATTCTGGCAACAACGAGTTCGCTGTCTAGTTGCTTTTGGCAGATTATCGTCAATTCCAAATTGTTCTGGTATTCGTGTTTGCCACAATATATTATAACATACGGGCTCATGGTATGTATGCAGCGGTTCTCTTAAACTCGCTTGATCGGGAATGCATATACGTATTCACTTATATAAGTCGGCTCTTGAGCTGGTAAAATTCTGACATTCATATTCACCAGGAAAAATGTCACATTTTCACTTTCATCAGTCAGAATTTTAATTTTTCTACCGTTTGGCACACGGCCGATGTGAACAAATTTTAAATTTTGCTATGCCATATGGAATGTAAAATTATGACTTTCCAATTTCAAAGCAAACGCAATTACGACGATTCGTAAAACGAGTAAAATTTAAGCCTCTGCGAATTACCATATTAATGACACTATTAAAGGTGCATTAATTTTAAAATTTGTTATTCCTTGAGGATTTTAGGGGTGGCATGTTAAAAAAAATTGTGCAAGTTTCATCTTTTCTGCGAAGTGAAATTTTAAACTTTTAAGATATGACATCGTACCAATGAATGTAAGAACTAATGAGGGATATACGTTTATGTTTAAATATTTTCTTTATAACCAGACGTACATATAGCTCTTCCATTACTCACACCATATCCAATCCTTTGTAAATTGAATTGGGTTAAATGGGCTAAGACTCAGTAAATAACCACACCACTCTAATCGTTAAAAACTGGCGCACCCTAGTAAAGCCCACCATATACTCACCAATATACCACACCAGATGACCACACAGGACAATACAACACACCACTACACCGCGCGTAGACATCACCAGCTAACAAAAGGGATGGTCAGCACAGCTTTTTCACCTCATTCAATACGAACGCGATTCAACGCGTTTGCCCTTTTTTCGCTACGTTATCTAGATGCGGTGACATAATCTTTTTTTCGGTGTACACTTAATCGGCACCTCCACAAGTGATTTTCGATACATACTTGGATCCTCGCCGCCTTACTTGTCAACTTTACATTTGTTATTTTAATTACAATACTAATGTATTGTACATACATACTATATATCGTAATATAGTGCACTAATAAACAGAAAATATAAACATTTCATTTAAACACTAATTGCAAGTTTTGGTGCATTATAAATATTTTATTTACGGTGTTGAGTGTATTTCTTATTAAACTGGGTTTCTTAATATTCACGGTCCTTCGAGCTTAAATGAAAAGCATAATAATTTTACGACCTAGCAAAAATGAAAACAAAGGTGTTAAAAAAAAAGCATAAAAAACAAAAAAAAAACCAAAATGTAGCCAAAATATAAATTTCAAATAAAATTAACAAAGAGAAAATACAAAAATAACACAAAACCTACCATTATATGTTAAAAACAATACCTCCATAAACGTCCCTTGAGGATAAACAAAATGAGCGTAGCCGTTCCTTTTTTCTTAACTTATTAAAATCTATGCACAGATGTATGTGAAAAAGAAATTTTAATATACTGTAAAATACGTAATTCGAAATTCGTTTTACCCACAGCAAACATAAAGCGGCAGTTTACTGGTGGACAGAAAATATTGCCCAACTCAGACGCACATGCCTTCGCCTTCGTAGATCGTATACGAGATCCAGGCGAAGAGGAGCCACATCTCAAGAAGCCGAGAAATATCAAGCGGCGAAAATGGAGCTGAAGCACGCCATCGATGATAGCAAAAAGAGAAAATGGAGGGAACTACGCGAGGACGTTAACAAAAACCCCTGGGGACTCAGGTACAAAATAGAAATGAAGAAACTCGGAGTTCGAGCAAAACCATCTGACTTAACCGCTGCCAAAATGGATCATATCGTAAGCGCACTCTTCCCCACGCACGAAAATAGGATAAGTAAGTAAGTAAGAATAGATAACAGGACTTCTGCAAATCCCCCAGTTCACCCTCGAAGAGCTGCAACTGGCCACTGGCAAGCTCAAAACTAATAAATCACCCGGCCCGGACGGGATCCCAGCAGAAATCCTTAAAAAAATCGCCGCAGAGCGACCGGCATTAATTCTGAATATGTACAACGCCTGCCTCGAAGCCGGAATATTCCCTGAACCTTGGAAAAAACAACGGCTGGTGCTAATCATTAAGGGAAAAGGTGATCTCAACTTACCATCAGCATACCCTCCACTATGTATGCTTGACACAACGGGAAAACTTTATGAAAGTCTATTTAAACCCAGACTTGAAGCGGCCATCGGCGAAGCCGGAGGACTCTCCCCTAGACAACAAGGCTTTAGACCCAGCAAGTTAACTTTAGGAGCTATTAGATGCATCATTGAAAGCGTAGAAGCCGCACAGCGCACCATCCCTTTGCTAGGCTTAACCCCTTTTGCCTCTTGCCATTATGACAATGTCGTCGGCGTACCCCTGGCACCGAATTCTATTGTTCGTCAGCATCTCACCGAGTTCATCTACTACGAGGCTCCATAAAAGCGGGACAATACCCCGCTCTGAGGGTACCAAGACGTATCTTGCTCTCACCCCATGCAATCCTGGGATGCAATATAGCCTTTATCATATCGGAGCTTCTACGTTCCTTTTCTCCTGTGCTCTGATTACGCTTGCGCGGGACGCATCAAAAGCACCTTCAATTTCTAGAAAAGCACGTATCGCAACCTCATTATTCTTCAGCGAGTTTTGGTTTTTAACCGTTATTTGGTACAGAGCAGTGTTAGTAGACGTGCCTGCTCTGTACGCTTGCTGATTTGCGTGTAAGGGTGCGACTTTTAGCACTTTTGATCTTATGTGGTTGTCTATAATCTTTTTCATACCTTTTAGCATGAAGGAGGTAAGACTAATAGGCCTGATGGATTTGGAAAGTGAATAGTCCTTCCTTCCTACCTTACGTATGAAGATTACCCTTGCTTTTCTCCACGGTGATGGGATGGACGACAACGCAAGGCTATCTCTCATCGGCCCACCAAGGTACGGCAATACAGCTTCCCTCCATACTGCAGAAGTGCTGGGAAGATAGCGTCAGCCCCTGGTGACTTATATTTCGAGAAGGAAGCCAGTGTCCACTTTATTGAGTCCACATTGCATAAGTACTTTGTTGCTGTCCAATCTGAGCTATTTGACTTATGTGCGACCACTGGTGGAATTTGGTCGTCCCAAATAGTCTTCAGGAAGTGCGCAAGCAAGAGTGCCATTGCCCTTTCATCTGCTTATGTCATATTAGATAGATAGAGTAGAGGTATGCACCGCGACCTATGTTCTATTGTGCCCTCCCCTAAGTCACATCGACTCATCTAGCCGCAGCATATTGATAAATCCAATATTCTGGTAGGTGCTAGTAAGGCGATACAATCCCTGTTTGGAAACATGGATCCCAGGGCCTTGATTCTGCGTCTGCAGACTGCTCTGCAGTTCATGAGCAGATGTTCTGGGGTTTCCGGCTCTATGTCGCAGAACCGGTAGTTTGCAGATGAGGCTAAGCCCATGCAGAAGAGATGCTTCTTAAGCCTGCAATGGCCGGTGTGGAATGCGGCTAGCAGCCGGAGTTTGATCCTAGGGAGATTAATTACGGCTTTAAACCGTTTGAGGTCGTAACCCCCCATTAGCAACCTGGCATGGTGCATGCCGTGAATTTGTTGCCAATGTCTCTCCCTGCCTGCTCTTTCCTCCCTACGGAGCAGCTCTTTAATGATATGTGGACCAACCACTACGCATGGTTCTAGTCCTGCCATTTTTGTGTAGGCTGCGGGCCAAATCGTCAGCCGGTTTATTCCCGGCTATACCCCTATGACGAGGCACCCAAATAAGGTGCACTCGGTTGTGGTTTGATAGGCTGTTCAGCCGTTCTATGCCTTCTGCACTATTAGCGATCTGACCTCATAAGCAGATATCGCTTTTAGTGCCGCCTGACTATCGCTGAGTATTTCAATACTTTTATTGCGATAGTTGCGTTGGAGGTTTATCCCTGCCACCGACTTATAGCGAAAACCTCGGCTTGGAAGATGCTCGGAAAACTTCCCATGGGAATGGAGAGTTTGGTGCTTGGCCCAGGACCCCTGCACCAATCCCCTCCGTCGTTTTCGACCCGTCGGTGTACCACTTGATAGTGCTTTCCCTTAGCAGCAGGTCCAGTGATGAATCATTCCATTCCGCCTTACTGCCAAGGGTAACTTTGAACTTCTTAGTGAAGCATACTGTTTTGGTAATACTGTCCCTTGGGAGAAGGGCCAGTGGCATTTCCTAACTTAGCGCCTTCATCTGCTGGGATGAGACTACCTTCCCTTTGCCAACTCACTCTGCTGTCATTCGGAGTTGAGTCTGTTTGGCTGTCTGTTCGATTACCATATGTAGCGGTGTCAGTTCTAGCATGACTCCAGTGCTGCGGTCGGACACGTACGCATCGCGCCCGACGTGCAGATGCAGGCAAGTCTTTGCAGCTTCGACAGTTTAAGTCCTACCGAAGTCTGCGATGCTTTAGAAACCCAGGATACCGCACCATACGTGGTCTTACGATCATGGTGTACATCCATCTGATAGTCCTTGGGGAGCACCCCCAGGATTTCCCAGCAAGTCGGTTGCACACCATGAGTGCTTTGGTAGCCTTGGTTAGGGTCAGGTCCACATGCTGCTTCCATCTTAGAGTGGAATCCAACGTGAGGCCCAGGTACTTAACCGTGCTGGCCATCTCCACCACTCTACCGTCAAGGGATAGACTTCTGAGGCCAGGCAGTGACCTCCGTCTAGTGAAGGAAATTACTGTAGTTTTAGAGGGGTTGTTGTTCAAGCCAACCACACTACACCATCCCTTTGTCGCCCCAGTCTCCTCTGTACGATATCGCAGAGTGTGTCTACGAATTTACCCCTAGCTAAGATAACAATGTCATCCGCATATCCCTGTCAGCTATCTATATCTATACTTACTTTAACATAAGTATTATATAATAACATATAATATAATATAAACATAATTGCGCAAGTACCCGCAAACTTTTCGTTTCGCGCTCTCTTTCTATATTCTATATAATCATACGGCTTAGAATCTGCCTGTCCAGGGCATAAGTACATACGCATATTCACATATTTCCAAAGTCCACATTGGCACATATCCTGCAATACCCCTTGGAACAAACTAGCAGGATTGCGTGCACAAAAAAAAACAAAAGTATATTGATATCTTCAACAAGCTCTCAATTGCATTAGAAAATAAACAATCAGTGCATACTTATGTGCAAAGTGTATTGATCTCTTCAACTAGCTCTCAATTTCACGAGCACACAAATATATACATACAAGTCCGTGTATTAGGGTGTACCTAAATGCATGAACATAAGGTCATAAAACGTATTGTTAAATTAAAAGTGCGATTCTTAATAACTAAATTAAGAAAATTAAATTACACTTACAACAACATATTTAAAATAAAAAACAAATTAAAAAAATTTATTTCACAAGTAAATAATTATCTAATCCGAAAAAAACTCTTATATACGTAGAATAGTATTCGGTATTAATTATCATTTATCGCTGCGTTTAAATCAAGTTTACTCTGAGAATATTTTAATCAACTTTGACACATATAGTAATGAATAACATAACAAAAATGGTTAATGACAACAAAAACTACACCTTTAAGACAACTCTGAATCGTTATTAGAAATAAAAAGCAAAGTCCTAACAATTTTTGGACTCGTCTCCAAGCGGCTCATGACGCCATAGTAGAAATTGAGTCATCAGATCTACCACATAATTTTAAAACCTCGGCTTTCGTCAAGTATGAAAACTGATTAGACCAGTACCAAGCTAATAAAGCTATGATCTCCGATCAGTTAAAGCTAATAAAAGCTCTTGCAACTACTCCACATTCGAGAGTAGAGCTGTTACAAATTCAAAGTCAAGAGGCAAGTTCAGGCATCCATCTCGAGGTGCCCGCATGTGACACAGAAACATTTTATGGAGGTAATGAAGAATGGCCGTCCTTCCGCGACATGTTTACAGCCGTATACATCAACCATCCAAAATTATCAAAAGCACAAAAATTATATCACCTCCGATACAAAATAAAAGGTCAAGCAGGCGTAATAGTTAAACAGTTCGCACTAAATGCCGATAATCTCAGTTGGCTTGGGAAGCTCTTAAATCTAGATATGAAAATGAGAGAATATTGGTCGATAAGAAAGTAACGATATTAATGAACTTGCCAAAAATTTAAATGGAATAAGTGAGGAATTTATCAAACTTCAATCCACTGTTTCAAACTGTTTGTCGGTTTTATCGACACAGAATATTCCCACAGACAGCTGGGACCCTATACTGGTAAACATATGCACCGCCGTATTACCAGAAAAATCATTACTTCTATGCAAATCCACTTAAAAAAAGTAGCCGTAAATCACAGATCTCACTCTCGCAAGATCTCTCTTCAAAGAGAGGCGTGGAGTCGCTATCCTATAAGCCGTTTATAAAGAAATAATAAATAACCGCTAATAAAATAAATAAACAAAAATAGATCATCTAATAATACGTCGTCACAACCTTTGTGTCAAACGTTAACTGTTTTCTGTGTGTTGAAATGGGGTGAAAAATTATATTATAGAGGAAAGGAAAATTTTGACAATTGAGATTCAAAACGTTTGAACTTTTCGTGTATTACTTAAATTATGAAATATATTCGTAAAATAAATACAATTTATAGAAAATACCTCTCTGTGCTAATTAAAATTGTAATTAAACTAGACCAAGTACGGAACGGCTCAGTTCGGGAGTGACCAAACATTTCTTACTTTTTCAACTATAATATAATTATTAATTGATCACATATTTTCGGGATTAACATTACTACATATTATTAACAGATACATATGATCTCTTAATTTAATTAAGGTACCTTTCGTACCATCAACAATATACCGTAAACAGAGCAAAGAAATGCTGGAACGCTTATTTTTCGCACTCAAAGTATACTTGCTTTAAAATTGGTGGTAAGCGCCACTCACACTCAAACACATGTATTTTGGTGCGAATATATATTCAAAGAAATATGAGCGAGAGAAACGACTGACCACTTCCCGTATTTGCTATTGCATCGCATTGGTGTTTCTTTTGTTTTTCACACTCTTTGTTTTTTATTTTTACAGACCTATGGCGGTCTTGTTTATCAAAAAATGTATAAGTAAAACTAAAACTCATGCCCATGTGCAATTGTAATCGATTGCCTAAATGTATATACGTTTGTATTGTTAATTGTTATTTGTGTGGGTGTGTGTTTTATTTTTAAATTTTTTTTATACTCGTAGTAGAGGGAAGCATCGAAAGCCGAAGTGCGGAACTTTAATCCGCTAAACCTAACCTACTCCCAACTCAAATCTCTCCCACGGAACCACTGGACAAAGTATTACTTCGTGGGAGAGAAGAAGACATTTAAGTCTAATCTACGGTACGGACTGACTGACTCCTAATTTGTTGTAAGTGTGTCAATCTTGTCATTTAATAGAGGACTCACACATAAGTGCTGTCAAATTTTCCACTGAGAAATTACCGTCAAGTGTAGTTTTCAGATTTTCTCTTATACTTGAGCGCCGAGGGCAATGATAAAAAACATGTTCAGAGTCTTCTATACACTCTGTACACGTCAGTCAGTACGGACTATAGTCATGACGAAATTCGTAAGGGTAGATTCTAAAGCACTCATGTACCACTTAGTATTTGGATCAGGTGGAAATCCAAGTCCTCATGTTGTCTATTTATCCATGGTATGATGTCTGGTGTCAGTCTATAAGTCCACCGTCCTTTGGATGAGGTTTGCCACCGTTACTGCCACAGTGTAATGCTCTTGGTTCTTTCCTCTCTTATTGTTGCTGAAGAGGGTTCAGATAGCTGGTATAAGCGCGTAAATTCATTTTCCTGGATGTCAATGGGCACCATACTGGCTAATATTTCAGCAGCGTCGCTTGATACGGTTCGGAAAGCACTTACCACGTGTATTGCAGAAAGCCTATGCACTGTGATTATTGGTCTAATATATGATTTTGTGTCTAGCGACTGGATCCATATTGAAGCCGCATACAGTATAACTGATCTGAAAATCGTCGGCTGGAACGCACACAGCCTCTATTTGCGATCATTCTAGATAAAGAATTATAGAATTTATTTGCTTTGCCCGGAGTGTTTTCCAAGTGCTCTTTAAATTGTAGCCTTGAGTCCAGTATTACACCAAGATACTTCAGCTGTGGCTGTGAAGTTTGTGAGAACTAAATATCTATACGGAATTTAGCCCACACAACGCATGAAGGCGCACCCTGTTAAACAAATACAACATAGCAAGGGTATAAAAAAAAAGGAAAACGAAACATAGCAAGGGCTTATACACGATACGGTAAAATCACGTTACGTAAACAACACAACAAGTATTGAGCTGCAACGGGAAAACTACACCACTTCTAGCAACACACGCCACCCCAAAGCAACATGTTGCGAACGCGCGAACAAGCAACACACGGCTTGGCGGAAATCAATCAGGTGCATCAGCAGTCAGTCAGCACAGGACTGTAACAGCAATCACACGCATGACACTAGACTCAGCAGGGAATCGATCCTCTGGCTAGTCTTAGTGTCTTAAGTTGTGAACGCCGTTCGTTAAGGGTGAGCTCGGTAGTGAGTTGATCCTCTGACCGACTCAACCCTTAATTTTTGGTCGCCAACACAGTCTCCTGTGGTCCGGGATTATTTTTAAACGGCTATACACGAGCGTCGAGAAAAATCCGAGCGTCGTCGTCGTAGCACCCAGGAGCCTCAACGCATGCAGCAGGACATCGTCATCTAAGCCTACACGAGCGCCGGCAGAAACATCCCAGCATCGTCGTTGCCCTAGCACACACGAGCGTCAACTCACGCAGCGGTAGAATCACCGTCGAAGCCATCATCACCACAGGACGAAAAAGTAAGTCATCCTCAGCCGCTTAGCACCCCCAGAGCGCGGCAGAGTAGAATACGCTATCGTGTAATAGTTATTCAACGGGAGCGTGGAGAGGCGGATGACGCTACAGCGGTGAGGAGTGAATGCCTTGCAGTGAGTCGATCCTCTGGCAGACATTTCACTCTTAACCGTACGAAGGCTGAAAGACACGCGTGAAGTGGGTAGTGAGTTGATCCTCTGACCTGCTCCACGCTTGGCATTTCGGCCGCTGCCACTGCCCGCCGTAATTCTGCGTGATAGTGACGCGCTAATGGGCCACGCAAACCGCTACTCTGCCATAGCGCTATCCTCGGGTGACGCCACTACAACGCGGAAGACGCCATTTTGTACAGTCAAGTAAAAGAGAAATTGTGATTGCAAGGTAAATTTTTAATAAAATACGATTTGTAAAAGGCCCCATCGTTTACAAATTTATTGTAACGAACCCTGGACACGGCGAGTATACCTCAGCAAATCACAAGAAGCAGGGGCAGCAAAAAGCTTCGTTACAAGTTATCTGACATTCTCCTATGGTAAGCGATATTTTTTCTTAAATTTTTCTTGGGGCTAATGAGCAAGACTTCTGTTTTCTGCCCAGCCAACTCTAGACTAATGTTTGCGAACCACCGTCGTATACCATTTATGCAACAATTGCATTTGACCCGGAGGTCATCTAGATGTTTCGCTACTGCTACCACTATGAGGTCATTCGCATAGGCGATTAGTTTCACGGATTGTTGTTGATGTATTCTTAGCACCCCGTCGTACATCAGGTTACAAAGAAGGAGGCCTAAAACCAAACCTTGCGGTACTCCACTCGAAATAGAGTAGCTCTTGATACCCTCCTCTGTGTCGAATAACAGCCTTCTGTTTTTAAAATAACTCATAATAATATTTATGAGGTATTGGGGAGCGATTTCGTACAGAGCCTTGATGATATTTGCCCATTCCACAGAATTGAATGCATTCTTCACATCCAGGGTAATTAGCGCGCAGTATTCTTTGGTGCCACCTTTCCATCTTCCATGAGTGTGTGTGTGTAGAATCGTTAGAAGTCGTCAAATGAGTCGTTAAGCTGGAAAGTTGTCGAAAGTCAAAAGGGTCAAGTCGGAAAGCAGCGGTCGAGACAAGAGGTCTTAATTTCAGTTGTTCTCCGTCAAGTCGTCAAATCACCAATTCGGTTTAAGTTGTCTGAGCAGATATATTTTTGAAATCACACTAATTTGTTCACTCTTATAATTAACATTTAATAAACATGTATACTTAACCAACAATTCGCATTGTTACATGGGGGCTCAACCTATCACGCCATAAAGGCAATGTATTGTAGTATTATGCATAATATGCGATTAAGATCTTTAAAAGGAGTAAGTACAGTGGAAATTGCTATAGAAGAATCAACACCAACTTAAAGTGAAGAAACAACCAAAGAAAAAATTGAACAAAGCCTGAAAAGCGAAATGGCATATTAACAGAAAAACTGTACAACGATTCAAGAAATACGGTTTCAATCTAAAGCTTTTCTTGTTGTTTTGTTGTTCCTGTGTTCCTGATTGTGACGGAATAAGCATACCTATTAGACAGTGGTTACAGAATTTCGATGACAATGAGTTGAGCGAAAAGCAAACGTACAACGAAATGTACAGCGAAACTGTTCCTAGAGATGGTCACCATATCAAATTACAATACGTTAAGCGAGGCACTTATAACAGAATTCGACAAAGTACTCAGTAGCGCCAAAGTACACCAACAACTAAGTGTCAAAAAAAGAAAGAGTCAGAAAGCATACATGAGTACATTTTAAATATGTGAAAATTAGCAGCTATGGGTGAAATAGAAGAAACATCAGTTATCCGATACATCGTCGAATGGTTAAAAGTTCGAAATGAGTTGAAAACTCTCATCATGGAAAGCGGCGCAACAGTGGCAACTGCACGGCGAGCAAATGAGTGAACGTAAGCAGCATTGCTACAACTGTGGGTCAACGAGACATTTGAAATCGGAATGTAGAGAAGAAACAAAATGTTTCAAATGCAATGGCAGCGGCCACATTGCTAAAAACTCCTCGAATCAAAACCTCAATTTCGTTTCTAAAAGATTAAAACAAATATTTGTAGGTGGGAACAGTAGATTGCCTTGTGGATACAGGTGCGGACGTCTTGCTCATGAGTTTCAGCATTTACAAAAGACTCTTCCAGCAATATCCTCTAAAACGCAGTACCATAAAGTTATATGGCGTAGGGAAAAAAACACAGAAGTTGGAGCTACATTTTCCGCTACAATTGAAATTGATGGATTGAAAACGGAGCACACCTGACCTCATTGTAAAATTCACGTTGACATTAAGTACGAAAACTATACGCAAGGCAAATCCAAAGAAAAATCTTCCATCCAGTTGAAAATAATTTCAAAAGAGACAAAATGTAGTTTAAAGGAACCCCTTAGTCGATTGTCGGCGATAGAAAACGAAGTGGTCAAGAATCAAGTCGCTGACTCGTTACAGGAGGGTGTCATTCGTGAATCTATTTTAGATGTTGCAAGCAAAGTGGTACTTGCAAGGAAAAAAGATAACACATTAAGAGTGTGTATTGACTTACGTAAGTTGAATTGTCTCGTTTTAAAAGATCGTTTTCCGGTGCCCATTGTTGCACATGTTTTAGTAAAACTGCAAAGTGTCCAATTTTTTACGGTTCTGGACCTTAAGAACGTCTTTTTGCCATGTGCCGGTTGAGGACAAAGTAAAAAATACACTTCATAACGAAAGAGCTTTTATTCGAATTTAATAAGGCGCTTTTTGAGTTTTGCAATTCACCGCCCGTTTTTGTGCGCTTTCTTAAATTAATTGTTCAAAAATTGCGAAATGATGGTATAGGGGAATCGTGCCTAACAAATATTCAAAAAGTGTTAGAGCGTGCGCAGTCGTACGGGTTGGAAATAAAGTGATCCAAATGACAATTTTGGAAAAAACGCATACATTTTCTTGGTCATACCATACAAGATGACAAAGTCTGCCTGGGTCCGAATTGGAGACAGTTAAAAACTATCCAGTACCTATAAGTAAGAAGTGTACAAGCTTTCCTAGGGCTGACAGGTCATTAGTAGAAGAGCCGGTATTAAAGATTTTCAAACAAACAGCAAAAACTCAACTTTACGTTTTTTTGGTCACGTCTGAGATCCGAGCGAGGCTAATAAAAGCGCAGCAAACCGATGACCATGTGAAAGCAGTCGCTGAAATCCTTAATAAAGAAGATAATGAAAATTTTGTTGTTCAAGATAGACTGATATACAAACAAATAAGCGGTTATGATGTGTTGGCGATACCGAAAAAAATTTAGAAGGGAATTATAGAAATAGCGCATAACGTCGGTCATATAGGGGTACAGAAAACGATGCACGAAATTCAACAAGATTTCTTCATGCCGCATTTAGAACGTAAGGTCAGGCCACACATTGCAAATTGTATAGAGTGCATACTACACAATCGCAAAATGGGCAAACAATACGATTTTTTTCATGTCGTTAACAAATACGATGCTCCACTGTGCACCATCCACATTGACCATCTAGGTTCATTAGACGCAACAAGTATATTTTCGCCATAGTCGAATGTTTCACCAAGTTCACTTGAATATATGCAACAAAGTCAACAGATGCAGCAGATGTAGTGAAAAATTTGACAACCTGGGCCGATATCTTTGACAACCCACAAAGGGTTATAAGCGACAAGAGATCAGCATTTACTTCGAACATTTTTAAAGAATTTTGCAGTACACGACCACGGGGGTTCCAAGAAGCAATTGTCAGATGGAAAGAGTGAACCGCGTTATCTTATCAGTTTGGTCGAAGCTGACAGCATCAGAACCAAGCAAGCGGTACACGTTTATGGGACAGGTGCAAAAAGCAATTAATGCACAGGTTCACTCGTCAACTAAGTTTACACCGTTCGAAGTATTTTTTGGAATAAAATTGCGAAATGACTGAATGAATACTACCTGCAGTGGTAAGAGCTATAGAAGAAGAAATTTTGACGATATTTTCAGATGAACGGCGAAATATAAGAATTGAAGCAAAAGAAGTCATTCAAAAAGCACAAACAGAGAATAAGAAGAATTACAATAAGAGGCGCAAATCGCATGCTGAGTATCAAATGTTTGATTTGGTTGCGATTAAACAGGCGCAATTCGTAGCAGGCAAAAAATTAAGCAACAAATATATTGGACCATATAAAATTGTAAAAGTAAAACGGAATGGCCGATATGATGTTGAAAAGGCGGCAGATTTTGAGGGGCCACGGCAAACATCCACAAGTGTCGACAACATTAAACTATGGAAGTGTAGAAGAATATTAGAGTTTATCATCTGGTTCAGATGCTGATCAGGATGACCGAGTGTAAAAGGGTGGCACACCATCAGCCGTAGAATCGTTAGAAGTCGTCAAAAGAGTCGTTAGCTGAAAAGTAGTCAAGTTATCGAAAGTTAAATAAAAGGGTCAAGTCGGAAAGCAGCGGTCGAGACAAGAGGTCGTCATTTCAGTTGTTAAGTCGTTGAGCCGTCAAGTCGTTAAACCCCCAATTCGGTTTAAGTTGTCTGAGCAGATATATTTTTGAAATCACACTAATTTGTTCACTCTTATAATTAACATTTAATAAATATTTATTTATACTTGACCAACAATTCACCTTGTTGCATGTAGGTAGCACATTGTTTATACTGCATAGTATGGGATTGCTTTTAAGTGCACATGTGCACTTGTAATAAATTGCCTAAATGTATATCTTAGGTCAACAAGTTCTGTTATGAATGCATATACTTATATGTTAGTGTGTTTATTTATGTATGCATGTGGGCCTGTTAAATAAATTTGAACATACATATTTAAGATTAGTGGATTGTATTTGTTCTTACATGTTTCTATCTTATCTTATATTCTTAGTATGTAGAATAATAAAAACTAAATTTATTGCTGCACATCGTCTAAGTGGGGCCCTTTTGGTTCCAACACACATGTTCATTTTTGAACAATATAAGACCAACATTTGTAGTATTACTAAGTGTAATATTAAATAAATAAATCTGTTTATTGTTGTTCAACCATTTTTTTTTCAAATTCACTTTGTTTACAGCACATATATAAATACCTCTTGTGTTCTTCTGGATGTAAAATTAAATTTCTCTGACGCATTTTGTTATTGATTGTGTTTAACAAAACCGGTATATGGGAAGTGGGCGTGCTTATCATCCGATTTCAACTATTTTCACGCTGTCGCAAAAGGTGTCAAAGCAATTTATCTTGTGGAAATTTGAGTGATATAGCTAAAATAGTTTGGAAAATATATACATTAAACCTATTAGAGGGTGTGGCCACGCTCAATTTTTAAAAGTTTTCAAACCACGGTCCTCGTTATTGCGGTTCGTTGTACCAAATTAAAGTTTTGTATTTTAATTTGAGGCTTAGTTATGGTAATGTATAGGTTTTCGATTAATGGCGTTTCGTGGGCGTGGCAGTGGCTCCATTACGCCCATCTACGATCGCATCCTCACGATTCGACTAAGACAAAGAAAAAGACAGACGGACATTTATATATATATATATGTATACCATATCTATTTAGATTAGTTTTATACCCTGTGGCTAACATGTTGCAAGAATATAAAAATAAATTTAGTTGAAAAAAACTACAAACACGTTTATTATTACTTTTTACTTTTTAGTTTAAAGTGCTTTAAAATCGTGTTTTTCAGTTTATTTAAACTATATTAATTTTTCAAGTTTTAGCTTAACGCACTATTGCACTTTTAACATGCTTTTATTGAGTAAATTTGTTATACAAATTACAGGATCGATAGTTATAAACAAATTAGTTTTTCTTCAATTTGGAACTATTGTTATTCAGTTATTTTTATTGAAAAATGTTTTCAGACTCTTAAGTGATGACTGTATAAATTTGAGAATGAGTCTTTAAAAACTCCGTCCGCCATAAATGTTTAATCTTTAACCTCCGCACTCCGAGTGGTCGCTTGTTCTTTCTCGGTCGATGCGAAGCATGTTTGAGCTTGTAGCGTCGCGATGAATCCCCCCTGCCGCTACTTCTCGCGCTACATGATAAACACAGAGACAAAGTTCAAAAATTTGTCACAATCACAATTTTGTACGACCAACTCCGAAGTTTATAAATTAATAACTGATGGGTCTTATCTACATTGCTCAAGAAAAATAATTTAATTAATAGTTCCAAATTGAAAGCAAAATTATTTGTTTATAAAAATAGATCTATGAATTATCAAAAATAGGTCGAATAAATTAAATGTATTTCGTATTTCCCACAAGGTAATTAAGTTTACCACAGAGTCTGTTTCACCCAGAAGAAAACGCCGGAGACTATAACAAATATATATAAATGATCGGCATGACGAACTGATTCGATTTCGACATACCCCTCTGTGTGTATATACGGGAACTAGTTTCTTAGTTTATGAGATATCAGTCTGGAATTTTGAACTCGTTCTTTTCTTCCAAAGAAATTATGATGGAACCGCCGATATCGAACCACTATAGCTTACAGCTGCCATACAAACTGAACGATCAAAATCTTGTCTTTGCATGGAAAATATCCTAACGAAATTTGGCAAGGTGTATTGTTGAAGGCAACAGTAATTGCCGAATAGATTGTTCAGCATATAGCTGTCATACAAATTTACAGATCGAGATCAAGTTTATGTATGGAATCTTTTGTATTTGTGAAGAGTATTATATCTTCGATGCAACCGAAGTTAACATTTTTATTCTCTGGCAGCATGTTTCTACAGAGTATAATAGTTTTATCACCAAACAGTTGTTTGTACCACCTAAAACTATTCGAGATAGATATGGAGTTATATACAAGTAAACATGTGGACTGAAAATTAAAAAAAATTAACGTGGCCTCACCCTTTAATAGGTTAAATGTATATATCTCCCAAACCATTCAAAATATTTCACCCAAATTCGCACAGTACAAATCCTTTCAACATTTCTTACGATAGTGTAAAAATATGTGATATCAGATGATAATCTCGTCCACTCGCCATATAACGGTTTTGTTTAAAACTACTTAATGACCGATAAATCAATAACAAAATGCATAAGAGACATTAAATATATCATAGAGAATGGTACAAGGAGACTTTATAGGAGCAGGATGCAAAATTGGACAATGGGCGTGGCACCTCAATCATCCCATCCATTTCTCTGTTCCCAATATAGCCTGTATAATAATTTCCAACTTTCCACTTGACAAAATGTGTGACACTTTAATAAAATGAAATGAACAAGTTTTCCTAAAAATTGTGTTGGAATATGAATGAAATTGGTGTAAACTTTGGTCCAAACCTTATATCATTACATTACATTTAACTTCTTTAGTCCTATATATCTCATTTGAAGATGATTTAAATATAATTTTAGCTGACGCGAAGTAAAATGTAGTAATAAAACTAAGTGAATATGTGACCTATAACATAACTTAATAGAATGTCAAATTTGATTGTAATCCATTTACTCTCCTAACGGTTGTTTGTATCACCTAAAACTAATCGAGTTAGATATAGAGGTATATACCTATATAAAAATGATCAGGATGAAGAGACGAGTTGAAATCCGGGTGACTGTCTGTCCGTCCATCCGTCCGTCCGTGCAAGCTGTAACTTGAGTAAAAATTGAGATATCTTTACGAAACTTGGTAATCAAACCACTGCCACGCCCACAAAATGCCATTAATCAAAAACAAATAAATTGCCATAACTAAGCTCTGCAATAAGATACAAGACTGTTATTTGGTATACAGGATCACATTAAGGAGGGGCATCTGTAGTTAAAATTTTTTTTTAAGTGGGCGTGGTCCCGCCTCTCATGGGTTTAATGTGCATATCTCCTATACCACTGAAGCTATAATAAAATTCACTGGAAGCAAATGTTTTTAGCACCTCTATCTACAGTGTGAAAACGGGTGAAATCGGGTGACACCCCCCGCCACTCCCCATATAACGGTACTGTTAAAAAATACTAAAAGCGCGATAAACCAAGCACTAAACAAGTCAGAGACATTAAATTTTATCTCTAGGATGGTATGATATGACTTTATAGGAACCGCGTTCAAAAGTAGTCAGTGGGCGTGGCACCACTCACTTTTAGGTGAAAACCCATATCTTGGGATCCGCTTAACCGATTTTAGCCAAATTCGGTACATAACATTCTTTTTATATTTCTATGTTATAGTGCGAAAGTGGGCGAAATCGGACTACAACCGCGCCTATTTCCCATATAACACCATTTAAAATTCCATTTCCCTTTCCAGTATGCAAATCAAGCAACAATGATTGTATCAGGGTAAAACTTTGCGTGAATAATGCGTTTAAAGTATGCCACCTTGTGACCAAAAATTCTCTAAACTGTTCAAGCCCCTAGGTACTGAATATGTGGACCCCAGTGCTTATAGTTAACTTTTTACCGAAAATATCGGTCAATGTATAAGATATATAATTGAAATTCTCGAGAATGGTATGTTTTTGTGTCAAAAATGGGTTGAATCGGATTAATACTTCCTATAGCCCTCATATACCAAATATACAGATTTTTGAACTTCCGGGTGACTTTATATCGCGTATATCGCCCAGTATGTGAGTTATCCCAATGAAAATTAGAGAGCGTGTTTTGCTCATAACAAGGTATAGGTATATGTGTCTAAAATGGATGAAATCGGGTGAAATTTTACCTAGCCCCCATGTAACTAATATTAGGATTTTCGAACATCTGTCTGACTTTACTCCATATGATTAGTGATGGTATGTGAGGTGCCTTAATGAAACAGTGGGAGCATTTTTTTAATCTGTGGCATGTTAGTAGTATGTGGTAGTGACAAAAATTGATAAAATCGGGTTAATACTACCCTCAACTTCCATATACTACTTATAATGCTTTTAGTTATTCTAACCAGTTTTATGCTGAATATGTCGGTCAGTGAGTATTAAAATTTTTTTTTTTTATATATAAAATTGCTTCAAAATATGTTCTCGAGTATAGCTGAGCAATGTCAAAATTAATATCTTTCTCTATTCCCAATATACTTTTATATATGATTTCCGTCTTTCCACCTGACTTTAAACCGTTCCGGTTGATCAAAATGTGATATTGTAACGAAATTAAGTGGATAAGATTTCGTAAAAGTTATGTGGTTTGACGCTGAATTAGAATGAAATTAGTACAAGGTGCGTTCCAAAGTAAACAGTAAAAAAGTATCAAAGTAAACTCTAGTGCGTTAGAATCTGCTATCCTTTATAAACTTCTAGTAAAAATTTCATGACATTTCATCTATTGGAAGTAAAGTTATTGCGTTTTAAGTGTCAGTATGTTTTTGTCGGAACGAAAATGAGCTTCGAACAAAGAGCCAACATTAAATTTTATTTTAAAAATTGGTAAAACTTTTACCGAAACGTTTCAATTGATGAAACAAGTTTATGGCGTGATTGCCTATCCCGTAGCAGAGTGCACAAGTGGTTTCAACGTTTTCAAAGTGGTCGTGAGGACATAAATGAGGACACAATGCTGATTTTTATGATTCCAAGGGCATTGTCCACCCGGCCAAAACGTGAATGCGATATTCTACCGTATTCGGCCCGAATATCGCGAAGATGGAAGTTGGCGTTTGTTGCACGATAATGCGCCGTCTCATCGATCGCCGCTTGTGGCCGATTATTTGACCAAAAATCACATTTTAACAATCAACCACTCCCCGTATTCACCTGATATGGCACCGTGCGACTTCTACCTTTTCGAAAAAATGCATTTGCCGATTAAAGGAAAGCGTTATACAGACGTGGAGGCCATTCAAAAGGCTTGCACCGGCATACTGGCGGCCATACCGGACAACGAGCTAAAACACTCATTCGATATGCTTTTGGACCGTACAAAAAGCTGTATTAAAGCAGAAGGAGACTATTTTAAATAAAATTAATTGATTTTGCCGATAAAACCATTTGTTCTGTCTTTTTTTTTTAAAGTCCTGTTTACTTTGGAAAAATTAAATTTTTGAATCGTTTTGCTTTTCCAGTCATTTGTGTTTTATCCACTGTGCACAAATACGATGTTCATAATATTTTAAACAACCATAGATATCGTAGTCGGCGCCAGCCCAAAGTTAAAATCCTTTAAGCAGCATTTTATATACTTACATATGGAACTGCCGTCAACAATGAAATGGTGAGTTTGTGGTAATGTTCCTTCGACTATTTAGCAAGAATTAAAATATTTCCTTATTTAAACAAAAATAGCTTATGAATAAATTATTTTAAAAGCCCTTTAATTGTCAATCAAACTTTGGCTAACTTGGTGTTAGCAAGTTCCAATGGATTTCCGTAATAACCAAGGCCTTTTTGAATGTGCGCAACATCAGTTTTGGTCCCAGCATTTTTGTCATCGTAATGTAAATTAAAACTAATGTCCATTTTAATATTTATTCACATTTTCGTGAACAATAACTGAATTTAATTGTTTTGATTTTTCGTTTCAAACTATTCAGCTGTTTAATAAGCTGCAAAATCCAAATTTTTTAGGTTGGTTGGTCAAACCGTCTTATCTCTCATACCAGAAATACTACCCTAGAATCCTCGTATCGGTAAACTCACCGGTGAATTACCCAACAGCGCTACCAGAGATTTCTGTTAATGTTTATCCGAGTTTCTTAAGGCCCAATTCCAATCGAAGCTATTGTGTATGTGTGATCGTTCATCCTTTTCTTACGCAAAGGCCTTATGAGTTGAACAATGTGTATATGTGTGTTAGTTTCAGCGCTAAAGCTTTCAATGAATTGAAATTTCGGTAGCCGTTACATGCTGTGCGACCTTTAAAGAGAAAATTGTAATCGAAAATCTGTTTTTCTCTGGAGTGTATTTAAATTGATGGTAATGTTGTATGCCAAACGATAGAAAAATGAAAATTCTGACTGATGAAAGTGAAATTTTGACAATTTGCGCATGATTGGCTGTTACAGTATCAGGACCATAAACGCTATTCACATTTTCAGCCACCCGGCTTGCGTTTTCGTCCTTATCGAAGAAAAACTGTAAAATTTAGCCATTTTCTCTTTGATACTGTCCATCTTTGACGCGCGCTCAAACAAACCTGAATTAGAAAATCTTTTTTAGTACGAAATGTCATCTTTCTGCTTTTTTTACATTTGGCATGTTATTATTTAAATTTTTAAAATGAATGCTTAGGAACCCAAAAACGGTTTTTATAGAGCACCGGTACCATACTTGCACTCCGTCATTTCCGCCTAAAGGGAATTCAGACGGGATTTTGGCGCAAGAAGTGTATTGTCGGGCCATACTTTTTTGGAGAAAACGGTGTAATAGTAACTGTCAATGGGCGCCGTTATTTAAAGATGTTGAATGAGGTTTTTTATCCAGAGCTGCGCCGAATACGAATTCCTTTCATTTGAATTTTTAAACGTTTAAAATAGTTTATCTCGATTTCCTATAGAAAAAAGTTATATGACACTGTTGTAGGTAATGAAAAGATCTATAACTGTTGAATATATTTACATAACCTCAAATTTAAATTTATTAAATTAAATTTAAAACGCTTAATCCAATTATCCTCCAATAATTTTATGCCATCCCTATAATGACTTTAAGGAAGCTCTGTAAAATACCCGTCTACGGCTGTAATAGCTTCTTCATTCGACGAAAAACACTTTCCACGAAGGAATTGTTTCAGGTTTCTTAAGAGGTAGTAGTCGCTGGGAGCCTAATCTGGTGAATACGGTGGATGCTCAAGCAATTTGTACTTTAATTCGTTGTATTTTGTCATTGTTAAAACATCTTTGTGAGCAGGTGCATTGTCTTAATGAGTCTTTTCTCACGAATTTTTTCATCCAGCTGATCCAGAAGGCTGCAATAAAATTCAGAGTTGATTGTTTAACCTTTCTGCAGATAATCAATCAACAAAATTCCTTTTGCATCCCAAAAAACTGATTGGAATCTATAATAAGTATTTCTTCGATAAAGTGAACATACAGTTTGGTTGAAGAGTTTCTTCTCTCACCAAGAAATACCATCACTAGCTCCAATTTTTTTTCTTAAGTGGGTACGTTTGTCGTGCGATCACATGCAAAGTTACAAGTCATTCTGTCAATTAATTATTTGTTTACAAGCCATCGAAGTTGACGTGTCAGAGTATTTTTTATGGAAAAATTTTATTGCGCGCAGTGATTAGATTCTTTGTTTTGAAAGGTTTAAAAGCAAAGGAAGTTTATGAACAGGTGTTACAAGTGTAAAAGGAGTCCTCACCTTCAAAACTCACCGTTGAATTTAGGGCTGGTGAATTTAAACGTGGTCGTACTAGGCTTGAAGACGAACCACGCAAAGGACGACGAAAAACCTCAACCACACCAAAAATCATTGAACAAGTTCATAATATTGTTAGTGAAGATCCAAGTTTGACTAAGCTAATGCTAAAGGCATCTCAGACGAACGAGTACTTCATATTTTACATGGAGAATTACATATGAAAAAGCTGTTTGGAAAGCTAATGCCGCACACGTTAACAATTCAACAAAAACTGGATCGAAAACAAATTTCTCAGCATAATTTGGAGCGTTTTAAGCAGAACAAAACCGATTTTTTGCGTCGTTTTATAACTATGGATGAAACTTGGATGTACCACCATGATCCTAAATTGAACCAAGAATGTTTGCAGTGGACTAAAGCTGGTTGTTCAGCTCCAAAGCAGGTGAAGTCACAACGATCAGCAAAGATCGATCAAACAGTTTTTTGGGATGCAAAAGGAATTTTGTTGATTGATTATCTGCAGAAAGGTTAAACAATCAACTCTGAATTTTATTGCAGCCTTCTGGATCAGCTGGATGAAAAAATTCGTGAGAAAAGACTCATCAAGACAATGCACCTGCTCACAAAGATGTTTTAACAATGACAAAATACAACGAATTAAAGTACAAATTGCTTGAGCATCCACCGTATTCACCAGATTTGGCTCCCAGCGACTACTACCTCTTAAGAAACCTGAAACAATTCCTTCGTGGAAAGTGTTTTTCGTCGAATGAAGAAGCTATTACAGCCGTAGACGGGTATTTTACAGAGCTTCCTTAAAGTCATTATAGGGATGGCATAAAATTATTGGAGGATAATTTGATTAAGTGTTTTGAATTTAATTTAATAAAGCCTAGTACGACCACGTTTAAATTCACCAGCCCTAAATTCAACGGTGAGTTTTGAAGGTGAGGACTCCTTTTACACTTCTAACACCTGTTCATAAACTTCCTTTGCTTTTAAACCTTTCAAAACAAAGAATCTAATCACTGCGCGCAATAAAATTTTTCCATAAAAAATACTCTGACACGTCAACTTCGATGGCTTGTAAACAAAGAATTATTTGACAGAATGACTTGTAACTTTGCATGTGATCGCACGACAAATGTACCCATTAAAAAAAAAAATTGGAGCTAGTTGTGCTATTTCTTGGTGAGAGAAGAAACTCTTCAACCAAACTGTATGTTCACTTTATCGAAGAAATACTTATTATAGATATTATGCACAGTGCATTATCCTGCTACGTAATCGAAACCAGTGCGCCACTCACGTCGCTCGCATCGATTCTCTATAAATTAGTATTTATTCGTTATTTATTATCATATCCGAAAATGTGAAGAAATATTACAGCATAACATATGGCATTATACCGTATATTTCGGTCAATATGTAAAATACTTTAGCAAAATTAGGTGAACGCATAATATTGGATATAGTTACTATAATTTAACACCAAAAATGTGTAAAATCGCCCTTTCTTATGTCAACGTTAGATGGCAATACGGCAGAGGATGAACGGTGTGGCAAGGCAGACAACGAGTAGTCAGTCGAAACGAGGCAACGAGACAGGACAGGCAACGTAGCGCGAGTTGCGAGGATTATTCAGTTAAATAAAATTTATACTTTGAATAAACAAAATTTAAATAAACAAACTTTGAATAAACAGACTTAAATAAACAAAAGTAATATTTATTTTGGTCATTTACATCTCAGAAGTGGGATTAGCGTATCAATAGTCTACAAAGGAGAAAAATAAAACGTAGCAGTGGTGTAACGGCGTAAAAGAGAGGAACAAGTGTTTTTCAGCGATCCAAGGGTTGAGCAGCGCAAAACGACACGAATTGCAAAACGGCGCAACGGTAAAGTTCCTTGTTTTGCAGAATTTCATTCTGCGAAAGACACCACAGCGAAATATCAACGTCTTACGAAATAAGACAAACGAAGTATGTGCAACGCGTGCAAATCAACAAACAGCTTATCTGCTTTTAAAATATCAACTGCGCTGCTACGAAGTTGTGAACCGAAGCGACGAAACGACGCCAATTCAACGTCACTACATCAGCGAGTTAACGGATAAAATTTTAAGAGAAATACACACACAACGTAATAGCGGGTGCAAGCATCTGGTAAGAAGAGAGAGCCAGGTACTGAAGAGTACAAGTGATCTACAAGTGCAACTCAACAGTTTAAAAGAAGCAATCGCAGGTTTAACGTCAGCTATGGCAGCGATCACCCAAAATTCAACAGCGGTACCGAATAGGGAGGAAATTCAACAAGCGGCAAACAACAACAACTTAGAGTCACCAGGGTCAAGTGTATCAACTTGGGAATCAGCTCATGATTTAAGAAGACCAATACAGCGAGAGATGTCGATTCAGGACACTATAGGGATTATGCCTGAAATCGACCCAATAAAAGGTTCAACGTCAGCAACACCATTTATAACGCGAACTGAACAATTGCAACAATGCTACGGCTGGAAGGAAAACAGAGTTTTGATCGCAGTGCAACACAAAATGAAAAGCATGGCTAAACGTTGGCTGGATGCACAATCAGTTTTTCAGACCTGGTCAGAATTTGTGCACGAGTTAATATCGCTTACACGATATGAGTCGAAAGAAATATACTTTTGAGCTGCACCGAAATGTGTACTCTTTATTGATATTCTTAAGACTAACTTGTTACATAGATCTTACTGCTATTTATACTAACTAGTGTTACTTATTACTAGTTGATAGTTTCTTTACATATAACATATATTAAACACATTTGCATTGTTCTGAGATAAGGTTGTTTTGTTTAATGTTGTTTTCATTGTTCATTCGAAGATAAGGTTGTTTTGATGTTTGTTTGTTTAGGATAAGTAAACGTTCCTTAACTCACGCATTTAAAGCGGATTTTCCAACAACGCACAATGCAGCGGAGATTCATAAATTGCTTATGAAACGCAAATGTAAAAACGGCGAAGACTATGTAGAGTATTTTTACTCTATGCTAACCATAGGTAGGCAAGGTAGGGTTAATGACGTATCTATCAACATGCACATCATCAGCGGTCTCAATGATAGCGCAGTAACTAAGCCATTAGCAACGATGAATTTTACAACGTGTAGTGAACTATTGGTTGCATTAAAGAATTTATCAGCAATCAGTAGTGCATCGGTAACATCAATACCACCAAACCAGCCAACGAAGACCGAAATTAAATACAATGGGAAGTACACACAAATAAAGTGCTTCAATTGCAACGAGTTGGGACACATGGCAGCCAAGTGCCCGTAACCACAACGGAAACTATGATGCTCGATATGTTCAAAAATGGGTCATGAAGCTAAAACATGCAGTAAAAAGGCATCAGTTGCAAAGATTACCAATCACCAGGAAGACGACGGGGCTCCCCCAGTTGTGAAAATAGTGGAGCTTAATGGGAATAAATTTGAAGCTCGTTGATACGGGAAACGGCAGCCAACGGGAAGCAGACTCAGGAAGCTAACAGATGCTTCATGGGTTTCGGCGGGTCCACAGTAAAGGTGGCACGTCAGGTCAACGTAGTTGCAACAATCGACAACGTCAAACATGAAGTGACACTATACCTAGTTCAGGACGAGTTATTACCCTACGATATTTTAGTGGGTCGAGACGTTCTACAAAGTAACGGTTATCAAATGGTAAATGGAAAGGGGGTGCTACATCTGCAAGAAGCTAAAAGGGTAGACCTTAACGTATCCATCGATTTATCAGAGCAGGCACGAGGCAAGGCAATGAATATTTTGTTGACTTATAAACATTTTTTTGCAGAAAGTATCAACCAAATCGGTAAATGTAACAACGCGCATATGACGATAGAAGATACTGTACCAGGGCCTATTCTGGGCAAACGTTATCAAGTTCCGTTTTCACAGCGACCAATTTTATCAAAGGTTTTAAAGGAACTGCTAGACAACGACATCATCCGTCCGAGTAATTCACCACACGCAGCATCAGTTCTCTTAGTGAAGAAGTCCAACGGCGAAAGTCGAATGTGTATTGACTACCGAGCACTCAATGAAGTCACTGTTAAGAAAAACTATGTAATGCCGATAGTCGAAGAGCAACTTTCACGGTTATCGGGAAATAAGTTCTTTTCAACACTGGACATGACATCCGGTTACTATCAAGTACCAATGAACGAAGAATCAAAGAAATTCACAGCATTTTTAACACCTGACGGATTGGTCGAGCATAACGTTATGCCTTTTGGGTTGGTAAACGCTCCCATGGTTTTCCAGGAAATTATTGTCAATTTAATCAAGACACTTAAGCATCGGGACAAAGTGGTCAACTATGTAGATGAGGTCATCATAGCCACAAAAACAGTCGACGAAGGTATCGAGGTACTTAAAGAATTTCTTGAAGCCGTAAAAGCGTCAGGTCTTACGCTTAGACCATCCAAATGTACATTTTTAGCGCAGCATGTACGTTTCCTGGGGCATGATATAGACAGTAAAGGCTTACGACCAGGGGAAATCAAAACCGAAGTAATTGAAGAATTTCCGAAACCAACAACAACAAAAGCCGTACCACAATTTCTGGGTATAATTGGTTACTTCCGTAAGTTTGTTAAAGGGTACAGCATTTTGGCACAACCATTGACATTGTTACTAAAGAAGAACGCAGAGTTTGTTTGGAATGAAGAACAAAACGACGCATTTGAAAAGCTTAAAAGTCTAATAACAACCAAGCCAGTCTTAACTATATACGACGCAACAAAAGCCCACGAGGTGCACAAGGATGCCAGTTCCGCAGGGTTATCCGGAGTGCTAATGCAGAACGACGAGGGGTCCGAGTGGAAACCTGTATTCTATTTCAGCAGACAGTGTAATGACGCAGAACGCAACTACGCTAGCCACGAATTGGAAGTTCTGGCGATAGTTGAAACACTGCAACGTTACCGAATGTATTTGATTGGACATAGGTTTAAGGTAATCACAGACTGCAACGCCGTGGCGGTCACTAAAGCGACAACACCACTGCTACCGCGAGTGGCTAGGTGGTGACTCAAATTACAGGAGTTTGACTTTCAATGCGTTCACCGCGCAGGTACAAAGAATACGTTAGCTGATGGGTTAAGCAGATGTCCAACGCTTCCACCAGTAGAACCAACAACGATCGCCGAATCAATTTATCCCGTGGTGAAAATTGACAACGATTGGGTATGGACGATGCAAAGACAAGATGAGACATTAAAAGAAATCATCGAAGTTTTAAACGGCAAAGAAACATTTAACGCACAGCAACTGAAAGATGACTATATATGGCAAGGTCAGCGGTTATATCGCAAAGTACAGGAAAACAAGAGGCTAGTGGTCCCGAGAGGCGTAAAATGGCGTTTAGTGAGAGCATGTCACGATGAGGCGGGACATTTTGGACTGGATAAGACATGCGAACGATTATCCAAAGACTTTTGGTTTGCTCGTATGCGACCGTATGTGAAATCCTATATTGCATCGTGTCCAGAATGTTGCATTAACAAAGCATCGGGTGGCAAGAAGGAAGCACAGCTCCATGTTAGTGAAGTGGTGCCAATACCATTTATGTGCATACATATTGACCATCTAGGGCCTTTTATACGAAGTAAACATGTATACATCTTGGTCATTGTGTGTGCTTTCACGAAATATGTTATACTAAAAGCATTACGTAATACGAAAACAACTCCCGTTGTCAGCACACTACGAGATTACATTACAATCTATGGGTGCCCGAGGCACATAGTTTCCGACAGGGGCACAGCTTTCACATCAAAGGAGTTTCAGAGCTTCACCGACCCCGTGCCAACGGTCAAGCCGAGCGTGTCAATAAGACAGTTTTGGCATCACTCAAATGCAGCATTAAAGCCGATAAAGAATGGGACGAAGCACTACCACAACTTCAATGGAGCATAAACTCCCAAAGCAACGCAACTACGAAACAAAGCCCCAATAGCTTAGTTTTCAATTATAAGCCACGCGACGTCACAACGAATCGATTGATCCAAGCTATCACAGATGACGACAACGACGGAAAAACTCAACATGAAGACTTCCGACTGAAATCAGCGGCCGAACGAATTAACATAGAAAGGGCTAAATGGAAAAAACGTTTCGACATCAAACATCATAACGGACAGGCAACGTAGCGCGAGTTGCGAGGATTATTCAGTTAAATAAAATTTATACTTTGAATAAACAAAATTTAAATAAACAAACGTTGAATAAACAAACTTTGAATAAACAGACTTAAATAAACAAAAGCACTACTTATTTAATATAAAGCACTTGAAAATTTTTCCACGCCCTTGATACTTACAAACTTCGTTTAAAAAATGTTCAGCTGCACCCAACTTAAATCTAAATAGCTTAAGAAACTTTTTAGTTAACTTACTATGCAAGCATTTCAGAAACTTATGTTGAATGTTAATAACAGTTAATTACCTGATCAATTTCATTAAATAAATAAAAAGGCTCTGGATTTTAGTATCAAGTAACCTGCTCCTTGTGGTACCAATTTCTTAAATACTTTAGTAAAATTTTGGGCAACTTGCTTAAAGGTAAACTGAATGACTTCAACTTTTTGCATTTCAAGCGTCTTCATTAGTTCACGGATCTTTTTTGAAAAACTTAGAAATTGATTCAAGGCTTTGATGCTGGTTTGCCTTTTGAAGATTCTTTAACAGATATTTTAATGACATTTTGTTATAAACACGATCAACTTGAGATAAAGCACCTAAACTTGCAATTTACTATATGCTGGGTTCCAGGCCACACAGGTGGTCCAAAATAGCTGATGAGATTGCCAAAGGTGCCATCTGCTTGACTACCGAACCAGTTCAAGACATACGCAAATCGTTAAAAACTATACTAAACGAAATTTTCGAAATAGCTAGCAATTGGATTAGGGCGAGATGAAATGAACAGAAAGAAAACACGCAAACTTTCTACTCGTACGCTCCCGAAAAGACTGCAGGTTGTTGGCCTAGTCACAGGACACAACTTACTGGCATCATATCCGAGCCGTATGGGCATTATTAACGATGACACAAATAGAAACTGCAGGGAAGTAGGTATGACATAGACGCTGAAACATCTATTCTGTATATCTCCGGCCTTATCTAGAACACGACTTAGATATCTAGAGGCTTCGCAGTTAAAGGGACTGGATGGAGTATAATATTAGATGTCAGGTCTCTATTAAAATTTTGCAAAAAGCCTTGACGTCCTGCACTACGTAAACTTCAGCTCTTCGTATTAATAAACCTCTATCTGGCACTACAAAGGACTATGTAGGGCATTACAGCCAGCCGGTTTAACCTTACCTAATCCAAATAACATTAAATTATACTTAAAAAATTCCTTTTTATTGATAAAACGAGTGGTTCACAAAATCTATGCATGTGTGTTATCATCCTCGACAAAATCTTTTGCTTGTTCCTTGGTGACGCAATCTATCAGGCTAACCTTGTTTCTAAATCGAACTCCATAAAACTTATAAGCATTTTCAAGTAGCTCAGGTCTAAATGTAGTAGTTATAAATTGAGCCTGGTCACTTAATTCGTGTATCATATCAGCCACGGCTTTCCTATGTTGAACATCAAGCGCCTAAAAACAAGAGAAGAAAACAATATAGTAGCGTATATTTATAAAAACTTTAAAATGTTTAATAAATCATATTATTTAAGTATATTTTAAATTAAACCAAGCATTGTCGTGAGCGAAAATATGAAGATGTCAAACAACCAAGCAAGTAGAAGATCTTATGTAAATATTTCATAATCAGTTGCTAGTTCTTTATTAATTAATGAGTTTGTGTTATAAAATATCAGTTTATGTGTGTATAATATTATGTATATGAAAGATGGAAGAAAGTACCCAGGAAGTCACGGCTACCGAAACACCAATGCAATCACAGAATTAGCGCAGAAACTAATATATACACAAAGTGCAACTCATAAGGCACGGTGGAGTAGCCTAAGACGTGGCATAAATACTGTAAGCGTTGAAAACGGCTTTGGTTTAAAAACTTATTTGGTATGTATTTAGGTGTGCTACCGGTAAGCAATTTTATTGATTTGTAGGAGTAGTCATGTTGATCTACTCTCTACTTGAATTTGTTGTTGATTTTACAACTCATGGTATTTGCTCTTTTTTTGTTTTACATTTTACGGAATTATTAGTAAGGACCCAATCTCCAAGGTTTGGCGTTCTTTGGCCTCTTGTTTAGGTCCTTTAAATATTATTTTTTCCATAAGCATCATTAAGGATAGCGATTCCACGCCTGGCTCATGTGTGGCCAGGATGGATGCTCCTTTGAAACCTTTGAAGAGGTCTTGCGAGAGTAACATTTGTGATTTTCGCTCACTTTTTTGAAGTAAGATTTACAACTTTTACTAGTGTTTCTCATAGACTATCAGTATGATTTGCGCTTAGATAGTTGCGATTAGTGCGACTTTTGCTTTTTTTTAAGGCTGGGTGCATCAGAGTATAACATCGGAAGTATGGTGATCCCTTAACTTTATTTTTTAATTATTATATACATAATTATGTAAAAGGGAGGTGTCGTTTTTATGTTAAATGCGTATGCACTAATTTGGCAAGTAGTAGCGCGCCATATAGTTCAAGATTTTTGATGTGGGGTTTTTATATCATTATTGGCAAGAGTCATCCTGCGGGATCGATAAGTTACATATTTGTGTATCTAAACTTCTGTGTCAGAAGGGACTTTGACTTTATTATTTCTGCCAATCCGTGGAGTGTTGGAACATTGTGAATTTAGTGGTAGTCGTACGACGTACCGACCATTATCTGATCGAGTAGTTGTGGCTTTGTAGAAGTCTTCACAATATTGATCTTCTTGGATTGTAACTGATAAGGGGAAAAGTTCTTTAAACTCCCAACATTTACGGAATTGTGGGTTAACGTATTCTTTACAGTTTTCGTCAACTTGAATTGTTGATGTGGAAACTGGGTATGTAACTAGTCCACTTAGAATCCAACTAAATATTATATCTGAATTCATGACACCTACTACATTTTTTTATCGGTGTCAATTCTGATTTTAACAACTATCAGATTCTACAACACCCCTGTATATCAATAAAACATACGTTGTCTATTTAGAAAATATTTGGATTTTTAGCACATCTTTAAATGAACATATTAAACCCGTAACAGATATTTTCAAAGTCCTTGAAAATCCAAATTTTAAAATTAAAAAATAGATAAATGTAATTTTATGAAAGGGGAGACAGAATTTTTAGGGCATATTATAACAAAAGAAGGAATGAAGGCTAATCCAAACAAAATTAAGGTAATAAACAATCTGGAGTTACCACGAACAGAGGAACAAATCAAAAGTTTCTTCGGCGCTACAGGGTACTATAGAAAGTTTATGAAAGATTATGCGAAGATAGACTAACCACATACAAAATATCTAAAATAAGGTGCTAAAATCAATATAAAAGACCCCACGAATATCGAAGCATTCTAAAAATTAAAAACATTAATAAGTACACATCCGATTTTGCGTTATCCAGATTTTGAGAACAAATTTACTTTAAAAACAGATGCATTGAATTATGCAATTGGGGCAGTCTTATCACAAGAGGGACACCCCTGTGTTATGCTTCTAGAGCTTTAAATAAAGACTCTATTTCAGAAAAAGTGGAAAATGAAAATACAGATATGTTAAAAAAATGTCTTTCTGTTAATAATGGAGAAGACGACGTCACAATGGCAACAATACATTCAACAGACGAAAGTCTAGGAGACCATTTTTAAATTAAAGAAAAGATGGTGAATAAGTACAAAACTCAAATAATTTTAACAAATAACAAAATCGAAGAGTTTAAGACAATACATGGAACAAGGATTATTTTTATCAGAGAAAATGATTTTGATATAATGGCAGAAATTTTTGGAGATAAATTTCGAAAGGAAATGTAGGCATATTCTCGGAAATATCCGAACACAGTTATACTATAGTACAAAAAAGTTGATAGAAATGTATTCAAACGATAACCAAGTAAAATTTACTAAATGCACAATGCGAGCGTAAGATATCGACACCGAAATTGAAGCAGTCAAACAAAGTTCATTTTATCACATTAGGGAAAGTGTACACTCAGGCATACAGGAATCATATAATCAATTAAAAATATAAAATCTATTATCCGAAATAAATGGAGCTGATTCAAATAGTTGTTAATCAATGCGAAATTTGACAAGACATAGGAACCCAGTTAAAACTAAAATTCACTGAAACACCCACAGATAAAAACCAAATCATACATATTGATACGTTTGTCGTAAAGAATTTTTATTTTTTAACTATTATTGATAAATTTTCAAAATATGGCGCCGCTTATCCATTAAACGATAGATATCATATAACTATAATTGAAAATTTAGAAGATCATTTTTCGAAGTTAGAAAAACCAAAAAATATAATTGCAGACAACCAATTTAAAGCTGTTATAATAAAACAATATTTAGATAATGAAAATAGAATATTACATTTAACGAAACGCAATTTACATACTGGTTATTCAGATATAGAGAGATTTCACTATACTACAATATATTAGAAAAATTCAGGGTACTGTACAAATTTAAGAAAAAATATGTCAATTAAACAATTAATACAAAAATCTATTCGTATTTACAATGGGAGGTTTCATTCGACAATAAAATTTAACCCTATAGATGTACACAATAATAAAGTCAATAATAAGGTAGCAAGCAAAAGCAAAAAAATAATAACGTAGTAACAAAGTTAAATAGAAATAGAGAAGATTATGAGGAAAAAAGAGCAGAGGGATTTATAAAGAATTATAAAGCTGTACGACACAAGGTGGAGCCGAAGTATAGGAAAGATTTATTAAAGCGTATTCATCATAATAGTTTTACTAACAATAATATGGACACATCTGACTAAAGGAACAATAGTGGTGACTCAACTAACGAAACAAGGAGGACACACGGACGTACAAATAAGAAGAGAAGAAATAGTGAAGGATTCAGATATATTGTAGTATCACATATAATAGATATAAACGAAATTAAGGATATTTTGCAACAAATAACAGCATATATAAATTCAATAAAAATTAATCATAAAGAAATACTAAATTCATTGTTAGACGCTAAAAACAAATTATTGACATTATTACGCAAGGAAGGTAGAAAAAGACAAGGTTTAATAAATGAAATAGGTAGCTTGACAAAATGGTTATTTGGGAATATGGACGACGACGATAGACAAGAAATACAGAGACGTTTAGTGAATACTGATAACATAATAGATACAACAAATTAACAAGTGCAGATTAACTCCTATTTTAATGATACAATAAGAAATATTAAAAACATTATTCAAAATAATAAAAAAAGAAATAAATAAAATAAGTAAACTTTTAAACCATACTAATAAAAAGGGATAATAAATCAATTAATACAAAGTATATGTAATTTGAGACCGTTTCCTACCACTTGAAATTATTATAAATAAATTGAACAAAACAAAATTATATTCTGTACCAATTCTTTGAATTGATCAAAATTGTGAAGTTCAATAACCCAATCACTTAATAAGCATTCTTTCTAAATTTATTTAACATTGAGTAAACTATGAACTTTCGGTATAAGAAATATTATTTAATAAAATCAGTCTGATTTCCACATTATCCAGCGATAGTTCGCTGTAAATAAATAACTCGTCTCATTATTTAAAAAAAAAACCGTTTTCCGGCGTGCTAAACTTAATTCACGTCAACTTCAAATGCCTTGTAAACAAAGAATGACTTATAGCTTGCACTAACTCACGACAGATGTACCAACTTGTAATAATTCATTTTAGATGAATTGTAAGAAATCGAAATTACCTTTCACCCCAATTGCAAAGGGCTAGTGGAGCATAGTTGCCGTTACGCATGCGCTGGACTATAACAGGACTTTTTTTTCTAAAGTCTACTAAAGCCAGTCTACTTGATAACACAAATAACAATCCTGAGTTTAAATTTTTGGGAAGCACTGTTCAAAGTATTTGCTAAAGTTTTTGACAGAAATCGTAAAATGAAACAAAGAAATGAGAGCGAGGGAAATAATCATACTTAGTAAATTTAATTTTTTGTAGAGCCCGAAAGCAATCATTGAGAAAAGGCTTATTTCACGAAGGAGGATGACATCACTGCTTATTACAAATCCGAAATATAAAATATATTAACAAAGGTTACATAATATTGTTGAATCACGAGTTTTTTTATGTGTTCTCCGAGCCGGCACCTGTATTTGATGACACATTAGAGGATGTATATAAAGTTTTTGAGCCAATAACGCTTTGGATGATTTCACCAGTCTCAGAAAACTTCAAAACTAATGAGATGAAGAAAACATCTCTGAAGACATCCTACAGGTTAGAGATTTTTGACGAACTTAGAATAGAAGTTAAGCTGCATAAAGAGTGTTTGCAGCACTAACCTCAATATAATGTGCAGCAGAATAAAAGGTTTTAGTGTCAAGATAAGGTGAGAATATCAACAATCAGAGCTTTATTTATTTTAAATTAAAGTATTAATGTCGAGCCGGGTAATACAATTTCCGTCAGTTTAGGACTCCGATGTCTAATAAATATAATTGGTCCAAGCGATGCTGCTTCTTGCCTTTATGCCATAATATTATATTATATCAATATGCCACCTATTCGTTAGTATAATACTGGTACAATAACTTTCGTAACATAAAAAAAGGGTTTGCCACTTACATGACTTTTAATTAAAATATACAATTACTATTATAATATCAATAAAATTGGGTTAAAAGATATTTAAAAAACAAGTAAGGAAGGGCTAAATTCGGATGTAACCGAACATTTTATACTCTCGCAAAGTCAAATGGTATACTCGTTTGAGATTTCTTTGTGGATTGGCTGATATTTTCGGTAGAAGGTCAACTATAGGCACTGGGGTCCACATATTTAGTACTTAGGGGCTTGAACAGTTTTGGTCCGATTTAGACAATTGGTCACAAGGTGGCATACTTTAAACGTATTATTCACGCAAAGTTTTACCTCGATATAATCATTGTTGCTTGATATGCATAGTGGAAAGTGAAAGAATCAGATGGAATTGAAAATGGTGTTATATGGGAAATAGGCGTGGTTGTAGTCCGATTTCGCCCATTTCGCACTATGACATAGAAATATGAAAAGAACGTTATGCACCAAATTTGGTTGAAATCGGTTAAGCAGATCCCAAGATATGGAGTTTCACCTAAAAGTGGGCGGTGCCACGCCCACTGTCTAATTTTGAACGCGGTTCCTATAAAGTCATCTCATATCATCCCAGAGATAAAATTTAATGTCTCTGGCGTGTTTAGTGGATTTCAACTCGTCTCTTCATCCAGATCATTTATATATATATAACCCTATATCTAACTCGATTAGTTTTAGGTAATACAAACAACTGTTAGGTGAACAAAACTATTATACTCTGTAGCAACAGATTGCGAGAGTATAAAAAAGAGAAACCTACCGACAAACCAGCAGCCAAATAAATATTGAGTTGATGTGGAAAACGTCAACCAGAGGATCGGAGTTCAATGTATTAGGAATTAGAGGTCTAAACCAAGGTCTAGACCAATTTCGTTCTAATTCAGCGCCAAACCACATAATTTTTAAGAAAACTTGTCCATTTATTTTCATTAAAATATCACACGTTTTGACCAACCTAAATGGTTTCAAGTCAGGCAGACAGTCGGGAATATTATATAGAATATATTGGAGGCAGAGAAAGGGACGGGTTGATTGCATTAATCTGGACATTGCTCAGGTGTACTTGAGAACATCAACTTTTTTAAATACATAACTTACACAATGAACATGTTTGCCATAAAACTTGTTAGAAAAACGAAAATCATAATATATAATATATGGGAGTTGAGAGTAGTATTGACCCGATTTTATCTATTTTTGCCATTACCACTTACTAATAAAATGCTCCCTGGGCTTCATTAAGGTAGTAGTCTGATAACTTGCATTTTTTTATGCTTTTTTGGGAATATTTTATTTGAAAAAAAACAGAATTCAATTAGTTTGATTTTGTAATATAATATATTATTAATAGTATCTCAGAGTGTACAAAAAAGTTCTTTATGCCTTTTTTTTTAAATTTGTTGTTTCGTAGCACAGAAGTGAGCGTCTAAAAAAAAGTTGGCTGGTCCCGGTGATTTGGTCGCTTGAGGACATCTAAAATAAAAAATAAAAATTTTTATTGTTCTGTGAGCTTATCATTCTGGTTGGAAATAGGATTAAACAATTTCGTTGCAAAATAAAAGAATGGTTGGCTTCGAAAAAAGTGAATTTTTTTAAAGTAGAAATCGATCTGTAAAATAGTAAGTTAGCGTAAAAAAAGAACATAGTTTCTGCGAGAGCTATTGATAAGTAGAATTAACATTATCAAATTTCAATTTGAATCATCCGGGCCGGGCCTAAAAACGTTGTTTCGAGGCAAACGCGTTTAAAGTTTGACCCCATTAAAAATGTTTCTATTTATATGCGTACTACTACCAGACGCTCACGTATATATAGGTGCTATAACTTCGTCACTATTTCGATTTTCGTTCTAAAATTTTTACACTGTACTTTTCATATACAACATTTAACTAGTATTTTCGAAAAAAAATTCGATATTTCCAAGTTACCAGACTACTATCTTAAGGTATCATCACAAATCTTTATGAAGTAGTCAGCCAGATGTTCGAAAATTCTGATATATATTAGTTATATAGGTGCTAGATCAAGTTTTCACACAATTTTATTCAATTTAGATACACTGTTATTAGAAAAACACGCTGTTTCAATTTCATTGAGATAACTCACATATTGGCCGATATATGCGATATAAAGTCACTATTAAGTTCGAAAAGCATTACATTAGGTATATGGGGGCTATGGGAAGTATTTACCCGATTCCTCCCATTTTTGACATTCAGACGTACTATAGAGTGATCCATTTCAAAAGCCCCTACTTTAAAAAAAACCACTAAAACTTCCTTACCGGCATCATTTTTGAAGAAATATGGACCGATGATTCCACCAGCCCACAAACTACACCAAACCGTTGTTTTTCTGGATGAAATGGCAGCTCTTGAACGTCTTCAGGTTGCTCTTCGTCCCAAATGCGGCAATTTTGCTTGTTACATATTAATTAAACATACAAAATTTGGCTTGAAAACATCGGATCTTCTTGGAACTTTTCAAGAGCCCATAGGGCGAATCGATGTCGCTTGGGAAGGTCGAGCGGCTTCAATTCTTGCTCAAGTTGTATTTTGTACGATTTCAATTTAAGATCTCGTCGTAAAATGCGCCAAGTCGTTCCATAAGTCAGTCCGAGTTGCTGCGAACGTCGCCGAATCGACTCTCCACAGTCTTCGTGTACACTCTCAGTTACGGTCGCTATATTTTCTTCACTGCGTGCTGGACATGGTCTATTCGGTCGAATAGTATCCAATAATGAATGTTGGGCCTCATGATGGGTGATGATGCTGCGAATAGTACGCTCAGTAGGCCGTATATATTGACCATAAGTTCAGCGAAGCGCGCGAAACACATTCTATACAGAAGGTGAATTTCGTAATTGAAATAATATGACAGCTTTATACGACTCACGCGTGATTTGTCAAAAAAAGGGTATTGAAAAAGGTACCTCTACTTGGATCACCCGTTATAAGAATTTCAAGCTTCCTCTTGATTTAAGATATCTTAACAAAATTAAGTGAAAGTATAATATACAGTATATCCTATAGTTTAATGCTGAAAATGTGCGATATCGATCCACAAATTAACCAAACTCTGATATACTACATAGATATAATGATTTTCATTAGTCCAGGATGAAATTGGGATTTCCTATTATTTGATTGATGTTATATATCTTATATATTAAATTTGATTGTGTTAATATCACATAACATATATGTATTGTATTTCATTTGAGTTAATTGTGTTAATATGTTTCTCAAGATTTTGAATATAAAGTAGTAATAGTAGTGAATGTATTTCACCGGCTTTGATCCTTGCAAGTTGCAAGAGTAAAAATTTTCGGGTACACCTAAACTTAGCCCTTACTTATTTGTCAGAGTTGAATTTTTCGAAGACCTAAGAGATTAATAATTGGTTAAAGTGTGCCTAAAACTCCGCCATAAAAAAAGGCAGTATGTGCATTTCAAGAAAAATATGTGTGAAAAATATTTTATTTGTCATTTTATTAATGAATTTTTAAAGCCGTTTTGACAGAATATTTTATTGAAGTTCGTTACTTTTTTTGCTGTGTTTCTTACACTAAACATTGTTAGTACAATGAAAAATTATAGTATTATAAGGTTTGTTCGCACAGGAGAATGATCAGAAGATAAATGAGTACATGTATCAGCAGTTACAAGCGATATTTCCCTATTTTAGGTGAAATATGTTTATTTACATTACATTGGCAACAAAATATTTGTTTAGTCTATTTCTAGCAACATATGGTGGTATTATATATCCAGGGCTTTTTATTGGTTCCTTACTGTAAGACTTTATTGACGTTAAGCGGAAAAATTTTTGGCAAATGTTTGTTCATCATATGGTCACACTGCTACTTATGGCATTGAGCTGGGTTTGTAATTTACACCGCGTCGGTTCCTTAGTTCTTGTCGGACATGACTGTGCCGACATATTTTTAGAGGTAAGTTAGAATTTCTCTCATCATTTTTAGATTATCTCAATCTCACCATAGTCAAAAGTTATTATATTAATATTCTATAGGCTGATAGACTACTATCGAATCGACTAAAATTGGATACAAAATTTAGAACATGCTTAACTTAAACGCAAAAAAAAATATTGTGAATGTGGCGTCTGTCCAGCATTTTATAGTAGTCAGATTTTAGTGATAAATTATAACCTTAAATATGTAAATTTATAATCAAAGTTAAAGTTGCATGTTTGACAGTTGAATAGAGCCGACTTATTATATTCAACACAGCCGAATTCGTCGAAACTACCAACACAAATATTAGTCCAGTCATTTAAGCTTAAATTAGGTAAGAATCTCGGAATTCAGATACCCAGCTGTAAGTATGTAAATACTTGTATATTGACACCCTAAAAGTTGTCTCAAAACCTACATATGGTAGGGTGTACGCAACTATTAAATTTCAAGGTCAAAGGTCACAAAAATCGGTTTTTTGCGTTTTTTTTGTAAATATCTCATTTCCTATGGGTTTTTTGCTATTGGTATTTATTATCAATATTGTAGAATACAAAATTCTCTACAAATTTTGTTTAAAAATTTTTTTCATACGGTGAACCGTTTTCGAGATAGAGGGCTTAGAGCGCGCGGTCACAGCATCACTTCAGGTCAACCGGTGCCTCCGATCAAAAACGCGCCATATATAGTTGATACTACCGATAAATCAATGATTATAAATATTTGTCAATTTTTATTAACTATTATATTATATTTTATCATTTTTTCCTAACCTAGGCCAGCGGCCTACTATTGGATACTCACTTCCCGGGCAGTTCTTAAAATCATACAGTGGAGTACGCACAATACAGTGCAGTAGAGGTATATTCCATACCTGTAAATATAGTTTCCGTGGGAAATGTATATTGGACGATAAGCAGTTTCCAGCACTTCAAATCGCCGAGACCTGACGGTATATTACCGTCTCAATTACAGCGGTTCCAGAGCTACATAAAAGTCTGGTTAGCAACCATTCTTAAAGGGGCGTTGCAGTTATACTATATTTCCTCGTTATGAAGAAAGTTAAAGTAATATATTTACCAAAGGCGGGTAAAAGCTCTCATACAAGTCCAAAGGTATTCAGGCCAATTAGTCTTTCTCATTCATTCTTTAAACATTGGGAACCTTAATATATATACACCTAAGGAACAAATTAACCCCAGAAAAACCCCAGTTTGGTAACATGCGTATTCTTAAGGAAAATCCACAGAGACAGTACCATGTAGCTGATATTAAAAAATCTTTGGAGGTAAAAGAATCATACGCCCTCCTAGCGTTCCTTGACATAGTTAGAAAGCGCTTTTACTAACATCCAGCCTAAGGCCATACCGGGTGAGCTTGATTGAACATTTGCTCTTAGGCAGATCAATAATTTGAACGCTGGAAGTTTCAACGATATGCAGATCTGTTCAAAGAGGTACACCTCAAGTATGCGTGTTATCTCCACTTCTCTGGATAATAAGGGGCATTCTATGGTTCTTAGCAAGTTTCCCTTTCTACCCAATACTACGGATTTATGAAATTCTATAGAATTAAACTTGAATTCGGTCCCCAATATTGACTTCCCTTTCATAGAAGAGTTGGAAAGGGGCGAGGTGGACAGGGACACAGGGATAAGCATCTATACGGATGGGTCTAAACTAGATTATCGAGTGGGAGGTCTTTTCAGCAGAATTAGATACCACGAGCGCCCACTACAGTGTCTTCCGATTCGGAAAAATGTATACAACTTAGGTGGTACAGCAAAATCGAAACTGTTTCTGGAATAGCGTTAAAGTAAGATATAAGATGCTAGGATTCGAGCCAATGAACGACAGATTACTTAAACTGCGCTGCAAAGAGCCTTTTTCCAACCTAACGTTAATATCAGCATAGGCGCCTACCGATGATGCTAGTGAAGTTGAGAAGGACTTATTCTTCACGAAACTGGAAGACGTGACTATAGCTAATGGAACTTTTGATTCACTTCAAACCTTTTTTGACATACGGACATACTATTATCAGAAAGAATTTTTAACGAATTTCAATAATATACTTCACCGATTTACCTATGGTTTCAGAAAAAAGTTTGAAATAGTAACAAATAGGAAGGGTCCACATATCCGGTAGGTGGGAGCTTGAATAATTTTAGTCCGATATTAACACTTTTTGGTAATACTGTGGCTTAAAGGCTCTATTCGTGAAAAGTTTTATCCCGGTACATACATCTGTGCTTTATTCGTATACTCGAAAGTGAAAAAAACAAAAGCAATTAGAAATTGTGTTATATTGTATATGGGACGAGGCGTGGTTGTTGTCCGATTTCTTCCATTTACGCTCTGTGACATAGAAATGTACATACATATATACCTATCTGGATTAGTTTAAGGTGAAACAGGTACAAATTTTTCGTTCTCAAGAAATATACTCGCGAATGCCTGCTAGCTGGTGATTTCACTACAGATTTTAATAAATTGGAATCTGCTCCACTTCTTTGGGAAGTTTTTAACCTTGAAATTAAAAATTAAAGAAATATACCATCTACAAAATATAGTAGTACGATTGATACAGTTTTTACTAGCTACATTAAAAATTCGAAATTGGTGTACCTTATTTATTGAATGAAAAAATCAATAACTTAGAATCGAATAGAAAAAACCTTAACTATAGTTGCCCCGAAGCAATAATATATATAGGTATAATAATAACTTGAATCCGATCGCTCAATTTGCATGTCAGCTATATGATATAGAGATCTGATCTAAATTTCTGATTTCTTCGGAAAATACATTGTTGCCTTAGAAAATAACTCATGCCTAATTTCGTGAAGATACCTCGTCAAATAAAAAAGTTTCCCATACAAGCACTCGATTCCGATTGTTTGTATTACAGCTATATGATATAGGTCTCTGATCTGATTTTCTGATTTCTTCGGAGAATACATTGTTGGCTTAAATAATAACTCATGCCAAATTTCGTAAGCTGCAGTGCTGCGAAAAAATTTTAATTATGATTTGGGATGAGATGACAGAACAGTGCAGGATATTTATCGGCATCGATAAACTTTTCGGACCACAGTCTGGGGATTTCCGGCAGACCTTGTCGGTCATTTCTTGCCTACTTTTTATGGCATTCTTCAATTGATCATAAATATTCGCTTTATGATTGTGTCAAGTCACTTTAATACAAGTACAACAGTGATGATAATGACGACAACCTGTAAAAAAACTCATTTCAAATCGAAAACATGTGTACTTTAATTAGTTAAAATTTTCAACTTACAACGTAAATATCTCGAAAACTATAAGCTTCCCGAGTCTATATCTATATCCATTCTTGATCTGCTCTATCCACACATACCCATTTTATTCCCGAAAGCATGGGACCGTATACTAAAGTTTTCCCAAATTTTACATTTTGCTGTGACAAATGGAAAGTAAAATCTTAATAAAACTAGAAAAAATGCATTGATTTGAAGATTGGTTAATCATTGAGAATTTTAAGTAACGTGCTAGGCTTCTACATGTTTTTTAAAGACTTCTTCTTTCGGTTGAGCTAACCAAAACTTAACTGACAGATGGTTGCTAACAAGAAATTGAGAAAACTGCCTTTACCGGTATAACCGGATTCGACCATTCGGTTAACCGGTTAACCCACAACAGCAGGTTCTACGTTACCGTAATTGGCCCGGAATTTATCCGGCCAAGGTCTGTTATTTCGGCGATCTAACCCTGTTTGGATCGGTAAGTGTTAGTTTAAGTTTGTCGGCATTAGAGCAACGCCCAGCAGCAAGGTTGCTCCGTATTCTCTTGACCCGGGCTGGCATTGAGTCCAACCCGGGCCCCGACAAATTCTTCTGCTGCATTTGCTCTAAAAGGCTCCATCCAAAATCCGACTCGGTTAGGTGCAACACATGCAAGGGATGGAGCAATATTAAGATCTGCTCAGGCCCTAAGACCCATAGGGAGTGGACCACGAGTTACGTGGCCGCATGCTGCCAACGCACTACTTTGACAACTGCCTCAATGGCTATGCGACCTGCCGCGCACTGCGCCGCCACTCCAGTCGAGTGGCCAAGTAAGGACCTCCACGTCCCTAAGGAGCTCACATAGGCAGCATGACTCCCAGTCTGACCAACCCCCAATGAGCCCGGAACGCGCATCGATAGCTGCGTTCCGCAGAGACACTACCCTTGAATGTCAGGGTATAGCTGTCCGGTCAGGCGATGTGGAGCTCGAGATATTTAATATAGTCATTCAAGTTATATGTTGCCCAACAGGATATCACGCGAACATAGGTGCGCTACTTCGTGGTGAAAACCGTTTGATGCTAGGTGACTTTAACGCGCACCACGTTCTTTGGCACTCCTGCCTTTCAACCGATCGTAAGATGACGAAGCCCCAACCAGGATTATGGGCACCTGTAATACAATAGCTTGCTAGATATTACCATCGCTGGCGAACTCATGTTATGTATATATGTTTGTGTCACTTTACTTCACAGCACTTCTATCTTATGTATATATACATATATATATATATAACTTTTATACTCTCGCAACCTGTTGCTACAGAGTATAATAGTTTTGTTCATCTAACGGTTGTTTGTATCACCTAAAACTAATCGAGTCAGATATAGGGTTATATATATATATAAATGATCAGGATAAAGAGACGAGTTAAAATCCGGGTGACTGTCTGTCCGTCCGTCCGTCTGTCCGTCCGTGCAAGCTGTAACTTGAGTAAAAATTGAGATATCTTTACATGTTTCTTGGTACCGTGAGACGGTTAATATTGCAGATGGGCGTAATCGGACCACTGCCACGCCCACAAAACGCCATTAATCAAAAACAAATAAATTGCCATAACTAAGCTCCGCTATAAGATATAAGACTGTTATGTGGTACACAGGATTACATTGCGAAGAGGCATCTGCAGTTAAAATTCTTTTTTAAAAAGTGGGCGTGGTCCCGCCTTTAATAGGTTTAATGTGCATATCTCCTAAACCGCTAATGCTATAATAACAAAATTCACTGGAAGCAAATTTTTTTAGAACCTCTACGAACAGTGTGAAAATAGTTGAAATCGGGTGGCAACTCCGCCCACTCCCCATATAACGGTACTGTTAAAAACTACTAAAAGCGCGATAAATCAAGCACTAAACACGCCAGATACATTAAATTTTATCTCTGGGATGGTATGAGATGACTTTATAGGAGCCGCGTTCAAAATTAGTCAGTGGGCGTGGTACCGCCCAATTTTAGGTGAAAACCCATATCTTTAGATCTGCTGCTTCAATATCAACAAAACTCGGTACATAACGTTATTTTCATATTTCTAAGGGTTAGTGCGAAAATGGGCGAAATCAGACTACAACCAGGCCTATTTCCCATCTAACACCATTTTCAATTCCATATGATTCTTTCACTTTCCACTATGCATATCAAGCAACAATGATTATATCGGGGTAAAACTTTGCGTGAATAATACGTTTAAAGTATGCCACCTTGTGACCAAAAATTGTCTAAATCGAACCAAAACTGTTCAAACCCCTAAGTACTAAATATGTGGACCCCAGTGCCTATAGTTGACCTTCTGCCGAAAATATCAGCCATTCCACAAAAAAATCTCAAACGAGTATACCATTTGACTTTGCGAGAGTATAAAATGTTCGGTTACATCCTTTTATTTGACATGGTTGGTAAATTGCACCTTAAATGTTTCTGTGGTGAATATTTATTAGTTTACGATGGACGGAAGTAATTATATGCAACCAAAGTTAACCTTTTTATGCTCTTTCAACATGATACTACAGAGTATAATAGATTTTTTCTCTTGACAGTGGTTTGTATCACCTATCGAGATAGATATGGAGTTATATAAATATGTGGACTAAAAATTAAAAGAATGGTCCTACAACCTAATAGGTTTAATGTATATATTTCCCAAACCATTCAAGCTATTTCACAGGACAAATCCTTCCAACAGTCTTTACGATAGTGTGAAAATGGGTGAAATCAGATGATAATTCCGTCCACTTCCCATATAACGGTTTTGTTAAAAACGACTTAAAAAGCGATAAATCAGTAACTAAATGCGTCAGAGACAGTAAATTTAACATACAGGATGATACCAGAAGGCTTTATAGGAGCCGATGTCAACATTGGACGATTGACGTGGCACCGGACCTATCTGACCAATTTCAAACGAATTCGGTGGTTGACATTACCTTGACAATCCAGTTATACGGTGCGAATATAAACGAAATCGGATTATGCCACGTCCCTTTCCCATGTAACACAAATTTACATTCCTTTCGATTCTTTCAGTTACCAGTGTTTATAGTATTGTAAATCTACAAGTAAGAAATATATTGGGATAAAATATACACAAATAATGCCATCTTCAGTCTAAAATTTTCAGAATCGGACCATAACCGAAAATGTGAAACACAGTGCCTATGGCTACCTTTTATCGAAAATATCGGTGAATTTGTGAAATATATAATTGAAATTCAGAGAGAATCTTTCCTATTAACAGTATGGTGGAATCGTCATAATTCGTCCCTTAGCCCCCATATACCTAATAGAAAGATTTTATAGATAATATAGGATCAATACTACGCTATTTCCATATACCTTATATAAGATTTTCAAACTTCCTTTTTGCTTTATATTGTATATATCGGTAAATATGTAAAATATCTCTGTAAAATTAACTGAGTGTATAATATTGGATATATTATAGTATAGTGCTGAAAAAATATGAAATTTTAATATATAATATTATACTACATATAATGATTTTCGTTATTCTACCAAATCATATGTCGAATATTTCGTTCAGTGTGCGATTTATTTGTTTATAGAATTGGTTGAAAATACATATATATATATACCCAGTGTAGAGATTTGCGACCCTTATATATATATCCAGTGTAGTGATTTTCGACCTTCCTTCCACCTGACTTAAAGCCGTTTAGGTTGGTTAAAATGTGTGATGTTTTAATGAAAATAAATAAACAATGTTTCTTAAAAATTATGAAATTATATTAAAGATTTACCATTGAATATTAATGGAGTTGGTCTTAATCTCATATCCCTAATAAAATTAATTCCGATACTCTAGGTGAAGTTTTCAATATAATAAATTTAGCCTCTTCGGTTGAGTTTATATCACATATGTCACATTTGAAAATCTTTTCAATATAATTTTAGCTAGCCCAAATTCAAATATAGTTAAAAATTAACTGAGTCTATGACCTATAATGTAGCTTAACAAAATACCAAATTTGATTGTAAGCCATTTACGATATCGTCTAATAATGACTGTCGAATTCTTTCACAACAATTTTGAATATAATATAAAGTTTTGCCAACACCTGAAGATGTTTCCCCCTTTGATCCTTGCAAGGTGCGAGAGTATAAAATGTTCGGTTAGATTCGAAATTAGCTCTTCCATACTTGTTTTTAATTGTTTTAGATTTGTTTTTAAATATTTGCATTTATATATGTACATACAAACTAAATTTTTCTTCGTACATATATTTTTGTGACTAACATTTATATATGTATACATATGTACTTGTAAAGTACAAAATATACATTATCATTATTTTATTGTTGAAAAACATACATATATTACATAGATAGTTAAAATTAATTATTATACTTTTTATAACTTAAAATTTTACATAAGTTCTATCAATTACTTTTGTTGTGTTTATTTAAGTACATGTACTTATTTGTTATGTATAACAAATTTAATTTCCGTTATTTCAAATAATAATGTTAAATATTAAATCGCAGTGTGTCACAATAATATGTACATACATATGTATGCAAATTAAACAAAGATATTCTAAATTAATTAATTTTACTACTTAACACTAACTGGTAATTTAAATATTGATAATTTAAAAACGAAAATGGTGAACTTGAAATCCTAAAGTGAATAAAAATTAATTAAAAATTATTTTTGCTTGTATTTGTTAATAAACTATATTATAATTTTAAATAAATCCATCGCTAGTTTGTGGGCAATTTTTATAAAATTTTGAAGACTACTTAACATGCTACTCAAGATTATTCCATTACAATTCACTACTACAATACATTCGTAAAGTTTCTTGTCTTAAACCACTACATATCCAAAGCTAACTTTGCTTGAAAACTTCATTTATCAAATGGTTTCCTGAAATATTAAGATCACAAATGATTAGAAGTTGGTCCAGTTGTAATGGTTACAACCTTTTGTTTCCATTTTGCACGACATATAAGCGTTGATAAGTACTCATGAATTCATATTTTCCAAAACCGATCTTTTAAAGTTTGTGATATGCGCCACTATTTTCGTGTACATACATTTCCATCATCGAGGCATTGTGTATGAGTAAAATTCAGACAATCAAGTAAAAATGATTTAGTGTTAGTGGTTCTTCATCGTGTTGCGCAGAGATAAGGAGATGCCCAACTCGTCTCTCACTGGAAATGAGAGCGCAATTGATAAACGTCAAAACCTACTGAACTCAAGCAACTGTCAAAGTTCAGTAGGTCTGACGTTTAGCAATTGGAAAAAGAGGGACGGCCAGATTAAAATCCTACAGAAAAATATGTAAACAGAGAGATTTGTGCTGCTGTTGAAGATCACTAACAAAAATTAGAAAACAATGAAAATGAAAGAAAACGCGAAATTGAAATGTATGTGATGATATCTTTTGTGATGTCATGCTAAGTGGTATTGATTTTCAATTGAAAATTTTTAAAAACATTTATTAATTGAGAGCTAATACATTTATTCTTTTGATTACGTATTGAAAGTTCAAAGATCAATTGCTTAATAAATCACAAAATCACAAAAAAAAGAGTATAAAAAGTTTCTGCATATGTTTAACGGATACATGTATAATAATATTTAATCTTAATAAATGATAGGTATTTTAATTTAAATTCCCAAAAATTATTGTTTTGTACCATCTGGCTACAATGGAAAATGTTATAAAAAACGCTAATTTTGAGGCGCTCTCACACTGGAAAGAGTTGGGCATCCCATTATCCCTGGTGTTGCGAGACCAGCATGTCTGAGAGTCGACGGCTGCTTCTGATATTCTCAGCTTTAATCAGGGTTCTTCTAAATGATTTTAGGCGTGGAGTCTCCCGGGTTTTGTTGTCGGGCATGTGCAAGTTAGAACATCACGTGCGACCTTATGAAACTTTATGTGAAATTCAAAACTCACTTCAATAAAAGTATTTCAACACATACCCAGTACTTTCTTGATAGTTGGTTTCCGTTTCATGTCTATAACACTCGCCGTGGCCAACTTCTTTATTCAACTCATTCTAAAGAACTTTGTGATTTTATACAAATTTAGGTATAATAAACCCTGTAGGAGAATTCATGGCAACTGCTCCTTTGACAACAAAAATTATCGACGATAGTTACTCATTTGCTTTTATTCTTTCAGAAATTCAATTTCACTTATATATAATATAATATTATATTTTGAATTTTTTAATGTTAAATACACTTTATCCCGATTAGATATAGAATCCCACTTTTATACACTATAACACTATAAATTGTTCAATGTTAAATAATCTTGAGTGACTATCTGCCAAGCAAGTCATACAGTGTCCGTGGGCTCTGGCGATCTGTTGGCGTTGAGCGGGCTTCATGCTCTTGAAGATGGTACACCTCTTCAGGACGTGAGGTCGACGGCATAGACTGCATCGTGGAGACAGATGCTCATCAAACTGCTCCTCGTTTGCATCTCTGACTGCTGCTGCAGATGATTGGCTGTGCGGAGCCGTGGCGCTTTGCATCCTTGGTGCTGCGATGGGTGGACCAGATGCTCTAGGCGCAGCAATTACGGACCTCACAGTCTTGGGAGCGCTGTGGATATCTTATACGTCCATTTCTATTGGAATAGGAATATATTAAAATATGGTTTGGCTCATAATTTTGGATTATGATATTTGTTGCTTGGTTTGAAAAATAGATATATATATATATATACATATGTATATGTAACTATATATGTTGTGGTTAATTTTTAATCGCGTTTGTTAGTGTTAGATTTGCATGTACGGACTATAAAACGGTAGTATTTCGAGTTAAACGAATTAATTGTCGGTTTTGATTTCATTTATGCGTTTGTCTTGGCGGAGTTTGTGTAATCGGTTCTTCGGTGTTTGGAAGAAAACACAATTTTACTAATGGTCGAGTTAGTATACCAGTTTGTGTTCGTACGTCTACTATTCTTATGTGACCATCTCGTCCTTGATGGAACTTTTCAATGCGGCCTAGTCGCCATTCGGTTGGAGGAAGGCATTAATCATGTATGATGACGCATTCGCCCGTATTTGGTCCCTTCTGGATCGTTTTCCACCGATGTCTCTTATGGAGATCTTTAAGGTAATCTTCCTTCCATCTATGCCTGAATTCATGATGAAGTATCTTAATATTTTCCCATCGGTCTATTAAATTGAGTGAGTCTCCTTCTGCCTCAGGTATGGCGAGAAGTGGAGCTCCTCTGAGGAAATGTCCAGGTGTAAGAGCTGTGAAATCGGAGGGATCTTGCGAGAGTGGTGAGATGGGTCTTGAATTTAATACGGCTTCTATACGAGCGAGTAGTGTGGTAAATTCCTCATAATTGAATTTATGATTACCTGCCGTTTTCTTTAAATGGGACTTAAAGATTTTTACAGCTGATTCCCAGAGTCCGCCCATGTGGGGAGAACAAGGGGGTATAAACTGCCAATCGATTCCTCCTGGTGCATATTTTTTAACAATTTTTGGGAAGACTTCTTTAGTAAATTTTACAAACTCTTTCTCTGTGGCTCTTTGACCTCCGATTAAGTTTTTCCCATTTCCAGAAAAGCCGCAGTAGACAGATCTCGAGGTGTACTGCCTTTGTCGTGAAACATACAAAGACAGCCTCATACCCTTTTCTGGATGAGGAAGACCTTAACATAGAGGCCTTTATCTGGAAAGGTCCAACAAAATCGACCCCAGTAATGGTAAAGGGAAGAGCAAAATTGCAGCGTTCAGGTGGCAAAGCTGCCATGATCTGCGTGCGTATTTTGTGCTTGTACAATGTGCATTGTTTACACATAAAAATCGTTCTTTTAATTTGTAGCTTAGGCGCGGTATATAAAATTCTAGTCGGACCATTTGTTGCATCAAACGATGCTCACCATGTAATGTAGGTTGGTGAAGATATATTAAAAATAAATAAGTAAAACGGGATTTCTCGAAATGATGGTAATTGATGGTTACAAGATCGCTGACGAAACAAATTGTAGCGCACTTGATCGTTGTCGTATCGATGTGTTAAAACGAATTAAATGAATTGACGATCCAATCCCTTTTTTATTGTTGATTCTGTGGTAACATCCTGTGTAGTGTGGTCGTGAGTGTGAGTTGTGTTCCAAGGTGTGGTATGTTGTATTAGGGTGTGCCATTATTTACCCGGATGGAGCGATGTACTTGGAGGAGGGAGTTTATAGTCATTTAAACATCTTGGGCCCTTTAGGCGAATATTTTGCTTAGTAGTACATATATGCTGTAAATGGGCATGGTATGCCTGATAATCCCGTAGTGGTATATCCATATTTATCTGTCGGTATAACATAAGAGGCAATTTTGGTTTTATATCAAAATTTGTATGTTTATGTTGGTACTAGTGCTTAGATAAGATAAATAACTTTATGGTACGTGAGGGGGTCATATTGATATACTCTTAATATGAAATTTCTGACGTGACGACTTATTATTATGTGATAGTTGTATATACGTTATTTTTTATTGGCGGTTATTTATTATTTATTTATTATCGGCTTATAGGAAAGCGACTTCACGCCTGGCTCAGATATGGCCAGAATGGGTGCTCCTTTCAAATCCTTAAAGAGGGCTCTTGCAGTACAGTGATTAGCCGTGAATTAAGAATGGCTTTTTTTAGAGTTAGTAACGTGGTAAATTCGATATATTTATGTTTGAAATATCTATCTACTTTTTTAAAGTAGGATTTGAAGCTTTTATAGCTGATTCCCATAAACCACCCATATCATCAGCGCTTAGATAGATGCGATAAGTGCGACCTTTGCCTTCCGTAAGTCTAGGTGCGTCACTCTATCACATTGGGAGTCCCTTAACCTTATTTTTGAATTATTTTACAATATAATTATGAAATTTGAGGTAACTAGAAGCCACTATATGTAGTAAGATAGGTGTCGATTTTTCGGCTTTCTAGGATAATTATGCTGCGAACGATATTATGTATGGACGTCCGCGATTGTGATCAATAAGCGAGAGATTCGGATATCGCTTAGATTAGAACTGTGACCATTTTTTTAAGTGAAGCAGAATCAGTTCAGGATCTTCGCTTGTATTATAATTGGCGAAAACCATCCTGCGGGGTCAAAATTGTTATTGCGGATAATACGGTAGAAAATCAGTAGAAAATGAAAATTGATATCGCATTCCACTGGATCCCCTGTGTTTTCGACTTTAAGGAAATTAGTGCCCAACAAATTTTCTTTTGGTATATTTTTTACTATTTTTGGGTGATTTGCAGTAATTTTTAATGAAACCCTGCGGTCTACATACGTTTCTGTTTTTAACACCTGGGTTAGCAGAAGAAATTCTGACTTGGTGTTTTCTGCCAATTCGTGCAGTTTTCGAATGGCTTAATATGAATCACAGTAGACGCCAAAGGTAACTGTTTGTAATTTATAGTCGCGTAGTGAACTATTGGGAGAGGAGGAAAATAATTCGCTGAAAATCTTGGTCGTCTTTATGTACGACTATTTGTCGATACATTTTCTCAACGTCCCCATTGAATACGTATTTAAATGTAGGCCAATTTAATATGAGGAGCATTAAATCTGATTGGAGTGTGGGTCCCTTAAATAGAATACCATTTAGGGAATTTCCTGAGCTAGTGGGTCTTGAGGCATTGAAGACGACTCTGACTTTTGTTGTTTTTTTATCAGGCTTTACTGCACTTACTTCCTCCATGTGATCTAAATGGAGGTATTCTTCTAACACGCCATCGTATTCTGGTTTAAACTCACCTTTTTTAAGTAAGTTTTTTTCCATACTTATAAACTGCTGTATTGCAGAGGTGCGATAGTGACGTAAAAGTGTTAGAAAATTGTTGTCTTAGTATGGTGGTTGGCAGAAATCTTCCGCTGAACCCTCCATGAGGGTGCCGACTGGGAATAGATACCACAGTTTCACGACGTAGGCGAGGACGAGCTGGCAGCAGGTCGCCTGTTGCAGTAGTGAGGTATCTAGCTAAGGTCAGGATTCTTATCTGGGTGTTCGGTACTCTTCAATAGTGCAGCATCCATATAGGAGGTCTTACTATGGTAGGAAGTGCGTAAAGGGATGGATCAAGGTGTCATGCGGTCCGTGCGAAGATCAACCTAGCTGGGGGCCCTTAAATAGCCCAGTCTCGCACGGAGCTTACGGATACCTGGCGCCTTACGTAATAAGATAGCCTTACTTGCGTAGCGGGGGCTATGCGCAAGCGGACATACTTTCCCCTAAACTCCTGGGTCCAAAATATGAACCAGTCCAAATTTAATAAAAACTTAAACATAAAGGAGTTCGGGCCTCCTTTAAAAAGGCCAGAGGGAGCGAGTAGTTCCCAGAGGAGCGCGGCGTTTTGCACGAGCTCGACAACAGCCAAGGAGAGGACAGGAGCGAAGCTTGGTCCTGGAGCAAAGGCAAACACTAAAGGTGCAGAAGCCAAGACTGGCGCCAGGAAAGCAACAGCACCGGAGGCAGCCCATACCAACCCCTGCAGCCAAGGCTTGGCTGTTAAGCAGTTGAAGGCGGGAGATACCAAAAGTGATCCTGCCGGTAGTGGGTCAGCCAGAGAACGGCCTACCTTTAAGATCGACGACCCTGCGAAGGCAAGGTACGCAGAGAGGTATGGAAGGTGGAGCTGCAACCGCCAAATAATGAGGAACTCACAAAAGAACTCCAGGCATCCATTGATTGCGCGAGAGCTGTCTTACCTAACTTCATGCTGGAAGCGCCGGTAGTGACAGCTAAGAGACAAAGGTCAGCTGAAGAGGCTAAACCAACAGCTAAGAGACCGAAGACAAGATGTGGCCCGGAACCGCATTATCATTGGGGTTCTGGATGAATGTGCTCCCGAAGGAAAAATCCCCAGAGCCCAATGGAAGTGGGTGCAAGCCGCACTGACGAATGTGGCGTTGGAAGTGTACTAAGCAATTCAAGTCAACCCCCGTCATGTACGGATGCCGGATGGTCTCAGGGTCAGATAAAGATGATAGCGTCTGACAACAAGAGATCGGTCCAGCTATATAAGGCCGCAATAGCTAAGGTACCAGACTAGTAGCGGTAAACAAAAAATATATCCCATCCCGACCGAGGGCAAGGGTATGGATCAGCCGGACCAGATAATACAGCTCATAAGGGAGTAAGCTTTTGTTATGCAGCAATGGTAATACGCCAACATTTATAACCAGAAACCGACAGAAAGTATAAGATATTACACTTGTATCGGAAGAACAGGCGGATAAAATAACACATTGTAGAGTACTGGAGGAACATTCCTTCTCAGATCACCACTACATTATGTGTATAATTGAAGAGAATGTAGTTAGGGAAGAGAAATTTAACTGGCAGCTGCACCTACAGGAGCTAAAAAAAAGAGGACCTATACACCCTCGTTAAACAGTTCTCAAATTCTTGTCAACATGCACTGGAGGTGGCTGGCAGATGCATCTACAGGACCTAAAAAAGCGTATTCCTATGATTCCACCATTTCAACCAGAGAACAAAGAGGACTTAGACATCCTCGTTAAACAGTTCACAGATTCTTGTCGTCAAGCACTAGAGGTGGCTTGTCCATTAACCAACAGTAGGGGAAGAATTAGGCCCCCTTGGTGGTCTTCCATACTTAAGAAGATGCAGAAAGATTGTAGGAAGCAATTCAATTTTGCCAAATTATCCCACAGAGAAGAAGAGTAGGATAACTATTACAACCTCCTACGGTCATATAAAAAGGAAGGCAAAAAGAAATTTGTGGAAATCTTTTTGTAATGACATCGAGAATACGGCAGAAGCGTCTCGACTCAGAAAAATAATGACACAGTCGAAACATAGCATCGGATACCTTCAGAAGCCAAACCACAGCTGGACGGTATCCAGTGAAGAGACTCTAGGCCTACTAATGGATACTCACATGGATGATGTGGCAGTTTCAATGCAATTCAACAGATAATATTAAACGATATTAATCGATGGGCCGTATCATGCGGACTGAATTTAAATGCTAGCAAGACAGAACTAGTATTGTTCACTAAGAAACATAATACTCCAGAAATCATGCCGCCATCTTTAAATGGCACCAGACTAACGATAGGAGATAAAGCAAACTACTTGGGACTAATTTTGGACAGGAAGCTTTCTTGAAAACAAAACTTGGAAGCGAAGGTAAAGAAAGCAGCTACAGCGCTTTACACGTGTAAAAGTATGGTGGGGCCCAGATAGGGACTGACGCCTCGGGTAGCCTACTGGCTCTACACAGCAATTGTAAGGCCGATCATGACTTACGGTATATTACTATGGTGGCCAATTACAGGAAAGAAATATGCGATTAGAAGCATGGAAAGTATGGTATGATGGCCAATAATGGATAAGAAATACGCGGTGAGGCGTATGGAAAGTATACAAAGAGCAGCCAGTATTTGCATCGGTGGAGCTCTCAGACAGGCACTCAACGTAATTTTACACTTACTGCCAACAGATCTGTTTTGCAAGCAAATGGCAGCGAAGTCAGCTCTGAAACTGAGGGAATCCTCCCTAATAGTCGCTAGTAACAAGGGACATTCTATGATACTTAGGAACTTCCCGTTTTTTCCCTTAACCACAGATTTTCCCAATCCTCCAGAGCTGAATCTAAATCCGGTCCCCAAGATTGCCTTCCCCTCCAGAGAGGAGTGGGAAAGGGGCGTAGTGGGAAGGAAGCAGGGATAATCTTCTATACAGATGGTTCCAAACTAGATAACCGAGTAGGCGGCGGGGTCTTCTCAGCTAAACTAGATGCCAAAATCGCCTTCCGGTTATCAGACCACTGCAGTGTCTTCCAAGAGGAGGTCACCGCAATTAAAGAAAGCCTTCTTGTATTGACAAGAAGTGTGCTCACAACAAGGAATATATCTATATATACAGACATCCAGGCGGCTTTGAAATCTCTGATGTCTCATAGGATTTTGTCGAAAACAGTGAAATAATGCTATGATCTTCTAGCGGATCTGACATCCTATTTCACGGTAAACCTGCAATGGTTCCCGGGACTCAGTGACATCCCCGGGAGATGAACTAGCCAGAACAGGCACCACCCTACAACTAGATCCTGGTAAAGAGGACATAAATATGCCTCTGGCTACTTGTAGATACTTAATCGACAAACATGTCATTAACATAGCAGAGCGTCAGTGGAATCAGTCCCTGACTTGCTCAACAAGCAGGCAAACGTAGCATGAATGGAATATGAGCCGCACATGCCGACTGTTAAAATTCAGTCAGGAAATAGAAAAGGAGGAGACCATGAAACATCTTCTATGCGACTGCGCAGCACTATATAGGAAAAGAATCGCAGCCATCGGTCGTGGGTTTCTTGACGACGTCTCGGAGGTTGAACGGATAAAACTTGTCTCACCGATGAAGTTCATCAGAAGTATGGGGTGGTTCAGAGAAGAGCCAATAGAGTGAGGGAACCACAGTCCCGGTGGTATCACAATGGGCCTCCTAAAGGCCTAGGTGGGTCGAAAGACAGCCACTTTACCTATCTAGTGGTAGTCGTACGACATACCGACCATTATCTGATCTAGTAGTTGTGGCTTTGTAAAAATCTTCACAATACTGATCTTCAGGAGTTGTGATTGATATGGGGGGAGCTCTTCTAACTCCCAAATTAGAGATTTTCTCAACTTGAGTGGTCATGGTCCACTTAGGTTCCAACGCAAAATAGTATTTTGTGCCAATTGTGTGTTTGAAATTTTCTCAATGTCTTCGAGTAGTATCTGTGGTATGAGATCGCTGCCTAATAGAAAATCTATTTGAACGGGAGTGTTGCAGTTGGGATCTGCTAGCTTTACGTATGAAACCCTTTGCCAATGCTAGCTATTTATGCGATAGCTTGGAAGCATGTTTGTTGGTTGCGTTATCCGCTTTGGGGGAAGTTAGGGTAATGGGGCAGATTTTGTTTGAGTTTTAAACTAGTCTTCCGCCCATTTCCGTGATTTCAAAATTGGCTAGTTTTGTGGCAGTTGTAGCCTATTTTGTGCCCTGGACGCTATAAATGATCGTTGTTATCCTTAAGGCCCTAAGATTAAACACTTCTTCTCGGTGTTCGATGGAGACGACTGCTGTACCCTACTTTGGTTTTCGATGTGTAGCGTTTTAAATGCCTTTGAGCAGCAAGGTGCTTCTTGGCGATTTCAGGATTTGCTATTGCAATTAATCCCGCAGCCCTTTTAACATTATTTTGTGGTGAGCTGGAAAAATGTGTGATATGTAACATTGAATGATGTCTTTTGTGGCAATATACGCAATTGAATTTGCTTTCACACTCTTTTGGAGTATGCGCACGTGACAAACAGTTTGTGCAACGTTTTTTTTGTTGTTTTCACTATTATTATTCCTATCGACAAAATTTAATTTTTTGAATTTGACGTTTGTTTATACTGTTGACCTTTTGTTTTGTATCGGAGGTAATACAATTTTTGAGAATTTGAGAGTTTTGGGTGGTTTATGTAAACGGCTGTAAACATGTCCCGGAAGGACGGCCATTGTTCATTACCACCATGAAAAGTTTCTGTGTCACATGCATGCACCTTGAGATGGATGCCTGAACTTGCCTCTTGATTTTGTATGGGTGGCCTCTACTCTCGGATGTGGAGTAGATGCAATTGTCTTAATAAATTTTAATTGATCCGAAATCATAGCTTTTGTTTCTTCGTACTGGTCTAAGCAGTTTTCGTACTTGGCGTAAGCCGAGGATTTAAAATTGTCAGGTAGATCTGTTCATTTTTTTAATAAACGTATTTAAACAGTGAGTGCAAGTGAAAACATTATTCATGGTGTGAGAGAACAGTGTGAAAAAAGTTATAATACGCAGGTATTTTAGCGACTGGTAATATATTCGGATATAAGTATATATGTAATTATATAAATGAATGTTTAGTTATAAGATATATTGGAAAATGCAATTCGCATATTGTTTGCTAATTGAATGTATATATGTATATGTATGTTTGTATAATATTTTGTCTTTTTGCTGTAGGTTCTAGCTTTACTTGTTATTGTGCCTTGTATATACCTATATCCACAAATGTAAGCGCAGATGTCAAGGCAAGCAATAATTTGGTAATATAATATAATATATATACATATATATGTAAATATAAGAATTATATAAGTATACATATGTGTATGTATATAAGTATATTCATCCGATTTTCTTTTAAATATCGGTTTTTTGGAATTTGCTATTAACGTTTGGAAAAATATAAGTATATATTATTGTACTTAAATTTTGAGTTCCTTTGTTTTTTTGCTTTATATTTTCCGTTAACGTTTCCTGTACCCGTTTTTTCAACTTGTTAAAACGGATTTTCCTAGTTTTAACAAAATACAGGATGAACAAACATCCATATTTAATTAATAAAAAATGAAAGCTATGCACTTACTTTGTCTCGCCTCAAGGGGTTTTTGGGAAGAATATATGTATGTTTTTTTTTATATATTTTTGGGTTTCGCGCCCGTTTTGGTCTTTTTGTTTTTTGGTTTCGCGCCCGTTTGTTTTTGTAGCACATATAATATGTTTGGCCGTTTCTTTTTTTATATTATATGTATATGTACGAATGTATATGTACGAATACATTTATACATGTATACATACATATACTACTTATTGCACTTCGCTTATGTTCACATTTGATTTTTTTTTTTAAATAAATGTCACCGCACCTTTTTGGTTATTTTGTTTTTGTTCAAATTGTTTTGTTTAGTTTTTGTTTTTCTTTTTTTGTTTTCGTTTTGGCACCGCACTTTATTATTTTAATAGTTTTTTTTTTTTTTGTTAATAGCCCATAATGCCGTTCACTGGGGCACGAATGACGATGATTAAATAGGTAAGCGCATACCACTGTAATGTTTTGATGTGGCAGTTACACTCGCGGTTAATGTTATAAACGAAAAGTAGATCTCTTTGTGATATGAAATAATTGGTAATATATTTGTTTTTACAAAACATTTTAATTTTAACACTTATTATATATATATATCATATATATCAGTATTTAATAAAGATTGCCGTGTAGAATTGATGTCGAAGAAATTATGGTAGTTGACGGTTACAGGATCGCTGACGAAACGAATTGTAGCGCACTTGATCGTTGTCGTATCGATGTGTTAAAACGAATGAAATGAATTGGAGATCCAATCCCTTTTTTATTGTTGATTATGTGGTGACATCCTGTGTAGTGTGGCCGTGAGTGTGAGTTGTGTTCCAAGGCATGGTGTGTTGTATTAGGGAGTGTAATTATTTAACCGGTTGGAGCGGTGTATTTGGAGGGGGGAGTCATTTAAGCAATAAGGTTGCCATCTAATCTTAAGATTTAATGTTCCGTAAGCGACCCAGTGGCAGTGGCAATTCCCAAAAAACTATTATCTAGGCCATGTAAAATTACTGGTTGGCGTTCGTCAGCTAGTTATCGACAATGACAGCAAATTACTAAACACAAAACTCCGCAGAGCTACCCTTAATAATTACTGATCTAACATTTTTCTTTACTTTGGCCTTCGCCATACCATTGTAATGTTAGTGGATTATTTGATCTTCTTAGACCTAACATGGCGGCTTTACTTTCACGTCCACCCTAACATCGCTGATGCTATCACGCCGCTGCTGCCATCACTCTTATGCTGCCATCACGTCGCTGCTGCTATCACATTCGCTGCTGTTTAAACCGTCGTGGGGATGAGCTGCCGCTGCATCATGTGCCAAAGGGACGTACACGCCGGCAAACAGCCGACGCACCAGGTAACGAATGCGAATTATTGAAAGTTGGTCAAAAAAAAAAGTAATAATAATAAAAGTAAAACAAATTAAACGCACGCTTTCAGTTTTTGGCAGGCCTTTTTTCACATAAAATTCCTGTTTAAATAATATATTTCTATATACATATTATATATCATATATGTATATACTGTATTGAAGAGAATGTGAAGGGATTCTGGGATTGCGGTAGCATTTTCATTTACTATATAATAATTTAAAATTTTTAAATCGGTCAGTTTTTCGCAGATTATGTCGGTTTTTCGCAAATTTAATTCATGAATAAAATTCTTTCGCTTTAAATTTTTACAATTGTGCTGTTGCTCATTTTGAGTTTATTTCTTTCGTTTGGCTATTCAGGTAATTGCGAATTGATATCTTTTTTTCTCTCTCACAACTTGAGACTCCCAAAAATGAATTTGCCGAAATTCAAGGTAGAATATTGGGAATTTAAAAATTTCATGAGTTTGTTTGAGAGTTTGGTTCATTATGATCTAAATATCCTAGATATTGAAAAATTTAACCGTTTGGTTAATTGTTTGTCTGGAGAGGCTCTGGGAACAGTAAAAGCATTTGAAATGTCGGATGAATATTATCCGAAGGCATTGGCAAGTCTCAAAAAGGTTTACGATAATAAATGTTTGATAGCCTAGTGCTACAAATACTAAGCAGCCAACGAGCCAACAGTGCCAGTCGAAGGAGCACCATTTAACTGCCTGCCCCACTTTCAAGGCGCTTGCGGTACTACAGAGTTTCGAGTTTTTGAAATCGGTGCCTAAGGGCAGAGCGGATCGATGTCGTGTATTTAATCAGTCCCATCACACGTTGTTGCCGGTTTCCTTCCCCGCTGCAGCTCATCCGCAACCATCCTATACTATGCATACAGCGAGTATGCCGGATCTGGTAGTGTTGGCGACAGCAGTTATTCAAGTGAGGACCAGTTATGGAGAATACAGGCTCCCAAGTTAACTTTATGACGGAGTATTTAGCCCAAAATTGCGTATTCGACGTCTAAACAGGACGTTTCATATTATAGGAATTGGAAATTCCACACGAAAGTCGGGAAAATAATAAGTCCCCGGTAAATAGTTTCGAATTTTCGACGAAATTCTGGATGATGCGATGTTTCTCGGCAAATCATCCAGAGCATAACATCAATGTTAATGGCTGGAAAACTATGCACAATATTAAATTGACAGTTCCAGTGTAAGTCCTCCTCCCGAAGTAAATAGCACATTATGCCAAGCTGAAGAAGACTTAACGTCAATTAATTCGGTAGTTCAAAATTTTTGGGCTCTAAAAGAATTACCTTCAGAAACAAATGGCATCAAATTCACACCAGATCAAATAGAGTGTGAAAATTTTTTCGTTAATACTATAGATCCAGATCTTTGCAAAATGTATCCGAACTGCATGAATGAAAACAGAGCACAGGGTCATATGAGCCTAATGAGCAATAAGATCCCGAGCGAGCCACACTACATCAATGCGTTTTAAGGCCCGAGAGCACATCAACCAAAGAAGAATTGTACTCAACTCTTCTTCGTTTTCGCTTACATAAGTACGCTTTAACGGCAGACATCACTAAGATGTACCGCCAATGAATATGCATAAAGAAGACAGAAACTGTCAGCTTATTGTGTGGAGAGAGCATCTCTCAGAGCAAATTCAAAATTTTCGACTTACAGCACTGCGCCTGCACTATTTCTCACCACACAGTGTTTACAAATGCTCAGCGATGCTAATACAACTAAGTATCCACTCGGTTCATTGGCCATTAGAAGACACTTTTATGTTGATGATTTATTAACAGGATCAGAAAATTTTGAGTCTCTAGATCTTATAATAAATATTTAAAATTAAATATTAAACTCGGCTAGATTCACCTTAACAAAGTGGTATTTGAACAACCCTAAATCTTTCGACCATGGATAAAATGATCCGAAACTCTTTGATTTTAGAGAGCGCTGTCAAAGTCCACATTTTTTATAACATTTGACAATTGGCACCACTAGTGAAAGAAATACGTTTTGAGATTTTTAAATGTATTTTTTGGGTATCTTTCGGTTTCCATTTTACAGAAAAATATACATAATTAAAATTAGTTTAACCAGCTAGATATCCTATATGACTTCTAAATATATGCACGTGTATATTTTAATCACAAAAGATTTTCTAAATTAACTTTTAAAACTAATTTAAACAAAATATTTTAATATTTCAAAACACTTTCAAGTTTTAAAAAGCTAAACATGAACATTACTTAATTTTTATATACTGAATAAACAAATATCTTTCGATAATTTATTCGGAAGTCAAAGTTTACATAACATTTGCTGGGAATTCTAGCCAAAATATGTATATACGTTGAAAATTGGTACTGCTAAGCAAAACAATACTCTGCGACAAAATACACACTCTTTCTTAAAATCAAAGCTATATTAAAACACTTTAAATAAAGATTAGAAATATGCTTAAAAGTCACCAAAAAAGCTGATCTCACAAATAACCCACTGATTTCGCATTTTATTTCTGCAGGATTTTAGTGGTAGTTCATTGTTTTGCTTGTCATCTGTTCAGTAGCTCATGAACTCGTGGTTTTCTTTGGCAGCACTGAAAGTTCATGTGCTCTCTCAGAAAGCAAATAGAGGAGTTTCGGATAATTTTATCTATGCTTTCGACAGTGACTGCACTGAAAAGTCTTTAAGCTTCAATGACAAAAACTCAACTAAAACACTAGGAATCCATTGGTTGCGAAAGAGGATTTGTTTCGATTTGTTTTGGATGCCAATTTTAATGATCTGCGAGCCACTAAACGAAACATATTGTCAGTCTCCGCTCGCCTCTTCGATCCTCTTAGATTATTATGCCTTCTAGCCACCAAAGCAAAAATCGTTTTGCAAGAGTTTTGGATCCAAAAACTAGATTGGGATGAGTCGATTCCATTGCGCCTTGAGACTAGCTGACAGAATTTTAAAGCCAACCTATTGTAGCGCTCATCTATTAGCTTTCCTCGGTACGTAAACCTAGAGTCGAGTGCTATCTGCCAAATACATGGCTTTTCCGATGCTTCAATAAGACCGTACGGATGTTGCATATATGTACATACGAAGCCAATCTGCTAGTGGTGTCAAATGTCTACTGCATACTGGCTCCGCTAAAGGCCAAGTCTCCTCCGTCTCGAGCTCTTGGCAGCACATCTTCTTGCCAAATTATGATGGCGAATAGCCCCAATTTTGGTTCGACGATTCGAGAAAATTACATTTTGGACAGACTCTGAAATCGTGTTGTATTGGATTATAACACATCTATTCACATTGCAAATTTTTGTAGCAAATAGAGTGTCCGAAATTAAAGAACTGACTGACAATGTACATTGCGAATCAAGTTTCTCGGAGTTGCAACGTGGATAAATTGCATAATTCGATATTGTTTGGAGGGTCCACAGTTTCGCTTAGAAGACCCCGCTTTGTGGCCAATTAAGACTCACTTCCAGCTCTCTTCAGAAGAGGAAGCTTTAGAGAAGAAGAAAAATACTTTCACGCTAACTGAAAATGTGAAAGAAAATGCAACAATGGACGTTATCGAAAAAACTCTCCTCATAAAAAATTGGTTCGTGTTGTCGCATACTTATTACGGTGGATTAGACGACCAAAAATGCCTACACTAAGTACACTTAAGTTTTTTGAAAATTGTTCAGGTGGATCAACATGGAATGAGATCCAAAACCACGCCACCCGCGAACTTGGAAACTTAACCCGTTCTTGCATGAGTACTCGGACATATCGCTTTCATTTAAATTAATCCGAGTAGAAGGTCGCCTATTATATGCACCTCTCCCATACGATGCCAAATTTCCATTATTACCTAATAAAAGTTCACATTTCGTTATCACTTATTTACGGTTCCACGTTGGGGCAAAAGCGTTGGTTACACTTCTTCGAGAACGCATATGGCTGATTAATGCCAGAGAAGGATGAAGTAGAGCCGTAAAAAACTGTATACACTGCTTTCATTTCAAGCCGCAGTTGCAAACCCAAATAATGGGAAGTCGAAATACTTCGAGCGCTATATACAACTTTAAAAATACGCGGTCGACCACCCGTTAAAACATATATAGCAGTTTTCGTTTGCTTCACTTCAAAAGCAGTACATTTAGAATTAGTTTCGGACTTATCTACTAATTCTTTTATTTTCGCCCTAAAAAAGTTCATTTGTCGCCGAGGGGTGCCACAGATACTTAGCGACAATGTAAACAACTTCGGCGGCGCCGTCCGTAAGCTGCGCGAGCTGAAGTGGAGGCCATTTTGAATTCGCGTCCCCTAGCAGCATTGAGGCAGGACCCAAACGACTGAGAAGCACTAACTCGAGCATACCTCCTAATCCTACCCCTGCGGGCAGGGGATAGAATATGCCCGCGGCAAGGCATGCCTGTCGTAAAAGGCGACTAAAAGCCAATATGCACTATGACTGTTATTATATTCTTTGCACAGTAATATCAGCATAGTATGTGGAGTGATAGTGCTATAATACTCAGCTTGAACTGATATTAGAAACACTTTAAATGAAAAAAGCGAATAAAAAGACATTTGAAGTTCAAGTGACAAATGTCACCAGTCATTTGAGTAATGGGGAGCTCAACTGGCAGTAGTTTAGGCTACGCAGTCTGACCGGAGACTTTCCGGTACCACGGGGAGCAGAAAGCCCTTGGACTTCTGTTCAATCTGCTCATTGGGTTCGGCCCTTTGGGGAGTATCGTGGTGGCTGTGGTTTAAACCTAAATGCTGGAAGAACTGAATTTTCAGTTCGAAAAAAGAAGTTACACAAGTAACTGGGTGCCGTACCCGAAAACGGAAGAGGTTTTAGGTCGGCCTCGAATCACACCAAGATGGTAGTGTGGACCCAGACACACTGCCACTGGTATCCAAATAAATACTTGCAAAAAGCTCATATTGTTTGGGGCGCTGATCAACGCATTGTATTGATACGTTGTGTTTTTGAACACCGTGAGGTAAGGCCGTCGCCGGCAGGTACTCACGTAAATCTACAACGAAAGTTATACCTCCTAATCGGTTGTTCTCTGCGAACACTGCCACCAGCACAAGTCCCAATGGACCCAATTCGTTGCTCTTGTTTGCTGTCTCAAGCAACAGTTTTGGGAGCAGAGGTCCAAAACATACCTGACGAGCCTTCATTAGAGCAACAAATAGCAGCACCCGAAACGCAATCTATATCGCGACGATCTCGTCCTCGTTCGCGAAGACAACGTACCACCGTCAAGGTGGCCGGTGTTGCGTCAAGCGATTTCACGAATACTAAAACTAACTTAAATATTAAATTTATTTAAAATATAAAATGAATTATTAGAATATTGTAATTGAATTATAAAGTTTCTTGTTTATATAAAAATACTTACCTTAACAACCCTATGTAAAATACTCACCTTAATCCACTACAATAATTACCGAGAGTTCGAAATGTAATCATATGATACTTACCCCATTTTTTACATATTTATTTATTTATCTTGAGAATTTTCAGATATTTATTTGGGTACAAAGTTGTATGATAATCGGTTACGTAGTTTCGACATGAAAGCGTAACTAACATACTGTGGCGAGCACGAATGCCAGAACAAATTAGAATGGTTGATAAACTGCTAGAATCAACTAGATAACGAAATTCGTAGTTGCCATAATGTTCGAGTAGCGTAGTTTTGTTAACAATCTACTATATAAGAGCTGCCGGATTGTGCAGCACACACAGTTCTAATTAGAGTGTTGCCGTGTAAAGACCAATTGAGCTATAAACAAAGTGTTAAGTTGTTAAATTAGAAATAAAGATAAGTGTATAGCCACTAAATTGGGACCTTTATTTAACAATCCAGTAATCGAACTCTAGAGTGAGTTACAAAGTAGACGATTTATCGAATAATCCCTTACAATCGGTGTCAGAAGTGGGATTGTCAAATTAATTCGCAAGGAGAGAATTATTTGAAAATGGCTATGAGTTACAATCACGGATGCAAGAAGCAATAGAGGCGAAACACATTAATGTTCATGAATATGTCTTTTATTTAAAATTAGAGGAAGAGACAACAAAGATAGAAGAAAAGGAAGATACTAAACATGATTTTGGCTGCATTGTCCCAGATGTCAACGCAAATATCGACACAGTTTAAAGAGCAGGATGCACGTATGACCCTACAAATTTCGCAGTTAGTAACTGGGTTGACAACGCAGTTGGAAGAGCTCGTATATCAGCACAGGTGTCCTCACAGTTGAAAGAGCAGGATGCACGGATATCGCAGATGACCCCAAAAATAGCAGAAGTTTCTCTCAGATTTCGGAATAGCGGGAGAAAATTAAAAATGAAGTAGATGACTTGAAAGTTCGGCTCCGCGAGCTACAATTAAATCGGCCAATTATGTCGTCAGCTTCTGCTAAGGTTCTCCATCCTTTGATGGCATTGTTCTATTCCATGTTTTTAAGCTTCAATTCGGTAAGACAACATCTTTAAATAATTGGAAAACTGTAGATAAAGTAGCTGCATTGTTCATTGCATTTAAAGGCTCTGCAGCGAAGATATTACAGACAATTACAAACTGCGAGGCAAGTAGTTATGAAACCTTGATGGGTGCATTAGATAGTCGGTATGGTAGTGAGCATAGGAAGCATATCTTCCAAATAAAGTCCGAAATCGCCGCCAGAAAGCCAATGAGTCTTTGCAGGAGGTTTCTACAGAGATTGAGAGGTTAGCTCACTTAGCTTATGCATATAAATCCGTGGAATACATCGAGGACACGAAAGTTCGGACCTTCGTCAATGGAATACGAGTTAACACTATACGCTTCGTTGCAGGAAACTCGATATCTGCTTAGCAATTGAACATTTAAAGCTCGTAAAATAGATATAGAAGAACACATTTGGGTGAAGCAATTACTTGAAAACATTGGCAACATGCAGAAAGCACTGGAAAAATCTACAGGAGCGTGTAAGAAAAATGATGGTGTGGTTAAATGCTTCAACTACGGAAAAAGTGGACATATTGCACGTGGACTGTTGTACCAATCCAACAATCCAGTTGGACGTAAACGCAAAGCTCAGGAAGATCAAGCAAACGTCAAATCCAAGCAATCGTTAAACTAAAGCGACCCAGCTGAAAAGGGCACGGGCTGGCTCCCGCAAGCAAATACTCTGTAATCTACATTTGACAAATAAGCAGTAATACGAGGAATGTTACCGTTAGTGGATGTGTAGATGGCAAAAATTTCATAGTGATTATGGCTACGGGCGCATCACATTCCATAGAAGATATCCAAGTTCTCGGAAAAGTAACGTGCGAGATCGTAATTGAAAAGGCAGCCTTTCTAGCGGATTAAGGAATTAAAATTGACATGGAAAACAGGATTACGACTTATACAAATATGGTAGTGCCATTTATGTTCGGTTACGATAATAAGGTTAAGGTTAAGGTTAGACGAGTGATAACAACAGAGAGCCAGCAGATTCCATCAAAATCAGCAGAATTTGGGCAGAAATAGATGAAGACTATAGGCAACAAACGAACATACAGCAAACTAACTTATAATCAAAACCCTAACAAGATAAGATAAACCAGTAAGAGTACTTAACGAGTGCAAGTTGCAAGCCAATCAAACTCTCGAAAGGAGCTATATTAGGGCAGTCTCAAGAGATTGAAGCCGTGATAAATTGCGAAATAGGTCTTGAGGAAGATTCCATGGACGAAAACGACATATCGAGCGAAATAAATGCATGGACCGAGGATCTAAAGGCCAACCATTAAAATATGGCTAAACAACTTCTTCTAAAATACTCAATACGTGAAATGAGAAAAAGCGGCGTAATCGAACCATCAGCTAGTCCATGGAGTTCATATGTAGTACTGGTGAAGAAGAAGGATGGAAAAAAGAGATTCTTTGTGGACTATAGAAAGTTGAATGATGTTACGAAGAAAGACAGTTACCCACTACCTAGAATCGACCACACTCTGGACTCGTTATAAGGTACAAAATGGTTCTCAATATTTGATTTGAAAAGTGGATACTGCAAGTGGAAGCAAACAAAGAAGACAAAAAAAATACAGTTTTCAACGTTGGAGATGGTCTATGGCAATTTACCGTAATGCCCTTTGAATTATGTAACACTCCTGCTACTTTTGAGAGACTAATGGACCAGTTACTAAAAGGATTACACTGGAAGACCACATCATCATGTTGGGTAAAAGCTTCGATGAAAACCTTAAGAATTTGGAAGAGGCTTTCCTAAATCTGAACCCAAGAAAGTGTTTCCTTTTCAAAAAGGAAGTAAGCTACTTAGGACACACAGTAACAACGGAAAGCACAGCTAAAGAAAAGATAGAGGCAATAAAAGACTAAAAAGACAAAAAGGAACAGCGCCATTGTTAGCATACCCGATATTTTGTATACGGATATTTGTGGGTTTGCAGTAGGAGGCATTCTATCACAAGTTATTGATGGGCATGAGAAAGTGTTTGCGTATCACAGCCAGACAATAAGCAAGCCAGAGAGAAATTATTGTGTAACTCGAAGCGAATTACTGGCGTTGGTGAAGTACATCAAACATTGTCATAAGTACCTTAATGGCCAGCGATTTCCGATGAGAACAGATCATGCAGCACTAAAAGGGCTTCTACAATTCAGGAACCCAAGAGGGCAGTTGGCAGATTGAGAGACTCCAAAGTTACGACTTCTCTATCTAACATCGCAAAGGTAGTAGTCATAAAAATTCTGATGTCATGTCCCGCCGTCCCTGTAATTTTGAATGCTGACATTGCTCGAAAGCTGAGGCCAAAAAAGACATTATAGTTGACCAACTAATGACAGTAACATCAGACTGGGACCGGAAGAACTGTGTAAATGTCAGCAAGAAGATTCAGATATGAAATGTGTAATACATGGATTGGAGATGAATAAACGTCCAACGCGAGAAGAAATAGTAGCAGAAAGCCCAGTCGCAAAGGATTATTGGGCACAATGGAATAATTTAAAGTTTGTGTCTAGTAAAGGCAGGAACAGTAGCGGATGTATTCATCAACAATTGGGTATGGAGATATGGTGTTCCAATAAAATTCCATTCTGACCAAGGAATTTTGAATCAGCTTTAATTCAGGAGATGTGCCAGAAACTGGGTATATGGAAAACCCGTACGACTGCACTACATCCGCAGTCTGATGGCATGGAAGAACGATTCAATCGAACTTTAGAAGAACATTTGAGGAAAATTGTGGACAAGTATCAAAAAGATTGGGTTACCCATATATCCTTGTTCCTGATGGCTTATCGGTCTGCTGTAAATGAAACAACGGGGCAAACCCCAGCAAGGGTAATTTTTTGTAATTATCTTCGACTACCGATTGATTTGAAATTTGAAGCTAACGCTGACGAAAGAAGAAATGCTAAGGAAGTCAACAGCATCCTAGAAGACGAAAATAGGGATATATATGCTATGGTGAGACAGCGCACCAAAATTATGAGCGATAAAATGACAACAAAATACGATAAGAAAATTAACTTTGAGGGTTTTATTGAAGGCGATTGGGTATTGTTATATAACCCCCAACAAAAGAAAGGGCTGTCTCCCAAATTACAGTGTAACCATACTAAGTTATTAAACGACTCAACAATGTAGTGTATCGCATACAAACCATTGGAAGACCAAGGAATAAAATGAAAGTAGTTCATATGGAACGGCTTGCAGCAAATATGTATAATCGGGACAATCAGACTTAGGTGGAGGGCAGTGTGGCAAACACGAATGCCATAAAAAATCAGAATGGGTGATAAACTGCTAGAACCAACTAGATAGCAAAATTCGTAGTTGCCAGAATGTTCGAATAGCAAAGTTTTGTTAACAATCTATTATATAAGGGCTGCTGGATTGTGCAGCAAATATACTTGTAGTTCTATTTAAAGCTTTACTATATAAGGGATGCCGGACTGGGCAACAAACAAAGTTCTAATTAGAGTGTTGTCGCGTTAAGAGCAATTGAGATATATGTAAGAAGTTCTAAGCTCAGATAATGAGAAGTAAAGCGTTAAGTTGTTGGAATTAGAAATAAAGATAAGTGTATATTTAACAATTCAGTGATCGAACTCAACGGTGAGTTACAAAGTAGGCGATTTTTCGAGAAATCCGTTACAATTACATTCACATTTAACTTATTAGTATGGAAGTATGGATTTTTAAAAACAATAATACTTATTCAACATACCAATATACAATATATATGTACAATTTTGGCCACAGTTAGGTTTAATTCTAATTAAAAAAATATTACTCCAATGCCGATATATGACCACAATTATATATATACAATATCCATAAAAGTTACATAATTTCCTTTTTTGATTAAACTTGCTAACAAATTAACTACCTCAATAATCGTTCAGAAGTGTAGCGTTTACGAACTAGAAATGAATTACAACTAAAACTCATTTACCTAATCATTATCATTATAGATTTGGTATTTACAATACGAGTGGCGTCCACACACGCCCAACAAACTTTAAAGGAATTTTTTCTTCACCAGAAATTAAAGCGTCTTCGTCTTTTGACTGGTAGCACGGTATTCAATAAATTTTTTACTATCCAATTAATATTTATTTAACACTTAGAAAATAGTACTTTCTTGTACAGGTACCTTCCACTTCAATGTACAGATTTTTTTCTTTACAGTCTTTAGCAACTGAGGCCCAAAAAATCGCAGATGTAACAGAATTTTATGTTCATTTGAGATCTAGAAATAAATACAATTGTACATCCAATGTTTAGGACACCATAATTTTTATCTGCAATTATATTTAATAAATTTTAGAAACAACACAAAATTCAAGTACTTACCTTCTTTATAAAAGCCTTTGCTAAGTTTGAACTCTATAAACCAAAATTAAATTGTATAATATTTAAGAAACATACATTTTTGATGAAAAATTGTATAGCTGGAAGAGTGTGAATGTTCAAATTTAAAAACCAAAAGTTAGCACTAGATATGTGGGTATTGGTATATCGGATTAAACTTTAAAAGTGTAATACGGAATTTGTTAAAGGGTATTTTTGAGTCATAAAATCGAGCACATCGACACAACCTTATATAATTAATTCATGGTCTAAAGCCATAGATTTTCATACAAATTCAAAATTATTCATTTCACTATTGTAATTTAAAACTTATACACATTGTTAGTAATATAATATGTTCGATGTTCATGATCTCTGCTGTCGGTACGTTCAATGGCATGAGAGTCCATGAGAAAAGGGAAAGAATTAAAGGATTAAGGGACCAATCGGTTAATTAAGATGTGTTCGTTCTGGATTTATTGCGGCAGTATTAGCGAAAATTCTGGCAACACTGTCAACGTCACACGTTCTATCGGTAAATTGTTTCTAAACTGTTGCACATCACTAGCAAAACAAAAGCAACATACAAACTTTGATTACGCGCTTAGACGGGGGAGGAATTGTAAGTGCAATTTGTAGAAAATATAAATTTTATGATCGATAAAATTTATTCTTTGTTTTTCGCTTAAAATTTGGCGTAATTCAATACTACTGAAAAGGTATTTCACTGTTAACACTTTTCGTTTTTTTGCAGTATTATTTAAACAAAATCCGATTTCTTTGTCTTTTTTATGTCCGTATTTATCAAAAAAGTATGACCTTCATTTTCCAACAATTCGTCTGCAATTATGTACGTTAAAATTTTCATATTTTAAGTAACATGGTCTACGTGAAATAACTACTGCAATATTGTAGCAGATTATCAGCTGAGCATCAGCAACAGTGTATCAAGTCAGTAACAGGGTTGTAATATTGCGGTAATTATTAAGCAGCTCAAACACACACTAACCCAACAGCACTACGAGTGATGCTAATGTTTCTGTGAGTTTCTTAAATGTAACGTATAGCGTCGATGCATTCCATGATCTGATTGATGATCCTCTCTTGGAGTTGAGTAATTAACGGCGTTTTATGTCAACAGCAACGTATAAAAAATTCTGAAAAAATTTACAATGCTGAACCATAATTTAACTCAGCAGGTGACGCCCTAGGTCTTGCTTGTAGATGATTCGTAGGGCTAGGAGATGGTCGGTGAAAGTCTGTCCAATGTTCTGAGTTGATGCATAAAATTAAACGTTTCAACGTACGATGCCATTTTTCGACTTACCCTTTGTTGTCTTCATATGTGTTATACCGAGCGAGCAGCTCTGTAAATAAAGTAGATGTAAATTAACGACCTCGATCTGATGAAATGATAGAACTCCCAACCTTGCAATCTAATTAACGATTCGAGCTTTGCGATGTGTGGTGTCATCATGTCGGGTAAAGCGGATTGTGAGAAAGTGGCGGTTACGGATATGTTAAGGAAAAGGATCTACATCGTCGAAACTAATATGATCGAATAGCATGTCTCCTGATTCGTAGCGTTTAAGAGTCGCAAATGTTTGCCGGGTTGTTTAAAATTTCTGACTTTTCTCGCATGCTCTTGCGAAAGCTATACTGTCATTTTGAAATCTAGGCCGAACAAATCAACTGGTTAGTGATTTGAATGTTCGTAGCACCTCAGAACGAAACTTAATTGTTTCAATTGGTTTAATGTTTTGTGGTCGCTATAGATGTGACAGGTTCGTCCTTCGATTTAAGTGTAATGTTATTTTTATTAATTATTAATTACAAATACTTTATCAATAAATTTCGATAATTTTCTTGTTTTTCTTTATTATTTTATATACAACATATATGAAAAATATGAAAAAGTACCAAATGTTAGCTGTAATTCTTCGTTTTTTTATAACACAAATACATTTTTTATAAATTCTTCCTACTTAACATTCAAGGAAATGCTTAGAAATATAATTCAAATCAGAGCTTTCGGAAATACAACTGTCCGGTAACTCATTCACATTTAAAAAAAAGCTGCTTGATTTCATTATCTGGCTTCAAGCGCTCCTTCTAATATCATTATTATTGGTAACGAAACATTTTTAAAATATCTGCGCAATGTATACAAATTATATGAATTGATGGAGGCATGTAAAACCAGGAGTATTGTGCTAGAAAGATATCTTCAGTTTTCACAAGCCATTGTGTGCAAAATTATAATAATAATAACCCAAAGATTACCCTCCTCACCTTTTAACAGTAAAGATCTAAACTGCCTCGAAAAGCGAACCGGGATATTAAATTTAATTTCGGACAGTAGAAAAGAACTGCAAACTGTTCCATTCAAGATTTTTACTTAGAATATTATGCCAAGCATTTCCCTGCGACTAGAAAGTATAGGTAGATGTATAATTTTTAAACGACCAGTGTATGGAGGTAGTCTTACCCATTCGGTAATGCGTAGGGCGAAAAGTAAAAATTGTTTTTGAACAGACTCTAACTTGTCAGAATGGGTTTGGTAGCTAGGGTTCCATACAACAGAGCCATATTCAAATATAGGTCTAACCAAAGTTGTAAAAAGTGTTTTCGTAATGTACAGATCTCTAAATTCTTTAGAACAACGTTTAACAAAACTGAGGACAGCTTTCGCTTTCAAGACCATGGTGTCAATATGAAGACTAAAATTAGGCTTAGCGTCCATATTGACTCACAAATCAACATAGTTAAAAACTAGCTCTAGACTATGGTCTTTTATTACATAAGGAGAGGGGTGCACAAATCTACATTTATTGAGATTCAATGGCAAATAATTTCTATCACACCATGCAACCAAATTGTTTAAGTCTGTTTACAACAGACACCTTGCATCAGTTGAACTGTATGATTTAAAAAGTTTTATGTCGTCGGCGTATAATAAAATTTTTGAGAATTTTATTACGGAAGAAATATCGTTAATAAACAACAAGAACAGAATCGGGCCAAGATGACTACCTTGCGGAACACCTGACATTAATAGTATCTGAAAGAGTATCCTCAAATATAACTCGTTGTGCTCTATTATAAAGATAAGAAGCTACCCATTGAAGAAATCTTGGCTGAAAGCTGAGCAGATCAAGTTTATGTATGAGAATCGAGAGATTTACTTTATCCAAAGCTTTGCTAAAGTCTGTGCATATAACATCCGTATGCTTATGTTCCCTAAATACCAATGATACATGGTTTACAAATTTAAGCAAGTTTGTTAGAGTCGATTTCCCTTTACGAAATCCATGCTGAGATGAAGAATAATATCTTTAAAAAGTTTAGGTATAACTGGTAGTTTTGCGTTACCTCTGTAGTTTTCAATGTTGGACCTAAATCCACTTTTATGCAAAGGGATTATAAATGACTGTTTCCATATTAAAGGAAATATACATTGTTTAAGAGAGGAATTAAATATCATTGTCAAAGGCAAGTAAATATATTTGGCACTATTGTTTAGGAAGCATGAGAGTATCATGTCTGGGCCGTAACTAAACGATGGTTTTAACTTATTTAAATTAAGTAGGACGTCGTTCAGAAATAATTGGAGCGTTAATTCAATTATTCGGACACAGTACGTAGTTTGTAGTTTGACTTGAAAAATTCTGCAAACATGTTGGATATAATATCATTGTCACTTGAAATGATAGATTTGTATTTCATCGCGGACGGAAATCCTCCATCTAACCATTTCTTATTTTGCCAATCTATCTACCTATGACTCGTTTCCCACTTATTCACCAATTTACTAGCAAAGTTTCTTAATTGTTTTTGAATTTGTTGGTATTGCTCTTTGTAACATTTTGAGGGATCAATAACATTAAAAAACGCATGATTATGAACCGCTAAAAATTTGTTTGTTAGCACTGGTTCACTGTGTCAAATTAAAAAAAGGGTGCGTTTCAAGACGGACATTGTATCTAAAAACCGACAAAAATCAAAAAATTGGAAAAACCTGTGGTTAATTTTTCAACTTGACATACACAACACATCCTTTTAACAAACAAACCAAGCACTATGGCGAATCTGGTCGAATCCACCAATCCACCATCCAAAGTTGTCACCTAATGGAGTCTAACGTTCAGGGTGTCGATGTTTATATGGTTTTCAGCATGTTATGCCATCAGCAGATTATTTACGCTTCGTCAGGGTCACCAGTTTTAGTGTTTGCTTATTAAAAATTGTTATTTATTTACGTCAATATTGTAATTGAAAATAATATTATACTTAATCATGTGGTGCTGGTGATCGATGTACCGGCACGTCCGATTGCGTGGGAGTCCATGAGTCCTTAAGTTTTTTTTTTTATTTCAATAAGAAAGTATTTTGTTTACTAAATGAGCTGAAAGAACATTACCAGAAACTCTCCATTTCCATGCTGTCGGTAGTTATCAAGATTGCAGCTTAAATGATTTTAACTTTGCGCTGGCACAGACTACGATACCTACGGTTAAGGAGATTTTAAATATTATAAAAACCGTATCTATGCACAGTAGATAGAACACAAAAGACTGAAGAGGAGCACATAGCTTTACAAATTTAATTTAATTCAAAAAGTATAACCCTAGGAATAGTAGATTTTATCGACTCTTTGTGTAGGAAACTTTCCACTAAATTTTATTTTAACTGTTTCTAAATTTTTTTTCCAGTTAGTCCACGATCTCAAAGTGTGTTTCTCATTTCAATGTAGTTACTCGTATTTGTAAAAATAATACCACAAAAAAGTTGAAGTTTAACAATATACCGAATTTAAAAACTTCGACCAAAATGTTTTTTTTTTAGTTTTTCGTTTTTATTTTATATTTTCGCATTTTTAACATATATGTATTTGTATAAAAACTAACAATAACTTATAGTACTTTCTATAAATACAATTAACCGAAGATTGTCATAAAAGTTTAAAAAATAGTTTACACTTATTTTAAAAAATTTTAGATTGGAAGTAAAGAATAAGCAAAAAGTACTAGCAGCTTTATATTGGAAATATGTATAGTTTAATTAGAAACCTTTTTTGATTTAGATTTGCATGTGTTAACCGTTAAAATCTTTAAGTTCTGCGATTTTATTTGATAACAGAGAAGAAAATGTGTTAACATAATTTGAAATAAGCGATTTATTTGCTGAGTACAAACCATATACTTAAATGTTTGTATCACCAAAATAAATTTTTGTTTTTGTCAAAATATATACAATCTGGATATTGAAGAAGATTTTAATTGCAATAAGCTAAATATCACTTGAGGTTTGTTACCAATAAGAATGTTTAACGTAATGTTTATTTAAAATCAAAGCTCAGAATAATTGGAAAAGAAAAAAACTGTATTACACTATTGTAGCAATTGTATTATTTTACTTTTACTTATTGTGATAAATATTTTTGTAATAATTTACCATTGGAAATTTCGACATGAATAGAGATCAAATATTTGCATTGCACAGTAAATGGTTTAAAAGAAAAGTTAATTGGTCTGGGACTTTCAACTAACACACGCAAAGCTACTTTGCAGGACGGACTTTGCGAGTATTGCGGAGTTACCATTAGCAACAACGATGGCTTCGATAGGAACGCTGAGTAATGAGCCTTCAGTCATTTAGTGGTATCGGAAATCCAACTCTTGAGGAATGGCTAGCCGACTTTGGCAATAATTTCACAGCGGTGCAGTGGGACAATCTGCAAAAGCTTGTTTATGAAAAGCAGCTGCTTAGAGGTGCTGTTTAGATTTTTGTGCGAAGACAGCGCGGTATCAATAGTTGGGGAATACTAAGCAAGCATTAACTAAAGAATTTGCGTAAACAGTATCAGTTATTGAGGTGCATCGTCAGCTAAGAACTCGGCGGAAGCGCCCAAACGTGAATATCTATATGGCCTAATGAAGTTAGGTGTACCAATAAAGTTAGATCATTGAAAATTTCACTGAGAGCATCCCTGACTCTATGGCGAACAAAGCGAACTTTTGGCTAGTACGATTGCAGAACTCAAAACGCAGATTTTCATATACGACAATATACGTTCAGGGCGTCAACTCAGTTCGATTTTGCCTCAAGGGAATCACGAAGACTTGGGTAAAAGGGCCACAAAACTGCAAGTAGGTGATACGTTACTATCGATGTAGGAAGATAGGTCACTTTGCCAATAAATCGGAAGTTGAAAGGCATAGGCGGCAGTATTCTAAACATGATGGGCAGTTGCAATCATAAAACAAACATTGACGCGTGTGAATTAGAAATACTTTTTCCTATCATCCATGAAGGTGATATTATATATCAAGCTATCACTTTTAACAACATACTGCAGCAGGTTGATAATATCATCGAATTTAATGGGTCTATATTTGAATGTGGTGGAGAAAGACAGTGATGACCAATGTTTCCATCCAAACCAGTATATGACAAAGAAAACCACGCCTGTCGAGGAGTGGTATATCTCCTCCTATGAATATGAGCTGTTGGCCATTGTGAAGGCACTTAAGAGAAATTGAGAGTATACTTAATGGGAGTCCATTTCAAAATCGTCACTGACTGTAACTCTTTCGCCATGACTATACGGAAGAATGAGGTTCCAGTGAGTGTGTCTCGTTAGGCGACAATGTTGCAGGATTATGACTATGAGATCAAATATCGAATATGAGGAATTTTTTTAGAAGCCATTTACTTTATACAGATTTTTAAAAATAATGGTACCTTCATTAATGGAAGAGTATATTATCCGAACCGCACAGAAGCAAGGACACTACTCGTTTAAGAAGGCTTACTTACTTCAAAAGCAGCTAAGGTTGTAAGAAGTTGTATCGAATGCATCATAATATACGTATGTAAATAACGCTAAGACTGGAAGGAAGGAGTTGCTACTAAATCTTATTGATAAAGAAAATCGGTCATAAAGCATTTTTAATTTTGATAATGTTTGACATATGAAGCAAACAACGAAGCTTATAATTTATATTGGTTTTAGTAGACAACTTTTCCAAATTTGTGTGGTTGTATTCCAGAATTTTTGAAGGTACAAAAATTTTTTAGAAAATGTGTTAATACTAATCTTTCTAATCATAATTAACTATAAAAAATCATTATTTAACATAAAATAACAAAGTTAAGAACGAAAAACTCAAAAATTACGTTGAAAAGAGTCTACGTACAGTATACACTGCTTGCAGATTTTAAGAACGATAATGTTTATCAGTTGGCATAAGAAATTTTGTGATAAAATATAAAAAGAAAAAAAATTATGCAATGAAATTTAAAAAATTTAAATAAGAGTCGAGCGGCGGTATAGATCAATTAATATAGAGGTCCTAATGAAGTTAGGCCACTCAGTCGTCATTCGAGAAAGCTATCTCTTAGAAACGTCAGCTTAAATCTCAAAGAAATGGGCAAATATTCAAAAGTCACTGCTCCAAAATTAGCCGAATATATAACAAATAGATTACAAAAGATCAAGGATTAAAAGTATATATTTTTGAGTATTGATAGAGGGAAATATTTGGCGACCAACGTGGTTAAAATTTGTTAATTGTGATTGTGTTGACTAATTTTTTATAAAAATTAATAACTAATAATGCCTGTTGCATCAAGCGACATCATAAATTCTAAAACTAAAAAAAATATTAAATTAATTTAATATAAATTTTTTACCCTAATAATACAAGTTAAAATACTCACCTAAATTGTTTACCATCATTTAACGAAATGAATTACACTTACCCCTTTTTGTAAATATTCGCCGTTAGCTTAAGATAATTAGGCTAAGTGATATATGAACTGTAATAAAGAATTGAATTGTATAAAAACCGAAATCGCGATCGGACGCTTTTACCGGTAGTATAGTCGCGCATCCCAACTAGATTTCTTTTCCTCAAAAATGCTTGAGAATTTTCATGGCGTCCGAGCAGGGACATATGCGTGACTAAATTGCCTGTGCGTTTCTCGTTGTTCGGTTTTCGGTGAAATAAAAGTAAAAAGAACATGTGTTAAACAGAAAACAACTCAAAAAATTACATATAAGGAAAACAGTGATATAAAAGTAGAAATAAAGGGATTTAAATATAAAATAGTGATCAAAATTAACTAAACAATACACATACGCAAAATTATAAAGGATTTTAAGTGATAGGGCAGAAAAAAAAGGCAAAGTGAAGGGGTGAAGAGATGCAATAAGTTAAAAATTATAAAAGTGAACAGATACCTAATTAAATAAAAAGAGAAGGTGATCACACAAAGGGTTCAAGTTAAAGAAGAAACAAATAAGTGTACGAGAAAAAAATCAAAATACATACATAATAACGTACAAGTGCGTGAAGTATTTGCTTACGTATTGGTCTAGCAGGGGTGCGCACAAATAAAAGAACAAAACATGTTTGCTCTAAGTAAAAAATTAAAACTTACAGTTTTTAAAGAGCCGTGCGAAAGCTGCTTAGACCAGTACGAAGAAACAAAAGCTATGATTTCTGATCAATTAAAGCTAATAAATGCAATTGCACCTACTCCACATCCGAGAGTAGAGCGGCCACACATACAAAATCAAGAGGCAAGTTCAGGCATCCATCTCAAGGTGCACGCATGTGACACAGAAACTTTTCATGGTGGTTATGAACAATGGCCGTCCTTCGGGACATGCTTACAGCCGTTTACATAAGCCACCCAAAATTATCAAATGCACAAAAATTGTATCACCTCTGATACAAAACAAAAGGTCAAGCAGGCATAATAGTAAAACAGTTCGCACAAAATGACGATAATTTCAATTTGGTTTGGGAAGATCTAAAAGCAAGATACGAAAATGAAAGAATATTGGTCGATAAGCAAGTAACGATACTAATGAACTTGCCTAAAATTCAGAAAGAATTTATTAGACTACAATCCACTGTTTCTAATTGTTTGTCGGTTTTATTGACACAAAATATTCCCACAGATAGCTGGGACCCCATTCTGGTAAATATATGCACCGCAGCATTACCAGAAAAATCGTTACTTTTGTGGGAGCAATCGCTCTCATTGCGGGAAAAATGCCCAACGTGGCAGCAAATGAATGAATTTCTAGCAACCCAATACGTAACAGCATAAAGAGTAGACAAAAAAACTAGTTAGAACTAAAAACGTTCAAAACGACCTCAATAGAAGCTTCAATAGACCCCAAGCCAGTAGCAACAACAATTTAAATAGAAGCTTTTTCAAAAATCAATCGTTCACCTTCGAACAATACAAACAAACGTCATACGAACTGTGTGCAGGAAGGTATAAGCTCAAATATTGCGAGAAATTCAAAAAATTTAATATTATTGACCGAAATAACTTTGTAAAAACAAAAAGACTTTGTACAAACTGCCTGTCACATGTGCATACAATTAAAGAGTGCGAAAGCAAATTTAATTGAGTTTATTGTCATAAACGACATCGTTCAATGCTTCATTACAGCACATTTCCTAGCTCACCCCAAATCAGCGCTTATAAGCAAACCCCGAAAATTGCCAAAAGACACCATGTTGCCCAAAGGCACAAAACACTCAAACGCTACACAACAAAATACAAAATAGGGTGTTACTACCCCCAGCAGTCATCTCCATCGAACATCGAGGAGAACTCTATAAACTTAGATCCTTAATAGACCAAGAATCACAAAAATCTTTCATAGCGTCTAGTGCACAAAATAAGCTAAACTCTCACAAAATCTGTCCCATTACCCTAATATCTCCCCCAGCGGATAAGCGAATTGTAGCAGAAGCTATAGTCCTACCGCAACTTACTAACATGCTTCCAAGCTATCACATAAATAACAAGCATTTACAGAAGGTTTCGCACCTAAAGCTAGCAGATCCCAACTGCAACGCCCCGCTCAAATAGATATTATAATAGGCAGCGAACTTATACGGCAAATAAAAATTAAAGGTGTTGAAAAAATTTCAACCACCCTTCTAGCCCCAAACACTATATTTGGTTGGATTCTAAGTGGACCAGTTACAGAACCAGTTTCCACATCAACAATTCCAGTTGACGAAAACACTAAAGAATACGTTAATTCACAATAAAACTCAGGGTGTTAGAAAACCGCCCCATCATATCAATTACAACCCCAGAAGATCAGTATTGGGAAGACTTCCACAAAGCCACAACTACTCGATCAAATAACGGCCGATACATCGTCTGACTATCATTAAAGCCACAACTTTCCAACACTCCACAAATTGGCACAAAAAACCAAGTCAGAGCTTCTTCTGACAACCCCAGTGTTAAAAACACAAATATATATAAAACAATCAAATCATCCAAATATATTACTACATATTCCAAAAGAAAATTTGTTGTACACTAATTTCCTTAAATTTCAAAAAGGGCAGTTCAACATAAAAATACAGCGGATCCAATGGAATGCGATATCTGACCAGTTTTCATATCCTACTGAGTTAATATCCGCATTATCCGCAATAATAATTTCGACCCCGCAGGATGGCTTTCGCCAATTACAAGTATGATACAAGCGAAAATCCTGGCCACAATTCTCAAATAATCTAAACGATATTCGAATCTCCCGATTCTTGGCCACAATCGCCCGCGTCCATACATAATATCGTTCGCAGCATAGTTGTCCTAGAAAGTCGAAAAATCGACACCTATCTTAGTAAAGTGGCTCATAGTTGCCTAAATTTTTATAATTATGAAACAATTAAAAAATAAAGTTAAGTTATCACCATAATCCCAATGTTATACAGTGACGCAAATAGACTAAAAAAAGCAAAGGTCGCAATTATCGCATCGATATAAGCGCTCCTAATATGGGTGGTTTATGGGAATCAGCTATAAAAATCTTTAAATCCTACTTCAAAAAAGTAGATTGACATTACAAATATAAATATTATATATCGATTTTACCACATTACTACCTCGAGAAAAAGCCGTTCTCAATTCCCGGCCAACCACTGTACTTCTGGCTATATCTGAGCCAGGCGTGGAGTCGCTATCCTATAAGCCGAAAAAAAAATAAATTGCAAAGAAAAGCCGCTAAAACAGAAAAATCAAATAATAAAAAAATCCGCATAATAAACCGATAAAAGAAGAAATCGGAAATACAATAAGTAGTAAAACCAACTACAAAGTCAAATAAATACGTAAATTTACTACCTCAAGCACCAACTCCAATATCAAAATATATAACATGCATTTACAACCAAAATAGCTTCTTACACTTACAGCATGTATGCCGCGCCCTCGGCCATCAGCACTACGCCGAAATACATGCAAAAGCATATACGTGTAATACTCGCCTAGGGGCCCAGGATGTTTAAATGAGTATAACCTCCTCCCGCCAAGTATACCGCTTCACCCGGAAAATAAGGGCACACCCTAGGATAACCCACTACAATACACCACACTCATACATCACCACACGGGACAACACAACACACCACAGCATCGCGCCAGAACACCGCCTCAGTAAACAAAAAGGATGGTTTTTGCAACAGATAAAAACATTCAATTCTACACTGCGTCAGCACCTATAATTCGATACGACAGCTATTGCGCGTAACACTTCGATACGTTACCTATCCGATATTATATATAGTTCAATAAATAAACATGTATATTATGGAATTTTATTGTGTACAACGTAATAATAAAATTCGAATAATAAACTAAATTGTTCAACTAAATAATATTGCAATTTTTAGGGCTTGTTCTGAGCACAGATGGTGTTAAGCCTGATCCCAACAAAATTTCAATTCAGGGCTTAGGATACCTAGTTTCCAAAAACGAATCAAATCCTTTCTGGGCATTATTGAATTTTATAGGAAATTTAGATAATTTGTTTTAGAATGCGATCATCAACCATTCAACTGGCTACTAACTAAATATTCGGGAAGAGACAATAGTCCTAGACTCTTAAGATATTTAATTGGATTTAGGAGAGTACAATTTTAAAATTTAATTCATGAAAGGGAAATCTAATTTCAGACAAGTATACCTATTGCTGATTTTTTAAATAGAAGTATTCGGAAAACAAGTAAGAAAGTAATGAATTAGATTTTAATGAAAATAGGGAAATATCTACAGCAAGTGAATTGCGTTGCGAAGGACAATCGGTATTCTGTAACACATACGCATTGTAACCAGTGAAACGAAGAAACATTAAAACTAAATCAACAATACAGAAGTGTAAATAATAAACGAACGTACATTATTCAAATTAGAAATTTGTTGCGTTTGCTACTTTGAATTTGTTAAACGCACAAGTTTGACATTTGCTTACGCAATACAGAGGCCGACATTGCGAATTTCCAATGCGCTTATCGTCTTACATAGCAGCATGGGTAAAAAGGTAAGGCCCCCTCTACAGGAATGTTGCTAATACTTTATAAATTTTATTAACAAAGCGATTCAAATATTTTGGAAGTCTTCCTAATTTTGGAAAATTGATGGCATTCAATAAGTTGTATGGAGTAAAACGGGTCTCAAAATTTGTATCGTAAACGTGTCTGTAAAATTGTAAAACCGAAATTACAAGAATTTATTGCAAATTAAGTAAAAAAAGTACATGCTTGTCAGAAATTTTAAATACCAAATAAAGCAAATGTAACAAAATAAAAGAGAAAACAAACGATGGATTGATACTCTGTCTTGTCGACTTTCTTACACGTCTTTTACTGCATTGAGTGATGAAACCCGCATCCAATGGTGTTGCGGTATCTCTGCAATCGGACATGCCGTATTCTTTATGTATTGTAACTTTAGAATATACTGCTCCTGCACAAATATCGTTCTATCTCCACAAGGAAAAGTGTTAGTTGATCAGTTGATCACCAGCAACCACTCGGAACTTCTTTGAAATTTTCGCTTTCATTTGTAATAGTTCGGACTTACATGACTGGTAATGGGGAAATCATCTACAAATACTGCTATTATATTGCGTACCGTGCTATGAATATTGATGTAAAAGCACGGTTCACTAGCTTTGAGTTCCATTCTCGACCACTTTGTTTTAATCCGTACAAGAATTTCTTCAGCTTTAAAACTCTATCCGGATAACTGCTGTCTACAAAACACTCTGGTTGCTTCATATAAACCTCATCACGTAACTCACTGTTGAGATATGCCGTTCATACGTTTGATGTATATGGAGACGATGCTCCACTGCCAATGCCATTACCATCCGAATAGTAGCGTACCTAACTGCAGAAGAGAACGTTTCGTATTCATTGACACCAATACGTTGGATACACCCCTTAGCTACTAAACGGGACTTAAAACGTTGTACGCTGCCGTCTTTGTTACGCTTTACTTTCGGCGCATGTTTCACCCACAAAATCGGGTACTATTTTGCCGAATTTCGAACCTAATACTGTTTTTTTGATTGACATATATTTTCAACAATTGAAGTTAACGTGCCCAAAACGATTGTGCCATTTAATTGCATTATTTAAGGCATCCTTTGAAACTGTTGAACGCTTTCAAATCCGGTACGTACAGTGCATTTTCTAGAGTAATCGCTGTATCTAAAATATTAACGTCACCGCGCCGACCGCAGTTGAAGCACTTCAAATTCTTATTAAACTTGATATTGTTGTTACGCGAACCGTAAGTGGGGTCGCGCTGTTTTTGTCTACTCGCTGAGCGTTTGAATTTGCACATGATCGTGCTTACATTAACACTTCGATAGCGCTTTCATGACTTTCTTCTATAGGGCGAAAGGCCTCTTCTAGTAATTTAATTTTTAAAATGGCGAGTGAACTTTTTTGGCAAACTCGATAGCAAAATAATAACTAAAAGCTCATTAGTTATTACAACTTCTACATCTGTGGGTTCTTCCACTAATTTAAACAACTTACTTATGTGGCTAGCCGCAGTAGCCCGCTTGTTCATTTTGAGGTGTCAAATTTTCTTATATAATAACACTTTTCGCACTGGTCTTTTTGGCTGATGTATTTCAAGCAATTTATTCCATGCAATAATAGCGCAATCATAATGCTTCACATTACTAATTTGTGAAGGCTTCACGGACAACATTATAAACGCGAGTGCTTTTTCATTTTTAGTCAAGCGCCGTTTTTTGTTTTGGCGTCATCTCCTCCGATTTCACTTCCCGACCACATACACCTTTCCACAAGTCGGAGTGTATTAGCATGCTTTTCATTTGCACCGGCCATTACGCGTAATTGGACCCGCTCAATTTTGCTGTTCAAAATTAGTTTTTTTTCTTTCGATTGATATCTGCACCGACATACAGCACACTGATAATTCTGCACCAACGCACCAAATTCAGAAACGATAATATTTTATGCGCACACCGACACGCAGTTTTTGCAACTAAGGAAAACGACAACCTATTGGTTTTAAGCCGTCTTTATTGAAATTTGAAATCGGACTGAATAATAAAGTATAAAGACACAAAAGAGGAGAGGTAACAAAACCAATCTCAGTACTGAAAAAAGGTGTTATACACAATTAGTAATTCATATTTCTGACAGTAATAAATAATAGAACTATTAAAAATATTCAAACAAATAATTGGAATTATTTAAAGAATAATCCCGTTAATAATTTTGAAATTTTAGAATATATTGAAACAACCAATGAATTATTAAAATTAGAAAATATCAAATATATATATATTAGCAAAACAGAATAAAGACAGCAAAATTCATTCAATTTTTATTGTACATAATTTTAACTTTGGGATTGTTTTTATAATGTATATTATATTTAAATTTAAACAATCCCTAACCAAACAAAAATATAAAAATGAAAGAAGTTACTTAAAACAATTAAATAAATTAGTTCAAAATAATAGTGAATCCCGATGTTGGGGTTAAAAATTTAATTTTTTCCCGTATTCGGGAAATTCCTAAGCCAAATCCCGTATTTGGGATTACAAAAAAAATTTAGTTCAAATGTTAATTCAATTCTTTTTTAAATTCATTATTTGCAACCCTGAAGGTAATAGACTTTTTTAATGAAAACTTCGAAACAATTATTGGCCAAAATTATTTGCAACAGCTACAAGCCCGAATAGATAATGAACAACAATATGTAGAAGTGCTGGGGAATAGGATATTTTTTAATAAACTTATTTGTCGTACGCAATCGAAAATATAACCATTATCGAGCGAATTGTAGAGACAAATACTATTAAAATGTTTATCTTCAAGTCTTTAAATCAGAAGAAAAGATAGCTGCAACTAATATTATATTAGAATTTAGTGAACTTTTTTATAAGGAAGGTGATAACCTTTCTCCTACAAACGTAGTCAAACAAAATATTAACACCACAGGTGATAAATCCCTATTCTCAGAAACGTATGGATATTCATATATTCACTAGAAGAAATTCAAGCCCAAAAAGGAGAAACGCTGAAAAAAAAATTATTCGGGAAAGTAACTCGAATACAACTTTAGTACACCTTTTAGCCATTATGAGTTTGTTCACATGCCGTTTGGGAGCTAAACCTTTCAAGAAGCTAAACATTTCAAAGGTTAATGAATTCGGTTCATGGCAATTTTATAACTAATGGTTGTTTCGTTCACATAGATGACATCTTAGTACAACTATAAATATGTAAAAGGTAAATAATATTCGGCCTTATTCCCGTTTACGCTATCATTTAATTGTCGTTTCCAAGTTGTTGTCGTTGTTATCGTCGTTTCGTTTCTAAATTCGTATTTTTTGAAGTTTTAAATTAAAATTAAGAAAGTATGATAACCCGATTGTATCTGAAGTTGTTATTTGTTGTTTTGCAGAAAATATTTGAACCATTTAGTGAATTTAAGTACAAAAAGACGACAATAATAATAACTCCTACTCGTCTCCGTCGCGACATGGAGGTGCAAATGAATTTTCGAAATGAGTTTTTTCGAAATATTACCTCACAAAATATCGAAATTCAATGGTTTTATCACCTTTCTTAACTCTTTGGCATACGCAGGAAATTTTTCCATTTCGCACACTAAAATTCACTTCAAGTAATCGCGTTCGTTTTTATTTGGCTCTCAATTACTACAACGACAAGGAACGAATGTTCCCATGTCGTTACCATATTCGTTTCAAAATGGGGAATTCAAAATTATTTTCGATAAATGTCGATAACGTCAATAGGAATGCCAAATAGTCATTCTTATTTCGTTTTAAAACAACAACAACAACAACGGGAATATGACCGATTGTTTCAAATAATGCAAAAGTAATGTTTTTTCACAAACAACATAATTGGTTAAAGAGTCCCTAAAAACCCGTCATAAAATAAGGCAGCACAGCATGCAAGAAAAACGAATTTGAAAAATATCTTATTTTTCATTTTATTTATTAGTTTTTTGAGTCATTTTGACAATTGTGTAAAAGCCTTTATTTAACTTGTTTATCGCTGTGTTTCCTAAAATATTCCAATGAAATATGATAGAATTGCTTTTTCTCATGGTAAAGTGCTGGTATCTGGTGACACACATCTGGTATTCGTGCGTAGTAATGTATTGTTACTAAATATCTGTCACAGGTATAACAGAACATATTCAAAATATAAAATATATATTTAAACCTCTTAGGAAATCATAATTAAAACTACAAACTAACAAATGCGACTTTCTTTAGAACCGCAATTTTTAGGGCTTGTTCTGAGCACAGATGGTGTTAAGCCTGATCCCAACAAAATTTCAATTCAGGGCTTAGGATACCTAGTTTCCAAAAACGAATCAAATCCTTTCTGGGCATTATTGAATTTTATAGGAAATTTAGATAATTTGTTTTAGAATGCGATCATCAACCATTCAACTGGCTACTAACTAAATATTCGGGAAGAGACAATAGTCCTAGACTCTTAAGATATTTAATTGGATTTAGGAGAGTACAATTTTAAAATTTAATTCATGAAAGGGAAATCTAATTTCAGACAAGTATACCTATTGCTGATTTTTTAAATAGAAGTATTCGGAAAACAAGTAAGAAAGTAATGAATTAGATTTTAATGAAAATAGGGAAATATCTACAGCAAATGAATTGCGTTGCGAAGGACAATCGGTATTCTGTAACACATACGCATTGTAACCAGTGAAACGAAGAAACATTAAAACTAAATCAACAATACAGAAGTGTAAATAATAAACGAACGTACATTATTCAAATTAGAAATTTGTTGCGTTTGCTACTTTGAATTTGTTAAACGCACAAGTTTGACATTTGCTTACGCAATACAGAGGCCGACATTGCGAATTTCCAATGCGCTTATCGTCTTACATAGCAGCATGGGTAAAAAGGTAAGGCCCCCTCTACAGGAATGTTGCTAATACTTTATAAATTTTATTAACAAAGCGATTCAAATATTTTGGAAGTCTTCCTAATTTTGGAAAATTGATGGCATTCAATAAGTTGTATGGAGTAAAACGGGTCTCAAAATTTGTATCGTAAACGTGTCTGTAAAATTGTAAAACCGAAATTACAAGAATTTATTGCAAATTAAGTAAAAAAAGTACATGCTTGTCAGAAATTTTAAATACCAAATAAAGCAAATGTAACAAAATAAAAGAGAAAACAAACGATGGATTGATACTCTGTCTTGTCGACTTTCTTACACGTCTTTTACTGCATTGAGTGATGAAACCCGCATCCAATGGTGTTGCGGTATCTCTGCAATCGGACATGCCGTATTCTTTATGTATTGTAACTTTAGAATATACTGCTCCTGCACAAATATCGTTCTATCTCCACAAGGAAAAGTGTTAGTTGATCAGTTGATCACCAGCAACCACTCGGAACTTCTTTGAAATTTTCGCTTTCATTTGTAATAGTTCGGACTTACATGACTGGTAATGGGGAAATCATCTACAAATACTGCTATTATATTGCGTACCGTGCTATGAATATTGATGTAAAAGCACGGTTCACTAGCTTTGAGTTCCATTCTCGACCACTTTGTTTTAATCCGTACAAGAATTTCTTCAGCTTTAAAACTCTATCCGGATAACTGCTGTCTACAAAACACTCTGGTTGCTTCATATAAACCTCATCACGTAACTCACTGTTGAGATATGCCGTTCATACGTTTGATGTATATGGAGACGATGCTCCACTGCCAATGCCATTACCATCCGAATAGTAGCGTACCTAACTGCAGAAGAGAACGTTTCGTATTCATTGACACCAATACGTTGGATACACCCCTTAGCTACTAAACGGGACTTAAAACGTTGTACGCTGCCGTCTTTGTTACGCTTTACTTTCGGCGCATGTTTCACCCACAAAATCGGGTACTATTTTGCCGAATTTCGAACCTAATACTGTTTTTTTGATTGACATATATTTTCAACAATTGAAGTTAACGTGCCCAAAACGATTGTGCCATTTAATTGCATTATTTAAGGCATCCTTTGAAACTGTTGAACGCTTTCAAATCCGGTACGTACAGTGCATTTTCTAGAGTAATCGCTGTATCTAAAATATTAACGTCACCGCGCCGACCGCAGTTGAAGCACTTCAAATTCTTATTAAACTTGATATTGTTGTTACGCGAACCGTAAGTGGGGTCGCGCTGTTTTTGTCTACTCGCTGAGCGTTTGAATTTGCACATGATCGTGCTTACATTAACACTTCGATAGCGCTTTCATGACTTTCTTCTATAGGGCGAAAGGCCTCTTCTAGTAATTTAATTTTTAAAATGGCGAGTGAACTTTTTTGGCAAACTCGATAGCAAAATAATAACTAAAAGCTCATTAGTTATTACAACTTCTACATCTGTGGGTTCTTCCACTAATTTAAACAACTTACTTATGTGGCTAGCCGCAGTAGCCCGCTTGTTCATTTTGAGGTGTCAAATTTTCTTATATAATAACACTTTTCGCACTGGTCTTTTTGGCTGTTGTATTTCAAGCAATTTATTCCATGCAATAATAGCGCAATCATAATGCTTCACATTACTAATTTGTGAAGGCTTCACGGACAACATTATAAACGCGAGTGCTTTTTCATTTTTATTGTCAAGCGCCGTTTTTTGTTTTGGCGTCATCTCCTCCGATTTCACATCCCGACCACATACACCTTTCCACAAGTCGGAGTGTATTAGCATGCTTTTCATTTGCACCGGCCATGACGCGTAATTGGACCCGCTCAATTTTGCTGTTCAAAATTAGTTTTTTTTCTTTCGATTGATATATGCACCGACATACAGCACACTGATAATTCTGCACCAACGCACCAAATTCAGAAACGATAATATTTTATGCGCACACCGACACGCAGTTTTTGCAACTAAGGAAAACGACAACCTATTGGTTTTAAGCCGTCTTTATTGAAATTTGAAATCGGACTGAATAATAAAGTATAAAGACACAAAAGAGGAGAGGTAACAAAACCAATCTCAGTACTGAAAAAAGGTGTTATACACAATTAGTAATTCATATTTCTGACAGTAATAAATAATAGAACTATTAAAAATATTCAAACAAATAATTGGAATTATTTAAAGAATAATCCCGTTAATAATTTTGAAATTTTAGAATATATTGAAACAACCAATGAATTATTAAATTTAGAAAATATCAATTATATATATTATATATTAGCAAAACAGAATAAAGACATCAAAATTCATTCAATTTTTATTGTACATAATTTTAACTTTGGGATTGTTTTTATAATGTATATTATATTTAAATTTAAACAATCCCTAACCAAACAAATATATAAAAATGAAAGAAGTTACTTAAAACAATTAAATAAATTAGTTCAAAATAATAGTGAATCCCGATGTTGGGGTTAAAAATTTAATTTTTTCCCGTATTCGGGAAATTCCTAAGCCAAATCCCGTATTTGGGATTACAAAAAAAATTTAGTTCAAATGTTAATTCAATTCTTTTTTAAATGCATTATTTGCAACCCTGAAGGTAATAGACTTTTTTAATGAAAATTTCGAAACAATTATTGGCCAAAATTATTTGCAACAGCTACAAGTCCGAATAGATAATGAACAACAATATGTAGAAGTGCTGGGGAATAGGATATTTTTTAATAAACTTATTTGTCGTACGCAATCGAAAATATAACCATTATCGAGCGAATTGTAGAGACAAATACTATTAAAATGTTTATCTTCAAGTCTTTAAATCAGAAGAAAAGATAGCTGCAACTAATATTATATTAGAATTTACAGAACTTTTTTATAAGGAAGGTGATAACCTTTCTCCTACAAACGTAGTCAAACAAAATATTTACACCACAGCTGATAAATCCCTATTCTCAGATACGTATGGATATCCATATATTCACTAGAAGAAATTCAAGCCCAAAAAGGAGAAACGCTGAAAAAAAAATTATTCGGGAAAGTAACTCGAATACAACTTTAGTACACCTTTTAGCCATTATTAACCATTTCAAAGGTTAATGAATTCGGCTCATGGCAATTTTATAACTAATGGTTCTTTCGTTCACATAGATGACATCTTAGTACAACTATAAATATGTAAAAGGTAAATAATATTCGGCCTTATTCCCGTTTACGCTATAATTTAATTGTCATTTCCAAGTTGTTGTCGTTGTTATCGTCGTTTTTTTTCTAAATTCGTATTTTTTGAAGTTTTAAATTAAAATTAAGAAAGTAGGATAACGCCATTGTATCTGAAGTTGTTATTTGTTGTTTTGCAGAAAATATTTGATCCATTTAGTGAATTTAAGTACAAAAAGACGACAATAATAATAACTCCTACTCGTCTCCGTCGCGACATGGAGGTGCAAATGAATTTTCGAAATGAGTTTTTTCGAAATATTACCTCACAAAATATCGAAATTCAATGGTTTTATCACCTTTCTTAACCCTTTGGCATACGCAGGAAATTTTTCCATATCGCACACTAAAATTCACTTCAAGTAATCGCGTTCGTTTTTATTTGGCTCTCAATTACTACAACGACAAGGAACGAATGTTCCCATGTCGTTACCATATTCGTTTCAAAATGGGGAATTCAAAATTATTTTCGATAAATGTCGATAACGTCAATAGGAATGCCAACTAGTCATTCTTATTTCGTTTTAAAACAACAACAACAACGGGAATATGACCGATTGTTTCAAATAATGCAAAAGTAATGTTTTTTCACAAACAACATAATTGGTTAAAGAGTCCCTAAAAACCCGTCATAAAATAAGGCAGCACAGCATGCAAGAAAAACGAATTTGAAAAATATCTTATTTTTCATTTTATTTATTAGTTTTTGGAGTCATTTTGACAATTGTGTAAAAGCCTTTATCTAACTTGTTTATCGCTGTGTTTCCTAAAATATTCCAATGAAATATGATAGAATTGCTTTATTCTCATGGTAAAGTGCTGGTATCTGGTGACACACATCTGGTATTCGTGCGTAGTAATGTATTGTTACTAAATATCTGTCACAGAAATAACAGAATATATTCAAAATATAAAATATATATTTAAACCTCTTAGGAAATCATAATTAAAACTACAAACTAACAAATGCGACTTTCTTTAGAACCGCAATTTTTAGGGCTTGTTCTGACCACAGATGGTGTTAAGCCTGATCCCAACAAAATTTCAATTCAGGGCTTAGGATACCTAGTTTCCAAAAACGAATCAAATCCTTTCTGGGCATTATTGAATTTTATAGGAAATTTAGATAATTTGTTTTAGAATGCGATCATCAACCATTCAACTGGCTACTAACTAAATATTCGGGAAGAGACAATAGTCCTAGACTCTTAAGATATTTAATTGGATTTAGGAGAGCACAATTTTAAAATTTAATTCATGAAAGGGAAATCTAATTTCAGACAAGTATACCTATTGCTGATTTTTTAAATAGAAGTATTCGGAAAACAAGTAAGAAAGTAATGAATTAGATTTTAATGAAAATAGGGAAATATCTACAGCAAGTGAATTGCGTTGCGAAGGACAATCGGTATTCTGTAACACATACGCATTGTAACCAGTGAAACGAAGAAACATTAAAACTAAATCAACAATACAGAAGTGTAAATAATAAACGAATGTACATTATTAAAATTAGAAATTTGTTGCGTTTGCTACTTTGAATTAGTTAAACGCACAAGTTTGACATTTGCTTACGCAATACAGAGGCCGATATTGCGAATTTCCAATGCGCTTATCGTCTTACATAGCAGCATGGGTAAAAAGGTGGGGCACCCTCTACAGGAATGTTGCTAATACTTTATAAATTTTATTAACCAAGCGATTCAAATATTTTGGAAGTCTTCCTAATTTTGGAAAATTGATGATAAGTTATATGGAGTAAAACGGGTCTCAAAATTTGTATCGTAAACGTGTCTGTAAAATTGCAAAACCGAAATTACAAGAATTTATTGCAAATTAAGTAAAAAAAGCACATGCTTGTCAGAAATTTTAAATACCAAATAAAGCAAATGTAACAAAATAAAAGAGAAAATAAAACGATGGATTGATACTCTGTCTTGTCGACTTTCTTACACGTCTTTTACTGCATTGAGCGATGAAACCCGCATCCAATGGTGTTGCGGTATCTCTGCAACCGGACATGCCGTATTCTTTATGTATTGTAACTTTAGAATATACTGCTCCTGCACAAATATCGTTCTATCTCCACAAGGAAAAGTGTTAGTTGATCAGTTGATCACCAGCAACCACTCGGAACTTCTTTGAAATTTTCGCTTTGATTTGTAATAGTTCGGACTTACATGACTGGTAATGGTGAAATCATTTACATATACTGCTATTATATTGCGTACCGTGCTATGAATATTGATGTAAAAGCACGGTTCACTAGGGCGTGGTGAAAAACCAATGTCTCGAAGAACTACGACTAGCTTTGAGTTCCATTCTCGACCACTTTGTTTTAATCCGTACAAGGATTTCTTCAGCTTTAAAACTCTATCCGGATAACTGCTGTCTACAAAACACTCTGGTTGCTTCATATAAACCTCATCACGTAACTCACTGTTGAGATATGCCGTTTATACGTCCATTTGATGTATATGGAGACGATGCTCCACTGCCAATGTCATTACCATCCGAATAGTAGCGTACCTAACTGCAGAAGAGAACGTTTCGTATTCATTGACACCAATACGTTGGATACACCCCTTAGCTACTAAACGGGACTTAAAATGTTGTACGCTGCCGTCTTTGTTACGCTTTACTTTCGGCGCATGTTTCACCCACAAAATCGGGTACTATTTTGCCGAATTTCGAACCTAATACTGTTTTTTTGATTGACATATATTTTCAACAATTGAAGTTAACGTGCCCAAAACGATTGTGCCCTTTAATTGCATTATTTAAGGCATCTTTTGAAACTGTTATTGCATTTATTTTGCACGCTTTTGTATAAAAATAAACCTTTATTGTTGAACGCTTTCAAATCCGGTACGTACAGTGCATTTTTTAGAGTAATCGCTGTACCTAAAATATTAACGTCACCACGCCGACCGCAGTTGAAGCACTTCAAATTCTTATTGAACTTGATATTGTTGTTACGCGAACCGTAAGTGGGGTCGCGCTGTTTTTGTCTACTCGCTGAGCGTTTGAATTTGCACATGATCGTGCTTACATTAACACTTCGATAGCACTTTCATGACTTTCTTTTATAGGGCGAAAGGCCTCTTCTAGTAATTTAATTTTTAAAATGGCGAGTGAACTTGTTTGGCAAACTCGACAGCAAAATAATAACTAAAAGCTTATTAGTTATTACAACTTCTACATCTGTGGGTTCTTCCACTAATTTAAAAAACTTACTTATGTGGCTAGCCGCAGTAGCCCGCTTGTTCATTTTGAGGTGTCAAATTTTCTTATATAATAACACTTTTCGCGCTGGTTTTTTTGGCTGATGTATTTCAAGCAATTTATTCCATGCAATAACAGCGCAATCATAATGCTTCACATTATTAATTTGTGAAGGCTTCACGGACAACATTATAAACGCGAGAGCTTTTTCATTTTTATTGTCAAGCGCCGTTTTTTGTTTTGGCGTCATCTCCTCCGAGTTCACTTCCCTAACACATACACCTTTCCACAAGCCGGAGTGTATTAGCATGCTTTTCATTTGCACCGGCCATGACGCGTAATTGGACCCGCTCAATTTTGCTGTTCAAAATTAGTTTTTTTTCTTTCGATTGATATCTGCACCGACATACAGCACACTGATAATTCTGCACCAACGCACCAAATTCAGAAACGATAATATTTTATGCGCACACCGACACGCAGTTTTTGCAACTAAGGAAAACGACAACCTATTGGTTTTAAGCCGTCTTTATTAAAATTTGAAATCGGACTGAATAATAAAGTATAAAGACACAAAAGAGGAGAGGTAACAAAACCAATCTCAGTACTGAAAAAAGGTGTTATACACAATTAGTAATTCATATTTCTGACAGTAATAAATAATAGAACTATTAAAAATATTCAAACAAATAATTAGAATTATTTAAAGAATAATCCCGTTGATAATTTTGAAATTTTAGAATATATTGAAACAACCAATGAATTATTAAAATTAGAAAATATCAAATATATATATTATATATTAGCAAAACAGAATAAAGACATCAAAATTCATTCAATTTTTATTGTACATAATTTTAACTTTGGGATTGTTTTTATAATGTATATTATATTTAAATTTAAACAATCCCTAACCAAACAAATATATAAAAATGAAAGAAGTTACTTGAAACAATTAAATAAATTAGTTCAAAATAATAGTGAATCCCGATGTTGGGGTTAAAAATTTAATTTTTTCCCGTATTCGGGAAATTCCTAAGCCAAATCCCGTATTTGGGATTACAAAAAAAATTTAGTTCAAATGTTAATTCAATTCTTTTTTAAATGCATTATTTGCAACCCTGAAGGTAATAGACTTTTTTAATGAAAATTTCGAAACAATTATTGGCCAAAATTATTTGCAACAGCTACAAGCCCGAATAGATAATGAACAACAATATGTAGATGTGCTGGGGAATAGGATATTTTTTAATAAACTTATTTGTCGTACGCAATCGAAAATATAACCATTATCGAGCGAATTGTAGAGACAAATACTATTAAAATGTTTATCTTCAAGTCTTTAAATCAGAAGAAAAGATAGCTGCAACTAATATTATATTAGAATTTACAGAACTTTTTTATAAGGAAGGTGATAACCTTTCTCCTACAAACGTAGTCAAACAAAATATTTACACCACAGCTGATAAATCCCTATTCTCAGATACGTATGGATATCCATATATTCACTAGAAGAAATTCAAGCCCAAAAAGGAGAAACGCTGAAAAAAAAAATTATTCGGGAAAGTAACTCGAATACAACTTTAGTACACCTTTTAGCCATTATTAACCATTTCAAAGGTTAATGAATTCGGCTCATGGCAATTTTATAACTAATGGTTCTTTCGTTCACATAGATGACATCTTAGTACAACTATAAATATGTAAACGTAAATAATATTCGGCCTTATTCCCGTTTACGCTATAATTTAATTGTCATTTCCAAGTTGTTGTCGTTGTTATCGTCGTTTTTTTTCTAAATTCGTATTTTTAAATTAAAATTAAGAAAGTATGATAACGCCATTGTATCTGAAGTTGTTATTTGTTGTTTTGCAGAAAATATTTGATCCATTTAGTGAATTTAGGTACAAAAAGACGACAATAATAATAAATCCTACTCGTCTCCGTCGCGACATGGAGGTGCAAATGAATTTTCGAAATGAGTTTTTTCGAAATATTACCTCACAAAGTATCGAAATTCAATGGTTTTATCACCTTTCTTAACCCTTTGGCATACGCAGGAAATTTTTCCATATCGCACACTAAAATTCACTTCAAGTAATCGCGTTCGTTTTTATTTGGCTCTCAATTACTACAACGACAAGGAACGAATGTTCCCATGTCGTTGCCATATTCGTTTCAAAATGGGGAATTCAAAATTATTTTCGATAAATGTCGATAACGTCAATAGGAATGCGAAATAGTCATTCTTATTTCGTTTTAAAACAACAACAACAACAACAACGGGAATATGACCGATTGTTTCAAATAATGCAAAAGTAATGTTTTTTCACAAACAACATAATTGGTTAAAGAGTCCCTAAAAACCCGTCATAAAATAAGGCAGCACAGCATGCAAGAAAAACGAATTTGAAAAATATCTTATTTTTCATTTTATTTATTAGTTTTTTGAGTCATTTTGACAATTATGTAAAAGCCTTTATCTAACTTGTTTATCGCTGTGTTTCCTAAAATATTCCAATGAAATATGATAGAATTGCTTTATTCTCATGGTAAAGTGCTGGTATCTGGTGACACACATCTGGTATTCGTGCGTAGTAATGTATTGTTACTAAATATCTGTCACAGGTATAACAGAACATATTCAAAATATAAAATATATATTTAAACCTCTTAGGAAATCATAATTAAAACTACAAACTAACAAATGCGACTTTCTTTAGAACCGCAATTTTTAGAGCTTGTTCTGACCACAGATGGTGTTAAGCCTGATCCCAACAAAATTTCAATTCAGGGCTTAGGATACCTAGTTTCCAAAAACGAATCAAATCCTTTCTGGGCATTATTGAATTTTATAGGAAATTTAGATAATTTGTTTTAGAATGCGATCATCAACCATTCAACTGGCTACTAACTAAATATTCGGGAAGAGACAATAGTCCTAGACTCTTAAGATATTTAATTGGATTTAGGAGAGTACAATTTTAAAATTTAATTCATGAAAGGGAAATCTAATTTCAGACAAGTATACCTATTGCTGATTTTTTAAATAGAAGTATTCGGAAAACAAGTAAGAAAGTAATGAATTAGATTTTAATGAAAATAGGGAAATATCTACAGCAAGTGAATTGCGTTGCGAAGGACAATCGGTATTCTGTAACACATACGCATTGTAACCAGTGAAACGAAGAAACATTAAAACTAAATCAACAATACAGAAGTGTAAATAATAAACGAACGTACATTATTAAAATTAGAAATTTGTTGCGTTTGCTACTTTGAATTAGTTAAACGCACAAGTTTGACATTTGCTTACGCAATACAGAGGCCGATATTGCGAATTTCCAATGCGCTTATCGTCTTACATAGCAGCATGGGTAAAAAGGTGGGGCACCCTCTACAGGAATGTTGCTAATACTTTATAAATTTTATTAACAAAGCGATTCAAATATTTTGGAAGTCTTCCTAATTTTGGAAATTTGATGATAAGTTATATGGAGTAAAACGGGTCTCAAAATTTGTATCGTAAACGTGTCTGTAAAATTGCAAAACCGAAATTACAAGAATTTATTGCAAATTAAGTAAAAAAAGTACATGCTTGTCAGAAATTTTAAATACCAAATAAAGCAAATGTAACAAAATAAAAGAGAAAAAAAACGATGGATTGATACTCTGTCTTGTCGACTTTCTTACACGTCTTTTACTGCATTGAGTGATGAAACCCGCATCCAATGGTGTTGCGGTATCTCTGCAACCGGACATGCCGTATTCTTTATGTATTGTAACTTTAGAATATACTGCTCCTGCACAAATATCGTTCTATCTCCATAAGGAAAAGCGTTAGTTGATCAGTTGATCACAGCAACCACTCGGAACTTCTTTGAAATTTTCGCTTTGATTTGTAATAGTTCGGACTTACATGACTGGTACTGGTGAAATCATTTACATATACTGCTGTTATATTGCGTACCGTGCTATGAATATTGATGTAAAAGCACGGTTCACTAGCTTTGAGTTCCATTCTCGACCACTTTGTTTTAATCCGTACAAGAATTTCTTCAGCTTTAAAACTCTATCCGGATAACTGCTGTCTACAAAACACTCTGGTTGCTTCATATAAACCTCATCACGTAACTCACTGTTGAGATATGCCGTTCATACGTTTGATGTATATGGAGACGATGCTCCACTGCCAATGCCATTACCATCCGAATAGTAGCGTACCTAGCTGCAGAACAGAACGTTTCGTATTCATTGACACCAATACGTTAGATACACCCCTTAGCTACTAAACGGGACTTAAAACGTTGTACGCTGCCGTCTTTGTTACGCTTTACTTTCGGCGCATGTTTCACCCACAAAATCGGGTACTATTTTGCCGAATTTCGAACCTAATACTGTCATCTCCTCCGATATCACTTCCCTAACACATACACCTTTCCACAAGTCGGAGTTCCCGCTCAATTTTGCTGTTCAAAATTAGTTTTTTTTCTTTCGATTGATATCTGCACCGACATACAGCACACTGATAATTCTGCACCAACGCACCAAATTCAGAAACGATAATATTTTATGCGCACACCGACACGCAGTTTTTGCAACTAAGGAAAACGACAACCTATTGGTTTTAAGCCGTCTTTATTAAAATTTGAAATCGGACTGAATAATAAAGTATAAAGACACAAAAGAGGAGAGGTAACAAAACCATTCTCAGTATTGAAAAAAGGTGTTATACACAATTAGTAATTCATATTTCTGACAGTAATAAATAATAGAACTATTAAAAATATTCAAACAAATAATTGAAATTATTTAAAGAATAATCCCGTTAATAATTTTGAAATTTTAGAATATATTGAAACAACCAATGAATTATTAAAATTAGAAAATATCAAATATATATATTATATATTAGCAAAACAGAATAAAGTTATCAAAATTCATTCAATTTTTATTGTACATAATTTTAACTTTGGGATTGTTTTTATAATGTATATTATATTTAAATTTAAACAATCCCTAACCAAACAAATATATAAAAATGAAAGAAGTTACTTAAAACAATTAAATAAATTAGTTCAAAATAATAGTGAATCCCGATGTTGGGGTTAAAAATTTAATTGGGGATTACAAAAAAAATTTAGTTCAAATGTTAATTCAATTCTTTTTTAAATGCATTATTTGCAACCCTGAAGGTAATAGACTTTTTTAATGAAAACTTCGAAACAATTATTGGCCAAAATTATTTGCAACAGCTACAAGCCCGAATAGATAATGAACAACAATATGTAGAAGTGCTGGGGAATAGGATATTTTTTAATAAACTTATTTGTCGTACGCAATCGAAAATATAACCATTATCGAGCGAATTGTAGAGACAAATACTATTAAAATGTTTATCTTCAAGTCTTTAAATCAGAAGAAAAGATAGCTGCAACTAATATTATATTAGAATTTACAGAACTTTTTTATAAGGAAGGTGATAACCTTTCTCCTACAAACGTAGTCAAACAAAATATTTACACCACAGCTGATAAATCCCTATTCTCAGATACGTATGGATATCCATATATTCACTAGAAAAAAATTCAAGCCCAAAAAGGAGAAACGCTGAAAAAAAAATTATTCGGGAAAGTAACTCGAATACAACTTTAATACACCTTTTAGCCATTATTAACCATTTCAAAGGTTAATGAATTCGGTTCATGGCAATTTTATAACTAATGGTTGTTTCGTTCACATAGATGACATCTTAGTACAACTATAAATATGTAAAAGGTAAATAATATTCGGCCTTATTCCCGTTTACGCTATAATTTAATTGTCATTTCCAAGTTGTTGTCGTTGTTATCGTCGTTTTTTTTCTAAATTCGTATTTTTTGAAGTTTTAAATTAAAATTAAGAAAGTATGATAACGCCATTGTATCTGAAGTTGTTATTTGTTGTTTTGCAGAAAATATTTGAACCATTTAGTGAATTTAAGTACAAAAAGACGACAATAATAATAACTCCTACTCGTCTCCGTCGCGACATTGAGGTGCAAATGAATTTTCGAAATGAGTTTTTTCGAAATATTACCTCACAAAGTATCGAAATTCAATGGTTTTATCACCTTTCTTAACCCTTTGGCATACGCAGGAAATTTTTCCATATCGCACACTAAAATTCACTTCAAGTAATCGCGTTCGTTTTTATTTGGCTCTCAATTACTACAACGACAAGGAACGAATGTTCCCATGTCGTTACCATATTCGTTTCAAAATGGGGAATTCAAAATTATTTTCGATAAATGTCGATAACGTCAATAGGAATGCCAAATAGTCATTCTTATTTCGTTTTAAAACAACAACAACAACAACGGGAATATGACCGATTGTTTCAAATAATGCAAAAGTAATGTTTTTTCACAAACAATATAATTGGTTAAAGAGTCCCTAAAAACCCGTCATAAAATAAGGCAGCACAGCATGCAAGAAAAACGAATTTGAAAAATATCTTATTTTTCATTTTATTTATTAGTTTTTTGAGTCATTTTGACAATTGTGTAAAAGCCTTTATCTAACTTGTTTATCGCTGTGTTTCCTAAAATATTCCAATGAAATATGATAGAATTGCTTTGTTCTCATGGTAAAGTGCTGGTATCTGGTGACACACATCTGGTATTCGTGCGTAGTAATGTATTGTTACTAAATATCTGTCACAGGTATAACAGAACATATTCAAAATATAAAATATATATTTAAACCTCTTAGGAAATCATAATTAAAACTACAAACTAACAAATGCGACTTTCTTTAGAACCGCAATTTTTAGAGCTTGTTCTGACCACAGATGGTGTTAAGCCTGATCCCAACAAAATTTCAATTCAGGGCTTAGGATACCTAGTTTCCAAAAACGAATCAAATCCTTTCTGGGCATTATTGAATTTTATAGGAAATTTAGATAATTTGTTTTAGAATGCGATCATCAACCATTCAACTGGCTACTAACTAAATATTCGGGAAGAGACAATAGTCCTAGACTCTTAAGATATTTAATTGGATTTAGGAGAGTACAATTTTAAAATTTAATTCATGAAAGGGAAATCTAATTTCAGACAAGTATACCTATTGCTGATTTTTTAAATAGAAGTATTCGGAAAACAAGTAAGAAAGTAATGAATTAGATTTTAATGAAAATAGGGAAATATCTACAGCAAGTGAATTGCGTTGCGAAGGACAATCGGTATTCTGTAACACATACGCATTGTAACCAGTGAAACGAAGAAACATTAAAACTAAATCAACAATACAGAAGTGTAAATAATAAACGAACGTACATTATTAAAATTAGAAATTTGTTGCGTTTGCTACTTTGAATTAGTTAAACGCACAAGTTTGACATTTGCTTACGCAATACAGAGGCCGATATTGCGAATTTCCAATGCACTTATCGTCTTACATAGCAGCATGGGTAAAAAGGTGGGGCACCCTCTACAGGAATGTTGCTAATACTTTATAAATTTTATTAACAAAGCGATTCAAATATTTTGGAAGTCTTCCCAATTTTGGAAATTTGATGATAAGTTATATGGAGTAAAACGGGTCTCAAAATTTGTATCGTAAACGTGTCTGTAAAATTGCAAAACCGAAATTACAAGAATTTATTGCAAATTAAGTAAAAAAAGTACATGCTTGTCAGAAATTTTAAATACCAAATAAAGCAAATGTAACAAAATAAAAGAGAAAAAAACGATGGATTGATACTCTGTCTTGTCGACTTTCTTACACGTCTTTTACTGCATTGAGTGATGAAACCCGCATCCAATGGTGTTGCGGTATCTCTGCAACCGGACATGCCGTATTCTTTATGTATTGTAACTTTAGAATATACTGCTCCTGCACAAATATCGTTCTATCTCCATAAGGAAAAGCGTTAGTTGATCAGTTGATCACCAGCAACCACTCGGAACTTCTTTGAAATTTTCGCTTTGATTTGAAATAGTTCGGACTTACATGACTGGTACTGGTGAAATCATTTACATATACTGCTATTATATTGCGTACCGTGCTATGAATATTGATGTAAAAGCACGGTTCACTAGGACGTGGTGAAAAACCAATGTCTCGAAGAACTACGACTAGCTTTGAGTTCCATTCTCGACCACTTTGTTTTAATCCGTACAAGGATTTCTTCAGCTTTAAAACTCTATCCGGATAACTGCTGTCTACAAAACACTCTGGTTGCTTCATATAAACCTCATCACGTAACTCACTGTTGAGATATGCCGTTTATACGTCCATTTGATGTATATGGAGACGATGTTCCACTGCCAATGTCATTACCATCCGAATAGTAGCGTACCTAACTGCAGAAGAGAACGTTTCGTATTCATTGACACCAATACGTTGGATACACCCCTTAGCTACTAAACGGGACTTAAAATGTTGTACGCTGCCGTCTTTGTTACGCTTTACTTTCGGCGCATGTTTCACCCACAAAATCGGGTACTATTTTGCCGAATTTCGAACCTAATACTGTTTTTTTGATTGACATATATTTTCAACAATTGAAGTTAACGTGCCCAAAACGATTGTGCCCTTTAATTGCATTATTTAAGGCATCTTTTGAAACTGTTATTGCATTTATTTTGCACGCTTTTGTATAAAAATAAACCTTTATTGTTGAACGCTTTCAAATCCGGTACGTACAGTGCATTTTTTAGAGTAATCGCTGTACCTAAAATATTAACGTCACCACGCCGACCGCAGTTGAAGCACTTCAAATTCTTATTAAACTTGATATTGTTGTTACGCGAACCGTAAGTGGGGTCGCGCTGTTTTTGTCTACTCGCTGAGCGTTTGAATTTGCACATGATCGTGCTTACATTAACACTTCGATAGCACTTTCATGACTTTCTTCTATAGGGCGAAAGGCCTCTTCTAGTAATTTAATTTTTAAAATGGCGAGTGAACTTGTTTGGCAAACTCGACAGCAAAATAATAACTAAAAGCTTATTAGTTGTTACAACTTCTACATCTGTGGGTTCTTCCACTAATTTAAAAAACTTACTTATGTGGCTAGCCGCAGTAGCCCGCTTGTTCATTTTGAGGTGTCAAATTTTCTTACATAATAACACTTTTCGCGCTGGTTTTTTTGGCTGATGTATTTCAAGCAATTTATTCCATGCAATAACAGCGCAATCATAATGCTTCACATTATTAATTTGTGAAGGCTTCACGGACAACATTATAAACGCGAGAGCTTTTTCATTTTTATTGTCAAGCGCCGTTTTTTGTTTTGGCGTCATCTCCTCCGAGTTCACTTCCCTAACACATACACCTTTCCACAAGCCGGAGTGTATTAGCATGCTTTTCATTTGCACCGGCCATGACGCGTAATTGGACCCGCTCAATTTTGCTGTTCAAAATTAGTTTTTTTTCTTTCGATTGATATCTGCACCGACATACAGCACACTGATAATTCTGCACCAACGCACCAAATTCAGAAACGATAATATTTTATGCGCACACCGACACGCAGTTTTTGCAACTAAGGAAAACGACAACCTATTGGTTTTAAGCCGTCTTTATTAAAATTTGAAATCGGACTGAATAATAAAGTATAAAGACACAAAAGAGGAGAGGTAACAAAACCAATCTCAGTACTGAAAAAAGGTGTTATACACAATTAGTAATTCATATTTCTGACAGTAATAAATAATAGAACTATTAAAAATATTCAAACAAATAATTAGAATTATTTAAAGAATAATCCCGTTGATAATTTTGAAATTTTAGAATATATTGAAACAACCAATGAATTATTAAAATTAGAAAATATCAAATATATATATTATATATTAGCAAAACAGAATAAAGACATCAAAATTCATTCAATTTTTATTGTACATAATTTTAACTTTGGGATTGTTTTTATAATGTATATTATATTTAAATTTAAACAATCCCTAACCAAACAAATATATAAAAATGAAAGAAGTTACTTGAAACAATTAAATAAATTAGTTCAAAATAATAGTGAATCCCGATGTTGGGGTTAAAAATTTAATTTTTTCCCGTATTCGGGAAATTCCTAAGCCAAATCCCGTATTTGGGATTACAAAAAAAATTTAGTTCAAATGTTAATTCAATTCTTTTTTAAATGCATTATTTGCAACCCTGAAGGTAATAGACTTTTTTAATGAAAATTTCGAAACAATTATTGGCCAAAATTATTTGCAACAGCTACAAGCCCGAATAGATAATGAACAACAATATGTAGATGTGCTGGGGAATAGGATATTTTTTAATAAACTTATTTGTCGTACGCAATCGAAAATATAACCATTATCGAGCGAATTGTAGAGACAAATACTATTAAAATGTTTATCTTCAAGTCTTTAAATCAGAAGAAAAGATAGCTGCAACTAATATTATATTAGAATTTACAGAACTTTTTTATAAGGAAGGTGATAACCTTTCTCCTACAAACGTAGTCAAACAAAATATTTACACCACAGCTGATAAATCCCTATTCTCAGATACGTATGGATATCCATATATTCACTAGAAGAAATTCAAGCCCAAAAAGGAGAAACGCTGAAAAAAAAAATTATTCGGGAAAGTAACTCGAATACAACTTTAGTACACCTTTTAGCCATTATTAACCATTTCAAAGGTTAATGAACACGGCTCATGGCAATTTTATAACTAATGGTTCTTTCGTTCACATAGATGACATCTTAGTACAACTATAAATATGTAAACGTAAATAATATTCGGCCTTATTCCCGTTTACGCTATAATTTAATTGTCATTTCCAAGTTGTTGTCGTTGTTATCGTCGTTTTTTTTCTAAATTCGTATTTTTTGAAGTTTTAAATTAAAATTAAGGAAGTATGATAACGCCATTGTATCTGAAGTTGTTATTTGTTGTTTTGCAGAAAATATTTGAACCATTTAGTGAATTTAAGTACAAAAAGACGACAATAATAATAACTCCTACTCGTCTCCGTCGCGACATGGAGGTGCAAATGAATTTTCGAAATGAGTTTTTTCGAAATATTACCTCACAAAGTATCGAAATTCAATGGTTTTATCACCTTTCTTAACCCTTTGGCATACGCAGGAAATTTTTCCATATCGCACACTAAAATTCACTACAAGTAATCGCGTTCGTTTTTATTTGGCTCTCAATTACTACAACGACAAGGAACGAATGTTCCCATGTCGTTACCATATTCGTTTCAAAATGGGGAATTCAAAATTATTTTCGATAAATGTCGATAACGTCAATAGGAATGCCAAATAGTCATTCTTATTTCGTTTTAAAACAACAACAACAACAACGGGAATATGACCGATTGTTTCAAATAATGCAAAAGTAATGTTTTTTCACAAACAATATAATTGGTTAAAGAGTCCCTAAAAACCCGTCATAAAATAAGGCAGCACAGCATGCAAGAAAAACGAATTTGAAAAATATCTTATTTTTCATTTTATTTATTAGTTTTTTGAGTCATTTTGACAATTGTGTAAAAGCCTTTATCTAACTTGTTTATCGCTGTGTTTCCTAAAATATTCCAATGAAATATGATAGAATTGCTTTGTTCTCATGGTAAAGTGCTGGTATCTGGTGACACACATCTGGTATTCGTGCGTAGTAATGTATTGTTACTAAATATCTGTCACAGGTGTAACAGAACATATTCAAAATATAAAATATATATTTAAACCTCTTAGGAAATCATAATTAAAACTACAAACTAACAAATGCAACTTTCTTTAGAACCGCAATTTTTAGGGCTTGTTCTGACCAAAGATGGTGTTAAGCCTGATCCCAACAAAATTTCAATTCAGGGCTTAGGATACCTAGTTTCCAAAAACGAATCAAATCCTTTCTGGGCATTATTGAATTTTATAGGAAATTTAGATAATTTGTTTTAGAATGCGATCATCAACCATTCAACTGGCTACTAACTAAATATTCGGGAAGAGACAATAGTCCTAGACTCTTAAGATATTTAATTGGATTTAGGAGAGTACAATTTTAAAATTTAATTCATGAAAGGGAAATCTAATTTCAAACAAGTATACCTATTGCTGATTTTTTAAATAGAAGTATTCGGAAAACAAGTAAGAAAGTAATGAATTAGATTTTAATGAAAATAGGGAAATATCTACAGCAAGTGAATTGCGTTGCGAAGGACAATCGGTATTCTGTAACACATGCACATTGTAACCAGTGAAACGAAGAAAAATTAAAACTAAATCAACAATACAGAAGTGTAAATAATAAACGAACGTACATTATTCAAATTAGAAATTTGTTGCGTTTGCTACTTTGAATTTGTTAAACGCACAAGTTTGACATTTGCTTACGCAATACAGAGGCCGATAGATGGATTGATACTCTGTCTTGTCGACTTTCTTACACGTCTTTTACTGCATTGAGTGATGAAACCCGCATCCAATGGTGTTGCGGTATCTCTGCAACCGGACATGCCGTATTCTTTATGTATTGTAAGTTTAGAGTATACTGCTCCTGCACAAATATCGTTCTATCTCCACAAGGAAAAGCGTTAGTTGATCAGTTGATCACCAGCAACCACTCGGAACTTCTTTGAAATTTTCGCTTTGATTTGAAATAGTTCGGACTTACATGACTGGTACTGGTGAAATCATTTACATATACTGCTATTATATTGCGTACCGTGCTATGAATATTGATGTAAAAGCACGGTTCACTAGGACGTGGTGAAAAACCAATGTCTCGAAGAACTACGACTAGCTTTGAGTTCCATTCTCGACCACTTTGTTTTAATCCGTACAAGGATTTCTTCAGCTTTAAAACTCTATCCGGATAACTGCTGTCTACAAAACACTCTGGTTGCTTCATATAAACCTCATCACGTAACTCACTGTTGAGATATGCCGTTTATACGTCCATTTGATGTATATGGAGACGATGTTCCACTGCCAATGTCATTACCATCCGAATAGTAGCGTACCTAACTGCAGAAGAGAACGTTTCGTATTCATTGACACCAATACGTTGGATACACCCCTTAGCTACTAAACGGGACTTAAAATGTTGTACGCTGCCGTCTTTGTTACGCTTTACTTTCGGCGCATGTTTCACCCACAAAATCGGGTACTATTTTGCCGAATTTCGAACCTAATACTGTTTTTTTGATTGACATATATTTTCAACAATTGAAGTTAACGTGCCCAAAACGATTGTGCCCTTTAATTGCATTATTTAAGGCATCTTTTGAAACTGTTATTGCATTTATTTTGCACGCTTTTGTATAAAAATAAACCTTTATTGTTGAACGCTTTCAAATCCGGTACGTACAGTGCATTTTTTAGAGTAATCGCTGTACCTAAAATATTAACGTCACCACGCCGACCGCAGTTGAAGCACTTCAAATTCTTATTAAACTTGATATTGTTGTTACGCGAACCGTAAGTGGGGTCGCGCTGTTTTTGTCTACTCGCTGAGCGTTTGAATTTGCACATGATCGTGCTTACATTAACACTTCGATAGCACTTTCATGACTTTCTTCTATAGGGCGAAAGGCCTCTTCTAGTAATTTAATTTTTAAAATGGCGAGTGAACTTGTTTGGCAAACTCGACAGCAAAATAATAACTAAAAGCTTATTAGTTGTTACAACTTCTACATCTGTGGGTTCTTCCACTAATTTAAAAAACTTACTTATGTGGCTAGCCGCAGTAGCCCGCTTGTTCATTTTGAGGTGTCAAATTTTCTTACATAATAACACTTTTCGCGCTGGTTTTTTTGGCTGATGTATTTCAAGCAATTTATTCCATGCAATAACAGCGCAATCATAATGCTTCACATTATTAATTTGTGAAGGCTTCACGGACAACATTATAAACGCGAGAGCTTTTTCATTTTTATTGTCAAGCGCCGTTTTTTGTTTTGGCGTCATCTCCTCCGAGTTCACTTCCCTAACACATACACCTTTCCACAAGCCGGAGTGTATTAGCATGCTTTTCATTTGCACCGGCCATGACGCGTAATTGGACCCGCTCAATTTTGCTGTTCAAAATTAGTTTTTTTTCTTTCGATTGATATCTGCACCGACATACAGCACACTGATAATTCTGCACCAACGCACCAAATTCAGAAACGATAATATTTTATGCGCACACCGACACGCAGTTTTTGCAACTAAGGAAAACGACAACCTATTGGTTTTAAGCCGTCTTTATTAAAATTTGAAATCGGACTGAATAATAAAGTATAAAGACACAAAAGAGGAGAGGTAACAAAACCAATCTCAGTACTGAAAAAAGGTGTTATACACAATTAGTAATTCATATTTCTGACAGTAATAAATAATAGAACTATTAAAAATATTCAAACAAATAATTAGAATTATTTAAAGAATAATCCCGTTGATAATTTTGAAATTTTAGAATATATTGAAACAACCAATGAATTATTAAAATTAGAAAATATCAAATATATATATTATATATTAGCAAAACAGAATAAAGACATCAAAATTCATTCAATTTTTATTGTACATAATTTTAACTTTGGGATTGTTTTTATAATGTATATTATATTTAAATTTAAACAATCCCTAACCAAACAAATATATAAAAATGAAAGAAGTTACTTGAAACAATTAAATAAATTAGTTCAAAATAATAGTGAATCCCGATGTTGGGGTTAAAAATTTAATTTTTTCCCGTATTCGGGAAATTCCTAAGCCAAATCCCGTATTTGGGATTACAAAAAAAATTTAGTTCAAATGTTAATTCAATTCTTTTTTAAATGCATTATTTGCAACCCTGAAGGTAATAGACTTTTTTAATGAAAATTTCGAAACAATTATTGGCCAAAATTATTTGCAACAGCTACAAGCCCGAATAGATAATGAACAACAATATGTAGATGTGCTGGGGAATAGGATATTTTTTAATAAACTTATTTGTCGTACGCAATCGAAAATATAACCATTATCGAGCGAATTGTAGAGACAAATACTATTAAAATGTTTATCTTCAAGTCTTTAAATCAGAAGAAAAGATAGCTGCAACTAATATTATATTAGAATTTACAGAACTTTTTTATAAGGAAGGTGATAACCTTTCTCCTACAAACGTAGTCAAACAAAATATTTACACCACAGCTGATAAATCCCTATTCTCAGATACGTATGGATATCCATATATTCACTAGAAGAAATTCAAGCCCAAAAAGGAGAAACGCTGAAAAAAAAAATTATTCGGGAAAGTAACTCGAATACAACTTTAGTACACCTTTTAGCCATTATTAACCATTTCAAAGGTTAATGAACACGGCTCATGGCAATTTTATAACTAATGGTTCTTTCGTTCACATAGATGACATCTTAGTACAACTATAAATATGTAAACGTAAATAATATTCGGCCTTATTCCCGTTTACGCTATAATTTAATTGTCATTTCCAAGTTGTTGTCGTTGTTATCGTCGTTTTTTTTCTAAATTCGTATTTTTTGAAGTTTTAAATTAAAATTAAGGAAGTATGATAACGCCATTGTATCTGAAGTTGTTATTTGTTGTTTTGCAGAAAATATTTGAACCATTTAGTGAATTTAAGTACAAAAAGACGACAATAATAATAACTCCTACTCGTCTCCGTCGCGACATGGAGGTGCAAATGAATTTTCGAAATGAGTTTTTTCGAAATATTACCTCACAAAGTATCGAAATTCAATGGTTTTATCACCTTTCTTAACCCTTTGGCATACGCAGGAAATTTTTCCATATCGCACACTAAAATTCACTACAAGTAATCGCGTTCGTTTTTATTTGGCTCTCAATTACTACAACGACAAGGAACGAATGTTCCCATGTCGTTACCATATTCGTTTCAAAATGGGGAATTCAAAATTATTTTCGATAAATGTCGATAACGTCAATAGGAATGCCAAATAGTCATTCTTATTTCGTTTTAAAACAACAACAACAACAACGGGAATATGACCGATTGTTTCAAATAATGCAAAAGTAATGTTTTTTCACAAACAATATAATTGGTTAAAGAGTCCCTAAAAACCCGTCATAAAATAAGGCAGCACAGCATGCAAGAAAAACGAATTTGAAAAATATCTTATTTTTCATTTTATTTATTAGTTTTTTGAGTCATTTTGACAATTGTGTAAAAGCCTTTATCTAACTTGTTTATCGCTGTGTTTCCTAAAATATTCCAATGAAATATGATAGAATTGCTTTGTTCTCATGGTAAAGTGCTGGTATCTGGTGACACACATCTGGTATTCGTGCGTAGTAATGTATTGTTACTAAATATCTGTCACAGGTGTAACAGAACATATTCAAAATATAAAATATATATTTAAACCTCTTAGGAAATCATAATTAAAACTACAAACTAACAAATGCAACTTTCTTTAGAACCGCAATTTTTAGGGCTTGTTCTGACCAAAGATGGTGTTAAGCCTGATCCCAACAAAATTTCAATTCAGGGCTTAGGATACCTAGTTTCCAAAAACGAATCAAATCCTTTCTGGGCATTATTGAATTTTATAGGAAATTTAGATAATTTGTTTTAGAATGCGATCATCAACCATTCAACTGGCTACTAACTAAATATTCGGGAAGAGACAATAGTCCTAGACTCTTAAGATATTTAATTGGATTTAGGAGAGTACAATTTTAAAATTTAATTCATGAAAGGGAAATCTAATTTCAAACAGTATACCTATTGCTGATTTTTTAAATAGAAGTATTCGGAAAACAAGTAAGAAAGTAATGAATTAGATTTTAATGAAAATAGGGAAATATCTACAGCAAGTGAATTGCGTTGCGAAGGACAATCGGTATTCTGTAACACATGCACATTGTAACCAGTGAAACGAAGAAAAATTAAAACTAAATCAACAATACAGAAGTGTAAATAATAAACGAACGTACATTATTCAAATTAGAAATTTGTTGCGTTTGCTACTTTGAATTTGTTAAACGCACAAGTTTGACATTTGCTTACGCAATACAGAGGCCGATAGATGGATTGATACTCTGTCTTGTCGACTTTCTTACACGTCTTTTACTGCATTGAGTGATGAAACCCGCATCCAATGGTGTTGCGGTATCTCTGCAACCGGACATGCCGTATTCTTTATGTATTGTAACTTTAGAGTATACTGCTCCTGCACAAATATCGTTCTATCTCCACAAGGAAAAGCGTTAGTTGATCAGTTGATCACCAGCAACCACTCGGAACTTCTTTGAAATTTTCGCTTTGATTTGTAATAGTTCGGACTTACATGACTGGTAATGGTGAAATCATTTACATATACTGCTATTATATTGCGTACCGTGCTATGAATATTGATGTAAAAGCAGGGTTCACTAGGGCGTGGTGAAAAACCAATGTCTCGAAGAACTACGACTAGCTTTGAGTTCCATTCTCGACCACTTTGTTTTAATCCGTACAAGAATTTCTTCAGCTTTAAAACTCTATCCGGATAACTGCTGTCTACAAAACACTCTGGTTGCTTCATATAAACCTCATCACGTAACTCACTGTTGAGATATGCCGTTTATACGTCCATTTGATGTATATGGAGACGATGCTCCACTGCCAATGCCATTACCATCCGAATAGTAGCGTACCTAACTGCAGAAGAGAACGTTTCGTATTCATTGACACCAATACGTAAGATACACCCCTTAGCTACTAAACGGGACTTAAAACGTTGTACGCTGCCGTCTTTGTTACGCTTTACTTTCGGCGCATGTTTCACCCACAAAATCGGGCACTATTTTGCCGAATTTCGAACCTAATACTGTTTTTTTGATTGACATATATTTTCAACAATTGAAGTTAACGTGCCCAAAACGATTGTGCCATTTAATTGCATTATTTAAGGCATCTTTTGAAACTGTTGCGTTATTGCATTTATTTTGCACGCTTTTGTATAAAAATAAACCTTTATTGTTAAATGCTTTCAAATCCGGTACAAACAGTGCATTATTTAGAGTAATCGCTGTACCTAAAATATTAACGTCACCGCGCCGATCGCAGTTGAAGTACTTCAAATTCTTATTGAACTTGATATTGTTGTTACGCGACCCGTAAGTGGGGTCGCGCTGGTTTTGTCTACTCTCTGAGCGTTTGAATTTGCACATGATCGTGCTTACATTAACACTTCGATAGCACTTTCATGACTTTCTTCTATAGGGCGAAAGGCCTCTTCTAGTAATTTGATTTTTAAAATGGCGAGTGAACTTTTTTGGCAAACTCGACAGCAAAATAATAACTAAAAGCTTATTAGTTATTACAACTTCTACATCTGTGGGTTCTTCCACTAATTTAAAAAACTTACTTATGTGGCTAGCCGCAGTAGCCCGCTTGTTCATTTTGAGGTGTCAAATTTTCTTATATTATATAATAACACTTCTCGCGCTGGTCTTTTTGGCTGATGTATTTCAAGCGATTTATTCGATGCAATAACAGCGCAATCATATTGTTTTACATTATAAATTTGTGAAGGCTTCACGGACAACATTATAAACGCAAGTGCTTTTTCATTTTTATTGTCAAATGCCGTTTTTTGTTTTGGCGTCATCTCCTCCGATTTCACTTCCCGACCACATACACCTTTCCACAAGTCGGAGTGTATAAGCATGTTTGCTGTTCAAAATTAGTTTTTTTTCTTTCGATTGATATCTGCACCGACATACAGCACACTGATAATTCTGCACCAACGCACCAAATTCAGAAACGATAATATTTTACGCGCACACCGACACGCAGTTTTTGCAACTAAGGAAAACGACAACCTATTGGTTTTAAGCCGTCTTTATTAAAATTTGAAATCGGACTGAATAATAAAGTATAAAGACACAAAAGAGGAGAGGTAACAAAACCAATCTCAGTATTGAAAAAAGGTGTTATACACAATTAGTAATTCATATTTCTGACAGTAATAAATAATAGAACTATTAAAAATATTCAAACAAATAATTGGAATTATTTAAAGAATAATCCCGTTAATAATTTTGAAATTTTAGAATATATTGAAACAACCAATGAATTATTAATATTAGAAAATATCAAATCTATAATAATATTATAAATGCGAAAGTCCGTTTGTTTGTTAAGCTTTCACGCAAAAACTACTTAACAGATCATCATGAAATTTTGTACATATACTCTTAGAGGTGTCAGAATGAACATAGGATACTTTTTATTACAAAATTTATAAATTTTTTACGGATTATTAAAAAAATTATTTTGGAAGATTATATATGTTTGGAAAATAAATTTGAAAATTTTGAAATTGAAAAACAAAAGTTTGGCAGAAATGATTGTTTGTCGAAAAAATTAAAAATTAAAGAAAACATAAATGTATAAAAAACGTAAATCAGAGAAATAACACAAATATTATTAGTTACTCTTATTAAATATAAAAATGCCTCGAAAGCGGAAATCGGCGCTGTCAAGAAATTCTACGCCGGTGCGTATGGCTAAAGTTACACGAAATAAAGAATGTGAAGTTCAAGCAGAGCTGAGAAGGCAACAGCAAGCAGATCGACAACGTGTTTTGAGAGCAGCTGAAACTTCTCATCAGGCACGAGTACGTTCGAAAAGCCAAGCTTAGCAGCAGGAAGCTAGAAGAGCAACGGAAACGCAAGAACAATTGCAGGCAAGAAGAATTAATGATGCAGAAGTAAGAACCACGCGTCGTCGTAATTTCATAACTAAGAATTGGAATATATATAAAATATATTCTTTATATGGATCCATATCTACTATAATGATATCAGTTATTTATTTGATGGATTCGATGCGAGCGAAGCCGCGGGTAAAAGCTAGTATATTATATATATATTAGCAAAACAGAATAAAGACATCAAAATTCATTCAATTTTTATTGTACATAATTTTAACTTTGGGATTGTTTTTATAATGTATATTATATTTAAATTTAAACAATCCCTAACCAAACAAATATATAAAAATGAAAGAAGTTACTTAAAACAATTAAATAAATTAGTTCAAAATAATAGTGAATCCCGATGTTGGGGTTAAAAATTTAATTTTTTCCCGTATTCGGGAAATTCCTAAGCCAAATCCCGTATTTGGGATTACAAAAAAAATTTAGTTCAAATGTTAATTCAATTCTTTTTTAAATGCATTATTTGCAACCCTGAAGGTAATAGACTTTTTTAATGAAAATTTCGAAACAATTATTGTCCAAAATTATTTGCAACAGCTACAAGCCCGAATAGATAATGAACAACAATATGTAGAAGTGCTGGGGAATAGGATATTTTTTAATAAACTTATTTGTCGTACGCAATCGAAAATATAACCATTATCGAGCGAATTGTAGAGACAAATACTATTAAAATGTTTATCTTCAAGTCTTTAAATCAGAAGAAAAGATAGCTGCAACTAATATTATATTAGAATTTACAGAACTTTTTTATAAGGAAGGTGATAACCTTTCTCCTACAAACGTAGTCAAACAAAATATTTACACCACAGCTGATAAATCCCTATTCTCAGATACGTATGGATATCCATATATTCACTAGAAAAAAATTCAAGCCCAAAAAGGAGAAACGCTGAAAAAAAAATTATTCGGGAAAGTAACTCGAATACAACTTTAGTACACCTTTTAGCCATTATTAACCATTTCAAAGGTTAATGAATTCGGTTCATGGCAATTTTATAACTAATGGTTGTTTCGTTCACATAGATGACATCTTAGTACAACTATAAATATGTAAAAGGTAAATAATATTCGGCCTTATTCCCGTTTACGCTATAATTTAATTGTCATTTCCAAGTTGTTGTCGTTGTTATCGTCGTTTTTTTACTAAATTCGTATTTTTTGAAGTTTAAAATTAAAATTAAGAAAGTATGATAACGCCATTGTATCTGAAGTTGTTATTTGTTGTTTTGCAGAAAATATTTGATCCATTTAGTGAATTTAAGTACAAAAAGACGACAATAATAATAACTCCTACTCGTCTCCGTCGCGACATGGAGGTGCAAATGAATTTTCGAAATGAGTTTTTTCGAAATATTACCTCACAAAGTATCGAAATTCAATGGTTTTATCACCTTTCTTAACCCTTTGGCATACGCAGGAAATTTTTCCATATCGCACACTAAAATTCACTTCAAGTAATCGCGTTCGTTTTTATTTGGCTCTCAATTACTACAACGACAAGGAACGAATGTTCCCATGTCGTTACCATATTCGTTTCAAAATGGGGAATTCAAAATTATTTTCGATAAATGTCGATAACGTCACTAGGAATGCCAAATAGTCATTCTTATTTCGTTTTAAAACAACAACAACAACAACGGGAATATGACCGATTGTTTCAGATAATGCAAAAGTAATGTTTTTTCACAAACAACATAATTGGTTAAAGAGTCCCTAAAAACCCGTCATAAAATAAGGCAGCACAGCATGCAAGAAAAACGAATTTGAAAAATATTTTATTTTTCATTTTATTTATTAGTTTTTTGAGTCATTTTGACAATTGTGTAAAAGCCTTTATCTAACTTGTTTATCGCTGTGTTTCCTAAAATATTCCAATGAAATATGATAGAATTGCTTTGTTCTCATGGTAAAGTGCTGGTATCTGGTGACACACATCTGGTATTCGTGCGTAGTAATGTATTGTTACTAAATATCTGTCACAGGTATAACAGAACATATTCAAAATATAAAATATATATTTAAACCTCTTAGGAAATCATAATTAAAACTACAAACTAACAAATGCGACTTTCTTTAGAACCGCAAATTTTAGGGCTTGTTCTGACCACAGATGGTGTTAAGCCTGATCCCAACAAAATTTCAATTCAGGGCTTAGGATACCTAGCTTCCAAAAACGAATCAAATCCTTTCTGGGCATTATTGAATTTTATAGGAAATTTAGATAATTTGTTTTAGAATGCGATCATCAACCATTCAACTGGCTACTAACTAAATATTCGGGAAGAGACAATAGTCCTAGACTCTTAAGATATTTAATTGGATTTAGGAGAGTACAATTTTAAAATTTAATTCATGAAAGGGAAATCTAATTTCAGACAAGTATACCTATTGCTGATTTTTTAAATAGAAGTATTCGGAAAACAAGTAAGAAAGTAATGAATTAGATTTTAATGAAAATAGGGAAATATCTACAGCAAGTGAATTGCGTTGCGAAGGAAAATCGGTATTCTGTAACACATACGCATTGTAACCAGTGAAACGAAGAAAAATTAAAACTAAATCAACAATACAGAAGTGTAAATAATAAACGAACGTACATTATTCAAATTAGAAATTTGTTGCGTTTGCTACTTTAAATTTGTTAAACGCACAAGTTTGACATTTGCTTACGCAATACAGAGGCCGATAGATGGATTGATACTCTGTCTTGTCGACTTTCTTACACGTCTTTTACTGCATTGAGTGATGAAACCCGCATCCAATGGTGTTGCGGTATCTCTGCAATCGGACATGCCGTATTCTTTATGTATTGTAACTTTAGAATATACTGCTCCTGCACAAATATCGTTCTATCTCCACAAGGAAAAGCGTTAGTTGATCAGTTGATCACCAGCAACCACTCGGAACTTCTTTGAAATTTTCGCTTTGATTTGTAATAGTTCGGACTTACATGACTGGTAATGGTGAAATCATTTACATATACTGCTATTATATTGCGTACCGTGCTATGAATATTGATGTAAAAGCAGGGTTCACTAGGGCGTGGTGAAAAACCAATGTCTCGAAGAACTACGACTAGCTTTGAGTTCCATTCTCGACCACTTTGTTTTAATCCGTACAAGAATTTCTTCAGCTTTAAAACTCTATCCGGATAACTGCTGTCTACAAAACACTCTGGTTGCTTCATATAAACCTCATCACGTAACTCACTGTAGAGATATGCCGTTTATACGTCCATTTGATGTATATGGAGACGATGCTCCACTGCCAATGCCATTACCATCCGAATAGTAGCGTACCTAACTGCAGAAGAGAACGTTTCGTATTCATTGACACCAATACGTTAGATACACCCCTTAGCTACTAAACGGGACTTAAAACGTTGTACGCTGCCGTCTTTGTTACGCTTTACTTTCGGCGCATGTTTCACCCACAAAATCGGGCACTATTTTGCCGAATTTCGAACCTAATACTGTTTTTTTGATTGACATATATTTTCAACAATTGAAGTTAACGTGCCCAAAACGATTGTGCCATTTAATTGCATTATTTAAGGCATCTTTTGAAACTGTTGCGTTATTGCATTTATTTTGTACGCTTTTGTATATAAATAAACCTTTATTGTTAAACGCTTTCAAATCCGGTACAAACAGTGCATTATTTAGAGTAATCGCTGTACCTAAAATATTAACGTCACCGCGCCGATCGCAGTTGAAGCACTTCAAATTCTTATTGAACTTGATATTGTTGTTACGCGAACCGTAAGTGGGGTCGCGCTGTTTTTGTCTACTCGCTGAGCGTTTGAATTTGCACATGATCGTGCTTACATTAACACTTCGATAGCACTTTCATGACTTTCTTCTATAGGGCGAAAGGCCTCTACTAGTAATTTGATTTTTAAAATGGCGAGTGAACTTTTTTGGCAAACTCGACAGCAAAATAATAACTAAAAGCTCATTAGTTATTACAACTTCTACATCTGTGGGTTCTTCCACTAATTTAAAAAACTTACTTATGTGGCTAGCCGCAGTAGCCCGCTTGTTCATTTTGAGGTGTCAAATTTTCTTATATTATATAATAACACTTCTCGCGCTGGTCTTTTTGGCTGATGTATTTCAAGCGATTTATTCGATGCAATAACAGCGCAATCATATTGCTTTACATTATTAATTTGTGAAGGCTTCACGGACAACATTATAAACGCAAGTGCTTTTTCATTTTTATTGTCAAATGCTGTTTTTTGTTTTGGCGTCATCTCCTCCGATTTCACTTCCCGACCACATACACCTTCCCACAAGTCGGAGTGTATTAGCATGTTTGCTGTTCAAAATTAGTTTTTTTTCTTTCGATTGATATCTGCACCGACATACAGCACACTGATAATTCTGCATTTAAGCCGTCTTTATTGAAATTTGAAATCGGACTGAATAATAAAGTATAAAGACACAAAAGAGGAGAGGTAACAAAACCAATCTCAATACTGAAAAAAAGTGTTTAACACAATTAGTAATTCATATTTCTGACAGTAATAAATAATAGAACTATTAAAAATATTCAAACAAATAATTGGAATTATTAAAAGAATAATCCCGTTAATAATTTTGAAATTTTAGAATATATTGAAACAACCAATGAATTATTAATATTAGAAAATATCAAATATATTATATATATATTAGCAAAACAGAATAAAGACATCAAAATTCATTCAATTTTTATTGTACATAATTTTAACTTTGGGATTGTTTTTATAATGTATATTATATTTAAATTTAAACAATCCCTAACCAAACAAATATATAAAAATGAAAGAAGTTACTTAAAACAATTAAATAAATTAGTTCAAAATAATAGTGAATCCCGATGTTGGGGTTAAAAATTTAATTTTTTCCCGTATTCGGGAAATTCCTAAGCCAAATCCCGTATTTGGGATTACAAAAAAAATTTAGTTCAAATGGTAATTCAATTCTTTTTTAAATGCATTATTTGCAACCCTGAAGGTAATAGACTTTTTTAATGAAAATTTCGAAACAATTATTGGCCAAAATTATTTGCAACAGCTACAAGCCCGAATAGATAATGAACAACAATATGTAGAAGTGCTGGGGAATAGGATATTTTTTAATAAACTAATTTGTCGTACGCAATCGAAAATATAACCATTATCGAGCGAATTGTAGAGACAAATACTATTAAAATGTTTATCTTCAAGTCTTTAAATCAGAAGAAAAGATAGCTGCAACTAATATTATATTAGAATTTACAGAACTTTTTTATAAGGAAGGTGATAACCTTTCTCCTACAAACGTAGTCAAACAAAATATTTACACCACAGCTGATAAATCCCTATTCTCAGATACGTATGGATATCCATATATTCACTAGAAAAAAATTCAAGCCCAAAAAGGAGAAACGCTGAAAAAAAAATTATTCGGGAAAGTAACTCGAATACAACTTTAGTACACCTTTTAGCCATTATTAACCATTTCAAAGGTTAATGAATTCGGTTCATGGCAATTTTATAACTAATGGTTGTTTCGTTCACATAGATGACATCTTAGTACAACTATAAATATGTAAACGTAAATAATATTCGGCCTTATTCCCGTTTACGCTATAATTTAATTGTCATTTCCAAGTTGTTGTCGTTGTTATCGTCGTTTTTTTTCTAAATTCGTATTTTTTGAAGTTTTAAATTAAAATTAAGAAAGTATGATAACGCCATTGTATCTGAAGTTGTTATTTGTTGTTTTGCAGAAAATATTTGAACCATTTAGTGAATTTAAGTACAAAAAGACGACAATAATAATAACTCCTACTCGTCTCCGTCGCGACATGGAGGTGCAAATGAATTTTCGAAATGAGTTTTTTTGAAATATTACCTCACAAAGTATCGAAATTCAATGGTTTTATCACCTTTCTTAACCCTTTGGCATACGCAGGAAATTTTTCCATATCGCACACTAAAATTCACTTCAAGTAATCGCGTTCGTTTTTATTTGGCTCTCAATTACTACAACGACAAGGAACGAATGTTCCCATGTCGTTACCATATTCGTTTCAAAATGGGGAATTCAAAATTATTTTCGATAAATGTCGATAACGTCAATAGGAATGCCAAATAGTCATTCTTATTTCGTTTTAAAACAACAACAACAACAACGGGAATATGACCGATTGTTTCAGATAATGCAAAAGTAATGTTTTTTCACAAACAACATAATTGGTTAAAGAGTCCCTAAAAACCTGTCATAAAATAAGGCAGCACAGCATGCAAGAAAAACGAATTTGAAAAATATTTTATTTTTCATTTTATTTATTAGTTTTTTGAGTCATTTTGACAATTGTGTAAAAGCCTTTATCTAACTTGTTTATCGCTGTGTTTCCTAAAATATTCCAATGAAATATGATAGAATTGCTTTGTTCTCATGGTAAAGTGCTGGTATCTGGTGACACACATCTGGTATTCGTGCGTAGTAATGTATTGTTACTAAATATCTGTCACAGGTATAACAGAACATATTCAAAATATAAAATATATATTTAAACCTCTTAGGAAATCATAATTAAAACTACAAACTAACAAATGCGACTTTCTTTAGAACCGCAATTTTTAGGGCTTGTTCTGACCACAGATGGTGTTAAGCCTGATCCCAACAAAATTTCAATTCAGGGCTTAGGATACCTAGCTTCCAAAAACGAATCAAATCCTTTCTGGGCATTATTGAATTTTATAGGAAATTTAGATAATTTGTTTTAGAATGCGATCATCAACCATTCAACTGGCTACTAACTAAATATTGGGGAAGAGACAATAGTCCTAGACTCTTAAGATATTTAATTGGATTTAGGAGAGTACAATTTTAAAATTTAATTCATGAAAGGGAAATCTAATTTCAGACACGTATACCTATTGCTGATTTTTTAAATAGAAGTATTCGGAAAACAAGTAAGAAAGTAATGAATTAGATTTTAATGAAAATAGGGAAATATCTACAGCAAGTGAATTGCGTTGCGAAGAAAAATCGGTATTCTGTAACACATACGCATTGTAACCAGTGAAACGAAGAAAAATTAAAACCAAATCAACAATACGGAAGTGTAAATAATAAACGAACGTACATTATTCAAATTAGAAATTTGTTGCGTTTGCTACTTTAAATTTGTTAAACGCACAAGTTTGACATTTGCTTACGCAATACAGAGGCCGATAGATGGATTGATACTCTGTCTTGTCGACTTTCTTACACGTCTTTTACTGCATTGAGTGATGAAACCCGCATCCAATGGTGTTGCGGTATCTCTGCAACCGGACATGCCGTATTCTTTATGTATTGTAACTTTAGAATATACTGCTCCTGCACAAATATCGTTCTATCTCCACAAGGAAAAGCGTTAGTTGATCAGTTGATCACCAGCAACCACTCGGAACTTCTTTGAAATTTTCGCTTTGATTTGTAATAGTTCGGACTTACATGACTGGCAATGGTGAAATCATTTACATATACTGCTATTATATTGCGTACCGTGCTATGAATATTGATGTAAAAGCAGGGTTCACTAGGGCGTGGTGAAAAACCAATGTCTCGAAGAACTACGACTAGCTTTGAGTTCCATTCTCGACCACTTTGTTTTAATCCGTACAAGAATTTCTTCAGCTTTAAAACTCTATCCGGATAACTGCTGTCTACAAAACACTCTGGTTGCTTCATATAAACCTCATCACGTAACTCACTGTTGAGATATGCCGTTTATACGTCCATTTGATGTATATGGAGACGATGCTCCACTGCCAATGCCATTACCATCCGAATAGTAGCGTACCTAACTGCAGAAGAGAACGTTTCGTATTCATTGACACCAATACGTTAGATACACCCCTTAGCTACTAAACGGGACTTAAAACGTTGTACGCTGCCGTCTTTGTTACGCTTTACTTTCGGCGCATGTTTCACCCACAAAATCGGGCACTATTTTGCCGAATTTCGAACCTAATACTGTTTTTTTGATTGACATATATTTTCAACAATTGAAGTTAACGTGCCCAAAACGATTGTGCCATTTAATTGCATTATTTAAGGCATCTTTTGAAACTGTTGCGTTATTGCATTTATTTTGTACGCTTTTGTATATAAATAAACCTTTATTGTTAAACGCTTTCAAATCCGGTACAAACAGTGCATTATTTAGAGTAATCGCTGTACCTAAAATATTAACGTCACCGCGCCGATCGCAGTTGAAGCACTTCAAATTCTTATTGAACTTGATATTGTTGTTACGCGAACCGTAAGTGGGGTCGCGCTGTTTTTGTCTACTCGCTGAGCGTTTGAATTTGCACATGATCGTGCTTACATTAACACTTCGATAGCACTTTCATGACTTTCTTCTATAGGGCGAAAGGCCTCTTCTAGTAATTTGATTTTTAAAATGGCGAGTGAACTTTTTTGGCAAACTCGACAGCAAAATAATAACTAAAAGCTCATTAGTTATTACAACTTCTACATCTGTGGGTTCTTCCACTAATTTAAAAAACTTACTTATGTGGCTAGCCGCAGTAGCCCGCTTGTTCATTTTGAGGTGTCAAATTTTCTTATATTATATAATAACACTTCTCGCGCTGGTCTTTTTGGCTGATGTATTTCAAGCGATTTATTCGATGCAATAACAGCGCAATCATATTGCTTTACATTATTAATTTGTGAAGGCTTCACGGACAACATTATAAACGCAAGTGCTTTTTCATTTTTATTGTCAAATGCCGTTTTTTGTTTTGGCGTCATCTCCTCCGATTTCACTTCCCGACCACATACACCTTCCCACAAGTCGGAGTGTATTAGCATGTTTGCTGTTCAAAATTAGTTTTTTTTCTTTCGATTGATATCTGCACCGACATACAGCACACTGATAATTCTGCATTTAAGCCGTCTTTATTGAAATTTGAAATCGGACTGAATAATAAAGTATAAAGACACAAAAGAGGAGAGGTAACAAAACCAATCTCAATACTGAAAAAAAGTGTTTAACACAATTAGTAATTCATATTTCTGACAGTAATAAATAATAGAACTATTAAAAATATTCAAACAAATAATTGGAATTATTAAAAGAATAATCCCGTTAATAATTTTGAAATTTTAGAATATATTGAAACAACCAATGAATTATTAATATTAGAAAATATCAAATATATTATATATATATTAGCAAAACATAATTTTAACTTTGGGATTGTTTTTATAATGTATATTATATTTAAATTTAAACAATCCCTAACCAAACAAATATATAAAAATGAAAGAAGTTACTTAAAACAATTAAATAAATTAGTTCAAAATAATAGTGAATCCCGATGTTGGGGTTAAAAATTTAATTTTTTCCCGTATTCGGGAAATTCCTAAGCCAAATCCCGTATTTGGGATTACAAAAAAAATTTAGTTCAAATGTTAATTCAATTCTTTTTTAAATGCATTATTTGCAACCCTGAAGGTAATAGACTTTTTTAATGAAAATTTCGAAACAATTATTGGCCAAAATTATTTGCAACAGCTACAAGCCCGAATAGATAATGAACAACAATATGTAGAAGTGCTGGGGAATAGGATATTTTTTAATAAACTTATTTGTCGTACGCAATCGAAAATATAACCATTATCGAGCGAATTGTAGAGACAAATACTATTAAAATGTTTATCTTCAAGTCTTTAAATCAGAAGAAAAGATAGCTGCAACTAATATTATATTAGAATTTACAGAACTTTTTTATAAGGAAGGTGATAACCTTTCTCCTACAAACGTAGTCAAACAAAATATTTACACCACAGCTGATAAATCCCTATTCTCAGATACGTATGGATATCCATATATTCACTAGAAAAAAATTCAAGCCCAAAAAGGAGAAACGCTGAAAAAAAAATTATTCGGGAAAGTAACTCGAATACAACTTTAGTACACCTTTTAGCCATTATTAACCATTTCAAAGGTTAATGAATTCGGTTCATGGCAATTTTATAACTAATGGTTGTTTCGTTCACATAGATGACATCTTAGTACAACTATAAATATGTAAACGTAAATAATATTCGGCCTTATTCCCGTTTACGCTATAATTTAATTGTCATTTCCAAGTTGTTGTCGTTGTTATCGTCGTTTTTTTTCTAAATTCGTATTTTTTGAAGTTTTAAATTAAAATTAAGAAAGTATGATAACGCCATTGTATCTGAAGTTGTTATTTGTTGTTTTGCAGAAAATATTTGAACCATTTAGTGAATTTAAGTACAAAAAGACGACAATAATAATAACTCCTACTCGTCTCCGTCGCGACATGGAGGTGCAAATGAATTTTCGAAATGAGTTTTTTTGAAATATTACCTCACAAAGTATCGAAATTCAATGGTTTTATCACCTTTCTTAACCCTTTGGCATACGCAGGAAATTTTTCCATATTGCACACTAAAATTCACTTCAAGTAATCGCGTTCGTTTTTATTTGGCTCTCAATTACTACAACGACAAGGAACGAATGTTCCCATGTCGTTACCATATTCGTTTCAAAATGGGGAATTCAAAATTATTTTCGATAAATGTCGATAACGTCAATAGGAATGCCAAATAGTCACTCTTATTTCGTTTTAAAACAACAACAACAACAACGGGAATATGACCGATTGTTTCAGATAATGCAAAAGTAATGTTTTTTCACAAACAACATAATTGGTTAAAGAGTCCCTAAAAACCCGTCATAAAGCAGCACAGCATGCAAGAAAAACGAATTTGAAAAATATCTTATTTTTCATTTTATTTATTAGTTTTTTGAGTTATTTTGACAATTGTGTAAAAGCCTTTATCTAACTTGTTTATCGCTGTGTTTCCTAAAATATTCCAATGAAATATGATAGAATTGCTTTATTCTCATGGTAAAGTGCTGGTATCTGGTGACACACATCTGGTATTCGTGCGTAGTAATGTATTGTTACTAAATATCTGTCACAGGTATAACAGAACATATTCAAAATATAAAATATATATTTAAACCTCTTAGGAAATCGTTATTAAAACTACAAACTAACAAATGCGACTTTCTTTAGAACCGCAATTTTTAGGGCTTGTTCTGACCACAGATGGTGTTAAGCCTGATCCCAACAAAATTTCAATTCAGGGCTTAGGATACCTAGTTTCCAAAAACCAAAAACGAATCAAATCCTTTCTGGGCATTATTGAATTTTATAGGAAATTTAGATAATTTGTTTTAGAATGCGATCATCAACCATTCAACTGGCTACTAACTAAATATTCGGGAAGAGACAATAGTCCTAGACTCTTAAGATATTTAATTGGATTTAGGAGAGTACAATTTTAAAATTTAATTCATGAAAGGGAAATCTAATTTCAGACAAGTATACCTATTGCTGATTTTTTAAATAGAAGTATTCGGAAAACAAGTAAGAAAGTAATGAGTTAGATTTTAATGAAAATAGGGAAATATCTACAGCAAGTGAATTGCGTTGCGAAGGACAATCGGTATTCTGTAACACATACGCATTGTAACCAGTGAAACGAAGAAACATTAAAACTAAATCAACAATACAGAAGTGTAAATAATAAACGAACGTACATTATTAAAATTAGAAATTTGTTGCGTTTGCTACTTTGAATTAGTTAAAAGCACAAGTTTGACATTTGCTTACGCAATACAGAGGCCGACATTGCGAATTTCCAATGCGCTTATCGTCTTATATAGCAGCATGGGTAAAAAGTGCCCCACACACTCTACAGGAATGTTGCTAATACTTTATAAATTTTATTAACAAAGCGATTCAAATATTTTGGAAGTCTTCCTAATTTTGGAAAATTGATGATAAGTTATATGGAGTAAAACGGGTCTCAAAATTTCTTCAGCTTTAAAACTCTATCCGGATAACTGCTGTCTACAAAACACTCTGGTTGCTTCATATAAACCTCATCACGTAACTCACTGTTGAGATATGCCGTTTATACGTCCATTTGATGTATATGGAGACGATGCTCCACTGCCAATGCCATTACCATCCGAATAGTAGCGTACCTAACTGCAGAAGAGAACGTTTCGTATTCATTGACACCAATACGTTAGATACACCCCTTAGCTACTAAACGGGACTTAAAACGTTGTACACTGCCGTCTTTGTTACGCTTTACTTTTGGCGCATGTTTCACCCACAAAATCGGGTACTATTTTGCCGAATTTCGAACCTAATACTGTTTTTTTGATTAACATATATTTTCAACAATTGAAGTTAACGTGCCCAAAACGATTGTGCCATTTAATTGCATTATTTAAGGCATCTTTTGAAACTGTTGCGTTATTGCATTTATTTTGCACGCTTTTGTATAAAAATAAACCTTTATTGTTGAACGCTTTCAAATCCAGTACAAACAGTGAATTTTTTAGAGTAATCGCTGTACCTAAAATATTAACGTCACCGCGCCGATCGCAGTTGAAGCACTTCAAATTCTTATTGAACTTGATATTGTTGTTACGCGAACCGTAAGTGGGGTCGCGCTGTTTTTGTCTACTTGCTGAGCGTTTGAATTTGCACATGACCGTGCTTACATTAACACTTCGATACCACTTTCATGACTTTCTTCTATAGGGCGAAAGGCCTCTTCTAGTAATTTAATTTTTAAAATGGCGAGTGAACTTTTTTGGCAAACTCGACAGCAAAATAATAACTAAAAGCTCATTAGTTATTACAACTTCTACATCTGTGGGTTCTTCCACTAATATAAAAAACTTACTTATGTGGCTAGCCCGCTTGTTCATTTTGAGGAGTCAAATTTTCTTATATTATATAATAACACTTCTCGCGCTGGCCTTTTTGGCTGATGTATTTCAAGCGATTTATTCGATGCAATAACAGCACAATCATATTGCTTTACATTATTAATTTGTGAAGGCTTCACGGACAACATTATAAACGCAAGTGCTTTTTCATTTTTATTGTCAAATGCCGTTTTTTGTTTTGGCGTCATCTCCTCCGATTTCACTTCCCGACCACATACACCTTCCCACAAGTCGGAGTGTATTAGCATGCTTTTCATTTGCACCGGCCATGACGCGTAATTGGACCCGCTCAATTTTGCTGTTCAAAATTAATTTTTTTCTTTCGATTGATATCTGCACCGACATACAGCACACTGATAATTCTGCACCAACGCACCAAATTCAGAAACGATAATATTTTATGCGCACACCGACACGCAGTTTTTGCAACTAAGGAAAACGACAACGTATTGGTTTTAAGCCGCCTTTATTAAAATTTGAAATCGGACTGAATAATAAAGTATAAAGACACAAAAGAGGAGAGGTAACAAAACCAATCTCAATACTGAAAAAAAGTGTTTAACACAATTAGTAATTCATATTTCTGACAGTAATAAATAATAGAACTATTAAAAATATTCAAACAAATAATTGGAATTATTTAAAGAATAATCCCGTTAATAATTTTGAAATTTTAGAATATATTGAAACAACCAATGAATTATTAAAATTAGAAAATATCAAATATATTATATATATATTAGCAAAACAGAATAAAGACATCAAAATTCATTCAATTTTTATTGTACATAATTTTAACTTTGGGATTGTTTTTATAATGTATATTATATTTAAATTTAAACAATCCCTAACCAAACAAAAATATAAAAATTAAAGAAGTTACTTAAAACAATTAAATAAATTAGTTCAAAATAATAGTGAATCCCGATGTTGGGGTTAAAAATTTAATTTTTTCCCGTATTCGGGAAGTTCCTAAGCCAAATCCCGTATTTGGGATTACAAAAAAAATTTAGTTCAAATGTTAATTCAATTCTTTTTTAAATGCATTATTTGCAACCCTGAAGGTAATAGACTTTTTTAATGAAAATTTCGAAACAATTATTGGCCAAAATTATTTGCAACAGCTACAAGCCCGAATAGATAATGAACAACAATATGTAGAAGTGCTGGGGAATAGGATATTTTTTAATAAACTTTTTTGTCGTACGCAATCGAAAATATAACCATTATCGAGCGAATTGTAGAGACAAATACTATTAAAATGTTTATCTTCAAGTCTTTAAATCAGAAGAAAAGATAGCTGCAACTTATATTATATTAGAATTTAGTGAACTTTTTTATAAGGAAGGTGATAACCTTTCTCCTACAAACGTAGTCAAACAAAATATTAACACCACAGGTGATAAATCCCTATTCTCAGAAACGTATGGATATCCATATATTCACTAGAAGAAATTCAAGCCCAAAAAGGAGAAACGCTGAAAAAAAAAATTATTCGGGAAAGTAACTCGAATACAACTTTAGTACACCTTTTAGCCATTATGAGTTTGTTCACATGCCTTTTGGGAGCTAAACCTTTCAAGAAGCTAAACATTTTAACGGTTAATGAATTCGGTTCATGGCAATTTTATAACTAATGGTTGTTTCGTTCACATAGATGGCATCTTAGTACAACTATAAATATGTAAAAGGTAAATAATATTCGGCCTTATTCCTGTTTACCCTGTTTTTTTTTCTAAATTCGTATTTTTTGAAATTTTAAATTAAAATTAAGAAAGTATGATAACGCCATTGTATCTGAAGTTGTTATTTGTTGTTTTGCAGAAAATATTTAAACCATTTAGTGAATTTAAGTACAAAAAGACGACAATAATAATAACTCCTACTCGTCTCCGTCGCGACATGGAGGTGCAAATGAATTTTCGAAATGAGTTTTTTTGAAATATTACCTCACAAAGTATCGAAATTCAATGGTTTTATCACCTTTCTTAACCCTTTGGCATACGCAGGAAATTTTTCCATATCGCACACTAAAATTCACTTCAAGTAATCGCGTTCGTTTTTATTTGGCTCTCAATTACTACAACGACAAGGAACGAATGTTCCCATGTCGTTACCATATTCGTTTCAAAATGGGGAATTCAAAATTATTTTCGATAAATGTCGATAACGTCAATAGGAATGCCAAATAGTCATTCTTATTTCGTTTTAAAACAACAACAACAACAACAACAACGGGAATATGACCGATTGTTTCAAATAATGCAAAAGTAATGTTTTTTCACAAACAACATAATTGGTTAAAGAGTCCCTAAAAATCCGTCATAAAATAAGGCAGCACAGCATGCAAGAAAAACGAATTTGAAAAATATCTTATTTTTCATTTTATTTATTAGTTTTTTGAGTCATTTTGACAATTGTGTAAAAGCCTTTATCTAACTTGTTTATCGCTGTGTTTCCTAAAATATTCCAATGAAATATGATAGAATTGCTTTGTTCTCATGGTAAAGTGCTGGTATCTGGTGACACACATCTGGTATTCGTGCGTAGTAATGTATTGTTACTACATATCTGTCACAGGTATAACAGAACATATTCAAAATATAAAATATATATTTAAACCTCTTAGGAAATCATAATTAAAACTACAAACTAACAAATGCAACTTTCTTTAGAACCGCAATTTTTAGGGCTTTTTCTGACCACAGATGGTGTTAAGCCTGATCCCAACAAAATTTCAATTCAGGGCTTAGGATACCTAGTTTCCAAAAACGAATCAAATCCTTTCTGGGTATTATTGAATTTTATAGGCAATTTCGATAATTTGTTTTAGAATGCGATCATCAACCATTCAACTGGCTACTAACTAAATATTCGGGAAGAGACAATAGTCCTAGACTCTTAAGATATTTAATTGGATTTAGGAGAGTACAATTTTAAAATTTAATTCATGAAAGGGAAATCTAATTTCAAACAAGTATACCTATTGCTGAATTTTTAAATAGAAGTATTCGGAAAACAAGTAAGAAAGTAATGAATTAGATTTTAATGAAAATAGGGAAATATCTACAGCAAGTGAATTGCGTTGCGAAGGACAATCGGTATTCTGTAACACATGCGCATTGTAACCAGTGAAACGAAGAAAAATTAAAACTAAATCAACAATACAGAAGTGTAAATAATAAACGAACGTACATTCTTCAAATTAGAAATTTGTTGCGTTTGCTACTTTGAATTTGTTAAACGCACAAGTTTGACATTTGCTTACGCAATACAGAGGCCGATAGATGGATTGATACTCTGTCTTGTCGACTTTCTTACACGTCTTTTACTGCATTGAGTGATGAAACCCGCATCCAATGGTGTTGCGGTATCTCTGCAACCGGACATGCCGTATTCTTTATGTATTGTAACTTTAGAATATACTGCACAAATATCGTTCTATCTCCATAAGGAAAAGCGTTAGTTGATCAGTTGATCACCAGCAACCACTCGGAACTTCTTTGAAATTTTCGCTTTGATTTGTAATAGTTCGGACTTACATGACTGGTAATGGTGAAATCATTTACATATACTGCTATTATATTGCGTACCGTGCTATGAATATTGATGTAAAAGCAGGGTTCACTAGGGCGTGGTGAAAAACCAATGTCTCGAAGAACTACGACTAGCTTTGAGTTCCATTCTCGACCACTTTGTTTTAATCCGTACAAGGATTTCTTCAGCTTTAAAACTCTATCCGGATAACTGCTGTCTACAAAACACTCTGGTTGCTTCATATAAACCTCATCACGTAACTCACTGTTGAGATATGCCGTTTATACGTCCATTTGATGTATATGGAGACGATGCTCCACTGCCAATGCCATTACCATCCGAATAGTAGCGTACCTAACTGCAGAAGAGAACGTTTCGTATTCATTGACACCAATACGTTAGATACACCCCTTAGCTACTAAACGGGACTTAAAACGTTGTACGCTGCCGTTTTTGTTACGCTTTACTTTTGGCGCATGTTTCACCCACAAAATCGGGTACTATTTTGCCGAATTTCGAACCTAATACTGTCTTTTTGATTGACATATATTTTCAACAATTGAAGTTAACGTGCCCAAAACGATTGTGCCATTTAATTGCATTATTTAAGGCATCTTTTGAAACTGTTGCGTTATTGCATTTATTTTGCACGCTTTTGTATAAAAATAAACCTTTATTGTTGAACGCTTTCAAATCCGGTACGTACAGTGCATTTTTTAGAGTAATCGCTAAAAATATTACCGTCACCATGCCGACCGCAGTTGAAGCACTTCAAATTCTTAGTGAACTTGATATTGTTGTTACGCGAACCGTAAGTGGGGTCGCGCTGTTTTTGTCTACTCGCTGAGCGTTTGAATTTGCACATGATCGTGCTTACATTAACACTTCGATAGCACTTTCATGACTTTCTTCTATAGGGCGAAAGGCCTCTTCTAGTAATTTAATTTTTAAAATGGCGAGTGAACTTGTTTGGCAAACTCGACAGCAAAATAATAACTAAAAGCTTATTAGTTATTACAACTTCTACATCTGTGGGTTCTTCCACAAATTTAAAAAACTTACTTATGTGGCTAGCCGCAGTAGCCCGCTTGTTCATTTTGAGGTGTCAAATTTTCTTATATAATAACACTTTTCACGCTGGTCTTTTTGGCTGATGTATTTCAAGCAATTTATTCCATGCAGTAACAGCGCAATCATAATGCTTCACATTATTAATTTGTGAAGGCTTCACGGACAACATTATAAACGCGAGTGCTTTTTCATTTTTATTGTCAAGCGCCGTTTTTTGTTTTGGCGTCATCTCCTCCGATTTCACTTCCCTAACACATACACCTTTCCACAAGTCGGAGTGTATTAGCATGCTTTTCATTTGCACCGGCCATGACGCGTAATTGGACCCGCTCAATTTTGCTGTTCAAAATTAGTTTTTTTTCTTTCGATTGATATCTGCACCGACATACAGCACACTGATAATTCTGCATTTAAGCCGTCTTTATTGAAATTTGAAATCGGACTGAATAATAAAGTATAAAGACACAAAAGAGGAGAGGTAACAAAACCAATCTCAGTACTGAAAAAAGGTGTTATACACAATTAGTAATTCATATTTCTGACAGTAATAAATAATAGAACTATTAAAAATATTCAAACAAATAATTGGAATTATTTAAAGAATAATCCCGTTAATAATTTTGAAATTTTAGAATATATTGAAACAACCAATGAATTATTAAAATTAGAAAATATCAAATATATATATTATATATTAGCAAAACAGAATAAAGACATCAAAATTCATTCAATTTTTATTGTACATAATTTTAACTTTGGGATTGTTTTTATAATGTATATTATATTTAAATTTAAACAATCCCTAACCAAACAAATATATAAAAATGAAAGAAGTTACTTGAAACAATTAAATAAATTAGTTCAAAATAATAATGAATCCCGATGTTGGGGTTAAAAATTTAATTTTTTCCCGTATTCGGGAAATTCCTAAGCCAAATCCCGTATTTGGGATTACAAAAAAAATTTAGTTCAAATGTTAATTCAATTCTTTTTTAAATGCATTATTTGCAACCCTGAAGGTAATAGACTTTTTTAATGAAAATTTCGAAACAATTATTGGCCAAAATTATTTGCAACAGCTACAAGCCCGAATAGATAATGAACAACAATATGTAGAAGTGCTGGGGAATAGGATATTTTTTAATAAACTTTTTTGTCGTACGCAATCGAAAATATAACCATTATCGAGCGAATTGTAGAGACAAATACTATTAAAATGTTTATCTTCAAGTCTTTAAATCAGAAGAAAAGATAGCTGCAACTAATATTATATTAGAATTTACAGAACTTTTTTATAAGGAAGGTGATAACCTTTCTCCTACAAACGTAGTAAAACAAAATATTTACACCACAGCTGATAAATCCCTATTCTCAGAAACGTATGGATATCCATATATTCACTAGAAGAAATTCAAGCCCAAAAAGGAGAAACGCTGAAAAAAAAATTATTCGGGAAAGTAACTCGAATACAACTTTAGTACACCTTTTAGCCATTATTAAACATTTCAAAGGTTAATGAATTCGGTTCAAATTCAATTTTATAACTAATGGTTGTTTCGTTCACATAGATGACATCTTAGTACAACTATAAATATGTAAAAGGTAAATAATATTCGGCCTTATTCCCGTTTACGCTATAATTTAATTGTCATTTCCAAGTTGTTGTCGTTGTTATCGTCGTTTTTTTTCTAAATTCGTATTTTTTGAAGTTTTAAATTAAAATTAAGGAAGTATGATAACGCCATTGTATCTGAAGTTGTTATTTGTTGTTTTGCAGAAAATATTTGAACCATTTAGTGAATTTAAGTACAAAAAGACGACAATAATAATAACTCCTACTCGTCTCCGTCGCGACATGGAGGTGCAAATGAATTTTCGAAATGAGTTTTTTCGAAATATTACCTCACAAAATATCGAAATTCAATGGTTTTATCACCTTTCTTAACCCTTTGGCATACGCAGGAAATTTTTCCATATCGCACACTAAAATTCACTTCAAGTAATCGCGTTCGTTTTTATTTGGCTCTCAATTACTACAACGACAAGGAACGAATGTTCCCATGTCGTTACCATATTCGTTTCAAAATGGGGAATTCAAATTTATTTTCGATAAATGTCGATAACGTCAATAGGAATGCCAAATAGTCATTCTTATTTCGTTTTAAAACAACAACAACAACAACGGGAATATGACCGATTGTTTCAAATAATGCAAAAGTAATGTTTTTTCACAAATAACATAATTGGTTAAAGAGTCCCTAAAAACCCGTCATAAAATAAGGCAGCACAGCATGCAAGAAAAACGAATTTGAAAAATGTCTTATTTTTCATTTTATTTATTAGTTTTTTGAGTCATTTTGACAATTGTGTAAAAGCCTCTATCTAACTTGTTTATCGCTGTGTTTCCTAAAATATTCCAATGAAATATGATAGAATTGCTTTGTTCTCATGGTAAAGTGCTGGTATCTGGTGACACACATCTGGTATTCGTGCGTAGTAATGTATTGTTACTAAATATCTGTCACAGGTATAACAGAACATTATCAAAATATAAAATATATATTTAAACCTCTTAGGAAATCATAATTAAAACTACAAACTAACAAATGCGACTTTCTTTAGAACCGCAATTTTTAGGGCTTGTTCTGACCACAGATGGTGTTAAGCCTGATCCCAACAAAATTTCAATTCAGGGCTTAGGATACCTAGTTTCCAAAAACGAATCAAATCCTTTCTGGGCATTATTGAATTTTATAGGAAATTTAGATAATTTGTTTTAGAATGCGATCATCAACCATTCAACTGGCTACTAACTAAATATTCGGGAAGAGACAATAGTCCTAGACTCTTAAGATATTTAATTGGATTTAGGAGAGTACAATTTTAAAATTTAATTCATGAAAGGGAAATCTAATTTCAGACAAGTATACCTATTGCTGATTTTTTAAATAGAAGTATTCGGAAAACAAGTAAGAAAGTAATGAATTAGATTTTAATGAAAATAGGGAAATATCTACAGCAAGTGAATTGCGTTGCGAAGGACAATCGGTATTCTGTAACACATGCGCATTGTAACCAGTGAAACGAAGAAAAATTAAAACTAAATCAACAATACAGAAGTGTAAATAATAAACGAACGTACATTATTAAAATTAGAAATTTGTTGCGTTTGCTACTTTGAATTACTTAAACGCACAAGTTTGACATTTGCTTACGCAATACAGAGGCCGACATTGCGAATTTCCAATGCGCTTATCGTCTTACATAGCAGCATGGGTAAAAAGGTGGGGCACCCTCTACAGGAATGTTGCTAATACTTTATAAATTTTATTAATAAAGCGATTCAAATATTTTGGAAGTCTTCCTAATTTTGGAAAATTTATGATAAGTTATATGGAGTAAAACGGGTCTCAAAATTTGTATCGTAAACGTGTCTGTAAAATTGCAAAACCGAAATTACAAGAATTTATTGCAAATTAAGTAAAAAAAGTACATGCTTGTCAGAAATTTTAAATACCAAATAAAGCAAATGTAACAAAATAAAAGAGAAAATAAAACGATGGATTGATACTCTGTCTTGTCGACTTTCTTACACGTCTTTTACTGCATTGAGTGATGAAACCCGCATCCAATGGTGTTGCGGTATCTCTGCAACCGGACATGCTGTATTCTTTATGTATTGTAACTTTAGAATATACTGCACAAATATCGTTCTATCTCCATAAGGAAAAGCGTTAGTTGATCAGTTGATCACCAGCAACCACTCGGAACTTCTTTGAAATTTTCGCTTTGATTTGTAATAGTTCGGACTTACATGACTGGTAATGGTGAAATCATTTACATATACTGCTATTATATTGCGTACCGTGCTATGAATATTGATGTAAAAGCACGGTTCACTAGGGCGTGGTGAAAAACCAATGTCTCGAAGAACTACGACTAGCTTTGAGTTCCATTCTCGACCACTTTGTTTTAATCCGTACAAGGATTTCTTCAGCTTTAAAACTCTATCCGGATAACTGCTGTCTACAAAACACTCTGGTTGCTTCATATAAACCTTATCACGTAACTCACTGTTGAGATATGCCGTTTATACGTCCATTTGATGTATATGGAGACGATGCTCCACTGCCAATGCCATTACCATCCGAATAGTAGCGTACCTAACTGCAGAAGAGAACGTTTCGTATTCATTGACACCAATACGTTGGATACACCCCTTAGCTACTAAACGGGACTTAAAATGTTGTACGCTGCCGTCTTTGTTACGCTTTACTTTCGGCGCATGTTTCACCCACAAAATCGGGTACTATTTTGCCGAATTTCGAACCTAATACTGTTTTTTTGATTGACATATATTTTCAACAATTGAAGTTAACGTGCCCAAAACTATTGTGCCATTTAATTGCATTATTTAAGGCATCTTTTGAAACTGTTGCGTTATTGCATTTATTTTGCACGCTTTTGTATATAAATAAACCTTTATTGTTGAACGATTTCAAATCCGGTACGTACAGTGCATTTTTTAGAGTAATCGCTGTACCTAAAATATTAACGTCACCACGCCGACCGCAGTTGAAGCACTTCAAATTCTTATTGAACTTGATATTGTTGTTACGCGAACCGTAAGTGGGGTCGCGCTGTTTTTGTCTACTCGCTGAGCGTTTGAATTTGCACATGATCGTGCTTACATTAACACTTCGATAGCACTTTCATGACTTTCTTCTATAGGGCGAAAGGCCTCTTCTAGTAATTTAATTTTAAAATGGCGAGTGAACTTTTTTGGCAAACTCGACAGCAAAATAATAACTAAAAGCTCATTAGTTATTACAACTTCTACATCTGTGGGTTCTTCCACTAATTTAAAAAACTTACTTATGTGGCTAGCCGCAGTAGCCCGCTTGTTCATTTTGAGGTGTCAAATTTTCTTATATAATAACACTTTTCGCGCTGGTCTTTTTGGCTGATGTATTTCAAGCAATTTATTCCATGCAATAACAGCGCAATCATAATGCTTCACATTATTAATTTGTGAAGGCTTCACGGACAACATTATAAACGCGAGTGCTTTTTCATGTTTATTGTCAAGCGCCGTTTTTTGTTTTGGCGTCATCTCCTCCGATTTCACTTCCCTAACACATACACCTTTCCACAAGTCGGAGTTTATTAGCATGCTTTTCATTTGCACCGGCCATGACGCGTAATTGGACCCGCTCAATTTTGCTGTTCAAAATTAGTTTTTTTTTCTTTCGATTGATATCTGCACCGACATACAGCACACTGATAATTCTGCATTTAAGCCGTCTTTATTGAAATTTGAAATCGGACTGAATAATAAAGTATAAAGACACAAAAGAGGAGAGGTAACAAAACCAATCTCAGTACTGAAAAAAGGTGTTATACACAATTAGTAATTCATATTTCTGACAGTAATAAATAATAGAACTATTAAAAATATTCAAACAAATAATTGGAATTATTTAAAGAATAATCCCGTTAATAATTTTGAAATTTTAGAATATATTGAAACAACCAATGAATTATTAAAATTAGAAAATATCAAATATATATATTATATATTAGCAAAACAGAATAAAGTTATCAAAATTCATTCAATTTTTATTGTACATAATTTTAACTTTGGGATTGTTTTTATAATGTATATTATATTTAAATTTAAACAATCCCTAACCAAACAAGTATATAAAAATGAAAGAAGTTACTTAAAACAATTAAATAAATTAGTTCAAAATAATAGTGAATCCCGATGTTGGGGTTAAAAATTTAATTTTTTCCCGTATTCGGGAAATTCCTAAGCCAAATCCCGTATTTGGGATTACAAAAAAAATTTAGTTCAAATATTAATTCAATTCTTTTTTAAATGCATTATTTGCAACCCTGAAGGTAATAGACTTTTTTAATGAAAATTTCGAAACAATTATTGGCCAAAATTATTTGCAACAGCTACAAGCCCGAATAGATAATGAACAACAATATGTAGAAGTGCTGGGGAATAGGATATTTTTTAATAAACTTATTTGTCGTACGCAATCGAAAATATAACCATTATCGAGCGAATTGTAGAGACAAATACTATTAAAATGTTTATCTTCAAGTCTTTAAATCAGAAGAAAAGATAGCTGCAACTAATATTATATTAGAATTTACAGAACTTTTTTATAAGGAAGGTGATAACCTTTCTCCTACAAACGTAGTCAAACAAAATATTTACACCACAGCTGATAAATCCCTATTCTCAGAAACGTATGGATATCCATATATTCACTAGAAGAAATTCAAGCCCAAAAAGGAGAAACGCTGAAAAAAAAATTATTCGGGAAAGTAACTCGAATACAACTTTAGTACACCTTTTAGCCATTATTAAACATTTCAAAGGTTAATGAATTCGGTTCAAATTCAATTTTATAACTAATGGTTGTTTCGTTCACATAGATGACATCTTAGTACAACTATAAATATGTAAAAGGTAAATAATATTCGGCCTTATTCCCGTTTACGCTATAATTTAATTGTCATTTCCAAGTTGTTGTCGTTGTTATCGTCGTTTTTTTTCTAAATTCGTATTTTTTGAAGTTTTAAATTAAAATTAAGGAAGTATGATAACGCCATTGTATCTGAAGTTGTTATTTGTTGTTTTGCAGAAAATATTTGAACCATTTAGTGAATTTAAGTACAAAAAGACGACAATAATAATAACTCCTACTCGTCTCCGTCGCGACATGGAGGTGCAAATGAATTTTCGAAATGAGTTTTTTCGAAATATTACCTCACAAAATATCGAAATTCAATGGTTTTATCAACTTTCTTAACCCTTTGGCATACGCAGGAAATTTTTCCATTTCGCACACTAAAATTCACTTCAAGTAATCGCGTTCGTTTTTATTTGGCTCTCAATTACTACAACGACAAGGAACGAATGTTCCCATGTCGTTACCATATTCGTTTCAAAATGGGGAATTCAAAATTATTTTCGATAAATGTCGATAACGTCAATAGGAATGCCAAATAGTCATTCTTATTTTGTATTAAAACAACAACAGCAACAACGGGAATATGACCGATTGTTTCAAATAATGCAAAAGTAATGTTTTTTCACAAACAACATAATTGGTTAAAGAGTCCCTAAAAACCCGTCATAAATCCGCCAGCATGCAAGAAAAACGAATTTAAAAAATATCTTATTTTTCATTTTATTTATAAGTTTTGTTGAGTCATTTTGACAATTGTGTAAAAGCCTTTATCTAACTTGTTTATCGCTGTGTTTCCTAAAATATTCCAATGAAATATGATAGAATTGCTTTGTTCTCATGGTAAAGTGCTGGTATCTGGTGACACACATCTGGTATTCGTGCGTAGTAATGTATTGTTACTAAATATCTGTCACAGGTATAACAGAACATTATCAAAATATAAAATATATATTTAAACCTCTTAGGAAATCATAATTAAAACTACAAACTAACAAATGCGACTTTCTTTAGAACCGCAATTTTTAGGGCTTGTTCTGACCACAGATGGTGTTAAGCCTGATCCCAACAAAATTTCAATTCAGGGCTTAGGATACCTAGTTTCCAAAAACGAATCAAATCCTTTCTGGGCATTATTGAACTTTATAGGAAATTTAGATAATTTGTTTTAGAATGCGATCATCAACCATTCAACTGGCTACTAACTAAATATTCGGGAAGAGACAATAGTCCTAGACTCTTAAGATATTTAATTGGATTTAGGAGAGTACAATTTTAAAATTTAATTCATGAAAGGGAAATCTAATTTCAGACAAGTATACCTATTGCTGATTTTTTAAATAGAAGTATTCGGAAAACTAGTAAGAAAGTAATGAATTAGATTTTAATGAAAATAGGGAAATATCTACAGCTAGTGAATTGCGTTGCGAAGGACAATCGGTATTCTGTAACACATGCGCATTGTAACCAGTGAAACGAAGAAAAATTAAAACTAAATCACCAATACAGAAGTGTAAATAATAAACGAACGTACATTATTCAAATTAGAAATTTGTTGCGTTTGCTACTTTGAATTAGTTAAACGCACAAGTTTGACATTTGCTTACGCAATACAGAGGCCGACATTGCGAATTTCCAATGCGCTTATCGTCTTACATAACAGCATGGGCAAGAAGGTGGGACACCCTCTACAGGAATGTTGCTAATACTTTATAAATTTTATTAACAAAGCGATTCAAATATTTTGGAAGTCTTCCTAATTTTGGAAAATTGATGATAAGTTATATGGAGTAAAACGGGTCTCAAACTTTGTATCGTAAACGTGTCTGTAAAATTGCAAAACCGAAATTACAAGAATTTATTGCAAATTAAGTAAAAAAAGTATATGCTTGTCAGAAATTTTAAATACCAAATAAAGCAAATGTAACAAAATAAAAGAGAAAAAAAAACGATGGATTGATACTCTGTCTTGTCGACTTTCTTACACGTCTTTTACTGCATTGAGTGATGAAACCCGCATCCAATAGTGTTGCGGTATCTCTGCAACCGGACATGCCGTATTCTTTATGTATTGTAACTTTAGAATATACTGCTCCTGCACAAATATCGTTCTATCTCCACAAGGAAAAGCGTTAGTTGATCAGTTGATCACCAGCAACCACTCGGAACTTCTTTGAAATTTTCGCTTTGATTTGTAATAGTTCGGACTTACATGACTGGTAATGGTGAAATCATTTACATATACTGCTATTATATTGCGTATCGTGCTATGAATATTGATGTAAAAGCACGGTTCACTAGGGCGTGGTGAAAAACCAACGTCTCGAAGAACTACGACTAGCTTTGAGTTCCATTCTCGACCACTTTGTTTTAATCCGTACAAGGATTTCTTCAGCTTTAAAACTCTATCCGGATAACTGCTGTCTACAAAACACTCTGGTTGCTTCATATAAACCTCATCACGTAACTCACTGTTGAGATATGCCGTTTATACGTCCATTTGATGTATATGGAGACGATGCTCCACTGCCAATGCCATTACCATCCGAATAGTAGCGTACCTAACTGCAGAAGAGAACGTTTCGTATTCATTGACACCAATACGTTGGATACACCCCTTAGCTACTAAACGGGACTTAAAACGTTGTACGCTGCCGTCTTTGTTACGCTTTACTTTCGGCGCATGTTTCACCCACAAAATCGGGTACTATTTTGCCGAGTTTCGAACCTAACACTGTTTTTTTGATTGACATATATTTTCAACAATTGAAGTTAACGTGCCCAAAACGATTGTGCCATTTAATTGCATTATTTAAGGCATCTTTTGAAACTGTTGCGTTATTGCATTTATTTTGCACGCTTTTGTATAAAAATAAACCTTTATTGTTGAACGCTTTCAAATCCGGTACGTACAGTGCATTTTTTAGAGTAATCGCTGTACCTAAAATATTAATGTCACCACGCCGACCGCAGTTGAAGCACTTCAAATTCTTATTGAACTTGATATTGTTGTTACGCGAACCGTAAGTGGGGTCGCGCTGTTTTTGTCTACTCGCTGAGCGTTTGAATTTGCACATGATCGTGCTTACATTAACACTTCGATAGCACTTTCATGACTTTCTTCTATAGGGCGAAAGGCCTCTTCTAGTAATTTAATTTTTAAAATGGCGAGTGAACTTGTTTGGCAAACTCGACAGCAAAATAATAACTAAAAGCTCATTAGTTATTACAACTTCTACATCTGTGGGTTCTTCCACTAATTTAAAAAACTTACTTATGTGGCTAGCCGCAGTAGCCCGCTTGTTCATTTTGAGGTGTCAAATTTTCTTATATAATAACACTTTTCGCGCTGGTCTTTTTGGCTGATGTATTTCAAGCAATTTATTCCATGCAATAACAGCGCAATCATAATGCTTCACATTATTAATTTGTGAAGGCTTCACGGACAACATTATAAACACGAGTGCTTTTTCATTTTTATTGTCAAGCGCCGTTTTTTGTTTTGGCGTCATCTCCTCCGAGTTCACTTCCCTAACACATACACCTTTCCACAAGCCGGAGTGTATTAGCATGCTTTTCATTTGCACCGGCCATGACGCGTAATTGGACCCGCTCAATTTTGCTGTTCAAAATTAGTTTTTTTTCTTTCGATTGATATCTGCACCGACATACAGCACACTGATAATTCTGCATTTAAGCCGTCTTTATTGAAATTTGAAATCGGACTGAATAATAAAGTATAAAGACACAAAAGAGGAGAGGTAACAAAACCAATCTCAGTACTGAAAAAAGGTGTTATACACAATTAGTAATTCATATTTCTGACAGTAATAAATAATAGAACTATTAAAGATATTCAAACAAATAATTAGAATTATTTAAAGAATAATCCCGTTAATAATTTTGAAAATTAGGATATATTGAAACAACCAATGAATTATTAAAATTAGAAAATATCAAATATATATATTATACATTAGCAAAACAGAATAAAGACATCAAAATTCATTCAATTTTTATTGTACATAATTTTAACTTTGGGATTGTTTTTATAATGTATATTATATTTAAATTTAAACAATCCCTAACCAAACAAATATATAAAAATGAAAGAAGTTACTTGAAACAATTAAATAAATTAGTTCAAAATAATAGTGAATCCCGATGTTCGGGTTTAAAATTTAATTTTTTCCCGTATTCGGGAAGTTCCTAAGCCAAATCCCGTATTTGGGATTACAAAAAAAATTTAGTTCAAATGTTAATTCAATTCTTTTTTAAATGCATTATTTGCAACCCTGAAGGTAATAGACTTTTTTAATGAAAATTTCGAAACAATTATTGGCCAAAATTATTTGCAACAGCTACAAGCCCGAATAGATAATGAACAACAATATGTAGAAGTGCTGGGGAATAGGATATTTTTTAATAAACTTATTTGTCGTACGCAATCGAAAATATAACCATTATCGAGCGAATTGTAGAGACAAATACTATTAAAATGTTTATCTTCAAGTCTTTAAATCAGAAGAAAAGATAGCTGCAACTAATATTATATTAGAATTTACAGAACTTTTTTATAAGGAAGGTGATAACCTTTCTCCTACAAACGTAGTCAAACAAAATATTTACACCACAGCTGATAAATCCCTATTCTCAGAAACGTATGGATATCCATATATTCACTAGAAGAAATTCAAGCCCAAAAAGGAGAAACGCTGAAAAAAAAATTATTCGGGAAAGTAACTCGAATACAACTTTAGTACACCTTTTAGCCATTATTAACCATTTCAAAGGTTAATGAATTCGGTTCATGGCAATTTTATAACTAATGGTTGTTTCGTTCACATAGATGACATCTTAGTTCAACTATAAATATGTAAAAGGTAAATAATATTCGGCCTTATTCCCGTTTACGCTATAATTTAATTGTCATTTCCAAGTTGTTGTCGTTGTTATCGTCGTTTTTTTTCTAAATTCGTATTTTTTAAATTCGTATTCTGAAGTTGTTATTTGTTGTTTTGCAGAAAATATTTGAACCATTTAGTGAATTTAAGTACAAAAAGACGACAATAATAATAACTCCTACTCGTCTCCGTCGCGACATGGAGGTGCAAATGAATTTTCGAAATGAGTTTTTTCGAAATATTACCTCACAAAATATCGAAATTCAATGGTTTTATCAACTTTCTTAACCCTTTGGCATACGCAGGAAATTTTTCCATTTCGCACACTAAAATTCACTTCAAGTAATCGCGTTCGTTTTTATTTGGCTCTCAATTACTACAACGACAAGGAACGAATGTTCCCATGTCGTTACCATATTCGTTTCAAAATGGGGAATTCAAAATTATTTTCGATAAATGTCGATAACGTCAATAGGAATGCCAAATAGTCATTCTTATTTCGTTTTAAAACAACAACAACAACAACGGGAATATGACCGATTGTTTCAAATAATGCAAAAGTAATGTTTTTTCACAAACAACATAATTGGTTAAAGAGTCCCTAAAAACCCGTCATAAATCCGCCAGTATGCAAGAAAAACGAATTTAAAAAATATCTTATTTTTCATTTTATTTATTAGTTTTGTTGAGTCATTTTGACAATTGTGTAAAAGCCTTTATCTAACTTGTTTATCGCTGTGTTTCCTAAAATATTCCAATGAAATATGATAGAATTGCTTTGTTCTCATGGTAAAGTGCTGGTATCTGGTGACACACATCTGGTATTCGTGCGTAGTAATGTATTGTTACTAAATATCTGTCACAGGTATAACAGAACATATTCAAAATATAAAATATATATTTAAACCTCTTAGGAAATCATAATTAAAACTACAAACTAACAAATGGGACTTTCTTTAGAACCGCAATTTTTAGGGCTTGTTCTGACCACAGATGGTGTTAAGCCTGATCCCAACAAAATTTCAATTCAGGGCTTAGGATACCTAGTTTCCAAAAACGAATCAAATCCTTTCTGGGCATTATTGACTTTTATAGGAAATTTAGATAATTTGTTTTAGAATGCGATCATCAACCATTCAACTGGCTACTAACTAAATATTCGGGAAGAGACAATAGTCCTAGACTCTTAAGATATTTAATTGGATTTAGGAGAGTACAATTTTAAAATTTAATTCATGAAAGGGAAATCTAATTTCAGACAAGTATACCTATTGCTGATTTTTTAAATAGAAGTATTCGGAAAACAAGTAAGAAAGTAATGAATTAGATTTTAATGAAAATAGGGAAATATCTACAGCAAGTGAATTGCGTTGCGAAGGACAATCGGTATTCTGTAACACATGCGCATTGTAACCAGTGAAACGAAGAAAAATTAAAACTAAATCAACAATACAAGTTTGACATTCGCTTACGCAATACAGAGGCCGACATTGCGAATTTCCAATGCGCTTATCGTCTTACATAACAGCATGGGTAAAAAGGTGGGGCACCCTCTACAGGAATGTTGCTAATACTTTATAAATTTTATTAACAAAGCGATTCAAATATTTTTGAAGTCTTCCTAATTTAGGAAAATTGATGATAAGTTATTTGGAGTAAAACGGGTCTCAAAATTTGTATCGTAAACGTGTCTGTAAAATTGCATAACCGAAATTACAAGAATTTATTGCAAATTAAGTAAAAAAAGTACATGCATGTCAGAAATTTTAAATACCAAATAAAGCAAATGTAACAAAATAAAAGAGAAAAAAAACGATGGATTGATACTCTGTCTTGTCGACTTTCTTACACGTCTTTTACTGCATTGAGTGATGAAACCCGCATCCAATGGTGTTGCGGTATCTCTGCAACCGGACATGCCGTATTCTTTATGTATTGTAACTTTAGAATATACTGCTCCTGCACAAATATCGTTCTATCTCCACAAGGAAAAGCGTTAGTTGATCAGTTGATCACCAGCAACCACTCGGAACTTCTTTGAAATTTTCGCTTTGATTTGTAATAGTTCGGACTTACATGACTGGTAATAATAATAATAAACCCAACGATTACCCTCCTCCCGCCCAACCGTCGCGAGGGGCGCAATCCGCATACGTGCGGAATTAGCCGAATCAGAAACGGCAAGAGAGTTTTTTAAGTGTTGAGATCTAAAACTGCTCAGCTACAGAAACAAAAATTTCAACAGCTAAGATCTAAAGTTACAATATAATAAATTGTTACATTTTCATTTATTAAGAGAAAACAATTAAGTCTTTTTAATTTTGAAAAGTGAGTCAGATAATTCAAATGTGCTGGAATGAGAATTAAAATCATGATATATACGGCGGAATGGCTCGTTTAGTTCAAAATTTGATCTACAGGACTTTAGCAGTAAAGGTCTAAACTGCCTCGAAAGGCGAACCGGGATATTAAATTTAATTTCAGACAGGAGAAAAGAACTGCAAACAGTTCCATTCAAAAGTTTCACTAAGAATATTATGCCAAGCATTTCCCTACGACTAGAAAGTGTAGGTAGATTAATAAGTTTTAAACGACTAGTGTATGGAGGTAGACTTACCTTAGCATCCCATCGAAAATGCGCTAAGGCGAAAAGTAAAAATTGTTTTTGAACCGACTCTAACTTGTCAGAATGGATTTGGAAGCTAGGGTTCCATACCACAGAGCCATATTCCAATATAGGTCTAACCAAAGTTGTATAAAGTGTTTTAGTAATATACGGATCTCTAAATTCTTTAGACCAACGTTTAACAAAACCGAGGACAGCTTTTGCTTTCAAGACCATGGTATCAATATGAAGACTGAAATTAAGCTTAGGGTCCATATTAACTCCCAAATCTACATAGTTTAAAACTTGCTCTAGAATATGGTGTTTTATTACATAAGAAGAGGGGTGCACAGATCTATGGGAAAAGCATGAGTGCGTTGTGTTCTATTATAACGATAGGAAGATAATAATAGAACTATTAAAGATATTCAAACAAATAATTAGAATTATTTAAAGAATAATCCCGTTAATAATTTTGAAAATTAGGATTTATTGAAACAACCAATGAATTATTAAAATTAGAAAATATCAAATATATATATTATACATTAGCAAAACAGAATAAAGACATCAAAATTCATTCAATTTTTATTGTACATAATTTTAACTTTGGGATTGTTTTTATAATGTATATTATATTTAAATTTAAACAATCCCTAACCAAACAAATATATAAAAATGAAAGAAGTTACTTGAAACAATTAAATAAATTAGTTCAAAATAATAGTGAATCCCGATGTTCGGGTTTAAAATTTAATTTTTTCCCGTATTCGGGAAGTTCCTAAGCCAAATCCCGTATTTGGGATTACAAAAAAAATTTAGTTCAAATGTTAATTCAATTCTTTTTTAAATGCATTATTTGCAACCCTGAAGGTAATAGACTTTTTTAATGAAAATTTCGAAACAATTATTGGCCAAAATTATTTGCAACAGCTACAAGCCCGAATAGATAATGAACAACAATATGTAGAAGTGCTGGGGAATAGGATATTTTTTAATAAACTTATTTGTCGTACGCAATCGAAAATATAACCATTATCGAGCGAATTGTAGAGACAAATACTATTAAAATGTTTATCTTCAAGTCTTTAAATCAGAAGAAAAGATAGCTGCAACTAATATTATATTAGAATTTACAGAACTTTTTTATAAGGAAGGTGATAACCTTTCTCCTACAAACGTAGTCAAACAAAATATTTACACCACAGCTGATAAATCCCTATTCTCAGAAACGTATGGATATCCATATATTCACTAGAAGAAATTCAAGCCCAAAAAGGAGAAACGCTGAAAAAAAAATTATTCGGGAAAGTAACTCGAATACAACTTTAGTACACCTTTTAGCCATTATTAACCATTTCAAAGGTTAATGAATTCGGTTCATGGCAATTTTATAACTAATGGTTGTTTCGTTCACATAGATGACATCTTAGTTCAACTATAAATATGTAAAAGGTAAATAATATTCGGCCTTATTCCCGTTTACGCTATAATTTAATTGTCATTTCCAAGTTGTTGTCGTTGTTATCGTCGTTTTTTTTCTAAATTCGTATTTTTTAAATTCGTATTCTGAAGTTGTTATTTGTTGTTTTGCAGAAAATATTTGAACCATTTAGTGAATTTAAGTACAAAAAGACGACAATAATAATAACTCCTACTCGTCTCCGTCGCGACATGGAGGTGCAAATGAATTTTCGAAATGAGTTTTTTCGAAATATTACCTCACAAAATATCGAAATTCAATGGTTTTATCAACTTTCTTAACCCTTTGGCATACGCAGGAAATTTTTCCATTTCGCACACTAAAATTCACTTCAAGTAATCGCGTTCGTTTTTATTTGGCTCTCAATTACTACAACGACAAGGAACGAATGTTCCCATGTCGTTACCATATTCGTTTCAAAATGGGGAATTCAAAATTATTTTCGATAAATGTCGATAACGTCAATAGGAATGCCAAATAGTCATTCTTATTTCGTTTTAAAACAACAACAACAACAACGGGAATATGACCGATTGTTTCAAATAATGCAAAAGTAATGTTTTTTCACAAACAACATAATTGGTTAAAGAGTCCCTAAAAACCCGTCATAAATCCGCCAGCATGCAAGAAAAACGAATTTAAAAAATATCTTATTTTTCATTTTATTTATTAGTTTTGTTGAGTCATTTTGACAATTGTGTAAAAGCCTTTATCTAACTTGTTTATCGCTGTGTTTCCTAAAATATTCCAATGAAATATGATAGAATTGCTTTGTTCTCATGGTAAAGTGCTGGTATCTGGTGACACACATCTGGTATTCGTGCGTAGTAATGTATTGTTACTAAATATCTGTCACAGGTATAACAGAACATATTCAAAATATAAAATATATATTTAAACCTCTTAGGAAATCATAATTAAAACTACAAACTAACAAATGGGACTTTCTTTAGAACCGCAATTTTTAGGGCTTGTTCTGACCACAGATGGTGTTAAGCCTGATCCCAACAAAATTTCAATTCAGGGCTTAGGATACCTAGTTTCCAAAAACGAATCAAATCCTTTCTGGGCATTATTGACTTTTATAGGAAATTTAGATAATTTGTTTTAGAATGCGATCATCAACCATTCAACTGGCTACTAACTAAATATTCGGGAAGAGACAATAGTCCTAGACTCTTAAGATATTTAATTGGATTTAGGAGAGTACAATTTTAAAATTTAATTCATGAAAGGGAAATCTAATTTCAGACAAGTATACCTATTGCTGATTTTTTAAATAGAAGTATTCGGAAAACAAGTAAGAAAGTAATGAATTAGATTTTAATGAAAATAGGGAAATATCTACAGCAAGTGAATTGCGTTGCGAAGGACAATCGGTATTCTGTAACACATGCGCATTGTAACCAGTGAAACGAAGAAAAATTAAAACTAAATCAACAATACAAGTTTGACATTCGCTTACGCAATACAGAGGCCGACATTGCGAATTTCCAATGCGCTTATCGTCTTACATAACAGCATGGGTAAAAAGGTGGGGCACCCTCTACAGGAATGTTGCTAATACTTTATAAATTTTATTAACAAAGCGATTCAAATATTTTTGAAGTCTTCCTAATTTAGGAAAATTGATGATAAGTTATTTGGAGTAAAACGGGTCTCAAAATTTGTATCGTAAACGTGTCTGTAAAATTGCATAACCGAAATTACAAGAATTTATTGCAAATTAAGTAAAAAAAGTACATGCATGTCAGAAATTTTAAATACCAAATAAAGCAAATGTAACAAAATAAAAGAGAAAAAAAAACGATGGATTGATACTCTGTCTTGTCGACTTTCTTACACGTCTTTTACTGCATTGAGTGATGAAACCCGCATCCAATGGTGTTGCGGTATCTCTGCAACCGGACATGCCGTATTCTTTATGTATTGTAACTTTAGAATATACTGCTCCTGCACAAATATCGTTCTATCTCCACAAGGAAAAGCGTTAGTTGATCAGTTGATCACCAGCAACCACTCGGAACTTCTTTGAAATTTTCGCTTTGATTTGTAATAGTTCGGACTTACATGACTGGTAATAATAATAATAAACCCAACGATTACCCTCCTCCCGCCCAACCGTCGCGAGGGGCGCAATCCGCATACGTGCGGAATTAGCCGAATCAGAAACGGCAAGAGAGTTTTTTAAGTGTTGAGATCTAAAACTGCTCAGCTACAGAAACAAAAATTTCAACAGCTAAGATCTAAAGTTACAATATAATAAATTGTTACATTTTCATTTATTAAGAGAAAACAATAAAGTCTTTTTAATTTTGAAAAGTGAGTCAGATAATTCAAATGTGCTGGAATGAGAATTAAAATCATGATATATACGGCGGAATGGCTCGTTTAGTTCAAAATTTGATCTACAGGACTTTAGCAGTAAAGGTCTAAACTGCCTCGAAAGGCGAACCGGGATATTAAATTTAATTTCAGACAGGAGAAAAGAACTGCAAACAGTTCCATTCAAAAGTTTCACTAAGAATATTATGCCAAGCATTTCCCTACGACTAGAAAGTGTAGGTAGATTAATAAGTTTTAAACGACTAGTGTATGGAGGTAGACTTACCTTAGCATCCCATCGAAAATGCGCTAAGGCGAAAAGTAAAAATTGTTTTTGAACCGACTCTAACTTGTCAGAATGGATTTGGAAGCTAGGGTTCCATACCACAGAGCCATATTCCAATATAGGTCTAACCAAAGTTGTATAAAGTGTTTTAGTAATATACGGATCTCTAAATTCTTTAGACCAACGTTTAACAAAACCGAGGACAGCTTTTGCTTTCAAGACCATGGTATCAATATGAAGACTGAAATTAAGCTTAGGGTCCATATTAACTCCCAAATCTACATAGTTTAAAACTTGCTCTAGAATATGGTGTTTTATTACATAAGAAGAGGGGTGCACAGATCTATGGGAAAAGCATGAGTGCGTTGTGTTCTATTATAACGATAGGAAGATACCCATTGAAGGAATCTTGGCTGAAAGCCCAGCAGATCAAGTTTATGTATGAGAATCGAGATATTTACTTTATCGAAAGCTTTGCTAAAGTCTGTGTATATAACATCCGTATGCTTATGTTCCTTAAAACCCAATGATACATGGTTAACAAATTCAAGTAAGTTTGATATAGTCGAGTTCCCTTTACGAAATCCATGCTGAGATGAGGAAATTAACGCAGAAATCGAAAAGGTTATATGGTCAGTGATGATAGCTTCAAAAAGTTTAGGTATAACTGATAGTTTTGCGATACCTCTATAGTTTTCAATGTTGGATCTAAATCCACTTTTATGCAAAGGGATTATAAATGACTGTTTCCATATTGAAGGAAATATACCGTGTTTAAGAGAGGAATTAAATATCCTTGTCAAAGGCAAGTAAATATATTTGGCACTATTTTTTAGGAAGCATAAGGGTATCATGTCTGGGCCATAACTAAAAGATAGTTTTAACTTATTTAAATTAAAAAGGACGTCTTCTTCAGAAAAATTGGAGCGTTAATTAAAGTATTCGAACGTACCTAACTGCAGAAGAGAACGTTTCGTATTCATTGACACCAATACGTTGGATACACCCCTTAGCTACTAAACGGGACTTAAAACGTTGTACGCTGCCGTCTTTGTTACGCTTTACTTTCGGCGCATGTTTCACCCACAAAATCGGGTACTATTTTGCCGAATTTCGAACCTAATACTGTTTTTTTGATTGACATATATTTTCAACAATTGAAGTTAATGTGCCCAAAACGATTGTGCCATTTAATTGCATTATTTAAGGCATCTTTTGAAACTGTTGCGTTATTTCATTTATTTTGCACGCTTTTGTATAAAAATAAACCTTTATTGTTGAACGCTTTCAAATCCGGTACGTACAGTGCATTTTTTAGAGTAATCGCTGTACCTAAAATATTAACGTCACCACGCCGACCGCAGTTGAAGCACTTCAAATTCTTATTGAACTTGATATTGTTGTTACGCGAACCGTAAGTGGGGTCGCGCTGTTTTTGTCTACTCGTTGAGCGTTTGAATTTGCACATGATCGTGCTTACATTAACACTTCGATAGCACTTTCATGACTTTCTTCTACAGGGCGAAAGGCCTCTTCTAGTAATTTAATTTTTAAAATGGCGAGTGAACTTGTTTGGCAAACTCGACAGCAAAATAATAACTAAAAGCTCATTAGTTATTACAACTTCTACATCTGTGGGTTCTTCCACTAATTTAAGAAACTTACTTATGTGGCTAGCCGCACGTAAGTGCTTTTTCATTTTTATTGTCAAATGCCGTTTTTTGTTTTGGCGTCATCTCCTCCGATTTCACTTCCCGACCACATACACCTTCCCACAAGTCGGAGTGTATTAGCATGCTTTTCATTTGCACCGGCCATGACGCGTAATTGGACCCGCTCAATTTTGCTGTTCAAAATTAGTTTTTTTCTTTCCATTGATATCTGCACCGACATACAGCACACTGATAATTCTGCACCAACGCACCAAATTCAGAAACGATAATATTTTATGCGCACACCGACACGCAGTTTTTGCAACTAAGGAAAACGACAACCTATTGATTTTAAGCCGTCTTTATAAAAATTTTAAATCGGACTGAATAATAAAGTATAAAGACACAAATATGAGAGGTAACAAAACCAATCTCAATACTGAAAAAAAGTGTTTAACACAATTAGTAATTCATATTTCTGACAGTAATAAATAATAGAACTATTAAAAATATTCAAACAAATAATTGGAATTATTTAAAGAATAATCCCGTTAATAATTTTGAAATTTTAGAATATATTGAAACAACCAATGAATTATTAAAATTAGAAAATATCAAATATATTATATATATATTAGCAAAACAGAATAAAGACATCAAAATTCATTCAATTTTTATTGTACATAATTTTAACTTTGGGATTGTTTTTATAATGTATATTATATTTAAATTTAAACAATCCCTAACCAAACAAAAATATAAAAATTAAAGAAGTTACTTAAAACAATTAAATAAATTAGTTCAAAATAATAGTGAATCCCGATGTTGGGGTTAAAAATTTAATTTTTTCCCGTATTCGGGAAGTTCCTAAGCCAAATCCCGTATTTGGGATTACAAAAAAAATTTAGTTCAAATGTTAATTCAATTCTTTTTTAAATGCATTATTTGCAAGCCTGAAGGTAATAGACTTTTTTAATGAAAATTTCGAAACAATTATTGGCCAAAATTATTTGCAACAGCTACAAGCCCGAATAGATAATGAACAACAATATGTAGAAGTGCTGGGGAATAGGATATTTTTTAATAAACTTATTTGTCGTACGCAATCGAAAATATAACCATTATCGAGCGAATTGTAGAGACAAATACTATTAAAATGTTTATCTTCAAGTCTTTAAATCAGAAGAAAAGATAGCTGCAACTAATATTATATTAGAATTTAGAGAACTTTTTTATAAGGAAGGATAACCTTTCTCCTACAAACGTAGTCAAACAAAATATTAACACCACAGGTGATAAATCCCTATTCTCAGAAACGTATGGATATCCATATATTCACTAGAAGAAATTCAAGACCAAACAGGAGAAACGCTGAAAAAAAATTATTCGGGATAGTAACTCGAGTACAAGTTTAGTACACCTTTTAGCCATTATGAGTTTGTTCACATGCCTTTTGGGAGCTAAACCTTTCAAGAAGCTAAACATTTCAAAGGTTAATGAATTCGGTTCATGGCAATTTTATAACTAATGGTTGTTTCGTTCACATAGATGACATCTTAGTACAACTATATATAATATATGTAAAAGGTAAATAATATTCGGCCTTATTCCCGTTTACGCTATCATTTAATTGTCATTTCCAAGTTGTTGTCGTTGTTATCGTCGTTTCGATTCTAAATTCGTATTTTTTGAAGTTTTAAATTAAAATTAAGAAGGTATGATAACGCCATTGTATCTGAAGTTGTTATTTGTTGTTTTGCAGAAAATATTTGAACCATGTAGTGAATTTAAGTACAAAAAGACGACAATAATAATAACTCCTACTCGTCTCCGTCGCGACATGGAGGTGCAAATGAATTTTCGAAATGAGTTTTTTCGAAATATTACCTCACAAAGTATCGAAATTCAATGGTTTTATCACCTTTCTTAACCCTTTGGCATACGCAGGAAATTTTTTCATTTCGCACACTAAAATTCACGTCAAGTAATCGCGTTCGTTTTTATTTGGCTCTCAATTACTACAACGACAAGGAACGAATGTTCCCATGTCGTTACCATATTCGTTTCAAAATGGGGAATTCAAAATTATTTTCGATAAATGTCGATAAGTCAATAGGAATGCCAAATAGTCATTCTTATTTCGTTTTAAAACAACCACAACAACAACGGGAATATGACCGATTGTTTCAAATAATGCAAAAGTAATGTTTTTTCACAAACAACATAATTGGTTAAAGAGTCCCTAAAAACCGTCATAAAATAAGGCAGCACAGCATGCAAGAAAAACGAATTTAAAAAATATCTTATTTTTCATTTTATTTATTAGTTTTGTTGAGTCATTTTGACAATTGTGTAAAAGCCTTTATCTAACTTGTTTATCGCTGTGTTTCCTAAAATATTCCAATGAAATATGATAGAATTGCTTTGTTCTGATGGTAAAGTGCTGGTATCTGGTGACACACATCTGGTATTCGTGCGTAGTAATGTATTGTTACTAAATATCTGTCACAGGTATAACAGAACATATTCAAAATATAAAATATATATTTAAACCTCTTAGGAAATCATAATTAAAACTACAAACTAACAAATGCGACTTTCTTTAGAACCGCAATTTTTAGGGCTTGTTCTGACCACAGATGGTGTTAAGCCTGATCCCAACAAAATTTCAATTCAGGGCTTAGGATACCTAGTTTCCAAAAACGAATCAAATCCTTTCTGGGCATTATTGACTTTTATAGGAAATTTAGATAATTTGTTTTAGAATGCGATCATCAACCATTCAACTGGCTACTAACTAAATATTCGGGAAGAGACAATAGTCCTAGACTCTTAAGATATTTAATTGGATTTAGGAGAGTACAATTTTAAAATTTAATTCATGAAAGGGAAATCTAATTTCAGACAAGTATACCTATTGCTGATTTTTTAAATAGAAGTATTCGGAAAACAAGTAAGAAAGTAATGAATTAGATTTTAATGAAAATAGGGAAATATCTACAGCAAGTGAATTGCGTTGCGAAGGACAATCGGTATTCTGTAACACATGCGCATTGTAACCAGTGAAACGAAGAAAAATTAAAACTAAATCAACAATACAGAAGTGTAAATAATAAACGAACGTACATTATTCAAATTAGAAATTTGTTGCGTTAGCTACTTTGAATTAGTTAAACGCACAAGTTTGACATTTGCTTACGCAATACAGAGGCCGACATTGCGAATTTCCAATGCGCTTATCGTCTTACATAGCAGCATGGGTAAAAAGGTGGGGCCCCCTCTACAGGAATGTTGCTAATACTTTATAAATTTTATTAACAAAGCGATTCAAATATTTTGGAAGTCTTCCTAATTTTGGAAAATTGATGATAAGTTATATGGAGTAAAACGGGTCTCAAAATTTGTATCGTAAACGTGTCTGTAAAATTGCAAAACCGAAATTACAAGAATTGATTGCAAATTAAGTAACTCTGTCTTGTCGACTTTCTTACACGTCTTTTACTGCATTGAGTGATGAAACCCGCATCCAATGGTGTTGCGGTATCTCTGCAACCGGACATGCCGTATTCTTTATGTATTGTAACTTTAGAATATACTGCTCCTGCACAAATATCGTTCTATCTCCACAAGGAAAAGCGTTAGTTGATTAGTTGATCACCAGCAACCACTCGGAACTTCTTTGAAATTTTCGCTTTGATTTGTAATAGTTCGGACTTACATGACTGGTAATGGTGAAATCATTTACATATACTGCTATTATATTGCGTACCGTGCTATGAATATTGATGTAAAAGCACGGTTCACTAGGGCGTGGTGAAAAACCAATGTCTCGAAGAACTACGACTAGCTTTGAGTTCCATTCTCGACCACTTTGTTTTAATCCGTACAAGGATTTCTTCAGCTTTAAAACTCTATCCGGATAACTGCTGTCTACAAAACACTCTGGTTGCTTCATATAAACCTCATCACGTAACTCACTGTTGAGATATGCCGTTTATACGTCCATTTGATGTATATGGAGACGATGCTCCACTGCCAATGCCATTACCATCCGAATAGTAGCGTACCTAACTGCAGAAGAGAACGTTTCGTATTCATTGACACCAATACGTTGGATACACCCCTTAGCTACTAAACGGGACTTAAAACGTTGTACGCTGCCGTCTTTGTTACGCTTTACTTTCGGCGCATGTTTCACCCACAAAATCGGGTACTATTTTGCCGAATTTCGAACCTAATACTGTTTTTTTGATTGACATATATTTTCAACAATTGAAGTTAACGTGCCCAAAACGATTGTGCCATTTAATTGCATTATTTAAGGCATCTTTTGAAACTGTTGCGTTATTGCATTTAGTTTGCACGCTTTTGTATAAAAATAAACCTTTATTGTTGGTTCAAATCCGGTACGTACAGTGCATTTTTTAGAGTAATCGCTGTACCTAAAATATTAACGTCACCACGCCGACCGCAGTTGAAGCACTTCAAATTCTTATTGCACTTGATATTGTTGTTACGCGAACCGTAAGTGGGGTCGCGCTGTTTTTGTCTACTCGCTGAGCGTTTGAATTTGCACATGATCGTGCTTATATTAACACTTCGATAGCACTTTCATGACTTTCTTCTATAGGGTGAAAGGCCTCTTCTAGTAATTTAATTTTTAAAATGGCGAGTGAACTTTTTTGGCAAACTCGACAGCAAAATAATAACTAAAAGCTCATTAGTTATTACAACTTCTACATCTGTGGGTTCTTCCACTAATTGAAAAAACTTACTTATGTGGCTAGCAGTAGCCCGCTTGTTCATTTTGAGGTGTCAAATTTTCTTAAATAAGATAGATTGGCAACACTTCAAGCTCTTAAGCTGTAATTTTTTGGCTGTGTACATTTGTGTTTTTATTTTAAAAAATTCTTGAAGTTTAATTGATTTTGTTACCGTGTTAATAAAATTTTTAGTGATTAAACTCTCAGTTTCATGATAAGTATTAAATGTTCTTAAGTTTTGTGCGTATTAAAAACTTTTTCTTTCCAATTTTTGGTGCCGAGTCAGCTTTTTGTTTCATTTTGTTTTATTTTATTCTATTTTCTCTCTTTGTTTATCTTATTTACTTCTTTATTCACAGCTGTGTTGCGTTTAGCTTTTTATTTGTTACAGTGCTTCTAAAACTGCTCGCTATATTGCTTTTTCAAATTGTCTTGGTTTTAAACTTTCATAAAAAAAATTGTTCTTAATTGAATTTATTATTATTAATATTTTATTAACACACTAATTTATTATTTATCTATTAAATTTTGTTCTACTTACTCTTTTATTTGATCTTCATTCTTGTGGTTTATTATGTCTTGTAACTTCCCCAATTGTAACATTAAAGTGATGAGCTTACCCATATTAAATGTGCTGGACTGACTGGTAGAATCTTAGATTCTATTCTCGACTGTAAGGGATTGCGTTGGTCCTGTTTAAATTGTAGATCTATTGAAATCGATCTATTTAAAGTTTATAGGGAGACACGCAATGGCTTTAACGAAATCGGTCGTGATCTTGTAACCCTCACTGAAAAATTTAAGCACTATAAAAAATTGTTCAAATCTTTTAAGTGCCTGAATGATTCTCACGAATCCTCTAAACCTGCTCCTAAGCGTAAACGTCCTTCCGATGAAGTAACACTTAGTTCTTCTGTTCAGAAAAGAACGTCTCCTCCCAATGACCTAATAAATCTCTCTTCTCCTTGCCCTCAAGGTGATAAGCCGTCAACTTCCAAAGAGCTCAATTCCCCAAAAGCTCTATCTAATAGTAATAAGTGTCTCATAATTCCAGAGGCTCCCCCTATTAACTTAGTAGCATCAGTTAATAATTTGATAGTTATTCCACCTAAAAAGTCTATATTTATTTCGAGACTTGCCAAAGATACCTTGGTGGAGGACATTAAATCTTACATTTCGTCACGTTTAAAAATCGATGATATCAATATACGTAAATTTAACTTCAATTCTGATAGAAGTATATCATCGTTTAAAATAGACGTATCTCTTGAAACATTCAAAAAGGTCTTAGATAGTTCATTCTGGCCACCTGGGGCTTTTGTACGCGAATTTAAACCTGAACTTAGAAGTCAAACTGAGGAAAACATTGTTAAATTACCAAAAGCAACCACCGATATAAAAAACTGATTGGTAGAAATTCGCTAAGCATTTATTATCAAAATGTTAGAGGTCTTAATACAAAATTAACTGACTTGTATTTGAACAGTTCCAATTTTAATTTATATATAATTGGATTTACAGAAACTTGGTTAAAGCCTCACATTTTTGATAATGAGATTTTAAACAGCGAATTTCAAATTTTTAGATGTGATCGACTGAACAGAATCGGTGGAGGTGTTATATTTGCCGTGCATTCCTCTATCCCATCTGAAAATATTCTTGTTCCAGGGACCGACTCATTTGAATTTAAATGTATTAGAGTATACGTTAATAGTTGCTTTATTTATTTAACCCTATCTTATATACCACCCCATTCGGACTTATCTGTATACATGCAGCATGCTTATTTATTAAATAGTGCTACCTCGATGGCAAATAATGCAGATTTAATAATTGTATTAGGTGATTTCAATTTACCATGTGCTTCGTGGAAACCTTTCGATGACTATATCGTGCCGATTTGCAATCGGTCATGTTTTAATGAGTTTTTCGAAAAAATGTCCGAGTTGGGTCTGAACCAAATTAATTTGATTCCGAATAAATTTGGTAAATGCTTAGACTTAGTATACGTTGATACCTCTGCAAAGTGTTCCGTTATTCAGAGTAATCCTCTTGTTCTACCAGAGGACTCATATCATCCTGCTTTGGAAATATCTGTCGAAATCTCAGGCATTGTACGGGATAATAATCATCAAACTTCGTGCCTCTGTACTCGGTTTAACTTTGCAAAAGCCAATTTTAAAAAGTTAAATACAGAACTTTCTACAATAACATGGCCTAATTATAATGGTGACATTGAATTGAGTGTCTCTCATTTTAATAACATTATTATGAAATTATTTGAAAAGTATGTTCCAATAGTAATTGTTAATAAAAGCAAAAGTATAAGTCCGTGGTTTTCGAAAGAGTTATATAAATTAATAAACAGAAAAACTCGAGCCTTTAAACATTTAAAAAAAAAACCGGTTCACTTGTCGACTATTCTAAATATTCTCTATTGCGTCGACAATATTGAGTTTTTCGCGATTTTCAGCAAGTTGGTGAGCTTTTTCGCAAAATTACCCCAGACCCAAATTGTAGATCATAAAATTCTCTACAAAAAACATATAAATAATTTTTTTCCGAAGAGCCACCATTTTGGAGATATAACGGATTAAAAGTTTAAATAATTCGTAGTCGTCATAATTTGCATAAGTATGTTACGTATATACATGTCAGAGTGCCTAATAAATGAAATAGATACCGTTAGTCTTGTGCGCAACTCCGTTGTGAAAACATGTGCTTATCCTAACCTATTTCGTGCTGTTTTGAGTTTTATAACAAAAATGTCAAATTATTGTTTTATTTGTACTCATCTTTTAACTGAAGGTCAAACTGTAACTGTTAATCGTGGTATGAAGACACTGATTAATGCGAGTATTGAAAGAGATGATGGATTTTCGAAATATCTTATTAAGAACAAGAAGCCAGTACATCTACAAGGTCATCAGTAAGTCCTCCTCGTACTAGATCACGTTTAAGTGATTCCGCTTTTTCTTTTAAAAAACAATGCTTATTTTGCGGCAATGAATTGAATGAAAATTTTGAGAAAAAAAAATCCCTACATCGTCGCAGTAGAATTTATGAGGTAAGTACACTTCAATTCAAAAATTCAATTTTGGAAATTGCTTGGCCTCGTTCCGATGCTATATCAAAAGCTACTGTAGCTCGAATCGAATTTGAACATGATTTAGTTGTTGCTGAAGCTAAGTATCATCAAGATTATATACCTCCTTTTTAAAACCGACCACTGGGGGTAAAGTCGGACGTCCCAAAAATGAAAGTACGAATCTGGCAATGGAGGAAATATTCACATATATTGAAAGTAGCAATGACTGTCAGTTCACTTTAAATGAATTAAGTAATGTTTCCAAAATATCTCTTTCGATAAAGTAAATATCTCGATTCTCATACATAAACTTGATCTGCTGGGCTTTCAGCCAAGATTCCTTCAATGGGTATCTTCCTATCTTTATAATAGAACACAATGAGTGATATTTGAGGATACACCTTGAGATACAATTAATTTTTCTTCAGGTGTTCCGCAAGGTAGTCATCTTGGCCCGATTCTGTTCTTGTTGTTTATTAACGATATCTCTTCAGTAATAGAATTCTCAAAAATTTTATTATACGCTGACGATGTAAAGCTTTTTAAATCATACACTTCAACTGAGGAAAGGTGTCTGTTGCAAACAGACTTAAACAATCTCAATAAATGTAAGACGATGTGCTTTTCCCGTAGATCTGTGCACCCCTCTTCTTATGTAATAAAACACCATATTCTAGAGCAAGTTTTTAACTACGTTGATTTGGGAGTTAATATGGACCCTAAGCTTAATTTCAGTCTTCATATTGATACCATGGTCTTGAAAGCAAAAGCTGTCCTCAGTTTTGTTAAACGTATATTACTAAAACACTTTATACAACTTTGGTTAGACCTATATTGGAATATGGCTCTGTGGTATGGAACCCTAGCTACCAAATCCATTCTGACAAGTTAGAGTCGGTTCAAAAACAATTTTTACTTTTCGCCTTAGCGCATTTCCGATGGGATGCTAGGGTAAGTCTACCTCCATACACTAGTCGTTTAAAACTTATTAATCTACCTACACTTTCTAGTCGTAAGGAAATGATTGGCATAATATTCTTAGTGATACTTTTGAATGGAACTGTTTGCAGTTCTTTTCTCCTGTCTGAAATTAAATTTAATATCCCGGTTCGCCTTTCGAGGCAGGTTAGACCTTTACTGCTAAAATCTTGTAGATCAAATTTTGAACTAAACGAGCCATTCCGCCGTATATGTCATGATTTTAATTCTCATTCCAGCACATTTGACTTATCTGACTCACTTTTCAAAGTTAAAAAGACTTTATTGTTTTCTCTTAATAAATGAAAATGTATGAATTTATTATATTGTAACTTTAGATCTTAGCTGTTGAAATTTTTGTTTCTGTAGCTGAGCAGTTTTAGATCTCACTCTCTTGCCTTTTCTGACTCGGCTAATTCCGCACGTATGCGGATTGCGCCCCTCGCGTCGGTTGGGCGGGAGGAGGGTAATCGTTGGGTTATTATAAGAAAAATAACACTTTTCGCGCTGGTCTTTTTGGCTGATGTATTTCAAGCAATTTATTCCATGCAATAACAGCACAATCATAATGCTTCACATTATTAATTTGTGAAGGCTTCACGGATAACATTATAAACGCGAGTGCTTTTTCATTTTTATTGTCAAACGCCGTTTTTTGTTTTGGCGTCATCTCCTCCGATTTCACTTCCCGACCACATACACCTTTCCACAAGTCGGAGTGTATTAGCATGCTTTTCATTTGCACCGGCCATGACGCGTAATTGGACCCGCTCAATTTTGCTGTTCAAAATTAGTTTTTTTTCTTTCGATTGATATCTGCACCGACATACAGCACACTGATAATTCTGCACCAACGCACCAAATTCAGAAACGATAATATTTTATGCGCACACCGACACGCAGTTTTTGCAACTAAGGAAAACGACAACCTATTGGTTTTAAGCCGTCTTTATTGAAATTTGAAATCGGACTGAATAATAAAGTATAAAGACACAAAAGAGGAGAGGTAACAAAACCAATCTCAGTACTGAAAAAATAGTCCAGTCATTATAGTAAGTTCACCTCTGAATTCAGATACCCAGCTGTGAGTCTGTAAATACTTGTATATTGACACCCTAAAAGTTGTCTCAAAACCTACATATGGTAGGGTGTACGCAACTATTAAATTTCAAGGTCAAAGGTCACAAAAATAGGTTTTTTGCGCTTTTTTTGTAAATATCTCATTTCCTATGGGTTTTTTGCTATTGGTATTTATTATCAATATTGTAGAATACAAAATTCTCTACAAATTTTGTTAAAAAATTTTTTTCATACGGTGAACCGTTTTCGAGATAGAGAGCTTAGAGCGCGCGGTCACAGCATCACTTCAGGTCAACCGGTGCCTCCGATCAAAAACGCGCCATATATAGTTGATGAACTATCGATAAATCAATGATTATAAATATTTGTCAATTTTTATTAACTATTATATTATATTTTATAATTTTTTCCTAACCTATCCACTTTTTATTTAGTATTAATTTATTTAACAACACTTACCTGCCCATGAAATTGCAGAATTGTTAATGAAAATATAGGAATTATATTTGAATTTAAAACTTATTAATATTAATAACTTCTTACATGATAAAAAAAAATTTATTAAAAAATATCATTCAATACATTTATTTTTATTAAAAGTAAAAAAATGGAATAAAGGGTACAAAAACTACAATTTATAATTTTAATCATCTTCTTCCTCTTCATCGTCGTCTTCCGGCTGCTGGTAAATTTCAAACTGGTCTTCATTATCGTCTTCAACGACATTTGTTTCAAGTTCTTCCATGATTTCGGGGTCAAAAGTTCCATCTTTGTTAATGTCGCTCTGATATGGTAAAGCATTGAAACAAGCTTGCCCATTACATTGGCCACAAGCTAAAGAGCATTGCAAGCCCGCTTTCCTGCATCCGCATCGCAAACCACAACCACTCTTGCAGTTGCAGAAAATTGTATTTAGCAAATGTTCTGGAGCAGGTGGTAAAATTGTCATGATAGGCTCCAGAAAATCGTTTCGCATTGTCCAACCCCATACCTGGGGTTCCAAATCATGCCCTAACCAAGTTTGAACTTGATAATATACACGTTCGAAATGTTGATGAGCAGCTGCACTTGTTGGTGGAATATTTGAAAGCTGCACAGGTTTATTAAGTTTTGTAGCCTTGACGTAATGCATATAACGAAGATGATCGAGACTTTTCACAGATTTCGGAGCATTATAGACTGCCAATAAGGTTTGAGTTCCACTCTCTAATAATCTCTGGGCCGAACAATTTTCTTCCTCAAATGCTGCAGCTAGTTCATCCAAATTAGTCAGTTTCTCAAAAACTTTTAAAAATGTTTTTTTTTTCTTTTTAAAAAGCGCAGAAGTTGTGTCACATCCACTTAATGCGTGGAGAAATAAAATATGTGTTTTGGAATGAGGATAATTATCAAAACTTTTAGTCGAGTATATCTCCGTTTTTACATTGCCTTTCCCAACTTTTTTAAAGAAAATTTCTTGTTCGTAAGACAGTGTACGCCCAATTAAAATGATGAGTAAATCAATATCCTTTTATTTACAAATTTACAGATTTTAAAGAAGATGCACTTAATTATTTTCTAATTAAAATGTCATTAGTGTTAATGGGAATATAATTATAGTAAGATTTAAGTTTTTCCCTTCATTATTTTTTAATTTTAGGAAACGGTGATCACTATTATTGAATAGATAAAAATTTAAGGCATGAAGAAAATGATAAAATATAATATAATAGTTAATAAAAATTGACAAATATTTATAATCATGGATTTATCGATAGTTCATCAACTATATATGGCGCGTTTTTGATCGGAGGCACCGGTTGACCCGAAGTGATGCTGTGACCGCGCGCTCTAAGCCCTCTATTTTGAAAACGGTTCACCGTATGAAAAAAATTTTTAAACAAAATTTTTAGAGAATTTTGTATTCTACAATATTGATAATAAATACCAATAGCAAAAAACCCATAGGAAATGAGATATTTACAAAAAAAGCGCAAAAAAACCGATTTTTGTGACCTTTGACCTTGAAATTTAACATTTGCGTACACCCTACCATATGTAGGTTTTGAGACAACTTTTAGGGTGTCAATATACAAGTATTTACAGACTAACAGCTGGGTATTTGAATTCCGAGATTCTTACCTAGTTTAAGCTTAAATGACTGGACTAAAAGGTGTTTTACACAATTAGTAATTCATATTTCTGACAGTAATAAATAATAGAACTATTAAAAATATTCAAACAAATAATTGGAATTATTTAAAGAATAATCCCGTTAATAATTTTGAAATTTTAGAATATATTGAAACAACCAATGAATTATTAAAATTAAAAAATATCAAATATATATATATTAGCAAAACAGAATAAAGACATCAAAATTCATTCAATTATTTTTGTACATAATTTTAACTTTGGGATTGTTTTTATAATGTATATTATATTTAAATTTAAACAATCCCTAACCAAACAAAAATATAAAAATGAAAGAAGTTACTTAAAACCATTAAATAAATTAATTCAAAATAATAGTGAAAGTGAGGTGCAAATGAGTTTTTTCGAAATATTACCTCACAAAGTATCGAAATTCAATGGTTTTATCACCTTTCTTAACCCTTTGGCATACGCAGGAAATTTTTCCATTTTGCACACTAAAATTCACTTCAAGTAATCGCGTTCGTTTTTATTTGGCACTCAATTACTACAACGACAAGGAACGAATGTTCCCATGTCGTTACCATATTCGTTTCAAAATGGGGAATTCAAAATTATTTTCGATAAATGTCGATAACGTCAATAGGAATGCCAAATAGTCATTCTTATTTCGTTTTAAAACAACAACAACAACAACGGGAATATGACCGATTGTTTCAAATAATGCAAAAGTAATGTTTTTTCACAAACAACATAATTGGTTAAAGAGTCCCTAAAAACCCGTCATAAATCCGCCAGCATGCAAATAAAACGAATTTAAAAAATATCTTATTTTTCATTTTATTTATTAGTTTTGTTGAGTCATTTTGACAATTGTCTAAAAGCCTTTATCTAACTTGTTTATCGCTGTGTTTCCTGAAATATTCCAATGAAATATGATAGAATTGCTTTGTTCTGATGGTAAAGTGCTGGGATCTGGTGACACACATCTGGTATTCGTGCGTAGTAATGTATTGTTACTAAATATCTGTCACAGGTATAACAGAACATATTCAAAATATAAAATATATATTTAAACCTCTTAGGAAATCATAATTAAAACTACAAACTAACAAATGCGACTTTCTTTAGAACCGCAATTTTTAGGGCTTGTTCTGACCACAGATGGTGTTAAGCCTGATCCCAACAAAATTTCAATTCAGGGCTTAGGATACCTAGTTTCCAAAAACGAATCAAATCCTTTCTGGGCATTATTGAATTTTATAGGAAATTTAGATAATTTGTTTTAGAATGCGATCATCAACCATTCAACTGGCTACTAACTAAATATTCGGGAAGAGACAATAGTCCTAGACTCTTAAGATATTTAATTGGATTTAGGAGAGTACAATTTTAAAATTTAATTCATGAAAGGGAAATCTAATTTCAGACAAGTATACCTATTGCTGATTTTTTAAATAGAAGTATTCGGAAAACAAGTAAGAAAGTAATGAATTAGATTTTAATGAAAATAGGGAAATATCTACAGCAAGTGAATTGCGTTGCGAAGGACAATCGGTATTCTGTAACACATACGCATTGTAACCAGTGAAACGAAGAAAAATTAAAACTAAATCAACAATACAGAAGTGTTAATAATAAACGAACGTACATTATTAAAATTAGAAATTTGTTGCGTTTGCTACTTTGAATTAGTTAAACGCACAAGTTTGACATTTGCTTACGCAATACAGAGGCCGACATTGCGAATTTCCAATGCGCTTATCGTCTTACATAGCAGCATGGGTAAAAAGGTGGGGCACCCTCTACAGGAATGTTGCTAATACTTTATAAATTTTATTAACAAAGCGATTCAAATATTTTGGAAGTCTTCCTAATTTTGGAAAATTGATGATAAGTTATATGGAGTAAAACGGGTCTCAAAATTTGTATCGTAAACGTGTCTGTAAAATTGCAAAACCGAAATTACAAGAATTTATTGCAAATTAAGTAAAAAAAGTACATGCTTGTCAGAAATTTTAAATACCAAATAAAGCAAATGTAACAAAATAATAGAGAAAAAAAAACGATGGATTGATACTATGTCTTGTCGACTTTCTTACACGTCTTTTACTGCATTGAGTGATGAAACCCGCATCCAATGGTGTTGCGGTATCTCTGCAACCGGACATGCCGTATTCTTTATGTATTGTAACTTTAGAAGTTGTTAGTTGATCAGTTGATCACCAGCAACCACTCGGAACTTCTTTGAAATTTTCGCTTTGATTTGTAATAGTTCGGACTTACATGACTGGTAATGGTGAAATCATTTACATATACTGCTATTATATTGCGTACCGTGCTATGAATATTGATGTAAAAGCACGGTTCACTAGGGCGTGGTGAAAAACCAATGTCTCGAAGAACTACGACTAGCTTTGAGTTCCATTCTCGACCACTTTGTTTTAATCCGTACAAGGATTTCTTCAGCTTTAAAACTCTATCCGGATAACTGCTGTCTACAAAACACTCTGGTTGCTTCATATAAACCTCATCACGTAACTCACTGTTGAGATATGCCGTTTATACGTCCATTTGATGTTTATGGAGACGATGCTCCACTGCCAATGCCATTACCATCCGAATAGTAGCGTACCTAACTGCAGAAGAGAACGTTTCGTATTCATTGACACCAATACGTAGGATACACCCCTTAGCTACTAAACGGGACTTAAAACGTTGTACGCTGCCGTCTTTGTTACGCTTTACTTTCGGCGCATGTTTCACCCACAAAATCGGGTACTATTTTGCCGAATTTCGAACCTAATACTGTTTTTTTGATTGACATATATTTTCAACAATTGAAGTTAACGTGCCCAAAACGATTGTGCCATTTAATTGCATTATTTAAGGCATCTTTTGAAACTGTTGCGTTATTGCATTTAGTTTGCACGCTTTTGTATAAAAATAAACCTTTATTGTTGGTTCAAATCCGGTACGTACAGTGCATTTTTTTGAAGTAATCGCTGTACCTAAAATATTAACGTCACCACGCCGACCGCAGTTGAAGCACTTCAAATTCTTATTGCACTTGATATTGTTGTTACGCGAACCGTAAGTGGGGTCGCGCTGTTTTTGTCTACTCGCTGAGCGTTTGAATTTGCACATGATCGTGCTTATATTAACACTTCGATAGCACTTTCATGACTTTCTTCTATAGGGTGAAAGGCCTCTTCTAGTAATTTAATTTTTAAAATGGCGAGTGAACTTTTTTGGCAAACTCGACAGCAAAATAATAACTAAAAGCTCATTAGTTATTACAACTTCTACATCTGTGGGTTCTTCCACTAATTTAAAAAACTTACTTATGTGGCTAGCAGTAGCCCGCTTGTTCATTTTGAGGTGTCAAATTTTCTTAAATAAGATAGATTGGCAACACTTCAAGCTCTTAAGCTGTAATTTTTTGGCTGTGTACATTTGTGTTTTTATTTTAAAAAATTCTTGAAGTTTAATTGATTTTGTTACCGTGTTAATAAAATTTTTAGTGATTAAACTCTCAGTTTCATGATAAGTATTAAATGTTCTTAAGTTTTGTGCGTATTAAAAACTTTTTCTTTCCAATTTTTGGTGCCGAGTCAGCTTTTTGTTTCATTTTGTTTTATTTTATTCTATTTTCTCTCTTTGTTTATCTTATTTACTTCTTTATTCACAGCTGTGTTGCGTTTAGCTTTTTATTTGTTACAGTGCTTCTAAAACTGCTCGCTATATTGCTTTTTCAAATTGTCTTGGTTTTAAACTTTCATAAAAAAAATTGTTCTTAATTGAATTTATTATTATTAATATTTTATTAACACACTAATTTATTATTTATCTATTAAATTTTGTTCTACTTACTCTTTTATTTGATCTTCATTCTTGTGGTTTATTATGTCTTGTAACTTCCCCAATTGTAACATTAAAGGCGAGTCAGATCGCTACGTTTCATGCTGGCTTTGTGATGAGCTTACCCATATTAAATGTGCTGGACTGACTGGTAGAATCTTAGATTCTATTCTCGACTGTAAGGGATTGCGTTGGTCCTGTTTAAATTGTAGATCTATTGAAATCGATCTATTTAAAGTTTATAGGAAGACACGCAATGGCTTTAACGAAATCGGTCGAGATCTTGTAACCCTCACTGGAAAATTTAGGCACTACGAAAAATTGTTCAAATCTTTTAAGTATCTGAATGATTCTCACGAATCCTCTAAACCTGCTCCTAAGCGTAAACGTCCTTCCGATGAAGTAACACTTAGTTCTTCTGTTCAGAAAAGAACGTCTCCTCCCAATGACCTAATAAATCTCTCTTCTCCTTGCCCTCAAGGTGATAAGCCGTCAACTTCCAAAGAGCTCAATTCCCCAAAAGCTCTATCTAATAGTAATAAGTGTCTCATAATTCCAGAGGCTCCCCCTATTAACTTAGTAGCATCAGTTAATAATTTATACTTATATAAAGTTATTCCACCTAAAAAGTCTATATTTATTTCGAGACTTGCCAAAGATACCTTAATGGAGGACATTAAATCTTACATTTCGTCACGTTTAAAAATCGATGATATCAATATACGTAAATTTAACTTCAATTCTGATAGAAGTATATCATCGTTTAAAATAGACGTATCTCTTGAAACATTCAAAAAGGTCTTAGATAGTTCATTCTGGCCACCTGGGGCTTTTGTACGCGAATTTAAACCTGAACTTAGAAGTCAAACTGAGGAAAACATTGTTAAATTACCAAAAGCAACCACCGATATAAAAAACTGATTGGTAGAAATTCGCTAAGCATTTATTATCAAAATGTTAGAGGTCTTAATACAAAATTAATGACTTGTATTTGAACAGTTCCAATTTTAATTTATATATAATTGGATTTACAGAAACTTGGTTAAAACCTCACATTTTTGATAATGAGATTTTAAACAGCGAATTTCAAATTTTTAGATGTGATCGACTGAACAGAATCGGTGGAGGTGTTATATTTGCCGTGCATTCCTCTATCCCATCTGAAAATATTCTTGTTCCAGGGACCGACTCATTTGAATTTAAATGTATTAGAGTATACGTTAATAGTTGCTTTATTTATTTAACCCTATCTTATATACCACCCCATTCGGACTTATCTGTATACATGCAGCATGCTTATTTATTAAATAGTGCTACCTCGATGGCAAATAATGCAGATTTAATAATTGTATTAGGTGATTTCAATTTACCATGTGCTTCGTGGAAACCTTTCGATGACTATATCGTGCCGATTTGCAATCGGTCATGTTTTAATGAGTTTTTCGAAAAAATGTCCGAGTTGGGTCTGAACCAAATTAATTTGATTCCGAATAAATTTGGTAAATGCTTAGACTTAGTATACGTTGATACCTCTGCAAAGTGTTCCGTTATTCAGAGTAATCCTCTTGTTCTACCAGAGGACTCATATCATCCTGCTTTAGAAATATCTGTCGAAATCTCAGGCATTGTACGGGATAATAATCATCAAACTTCGTGCCTCTGTACTCGGTTTAACTTTGCAAAAGCCAATTTTAAAAAGTTAAATACAGAACTTTCTACAATAACATGGCCTAATTATAATGGTGACATTGAATTGAGTGTCTCTCATTTTAATAACATTATTATGAAATTATTTGAAAAGTATGTTCCAATAGTAATTGTTAATAAAAGCAAAAGTATAAGTCCGTGGTTTTCGAAAGAGTTATATAAATTAATAAACAGAAAAACTCAAGCCTTTAAACATTTAAAAAAAAACCGGTTCACTTGTCGACTATTCTAAATATTCTCTATTGCGTCGACAATATTGAGTTTTTCGCGATTTTCAGCAAGTTGGTGAGCTTTTTCGCAAAATTACCCCAGACCCAAATTGTAGATCATAAAATTCTCTACAAAAAACATATAAATAATTTTTTTCCGAAGAGCCACCATTTTGGAGATATAACGGATTAAAAGTTTAAATAATTCGTAGTCGTCATAATTTGCATAAGTATGTTACGTATATACATGTCAGAGTGCCTAATAAATGAAATAGATACCGTTAGTCTTGTGCGCAACTCCGTTGTGAAAACATGTGCTTATCCTAACCTATTTCGTGCTGTTTTGAGTTTTATAACAAAAATGTCAAATTATTGTTTTATTTGTACTCATCTTTTAACTGAAGGTCAAACTGTAACTGTTAATCGTGCTATGAAGACACTGATTAATGCGAGTATTGAAAGAGATGATGGATTTTCGAAATATCTTATAAAACAAAAAAGTGTAACAATGCATGAGGAGTGTCGTAAAAATTATACACGAAAGTGTTCTATTGCTGCACTCACCAAAAGAAAACACGAAGAACAAGAAGCCAGTACATTTACAAGGTCATCAGTAAGTCCTCCTCGTACTAGATCACGTTTAAGTGATTCCGCTTTTTCTTTTAAAAAACAATGCTTATTTTGCGGCAATGAATTGAATGAAAATTTTGAGAAAAAAAAATCCCTACATCGTCGCAGTAGAATTTATGAGGTAAGTACACTTCAATTCAAAAATTCAATTTTGGAAATTGCTTGGCCTCGTTCCGATGCTATATCAAAAGCTACTGTAGCTCGAATCGAATTTGAACATGATTTAGTTGTTGCTGAAGCTAAGTATCATCAAGATTATATACCTCCTTTTTAAAACCGACCACTGGGGGTAAAGTCGGACATCCCAAAAATGAAAGTACGAATCTGGCAATGGAGGAAATATTCACATATATTGAAAGTAGCAATGACTGTCAGTTCACTTTAAATGAATTAAGTAATGTTTCCAAAATATCTCTTTCGATAAAGTAAATATCTCGATTCTCATACATAAACTTGATCTGCTGGGCTTTCAGCCAAGATTCCTTCAATGGGTATCTTCCTATCTTTATAATAGAACACAATGAGTGATATTTGAGGATACACCTTGAGATACAATTAATTTTTCTTCAGGTGTTCCGCAAGGTAGTCATCTTGGCCCGATTCTGTTCTTGTTGTTTATTAACGATATCTCTTCAGTAATAGAATTCTCAAAAATTTTATTATACGCTGACGATGTAAAGCTTTTTAAATCATACACTTCAACTGAGGAAAGGTGTCTGTTGCAAACAGACTTAAACAATCTCAATAAACGTAAGACGATGTGCTTTTCCCGTAGATCTGTGCACCCCTCTTCTTATGTAATAAAACACCATATTCTAGAGCAAGTTTTTAACTACGTTGATTTGGCAGTTAATATGGACCCTAAGCTTAATTTCAGTCTTCATATTGATACCATGGTCTTGAAAGCAAAAGCTGTCCTCAGTTTTGTTAAACGTATATTACTAAAACACTTTATACAACTTTGGTTAGACCTATATTGGAATATGGCTCTGTGGTATGGAACCCTAGCTACCAAATCCATTCTGACAAGTTAGAGTCGGTTCAAAAACAATTTTTACTTTTCGCCTTAGCGCATTTCCGATGGGATGCTAGGGTAAGTCTACCTCCATACACTAGTCGTTTAAAACTTATTAATCTACCTACACTTTCTAGTCGTAAGGAAATGATTGGCATAATATTCTTAGTGATACTTTTGAATGGAACTGTTTGCAGTTCTTTTCTCCTGTCTGAAATTAAATTTAATATCCCGGTTCGCCTTTCGAGGCAGGTTAGACCTTTACTGCTAAAATCTTGTAGATCAAATTTTGAACTAAACCAGCCATTCCGCCGTATATGTCATGATTTTAATTCTCATTCCAGCACATTTGACTTATCTGACTCACTTTTCAAAATTAAAAAGACTTTATTGTTTTCTCTTAATAAATGAAAATGTAAGAATTTATTATATTGTAACTTTAGATCTTAGCTGTTGAAATTTTTGTTTCTGTAGCTGAGCAGTTTTAGATCTCACTCTCTTGCCTTTTCTGACTCGGCTAATTCCGCACGTATGCGGATTGCGCCCCTCGCGTCGGTTGGGCGGGAGGAGGGTAATCGTTGGGTTATTATAAGAAAAATAACACTTTTCGCGCTGGTCTTTTTGGCTGATGTATTTCAAGCAATTTATTCCATGCAATAACAGCGCAATCATAATGCTTCACATTATTAATTTGTGAAGGCTTCACGGATAACATTATAAACGCGAGTGCTTTTTCATTTTTATTGTCAAACGCCGTTTTTTGTTTTGGCGTCATCTCCTCCGATTTCACTTCCCGACCACATACACCTTTCCACAAGTCGGAGTGTATTAGCATGCTTTTCATTTGCACCGGCCATGACGCGTAATTGGACCCGCTCAATTTTGCTGTTCAAAATTAGTTTTTTTTTCTTTCGATTGATATCTGCATCGACATACAGCACACTGATAATTCTGCACCAACGCACCAAATTCAGAAACGATAATATTTTATGCGCACACCGACACGCAGTTTTTGCAACTAAGGAAAACGACAACCTATTGGTTTTAAGCCGTCTTTATTGAAATTTGAAATCGGACTGAATAATAAAGTATAAAGACACAAAAGAGGAGAGGTAACAAAACCAATCTCAGTACTGAAAAAATAGTCCAGTCATTATAGTAAGTTCACCTCTGAATTCAGATACCCAGCTGTGAGTCTGTAAATACTTGTATATTGACACCCTAAAAGTTGTCTCAAAACCTACATATGGTAGGGTGTACGCAACTATTAAATTTCAAGGTCAAAGGTCACAAAAATAGGTTTTTTGCGCTTTTTTTGTAAATATCTCATTTCCTATGGGTTTTTTGCTATTGGTATTTATTATCAATATTGTAGAATACAAAATTCTCTACAAATTTTGTTAAAAAATTTTTTTCATACGGTGAACCGTTTTCGAGATAGAGAGCTTAGAGCGCGCGGTCACAGCATCACTTCAGGTCAACCGGTGCCTCCGATCAAAAACGCGCCATATATAGTTGATGAACTATCGATAAATCAATGATTATAAATATTTGTCAATTTTTATTAACTATTATATTATATTTTATAATTTTTTCCTAACCTATCCACTTTTTATTCAGTATTAATTTATTTAACATCACTTACCTGCCCATGAAATTGCAGAATTGTTAATAAAAATATAGGAATTATATTTGAATTTAAACCTTATTAATATTAATAACTTCTTACATGATAAAAAAAATTTATTAAAAAATATCATTCAATACATTTATTTTTATTAAAAGTAAAAAAATGGAATAAAGGGTACAAAAACTACAATTTATAATTTTAATCATCTTCTTCCTCTTCATCGTCGTCTTGAGACTTTTCACAGATTTCGGAGCATTATAGACTGCCAATAAGGTTTGAGTTCCACTCTCTAATAATCTCTGGGCCGAACAATTTTCTTCCTCAAATGCTGCAGCTAGTTAATCCAAATTGGTCAGTTTCTCAAAAACTTTTAAAAATGTTTTTTTTTCCTTTTTAAAAAGGAAAAATATTCCAATGAAATATGATAGAATTGCTTTGTTCTCATGGTAAAGTGCTGGTATCTGGTGACACACATCTGGTATTCGTGCGTAGTAATGTATTGTTACTAAATATCTGTCACAGGTATAACAGAACATATTCAAAATATAAAATATATATTTAAACCTCTTAGGAAATCATAATTAAAACTACAAACTAACATATGCGACTTTCTTTAGAACCGCAATTTTTAGGGCTTGTTCTGACCACAGATGGTGTTAAGCCTGATCCCAACAAAATTTCAATTCAGGGCTTAGGATACCTAGTTTCCAAAAACGAATCAAATCCTTTCTGGGCATTATTGAATTTTATAGGAAATTTAGATAATTTGTTTTAGAATGCGATCATCAACCATTCAACTGGCTACTAACTAAATATTCGGGAAGAGACAATAGTCCTAGACTCTTAAGATATTTAATTGGATTTAGGAGAGTACAATTTTAAAATTTACTTCATGAAAGGGAAATCTAATTTCAGACAAGTATACCGATTGCTGATTTTTTAAATAGAAGTATTCGGAAAACAAGTAAGAAAGTAATGAATTAGATTTTAATGAAAATAGGGAAATATCTACAGCAAGTGAATTGCGTTGCGAAGGACAATCGGTATTCTGTAACACATGCGCATTGTAACCAGTGAAACAAAGAAAAATTAAAACTAAATCTACAATACAGAAGTGTAAATAATAAACGAACGTACATTATTCAAATTAGAAATTTGTTGCGTTTGCTACTTTGAATTTGTTAAACGCACAAGTTTGACATTTGCTTACGCAATACAGAGGCCGACATTGCGAATTTCCAATGCGCTTATCGTCTTACATAGCAGCATGGGTAAAAAGGTGGGGCACCCTCTACAGGAATGTTGCTAATACTTTATAAATTTTATTAACAAAGCGATACAAATATTTTGGAAGTCTTCCTAATGTTGGAAAATTGATGGCATTCAATAAGTTGTATGGAGTAAAACGGGTCTCAAAATTTGTATCGTAAACGTGTCTGGGGAGAATAGCTTCATTGGACAACTTGTCAGATTGTCAACGGAATACTTTTTCGCAAAAGTTTTTGCAGCTGCGTTGAGTTCATCTTCATTCATATCATGAAACTGCCATAGAAATGAGAACGATTCGTATATGTCACTCTCTGCGGCGAATATTTGCTTCATTCCACAGATAACGCCGTCAAGTATGACGTAGAAAATGTTTCTTATGTATTTAATTTCTTCTTTACTGCAATTTTCATCAATTTCTTCATGTAGGTCGTTTCCGAGTTTTTTTTTCTGGCTGATGGTAACATCGGCTTGACATGCTTTAAATTCTGTGCAACAATTAAGAATTCATTATATATTGCTTTCCACTGATCGCGCATTCTATATTTCTAACTTCAGCGCCAATGCTAGCATTGATCTCTTTAAGAAACAATTTTCTTTCATTTATTGACTCAAGGATTTTAAACTATTTGAAGGCCATCAAAACGCACTCAAATTTGCTCATATATTTCAAAATTTCATCAGCGTTCCGGCGAGTTTATGCCGTAAGGTTGAGTTTTTGAAGTTCTTTCAATCTGGGAAGATTTTTCGCAAATGACTTGAAGTCATCGATTCTGGCAGACCACCTTGTATTAGAAAGACAGTGAAGTGAATTGGGTATTTTAGATTTTAAAATTTCTTAACGTTGAGTGCGACTTTAAAACATTTTTGAACGACACCAAAAAAAGTTATTGCTCGAGGATAGCATTCAGCTGAGTCGACTCCAGCACAATTTCCAATTCCAACTTTCCAATGCTTCGCAAAATAAAGTGGCAATAGCTTTGTCGCTTTTTTAGTGACAATCTACAAAAGTGAGAAAACGTTCTCCTATGTAGTAAACTTTTTTCAGCAGCGAGACGGATATAACGCAAAATAAATGTAGTTTGCTACGGGCTCCTTCGAGAACTCCAAATCTGGGTGAATCACCCCCTACCCTCTCGTCGGGCGAAAACGAGGAAAACTTAATAAACAGCTTTATTTTATAAAAATGAAAGTGGAGCTCTGGAATAAAGCTACCTATAAAGCCATAAAAAGTAGAGTATACAATCGTAATCTTAAAATTGTTATACATCAACTAATAAATAATTGTTAACATATCAACATATAACAGATATTAACGAAGTAACAACTATTCTTAACGATATAATGAAAAATATCGAAAATCTGGGTATACATAGTAAAGAAAGGCATTATTTAGTAATTATTCCAAAATTTAAATCAAAATTGAAGACTTTAATCGCAACTGAAAATAATAAAAAAATGGTTCCATTTTATATAGGATGCGACGTTTACAAATGGTTATTTCGCACAATGAATCCAGGCGATAGAATTGAAATATTGGACCATTTAGCGGTGACAGATGAAAATGTTCATAATGCTATTGACGGAATAAACAAACAAATAATTATTAGCAACTCATTCAACACACCATTAAAACAGTTAAGAACGGCTGAAAAAGATGACAAAAACTTTAGACAGCGTTTGCAGAAATTATAAAACAAAACAACGAATCAAATAGTAAGGTATTATTGTATCTAGACTTAGGTGACCATATTTGTCACGGCAAAATCCGGAACAGTTTTTTTAGTAACCAATTTTTTCCATATTATAATTCACTAAAAATCGCGACATATAATAGGTGAGAGAGCAATACAATTTAATTCAATTCATTAATTTTTTTTTTAATTTCTAACCCCGGGACGGCCGGGACGCTTAAGTCGGAGTCCGGACTGTCCCGGCCAAACCGGGACGAATAGTCAGCTAAATTTTAATAATTAGCCAAATAGAAAAATTTAGAATAGACCAAATACAAGATAATTAAGTATTTGCGAAACACAACATTATCCATCCTAGTATTTTATCTGCACAAGAAATAGAAGAATTTAGAATTGGTTTTATGAATTAGAAATGATTAAAGTTGGAATAATGCCATACAAAGAAAATTCAATTTTAATCACAGTAAAAATATCGAAAACTTTTTTTTTAAAATAGACCTTCAATTTATTGCTAAAGTATCAAATGATAAGTATTTAGAAATAAATGAGACCAACGAATATATAATCAGGGGTGTTGTAGAATCTGATAGTTGCCGGAATCAGAATTGAAACCGATAAAAAAATGTAGTAGGTGTCATGAATTCAGATATTATTGGTTTGACGTTCGAAACAGAAATTGTATCGGTTTTGGGAGTCACGGAAACCAATTTTATCGGTTTTGTTATCAGAAAAAAAGCAAGAGGATTTTTGCTGACAGATTTGAAATGTAAGTTAAGAAAATAATTTATATTATTGTTACGATTTAATTTATCGTTCTTTCTATAGGGGAAAACATAAGAATAAAACAAAAAATGTCATAATTATCGAGTTTATGGAAAAAATCAAAATATTTTAAGAGAATTTACAAAACGTAACAAACGTAATTTAACACCCAAATGCGTCTTTATTCAGTCGATAATGTGATATAAATCTGTAAAATAAGCATGTATACAAACATATAAATAAACTTCCTTCAGTACCGGTTGCTCATAAAAACATTGCTTCTTGCAAAGATTGAATACAGAAAACATAATTGAAATATATGTGGCGATTTTAAAGTCATTGCACTTTTGCTTGGACTACGGTTTGGTTACGCAAAATATAAAAAATACTCACTGTACAAAGAAAGTGTGGCCTAAGCGCAAATCACTCACTCCAGGCCACAAAAATGTTAAAAATGATACTTCATACCATTCGCATAATGTTCGGCCTGATCAAAATTTTTGTAAAAGCTATGCCAAGAGATGGAAGTTAATTTGTATATCTGAAAGAGAAATTCCCTAAATTCAGCAAGGCAAAAATTAAGGAGGCTTTGAAGAAAACGTGAATGATCAGGAAAAACTCGTATAGAAATGTTTTGTGAACGTTGTCCAAAATTTTCTAGGAAAACATAAATCGTAAAATTACAGACTTAATGAAACTCTCATCTGGATTTATTTCCGGCAAATTTGGGTACTGAGTGACGAATAAGGCGCGAGGTTCCATCAGGACATTTCCGGACATTTCATTAATGGAGAAGCGTTATCAAAGGAAATGGACCGCCGGAATGTTAGCAGATAATTGTTAGAGACTTAAAAAAGACCTTCCAGGAGCCAAATATTCACGCAAATCATAAGTATTTTTTCTATTAAGCAATAATTTTACAAAACGTAGCTAATTTTTGTACTTTTTAAAAAATACATGTTATTATGTCACAGGAAAACCTGACGTGGCAATTTTTTTTTATTCGCATATTATTGTTTAGTGGCCCTAATACTTTCAAAATTTGGTATAAGTTTTCATGTGACAAAAAAAGTTAAAATTTTGGTAACCAGTGTTATTTACATAAAAATTAGAGTCCTTATATTGGAAAATTAGGCCAAATAAGGTGAAAAACTTTTAAATAAAAAAGTACATTGTGTTTGGGACATACAAAATTAAGTTTACACCAAATTTCTAAAAAAAAAGGATACAATAATAAACCAAAAACTTGCTTAGTTAAATTTTTAAATAAGTTTTTCAAAATCAACCAACTCCTGCCCTTCCTCTTTCCGACCAACTGTCCGTAAATTATTTTTCCTTTCGTTTTCGTTGTTTTAATTCTTCCGCAACGGGTTTCAACTAAGTATTATTTTTTTAATTTTTTACCAATTTCAAAGGCTTTCTGCACTAGCAATTATCTTTACAATTCAGCTAAATTTCTTATAACATTGTCCCAGCGATTCTAGCACTGTTATCAATACGAAAGTGCCGGCAATTAGATAGTTTAGTTTATACAATTCATCCTGGCAATAAATAATGCAAGCTCCAGCACCCATATAAATGAGTAACGATGTTATCGTGTAGCCAACTTGGAAAGAAAAGCTGAAAACAATAAATTTACGTTATTTAAAATGTGCTCTATTATAGTTATTACTATTTGCCATATCAATAATAGAATTGTTTGCTTACATTTTTTTGGGTGCTTTTAATCGCCATAAAACGCTCAAGGAAGATATGACTATTACAGTGGGTAGTAGGGATGGGTCTGTTCCACGACTTACAATGCTATAAAAATACAAATTAATGGAAAATATTAATATATAATAAACCCAAAGAAAGTGGTTATCAAAAACAAATTAGGAAACAGAAAAAATGTATTGACATAGAAATAAGAAAAACCTAAATATACATTTTTGGCAACTTACGAACTAATGAACTTTAATTACTCCGGCAAAAAAATACCATTTACAAGTGGTCTTCCGATTCCTTTAAAATTTTGTAAAATTATAGTCTTATATAAGTTACATTTAACTCCAAAAGGATTTTGAATTTTTTTTAAACTGGTGGCCGCTACGCTATTATGTTGAATATGAGTGTTCGTAATATTGAATACTGAACAAAACTGTACTAATTGATTGCATTTTTTTCATATTTTTTAGATCACGGTTTTTGTAACGATAGTTTTTCTGAATGTTTCGTAATTATAATTTTTTTTTCGATTGTAATGAGTAATTTATTTTAATAAGGGCAAGCTTAATTTCAAAAATTATTAGCTGTGCTGAAATGCCGTGTGAACAAACATGACGAAAATCAAATGAATTGATACGAAGCTTTTTTTTATGATCCCTTATTATTTTAATAATTGAAATTTATGCATTTTTATGTGAAACTTTCACATTGTGTTTAAATTCGTGATTAGATTCCTCAATTCACAATAATTTATTATTACAACGCAGATATAGCATTCCTACCCCTCCTGATATATGTATAACGGTTATAAACACTTAAGATTAAATGTATCTACTAAACTGAAAATATTAATTGTTTGGTATATCACCTGCGATCCTTCGCCCAAGCAACGAAAGTCATACTGTTCAAACCAGTCATAATAGTGAGCAAGATGAGAACAGATAAGTGAAAAGAGAAATTATTCATTCCTTCACAACGTATTAAACTCATAAGACTAGTTGTATCGCTTGATATGTCTGTTGTTGTGTTTAGTCCATTTTGTTTATCATATAAGCTCCGAAATTTTGCATGCAACAACACTGCTGTTCTTAGTAACCAATTTTCTAAGTAGTCGCTGTAAGCGTTTGATATCTAAAACAAATAATAACATTTATATTTGACCATGTTTTGTTTTAAAAATATGCTTATAAATAATAAGTCAAATTAAAAACATCTATGTGAAAAGAAATTAAATAGTATCACTTTCACAAAATTTTTCTACGGTGGAGTTTTGGTGGAGGTTTGAATTTTTTTATATATTTTTTTGAAACAATTTATGTACCATATTTATGTATGTATGTTTTACACCATGCACTTCGTTCTAATTATATAACATTTTGAACAAACTTTAATACATAGGATTTAGAAAGAAACTATTATACTGTGCGTGCATACCAACAGTAAATATAAGGCACATGTTATGATAAGTGCCACTGCTCCACATGTCCTTATTGCCAGCGAAATCAGGAATGCGGCAATTAAAATTGGGAATGTGTCTGCTATGGGTAGAAGTACCGATCTAAGAAAAAACCTACAAAAATAATTTTTAAATACAAAAACTAAAGTTATATATATAGTATACCAATTTATTAGTTTTGAAAGTCCATATGCATTTAGAATGACTGCAGTCCAAACTGCAAAAACAAGTAGTATTGACAACACTATAGCAGTGCCGTGAATAATTACAGCTGGATAAATTGAAAGGCTCCGCCCACTTTCGTTATCATCATGGTGTGTTACAAATTTGCTCAATACACGACAACCTGAAAAATAGATTAAAGTAAAAGTATTAGTTTTTCGAAAATAGACAGATTATAACAAGCGAACATCATCATAATTTTATTGGTGTAAAAGTGAGATATTTCGTTCACTAGACTAGGTTTGTAGAAATAATAATTTATTAATTTGAGCTTACCGGTTATAAGATATAACGAATCGTATTGAAAATATCCATGATATGGTCAAACACCTTTCGTACTTGATTCCTCATGGAGTTTGCTTATTTGATTCTTCAGGATAACCAATATAACAGCTGTCAGATGAGACGGCAGCCAGTGAAAAAACTGTTGAGCTATCCTTGACATTGTGCCCACAATCGAAAATTTGTAACTGCAATATTATAGTAAAACATGAAATCAAATAAAAACCTTTTAAAGGTAAAGCACAAAGAACTCGATGGTAATAAGTATGTTTTGGTTGCCTTTATTATTTTGGCAAATTAAAATTATACAATTTGGAATGCCGAAAAGTACAATATTTAAAAAATGTATAACACAATTGAAGAAAAACGCTGATGCAGCGACGGATGCTTTGTTGCCGGTTCGCGATCCAAACGGTAAGAAGAGCCTCTGGTTCTCGGGCAGCCAGTTTTGATCGTTGGGTGGTGTGTAGCATCCTACGTTTATAAGTGTATGGAATATGCGTAGTGTGCGTTTGTTTCTTCGAGAGTGGATGTGGTGTAGTTTATTGGCATTCAGTGTTGTGCGTTGAGGGGGAGGGGCGTTGCTCATCTAGCCATCCACGCCCCCCACTAGGCGAATACTAACCTAACAACCGCTGTGGTTGCCGCAGCGTAACAACAACGCTCCCGAGGCCAGTGAAGTGGCGATATGACGCCGCGTTGATACTACATTTCGTCTCGGTCTGGATGGAGGAGGGTAAAGCATGTTATGATGCGGGATGTTGCACAGTTGGCACACCTGTGAAGCGCTTAACGTGGCCACACAGTTAAGCAGTGGGAGCAGTTGGAAAATTTTGCCATGTGGCAGCCGATGTGGGCGGCATAACGTCCGGTGTGTTTAACGTGGGTACCTGCTGACGACAGCCTTACTCCACAGCGATCAAAAGCACAGCGGATCAAATTAACAGCGCCCTGAAAACGCCAGGTATTTTTCAGTACCGATTGGTAGTATGGAATGGACACACTAACTCTCTTGGTAGGGTTCGAGGCCTATCTAAAACCTCTGCCGTACTTTGGATCCGGCACCCGGTTCCAATGCAACTCCACATTCAACTCACAAAAGATCAGTTCTTTCGGCATTCGGATATCAACCACAACCATCACGATACTCCCCGAAGGGCCAGTCCGCATGAGCAGGTTGGAGCGAACTCCAAGGGCCCCCGCTCCCCGTGGTACCAGAATTAGGTACACGGTCAGACCTCATAGCCGAAGCTACTACCAGTTGAGCTTCCATACTGCTCTAGACTGGTAACCAGAGGTTGAACCCCATAAGCACATTACACGCACACACCTTTCACACAAGAAGCTAACCCTAATTCATTCCGACTAATGGAGATCACACCGCTAACATCTAAATGTTCATCAGTCCAGATTATTACCATACGCCCGCGAACCCTTATGTCCGTAAACAACGGGCACTCCGCGATTAAGTGAACCCAGTCTTCATATCGCGCCCCACGCAAACACCCCGACCTATCAGAAAGGTGCCTCTGATGCAAAAATGCATTCAGAGGCCCATTCCCCTTAAGCAAAAAACCCAGACACATCCTTTCGCCCATGGTCAACCCCAGGTATCCACTCGCGTGACATACCTGATGCTGACCCCATTCACTCCAACAATCGGTGGACGAACTGACGACAATCTGCCCTTAAGCAGCATTGTCACCGTTTTATCCATCGATATGTTAAGCCCCAACTATTAACAATTTCTAAAAATTGTCCTCCTACCCGCTCTAAACCTTTAACCAGAATAAGAAAATCGTACGCATACGCACAACACTTACAGAGGGGTTCGAGCTGTCCAAATAGAGAGTCCATCATGAGGTTCCAAATATATGGACAGCAATGGATCCCTGCGGGCAGCCACGGACAACTCCGATCTCCACAATCTCATTCATTCCGACTAGAGAGGCCAAGCTGCTCCAGCCATTGCAACACTCGATCCCAGCATAGGCAATCAAATGCCCCCTTGAAATCAACAAATATGCCAAGGACATATTTTTTGACATTCTCCCTAGCAGCACCCTGAACGTAGAACCAAGCATCCTCTACACTGCGTCCTTTCATGAACCCATACTGCCTATCCGACCACATTAACTCATGAAGCCGTTCCACCATAACTCTTTCCAGCACTTTCCCAAGGAGACTGATGCCCCGATAAGACCGAGGATCACTTCTGATCTTATCAGGGGACGTCAGGAAAGGAATAACGCTAGCAATATACCACTCGCATGGAAAATAACCCTCCCACACGCCTCCAAGTAGTCCTCCAAGTATCTCCGTGCAAACCATCAAAACCTGGGGACCGTTTAGACCTCACCAGGCCAAAGGCGTACCCCAATTCCCCATCATCTAATGGAGGGACAGGTACCTCTTGTGCTTGGGATACCTGAACCTCGCCCCAGGAGGAACGTTCCTAACAATGCCCCCGCACACTCTCTCCACGTTGATAACATAGTGTCACCAACGCGAAGAGAGGTGATATCCTCCCTCTTACGATCTCAGCAGATCCTATAGACCTGACCCCACGGGTCGTTCCTATTTTCCGCACATAATTCCTTCACTCCTCTTCTTTAACTTTAACCAACAATTCTTTATATTCCCTAATCGCACATATAAATTCATACCTAAGCTGGGACCGCCTGTCAGAATTGCACCGTCGAGCGCGTTGAAACTTTCTACTCAATCGCCTGACAGTCCTCCTCTTCGAGGTTAACTCAAGCATTCACCACTTCATTTTCCTAACCATAAAACTTTCACACTTCCTAAGTACCCTATCACTCACCCCCCATACTACCTCATATAGCCCCATACTACCTCATATTTGGATCAAATTATGATCACGCAATCCCCACCCCCGCCTTATCTGCTTCATAAGCGTCACGTCAATGTCACTCACGCCACTCAGGCTTTTAGCCACCACCCATTCACTTAATACTTCGCCTCGATTGTGGCTTTGATATCCAGGCGTATGCCGGGATACCTTACTAAACCACATCGAAGACGAGGCATTCGCATCCAGCCCTGGGATATATGGGCTACTACTTGCAAGTAGTAGTAGATTATCTATGTAGTCCAGGTAGGGCTCTAGGGTCTCGCTAAAGGCCCGTGAAAACCTTGAAACTCCGAGGAAGACCACGAACCAATGATGGCTTAAGGCTCCTGAAGTAAGGCAATGCCGCATCTCCCTCAGTCACACATCCCCCCCAACTCACTCACTACGGCATACGACCCCAGCTGGTCTACCCTTAAATGCGCAGTTGCGGCAATAGGGTGCATTGACGCAATCTTCAGCTCCGTCTTGACCGCACCTCCAACAGACATCTGATTTGACGCGACACTCACCCACTTTGTGATCGAAACCCATACACCGGAGGCAGCCAGCAACGGGGCTATCCCCGTCGCACCCGGAAGGAGAACTACTTAATGTGGAACCTACCTGCCCCCAAGAGGGCGCACAACATTTTGTCCGCACTCTCTAGGACGACATTGGTGCTATCATCAGTGGGAAACTTTCCAGGGACGTCAGACCTCTGAGACGACGGGTTTAAGTCCTGAAGGTTCAACCGGAGTAGTTGTTCTATGAATTCTTCATAGGCGATCTCCGTATGATCCCCCTGGACAACAACCCGAAGACCCAACTTCCGGTTGACACTCAGGGCCAACCCCACCTCCCTGAAATTTGCGTTAGTCGCCACCTTTTAACACTCTAAAACAGAGGGAGTGCGGATAACCGCCCCACCACCCTTAATCGGCCTAACCTCGTGGATCCTCACACCGAGTGAAGGACCCACTTCCTTCACGACTTAATTGGTAACTTCCTTAGAGGAAGTTGCAGGCCCCTTACTCCTGACAAAGACTGACCAGGCCTCAACAGGCTTCGGCGTCACCGGTGCAATCGCGTCCAGTACAGGTGCTGGGGCCGCAGGCATTCGTGCCGATGGAGCCGGCATTGAGTTGATCGGCGGCGAGGAGTGTTGCCCACAGCTTCCTCTAAGGGCGTCAACCTGACCGCGAAGATGAACATTCTCGGTTACGACTGTCAACAGTAATGCCTCGTACTTCGAGGCAAGCTCTATCAGCCCCTTAGCGGTTCCCATCGCAAAGTTTTCAGCCCCAAAAACTATTCCGTTTAGCTCCCCAATAATTTTCTTTATGGCTGTAATGTGGCTTACCACGCGACCTCGGATAATAATAGCGCTCTCTTTAGCTGCGTCACCTCTGCCCCCACTGCCCTTGCTCGCGCTCGCCTTATTAGCGCCCTCACCATCGCGCACGAGATCCACTCACGTTCGCCCGATTTTGCGAGGTGCGCTTTTTCAGCGGTGTCATCTTTGCCGCTTTCAATAACGCTTCGGCTACCGCCCTCTTCACACCACATTTTTCCCGGTCACCCCAAACGTACCTTCCGCCGTGGCGGGACCTTACCGATGGCCCCGCCGCCTTGTCTCCCGCCTTTGTGTCCATCGTCACGGTCTATGGCCCAGACTCCTCACTGCCAGCGAGGGACTAAACCCTCCTCCTCCGTGATGGACACGTCTTCTCCTTCGAACGCCTTTCGGTAGGCTGATCCGCCGAGTGTACCACTGACTCACAATAGCTGCTCGCCACGTACGTGCAACTGAACGCGCTTAAGAAAGTGTCCCAAGCACATACCCGCTCTGTAGATACAGTCCACAGCTCCATCCAAAATGGTCTACGCAAAGGTCACTCATATGATGGCGGATGGATCAAAATCCCCGTAACGGCTGCGAGTTAATCGATGTACCGCTGAACTGATCTCCAACTCTGGGACAGCCACCGATACTTGTTGAGCAATCCTGCTCAGGACTTGCTGACACTAGTCGCCAGATGTCCAACACAGCACTCCAAATAAGCAGTCCAGATGGCAAAAAAAAAAACCGTCAGCACGGTACTAAACTGGGACTGTACAGGGAGTCGGCCAACAACAACGTGAACGACCACGCTGCGATATAACCTAAGGTAAGAAAAATATAAGTTAATAAAAAATATGCACTTACCGCTACTCAGCTCTATCACCTCTACCACGCCGAAAATGCACAAAAACGCGAAAAATTGTGTAATTGCCCGAAAAATACACTCGCGATTTCGTAACCGGACAACAGCAAACGAAACGAGTTGTTAGCGAATGCCCGCACAAAACAAAATTCCGCAAGAGTTTATGGCAACAAATATCTACGTCAGGCAACGGTGCTTATGCTAACGCGTAAACAAATATCGCTTAAAAGGAAATTGAAAAACATCACAACGATGCGTCCGCTCGTCTATTCGCGTCGGAATCCAAACCACGAATGATGGCCCAGTGGACATCAGCCGGGATGAGGTTCCGTTGTTGTAGCTGTAATAGTTACGTACCACTACAAGAAGCGGTTGCAAGGGCGGTCGCCGCCGTTATTCGTGGCGCTGAAGTTGCCCCAGGGCGTGGCACATTAATGGTCGACTTCACAGTTAGCGTTGATGCTGTTGGTATATCCCGTCCATATTTATCTGTATGAAGGGGGTATTTATTATGATTACACATTTGTGATTGTGCCACGTTATATGGAACGAATGGGTCGTTATGTTCTTTATATACTCTTCCTTCCATTGGCTGATGATTATCATGATGAAGAATTTTGATTATTTCCCATCAAATTAATAAGAATATAGAACCCCGCCTGACTCAGGTATGGCCAGAGAAAATGCCCTGGAGTTAGGGCTGTGAAGTCTGAGGGATCTTGCGAGAGTGTTGTGAATGATCGTGAATTGAGAACGGCTTCAATTCGAATTAGTAATATGGTGAACTGTTCATGATTAAATTTATAGTTTCCTGCTACTTTTTTGAAGTGGGATTTAAAGTTTTTTACAGCTGATTCCCATAAATCACCCATATGGGGAGCGCTGCCTATTAATGCCTTGGGAAGCCTATTTATGTACAATCTCACTCACTTTGATTTCCGCCAAGGGGTTTTGGGGACAATATGTGTTCGAATGTGCTTGAGCGTGTGCGTGTGTGTCTTGTAGCTTTCTGTTACAGTCCTTTGTTGTGCTTATTTGATGTGATTGTTGTTGTATGCTGTTTTTTTTTTTTGGTTGTTGTTTAATTCGCTCCCGTTCTTGTAGTTATGTATGCATTTTTATTATTTATTGTACAATATTATAGTTGTAAATGTTTTTACACTGTTTTTTGTTGTATGTTTTATGTACATGTATTTGTGTCACTACACATTGCACTCAAATAATTCCTTTTTTTGTTGAAATTTACTTTTTTTATTTTTATGCATATGTACGAGTTATGTATAATATGAAAAGTTATATACCTATAATATGTTTTGGGCTGCACTTTTTTAAGGATATTTGTATATAAATACATATGTATATAAAATTGTATTTGTTTTTACTTTTTTATTTTATTTTAAAAACCCATAGTGCACCGCGCACTTTACTTCGGAAGTAATTATTTTAAGGGGAAGGCACAAAGCACTCGGTAGTAATATGTTTTGTTGTCTTTATTATTTTGGCAAATTAAAATTATAAAATTTGGAATGCCGAAAAGTACAATATATAAAAAAAAATTATTACGCATTCTAAGAAAAACGGCGATGCTCCAAACGATATGAATGAACTCTGGTTCTCGGGCAGTCTGTTTTGATCGTTTAATGGTGTAGTTGTGGTGTGTAGATCCTGCGTATGTAGGTACGTGGGTGGGTATATTTGTGTGTATTAGCATGTGGTGTCTTCGAGAGTGGATCGTGTTGGTGTGGTGTATTGGCGTTTAGTTTTGTGCGTTGAGAGGCGGCGTAGCTCATGTCAATAATTGAATAATCATTTATTCATTTACCAAACACTACGGGCACAGAAGTTTCATTCTGGGGGCTTTAAAAATAATATATTATTCTATTGTAGTATCCTAATGACGAGCTCGAACCAATTCAAAGGTTTATACCATATAAGCATATCGTTTTTTAAACCGTCGTTTTTTTTTTTTTTTAATATTTTTACAAATAATACTTAACTCTAAACAGAACATTTTCAAAACATTTTAACATTTTCAAAACATTTTAACATTTTTTTCAAAACATTTATTACGTCATACCAGGGAAGTGTCATCCGCAAAAGTGGATGTCAATACATTATTTATTACCTGTGGGATTATCTGCTGTATATAAGATATGTAGAGTTCCTCAGATATGAAGTTAGCTACTTTAACAGTAAATTTCGAATTTTTTAAATGCTTTATGCAATTTAAAAAAGGATGTAGTTTCAATTTTATATAAAAGACCTTCATATCACACTTTATCGAATGCCTGGTCTATGTCAAGGAATGTTGGCTGAACAGTACTCTCTTTGCTCGAATACAGTTATTAAAACAGAATTTGAACGACATGAACTGTCGGATTTAGGACTTCTTTTACTACTATATTAAAACTATTTAAAGAAATCTACCGCAGCCGCAAATAAAAGCATAAAGAAGAATATAAGTTTTTTGTAGTAAAGTGACAAGCCAGTACTTTAATATATAAGTGGAGTAATTATTTATAATTGTTTATTTTCTTAATAAATAAAAATACAATATTTAATACTTTGTTTCTGAAGATTGTACCCAAGGTGAGGTTTCAATTATTTATTATAAATATTTCGTTGAATACAACAAATTACAGTATATCGCCACCGATGCTGGCTTGGAAAATATCAACCAAACTGTATACAATAGTACTAGTACGTACCTTATTTGATAGCGACAAAGTGGATCCAAAAATATTTCTAAAGAAATCGGATTCATTGATGAATTATAGCCAACCGGACTAGAAACAGGAACATTCATATAAAATACTTCTGTTGAAGGATCTCTGTTTAAAGTAACATTTTGATTAGAATACTAATTTATGTATAAATATATAGATTTAAGATACCGAATAATTTGATATTTGTTAAATCCTGGTGCCCAGGGTATACACATTTTAATGATAATTGAATTCAGATCGCCCATACAAGATAACGGTACAATTCTCAATTCAATAGTTGGAAACGTTTCTTCAACACCTAAACAATGAATGGTTTTTACATTTTAATTGAATGGTTGCAATACTAGTATACAATTAAAGTAATAATAAAAGAACACACACATATTTCTTATACAAGCGCATTAATTTATTTATTAATTTTAATATATTATATAAAGTTTTGGACTTTGAAATAACAGACCTATGAACTACAAATGAAATATATGTACATATGTATAATTGCGCAAAAAGGTAGTTCTGACCATGAAAACTTCTCGTCCGCCTTTTTTAAAATTAAAAAAAGTTAAAATGAATTGGAAAAACAAAGACCATACATCAAAATTAAAGATTTCAATGATTTACATATCTAAAATCAATAAATAGAGAAAACAAGCTTAGAATAATAGAAATCAGGGTAGCGTAGGAGACCCTTCAAAGATATATATATAAATGATTAGTGTGACGACCAGAGCGATATGTCGGAACCGCGGATATCGGATCGGATAATATAGCTGTCACACAAAATGTTTTTTTATTTACTATATGCTACATAAATGCATCTGTGGAGGCTTTTATAGCTACAGCCGAAGTTAACGATTTTTCTTGTTATAAATATACAATAGTCACGTGCAGCAGATATCAAAATTCAAAGCCTACATTAGGGAACCCATACACAATTACAATGAACAAATAACAAAATTATAAACGAAAAAATAGGAACACTAAATTAATTTAAATTAAAGAAAAATAACTGACAAAATGTATTATTTCAACTCTTCATTTGTTACAGTCTAAATGTTTCAATACTTACCTTGAACTAAGAGTTTATAGTAAAGTGTTCCCTGTGAGCTTTCATTTACCAGATTTGATTTTTGAAAAGTGGACCAGCGAGGAAATTTAAAGACCACATTTCTCTCCGCGGGATTAAATATATCAACGTTATACATTTTCTGCAAATATGTTGAATACAAATAGTTCATATCAACTAAAGTAATTGGATTACTGTACAACACTCGACTTAATAGTTATATAAAAATATTTGCCTTCGAAGTTAATTAAGCATATTCCAAACATCATTATTAATTATACTATGTATATCCTTAACTGTGAAAAAAAAATTTTACAAAAAATTATTTCAAAATTAGGTAAAATATGGTATACGTTTTGAAATTTTAAAATTTGATTATCCGTTTCCATAACAAATTCATTTAAAACTGCTCTACACATTCCAAGCATTCAGAAACTTGATCTTTTGAAAATACCGAACAGGTTTACTAATTTCGTTGCAAAAACAGAAACTCACACATATATTTTTGAAAGTATATTATAGTGTGATCAATATGCATAGATATGTAGACACTAGAAGGTATATGTATATGTACATATGTACATATATTTACAAAAAGCTTTGTCCAAAAAAAAAAATTACAATACTAGAGGTCAAAAGTCAAAAGAATCGCGTTTTCAGCTATTTTCAGCGAAACCGTAAGTAATAAATAAATAAAATTTCCTTTCATAAAAGGTTGTAGATCATAAAATTATCTTTTAAATGTGTTATTTTAATTATGCTTTGAACATATTCACTCACTTTCAACTTGTAAAGTTTTTTGTAACTCCATAACACAGTTTCTAATCAATTTTTATATCAGTAAAACATTAAATTTAAAATTTTATATATTCACGAATCAAACTCGATAACATAGATCCGGCAGATAGAATCGATATTTAGCTCTTTAATTGTAAGTAGTTACTTATTATCCGCCCATTTGATATTCACAAATAGTTATTTCGTATGATATATTCACCTCAAAAATCTTTATGGTCTATGAAGAATTTATAGTAATATAAGGTCTAGTAAAACAAAATCAACTATTTTTTCAGCAGATGACCTTAGTAATCTGTATCTCGCGTTGTATACATACAACCGGGATATGCTATATGGCGTTCGAAAGAAAGGATTTAAAAAAAAACGTTTCATATTTTTGTGATTTCTTTACTCCAAATTGTTGGAACACGTATCAAAAGGTGAAACCCCAAGCCAGGCGGCTGAAAACAAGAATATTGGTTATGATCCTGATACTGTAACAGCCAATCACGCGCAATTTTCTTTCGCGATTCCGGCTGGATACAGCTGGATACAAAAAGAAACTCGATGGTTGGTGCCACAGAAGTTAACGAAAAAAACTCATGAATCGAATTTCCACCTGCGAATCCATTTTGGAAGCGGATGATCGAATCGTGGTGACAAATGGTGACAAAGCCATGAATAACGGTCAGGAAGGTTTTGCTATGTCCTTGGTGTGATTGGCAAAGAATCATCTACAGACTGAGCTGCTCCCCTTCGGCCAAACTCATTATCATTATAAACAATTAAAGTAAGCAATCGACAACAAGCGGCCAGTTTAAGTCAATAGCAGTGAAATTTTGTTCCATCAGGACAACGCCATGCAACACACACCGGTAGTCTCGCCAACGCTTTCGCCTTAGCCTGATGTCAGAGTGTGAGAGAAAAATGCTATAAGATGGTGCTGCTTCTAGCTATAAATCGATGCATGTGTCTTCTTATGTAAATCGTTCAAAGTTGTCAGTGTGCGAGCGACTTCTAGAAGCCAAAGCAACATAGCAATATGTGCAGTGGTTTCTCGCTTGAACTCTCTCTACTATTATTAGTAATTAGAAATTTGTTTGCGCTCAATGTTGTAGGAAAAATAAGGTATCGAAATAAAAAAACTTTTCTTCTAAATCCATCGATCACACTGAAATCTTAAAAACTAATGCAGCAGCTTTCCTCGCTTGGCCGCTTTCACTCTGGCATAATCTTATAGTCCAGAATATTATGGCGAATAATTTTACTTGTGGTGCTCGCCGACAGACCCAGTTTTCCGCATATGAGCTTTCTATAAGCTGTTTTTACTACACCTTATATTTAGACAAAGACTTCTTTAATTATTAAATGGTCAATCAAGTAAAAAATTTAATATTTAAAAATCAAACATTAACTAGAGGAATGAGTCCTTACCGGTTTGCGAGAAGCACGAGCGAAAAAACCAACATGGGTCCAATTTACGTATGTATTCTTCAAGTTGTTTATATCTAGTATTGCCACTGAACGAATTTTATTTTTAATCGATGGCAATATTTGAAAATTATAAGAAAGTGAAACTTTGTTTTGGCTAAATAGAGAGATATCATTATCATAAAGTTCAATTTTATAGTATGCTACATTCTTACCAGAAGAAATCGTTATTTAATCTAGACTTTACAGTGCATCCAAATAAAAAGTCATCAGACTCCAATTGAGTAACATCAATGCATAATTTCTAAAAAATAACATACAGTTGTAGATTCATGCCTCCATTTCCCAAACTTTTCAACAGAAGTATTTCTTTTTTTCCAAACCTTAAATTCTATCGATTTTTACTTAAGGTTGAATCTAAAACTAAATGCTTACCGTGTGCTTTTTATGTTTCCGTATTGGAATTAATTGTATAAAATTACTTCTGGGTCCTTCTTTAAATCCTTTCGAAAAGACTCTTAAAGTGTCTTCTCGCCATACACTGTTATGTCTACCTTCCTGTTCAATGTTTATTTCTTTTGATTGCATTATATTTGATTTCTATGGAATAAAATATAGTTTATTGGGTTTTATATCAAAACTTAAATACAAACCACGAAGTTAGTAAGTGCAGCCTGCTCCCGACGTATTCTATCCTTAGTAAAGTAAACGAAATTTTGCTTGTCACTGACAGAGATATCAAACATATATCTATTAATAACCTGCACCAGCTGAAGACACCAGACTGCGGACAAATGATCACAGCTTAACCAAACTTTAGGTATTGACATTGTCTTCAAAATAATTATATATACCATTAAAACCAATAATAAAAAAAACAATAGATTGATGACACTACTAACCATTGCATGTATGTCACTATATTTTGAAATTGTAAAGCCAGCTGGAACCAGTACGTCACGATTACCACCACCAATTGTGATTATCAATACATTTTTCAAATTTTGATCTTCGTAATTTGTATGATTGTTTAACAGAAGACGACTACATGTAGCGCAACAAAAATTCGAATTTTTATTTAATTTTAAAGAGGACCGGCCCACAGATATATTTTTGTTTATACTTTTATAAAATGCATGTATTTTTTCATCAAGAATTAAAATAGGCTTATTTATAGGAGAAGATAAGGATAGTATGGTATTGATGGATTCAGAAAATTCTGGATCTCTTAAAACTGCTTGTGATACTACAGCTCCCATAGAATGACCAATTAAAATTACTTTTGCTGCTTGTTCAGTCTTTGTTTAAAGCTTCAGAACAATCTTTATACAAGTCTTTAAATATAATGTTTGCCGCTCCAAATAATCGCCATAAAGCGCTGAAAGCTCTTCGTTGTAGTCGACTGAAAATATATTAAAAAACGTTTTTACATTAAAGAAAGAATTTAAAATTCTACAATATATTATTTTGCTTCAAGCGTTTTAATTATTATCCGATATTAAATATTTACTAGTAAAATAATCCAAATGAATTCTAGTAGCACTCTCCCTGGATTTTCTCAATGCTACTGATGCCAAGGAACGTACCTAAAAACGTAAGTCAATTATAAAATAGTTAAAAATGTCAAATGACTAATACTATTATGCTTGGAACTACGCCCGAATATATTTACTTGCTTATAAGAACCTCCATTTCCTGGTACAAAAATAATGGGTGCTCCATTGAATTGATTTTTGTGCACTTCAATTGGTATACGGCCTTCATTGTAGTAATACAATCCGTAATGAGGAAATTTGACATTATCTTCAAAGTCTATTCTCTGAAAATGTTTAAATGTTTTTTTATACATATTATATAATGCAAGACAAATATGTATTAATATGTATATATAAATATACTATAATTATTTTGTTTATCAAATTATATATTAAACAAATAAAGAAGTTCTAAGTTCGGATGTTATATAATATTAAAACGTGTTGCATGTTATTGTTCGCCGAAATTCTGAATGTGTCACAATCATATTTGGCTTCAGATTAACTTATAATATAGGTCGTATACTCACTTCATTTCATTTCTGGTTTATGCTTCATCTCCCAGATATTTATATTAAAATCAATCTAACACAAATCTCTATATTTATCATATTGGTACTGTTGGCAATAGCCATAAGTTTTACTATGGAATGACATAAACAATTCGTGTTTAATCAAAGAAACGAAATTTTTTATTATAAATATATACCAGAAGGGCCGAGTATTTCATAATTTCGCCACAAGAACGATTGTTTAAACGTGCGTTAACATCATCGGCTAAGATAGAGCTTTTTCTCAGTAATGCAGCTATTTCGCCATTTTTTCAGGTTCCATGTCGCGTTTGATTTGTTAGGAATGTCTGTGTGTCGTTCATTTTTGTTGTGACTACCCCGGACAAACAACGTGACACGTAATATTTATATGGTATACATACTTAGTTGCCATAAGTTCTGTTACAAGTTCAGGCTGTTATAAAAATTAAACTACAATACATTTTATAATAAATTTATTTAATAATACATATATTACATGAGCGATGAACAAAATTGTATTCGAATTGGTCACCTTCTGCTTGCTTGTGTGAAGCCCTCAAACGCACAGATTTCTATTTGGACACTGGTCGAACCAAAGGTTTGTTCTTATTTTCCAACTCTGACCACAAACTGTAGTTCAATGGATTCAAATGTGGACTCCCAGGCGGCCAACCATCTGCAGCTATAAAATCAGAAGTATTGCTTTTAAGCCACTAATGGGGATTTTTTGAGTTGTGTGTTGGAGCAGAATCTTGCAGGAAGTTCAAATGCTCTCCATCGAATAGTATTGTTTCACTACTTTACCATACCTTCTAAAACATCCTGCTGGTACACTTTTGTCTCAGCTTTAAATCCTTTTTCATAAAAGTGGATGATGACCACGTTGAACCCTTGGAGTAACATTTTTTGCATCTTTGGAAGTTTGTACGTAGATTTTGTCGTTTTGCTTAATAAAAACGTTTCCAACTGTAAAAAATTTATTATCTGTAAAAAGAATAATTTCATGGCCGTTGACCGCATGCCACTGAGAACGCCGCTTGAATCTGTTGAGCTTAATTTGCTTCAAGCGCGTTGTCAGAAGATGACCAGTTGCTCAGGGGCTTTCGTATAGAGATCATCTCGATTAAGTCTTAACATTGACTTGGTCGTTACATCTATTTCCCTTGACAAAATTTACTTTTATCTAAGGGGATTTCTAGGAATGCGTTCGCGAAAAGTTGTTATTGCTAAATTGCTTCGAACAACGCGAGGACGACCACTTTCATTTCTGTCATCAACTGCAGGCGTTTGAGAAAACCGATCGGTAAATAAACTTTCTGGAAATAATTAAGTTGTTTGAGTGAAATTTATGTCACTTGCGTTTTTTTCACACTTATACAATATAAGCAATCATTGCAATATGATTTTCGTAGCCCCCACTCCATTGTTAATAAGCGAAATCAAACTCTGAACTGATTATTATATCTGAGTGTACACAAGTAAGCAGGACTAAGTTCGAGAGTAACCGAACATTTCATGCTTTTGCATCTTGCAAGGATCAAATCCGGGAAATACCTTGAGGTGTTGGCAAAACTTCATATTAAAAAATGTTGCGAAAGAATTCAACATTCATTATTCGACGAAATCGTGAATGAATTACGATCAAATTTGGTATTTTATTAAGTTATATTATAGATCATAGACTCAATTAGTTTTATAACTATATTTTACTCGCGAAAATTATATTAAAATTATCCCCAAATGAGATATATCTGACCTAAACTTAACTGAAGACATCACATCATCAACCCGAAGATCGCAATTGATGATGTTAGGTATAGGAGATTAAAGCCACGTTCAGCGGTTTGTTAAAATAACGGAAATTATTATATGTAATATAATTTCACATATTTTCGGCGTTAAACTAATGTATATCCAATATCAAACGTTCAGTTAAGTTTGCTAAGATATCTTTAATTTTGACCGATATATACGGTGTAAGGCCAACCGGAAATTTGAACATCTGTTAACAGGTATATAAGAGATTGACACGATTTTAACTATTTTTGGCATTATTTCGTATAAGTAATAGAAACAGATGACCTATGAGTTTCATACCTCCTCCTGAGACCTCCCATAATGTCAACAATATATATGTAAGTAGTAAAGTCAACCAGATGTTTAAAAATTCTGATATTAGTTTAATGGGGGCTAGGGTCAAAAATCTTTCTATTAAGTATATGGGGGCTAAGGAAAATATTGACTCGATTCAACCAATTTTTGAAATACAGGCATATTATTATAAGGAAAAGATTCTCTCCTAATTTGAATAATATATCTTACAAATTAACCGATATTTTCGGTAGGAAGTCAGCCACTGCCTCTGGGGTCCACATTTCCGGTATCTGCTCCGGATTCACCGGATTTGGCATGTTTCGATGAAATGGAAATCGAGGTGGCATATTTGTATCGCTTCAGAAGGAGCATATTTTGAAGGCGACAAAATAAATATTGATGAAGATTAAAAATGTTTCGTTTTATTTACAATTTCCGGAAATTTCCTGGTCTTAATATAATACCCTTCACCAATGCAACAGATTCTTTACAAGAACTTGATTTTAATCGCTCAGTTTGTGTGGCAGCTATGTGCTATAGTGATCCGATTGCACCACTCTCTTTAACAATAATCCATGGCAAATTTCGTGAAGATATCTCCTTAAATATACTAATATATGCTATAACAATTCGATCTAAAGAATTTCTTCGGAGATCGCACCATTCTTTTGGGGGCATGACAACGATTTCGTTGGCGCCGCGATCTGATAGTGTGGACCGATAGAGGAGATCCTCAGGATTAAAAAAGTGTTTGCACATACACGTCTCATACTTATAGTTTTCGAGATATTTGTATTTAAAAATCACCGTTCGATTTTATCGTTTTTAAATTAATAACACGACTAAACTTTGTATTAAAATTAAAAAAAAAATTTGAATAAATTAACATTAATTTGAATTATAGTATAAGTTAAATTAAATTAAACAAATAAAAAATTATCAATTTTTCATCGCGTGTCAGTCTCTTAAATTTTCAACTAATTTTGTAAACCTCACTAACTTTCAAATGATTTAGTCTACAACTGAATGCTTTTAATTTTAAATATCTTTTATATAAAAATGAATCTGTCTAATGTACATAAGTGCAAATGTTCCCGCATAACTTCAGAACAAATTCGATAATTATTTTTTTATTGTGTTAGTTATTGCCAAGGCAAGGTTTGTATACAAAAATAAAAATTTTATTACGGAAGCATCAACACCTAAACCTATTAAAAAACCAGAAAAAGTTTTTTGATTGATTGATTGTTTTCATTTGTTTTAAAATCCAAAAAATATTGTTAAGAAGCCACCAATATCAAATATCGGCCGGCGTATGCTTAAAGAAAGTCGGGTGTACAGTTTTCGAAATAATGAGACGGAAGAAGAGCGATGTCAGCGTTTGGAGGCAAATAGGATGAGGATTTCTAAAGCAAGATTTACCATCAAGCGAGAGGCAACCAAACAGGCGATCAAATGTAACAATTACCTCTGAACGTTTGGCGCTTAGATATGATGCAACAGCCGATTATGCTGGTGATAAATCGGTTGATTTTGGAACAATAAATACTATTTGTCCATATTGCAATGCTTTGAGGTTTCGACAGAATTATGTTGCATGAACGGAACGGTCAAATTACCGAAACTTATGCAGCACCTGAACAACTCAATTCATTACTTTCAGGGAGTTAATATCGTTTACACGATATGAGTCAAAAGAAATATACTTTTGAGCTGCACCGAAATGTGTACTCTTTATTGAATTTCTTAAGACTAACTTGTTACATAGATCTTACTGCTATTTATACTAACTAGTATTACTTATTACTAGTTGATAGTTTCTTTACATATAACATATTGTTTGTTTAAATACATTTGCATTGTTCTTAGATAAGGTTGTTTTGTTTAATGTTGTTTTCATACATTCTGTGCATTCAGAGATAAGGTTGTTTTGATGTTTGTTTGTTTAGGATAAGTAAACGTTCCTTAACTAGGGCAAGATCCTATATCAAAGCATTTCTTGTAGAATATTAAAAGTTATAACAGTATGTTCCAAATGACATCATTTGGTGCAAATGATATTGAACAACGTGTTTTTAATCCAACTTTTAAGGTATTGATTATTCTTTAAAAAACATATTAATATACCAATCCGTGATGGTGGCAACCTTAAGCATATTAGTGAAATACATCGGTCCTATGATGCATTAGAATACCCTTTACTATTTTGCAGAGGAGAAGACGGATATCATTTTGTAATCAAGAAAATTAATCCAGTCAATGGTATGTGTGTAATCTAGACGAATATGTAAGTATGTTGTATTAAATTTATTTATTTTTCTTTTAAAGGTCAAAAAATTAACAAAAGGGTCAGCTCAATGAGTTTTTATGCATACCGTTTCATGATACGTATAACCAAGATAATCACATTTTGAAATGTGGCAGTTTATCTCAACAATTTAATGTTGATATGTATGTTAAGATTGAAACAGAACGTTTAAATTATATATGTTTCAACTAGAAAAAATTACGTTCAAAAGAATATATTCATTTGCGCGATGCCATGAGCACAGATGGAAATTGAAATAATGTGAACCGACTTACTATTTTAAAAGGAACGTGGGTGGGAAGCCCAAAACACATGCATGAATATGCTCAAGATGCTATGACCCTCTGTATCATCGGCGCTCTATACAAGATAACGGGAGAACAATAACTTTGCAAGTCAAAAATAAAGCTGTAGTAGTCAACAATATTCCATATTCGGTGTTACTTTCTAAACCATTCAAAGCCCATTGTAATGTTGAGTACTGTAATTCGATCGAATTAATTAAACATGTTTGCAGGTATGGTACTTAAGGGAACGACATGGCTGTATTTGGTATTGGAGCTTCGAAAGATAATGATGAGATTTCACAATATCAGACTGAAAGATATATTAGTACCTTATGTAATAAAAAACAATAGTTTTTACACTTTTTGATTTGGGAGTTACTATGGACACTGAGCTTAATTTTAGTCTTCATATTGATACCATGTTACCAATTTTTTAAACGTTTGGCTAAATAATTTATAGATCCGTATATTACTGAAACCTATATTGGAACATGGCTCTGTTGAATGACTAGCTATCAAATCCATTCTGACAAGTTAGAGTCTGTTCGAAAACAATTTTTACTTTTCACCTCAGGGCATTTCCGATGAGATTCTAGGTTAAGTTTACCTCCATACACTAGTCATTTAAAACTTAAAAATCCACCTACACTTACTAGTCGTAGAGAAATGCTTGGCATAATATTCTTAGTGAAAATCTTGAATGGAACAGTTGGCAGTTCTTTTTCCCTGTCTGAAATTAAATTTAATCTCCCAGTTCTCTTATTGAAGCAGTTTATACCCCCAAAATCTTGTAGATTAAATTTCAAACAAAACGAACCATTCCTCCGCTTCAAAAAAATAACCCTTATCAATCCAATACGTCATGTTCATAGTTTTTTCACGTCGAATTACTATCTGCACTGGCGGCTTCGGCCGCACTTGAAATATGTAACCCTCATCGGTCCAACACCAGATTTGCGTGCGGAATAATCTTTCTCTTTTTAGCAATTTTTTGTCGTTTGTAAAATATGTGTATGGTAACATTTATTATTTGTTTACATGCAACAATTTTGTAAATGTGTAAATCAGTCTAATTAACGAACAATTTAATTACGATTTAAAGCTATTTATGTACTGTTTATAATTAAAAAAATATATAAAATCTATTTAGTGATATTTTAGTGGATATAATATTGAATAATATAAGTGTAAGATTCATAATACATAAAAAAAAATTGTATACTTTAATTTGTTAGTTTTTGGATTTTAAATGCGAATATCTCGAAAACTATAAGTCACCTGTAGCTATAAGTATATATATTCTTAATCGGGAAAACATCCTCAATCCGCCCATACCTATTTTTTCCCCGAACTCGGGGGATGCTATACTAAATCCCAGGCAAAAAAATAACCTTGGTCGGTCGTTTACCGGGTGTGTTCAGTTCTTTCACGTACAACTCCTTTTGGGGTTAGCGGCCTTCGGCTGCGCTTCAAAAAATTAACCCTAGTCGGTGCACACCGGGGTGTACTCTGTTCTTTCGCGTATAATTCCTTTTGCACAGGCGTCCTTCGGCCGCGCTTCAAAATAAAAATAACCCACGTCGGTCCAACACAGAAAGAGTTCCGCTACTCATCACATGATTATGAATTTCATACAAGACGAAGGTAACCAATTCACTACTACTCTTGTGAAATTTCACCTCTTACTTAAGTATTTGAATTTTATGTTGTTTTTAAAGAATTTATTAAATATAATTGCATAGAGCTGAGAAAAAATCTCAATGCGCTGCGCGAGCTTGAAATTTAGTGGGATCAATTGTGTCGCTATCGTGAAGTGTTGCGTGCTATATTGCCCAATGGTAGTTCTAGCGTAAGTTGCCTCATTTTCTGCTTTAAGGTAGGAAAGACCAATAACTTTGACTCCTCTAGGTTGTATTGCCTTGCAATGTGCAGCGCATGATTGGGTATTATGCGAACGATTTTCCACATCAACATGCGCATGTCCACAGTCGCGCAGAATTTAAATGAACTTGACACACAAGTAAGCATGGCTGTGCAATGCTTAAATTAACTACTTATTATCTACTAAGTGTACTTTTTAAGTGTTTTTATATGGCACTCAACACTTTCCATTTTGCAGAGTCTAAAGGGAATCATTAATATCTTTCAGAAATCAAGAACTCTCTAACAGTATTTCTTACTGGTGGTGCACGGGACGCCGAAAAAGTTAAGAATGTACTGTGTCGTTTGGAGCTTACCACCTTGCAGAAGGTAACGGTCAACATTGCTATTTATACGCAGAGGACTCTCAACTTGGAGGATCAAGAATTCGTGAATGTCTACTATGAAATGAGGATCGAGATTTCGAAAATAGCTACTCTGAGCTGCCCGATTTCAACCCAACACACATTTCGCCCTGGTTGCTGCGTATCGAATTAAAATATTCCAAGTGTTGGGCATAGAGTTGTGCGTAAATCGGTTGAGACGGAAATGAATGCTCTGCCGAATTTCTACGGCTTGTACGTGAACTATCGTCCTTTGGCCTTATGTGAGGTAATGACAGCTTACTGAATACAAATAAGTAAATTTTCTAACTTTTCCAGATGTTATATATAATTGAGGCCATAGTTAATGCCATATATCGGCATTATAATAATATATAACTATAAATAATTTAATTATAACGGGACAATATTGTATATGCTTATATAATATATGTATAGCTTTATTAATTGGAATTTTTTATTAAAAACTTTTTCTTCTAGTTCATTTTTGCAAAAAATTAAAAGTAGATTTCTTCATCTTAACTTAAAATCGTTTTCTGGTTAGAAAATGCCATCAGCTGATACTTTAACATTTTGTTTGGTTACCTTATCATAGGTTAAATAAAATATCTGCATAGATAAAACACGAAGGCGAAATCAAACTCAAACAAATCCACAAATGATCAAACTGCTGATGAATATGATGACTGGAAAGTCAATTGGGATGATGACAATGAAACTTATTCGTAAGTAGGGCCTAGTGGTAGGACAAATACTAGTAATCACGCAGGACACGCTAACGCACTCACATTCCGCTAGCAATTACACAGAAACATTAAAAAAGTCTGGTATGTTCGGCAAAAGTTCGGATTCATAGGTATTTTATTATGCGTCAACTGCAATTTCAACATAATTCTATTGCAGACATCAAGACGATACAAGCATTTTGATTGGTTACACGAATATTGGCTCATTTCCATGCCACCGTTGCCAGATAAGAAATTTTCTGAACGTTAAGAAGAACAATTTGTGGAGCATCGACTGGTTCAATTGCAAGAATTTATAGATTATGACATGTGATTGTGTGTTCCGTCATCCGGTACTGTCACAATGGGAGGGTGGCACCATTTCTTGACCTGCAATGCAGTGATGACAAGATGTGGAAATCAAGCCAATGCAAAGCCGGAAAGGACAAATATGTGGGACTGTCTTACTGTTGGGACATATCACCGCCTGAAAAGACATTGTTGCATTCGCTTGTAAAGGATGTTTTTTAGAGGTATAAAAAAAATTGCAATAAAACAACATTTTAAATATGATTTCTGGCATATGACAGGCACGGGTGGCTCGGATGTAGTCCAATCTAGACGTCCAATTTTCGATGACTTTTTCCAACATTTGTGGCCGTATATCGGCAATAACACGGCGAATGTTGTCTTCCAAATGGTTAAGCGTTTGTGGCTTATACGCATAGACCAATAACTTTACATAACCCCACAGAAAGTAGTCTAGCGGTGTTAAATCACAAGATGCCAATTCACAGGTCCAAAGCGTGAAATTATGCGGTCACCAAACGTGTCTTTCAATAAATCGACTGTGGCACGTGCTGTGTGACATGTTGCGCTATCTTGTTGGAACCACAGCTCCTGGACATCATGGTTGTTCAATTCAAGAATAAAAAAGTTAGTAATCATGGCTCTATACCGATCACCCTTGACTGTAACGTTCTGGTCATCATCTTTTTGAAGAAGTACGGACCAATGAACACAGAACCATTATTTTCGAAATAAAATTGCACTATTTGCAAGCGTTGTTCAGGCGTGAGTCTATTCATGATGAATTGCCAAACCAAACTGACAGCACTTGACAGCTGTTAAATCGGTCGCCATCTTGAACAGTAATGCCAACTTAAAGTTCTATACCTCGAAAAAACACCCGTTATATGCTCAAATGGAAAGTTGTTCACAGTTCACACATACAATGGATATTTTGGTACGAAATCTTTTAGCATTATCTAATGGCACGGCGGAACGTTATTAAACACAATGTAAAAAAGAGTTTCAACGTATTGGTGATGACATGTCAGACCTGGAAAAGGTCTTAAATATAGACGAGAGTCGACCCCCCTTAAAAACAACATCGCTATCAGAAAGTGTTGGGCGCGTCGCTGGTATTTTCATTGGTATTGGGCAACTATTTGGTGACCAGCGTAAATTGGACTGAATACAACTTTCGGAGATCTACAGGTAATACATATTTAGTTACATATACATAAGGAATTAAATGAAGAGACCTTGTACCTAGCTGGGAGATACTAAATCGCCAATGTTTTAGTACCTTCTGACTGGTATTAGAGTTATTACTCGACGGTTATCGTGTTTGTGTTTAAAATTAAAAGCAAAAGATGACCAATGCCATATAACTGATGTGAATCTTCGCACCGATGTTATTCCTATGCTGTAATAGCTCAAATGTCCCATTTTGCAAAACAACGTGATATACCTATAGAAATATGAAACAGGCGCTTAAATCATGTGTAGTCGAGTTTTTGGTATAAAAAACCGGTGAAGAACTAATGTAGTATGACATGGTGCATTATCGTAGTTAAGGGACCAAATCATATTTTTGATGCAAATACATTTATAATTGTAGTATAAGTAATGGTTTATAAGATTGTATTGTTAGACGTACTTTACTTGTTTAAGTATAAATCTTAAGTGTTTATATTTATATTTAAACTGCACATATCTAATATATATTGGATTATTCAGGGGTGTTGTGGAATCCAAGACATATTGGCGTAGTTGTTAGTATTGCAAGCCAAATCTGATTAAATTTTCGTATTTTCAAACATATGTATGTTAAACCAATATTCGAATCAGCCGTTTACTAATGTGACAAAACTAGCAATAAATTTTAAATACTGAATAAAGTCTACTAAAGTTTTCAATGAGTTTCGCTATTTTAGCTTTTATTTTATTGGAAGAAAAAAGCAATGAAAATATCAAAAGGAATATATATTAAAACATTTGGGTGTTAGATTACGTTTATTATGTTTTGTAAATTCTCGTTAAATATCTAGATTTTTTTCATAAACTCAATAATTATGACATTTTGTGTTTTCTCTATATATATAACAAAATATATAGATCGTAACAATAATATAAATTAATTTCTCAACTAACATTTCAAATCTGTCAGCGACTATATTGTAGCTTGGTTTCTGATAACAAAACCGATACAATTTCTGTTTCCAACGTCAAACCATTAATATCTGAATACATGACACCTACTACATTTATTTATCGGTTTCAATTCAGATTCCGACAACTATCAGATTCTACAACACCCCTGATTATATACTTTTACTACTATATATATATGTATTAATATAAATTAAATATATACATATATGGTATTAATTAATTAGTTTAAGTAAACACGTTGATGAAAATAAAGTAACAGCCATGCTTGTTACTGCTAACAAATGTGTAATAAATGCGTTAACATGTTTCTATGTTAGAGGTAAGAAACTGCTAACCAAAACAATAGCTCTTAGGGTAACTGATATTGATGTTATGAATAACAAACAGCGAACCCATTCGCTCACACATGTAAATAGCAGAGGTAACACATAGCTAACATTTTAGGTAACACATGCATTGTTGCAACTAACAGACTGTTAACAGATTCGGTATCCAATATACCGTACTGCTAACCAAAATAAAAAAAATAGGATACAAATAGAAGAGGTAGCATTGAAAGAGACAACCTATGAATTGCCACAACAGCCGGTTCTGCGATACCGGAATTGACCCGGATTTTATCCGGCCAAGGGCTGTTATTTCGACGATCTAACCCTGTTTAGATCGGTAAGTTTTAGATTAAGTTTGTCGTCACTGGAGCAACGCCTAGCAGCAGGGTTGCTCCGTATCCTCCTGACCCGTGCTGGCATCGAGTCCAACCCGGGCCCCGAGGTATTCTACTGCTGCGTATGCGCTAAAAGGCTCCATCCAAATTCCACCTCGGTTAGGTGCAATACATGCAATGGATGGAGCCATCTTAAGACCTGCTCGGGCCTTAAGACACACAGGGAGTGGACCACGAGTTACGTGGCCCCATGCTGTCAACGCAATAATGCGACATCTGCCTCAATGGCCGTGCAACCTGCACCATGTTCGCGCACTGCGCTGCCACTCCAGTCGAGTGGCCAAGATAGGACCTCCACGGTCCTAAGGAGCTCACATAGACAGCATAACTCCCAATCTGACCAACCGATAGCTGCGGTCCAAGAAACCAAGTTAAACAGCCGCTCAGATCTTCTGAGTTGTGCAGGTTTCAACGTTTTACGTAAGGATCGCGAGCGGGATAATGGTGGAGGCCTAGCCTTCATATTGCACAACACCGTGCAATATCGTCTAATCGATGTTGACATCGACCGCAGGGACACCACCCTAGAATGTCAGGGTATAGCTGTCCGGTCAGGCGATGTCGAGCTCGAAATATTTAATATATACATCCCCTCAGTTACATGTTGCCCAACAGGATATCACCCGAATATAGATGCGCTACTTCGTGGTGAAAACCGTCTGGTGCTAGGCGACTTTAACGCGCATCACGATCTTTGGCAGTCCTGCCTGTCAAACGATCGTAGGGGGATGGAGCTGGCGGAACAGATAGACGATTCGACATTCTGCACAATGAACGACGAAGCCCCCACCAGAATTATGGGCACCTGTAATAGCTCGCCAGATATTACCATCGCTAGCGGTGGTCTGATAAATAGTATAACCTGGCGACCTATGCTAACTCTTGCATCAGACCATCTGCCCATAATTATCTCGATCGAGAAACCTCCTGACTTTATTTCTGTGGATAACCGCACCTATGTTAACTTTAACAAAGCTAACTGGGTCGGCTTCACAGAATTTACTGAGAGCACCTTCAACGCACTATCCATTCCTACGGACGTCATCGTTGGCGAGCGTCAATTCCGCAAGGTGATCGCTGCTGCTACAGCTCGCTTCATACCGGCTGGAAGAATAGCGGAACTCCGCCCTAATTTCCCAGCCGAAGCAGCTGTATTAGCAAATGAGCGCGACACCTTACGCCATGCCGATCCCTGTGATCCCCGAATAAGGGATCTCAATTTGGAGATTCGGCAAATGGTAAACCACCATAAGCGGACAAAATGGATAGAGCACCTGAAGTCCTGCAACCTCTCCACCGGTGTGAGTAAGCTTTGGACTACTGTCAAGGCCCTGTCAAATCCGAGGAAACATGACGATCGGGTTGAAATCCAATTCGATGGCCATGCCTCCTCGGACCCGAAGAAGTGCGCGAGCTACTTTAGCCGGCAGTTTATACTGCACCCTTCGACCGACAAGGCCAAACGATGTGTTACCCGACGGCTGCGCAAAATGCCAAAAGACTGCGCACCACTTACTTTCACCGTTGGGGAGGTTCAGAGTGTCAGCAAAAAGGCGAAATCGTCTAAATCCATCGGCCCTGACGGAATAAACATGCTGATGTTAAAACATCTAGGCCCAACGGGAGTAAACTACCTCACCAAGGTCCTCAACCTGTCGATATCCACTCTTCAAATACCCGATGTGTGGAAAGTCGGAAGAGTGGTCCCACTGCTGAAACCTGGGAAACCCGCCAACAAAGGGGAATCTTATCGCCCGATAACTCTCCTTTCCCCAGTAGTGAAGACACTTGAGGCCTTGTTACTCCCGTCATTCGCCCACCACCTGAGCCTAGCAGACCATCAGCATGGTTTCCGTAAAGTGCACAGTACCACCACAGCACTTAGCGTCATAAACGCCCAGATAGTTCATGGCCTGAACCAGAAGCCACCCTGCGAGAGGACGATCCTCGTAGCGTTGGACTTGTCAAAAGCTTTTGACACAGTCAATCACGCAACGCTACTTGAGGACCTGGAACAATCAACGCTCCCTCCACGGCTGAAGCGGTGGACCATGAACTACCTGAGCGGTCGACACTCATCCGTACTATTTCGAGGTCAAAACTCCAAACTCAGGAAAATTAAACAGGGGGTTCCGCAGGGCGGTGTCCTCTCCCCGCTACTGTTTAATTTCTATATTTCGAAACTCCCCCAGCCACTCGTACGCAGATGACTGTACGATATTGACGTCGGGCAATGGAATCGATGGCATGTGTTCAAAAGTAAACGGCTACCTCTCCGATCTTTCTCGCTTCTTTTCTGCAAGGAACTTAACACTCTCCCCCACTAAATCCACAGCGACCATCTTCACCAATTGGACGAAGGAGTACAGACTGGACCTGAACATTTCAGTCGATGGCACAAAAATTCCGACAGTAAATAACCCTAAAATTTTAGGCGTCACTTTGGACAGTCTGTGCTCTTTCACTCCTCACACGACCGCGATAACTGCCAAAGTACAGAGCCGCAACAAAATCCTCAAGTCGCTTGCCGGCAGCTCATGGGGAAAGGACAAAGAAACGTTGTTGGCAACATACAAGGCAATCGGCCGGCCGGTCCTCAATTATGCAGCCGCAATATGGTCGCCTGGATGTAGTGACACGCAGAATAAGAAGCTTCAGACTTGTCAGAACACTGCACTCCGGACTATCACGGGGTGCCTCTTGATGTCCCCAATCGAACACCTACATAGCGAGGCCCGTATGCTTCCGGTTAAGGAACATAGCGAGCTCCTCTCCAAGCAGTTTCTGCTGGGATGTTTTCGCAGAAACCACCCCTGCAGACGCCTGCTTGCAGCGGAGCAGCCTCCTAGGAACATCAAGAGGTCCTTCCTTGACTACGTCGACGACATCAGACAGCACGCCGACCAGACTTCGGACGCAACTAACTTCAGACAAGCACTGACCGCCATTCACAGTGGAGCCATTAACACCTTCACCGACTCCCTTTCAGTGAATGGCGTAATACGAGTCAAACCACCACCCATTGCAGACACAGAGCTCGAGTTGCCTCGCGAATCTAGAGTGACCCTCGCGCAACTTCGTTCTGGATACTGTAGCAGGTTAAACTCCTACCTATCCAGAATAGACCCTGACATACCAAACACATGTCCTGCATGCAATGAGTCTCCGCATGACACTAACCACCTCTTTGCATGCCCAACAAACCCCAATCATCTAACACCCCTCTCCCTATGGTCCGACCCCGTCGAAACAGCTCGTTTCCTGGGCCTTCCGTTAGATGACCTCGACGACAACGAATCTAGAATTTATCACCCAAACGGGGATTAGATAATCGTTATAACAACAACAACAACTAAAATCTTAATACAGTGGCGTCGCCAACCAACACCACGGTGCGACAACCGCCCATGCGGATAGCACAGCTGCAACAACCACCACCTACACGCACCCCTCTCACCCCTAGAATCACGACTGGACACCCGCGACAAACGCGACTCTTACAATTTAACTGCAACGGACTCCAGAGCAAGATCGAGGAGATAGTTGCATTTATGAGCCGGGAGCGCATAACGATAGCTGCGGTCCAAGAAACCAAGTTAAACAGCCGCTCAGATCTTCTGAGTTGTGCAGGTTTCAACGTTTTACGTAAGGATCGCGAGCGGGATAATGGTGGAGGCCTAGCCTTCATATTGCACAACACCGTGCAATATCGTCTAATCGACGATGAATAGATGCGCTACTTCGTGGTGAAAACCGTCTGGTGCTAGGCGACTTTAACGCGCATCACGATCTTTGGCATTCCTGCCTGTCAAACGATCGTAGGGGGATGGAGCTGGCGGAACAGATAGACGATTCGACATTCTGCACAATGAACGACGAAGCCCCCACCAGAATTATGGGCACCTGTAATAGCTCGCCAGATATTACCATCGCTAGCGGTGGTCTGATAAATAGTATAACCTGGCGACCTATGCTAACTCTTGCATCAGACCATCTGCCCATAATTATCTCGATCGAGAAACCTCCTGACTTTATTTCTGTGGATAACCGCACCTATGTTAACTTTAACAAAGCTAACTGGGTCGGCTTCACAGAATTTACTGAGAGCGCCTTCAACGCACTATCCATTCCTACGGACGTCATCGTTGGCGAGCGTCAATTCCGCAAGGTGATCGCTGCTGCTACAGCTCGCTTCATACCGGCTGGAAGAATAGCGGAACTCCGCCCTAATTTCCCAGCCGAAGCAGCTGTATTAGCAAATGAGCGCGACACCTTACGCCATGCCGATCCCTGTGATCCCCGAATAAGGGATCTCAATTTGGAGATTCGGCAAATGGTAAACCACCATAAGCGGACAAAATGGATAGAGCACCTGAAGTCCTGCAACCTCTCCACCGGTGTGAGTAAGCTTTGGACTACTGTCAAGGCCCTGTCAAATCCGAGGAAACATGACGATCGGGTTGAAATCCAATTCGATGGCCATGCCTCCTCGGACCCGAAGAAGTGCGCGAGCTACTTTAGCCGGCAGTTTATACTGCACCCTTCGACCGACAAGGCCAAACGATGTGTTACCCGACGGCTGCGCAAAATGCCAAAAGACTGCGCACCACTTACTTTCACCGTTGGGGAGGTTCAGAGTGTCATCAAAAAGGCGAAATCGTCTAAATCCATCGGCTCTGACGGAATAAACATGCTGATGTTAAAACATCTACGCCCAACGGGAGTAAACTACCTCACCAAGGTCCTCAACCTGTCGATATCCACTCTTCAAATACCCGATGTGTGGAAAGTCGGAAGAGTGGTCCCACTGCTGAAACCTGGGAAACCCGCCAACAAAGGGGAATCTTATCGCCCGATAACTCTCCTTTCCCCAGTAGTGAAGACACTTGAGGCCTTGTTACTCCCGTCATTCACCCACCACCTGAGCCTAGCAGACCATCAGCATGGTTTCCGTAAAGTGCACAGTACCACCACAGCACTTAGCGTCATAAACGCCCAGATAGTTCATGGCCTGAACCAGAAGCCACCCTGCGAGAGGACGATCCTCGTAGCGTTGGACTTGTCAAAAGCTTTTGACACAGTCAATCACGCAACGCTACTTGAGGACCTGGAACAATCAACGCTCCCTCCAGGGCTGAAGCGGTAGACCATGAACTACCTGAGCGGTCGACACTCATCCGTACTATTTCGAGGTCAAAACTCCAAACTCAGGAAAATTAAACAGGGGGTTCCGCAGGGCGGTGTCCTCTCCCCGCTACTGTTTAATTTCTATATTTCGAAACTCCCCCAGCCACCAGCGGGAATTTCAATGACCTCGTACGCAGATGACTGTACGATATTGACGTCGGGCAATGGAATCGATGGCATGTGTTCAAAAGTAAACGGCTACCTCTCCGATCTTTCTCGCTTATTTTCTGCAAGGAACTTAACACTCTCCCCCACTAAATCCACAGCGACCATCTTCACCAATTGGACGAAGGAGTACAGACTGGACCTGAACATTTCAGTCGATAGCACAAAAATTCCGACAGTAAATAACCCTAAAATTTTAGGCGTCACTTTGGACAGTCTGTGCTCTTTCACTCCTCACACGACCGCGATAACTGCCCAAGTACAGAGCCGCAACAAAATCCTCAAGTCGCTTGCCGGCAGCTCATGGGGAAAGGACAAAGAAACGTTGTTGGCAACATACAAGGCAATCGGCCGGCCGGTCCTCAATTATGCAGCCGCAATATGGTCGCCTGGATGTAGTGACACGCAGAATAAGAAGCTTCAGACTTGTCAGAACACTGCACTCCGGACTATCACGGGGTGCCTCTTGATGTCCCCAATCGAACACCTACATAGCGAGGCCCGTATGCTTCCGGTTAAGGAACATAACGAGCTCCTCTCCAAGCAGTTTCTGCTGGGATGTTTTCGCAGAAACCACCCCTGCAGACGCCTGCTTGCAGCGGAGCAGCCTCCTAGGAACATCAAGAGGTCCTTCCTTGACTACGTCGACGACATCAGACAGCACGCCGACCAGACTTCGGACGCAACTAACTTCAGACAAGCACTGACCGCCATTCACAGTGGAGCCATTAACACCTTCACCGACTCCCTTTCAGTGAATGGCGTAATACGAGTCAAACCACCACCCATTGCAGACACAGAGCTCGAGTTGCCTCGCGAATCTAGAGTGACCCTCGCGCAACTTCGTTCTGGATACTGTAGCAGGTTAAACTCCTACCTATCCAGAATAGACCCTGACATACCAAACACATGTCCTGCATGCAATGAGTCTCCGCATGACACTAACCACCTCTTTGCATGCCCAACAAACCCCAATCATCTAACACCCCTCTCCCTATGGTCCGACCCCGTCGAAACAGCTCGTTTCCTGGGCCTTCCGTTAGATGACCTCGACGACAACGAATCTAGAATTTATCACCCAAACGGGGATTAGATAATCGTTATAACAACAACAACAACTAAAATCTTAATACAGTGGCGTCGCCAACCAACACCACAGTGCGACAACCGCCCATGCGGATAGCACAGCTGCAACAACCACCACCTACACGCACCCCTCTCACCCCTAGAATCACGACTGGACACCCGCGACAAACGCGACTCTTACAATTTAACTGCAACGGACTCCAGAGTAAGATCGAGGAGATAGTTGCATTTATGAGCCGGGAGCGCATAACGATAGCTGCGGTCCAAGAAACCAAGTTAAACAGCCGCTCAGATCTTCTGAGTTGTGCAGGTTTCAACGTTTTACGTAAGGATCGCGAGCGGGATAATGGTGGAGGCCTAGCCTTCATATTGCACAACACCGTGCAATATCGTCTAATCGATGTTGACATCGACCGCAGGGACACCACCCTAGAATGTCAAAGTATAGCTGTCCGGTCAGGCGATGTCGAGCTCGAAATATTTAATATATACATCCCCCTAGTTACATGTTGCCCAACAGGATATCACCCGAATATAGATGCGCTACTTCGTGGTGAAAACCGTCTGGTGCTAGGCGACTTTAACGCGCATCACGATCTTTGGCATTCCTGCCTGTCAAACGATCGTAGGGGGATGGAGCTGGCGGAACAGATAGACGATTCGACATTCTGCACAATGAATGACGAAGCCCCCACCAGAATTATGGGCACCTGTAATAGCTCGCCAGATATTACCATCGCTAGCGGTGGTCTGATAAATAGTATAACCTGGCGACCTATGCTAACTCTTGCATCAGACCATCTGCCCATAATTATCTCGATCGAGAAACCTCCTGACTTTATTTCTGTGGATAACCGCGCCTATGTTAACTTTAACAAAGCTAACTGGGTCGGCTTCACAGAATTTACTGAGAGCACCTTCAACGCACTACCCATTCCTACGGACGTCACCGTTGGCGACCGTCAATTCCGTAAGGTGATCGCTGCTGCTACTGCTCGCTTCATACCGGCTGGAAGAATTGCGGAACTCCGCCCAAACTTCCCAGCCGAAGTAGCAGTATTAGCAAACGAGCGCGACACCTTACGCCATGCCGATCCCTGTGATCCCCGAATAAGGGATCTCAATTTGGAGATTCGGCAAATGGTAGATCATCATAAGCGGACAAAATGGATAGAGCACCTGAAGTCCTCCAACCTCTCCACCGGTGTGAGTAAGCTTTGGACTACTGTCAAGGCCCTGTCAAATCCGAGGAGACATGACGATCGGGTTGAAATTCAATTCGATGACCATGCCTCCTCGGACCCGAAGAAGTGCGCGAGCTACTTTAGCCGGCAGTTTATACTGCACCCTTCGACCGACAAGGCCAAACGATGTGTTACCCGACGGCTGCGCAAAATGCCAAAAGACTGCGCACCACTTACTTTCACCGATGGGGAGGTTCAAAGTGTCATCAAAAAGGCGAAATCGTCTAAATCCATCGGCCCTGTTGGAATAAGCATGCTGATATTAAAACACCTAGGCCCAACGGGAGTAAACTACCTCACCAAAGTGCACAGTACCACCACAGCACTTAGCGTCATAAACGCCCAGATATGGCGGTCATGGCCTGAACCAGAAGCCACCCTGCGAGAGGACGATCCTCGTAGCGTTGGACTTGTCAAAAGCTTTTGACACAGTCAATCACGCAACCCTACTTGAGGACCTGGAACAATCAACGCTCCCTCCAGGGCTGAAGCGGTGGACTATGAACTACCTGAGCGGTCGGCATTCATCCGTACTGTTTCGAGGTCAAAACTCAGGAAAATTAAACAGGGGGTTCCGCAGGGCGGTGTCCTCTCCCCGCTACTGTTTAGTTTCTATATTTCAAAACTATTCCCAGCCACCAGCGGGAATTTCAATGACCTCGTACGCTGATGACTGTACGATATTGACGTCGGGCAATGGAATCGATGGCATGTGTTCAAAAGTAAACGGCTACCTCTCCGATCTTTCTCGCTTCTTCTCTGCAAGGAACCTAACACTCGCCCCCACCAAATCCACAGCGACCATCTTCACAAATTGGACGAAGGAGTACAGACTGTACCTGAACATTTCAGTCGATGGCACAAAAATTCCGACAGTAAATAACCCTAAAATTTTAGGCGTCACTTTGGACAGTCTGTGCTCTTTCACTCCTCATACGACCGCGATAACTGCCAAAGTACAGAGCCGCAACAAAATCCTCAAGTCGCTTGCCGGCAGCTCATGGGGAAAGGACAAAGAAACGTTGTTGGCAACATAGAAGGCAATCGGCCGGCCGGTCCTTAATTATGCAGCCGCAATATGGTCGCCTGGATGCAGTGACACGTAGAAGAAGAAGCTTCAGACCTGCCAGAACACTGCACTCCGGACTATCACGGGATGCCTCTTGATGTCTCCAATCGAACACCTACATAGTGAGGCCCGTATGCTTCGGGTTAAGGAACATAACGAGCTCCTCTCCAAGCAGTTTCTGCTGGGATGTTTTCGTAGAAACCACCCCTGTAGTCGCCTGCTTGCAGCGGAGCCGCCTCCTAGGAACATCAAGAGGTCCTTCCTTGACTACGTCGACTACATTAGACAGTACGCCGACCAGACTTCGGACGCAACGAACTTCAGACAGGCACTGACCGCCATTCACAGTGGAGCCATTAACACCTTCACCGACTCCCTCTCAGTGAATGGCGTAATACGAGTCAAACCACCACCCATAGCAGACACAGAGCTCGAGTTGCCTCGCGAATCTAGAGTGACCCTCGCGCAACTTCGTTCTGGACACTGAAGCAGGCTAAACTCCTACTTATCCAGAATAGACCCCAACATGCAATGCATGTCTTGCGTGCAATGAGTCTCCGCATGACACTAACCACCTCTTTGCATGCCCAACAAACCCCACTCATCTAATACCCCTCTCCCTATTGTCCGACCCCGTCGAAACAGCTCGTTTCCTGGGCCTTCCGTTAGATGACCTCGACGACAACGAATCTAGAATTTATCACCCAAACGGGGATTAGGTAACCGTTACAACAACAACAACAACTGTACGCTTCGACCGACAAGGGCAAAGGATGTGTTACCCAACAGCTGCGCGAAATGCCAAAAGACTGCGCACCACTAACTTTCACCGATGGGGAGGTTCAGAGTGTCATCACATAGTCCAAATCGTCTACATCCATTGGGCCAATGACGGAATAAACATGCTGATGCTAAAACATCTAAGCTCAACGGGAGTAAATTATCTCACCAAGACCCTCAACCTGTCGATATCCACTCTTCAAATACCCGATGTGTGGAAAGTCGGAAGAGTGGTCCCACTACTGAAACCTGGGAAACCCGCCAACAAAGAGGAGTCTTATCGCCCGATAATTCTCCTTTCCCCAGTAGTGAAGACACTGGAGGTCTTGTTCCTCCCGTCATTCACTCACCACCTTAGTCTAGCAGACCATCAGCATGGCTTCCGAAAAGTGCACACCACCACCACAGCACTTAGCGTCATAAACGCCCAGATAGTTCATGGCCTGAACCAGAAGCCACCCTGCGAGAGGACGATCCTCGTAGCGTTGGACTTGTCAAAAGCTTTTGACACAGTCAATCACGCAACCCTACTTGAGGACCTGGAACAATCAACGCTCCCTCCAAGGCTGAAGCGGTGGACTATGAACTACCTGAGCGACCGGGATTCATCCGTACTATTTCGAGGTCAAAACTCCAAACTTAGAAAAATTAAACAGGGGGTTCCGCAGGGTGGTGTCCTCTCTCCACTACTGTTTAATTTCTATACAGTGACCTCGTACGCTGATGACTGCACGATATTGACGTCGGCCAATGGAATCGATGGCATGTGCTCAAAAGTAAACAGCTACCTCTCCGATCTTTCTCGCTTCTTCTGTGCAAGATGCGTAACACTCTTCCCCACTAAATCCACAGGGACCATCTTCACAAATTGGACGAAGGAGTACAGACTGGACCTGAACATTTCAGTCGATGGCACAAAAATTCTGACAGTTAATAACCCTAAAATTTTAGGCGTCACATTGGACAGTATGTGCTCCTTCACTTCCCACACGACCGCGATAACTGCCAAAGTACAGAGCCGCAACAAAATCCTCAAGTCGTTTGTCGGCAGTTCTTGTGGAAAAGACAAAGAAACGTGGTTGGCAACTTACAAGGCAATCGGCCGGCCGGTCCCAAACTACGCGTCACCAATTTGGTCGCCTGGATGTAGTGTAACACAGACGAGGAAGCTTCAGTTTTGTCAAAACACTGCACTCCGGACTATCACGGGGTGCCTCTTGATGTCCCCAATCGAACACCTACATAGTGAGGCCCTTATGCTTCCGGTTAAGGAACATAACGAGCTCCTCTCCAAGCAGTTACTGCTAAGGTGTTTCCGCATAAATCACCCCTGCAGTCGCCTGATTGAAACGGAACCGCCTCCTAGGAAAATCAAGAGGTCATTCCTTTATTACGTCGACGACATTAGACAGTACGCCGACAAGACTTCGGACGCAACGAGCTACAGACAAGCACTGACCGCCATTCACAGTGGAGCCATTAAGACCTTTATCGACTCCCTCTCAGTGAATGGCGTACTAGGAGTTAAACCACCACCTATAGCAGACATAGAGCTCGAGTTGCCCCTCGAAACCAGAGTGACCCTCGCTAAACTTCGTTCTGGATATTGTAGCAGGTTAAACTCCTACTTATCCAGAATAGACCCCGACATACTAAACATATGTGCTGCCTGCAATGAGGAACCGCATGATACTAACCACCTCTTTGCATGCCCAACAAACCCAACTCATCTAACACCCTTTTCCCTATGGTACGACCCCGTCGAAACAGCCCGTTTCTTGGGCCACCCGTTAGATGACCTCGACGACAATCAAACTATCACTTACCATCCAAGCGGGGACTAGATAACCGTTACAACACCAACAACAACAACATAGTTTATGTATTTGGCGTATAATCCTCTATTATTCATTTTAATTCGTTTGCAAAATATAAATATATATATATATAGAATAGATATGGCAACACTTATTATCTGTCAATATAGAACACATTTTTTATTGTGCATATAACAAAAATTGTGTTGAAATAAAATGTTTATTTAAAGCAAATATTAAAATAATTAATATGAAATAAATATGTAGAAACATTATAGTGAAGTATCTCGAATACTATAAGTTTTCGGCGGCTATAATTATATATATTCGTGATTTGGAGAATCTCCTATCCTATCCTCTATCCAATAATAACCCTCTTAACCTTGAAATCGTGGATGGTATACTAAAGCCGACCCTTTTATTTTTCTAGGTTTTGGATTCCTGTATTTGGGGTATTATCTGTTTTAATTTATTTTAGTTGATTTGCAAAAGATGTCGATACGGTAGGACTGGTTATTTCACATTTTGCAACCCTTTCGTTATTGTCAGAATTAATCAAATTTAACAATGATTTTTATATTGAATTGAACTATTTTTGAAATATATTATGTAAAAAAATGTGTAAAACCGAATTAGAGAAGTGTTAGTGGATATAATAGTGAAATATAAGTGTATATTTCATTTTAAATCGAAAAAATACGTACTTTAAATAGTTGAAATTTCCAACTTTAAACGTAAATACCTTGAAAACTATAAGTTTCCCACGGCTATATCTATATATGTATGTATATTCTTATCTCCTCTATCCGCCTATACCCATTTTATCCCCGAAAGCCTGAAACCGTATTCTAAAGTTTTCCTAAAACTAATAACGCGTTATTTATGTCCTGCTATTGGGTTATTATCTGTTTTCTTTATTCCTTAGTGAAGTTTTAGTATACACACAAATTAAAAATATTTGGGTAAAATCATTATAAATGAAAGAAACACTTAAAATTGTTGAATTTTTTAACTTTAAATGTATATATCTCAAAACACATACTTCAGCAAAAATAAGGGGAAAACTTTAGTGTGGGTATGGGCGGGAAGAGAAACCTAGAGAAATAAACTATTACAAAGCATTGATGTTAAGTATTATGTTATACCCTCTATGACAATATTACTTTTAACTTTTAGAACTTCTTTTTGCGTTGGCGGCCTTCGGCCGCACTTCAAAGAAAATAACCCTGGTCGGTCCAACACCGGGGTGTATCAAAATATTTTTCGCGCAGAACTTCTTTTTGCGTTGGCGGCCTTAGGCCGCGCTTCAAAAAAAATAACCCTGGTGAATCCAACACCGGGGTGTACCAAAGTTTTTACGCGCAGAAATTATTTTTGCGTTGTTTCCTGTATCTAGGGTACAATCTCTCTGTTTATTTTATTTTTCTTCGTTTACAAAATATATTAGTATGGCAACACTGATGTTTTGACATTCACAACCATTTTGTTATTGTCAAAATTAATAAAATTGCAGAATGATTTAAATATTGAAATAAAGCTATTTTTGCAGCATCTAATATAAAAAAAAATTATAAAAACGAATTATTCAAGTGTTAGTGGATATAAAAGTGAAAAATATAAGTGTATAAATCATTTTAAATCGCAAAAATACGTACTTTAAATAGTTGAAATTTTCAACTTTAAACGTAAATATCTCGAAAACTATAAGTTTCCCGCGACTATATATTCTTGATCTGGAGGATCTCCTCTATCCGCCCATACCCATTTTATCCACAAAAGCGTGGGACGTTATTCTAAAGCCGACCCAAAATAAGTATGCATATAGGTATATCCTTTATCTGGAGAACCACTCTATCCGTAGATACCCATTATATCCCCGAATTCGGAGAATGCTATTCTAAAATTTACAGAGTTTGCCTCATTGAACTTAAAAAAATGGCGACGGTTAATTGGCAAAGCATAAAAAGATTGGAGTTGTCCGATTCTGCTTGGCTTCCCGTCGAAAACTTTTTATGTGAACGTACTCATACAAAAGCGTACATCACTGTCAAAACAGTTCTATGTGAATTGACCATTAATCTCCTGCGGATATATTAATATATTCTTAAACTGGATAATATATCTATCCGCCCATACCCATTTTATACCCGAATTCGGGACGCTATACTAAAGCCGAGCTATTTCTTCAATTAGTACATACCGAGAACTGAGGTGGTGCAAACATGTACGTCATTTGACAAGCATTGGACTCAACTTCTACATTATAATTATATATCCCGTAAAGAAAACCACAAGCAGAAATAGCTATAATAACCACTAACAAATGTTTTAACATATCTTTTTATCTAACTCCACTGTATCATTTTAATTTGTTAGTTGATGTTACACTGGAACGATAAATATCAATTCAAGTTGTCGCCGATAAATTATTTTACTACGTTCCCTTGTCTTAAGCTGATCATGCACGCCAATAAAGAAAATTAGGGAAAACTTTAGAATACAATCCCAGGATTTCGAAAATAAAATGGATATGGGCGGATAGAGCAGATCCTCCAGATCAAGAATATATACATATATAGCCGCGGAAAACTTATAGATTTCGAGATATTTGCGTTTAGAGTTAAAAATTTCAAAACATCAACATCCCATACAGAATGTATTTGTTTGATTTAAAATTAATGTAACACTTTTATATTTCACTTTTATATCCCCTAACACTACTCTAATTCACCATCTTTAAAATAATTGTTCTGTAAAGGATATTATTATTGCTACTTTTACAAGAAACTACAAACAGTTTCGTTTTATTATATTGAAATAATTTCTTAATTAAATTTTTATGCGTAATATGTAACACTGGTTATTTGTCATTTTGCAACCCTTTTATTATTGCGTGAATATAATGTAAAATAAATGTGTAAAAACGAATTAGTGAGGTACTAGTGGATATAAAAGTGGTAAATTAATTTTAAATAGGAAAAAATACGTACTTTAAATAGTTGAACTTTTTAAATTTGAACTCAAATATCTGGAAAACTGTAGGCTTCCTGCGGCTATATCGCTATATATTCTTGATCCTCCTACGAAATTCTAGGACGGTACTCTAAAGCCGACCCAAAAATTATTGCAGTTACATATAAAAGTGTGACGAACACAAATGCCAGAACAAGCAAACCATCTATCGGCTAAGTTACTGGTTAAACACCAAAATCGCTACCAGATACATATATCTGTTAAAGTGTATATTACTTTTTAAGGCAAATTGACAATTCTAACCGAAACTATTGAGTGCCTGTAATCGTTCTCTTTCCTACGCAAAGGTCTTATGATGCGCAAACTTGTTTCAATATATTGAAGTTTCGGTTGCCGTGACTTGCTAGGAAAAAGAGAATCTCCCGACAGCGAAATTTGTAATTGGTAGTTTTGGTAACGATCTGTACTTTATAAGTGCTGCTGAAATGATAGCAGACATAGTTTTAGTTAAAGTGCTGACGAGTAAGGAATAAATGTTTGATTAGTAAAAAGTTGTAAGGTTGGATAACGAGTATTAAAGCGATAAGTTGTTTAGAAATAAAGATAATTGAAAAAGAAGAAAGAAAATTGAGGCTTCAATTTACAATCCGTTAAAATAGTAATATATTTCAGCTTAGGCTGTATATCAATGATTAAATTTCCTCTGTGTATTGAATAGGGGTGAAAAAGTTACTATGATGACTCTGTGTTGAAAAAGGGTAAAAAAGTTACCTACAGTGTAAACAAATTTTACATATTAATATACCAAATGGAACATAAAACTTTGAGTCGTTTGAATATTTGTCTTGTGAAGGGTCCTGTTCTCTCCATGCCACTATTTAATTTCTATATTTCGAAACTCCCTCAACCACCAGAGGGAATAACCTTCATCGCACAAGCAGTTGATTGTACGATATTAACGTCAGGCAATGGAATTAATGACATGTGTTTGAAATTAAACAGCTATCTGACCAATATTTCTCGCTTCTTCTCTGCAAGAAGTCTGACACTTTCCCCACTAAATCCATAGCCACCACATTCTCGAACTGGATGAAGGATTATAAACTGACTCTTAATGTCATTTCGAATCGGTAGCAAACAGCTAATGAGGAAAAGACAAAGAAACGTTGCTGGAAACATACGAAGCAATCAGCCAAGCGGCTGTTGTTGTTGTTGTAACGGTTATCTAATCGCCGCATGAGTGGTAAGTTTCGGTTTGGTTGTCGTGAGGTCATCTAACGGGAGGCCCAGAAAACGAGTTGTTTCGACGGGGTCGGACCATAGGGAAATGGGTGTTAAATGAGTGGGGTTCGTTAGGCATGCAAAGAGGTTGTTAATTTCATGCGGAGACTCATTACGTGCAGGACTTATATTTGGTATGTCGGTGTCGATTCTGGATAAGTAGGAGTTTAACCTATTGCAGTATCCAAAATGAAGTTGCGCAAGGGTCACTCTAGATTCCCGAGACAATTCGAGGTCTTCCTCAATGTCTTCGACGCAATCATGGAAGGACCTGTTGATGTTCCTGGAAGGTGGTTCCGCTTCAAGCAGACGATTGTAGGGGTGGTCACTATTGTTGGATTGTGTTCGATTGGGGACATCAAAGGGCATCCCATGACAGTCCGGAGTGCAGTGTTTTGACATGTCTGCAGCTTCTTCGTCTGCGTTGCACTAAATGCAGGCGACCATATTGGTGTAGCGTAGTTTAAGACCGGTCTGCAGGCCGAAAAGTTTCTCGATCGAGATAATTCAATTGAGTCTAGAAGACCTGAGTGGACAGAATCTCTCTTGAAAATTTTTTGTTAATCTGCAGAACAAGGTTTCTATCATTGCCTTGTGCAAAAACTAATGTAAATGGCTATTCGCAATTGATTCACGATATATCTATACTGCTCACTCTCATGCCGTAATGAACGAATAGCTATCATAGCAGCAATTAGTCAGTTATGACTGTAAATATATCAGTGAAAAATTCTTTTGCGCAGAAGACATATAAATAATTTTTATTACTTTAAATACATTTGAAGGTTTTAATTAAAGAAGAATAGAATTAAACATAATTTATAAAAAACTTTCACTTGATTCCATGCTGGCTCCTCTCAATGCCTCTGCGTGCGACTTTCTTCAATTCATGGACTTTTCCAAATTTAAAAATTACTAAATAAAAATTATAATTTACTAATAATTCAGTTATATTCGAAACTTATTTAACTATCGTATATTATATATGTGTAAAATGTATATTTTTAACACAAAACTTAAAAGAGTTATTTCACAGAAGCGTCTAACACTTTTGGTTTATGGCAAGGAATAACCACTATGTATTTCACAACTTCTTTAAGGGGTTACATAAGTCTTAAAGGCCAAAAATAAGCTTATTTTCTCTAATTTTTAAAAAGATACTACATAGAGTATACAATTTATTTTGTTTACATATAAAAATGAAATATGTGGACAATATTTGATGAAAATTTGAATGAAAAATAGTATAAGTTAATTCGTTGGCAGTGTCGTGAAGTAGACCGTCCACAAGAAAGTGCTTTAGCGGTAGTCATGATAACTTTTTTAATTTTTATCTAAAATCAAAAATCCAATTTTTTTCTAAAAGAAGGTGAATTTTCCTTGTCCCTGAACGAAGAAAAATCAAAAAAATTAAAAATTGAATTTTTTGTAGCGTTTTTTACAATAACCGTAATTTTTTGCATAAAATTAGGCCACATATTGGCTTGTAAAATGAGTTGAAATCAAAGATAAAATAAATCCTTCGTTCAGGGACTACAAAAACATGCTTAAAATAAGTGTGGAAAATTTGAACTCGATCGCTTCAATAGTCGTTGAGAAATTTTGACTACCGATTTCGATAAAGTGGTTTTAAGAAAAACGCGTTTAAAGTTTTTTTTTTTCGGTCAAGCCATGACAAAGACGGCGGGTTATAAACTCTCTAATTTCTACAGTTTCGTCTCGATCGACTTGGAACTTGGGAAAAATATTCCTGACACTTTGTACTATTATAATAAATTTTATCAAAAAAATTAATTTTTTGAAGTTTCAAGACCTATGTAACCCCTTAAATCCTGTTCTGTCTCTTTTTGGCGTATACAAAATTTACTTACGAAAAACCTGTAAACATTGACAGTCAATTTACTGTCATTAGTTTACAAGTAAACTGAACGTCACAACTGACATAAAGAATGTGAGTGTGTGAATATTGAATAAGCAAATGAGTAATTATGAACATATTGTAACGGATTTCTCGACAAATCGTCTCTTTTGCAACTCATTCTTGAATTCGATTACTGGATTGTTTAATTAAATTCCCAATTTAATGCTATGCACTTATCTTGATTTCTAATTCCAACAACTTAACACTTTTTGCTCGTTATTCGAGTTTAGAACTTATTGCTTATAGCTCTTTACACGGCAACACTCAAATTAGAACTGCGTTTGCTGCACAATCCGGCAGCCCTTAAATAGTAAATGTTTAACAAAAGTTCGCTACTAGAACATTCTGGCAACAACGAGTTCGCTGTCTAGTTGCTTTTGGCAGATTATCGTCAATTCCAAATTGTTCTGGTATTCGTGTTTGCCACAATATATTATAACATACGGGCTCATGGTATGTATGCAGCGGTTCTCTTAAACTCGCTTGATCGGGAATGCATATACGTATTCACTTATATAAGTCGGCTCTTGAGCTGGTAAAATTCTGACATTCATATTCACCAGGAAAAATGTCACATTTTCACTTTCATCAGTCAGAATTTTAATTTTTCTACCGTTTGGCACACGGCCGATGTGAACAAATTTTAAATTTTGCTATGCCATATGGAATGTAAAATTATGACTTTCCAATTTCAAAGCAAACGCAATTACGACGATTCGTAAAACGAGTAAAATTTAAGCCTCTGCGAATTACCATATTAATGACACTATTAAAGGTGCATTAATTTTAAAATTTGTTATTCCTTGAGGATTTTAGGGGTGGCATGTTAAAAAAAATTGTGCAAGTTTCATCTTTTCTGCGAAGTGAAATTTTAAACTTTTAAGATATGACATCGTACCAATGAATGTAAGAACTAATGAGGGATATACGTTTATGTTTAAATATTTTCTTTATAACCAGACGTACATATAGCTCTTCCATTACTCACACCATATCCAATCCTTTGTAAATTGAATTGGGTTAAATGGGCTAAGACTCAGTAAATAACCACACCACTCTAATCGTTAAAAACTGGCGCACCCTAGTAAAGCCCACCATATACTCACCAATATACCACACCAGATGACCACACAGGACAATACAACACACCACTACACCGCGCGTAGACATCACCAGCTAACAAAAGGGATGGTCAGCACAGCTTTTTCACCTCATTCAATACGAACGCGATTCAACGCGTTTGCCCTTTTTTCGCTACGTTATCTAGATGCGGTGACATAATCTTTTTTTCGGTGTACACTTAATCGGCACCTCCACAAGTGATTTTCGATACATACTTGGATCCTCGCCGCCTTACTTGTCAACTTTACATTTGTTATTTTAATTACAATACTAATGTATTGTACATACATACTATATATCGTAATATAGTGCACTAATAAACAGAAAATATAAACATTTCATTTAAACACTAATTGCAAGTTTTGGTGCATTATAAATATTTTATTTACGGTGTTGAGTGTATTTCTTATTAAACTGGGTTTCTTAATATTCACGGTCCTTCGAGCTTAAATGAAAAGCATAATAATTTTACGACCTAGCAAAAATGAAAACAAAGGTGTTAAAAAAAAAGCATAAAAAACAAAAAAAAAACCAAAATGTAGCCAAAATATAAATTTCAAATAAAATTAACAAAGAGAAAATACAAAAATAACACAAAACCTACCATTATATGTTAAAAACAATACCTCCATAAACGTCCCTTGAGGATAAACAAAATGAGCGTAGCCGTTCCTTTTTTCTTAACTTATTAAAATCTATGCACAGATGTATGTGAAAAAGAAATTTTAATATACTGTAAAATACGTAATTCGAAATTCGTTTTACCCACAGCAAACATAAAGCGGCAGTTTACTGGTGGACAGAAAATATTGCCCAACTCAGACGCACATGCCTTCGCCTTCGTAGATCGTATACGAGATCCAGGCGAAGAGGAGCCACATCTCAAGAAGCCGAGAAATATCAAGCGGCGAAAATGGAGCTGAAGCACGCCATCGATGATAGCAAAAAGAGAAAATGGAGGGAACTACGCGAGGACGTTAACAAAAACCCCTGGGGACTCAGGTACAAAATAGAAATGAAGAAACTCGGAGTTCGAGCAAAACCATCTGACTTAACCGCTGCCAAAATGGATCATATCGTAAGCGCACTCTTCCCCACGCACGAAAATAGGATAAGTAAGTAAGTAAGAATAGATAACAGGACTTCTGCAAATCCCCCAGTTCACCCTCGAAGAGCTGCAACTGGCCACTGGCAAGCTCAAAACTAATAAATCACCCGGCCCGGACGGGATCCCAGCAGAAATCCTTAAAAAAATCGCCGCAGAGCGACCGGCATTAATTCTGAATATGTACAACGCCTGCCTCGAAGCCGGAATATTCCCTGAACCTTGGAAAAAACAACGGCTGGTGCTAATCATTAAGGGAAAAGGTGATCTCAACTTACCATCAGCATACCCTCCACTATGTATGCTTGACACAGCGGGAAAACTTTATGAAAGTCTATTTAAACCCAGACTTGAAGCGGCCATCGGCGAAGCCGGAGGACTCTCCCCTAGACAACAAGGCTTTAGACCCAGCAAGTTAACTTTAGGAGCTATTAGATGCATCATTGAAAGCGTAGAAGCCGCACAGCGCACCATCCCTTTGCTAGGCTTAACCCCTTTTGCCTCTTGCCATTATGACAATGTCGTCGGCGTACCCCTGGCACCGAATTCTATTGTTCGTCAGCATCTCACCGAGTTCATCTACTACGAGGCTCCATAAAAGCGGGACAATACCCCGCTCTGAGGGTACCAAGACGTATCTTGCTCTCACCCCATGCAATCCTGGGATGCAATATAGCCTTTATCATATCGGAGCTTCTACGTTCCTTTTCTCCTGTGCTCTGATTACGCTTGCGCGGGACGCATCAAAAGCACCTTCAATTTCTAGAAAAGCACGTATCGCAACCTCATTATTCTTCAGCGAGTTTTGGTTTTTAACCGTTATTTGGTACAGAGCAGTGTTAGTAGACGTGCCTGCTCTGTACGCTTGCTGATTTGCGTGTAAGGGTGCGACTTTTAGCACTTTTGATCTTATGTGGTTGTCTATAATCTTTTTCATACCTTTTAGCATGAAGGAGGTAAGACTAATAGGCCTGATGGATTTGGAAAGTGAATAGTCCTTCCTTCCTACCTTACGTATGAAGATTACCCTTGCTTTTCTCCACGGTGATGGGATGGACGACAACGCAAGGCTATCTCTCATCAGCCCACCAAGGTACGGCAATACAGCTTCCCTCCATACTGCAGAAGTGCTGGGAAGATAGCGTCAGCCCCTGGTGACTTATATTTCGAGAAGGAAGCCAGTGTCCACTTTATTGAGTCCACATTGCATAAGTACTTTGTTGCTGTCCAATCTGAGCTATTTGACTTATGTGCGACCACTGGTGGAATTTGGTCGTCCCAAATAGTCTTCAGGAAGTGCGCAAGCAAGAGTGCCATTGCCCTTTCATCTGCTTATGTCATATTAGATAGATAGAGTAGAGGTATGCACCGCGACCTATGTTCTATTGTGCCCTCCCCTAAGTCACATCGACTCATCTAGCCGCAGCATATTGATAAATCCAATATTCTGGTAGGTGCTAGTAAGGCGATACAATCCCTGTTTGGAAACATGGATCCCAGGGCCTTGATTCTGCGTCTGCAGACTGCTCTGCAGTTCATGAGCAGATGTTCTGGGGTTTCCGGCTCTATGTCGCAGAACCGGTAGTTTGCAGATGAGGCTAAGCCCATGCAGAAGAGATGCTTCTTAAGCCTGCAATGGCCGGTGTGGAATGCGGCTAGCAGCCGGAGTTTGATCCTAGGGAGATTAATTACGGCTTTAAACCGTTTGAGGTCGTAACCCCCCATTAGCAACCTGGCATGGTGCATGCCGTGAATTTGTTGCCAATGTCTCTCCCTGCCTGCTCTTTCCTCCCTACGGAGCAGCTCTTTAATGATATGTGGACCAACCACTACGCATGGTTCTAGTCCTGCCATTTTTGTGTAGGCTGCGGGCCAAATCGTCAGCCGGTTTATTCCCGGCTATACCCCTATGACGAGGCACCCAAATAAGGTGCACTCGGTTGTGGTTTGATAGGCTGTTCAGCCGTTCTATGCCTTCTGCACTATTAGCGATCTGACCTCATAAGCAGATATCGCTTTTAGTGCCGCCTGACTATCGCTGAGTATTTCAATACTTTTATTGCGATAGTTGCGTTGGAGGTTTATCCCTGCCACCGACTTATAGCGAAAACCTCGGCTTGGAAGATGCTCGGAAAACTTCCCATGGGAATGGAGAGTTTGGTGCTTGGCCCAGGACCCCTGCACCAATCCCCTCCGTCGTTTTCGACCCGTCGGTGTACCACTTGATAGTGCTTTCCCTTAGCAGCAGGTCCAGTGATGAATCATTCCATTCCGCCTTACTGCCAAGGGTAACTTTGAACTTCTTAGTGAAGCATACTGTTTTGGTAATACTGTCCCTTGGGAGAAGGGCCAGTGGCATTTCCTAACTTAGCGCCTTCATCTGCTGGGATGAGACTACCTTCCCTTTGCCAACTCACTCTGCTGTCATTCGGAGTTGAGTCTGTTTGGCTGTCTGTTCGATTACCATATGTAGCGGTGTCAGTTCTAGCATGACTCCAGTGCTGCGGTCGGACACGTACGCATCGCGCCCGACGTGCAGATGCAGGCAAGTCTTTGCAGCTTCGACAGTTTAAGTCCTACCGAAGTCTGCGATGCTTTAGAAACCCAGGATACCGCACCATACGTGGTCTTACGATCATGGTGTACATCCATCTGATAGTCCTTGGGGAGCACCCCCAGGATTTCCCAGCAAGTCGGTTGCACACCATGAGTGCTTTGGTAGCCTTGGTTAGGGTCAGGTCCACATGCTGCTTCCATCTTAGAGTGGAATCCAACGTGAGGCCCAGGTACTTAACCGTGCTGGCCATCTCCACCACTCTACCGTCAAGGGATAGACTTCTGAGGCCAGGCAGTGACCTCCGTCTAGTGAAGGAAATTACTGTAGTTTTAGAGGGGTTGTTGTTCAAGCCAACCACACTACACCATCCCTTTGTCGCCCCAGTCTCCTCTGTACGATATCGCAGAGTGTGTCTACGAATTTACCCCTAGCTAAGATAACAATGTCATCCGCATATCCCTGTCAGCTATCTATATCTATACTTACTTTAACATAAGTATTATATAATAACATATAATATAATATAAACATAATTGCGCAAGTACCCGCAAACTTTTCGTTTCGCGCTCTCTTTCTATATTCTATATAATCATACGGCTTAGAATCTGCCTGTCCAGGGCATAAGTACATACGCATATTCACATATTTCCAAAGTCCACATTGGCACATATCCTGCAATACCCCTTGGAACAAACTAGCAGGATTGCGTGCACAAAAAAAAACAAAAGTATATTGATATCTTCAACAAGCTCTCAATTGCATTAGAAAATAAACAATCAGTGCATACTTATGTGCAAAGTGTATTGATCTCTTCAACTAGCTCTCAATTTCACGAGCACACAAATATATACATACAAGTCCGTGTATTAGGGTGTACCTAAATGCATGAACATAAGGTCATAAAACGTATTGTTAAATTAAAAGTGCGATTCTTAATAACTAAATTAAGAAAATTAAATTACACTTACAACAACATATTTAAAATAAAAAACAAATTAAAAAAATTTATTTCACAAGTAAATAATTATCTAATCCGAAAAAAACTCTTATATACGTAGAATAGTATTCGGTATTAATTATCATTTATCGCTGCGTTTAAATCAAGTTTACTCTGAGAATATTTTAATCAACTTTGACACATATAGTAATGAATAACATAACAAAAATGGTTAATGACAACAAAAACTACACCTTTAAGACAACTCTGAATCGTTATTAGAAATAAAAAAGCAAAGTCCTAACAATTTTTGGACTCGTCTCCAAGCGGCTCATGACGCCATAGTAGAAATTGAGTCATCAGATCTACCACATAATTTTAAAACCTCGGCTTTCGTCAAGTATGAAAACTGATTAGACCAGTACCAAGCTAATAAAGCTATGATCTCCGATCAGTTAAAGCTAATAAAAGCTCTTGCAACTACTCCACATTCGAGAGTAGAGCTGTTACAAATTCAAAGTCAAGAGGCAAGTTCAGGCATCCATCTCGAGGTGCCCGCATGTGACACAGAAACATTTTATGGAGGTAATGAAGAATGGCCGTCCTTCCGCGACATGTTTACAGCCGTATACATCAACCATCCAAAATTATCAAAAGCACAAAAATTATATCACCTCCGATACAAAATAAAAGGTCAAGCAGGCGTAATAGTTAAACAGTTCGCACTAAATGCCGATAATCTCAGTTGGCTTGGGAAGCTCTTAAATCTAGATATGAAAATGAGAGAATATTGGTCGATAAGAAAGTAACGATATTAATGAACTTGCCAAAAATTTAAATGGAATAAGTGAGGAATTTATCAAACTTCAATCCACTGTTTCAAACTGTTTGTCGGTTTTATCGACACAGAATATTCCCACAGACAGCTGGGACCCTATACTGGTAAACATATGCACCGCCGTATTACCAGAAAAATCATTACTTCTATGCAAATCCACTTAAAAAAAGTAGCCGTAAATCACAGATCTCACTCTCGCAAGATCTCTCTTCAAAGAGAGGCGTGGAGTCGCTATCCTATAAGCCGTTTATAAAGAAATAATAAATAACCGCTAATAAAATAAATAAACAAAAATAGATCATCTAATAATACGTCGTCACAACCTTTGTGTCAAACGTTAACTGTTTTCTGTGTGTTGAAATGGGGTGAAAAATTATATTATAGAGGAAAGGAAAATTTTGACAATTGAGATTCAAAACGTTTGAACTTTTCGTGTATTACTTAAATTATGAAATATATTCGTAAAATAAATACAATTTATAGAAAATACCTCTCTGTGCTAATTAAAATTGTAATTAAACTAGACCAAGTACGGAACGGCTCAGTTCGGGAGTGACCAAACATTTCTTACTTTTTCAACTATAATATAATTATTAATTGATCACATATTTTCGGGATTAACATTACTACATATTATTAACAGATACATATGATCTCTTAATTTAATTAAGGTACCTTTCGTACCATCAACAATATACCGTAAACAGAGCAAAGAAATGCTGGAACGCTTATTTTTCGCACTTAAAGTATACTTGCTTTAAAATTGGTGGTAAGCGCCACTCACACTCAAACACATGTATTTTGGTGCGAATATATATTCAAAGAAATATGAGCGAGAGAAACGACTGACCACTTCCCGTATTTGCTATTGCATCGCATTGGTGTTTCTTTTGTTTTTCACACTCTTTGTTTTTTATTTTTACAGACCTATGGCGGTCTTGTTTATCAAAAAATGTATAAGTAAAACTAAAACTCATGCCCATGTGCAATTGTAATCGATTGCCTAAATGTATATACGTTTGTATTGTTAATTGTTATTTGTGTGGGTGTGTGTTTTATTTTTAAATTTTTTTTATACTCGTAGTAGAGGGAAGCATCGAAAGCCGAAGTGCGGAACTTTAATCCGCTAAACCTAACCTACTCCCAACTCAAATCTCTCCCACGGAACCACTGGACAAAGTATTACTTCGTGGGAGAGAAGAAGACATTTAAGTCTAATCTACGGTACGGACTGACTGACTCCTAATTTGTTGTAAGTGTGTCAATCTTGTCATTTAATAGAGGACTCACACATAAGTGCTGTCAAATTTTCCACTGAGAAATTACCGTCAAGTGTAGTTTTCAGATTTTCTCTTATACTTGAGCGCCGAGGGCAATGATAAAAAACATGTTCAGAGTCTTCTATACACTCTGTACACGTCAGTCAGTACGGACTATAGTCATGACGAAATTCGTAAGGGTAGATTCTAAAGCACTCATGTACCACTTAGTATTTGGATCAGGTGGAAATCCAAGTCCTCATGTTGTCTATTTATCCATGGTATGATGTCTGGTGTCAGTCTATAAGTCCACCGTCCTTTGGATGAGGTTTGCCACCGTTACTGCCACAGTGTAATGCTCTTGGTTCTTTCCTCTCTTATTGTTGCTGAAGAGGGTTCAGATAGCTGGTATAAGCGCGTAAATTCATTTTCCTGGATGTCAATGGGCACCATACTGGCTAATATTTCAGCAGCGTCGCTTGATACGGTTCGGAAAGCACTTACCACGTGTATTGCAGAAAGCCTATGCACTGTGATTATTGGTCTAATATATGATTTTGTGTCTAGCGACTGGATCCATATTGAAGCCGCATACAGTATAACTGATCTGAAAATCGTCGGCTGGAACGCACACAGCCTCTATTTGCGATCATTCTAGATAAAGAATTATAGAATTTATTTGCTTTGCCCGGAGTGTTTTCCAAGTGCTCTTTAAATTGTAGCCTTGAGTCCAGTATTACACCAAGATACTTCAGCTGTGGCTGTGAAGTTTGTGAGAACTAAATATCTATACGGAATTTAGCCCACACAACGCATGAAGGCGCACCCTGTTAAACAAATACAACATAGCAAGGGTATAAAAAAAAAGGAAAACGAAACATAGCAAGGGCTTATACACGATACGGTAAAATCACGTTACGTAAACAACACAACAAGTATTGAGCTGCAACGGGAAAACTACACCACTTCTAGCAACACACGCCACCCCAAAGCAACATGTTGCGAACGCGCGAACAAGCAACACACGGCTTGGCGGAAATCAATCAGGTGCATCAGCAGTCAGTCAGCACAGGACTGTAACAGCAATCACACGCATGACACTAGACTCAGCAGGGAATCGATCCTCTGGCTAGTCTTAGTGTCTTAAGTTGTGAACGCCGTTCGTTAAGGGTGAGCTCGGTAGTGAGTTGATCCTCTGACCGACTCAACCCTTAATTTTTGGTCGCCAACACAGTCTCCTGTGGTCCGGGATTATTTTTAAACGGCTATACACGAGCGTCGAGAAAAATCCGAGCGTCGTCGTCGTAGCACCCAGGAGCCTCAACGCATGCAGCAGGACATCGTCATCTAAGCCTACACGAGCGCCGGCAGAAACATCCCAGCATCGTCGTTGCCCTAGCACACACGAGCGTCAACTCACGCAGCGGTAGAATCACCGTCGAAGCCATCATCACCACAGGACGAAAAAGTAAGTCATCCTCAGCCGCTTAGCACCCCCAGAGCGCGGCAGAGTAGAATACGCTATCGTGTAATAGTTATTCAACGGGAGCGTGGAGAGGCGGATGACGCTACAGCGGTGCGGAGTGAATGCCTTGCAGTGAGTCGATCCTCTGGCAGACATTTCACTCTTAACCGTACGAAGGCTGAAAGACACGCGTGAAGTGGGTAGTGAGTTGATCCTCTGACCTGCTCCACGCTTGGCATTTCGGCCGCTGCCACTGCCCGCCGTAATTCTGCGTGATAGTGACGCGCTAATGGGCCACGCAAACCGCTACTCTGCCATAGCGCTATCCTCGGGTGACGCCACTACAACGCGGAAGACGCCATTTTGTACAGTCAAGTAAAAGAGAAATTGTGATTGCAAGGTAAATTTTTAATAAAATACGATTTGTAAAAGGCCCCATCGTTTACAAATTTATTGTAACGAACCCTGGACACGGCGAGTATACCTCAGCAAATCACAAGAAGCAGGGGCAGCAAAAAGCTTCGTTACAAGTTATCTGACATTCTCCTATGGTAAGCGATATTTTTTCTTAAATTTTTCTTGGGGCTAATGAGCAAGACTTCTGTTTTCTGCCCAGCCAACTCTAGACTAATGTTTGCGAACCACCGTCGTATACCATTTATGCAACAATTGCATTTGACCCGGAGGTCATCTAGATGTTTCGCTACTGCTACCACTATGAGGTCATTCGCATAGGCGATTAGTTTCACGGATTGTTGTTGATGTATTCTTAGCACCCCGTCGTACATCAGGTTACAAAGAAGGAGGCCTAAAACCAAACCTTGCGGTACTCCACTCGAAATAGAGTAGCTCTTGATACCCTCCTCTGTGTCGAATAACAGCCTTCTGTTTTTAAAATAACTCATAATAATATTTATGAGGTATTGGGGAGCGATTTCGTACAGAGCCTTGATGATATTTGCCCATTCCACAGAATTGAATGCATTCTTCACATCCAGGGTAATTAGCGCGCAGTATTCTTTGGTGCCACCTTTCCATCTTCCATGAGTGTGTGTGTGTAGAATCGTTAGAAGTCGTCAAATGAGTCGTTAAGCTGGAAAGTTGTCGAAAGTCAAAAGGGTCAAGTCGGAAAGCAGCGGTCGAGACAAGAGGTCTTAATTTCAGTTGTTCTCCGTCAAGTCGTCAAATCACCAATTCGGTTTAAGTTGTCTGAGCAGATATATTTTTGAAATCACACTAATTTGTTCACTCTTATAATTAACATTTAATAAACATGTATACTTAACCAACAATTCGCATTGTTACATGGGGGCTCAACCTATCACGCCATAAAGGCAATGTATTGTAGTATTATGCATAATATGCGATTAAGATCTTTAAAAGGAGTAAGTACAGTGGAAATTGCTATAGAAGAATCAACACCAACTTAAAGTGAAGAAACAACCAAAGAAAAAATTGAACAAAGCCTGAAAAGCGAAATGGCATATTAACAGAAAAACTGTACAACGATTCAAGAAATACGGTTTCAATCTAAAGCTTTTCTTGTTGTTTTGTTGTTCCTGTGTTCCTGATTGTGACGGAATAAGCATACCTATTAGACAGTGGTTACAGAATTTCGATGACAATGAGTTGAGCGAAAAGCAAACGTACAACGAAATGTACAGCGAAACTGTTCCTAGAGATGGTCACCATATCAAATTACAATACGTTAAGCGAGGCACTTATAACAGAATTCGACAAAGTACTCAGTAGCGCCAAAGTACACCAACAACTAAGTGTCAAAAAAAGAAAGAGTCAGAAAGCATACATGAGTACATTTTAAATATGTGAAAATTAGCAGCTATGGGTGAAATAGAAGAAACATCAGTTATCCGATACATCGTCGAATGGTTAAAAGTTCGAAATGAGTTGAAAACTCTCATCATGGAAAGCGGCGCAACAGTGGCAACTGCACGGCGAGCAAATGAGTGAACGTAAGCAGCATTGCTACAACTGTGGGTCAACGAGACATTTGAAATCGGAATGTAGAGAAGAAACAAAATGTTTCAAATGCAATGGCAGCGGCCACATTGCTAAAAACTCCTCGAATCAAAACCTCAATTTCGTTTCTAAAAGATTAAAACAAATATTTGTAGGTGGGAACAGTAGATTGCCTTGTGGATACAGGTGCGGACGTCTTGCTCATGAGTTTCAGCATTTACAAAAGACTCTTCCAGCAATATCCTCTAAAACGCAGTACCATAAAGTTATATGGCGTAGGGAAAAAAACACAGAAGTTGGAGCTACATTTTCCGCTACAATTGAAATTGATGGATTGAAAACGGAGCACACCTGACCTCATTGTAAAATTCACGTTGACATTAAGTACGAAAACTATACGCAAGGCAAATCCAAAGAAAAATCTTCCATCCAGTTGAAAATAATTTCAAAAGAGACAAAATGTAGTTTAAAGGAACCCCTTAGTCGATTGTCGGCGATAGAAAACGAAGTGGTCAAGAATCAAGTCGCTGACTCGTTACAGGAGGGTGTCATTCGTGAATCTATTTTAGATGTTGCAAGCAAAGTGGTACTTGCAAGGAAAAAAGATAACACATTAAGAGTGTGTATTGACTTACGTAAGTTGAATTGTCTCGTTTTAAAAGATCGTTTTCCGGTGCCCATTGTTGCACATGTTTTAGTAAAACTGCAAAGTGTCCAATTTTTTACGGTTCTGGACCTTAAGAACGTCTTTTTGCCATGTGCCGGTTGAGGACAAAGTAAAAAATACACTTCATAACGAAAGAGCTTTTATTCGAATTTAATAAGGCGCTTTTTGAGTTTTGCAATTCACCGCCCGTTTTTGTGCGCTTTCTTAAATTAATTGTTCAAAAATTGCGAAATGATGGTATAGGGGAATCGTGCCTAACAAATATTCAAAAAGTGTTAGAGCGTGCGCAGTCGTACGGGTTGGAAATAAAGTGATCCAAATGACAATTTTGGAAAAAACGCATACATTTTCTTGGTCATACCATACAAGATGACAAAGTCTGCCTGGGTCCGAATTGGAGACAGTTAAAAACTATCCAGTACCTATAAGTAAGAAGTGTACAAGCTTTCCTAGGGCTGACAGGTCATTAGTAGAAGAGCCGGTATTAAAGATTTTCAAACAAACAGCAAAAACTCAACTTTACGTTTTTTTGGTCACGTCTGAGATCCGAGCGAGGCTAATAAAAGCGCAGCAAACTGATGACCATGTGAAAGCAGTCGCTGAAATCCTTAATAAAGAAGATAATGAAAATTTTGTTGTTCAAGATAGACTGATATACAAACAAATAAGCGGTTATGATGTGTTGGCGATACCGAAAAAAATTTAGAAGGGAATTATAGAAATAGCGCATAACGTCGGTCATATAGGGGTACAGAAAACGATGCACGAAATTCAACAAGATTTCTTCATGCCGCATTTAGAACGTAAGGTCAGGCCACACATTGCAAATTGTATAGAGTGCATACTACACAATCGCAAAATGGGCAAACAATACGATTTTTTTCATGTCGTTAACAAATACGATGCTCCACTGTGCACCATCCACATTGACCATCTAGGTTCATTAGACGCAACAAGTATATTTTCGCCATAGTCGAATGTTTCACCAAGTTCACTTGAATATATGCAACAAAGTCAACAGATGCAGCAGATGTAGTGAAAAATTTGACAACCTGGGCCGATATCTTTGACAACCCACAAAGGGTTATAAGCGACAAGAGATCAGCATTTACTTCGAACATTTTTAAAGAATTTTGCAGTACACGACCACGGGGGTTCCAAGAAGCAATTGTCAGATGGAAAGAGTGAACCGCGTTATCTTATCAGTTTGGTCGAAGCTGACAGCATCAGAACCAAGCAAGCGGTACACGTTTATGGGACAGGTGCAAAAAGCAATTAATGCACAGGTTCACTCGTCAACTAAGTTTACACCGTTCGAAGTATTTTTTGGAATAAAATTGCGAAATGACTGAATGAATACTACCTGCAGTGGTAAGAGCTATAGAAGAAGAAATTTTGACGATATTTTCAGATGAACGGCGAAATATAAGAATTGAAGCAAAAGAAGTCATTCAAAAAGCACAAACAGAGAATAAGAAGAATTACAATAAGAGGCGCAAATCGCATGCTGAGTATCAAATGTTTGATTTGGTTGCGATTAAACAGGCGCAATTCGTAGCAGGCAAAAAATTAAGCAACAAATATATTGGACCATATAAAATTGTAAAAGTAAAACGGAATGGCCGATATGATGTTGAAAAGGCGGCAGATTTTGAGGGGCCACGGCAAACATCCACAAGTGTCGACAACATTAAACTATGGAAGTGTAGAAGAATATTAGAGTTTATCATCTGGTTCAGATGCTGATCAGGATGACCGAGTGTAAAAGGGTGGCACACCATCAGCCGTAGAATCGTTAGAAGTCGTCAAAAGAGTCGTTAGCTGAAAAGTAGTCAAGTTATCGAAAGTTAAATAAAAGGGTCAAGTCGGAAAGCAGCGGTCGAGACAAGAGGTCGTCATTTCAGTTGTTAAGTCGTTGAGCCGTCAAGTCGTTAAACCCCCAATTCGGTTTAAGTTGTCTGAGCAGATATATTTTTGAAATCACACTAATTTGTTCACTCTTATAATTAACATTTAATAAATATTTATTTATACTTGACCAACAATTCACCTTGTTGCATGTAGGTAGCACATTGTTTATACTGCATAGTATGGGATTGCTTTTAAGTGCACATGTGCACTTGTAATAAATTGCCTAAATGTATATCTTAGGTCAACAAGTTCTGTTATGAATGCATATACTTATATGTTAGTGTGTTTATTTATGTATGCATGTGGGCCTGTTAAATAAATTTGAACATACATATTTAAGATTAGTGGATTGTATTTGTTCTTACATGTTTCTATCTTATCTTATATTCTTAGTATGTAGAATAATAAAAACTAAATTTATTGCTGCACATCGTCTAAGTGGGGCCCTTTTGGTTCCAACACACATGTTCATTTTTGAACAATATAAGACCAACATTTGTAGTATTACTAAGTGTAATATTAAATAAATAAATCTGTTTATTGTTGTTCAACCATTTTTTTTTCAAATTCACTTTGTTTACAGCACATATATAAATACCTCTTGTGTTCTTCTGGATGTAAAATTAAATTTCTCTGACGCATTTTGTTATTGATTGTGTTTAACAAAACCGGTATATGGGAAGTGGGCGTGCTTATCATCCGATTTCAACTATTTTCACGCTGTCGCAAAAGGTGTCAAAGCAATTTATCTTGTGGAAATTTGAGTGATATAGCTAAAATAGTTTGGAAAATATATACATTAAACCTATTAGAGGGTGTGGCCACGCTCAATTTTTAAAAGTTTTCAAACCACGGTCCTCGTTATTGCGGTTCGTTGTACCAAATTAAAGTTTTGTATTTTAATTTGAGGCTTAGTTATGGTAATGTATAGGTTTTCGATTAATGGCGTTTCGTGGGCGTGGCAGTGGCTCCATTACGCCCATCTACGATCGCATCCTCACGATTCGACTAAGACAAAGAAAAAGACAGACGGACATTTATATATATATATATGTATACCATATCTATTTAGATTAGTTTTATACCCTGTGGCTAACATGTTGCAAGAATATAAAAATAAATTTAGTTGAAAAAAACTACAAACACGTTTATTATTACTTTTTACTTTTTAGTTTAAAGTGCTTTAAAATCGTGTTTTTCAGTTTATTTAAACTATATTAATTTTTCAAGTTTTAGCTTAACGCACTATTGCACTTTTAACATGCTTTTATTGAGTAAATTTGTTATACAAATTACAGGATCGATAGTTATAAACAAATTAGTTTTTCTTCAATTTGGAACTATTGTTATTCAGTTATTTTTATTGAAAAATGTTTTCAGACTCTTAAGTGATGACTGTATAAATTTGAGAATGAGTCTTTAAAAACTCCGTCCGCCATAAATGTTTAATCTTTAACCTCCGCACTCCGAGTGGTCGCTTGTTCTTTCTCGGTCGATGCGAAGCATGTTTGAGCTTGTAGCGTCGCGATGAATCCCCCCTGCCGCTACTTCTCGCGCTACATGATAAACACAGAGACAAAGTTCAAAAATTTGTCACAATCACAATTTTGTACGACCAACTCCGAAGTTTATAAATTAATAACTGATGGGTCTTATCTACATTGCTCAAGAAAAATAATTTAATTAATAGTTCCAAATTGAAAGCAAAATTATTTGTTTATAAAAATAGATCTATGAATTATCAAAAATAGGTCGAATAAATTAAATGTATTTCGTATTTCCCACAAGGTAATTAAGTTTACCACAGAGTCTGTTTCACCCAGAAGAAAACGCCGGAGACTATAACAAATATATATAAATGATCGGCATGACGAACTGATTCGATTTCGACATACCCCTCTGTGTGTATATACGGGAACTAGTTTCTTAGTTTATGAGATATCAGTCTGGAATTTTGAACTCGTTCTTTTCTTCCAAAGAAATTATGATGGAACCGCCGATATCGAACCACTATAGCTTACAGCTGCCATACAAACTGAACGATCAAAATCTTGTCTTTGCATGGAAAATATCCTAACGAAATTTGGCAAGGTGTATTGTTGAAGGCAACAGTAATTGCCGAATAGATTGTTCAGCATATAGCTGTCATACAAATTTACAGATCGAGATCAAGTTTATGTATGGAATCTTTTGTATTTGTGAAGAGTATTATATCTTCGATGCAACCGAAGTTAACATTTTTATTCTCTGGCAGCATGTTTCTACAGAGTATAATAGTTTTATCACCAAACAGTTGTTTGTACCACCTAAAACTATTCGAGATAGATATGGAGTTATATACAAGTAAACATGTGGACTGAAAATTAAAAAAAATTAACGTGGCCTCACCCTTTAATAGGTTAAATGTATATATCTCCCAAACCATTCAAAATATTTCACCCAAATTCGCACAGTACAAATCCTTTCAACATTTCTTACGATAGTGTAAAAATATGTGATATCAGATGATAATCTCGTCCACTCGCCATATAACGGTTTTGTTTAAAACTACTTAATGACCGATAAATCAATAACAAAATGCATAAGAGACATTAAATATATCATAGAGAATGGTACAAGGAGACTTTATAGGAGCAGGATGCAAAATTGGACAATGGGCGTGGCACCTCAATCATCCCATCCATTTCTCTGTTCCCAATATAGCCTGTATAATAATTTCCAACTTTCCACTTGACAAAATGTGTGACACTTTAATAAAATGAAATGAACAAGTTTTCCTAAAAATTGTGTTGGAATATGAATGAAATTGGTGTAAACTTTGGTCCAAACCTTATATCATTACATTACATTTAACTTCTTTAGTCCTATATATCTCATTTGAAGATGATTTAAATATAATTTTAGCTGACGCGAAGTAAAATGTAGTAATAAAACTAAGTGAATATGTGACCTATAACATAACTTAATAGAATGTCAAATTTGATTGTAATCCATTTACTCTCCTAACGGTTGTTTGTATCACCTAAAACTAATCGAGTTAGATATAGAGGTATATACCTATATAAAAATGATCAGGATGAAGAGACGAGTTGAAATCCGGGTGACTGTCTGTCCGTCCATCCGTCCGTCCGTGCAAGCTGTAACTTGAGTAAAAATTGAGATATCTTTACGAAACTTGGTAATCAAACCACTGCCACGCCCACAAAATGCCATTAATCAAAAACAAATAAATTGCCATAACTAAGCTCTGCAATAAGATACAAGACTGTTATTTGGTATACAGGATCACATTAAGGAGGGGCATCTGTAGTTAAAATTTTTTTTTAAGTGGGCGTGGTCCCGCCTCTCATGGGTTTAATGTGCATATCTCCTATACCACTGAAGCTATAATAAAATTCACTGGAAGCAAATGTTTTTAGCACCTCTATCTACAGTGTGAAAACGGGTGAAATCGGGTGACACCCCCCGCCACTCCCCATATAACGGTACTGTTAAAAAATACTAAAAGCGCGATAAACCAAGCACTAAACAAGTCAGAGACATTAAATTTTATCTCTAGGATGGTATGATATGACTTTATAGGAACCGCGTTCAAAAGTAGTCAGTGGGCGTGGCACCACTAACTTTTAGGTAAAAACCCATATCTTGGGATCCGCTTAACCGATTTTAGCCAAATTCGGTACATAACATTCTTTTTATATTTCTATGTTATAGTGCGAAAGTGGGCGAAATCGGACTACAACCGCGCCTATTTCCCATATAACACCATTTAAAATTCCATTTCCCTTTCCAGTATGCAAATCAAGCAACAATGATTGTATCAGGGTAAAACTTTGCGTGAATAATGCGTTTAAAGTATGCCACCTTGTGACCAAAAATTCTCTAAACTGTTCAAGCCCCTAGGTACTGAATATGTGGACCCCAGTGCTTATAGTTAACTTTTTACCGAAAATATCGGTCAATGTATAAGATATATAATTGAAATTCTCGAGAATGGTATGTTTTTGTGTCAAAAATGGGTTGAATCGGATTAATACTTCCTATAGCCCTCATATACCAAATATACAGATTTTTGAACTTCCGGGTGACTTTATATCGCGTATATCGCCCAGTATGTGAGTTATCCCAATGAAAATTAGAGAGCGTGTTTTGCTCATAACAAGGTATAGGTATATGTGTCTAAAATGGATGAAATCGGGTGAAATTTTACCTAGCCCCCATGTAACTAATATTAGGATTTTCGAACATCTGTCTGACTTTACTCCATATGATTAGTGATGGTATGTGAGGTGCCTTAATGAAACAGTGGGAGCATTTTTTTAATCTGTGGCATGTTAGTAGTATGTGGTAGTGACAAAAATTGATAAAATCGGGTTAATACTACCCTCAACTTCCATATACTACTTATAATGCTTTTAGTTATTCTAACCAGTTTTATGCTGAATATGTCGGTCAGTGAGTATTAAAATTTTTTTTTTTTATATATAAAATTGCTTCAAAATATGTTCTCGAGTATAGCTGAGCAATGTCAAAATTAATATCTTTCTCTATTCCCAATATACTTTTATATATGATTTCCGTCTTTCCACCTGACTTTAAACCGTTCCGGTTGATCAAAATGTGATATTGTAACGAAATTAAGTGGATAAGATTTCGTAAAAGTTATGTGGTTTGACGCTGAATTAGAATGAAATTAGTACAAGGTGCGTTCCAAAGTAAACAGTAAAAAAGTATCAAAGTAAACTCTAGTGCGTTAGAATCTGCTATCCTTTATAAACTTCTAGTAAAAATTTCATGACATTTCATCTATTGGAAGTAAAGTTATTGCGTTTTAAGTGTCAGTATGTTTTTGTCGGAACGAAAATGAGCTTCGAACAAAGAGCCAACATTAAATTTTATTTTAAAAATTGGTAAAACTTTTACCGAAACGTTTCAATTGATGAAACAAGTTTATGGCGTGATTGCCTATCCCGTAGCAGAGTGCACAAGTGGTTTCAACGTTTTCAAAGTGGTCGTGAGGACATAAATGAGGACACAATGCTGATTTTTATGATTCCAAGGGCATTGTCCACCCGGCCAAAACGTGAATGCGATATTCTACCGTATTCGGCCCGAATATCGCGAAGATGGAAGTTGGCGTTTGTTGCACGATAATGCGCCGTCTCATCGATCGCCGCTTGTGGCCGATTATTTGACCAAAAATCACATTTTAACAATCAACCACTCCCCGTATTCACCTGATATGGCACCGTGCGACTTCTACCTTTTCGAAAAAATGCATTTGCCGATTAAAGGAAAGCGTTATACAGACGTGGAGGCCATTCAAAAGGCTTGCACCGGCATACTGGCGGCCATACCGGACAACGAGCTAAAACACTCATTCGATATGCTTTTGGACCGTACAAAAAGCTGTATTAAAGCAGAAGGAGACTATTTTAAATAAAATTAATTGATTTTGCCGATAAAACCATTTGTTCTGTCTTTTTTTTTTAAAGTCCTGTTTACTTTGGAAAAATTAAATTTTTGAATCGTTTTGCTTTTCCAGTCATTTGTGTTTTATCCACTGTGCACAAATACGATGTTCATAATATTTTAAACAACCATAGATATCGTAGTCGGCGCCAGCCCAAAGTTAAAATCCTTTAAGCAGCATTTTATATACTTACATATGGAACTGCCGTCAACAATGAAATGGTGAGTTTGTGGTAATGTTCCTTCGACTATTTAGCAAGAATTAAAATATTTCCTTATTTAAACAAAAATAGCTTATGAATAAATTATTTTAAAAGCCCTTTAATTGTCAATCAAACTTTGGCTAACTTGGTGTTAGCAAGTTCCAATGGATTTCCGTAATAACCAAGGCCTTTTTGAATGTGCGCAACATCAGTTTTGGTCCCAGCATTTTTGTCATCGTAATGTAAATTAAAACTAATGTCCATTTTAATATTTATTCACATTTTCGTGAACAATAACTGAATTTAATTGTTTTGATTTTTCGTTTCAAACTATTCAGCTGTTTAATAAGCTGCAAAATCCTAATTTTTTAGGTTGGTTGGTCAAACCGTCTTATCTCTCATACCAGAAATACTACCCTAGAATCCTCGTATCGGTAAACTCACCGGTGAATTACCCAACAGCGCTACCAGAGATTTCTGTTAATGTTTATCCGAGTTTCTTAAGGCCCAATTCCAATCGAAGCTATTGTGTATGTGTGATCGTTCATCCTTTTCTTACGCAAAGGCCTTATGAGTTGAACAATGTGTATATGTGTGTTAGTTTCAGCGCTAAAGCTTTCAATGAATTGAAATTTCGGTAGCCGTTACATGCTGTGCGACCTTTAAAGGGAAAATTGTAATCGAAAATCTGTTTTTCTCTGGAGTGTATTTAAATTGATGGTAATGTTGTATGCCAAACGATAGAAAAATGAAAATTCTGACTGATGAAAGTGAAATTTTGACAATTTGCGCATGATTGGCTGTTACAGTATCAGGACCATAAACGCTATTCACATTTTCAGCCACCCGGCTTGCGTTTTCGTCCTTATCGAAGAAAAACTGTAAAATTTAGCCATTTTCTCTTTGATACTGTCCATCTTTGACGCGCGCTCAAACAAACCTGAATTAGAAAATCTTTTTTAGTACGAAATGTCATCTTTCTGCTTTTTTTACATTTGGCATGTTATTATTTAAATTTTTAAAATGAATGCTTAGGAACCCAAAAACGGTTTTTATAGAGCACCGGTACCATACTTGCACTCCGTCATTTCCGCCTAAAGGGAATTCAGACGGGATTTTGGCGCAAGAAGTGTATTGTCGGGCCATACTTTTTTGGAGAAAACGGTGTAATAGTAACTGTCAATGGGCGCCGTTATTTAAAGATGTTGAATGAGGTTTTTTATCCAGAGCTGCGCCGAATACGAATTCCTTTCATTTGAATTTTTAAACGTTTAAAATAGTTTATCTCGATTTCCTATAGAAAAAAGTTATATGACACTGTTGTAGGTAATGAAAAGATCTATAACTGTTGAATATATTTACATAACCTCAAATTTAAATTTATTAAATTAAATTTAAAACGCTTAATCCAATTATCCTCCAATAATTTTATGCCATCCCTATAATGACTTTAAGGAAGCTCTGTAAAATACCCGTCTACGGCTGTAATAGCTTCTTCATTCGACGAAAAACACTTTCCACGAAGGAATTGTTTCAGGTTTCTTAAGAGGTAGTAGTCGCTGGGAGCCTAATCTGGTGAATACGGTGGATGCTCAAGCAATTTGTACTTTAATTCGTTGTATTTTGTCATTGTTAAAACATCTTTGTGAGCAGGTGCATTGTCTTAATGAGTCTTTTCTCACGAATTTTTTCATCCAGCTGATCCAGAAGGCTGCAATAAAATTCAGAGTTGATTGTTTAACCTTTCTGCAGATAATCAATCAACAAAATTCCTTTTGCATCCCAAAAAACTGATTGGAATCTATAATAAGTATTTCTTCGATAAAGTGAACATACAGTTTGGTTGAAGAGTTTCTTCTCTCACCAAGAAATACCATCACTAGCTCCAATTTTTTTTCTTAAGTGGGTACGTTTGTCGTGCGATCACATGCAAAGTTACAAGTCATTCTGTCAATTAATTATTTGTTTACAAGCCATCGAAGTTGACGTGTCAGAGTATTTTTTATGGAAAAATTTTATTGCGCGCAGTGATTAGATTCTTTGTTTTGAAAGGTTTAAAAGCAAAGGAAGTTTATGAACAGGTGTTACAAGTGTAAAAGGAGTCCTCACCTTCAAAACTCACCGTTGAATTTAGGGCTGGTGAATTTAAACGTGGTCGTACTAGGCTTGAAGACGAACCACGCAAAGGACGACGAAAAACCTCAACCACACCAAAAATCATTGAACAAGTTCATAATATTGTTAGTGAAGATCCAAGTTTGACTAAGCTAATGCTAAAGGCATCTCAGACGAACGAGTACTTCATATTTTACATGGAGAATTACATATGAAAAAGCTGTTTGGAAAGCTAATGCCGCACACGTTAACAATTCAACAAAAACTGGATCGAAAACAAATTTCTCAGCATAATTTGGAGCGTTTTAAGCAGAACAAAACCGATTTTTTGCGTCGTTTTATAACTATGGATGAAACTTGGATGTACCACCATGATCCTAAATTGAACCAAGAATGTTTGCAGTGGACTAAAGCTGGTTGTTCAGCTCCAAAGCAGGTGAAGTCACAACGATCAGCAAAGATCGATCAAACAGTTTTTTGGGATGCAAAAGGAATTTTGTTGATTGATTATCTGCAGAAAGGTTAAACAATCAACTCTGAATTTTATTGCAGCCTTCTGGATCAGCTGGATGAAAAAATTCGTGAGAAAAGACTCATCAAGACAATGCACCTGCTCACAAAGATGTTTTAACAATGACAAAATACAACGAATTAAAGTACAAATTGCTTGAGCATCCACCGTATTCACCAGATTTGGCTCCCAGCGACTACTACCTCTTAAGAAACCTGAAACAATTCCTTCGTGGAAAGTGTTTTTCGTCGAATGAAGAAGCTATTACAGCCGTAGACGGGTATTTTACAGAGCTTCCTTAAAGTCATTATAGGGACGGCATAAAATTATTGGAGGATAATTTGATTAAGTGTTTTGAATTTAATTTAATAAAGCCTAGTACGACCACGTTTAAATTCACCAGCCCTAAATTCAACGGTGAGTTTTGAAGGTGAGGACTCCTTTTACACTTCTAACACCTGTTCATAAACTTCCTTTGCTTTTAAACCTTTCAAAACAAAGAATCTAATCACTGCGCGCAATAAAATTTTTCCATAAAAAATACTCTGACACGTCAACTTCGATGGCTTGTAAACAAAGAATTATTTGACAGAATGACTTGTAACTTTGCATGTGATCGCACGACAAATGTACCCATTAAAAAAAAAATTGGAGCTAGTTGTGCTATTTCTTGGTGAGAGAAGAAACTCTTCAACCAAACTGTATGTTCACTTTATCGAAGAAATACTTATTATAGATATTATGCACAGTGCATTATCCTGCTACGTAATCGAAACCAGTGCGCCACTCACGTCGCTCGCATCGATTCTCTATAAATTAGTATTTATTCGTTATTTATTATCATATCCGAAAATGTGAAGAAATATTACAGCATAACATATGGCATTATACCGTATATTTCGGTCAATATGTAAAATACTTTAGCAAAATTAGGTGAACGCATAATATTGGATATAGTTACTATAATTTAACACCAAAAATGTGTAAAATCGCCCTTTCTTATGTCAACGTTAGATGGCAATACGGCAGAGGATGAACGGTGTGGCAAGGCAGACAACGAGTAGTCAGTCGAAACGAGGCAACGAGACAGGACAGGCAACGTAGCGCGAGTTGCGAGGATTATTCAGTTAAATAAAATTTATACTTTGAATAAACAAAATTTAAATAAACAAACTTTGAATAAACAGACTTAAATAAACAAAAGTAATATTTATTTTGGTCATTTACATCTCAGAAGTGGGATTAGCGTATCAATAGTCTACAAAGGAGAAAAATAAAACGTAGCAGTGGTGTAACGGCGTAAAAGAGAGGAACAAGTGTTTTTCAGCGATCCAAGGGTTGAGCAGCGCAAAACGACACGAATTGCAAAACGGCGCAACGGTAAAGTTCCTTGTTTTGCAGAATTTCATTCTGCGAAAGACACCACAGCGAAATATCAACGTCTTACGAAATAAGACAAACGAAGTATGTGCAACGCGTGCAAATCAACAAACAGCTTATCTGCTTTTAAAATATCAACTGCGCTGCTACGAAGTTGTGAACCGAAGCGACGAAACGACGCCAATTCAACGTCACTACATCAGCGAGTTAACGGACAAAATTTTAAGAGAAATACACACACAACGTAATAGCGGGTGCAAGCATCTGGTAAGAAGAGAGAGCCAGGTACTGAAGAGTACAAGTGATCTACAAGTGCAACTCAACAGTTTAAAAGAAGCAATCGCAGGTTTAACGTCAGCTATGGCAGCGATCACCCAAAATTCAACAGCGGTACCGAATAGGGAGGAAATTCAACAAGCGGCAAACAACAACAACTTAGAGTCACCAGGGTCAAGTGTATCAACTTGGGAATCAGCTCATGATTTAAGAAGACCAATACAGCGAGAGATGTCGATTCAGGACACTATAGGGATTATGCCTGAAATCGACCCAATAAAAGGTTCAACGTCAGCAACACCATTTATAACGCGAACTGAACAATTGCAACAATGCTACGGCTGGAAGGAAAACAGAGTTTTGATCGCAGTGCAACACAAAATGAAAAGCATGGCTAAACGTTGGCTGGATGCACAATCAGTTTTTCAGACCTGGTCAGAATTTGTGCACGAGTTAATATCGCTTACACGATATGAGTCGAAAGAAATATACTTTTGAGCTGCACCGAAATGTGTACTCTTTATTGATATTCTTAAGACTAACTTGTTACATAGATCTTACTGCTATTTATACTAACTAGTGTTACTTATTACTAGTTGATAGTTTCTTTACATATAACATATATTAAACACATTTGCATTGTTCTGAGATAAGGTTGTTTTGTTTAATGTTGTTTTCATTGTTCATTCGAAGATAAGGTTGTTTTGATGTTTGTTTGTTTAGGATAAGTAAACGTTCCTTAACTCACGCATTTAAAGCGGATTTTCCAACAACGCACAATGCAGCGGAGATTCATAAATTGCTTATGAAACGCAAATGTAAAAACGGCGAAGACTATGTAGAGTATTTTTACTCTATGCTAACCATAGGTAGGCAAGGTAGGGTTAATGACGTATCTATCAACATGCACATCATCAGCGGTCTCAATGATAGCGCAGTAACTAAGCCATTAGCAACGATGAATTTTACAACGTGTAGTGAACTATTGGTTGCATTAAAGAATTTATCAGCAATCAGTAGTGCATCGGTAACATCAATACCACCAAACCAGCCAACGAAGACCGAAATTAAATACAATGGGAAGTACACACAAATAAAGTGCTTCAATTGCAACGAGTTGGGACACATGGCAGCCAAGTGCCCGTAACCACAACGGAAACTATGATGCTCGATATGTTCAAAAATGGGTCATGAAGCTAAAACATGCAGTAAAAAGGCATCAGTTGCAAAGATTACCAATCACCAGGAAGACGACGGGGCTCCCCCAGTTGTGAAAATAGTGGAGCTTAATGGGAATAAATTTGAAGCTCGTTGATACGGGAAACGGCAGCCAACGGGAAGCAGACTCAGGAAGCTAACAGATGCTTCATGGGTTTCGGCGGGTCCACAGTAAAGGTGGCACGTCAGGTCAACGTAGTTGCAACAATCGACAACGTCAAACATGAAGTGACACTATACCTAGTTCAGGACGAGTTATTACCCTACGATATTTTAGTGGGTCGAGACGTTCTACAAAGTAACGGTTATCAAATGGTAAATGGAAAGGGGGTGCTACATCTGCAAGAAGCTAAAAGGGTAGACCTTAACGTATCCAGCGATTTATCAGAGCAGGCACGAGGCAAGGCAATGAATATTTTGTTGACTTATAAACATTTTTTTGCAGAAAGTATCAACCAAATCGGTAAATGTAACAACGCGCATATGACGATAGAAGATACTGTACCAGGGCCTATTCTGGGCAAACGTTATCAAGTTCCGTTTTCACAGCGACCAATTTTATCAAAGGTTTTAAAGGAACTGCTAGACAACGACATCATCCGTCCGAGTAATTCACCACACGCAGCATCAGTTCTCTTAGTGAAGAAGTCCAACGGCGAAAGTCGAATGTGTATTGACTACCGAGCACTCAATGAAGTCACTGTTAAGAAAAACTATGTAATGCCGATAGTCGAAGAGCAACTTTCACGGTTATCGGGAAATAAGTTCTTTTCAACACTGGACATGACATCCGGTTACTATCAAGTACCAATGAACGAAGAATCAAAGAAATTCACAGCATTTTTAACACCTGACGGATTGGTCGAGCATAACGTTATGCCTTTTGGGTTGGTAAACGCTCCCATGGTTTTCCAGGAAATTATTGTCAATTTAATCAAGACACTTAAGCATAGGGACAAAGTGGTCAACTATGTAGATGAGGTCATCATAGCCACAAAAACAGTCGACGAAGGTATCGAGGTACTTAAAGAATTTCTTGAAGCCGTAAAAGCGTCAGGTCTTACGCTTAGACCATCCAAATGTACATTTTTAGCGCAGCATGTACGTTTCCTGGGGCATGATATAGACAGTAAAGGCTTACGACCAGGGGAAATCAAAACCGAAGTAATTGAAGAATTTCCGAAACCAACAACAACAAAAGCCGTACCACAATTTCTGGGTATAACTGGTTACTTCCGTAAGTTTGTTAAAGGGTACAGCATTTTGGCACAACCATTGACATTGTTACTAAAGAAGAACGCAGAGTTTGTTTGGAATGAAGAACAAAACGACGCATTTGAAAAGCTTAAAAGTCTAATAACAACCAAGCCAGTCTTAACTATATACGACGCAACAAAAGCCCACGAGGTGCACAAGGATGCCAGTTCCGCAGGGTTATCCGGAGTGCTAATGCAGAACGACGAGGGGTCCGAGTGGAAACCTGTATTCTATTTCAGCAGACAGTGTAATGACGCAGAACGCAACTACGCTAGCCACGAATTGGAAGTTCTGGCGATAGTTGAAACACTGCAACGTTACCGAATGTATTTGATTGGACATAGGTTTAAGGTAATCACAGACTGCAACGCCGTGGCGGTCACTAAAGCGACAACACCACTGCTACCGCGAGTGGCTAGGTGGTGACTCAAATTACAGGAGTTTGACTTTCAATGCGTTCACCGCGCAGGTACAAAGAATACGTTAGCTGATGGGTTAAGCAGATGTCCAACGCTTCCACCAGTAGAACCAACAACGATCGCCGAATCAATTTATCCCGTGGTGAAAATTGACAACGATTGGGTATGGACGATGCAAAGACAAGATGAGACATTAAAAGAAATCATCGAAGTTTTAAACGGCAAAGAAACATTTAACGCACAGCAACTGAAAGATGACTATATATGGCAAGGTCAGCGGTTATATCGCAAAGTACAGGAAAACAAGAGGCTAGTGGTCCCGAGAGGCGTAAAATGGCGTTTAGTGAGAGCATGTCACGATGAGGCGGGACATTTTGGACTGGATAAGACATGCGAACGATTATCCAAAGACTTTTGGTTTGCTCGTATGCGACCGTATGTGAAATCCTATATTGCATCGTGTCCAGAATGTTGCATTAACAAAGCATCGGGTGGCAAGAAGGAAGCACAGCTCCATGTTAGTGAAGTGGTGCCAATACCATTTATGTGCATACATATTGACCATCTAGGGCCTTTTATACGAAGTAAACATGTATACATCTTGGTCATTGTGTGTGCTTTCACGAAATATGTTATACTAAAAGCATTACGTAATACGAAAACAACTCCCGTTGTCAGCACACTACGAGATTACATTACAATCTATGGGTGCCCGAGGCACATAGTTTCCGACAGGGGCACAGCTTTCACATCAAAGGAGTTTCAGAGCTTCACCGACCCCGTGCCAACGGTCAAGCCGAGCGTGTCAATAAGACAGTTTTGGCATCACTCAAATGCAGCATTAAAGCCGATAAAGAATGGGACGAAGCACTACCACAACTTCAATGGAGCATAAACTCCCAAAGCAACGCAACTACGAAACAAAGCCCCAATAGCTTAGTTTTCAATTATAAGCCACGCGACGTCACAACGAATCGATTGATCCAAGCTATCACAGATGACGACAACGACGGAAAAACTCAACATGAAGACTTCCGACTGAAATCAGCGGCCGAACGAATTAACATAGAAAGGGCTAAATGGAAAAAACGTTTCGACATCAAACATCATAACGGACAGGCAACGTAGCGCGAGTTGCGAGGATTATTCAGTTAAATAAAATTTATACTTTGAATAAACAAAATTTAAATAAACAAACGTTGAATAAACAAACTTTGAATAAACAGACTTAAATAAACAAAAGCACTACTTATTTAATATAAAGCACTTGAAAATTTTTCCACGCCCTTGATACTTACAAACTTCGTTTAAAAAATGTTCAGCTGCACCCAACTTAAATCTAAATAGCTTAAGAAACTTTTTAGTTAACTTACTATGCAAGCATTTCAGAAACTTATGTTGAATGTTAATAACAGTTAATTACCTGATCAATTTCATTAAATAAATAAAAAGGCTCTGGATTTTAGTATCAAGTAACCTGCTCCTTGTGGTACCAATTTCTTAAATACTTTAGTAAAATTTTGGGCAACTTGCTTAAAGGTAAACTGAATGACTTCAACTTTTTGCATTTCAAGCGTCTTCATTAGTTCACGGATCTTTTTTGAAAAACTTAGAAATTGATTCAAGGCTTTGATGCTGGTTTGCCTTTTGAAGATTCTTTAACAGATATTTTAATGACATTTTGTTATAAACACGATCAACTTGAGATAAAGCACCTAAACTTGCAATTTACTATATGCTGGGTTCCAGGCCACACAGGTGGTCCAAAATAGCTGATGAGATTGCCAAAGGTGCCATCTGCTTGACTACCGAACCAGTTCAAGACATACGCAAATCGTTAAAAACTATACTAAACGAAATTTTCGAAATAGCTAGCAATTGGATTAGGGCGAGATGAAATGAACAGAAAGAAAACACGCAAACTTTCTACTCGTACGCTCCCGAAAAGACTGCAGGTTGTTGGCCTAGTCACAGGACACAACTTACTGGCATCATATCCGAGCCGTATGGGCATTATTAACGATGACACAAATAGAAACTGCAGGGAAGTAGGTATGACATAGACGCTGAAACATCTATTCTGTATATCTCCGGCCTTATCTAGAACACGACTTAGATATCTAGAGGCTTCGCAGTTAAAGGGACTGGATGGAGTATAATATTAGATGTCAGGTCTCTATTAAAATTTTGCAAAAAGCCTTGACGTCCTGCACTACGTAAACTTCAGCTCTTCGTATTAATAAACCTCTATCTGGCACTACAAAGGACTATGTAGGGCATTACAGCCAGCCGGTTTAACCTTACCTAATCCAAATAACATTAAATTATACTTAAAAAATTCCTTTTTATTGATAAAACGAGTGGTTCACAAAATCTATGCATGTGTGTTATCATCCTCGACAAAATCTTTTGCTTGTTCCTTGGTGACGCAATCTATCAGGCTAACCTTGTTTCTAAATCGAACTCCATAAAACTTATAAGCATTTTCAAGTAGCTCAGGTCTAAATGTAGTAGTTATAAATTGAGCCTGGTCACTTAATTCGTGTATCATATCAGCCACGGCTTTCCTATGTTGAACATCAAGCGCCTAAAAACAAGAGAAGAAAACAATATAGTAGCGTATATTTATAAAAACTTTAAAATGTTTAATAAATCATATTATTTAAGTATATTTTAAATTAAACCAAGCATTGTCGTGAGCGAAAATATGAAGATGTCAAACAACCAAGCAAGTAGAAGATCTTATGTAAATATTTCATAATCAGTTGCTAGTTCTTTATTAATTAATGAGTTTGTGTTATAAAATATCAGTTTATGTGTGTATAATATTATGTATATGAAAGATGGAAGAAAGTACCCAGGAAGTCACGGCTACCGAAACACCAATGCAATCACAGAATTAGCGCAGAAACTAATATATACACAAAGTGCAACTCATAAGGCACGGTGGAGTAGCCTAAGACGTGGCATAAATACTGTAAGCGTTGAAAACGGCTTTGGTTTAAAAACTTATTTGGTATGTATTTAGGTGTGCTACCGGTAAGCAATTTTATTGATTTGTAGGAGTAGTCATGTTGATCTACTCTCTACTTGAATTTGTTGTTGATTTTACAACTCATGGTATTTGCTCTTTTTTTGTTTTACATTTTACGGAATTATTAGTAAGGACCCAATCTCCAAGGTTTGGCGTTCTTTGGCCTCTTGTTTAGGTCCTTTAAATATTATTTTTTCCATAAGCATCATTAAGGATAGCGATTCCACGCCTGGCTCATGTGTGGCCAGGATGGATGCTCCTTTGAAACCTTTGAAGAGGTCTTGCGAGAGTAACATTTGTGATTTTCGCTCACTTTTTTGAAGTAAGATTTACAACTTTTACTAGTGTTTCTCATAGACTATCAGTATGATTTGCGCTTAGATAGTTGCGATTAGTGCGACTTTTGCTTTTTTTTAAGGCTGGGTGCGTCAGAGTATAACATCGGAAGTATGGTGATCCCTTAACTTTATTTTTTAATTATTATATACATAATTATGTAAAAGGGAGGTGTCGTTTTTATGTTAAATGCGTATGCACTAATTTGGCAAGTAGTAGCGCGCCATATAGTTCAAGATTTTTGATGTGGGGTTTTTATATCATTATTGGCAAGAGTCATCCTGCGGGATCGATAAGTTACATATTTGTGTATCTAAACTTCTGTGTCAGAAGGGACTTTGACTTTATTATTTCTGCCAATCCGTGGAGTGTTGGAACATTGTGAATTTAGTGGTAGTCGTACGACGTACCGACCATTATCTGATCGAGTAGTTGTGGCTTTGTAGAAGTCTTCACAATATTGATCTTCTTGGATTGTAACTGATAAGGGGAAAAGTTCTTTAAACTCCCAACATTTACGGAATTGTGGGTTAACGTATTCTTTACAGTTTTCGTCAACTTGAATTGTTGATGTGGAAACTGGGTATGTAACTAGTCCACTTAGAATCCAACTAAATATTATATCTGAATTCATGACACCTACTACATTTTTTTATCGGTGTCAATTCTGATTTTAACAACTATCAGATTCTACAACACCCCTGTATATCAATAAAACATACGTTGTCTATTTAGAAAATATTTGGATTTTTAGCACATCTTTAAATGAACATATTAAACCCGTAACAGATATTTTCAAAGTCCTTGAAAATCCAAATTTTAAAATTAAAAAATAGATAAATGTAATTTTATGAAAGGGGAGACAGAATTTTTAGGGCATATTATAACAAAAGAAGGAATGAAGGCTAATCCAAACAAAATTAAGGTAATAAACAATCTGGAGTTACCACGAACAGAGGAACAAATCAAAAGTTTCTTCGGCGCTACAGGGTACTATAGAAAGTTTATGAAAGATTATGCGAAGATAGACTAACCACATACAAAATATCTAAAATAAGGTGCTAAAATCAATATAAAAGACCCCACGAATATCGAAGCATTCTAAAAATTAAAAACATTAATAAGTACACATCCGATTTTGCGTTATCCAGATTTTGAGAACAAATTTACTTTAAAAACAGATGCATTGAATTATGCAATTGGGGCAGTCTTATCACAAGAGGGACACCCCTGTGTTATGCTTCTAGAGCTTTAAATAAAGACTCTATTTCAGAAAAAGTGGAAAATGAAAATACAGATATGTTAAAAAAATGTCTTTCTGTTAATAATGGAGAAGACGACGTCACAATGGCAACAATACATTCAACAGACGAAAGTCTAGGAGACCATTTTTAAATTAAAGAAAAGATGGTGAATAAGTACAAAACTCAAATAATTTTAACAAATAACAAAATCGAAGAGTTTAAGACAATACATGGAACAAGGATTATTTTTATCAGAGAAAATGATTTTGATATAATGGCAGAAATTTTTGGAGATAAATTTCGAAAGGAAATGTAGGCATATTCTCGGAAATATCCGAACACAGTTATACTATAGTACAAAAAAGTTGATAGAAATGTATTCAAACGATAACCAAGTAAAATTTACTAAATGCACAATGCGAGCGTAAGATATCGACACCGAAATTGAAGCAGTCAAACAAAGTTCATTTTATCACATTAGGGAAAGTGTACACTCAGGCATACAGGAATCATATAATCAATTAAAAATATAAAATCTATTATCCGAAATAAATGGAGCTGATTCAAATAGTTGTTAATCAATGCGAAATTTGACAAGACATAGGAACCCAGTTAAAACTAAAATTCACTGAAACACCCACAGATAAAAACCAAATCATACATATTGATACGTTTGTCGTAAAGAATTTTTATTTTTTAACTATTATTGATAAATTTTCAAAATATGGCGCCGCTTATCCATTAAACGATAGATATCATATAACTATAATTGAAAATTTAGAAGATCATTTTTCGAAGTTAGAAAAACCAAAAAATATAATTGCAGACAACCAATTTAAAGCTGTTATAATAAAACAATATTTAGATAATGAAAATAGAATATTACATTTAACGAAACGCAATTTACATACTGGTTATTCAGATATAGAGAGATTTCACTATACTACAATATATTAGAAAAATTCAGGGTACTGTACAAATTTAAGAAAAAATATGTCAATTAAACAATTAATACAAAAATCTATTCGTATTTACAATGGGAGGTTTCATTCGACAATAAAATTTAACCCTATAGATGTACACAATAATAAAGTCAATAATAAGGTAGCAAGCAAAAGCAAAAAAATAATAACGTAGTAACAAAGTTAAATAGAAATAGAGAAGATTATGAGGAAAAAAGAGCAGAGGGATTTATAAAGAATTATAAAGCTGTACGACACAAGGTGGAGCCGAAGTATAGGAAAGATTTATTAAAGCGTATTCATCATAATAGTTTTACTAACAATAATATGGACACATCTGACTAAAGGAACAATAGTGGTGACTCAACTAACGAAACAAGGAGGACACACGGACGTACAAATAAGAAGAGAAGAAATAGTGAAGGATTCAGATATATTGTAGTATCACATATAATAGATATAAACGAAATTAAGGATATTTTGCAACAAATAACAGCATATATAAATTCAATAAAAATTAATCATAAAGAAATACTAAATTCATTGTTAGACGCTAAAAACAAATTATTGACATTATTACGCAAGGAAGGTAGAAAAAGACAAGGTTTAATAAATGAAATAGGTAGCTTGACAAAATGGTTATTTGGGAATATGGACGACGACGATAGACAAGAAATACAGAGACGTTTAGTGAATACTGATAACATAATAGATACAACAAATTAACAAGTGCAGATTAACTCCTATTTTAATGATACAATAAGAAATATTAAAAACATTATTCAAAATAATAAAAAAAGAAATAAATAAAATAAGTAAACTTTTAAACCATACTAATAAAAAGGGATAATAAATCAATTAATACAAAGTATATGTAATTTGAGACCGTTTCCTACCACTTGAAATTATTATAAATAAATTGAACAAAACAAAATTATATTCTGTACCAATTCTTTGAATTGATCAAAATTGTGAAGTTCAATAACCCAATCACTTAATAAGCATTCTTTCTAAATTTATTTAACATTGAGTAAACTATGAACTTTCGGTATAAGAAATATTATTTAATAAAATCAGTCTGATTTCCACATTATCCAGCGATAGTTCGCTGTAAATAAATAACTCGTCTCATTATTTAAAAAAAAAACCGTTTTCCGGCGTGCTAAACTTAATTCACGTCAACTTCAAATGCCTTGTAAACAAAGAATGACTTATAGCTTGCACTAACTCACGACAGATGTACCAACTTGTAATAATTCATTTTAGATGAATTGTAAGAAATCGAAATTACCTTTCACCCCAATTGCAAAGGGCTAGTGGAGCATAGTTGCCGTTACGCATGCGCTGGACTATAACAGGACTTTTTTTTCTAAAGTCTACTAAAGCCAGTCTACTTGATAACACAAATAACAATCCTGAGTTTAAATTTTTGGGAAGCACTGTTCAAAGTATTTGCTAAAGTTTTTGACAGAAATCGTAAAATGAAACAAAGAAATGAGAGCGAGGGAAATAATCATACTTAGTAAATTTAATTTTTTGTAGAGCCCGAAAGCAATCATTGAGAAAAGGCTTATTTCACGAAGGAGGATGACATCACTGCTTATTACAAATCCGAAATATAAAATATATTAACAAAGGTTACATAATATTGTTGAATCACGAGTTTTTTTATGTGTTCTCCGAGCCGGCACCTGTATTTGATGACACATTAGAGGATGTATATAAAGTTTTTGAGCCAATAACGCTTTGGATGATTTCACCAGTCTCAGAAAACTTCAAAACTAATGAGATGAAGAAAACATCTCTGAAGACATCCTACAGGTTAGAGATTTTTGACGAACTTAGAATAGAAGTTAAGCTGCATAAAGAGTGTTTGCAGCACTAACCTCAATATAATGTGCAGCAGAATAAAAGGTTTTAGTGTCAAGATAAGGTGAGAATATCAACAATCAGAGCTTTATTTATTTTAAATTAAAGTATTAATGTCGAGCCGGGTAATACAATTTCCGTCAGTTTAGGACTCCGATGTCTAATAAATATAATTGGTCCAAGCGATGCTGCTTCTTGCCTTTATGCCATAATATTATATTATATCAATATGCCACCTATTCGTTAGTATAATACTGGTACAATAACTTTCGTAACATAAAAAAAGGGTTTGCCACTTACATGACTTTTAATTAAAATATACAATTACTATTATAATATCAATAAAATTGGGTTAAAAGATATTTAAAAAACAAGTAAGGAAGGGCTAAATTCGGATGTAACCGAACATTTTATACTCTCGCAAAGTCAAATGGTATACTCGTTTGAGATTTCTTTGTGGATTGGCTGATATTTTCGGTAGAAGGTCAACTATAGGCACTGGGGTCCACATATTTAGTACTTAGGGGCTTGAACAGTTTTGGTCCGATTTAGACAATTGGTCACAAGGTGGCATACTTTAAACGTATTATTCACGCAAAGTTTTACCTCGATATAATCATTGTTGCTTGATATGCATAGTGGAAAGTGAAAGAATCAGATGGAATTGAAAATGGTGTTATATGGGAAATAGGCGTGGTTGTAGTCCGATTTCGCCCATTTCGCACTATGACATAGAAATATGAAAAGAACGTTATGCACCAAATTTGGTTGAAATCGGTTAAGCAGATCCCAAGATATGGAGTTTCACCTAAAAGTGGGCGGTGCCACGCCCACTGTCTAATTTTGAACGCGGTTCCTATAAAGTCATCTCATATCATCCCAGAGATAAAATTTAATGTCTCTGGCGTGTTTAGTGGATTTCAACTCGTCTCTTCATCCAGATCATTTATATATATATAACCCTATATTATTAGTTTTAGGTAATACAAACAACTGTTAGGTGAACAAAACTATTATACTCTGTAGCAACAGATTGCGAGAGTATAAAAAAGAGAAACCTACCGACAAACCAGCAGCCAAATAAATATTGAGTTGATGTGGAAAACGTCAACCAGAGGATCGGAGTTCAATGTATTAGGAATTAGAGGTCTAAACCAAGGTCTAGACCAATTTCGTTCTAATTCAGCGCCAAACCACATAATTTTTAAGAAAACTTGTCCATTTATTTTCATTAAAATATCACACGTTTTGACCAACCTAAATGGTTTCAAGTCAGGCAGACAGTCGGGAATATTATATAGAATATATTGGAGGCAGAGAAAGGGACGGGTTGATTGCATTAATCTGGACATTGCTCAGGTGTACTTGAGAACATCAACTTTTTTAAATACATAACTTACACAATGAACATGTTTGCCATAAAACTTGTTAGAAAAACGAAAATCATAATATATAATATATGGGAGTTGAGAGTAGTATTGACCCGATTTTATCTATTTTTGCCATTACCACTTACTAATAAAATGCTCCCTGGGCTTCATTAAGGTAGTAGTCTGATAACTTGCATTTTTTTATGCTTTTTTGGGAATATTTTATTTGAAAAAAAACAGAATTCAATTAGTTTGATTTTGTAATATAATATATTATTAATAGTATCTCAGAGTGTACAAAAAAGTTCTTTATGCCTTTTTTTTTTAAATTTGTTGTTTCGTAGCACAGAAGTGAGCGTCTAAAAAAAAGTTGGCTGGTCCCGGTGATTTGGTCGCTTGAGGACATCTAAAATAAAAAATAAAAATTTTTATTGTTCTGTGAGCTTATCATTCTGGTTGGAAATAGGATTAAACAATTTCGTTGCAAAATAAAAGAATGGTTGGCTTCGAAAAAAGTGAATTTTTTTAAAGTAGAAATCGATCTGTAAAATAGTAAGTTAGCGTAAAAAAAGAACATAGTTTCTGCGAGAGCTATTGATAAGTAGAATTAACATTATCAAATTTCAATTTGAATCATCCGGGCCGGGCCTAAAAACGTTGTTTCGAGGCAAACGCGTTTAAAGTTTGACCCCATTAAAAATGTTTCTATTTATATGCGTACTACTACCAGACGCTCACGTATATATAGGTGCTATAACTTCGTCACTATTTCGATTTTCGTTCTAAAATTTTTACACTGTACTTTTCATATACAACATTTAACTAGTATTTTCGAAAAAAAATTCGATATTTCCAAGTTACCAGACTACTATCTTAAGGTATCATCACAAATCTTTATGAAGTAGTCAGCCAGATGTTCGAAAATTCTGATATATATTAGTTATATAGGTGCTAGATCAAGTTTTCACACAATTTTATTCAATTTAGATACACTGTTATTAGAAAAACACGCTGTTTCAATTTCATTGAGATAACTCACATATTGGCCGATATATGCGATATAAAGTCACTATTAAGTTCGAAAAGCATTACATTAGGTATATGGGGGCTATGGGAAGTATTTACCCGATTCCTCCCATTTTTGACATTCAGACGTACTATAGAGTGATCCATTTCAAAAGCCCCTACTTTAAAAAAAACCACTAAAACTTCCTTACCGGCATCATTTTTGAAGAAATATGGACCGATGATTCCACCAGCCCACAAACTACACCAAACCGTTATTTTTCTGGATGAAATGGCAGCTCTTGAACGTCTTCAGGTTGCTCTTCGTCCCAAATGCGGCAATTTTGCTTGTTACATATTAATTAAACATACAAAATTTGGCTTGAAAACATCGGATCTTCTTGGAACTTTTCAAGAGCCCATAGGGCGAATCGATGTCGCTTGGGAAGGTCGAGCGGCTTCAATTCTTGCTCAAGTTGTATTTTGTACGATTTCAATTTAAGATCTCGTCGTAAAATGCGCCAAGTCGTTCCATAAGTCAGTCCGAGTTGCTGCGAACGTCGCCGAATCGACTCTCCACAGTCTTCGTGTACACTCTCAGTTACGGTCGCTATATTTTCTTCACTGCGTGCTGGACATGGTCTATTCGGTCGAATAGTATCCAATAATGAATGTTGGGCCTCATGATGGGTGATGATGCTGCGAATAGTACGCTCAGTAGGCCGTATATATTGACCATAAGTTCAGCGAAGCGCGCGAAACACATTCTATACAGAAGGTGAATTTCGTAATTGAAATAATATGACAGCTTTATACGACTCACGCGTGATTTGTCAAAAAAAGGGTATTGAAAAAGGTACCTCTACTTGGATCACCCGTTATAAGAATTTCAAGCTTCCTCTTGATTTAAGATATCTTAACAAAATTAAGTGAAAGTATAATATACAGTATATCCTATAGTTTAATGCTGAAAATGTGCGATATCGATCCACAAATTAACCAAACTCTGATATACTACATAGATATAATGATTTTCATTAGTCCAGGATGAAATTGGGATTTCCTATTATTTGATTGATGTTATATATCTTATATATTAAATTTGATTGTGTTAATATCACATAACATATATGTATTGTATTTCATTTGAGTTAATTGTGTTAATATGTTTCTCAAGATTTTGAATATAAAGTAGTAATAGTAGTGAATGTATTTCACCGGCTTTGATCCTTGCAAGTTGCAAGAGTAAAAATTTTCGGGTACACCTAAACTTAGCCCTTACTTATTTGTCAGAGTTGAATTTTTCGAAGACCTAAGAGATTAATAATTGGTTAAAGTGTGCCTAAAACTCCGCCATAAAAAAAGGCAGTATGTGCATTTCAAGAAAAATATGTGTGAAAAATATTTTATTTGTCATTTTATTAATGAATTTTTAATGCCGTTTTGACAGAATATTTTATTGAAGTTCGTTACTTTTTTTGCTGTGTTTCTTACACTAAACATTGTTAGTACAATGAAAAATTATAGTATTATAAGGTTTGTTCGCACAGGAGAATGATCAGAAGATAAATGAGTACATGTATCAGCAGTTACAAGCGATATTTCCCTATTTTAGGTGAAATATGTTTATTTACATTACATTGGCAACAAAATATTTGTTTAGTCTATTTCTAGCAACATATGGTGGTATTATATATCCAGGGCTTTTTATTGGTTCCTTACTGTAAGACTTTATTGACGTTAAGCGGAAAAATTTTTGGCAAATGTTTGTTCATCATATGGTCACACTGCTACTTATGGCATTGAGCTGGGTTTGTAATTTACACCGCGTCGGTTCCTTAGTTCTTGTCGGACATGACTGTGCCGACATATTTTTAGAGGTAAGTTAGAATTTCTCTCATCATTTTTAGATTATCTCAATCTCACCATAGTCAAAAGTTATTATATTAATATTCTATAGGCTGATAGACTACTATCGAATCGACTAAAATTGGATACAAAATTTAGAACATGCTTAACTTAAACGCAAAAAAAAATATTGTGAATGTGGCGTCTGTCCAGCATTTTATAGTAGTCAGATTTTAGTGATAAATTATAACCTTAAATATGTAAATTTATAATCAAAGTTAAAGTTGCATGTTTGACAGTTGAATAGAGCCGACTTATTATATTCAACACAGCCGAATTCGTCGAAACTACCAACACAAATATTAGTCCAGTCATTTAAGCTTAAATTAGGTAAGAATCTCGGAATTCAGATACCCAGCTGTAAGTATGTAAATACTTGTATATTGACACCCTAAAAGTTGTCTCAAAACCTACATATGGTAGGGTGTACGCAACTATTAAATTTCAAGGTCAAAGGTCACAAAAATCGGTTTTTTGCGTTTTTTTTGTAAATATCTCATTTCCTATGGGTTTTTTGCTATTGGTATTTATTATCAATATTGTAGAATACAAAATTCTCTACAAATTTTGTTTAAAAATTTTTTTCATACGGTGAACCGTTTTCGAGATAGAGGGCTTAGAGCGCGCGGTCACAGCATCACTTCAGGTCAACCGGTGCCTCCGATCAAAAACGCGCCATATATAGTTGATACTACCGATAAATCAATGATTATAAATATTTGTCAATTTTTATTAACTATTATATTATATTTTATCATTTTCTTCATGCCTTTAATCTTTATCTATTCAATAATACTGATCACCGTTTCCTAAAATTAAAAAATAATGAAGGGAAAAACTTAAATCTTACTATAATTATATTCCCATTAACACTAATGACATTTTAATTAGAAAATAATTAAGTGCATCTTCTTTAAAATCTGTAAATTTGTAAATAAAAGGATATTGATTTACTCATCATTTTAATTGGGCGTACACTGTCTTACGAACAAGAAATTTTCTTTAAAAAAGTTGGGAAAGGCAATGTAAAAACGGAGATATACTCGACTAAAAGTTTTGATAATTATCCTCATTCCAAAACACATATTTTATTTCTCCACGCATTAAGTGGATGTGACACAACTTCTGCGCTTTTTAAAAAGAAAAAAAAAACATTTTTAAAAGTTTTTGAGAAACTGACTAATTTGGATGAACTAGCTGCAGCATTTGAGGAAGAAAATTGTTCGGCCCAGAGATTATTAGAGAGTGGAACTCAAACCTTATTGGCAGTCTATAATGCTCCGAAATCTGTGAAAAGTCTTGATCATCTTCGTTATATGCATTACGTCAAGGCTACAAAACTTAATAAACCTGTGCAGCTTTCAAATATTCCACCAACAAGTGCAGCTGCTCATCAACATTTCGAACGTGTATATTATCAAGTTCAAACTTGGTTAGGGCATGATTTGGAACCCCAGGTATGGGGTTGGACAATGCGAAACGATTTTCTGGAGCCTATCATGACAATTTTACCACCTGCTCCAGAACATTTGCTAAATACAATTTTCTGCAACTGCAAGAGTGGTTGTGGTTTGCGATGCGGATGCAGGAAAGCGGGCTTGCAATGCTCTTTAGCTTGTGGCCAATGTAATGGGCAAGCTTGTTTCAATGCTCTACCATATCAGAGCGACATTAACAAAGATGGAACTTTTGACCCCGAAATCATGGAAGAACTTGAAACAAATGTCGTTGAAGACGATAATGAAGACCAGTTTGAAATTTACCAGCAGCCGGAAGACGACGATGAAGAGGAAGAAGATGATTAAAATTATAAATTGTAGTTTTTGTACCCTTTATTCCATTTTTTTACTTTTAATAAAAATAAATGTATTGAATGATATTTTTTAATAAATTTTTTTTTATCATGTAAGAAGTTATTAATATTAATAAGTTTTAAATTCAAATATAATTCCTATATTTTCATTAACAATTCTGCAATTTCATGGGCAGGTAAGTGTTGTTAAATAAATTAATACTAAATAAAAAGTGGATAGGTTAGGAAAAAATGATAAAATATAATATAATAGTTAATAAAAATTGACAAATATTTATAATCATTGATTTATCGATAGTTCATCAACTATATATGGCGCGTTTTTGATCGGAGGCACCGGTTGACCTGAAGTGATGCTGTGACCGCGCGCTCTAAGCTCTCTATCTCGAAAACGGTTCACCGTATGAAAAAATTTTTTTAACAAAATTTGTAGAGAATTTTGTATTCTACAATATTGATAATAAATACCAATAGCAAAAAACCCATAGGAAATGAGATATTTACAAAAAAACGCAAAAAACCGATTTTTGTGACCTTTGACCTTGAAATTTAATAGTTGCGTACACCCTACCATATGTAGGTTTTGAGACAACTTTTAGGGTGTCAATATACAAGTATTTACAGACTTACAGCTGGGTATCTGAATTCCGAGGTGAACTTACATGCATACTTACACATACTTATAATGACTGGACTATATTAAAGTTTTTATGCTTCCATAGCGGTCTAATCCACTTCACCCCAAATTGGTGAAATGTTTTTGCAGTTGAAATAGCAGCAATACTTACACTGTAAAATCTGCGAGAAAATGAAATACAGTGTAAGTTATACATTATACATACATTCATATTAATGTATTCATATTAATGTATGTATATATTAACTAATGAATATTAAATAATAACATATTTTTGTACTCTTAAAAAAACCGTATTTGCAATTATAAACGTTTTATCTTTACACAAGCGTCTTATCTCACTTATAATGGCTTTATGAATTGTTTCTTCTTTCATCGTGATTCGACGTAAATCAAAACAATGAATATTCAAAATCAGTCTGCAATTAGTCCCTTGGTTTTTGTCAAACCCAATAAACATGATATATGTAAACCAATAATACCATCTCTTTTAACTTTGTATTAACCAATGATGCCAAAGCAACCCATATTATTCAATTATTTCTAAAATTCAGAACACTCAAAATAGATAAAACAGGAATAGTTTTATTATACTCTCGCAACCTGTTGCTACAAAGTATAATAGTTTTGTTCACCTAACGGTTGTTTGTATTACCTAAAACTAATCGAGTTAGATATAGGGTTATATATATAATATATAAATGATCAGGATGAAGAGACGAGTTGAAATCCGGGTGACTGTCTGTCCGTCCGTCCGTCTGTCCGTCCGTGCAAGCTGTAACTTGAGTAAAAATTGAGATATCTTTATGAAACTTGGTAGACATGTTTCTTGGTACCGTGAGACGGCTGGTATTGCAGATGGGCGTAATCGCACCACTGCCACGCCCACAAAACGCCACTAATTAAAAACATATTTCTATGTTATAGTGCGAAAATGCACGAAATCGGACTACAACCACGCCTATTTCCCATATAACACCTTTTTCAATTCCATCTGATTCTTTTACTTTCCACTATGCATATTAAGCAACAATGATTATATCGGAGTAAAACTTTGCGTGAATAATACGTTTAAAGTATGCCACCTTGTGACCAAAAATTGTCTAAATCGAACCAAAACTGTTCAAGCCCCTAAGTACTAAATATGTGGACCCCAGTGCCTATAGTTGACCTTCTACCGAAAATATCAGCCAATCCACAAAGAAATCTCATACGAATATACCATTTGACTTTGCGAGAGTATAAAATGTTCGGTTACATCCGGACTTAGCCCTTCCTTACTTGTTTAATTATATAAATTTTCAATTCTAGGCTGCAAAATTGACAAAGTAAGCGAAATATCAGAAGTTGTGTGATTTTATATGTGCGATATTTACTGTTGTCTGGATTTTAACCAGGCTCGGTTTCTTTCCACGCATAATTTATAGGTAAGTACTCAAAAGTTACCATCATTTACTAAGGCACTAGCGATGAAATGTTATAAAAATTATTTACAAAGTTAGATGAACGTTCCCATTATAGTGAAGGTGAATTTTAGTGACTTCTGTTTTAAAATTATTGCGGTAAGGTTAAATTGTAATTTTTGTCATTGCGATATACATAATTTCAAATGAAACCTTTTGTAAACTACCTTATTTCGTATATACGAGTATAGACTGTTGGCCACATAATTAAGGCCAAAATAGTATAATATTAAATACAGCACGCGTTTCAGTTCAATGTTTTTAGCAATGAAGTATCAACACGAACCATCAGACGTCATCTTCTTTAAAATTACTACGAGGATTCATTGCAAACAAAAAAAACAAAAAACCACCGCACGTGTCAAAAAACTTAAAGCGTCGTATTCAATTTGCAAAGGCGCATATCGGAAAATCCTTAAATTTTTGGAAACAAATACTGTGGGGAGATGAATCCAAGTTTGACTTGTTTGAATCAGATGGAAAACAATTTCCGCCAAACAAAGAACTCAGTACAATTTAAAAACTTTAAAGCATAGTGGAGTTGGTAATATTCGACGGATAACTCAACGAATGGATCAGTATTTATATAAAGATATATTGGCGGGTACAATGAAGCCATTTGCAGAGAAACAGATGCCTGAATCATTTTTATGCAGGATAACGGCCCAAAGAACACTGCTAGGAGTGTTAAGACTTGGTTTTTGTCAGAAAATGTAGCCGTATTGTTTTCACCACAGCATTGTTGATTCCCAAAACATTGTTTACTAGTTTGAAATTAAAAGTAAAAAGACCTCAGTAGTTTCTTTCAAATTGCATATGTGTTCGCAGGAATTAATATATCTAATTTAGACTGGATTTTTCTAATTATTATAACAGCTTTCTTTGAATCGCCAAGTAGTTAACTGGATAGCTATGTCAATACATACACAAGTAAATTTTTGAATTTAAATACTTAGAATTCTACATGTTATGTTATGTTATCTATAGTTTTACCTAGTACCTGAGTTTTTAAATCGAGTGATAGTATAACTGCAATGCCAACGACTGGATCTGGAGCATGTTTATTAAAAGAATATTTATTGTTTAATTTCTTTAGATACATTTATCTATACTTACATATAATATATATTTTTGTTTTGCAGTTCATCTGTTGAAGCTCCAAATATTTTACCAATGTTCCCGGCGTACTATATTTTCAACACTTTTTTAATATCTCTACTGTTCAGTATTCAGTTCATATTTTAAAATATCATTAATTAGTAGTTGATTGCAGGCCTGCTTCAAAACATAATCGGACAAGCGTTTACCTCAAATAAATGCGCCTTTTTACTGTTACGCATTTATTTAAATGGTGCTTTAAAAAAAACATTGTTAATATGAATGATTATTCTAAAATTACTAGATTCCTCAAAAAGCTCAGTGCCTTAGTATTTAAAGCTTTTTTAAATTTGAAGGATCTGAAAAATTATTTGCGAACTACCTACTTTAATTCTTAAAAAGTATTTGGCAACAAAAAAGCATGAAAGTAAATCTTATTCGAAATATTAAGTGGCCTGATTTGACATTTTTTTTACTACAATAACAACACTGGTTAATAAAATTTTGTTTATTACATGGAAACTCTAAAAAATAATATGTGAATGAAAAAAAACCTGTCACGTCACGTTTTCTTGTGACATCAAAACATATATTTTCTTAAGAAGTACAAACAGCTTTATTTCAAAATCTTATTGCTTAGTATAGAGTAAATACTTATGGTTTTCGTCAATATTTGGCTTCTGGTAGGTTTTTTTTAATTTGCAACAATAATCTGCTACCATTCCTGCGCTCCATTTCCCTTGATAGCGCTTCTCCATTAAGCAAATGTCCTTATAGATCCTCTCGCTTTGTTTGTCATTCACATCACCCAAATTTGGCGGAAAAAAACTCCAGATGAGAGTCCAACATATGTATTTTAAGGACATATATTATATACCAGAGTGGTTTCATCGTTTTTAAAGTAGTCGTGAGGACATAAATGAGAAATGAGCTGAAACCCAAAAAATCGCGCCTGAAGAAGTCAAAAGTGAAGACAATGCTGATTTGTTTTTATGGTTCCAAGGGTATTGTCCACAAAGAATTTGTTCCACCCGGCCAAAATGTTAAAGCGGTATTCTACCTTGGAGTTTTGAAGCGTTTGGTGCGCCGTATTCGACGTGTTCTTCCCGAATATCGCGAAGATGGAAGTTGGCGTTTGTTGCACGATAATGCGCCGTCTCATCGATCGACGCTTGTAGCCGATTATTTGACCAAAAATGACATTTTAACAATCAACCACTCCCCGTATTCACCTGATATGGCACCGTGAGACTTCTACCTTTTTAGAAAAATGCATTTGACGATGAAAGGAAAGCGTTATACAGACGTGGAGGCCATTCAAAAGGCTTGCACCGGCATACTGGCGGCCATACCGGGCAACGAGCTAAAACACTCATTCGACATGCTTTTGGACCGTACAAAAAGCTGTATTAAAGCAGAAGGAGACTATTTTGAATAAAATTAATTGATTTTGACAATAAAACCATTTGTTCTGTCTTTAAAGTCCTGTTTACTTTGGAACGCACCTTGTATATATATTTGGTCTAAACCTCACAGCTTCATATAATGAATTCCGATTCTCTGGTAGACGTTTGCCACATTAGCTTATAATATAATTTTTAGCCACTTTGGTTGATATTAAACATTTATACTTATGTATATCTTACTTCAAGCAATAAAAATGAGACTAATTTTATGGCCTTTTATATAAGTCAAGAAGATGCCAAATTTGATTGTAATTAAATCACTATTTCATTTAATAATGCATCTTGAATACTTTCTCAACATTTTTTTAATATAAGATTTGAAGGAATTTCCTGACCTTTGAATTACATTAACATATTTTATGTAAAAAATTCAATCTTCCGTTTGGCGAAATCAGTCCACGAATTTTCCAGCTCACATATACTACTTATGGTATACTTTTTTTCGTCAATTTGATAATTTAATGAATTTAAATGGACAGTTTTACTTAAAAATAACGTGGTATATACCCCGCATATTGAATCTAACCCCTTTGGGTCAGTTTATATCACATATATTATGTTTGAGTTAAATAGCATATTTTTATTAAAGTTAACATTTCGCTGAAAAAAATAATATTGACACTAAAAAAATCTATGATCAATTACATAAGTTAATAAGATACCAAATAATAATCGAATAATGAAAGTTGAATTCTTTCGCAACATTTTTATACTTTCGCAACATGTTGCAACAGAGTATACTTTTGTTCACCAAACGGTTGTTTGCATCACCTAAAACTAATCGAGATATATATATGTAGATTTCTATATCATATATTTCTTCCAATATTTGGTGATAATCAGTGGATAAGTATATTTTCTCAGCCATCATGTTGAACTTATTACAAAATATACCAGACAACAATGTAAAAAAGTTTCCTAGAGTGCTGAACTTTGTATAGAGCAAAAATATATTTCTAGAAAAAATCGAAATAAATATTAGTAGTGGAGTATCAAAAGGGCTTAAGACCCTTTTTATGTGGTTGTAGATAAACTGCGACCCTATCGGTTTAAGTGCTACTGTCTATTATTTCAGTTTTACGTCACTTTTTAATATGACGGTCATGAGGTGAATTGTAAACTCAAGAAAATTACATTTTTACCCAGCGCCGTTGGCAACTAATGAAAGGTTTAGATATTAAGAGAGAAAGAAGAAAATATACATACCTGCTCTACATATGTGTATACCATACTTAATTATATGTAAGTTATTGTTAATTTAGCCTTGATGGGTAGACCCTACAAAATAGGTACCATAGATCCCCCTGTTTTAGAAAGCGTTTAACAAAAGCAATTTACGGAGGGGTTTTCCGAGCACTTAATTTCAATACAATGATATAATATAAACTACTAATTTCTAAAATATACATATAACTAAATATTATGTATTATAATGTTAGTGAATAGCTAAGTAATATATAGGTATACAAAAGTACGTAAGCTGTACCAACATGTTGCAAAAGTATAATAAATATCAGTACACTGTGTTTGTAGTTTTAGTTACACTAGATGTCTTTACCAGCAAAGTGCTTTATTCAAACAAATTTTAGTGTATTAGTTATATAGTGTTTAAAGTATTATTATATACAGTGAAGAGCAAATGAGTATAGGACTTTAGAGTAAATAAGAAATACTCGAGGTCATAAATCTCGGCGCGAAGACCCCGAGGTTCGATCTGTTGAGCAAGTTTTAAATACTGTTCAACATATTGTAGAACAAGGCGGCAAGATCCACAAATTCGCTCTGAAGAGCAAATAAGAAATACTCGAGGTCATAGATCTCGTCGAGAACATCCCGAGGTTCGAACTGTTGAGCAAGTAGTAAATACTGTTAAACATAGAACAAGGCGGCAAGATCCCCAAATTCGCTCTGAAGAGCAAATAACAAATACTCGAGATCATAGATCTCGTCGAGAAAATCCTGAGGTACGTTATGATGAACAAAGTAGGAACACTAGGGATCATAGAGAACTTCGTGCAAGAAATCCTGAGTATAGGACTTTAGAGCGCATTCATGATCAAATTCAAAGGGAACATGCAAGAAGAAATCCTGAAATAAGGAGAGAGAAGCGTGATAGAGAAACACAATGTCGACAGCTTACTAGGCAGTCCCAACGAATCCGATTAACGATAGAAAATAACGTTATAGAAACTGATAATAGTGACAATTTAACAGATTTTAAAAACATTTATTTCCAAAATATAAATAAGGGCCCTACTGAAATATGTATTTGCTGCGGTGGCTTATGGTTTTCACACCAAGTTCGCAAATTAAATTTCGAAAATATTACGCAAGGTCACCCGAATGCTGCATTCGCCTTCTTTTTCTTGCAAAAATTTCCTTCAGAAGATGGAAATTACAATTTTTGTGCTACTTGAAAAATGCGACTGTTAAAAAGAACGTTCCAAAAATATGTTTAGCTAACGGTCTAGACTTTTCTGAAATACCGGATTGTTTGAAAGGTTTAACCCCAATTGAAGAGCGTCTCATAATGCCTAGATTACCTTTTATGACAATCCGTCCGTTAGGATATCAAGTTCAGAGTTTGCTCAAAAATGCTTTTGTTAATATACCAATTTCTGTTAACAATATTGTGACATCTCTACCAAAGTCCTTTGATTAGGCTCATGTTATACAAATTCACTTAAGAAGGCGTTTGGAATACAATCATGATTACGTGATCGATACCATATACCCCGAAAAGATTATGGAAGTTTTGTAGTTCTTAGTGAATACCCCTCTGTATCGTGAGCACAATAAACATATTAATGAAAACTGGATTTCAGAATTTATTAACCAAGAAGAAGTTCCGTTAGTTGCATCTGCAGAGGATTCCCGATTGGTTCAATCTTTTCATGCGGCACAAACTTCTCATGAAAACCCCTAAGGTAATAATATTCCCACGAGTCTTTTACCATCAGAGCTAACTCCAGGCGGTCAAGAAACTCTTTTGGACAATTTTCCTGTAGAAAACTTAGACTATAACCGTTCAGTTATAGCGCCAGGTGAAGGACAAAAACCAATTGACATAATTCAAGATAATAATTCAGAAGAGTTGTCATTTGGAACAATATACGTTGGGCAGAAACGTACATGCTCTGAAACGTATAGCAAGATAATACGTTCTGAAATTCGCCGTTTTGACAGAAGAGCGTGTACCATTAGAAAGTTGTTCTATGATTACAAAAAATTAGAACTGCTACAAATTAAGAATAGTACATCCATTTGCTTTAGAAAGTTTTCAGGTCGCAACCGAGTTACGGCCCAAAATCTATTAAACGAAAACTTTATTCAAAACTTGATTTAACACGGTGATGGTTTGAAAGGCGTTAGATCCTCACCTGCGCACTGGAAAGCTGAGAAGTAAAAGGCAATCGCTATGATTCGCCAATTTGGGCTTCCAACCTTCTTTATCACTTTAACGGCTGCAGAATCTCAGTGGGTTGAGCTTTTGGTCATCCTCTCTAAAACTGTTGATTCTAAAGATATTTCGGAAGAGGAAGCCAACAGTTTAACAACCCAAGATAGATATCGCTTAATTCGGTCAGACGCGGTTACTTGTGCTAGATATTTTGACTACCGCTATCGACAAATTCTTAAGATTTTTAAAGATAACGCAGGCATTTTTGGAGAGCATTTTGTTACAAATTTCTACTGGAGAGTGGAGTTTCAACAGAGAGGTTCCCCGCATGTACATGGCATGTATTGGTTTAATAATGCTCCCAGAAACAACCTTCAAGATCGGCAGATATTCCCTGATGTCATTAGTATTTTGACAATTATATTTCTACAGATGGTTCGATCAGCCACTTAGAAAATTATTTGGGTTATCAAAAGCATAACCACAGGCGGTCTTGTACTAGAGAAATAAGAGGACAACAGTTTTGTCATTATGACTACAGAAGACATTTCTAATTTAAACGACTTTGAACACTTCCTGTCTGATAGTAGAATAAATATGTCTTTTGATGACTATTTGTTAGCTCTTAGGTCAAGTTTAACAAAACCCAAAATTTTTCTAAAAAGAAAATTACAGGATCGTTTTATAAACGCTTATAATCCTCTGATTTTGGAACTCCATAGAACCAATATGGATATCCAATATATACTAGATGCATATGCTTGCTGTTCATTTTTATTATATAATTAATTATATTAACAAGTTTAACAGGGGAATTTTTAGGCTCTTAAATGCACAAGAACCAGTATTTTGTTGCATTGGGCTACATCTTTCGGAAGCAAGTAATGCAGAAATATTTATAAATACCTCTCGACCTGAGGAACGTGTTCGAATGGTGAAACCTAGAGCGGAACTTTCCTTCGGGTTCGACTGAAATATTCGTAGCCGGTATTTTAGGCCGTTATGTTCAAAGATCCGATCAGTTAGAAACTCTTTGTTTAGCTGATTTTGCATCTAGGTATAATTTTTTTAAATCTATTAGAAGAGCACAAGACAGTGATCCTGAAGAAGAAGAGAGGGAAGAGGGAGAGGATAATTTACTAGAAACGGGGTTGCCATGCCTCTTAAAGACGGTAGCGGTTTTGTGAAAAAACGTACCAAACCTTGTGTTATTCGGTATAGAAGGTTTAACCCAGATTTGGCCAGAGTTGAGTATTTCCGCCAAATGGTAATGCTTTACTATTCATGGCAGAATGAACAGCAAGATCTCATTGAAAACGATAATGAGCAGACTTGCATAACACATCGTATTATAATTGAGAAAAATCAAAGAAAATATGATGTTTTTGAGCAAAAAGAACTTGAAAATGTTCTTGAAAGTCTTTATAATGAAATAGACTTTGAGGAAGGTGCTCTAAATGAGCTACCTATCGTGGAAAATGAGTTCAGAGTGTTGGCACTTCCAGAAATAAATCCAAATATTAATTTGCTGGACTTGCATGGTGAATATTCAACAGATAATGGCACTGAATCTGATTGCAATATTATACTTATTAAACTACCCCCTTTAATTCCAGTTGAGGAACTATTTTCTTTAGCTCAAAGTCTAAATACTAAGCAAAGTACCTATTTGACACATTTGATGCACCAGCTAAAAACAAATCGCCCATTTTATGAGTTCATTGGCGACGGTGCAGGTGTAGGAAAGAGTCGCTTGATATCTGCAATATATCAGGGTTTTAACCATCGTTACAATTCTACACCTGGATACAATTCAAGTTCCTTAAAAGTTCTTCTTTGCGCACCTACGGGTAAAGCAGCATTCGGAATAGGTGGAATGACCCTTCATTCAATATTCTCTTTACCTGTTAATTAGTTGAATAGAGAGTTGAGGCCACTTAGCAATGGCACAGTTAATTCATTGTATTCCAGACTTATCGATTTAAAATTAATCATAATTGTTGTAATATCGATGGTAGGTGCTCGTATGTTTAGCTCTGTTGATGTGAGATTAAAACAAATTTTCAAAGCAGACAGCCCTTCGGTGGTATACCGATCATCGTGTTTGGTGATTTGAAGCAACTCTCACCTGTTAGAGATAGGTGGATATTCTCTCCTAATCCCAATGATGCATACAGCACTTTAGTTGGTTCCCCTTTGTGGGAATTATTGAAATACATTGAATTAACAGAAATAATGAGAGAACGGGAGGATCAGGCCTTTGCAATTGCATTAAACCATATGACATCTGGTACTATGACAAATGAGGGCATATCACTCATTGAAACTCGAGTAGTTAATTTCGAAGAAGCTCCCGATGATGCCATACATTTATTTTGGTCCAATGAAGAGACAAGTAATTTCAATGCCCTTAAGCTCAGTCGAATCCCAACTGAAGCTATCCTTTCAACTGCAAAAGACTCAGTTAAAGGAATTGGTATAAGTGAAAATGATAATATTTTGGAAAGAGTTAAACTTTTCAAAACTTCTGAAATGCAGGGACTTCTGCCCTATGAATTGACACTAAAAACCTCCGCCAAATGTGAATATAAACACGTGTGATGGCTTGGTTAATGGGGCAGCTGGACAACTTATGCAAATTGATTTGCATTGTTTTTTATTTGTTTTCTGTTTGATAGCACGATCAAAAAAGCCTCATCCTTTAGAAAGTTCTTGGACAACAATTGAAAAAGTTCTAAAATCTTTTCAATATATAGTCGAGCTACTTCTGCAGGAGGTCTATCCATCATAGGAAATTTTATTCCTGCTAATAAATTTTCTGAATCGGATCCTGTATTTAGGGAACTGAGGGAATTGAACACAAATAAAGCTCTGACAACAAGTTTCAATTTTATGATTTCCCGAACATCAGAACATCAAATTTCCCGCTCACATTAATGATATAAAGCGACTGTTTGATGCTATCTTCAGATATGTTATATTTTGTAGAAGCTTGGAGTTATCCTTGCGAAAGTTTTGATATACCAGGATTTACTCCAATTAACGAGCTGAGGATTGATAGCACGGAAACAAGCAACATAAATAAACGGGGCATTATAATATATGCAAATCATAGTATTGCTTGCTCTATAGAATCAAAGGCTGTAAAGAAAATTTATTCAGGCCGCAAAGTTTTAGAAGCGGTTTTGTTTAAATGTTTCAATATTAAAATTCTGGTTCTATATAGAAATTCAGCTTTCTCTGTCAGACATTTAATTGGACAGGAAGTCCTTACTTCTGAGTTAGGCAATCAAAATGTGCTAATTGTTGGAGATTTTAACATTTGTTTAATGTCTACAGGGACTGTAATAAGAAATCTGCTCCAAGAAAAAAACTTTAGTTCCCTGTTTGGTGCAGAATATTCAACTACACCTGCCGGTACACAAAATGATTGGGCATTTTCAAACATGTATCCTTCCCGTGTTAATGCAATTACTTTTGAGACAGTACACAGCTATCATGACAGTATTTGTGTCTCTATTTCGAACTAAAGTTTTCAGACTTAGTGCAATAGTTCTTCATTTTTTTTCCAAATATAATCGAATTAGAATGGTATAGTAATTTTGACAGTAGTTTTTAAGACAATTTTATAAAAAATATGTAAATAATCTAATTAAGAAAATTTAAATTATATGCATAATTTCTTATTATATATGATATAATATTATTGTATAAATATATGATAGAAATTAAATAGTATAAGGTGAAAAGAAATATAATTTGGATATATGTATAAGAATCTCTATAAAAATTTATGTGTAATATTGTAAATATTATATACAAATTAATATAATAATAAATTTGTTAATATTTATTATTTTTAAGCTAAACATGTATAATAATATCGATATAATAAATAAAAAATGTTATTCACTGTCCAAAAACGATTTCTTTTCATACTTCTCAATACAGTTGTAATGCATTCTATATAAAATCAATTATAAGCGTATACAAAAAACACAAGAACGAATTCTAATGGTTTAAGTAAGTTTAGTTTACAAATTGCTCTAATTATCTTCACTGTGAATGTAAATAACTAAAGCAACAGTTCCTACTTCTAATAATTAAAATATATAAAGAAATCTCAAACGAGTATACCATTTAACTTTGTGAGAGTATAAAATGTTCGGTTACATTCGAACTTAGCCCTTCCTTGCTTGTTTTTATATAAAGTTTTCCTTAAAACTTAAGGTATTTTCTCTAATTTGATCCTTGCAAGTTGCAACAATATAAAATGTTCGGTTACACCCGAACTTAACACTTCCTTACTTGTTTGGAAGTATTTTTATACTCTTGCAACATGTTGCTACTGTATAATAGTTTTGTTCACCTAACGGTTGATTGTATCACCTAAATATAATCGGGTTATATAGCGATAGGTTTATATACATATATGTATAAATGATCGGGATGACGAGACGAGTTGAATTCCGATTGACTGTCTGTCTGTCCGCCCGTCCGTCTTTCTGTCTGTCTGTGTTAATATTATGCGCGTTAAATAAATGCGCGAATATATCAAATTCTTGACCGTTTCCATCTTTATCTATCATTTTGCACACATTGAGCAGATGGGTCCCATTCATGACTATTTTTAGTTAAATAGCAAATGAGGAAGTACGCAATTTTAAGCGAACAAATCTTAAGATTAACTTTCATTCAAAATACATCTGATAAAAATATTGCCTACCAACCAAACTACCAAAGGCCAATGAAACTACCAATTTTGGTCCGGTCGGACCAAAACGACAACGCTGATATACATTCACTACAAGAACAGTGACAGCTGAAAAATTTAAGTGTGAGTTTGCATCTCTCTTTAACACATGGCTATTCGCAATTGATACGCAATATATCTATACTGCTCACTTTCATGCGTTTTTCTAAGTCATTGCTGACTTATTGTATTGCATGGAAGAAATAATAACATAAAAAAAATAATAATTATGAGCATATTGTAACGGATTTTTCGATAAATCGTCTACCTTGCAACTCACTCTTGAGTTCGATCATTGGATTTTTAAATAAATATCTTAATTTAATGCTATACACTTATCTTTACTTCTAATTTCAACAGCTTAACACTTATTGCTCGCTATTCGAGTTTACAACTTCTTGCTTATAGCTTAATTGTCCTATACACGCCAACACTCTAATTAGAACTGTGTTTGTTGCCCAGTCCGGCATCCCTTATATAGTAAAGCTTTAACAAAAGTTCGCTACTAGAACATTCTGGCAACTACGAATTCGCTGTCTAGTTGCTTCTGGCAGTTTATCGTCGATTCTATTTTGTTCTGGTATGCGTGTTCGCCACACTACCCTGCACCTAAGTCTGATCATCTCGATTAGACATATTTGCGATACCAAACGCTGCAAGACGTTCCAGATGAACCACCGTCATTTTATTCCCTGAAGGGCCCTTCAATGGTCTGTATGCGATACACTACATTGTTGAGTCGTTTAATAACCTGGTATGGTCATTCCCGATAACACTTTAATTTGGAGACAACCCTTTCTTTCGTTGTGGGTTATATAACAATACACAATCGCCTTCAATTAAACCCTAAGAGTTCAGTGCCTTGTCGTATTTTGATTTCATTTTATCGCTCATAATTTTGGTGCGCTGTCTCGCCATAGCATATACATTCCTTATCTCATCTTCTAGGATGCTTTTGACTTCCTTAGCATTCCTTCCTCTGTTGGCGTTAATTTCAAATTTCAAATCAATCGGAAGTCGAAGATAATTAAAAAAATTACCCTTGGAGGAGTCTGCCCCGTTGTTTCATGCACAGGAGACCGATAAGCCATCAGGAACAAAGATTTATGGGTATCCCAATCTTTTTGCACAATTTTTTGTCCACAATTTTTCTCAAATATTCTTCCAAAGTTCGATTAAACCGTTCCACCATGCCATCGGAATGCGGATGTAGTGCAGTTGTACGGGTTTTCCGGATATCCAGTTTCTGACATATCTCCTGTATCAGAGCTGATTCTAAATTCCTCCTTTGGTCAGAATGTAATTCTATTGGAAGACCATATCTCGATAACCAATTGTTAATGAATATATACGCTACTGTTCCTGAAATAGTCCATGACTACCAAAAGATGTTTGTTTCCTAATTTACTGATAGGAAATGGTCCAGCTATATCCATGGCAGTACGCCCAAACGGCGCACCTGAATTCTACTGCTTCATCTGACCATGATTCTTGCACCTCGGTCCTTTAGCAGCAATAAACTCGACACAATAGGAGGGAAGGTTGGAGGGGGGGTTTTCTGCAAGGAGCTCTCCGTGAGTCTTACCTTCAGGCTACCGGACCACTGTATGGTTTTTCGGGCGTAAGTGGCTGCTATCAAGGTGGTGGTAGAAGTACTGCTACATAGTGCAGCCTCGTTTGTAGAAGTGAGCATCCACTCTGATAGTAGGGGGGCAATACTAGCTCAGAGCGCGCCAACCGTGCAATCAAAGCTAGTCAAGGAGTGTCTGTCCTCACTAGAGGTAGCATCTGGCTATTTCAATATCAGGCTCGTTTGGGTGCCTGGTCACAGCAGAATCGTTGAAAACTGCAAAGTCTATGAGCTAGCCAATGGGGGCACCCTTGCCCCGCTCACATCGGAATGGGATCGAGTTGGATCTCTGTTAACGTCTTGCGTTCTAGCTGTGGATCAATGGATCTCGCATGCACTTAGTTGACGCTGGTCGACGACCAACTCCTGTGCGACCGCGAGATCCTTCTGGCCAAGAGTAGAGCGCAAGAGGTCGGGGGAACTTCTCGCAAAGTTCATCTCGCCGCCATGGTAGGAGTTCTCACTGGACACTGTCCAATGGGCACTCATGCGGTTCGGCTTAAAGTACTACCCGATGCTAGTTGCCAAAGTTGCATGGAAAAGGGCGAGGTGGAATCATCCCTGCACTTTCTCCTCCACTGTCCGGCTTTCGCTAGGCTGAGATTGAAATATCTCGGCAATCACACTTTTGGCGGACCTGAATACTTAGCCGAAATGGATATTGGCCGTCTTAACAAGTTTGTTGTAAGCACAAAGAGTTTCGTCGACTTGTAAGGGTCTTTTAATCCAGATTATAGGAGTTTTTTAGGTATCACAACGGACCGGCGTTTCAAGCTGTCAAGCCTTTGCGACTGGGCCTTCTGCAGCTATTTCTTCTCCCCCTGGATGTTTATTCATCTCCAATCCTCGTATTACACTTTTCAAATCTGAATCTTTTTGCTGACATTTCCATAGCTCCTCAGGATCCCAGTCTGATGTTATTGTCAATAATCGAATATCTATAATGTCTTCTTTGGCCTCAGCTTTAGAGCAATGTCTGCATTCCAAATTACCAGGACGCCGGGACATGGCATCAGGTTTCCATGACTACTAACTTTGCGATGTTCTATAGAGAAATCGGTACTTTGGAGTCTCTCAATACACCGCGCCAACTGACCTTCTGGGTTCCTGAATTGTAGAAGCCAAATTAATGCTGCATGATCTGTCTTCACACGAAATCGCTGGCCGTAAATGTACTTATACAAAGGTTTGATGCACTTCACCAACGCCAGTAATTCCCTCCGAGTAACACAATAATTTCTCTCTGGCTTGCTTATTGTCTGGCTGTAATACTCAACCACTTTCTCATGCCCATTACTTGTGATAGAACGCCTCCTACTGCAAATCCACTATCATCCGTATCCAAAATAAACGCTGATCCTGGGACCGGGTATGCTAACATTGGCGCAGTACTAAACCGTTTCTTCGGAGTTTGAAAAGGCACTTCTTGTTCTTTATTCCATTCAAAAACGCTGTTCTTTTTCGTGGGTTTATGGAGGCTACTAGCTACGCTGACAAAATTTGCAACGAATCGTCTATAATAGGTACACAGTCCAAGGAAACTCCCCAATTCATGTAAACTTTTAGGAGTGGGCCAATCATTTACTGCCTTTAATTTTTTCATTAGCTGTGCAAATGTCCTCCGTTGTCACTTTGTGTCCTAAGTAGCTTACTTCCTTTTTGAAAAGGGAGCACTTTCTTAGGTTCAGCTTTAGACCAGCACCAGCTATCCGTTGGAAAACCTCTTCCAAATTCATAAGGTTTTCATCGAAGCTTTTACCCAACACGATGATATCGTCGAGGTATACTCAACAGGTCTTCCAGTGTAATCCTTTTAGTACCTGGTCCATAAGTATCTCAAAAGTAGCAGGAGCGTTACATAATCCAAAGAGCATTACGGTAAATTGCCATAGACCATCTCCAACGTTGAAAGCTGTCTTTTCTTTGTCTTCTTTGTTTACCTCAACTTGCCAATAACCTCATTTCAAATTAAGTGTTGAAAACCATTTTATGGCTGATAACGAGTCCAGCGTGCCATCGATTCTAGGTAGTGGATAATAGTCTTTCTTCATTACATCATTCAACCTTCGATAGTCCACACAAAATCTCATGTTGCCATCTTTCTTCTTCACAAGTGCTACAGGTGAGCTCCATGGACTCTCTGATGGTTCGATTGCGCCGCTTTCGGTCATTTCACGTATGGTCTGGCTTACAACTTCACGTTTTGCTAAAGGAACGCTTCGGATTGGTCTTGCATCAGCTGTGTGTCAATAAAATGTTTCACGTCTTTGGTTCTTCCTATCTTCTATTTTGATGGTTTGCTGTAGTTCTTCGGTACATGCGTTTATTTCGCTGGATATCTCGTTTTCGTCCTTGAAATCTTCCTCAAACCCTATTTCGAAATTTATCACGGCTTCTATACTTGACTCTGGCCTAATATAGCTCCTTTGGAGAGTTTGATTGGTAACTTGCACACATTAAGTACTCTTACTGGAACCCGTTTATCTTGTCTTGTCATAGTCAGGGTTTCGCCTATAAGTAAGTTTGGTGGGCTCAACAATCCACCACTTGTTGGTTCCATAGGTTCCATCTTTTTCTGCCCAAATAACTGCCTCTGAATTTGGTGCAATCTGCCGACTCTCTGTTGTTATCACTCGTCTAACTTTGTATTTATTATCGTAACCAAACAAAAGTGGCACTTCCATATTTCTATAGGTAATAATCCTGTTCTTCATGTCAATTTTGATTCCTTGATTCGCTAGAAAGTCTACTTCAATTATTACTTTGTCGACGATATCTGCCACTATGAAATTGTGTAACACGGCTGCCTTTCCAACAACGTTCTCGCACATTACTTTTCCGAGAACTTGGGTCCCCGTATTCGCAGTCAGTATGCGCTTTTTGCCTTCTACACATCCACTAATGGTAACTTTACTCGTATTCCTGCTTATTTGAGAGATGGAGATTACAGGACATTTGCTTGCGGGAGCCAGCCGTGTCCATTTCGGATGGCCCTCTTTAATTTAACGAAGTTTTGGATTTGACATTTGCTTGATCTTCCTTAACTTTGCGTTTACGTCGAACTGGATTGTTGGACTGGTGAAACTGGTTGCGTGCAATGTGATTACTTTTTCAGCAGTTGAAGCATTTAACCACATCATCATTTGTTTTTGTTGTAAATTTTTTCAAGTAATTGGTTCACCCAAGTGTGTTCTTCTATTTCTACTTTATGAGGTATAAATTCTTGATTGCTAAGCAGAGACGGTTTCCTCAAACGTATAATTAGGACATGCTAATGCAGCGAAGCGTATAGTGTTAACTCGTTTTCCATTGACGAAGGTCTAAATTTTCGTGGCCTCGATGTATTCCACAGATTAATGTGCATAAGCTAAGTGAGTTTATGTAGAACAAAAAAAAAGAAAGGAGAGTTATCAAACGATAAGAATCTCCTTTGTTGACGGACTTCCAGGTTTCAGTAGTGGGGCCACTCATCCGACTTTCCACACATCAGGTATTTGAAGAGCAGTCAGCGACAGGTTGAAGACCTTGATGAGATAGCTTACTCCCGTCAAGCCTAGGTGTTATAGCAGCAGCATGTTAGCACGTTTATTCCATCAGTGCCAATGGATTTAGACAATTGTGAATGACACTCTAAACCTCCCCATAGATAAAAGTAAGTGGCGCGCAGTCTTTTGCATTTGGCGCAGCCGTCGGTAACACATCGTTTGGTCTTGTCTGCCGAAGAGTGCATTGTGAATCGCCGTCTGAAATAGCTCGCGTACTTCTTCCTGTCCGAGGAGGCATGACCATTGAATTTCAACCCGGTCGTCATGTCTTTCTGGATTAGACAAGGCCTTGACAGTAGTCCAAAGCTTACACCGGTAGAGAAGTTGCAGGACTTCAAGTGCTCTATTAATTTTGCCCGCTTATGTTGATTTACCTTTTGCCGAATCTCCAAATTAAGATCCATTATTCAGTGATCACAGGGATCGGCATGGGTTAAGGTATCGCGCTCGTTTGCTAATATAGCTGCTTCGGCTGAGAAATTAGGGCGGAGTTACGCGACTCTTCCAGCCAGTATGAAGAGAGCCGTAGCAGCAGTGATCACCTTGCGGAATTGATGCTCTCCAAAGATGACGTCCGTAGGAATGGGTAGTGCGTTGAAGGTTCTCTTGGTAAATTCTGTGTTAGCTTTGTTAAAGATAATAGAGGTGCGGTTGTCCACAGAAATAAATTCGGGAGGTTTCTCAATCGAGATAATTATGGGCAGGTTATGCTATTTATCAGACCACCGCTGGCGATGGTAATATCTAGCAAGCTATTGTATTACAGGTGCCCATAATCCTGGTTGGGGCTTCGTCATCTTACGATCGGTTGAAAGGCAGGAGTGCCAAAGAACGTGGTGCGCGTTAAAGTCACCTAGCATCAAACGGTTTTCACCACGAAGTAGCGCACCTATGTTCGCGTGATATCCTGTTGGGCAACATATAACTTGAATGACTATATTAAATATCTCGAGCTCCACATCGCCTGACCGGACAGCTATACCCTGACATTCAAGGGTAGTGTCTCTGCGGAACGCAGCTATCGATGCGCGTTCCGGGCTCATTGGGGGTTGGTCAGACTGGGAGTCATGCTGCCTATGTGAGCTCCTTAGGGACGTGGAGGTCCTTACTTGGCCACTCGACTGGAGTGGCGGCGCAGTGCGCGGCAGGTCGCATAGCCATTGAGGCAGTTGTCAAAGTAGTGCGTTGGCAGCATGCGGCCACGTAACTCGTGGTCCACTCCCTATGGGTCTTAGGGCCTGAGCAGATCTTAATATTGCTCCATCCCTTGCATGTGTTGCACCTAACCGAGTCGGATTTTGGATGGAGCCTTTTAGAGCAAATGCAGCAGAAGAATTTGTCGGGGCCCGGGTTGGACTCAATGCCAGCCCGGGTCAAGAGAATACGGAGCAACCTTGCTGCTGGGCGTTGCTCTAATGCCGACAAACTTAAACTAACACTTACCGATCCAAACAGGGTTAGATCGCCGAAATAACAGACCTTGGCCGGATAAATTCCGGGCCAATTACGGTAACGTAGAACCTGCTGTTGTGGGTTAACCGGTTAACCGAATGGTCGAATCCGGTTATACCGGTAAAGGCAGTTTTCTCAATTTCTTGTTAGCAACCATCTGTCAGTTAAGTTTTGGTTAGCTCAACCGAAAGAAGAAGTCTTTAAAAAACATGTAGAAGCCTAGCACGTTACTTAAAATTCTCAATGATTAACCAATCTTCAAATCAATGCATTTTTTCTAGTTTTATTAAGATTTTACTTTCCATTTGTCACAGCAAAATGTAAAATTTGGGAAAACTTTAGTATACGGTCCCATGCTTTCGGGAATAAAATGGGTATGTGTGGATAGAGCAGATCAAGAATGGATATAGATATAGACTCGGGAAGCTTATAGTTTTCGAGATATTTACGTTGTAAGTTGAAAATTTTAACTAATTAAAGTACACATGTTTTCGATTTGAAATGAGTTATACACTTATATTTTTCACTTTTATATTCACTAGCATTTTACTAACTCGTTTTTATACATTTATTTTACAATGTATAGTGCAATAATAGTATAATTCAATATTTAGATTATTGTTAAAATCTATTAATTCAGATAATAAAGGGTTGCAAAATTCAACTACTTTCACAACGTGTGGCAACGATTTTGATTCCCGCCTTTTTGTGACATTTACAACAGCTTAGAAAATTGGGAATTTACATATAGATATGTACATACAATATATTTCATGCATTAGTAATAAAAAAGACAGTGTCATTGGGGAATAAGATACATAAATTTTTCTGGCGGTGAAAACAGTGATAATTGTTTGGTAATGGTTTCGCAAGGCCCAGTTTTGTATCCTTTAATTTTGTTTTGATTTAAGTAATATTTTAATTTGGACGGGTCTTTGAGCTGAAGCTAATAATAATAAGTGTAAATAACTATAAAAATGTCGGTTAATAAGGCTGCTAATTTGCGTTGTCAATATGAGGACTTGTGTAGAGAACTCAATATGGATCGGGAAACAGAAGATATGTCGTGGAAAATGTTTGAGGAAGTACTGCAGCGGTCAACATTAGAGGTACCAAATCCTCTTTCAAAATTGGGAAAACGAACATTATTTCACATACTCTTATTTTGTAAATAGGGTGAACCTTTACATTGGTTTTGTTGTGCACTGTATGCTGCATGCAGATTATCTTACACACCTACAGTGGGTGAATCAAATGCAATAGTGATGGGAAATTGTATTTCTCTAAACAAAATGCTTCGATGCTGTAACATAAGGTATAGTACTTAAGTATATAAACATTTCAAAAAGTTTTTTATTATCATGTAATTTCTTTAATAGTATATCCGAATTCATATTGAAAATTAAAGTTTGGCATGAAATGGCCAATTTACCATGCAGTTTTCTTCGTCAAATAGAAAGATTGGAACGTACTCCTGGGATAACATTTCATCTCTATTGTAGATACAATGATATTTTCGAAAAGTTATTTATTACATCTCGAAATGATAAAAAAAATACAAAATACAGGTATTTAATTTAACTATAAAAATAATTAAACTTTAAAAAGTATTTTTTATATTTAAGAGATTCATAATTTTGGATTATACTACATTACATTTTTTGTTACAGCTAGTTTTTAGTTTTGAGCTACGTTAGGGCTTAAGGGTTTTGTTTAACCCATTCGCTGCCAAGGACGAGTATACTCGTCTTTAACATGCAGGCTTTTGAATTAGCAAATTTCTTTTTGCCACAAACATAATATGAATATGTAAAAAACTTGAAAAATACAACATTTTTTTAAAAAAATAATACATTATTTCTTATAGAGAAAGATCTTTCACGCAAAAAGCAACTTCATCGTGTATTTATTACTAAAATCAACTTCATCGTGTATTTATTACAAAATCTTATAGCAACTAAATCACTTATGATACCTTATCTTCATGATAGGATTTATAACAAAGTCCAATGCATAGTGGAGGTTTATCAGGACAGCTTGGACAGTAATACCGAGTCTCCTTTCGAATGCTTTTCGTTGCACAAACTCTACATTTTCGGGTTGGGTTTTTCTTGTGTTGTGTGGCAGGAATAGCATCAAGATAATGAAGGGAACTTTGTTCTTGGGGTATGGTTGACGCAGATTGATGAATCAATGGCAATGGGAATGACATATAATTTAGGCTTGGCAGCGAATGTGTTAATTGTGTCAACGGCAACAGTTCAGTAAATATCGTTTTTCTTTCCTGTAGTATACTTCAGACTTCTTTTCAATTATTCATAATTTTTAAGCATTTAACCTTATGTTGTTGAACTAAGTGATTAAGCTATTTCAAAATAAATAATTGTTTATAAATCTAATGGAGCAAAGTTCAAGACACGTACCAATAAATTTTTAAGACAGCGTATCGCAAAATAAACCATTAGGGTTCAGCGAGGAAAAATGCTATTCAAGCAATTAGAGTTTATAATAATATTAATAACCATTTGCACTTAACTTTGTGTCATGTCTATTAATACAATATTTTAACTTTTATTTTAAGGTCTGTTGCAAGATGTTCGTCCACGAAGCTATATGATTTATGTTGGTGTCTATATTTATGTGCAAAGAACGAAGACCCTAGTTACAACATGGATATTGTGACATCCTTTCATTTGTTGCTTTGTTGCATAGATTTGATATACATAAATGTGTTAGGAGAAAATCGTGTAGATCTCGTCAATCGGAATTTTGTGGGCATCCCGGGAAACTGGGGCACGTCGTTATACGATTCCCAACAACTTCACAACCATTGTATTATCGGAGCGCTTTGCAATTTAGCTGGTGCTTTGCCTAATGATGCAAAAGACATGAAAGAAAATCATTGTAAGAGAATTTTTACGAAGTTTTTCAAAACGAAGGTAAACACAATTTTTACACCCATATGAATAAATATGAATATATAACTATGGGTAGATATACATAAGTATATATGTATATAAGTTTGTCAGGAAGTTCGTAACATCTAGAAGGAAACGAAGACCTCATAAAAATATATATAAATGATATTATTCATAATATATAATCATAGCGTCACGAACAGGTCCGCCTATATAAACGCGAACTAGTCCCTCAGTTTTTAATATATCGTTCTGAATTTTTTCTACCAGAAGCTGATCATTAGTCGGAATCGGACCACTATAGCATAAAGCTGCCAAACAAACTAACATAAAAAAAGCAAGCCCTATTGTTCACGACAACTCTGCAATATCCGAATAAATGGTTTAGATCGAATCACTATAGCATATAGCTTCCATACAAACTGACCGATCATCAAGAGTTTTTTGTATAATCAGTTATATTTAAAATCTGTTTTATTATTAAAATTACAATAGCTGACAAAAACAATAATGTTGAAGTACAATTAAAATAATTTACAAAATTGAAGGCGAGATCAATTGATTCGAAAGCGGAGATTTAAACGATGATATCTTTTTAGTCTCCTACTTTGTTGATTCGGTGCAGTTAACGAGTCTAAATTCTTCAGTTGTTTCTTTTACAGTGGGCATTTTTAAGTCTCGATGGATGGACTTCACAGGATCATCGTCAAAAATATAAACAATTTTTTTATAACCGTTTATTTTATTTAATATGATTTTGAAATCGTTCTACCCTCTGTATCATGTTTAAAAAAAATCACTGTGACAATGCGTATTTTTAAATGATACTTTTACTATGAAATATAACTTGAATTATGATCGGATTATACATTTTATTCAAAAAAGTCTACACGTTGCACAAAAACAAAATTAGTTTTTCTGGAGTTTGTACTTTTTCCGCAATCTTTCTTGACATAAATTTAAAAATTCTTGAAATTTTGTATATTTGTTTGAGGATTAATAATATATTAATTTGATTTTTATTCATTGTTTCATACTAAAAAGTTGTTTATTTCTATGCTGTCATATACATATGTACATACGTATATGTAATTTTGTGTAAACTTAAAACATATTCAATTGTAGACAATACATGGAAATGAGAATACGTTTTTGGGAATAATTTCCAATGAGAACTTCGAACGGAATGTAAAATCTTTAAATAGTGCTTATGAGCAATATGTACTCAGTGTTGGGGAATTCGATGAAAGAATCTTGCTTAGCAATCCTAATTATAGGAAATTAGGCAATTCAGGTAAGTTACATTACAAAAATAAATAATTACATATATAATATATGTATGTAACCTAATTGAACTGTTTTACAGATGTAGGTGTGGAAAGTCATTCCGTAAGTAAAATGGCATTTAGATTAGTAGAGTCATATTAAGCTACGTATATTTTATTTTAAAAGGCTACAAATCCACAGACCCCTTACACCCGTAAACATATTTTGCCAAACAAAGAAGACTTTCCAGAACCGGTAGCCAGTGCAACTAATAATGTAAAGAAACTTAAAGATATTGCAAATATTTCCGGACCATCTGATTTTATAAGGTACCCTTTTTATATCAGATTACATTTAAATTACTCATTTTAAAAACAAACATAAATACGGGTATAACTATGCACTAAATCTGCAAATTAGAAGTTTTATTTCTTATTTGATCATCAAAGCCAATATCTGAATATAAGTTCCCATATTGTGACAAAATTTTGAATATTATTCTTCAATTCCCAACACTGTGCTCGCTTTGTTTAAGCTGGTTTATCTATTCAAAGAATGTGTATATGATTAACATATACCTACTAATCTTATAAATGTGATTTGTTACGGTATTAGAAATGACATAGAATTGTGAAAAAATTAAATTCTCTGGCAGATATGATTGGTTGTCGAAAAATTTTAAAACCTAGCAAAACAAAAAATGTCTCGAAAGAGGCAAGATGGCTGGTTATGTAAGTGACAAGGTTTTATTTACTAAAACATTTTTTTAAATTTTGGTAAAAAAGCACCACTTCTTTACCCTCCTAATTTGCAACGAACAGTTCTCGAAATTCGCATTCGCCTGCACACTTATTGCCGCGCTTCATGCCGTTCCTGCACCAAAACCGAACTTTGAGCGACTGGGTACTGGATTTGGTCTGAGTCTCGGTGGCTACGGTGGATACGTTGGCTACCCCGCCTACAATAACGGCTATGGTACTTACAAACTCTCACAAAGATAGTGTCGAAAGTCAATATGAGAACTACAATGGTCGGAAATAGTTTCCTTGGTTAAGATACTAATAGACATTGACGATGAAAGTTATATTTCACTTTCAAGATAATTTATAATTAGTAGAGTTGTGATCAGTGACTGTGCGTAAGAGCAATATTGGCACCAAAATATTAAGTGGTTAATAGAATCGATACCGACATTTTAAAAGAAGTGCATGAAGAAATGAAGAAGTATTTGTCAATGGATGCAATCATGGATACAGAATTTAGTGTACCATGGATGCAGTTTTTAAATGCCATTGAACTGTTGAGTGTACCGTACTATAAACCTAAAATGAAACTAAATGTACCAATATGCAATAGAACAGGGGCTCGGATTAATACATTGGGGCAAAATATACTTTGTACCTTTATTTTATTTGGTGGCGGTAAGGGAAACAGTGTTGTCATACCGCGGACTCCAATAATTCCTCTGACACTCCATTTCAATTCAAAATGGTTTAGTATCCCGTCAAGCTCCGCTTTGCTGTTACTATAAACAAAAGCCATGGTTATCTTATGGTGAACTATGTGAAGCCTGTTCGCGTGTGTCCATTGCCCGTACTTTATATATATTTGCTCCGGACGGAAAAACTTACAACATAGTATACAATAATATTCTAGAATAACACTCTGCAATTTATCTTTATTAGAATTCAAAATTATTTCTTCTTGTTATAGTGAAATATATAGTAACTTTTGTTGTAGTAAATTATTTCAATGGGTCATGTTTTCAGTTTTTGAAGTTTCATCATATGTAGCGTTAAATCGTAATGCCTAGCAGCTCAATAAGTTGTATCAGTATATTTTTCACCAAACGTCAGCTTAAGAGTTTCTGAGTATTTTCCTTAATTTGTAGTAATATCTGTTATAGATATGGTGCAAAAGCGCAAAGAACAGCAAGTTATTCTTATGCTTGCCTATATACTAAATAATTATGCTATTTATCGTATTATATGAGTACCAGTTATAAAAATTAATAAACAATTACATCCATGATTTTATCCTTAATACATGAGCATATTGAACAGTATCAAAATCCAAAAATATTTAATTGTTGCTTCATGTATCTGTAATGTAGAAAAAATTATTTTCCGTTAAAATATTTTATATAATATACAAATAAAAATATATAATAAAATTTTAAGTTTAAGGTTTACAGTAAACGTTAAAAAATAATTTACTTTTTAAATATATATTGCGTAGTACACAAAATTTACTTAAGTCAATTTTAATGTTATATTATTAATGTTTATGTAAATACGTACTATGTACATTTCTCTCTTATTCTGCAGACAAGCTGGTATGGAAACCTTAAACAGGATTTATGAAAAATTAACTAAAATGCAAAATGAATTCACATCTGCTTTGAATAATGCTGACGTCGGCAACCGGTTTAAGACAGCAGAATCATTATTTTTTTATTTATTGGATAAAATTTTGCGAGTAGAAACAAGAACGAAACCTAATATAAATATCAAAATATTACTGGGGACTGAAACTTTTATAACAACGCTAATTGTCTGCTGTGTGGAAATTGTGCTTGATGCATATCAATCTCAAAAGAAATTTCCATGGGTATTAACGTGCTTCAAAATATCTGCTTACCATTTTCATAAAATTATAGAAATAGTTGTAAGAAGCCATGATGAAGTACTGTCGCGTCCATTGATTAAACATTTAAACTACATTGAAGAAACTTGCCTTGAATCATTAGCTTGGAAAAGTGAATCGCCTCTTTGGAACATCATTAGAACTTCGGCGTTGCCAACATGGTCTGATGTAGATGTTGATAATTTAGCAAAACGAAATCAGTCTCAGAGTAAGTTTTTACATATTGTTATGTATATTATTCTTAGTCAATGGCTTATTTTTTAAATATTTGTTATGTTAAATTTAAATTTGCATATTCTTTAAATCATAATGATAACGGTTTAAATTGTAGAATAAGCACCTAGTTAAAGGGTCGCCTAAAAATTATAATTTATTTGTTTGACAACTTGAGTTGTAATTTGTTAGTACCAATTAAATTTGTATAAATCTCAATTTAAAATATATATGCAAAAACCAACTTAAAAGTATATTTTTTTTCAAATTATTAATGGAAACTAAAAAAATAATTTCCAATTCGCTCCTCAAAAACATTACGGTAAGAATCGATGATAGAAAATGAATGCGTACATACATACATTATTTTATATATACTTACATATATACTCTTTATTGAATATAGGAACTAATTCATAGCGTTTTTATGTAAGTTAAATTTTTTATTTCAATTTTAGTACAGCAGTCCCCAAATTGCTCAGCATATGAAACCTTTAGTTCTACAATTGTTAATGAGTCAACCCGGAGAGATCTCTTTAATAGTGCGAGAGGTGAAACTTACAATTTTAAATTTATTTGCGAGTAATACAGTTTTAAATTTTAGAAAGCTCTAACACAAAAGAAACCATTGTTAAAAAACAAGTTGATGGAGCAAGACACACCGCGTCATTAACAATATTTTGTAGAAAAGTAAACACCTGCTAAATTATATTTTTATAGTTTAATATTGAGCTTTTTTAATTACAGTTCTATAAACTTGCATGGATTAGGTTGAAAGAGTTGTGTCGTGAACTTAAGTTGGCAGAAGAACCACATTTAAATAAATTGTGGACTCTTTTTGAATATTCAATTACCCAAAGAACGGAGTTAATGCAAGACCGTCATCTCGATCAAATGCTAATGTGTGGAATATATTTATATATAAGGGTTCGTATATATATATGCATATATAAATATACTATAGTTTTTAGAAAAATCTTACAATTTCCAATTTTTTTTATAGGTGCAAGATATAAAATTTAAGTCATTTACGGATATAATGAAGTTTTATAGAAAGCAACCTCAAGCGCAAAGTCGCACCTATAGAGAAGTTCTAATTGAAGCAGCAGAAGAAGAAAGTAAGTCAGAAACAGTCCTGCAAAATTTGTGTTATTTGTATTTGAGACGATACCTTTGTATACAAAGTATAAGTGAATATTTCTTGCTTGTATCACATGTTATACCCCTATTATATTCGGATATAGTGTAGGTGTCAGTCTACGAGTCAAAGCAATATTTTGTATTATATGCACTGGATGCACTGTTATTAAAAAAAGATTTTATCAGAATTTTATTAAGATTTCTTATCGGTCAATATGATTTATGTTAGGTACATGGGGGCTACGGGAAATGTTGACCTGCTTTTACCAATTTTGGCACAAGTTGTAGTGCGATTTTGACAATTTTTGAACGTAATATAAAACACCTTGAGGCCAAAATTATAATCTGATAAATTTATTGGTGTTTGATTTGTATTATATATTCTAAAGTGAAAAAATCAGACGGAATTTAAAGGTTTGTTATGAAAGAATTAGGCGTAGTTGTCATTCAATTTCGATTCTAATAAGAATGTTTGGACAAACTCACACACCAAATTTGGTTGAAATCGGTCGAGTTGTTCCTAAGGTATAGGACTTCACCTAAAGGTGGGCGGTGCCACGCCCCTTGACAAATTTTCACAACAGATCCTAAATAGCCATTTTGTTGTTGTTGTTTTACCGATTATCTAATCCTCGCTTGGGTGGTAAGCTTCAGTTTGGTTGCCGTCGAACTCATCTAACAGGAATCCCAGGAAACGAGCTGTTTCGACGGGTTCGGACCATAGGGAGAAACGTGTTAGATGAGTGGGGTTCGTTGGCCATACAAAGAGGTGGTTATTGTCATGGGAGACTCATTGCATGCTGGGCATATATTTGGTATGTCGAGGTCGATTCTGGATAGGTAAGAAATTAACCTGCTAGATTTTCCAGAACAAAGTTGCGGAAGGTTTACTCTAGAATCTCGTGGCAACTCGAGCTCTGCGAAGGGTTGTTGTCTGACTTCAAGTTCGCGAGTGGAAGTCGGTGAACACTGTGAATGTGTGAATATCTTAAGCGGTGTGGAAGATATGTACATTAAACCATATAGGGGCGGAGCCACGCCCACTTAAAAAAAATGTCACCCCACAGATGGTGTGGTTATCCGATTGTCATTATAATAGGGAGGTGATAAAATCACTAGTTCTTCGCAAGTTAGGTTGATATATCTTAAGCGTTTTGAAAGATATGTACACTAAAACCTTTAGGGGCGGATCCACGCCCACTTTTAAAAAAATTTCAGGCCACAGATTCTGGCTACTTCTCCTATACCAAATTTTTGCAACTTAATTTGCGGTTTAGTTATGTCACCTTAAAAGTTTTCGTTTAATGGCGTTTTGTGGGCGTGGCAATGGTCCAATTCAACCCATTTGCAATACCAATCTCCCTTGGGTGGTAAAGTGTATACCAAGTTTCATCAAGATGTCTCAATTTTTACTCAAGTCATCGCTTGCAGTTATCTATCTCGATTAGTTTTAGGTGATACAAACAACCGTTAGGTGAACGAAACTATTATACTCTGTAGCAACATGTTGCAAGAGTATAAATATTATTATATATTTTGACAAATTTAAGTAAAAGGGGGAATGCTTTCGTGAACTTCATGTGAAAACTGACTAAATTACAAATTTTAGTATATGGTTGCTTAGCGACCACAGTTACAAATGATGCATTAAAAAACCAATTGAGTGGTTATTTAGATTAAAATTTTTCTTTTATTTTGTAATTATTTTAATTTTAAAATTCAAGAATTAAGAATTAAATTTTTACTTTCAAAATTTGTATAAAAATTAAAAAATAAAAACTCTGTTACCGCCTCTTGGCTAGATTTGTGGTACATGGGGACTCTTTAGTCGCTCATTATTGGCAAATTCTCTTTTGGTGTCGCTCTGTGCGTTCACACGAGCCAAAAGTGTCCAACAACTCGAATAGAGTTTTTCTGTCATTCCTTTTCATACAATTTTCGCATATGCCTGTGCGGTTCGGCTACGCGACACTTAGAGTGTGTTGCTTATATCAGTTGCATGTGGTGGTCTCACATTTTGCTTGCAAGGAATTACCATGAATGTGGTAAAACAATATGCATAATACCCGCTTACTTTCAAAGAAATACTTAAGTCGGGAAATTCTAATCCACCACTACTAATATTTTCAAGGCCAAATTTATAACATGAATTTACTAATCTTTTGGAAAGTATGAAAAATCCATAATTCTTTTACTCCTTTTATTTTTTATTTATTATAAAACATTCTTGAATTAATTACAATTCTTGTTTTAAATAAAATGATATTCGAACTAAATCCTTTGACATTAAAAAAAATAAATATAATATGAAAGCATCTTAATATTTTATGTAAATATAAAAAAGTAAAGTAACCATTTTTATTATAATTATTTTATGTATACTCGTAAATTATTACATTTAATACTGCTATATGTTATTAAAAATTTAAATTTAATATTTTTTAGTGTCTTAATTCAAAATATTGTTCTATGCATACATATTTGCATAATACATACAAAAAATAGATAACAGAATTCAAATTTCTGAACGAATAGTATATATTCATTTGAAACCGAGCGCTGTTACATCCATGAGATCAATTGAAAATGAAAATTAATGCAAAAGGGTAGCAGCGAGCTGTTACGAACAATTAAACAAAGCGTGCCACCCGACCACGAGAGTGACACGGCTCCTTCGTCTTTCCTCGTCGTCCCCTCGTCCACAATAAATTGGTTTGGGTTACAAAAGAGTCTGTGTATGAACTGGAACTTACAGGTGAAAAAGCAAAACCATAGAGTAATGAAACGAGAATAAAGAATACTGCGTTACAAAAATGATAATACGCATTCCATTCGTCAAATATTTTCACTCATTCCAATACTCTTATAGATATCGTTTTTAATATTGTACATGCTTTGAGAGTAAAGAGAATGACTCCAAAAACGAATACATTCGTGCAGCTGTTTAGTAGAAATACATTTGCAATAATTTAGTAGCTGTAACTATAGAGAATCCATATTTTTATTATTGTTCCTATGAAATTGCAACGCATTATTGCAATGAATCGTATTTTATTTTCAGACGGATCACATGCAAAATATCGCGATATAATCTATTTTTATAATAACATATACGTTAAGAATTTAACCCCGTACGCTCTTAATTTTAGTGGGAAACAACAAGCGGTAAGTTATGTATTTAGTAGTATCGACTGAATTAAAATATTTAAAATTTCAGCAGCAAAATGTGCCCTTGTCTCCACATCCAACGGAGAAGCAGTCATTTCCGCGAAAATTATCTAATAATCTTATAACAATATCGAGAATGGAAAAATCCGAGCATTCACATTCTCCGGTTCTTACATATGAATTTTCTAAAAGTCCTGGGAAAGTAAGTTGCTGTTATGTTTTAAAATAATTTCGATACCATCTCTGTTTTTTTGTACTAGAACCTTGAGGAACTAAATTATGTTATACGTAGAGGTAAAAGAAACTTACCTTTTTCTGAAATCGATAGCAGCGATGGACCGATCCTTGAAAGTAAAATTCCGAAAAAAACGCCGCTATTTTTACAAAAATACAGAGGAGTTTTGCAGGATAGACAAGAAGATATAAAGTAAATGTAATTGTAATTAATAGTATGGAACTGTTTTCATTTAACGAGTTTGCGGATCTTGGCGGATATTTTATTAAAAGTTGCAAATGAACGCTTAAGAAGAAATTAGCAATTACTCAGAATATAAACAAGAGACAATATAGGTATATTAAGATATCAACTTATTATAAACATAATTTTAATTGGAAAAAATATTCGGTAAGTTATTTTTTCAGTTAATAAAGCGGATAATTTATAATGTTCCAAACTTCCGCTTCAGAAAGTTTACTTGTCATCAGACATAACGGCAGAACGTATTTAAAAAAAACAAATTAAACGTGAATAGGTAAATGGAAGTATTCTAAAGGAAATGAACTAAGTGGTAATAAGTCCGTGAGATATATTGGGAAATATAGCTGAGATCATTTTTAAGATTAATCAACACTAAACAAAATTAGATTTAACGTATAAACATTTATATACAGATGGTATGTACTTTCGTAAGATTCGCTTTAGTTGTCGATTAACAAAGATGCAGTGTATGTCAACATTAGATACATATAAGTATGATTATTTTTATAATAATCATTATTTTTGACAGAGGAAAAAGTAAAAATCATAAATGATTATTTATGATTTTTATTTAGCCCAAAATAAAACTCGCTTTTGGTCACAGGTTTCTTATGAAGTGTTTTGCTAACATCGTTGCATGTCCTTTTATTATGTTATATGTTAAGTGCGTATGCACTAATTTGGTAAGAAGTAGCGCGCCACATAGCTCAAGATTTGTGAAGCAGGATTTTTGTATCATTATTTTTAATTACATATTAGTATTTTTAAAACTGATCTTCTCAGAAGGTCTTTTTTTCTGCCAATTCAATAGTGTTGCAACATTGTGAATTTAGTGGTAGTCGTATTGCGTACCGGCCATTGTTTGATCTAGTAGTTGTGGCTTTGTAGAAGTCTTCACAATAATGATCTTCTGGGGTTGCAATTGATATGAGGGGGAGTTTTACTAACTCCTGAAACGTCTTCAATTGTAAATTAAGGTATTCTTTTGAATTTTCGTCAACTTGAGCTGTTGATGTGAAAACTGGTTCAGTAACTAGACCATTTAGAATTCGACCAATTATAGTATTTTGGAATAGCAAAGTGGTTGAAATTTTTTCAACACTTTCAAGTATTATTTGCGTTATGCGATACTGTTATATCTATTTTAGCGGGGGTATTGCAGTTGGGATCTGCCAGCTTCAGGTGTGAAACCTTTTGCCAATGCTTGCTATTTGTTTTGATGGCAGTATTAGCCTATTTTGTGCCCTAGACGTTTTGAAGGATCGTTGTGGTCCTTGGTCTATTAAGGTTCTAAGTTGGTAGAGTTCTCCTCGATGTTCGATGGAGATGACTGCTGTGGGTAGTAATACCTTATTTTGTATTTCGCTGTGTAGCGTTTGAGGGTTTGGAGGGGATTGGCTGTTGAAACTAAACCCGTGGATTTTTTGTACTAATATATACGCTCTTTTGGGGTGAGATGGGAAATGTGCTGTATTTAAGCATTGAATGATGTCTTTTGACAGTAGATGCAATTGAATTTTCTCCTGCATTCATTATGAATATGCGCATATGACATGCAATTTGTCCATACTTTTTTTGATCTGACAAAACTATTTCGTTCGTTAACTTTTAAGTTTTTAAATTTCTCGCAAGATTGTAGTTTATGCCCTCTTGTGCATAATCTGCATATATTTGTACTGTTCGGATGTGAAAACTTGATTTATGAGGAAAATGATAATGATTTTTCTGGTAATGTGGCGGTGCATATGTTTATCAGTATACGGTCTCAGTTGTCTGTCTGAATATTGTGTATGGATGTGTAACAAGGTATGTATATACCACTACTTCATCAATGTGCCCTCGGCTACTCCATCAGCAGTACGCCGAAATACATGCAACGGCACACACGTTTAATTGTAGGCAATATATTCGCTTAGGGAGTCCAGGATGTTTAAATATGTTTAACTCCCCCCTCCAAGTACACCGCTCTAATTGGAGAAGCAATGGCACACCCCAATATAACACAGCATAATACACCACACCCGATGAAACCACACCACATAGGACAACGAAACACACCATAACACGAAACCTGTACACCACCTCACTAACAAAAACGACAGGATCATCGCCCTCACGGTATCTTTCGCTTAAACACATTCGTTTTGGTTCGTCAACCCGTGCGATAAAACTACGGCAATCGACACCTTTTAGAATCCACGCGTTTATAAATGAAGTTGTGAAATGCATTGGTGGTGTATGCTCCCTAACAAATTGGAGATTTTAATCAATATTTTTAAACTATTTTAATCACTTATTGATAAAAATACATAGAAAGGTGAAAAATCTGTTGAGCTATACAATAAAAATAAGGGACCGTGTGAAGTGTTGAGAACATACAAGGTGCATTCCAAAGTAAACTGTAAAAAAGTAACAAAGTAAACTCCAGTGGCGCTATCTATATGTCGACTAGTGCGTTAGAATCTGCTATCCTTTATCGACTTCTAGTAAAAAATTCATGACATTTCATCTATTGGAAGTGAAGTTATTGCGTTTTAAGTGTCAGTATATTTATGTCATCGGTGCGGAAATGAGCTTCGAACAAAGAGCCAACATTAAATTTTGTTTTAAAATTAGTAAAACTTTTACCGAAATGTTTCAATTGATAAAACAAGTTTATGGCGATGATTGCCTATCCCGTAGCAGAGTGCACAAGTGGTTTCAACGTTTTCAAAGTGGTCGTGAGGACATAAATGAGGACACAATGCTGATTTGTTTTTATGATTCCAAGGGTATTGTCTACAAAGAATTTGTTCCACCCGGCCAAAACGATAATGCGGTATTCTACCGTATTCGATGTGTTCGGCCCGAATATCGCGAAGATGGAAGTTGGCGTTTTTTGCACGATAATGCGCCGTCTCATCGATCGACGCTTGTGGCCGATTATTTGACCAAAAATCACATTTTAACAATCAACCACTCCCGCATTCACGTGATATGGCACCGTGCGACTTTTACCTTTTCGGAAAAATTAATTTGCCGATGAAAGCAAAGCGTTATACAGACGTGGAGGCCATTCAAAAGGCTTGCACCGGCATACTGGCGGCCATACCGGGCAACGAGCTAAAACACTCGTTCGACATGCTTTTGGACCGTGCAAAAAGCTGTATTAAAGCAGAAGGAGACTATTTTGAATAAAATTAATTGATTTTGCCGATAAAACCATTTGTTCTGTCTTTTTTTTTTAAAGTCCTGTTTACTTTGGAAAAATTAAATTTTTGAAGCGTTTTGCTTTTCCAGATATCGTAGTCGGCGCCAGCCCAAAGTTAAAATCATTTAAGCAGCATTTTATATACTTACATATGGAACTGCCGTCAACAATGAAACGGTGAGTTTGTGGTAATGTTCCTTCGTCTATTTAGCAAGAATTAAAATATTTCCTTATTTAAACAAAAATAGCTTATGAATAAATTATTTTAAAAGCCCTTTAATTGTCAATCAAACTTTGGCTAACTTGGTGTTAGCAAGTTCCAATGGATTTCCGTAATAACCAAGGCCTTTTTGAATGTGCGCAACATCAGTTTTGGTCCCAGCATTTTTGTCATCGTAATGTAAATTAAAACTAATGTCCATTTTAATATTTATTCACATTTTCGTGAACAATAACTGAATTTAATTGTTTTGATTTTTCGTTTCAAACTATTCAGCTGTTTAATAAGCTGCAAAATCCTAATTTTTTAGGTTGGTTGGTCAAACCGTCTTATCTCTCATACCAGAAATACTACCCTAGAATCCTCGTATCGGTAAACTCACCGGTGAATTACCCAACAGCGCTACCAGAGATTTCTGTTAATGTTTATCCGAGTTTCTTAAGGCCCAATTCCAATCGAAGCTATTGTGTATGTGTGATCGTTCATCCTTTTCTTACGCAAAGGCCTTATGAGTTGAACAATGTGTATATGTGTGTTAGTTTCAGCGCTAAAGCTTTCAATGAATTGAAATTTCGGTAGCCGTTACATGCTGTGCGACCTTTAAAAGGAAAATTGTAATCGAAAATCTGTTTTTCTCTGGAGTGGATTTAAATTGATGGTAATGTTGTATGCCAAACGATAGAAAAATGAAAATTCTGACTGATGAAAGTGAAATTTTGATAATTTGCGCATGATTGGCTGTTACAGTATCAGGACCATAAACGCTTTTCACATTTTCAGCCACCCGGCTTGCGTTTTCGTCCTTATCGAAGAAAAACTGTAAAATTTAGCCATTTTCTCTTTGATACTGTCCATCTTTGACGCGCGCTCAAACAAACCTGAATTAGAAAATCTTTTTTAGTACGAAGTCATCTTTCTGCTTTTTTTACATTTGGCATGTTATTATTTAAATTTTTAAAATGAATGCTTAGGAACCCAAAAACGGTTTTTATAGAGCACCGGTACCATACTTGCACTCCGTCATTTCCGCCTAAAGAGAATTCAGACGGGATTTTGGCGCAAGAAGTGTATTGTCGGGCCATACTTCTTTGGAGAAAACGGTGTAATAGTAACTGTCAATGGGCGCCGTTATTTAAAGATGTTGAATGAGGTTTTTTATCCAGAGCTGCGCCGAATACGAATTCCTTTCATTTGAATTTTTAAACGTTTAAAATAGTTTATCTCGATTTCCTATAGAAAAAAGTTATATGGCACTGTTGTAGGTAATGAAAAGATCTATAACTGTTGAATATATTTACATAACCTCAAATTTAAATTTATTAAATTAAATTCAAAACGCTTAATCCAATTATCCTCCAATAATTTTATGCCATCCCTATAATGACTTTAGGGAAGCTCTGTAAAATACCCGTCTACGGCTGTAATAGCTTCTTCATTCGACGAAAAACACTTTCCACGAAGGAATTGTTTCAGGTTTCTTAAGAGGTAGTAGTCGCTGGGAGCCAAATCTGGTGAATACGGTGGATGCTCAAGCAATTTGTACTTTAATTCGTTGTATTTTGTCATTGTTAAAACATCTTTGTGAGCAGGTGCATTGTCTTGATGAGTCTTTTCTCACGAATTTTTTCATCCAGCTGATCCAGAAGGCTGCAATAAAATTCAGAGTTGATTGTTTAACCTTTCTGCAGATAATCAATCAACAAAATTCCTTTTGCATCCCAAAAAACTGTTTGATCGATCTTTGCTGATCGTTGTGACTTCACCTGCTTTGGAGCTGAACAACCAGCTTTAGTCCACTGCAAACATTCTTGGTTCAATTTAGGATCATGGTGGTACATCCAAGTTTCATCCATAGTTATAAAACGACGCAAAAAATCGGTTTTGTTCTGCTTAAAACGCTCCAAATTATGCTGAGAAATTTGTTTTCGATCCAGTTTTTGTTGAATTGTTAACGTGTGCGGCATTAGCTTTCCAAACAGCTTTTTCATATGTAATTCTCCATGTAAAATATGAAGTACTCGTTCGTCTGAGATGCCTTTAGCATTAGCTTAGTCAAACTTGGATCTTCACTAACAATATTATGAACTTGTTCAATGATTTTTGGTGTGGTTGAGGTTTTTCGTCGTCCTTTGCGTGGTTCGTCTTCAAGCCTAGTACGACCACGTTTAAATTCACCAGCCCTAAATTCAACGGTGAGTTTTGAAGGTGAGGACTCCTTTTACACTTCTAACACCTGTTCATAAACTTCCTTTGCTTTTAAACCTTTCAAAACAAAGAATCTAATCACTGCGCGCAATAAAATTTTTCCATAAAAAATACTCTGACACGTCAACTTCGATGGCTTGTAAACAAATAATTAATTGACAGAATGACTTGTAACTTTGCATGTGATTAAGCAGCAGAAAATTAGCAAGCTCGAACGTGCAACGGGCGTCGCGAGCGTATCTGCTTATAAAATATCAACTGCGCTGCTACGAAGTTGTGAACCGAAGCGACGAAACGACGCCAATTCAACGTCACTACATCAGCGAGTTAACGGATAAAATTTTAAGAGAAATACACACACAACGTAATAGCGGGTGCAAGCATCTGGTAAGAAGAGAGAGCCAGGTACTGAAGAGTACAAGTGATCTACAAGTGCAACTCAACAGTTTAAAAGAAGCAATCGCAGGTTTAACGTCAGCTATGGTAGCGATCACCCAAAATTCAACAGCGGTACCGAATAGGGAGGAAATTCAACAAGCGGCAAACAACAACAACTTAGAGTAACCAGGGTCAAGTGTATCAACTTGGGAATCAGCTCATGATTTAAGAAGACCAATACAGCGAGAGATGTCGATTCAGGACACTATAGGGATTATGCCTGAATTCGACCCAATAAAAGGTTCAACGTCAGCAACACAATTTATAACGCGAACTGAACAATTGCAACAATGCTACGGCTGGAAGGAAACCAGAGTTTTGATCGCAGTGCAACACAAAATTAAATGCATGGCCAAACGTTGGCTTAAATACAATGGGAAGTACACACATATAAAGTGCTTCAATTGAAACGAGTTGGGACACATGGCAGCCAAGTGCCCGCAACCACAACGGAAACTACGATGCTCGATATGTTCAAAAATGGGTCATGAAGCTAAACCATGCAGTAAAAAGGCATCAGTTGCACAGATTACCAATCACCAGGCAGACGACGGGGCTCCCCCAGTTGTGAAAATAGTGGAGCTTAATGGGAATAAATTTGAAGCGTTCATCGATACGGGCAGCGTATGCTCGTTGATACGGGAAACGGCAGCCAACGGGATGCAGACTCAGGAAGCTAACAGATGCTTCATGGGTTTCGGCGGGTCCACAGTAAAGGTGACACGTCAGGTCAACGTAGTTGCAACAATCGACAACGTCAAACATGAAGTGACACTATACCTAGTTCAGGACGAGTTATTACCCTACGATATTTTAGTGGGTCGAGACGTTCTACAAAGTAACGGTTATCAAATGGTAAATGGAAAGGGGGTGCTACATCTGCAAGAAGCTAAAAGGGTAGACCTTAACGTATCCAGCGTTTTATCGGAGCAGGAACGAAGCAAGGCAATGAATATTTTGTTGACTTATACAAATTGTTTTGCAGAAAGTATCAACCAAATCGGTAGATGTAACAACGCGCATATGACGATAGAAGTTACTGTACCAGGGCCTATTCTGGGCAAACGTTATCAAGTTCCGTTCTCACAGCGACCAATTTTATCAAAGATTTTAAAGGAACTGCTAGACAACGACATCATCCGTCCGAGTAATACACCACACGAAGCATCAGTTCTCTTAGTGAAGAAGTCCAACGGCGAAAGTCGAATGTGTATTGACTACCGAGCACTCAATGAAGTCACTGTTAAGAAAAACTATGTAATGCCGATAGTCGAAGAGCAACTTTCACGGTTATCGGGAATTAAGTTCTCTTCAACACTGGACATGACATCCGTTTACTATCAAGTACCAATGAACGAAAAATCAAAGAAATTCACAGCATTTTTAACACCTGACGGATTGTTCGAGCATAACGTTATGCCTTTTGGGTTGGTAAACGCTCCCATGGTTTTCCAGGAAATTATTGTCAATTTAATCAAGACACTTAAGCATCCCGACAAAGTGGTCAACTATGTAGATGAGGTCATCATAGCCACAAAAACAGTCGACGAAGGTATCGAGGTACTTAAAGAATTTCTTGAAGCCGTAAAAGCGTCAGGTCTTACGCTTAGACCATCCAAATGTACATTTTTAGCGCAGCATGTACGTTTCCTGGGGCATGATAAGTTTCCGAAACCAACAATAACAAAAGCCGTACGACAATTTCTGGGTATAACTGGTTACTTCCGGAAGTTTGTTAAAGGGTACAGCATTTTGGCACAACCATTGACATTGTTACTAAAGAAGAACGCAGAGTTTGTTTGGAATGAAGAACAAAACGACGCATTTGAAAAGCTTAAAAGTCTAATAACAACCAAGCCAGTCTTAACTACATACGACGCAACAAAAGCCCACGAGGTGCACACGGATGCCAGTTCCGCAGGGTTATTCGGAGTGCTAATGCAGAACGACGAGGGGTCCGAGTGGAAACCTGTATTCTATTTCAGCAGACAGTGTAATGACGCAGAACGCAACGACGCTAGCCACGAATTAGAAGTTCTGGCGATAGTTGAAACACTGCAACGTTACCGAATGTATTTGATTGGACATAGGTTTAAGGTAATCACAGACTGCAACGCCGTGGCGGTCACTAAAGCGACAACACCACTGCTACCGCGAGTGGCTAGGTGGTGGCTCAAATTACAGGAGTTTGACTTTCAATTCGTTCACCGCGCAGATACAAAGAATAGCTGATGGGTTAAGCAGATGTCCAACGCTTCCACCAGTAGAACCAACAACGATCGCCGAATCAATTTATCCCGTGGTGAAAATTGACAACGATTGGGTATCGACGATGCAAAGACGACGAGACATTAAAAGAAATCATCGAAGTTTTAAACGGCAAAGAAACATTTAACGCACAGCAACTGAAAGATGACTATATATGGCAAGGTAAGCGGTTATATCGCAAAGTACAGGAAAACAAGAGGCTAGTGGTCCCGAGAGGCGTAAAATGGCGTTTAGTGAGAGCATGTCACGATGAGGCGGGACATTTTGGACTGGATAAGACATGCGAACGATTATCCAAAGACTTTTGGTTTGCTCGTATGCGACCGTATGTGAAATCCTATATTGCATCGTGTCCAGAATGTTGCATTAACAAAGCATCGGGTGGCAAGAAGGAAGCACAGCTCCATGTTAGCGAAGTGGTGCCAATACCATTTAGATGTATACATATTGACCATCTAGGGCCTCTTATACGAAGTAAACATGGCAATGTATACATCTTGGTCATTGTGTGTGCTTTCACGAAATATGTTATACTAAAAGCATTACGTAATACGAAAACAACTCCCGTTGTCAGCACACTACGAGATTACAGTACAATCTATGGGTGCCCGACGCGCATAGTTTCCGACAGGGGCACAGCTTTCACATCAAAGGAGTTTCAGAGCTTCACCGACAGGTATGACATCAAGCATGTCAAAGTAGCAGTGCGCACGCCCCGTGCCAACGGTTAAGCCAAGCGTGTCAATAAGACAGTTTTGGCATCACTCAAATGCAGCATTAAAGCCGATAAAGAATGGGACGAAGCACTACCACAACTTCAATGGAGCATAAACTCCCAAAGCAACGCAACTACGAAACAAAGCCCCAATAGCTTAGTTTTCAATTAAAAGCCACGCGACGTCACAACGAATCGATTGATCCAAGCTATCACAGATGACGACAACGACGGAAAAACTCAACATGAAGACTTCCGACTGAAATCAGCGGCCGAACGAATTAACATAGAAAGGGCTAAATGGAAAAAACGTTTCGACATCAAACATCATAACGGACAGGCAACGTAGCGCGAGTTGCGAGGATTATTCAGTTAAATAAAATTTATACTTTGAATAAACAAAATTTAAATAAACAAACGTTGAATAAACAAACTTTGAATAAACAGACTTAAATAAACAAAAGCAATATTTATTTTGGTCATTTACACTTATTTAATATGAAGCACTTGAAAATTTGTCCACGCCCTTGACACTTACAAACTTCGTTTAAAAAATGTTCAGCTGCACCCAACTTAAATCTAAATAGCTTAAGAAACTTTTTAGTTAACTTACTACGCAAGCATTTCAGAAACTCATCATGTTAATAACAGTTAATTACCTGATCAATTTCATTAAATAAATAAAAAGGCTCTGGATTTTAGTATCAAGTAACCTGCTCCTTGTGGTACCATTTTCTTAAATACTTTAGTAAAATTTTGGGCAACTTGCTTAAAGGTAAACTGAAGAAATTGATTTAAGGCTTTGATGCTGGTTTGGTTTTTTGATTCTTTAACAGATATTTTAATGACATTTTGTTATAAACACGATCAACTTGAGATAAAGCACCTAAACTTGCAATTTACTATATGCTGGGTTCCAGGCCAGGTGGTCCAAAATAGCTGATGAGATTGCCAAAGGTGCCATCTGCTTGACTACCGAACCAGTTCAAGACATACGCAAATCGTTAAAAACTATACTAAACGAAATTTTCGAAATAGCTAGCAATTGGATTAGGGCGAGATGAAATGAACAGAAAGAAAACACGCAAACTTTCTACTCGTACGCTCCCGAAAAGACTGCAGGTTGTTGGCCTAGTCACAGGACACAACTTACTGGCATCATATCCGAGCCGTATGGGCATTATTAACGATGACACAAATAGAAACTGCAGGGAAGTAGGTATGGCATAGACGCTGAAACATCTATTCTGTATATCTCCGGCCTTATCTAGAACACGACTTAGATATCTGGAGGCTTCGCAGTTAAAGGGACTGGATGGAGTATAATATTAGATGTCAGGTCTCTATTAAAATTTTGCAAAAAGCCTTGACGGCCTGCACGACGTAAACTTCAGCTCGTATTAATAAACCTCTATCTGGCACTACAAAGGACTATGTATGGCATTACAGCCAGCCGGTTTAACCTTACCTAATCCAAATAACATTAAATTATACTTAAAAAATTCCTTTTTATTGATAAAACGAGTGGTTCACAAAATCTATGCATGTGTGTTATCATCCTCGACAAAATCTTTTGCTTGTTCCTTGGTGACGCAATCTATATGGCTAACCTTGTTTCTAAATCGAACTCCATAAAACTTATGAGCATTTTCAAGTAGCTCAGGTCTAAATGTAGTAGTTATAAATTGAGCCTGGTCACTTAATTCGTGTATCATATCAGCCACGGCTTTCCTATGTTGAGCATCAAGCGCCTAAAAACAAGAGAAGAAAACAATAATGTAGCGTATATTTATAAAAACTTTAAAATGTCTAATAAATCTTATTATTTAAGTATATTTTAAATTAAACCAAGCATTGTCGTGAGCGAAAATATGAAGATGTCAAACAACCAAGCAAGTAGAAGATCTTATGTAAATATTTCATAATCAGCTGCTAGTTCTTTATTAATTAATGAGTTTGTGTTATAAAATATCAGTTTATGTGTGTATAATATTATGTATATGAAAGATGGAAGAAAGTACCCAGGAAGTCACAGCGGTAAGCAATTTTATTGATTTGTAGGAGTAGTCATGTTGATCTACTCTCTACTTGAATTTGTTGTTGATTTTACAACTCATGGTATTTGTTCTTTTTTTGTTTTACATTTTACGGAATTATTAGTAAGGACCCAATCTCCAAGGTTTGGCGTACTTTGGCCTCTTGTTGAGGTCCTTTAAATATTATTTTTTCCATAAACATCATAAGGGATAGCGATTCCACGCCTGGCTCAGGTGTGGCCAGGATGGATGCGCCTTTAAAACCTTTGAAGAGGTCTTGCGAGAGTAACATTTGTGATTTTCGCTCACTTTTTTGAAGTAAGATTTACAACTTTTACTAGTGTTTCTCATAGACTATCAGTATGACGTGCGCTTAGATAGTTGCGATTAGTGCGACCTTTGCTTTTTTTTAAGTCTGGGTGCGTCACAGTATCACATCGAAAGTATGGTGATCCCTTAACTATATTAATTATTATATACTTAATTATGTAAAAGGGAGGTGTCGATTTTATGTTAAATGCGTATGCACTAATTTGGCAAGTAGTAGCGCGCCATATAGTTCAAGATTTTTGATGTGGGGTTTTTATATCATTATTGGCAAGAGTCATCCTGCGGGGTCGAATAGTTACATATTTGTGTTTTTAAACTTCTGTGTCAGAAGGGACTTTGACTTTATTATTTCAGCCAATTCGTGGAGTGTTGGAACATTGTGAATTTAGTGGTAGTCGTACGACGTACCGATCATTATCTGATCGAGTAGTTGTGGCTTTGTAAAGTCTTCACAATACTGATCTTCTTAGATTGTAACTGATAAAGGGAAAAGTTCTTTAATTTCCCAACATTTACGGAATTGTGGATTAACGTATTCTTTACAGTTTTCGTCAACTTGAATTGTTGATGTGGAAACTAGTTATGTAACTAGTCCACTTAGAATGCAACTAAATATATTGTTTTGGGCTAGAAGGGTGGTTTATAATTTGTCAACACCTTCAAGTACTATTTGCGGTATAAGATCGCTGCCTATTAGATTACCTATTTTACCGGGGGTGTTGCAGTTGGGATCTGCTAGCTTTAGGTGCAAAACCTTTTGCCAATGCTTGCTATTTATGTGATAGCTTGGAAGCATTTTAGTAAATTGTGGTAGGACTATAGCTTCTGTTGCAATTCGCTTACCCGCTTGGAAGGAAATTAGGGTTATGGGGCAGATTTTATTGAGTTTTGGACTGCTCTTCTGCCCATTCCCGTAATTTCAAAATTTGTTTGTTTTGATGGCAGTTTATTATTATATATTAAGGCTCTAACTTTATAGAGTTCCCCTCGATGTTCGATGTAGATAACTGCTGTGGGTAGTAATACCCTGGTTTGAATTTCGCTGTGTAGCGTTTATGTTTTTAATGCCTCTGAGCAGCATCGTGCTTCTTGGCAATTTTCGGGATTTTGATTTTGGGGATGTGCTTTTGCAATTAAACCCGTGGTTCTTTTCTCATAAGCGCTGCTTTTGGATGATATGGGAAACTTGCTGTAATGAAGCATTGTGTGGTGTCTTTTGTGACAATATAAGCAATTGAAGTTGCTTATTCAATTTATATATTTATGCGCATGTGACAAGCAATTTGTACATAATTTTTTTGAACTCACCAAATATTTTCTTTCTTTAATTTTTACTTTTTTGAATTTCTCGCTTGTGCATAGTTCGCATGACGAATAATTGTTGTGAACGATTGCGTTTTGTACAAGCTTTTATTTAATTTGTTTTTGCTACTAGCTTGCGGTCTATTGAAGCTTCTTTTTAGGTCGTGTTGAACAATTTTTGTTTTAATTAGTTTTTCATCTACCCTTTCAGTGATTTCATACTGTGTAGTTAGGAAGTCTTTCATTTGTTGCCACGTTGGGCATTTTTTTCGAGATGAGAGCGATTGCTCCCACAAAAGTAACAATTTACTGGTAGTGCGACAGTGCATATGTTTACCAGTATAGGGTATTTTCATATCTTGCTTTATGAGCTTCCCAAGCCAAATTGAAATTGTCGTCATTAAGTGCGAACTATTTTACTATTGCGCCTGCTTGGCCTTTTGCTTTGTATCGGAGGTGATACAATTTTTGCGCTTTTGATAATTTGGGATGGTTGATGTAGACGGCTGTAAACATGTCCCGTAAGGACGGCCATTTTTCATAACCTCCATAAAATGTTTCTGTGTCACATGCGGGCACCTCGAGGTGGATGCCTGAACTTGCCATATGATTTTGTTCTTGTGGCCGCTCTACTCTCGCATGTGGACTAGGTGCAAAAGCTTTTATTAGCTTTAACTGATCGGAGATCATAGCTTCAATAGCTTCGTACTGGTCTAAGTTTTCGTATTTGGCGTAAGCCAATGATTTAAAGTTTTGTGATAGATCTGAATCGTCAGATTCTACTAAGGCGTCATGAGACGCTTGGAGACGTGTTCAAAAATTGTCGAGATGTTGAATTTTGATTTCAAGTACCAATTCAGAGTAGTCTTGAATCGGTGAAAATGAAAATCTAGTGCAGTAACTTGTTAACCTGTCACTTTCTGAAATAAATTTATCAACCAGTTTTGAGCGTGTAGCTCCTGCAGGTGAAGTTTGATTTTTTTCGTTATTAACCATATGTGTCAAAGTTGATTAAAATTGTTTCAGTGTAAACTGATTTCAATGTAGCGATATGTGATAATTTATACCGTTTTTTTGTTTTTTGTTTTGCAAAACTTTATTTAATTTAATGATTAAAAAACCGCACTTTACATTTAATTATATTTTTCAGTTCCTTATGTTAATGTATATCGGTACACCCTAATACACGGACTTGTATGAGTATATTTATTCGCTCGTGAAATTGAGAGCTCGTTGAAGAGATCAATACACTTTGTACATAAGTATGCACGGATTGTTTGTGCGTATGTATGTTTATTTTCTAATGCAATTGAGAGAGAGCGCGAGAAAGGAATTGATAATGTGCAGGTATTCTCCGTATGCACTTATGTGTATGTAAATATGTAATTTGATTTAATAAATATGTAAATATGCATGTTTCTATTTATTTTGTTGCTTTTTCTTTGTCTTTTAATTTTTGTTATATGTTTGTGCCTTTGCTTACTTATTATAGGCAATCCTGCTTATTGTTTTTGTTAAAAATAAGGGGTATTGCCGGAAAATATTTGTAAGTAAATACTTGAATTATGTTTTTGTGTGTGTGAAATATGTGTATTTGAAAACACAAAGGTAAGCTGATAGGCATACAATGATTATTTACATATTATATATATTTGGATATATATATTGCACCAAACTAGTTTTATTGTCAAGGGTATTTCGATCTTTACCGTAATTTATACCAGTTTGATAATCGTTTTTTATATTAGTAAAAACGGATTTACAGCTACAGGTTTTATGTCATATAAAACCGTATTCAAACAAACATATTTACATATGTATATAAAATATTAAGTGAAATAAATACGCTCACTTTGGTTTTGCATGGGTAGGGTTCTGTTTGTATGTATGCATGTGTGTTCCTTTGTTGTCAATTCCTTTTTCTCTGCTTCCAGTTGTGCCTGGTTTTAGTGAGTGTTGTTCTTGTTTACTATCGTTTGTTTTAAATTCGCGCCCGTTTATGTATGTTTTGTTATTAGGTGTTTTAGTATTTCGCGCCCGAATTGTGTTTTTGGCTTTTTGAACAATTTTGCTTGTTGAAAATGTGGTGTTTGTTTGTAGACATACTTGTATATGTACTTAAGCATATGCATATATGTATTTTTATGTCACTGCACCCGTTTCGCTCGCAAATAATGAAGTGTAATTTTTATATTTTCTGTTTATTCGTGCACTATGTTACGATACAAAATATATATGTAAAATACATTAGTAATTAAATTAACAAATGTAAAGTTGACGAGTAAGGCGGCGAGGATCCAAGTATGTATCGAAAATCACTTGTGGAGCTGCCGATTAAGTTGACCGACAAAAGATTATGCATAATGTCCAGTCACTGCATCGAGGTAACGTAGCGAAAAAAAGGACAAACGCGTTGAATCGTTGTTTCATCGAAAGAAAGTAGCGCACTGGATCGCGTTCGTATTGAATGAGGTGTATCTGCTGCGGAGACCATCCTTTTTGTTTGCTGAGGGGGTGTACAGGCGGGATGCTGTGGTATGTTGTGTTGTCCCGTGTGGTGATGTATGAGTGTGGTGTATTGTAGTGGTTATACTAGGGTGCACAAGTTTTTATCAAGTAGAGTGGTGTGTATGTGTAGGGGAGGCTTATCTCATTTAAACAAATCTGTATATTTTTTTTTATAATTAGGAATAATAGTCATTGTCTAGGACATTAATTTGTCAAAATAAAAACTAACTTTAGGTAACCAATTAAGTTATAAAATGAATAAAAAATAACTTAACTTTTCTTTAGATTGAAATCCCAGTTTTAAGAACAAAAAACCATCATAGGTTCCAGAAACTAGCTTTAAATATCTAGTAACTAATCACAAAAAATAAAATTATAAAAACAGTTGGTTTCATGAGATCAAATAATTAAAATAACCTAGTCTAGTTTTTTTCAAAATCGATATCTTCACCAAGATAACATTCATTGCAAATGACGTGTGCACCCTTGCACCGTGAATGAAACAATTGAATTCCGTGGGTAAGGGGGCACGGTTAGTAAGGCTAAACTGTTTATTTTTTAGGTAGTGAAAACAAGACAAGCTACTTAGGACAAGATATGCATGCGTTAAGAATTATTATTATCAGCGAAAATGTATTAAATGCGGTCGAATCGACGTCGCGCGTCCCCTTGAGGGTTAACAGAAATCTCTGGTAGTACTGTTGGGTAATTAACCGATGATTTAGCCGATAAGTGGCTAACAGGGTATTGTTTGATTTATTAAAAATTACTACTAACATTAACAATTTTACCTATCATTCACTTGGTACTTATATATATACTCTGACCACATGTTATCTAAGAATAAAAGAATATTGAATGTGTATATAATTAAGCTGATGTGACGTAAACAGTGAGCATCTTATATATAAAAACGCAAATTGATTATATTTTGATCATACATACCATATATTCGCAACCATAAGTATTTTTTCATTTTCTCAAGTTTTAAAAAAAACAAAACGATAAAAAACAAATAAAACTAGGAACTTTAATTTTTACCACAAAAAAAGGTTACGTATATTTTTGAAATATTAACTTGCAATTTTTTTTAATGTAAATTAAGTTAGCAACTTGCTTGAAGACGCCGGCACGGTTTTCAAATCTAATCCTAGATAGGATGCACACTGTTCGAATTTTTTCTCCAAATTTGTAAATGAAGGTGCTGTTCATTGTAAATTTTATTTTGAATGTTTAAGGTTTCATTGGGGTTTTCTACATACTATCTGAGCGCCATTCGAACCAAAAATATTGAATTTTGACTCGTCACTACATACCATGTTATCCCAAAACGAGTCAGGTTCATCAACGTATTTTCTGCAAATGCAACCCGCTTTTGTCGATTCGCCAGAGAGATTCGAGCAATGTACCTATTTTTGTGGAGTACATTTCGAATACTCTGTCATATGTTCTGCGCCATGGCGATTTGTTAATAATTCGGCCGATTGCATATGTTCCATTCTCCTTATACAAGTCTAAGATAGTTTTCCAAGTTTCAAATGGAATTTGACGACCACGATTTCACGTTTGACCAAAAAATGAAAATCCATGTACAGCATATTTAATAGTCTTAGACACAAATAATTGGTTACCTTTAGATGTTTAAGGACATTGTGTACGTAAACTAAATTGTTTTTTTTTTTTTTTTGCTAAGGACACAAATTATATTACTAAGCTAAGTTTTCAAAGCATATTTATCTAAATTCGTGTAAGCTATTGTGAACGTAATAACCAATACAAAGGTTGGTCCGCGTAGTTCAATATAACTATTTACATTTTTTTTTTATATTCTCCTATAATTGTTTTGTTAACCTAAAGATTTTTGGTATCACCTAAAATTGATCGAGATTAGATATAGGGTTATGTATATATAACTGATCAGGATGTCGATACGAGTTGAAATCTTAGCGACAGTCTGTCTGTCCGTCCGTCTTTGCAAGTTATAACTTGAGTAAAATTTTAGATACCTTAATGAAACTTGATACACATGATTTATGGTACCATAGCGGCAAAACCTCGATAAGTTTCGGCTCAGAAAGTTGACCGCGCGCAACAAAAAATGTATGGTTTTTTAAATGCCTTCATAAAATGTAATTGTACATATGAAGAATTTGAAAAAAAAGGTCCTATTCTCGGATGAAAGAAACTTATGCATATTATATTATGTTATGTACATATACACTTAATGTCAATATAAAAGCACCACCACTTTTGTAGACTATCTTCAGCTGTATAACTGTAAATTTAAAAAAATTTCTACTAGATCTGTTAGCCAATAAGAAATAAATTATTTTTTATGAAATTTGGTTGCACACTGTTTAGTTATAGTCGTGTTTTGGATGTGTATTTAAAAAGTTGTGCAAAATGCCAAGTATAAAAAATTAACGCGCGACCAAAAAATTCGCATACTGGCATTAGATGAAGAAAAGTTATCTTTTCGGCAAATAGCAGCTAGAATTGATTGTAGCCATACAACTATAGTTCGTCTTTTACAAAAAAAAGAGAATAGTGATATGTTGGAGCGTAAAAAGGGATCAGGTCGTCCTCGAAAGTCAACTGAGCAAACAGACAACTTACTGCGGCGGATAAGTTTTAACGACCGCTTTATAAGTGCACTTTCCATAAGGGCGGAGATGCAAAATTTTCACCAAGTGGATTCAAGTGTTAAAACTATACATCGACGGCTTAGAGATGCGAGTTTATATGGAAGACGGACTGTCAAAAAGCCACTATTAACACAAAAAATGAAGGCTGCATGAATTTCTTGGGCTGAAAACTACCAAAATTGGGATCAAAATGATTGGCAACAGATTATGTGGTCTGACGAAAGTAAATTTAGTTTGCTAAGGTCACACAATTTGCTTTACGTGCGCCGTTCAGGTGGTGAAAGGTTCCAGGCTAATTGTATAGTGAAGAAAGTTAAGTTTTCTTAAAGTCAAATGATTTAGGGCTGCTTTTCATACTATGTTTTGGGGCCTCTACACCTTATTGATGGAATAATAAATAATACATTTAACGATCTAAGGATACAACGCTTGAAATGGCCTGGAAACTAGTCCGATATAAACCCTATTGAGCACTTTTGGCACTTTATGACGCGTGAAGTTGCTAAACAGAAGGTCCCATTTGAGATCCTAGCGAATTCCGTACCTTCAAGAATTAAAGCAATTATTGAGGCTAAAGGCGGAACGAAATTTTATTAGAAACGCCTATTGTGTAGTCTATATTTCTACCGTTAGTGGTGACAATGATTTAGTCGTTTTACATTTTTGTTAATTTTTTTAAAATTAATTGGTTATTCCTTATAAAAACCATTTTCGAGAAAAACTTTTGTGGATAACTAATTTACACTATGTAGCCAAACAAATAAAAATGGCCCTAATATTCTAACTTTATAAACAAATTGTTCATGTGATCTTATTTCAATACTTTTTGGTGGTGCGTTTTTATTGACCGAAAGTGTAAATACATGCGTCAAAAGTGTACGCTCATCTCGTTTCAGTTCTAGTTATTGTATCGCACACCCCTCGAATTTTAATAAAAAACGCGGTTTTATATGAAAAACAATCTTATTAATGTATTTTGATACATTTTGTGGTTTTGTTAGTAATGGAGGCAAAGTGAAAAAAAAATGAAGTGAAAGGCAAATTGTTATTAAATTGCACAATAAACGTCCAAAATAACCGGCAAATAGTAAAACCCGTCGGTAGAAGTTGAAAGACAGGTCAGACAATTATTCATAACATTGCAAAAGGAGGAATAATCACTTCAAAGCCAAGATCTGGACGTTCTGCTAAGCTAGTACAAAGAGAAGTGAGGAGTGTTGTGTTTCTTGTAAAGACAAACGTCAGGGTAACTGACAGGTGACCTTTGATGCTTTGCAAGAGTTCCAAAAGTCCATACGCGTTTCCTTCGCCAGAAGAATTATGAAGAAATCAGGGTTCCACGGACGTATTGCTAGTAAAAAACATAACTCCTTGGATAACCGACAAAAATGTATTGCTGTAGTAAATAAATGTAAAAAATGCCACCAGAGGTTTGGAAGAATGTTCTATGGGAAGTTTCCTTTAAAAATGCAATAAAAAGACCCCACTGAACAGTTGAAAAAACGATTCAAAAAAAATTTACCATTTTTTTCAAAATGCACTGCTTCCTACCAAACGTTTTTTAATTCATAATATCAAAACAACTGTTGTTTCTTTTTTCTCATGAATTTCTCATTTACATTTTGATAATTTTGAAGGTTTTGCAATCTATTCGTATTCAGTTATCACTCAAAATCAAATTTTCGTTGGTTGAATACTTTGAATAATTTGCGATCATAAAAAACAAAACAAAGCGGCTCATTTTGACATTATAAATTAAAACCCTTTTGACAAATTGTTGTTCTTGGGCTATCGACACAACTGTATATAATTGAATCATGAATTTTTTAGTCATTTACATACTATAATAAATAAAGAAGTTTGAAATAAGCAAGAAGGCAAATATTCGGATATACATCGAAAAACGGAGAAATTACATTTTTACTTACGACCAGGGATGGGCTGAGACCCATCATGTGCTAAAAGATCGTAAGTGTGTCACTTTGTGAGGGTCGTTTGGTTGTGGTCATGCACATCTCTGCTTATGACTCAATCTCGCGCTTATAACAAAATTGGTTTGGTGCAATACACAGAAAAAATGTAATGTTTGTCGAATGGTGTTATATATTTTTTATATGAGAATTACAAATAATTATTTAGAATACATATGGTACAATTCGATTTAGTTTGTATTATCATGACCTAAATTCACTTAATTGCACCCAACAATTAATTGTGGTTAATTAACGTCACTATAGAAAAAATTTACGATCTCCCTTTCGGATTTAAAATGGATCAATCGTTTGTGTATTTTCAAACCACAAGTGAAATATAAACCACTTAAAGAGTTATATTTCATGTTTAGGATTTGATAAGTATTCATGATTTTAAAATGGCTATTTTTTTAGACTTAAGCAAACATGAATTTAAATTGGCAAATTCAGTTAAAAAGAGGAAAATAACATAAGCAATTTCCGATTTCCCCGCTTTGTACTACAATTATAATTTCATGTGAACACTTGCGGAAAAGTTCAAGATATGTAAGAGAATTTTTTTTTGCTATCCTCTATTTGCACACTTAGATTTTTACTATTTTTCGGTGAACATCAATATCCATTTTGTTATTATATTATGACCACAACGCATGCCCCAAGTTCGATTACAGTTACGACCAGCATATAAAATTAAGTATTTCTTACGTAAAAGTTTCCATCATGAAACCTTTTTCTTTTCTATGGTATATAGAGACAAAATCTCCCAAATGTACCTGTATTTTTTCGATGGTCAAGCTTTTCTCGTACAATAAACGTTTTTTGGTTCTAAACGATAAATAAACAAGAAAAAACGTTAACTTTGGTTGCACCGAAGCTATAATACCCTTTACAAATACAAATATTCCATACAAAAACAGCTATATGGTATTGTGATCTAATCTCAACAATTTCTTCGGAGAGTACATTGTTGCCTTAAATAATGACTATCGCCTAATTTCGTGAAGATACATCGTCAAATTAAAAAGTTTTCTGTGCAAGCACTTTACTATACAACCACTTTTACATACAAATACTTGATTCCGATTGTTCAGGTTGTATGGCAGCTATATGTTATATTCCGACAAAAGAGCAGCTTCTTAGTGAGGAAACAATAGGTACAAAATTTTAGGTCGATAGCTGAAAAACTGCGGGACTAGTTTGCATATATACAGCTCATCATATTACAGCATAACATACAGTTATAAATCAAGCACCAGTAAAGATATCGGAATAAAACTTTACACATGTTGTAACACCATAGTAGTCATCTCAAATTATCGAAATCTGTGAGATATCATAATGAAAACCAGAAACCCTTTACTGTTAATAACAGTATGTTCTTGTGCCTAAAATAGACAAAATGATTTCAATACTTCCCATAGTCCCCACATTTGAAATTTAGGAATGTCAAACTTCTGGCTGGCATTATACCGTATATTTCGGTCAATATGTAAGATACCTTAGCAAAATTAAGTGAAAGTATAATATTGGATATACTATAATTAAACACCGAAAATGTGTAAAATCGCCCTTCCCTACTTAATATAAAGTTTTGCCAGCACTTGAAACTTTTTCCTCACTCTTGACACTTTCAAACTTCGTTTAAAAAATGTTCGGCGCTTAAATTTAAATTGCATAAGAAACTTTTTAGTTAACTTACTACGCAAGCATTTTAAAAATCAGTGGAACTCATCATGTTAATAACAGTTAATTACCTGATCAATTTCATCAAATAAATAAAAAGGCGCTGGATCACATTTCTGAATTGCAAAAATTAATGCCAGTGCCACCAACGATTTTTGACCTCCAGATAATTGATTCATTTCTCGCATTTCAGCGTCCACTCCTGTGAAGGAGACTCGAATACCAATTCCAGTAAAGGCATCAGAATTAGCTACTTCTTTATCGTCTTTTTCATCGTCACTGTCCTTAGTTTTTAATATCAAGTAACCTGCCCCTTGTGGTACCAATTTCTTAAATACTTTAGTAAAATTTTGGGCAACTTGCTTAAAGGTAAACTGAATGGCTTCAACTTTTTGCATTTCAAGCGTCTTCATTAGTTCACGGATCTTTTGATCTCCTATATCCAATTCATCCTTTCGTTTATATAACTTTTCTTTTTGCTCTGAAAAACTTAGAAATTGATCTAAAGCTTTTTTGTTCACGTGGTTATATTTCTTAAGATGCTGGTTTGCCTTTTCAAGTTCCTTAAACAGAGATTTTAATGACATTTTACTATAAACACCATCAACTTGAGGTAAAGCACCTAAACTTGCAATTTTTTCTGCACATTCGTCAAGTTTTTGATTAAGTAAAATTTCTTTCGACGTCCATTTCTCCATTTTCTTTGCATCCTCATTTATTTTTTCTTCTGCTTCTTTTTCTTTCCGCATAAAATTTTCTAGCTCAAGTTGAAGAGTTTTTTGGAGATGAACTGCTTGTTGAACTCTGAAAGAAATAATTTTAAAGAGCAGTTCACATTATACTATTTATGAAGTATAAATAAGAATAAATGGTAATATAAAGGAATCTTAAAGTTAATAGATATTTTTCTAACAGCAGACCAGCTCGTGTCTGCAGACAATTTTCATTCTGCTATGTCAGGCAATCACTCTAGTTACAATAATCATTAGTGTATTTTAACTATACAAAATACTGTAACGGATTTCTCGATAAATCGTCTACCTGTAACTCACTCTTGAGTTCGATCACTAGATTGTTAAATTAAAGTCCCAATTTAATGGCTATACACTTATCTTTATTCCAACAACTCTAATTAGAACTGTGTCTGCTGCACAATCCGGCAGCCCTTATATAGTAAATTTTTAACATAAGTTCGCTACTAGAACATTCTGGCAACTATGAATTCGCTGTCTAGTTGCTTCTGGCAGTTTATCGTCGATTCTGATTTGTTCTGGTATTCGTGTTCGCCACACTGCTCTCTATCTAAGTCTGATCGTCCCGATTAGACATATTTGCGGTACCAAACGCTGCAAGCCGTTCCAGATGAACCACCTTCATTTTATTCCTTGATCTTCCGATGGTCTATATGCGATACACTACATCATTCAGTCGTTTAATAACCTGGTATGATCCTTCCCAATTACACTGTAATTTGGGAGATAACCCTTTCTTTTGTTGTAGGTTATGTAACAATACCCAATCGTCTTCAGTAAAACCCTCAGAGCCTTGTCGTATTTTGCTTTCATCTTATCGCTCATAATTTTAGTGCGCAGTCTCACCATACGTATTCTTTCCTCCGTTGGCGTTAATTCCAAATTTTAAATCAATCGGTAGTCGAATATCATTCCCAAAAATTATCCTTGCTGTAGTCTGCCCCGTTGTTTCATGTACAGCAGACCGATAAGCCATCAGGAACAAGAATATATGGGTATCCCAATCTTTTTGATAATTGTCCAAAACTTTCCTCAAACGTTCTTCCAAAGATCGATTGAATCGTTTTACCATGCCATCGGACTGCGGATGTAGTACGCCTTTTCCGGATACCCAGTTTCTGGCATATCTCCTGAATTAGAGCTGATTCAAAATTTCTCTCTTGATCAGAATGTAATTCTATTGGAACACCATATCTCGATACCCAATTGTTGATGAATACATCCGCCATTGTTCCTGCCTCTTGGCTAGGAATTGCGTATGCCTCTGGCCGTTTGCTGAAATAGTCCATGACTATCAAAACACATCTGTTTTCTAACTTACTAGGAAATGGACCAGCTACATCCATGGCAATTCGCTCAAACGGCGCACCCGAATGGTACTGCTTCATCTGACCATGACTCCTGGACCTCGGCCCTTTAGCAGCAATGCACTCGACACAATTGGCGATCAGATCAGTAACTGATTGACGACAACCAACCCAATAAAATCTTTGTTTTAATTTCTCCAAGGTTTTAGTGATACCCATGTGTCCTCCACTTGGACCGTTGTGCAGCTCGGTGACAACTTCAGGAATTCTTACTTTTGGAATAATCATCAGAGCTCGTGAACTTTGCCCATCTTCGCTATTCCATTGTGCCCAATTAGCCTTAGCGACTGGGCTTTCTGCAGCAATTTCTTCTCTCGTTGGACGTTTATTCATCTCCAATCCATGTATTACACTTTTCAAATCTGGATCCTCTTGGACATCTATATTGTCTTCTTTGGCCTCAGCTTGTGAGCAATGTCTGCATTCCAAATTACCAGGACGGCGGGACATGGTATCAGCATTTCCATGATTAATACCTTTGCGATGTTCTATAGAAAAGTCGTAACTTTGGAGTCTCTCAACCCACTGTGCCAACTGTCCTTCTGGGTTCCTGAATTGCAGAAGCCATTTTAATGCTGCATGATCTGTCCTCACACGAAATCGCTGGCCATAGGTACTTATGAAAATGTTTGATGCACTTCACCAACGCCAGTAATTCCCTCCGAGTAACATAATAATTTCTCTCTGGCTTGCATATTGTCTGGTTGTATTATGCAACCACTTTCTCATGCCCATCAATGACTTGTGATAGAATGCCTCCTACTGCAAACCCACAAGCATCCGTATCCAAAATAAACGTTGACCCTGGGACCAAGTATGCTGACATTGGCGCAGTACTTAACCGCTTCTTCAGAGTTTGGAAAGCCACTTCCTGTTCTTTATTCCATTCAAAAACTCTGTTTTTTTTTCGTGAGTTCATAGAGGCTACTAGCTACGCTGGCAAAATTTGGAACGAATCGTCTATAATAAGTACACAGTCCAAGGAAACTCCCCAATTCATGTAAACTTTTAGGAGCGGGCCATTCTCTTACTGCCTCGATATGTTCATTAGCTGTGCAAATGCCCTCCGTTATCACTTTCTGTCCTAAATAGCTAACTTCCTTTTTGAAAAGGGAACACATCTTTGGACTCAGCTTCAGACCAGTGCTAGCTATCCGTTGGAAAACCTTTTCCAAGTTCTTAAGATGTTCATCGGAGCTTTTACCCAACACGATGATATCGTCGAGGTATACCAAACAGGTCTTCCAGTGTAATCCTTTTAATACCTGGTCCATAAGTCTCTCAAAAGCAGCAGGAGCATTACATAATCCAAAGGGCATTACGGTAAATTGCCATAGACGACCTCCAATGCTGAAAGCCGTCTTTTCTTTGTCTTCTTCGTTTACCTCAACTTGCCAATAACCACTTTTTAAATCAAGTGTTGATAACCATTTTGTGCCTGATAATGAGTCCAGTGTGTCATCGATTCTAGGTAGTTTCTTCGTTACATCATTCAACCTTCTATAGTTCACACAAAATTTCATGTTGCCATCTTTCTTCTTCACAAGTACTACAAGTGAGCTCCACGGACTCTCTAATGGTTCGATTACGCCGCTTTCTCTCATTTCACGTATGGTCTGGTTTACAACTTCACGTTTTGCTAAAGGAACGCTCCGAGAAGCCTGGCGGATTGGTCTGGCATCACCTGTGTTAATAAAATGTTTCACAACTTTCGTTCTTCCTGGTTTGGCATCGTCTTTATCAAATATGGTTGATTATCTGTGAAGAAGTTGTTTAGCCGCAGTTTGAAAGTTTGCCTCTAGTTCCTCGGTCCATGCGTTAATTTCGCTCGATATATCGTTTTCGCCCATGGAGAACCACTGAAGACCTATTTTGCAATTTATCATGACCTCAATCTTTTCACTCTGCCCTAATACAGCTCCTTTGGAGAGTTTGATTGGTAACTTGCACTCATTAAGTACTCTTACTGGAGCACGTTTATCTTGTCTTGTCATAGCCAAGGTTTTGCCTATAAGTAAGTTTGGTGTAGATTCTTTTGAAACCTGAACAATCCACCACTTGTTTGTCCCATAGTCTCCATCTATTTCTGCCCAAATAACTGCTTCTGATGTTGGTGGAATCTGCTGGCTCTCTGTTGTTATCACTCGTCTAACGTTGTACATAATCCTGTTTTTCATGTCAATTTTGATTCCTTGATTCGCTAGAAAATCTACTCCAATTATGACTTCGTCAACGATATCTGCCACTATAAAATTGTGTAACACGGCTGCTTTTCCAATTACGATCTCGCACGTTACCTTTCCGAGAACTACGGTATCTTCTCCCGTTGCAGTACGCAACTTTACCCCAGCTAATGGTCTCACTTCTTTTTTAACCAGATCAGATCGAATTATGGAATGTGATGCGCCCGTATCCACAGTCAGTATGCGCTTTTTACCGTCTACGCATCCACTAACGGGAACGTTACTCGTATTCCTGCTTATTTGTGAAATGGAGATTATAGGGCATTTGCTTGCGAGAGCCAGCTCGTGTCCTTTCCGGCTGGCTCGCTTTAGGTTAACGATTGGTTTGATTTGACATTTGCTTGATCTTCCTCAGCTTTCCGTTTACGTCCAACTGGATTATTGGACTGGTTACAGTTGCGTGCAATATGGCCACTTTTTCCGCAGTTGAAGCATTTAAGCACACCATCATTTTTCTTATGCGCTTCCGTAGATTTTTCAGGTGCTTTCTGCATGTTGTCAATATTTTAAAGTAATTGGTTCACCCAAGTGTGAACTCCTCTATTTCTACTTTGTGAGCTTTAAATTTTTGATTGCAAAGCAGAGATGCAGTTTCCTGTGTCAGAGCATACGAAACGGTTTCTGCAAAACGTCAATGTCGATGTATTTCACGGATTTATGTGCATAAGCTAAGTGAGCTAACCTCTCAATCTATGTAGAAAACTCCTGCAGAGACTCATTGCCTTTTTAGCGGCGATTTCGCAACTCGATTTGAATGATCTGCTTCCTGTGCTTACTACCATGCCGTCTTTCTAATGTACCCATCAAAGTTTCATAGCCACTCGCCTCGCAGTTTAAAATGCTCTGTAATATCTCCGCTGCAGATCCTTTTAATGAAACGAACAATGCAGCTACTTTATCTTCAATTATTTGAAGGTGCCGCCTTTTCGAATTGAAGCTTAAAAACGTGGAACGGAACAGTGCCATCAAAGGATGGAGGTTTTACCTTGGCAGAAGCTGTTGACACAATTGGCCGATTTAATTTTAGCCCGCGGATACGATCTTTCAATTCATCCACTTCAGTTTTAATTTTATCATTCCGAAATTTGTGAGGACGCTTCTGCTAGTTGTGAGATCACCTGTGCTGATATACGTGCATCTTGCGCTGCAAACTGCTCTTCCAACTGTGTGGACACCTGTGCTGATATACGTGCATCTTGCGCTGCGAGCTGCTCTTCCAACTGCGTTTTTAACGAGGACAATTGGGAGTGTTGTGCCAACATTTGTGATGACACCTCTGCTATTTGTATCGATATTTGCGTTGACATGTCTTTCCCATCTGCGATATTGCAGCAAAAATCATGTTTATGTCCACAGTCTTTGACGAGCATTGAGCCTCTTCCTATCTTTGTTGTCTCTTCCTCTAATTTCATGTGAAAGACATATTCCTCAACATTAATGTTTTTCGCCTCATGTCCTCTCTCAACCGTGATCGTAATTCTGTTTTTTATCCATTTGTCGCCAAACCACGTTGCTCCAGCTCCTTTTTCAGTTGTAGAATCTTCAGATCGTTAAACTTGGCCATTTTCAAATAATTATCTCCTTGGGAATTTATTTGACAATCCCACTTCTGACACCAATTGTAACGGATTTCTCGATAAATCGTCTACCTGTAACTCACTCTTGAGTTCGATCACTAGATTGTTAAATTAAAGTCCCAATTTAATGGCTATACACTTATCTTTATTCCAACAACTTAACACTTATTGCTCTATATTCGAGTTTACAACTTATTGCTTATAGCTTATATATAGCCCGGCCGCCCTTATATAGTAAATTTTTAACAAAAGTTGGCTACTAGAACATTCCAGCAACTACGAATTCACTGTCTAGTTGCTTCTGGCAGTTTATCGTCGATGCTGATTTGTTCTGGTATTCGTGTTCGCCACAATACATAAAAAAATACATGTGTTGTCAACTCTTATAAATAACTCATAATAGTAAATGTTTATTTTCCTAATTATAATGTATGTATCTAATACTAACGAATTAATAATCATGGATTTAATTGGCATTGCGATCATTTACTTTATTGTGGGGAATTTGCGTAAATGATTCCTACATGAACATTTACAATGGAATGGCTTTGACTGGTTCCAGAGATGTCTTTAATTTAGGACTAATCAACATTACTATATTTAATACCTTTCAAAACCTATGTTTCTGAAGTGTTTGATATATATAATGTCAATGGCCTTTTTTGGCAGGCTTATCATCGATTTGTAACCAAGCGTGTATCTTTAATGCCTGTGACAGACATGTGGTAACAATACCATAATACAAATATTATGGTATTTTGTTTACTACGGTTGATGCCACATATAGCAAAGTAGTAAACCAAAATACTAGCTTTGTTTCATAGGCAATATATAATTCAAATAATTTAAAAAATTTTAAACAACGATGTGTTCATTATTATTATTCTTCTTTTTTTTTTTTTTTGATAGAATATTTAAAAAAAACTTTTGTGCAAACGCTTTTATCTAAGTTCGTTACCTTTTTTAGCTGTGTTTCTTACTACAATGAAATATAATGTATTGTTATCAGCAAAATAGTACATTGCACAAAAGTGCTAGTGTTTGGTGACACATATCTGGCATTTGTTCGTAGTATGGACTGGTTACCACATGTCTGTAACAGGCATAAGCATTTTGTTTTCGATTATTTATTTCTTTGCGCCAGTTTTAGAATGCAAGTATTCTAGAGCTTCCTAAGAAATAATCTGAATGTCTACGAATTTCATAACATTTATGCTTACAAAAAAAGAAAACAGACTCTTATATATAGATCTACTAGAAGACCTCGCTCACGCATTGCTTTGGGTAAGATGCAGTTGAGTTATATTATTATATTATATATTAAACGACAAATAAATACAGGTTTCCAAGTACACAGTCACGAACTTCAACGATAACGATCAAAATACGATTACGAATCGGTTGTAATGTGACATGTGAGCGTAATGTAAATCAGCAGTATGCCTACATATAACTTACCGAATGTGCATAGTAGTTATCAATAGTGCATAACGGCAGAAGGAGAACAGAAGAGGGCGCATCGCATGCCCTCTGTCTAATAGTATGACAATGTTTTGTTCAACACTCATCGAATGTAATTGTAAAATCGACTGTGATTTTGCAAAAACAAAACAAAAGCCTTCGTTAGGACCTTCTGCAAAAATAAACGAATGATAAGAAATAAATACAGTCAACCCTCCCATAACGCGGTGAGTGCGTACCGCGTTATATGGAAACCGCGCTGTAAGAAACTCGGATTTAACCGTACACACCAGGCTAATTCGTAGCGCGTTCTATGGAAACCTTCTACGTTGAATATATAATATATATAAGAAACGCAGAATTAGTACAAATCACATCATTCGTACCGCGTTATACGGAGACCAATAAGTACTTGAAGAGTTTATATAAATAAATGATACCAAAACTAAACTGAAAAAACTGTTTTCCAACAAAAACAAGAAAGACTTTTGTAAAATTTAATATTTCAACACTCATCCTTTCAACACTCCGCCTAACTCGTCTTCTTTTAAAACCTCTCTATAGGGATCTAAACAATTTCTTAACTCTCTTTTAAACTTTGCGTTTCGCACCGTTAAATGATCAGTTTCAATGAAATTGAGTTCTAATTCTTTAGCCAAATTTAACCTTTTTTCACATCTTGTAAATCGACATTTGGCACCCATTCGTCTGCCTGAACCTACATGAAACTGGCGCCATCTGTTCGCTTATAATTGAAATAGGCCCTAACGAACTAAACAGCAACCTGACAATGAAAGGAAAAAAAACGAATAGCTGCAGAAATAATATTGTCACAATACAATAAAAATAAAAATGTGCATAATATTAGTTCCATTGAGGTAAACTCATGTGGTTTTGAAATATATGTATATTAATGAACTTCAAAGTTCCAAATCACGTAAGTTGCCTTTTATATTTCGGGACTTAGCAACCCGAGTTGCAATCTGGTAACTCACAACTTTATCGTAAAGTTTGACATTTTTGATGTTATATATACTCAGAATGTTTTGACATATGAGCGCTTTTTGCGTTGTTTATAGTAACTAAAAACATTCATCACGGCCAAAAATGGAATTAAATCGCGAAAATTTTCTCCCGATTATTTTGTATATCTTGGATTAACTCAGCTACAGTACATTGATGAACTTAATAAAATTTTTGGCGACGAAGCTCTCAAAAACCAGTGCTTATCAATAGTATGGTGAATTCAATCGAGGACGTAGATCACTCCAAGAAGAATTTCGTAAAGGTCGTCTAAAATCAGTTGTTTTAATGGAAAGTATTGATGCTGTGCGCAAACTGATATTGCAAGATTGTCATGTGACCTATAGTGAGATTGAGATAACCATAGGGATTAATGGGACAGCATGTGTACATTAAATATTGCATGAACATTTGATTTTTAATCGCTCAAAAAAATGGTCGTATCAATTAGTCGAGAGAAATGTTAAAAAAAATACGATAGCGGTGCTTCGAAACACGTCTATGACATCGTGACAGGTGATGAATCGTGGGTTTACGCGTATGAGCACGAATGTAAAAAGCTATCGGCTGTATGGGAGTTTTCAAATGAGCCGAATCGAACAAAAGTTGTTCGCGAACGAGGCACTTCCAACCAAATGGTTGTCTGGTTTTTTTTGGAAAAACTAGACATGTCGTAACCATACCACTAGAACAATGTAGAACAGTAAACTCTGAGTGGAACACAACCATTTGTTTGCCAGTTGTCTTTCAAAAAATCAGGAAAACCAACCGCCGAAGATGGATTATTCTTTATCACGACTATGCGAGCTCTCACACATCGACTGAAACTACATTTTTGAGCACTTAAAACATCAATTTGATGAGTCGTCCACCGTACAGTTTTGATTTGGCACCGAATGATTCTTTTTTATTCTCGTACGTAAAAAATAAACTAAGAGGTCAACGTTTTTCGACACCTGAAGAGGCGGCTGATGCGTTCAGAACACATGTCAGTGGCAAAAGTGCTTCAACATTTGGTTCAAATGCATGCAAAAGTGTATAGATCTTAATGGAGAATATTTTTAAAAGCAACAAAGCTATTTTTGATGATTAACATTTGTTTCTGTTCTTTTATCCCGAAATGTAAAAGGCGACCCTCATAGTACTAGGAATATGCAAGATAGTTGAAAATATAAATATGCATACCTCTTTTCAATGTCCTCCAGATCAATATTGACTTTTTTAATCCTCTTTTCTGCAGATATTAAATCATTTTTACAATTCAAGAGTTTTCGTTTCCGATCCTCGACAGATATTTCTTGAAGTGCTGTAATTAATTCATCGCGTCTTCGAAATAGATTATTGGTTAATAGGTTGTCTAGCTTATTTTTTACAACTTCTAACTGCATTCTTTGAGTGAAAGCCTCTTTATTCTCCTGATTTAATTTCCTGATATCATCATTAAGTTGATCTATTTCTCGTTGATCTTGTACCGACAAACTGGATAAAAGTTCTTGCTTAAGCTCAGCTTCCAACCCAGCTTTTGTGCTGTTCATTGCTTCTAAACTAGCTTTACATTGAGATGCAGATCTTTCTCTGGTTGATCTATATTTTTCAATCCTTAATAATTCTTCTTTCATCAAACGAATTTCACCTTGGAGTTTCTCAAATATATCTTTGGTTTTTCCTTGTTTTGTTTCTGTTTTCTGCATTTCCGAAACAACTGAATTTATACTATTTTCTGTTTGTTTGATCTCATTTCTTAGTTTACTTAACTCTTTTTCAAAATCTCGTATTTGTTGTGTATATTCAGACCGTTTTTTCTGTATTTCAAGACGTGATCGTGATGTATTAAAATAGCCACCTGTTAGAGATCCTTTAGAGGATACCTGATCGCCATCCAAAGTAACACAATCCAATCCAGTGCTTTTAGCAAGTTCTGTTGCTCTTTCTAAATTTCTGCATATTAAAGTTTTTCCAAATATGTATCTCAATGCTTTGTCATGCTGTTCATCGTATTTAAGCTTTGAGAGCATAGGAATCGAATCTGGATCATCCGGATAATCATGTATTTTTACTTGCAGTCGATTTAGAGGCATAAATGTAACTTCCCCTGGTAGCTTAAGTTTGTTCATTTCTTTCAAAATTTGAGTTCCAACTTTGTCTGACTCAACGATATGATGAAATAGTCTATTTCCAGCGGTAACTTCAACAGCTGTATATATTGTCTTATCACAACTGAAATTTTCAATAACTGGTCCATAATAAGATTTGGCAATTTCATCAAAAGGAGAACCACGCTCAAAAAAATTATCCAACACTTTGCGAACGGAATCTCGACCGTTTAATATTGGTTTACCTGCCATACTTCTGAGTGCTTGGTCTGTTTTAGATAGTTCTTCCTTGTGTGTTTGTAGTTGTTGCGTCATTTGAGTTTCTTTTCTCCATAATTCATTCCTCATTGCTTGATAATGATCTTTGGTTTTCTTCAATTCATAGTATTTTTTGTTATGATCATCTATTTGAAGTCGCAGTTGTTCAAGTTCGTTAGAATGCTCTTCAATTTTTTTGTTTAGATCTGCTTCAGCATTGCTATCCTTTTTTAAATCTTCCATTAATTTCGAATTGTGATTAATTTTATCTCTTATTTGTTTACTTAGAGATTTTAATTCATTTAAAATCCATTTATCTCTATCTTCTCTTGAGGAAAACTGGGACCCCCGTCCTTGCTTGGCATATAACTCATTTCTTTTTTGCTCCTTAAGGGATAACTCTCGTGAACATTCTTCTTCTTTACGCTTCATAGCTTCGTATTTCGGTTTAACATCATCCAACTCTCTCTCTTTTTCCGCTATTGTTATTTTTAATTTTTTTAACTCTAGATCAGCTCTTTCTTTTGATTTATTATCCCCTTGTACTTCATCATTAAGATCGATTATAATAAGATCAAGCTTTGTTTTTTCACGCAGCAGTTGTTGCTGTTCTGTTAACAATACAGATCGTTCTTCTTTCGTTGAGATAACGTCTTTTTTTGCATCTTTTAAACGCTTTTGAATTTCTTTTATGTTTTCTTGAGCCTTCTGAATTTCGATGTTATAAATTTTTTTCTTGTCGACAGATGATTTCTTTTGTTCATTCAAATCATCGAGTGCCTTTTTGGTTTCCTTTAATTCAGTTTCGTGTATTATATACTCCAGCATTCGCCTTGCTTTATCCCATTTTTGATATTCCTTCAACTCTTCCTTCTCTTCTTCTAATGTTTTCAATCGTTCCTCAATAGTTCTGAGATACTCTGAAATTTTTTCAAGTTTGCCCTCGGTTTCTCGCAAAATATTAAGCGACTCTTCTTTTCGTTCGTCATATACTCGAGTACCAGCTACTTCGCGCAGTAATTTTAATCTGTATGAATCAGCTGCTGTAGCCATTTGATTAATTTTTCCTTGCTTGACAATATAGTATGGGTTAGAGTTCGAAAATCCAGCAGATTCAAGTAAGTTCACAACTTCTGTTCTGGGAACTACTTTTTTGTTTAAAAAGTACTGATCTTTTTTAGAACCAATGACTCTTCGTAGATATATTTCTTCTTTGTCTATCTAAAATATAGTAAAATATACTTATGTATATTAATTTACCTGTAGATGATAAAGAATAATGTTCTAGGAAATATGCAATATCTTATAACATAAGGAATACAAAATGCGAAGATAAACTACAATATAATAAATAAAACTAAAATCATTAATGATGACAGCAAATTATTTAAATGTAACTGAGAGCAATAAACTATTAGCGAAAAGTACAATAAAAGTAACCGAATATTTTATATTCTTGCAACTTGCAAGGATCAAAGCCGGCAAAATACTTTCAGATGCTGGCAAAACTTAAACATATATTTATGTAAAAAAGTAGCAAAAGTGTTCAACTTCATTGTTTGACGAAGTCGTGAATGGATTATAATCAAATTGGAATCTTATACATTTATTTTGCTTGTCATCAGCGAAAATTATACTAAAATCATCCTCAAATAAGATACATGTGATATATATCACCGAAAAGGTTAAATATATTATATTGAGTTGATGTGAAAAATTTAACCGAAAAGGTTAAATATATTATATTAAGTTGATGTGAAAAATGTCAACCAAAGGATCGGAATTCATTAACATATGATTTATTAGAGATATGTGGTTTAGACAAAGACCAATTTCTTTTATAGTAAGCGCTAAACCATTAATAAATTTAACTTAATTTCAATAAAATATCCAACATTTTGACCAAACTAAACGAACAAACGAGCGAATTCCCACAACAGCCGGTTCTACGTTACTGGAATTGACCCGGATTTTATCCGGCCAAGGACTGATATTTCGGCGATCTAACCCTGTTTGGATCGGTAAATGTTAGTTTAAGTTTGTAGTCATTAGAACAACGCCTAGCAGCAGGGTTGCTCCGTATCCTCTTGACCCGTGCTGGCATCGAGTCCAACCTGGACCCCGAGGATTTCTTCTGCTGCATTTGCGCTAAAGGGCTTCATCCCTCGGTTAGGCGCAACACATCTTAAGACCTGCTCAGGCCTTAAGACCCATAGGGAGTGGACCACGAGTTACGTGGCCCTATGCTGCCAACGCACTACTGCGACACCTGCTTCAACGGCTGTGCAATCTGCACCTTGTTCGCCACCGCTCAAATCGAGTGGCCAAGAAAGGACCTCCACGGCCTTAAGGACCTCAATATAACCAATCCCTCCCATAATGATGGAGGCTTAGCCTTCATACTGCACTACACCGTGTGTATCGTGTAATCGATGTTGACATCGTCCGCAGGGATACTACCCTTGAATGCCAGGGTATAGCTCAGGCGATGTTGAGGTCGGGTGTGCGATACAATAACTAGAACTGAAACGAGATGAGCGTACACTTTTGACGCATGTATTTACACTTTCGGTCAATAAAAACGCACCACCATAAAGTATTGAAATAAGATCACATGAACAATTTGTTTATAAAGTTAGAATATTAGGGCCATTTTTATTTGTTTGGCTACATAGTGTAAATTAGTTATCCACAAAAGTTTTTCTCGAAAATGGTTTTTATAAGGAATAACCAATTAATTTAAAAAAAATTAACAAAAATATACATTCCATGATATTTAGAATTAATTAAAAGAAAACAATGTGAAGTTAATTTAAAACGACTCAATCATTTTCACCACTAACGGTAGAAATATATGTAGACTACAAAATAGGCGCTTCTAATAAAAAGTCGTTCCGCCTTTAGCCTCAATAACTTCCTTACTTCTTGAAGGCATGGAATTCACTAGGACCTCAATTGGGACCATACCAAACCAGTTCTAAAATCTTTATAAATTGATTTTTATTTGTTGGCTTCTGTTTAGCAACTTCACACTTCATTAAGCGCCATAAGTTCTCAATAGGGTTAAAATCGGACGAGTTTCCAGGCCATTTCAAGCGTTGTATCCCTAGATCGTTAAATGTATTGGCCAACTAAATATAAAAATCCGAGCTGAATAGGATCAAACCCACTAAAATTGTATAAATGTTGTATAGAAGATTTGTTTCCAATCAAAAAATATTAAAAAATTGTTAACCACTGTCGCATATTTTTGTGCATTCATTATTTCATCAATAAGCTGTAGAGGCCCCAAACATAGCATGAAAAGCAGCCCTAAATCATTTGACTTTAAGGAACCTTAACTTTTTTCACTACACAATTATCCTGGAACCTCTCACCACCTGAACGGAACACGTTGTGTGATCAGTCCACATAATCTGTTGCCAATCATTTTGTATCCCAATTTTGGTAGTTTTCAGCCCAAAAAAGTCATGCAGCCTTCATTTTTTGTACTAATAGTGGCTTTTTGACAGGCCGTCTTCCATATAAACCCACATCTCTAGCCGTCGGCGTATGATTTCGACAGTTAAGGCCACTTGGTCGCTTAAACTTATCCGCCGCAGTAAGTTTTCTGTTCTCTCAGTTGACTTTCGAAGACGACGTGATCCCTTTTTACGCTCCAACACATCACTATTTTCTTTGTTTTTTTGTAAAAGACGAATTGAATGGCTACAACCAATACTGCTGCTATTTGCCGAAAAGACAAATTTTCTTCGTCTAATGCCATTATGCGAATTATTTGGTCACGCGTTAATTTCTTTTTATTATTTGACATTTTGCACAACTTTTCAAATACATAACCAAAACACGACTATATCTGAACAGTGTGCAACCCTATTTCATAAAAAATATTTTTTTTCTTAGTGGCTACCAGATCTAGTAGAATTTTTTTTTTTAATTTACAGTTATATAGCTGAAGATAGTCCACAAAAGTGGTGGTGCGTTTTTATTGACATCAAGTGTTAATATTCGTTTTATGTAATTTTTTGAAATCCCAAATATGCATATATAGCCATAATAGTCTACAAATATAGTCCGGTTTTTTGAACGCAAGTGTATATATAAATATATGTCAAAATTTGCACTGCTCTACTGCAACATAAACTTCAAGTTGAGTAATCTGGTTCATTGCATTAATCGTGTTTATTACTTCTTTGTGACGTTTCCCTTTGATACTGCTGAATATATCCAAGGAAAATACTACTTTTCAATGAATGTTATTAAACTGCGGTCGTCATCAATTCAATTATTCACAAATACCATTCTCTAAAAAAAAAATTATGATCAGACAGTAAAGCACTTTGTGATTATAATATTTAATACATAACGATTTAGTAATTTCGTGGATAACGTGAAAATTTATTTAAAATTACCAAATATAACGATTTTATGTTTCAATGAACTTCAAATTTCTTTGTCCTATGGTTTAACCCTTTCGAACCATAAAGCAACCAGCATATCAATCTCGGCTTTGGTGATTTTTTTAATTTTACGATATATAATACAAACAAAAAAATCAGAAAATTAAATCCCCACTTCCTTTAGGAAAACAAACACTCAGAGGAACATACTAATACCAAGAAATAAACCTACGGTGACACATAGGTCCCATAAACGATAATGTGCTGAAACATTCGAATATTCACAAATAATTAGCAAACTATGCGAGCACTATCACTTGTACTTTTTCTGCCCAAAAATTATTCGAAACCATTATTTGAATTTGGAAATATCAGACGGAACACATTTAAAATGAATAAAATGCGTTGTCCCCATTTATTGTGAGAAAACTTCTGTCGGTACGTTCGTATGTGTCCCAACAGGCCCAAAAGGATTGTTTTTAAAAAGTGGGCGTAGCCCCGCATGCTAATATGTTTAATGTTTATATCTTATAAACAACTGCTATATCAAAATGCATGTATTTTAAGCACTTCTTCAACACAAGAAATAGGTGAAATCGGATAACAGCCGGGGAGGGCTGAAAATACATATATTAACTCGTTACAGAAAATCGAAGAAGAAATATTAAATTTTACAGAAAATATCGATCAGTAGAACCGCATGCGAATCGTTGAAAATTAGACAATGAGCGTGACCCACTTCTAGGTGGTATATAAGACACATGTGATTACGGTTATGGACAAGCCTCTGAAATGCTTCAGGAAACACATAATTCTTGAAGAGTCATCCGCATCCTCAAAATGAACTTTCACTTTACTTTGCATAAAGACTAAACATCTTTATCGACTGGGAATTGCCTACTTTGCAGAGGACGATGTAAAGCAGATTTTACTTGATTACTACTTCCCGAAAATTATCAAAATTTGCCGAGGAAGTTGCTGTAAACTACAAAGTGTGTGGAAAGGTGAACTCTTTCTTCAAGCGGCTGTGGAATATAATAAGAGATTCTATTCGGTGACGGGCAAGAAGGCGATAAAGATTCTGGAAGTTAACACTATGTATTTACGAACCTTATGAGGGGCTCTAACAAAGAAATCGTTTCATCCCAACTTCATAAAAAACTTAGACTAAAAACATTATTCTAACACACACAATTCAAAATTTTGATTTCTAGCACCCTGGCTAAAACTAAAATATTGTAATAAAGACTGGAATTATTGGCGTAAACGACATGAAGGCGGTTCTGATGTATAGTGTCTACACCATAGCTCATTGTGACGATGATGATATAGTTGTAGTAAATTGTTAATGTTAGCATTGATTTTGGCATTGAAGTGGTTGAGAACGCACTTATCTTTTTGTATTCAACCCTACGAACAGCAGATAATTTAACATTTTACTATTAAATGGAAAGATTTATACTATGTGCAGTAAAATTTACGTAGCACTGTAACAAAAAATTAAGTTTTTTTGGTTGCTAATTAATAATAACTGTCAAATCTGATTTTTTGAAAATTAAATAAAATGAGTACATCTGTCGCTATCTTTTTAAAGTTTTAAACAGGAAAAATATAGACCATGAACACATAAGGATTGAACTTAGAATAACAAAGCATATGTAAATCATCATCCTAATTAATTAACAGAGGAAGTTAAGACTGATTAAGTCATAAAAGATGAGTTTGATATTGCCTTACAATATCATTAAGATAAAAAATGAAATAATTTCAATAGATTATTTCCCATTTATGAGTTCACCTTAATGTTAATTGGCAAATGGAAGAAGCGTATGTTTTTAAATAAACCTGAAATTTAGTGGTAAATACGAAATTTCGCTTTCTAATTGATTTTATATTCATATTTTAAACCATGCTTCAACGCAAAATCGTAAACAAAATTTGGACAAAAAATGTGTTAGAGAGTTACAACTTCATTTTTTATTGATTATGTGACATATCCTAGTAACTAAATCAATTAGTTATCTTCCAGCCATTTTTGCAAAATTGTTGAGTTTACCTCCTTTTGTTGTTTTGTTGAAAAATAAGTAAATTTTAAGGTTTTTTTATTTTTTAATAAATTTTCATGGCAATAAAACATAATTTTATCTTTCCACGTAGGGAAAACTCATTTCATATCATAAAATTGCCGCTTATCTTTGGGAAATTATCTTCACTACTATAAAGAAACTAACTTTGATCAGTTAATTGAAATGTATACCATATATTGTATATCGGTCAATATATGATACATCTTAATGATAATCCACTTAATGTTTTATCATGCCCAAAATCTGTCGGGCCCAAAATTGAACAAACAAAATTTACTTCAGTATTAATAACTGAGAAATCGGTTCAGTATTTTGTCTAGCTCCTATACTTAACCCTTTTAGTGCCGGGCGAAATAGAGGTGCTTATGCGAAAAAACCAGCGGAATTGCACAGTTTTACAAATGTTCAGAAAAATGCTTGTAAAATCCAAACGAGAAACAATGTTTGCTTGATTCAAAAAGCTGTTCCGAACTAATTTGAAAATTATAGAAAAAACAAAGGTAAAAACGTTTGTAAATGAAATGAATTTGAGATCTCGTGTAGAAAACGTATTTGCACATACAAACAGTCATCTTTTCATCATAATTTTATATGGGTCAACTATTATAAAGTATATACTTTGTATTTCCAATATATATTTTGTAACAAGAAAAACAATATTACATAACAAAAACAAAACATAACGTGAAGGTACGGTGTTTATGTTAGGTTTCGGTACCTTCAAGCGATAGGCAAAACTTCGTTCACAAAGAGTTCAAACAAAAAAATATATTTTTTTAATTATCTTGTAATAAAATTAGATCATTTATAACGCATTACAAATTTATTTTGAAATAAGAGTTCTCCCGCAATGCGAGTAGTAAACCGCTACAAGGCGCGAGCCGATATATCGGCTCTGGCACTTTTCGCAAGTACAGCCGGAGCCGATATATCGGATCCCGGCACTAAAAGGGTTAATAAGACAATTTCGAAGTTTTATTTAATAAAATGTGAATCAAGCTCGTAACACAATTTTTTTTATTCCAGCCAAAATCAGTGACATCAACTTACATACAGTTCATGCGACTTCTGATCCCGCGACATTTTTCAACCAAGCACACAACCTACCGTACAACATCATACAACACAACATAACACAATGCAATATCATACACCACCTACAACACACCATATCACCTACCAACACAACTATTTACAACTAACCAACCACACCATACACCGACACTTCAATCACTGTCTTTTTCCCCACCCAAATAAACAAAAAGGATTGTTCAGACCAGAATGGCCCCTTCTTTTTGTATCTCGACACCCGTTCGTAAAGCGAAAACGTAGCAGCGCAGTTTGTCCGTGAAGTGCCCTAAAGTGAAAGTGGAAAATAAAATGTATTTTACATTAAAAAATTTAAAATATTATATTATAATATATATAAGAGAAATTGTATTTCAATTATATTTGCTAACCGAATTCTGAAAGAATAAAAAATAAACGTACCAATATATCATGCAAGGAATACATAAATAAAAACGCAGGTTAAATTTTATTATACCATTTCAAAATAGTCTGAAAATTTTGTATACTTACTGGAACTCGATTATCGCTATTATCGAAAATTATCTCAACGTAAGCCGAAATAACCCTAGCGCCTGTTCCTTCATGCAAAAGCGCCTGCCTTTGTTCAGGACGCAGGTGAGTAAACTCATCACTCAGCACAAACTGTATTGCTAAAAAAAATTAAACAATTAAAATTCAATAAAAATTATGAATACAGAAAATATAAACATATCAGTGGGTAGTACCTATTTTTATTCATGAGATTCCCTGATTCCAATATAAATATTTTATTTTTAATACTTTTTTTTACTTGCTATAATAATATCAAGGAATAAGAAACTAATGTACGTTCGCAGATTAAGACACAGAAAACGACAGAACTGCGTCTGAAAAAAACTACACTAAGTATGAGGAAACGAAGAAAGATGATTAACCAAGGGTTTCGTTCCTGCGAAATCAACTTCACCTCTTTGTCTTTTTTTTTTTAGGTAGGGCAAAGCATCGAAAGCTGAAGTGCGGAACTTTAATCTGCTAAACCTCTTTATCTATCATTGATGGTACGTTCTATCGTCTAGTCGTTGACCAAACAGAAACAAAAACAAGTAAGGAAGGGCTAAGTTCGGATGTAACCGAACATTTTATACTTGAAATGGTGTACTCGTTTGAGATTTCTTTGTGGATTGACTGATATTTTGGGTAGAAGGTCAACTATAGGCACTGGAGTCCACATATTTAATACTTAGGGGCTTGAACAGTTTTGGTTCGATTTAGACAATTTTTGGTCACAAGGTGGCATACTTTAAACGTATTATTCACGCAAAGTTTTACCCCGATATAATCATTGTTGCTTGATTTGCATAGTGGAAGTGAAAAAATCAAGTGGAATTTAAAATGGTGTCATATAGAAAATAGGCGTGGTTGTAATCCGATTTTTGCACATAACATAGATATATAAAAAGAATGTTATGTACCAAATTTGGTTGAAATCGGTTAAGCAGATCCCAAGATATGGGTATTCACCTAAAAGTCGGAACATAATAGGCGGAACATAATGTTGTTTCCTGGCAAAGCGTTGGTCCGTTATTTTGGATAAAGGACACAATGACCGCCATTGAGTACAGAGACATTTTTCAAAACGTGTTGCTACCATCTGCTGAAGAAAATATGCAGTTGAGATGGAGTTATCAACAAGATAACTATTCAAAACATACATCAAGATTGATATCTGAGTGGTTCAGGGATGCAAATATTACCTGTATGCAATGGCCTAGTCAATCCTCTCATCTCAACCTGATTGAGAACTTGTAAAGTGACCTTAAGAGGAGATTGGCAGCCTTTTCTTTCCAAAATAAGGAGCAATTGTGGCGGAAAGCAAAAGAACTTTGGGATACTACCCCATTAGAAACCTGCCAAAAATTCGGCTATATATAGCGTAAAACCTTTATGTTATCTTAAGTTAGACAGTTTTTTTTGAGTATTATTCACTTCATGTTTAAAGCATTTTTATATAATAAACTTATAGCTTAACACTTGTTTTAGTGAAAAATGCAAGCACACACACATCACAAACAATTATGAATAATAATACAATTTTGAAAAAAGTTATTTACATATTTTACGTTTTATATGTTTTGTATTTAAAAATTGAATACATAACAAAGCAAAATGAAATTATTTGTTACAAAAAATCCTTAGTATTTTGTAGACACCCCCTCCTCCTAATACCCTCGACTTTTCGTTTAGGCATGGATTTAAACAAGCGTTCAAGATAATTTTTATTAATATCTTCACTCCAAACAGCTTCAATAATTTGTTCCATTTTTTTGAGACTTTTTCGACGCTTCTCTCTTATCCTTTTGACCATATAATGCTAGCAGTTCTTAATTGGATTGAGATCTGGACTGTTTCCTGGCCACGTGAGAGACTCAATTCCATAAAAATTTTTTTGGCTGCTTGTAACCTGTAAGTGTTTATAATGAATTATGGAAAAATCTATTTCAATATTTTTATGCCTTATTTACCGTACTGGCTCTATGGCTACGGGCTGAATCATCCTGAGTGTGTTCGAACAGCTGTTCAATAGTTGGCAAAACTCTTTCTTTCAAAATTTCAATGTATTTTTCTGCATTCACAGATCCTTTAAGAATAAAAAACTGCCCAACACCAAACTTGGGTATTGGCCTCCATACCATTAAATAGGGCGAATGCTTATGGTGGGTAAAACACAGCTTTCTAAAAAACGCTCTAATTTTCTACAATTATATAATTTTGGATTCATCGGAAAAAATTACATTTCCCCAGTCTGATGCAGTCCAACATTTGTGTGATTTTGCCTACTCTAGCCGCTGTTCATTCGGGTAATGAGAAGTGGCGTTTTAGCTAGATGTCGCGCTCGTAATCCAAGATTATTCAAGACATTTTGCATAGAACATGTAGTTATTTTTACCCCAGTAGTTTAATAAAATATTGAATTGATTTTTCCAGCATGTTGAAAGCGACCAGTAATGCACATCTGTTTAATTTGTCGTTCATGTCGAGGTTTTACTTATTTCGGACGCCCACTGCCTTTTTTTCGATTTAAAGAATTAAAATTCGTATAATTTTTAATAATATTGCGCACACTCCAATCACTTATGTCAATTTTACGAGTTATTTGACGTTTGGATACTTTATTTTTATATAAAGCTATGATTTCTGCTTTCTTCTCTATTGACAACACCATGTTTAACTTTGCTTATTTTTACAACTGACTCAAAAGAAATTACAGCAAGTACTGAAATAAACGCTTGCATAAACTAACGGTTTCAGTAATAACGGTAAATTAATGTAGTCACATAATAAAAAAGTCAAACTAGACAAATAGCGTATTTTGAGCGAATAGTAAGTTTAAAAATGGAATAGTTGAAAATTTTCGACTGCGCGGGTTTTTTTTTCTGAGTGTATTTATGTTTAATAAAGTAAAGTGTAAATACGTCTAAAACAAAATTGTTTTAATTGCAAATACTTCAAAGTTATAAAACAATAACTGTGTGCACCTATTATTTTGTCCATAAGTGTATATCAACCAAACTTGTTGAGTGCGACTCCTTTTAGTACCTCCTCAGACTGTGTGAAAATGGATGTAATCGGATAGTAACCATGCCCACACCCACATAACGATTATGTTAAAAACTTCTTAATGCACGATAACTAACTAAGTAAGTACGCCAGAAGCATTTATTTTTACATTCCAAATTAATAATTAAAAAAAAAAACTTGGCAATGGTCATGCCACTGCCGGCCTTCACGCGAAATCATGTATCTTGGGAACTACTCGACCTATTTCAACCAAATTAACTACATAACGCTATCCTGACGCGAAATCGAAATACAACCACTCTTACTTCCCATATGACCAAAATTTTACATTTCATATGATTCTTTCTCTTTGATGTATACAAATCAAACACCAATGAAGGAATAAAGCTTTGCACAAAAGCGACCTGGGTATGACGTATTACGTATAAAAATGGTCGAAATCGGGTCATAACTTATCAAACCACAAATAACGAATATGTGAAGCTTAATACCAATGACTGACTTTTTCTGGTATACCCGCTATATTAAATAATATAGCTTCTTTTGGTTGAGCCATTATTACATATTTGATGATCATTTTAATTTTATTAATACACGAAGAAAAATATAGTAATGAAACTAAAAAGTAGCTAATGCCTATAATATACGTGAATGAGATACCAAATCTTCACGTTTTCGGGCAGTAACTGTTAATAAATGTTTAATATTAAGTTTAGCAACACCTGAAGATATTTTTCCTACAAAATGCGAATATAAAATGTTCGGTTACACCCGGACTTAGGTCTTCCTTACTTGTTATGTATCAGCCTACCTCGACTACTCCTTCTCCTTCCCTTATGCATCTCTAGTAGCGCGAGCCATTCGACAACAGAATACCAATTTTTACTATATGAGACAGTGTGGTCTACCTACCGCAGACAATTGTGCACATTATCGAATCAACCAACTAATCAAAAGCAGTTGTCTACATTGTGAATTTTGGACTTTGAATACCTTTAATTTCTTTAAAGAAAATATATATACTTTAGTTTTTATTTACAGATGGTTTTTCCAAGAGTTGACAGAATTGAACATTTATAATTGTAAAAATTATGTCATGATTGTAGTTAAAAATTTAAAATTCGTTGCTAATATTAATTCAGTTCATTAACAGATTTATGATTACAGACTGCGTATAATGGCTGTAGATGCATACTACCCTGGCTCCAGTTAAGACGCGTTCATCTTTTCTTTAAATGGTGCCAAACATATATTTTATCTAAGTATGCGGGCGGAAACTATAGATCTTGGCTATTAGGAGATTCACGATATGGCTTGGAGCCACATTTACTTAAGAGGTCGTGAGGCAAACGCTGGACATCACAACACGGGTTCAATTTACAACACTTTTTAAGGCAAGAAAAATCGTTGCGAGAGTAGGAGCTCTTAGCTGCTTTAAATGTCTGCAAACAAAATTTTCATAGGCACCAAAAAAAGCTGTGAAAGTCATAAATGTTTGCCGCCATCATAACCTTTTTGTTGATTGGTTGATTTTACTATACTATAGTGAAAGATTTTTTTGATGAAGAAGTTCCTGAATATCTTCAATATACCGCTGATGTATTCGCGATCAAATTACAATACAATAACTTAATGCGTATAGTTCAATATGCATATGATTTTATTGAATAAAAGGAACCTGATTTAAGTGACTTCGATTTAATTCTTAGATATCAATTTTTAATGGATGTGACGTAAATATCTCTTTGGACTCGAATTTATTCGATTTCTACCATTTTTTAAATTAAATTTACTGTAACCAAATTTCGGCGATTTTGGTTTTGTTTGGGAATGAACACGTGCTGTTGCGCGACTAAGTTAGTCAATTTATCTATAGCTTTATATACTGCACACTACGCACTTGCAGTCCACTATTGCATTCGATTCATATTTTCATCTTATCGGTGTATGGACCAGAGACCTGCAACGAGTATGATTAAGTCAGATCAAACCCTCGAACCGGAAAAGCTATCAAATCAATTCGGCTGATCATACACAACATTGTTGATCAATTCGAATATGAAGAATCTTTTCTTTGTCACAATCGAGTAAAGTATGGCCGATCAGCACATTGCGCTGCGACGATAGATTGAATTGAGCCAATGTATGCTTGCGGGTAAGCCACGAGTACAGGCAAATTTCCTCGTGTAATGTATGATTGATTTAAATCATGTGAGGCATATTCGAGTAAACATATATAATATAAACTTTGGATTTGAGCGCATGTTGGAAGGTTTCGATGCGTGAAAACATCTGTGTCAGTGTATATTTGAAGCTGAAAGAACTTATCACATATTTATAAAAAATTTATTTATTTAAATAACTTACAATTATCTATATATTTTTTATTAAAAACTAATAAACACATTTCGTAACAATAATTTTCGATTCCTTTAATGGTAAAGTAAAAAAAAAAATTAAATGCATTTTTTCCATACATATATGTATGTATGTATGTATGTATATTAACCCTTTTAGTGCCGGGCTAAATAGGGGAGAAAAATAAATACGAGAAAAATCTGCCGAATTTTATAGTTTTACAAGGATTCGGGAAAATGTTTTTAAAAACCCAACGAGGAACAATATTTACATGATTCAAAAAACCATATATTGTGGATGAAATACAGAACAAAATAATAACACTAGTTATTTTTGTATTCAATTAAAATTTTAGAAACAACAAAAGTATAAATGTTTATAAAAAAAAGTAAAAGTTGAGTTCTCTTATACAAAACATATTTGCATATACAAACAGTCACCTTCCATCATAATTTTGTATGGGCCAATTATTATAAAGTATATACTTAGCATTTCCAATGCATTTTGTAACAAGATAAACAAAACTACATAACGAAAATAAAACATAACTCGACCATCGGAGTTTTTTTTAGATTTCGGTACCTCCAAGCGATAGGAAAATGTTGTCGTCAAAGAAATGCAACGAAAAACTATTTATTTTAATTCTCTTGTAATGAAATTAGATAATTTATAACGTATTGTATTTTAAATTTATTTTGAGATAGAGTTCTCCCGCAATGCAATTAGTAAAGCGCTACAAGGCGCGGGCCGATATATCGGCTCTGGCACTTCTCGCCAGTGCAACAAGAGCCGATATATCGGATTCCGGCACTCAAAGGGTTAACATACACAAACAAGCGTATTTGTGTGTCGAACATTTCAATCATACAAATATGATTATTCTTTTTAAATGCTAACGTTCATAAGAAAATCATGTATAAGCTGATCGCTAAGGATTCAAATTTGTTCTTTGTTACTGATTTGAAGACGAACGGTTCGATTCGTGTATATGAATCAAAGTGACAGAATCAGCCAGAGTAACGGATCAGTATTCGAATATGAACAAAAATGTATTACGCGTTGCAGTTGTCTAGTGTGAACTTCGCCGCCGGCAAATTCATCAGTATCGGAAAGAATGACATCCAGAAAATCGCTGACGACATCGATAGTATTGACGTTAATCCCAAATCAAGGACTACTTGCGCTGTCTTCCACGGACGAATAGATTCCGCAAATTTGAGCTACTTCTCCCTCACCGGTGGTTAGTAAAAATTTGTTGAATTGTCCTCTTTCATTTGCTCTGCATTCACATTTCTTCCGAATGCAGCCTTTGCAAGCGGACTATAGCTATTGAAACAAACGTTAGTAAATACTTACATTTTAAGTTTTTAAAGCAGATTGAATAATTTTGCGCACTTTTTACTTATCAGAATCTGCAGCGTACTACGGACTACACCAACTCAGTGCCATTTTACCCACACAGAGCACCCGTGGATATAGACGGTAAATGCACTGCTACGAAGGTCTCTTAAAGACCCAGGTTGTGTGGGCTATTAGATAGCAGTGTTTTTCATTCCCAATTAGCTGCCATTAAAGTATCAGTAAACATATTATCTTTCAGGGAAGTGAGAATTCACTCCAACAGCAGAGCGGCAATACTAGCGCTAAGCTAACTTACAATACAATAGCAATAGAATTTAGCTATTTTATTATCAGACTCGTTTGGGTGCCTGGCCATAGCAGAATACCTGGAAACTGCAAAGACAAAGGCCTAGCAAGAGGGGGCCCTTGCCAACTCACTTCGTTGTGCTCTTGCGTTGTAGCACTGGCCAATGGTCAATGACAACCAACCCGAAGTTTACTGCCCAAGCGGGGATTAGATAACCGCTACAACAACAATAACCTCGCATGCGCTTAACAGACGTGGATCGACGACCATTTAGTGTGCGACTGCGAGGAACTGGAAGAAAAGGAGGTGCAGTACACGAAAAAATATTTAAAAAGACATTAATAGTGAACATGTCTCAGAAAAAGTAGGTTTGCGGTGCATCACATAATTTGGGGCTGGATCATCCAAAATCAACAAACTCGATTTATAACGAAAAAATCAGTTAATTTTCTATTGTAAAATAAAAATTATTAACAAATTAAAGAAAACTAAACTTTCCGTCGAAAATTATGTACAGAAATAGTAAAAATTTCAAAAAAATCGGTGTAGTTTTGAAGTTATGAGATGCAAACGGGAATTGTGAGGAAAATGCTTTAAAGTATTGAAATCTGATGTAAAAATAATTAGACAGGCGCACAATTTTTCGAAACTTCGTCAATTTAGCTGCAATCGACTTGAAATTTTTACGCAATACTCTTCAACTCCTTGCAACTTGTAAGGATCCACGCCGGGGAAATACCTTCAGTTGTTGGCAAATCTTTATTTTAAAAAATGCTGCCTACATATAACTCACAAACTGACCGACCATTCGGCTTATGGTTTGTTAGAATAACGAATATCATTATATATAGTATAAGGGAGTTGGGGCATTAAACTATAGTACATCCAATATTATACTCTTAGATAATTTATTATACTCTCAGTTCATTTTGCTAAGATATCTTAGATGTTTACGTTTACTAATATATCCGGTAGTATTGACCTGATTTTATCTAATTTTGGCAATTACAATAACAGAGAAGATGCTCCACATTTTGGCTACTATATGAGTTGTAACGTTAATCGTCCGTTTCAAAATCCTGAATATCAGTTATATGGGGGCTAAAGAAAGTTTTCGCCCGATTTTATCCATTTTAGGCACAAAGACACTGGGAAAAACATACTCACCCAACTTTATTAAGATAATTCACATTTTTGCCGATATACGTAAGTGGTATAAAGCCAATTGGAAGTTCGAAAATCTTTATATTAGGTATATTGGGCTAAGGGAAGTATTGACACGATTCAACATTTTTGACACAGAGGTACACTATACTATTGTCCTCAGCAAAATAAATTGCTAACGGTACTAATCATGCCACATAGACAAGTGACGCTATAGATAACGGGACTTTTGTTCCCGCACCAAAGAAATTGATGCCTCAAAAGTGTACGCTCATCTCGTTTCAGTTCTAGTTATTGTATCGTACACCCGACTAATTTAAATAAAAACTCATTTTTATAATAAAAACAATTTTTATAAAGCCTTAATTTATAGATTTTTAAACATTTCGCGGTTTTGGTAGTAATGAAGACAAAGCGAAAAAAATTAAAAAGGATGAAAGAATTACATCTTATTAAATTGCACAATAAAGGTCTAAAAAAAAACCCAAAATAGCATAGACCATTGGTAGAAATTGCATTGTTAAATTACGTTTATTACGATTTCTTAATCCTCTTAAAATATATGGATTTTTTCCATAACTCAATAATTATGACATTCTTTACTTTAACTTACATTTCAAATCTGTCAGCGGTTATGCTCTTGCTTTGTTTCTGATAACAAAACCGATAAAATTGGTTTCCGTGACATCCAAAACCGATACAATTTCTGTTCTGTCGAAAGTCAAACCAATTCAGATATTATTGGTTCATTACATTTACAACATTTTTTTTATCGATTCCGATGATTCTGACAACTAACCGATTCTACAATACAACACTCCTGAATAACTATAACTGAAACGAGATGAGCATACACTTGAACGTATCAGTTTCTCTAGTGCAGGAACAAAAGCCCTGTGATCTATGGCGTCACCTGTCTGTGTGGCATGATTAGTACTGTTAGCAATTTAGTTTACTGAGGACAATAGCATACATAAAAAATTTTAGTTCTTTAAGCGATGGTTTCTAAGACTTAAAAGCAGTAAATAGTTATTTTGCAAAGGAGCGTAGACTTATGAGGGCTAGTGTATATTATTATTAAAATAACATTCTCCCCAAATTTCAATAAAATATATCACAAATTGACCAATATTTTCGGCAAAAAGTCAGCCATACGCAGTTGAAATCACTCAAGGGTTTCGACGGAGTCGGATGAACGGGAAAGGGGTGTTAAGTAAGTGGGTATTGCAGGGCATGCAAGGAGGTGGTTAGTGTCATGTATGACGAGGCATATTCTGGATAAGTAAGTGTTTAACTTACTGCAGTATTCAGAACAAAGTTGCGCTGGGGTTCCTCTTGGTCTGATTTCTACGAAAAGAACCCAGTAGCAACTGCTTGGAAAGGCGTGCATTATATTCCTCAACCGGAAGCACCCGGGCTTCTAATGGAGGTGTTCGACGGTTGACATCAAGAGACATCCTGTAGTATCCCGGAGAGAAGTGTTCTAAATTTGTCCTTATCGCAGGTGCTTCCGGCTAACGTCTTCAAAATATTGTTGCGGCTCTCTACTTTGGTAATAAGCGTGGTCGTGTGCGGAGTGAAGGAGTACAGACTATCAAACGTAACTACCAAAATTTTAGGGTTGTTCACTGTCGGAAGTTTAACTTCATGGAGAAAAATGTTCAGATCTAGTCTGTATGCCCTAGCACAGTTGGTTAATAGGGGTTAGGAAGTTGATTATAGGGGTTAGGAAGAGAGAGTTTTAGGCTTCTTGCAGTGAAGAAGCGATAAAGGTCAAGAAGATAGATGTTTTTCAACACATATCATCGATTCCTATGTCCACTATCGATGTCGCGCAATCATCAGTGTATAAAGTAATGAGAGGGATGGGTTGAACCCTGGGCCGGTGTGTCGTGAGTATGCAGGATTGATACCCTGCCTTCTTTGCGCCGGTCATCTCTGAACGGTCGGATGACCCGCTGACTCCGGCTGGGGCGAAAGAGAGGGTATAGCGACCCTATCAGAGCCTGTTTGTTGGTCAGAAACGAACTTAACGTTTTTCTTTTACCTGATTTCAGCAACGAGGATGTCGTCCCTGCTGGGCAGGAGGACAGTGCTGGAGAACTCTGGCTTGTCTCAGCCTACATGCCGCATGACGACGATGTAGAGCCACCTCCGGACGTGTTGGGGAGGGCTCTGGCATAGGCCAAACGTAAAGGAGTCGCAGATTTAATAGGCTCGGATGCCAATTTTAGGCACACCGTCCGGACATTAACGCAAGAGGTAAGGTTCATTTTGATTTTATATGTGGTGTAGACCTTCTATTGGTAATAGGAGAAATTGTCCTACTTTTGTGACTGCTAGCAGGGCGAAAGTCCTTGATGTTATGCTAACCTCTAGAAAAGGCGCTCCCTTGATCTGGGAATGGAGAGTTCTAGACGACCACTTTTTCTCCAATCATAAATATATTGGTTTCAAGTCCCCGGGACCTGATGGCATTATACCGGCGCAACTACAGCGTACGGTCAAGGTGCCATGCAACTGGCTGGCTACATCTACGCGAACAACAACGTGCGGCCAGAGGCAGCCGTAAAGCCCTAGAAAAGTTTGAGGTGGAATCGAACCACAAGCACCTCATATTTAGTCTTTTTGGAGACAGAATGGTCGTAGTAGAGTAGGGTAGTGCCAAAGCAACCAGAAAGGTTAAAAGGAGTACTCCCTTAACTACTCTCGATCTTGGTGGTAAACGACCTATTTAAAGAACTCGAAGGAGGCTGCCTGGCGATATCCTATGCTGATGATTTGGTTCTTAACCAAAGGGTATCTAAACGTGGTATTCAACTGGGAGAATAGAAGCGGCCTAGCCCTCAACCCAAGTAAAACTGAAATGGTTTTATTTACTAGGAGGCCTCTTCCCTCTTTCGGGAGTTTACGTCTCTAAGCCGTTGATAAGATGAAATACCTAAGGCTTATCCTTCGAAGAAAGCTTTCCTAAAGGCGAAACATTGAGAAGCGAGTTAAGAAAGCATTCGGTCGCCTTATATTTCTGCAGGGGAGCTATAGGGAAAATGTGGGGACTCTCACCAAAGGTGGAGTTCTGGCTCTACGAAACCGAAAAACTTGAGCGGGTCCAAAGAGCGGCGCTCATCGGGAACTCCGGTGCACTACGGACTACCCCAACGATATCTCTTTTCAGTGAGTTTTACGTCAATCTTAGTTTCAGGCTACAGGACCTCTGCAGTGTTTTTCAGGTGGAAGTGGCTGCTATCAATGTGGCGCTAGACGTACTGCTACGAAGTGCAACCTCGTTTAAAGAAGAGAACATTCACTCCAACAGCAGAGCGGCAATAATAGCTCTGAGTGCGCGAACCGTGCAATCAAAGCTAGTCAAGAAAGTCTGCCTTCAGAAGACTTAGCCTAAATGGATATTAGCCGTCCCAACAAATTTGTTATAGGCTCAAAGCGCCTTGTCGACATGTAAGTGTCTTTTGATCTAGCTTTATAGGAGTTTTTCGGTACCACAACGGACCGGCGTTCTAAGCTGTCCAACTGAGATCCTTTTTAGGATCGCCATCCTAACCTAAAGCCTAAACCCAAAGTAATGCGAGTTTTGAGATATATATGTTAAACAGTAGCGGGGAGAGGACACCGCTCTGCGGAGCCCCGAAGTAATCGAATTTCCCTCTGGTAGAGGAGGGTGTTTTGAGATACAGAAGTTAAACAGTAGTTGGGAAAGGACACGGCTTGGCGGAACTCCCTATTTAATTATTTCCGACTTAAAATTTCAACTTCGAAATAGTATGGATGATTGACGAGATAATTCTTTTCTTCATCCCTGGAGGAAGCGTAACGTTGCTTCGACAGTGTCAAAAACCTGTCCAGTGCTAGAATGGTCCTCTTACTGCAAAATCATTGGTTTAGTTTTTGGTTTTGGCTTAATTTTTCCCTGAATAAACAATTGGATCAAATAGGCAATTTGAATGTGCCACCGCGCTTGGAGTTGTTGTAGTCGCTAAATTTGTGCCAATGCATTTTTACCAGTGTTCCCGTTGAAGCCCGTAATATGTTATTTTTGTGTGACATATGCAGCATGTCACAGAATCGTCAGTTTGCAGAAGAGACTAAGCCCATGTTCAAAAGATGCTTCTTGAGCCTGCAATGGCCAGTGAAGAACGCGACAAGTAGTTGGGATATGTTTATCGGGAGATTGATAACATTTTTAAACCTTGTGAAGTCGTAACCCCCCATTAGCAACCTGGCATGGCATTCATCCCTAAGACCAGCAAGTTTAACCGTTCCCACGACAGTCGGGTCTACGTAACCGGATTTATTTCGGCCAAGGACTGTCAACTCGGCAGAATTCTACCGCTACAATAACAACAACAACTATCAAGTTTAAGTAGATTTGTATGTTTTAAACGACTACAATAGAGAAAGATTTAACCTAGAATCCCATCGGAAATGCATTGGTCTAACCAATGTGGTAGAGTTTAGTAACATATAGATTAGTGTGGGCCAAAAAAAATTGTTTTTTTCGCTAGGTACTTCGAACAATTGGTCGGTAGACACCTCTAAGAAACGATCTTCTAGTATCAGCTCTTAATTATAACGTGAAGGTCCTTCGCTTTACCGTTCTCTACTTTTTTCTTATGATCAAATTGAAAGATTCATATGTCGCTTCCCATTACTTGAAAACATATTTCGTTTTATAAATTTTTGAGGAAATTGAATGCTCTACAAAATGTTCTCTGTGATTTTTATTAACCTAACCTAACTCAATGAGAAGCAACACTTTAAACTACAAAGCTTATAGTTTTTAAAAATTTACTGCTCAAGGAAATGATGAAAGTAAAGCAAACTCTTTCAGAATTTCCTTTGTCTTGGTAAATCCCGGTGTTGGACCAACCAGTGTTATGTTTTTTTTTGTTTTTGAAGAGCTGCCAAAGACCGCCATCAGAATTCTGTCGCTACAACAACAACCGCCATCGAAAAACGGAGTTCCACGCGAAAGAACTGGGTTATTTTTTGAAGCGCGGCCGAAGGCCTTCAACACAAAAAGGAGAACTGCCGTCAGCCCGGTGTTGGATTAACCAGGGTTATTTTATTGGAGCGCATCCGAAGGCACATATTTCTTTTATATTAAATATTTAAGTATTTGCTTTTAATAAGCATTTAATTTTTACACAATTTTCGTAATATGAACAATAACAAATGGGTTCCATGTTGACAGCTAACAAGTGTTGCCATATCCAAACGGATGAAAGCAATCAAAATAAATAAAAAAACCCAATCACCCTCTACAAAATATTATGAACTTAATTTTCCATTTTAATAAAAGAAAAAGGTTTTATGGCTTAAACGTATGTCTTATTGCATCTGATAATTTCACAAATGGGTCATGATGCTGATTTACTATATTTTTCTGCCATATGTATTCATATATCAAATTTTCAAAATCTTCAGTTACTATAATTATCCTTATTAAAAATTGAAGTTTATAGAGAGTGATATATTCTCTTTAACATTGCTTTTTTTTGTTAAGATTTTTTATTTGCACTGGCGGCCTTCGGCCGCGCTTCAAAAAAATTAACCCTGGTCGGTCCAACACCGGGTGTTCATAATTCAATCGCGTCAAACTCATTTTTGCACTGGCGGCCTTCGGCTGCGCTTCAAAAAAATAACCCTGGCCAATCCAATAAAATTTAGAAAAAAAAACTAAAGTTTTCCCGAATTGAGGACACCCCGGTGTTGAATCGACCGCCAATACCGAAGAGTTCTACGCGAAAAACTAGTAATGTATTTCTTACCATTAAGGTAGGATAATAATAAGAAACACGCACTTTAGATAAATATATATATTTTCTTAATCTGTAGAACCTCCTCTCTCTGTACACACCCATTTAACTCCGAATTCGGAGGAGGCTATTCTAAATCCCAGCCGAATGCCACTTTGTTATCGTGTTAATAAGAAGAATTGAACAAAAGTTAAATATTGTATTAAAGTTATTTTTGTACTAAGTACTAAGTTAAAACTGATGTGTGAAAAGAATTAGGAAAAGTGTTACTGGATATAGAAGTTAAAAATATATGAATCTAATTCATTATAAATCAAAGATATACGACCTAATATACGCACTTTAAATTGTGCAAAGTTTGTATATACTTATATACATAAATTATTGAAAAAATTCACATTCCGCCCCCCGATTTGTAATCTTCGCGTAAAATGAAATAAGATTTAAAAAACAATTTAATTTTTGAGGCCTCCTTAGTTGGGGGGCCTAAACGATATAAGATACTTTTACACCTGCATTCGAAATATGTGACCTTACTCAAGTATGAACTATAATTCAACACACCGCTATTTTTTTATTTTCTTACCATAAAAAAAATTACTCTTTCCAGAACCGTTCCTTCCAACAACCACATTATGTCTCTTGTCAAAAGGTTCGACCACTGTTTGGTCTTTGTAGCTTTTAAATCCTTGTATTATAATCTGTAATACCGAAATTTAAAATCCCTTTTATTTTCATATAATAATATCTTACCTGCTTTATATGCATTTTACATTATTGTTTATAACTCAACAGTTTGTCTGTGTATAACACATCAACATAAAGTTACCAGCAGATTGCGATAGTAATATTTTGACCAAGTTAACAGGCATTTAGACAGGCAATAAGTGCTGTTTCGATAATTTTAATGTTGTCAGATAATTTTTGTAACTTGAGACGATTTTAAACTTTAGTACGTGACAGTCACACAAATCTCTCAATTGAAAATGAAGAGATCTAATCAGCTATTACATTTCGATATTAAGAAATGTATATAAAACATTAATGAAAAAAAATTTCGATAACAAATATATATTAAATTTTCTATATAGCAGTCAAAAAATATAATTATCAATAAAAATATATATAAAATGTAGACTTTGATATACAATAATTAAGAAATTTATTTAAAATTGATATTCTTTTTATTTTTACGTGTTAGAGCTGTTTCCAATATATAACATCGTCATTTAATAAATAACTATGAAGATCTCTATAAGTGAAGTGTCTGTATATTTAAAATTGAAAACAAAAATTCTTATTAGTTTTGTAACCCCTTACTATCAAGTGATAAATTTGAGACAGTATTCTGTGATTTAAAACAAGTTATCGTGAATAATAACATGTCACAAGCTGAGAATTTACTTCAAAATGTCTCAAAAAGTGACTAGAGAGTGCTTACTAAATTGCGCTAGTCAAAAAACAAAGAATATGCCACCAGAGAACGTATATGATAGAGAAGGTTCAATTGCAGACAAGCGTGTGAATTGTCAAAACCGAACAAAATTCGATATCACCACAGCTAGCTCAGAAGGAAATTTTAACAGTGGTCACTGATAAGACTTTAATTAAATTTTGTAATTTTCAAAATACAATTTATAGCCATTTTGGTCATTTAATAATACTATTTAATTTTGATAATATCCATTCCTAATAAATATTTTGTATTATAATTGCTACCACTAGTGATTAAATATATTAAAACCTATAAATTCATCTTTCATCATATTAATCTTATAAAGTCATATGTACATATGTATAAATATACATGCGCATTTTAATGTATGTATTCCGAAATTCAAATCACGATTTTATCACTTTTCAATACACTATATAATGCATACACAAACCAATAAGTATGTATATGCATACACATATAAATATTATATGTAACTCGCACAAAAACAACATCATCACAAGTCAATATAAAATAGCCAAAACTCAAATGTATAGTAAATCACACAACAACAACATTTTCTTTCATGAACGCGGGCGTACTTTCAAAAAGCAACGACGTTTCATTCATAAAAGCAGATAGCCCCGCATCTCCCCGAGAATGCTTTTGCCTGCAAGCGTCTTTTCGCGACGATGACAAAAGCTAAAAATAATAAATTGAACAAATTTCTGATGTTCTTTCGAGAAGCGAAAAGTGACTACTCCGTAACACACAGAATGCATAGTGACAAAAATGGCAACAAAGCGTTTGACTATTTACAATATTTTACAATTTTAACATACGTAGACAGAGACAATCGACGGCCGTTCGTTATTTTTTTTCGACGCAGCTCGGATTTTCTACCAACAACACAATGTTGTGACGCTATTCGTCGCGCAAGCAGTCGTCAATACTTCGACTCTTTGAAAATTACATAATTTAATTAGAGTCTAATCAGTTTTGCATGTATGCATAAAAATTTGCAAGATGAAATTCATTTCAATAAATATTATTGCATATAAACATATTAAAATATAAGCCAAAAAGCTAACATTCGGCTGTAATATCAATGTAAACTTCTGAGCATAATTTTCATTCAATCCTCAGCTCTGTGCACGCGCCACTGTTGAAATATCTCCTTACGAGCTAGCTGTAGTGCAATCCACTCATCGAATATTGTTAGGTTTTAACACTTTACAGGCTGGTCAGCAATTGAACCTTCTCTGTAATATACTATAACGGATTTCTCGATAAATCGTCTACCTGTAACTCACTTTTGAGCTCGATCACTGGTTTGTTAAATTAAAATCCCAATTTAATGGCTATACACTTTTCTATATTCCAACAACTTAACACTTATTGCTCGATATTCGAGTTTACAACTTATTGCTTATAGCTTAATTGTTTTTTACACGTCAACACTCTAATTAGAACTGTGTCTGCTGCACAATCCGGCAGCCCTTATATAGTAAATTTTTAACAAAAGTTCGCTACTAGAACTTCTAGTTGCTTCTGGCAGTTTATCGTCGATCCTGATTTGTTCTGGTATTCGTGTTCGCCACACTGTTCTCTACCTAAGTCTGATCGTCCTGATTAGACATATTTGCGGTACCAAACGCTGCAAGCCGTTCCAGGTGAACCACCTTCATTTTATTCCTTGATCTTCCAATGGTCTATATGCGATACACTACATCATTCAGTCGTTTAATAACCTGGTATGGTCCTTCCCAATTACACTGTAATTTGGGAGATAACCCTTTCTTTTGTTGTGGGTTATGTAACAATACACAATCGCCTTCAGTAAAACCCTCAGAGCCTTGTCGTATTTTGCTTTCATCTTATCGCTCATAATTTTAGTGCGCAGTCTCACCATCGCATGAATATCCCTCATCTCGTCTTCTAATATGCTATTGAATTCTTCTTTCCAAAAATTATCCTTGCTGGAGTCTGCCCCGTTGTTTCATGTACAGCAGACCGATAAGCCATCAGGAACAAGAATATATGGGTATCCCAATCTTTTTGATAATTGTCCAAAACTTTCCTCAAATGCTCTTCCAAAGATCGATTGAATCGTTTTACCATGCCATCGGACTGCGGATGTAGTACGCCTTTTCCGGATACCCAGTTTCTGGCATATCTCCTGAATTAGAGCTGATTCAAAATTTCTCTCTTGATCAGAATGTAATTCTATTGGAACACCATATCTCGATACCCAATTGTTGATGAATACATCCGCCATTGTTCCTGCCTCTTGGCTAGGAATTGCGTATGCCTCTGGCCGTTTGCTGAAATAGTCCATGACTATCAAAACACATCTGTGTCTGTGGACGCTTCTGCTAGTTGTGAGATCACCTGTGCTGATATACGTACATTTTGCGCTGCAAACTGCTCTTCCAACTGTGTGGACACCTGTGCTGATATACGTGCATCTTGCGCTGCGAACTGCTCTTCCAACTGCGTTTTTAACGAGGACAATTGGGAGTGTTGTGCCAACATTTGTGATGACACCTCTGCTATTTGTATCGATATTTGCGTTGACATGTCTTTCCCATCTGCGATATTGCAGCAAAAATCATGTTTATGTCCACAGTCTTTGACGAGCATTGAGCCTCTTCCTATCTTTGTTGTCTCTTCCTTTAATTCCATGTGAAAGACATATTCCTCAACATTAATGTTTTTCGCCTCATGGCCTCTCTCAACCGTGATTGTAATTCTGTTTTTTATCCATTTGTCGCCAAACGACGTTGCTCCAGCTCCTTTTTCAGTTGTAGAATCTTCAGATCGTTAAACTTGGCCATTTTCAAATAATTATCTCCTTGGGAATTTATTTGACAATCCCACTTCTGACACCAATTGTAACGGATTTCTCGAAAAATCGTCTACCTGTAACTCACTCTTGAGTTCGATCACTAGATTGTTAAATTAAAGTCCCTACATAATGGCTATACACTTATCTTTATTCCAACAACTTAACACTTATTGCTCGATAATCGAAATTACAACTTATTGCTTATAGCTTAATTGTTTTTTTACATGGCAACACTCTAATTAGAACTAAGTCTGCTGCACAGTTCGCAGCCTTATATCAGAGAACGTATATCATAGAGAAGGTTCACAGTGCGGCCATTAGCAAAATAGTTCATGCTTCGTAGGGGGACTGAAAGAGATGAGCGTGTTTCACCACATTTTGAAGGGGTACTGAAAACGATGAGCGTGTTTCACCACCGAACATCAGGGGACTGAAAAATAGCAGAATTGAGCTATTTCAATGTTAATTGTGAAAAATAATGCTAATTTCAATGTTAAGAAATTTACGCTTACAGATTCGTATATTTACAATGCGCAAACGACTTTGCATATAATTTGAAGATATTCTGCCTATACAGGGTGGCTAACGAATCGTGCTACAAAATTAAACCGCAATAAATTTCTTTTTAGTCAATGCATTACATATAGTTTTTTTATTGTATAGAAAATTTTATTTTATTTAAACAATTAAATATTCTTCCATACTCAACCACGCATATGCGACACCTAATTCGGGATTGCCTCAATTATCTATTTAATGGACTGCTTCAGTTCAGTCAGATTTCTGGGTTTGATTTTGTACACCTCTTGAAAAGACCAAGCGGTCGCAAATATTCTTATACATAATATATGTATAATTATGTGCATGTAAACAAATATGAAAATACCCATTATAATTATTTATTTGTCTACATGCAACATTTGTATGTAAATATGTACACTCATTGTTTCATGGGAAATCTCCGTTGCCACAGACAACCAATGGCCGAAGCTCATGTTTTTTGTTTTCTTGTCAAAGAGTCACTGTGTCGAAGGACTTTGTTTCATGGGAAACCATACACACTTTTACAAACATATATCGCATATGGGCAAGTGCAAAAAATTCGAATATTTACATTCTTTCACAAATACAGTCAATCCCGGTTAAGTGCCAAAACCAATTTGCAGATTTTTTATGCTTTGTAGTACATAAGCGATTGTGGTACTTAAGCGAGTGGTACCAAAAAAAATAATTTCTATGTATTTAAAAAAAAATTACCGTTTTCCTTAAAAAATTAAAAAAAAAAAACGTGAGATGCAGCAAGACACAGGCAGATAAGAGGGATTGGAGGAGTGATACTTAACCCGGGATTACAGTATACATACATCAAAGGAATATTGAATACTTTCTTTAAGAAATATTTGTCACTTTTATTCTAAAATATTTTAATACTCTAATTTGCGGAGTTGTCACTTTTCCCTTCTAGAGGGAATATCAGAAATTTGTTCAATTTATGATTTTTAGCTTTTGCCATCGTCGTGAAAAGACACTTGTAGGCAAGAGTATGCTTTAGGGGATGCGCGGGTATCTGTTTTTATGAATGAAGCGAGGTTGCTTGTCAAAAGTACGCCTGCGTTCATGAATGAAAATGTTGTTGTTGTATATTTTAGTATAAATTTGGGATTCGGCTATTTGGCTGACATATTGACTTGTCATGATTATTGTTTTTTTAGAACAATGTTTGTAGTTTTTGCGGGTGACATATATACATATGTACGCATAGACATACATATGTAGGTTGGTTTGTGTATACATTATTTGTTCGGCAATGTCATTTATACATACATATGTATATGTGTGTACATATAAATCAATGCGCGCACATATATTGTGTTGATATATAATATGATAAAATTATGATTTGAATTTCTGAATCCGCACATTCAAATGTGCTTGTGCAGATACTTATATGTACATATGATTATATATAAGATTAATATGATAAAAGATGTACATATGTACATATACATATTTTATATTGTAATAAATTTAATCTCTATTGGGAAAGTATATTATGTAAAATCTAAATAAAATCATTAAATTCCCAAATTGACTATATATAATATTTTTAAAATTACATAATTTTATTAGAATGTTGGATAATATTCATATCAATAAATATGATTGCATATACGCGTATAAAAATATAAGCCAAAAGAGTAACATGCGGCTGTTAAATCAACGCAAGTCTCTGAGCATAATTTTTATTCAATGCTCAGCTCTGTTCACTCGTCACTGTTAAAATTTCTCCTTCCGAGCCGACTGTGGTGAAACACGCTCATCGCATTTTGTTAGGTTTTGACAATTCAGACGCTGGTCCGTAGTTGGACCTTCTCTATATTTTACGTTCTCTGCTCATATAGTAAATTTTTAACAAAAGTTCGCTACTAGAACATTCTGGCAACTACGAACTCGCTGTCTAGTTGCTTCTGGCAGTTTATCGTCGATTCTGATTTGTTCTGGTATTCGTGTTCGCCACAATTTTGAATCGATTCTTTGTAAAACTTTTCCATCTCTAGGACGAACGCAAGAAGGATCTGTATGTCGTTTATGGTGAAAAGATTTACTACCGATCGAAAACACTAGTGTGTCGTGTATGGCTATTTTTATCATATAGAATAGTTCCCCGAATAAATATCCTGATAACCGTTGCTGGCAGTAAACTCTGCTTCTAGGACTTTACCTTTGACCCTACAACCCATCTAGCGGTTAAGGGCTGATTCACATGGAACCTTCCTCGCTTTACTTGACAATTAATACATTAACAACGAAGTGAAAAAGGAAAGGGCAGAAAGATAGCTTTTCTTTTGGTATTTCCATCATATAAAAATGGCGACTGTTGCGTGGCAAAGCTTAAAAAGATGAGAGCCGCGTTATTTTTTGAATTGAACGAACTTATACGAAAGCTTACAACGTACTTTTCTTTCAAAACACAGGTCTGATGCAAAGCGAAAAGCACAAAAAAAAGTATTGCGCGCTTATCACCCTATATGTGAAGAATGCGTTCAACTCCGTCAAATAGGCCAATATGTATAATGAAAGCTATATACGAAATACGCGCTCTGCAATATCTTGCAGATATTATAAAGAGCTATTTCGAAATGTTTTTCGACACAGACGAGTGCACTCAGAGCTTCTTTATCTCGAGTGGAGTATCGCAAGGCTCGGTCTTGGACTCTCTACTATGGAACCTGATTTACGACGGGTGCTAAGAAAACAGCAACCACGAAACATGTAAACGATCGCATATGCGGATGACAGCATGAAGTATTTGGGAGTAATATTGGACTCCAAACTAAAATTTAAAGAACACCTGACGCATACTTCCGATAAAGTTAACATATTCCATAATGCTCTTTCGAGAATGATGGCTAATGGTGGCTGCGTGCGTTCTAGCCGGCGAATTTTATCTTAGCTAGTTATTTAAAGCTTTCTAATTTTTGTAAAAAATTTTATAACCACAACAAATGACCATAGGATACTATTACCAACGGCAATGAAAACAAATGTAACAAAAGGTTGACAATAGATGTTACCTGTGAAGAGGCCACGTAACACCTTATTATTATAGGCACTAATACGATCATTCTCGCTTCTTCCCTGCAAGGAGCCCAAAATCCTAACTATCTCCTATATGAAACCTAAAACGTATCTTCAGCAACCATTTTTGTAACTGTGCCTTGGCAAGAACAAATACACTTTGCTGGCCACTTACAAGGCAGTCGGCTGACTGGTCATAAACTACGCAGCAATGGTCGACTGTGTGCAACAGACGCAGTTAAAGAACATGCAAGCTTCTCAGCATTCACTTCATTGCACTCTGGACAAACTGGATGTCTCTTTATGTCTCCTATTGAACATCTGCACAGTATGTTCCAGGTTAAGGAACACAATGCACTTATCTTCAAGCAGTTCTTCTGGGATGCCCTCACAGATAATATCAAGAGAATTTTCGGACACGACAAACTTCAGATAAATACTGAATGCCATTTGCAGGGGAGCTATCAACATCTATATTGCGTCTTTTCCACAGAATGGCGTCCTAGAAGTCGAAAAACAACCTACGGTAGATCTTGTGCTCAAGTTTCTTCGTGAAATCAAACTTGCGCTCCTTCGTTCTGGTTATTGTAGTAGATTAAACTTCTACCTATCCAGAAATGATCATGACATACTAAACATATGCTCTGTAAAAAGCATAATACTAACCCCCTTTTTACATGCCCCACCATACTAAACATACCCTCTGTAAAAAGCATATAATACTAACCCCATTTTTACATGCCCCACCAAACTTACTCACCTTTCCCTATGGTTCGACCACAATTTCAAAATTTTTTGGAAAAATTCTTTTTGTTAAGAGTACATTTGGGTGTAGATTACCACATACTAAATACACAAACACTACCAAGAGAGCAATGCGATTTGGTGTGCCCATACTCTTAGCAGTTAATGCATTGAATCTGACAATTTCATTTATGGATTTTTTTTAACGGTAATTCAACGGTGGACGTGATATTTTAAATTGTATATGAGATGTGTTTAATATCATTGAAGTCTACCGAAGACTCTATGTCTATGTGAAAACTATTTGTGCTAGCTTAGACACAATAGCAATAGAGATGTGCTCGTGTTCAAATACTTCAAATGTACCTAGCAACAAGCCATGTGTACCACATAAATCTATACATATACAAGCTACATCTTGTCGCAATCAACGCGCAGAAATAATGTAGTTTTGCTATACGTCCATTTTTATACTTGAAGTGCACTAATAAAGAACGCTCGCCAGTGTTGAGCACAAGTATATTTTACAAACCATTCCAAAGTAGAAGAAAAATTGGCTCTTAAGGTGGTGCTGCAATAGAAAATCAAGAATTCAAAACAAAATCCCTTGCAAATTGCAGCACAAAAAAGGTCATAGTCCTCCAAATACAAAAAAGTACATAATTGTATTTTGCCGTCGGCATTTCACATTCATGCTACTTGTTACTTTTCTCAACCAAGGAATTGCTGTAAAAAATTGAAAAAATTGCGTTTAGCCGTCGGCATTTCACATTCCTGCTTCAATTTTTTTTTCAACTAGGGAATTCTATATGCAAAAGTAATTATGTATGTAAATATGTACTTCTTTGTTTCGTTTCGGCCCATTTTACAATTTTTAGATCTTTTGATAATAGTTTTATTTTACAAATATTTTACAAATTTAAATTAATTTAATTAATGTGTATAAAAACATGTATTTGAATTTTTAATAAAATATTTGTTGCTCAAAAGTCTATTTTATTTCAATATTAATTTCAGTTAATTTTCCTAGAGAAATTTGACTATCGTAGAAACAGATATGCAAATGGACATACATACATTGTACAATATATTATGACGTTTGCACATTTGTCTGTTTATTTCTGAAAGCAAATGTTCTTCAAAAGCATATTTCTGCGGTCTTAAAAAATTTTTTGAACATCATATATTTCTTAAATGAATAATCAAACCATAATTAAGACAACACAATTCATCACCAACCGTGGTCTGATTTGTAAACGCTTAAAGAGTCATCGATGAGTGCCCAGATTCGAATCGCAGCGGAATTTATTTTCCATTTCTTGATTTTTATTTTTCAAATAGAATAAATTGTATAATTAGAATATTTAATAGTTTTGCAATTTTTGTTCAGCTGCCGACACTGTTGCGTCATTTCTTATTAAATTCAGAAAAATACCATTATAAATTTTTGCCATCGTCGCGATATAGTTTGTAGGCAGCGACGCTTGTGCGGGAAGCAGAGTTGAAAGGCATGTTTTTGCTGTTTTTGATTCATTCATGTTTTTGATTGTTTTGTAGAGACATAATCGTATGATTGTATGTTTGTTTGTATATATACATATTTATGTTTGTGTGATTGGGATTGAACAAGGGACTCTCTGGCGATCTGATTTTACAAATTTTTCAACACAAAAAATATTTCATAATTACACACATGTGAAGTGGCATTTTTATTTTCCGTTCAAAGACTTTTATGTTTCTTTTTATGCATGCAGACAGATTCTCTGCAAGTTAATAGTCGTTTTGTACATATTTCTGCCAGAGAGCATTCTCATCTCTGCTAAATAGCGGCGAATACCACAGAAAATGGTGAGTTGCCTGCTCGGAATTTTTCAGCTCTGTTAGCCGTCCAATGGAACATCATACAAAATTCAATTTATCCTCCTCGTTAATTTATATTCTCTGGTATAACTTTGTAAGCCGAAGTATGCACTGTGGTTTGTAAATTTGAACATATTTATAGCTTGTCAAATATTTTTACAGGTAAAAATACCGGAGCTCTGTGTTTGCGTAACTATTTTATTATTTCGGGAATTCAAACAACTGTATAGTAAGTTTATTTATATAATTGTTCTGTCTTTTATATAAATAAACCGCCGGAGTAATTTTGAAGAAATAGTTGAGAAATTGATTCTAATATGAGTGATTTAGATTCAGATCATTTTTATTTGCAATCCAACCAAGTCGCCGAATCAGAAATTAATGCAGAAAGTGACGAAATCGAATATCCACACTATGCTGATGTTCAATGTACCAGCTATTTGTATGGTTTTTTAATGGTCTCTATGGTCAAATAGTCAGTACTTTACCCCTCACAGGCTTCCAATTAAATGTTTTTTTTTTCTCATTTAAAATCTTAGATTATTGTTCTGAGGTTATTATATTTTTTAATATATTTATATTACTTTTAAAATAAGAAAATTCTATCTTGCGTTTAAATGTTATTACAATAAAAAATCATTAATTTTACAGCTTAGGCCAGAGCTAGCAACCCTAGACAAACATAAAAAGCGCATAACATTTTTATTTTCCAATTGCTATACATACATATATTTTTCAAATTTAGTACAATCACATCAGCTTGCTCGGAAAGAGAAATTTTATTAGTGGCGCGTAAACAGAGCTAAGTATTGAGTGAAAATTATGCTCAAAAATATATATTGCTATCACAGACGTATGTTAGACCTTTTGCTTATATTTTTATACGTTTATATGCAATCACATGCATTGATATAAAATTCCTTATGTGAATAGCTATGAAAGCATGTTGATATAATTGATTACATTTTAATTAAATTATACTGAATATTTCAAAGGAATATATGTAGTGAATGTGAAAATAAGACATATTTTTTAAATAAATATTTCTTATGTTTGATAATATAATATATACAGGCTATGTGTATACTATATACATAATATTCTATCATAATATACTAAAAAAGTAAATATATTGCACTAGTAATTTATATTAATAATATCTTTCATCATTTAAAACGTGTAAACGCTGTCACTCATTCAAATCACCATATTATCACTTCTCGGCTCTATATGTACATATGTGAGTATTTTTTTTTTTTTTTTGGCGATATGTGAAAAAATTATCGAAAGACACTGTTGCCCTTACAACAGTAGTGTGAGACTTTAAACCACTAAAAAAAATAAAAACATCTCAAGAACATATCTCATAGTTTTTTTTTTTATGATTCCCCTGAGGAACTACCGTTAAGTATTACATCACAGGGGCAGCTAAGCCTATTGGCTACAACGTCTTAGGGATTTAAAAGCTAATTTTCCATTCCCATTTTCCATAATCCCACACCTGCTTTGACCGTTGCATGTGTAGAACCAGATTTTCTGGCACTCTCTCTGAAAAATTTGGGTTTCCAAATTCAAACATGACAAAGGAAAAAAACGTGTTCTGCATTCTCTTTCGCACTGCCAGAATATGAGCACATTTCTGCCTCGTCGTGACCATATTTATAAAGGTATTCCCTAAAACAACCATGCCCACTTAGGAGCTGCGTCAAATAAAAGTCAATATTGCCATGTTTCTTAACGTCTTTGATCAACAAGTGCGTCCATCGTCCCACCGTGCTTGCCATTCATTTACACTCTGCTGTCTTTCTTCTTCGCGCTCTTTAGCTGTTAGAGGCCTGCCTAGATTTTTACTTTTATCGTAAACTCTCTTATACTCCAGAGCCATTATGTCCGGTGGCATTATACCAGATATCACTCCAGCGGCTCGTGCGACACTGTGCGGAAAGCGCTGGCAACTCTAAGTGTTAACCTGAGTCTTAACCTGAACAAGGATCTAACTGGTTCGGCGTATGATTTTTGCTTTAGAGCGTTGGCCCACACAGGCGCTGCATACATTACTATTGATTGGGTTACTTTTGTCAATAGTAGCCTTCTGTTCTGACAAGGTCCGCCTAGGTTAGCCATTATTCGACTTAAGGTCGTGTTTACAACTTTTTCGCAAGCTTTCTCTTCATTTGTTTTATAGTTTATTCTCGCGTCAACTATTACGCCTTAATATTTGAGAAATGGCTGTGACGTGATGCTATGCCCGTCAATATATTATATAAGAAGATGGCTTCCATTTTCTTCCTGCTTGAAATTAATAAGGCTTTTGTTATTTGCCCTGCCAGTTGCATATGCGCTCAATTTGGTGCAGTTCTTTTGCCACGATTTTCACCGCAATATCGTCAGCATACCCAATTATTTTCACTTCTTTCGTCATTAGAAGGCGAAGGATTCCGTCATATAATATCTCTAAAGCTAGAGTTGTGTGGGCCCAACACGCAAAATTGAACGCATTTTTAACATCCAAGGTAATGACTGCACAGTATTCCTTGGAGCCATACAACCACCTAGTGCCCTCAACGGCTTTGCCTGCTATTTCGGTCAGTTTTTTTTATCGCGTCAATTGTCGAGCGTCTTTTGCGAAAACCGTATTGATAGTCAGATAGGCCCTCTACTTCTTTAAGGTGTTTTTCTATCAGATCACATATGATCCGTTCGAAGAGCTTACCACTGGAATCGATCATACAAAGTGGCCTGTACGAACTTTGGTTTCCTGGTGGCTTGTTAGGTTTTAATAGCAGAACCAAATGTTGTCGTTTCCATATATTCGGAAAAACTCCATCCCGCAGACACTTATTGAAAAGTTCTGTGAAGTATTTAGTTTTGGCCTTTATAGCAGTTTTTAATGCTCCGTTTGGAATGCCATCCAATCCAGGCGCTTTTGCATTACCGAAACGTTCCGATGCTTGCACTACCTCATTATCATCGACTGTTAGAAAAACGGCGGGTTCTTGGTTGTCAGAGGGTTGTTCTCCCTTTGCTTGCGTTTGTTGTGCTAGAAACAGGTTTTATACTACAGCCTTTAGTAATACAGGCAGGTCGGCATTTGCCCTTTATCGCCTCTAATTTTTGACATTACAGCCTTATACGCTCCACCCCATAGGTTTTTATCTGCTTTGTCACAGAGTTTTTTAAAGCATGTGGATTTGCTTTTCCTAATTGCTGCTTAAAGTTCTTTTCGTTTTCTTTTAAAACTCTCGCGTAGCCACTCATATTCCACGGTACCTCTACTTCTTTGATATTGTCGCCTAACTCTGTGACACCTCAAATCAGCGATTTCACTATTCCACCAATAGACTGGGCTTCGACGGCTGTATTGCTTTTTCCTTGTCATAGCAGCATCGCGAGCTCTGCTAAGATGATCAATTAATAAGTTTGCTAGTTTTTTCGCGTCATTTAAGTTGCTTATTTCTTTGTCCAACATGAAGGTAAATACGTCTTCGTCCATGGTTTCGTGTTTCCATCCTTTACTTTGTGCTTTTTTCACCCGCACGCTTTTCCCTTGGCGTTCGTCATTATTGCCAACTTCTATCATTATGGCTTGGTGGTCGCTATGTGTATACATTTCACACATCTGCCACTTCATGTTGCCTCATAGGGATCTACTGACAAACACTATGTCAATTATGGAGCCATATCCATTATTTTCAAAAGTGTTCTTGGATCCCGTGTTTAGCAGTACCACGTCAAGTAGTGAGAATGCCTTAAGCAAGGCACTTCCACGTTGATGTGTCTTTCGACTTCCCCATTCCAGAGCCCAAACGTTGAAGTCCCCTGCTATTAGATTTGGTGTTGTTGTTTGAACATCCCTAACTAGGTCGTCAAGAAACTTTTTAAAGTCTACTAGCGATACGCTTGGTGGCACGTAACAACTATAGATATTAATACCACACACTTTTACTCTTACGTAAAAGGATTTACCAAGCAGTGGACTATCTTGCACCGCTTTGTCGCCGCAGGCCCATATTGCCACAATTTTCAATTTTATTTTCATACACCGTTTGTTTCAGCAATTCTCGTCCTGCTTCACAATGGTTTAGGTTAATTTTCAGGCATTTCATTTTCCAATCTTACATGCTGCTATGTAAACTGGACATATTTTACTACCAATTTGGTGGTTTGTATTTGTCCTTCCAGCGTTTTTGCAGGATGTACAGAAAGGTTCCTTGCTACAGCTTTTAGCAAAATGCCCCTTTTCTCCGCACTTAATACAGCATACGCTCCTGTCTTCTGGGTAAGTGCATCTTTTGGCTACGTGCCCATATTCCAGAGACTCACACATGTGAATATGACATTGCCGAACCGATAATGCATACACAATCTTGCATACATATATGCGTACACATGTCAATGTGTTACCAGCAAAAACTACTATCATTGTCTTACAAACAAAACAATCGTCTCAAGTAGCATAAGCAGCACACACACGCATTTATAGTAAAATGCACAACAACACCACTTTCATTCATAAACGCAAGCAGACGCCATAACATCTCCCCGAGCATGCGTTTGCCTACAAGCGGCTTTTCGCGACGATGGCAAAAGCTAAAAATCATAGATTGAAAACCTTCTGATGTTCTCTCTGGAAGGGAAAAGTGACAACTCCGCAAACCACAGAAAAAAGTGGCAACATACATCTTTTCGATTAAAATATTTATCAATTTTTAAATATTTTTCCGTGGCTCGCAAAAATCTTCGTCGATATGTGTGCATGCTCATATATAAACACACATATCTACGATGGTTTGTAGGCAAACCTGTAAGAGCAAGAAGGGAAGCGGTGACAATCGGCGATCGTTCGTTTGCTTTTTTCTGGACAGCTCAGATTTTCTACTTCGCGTCAGTTCTCTTACACGATTGACTCTTTGACATGAAAACAAAAAACATGATCTTCGGGTCATTGGTTGTCCGTGTCAACAAAAAGATTCCGCATGAAACAATTAGTGTGTTTTTTATGTTGCCCTTACAATAGTAGTGTGAGACTTTAACCCACTAAAACAAACATCTGAAGAAAATAACTCGAAGCTTTGATTGCTTTGCGGAACTCCCGTTAAGTATTACATCATAGAGCTAGCTAAGCCTATTGTCTGGAACGTCTCGCTGGTTTTGGCTGTTTGCAGCGCTATATTCCCTCTAATCTTCACTGCTCTTCAAGAAGCTTTGCAGCTGAAGACTTTACATATTCCACACCTGCTTTGACCGTAATATGTGTAGCACAATATTTTCTGACATTAGTATCTCAGAAATTTAAGTCTCCAAATTTATTCTATATGTGTTATATCTCGGACAGTGGGAAAAGACATGTTTTGCATTATCTCTTTCACTACCACAAGATGAGCACACTGCTGCATCATCGTGACCATATTTGTATAGGTATTCCCTAAAACAACCATGAACATTCAGGAACTGTGTCAAATAAAAGTGCTTTCTATTAAATAAGGTTTCAACATCTCTGATCAACATGTGTGTCCATCGTCCTTTGGGTGTTGTATCCCACAGTGCTTGCCACTCATTTATACTCTGCTGTCTTTCTTCGCCGCGCTCTTTAGCTGTTAGCCTTCGTCTCTGACTAGGCTCGTCTATGTTAGCCATTATTCGGCTTAAGGCCGTGTTTACTCTCGCAGCTTTTTCGCAGGCTTTAACAACATTTACTTTATAACTAATTCTTGCATCGATTATTATTTGGTGCAGTTCTTTTTCTACACAAATATACTGGCGTTCGACGGCAGTTGTTCTTTTTTCTTATCATGGCAGCATCAGGCTAATTCGCGTCTTTTGAGTTACTTAATTCTTCGTCCATCATAATCGTAAATAAGCCTTCATCCATTGATTCGTCTTTCCAACATCTACTTTGGGCTTTTTTCGGCCGCTCCCTTCTTCTTTGGCATTTCTTATATTCGCCAACATCTATCATTATTGCTTGATGGTCGTTATGTGTGAATATTTCACATATCTAGTCCTAGTTTTTTTCGCTAAGGATCTACTGATAACACTATGTCAATTATTTCGCAGTATCACGTCCAGTAGTGAGAATGCTTTGAGCAAGACATTTCCCCGTTAGTTTATCTTTGTACTTCCGCATTCCAAAGCCCAGGCGTTCAAATATATTGCTATTCGATTTGGCGTTGTTTGGACATCTCTAACTAGATCATTAAGCATTTTTTCATACACTTCTAGCGATAAACTTCGTGGCACGTAGCAACGACAGATGTGGACACCACACCTTTGCTCTGACATAGAAAGATCTACCAGTCAATAGTCTATCTTGCACCACTTTGTTGCCGCAGGCCCATATTGATACTTTACCTGTGCTATCTGAGACCAATGTTCCTGTTTTTGGCCTATTTTATTGCTCGCAGATTAGAACGAGGTCTATTATTCTCACACACCGTTTTTTTTTTTTTAGCAATTCTTCAGCTGCTTCACAATGATTCAGACTACTTTGAAGACATTTAATTTTCCAGCCGTACATTTTGCTAAGTAAACTGGGCATCTTTTACTACCAATTTGATGGTTTGTATTTTCTCTTTCAGCGCAGGATACACAGAAAAGTTCCTTTTCTCCTCATTTTATACAACATCTGCTTTTGTCTTCTAGATTAGTGCATCTGCTGGCTACGGGACCATATTCCAGACATCTGAAGCATTTTTTAAATTTTAACATTTCAACTCATCCAATTTTCATCTTTTCTGCGTCTAATAGTTGCGATTCTTCTCGCGCCAGAAGGCTTATAATTGCGGTTTGTATTCCTGCATATGCTTTTCTTATGCTCTTGGTGGAGTCTTCACCGAGATTGGATTGCTTGAAATGTGAACAAATAGTTTGTAGTATGTCGTCTTTTGGGATGACATCATCTAGGTCACGGATTTCTAGTAAGTTCTTGTACGTAAGAACTTTTATTCTCGACTTATTGCATAGTAATTTGTAAATTTCTTCCTTCTATTCATCGGTACTTCTTTTTTGTGCTCTCATTAGCTCCAGCATAATCTCTCCTTTGGCTGTCTTCCTGATTCGTGACACATTCTCGCCTAATTGTTGTAACGTGTCATCTTTTTTTTTACCGCCTTGAGAATATCACTATAAGACATGTTACCCGTTTTCTCGGTGGGGGCCTATGGATAGTCTTACTCTTTTAATCAGATTTTTTACCTTTGTATTTGACAGTAACCCAATTTTCATAACTTAGCGTCTCTTTTCATTTATTACGACAGCGGGTAACGCTAACCTTTTCTCTTTCTTCGCTGGTCGACTTCACTCTAAGGGTGGTGTTTTCCGATTATTTTGTTTCTCCCTTGCTTCTGCAGCAGCTTGAGTAAGAGTGAAAGCTAGATCAGTCTTCTTAGAATTAAAGATTTGCTCTTTTGCTCGTGTGTGCAGTCGCGAAATAGCACTTAGAAGCTTCCTCCTACTCTTGTTTATTGAGCGTGGCGGTAAACTCATCAAACTTACTAGCTTGTTTATGTTACCCCTCTGCCTTGAAATCCCTACCAGAATGCAATTTTTCCACAAAAGAAGGAGGCGTACTTTCTTGTTGTAATGAGGGCGGGACGATTTTGCTCGATAAGGCCTTCCCATTAAGGGTGAATTTCCTGGAGTCCGGGTGATTTTGGATCCACGTTTAAAGGGGTCTACTGGCGCGCTTTCTACGATGATGTGCTGTCCAAGTGTGCCACCACCGTATCATTGCAGTTGCTGGATATCGACGGCCGGGAGCCTACTTGCGCAGCCTTTCCTGTAAAGTCTTTGATTATCAAACGTGTATCGTTGCAAGATATCAGAACAAAATGGAATAGACGATAAATTGCTGGAATCAACCATACAGCGAAATTCATGGTTGCCAGAATGTTCGAGAAGCAGACACAGTTCTAGTTAGAGTGCTGCCGTGTAAAGAGCAATTGAGATATAAGTAAGAAGTTATAATGCTCGGATGTACTGCCTAGCACCTCTCACATAGGTTGCCAAAAGCCGCATGCGTGCGACAACCAAGAGCTGCCACCTCCTAATCCAAAGTGTTATGCGACTCCTGTGCCCATTGGATGATTTGCAGCCAGGTGGTAAATTTGGCTGTATTTTAACGGAGCCTTCCCAATACCGGGCCGAACTGGGAAGTAACGGAGGCCTTACCGCGTTATGGGGCTCTGGCGCGGTGGACTTTTGCGTTCCGCTTACTAAACGTTGACCGGACGGCTCGCAACGTCGAGCCTAAGGTCGTAAGAAAAATAATGAGCAGCAACAAGCAAACAACAACAACAACCAACAACACAATAACGGATACAATAAGGCAACAACAACAGCGAACGGACAAAGACAAGGCCATCAAAACAAGCACCGGTGCAGGTAAGGGAGTTTCAGGGGCTAAACAGAAGTTCAGCTTCCTGGATGCCCTTTCGCCAGAAGAGCGGGCGCTGTTCGAGGAGCATGCAAGGGACGATGACGACGACATGCCCTCGTGCAGCGGCGCTCTGCAGCCGAGATTGTAGCCGACGCTGATAAAGCGAACCCCATCGAGGTTCCCTCGAGCATAATCACCTGCTCGGACTTGGGTGACTCGCAACGCGCATCTACTGGAAATGGAGCACGCAAACGGAAATGGAAGAGGGGAGGAAGACTACCCCCTCTACTACCAACTGGGAGTCCAGGCGGACAGGATGATCCCAGGAGGGGAGGAATGAGCGGTGCCAGCCTTAAATGGTACCTCAGACACCTCCAGGAGGGAAGAACTCCGGAGGAAGCCGAAAAGTTGGCGCGTAACAGGGTGAGGAGAAACAATGCCTCGCCTGTCTCGGAGAAGCGGAAGGGTGGCAAACCCGCGTCCAGCAGTAAACGGAGTAGAGGAAATTGAAGCCAACGCTCGGTTAACGCAACTCAGGCCGCACAGCGCAAAAGTGGGCAGCTAACGCCACAGGAGCCCCTTAAAGGCATTCGTATGGCTGTGCTGCCTCTAAACTACCCGGCGGAGACACTGGTGTCGGAGGAGCTTACTGTGCTTCAGGAACTACTCATGGAAGAGATATTCAGAGAGTCTGTCTAAAAAGCCTCATTCCATGGAGTTTACTTTAAAGGAAGCATGCTGCAGGTGGACTGCAAGGACGAGAGGTCTGCAAGCTGACTAAGGGAGATCGCTCCCAGGCTGGCAGGCTGGAATGCCCCCGTCCTCTGCGCAAAAAAGGAAACGACATACCGCCCATGCATAGTATGACGGTGTTCCTCCCCAGGTGCGCAGGTAAGCCGTATGAGTTTGCTCTCGGGCTCATTCAAAATCAGAACGAGGGCGTAAGCATATCGGCCTGGCGAGTAGTCACCGGCAAGGTCGAGGATGCAGGGTGGAGGCTCAATCTCTGCATCGATGACGAATCGTATAATTCGTCAAGAGAGAGAGCTTTACAGATTCAGCTCGGTGGTCCTGAGGCCATTTAAGCCTAAGACGGCCACCGAAAGCGAAACGGGGGAGAAGATGCTGGTAGATGAGGTTGCGACTCATCGTGGCACCAGTACGACGCAAGGACCTAAGACGGCGTAGATGAGGACCAGCTCCTCACGGAACCGATCCTATAGTGGGTCCACATACTGAAGTTGCCCGGGTGAACCTGCAACACGCGGCGTCGGCCTCGCCTGTCATCGCGAGCAGGTTCACAGCGGATGGTCTGGGCATTCTGCTGATCCAGGCGCCATGGATCTACAAGGGAGAGGTCAGATGCATCACAACGGTGAATAATAAGGTAATCTGGGATCTCTCAAGTGAGACACCAAAACCTGTATAGAAGTTAGGACCGATATTGCTTTCTTTTGTATTTCAGAGTTCCCAACACAAGAACTGGTCGCTGTGCAGGCTAAAAGTAACGAAGGAGCGGACTTCGTCCTGGCAGCGGCCTACTTTCCGGGAGACACAGTGACAGCACAACCAGAGGCCGCCGGAAACCTCGTTGAATACTGCAGGAGGGATTACCTGCCCCTAGTCCGGGGATGCGACGCCAACGCCCTTCACACGGAATGGGGCAGCACGGACTGCAATACAGGGGGTAAATATCTACATGAATTTATACCCAGTAGGAATATAAGTATTGTAAACATGGGGTTGCGAACCCCCTTTGTAACCAGTGTAAGAAGGGAGGTGCTTGACATCACTCTGAGTAACGAAATTACGACAGGGCTGATCGGGCAATGGAGAGTGTCATCGGAACCCTCCATGTCAGATCACCGTATCATAAGATTCGCACTTGGGGTAGAGGTCATTCAACTCGCTCACAGGCGTATTCCCAGAAACACGAACTGGGCCAATTTTAGGGATACGCTTGAAATAAAGGTCAATAGGATGGGGCAGCTGGACGGCACTGCTACTGCTTCTGGACTGGAGAGCAGATTGTCTGCGCTAAACCAGTCCATTAGAGAGGCATATAATAGCAACTGCCCCCCAGAGACGACCACCAAGAGCAGCTGCGGCTTTCAGAACTGAAAAAAACTGGCACTGGGAGAACTACAGGTACAGCCTTACTGCTTACAACAAGGAGATTAGGTCAGCAAAGCAGAAGAGCTTCAAGTTCTGTGAAAGCGTCTCCTTAACGCCAGAGGCTGCAAGGCTGCATAAGGCTCTGGCTAGATGCAAGACCGACACAGTACTAGCAATTAAAAGATCGGATAGCACCTATACGGACCGGAGACAATTCGAGTAGACCAGATTCGACCTATGGTATGGTATGGAAAACCATCTCGCATAGATTGGACAGTCGCAAAACAGTTCTTCACTGCAGACTCCATCAAGTGGGCTGTGGCCTCCTTCGAAAAATATAAGTCTCCGGGTGCGGATGGCATTCTTTCAGCATTTCTGCAACAGGGAGAGCAGGTCCTACTGCCCCACCTTGTTCGGCTGATGAGGGATAGCCTGGCGCTGGCATATATCCCGGAGCCTTGGCGCACTGCAAAGATGATCTTCATACCCAAAGTAGGAAGGAAAGGCTATTCGTTGGCAAACTCCTTTAGGCCAATATGTTTAACTTCCTTCCTTAACTTAAAAGTATGGAAAACATCATTGATCACGAAATAAGATCGAAGGTGCTGAAGGCTGCACCGCTTCACGCGAAGCAGCGTCGGGCGCGATGCGTACGTGTCCGACTGCTGGAGCTCACACCGTTACATATAGTGATCGAACAGACGGCCAAACAGACCCTGCTTCAAATGTCAGCAGAAGGGTTTGGCAAAGGGAAGGTAATCACGTCCCAACAGATGAAGGCCCTAAGGGACGAAATGCCATTGGCCCTTCTTCCAAGGGACAGCATTACCATAACAGTAAACTTCACTAGGAAGTTCAAAGTTACCCTTGGCAGTAGGGCGGAATGGAATGATTCCACGCTGGACCTACTGCTAAGGCATAGCACTATCAAGTGGTACACCGACGGCTCGAAAACGGCGGAGGGGATTGGTGCAGGGGTAGCAGGACCACGCACCAAGCTCTCCGTTCCCATGGGAAGTTTTCCTAGCATATTCCAGGCGGAAGCATATGCTATAAGTTGGTGTGTAGAGATAAAGCTCCAACGCAACTATTGCAATAAGAGTATTGCCATATTCAGCGATAGTCAGGCGGTACTTAAAGCGATTTCGGCTTTTGAGGTCAAATCGCTACTAGTGCAGGAGTGCATAGAATGGCTGAACAGCCTATCTAGTCACAATAGAGTGCCTCACATCTGGGTGCCTGGTCACAGGGTTATAGCAGGAAATGAACTGGCTGAGGAGTTGGCCCGCTCTGCAGCCTCCACAAAAATGGTAGGACCAGAACCGTGCGTAGCAGTTGGTCCACACACCATTAAAGAGCTGCTCCGTAAAGAGGGAAGAGAAGGCAGGGAAAGACATTGGCAACATCTCTAAGGCATGCGACATGCCCGAGCGCTAATGGGGGGTTATGACCTCAGACGGTTTGAAACCGTAATCAATCTCCCGAGAAACAAATTCCGGCTACTTGTCGCGTTCTACACCGGACATTGCAGGCTCAACAAGCATTTATTTAACATGGGCTGGTCTCTTCTGCAAACTGCCGGTTCTGTGAAATGGAGTCGGAAACCCCATCACACCTGCTAGTGGATGCAGATTTAAGTTCTCTGGATCCATGTTTCCAAACAGGGATCGCATCGCTTCACTAGCACCTAGCAGTATATTGGAGTTCATCAATATGCTGGGGCTAGATGAGTCGTTGGGATTCAGGGGAGGGCACAATAGACCATAGGTCGCGGTGCATACCTCTATTCTTATATATTCTATTCTACAAGATAGACGATTTATCGTGAAATCCGATACAATATTTATATACACACAGGCTACAGTTGATAATATATGTCATTTGATTCATACAGCTATTACGATGTGAAATAGAATGACTTCGAAATTTAAGAAGTCATTCGGTTTGCAGAACACCTTACTTGATATCATTCGGTTTATAAAAAGGAAATCACATAAATTTCATTTGATTTCTGGAACATGCCTGTATAGTACATTCCTTTTGTTTCAATCTCTGAGACGAAGAACATACAAGGTGCAATTCAAAAGTTTCAGGACTTTTATTAAAAAACGAATATTATTATTATTTTTTTTTTTAAATTTATTGGTCGCCTTCAAAATAGTCTCCTTCCGCCTGAATACCACCTTTTGCACGTTCAAGAAGGTTATCGAATGACTTTTTTAGGCCATTTGTCGGTATAGCGTTGAGGATGGCATCAACGTCAGCATGGCGGTTTCCTTTCATGGCCAAATGTAGTTTTCCGAACAAATAAAAATTGCAGAGTGCCATATCAGGCGAATAGGGTGAATGGTTGATGATATGAATGCGATTTTTGGTCAAAAAATCTGTGGTGAGTGTCTCTTGAATGTTGAATTCTGAGGTCTTTTTCGCGTTGTTTCAAATTGTGCGGGACAAATCGAGCACAAACCTTTCTGAGGCCCAAATTTTCTGTCAAAATACGATAAATCGACGCTGCGGATATTGATAGTTCCGATTCCATATATTTAAGCGATGATTTCGGCTCTTTTTTAATGAATTCACGCACAATTTCCGTGTTAATTTAGTGCTACATTTGTAAAGTTTCACCTATTGTACCACTACATATTCAAAGCTAACTTTTTGTTTTAAAATTTAAAATTCTATTGCAAGAATGGCAACATTCATCTTATATATTTTTTGAATGCGTAAGAAAGAGAGTCACGCTATTCCATTTTTCATTAACAATGGCCGGCATTATTTGGATAAAAATTTTGAGGTAAGTTCGTATTTCTGATTTGCTATTTAAATATAATGTTATTTTATTTTGTTTTATAGCAACAAAGTTCTTTTATAAGTAAGTACTAGAATTTTATGTTGTTTCTAAAGAACAGATGAAATATAATAGCAGAGGACTGAGGAAAACTATCAATGCGCGGCCCGACCTGGAAATGTAGTGGGATCAATTGTGTTGCTATGGAGAAGCGTTGCTGAAATTTTTTCAAATGGTGATTCCAAGGCAAGTTACCTCATTTTCTGCTTTAAAGTTAGAAAGACCAATTACTTACATTTCCTTGCCTCCTCTAAATTGTATTTCCTTGCAGTTTGCAGCGCAAGATTTGGAATATGCAAGACATTGTCCAAATCAATAAGCGCATGTTCACAGTCTTCAAAGTTTGGGTGAACATACTACACGGCCAAGCGTGGCTGTGCAATGCTTAAACTAAATACTTATTAATTTACTTTGTGTATTTGTTAAGTGTTTTAAGATGACACTCAACTCTCAACACTTTACATTTTGTTGGTGTGTCATCAAATAACGCAACATTGGGTGTGCGGCGTCGAGAAGGCTAAGAATGTGCAGTGTCGTTTGGAGCACACCACTTTGCGTAAAGTAATGGCCAAGACTTCTACTTATACGTAGAGGACTGTCATCTCGGCAAATCAAGAATACGTAAATGTCTACTTTGAAAAGCCCGATTTCCCCATGGTTGCTGCGTATCGAGGTGGAATATTCCATGCTTAGAGGTTATGCGTAAATTGGTTGAAGAGGAAATGAATGCTGTGCACCATATCTACGGCTTGTACGTGAACTTTCCTCATTTGGCGTTGTTATGTGAGGTAAAGATAGCTTAATGAATACAAGTAAGTAAATAATATAACTTTTCTAGATGTTATACTTGTATATAATTAAGGCCATATATCGGCATTATAATAATCTATAATTATGATTTATTTAATCATAACTGATAATAATATATGTATATCATAATTTGAATATAAAACAACTAATAGTGCAATTTCAACACAATTCTGTTGAAGGTATCAAGACGATACAAGCATTTTAATTGGTTAAATTGGAGAAATTTTTACTCATCAATGATATCATTTATGGTCGTGATTTTGGCAAAAAACCACGCAGAACTAGTATGACATGGTGCATTATCGTGATAAAAGAACCAAACCGTATTTTTTATGCATATATGTAGATTTATAATTCTAGTATTAGTGATTGTTATTTAAACCTTGTGTAGTGTTATTATTGTAACAGATTTCTCGATAAATCGTCTACCCGTAACTCACTCTTGAGTTCGATCACTGGATTGTTAAATAAAAGTCCCAATTTAATGGCTACACACTTATCTTTATTTCTAATTCCAACAACTTAACACTTATTGCTCATTATGCGAGCTTACAACTTCTTGCTTATAGCTTAATTGCTCTTATCACGACAACACTCTAACTAGAACTGTGTTCGCTGCACAATCCGGCAGCCCTTATATAGTAAATCTGTAACAAAACATTGCTTCTAGAACATTCTGGCAACTACGAATTCGCTAACTAGTTGCTTCTGGCAGTTTATCGTTCATTCGATTTGTTCTATTATCTATGTTCGTCACATTATTTTTATATAACTATATATATATATATGAGCATTTAAACCTATATACGTATATATATATATATAAGTATATGTAGCTAAATATACATAGATAGTAACACTTAAAATGTATGCTTAAACAAGTAAAGTGCATTTATCAATATAATCTTATTAACAATTACTTATACTACAATTATAAATCTATATGCATAAAAAATATGCTTTGGTCTTCATCTATTAAAATAAAAATAAGGTATTTATTAATTTTAATATTTAGATTAAGGAAATGTGTTTTAATAATTAAATAAATCGACATGATAGAAAAAATATGATATTTTATTTAAAAGAATTGAAATTGGTTATGGTAACAAGAAGGTAACCGAAAGGCTAACATATGAATTTGTTAGAAGTAATAAATAGGTAACAAATTAAATAACATATCGAGGATAATCGAGGTAACAGATATGCTTGTTACAGCTAACAAATAGGTAACAAATATTCTAACATGTTTATATGTTAAAGTTAACAAACTGCTAACCAAAACAATAACTCTTCTGGCATTTTATCGTCGGTTCAATTTTGTTCGTCACAGTGTTGTAACGGAGTTCTCGATAAATCGTTTACCTTGTAACTCACACTAGAGTTGGATTATTGGATGTTAAATAAAAGTCCCAACATAATGGTTATACATTTATATATATTTCTAATTCTAACAACTTTACACTTATTACTCGTTATTCGAGTTTACAACTTATTGCTTATAGCTCAATTGCAACACTCTAATTAGAACTGTGTTTGCTGCACAGTCCGGTAGCCCTTATATAGTAAATCTTTAACAAAAGTTCGCCACTAGAAAATCAAAAGTTATGCCCGTAGTGGAAATCAGTTGATCTCTTTTGTTTTCATTTGATCAATGTGGCCATTATTCAAAATGCATATACGATCTTTCCACACATTTAGTTTTTTAGTTATAATTATTAAAATTAGTCTACCTATTAATAGATAAATGTATTCGACTGAGATATTATACCGTACGGTCTGTAAAAGCGTAAGTGAGTGTTCAGGTCGGCAGAAATCCCCCGCTGAACCCTCCCAGAGGCTTCCGACTGGTAATAGATACCACAGTTTCACGACGTAAGAAGGGACGAGCTGGTAACAGTCCTCCCCTGCCGTAATCGTGAGGATCTAGCTAAGGTCAGCCTTCTAACCTGTGTGTTCGTTGTTGCTCAATAGCACAGCATAAAGATAAGGACTCTTACCATGGTCGGGGGCACTATAAAGGGCTGGATCAAAGTGTCATACCAGTCCCGAGGATCAACTTGACTGGGGGTCCTTAATAGCCCAGTCTCGAACGGAGCTTACGGATACCTGGCGCGGGCATACCTTCCCCTACCACCGTGGGACCTGATAAGGGCCTTAATATTGTAACGGATTTCTCGATATATCGTCTACCTTGTAACTCCCTCTTCAGTTCGATCACTGGATTGTTAAATTAAAGTCCGAATTTAATGCTTTAAACTTATCTTTATTTCTAAGTCCAACAACTTAACACTTATTGCTCGCTTTCCGAGTTTACAACTTATTGCTTATAGCTTAACTGCTCGTGTAAAGAGCAATACTCTAATTAGAAAAGAGTCTTTTAATAACCTGGTATGGTCCTTCCCAATTACACTGTAATTTGGGAGATAATCCTTTCTTTCGTTGTGGGTTATATAACAATACCCAATCACATTCAGAGTTCACTGCCTTGTCGTATTCTACTTTCATTTTATCGCTTATAATTTTGGTGCGCTATCTCACCATAGCATGTATATCCCTCATCTCATCTTTTAGGTTTCCGTTGACTTCCTTAGCATTTTTTCCTCCGTTTACGTTAATTCCAAATTTCAAATCAATCGGTAGTCGAAGATCATTACCAAAAATAAGCCTTTCTGGAGTCTGCCCCGTTATTTCATGTGCAGCAGACTGATAAGCCATCAGAAAAAAGGATATGTGGTTATCCCAATCTTTTTGATACTAGTCCACAAGTTTTCTCAAATATTCTTCCAAAGTTCGATTGAATCGTTCCACCATGCCATCGGACTGCGGATGTAGTGCAGTTGTACGGGTTTTCCGGAAACCCAGTTTCTGGTATATGTATTAGAGCTGATTCAAAATTTCTCCCTTGATCAGAATGTAATTCTATTGGAACACCATATCTCGATACTTGGTTAGGAATTGCGTATACCTCGGACCATTTGCTGAAATAGTCCATGACTACAAAAACATATTTGTTTCCTAAATTACTGATAGGAAATGGATCAGCTACATCCATGGCTACTCGCTCAAACGGCGCACTTGAATTGTACAGCAATGCACTCGACACATCTGGCGATTCACTCCGTAACTGATTGACGACAACCAACCCAATAAAATGTTTGTTATAATTTCACCAAAGTTTTCACCATGTGTTCTCAACTTGGACCGTTGTGCAGCTCGTTGAGAACTTCGGGAGTTCTTACTTTTGAAACAATCATCAGAGCTCGTGAACTTTGCCCATCTTCGCTTTCCCATACGCGATGCAAGCCAGACACTAGCATCAAACTATTCCATTGTGCCCAATAAGCCTTTGCGATTGGGCTTTCTGCAGCTATTTTTTTCTCGTCCGGATCTCAGTCTGATGTTATAGTCATTAATCAAACATCAATAATTTCCTCTTTGGCCTCATCTTTCGAGTAATATCCGCACTGCTCCTGCCTCTTGGTTAGGAATTGCGTATACCTCTGGCCATTTGCTGAAATAGTCCATAACTACCAAAACATATTTACCAAAATTGCCACGACGCAGATTCTGTTGTTACTAATGAAAGCGTCTTCAGAATCGAACCCATGGCGAAAAGTGTTGGGGAGATAAATTATGGTTCATGAAATTATGGATAACACCTTACAAGTGGGACGCCGATGCTGTAGACTATTTAACATCGAAAAACGAGATATGTGAAGTCGAGGAAGATCCTATAGAGCCTTTGAGCGATGTGGAAAATTTAAAGCAAGGTGAGTGTTCTTCCGGGCCTGAGCTTGCCGACAGACTCTCAAACTTTTATACTGAGAGAGAGCTTTTAAGCGACTCTCAGGAAGAAGAAGATATAGCAATATTTAATGCGTCTTCTACAAATTAATCTTCATCACAGCAAACTAGCTTCAGCAGCCCTGATTACCGGTGTGGCAATAAAACAGTCTGAGTTTGTTATTCAGAAGCCATGTGTCAATGGATGGCGTATTTGCGTACTGAGTACACCAAACTACAAGCTATATATGGCAAATTGTGAACGTAAGGTCAGAGCATGCATAATGAATGGCAAAGAAAAAAACGTTTTTATATTACATCATTATAGCAACAATAACGCAGCAGCACTAAGCTGGTAAAAGGGCAAAAGTAGTTACCGGCTGGTGTCATGCTATATCTCATACGACGAAAAGCAGGTGCCACCTCTGATGGTAAAAGAGGTGGTACGGGATAGGGAGGCATCCAAGTGCATGATTATGCTTGGATGCGACTCAAACGCGCATCATACAGTCTGGGGCAGCACAGATGTCAATGAAAGAGGTGAGTGTCTCTTCAATTATCTACTAGTCACTAAGCTTCTGTTGTGTAATAAAGGTAGTATGCTAACGTCATTACAGGAAACTGGCAATAAGTACTAGATATCACACTAGTGTCGGAAGAACTAGTTAACAGGGTAAGCCAATGGAGAGTCCTCGAAGAACAGTTCTATTCGGATCACCGATATATTGAACGTATAATAAAGGAAAGGGTCGATAGAGGCAATAACTTCAGGAATCATAGGAAAACGAACTGGCTGGTGCTTATGCAAGACCTGGAAAAACGTATGCCTATGATTCCTCCGTTTCAGCTCAAAAGCAAGGAGGATCTCGACATTGTAACCATTCTTAAGGGGTAGCTGCAATTAAACCATATCCCTTCGCTATGGAGGGAAATGAAGGTAATAAAAATAACTAAGGCAGGCAAAAGCTCGCATACAAGTCCAAAATACTTCAGACCAATTAGTCCCATTCCTCATTCCTGCTAAAAACGTTGGAAAGGCTAATAGAATTACATATAAGAAGCAAACTAAAACCAGGAAAGTTGGCTGGTTCGCAGCATGCGTGTTCTAAAGGAAAATCCACAGAAATAGCACTAAGCTCTGTAATACACTCTAATTGTCTTCTTAGATACAGAAGGAGCCTTCAATAATAGGGCCATACTGGGAAACTTACTAAGTTTCCGTTTCTACCTACAACCACGGATTGCCGTAATCCAATAGAATTGAAACTAAATTCGGTCTACAATTTTGCTTTCAACAAATTGCGGTGCAGTCTAGAATCAGGTGTTCCGGTGCTTCCGCCCCATGTCGCACAACCGGCAATTTTCAAAAGAAGCTATGCCCATGTTAGACAGATGTTTATTGAGCCTGCAGGGCCCAGTGTAGAGCGCGCCAAGGAGCCGGAGCTTGTCTCTGGGGAGGTAACCTGGCTAGATCCGTTTACCAGATCACTTCAGTGTCTTCCAAGCGGAGATCACAGCAATTAAAGAAGGTCTTGACATTCTGACAAAAAGTGTGCTCACTACAAGAAGCATATATGTATATATATAGCGGCCTAGAAATCACTCAAGTCTTCTTTAATTTTATCAGAGATAGTAAGAGAATGTCTTGATCTATTAGAGGATCTAACATCCTACTTCACGATAAACCTGCAATGAGTTCCAGGGCATAGTGATATCCCTGGTAGCTGCGAATCAGATGAACTAGCCACAAGTGGTACCACTCTACAATTAACCTCTGAAAAGAATGTTTATGCCTCTGGCAACTTGTAAACACTTAACCAGCGAACATGTTATAAATCCAGCTGAGACTCGGTGGAGGCAATCACTGACTTGCTCAACCAGCAGGCAAACGATGCAGGAATGGAGCATGAGCCGCACAAACTGTTAAAATTCAAAGAAAATGACATAAGAACACTGATAGGATTACTAACAGGTCAATGACTGGAAGACATGCCAGTAGGCTAGGTGTACCTAACAACTATTATTCTACAAGCTATTAGGAGGCAGAAGAAGAGGAGACTGTAAAACATCTTATATGCGAATGTAATGCTATATACAGGAAAAGAATCGCAACAATCGATCGAGGGATCCCTGACAACGTATCGGATGTTGCTCATATAAAATTATTTATACTGATGAACTTCATCAGAAGCACAGGTTGGTTCAGAGAGTCGACAATAGAGTGAGGGAACATTAGTCCCTTATCTACCTACCTACCTAGTGAGTGTTTATTAACATTGCGCACTCATGAGATAGGTCGTATCAGCTGATTCGGTCTTCGGTTTTGCTTCTGACTGTTTCCAGCATAAGTGAACAATAACAAGTCGTTAACACGTTTGCTAACAGTAATTCGCTCTAGGGACATATCTGCCCAAAGCAATTTCGCAAATATCATCATATACACACACATAAATATTGCCTTCCTCAATGGCCAAAAATTTGATAGCTGGTTAGTAATAATTATTGCCATGGATTGTGAATACAGCAATTTAAGTGTACTACAGTTGGTATCGATATTTGTACTTAATAATTTAATATTGTAACGGATTTCTCTATAAATCGTCTACCTGTAACTCACTCTAGAGTTCGATCACTGGATTGTTAAATAAAAGTCCCAATTTAATGGCTACACACTAATCTTTATTTCTAATTAATTGCTCTTATCACGACAACACTCTAACTAGAATTGTGTTTGCTGCACAATCCGGCAGCACTTATATAGTATCTCTGTAACAAAACATTGCTTCTAGAACATTCTGGCAACTCCGAATTCGCTAACTAGTTGCTTCTGGCAGTTTATCGTTGATTCGATTTTGTTCTATCATCCGTGTTCGTCACACTGCCCTCCACCTAAGTCTGATCGTTCCGATTAGACATATTTGCGATACCAAACACAAAGCTTTTATGTCCCCCATCTCGTCTTCTAGGCTGGTGCTGACATCGTTAGCCGTCCTTCTCTTCTTGGAGTTAATTCCATCCGTTTTTCGGATACTCAGTTTCTGGTACATCCCTTGACTTAAAGCTGACTCGAGATTCCATTCTTGATCAGAACGTAACTCCATTGGAACACCGAATCTCGTTACCCACTTGTTGATGAATGCCTCCGCCACTGGTTCAGTCTCCTGGTTAGGAATTGTGTATACTTGTGGCCATTCATTGAAATGGTCCTAGACTACCAAAACATGACTATTTCCTAATTTATTGGTGGGGAATGGACCATTTTCATACACGCCTATTTTCTCAACTGGCGCACGCGAATTGTGCTGTTTCATCTGCCCATGACTCCTGGACCTTGATCCTTTAGCTACAATGTTCTCAGCATATTTCGCAATCCTTTCTATAGCTGATTGAGAACCAGTCCAATAAAACCTTTGCTTCAAATGCTCCAAGGATTTCATGTCTCTCAAGTGCCCTCCTCTTGGACATTTGTACTGCACGTTAAGAACATCAGGAATTCCAACCCTTGGAAGAACCATAAGTACTCGGAAGGTTTGCCCATTTTCGCTTTTCCATAATCGATGCAAGCAGCCATACACTAACTTTAAACTGCTCCGTTCTGCCCAATATGATTTTGTGACTGGCCTTCCTGTAGTTATTTCTCCAATCGTTGTACATTGGTTTAACTCCACCTTATGTAATGCACCTTCCAATTCTGGATCTTCTTGCACAGAGTCATCCAATTCAGGTTCAATTTTATGCTGATCTTCCACCTGTGATGGTATACACGCTTCCTGCTGTTCCAACTGTAAGAACACTTGTGCTGGTATCCAAGCTTTTTGCTGTTCTAACTGTGAGGAACCTTTTATTGGTTTACACGCTTCCTCCTCTTCCAACTGTGGGAACACCTGCCCTGACATACGCAGTTCCAGCTCTTTCGACTGTGAGGACCCTTGTACTGGTACACACGCTTCCTCCTCTTCCGACTGTGAGGACACCTGCGCTGACATATTCACGTCGAGCTCTTTCGGTGCTGACAACTGTGCTGAAAAACGTTCATGTTGCGCTGCGAACAGCTCTTCCAAATGCGTTGACAATCGCGTTTCTTGCTTTTAAATTGTGTCGACATTTGCGTTGATATTTGAGACATACGTGTATCCTGCTCTTTAATTTGTGTCGATATTTTCGATATTACAGCAAAAACAATGTTTATGTCCACAATCTTTGACGAGCATTGAGCCTCTTCCTTTTCTTCTATCTTTGTTGTCTCTTCTTCTAATTCCATGTGAAAGACATATTCCTCAACATTAATGTTTTCCGCCTCCATGGCCTCTCTCAACCGTGATTGTAATTCAGTTTTTAATCCATTTGTCGCCAAACCACGTTGCTCCAGCTCCTTTTTCAGTTGTGGAACGTTCAGATCGTTAAACTTGGCCATTTTTAAATAATTATCTCCTTGGGAATTTATTTGACAATCCCACTTCTGACACCAATTGTAACGGATTTCTCGATAAATCGTCTACCTGTAACTCACTCTTGAGTTCGATCACTGGATTGTTAAATAAAAGTCCCAATTTAATGGCTACACACTAATCTTTATTTCTAATTCCAATAACTTAACACTTATTGCTCGTTATTTGAGCTTACAACTTCTTGCTTATAGCTTAATTGCTCTAATCACGACAACACTCTAACTAGAACTGTGTTTGCTGCACAGTCCGGCAGCCCTTATGTAGTAAATCTGTAACAAAACATTGCTTCTAGAACATTCTGGCAACTACGAATTCGCTAACTAGTTGCTTCTGGCAGTTTATCGTTGATTCGATTTTGTTCTATCATCCGTGTTCGTTACAATATTTTACTACCTTTTTGTTATCGATCGCTACTGGGAGTTATTGTTTGGGTAAATTGCTGTTATGGAAAGGGAAAACAATTTCTGTGAAGAAAATGTCGAGCCCATGGCGAAAAAAATTAAAACAGAGTGGGTTAAAAGCTATTCTGATAAGGCCCTGCTTATGATGACTAGAATGGGTTATGAAAAGAACAAAGGTCTTGGGAAGCAGAATCAGGGTCGTCTTGAACCTATTATAGCTGTACAACAGGATGGCAGAAAAGGATTGGGTTTGAAAGATGAGTGTCCAGTGTCCGTGGAAGCGTGGGACAGCACTATTGAAATAATAAACCTACCAGAAAGTTATTCATGGATAACAAATAATGCGGAGTTCGAAATAACGTTGGACGATTTAAAAGAGAATATGATCGTAGGTCCTAGTAAACGAACAATTGATGATGAATGTTTATACTGCAGTTCAGACATTTTAAATAATATATTAAAAGCAAAATCTGAATTTGACAAATTAAACGACAGCGAATTGAGAAGAGCACGATCACGGTCTAATCCATTTGAAACAATCCGTAGCTCTATATTTTTAAATAGAGCTGCTGTTAAAATGGCGAATATTGATTCTATGTGCGATTATATGTTTACAAATCCTAGATATATGGACGGGACATCAATGCTGCAAAATAACGAACTTTTATATTTTGCCGATATTTGCGCAGGTGAGTGGAAAATGTAACTTAATTATATATGCCTTGTTATCATGGGATTTAGAATATAGAAATAGATATAGAATTAGAGTTTCTTTAATTTATAATGAATTGGGTGGCCTTTAGAATACGGGGAAATCTCATCTACTATGAGCTGCTTCCAAGGTCTTAATCAGGACATATTCTGTCAACAATTTGACCATATGAAGAAAGCATCCGCATTGTCCACAACAGCTTTTTCTAAGAGGAGAGGATTTGTGATCTATCAGGCCAACGCCCACAAACATCAATAGTTCTGTTGTAAAATTTGTCTCAAGTTTTTGAAAATCAACTATCAGGTTTTTAAAAATAGAAACGAAGGCTTCTATTAGTGTAGCATTATGAAATTAGCTTAAAAATGCATAGTGCTTAGCTTAAAAGTGACAGTAGAACGTGATGCTGCTACAAGTGTCGTCAAAAATTCACGCAGAAAGTAATGGATTTCATTTTACCTTTAACAGGGAAGTCTATGCAACTAATATAATATATATATTGTATTAAAACATCGGACAGGAATTCGGGGGATCTGTGGTCAGGAAAAGGAAGGGGAGGTGCGTGGTTAAAATTTCAAGGGTTAAAAACGGTATATCTCGATTTCCGGCAAATTTGTAGATAGTATAGAAAAAAGTTATATGGCAATGTTATAGGTAATAAAATGATCTATAACTTTCGTTATTGACTTTTTTCACATAACCTCAAAATTTAAATGAAAAATTACATATTTTTTCTTCCTTTTATCTTTACCTCGGACTCGACTGGTGTGATTTTACTCCGAATGTTACCCAGGACTTCTGCATAGCTTTTGTCTTCTGCTGGCTTTATTATCACTGTCCTTTTTTTTTTAGGTACGCTCCGATGTTTTCGTTTTTCTGTTGCCTCAATCCTTTTCGTTTTCTTTTCAGTGGGTTATGCCACATGTTTTCGCTTTCCTATTGTCTCAATTCTTTTCGTTTCTTATAGGTCTAATATATATTTTTTCAATATACTCATATAATCAGGACCTTACTAATATCCATGCGAGCCCAGAGTTTGTTTCCTGCACGCATTTATATAAATGCATGTAATTTGGGATTAAGTTATTTCGATATAGCGTTCTACGTCGCGCAGAATTATCCGCTTGGTATATCATGGTCAAGTCTAGATCATTTTAAGATGCGTTATTTAGAGCGAAACTAAGCTTTATTTACTCTAGCTTGACCATAAATGTGCGGTCTTTTACAGGTGATGTCATTTAAATTTCCTTGTGATTATGAAAGTTTTCAGATAATAAAATTAGACAGAAATGGGAGCGGTCTTTCGTAGTAATATATCGAATAATTTTTCTAAAATGACTTAACAATTAACTGTTCGCCGGATCGAATAGAGTATAGATTTTTATATTTTCCAAAATTCTTCGGGTTCGGTGAAGCATGATCATTAAATTCCAACGCAAGCATTAAGCCTTGTCGGATATGGAATTGTGAGATATAATAGTTCTCCTTCGTATGGGAAGAGCATACCGAATTCAAAAGCTTTACCCATTTTGTATGCGTATGGCGATTTTCGAGACACTGAGGTCCTTATCACTTGTATATAGCATATATTACCTGTCTCATTACATCAGAAAAAATGGTAGATGGATCTTACTTGAGATGCAAAATAAAATAAAAATAATACAGCACTATTTAATACTAAAAAGCTTCACTAAATGTTGTGTTGATAACTTATGAGTAATTAACTGGAATATCTAAATAAAAGCGTTGATTGGCGCGTTTCTTACCGCTCAGCGTTAACGCCGACGCGACATCCCTAAATAAAGCGGCAAATTTGCGTCAAAGTCTCACTTACATTAATTTGTACAGACATAATCATCAAGCGTCAAGAAATTTTTGAGAAAAATTACAAATTTTGCGTTTTCTACAGCCAACTTTACTTAAAGCGCTGTCAAAATCAAATTTTTCAACCGCTCAGCGTTGCCTCCGTGTTTATTTAGGTATGCGCCATACAAAATTTATAGGCAAGGAATTTTTGACAGTAATGCTACTTTTATTTTGGGACGGCAGTAAGTGATGACAATTGTTGTTGTTGTAAGCAACCGCTACTATCTAATCCCCGCATTGTGGTAAGGTTCGGGCTGGTTGTCATCGATGTGATCTAACGGTAGGCCCTGGAAACGTTCTGTTTCTGCGGGGTCGGATAATAGGGAGAGGGGTGTTAGATGAGTGAGCATGCAAAAAGGTGGTTAGTGTCATGCGGGGACTTACAGCAACGTTTCTTTTTCCATGAGCTGCCGGCTAGCGACTTAAGGATTTTGTTGCGGCTCTGTACTTTGGCAGTTATCGCGGTCTTAAGAGGAGTGAAGGAGCTCAGACTGTCGAATGTAACACCTAAAATCTTAGGGTTATGGAGAGTTGGAACTTTAACGTCATCGACTGTGACTCTTTCGTCCAGTTTGTGAATATCGTTGCTGGGGATTTGGTGAGAGAGGGTCAAGCCTTGCAGAGAAGAAGTGAGAGAGGTCGGAAGGATAGCGGTTTACTTTCGAACTCATGTCGTCGATTCCATGGCCTGGCGGCAATATCGTACAATCATCAGCGTACGAATTGAGAAAATTCCCTCTGGGGGTTTAGGGAGTTTCAAATTGTAGAAATTAAACAGTAACGTGGTTCTTAATTTAGAGTTTTGACCTCGATACAGTACGGATGATTTCCGACCGCTCAGGTAGTTCATGGTCCATCTCTTTAGCCCTCGATAGAGCGTGGATTGTTCGATGTCCTCAAGTAGCGCTATAAGATTGACGTTTGACTGTGTCAAAGGCTACGAATATCGTTCTTTCACTAGGTGGTTTTTGATTTGATGTGGAGGTGCTGTGCACTTTACGGAAGCCATTTTAATGGTCAGTCTTACGCGTAGGTAGTTCACCGCTTTTTGTGTCCGTATCCGTAGTCGTTTGCATACTTATTTCGAGAGATATGTGCTTATTTGTTAGCAGTAGCTTTCGAGAACGTCGATCATGTCCGCCCATCAAGCGCTTTTGAAGGCGTTTTGGACGTCTAGAGTCGCCCGCAAAACTTCTCTTTTGTACTTATGGCATCTGCGCTGTGCGGCTTCTACGCTTTCAATGATGCATCTTATAGCTCCTAAAGTTGACCTGCCGGGTCTAAAGCAGTGTTGTCTAGGGGAGAGTCCTCAAGCTTCGTTGATGGCCGCTTCGAGTCTGGCTTTAAGTGGCCTTTCCCGCTGTGTCAAGCATACAATAGTGGACGGTATGCTGATGGTAAGTTGGGATCACCTTTTCCCTTACTGATTAGCACCAGCCGTTGTTTTTTTTCAAGGTTCAGGAAATATTCCGGCTTCGAGACAGGCGTTGTACATATTCAGAAGTACTGCCGGTCGCTCTGCAGCAATTTTTTTTAAGGATTTCTGCTGGGATCCCGTCCGGGCTGGGGGGGTTATTAGTTTTGAGCTTGCTAGTGGCCAGTTGCAGCTGTTCGAGGGTGAACTGGGGGATATGTGGAAGTCTTGTTGTATGTTCTGGATCACTAATCATGTTGTCGTGTGTGGGGAAGAGTGCGCTTACGATGTGATCCATTTTGGTAGCGGCTAAGTCAGGTGGCTTTGCTCGAACTCCGAGTTACTTCATTACTATTTTTGTACCCAAGTTTTTTTTTTAACATTCCTCCCATTTTCTCTTCTTACTATCATCGATGGCGTGCTTCAGAAGGCATGTGCGTCTGAGTTGGGCGATACTTTCTGTCCACCAGTAAACTGCCGCTTTATGTTTGCTGTGGGAAGCCTTGGGCATCGATTTGTGACATGCTCTTGTTATATTAAGCATTATGTGCTCGACAACTTTTCCCGCGATTTCAAGGGAGCTGCTAGATAGGGTATGGTCGTCTATAGCGGAGATTAATTACGATGTGTTTAGTCTCGAGACGCTCCATTTACGGGTTATTTTTCATGTACACGTTTGTTTCGGTGTCCACCGCAAAAGAGATGTACTGATGATCGCTTCCAGTGTAATCTTCTAGGACTCTGCATTTCTTTATTAAGTCTGCCATGCGTTCTGATAAAAGAGTAATATCTGGTGTGGTTTCCTCGCATCCTGGTCTTTGAAACGTGGTTGTATTTTCCGTATTAAGCACTATTAGACCAAGCCGCGCAGCCGTTTCTAGACTGTGCTTTCCTTTCGAATCCGTGTTTGGCATACCCCAATCTATGGCTTTTGAATTTAGGTCTCCGGCAAAAATCAATTGACCTTCTATAGACCTGGCTGTATCCTCTATATTGTCGTGCTTTTCTTGAAATTCTTGTATGTACACCTCTTGTTTGACCTAACCCCATAAAAAAAGTCTGGTGCAGTCGGATCGGGTGCAAGCGATAACTGTGTTGTAGTGTTGCAGATAGGCAATCATTCTGTATAAAGTGGGGGATCGTCTGTGGTTTTAAAAATATGTTTAAAGTAGGCGTGGCTCCGCTCCCTGAAGCCTTTATGTACATAGCTCATAATCTACTAAAACTATATCAGCCAAACCTGCCGGAAACATTTCCTTTTAGAACCTCATCATACAGTGTGAAAATTGATGAAATCGGATATAACGCCCATCCCCATTAGAAAGATTATACTGAAAACTACAAAGAGCGCACTAACTCGCTAAACAAAACGCCAGAAGCAATACATTTACCAGTGGAGATGGTATGCAAGGGCGTTGCAACTACTCGATCAATTACAATCAATTGGTACATATAATATTATATTATATATAGGGGGACTATAATCTTATAGTTCGGAAATGAGCGTATTTGAAAATCTTATCAGATTCCTTCACCAAACAATATATACGCCAAACACCAATAAAGATATCGGAATAAAGCTTTTGACAAATAGTACTTCAACAGTTGGCACTTAATATCTAAAAAAGGTTGACATCGGACCACAATTTTTCAAGCTTTGAGTTACCAAATATAAGATCTTAATGCCTATATTTTAATAGCTACCTGAAATATTGGTCAATCTGTGAGATATTTTAGAGGTTTTAAGCGGGCAGTTTTCCCTGATAGTAATATGGCCTGTTGCGGAGAATTTATTAAATAGGATTAATAAATTTTTTGTCCTTATCTTTGTAATAGGTATATGGGGACTATCCCATTTTTTATACCCTCTTTTATGAAGCCCTTCCATACCACCTTGGTTGTAAAATTTAATACTTCTGATGCATTTATTTAGTGAGTTATCGTGCATTTAGTAGTTTTCAACATATTCGTTATATGGGGAATGCGCGGGGCTATTATCGTATTTCAATCATCTTCACACTGACGGACGGACGGAGAGACACTCATCCTCTATGGTGATACAAACAACCGTTAGGTGAACAAAACTCTGAACCAGGCAACGGCGCACGGCAGCAAAAAGTACATCGCATGCTTACTTGTGTAGTTTTCGTACTCATGTATCCAAAACGCTCAATCAAGCACGAATTGGTGGTCTACTCATAGATTTTTTTTTACTTAGTTCAATACTTATTTGTATATGTTTAACACTCTTCTACTCTGCTAAGCCAAACACAGAAGTGTCTCTGAGTATAAGGCACAATCCAATTGTAACAGCTCTCTGAGTATTGAGCGTGTTTATTACTTTTTTTTAACCGATTGTTTTGTATTGTACTACATATGAATCAGATTAAGCGGTCGAAGATACAATTTAATATAAGATGTTTATTGTATGTATATACGCATGTAGCCACGTATTTTTGGATTGATTGTATGTGCATATGTGCTGGAAACAAAATGGGTTCGAAAAAAGTTTGTTAATTAGTAAAAAAACGAGTTAGAAATAATACACAAATTGGTCTTATATAGTAATACATACTCGTATTACCTTCTTTGTTTATATAAACATGAATTGTTTGTCTAAAGTTAGGCTTATATATCAATATTTATGTATTAATAGTTTTATTTAAGAATAAAATATTAAAATGTTTGTCTAAAACTATTGCAAAACGAATATAAGAAAGCAAAGTGTTTAAGGTGGTAGTTTGGTAACTTGGTTTGGAAATATTATATATATTAAGAATACACTAAAAATTTTAGAATGAAAATTTTAATAATAACGAAGTTATACAAAATATACGTAAGCATCTCGTAGTAGTACGCATATAAATAAAACCATATTTATTCTGTTGTTGAAACTTTAAAAGCGTTTTTCTCGGAACAACGTTCCTACAGCCGGCTCGGATGATCATATCCAACCGATTAACTGAAATTTGAATATGTTATTCGACTCATCAATAGCTCTGGGAATCTAGGATCTTGTTTTTATTTTTCAACAAGATTGTTTAATCCTAGTTGCAACCGGAATGACAAGCTCACATAACAATCTTTTTGATTTTTCTATTTCAGATGTCCTCAAGCGATCAAATCACTGGGGCCAGTCACCTTTTTTTAGACGCTCACTTGAGTGCTACGAAACAACAAATTTCAACAAAAACAAAAAGACAAATAATTTTTTTGTACTCTCTGAAATTATATATAACAAAATGAAACTGATTGAATTTTATTTTTTTCGAAATAAAATATTCACGTTACCAGACTACTGCCTTTATGATGTCGGCCCTAATCGGTTCCGCTTCTCAGTCATAATGTTATCTGCCAAGGAAAAAGCTCTATCCGATTTTGCTAGAATTTATAAGGCTGGTTTAGATAAGCAAGGGTACACAAAAAATAGACTCCAAGGTTGCCCTGGATATCTCAGCCAATTTTGATGGCTTCAAGTGAAGTGAAATTGTGGAATGTGCTCTTATTTTTATGATAATTGCATATCTTATATTTTGATCAATTATCGGCTTGCTAGGCTGTGTGACAAACGGTAAAATTTTTCTCTATGGTGAAAAATTGTCTGTGGTGTAAACAAATATTACATTTTGCTGTGCCAAAAATTTTGACACTTGAAGTTCAAAATAAACCCAACTACGTCGATTAGGTGTTTGCCTTGTTACTTAAATTATTAAATATATTTGTAAACCAGAAACCAGAAAAATTCATTAATTTGTAGATTTGTAATTAATTGAAAATTTAAGTCAACGGGCTAGACTACTACGACGCTACTTGCATTGATAAATCGGTACAGGTATGTACATACATAATTATATCTTCATACATATATACACACAAATACATTTACATTAAGATCTTTTAATCAACTACAATTTGCAATATTTCGGCTAAATTATAAAAATTCAAAAGGAGGTGTATTGAATAGAATAAATATTAACATAAACTAATGAATAATTACCAATTAATAACGTATTTTATGACATACTTGTTATGTATGAAGTGGATCTTTTAAATTTGTTTATTTCTGAATGCATATCTGTATTCATATTTATAAGTTGTCAAAATTTTACCTAACTCGGGAACTGGGAAAAATTCTGACAGTCGGATTCACCACGAAAAACTTCAAAATTTCACTGTTATCTGTCCATCCTCAGGCTCCTTACCTAAAATATACAAAAAATATGTAGAATGTTTTTAGGTTTAAATAAAAATCGAACATGGAGTTATCTACGAGTTACAGTTTACAAAATGTCCGGTTTTGCTCAATGAACATTTTGCTTTTGTTTCAAAAGTAATTCACATGCTCTCCGAAACTATGATGTCGTCGAATTCTCAGAAAGGAATGATAAAACAACATGTCTAAGCGGTGGACGAGGAAAGATATTGGTTTTATTACAGGTGTAGAAAATATCCGAAGCTTAGTTTGAAAAAGTTGATAGGTGGAATATTTAATTGTCCTCAAATACGACAATTAATAAAAGATACAGATTTCATTAAGGTTATGACTGAAGCTTGGAAAAGTTTTTTTGTTGATAGTCGAAAATTTCGTATAATGGCAGATTACTGCTGCTTCTTGAAAAGAGATTGTCAACTAGAAATATAACATATGTTTTCGACATTTTTCTCTCTGTTTACTTAAATGTATTCTTACCTTTTCACACAAAAAAAATACTGGCAGTATAAATATATATATTATTTTGTTTTATGTTTTCTTATTTTTGTAATGTAAGAATGAAATAAGGAATTCAAAATAAACGAGAGCAAATCTTACGAAATCATTGATAGCTTCATAATATGTGTGCTCAAATATAGCCAAAATAGATCTTATATCCAGGGCAACAAAACCACCAATTAATTATTTAAAATTCCTCTCGTCGTCACCACTTTTTACTACAAATACTTTTCCACTTCTGTCAAAGGAGGCTCTGCGTATTTACACATGTTAGCGTTTGAATTAAATTTAAGTAAAATAATTTGTTTTTTGATATGGTTGAAGGTAGCTCCAAAGAAATGTCAAGTAGTGATAAACCAAGGCTTTATTGATTATCAGGAATGAATGTTAAGTCTAAATATAAAGGCATCTTGAATAAATTTTTTTTGACTGTGGCAAAATTCTTTCATGTTGTTTAATTCGTTTGATTACTAGCCTACAGCTGGTGATGCTTTAATTCAGATAAGGCAAACATATCATCATCATTCGTCACACATATACATACTTTCATTTTGTAAATTATGCAATTTAAACGTGTATTGATTATTAGTGCGTTTACTACATTTTTACCATGATCTGTAACAAATTAAGCTTGCTCAACGTTATTTATATCGAACTGTTTAAACAATACTTTTAATTTTCCGTATACATAATAAGCAGTTGACCGCTAAAAGTCCATCTATTATATTCCTAAATAATTTCTCACATTTAAAAATATTTTTGATAATGTTAAGTTATACCTAAAAAGTACCGTTGAACACAATTGTCGGACCACTTCAAAACTATCTCCTTTATCTGTTTGTTTAGCGTAGCTTTTTTATATTCTACATCTCTGTGCGCTTTGCCAGAAATAGTAGTGACTTCAGGCAGCAAGGCTTCGATGTCAATATTTGCACTGTACGTTGCACAAATCTTGATGAAAAACCTAATCATATATCTAAAACCAAGTCCTTCGGCGCATTTAAATGGACGACAGTCTCGTATAATCCATTTGACATATGCATCAATGGCTTCCTTCTTGTCAGCTTCCAAAACAGTTCGCAGGACTTGTGGTTTCCTTGCAGCTAGGCCTCACTTTTCACGACTTAAATTGGATGTTTGGTATCCAACAAATTTTCGAATTTAATGGCATGTTCGGCAGTATACTAATGGTTCTAAAATCTTTTAAAATTTCAAAAACTTTAATTCAAATATAGCTTTTGTACTTTCATCTTTGCGTCAAAGTGAAAATTTCACTGTTAATTTGTTGGTCAATGAATGACTTATCTTACTTATAATACTTAATTTTCTGTCATTTTAACAAAAAAAAAATTGCTCTGTACATGTGTGCTAAGAATACTCTAAAACGAATAATATTGTACATTCTGCAAATGTGTTCAGCATACATAAAACACATAAAAAATGTGTACCGTTATTAATAAACAACGCTTAAGAATCTACAATACAAGCAAAAAATACAACATGAATAAAATAGCAAATACAATAGATAAGTACACACGCTACTGGTGATTAATATTTTTTGTACTTATATTTGCTCGTCATGAGTTTTGGTTTAACTTATTCATATATAATATAAGTAAGATCGCCTAAGGTCGATGCAAATAAAAACGAGAGTGTGTAAAACAAATACAACTACTATGCAACAGCAAATACCACAAAATCCATGTCTATGAGTGTGTGTGGCCACCGCCACCGCTTTTGAAGCAGGTATACTTTGAGTAAGAAAATTAGGCACTCTGTACTGTATTGGCAGTAATAGAAATAAGTGGACGATTGCACAAAAAGTAAAAACCGTATACCAAGCAAACATAAGTAAGTGCCCTTTCACACAGGGACTCAAAAGAGTCTCATACCAGTATTGTGGGCGAGGGGACGACGAGGAAATACGAAGAGACCGTGCCACTCGTGTTCGGGTGGCACGCTTTGTGTTCTTGTTCGTAACAGCTCGCTGCTACCCTTTTCAGCATTCCTTCTCACTTTCAAATTCTTTGAATGGTTGCAAGAGCGCTCGGTTTCAAATGAATTCGATCGCAAATTTGAGTTCTGTTATCTATTTTTGTATGTAATATGCAAATATGTATGCATAGAATAATAGAAATATTATGACAAATTGTAAATAAGGAGAAAATTAAGATATAGATTATGGAGTAAAGAAATTATGAGTTTTTAATACTTAAAGATTAGGAAATTCCTATTATAAATTTGGCCTTCAAAATATTAGTAGCGGATATTCAATACATTCTTGTGGATTAGGGAATTCCCGTCTTTAGTATTTCTTTGAAACTATTTAGCGGGTAGGTCATGGTAATTCATTGCAAGCAAAATGTGTGACCATCATCTCAACATACAAATGAAATACGCAGCACGCAGTGTTGCGCAGTCGAACCGCACAAATATTTACGAAAATTTTGTGAAAAGGAATGCAGAAAAACTAGACTCGAGTTGCTGGACTCTTTTTGACCGTGTGAATGCCCAGAGCGACACCAAAAGAAAATTTGAAAAAACTCAGACTCTTTTGAATCCCTGGGTGAACGTGCACTAAGAGAACGAGAACACCCCATTACAGAAGCAGAAATTTCTGCAACATGTATGTGTGCATATGTAATATTAAAAGTTGGGGTTTGGTGTAGTTCGCAGCCATTGACGGTAAAAACCGTATACCAAGCAAACATAAGTAAGAGAACGAGAACACCCCATTACAGAAGCAGAAATTTCTGCAACATGTATGTGTGCATATGTAATATTAAAAATTGTTTGGTGTAGTTCACAGCCATTGAATATTTGTTTTTGCATTTGTTTGGTTGTTGCGCCATTGAACGGTTTGTAAAATTTTGCAATCGGTGTACCGTGCAAAAGAGTTTTGCAAGAGCAAGAGAAAACCCCTATAATATTTCTATGTATACAATTGTTCTTATCATTCTATAGGCAAAATCGCCTTTTTGCTTTGGTATTGGAAAAAATCAATATTTTCGAGATGACGGAAAATTATTTCTCCGTTTTTCGAAGTCAAAATATGTGACTTCTTTTTTTCAAATAAGAATATTAAAATCATCATTATTAAATGTAATATGTAACTTCCCATCTGGAAAAAACCGGAAATTTATGTGGGAAAAACCCCAATAGACGCGTATTTTCATTATTTAAAGTAATTATCACGATTTTAAAAAAATATTTTTTTTTTCAGAATATTTGCAAAAAAATGTTACAAAAGTAAATGTTTTTAGTCACTGTCGCTACTGTCATGATCATTAAATATATTATTAATATGGTAAAACTCTATTTCTTGTGTATTTCCACGAGATGTTGAAGGTCGTTCTTCAGTTATTGGGTTACGCAACGGACTTAACAATTTTGTAGGTGTAGATAACGGCTCGTCATAATCGTCATTGTCATCACCTTTATGTTTGTGTAACAGGTTCCAATTATACGAAATTTTTATTTTTGCTGCTTTGTCTGTAGTCAATATATTTCGTTTGTGACTATGTATATGCCCATGCGTGTTAAAAGATTCAGTTGCTGGTAAAGTACAGGGAGCAGTGTGAATACGTACTGCAACCCTACTCAGCAATTTGGACTTGCCAAATTACCGGGTCCATTTCTTCCATATAAATGGTCTGCTCCATAAACCCTGTTTAGCTCTCTAATTGGCTAAATCAACATCAACGTCAATACTGAGTGATTCGCTTACGTCGTGTATAAACTCTATGGTGTCCTAATTAAATACCTTGCGATCTTGGATCTAATAAATATGCAGCGTAATGACTGGGTTTCAAACAATTATTTGTTCGTCTAATTACAGCATATGTAATATCTTGTTTGTGATGCTCATTTAGAATGTATATATTCGTAAAGGCAAAATTAAATGCAGACTTAATATCTTTGAAGGCCATATAAACTTCATTTAAAAGTATTGCCATTGCCTTCAAGTTTACTCCTACGACATGTATCTAAACATTACCTAGATGTTACATATGTTAAATATGGTAAAACCCATTCGGTTATTTATTTTCTTATTTTTTCCCACATTTGAGTTTTTTCCGGGTAAAATCCCATCTCTATTTCCGGCACATCATAGAAATCATCGGTACTACGATTTGGTGCCTTCGCTCTACTTCCCCGTTGCCCCGAGGGACCCTTCCCTACACAGTAATCTTTAAAGATATTTCTATCAGTTATAATATGCTGTGGGTTACCGAAAATAGCGGTTTGTTTTTCGAGAACATCAATGCCTCGGCGCCAGTGTTTTTTACCGAGTATAAAAAGCATCTACCCCAGCAATAATTTAGTTTACGCTTTCTTCGTTTGGTCTGCGAAGCTGACATGATCCAAGTGAAAAGTGCTTATTAGCCGATCTGCCTCATGTATTGGATTTAACAAATCTTCTTTCCTTCCAGCCTTTGACGACTACCGATTTTAATTACTATTGAGCCTAACTGAGGAATGAAAAATGTTTTCTGAACTGCTAACTGTGTCTTATTCACAGAGAAGACCTGCTTGTGTGCCGGCAGAAATATTTCATTAGCTCCATCAGCGACGGAACCACTATCAGCTCTCTTATTGGATCCTTATGTAGCAGCCCAAGCTTCAAATAGAAATCATCGTAATCAGTTCCTAGACTTTGAACACTGCCCGAATACATTCGTCCTGCTGCTTAGCCTATGCACCAAAGAATCTTCCAACATAAGACACGTTATTCTGCTCAACCCATCAACATAACGCATCTACGAACCATTTTGATGTTCTATTTCATAGTCAAATCCTTACAATAACATCGCCCACTGAGATACTCTTAGACAAATATTCTTCTTTTTCATGGTCATTGCGAACGCGTTGCAATCCGTAACGATTTTGAAATGCAGCCCCAAAAGATATACTCTCCACTTTTTAAGTGCATCGACTATCGCTAACAGCTCTAACTCGTACGAATGGTACGTTTCTTCTGCTGGCTTTGTCTTCCGACTCATGAACTGGATGAAAGCACAAATCTTCACTTTCCTTCTGTAACAGTACACCACCATATCCATGTGACGAGGCGTCCGTATGAACTTAAATTAAATCCTTCGGAGTGTACAATCGTAATACTGGCGCGCAAACCGAAGCAGCTTTTAGTTGCTGCAGCGATGCCTGCTGTTCATTCCCAAACACAAAAGCTACATCCTTACGCAACAGGTCAAACAGTGGTTTGACGACAAAAATAAGAAATAAGCCCTAAGAATCTTTGCACCGATTTTGTATCCATAGACATCGGAAAATTTCTTACTGCCAGAGTCTTCGCTTCTGATGGATTCCTTCTACCATGCTCTATAATGTACCCCAAAATATCAACAGTCGGATTTAGGAACCGGCATTTCTCCCACTTAATCCTGAGGTTAAACTTTGCCGCCCTGCTCAACACAGCTTTTAACTTATCTACATCCTTGTCAAAATTAATTATTTTTGCGAACCCGACTCTATCGGCACGTGGAAAAACCGCTTCGGCAAATCTAACGTCGTAAATACTTTTGCGCCTTGTAACCTCACGATAATGTCATCCATAAACGGCATTAAAAAATTGTCTCATGATTTTTTCGTTCAAGCGTCTCTGATCACACAACGCCGTTTGGTACCGTTTTTTTTCCCCCACCAATACGATCGGTGATGCATACTTGGCCAGGCTGGATTATGCCTTGTTCCATCCATTCCGCAATCTGCACAATGCACCTATCGGAGTAGGACATACGTCTTGGCCCTTGAAATATCAGAGTATCATCAGTTAAACAAGTTTTCATGGAAACTGGGTAACCGTGCTGCTTACTAGGCGAGTAACTACAAACAATGACTTCTATTGCCTTTTCTTGTTCTACTTGCAAAGTTTTCTCTGACATTACTTCTGCGGCCATACACAAGTCTTCAAACTCATTAATAACGTCTATTTTACCTTCAATTTTCTCTCCTATGGGGTTTGGAACATTCGTTTCCTTCACCTTTGCTCTAAATTCTACCTCGCCTTCCGTTATGACCAAATCAACCTGCTTCAATACATTATTCTCTATTATTGTTTCGTAAATTATGTTACGCTCGCGCTTGTGAAGCCGTGATTAATACCCTTGCCCTCGGTCGGGATGGAATATCTTTCTGGTCTAGCTATTGCGGTCTAATATTGCTGGACCGGTCTCTCGTCATCATACGCTATCACCGGTAGGTCAGGTTACTACCAACGATTTATCAAAGACTATTCAAAAATAGCTAAACCGTTGACAGCACTCCTAAGAAGAGAAGCCGGTAATGTCTCCAAACGACACTCAAAGAAAATATAAATTAAATTAGATATCGAAGCCTTAAAAGCATTCAATAAAATAAAAAAAACACTTTAGTATCAAAGATATAGCCTTAGCACATTCATTTTTCGAAAAGATTTTGAACTAACAACCGACGCCTCCGATTTCGCTTTAGGTGCCGTCCTATCGCAAGATATTAAACCAATAACTTTCATTTCGAGAACTTTAAGCAAGGCTGAAGAGCACTATGCTACCAATGAGAAGGAAAAGCTTTCTATAGTATGGTCACTTAATTCACTTCTCTACGGTTCCAAAAAAAAAAAAAAAAAAATTATTACTGACCATAAACCTCTTATCTATGTCCTAAGCCATAAAAACACCAACAGTAAAATCAAGCGATGGGAAGGCACATTAAAAGAGTATAATTATGAATTAATCTACAAACCGAGTAAAACAAATTTAGTTGTATACGCGCTTTCAAGAATACCAACACAAATCAATTCACTCACAAATACAATTCATATCGATGAAAGCTCAAGTCATAATTTAATCCCTTGTACAGAAGTTTCATTTAATGTTTTCAAAAATCAAATATGTTTTAAACATGATGAAATATCTTCATATCAATTGAAAATAATTTTTCCAACTGTTCATAGACACATAATTACAGAACCAGAGTACAATGAACAATTACTCGTTTCCTACATGAAGCGATACCTTAATCCATCTGTTATAAATGGAATTCATAAGAGGAAAGAATAATGGGTATGATCGAAACTTTTTATATCCTATTCACTTTAGTAATATTAAAAGCCGATACATCCAAAAATTAGTTGAAGATATTAGCAACGAACAAGATCAGGGGAATGTCATATTAATGGAACACTTAAGAGCACATAGGAATGCAACTGAAAATAAAACACAATTTCTAGAAGAAAAATATTTTCCCGGTATGTTAAATAAAATAAATCGAATTATAGCCAACTGCACCGTTTGTAAAGATAATAACTGCGAGAGACATCCGAACCAACCGAAATTAGCAGAATCTCCATTATCAACATATCCAGGGTACACAGTCCATATAGACATATTTTGACAGAAGTCATGATAGCTTTAGACCCCTAAGAGATATTATATTTTCCCTCGGAGTACCAAAATAAATGGTTATAGACAATGAATTTAAATTCTGCCTCATTTAAACTTATGATGATAGACGAATTAGGAGTAGAAGTTTACACTACTCCTCCATACAAAAGCAAAGCTAATGGACAAGTGGAAAGGTTCCACTTCACCCTATTTTAAATAATGCGCTGCATAAACAAAACGGTGGACACAGAAATTTTGAAGAACTTTTAGAAATAGCAGCGTCCGAATATAATCATTCAGTTCACTCCACAACATTAAAAATACCAGTAGATCTATTTTTTCATAGAAACGTTACATATATCCCCGAAGAAATAGAAAGAACAAGACAAAGTAACTTACACAAATTAGCCCACAAACAAAGCAAAGATATCAAATATCATAATAAATATAAACAGGAATTAAAGGAAAAATAATTTATGTTAAGAAAAGTAGGTGAGCAGAAAGTTAAGTAAACCCTTCAGTAAAGAGATAGTTGAAGAAGTCAGAAATACTACTGTGTTGACTGAGAAAGGACAAATAATTGACAAAAGTAGGATACGTAACTAAAGAAATACCGTCATTATATTCCAGACTATTACTATCACTGTGGCTGGCGGAAGTACAAATACTCGATTATTCAAACGCACAACTCATAACAGTAGAAAATTAAACAGCTTGACTACAAGCAGGAATATTTAAAATAATACACAAAATTGACATAAGAAGATACACGACCCCTGGACCATAAGAAAGCGACTATTGAAACCGAACTGATCCGCAAAAATCCTAACTACCCCTTCATATTTCTCCTAATAACACAAATAAAAACTCAACAAATCATTTAAAAGTAGAAAATAAAATAAAAATATCAATCGGACCATGAAGACTACAAAATAATTTCAAGTAAAATAAATAATGTCTTGCAAAATAATATTATTAGTTTAGAGTTCAGTGTAATTAACTGTAACCTTTAGTTATTCAGGGGTGTTGTGGAATCCAAGACAGATTTGCGTAGTTGTCAGAATTGCAAACCAATTCTGATTTTGAATGGTGTCACAGAATTTGATTGAATTTGCGTCTTTTCGAACATATGCAAAACCAATATTCGAATCAGCTGTTTACTAATGTGCAAATTAATAAAATAGGAAGCGTTTTATAGATTTGAAAATCTACAAAAGTTTACAAAGAGTTCCGCTATTTTAGCTTTTATTTTATTTGAAGAAAAAAAGCAACGAAAAAAAATAAAAGGAATATATTAAAAGATCACAGTAATCCACTTGATGCACCAGGGGTGTCGCATGTGAAATTTGGCTTGCATTTACTTGTACTTGTATGTTTGTATAAATGCTTACTTTACAGATTTATATCACATTATCGACTAAATAAAGACGCATTTGGGTGTTAAATTATGTTTGTTACGTTTTGTAAATTCTCTTAAAATATCTTGATTTTTTCCATAAACTCGATAATTATGACATTTTTTGTTTTATTCATATGTTTTCCCTAATAGAAATAACGATAAAATAAATCGTAACAATAATATAATTTATTTTCTTCACTTACATTTTAAATCTGTCAGCAAAAATCCTCTTGCTTTGTTTCTGATAACAAAACCGATAAAATTGGTTTCCGTGACACCCAAAACCGATAAAATTTCTGTTTCGAACGTCAAACCAATAATATCTGAATTCATGCCACCTACTACATTTTTTTTATCGGTTTCAATTCTGATTTCGACAACTATCAGATTCTACAACACCCCTGATTATTCGGAATTCAATAAAAGAGCATAGCTCCCAAAATATATTTCTTTATATAAACCAAAATAAAAGTTTTTTAACTTTTATACTTTTCCTGGAGCCATTTAATAAGTCCTTAGTTCTTATCTTGTCATACTTTACATTACATTTGTTCAGATTGTGTATTGAGCTCCCTCTTGATCGTTCCTATGGGGCATAATATTATCTCTGACTCGGACTCGTCTAGAGGGACTTTTAACTTGAAGTGGAGTTGACTTGAAAGTGAGCTTAAAACCTTCCTACATTTGTTGACTACGCTGGATGTAAACTTTTGTGTATATGGTAGCTTTCTTAATACTCCCGTATTTATTAAGTAGAACTTCACAGGCCTTCTCTATGCCTAGTACTTCCGCTTGGAAGATGCTAACTGAGTTTGGTAGACGGATAGAGAGAGAGATATCAAGATCGTCGGAATATACTCCCGTCCCTACTCCGCGGTCTATTTTTGACCTGTCGGTATATATTGAGATATTAGCCTCCTCCCCACCAAACCGTTTCTCCATTCACGTCTGTGGAGTATACTCTCCTGGAAATAACTATTGAAATCCAATCAGTCGGACATGATTTATTAGCCCCGGTACCCTTGCAGAGGCTGCTGTCTGTATTATTTTTAATTTTTATACTCTTGCTACAGAGTATAAAGTTTTGTCCACCTAACGGTTGTTTTTACCACCTAAAATTAATCGAGTTAGATATGGGGTTATATATATATAAATGATCAGGATGCAGAGGCGAGTTTAAACCCGGATGAATATTTTATACTCGAGATGGTACCAGAGCTTTATTAGAGCCGCTGTCAAAATTAGACTTTGGGCGTGGCACCGCCCACATTTAGGTGAAAACCTATATCTGGGGACTTACTTGACCGATTTTAACCATTTTCGGTATGTTACATTCTTTACACATATTACATAGCGAAAATGGTTGAAATCAGACTCCAACCATGCCTACTTCCTATTTAACACAATTTTAAATTTCATCTAATTTATTTGCTTTCCAGTTTACAAATTAAGCACCAATGAATACAACGAGATACAACTTTGCACGAATAGTGCCCTTGAAGTATGCCACCTTATGACAAAAAATTGTCCAAATCGAACCAAAACCATTCAATCTTATAGATACCGAATATGTGAATCCCAGTCCCTATTGTGAACGTTCTATCGAAAATATCGGTCAATATTTGAGATATATTTTAAAAATACGGAGATAATCCTTTTCTGATAATAGTATGCCTGTGTATCAAAATTGGATTGAATCGGATCAATAATTTCCTTAGTCCCAATGTATTTATTCCAACCCTTTGGAAGTATTACACTCACCACTCACTCTTCAATATCGTTTCGCAATAATTGAATAAATTAATACAACGTCACTTGCGACGCAGCGCAAAAAATGTAAAAAAAATAGAAAAAAAAGGATTGATTGTCCGGCTCAGGCCCGATACTTCAACGGGAATCAGAATGTTGACGAGATGTCCGCTTCGAATTTTGATACGCAAAAGAGACCAGCCGCTACCCGTGTTTTGGTTTTGTTGATGGTTGGTGGGGTGATCGCCGGTGTGTTGGATATCCTGGGTGGTAGTGTCGTTGTGTGAAGTGTATGTTGCGTGAGGTGAGGTGGTGAATGTTGCGAGAGGTGATGTGGTGAATGTTGCTGATGTGTGATGTAGATTGTGTTAGTTGATGTGTAGATTGTGTTAGGTGTGTTGGCGTGTATGTTTTCGGGACGACGTAGGCTCATTTAGCCATCCCGGCGCCCCTAGGCGAATATTAGCCTAGCAGACGCTGAAGTTGTTGCAGCGTGTATACGACGCTGCTCAGCCCAGTGGCACGGTGGGGTGGTGGCCGAAGCTGGCTACGGCGCGTAATTGCTTCGTTGCGTGGGCGCCAGGAACGCGGCTCCGGAGGGGGCGCCAATCGGCGAGGTCGTGCTGATGCGTGTCTGGGGAGTCGCCTGACTACGCCGCGGCGGTGGGATTCAGTTAGTCGACCACTGTCGCGCCTCGCGGTGCGGTGAAGGAGTGTGTTATGTTGCTCACCGCACAGCTGACAATGGCCTCTTGACTCACATGCGGTTGTTGCATGGGTGTGCGCCAGACAATTCAGGCAGTGGCCATGTGCCTGGCGATTTGCTGTCGTTGGACTGGTAGCATACCTTTAAATATGCCGCAATGTTGCAAGAGGTGTGGGCGACGACATAGCGGGCATCGGAGGCGATGCTGCTCCGCAGACAGCGAGGATGACGGGGTTAGTGGCCGCGTGCCACTACGAGGAGCTATTGGAGGGGCTGTGGTAGCCGTAGTTCGGGGTGCAGGATTTGCCCCAGGGCGTGGCACATTAACGGCCGAACGTATTGCTGGCGTTGGTGTTTCCTTTTCCGTCCATAATGATCTATATGGGAAAAAGTTATTTAGATTATAAGTTTGTCGCATGATTGAGTTGGAAATTTGGGCCACGTTAAGTGGCATAAATAGGTCGTTTGGTCGATCGACCTTTTACCGGATTTAGGTTTTTGTTTGATTTATTAATTTTTAGCGATTTTTGGTTCTTATCGGGTTATTATTTACGTTTGTTCGGTATTATCGGCTGTGGGTAAAAAGCATAGCTTTACGAGCGGTCTAGTTAGTGTTCCGGTTTGCGTACGGAGATCGACTACTCGGATGTGACCGTCGGAACCATGGTGAAGGTTTTCTATGCGACCAAGCCGCCATTCAGTAGGTGGGAGACAATCATCGTGTACTAGCACGCAATCTCCAAGCTTCGGCGCCTTTTCTGGAGCTTTCCATCGGTACCTCTTGTGGAGGTTCTTTAGATAATCTTCTTTCCATCGGCGACTAAAATGGTGATGGAGAATTTTGATTCTTTCCCATCGGTTTAATAAGGATAGCGACTCCACGTCTGGCTCAGGTATGGCCAGAATGGGTGCTCCTGTGAGAAAATGCCCAGGATTTAGGGCGGTGAAATCGGAGGGATCTTGCGAGAGGATTGTGATTGGCCGTGAATTGAGTACGGCTTCAATTCGAATTAATAAGGTCGAGAATTCTTCATAATTAAACTTGTAGTTTCCAGCTACTTTTTTTAAGTGGGATTTGAAGCTTTTTACAGCTGATTCCCATATACCACCCATATGAGGAGCGCTTGGGGGGATAAACTGCCAATTAATGCCTTGGGGTGCGTACTTCTGTACAATCTCAGGTGAGACTTGTTGGATAAAGTCCACAAACTGTTTCTCAGTGGCTCTTTTGGCTCCAATAAACGTTTTGCCGTTGTCACTCATTATTTTTGAAGGAAAACCACGCCGTCCGACGAAGCGAGCGAATGCCGCGAGAAAAGCCTCTGTCGTCAGATTTGTACATAGCTCAAGGTGAACAGCTTTTGTCGTAAAACAAACAAAAACTGCCACATAGCCTTTCATTAAAGTGGGAGATCTTAACATTGAAGCCTTTATCTGGAAAGGCCCAGCAAAATCTACACCTGTTGTTGTGAAGGGCAGAGCAAAGTTGCAGCGTTCAGGTGGAAGTGCTGCCATTATCTGCGTTCGCATTTTTTGCTTGTACGTTGTGCAAACTTTGCACATGTAAATGCACTTTTTTATTTGAGGCTTAAGACGGGGGATATAAAACTCTTGGCGGACTATTTGTTGCATGAGGCGGTGCTCGGCGTGTAGCATCAGTATGTGGACGTAATGCAGATATAATGTGGCAAGCCGTGCTTTTTCTGGTATGATTATGGGATGTCGTTCGTTGTATGTCAGGCTGGAGTTGACAAGCACGAAGCAAACCCTTTGTGTCCAGAAATAGATTTAGTACTAAAAGTGAGCTCTTTTTATCGATTGGCTTCGAATCTTTTAGCAATGATATTTCTCGGCTGAAGTAGCGCGTTTGAGTAGATGCGATAAGAGCGCCTTTTGCTTATTGTAAGTGTAGGTGCGTTAATGTATCGCATTTGGGGGTATATTGGAGGTGTTCCGTTAACTTTAGTTTTGAACTGCTCTATAAATTTGATCAGGTAGGCAACTACTCTGAGGGCTCGGGGGAACGATGAGAATCGCTCAAGGATGTCAGTATCATCCGATGTTGCATGAAAGGAGTCGATTTTTCGACTTCTTGGGTCAATTATATTGCGTATGGGCGCTTGTGGCCAAGAATCGGGAGATTCTGTTAACCAGCGGGGGCCACTCCACCAGAGAGTGGTGGTGGCAAGATGCAGGGGTTTGCACCCTCTTGTACCTAGATCAGCAGGATTATCAGCACTGGCCAATGTCGCCAAGTGGCTGATCCTACTTGGTCAAGGATTTGAGACGTTCGATTGGAGATATACGTCTTCCATGCATGGTGGTGGTTTTTCTAACCATGCTAATACGATTTCGGAATCGGACCATAGATATAATTTATATTGTGCCATGTTTAAATGTGTTTGTACGATGGACACGAGTTTGGCTAGTAGTAGCGCTCCACATAGTTCAAGTCGTGGTAGACTTATTGTTTTTAAAGGAGCCACTTTTGCTTTTGCTACTAATAAGTGGCTTGTGGTCGCAGTGTCGCTTTGTGTGCGAACATATATAGTTGCCCAATATGCCTTTTCAGAAGCGTCACAGAAGCCGTGTAGTTCGACTTTGTGCTCTGGGGCATAATTTACCCATCGTGGGATTTGTATCTGTGAGATATAATGTAGATTGCTCACAAACTGGGACCACTTTTCTAAACGCAGTGGTTTTACTTGTTCGTCCCAGTCGGTACCATCTAACCATAATTCTTGTATTAGAATTTTGGCTTGTATCATAACTGGCGAAAGCCATCCTGCGGGGTCGAAAAGTTTCGCCACAGAGGATAGAATTTGCCGCTTTGTTATGGCAGATAATGCAGATATTGACTCTGTAGTGTATGAAAACTGGTCAGATATCGCATTCCATTGGATCCCCAGAGTTTTTGTTGTACTTTCCTTTTCGAATTTAAGGAAATTAGTATCTAACAAATTTTCATGTGGTATATTTTTTAGAATATTAGGGTGGTTCGCCGTTATCTTTTTCAACGGAAACCCTGCGGTTTTGAGGGCTTTTATCACTTGTGATAGTGACTCGTATGCTTGTGGAAGACTGTGACTTCCAAACAAGATATCGTCTACATACGTTTGTGTTTTTAACACCTGGGTTGCCAGAGGAAATTCTGACTTGGTGTTTTCTGCCAATTCGTGCAGTGTTCGAATGGCTAAATATGGAGCACAGTTGACGCCAAAGGTAACTGTTTTTAATTTATAGTCGCGGAGTGGACTATTGGGAGATTTTCGGAAAATAATTCGCTGAAGATCTTAATCGTCTTTATGTACGACTATTTGTCTATACATTTTTTCGACGTCTCCGTTAAATACGTATTTGAATATACGCCAATTTAATATGAGGAGCATTAAATCTGGTTGGAGCGTGGGTCCCGTAAATAGAATATCATTTAGGGAATTCCCCGAGCTAGTGGATCTTGATGCTTTAAAGACAACTCTTACTTTAGTTGTTTTTTTGTCTGGCTTTACTACTGCATGGTGCGGCAAATAAAATGAGTAGTATTTGCCGTTGATGATTTTTTCGCATGGACTTATTTCCTCCATGTGGTCTAAATGGAGATATTCTTCCAACACGCCATCGTATTCTGGCTTAAGCTCATCTTTTTTAAGTAAGTTCTTTTCCATACTTAAAAACTGCTGTATTGCAGAGGTGCGAGAATGACCTAAGGCGAGTGTGTTAGGAAATTGTTGTTTTAGTGGTGGACCATTATCTGTTCTAGTAGTTGTGGCTTTGTAAAAGTCTTCACAATACTGATCTTCAGGGGTTGTGATTGATATGGGGGGGAGTTCTTCTAACTCCCAAAATTTTTTCAATTGTGAATTGAGGTATTTGTTTGAGATTTCCTCAACCTGAGTGGTCATGGTGGTAACTGGTTCCGAAACTAGTCCACTTAGGATCCACCCAAAAATAGTATTTTGTGCCAGAAGTGTATTTGAAATTTTCTCAATACCTTCGAGTATTATCTGTGGTATGAGATCGCTGCCTAATAGAAGGTATATTTGAGCGGGAGTGTTGCAGTTGGGATCTGCTAGCTTTAGGTGTGAAACCTTTTGCCAATGCTTGCTATTTATGTGATAGCTTGGAAGCATATTTGTAAGTTGCGGTAAGACTAAAGCTTCTGCTTGTATGTGCTTATCCGCTTGGGGGGAAATTAGGGTAATGGGGCAGATTTTATTTGAGTTTTGGACTACTCTTCCGCCCATTCCCGTGATTTCAAAATTGGCTAGTTTTGTTGGCAGTTGTAGCCTATTTTGAGCCCTAGACGCTATGAAAGATCGTTGTGATCCTTGGTCTATTAAGGCTCTAAGTTTAAACAGCTCTCCTCGGTGTTCGATGGAGACGACTGCTGTGGGTAGTAGTACTCTACTTTAAATTTCGCTGTGTAGCGCTTGGGTGTTTAATGCCTTCGAGCAGCATGGTGCTTCTTGGCAATTTTCGGGATTTCGCACTTCGGGATTTGCTGTTGCAACTAAACCCATGGCTCTTTTCATATTTGCACTGTTTGGGGGTGAGCTGGAAAATGTGTTGTAATGCAGCGTTGAATGATGTCGTTTATGACAATAAATGCAATTAAATTTGCTTTCGCACTCTTTAAGTGTATGTGCATGTGATAGGCAATTTGTACAAAGTCTTTTCGTTTTTATAAAATTATTTCGATCGAAAATATTCATCTTTTTGAATCTCTCGCAAGATTTGAGCTTATGCCCCCCTGTACATAGTTCGCATGAAGTTTGCTTGTACTGTTCGGATGTGAACGTTTGATTTTTGAAGAAGCTTCTATTTAAATTGTTGTTGCTACTCGCTTGAATAGAAGTAATGATTTTTCTGATAATGCGGCAGTGCATATGTTTACCAGTATTGGATCCCAGCTGTCTGTGGGAATATTTTGTGTCGATAAAACCGACAAACAATTTGAAACAGTGGATTGAAGTTTGATAAATTCTTCACTAGTTTCCCTTTAAATTTTTGGCAAGTTCATTAATATCGATATTTGTTTATCGACCAATATTCTTTCGTTTTCGAATCTTGATTTAAGAGCTTCCCAAGCCAAATTGAAATTATCGTCATTTAGTGCGAATTGTTTTACTATGACGCCTGTTTGACCTTTTGTTTTGTATCGGAGGTGATACAATTTTTGCGCATTTGTTAATTTTGGGTGGTTTATGTAAACGGCTGTAAACATGTCCCGGAAGGACGGCCATTGTTCATAACCACCATGAAATATTTCTGTATCACATGTGGGCACCTTGAGATGGATGCCTGAACTTGCCTAATGACTTTGTACTTGTGGCAGCTCTACTCGCTGATTTGGAGTAGGTGCAATTGCTTTTATTAGCTTAAGTTGATCGAAAATCATTGCTTTGGTTTCTTCGAATTGTTCTAAGCAGTTTTCGTATTTTGCGTAAGCCGAAGAATTGAAATTTTCTGGTAGATCTGAGTCGTCAGATTCTACAATTGCGTCATATGCAGCTTGGAGACGTGACCAAAAATTGTCAAGATTGTCTTTTTTGATTTCTAATACCGATTCAGAATTGTCCTGAATCGGCGAAGATGAGAATCTAGTGCAGTATCTTATTAAACTGTCACTTTCCGAAATGAATTTTGTGTAAGAAATGTCTCTACCCCTTTTTTGTTTTGTCGCACCTTGTTTGGAGCGTGTAGCTTCTGCTGGTGTGCATGGACTTTTTTCGTCCGAAATCATTTTTGGTACTTTTAGAGACTTTTAGAGTGTTGTTTTTGAATCTTTTGAGTCTGAGCTCATTTAGAAATTGTATGAAATAAATTAAAAATTCCTCAGTGTCGACTGATGGATAATTCAGAAAATATCTTCGTATATACTCGTATAAATGTGGGAACGAAAGCTATTGTTAGTGAATAGAGTTTTTCACTTGGAACCAAATTAATATTAATTTCCGTATATACTTGTATGTATAAACGCAAAAAATTTTTTTTTTGTTGATTAGCGTTCTTAATTTCAAATAAATAACTGAAATTCCCGGATTTAGTTGTTATAGATACCGGTTCGTATTTATTTTTAATTTAATTTAATTTACCAATTTATTGAATAAATTTTTTATCTATTTTTTTTTTTTTTGATGTCCTTATTTAGGGGTATATAGGTATACCCTAAAGCGTGGACTTGTAGTTATGTATATATGTACTTGTGCAATTGAGAGCTCGTTGAAGAGATCAATGCACTTTGTATCTATGTACTAGTAAGCACGAATTATTTGTGCTGAAAAATTTTGTACGCAATCCTGCTTGCTTGCTGCAAGGGGTATTGCGGGATATATGCCAAAGTGGACTTTGAATATAAATATAAATTTAGCTTGAACCAATATGTATGTATATTGTTCAAAATTTTGTATTATTTATATAATATAGTATGATTTTTATTAAATAATCCGTGTTTTATTTACCGAACCGTATTTACCCTATGTACATATATAGGGTATATAAGTATAAGCGTATTGTATATTGTAAGTAATGTAAAAAAGCGAATTATGTATAATCGTAAAAGAGCGCGAAAGAGAAACTGGCAATCGCATGTATTGGCGCAATTTTCCGTAAGCACTGTATGTACGTATGTAAGGTTTTAATAGCATGTATAAATGATGTATAGGATATATACATATGTATGTGAAATACGATATGTGATATACGATATTAATATTTAATATTTAATGTCTAAAATACATATGTATGTATACGTAATTATGCACTGTATATTATTTTTATACTCTCGCAACCTGTTGCTACAGAGTATAATAGTTTTGTTCACCTAACGGTTGTTTGTATCACCTAAAACTAATCGAGTTAGATATAGGGTTATATATATATAAATGATCAGGATGAAGAGACGAGTTGAAATCCGGGTGACTGTCTGTCCGTCCGTCCGTGCAAGCTCTAACTTGAGTAAAAATTGAGATATCTTTATGAAACTTGGTAGACATGTTTCTTGGTACCGTGAGACGGTTGGTATTGCAGATGGGCGTAATCGGACCACTGCCACGCCCACAAAACGCCATTAATCAAAAACAAATAACTTTCCATAACTAAGCTCCGCAATAAGATACAAGACTGTTATTTAGTACACAGGATCACATTAGGAAGGGGCATCTGCAGTTAAAACTTTTTTTTAAAAAGTGGGCGTGGTCCCGCCTCTAATAGGTTTAATGTGCATATCTCCTAACCCGCTAATGCTATAATAACAAAATTCACTAGAAGCAAATGTTTTTAGCACTTCTATTGACGGTGTGAAAATTTGAAATCGGGTGGCAACTCCGCCCACTCCCCATATAACGGTACTGTTAAAAACTACTAAAAGCGCGATAAATCAAGCACTAAACACGCCAGAGACATTAAATTTTATCTCTGAGATGTTATAAATTGGCTTTATAGGAACCGCGTTCAAAATTAGTCAGTGGGCGTGGCACAGCCCACTTTTAGGTGAAAACCCATATCTTGAGATCTGCTCAACCGATTTCAACCAAATTCGGTGCATAACGTTCTTTTCATGTTTCTATGTCATAGTGCGGAAATGGACGAAATCGGACTACAACCACGCTTACTTCCCATGTAACACCATTTTCAATTCCATCTGATTCTTTCACTTTCCACTATGCAAATCAGGTAACAATGATTATATCGGGGTAAAACTTTGCGTGAATAATGCAATTAAAGTATGCCACCTTGCGGCCAAAAATTGTCTAAATCGAACCAAAACTGTTCAAACCCCTAAGTACTAAATAATGGACCCCATTGCCTATAGTTGACCTTCTACCGAAAATATCAGTTAATCCACAAAGAAATCTCAAACGAGTATACCATTTGACTTTGCGAGAGTATAAAATGTTCGGTTACATCCGAACTTAGCCCTTCCTTACTTGTTATATATGTAATTGTTATATATACGTTAGAAGTAAATGTAAGTACTCCTTTTTGTACGTATATATATATTTTTTTTTTCTTCTTTGTTTTTTCGTTTAACTTCGTTTATTGTATATATGTATGTATATTTATTTTGCCTTTTATGCTTTAAGTTTGACTTTTCCTTTGCTCACATATATTTCGCAATCCTGCTTACTGCTTAATTAAGCGTAAGGGGTATTGCCGGAAAAATTTGTAAGTATTGAAATACTTAAATTTGGGTTTTTTTTTTTGTATATTGTGTTTGAATACACGAAGGTAAGCAGATACAGGTAGTCAATTATTATATATTATATACATATATATGTATGTCGTATATGTATGTGTATGAATTTACATATATTATATAATACAATAAACGGTTTTTCGTTATTTGAACCCGCAATTTAAACCGGTAAGTTAGACCAAATTGGCACCCGTTAACAAGATATTGAACGGTTTTTTGATGTTTTATTACAGTTTTGTACAAAATATAATCTGTAATTCGCAATGAATATACATATGTATGTGCATAAATATAAGAAAAGGAATCGAATGGACTCACTTTGATTTCCTCCAAGGGCTTTTGGGGAATATGTATTGCGTGTATACTTGTATACAATAGTTACGTGTATGTACGTCTATGTGTTCTTCTGTGTTGCTTTCCAATTCCTTTGTCCTCTGTTGTTTCTGGTTTTGCGTGCTAGGTGTTGCTTTTTGTGGTGGTTTTTGTTACTCCGCGCCCGAATGTATATTTGTATATGATATTAAATTTGTTGTTCAGCTCGCGCCCGGTTTGATTTTGGGATTATTTTCGCGCCCGTTTTGTTTTTATTGTTGTTATTTAAATGTAATTTAAAATATAATTTAAGCTTTTATCTCTTCTTTTTTTTTGTTTTTGTCACCACTTTTTAGCCACTTATTTTTTGTTGTCGATATGCACATAAGGGTGTTTTGTTTTATTTTTTATTATTATTATTTTTTTTTTTCGGAAAACACATATGCACTATGTATAAAAAACTTTTTATATGTGTTTAATACACTTTACAGCACTTTGATGTGTTTTGTTTTTCCTTTAGATAGCTTTTTGTTTTCACGGTTCCATGTACCACTGCACTTTGCGTTTTGTTCACTTTATATACATATATAATATATATATACTTTTTAGCTTTTTTTTGTTTTTTGTTTGCTAGTATATCTATAGTGCCTGTCTTTTAGGCTCGAAGGACCATGTATTTATTCCAACCCTTTGGAAGTATTACACTCACCACTCACTCTTCAATATCGTTTCGCAATAATTGAATAAATTAATACGTCACTTGCGACGCAGCGCAAAAAATGTAAAAAAAATAGAAAAAAAAGGATTGATTGTCCGGCTCAGGCCCGATACTTCAACGGGAATCAGAACGATGACGAGATGTCCGCTTCGAATTTTGATACGCAAAAGAGACCAGCCGCTACCCGTGTTTTGGTTTTGTTGATGGTTGGTGGGATGATCGCCGGTGTGTTGGATATCCTGGGTGGTAGTGTCGTTGTGTGAAGTGTATGTTGCGTGAGGTGAGGTGGTGAATGTTGCGAGAGGTGATGTGGTGAATGTTGCTGATGTGTGATGTAGATTGTGTTAGTTGATGTGTAGATTGTGTTAGGTGTGTTGGCGTGTATGTTTTCGGGACGACGTAGGCTCATTTAGCCACCCCATATACCTAATAGAAAATTTTTCGATCTTCCTACTGACCCCATATCTCGGCCAATATGTAAGTTAGCTTAATTTAATTGAGTGAGAGTGTTTTTCTCCAGTGCTTCTACGTAAATGAAATGGAAAAAACCGGGTGAAAATCTGTCCTGTAGTTATATGGGGGCTAATATAACTAATATCCGGATTTTCAAACATCGGGTTGACTTTACTCCTTATACATATATTGTTGATGGTATGTAAGGTACCTGAATGAAAATAGCATCTGTTTCTGTTATTATTTATATATATTGTAATACCAAAAATAGATAATATTGTAATTACCTTCTAAAAGATTTTCAAACTTTCGTTTGGTTTTATATCGAATATATCGTTAATATGTAAGATATCTTAGCAAAATTAACTGGACGTATACTATTGGATATATTTAAGTTTAAAGCCGAAAGTATGTGAAATTATGTTATATTATACTACATACAAGTATAATAATTTCCGTTATTCTAACAAACCTTATTTTGTCAATGGTTTAGCGGTGAACATGAATGAAAGGTCTAGACATTGGTCTTTGGGTTGACGTTTTGCACACCAAATATTAAAATCAGTTTATTTTATGTCAAGTATATCTCATTTGAGAATAATTATATGATTTTCGCTGACGGGGGGTAAGTAAATTTTATAACTAATTCAGTCTATGACCTATAATATAACTTAATAAATTACCAATGATGGCAGGGGAAAGTATTGCTCATTGCAAGTTGCAAGAGTATAAAATGTTCGGTTAGGTCGAACTTAGCCTTTCCTTACTTCTTTGATATTGTATTGTTTCTTTAATGCTGGCTATCAAAGCAGGGCTCCATATGTAAGAATTGGTCTAATAACTGCCGTTTAGATGCACATAACTAAAATATATTTGGTTTAAGGCTCATTGTACCGCTGAGAGAGGGAAGATGAAATTGAGGTATTTTAGATTTACTGGTCGCTGGTCGCGGCCCATAGGTGTAACCTTCGTAATGCTCCTTCCATGAAATCAATGGTTGTGGAAGTGTGGAAGTCTGCATATGCTACTGCCTTCACTCCTTCTCCGTTAAGTTGAAGTTGTACAGGCACATGAGTCGTGCTACAAAAAAAAAAACCATAATAACTTTTGTTTGATCAATGAATTACATTTTTTTTATTGTATAGCAAATTTTATTTTATTTTATATAACAAATTATTTTAAAAATTATGGGCCAGCCACGCATATGCGACACCTAAGTAGAAAATTATTCATTGCGGCCTGATGGGCTTAAGTCGGGATTGCCTAAATTATCGATTTAATGGACTGCCTCAATTTAGTCAGATTTCTGGATTTTTATTTTGTACACCTTTTGTATGACATAACCCCATAAAAAAGTGTGGTGCAGTCAGGTCAGATGACCTTGCGGCTAGCGGGAAGTGGAGTTTCTTAATATTAATTTGTTTTCAAATTTTCGTTGGAGCTCCGCAATAACCCGCCTGACTATGTGTGCAGTTGCTTCATCTTTCTGGAATTAAATGCTATTGAAAGAGATACGTCATCGCCGCAGTTCTGGGTAAAAAAAACTAATTCAACATCTTTAAATAACGGTGCCCATTGACAGTTACTGTTGTACCGTTTTCTTCAAAGAAGTATGGCCCGACAATACACCTTGATGAAACTGCGCACCACACAGGGGCTCGTTCTAGGTGAAGTTCCGTCCGGATTATTACTGGATTTTATTCACCCCATATACAGCAAGTTTACCTTTGTTTACATATCCGTTTAGGTCAAAATGTGCCTCATCAGACGTAAACAGTAAATTTATCGAATTGTATTCTTCGGTCATTTCAATCATTTTTGGGAAAATTCCAGGCGAATATGCAAATCTAGAGCTTGTTATTTGAACTTTGCACGGGCGCAGATTTTAGTAATCATGAATTATCAATTGTGATGACTGTCTGCTGACTCCAAGTTGCGCTGATAAGGTGCGAGACGAAACTATTGGATTTGCCTGAATAGAAGATGCAAGAGCCGTGATTGTCTCTTGAGCACAAACATATGGATCGCGATAATACGGTCTTCTTGCGATACTTGCAAATTCCGCAAACATGTTTACCAACCTCACAATGGTCCGTATACTCGGAGGAGTGCCGCTAAAATCCCGTCTGCATTCCCTGTGGACGGAAATGACAGACTGCAAAGCATGGTACCACAGAAAAAAAGTTATTACGATTTCATCGATTTTATCTATCGACTCTTTATGTATGCACATTGTGTAGTCGATAAAGTATCCACTATGATTGATCTGATGTGATATGTGAGGCTTATATGTCTAAAGTCTTTAGCATTATCGTGTGTTTTACCAGGTTTTGGTAGGGACGCCACCTTGACTCTTTCCCCGCTTCATGGGATATACGATAGCCGGATACTGGCCTTATAACCTTTTCAAGCCTTAGAACCTTTGGTTCCTTTAGCTTCGGTAGCATTTTACCAACAATGGCAGCCTGAGGCGCCGCTTTAATCGGTACGAAGCTGTCAATAGCGTTTGTAATTTTCTTATTGTTTGCTTTGAGGCCAGATTGTTCTACTGTATTTGCAAGTTGTTCTAGTTGAACTCCCATTACCGTAGATTGCGGACTACCAAGCAAGTGTTAATTCATAAGTACCTTAAATGACTCTCCAGCAGAGTAGGTTCAAGTCTCCTCCTCCTTCCGTCTTTACATATGAAATATTGGTGCGTTTTTTGTACTGCGTCCTAACAGATTATTTGCAAGTTTCTATTTATAGGTGGAAGGACTCCACGAGTCTGCCTTTACCTTCGTGACTGCTTTTTTGTGTTGCTTAATGGTATCTTTTTATGGTACGGGTTTCTATATTGGAGCGGAGTACCGAAATTCTCGCGAATGCTGAAGAATATCCAGGAGTGATCCGACATATATAGCTCCTCGGACACCCTCCAGTCATCGACGACTAGGCTGCCTATCTCTGTTGATAGAGTGATCTTCAAAATTTCTTCCTATCCCGAAAATCTTTCCGAACTTGGGAATATGAAAGTTGGCTTATTCCTCTATTACATATGTATACTTAAATTGCTGTTTAGAATGAAAGGAAATAGAAAGTTTCTCACCTCTGATGTTTGTACTCACTAAATAAATACGTCAGAAGCAATAAATTTCACTGCTAAGATGGTTCGGAAGGCTTTCATCGGAGACGGTGACAATTCCAAAATGAGAGTGGTACTGTCTACCTTAAGGTAAAATCCAATACCTCTTGAACAACCCAACCAATTTTAACCAAATTTGGTAAATCGTATTATCCTGACATTCTTATGTTACGTTATGAAAATGGGCTAAATCGGCCCATTCGCCTACTTATCGCAAATTTTAGTACAATGAAATAAAGCCTTGCAATGCAGTGCCTATGGTTGACTTTTTTTCACCGAAAATGCCATTAAATTTGTGAGCTATACGAGTTTTATTGAAATTAAGAGATGATCATTGCCTTTTAATAATGTGCTCTTGTGTCGAAAATCGGCTCTGGCTGACCGATATACGTACATACATTGGTCAATATGTGAAGTAATGAAATTCAGAGAATTCAGAGAATATTTTAAATTTTCACTTAGTTTGAAATTACCAGATACATATATAACAGCTATTTATTCCAAATTTAGTTGAACATTCGCGAAGTTGCAGTTACATTTCCAAAAACAGAAATTTGAACCATGATTTGATTACACAAGTTAATAAAAAAAATATTTTTTAACATGGGTTTTACCTAATATATTCTATTTAAATAAGCAAATATATATGGAAAAGGGCGATTACAAATCGAAAATATTTTCTTTCTAAGCAAGTTTCGGACCCATATGACGTGGGTCTTCGCGCGCGCTTACTGTCGAAATAGAGAATAGAGCACGGGTGATAGTGTTACTTGCATCGCTGCTTGTATAGGATAGTATGTGTTTGCACATTGCAGAGGAATAACGTGTTTCATAATTATGTTTTTTTATGGGCTCCACATGTGTCGTGTAACTCTTGCAGATATTTTGTATAGTGTGTTTATTTCCTCTTTTTTATAATAATTGTTAACTATTTTGATAACATTAATTAGGTTATATTGGATGGTTCACTAAGTAATTTAGTTTTTTTTTAGTGTAATTTAAATACGATTTTTTTGTAGTATAACGTGAACAGTCGCTTTAGAAAAATGTTTATCTCTATCAAAGAGGCCATTCAGGAGGAACTTGACTAACCTCTGCGGCGCAAAAGATAACTCAAACCTTATTTAAATCTTTATATCTGGGAAATGTCAAGAAATGTATTTTTGAACCACATGCATGATGTGTACAAGTATGTACACGCAAATATATGAAATTATTAGTTAACTTTTAAGTAGAAAATCACTAATTCTTAAAAGTAGACGAAGAGGAAAACGTATATATAAGTATTTCTTAAATATACTGATACAAAAACAGTGCCGTGAATATCTTATTCTCCATAACACTACATATAGTATTTCTCCGCCCTAAGTTTGCTAGATTTGTTCGAAATTTTTAAATATTTATATTATTTGTAACAAATTATTATATCTCTCACACCGGATTTCGGATTTTTAAAAGCAATTTTCTACAAAATTTAAGCCTTATCCCTTCTGAAACGTACTTGATCTTATAAAACAAATGTGTACAAATCGATTTTTATAATACATTTAACAATTTTTTAACGGTTTTGACTTACTTCAAGTTGGAAATGGCAACAGTTCTAATAAAGGTAATCCAAATCAATCATTAATGAAGGATTTTTCTGTTTTTCTGAAGACATACAAGTTGGCAAACAATTGGTAACTATGTATGTTTTATGTGTAAATCGTAATCATCTTCGAAATCACGATGCGATCGTTTAATCATCCACTTACTCGTATATTGACTACAAATAAAAGAAATTCTTTAAGAATGACTCCAAAAATTTAACGACACATTTTCCATCTCGTTTCATTTAACCTTTTTCATTATAAACTCATAAATTAAGTTTATTTTTGAACTTTCCAAAAGTGTTAACGTTTTTATACTGCAACCTGTTGCTACAGAGTATAATAATTTGTTCACCTAACGGTTGTTTGTATCACCTAAAACTAATCGAGTTAGATATAGGGTTATATATATATATAAATGATCAGGATGAAGAGACGAGTTGAAATCCGGGTGACTGTCTGTCCGTCCGTCCGTGAAAGCTCTAACTTGAGTAAAAATTGAGATATCTTTATGAAACTTGGTAGACATGTTTCTGAGTACCGTGAGACGGTTGGTATTGCAGATGGGCGTAATCGGACCACTGCCACGCCCACAAAACGCCATTAATCAAAAACAAATAAATTGCCATAACTAATTTCCGCAATAAGATACAAAGCTGTTATTTAGTACACAGGATCACATTAGGGAGTGGCATCTGCAGTTAAAATTTTCTTTTTTAAGTGGGCGTGGTCCCGCCCCTAATAGGTTTAATGTGCATATCTCCTAAACCACTAAAGTTATAATAACAAAATTCACTGGAAGTATATGTGTTTAGTACTTCTATTGACGGTTTGAAAATGGGTGAAATCGGGTGACAAGCCCGCCCACTCCCCATATAACGGTACTGTTAAAAAATAATAAAAGCGCGATGAACCAAGCACTAAACACGCCAGAGACATTAAATTTTATCTCTGGGATGTTACGAGATGACTTTATAGGAACCGCGTTCAAAATTAGTCAGTGGGCCACTTTTAGGTGAAAACCCATATCTTGGGATCTGCTTAACCGATTTCAACCCAATTCGGTGCATAACGTTTTTATATTTCTATGTTATAGTGCGAAAATGAGCGAATTCGGACTACAACCACGCCTATTTCCCATATAACACTTGTCCTTCCTTACTTGTTGTTTCTAATTTACAAACAATTTGACAGTTTTTCATGTTGCCTCTTCCCATTCTATAATATAATATATGACGACATCCTTAGTCTTCACTCTTTTTTAATGACCTTTATTAATATCCCTATTTATAATAACAACAGTAACGAGAAAGGGATACAACGGACGCTTTCAAAAACCTTTTTAAGGAGGTATTCTAGTCTAGAGACATGAATTTTAGTTAATTTTCAAAGTGTCATAAAAACAAAAAGGCAATTAATATTTTTACCATCAATTTTTTATCAATTTTCCATTAATGTTACAAGAGAACAGAAGAGAGAAGGACTCAAAGAATTGGCACATGAGTATACCCATGATTTCAACCCTAGTAGTCATCTAAAATGAAAAAAAAAAGTTTTTAAACCGCAATGATGTCGCAATTGTATGAACTAGCGATAAGTAAAACAAAAAATGTTTGTCAAAATGACGACTGTTGCAAAAAAAAAAAGATTTTTTTTACCATTTTTTTCTTGTATTTTAAAAAATAGTAAAAATTGAAATTTGGGGATGATGATGGTATATAAAAAAGATTCTCTGAAAATTTCAAGTAAATCGGTTCAGGAAAACTCGAGAAATCGTGGGTTTCGTATTGAAGATCTAGTCTGAGAAAAACACGTTTTCGTAAAGTTCTTTGTTCGATTAGACCCAGCCGAACCAGTTTGGAGGCCGGGTCAGTAAAATGTCTGTATCTCCGAAAATAATAATAAATTTTCAAAAATCCTCTCGTAGGCATATTCTTAAATAGCTAAACTTTGAAGAAGACCTTCTTAACAACATGTAATTTTAGTATATATAAATATTGTATATAATACAATGGTTATGATAAATATTGTAACAAACTTTCTAGAATCGCTATCGATAATTCAAATGTAAATGAATAATAAAAAGGCAAATAGAGACCTTGCGGTTTTACTAACAAAGAAATTTTGTCGAGAGGTCGATAAAGCTGCTTATTTTTTAAATTTGTGTGCACAAAATTATTTGAGTCATTTCACAATAATATTAAAAATACGATCCCAATTAAAAGCTATTAATACTTTTTTATATATTTAACAGGGCCCGGTGGTTTCTCAGAATACATACTTTACAGGAAATCTTGGGAAGCAAAAGGATTTGGATTTACCTTACGTGGCCCAAATGATTTCAAATTAGATAAATTTTTTGCCGGTTCACCAGAATCATTCGACACTTACTACGGAGTAAGAAAAGACGGAAATATATATTTCAAAGACAATCAAGACTCTTTTGCAGATTACGTACTAAAGCATTGTGAATCTGGTGTTCATTTCGTTATGGCAGATGGAGGATTTTCAGTTGAGGGCCAAGAAAATATCCAAGAAATTCTTTCTAAGCAACTGTACTTATGTCAATGTTTAATGGCATTGAAAATCCTTCGGGTTAATGGCAGTTTTCTTTGCAAATTATTTGATTTATTCACGCCATTTAGTATAGGACTGATATTTTTAATGTATAAATGTTTTGATCAGATATCTATATTGAAGCCTAATAGTAGTAGACCGGCAAATTCAGAGCGATATTTAGTTTGTAAGTGGAAGAAATCAAATACTGATTATGTTTGTAAATACTTGGACCACGTCAACGACATTTTAAACTTGGGTAAAGAAGATGTTTTAGAAATTGTCAACCAACAACACATTGTGTCTGATCAAATTTTCTTAGATTATATTGTTAAAAGTAATAATGACATTGGACAAAACCAAATTTTAGGTTTGAAAAAAATTGCAGCATATTGCAGAAACACCCAGCTTAAGGAAACTAGGCAGTCGGAAATCAGAAAACGTTGTCTTGAACTGTGGGGACTTCCAGATAAGCTTCGACAAGCCCCAGAGTCGAAAACCCAAGAGAAATTTCTGGAAGAAATTCTAGGTGATTGGAATGATAAGTTATTTTTTAACTCTTTGCCTACAGAATTACATACTACAGAATGCATCCAAAATAACATTAACAGTATATATGACTGGTATTTTGTGCCAGTTGGACGGGCCGAAACTAATATTAATGCTTGTAGTATGTTTCTATGTAAGTCTAAAGGTTGTTTACTACGATATAGTGACAGCAAAAAATGGGATCCCGTGGAATATATATTTGACATATCACCGAAATCAATATTTTATGGCGAAATTGTTTACGAGTATACTGGTGAAGGTAGAACTCAAACCAGAATATGCTCTTTACACATCATAGATGCGATCTTGCTTGGAGGAGTAGATATACGACGCTTAAAACTTTCAGAACGTTCTCGGTTATGCCAAAAATACTCTCTTAGTCTAAATAAGCCATTCAAAGACGGCAATTGTAGTCCTATTCGCAGCAAATGTTTATATGAACTAAAATATTTAAATAATTTTTTTAACGACATGAGGTCACATGTTTTGAAAGACAATTCAAACCGCCTAGGTTTAACTTTGTCATCTGAAAACAAATTTTTTGTTCCTGGGGGTATTATGTTGTTTTGCGAAATTTTTCATAATTTTTTCTCAAGTATGTCCCATTCAACTCATAAACTGTATTATTTCAATAAGCCGACAAAAACATCTTTTTACAAAAATTGTATGCCAAATAATATACTAAATACTTTGTACGCTTCATTTAGAAATAGTTATCAGAGACGATTACTGTGGAAATGGACAAATTTAAAGCAAGTTGAAGAAAAATGTAATAATCGAGAAAAAAATTTGCTCTACCGAGAAGATTTCACTACATTTATATTCAGTAAAAAAAAAAATTGAAAAATAAATTGTATATTAAGCTTAATAGTAACTAAATGAAAATCATATAAAAGTGTTATATTGTGACATCTATACCTAAAATATTTTGCTTATAAGCCCAAGAAAATCTGCCTATGTATACTTTTTAAACTATTTCAATTTAGTGTATTTAACAAGGAGTGCATTTATTTAACGACTTGTAACTAAACCATTTGCAGATTTCTTTACTTTAACCCGCTTGTGTTTTTTATACTCAAAGTATTATTTTGAACAAACTGCCTCTAAAGCCGTTTGCCTTACTAAATGATAAAACGATAAGTATAAAGGTACATGTTAATACAAAATTGCATCGAGAGTACTTAATACCAAAATAATTGTTAAAGGCGTCCGATATGTCGTCAAATTCCGTTACTCAATTCAAAAATACTACATTTGAATTTAACTCTGGGAGCGAAATATTGTAACTATGCAACTCTAGTTGTAGGGTATAATTCATTTAAATTGCTCATTTACTTTCAATATTTTTTGTGCATTAGAAATTTAAGATTTAAATAATGGAAAGTTTATGGAATCTGAGCATTGATAAATAAAATACTTGTCAACAATAAATCAGAAAGCAAGAGCGAGCCTATACAATAAAACCAATTTGAATTTAAGAATAATCAACTTGTTTTTTACACTGCAAACAAAGTATAGAAATTTGTGTCCGACTATATTAGATAAAGATGCACCTCGAAGTCAAAGCTCGCACAACTATGTGTGCTTCTCAAAATGCAACTAGATTGGCAAGCAAAGTTACACAAAACTTTTAATACTAAGAAATAAGATTCGAATTTTATATTGTACAAGGAATCAAACAAAATACACGTAACACCAATATTTTATTTTTGATTGAAATATGTATATTTAACTATTTAAATTGCAACCCTGATTTTGTAAGAATGTGTATGTGTATAGCGACTAATGTTATTGATATGTAATTGAATCTTACTTCCTCATTAAACGTTGATTGAAAGTCACAATTTTTTTATTTGTTTCTCGGACAAACTAAAATTCAGCAAATACATATGTATGTATGTATAATTAAAAGTTTAGCAGTTGTATTTGAGAAGGCAAATTAATTAAGAAATATTAGAAGTCTTTAAAATATTCCTTTTATTCCCAATAAATATTATAATTTTAAATTAGATACCAAAAATAATTAAGTCTTCTATCATAGCGTTCCAAATTACTATGGCTTATTTTCTCGTCTAGATAATATAACTGTTTTACACTACGTTAACTATGCTATCCACTTGGACGTGTCTTTGTGGTGATGTATTGTACTGCTGACTCCCACTATGGTTTTAGCTATACTCAGTTAAATTCCACTTCCATCGATTACTTAATATTGAAACTATTATTTCTATCTTCAACGCACTACTGGATATTTGCTTTGAATCATTAAAAAAATCGCAATCTATATCTAGGTGAATACAGAGAAACCTCTTCGTTCTTAAAGGTATACTGATTTAAATGCCTACCATCTACCTTATATGCATGTTTACACTAATGCAAAGGCCTTAGTTGCAAATCATTGACCTGATTTTTAAGTAAACTTACCCCACTTTTTCTTTGTAGAGAATAGAGAGAATATCCAGAAAATAGTTATCAACCTAAATAAAGTCATTTCTCTGTACATAAATCACATCACCCACGAGAAAGAGATTGTCTTATTGATGTTCTGTTGAGGCCTCTGTACTGCGACGGATCTTTTTCCCGAGGAGTACTTTTCCGGTTTTTCTATTTATACATATGTATGTGGGTGTTTTCCCGTTATGGGAGAGTGATCCATACGAGCACATATTATTAATTTCATAATGACTATGTACGTGCATAATATAAGATTAAGCTGTAACACATTTTTTAATACGGTAATGGTTCAAAACACTCCGAAAATTGTAAAATCATGTTTTGTATATTTGTGTACGTAGATTTGTAAAAATTAAAACAAAGTACTGAAATACAGAACTTACTTCAATAAAAGTTTTGTTGCAACTTCCAAAAATTTGTGTGTCTAAACATAAAAAAATATTATAACAACCAAAAGAAGGAAGCGTAAGGTCGGTTGTTCGCCACAAAACGCCATTAAACGAAAATCTATAAATTGCTAAGCACTAGATTATGATATAGAACTGTAATTTGTTATCGCACTAACAAGGGTTTTTGCACTAACAAGGGGCAACTGCGGGTAAAACAGTCTGCCCTCTAAAATATTTAATGTACATATTTCCCAAACCATTCAAGCTAAAAAAAACTAAATTCGTCAAGACAAATTCTTTAAGCACTCCTACCGACACTGTAAAATGGGTGATTATAGCCTCGCCCACTCCCCATGTAACGGCACTGTTAAAAGCTACTTAAAGCGAGCTAAATCAGTAAATAATTACGCCAGAGACATTGAATTTTATCCCCGTAATGGTATGAGCGGACTAGGTAGGGGCCTGGTCGAATGTGGACGATGGGCGGGGCACCGCCTACTTTTCGGTGAAATCAGGTATCTTGGGACATGCTCGACCGATTTCAACCATATTCGGTATGCAACATTCTTCTCACATGTTACAGTGCGAAAATGGGCGAAATCGGACTACAACCACGCCTACTTCCCATATAGCACAACCTAAAATTCCATCTGATTCTTGGAAGATATATAATTGAAATTCAGGTAGGATCGTTTCCTAATAATAGTATGGGTGCGTTCGAGCTACGTAATAATTGCAGCAGTACAGCAACTGTATTGCATATTTGCTGATACTCTGCTGATGTGCAGACAAAAATTTACTGTTGCCGATTATTTGCATAAATTGCGCGCAAAAAGTGACAAGAGAACGTGATGCTGTTGCAAGTGTTGCCAGAAATTCACGCAGAACGTGACACTCTGACAAATTTGCAACACTGCTGTCGTGAATGCCATTTCGAACGCATACTATTTCTGTATGTCAAAAATGGGTTGAATCGGGTCAATACTTCCTTTAGCCCCCATATACCTTATATAAAGCTTTTCAAACTTCCCTTTGTTTTTATACAACATATATCAGCCAATATGTGAGTTATCTCAATGAAAATAAGAAAGCGTGTGTTTTTAATATCTGTGTATCTTTGTGCCTAAAATGGATAACTAATATCAAAATTGTAAACGTCCGGATTATTTTACTTTATATGATTGGTGATGGTATGTGAGGTACTTTAATGACACCCTGGAAGCATTTTATTACTCTGCATTAGTACTTATAATTATTTTCGTTATTCTAACAATTTTTATATCGCATATGTTGATGATTAAGTATTATTTATATATAAAATTACTTCAAAATATGTTCTCGAGTATAACTGAGCAATGTCAAAATTAATGCAATCGGACCGTAACTTTGTCTATCCACAATATACTCCATAAAATTATTCCCGTCTTTCCGCTTGTATTTAAACCGTTCAGGTTGGTCAAAAAGTGTCACATTTTTATTGAAATTAAATGGATAAGATTTCTTAAAAATTATGTGGTTTAGCGCTAAGATAGAATGGAATTGGTCTACACTTAGTCTAAACGTCATATCCGTAATATAATGAATTCCAATCCGCAACATCAACTCAATAAATAAAATTTAGCCTCCTCGGTCGAATTACATTCACATACATACATATATCTTATTTAAAAATGTTTTTAATATAAATTTAGGTGAGGCAAACTAAAATATAGCAATAAAACTAATTCAAAGTTTATGGAATACCATATTAATCAAGAAGATATCAAATTTTATTGTAATTTATCTACGATTTAATCGATTAATTGATTTTTAATTTTCACACTGTCGATAGGGGTGCTAAAAAGATTTGTCCTAAATGAATTTGCTTATAAAAACCTTAGCGGTGTAGAAGACATGTACATTTAATCTGTCGAAGGGCGGGGTCACGTCCACTTTTTCTAAAAACTTTAAACTGTCAATTCGTTATAGCAAATAACAGCTTTATATCTTATTGGAGGGCTTAGTTATGGCAATTTAATGGTTTTCGATTAATGGCGTGACAATGGTCCGATTACGCCCATCTACAATACCAACTTTCTTATGGCTAAGAAAGATGTGTACCAAGTTTTATCAAGATATCTCAATCTTTGCTCAAGTTACAGCTTGCACAGACGGACGGACGAACGGACAGACAGTTACCGGGATTTCAACTCGTCTCTTCATCTTGCTCATTTATATGTACATATTACATTAAGATCAGAAAGTTTCCGGAAATTGTTGGCCCACAATTACGGCCGTTTACGACAGATGTTTACGCTTTTCTGATCTTTTGTCGCGTTGGAACGAATTCATGACCGTGAATATCAAAAAAACAAAAACAATTTCCGGAAACTTTCTGGTAATTATTACAACATGTTGCTATAGAGTATAATGAACGATTTTAAGACCAAAAACTAGTTCAATACCATCGATCAACCACCGTATTCACCGGATTCGACGCCATGCTACTTTTTTTGTTTCCAAAACTCAAGTTGCCATTTCGTTTAACCCGTTTCGACTCGATTGAGGCCGTAAAAGAAAATTCGCAGAGGGAACTAAAGGCGATCCCGGATTCGGACATACAAGGAATGTTTCGATGATTGAGGAAGAGGTGGCATATGTGTATCGCTTCAGAAGGAGCATATTTTGAAGGCGACAAAATAAGTATTGATGAAAATTAAAAATTTTTCGTTTTATTTACAATTTTAGGAAACTTTCTGGTCTTAATGTATATACTATAACCCTATATATATTTCGATTAGTTTTAGGTGATACAAACAATTGTTGGTGAACAAATAATAAATGGAAAAACCAATTTAATATCTAAAAAGTATATCCAAAAACATTTGGAAGAAGTTAATTACCTAGAATGCAGTGTCAAAAATAAACGTTTTTTGGAGATCTCAAATATTTTTTCAGATAAGAGCTCAACTTCTCTCTCTCTCTAATGTCCTGCTTTTGCTAGATCAAGGCAAAAAACACCTTGGATCTCATAATTTTGGACATCTAGGTGAAATGGCAGATTTTTGATAGGTTTAGAGCGTTTTTGTCGATAGCTGATATACACCTATTTGTTTTGTTTTCGTATGGCTCACTAAGGACTGCACTTAACAATCTATTTTTAATCCCCCGTTTGAGAGATCAGCCATTTAACCGTACCGAATAGCCATGTATCAGATAATTCTTGGAACAAAACACCTAAAACTAAAAAAATAGTAATATTCGTATTCGTCCCACTGTAAGTTTGACCACTTGTTGATACGTGGTTTCCGTAGTATCACACATAGTACGAAAAGCATATATGTGTCTTTAGCAATAAATTAATTTTGAATTTGTAAGAAATAGACGCACGTATAGACACACACAATTTTTATACTCTCGCAACCTGTTGCTACAGAGTATAATAGTTTTGTTCACCTAACGGTTGTTTGTATCACCTAAAACTAATCGAGTTAGATATAGGGTTATATATATATATATGATCAGGATGAAGAGACGAGTTGAAATCCGGGTGACTGTCTGTCCGTCCGTGCAAGCTGTAACTTGAGTAAAAATTGAGATCTCTTTATGAAACTTGGTAGACATGTTTCTTGGTACCGTGAGACGGTTGGTATTGCAGATGGGCGTAATCGGACCACTGCCACGCCCACAAAACGCCATTAATCAAAAACAAATAAATTGCCATAACTAAGCTCCGCAACAAGATACAAGACTGTTATTTGGTACACAGGATCACATTAGGGAGTGGCATCTGCAGTTAAATTTTTTTTTTTAAAGTGGGCGTGGTCCCGCTTCTAATAGGTTTAATGTGCATATCTCCTAAACCGCTAATGCTATAATAACAAAATTCACTGGAAGCAAATGCTTTTAGCACTTCTATTGACGGTGTGAAAATAGTTAAAATCGGGTGGCAACTCCAAAATTAGACAGTGGGCGTGGCACAGCCCACTTTTAGGTGAAAACCCATATCTTGAGATCTGCTGAACCAATTTCAACAAAATTCGGTACATAACGTTATTTTCATACTTCCATGTTATAGTGCGAAAATGGGATCGGACTAGAACCACGCCTATTTCCCATATAACACCATTTTCAATTCCATCTGATTCTTTCACTTTCCACTATGCATATCAAGCAACAATGATTATATCGGGGTAAAACTTTGCGTGAATAATACGTTGAAAGTATGCCACCTTGTGACCAAAAATTGTTTAAATCGAACCAAAACTGTTCAAGCCCCTAAGTACTAAATATGTGGACCACAGTGCCTATAGTTGACCTTCTGCCGAAAATATCAGCCAATCCACAAAGAAATCTCAAACGAGTATACCATTGGAAAATCATACTTTCCAACTACTTAGGCCCAAAATAACGGACGTAATAGAGTTTCAAGTTCAAGTGAGATCTAGAATAATTTTTATATTCATATGTACATCCAAGGTTTAGGATATCAGCATTTCTACCCGGAGTTATATTTAATCAATTCTTTAGAAACAACATAAAATTCAAGTATGTACTTATTTTCTTTGTAAATGCCTTTGCTAGGTTTCGATTCTATAAAACAAAATAAAATAGTAATATAGAATAAGCGCTTACCTCTGAATTTATAAAAAGTTTTTCCAAATAATGCCGGCCATTGTTGATGAAAAACTTTATACTGAACAAGTAAGGAAGGGCTAAGTTCGGATGTAACCGAACAGAGGTTTTGCCGGTTCAGAGGTTTGTCGTTTATTCTGTTAAAACGCAATAGTCTTTCATTCGTTTAAGGGGAAAGTCTTTGATGCAGTTTTAAAGCAAATGCACAAAGTAATTTTTGGTAATGCAACATATTGTAGTTGGTATTAAAATATTAATACTTTTCGTTCTATAAGGTGTTTTCCAAAGTAAACAGGACTTTTAAAAAAAAGACAGAACAAATGGTTTTATCGACAAAATCTATTTATTTTATTCAAAATAGTCTCCTTATGCTTTAATACAGCTTTTTGCACGGTCCAGAAGCATGTCGAACGAGTGTTTTAGCTCGTTGCCGGTATGGCCGCCCGTATGGCGGTGCAAGCCTTTTGAATGGCCTCCACGTCTGCATAACACTTTCTTTTCATCGGCAAATGCATTTTTCCGAAAAGGTAGAAGTCGCACGGTGCCGTATCAGGTGAATACGGGGAGTGGTTGATTGTTAAAATGTGATTTTTGGTCAAATAATCGGCCACAAGCATCGATCGATGAGGCGCACCAAACGCTTCAAAACTCCAAGGTGGAATACCGCATTAACGTTTTGGCCGGGTGGAACAAATTCTTTGTGGACAATACCCTTGGAATCATAAAAAGAAATCAGCATTGTCTTCACTTTTGACTTTTTCAGGCGCGATATTTTGGGTTTCGGCTCATTTCTCATTTATGTCCTCACGACCACTTTAAAAACGTTGAAACCACTTGTGCACTTTGCTATGGGATAGGCAATAATCGCCATAAACTTGTTTCATCAATTGAAACGTTTTGGTAAAAGTTTTACCAATTTTAAAACAAATTTTATTGTTGGCTCTTTATTCGAAGCTCATTTTCGCACCGATGACAAAAACATACTGACACTTAAAACGCAATAACTTTACTTCCACTAAATGAAATGTCATGAAATTTTTACTGGAAGTCGATAAAGAATAGCAGATTCTAACGCACTAGTCGATAGTTATAGAGGCGCTACTAGAGTCTACTTTTTTACTGTTTACTTTGGAACGCACCTTGTATGCAGGTTAGTATGTTCGCGGAAATTGGTTCGCTCTCATGTTTTATATCTCTCCATTAAAGTGTTAAATAAGTATTAATTAGATAGCGGAAATTTTTTGATCCACCTACTATAAATCAAAAGACGAGACGTTTTAATATTTGGTAAAGATAAAATACGTTCAAAGATTGTTGGGTGCGTGTGGAAGCTACTCATCTTGGAAGTACCAATTGCGTAATGACATTGATTTGTTATTTTAATTTTTACATGACTCAGCATTGGAAATTACATATAATTTTAAATTTTCACCCTTATACGATCAACCACTAATTTTTAATCGTAATTTTTATACTATTCCGTTCCATCCACAGATCCACAAGATGGTAATTGAATATTATAATTGTAGTAAACTATAATTTAGATGTATTGTTCTATCAGCCCTGCAAGACGGGTATCTGTAAGCAAACGTTAAACTATTTGTTACTTTTAATCGGAGAGTGGGAAAAAAGTAACACATCGCCATTTGTTGTTGATGTTCAATGATTTCCTCGCTCTATACTTATTTTTGTTAGTGAATAGGTTACCTATGTGTTATCCATACCAAGAGTATTTGTTACCCAAATTTTTGTTAGTGCTTTTGTTTTGTTTAGTAGTTTGTTAACTTTAAGATATAAGGTTGTCAAATATCTCCCTTCCGCTTTTTTGCTTTTCATTCAATGCTTTATAAAAAGTGTTACAGTGATCGGATTTAGTTAAAATATGCGCCGTTTTGTTCGATGATCTGTTTCCATCTAGACGGCAACTTCATAATACCTTCCTCGTAGAAGCCCCCCTCCTTATTTGCGAAGAATTCGGACAGCCACTTTTCACAAGCCTCTTTTGAGTTCAACTTCACACCACCAAGGGCATTCGCCATGGAGAGGAACAGGTGGTAATCACTTGGCGCTACGTCCGGGCTATATGGTGGATGCGATAAAACCTCCCATCCGAGCTCCCGTAGCTTCTGACGAGTCATCAACGAAGTATGTGGTCTGGCGTTGTCCTGGTGGAACACTACACCCTTCCTGTTGGCCATTCTGGACGCTTCTGGTCGATCGCCTGCTTCAAGCGGTCCAGTTGTTCGCAGTAGATGATAGAATTAAGCGTCTGACCATATGGGAGCAGCTCATAGTGGATGATTCCCTTCCAATCCCACCAAACACACAGCAAAACCTTCCTGGCCTTCAATCCCGGCTTGGCCACTGTTTGGGACGATTCACCGGCCTTCGACCACGACCGTTTTCGCTTGATATTGTTGTATGTGATCTATTTTTCGTCGCCAGTCACCATCCGTTTCAAGAATGGGACGAGTTCGTTCCGTTTCAGCAGCATATCGCAGGCGTTGATTCGGTCCAGAAGGTTTTTTTGCGTCAAATTATGCGGCACCCAAACATCAAACTTTTTTTGTATCCAGCCTTCTCCAGATGGTTCAAAATGGTTTGGTGACTAACTCCCATCTCCTGGGCGATGTCACGAGATGCCATATGCCGGTCTAACTCGATGTATTCCATGATTTGATCGGTATTTGTCGTCACAGGTCTTCCGCCGGCTGGCTTATCCATGGTGTCGTTTTCACCGGCTCTGAATCGTCGAAGACATTCCTCCGCGGTTCGAAGTGATAGAGTACCATCCCCCAAAACACCATTACTCTCACGGAACGTTTCTCTAGCGGATTTGCCTCTAACGAAGGAAAAATTTAAAATAGCGCGAATTTCGGCGTTAGTGAACTCCATGTTTACACGTCTATAACTGTTGAACGCAATATCCAAACTAATCATGCATAGCGTTATATGTATATATTTAATTTACATATCTATATATTATATATAGTTAAATATAAATATTAACACTACAAAAAGTTTAGATATTAAAATTTACAATTTCTACTTAAACAAGTAAAGTACATCTAACCATATAATCTTATAAGCAATTTCTTATTCTACAATTATAAATCTATGTGCATGAAAAATATGGCTTGGTTCCTTCATCACATTATTTCTGCGCAGGTTTTTTTTGCCAAAAACTCGACCGAAAATGATTTGAGCGCCTGTTTAATATACACATGGCAGGAAAAGTCTGCGTTCACCCACTGTATTTAAGCATTCACCAAAAAAATATATGCAATTTAAAAGTTTCATTAATTTCTTTTCACTTATTTTGAAGCCAATTGTTCAATGAGTGTATGGGTAAAATTTTTTAGAATTTTAGCTGCGTCGTTCTGAGTTAACGGGATTTTAGTACCGCTAATTAAGTAAATTGAGCAGAAAAAGTGTGCGTTCACTTTGAATATCGATGGTAAGTTGTATGAAAAGTGCAAATTTTTTGATCAATTTTATTTTAAATAATAAACGATAGTTACCGCGGTTAATAACACGTCTAAAACATATATAATCACAGGAGTTATTCTTCAGTGAGAAATAAACAATTACAAGAAAACCAAATGTCATGAGTCCAAGCCACGTTCTGGACGTCCGAGAAAACTAACTGAAAGAGAAGAGCGCAATATAGCCTCTCTTGTGAAGTGTAATCCACGACTGACAGCAAGCCAAATTTCAAAATACGTAAAATTTAAATACCAAAAGAAGTTGTGTCCAGATACAGCACGAAAAATTCTGAAAAGAGCCGGATTTCACGGCAGAGTGGCACGAAGAAAGCCTTACACATCGAGAGTAAATCGACTTAAGAGGATGTCCTTTGCAAAAGAGCACTTTAACAAGCCTCCAGAGTTTTGGAAAAGCGTAATTTTTTCAGATGAGGGTAAGTTCTGCATCTTTGGAATAAAAGGTCGTAGGATTGTTTGGAGGAAAAGTGGAACAGCACTGGATAAGCCAAATCTCGTACCTACGGTAAAGCATGGTGGTGGAGGTGCTATGATGTGGGGGTGTATGGCAAGTTCGGGCGTTGGAAATTTTCAGTTTATTGAGTCGATAATGAATAAATATAGTTATCTTGATATTTTAAAAATAAATTTAAAAAAAAGTGCAGTCAAGTTGAGACTAGGTGAGCGATTTATTTTCCAACAAGACAACGACCCGAAGCACACAGCAGAAATTGTGAATCTGTGGTTGCTATATAATATTCCAAAACAACTTCGTACAACTTTTATTGTACACTTATGAGACCTACTAGAGAGAAAAATTAGGCAGCGTGTTATCACCTGTAAAGAAATGCTTAAGGACGCGCTTAAAGAAAAATGGGAAGCTATAAGTCCAGAAACAACCGCCAAATTAGTTGGTTCAATGAAAAATCGCCTACTAGAAGTCATTAAAAGACGTGGATATTCAACTAGTTACTGATTTATTATACACTGTTTAACCTTTAGCCTTTTATTCCTTTATTCTTGAAGTGAACGCAGACTTTTTCTGCTTGGCTTGAATGACCTTTTTATTTTTACGTGAAATTATTCTAAATTCAATTACGTTATTGATACGTAATTTTGTAAAATAGTTGCTTTTTATTCAACTAAATAAAATACTGTAAACATTTTTTTAATGATATTTTTTTCCGATTTTTCATAGTACAAAGGAAATTTGCGTAAGTGAAGGCAGACTTTTTCTGTGTACATTATTCTTTAAAATGCGACTTTACAAGCCATTACAGCATAGGAAGTAACATCGGTGTGACGATTCATATATGTCGATTGGGCATTGTTCATCTTGTACTCGGGGTTAAACGTTCGAATTCTTTGCGTTTTTTGCATTCACCCTATGTAACTAAACAGAGACTAACTTTCCTGTCGTATTACCAGTTGCTGCAATGCCAGATAATACAACGTTCAACCTGGTGCGTCAAAAAAAAAAAAAAATAACCCCACTTGCCCTGCCCAAAATGTCAGGATAATGCGATCGTAAATTGTTTTGTTTTGTTTATTATTTTGTAGCGGAATATTGCAAGTGACAGTCGCTGCCGATTCAACAGGGTCATACTCTAGTTCACGATGTATATCTGTGTTGTTTAAATCTGATGCACTTGGATTTGGTGAACTCATAGCGAAATGACTGATTGGTAATTTTGCAATGACAACAAAATGATCGTCAATAGCAATCAATGCTTCATTGTACATTGTGTCACCGAATGATATCTTTAGATCATTGCAGCGTATACGATGCCGATACAGTATATCATCGGTTATCAAATCTTTGTAATTATCCCACAACATTTGTGATCGGCTTGGGAAATATGTCGTCAGTACTATAGCAAATAGTGGACGAATTTGTGTCTGTGCAATTTAATGCTGCATCAATAATCATGCTGTCCAATGATTGTCATCTTCTAGCAAGGCTAGTGTAAGGCATGCATCTTTATAAGTTGAATACTGTTGTCCACTTACTTTACGTATATCTTGAAATTACAATTTTGTGGTGACATTAAGCAACAACAGTACAACAACGATATATTAGATATCCGTCAACATGTGTGATCGCATCGTTGTTGAACAAAAATGAATCATGTTTGTAGTAACAATATGAAACGATAATTGATCAGTAAACGGTTCTGGAATTTCTGCAGAAGTTGAATATAAGGTAATCCTCATTTTTGCCACTAAACGTGCTGTAATGTCATGACAATTGCATATTGTCCTGGTAATAGCAATGACGTAATTTCAGGCAATTTTAGATAACAAGTAAAAGTAATAAAAAAACTTTATTTACTCTTTAATAATAAATTAATTATGGTCTCAATAATGAATGAACCTGTTACGGGATCTCGTTGTTTATAATGCCGATATATGGCCTCAATTAAGTATATATAACATCTAAAAAGTTATATAATATACTTACTTGCAATCATTAAGCTGTCATTACCTCACATAACTAGGCCAAATGCCGATAGTTCACGTACAAGTTGTAGAACTGCTGCGCAGCATTCATTTCCTTTTCAACCAATTTACACACAACCTCTAAGCATGGAATATTTCAATTCAAATTCCAGTGTTGGCCGTTACCTTCCGCAAGGTGGTGTACTCCAATCGAAACAGCACATTTTAGCCTTATCGACGCCGCACACCCAATGTTGCGTTATTTGACGACACACCAGCAAAATGGAAAATGTCATCTAAAAACACTAAAAAAAGTTTTTTTTTTAAATTGAAATATTAGAGCCGTGCCAATATCCGGACAAATTTTATAACTACGCAAGAATGTCAATATCGATATTCGACTATATCCTTAATAAAATTGCACCAGGTCTTCAAATAATAACTTTAGGGTAAAAAAATCATTTATTTGGCAAACAATAAAAAATTAAAAGTACTTTTTTATTATATTATTCAATTTTCGAAAAAAGGAACAACTTCAGGTGACAATTAAAAAAAAAAAATGTTGGTGGGTTTGCATACATAATTAAGGATTGTTTGAGTAGCATCTACCACATTCACAGCGACTTGTGCTGGAAGCGAACTGATTGGTGAAGTTACTGCTACGTATCTCGAGGGTCGACTGATAACTGGTGTGGCAAATAGTGTTCTTATATTACTCCAGTTGGTGCTTTCGGATTGAAAGTTTCTCTCTAGTCTTTAATTTACGATTTTGATCAACATTTTTAGAATAAGAAAACGCATAGTTGTAAATGGTATTTTGGATATAAATTCTGCATCCTAATTTTTGTTCCAAGTCCAACCGCTTTATGAAAGGTAAAAACCTCATTGTCATCTCGCTCATTTGCAATTTGCACATTTTTTTCAAATAATTCTAGTTTTCGGTTTTCAATAGTCCAAATTTCATTAGCGCTGCTGGAGTTTCTTTTGACAATTTTTGCCTCTACTGGTTTATTAGTGGCCACTTCAAAATCTGTAAACTCATTCTCAATGAGAGAAAATGGTGTTTCTTCCAAAGAGTATTGAGTGGAATTGTCCAAATCTACTATTGCTGTTTTACAAGATGTGGAACTTAAATTTCCACTCAATTTACGTGGTTTCATCTGGTTTTTCAAAAAAAGTAATGATTTGAAGTGTGACCAAGTTGTATACCTTTCGTTCTGAGCTTCTGATATGCCTGGATCTCCAAATTTGGCTACTGGTATATTTTTATATTCACTGTGAAACTAATCTCTAATATTTTTCCAATTCTTTTTCGTTTGCTTTTTTGAAAAAAGGAGAATATTCTGCGTTAATATTTAAGCGAAATTTTTCAGATACCTCTGCACAGGTGAGTTTTTTTTCTTCATTGGAGTGTTCATTCGAAGATCAACAGTAGGAATGATAATTGATGAAACTTGTAAAGCACTTTGGAAAGAACTGCAGCCATTACATATTCCTTAACCCACAAAAACACATTTTGAGCACATAGTTCACGAATATTGGCAAAATGCGCTGGTGCGATTGACGGGATGAACATCCGGATCAAGTGTCCACCACACTACCGATCGACGAATTTTATTTACAAGAATTTTTTTTCGTTAGTGTTACAAGCAATAGTAGACACCCGTTGTATGTTTATTTCTATCGAAGTTGGTGGCTACGGAAAGTAAAGCGATGGCGATACATTTAGGTCATCGCAATGATATCAACTTAAAGAAGCCCGAGAGTTATTTCCACCTGATAGGAATTTCCCCGATACCGTAATTTTAATGCCACACGTGTTTGTTGGCGATGAGGCTTATAAACTACTTGACAGTCTTTTGAGAGCATATGTTCGGCGAGATTGCAGTGCAGAAAATGAATATTTCTACAGGCTTTACTGGGCGCGCCGATGCATTGAATGTGCGTTTGGTATAAAAAACGCGAAATGGCGACTACTTTAGAAACCAATTGAAACCGACTCCTCGCTTGCAGAGATATCCATTAAGGTCATATGTATACTACACAGAAATATAATAGACAATGATGGTGCTGATAAGCAAATGCAGGAGGCGGTCGATTTCAACAAAATATATATCTTATCCAGAGCGTCAAGAACTATTGATCCCATTAATTTAACAAGTGGTCATTTTGTAAGAGGCACTTTTCGTGACTTTGTATGCTGAAATAAATTACACTAAATAAGAAATTATCCTACATAATACTTACTTGGTTGTTTCATTACGGCTCCTAAGTGTTCCCACTCTTTTTCGACTTGGTAACGATTGTGGTAAGCCTTATTTTTTTGGTCCCACAATATTGGACGCAAAAAACTTCATTAATCAGTGTTTTTACATCAATGTCCATCGTTCACTTTTACTAACTATTTCCCTAAAAATGCAAAACATGTGCTTGCGCTTCAAAATATTCCACTGATATTCAAATTTAAATAAACATGCGGGAAATCAAACTTGCAATACAAAATATCAAAGTAGAAAAATTCCTTTATAATCCCACCAAAATGATAACAAAACTTTCTTTTGATGAATACCAGCTTTTGATGTTGTTTGAGCTGGTTCACCTGGCCTGCTCCACGACCTTTTCCGCTCGATATTATTGTAAACAACCCATTTTTCATCGCCAGTTATCATTCGTTTTAAAAATGCGTTTCTTTCAGTTCGTGAGGAACCCATGTATCGAGTTTTTGAACATAGCCAAGTTGTTTTAAGTGATTTTCAATGCATGTATGTGATACCTGAAGCTTCTCTGCAATCTCACGTGTTGTACTGTGACGATCCGAATCGATTATTGCTTTGATTAGGTCGTCATCAACTTCAACTGGACGACCAGATCGTTTTTCATCTTTGAGTGAAAAATTACCAAAACGAAATTTGGCAAACCAATTTTGACACTGCTGTTCTTTTATGGCTTCGTCGCCATAAACAGCACATAACTTTTTGTAAGCTTGCGATGCGTTTTTCCCTTTGCGAAAATAAAAAAGCAAAATATGACGAAAATGTTTCTTTTGATCTTCCATTTTTCAACGAACGCCAAACGAAAACTACGCAACCGATCAAAAAACTTTTTTTTTACTGATTGACAGCTGAATTGCCAACTATCAAATACCAAAATGTGTTTTACATTTGGACTACGCCAGCAAACCTAAAAATTCAACTGAAGCCATCTATGAGTGAAATCCGCAATTACTTAGTTGCCAACCCAATAGTAAACAACAAAATGCAAACCAGTAAATAAAAAAATTAACTGCAAAACCTGCTTTGTTGCTTTAGCCTCATGTGTATGTATTGATTACTTTAATTTGATTGGGTTTCAATAAACAATGAATGCGATACGATGAGCACGATCAGTTCCAGCTTCTTCCTTGAACTTTCAAACTTCCTTCAAGTTCGTGATGATAAACGAGTTATTGTGTCCAAGTTGCACGATTGCGGTTCAGTTTTCAGCTACACTCGGCAACTACGTTGTTATTCATCCGTAATAATTAAGTTCTTGTGAAAATGTGTGATCTTTCTGCATGATTAATGATAAAATGTAGGTTGTTAATGGATTGAAGAACTTTTACGGACGTAAGATCTCCTATGGAAGTGTTAGTGGGCTCTTCCAGCCAAAGTTATGTCAAATCTGCGTGATCCAAGATATTTCCGGTAATATTTGGGTTAGTCTTCGCAAGAGTCATGTTAGCCTTCGCAGAGTTATGACAAGCATTAAATTTTGCAACTCTATCATTAACAATCTTTTTTTTTTAGCAATGTGTCTTATAAATGGCTGGTGTCGACTTGTAAATTTTTAGCTGCTCCCATTTGGTATGAGTAGAATCTGTCATAAATAGGCTCCTCATCTATTGTTCTGATGGTAGCGAGCACAAAAGTATTATATGGCAAGACCACCTTTGGGTCTGCAAAAGCTCTTTTCCTGTCTTTGACTATTTTTATACTCTTGCGTAAGCAAAATTGAGATATCTTGATGAAACTTGGTACACATATTTCTTGGCACCATAAAAAGGTTGGTATTACAGATGGGCGTAATCGGACCATTGACACGCCCACAAAACGCCATTAGCTCAGTTGCTTCTATGAGTAGATATTTGCACAAAATACATGGTTGTGAGTGTGAGTGGCCATCGCCACCGATTTTAAAGCATGTATACTTTGAGTAAGAAAATTAGGCACTCATACAGTTCTCTGGTAACCATTATAAATAACATACCATGTTAAGTAACATGTTAAATATTGAAACCCTTAACTTTTTATAAAAATAAGGTTCAAACTTGCATACATTTATTTTTAACATATAATATAGATACTTTAACAAATACAATATATAATTGTTTATTATTTATTTTAGATAACTGGAAATTTCGGAGGAAAAGTCTCAAGCTAGATTTCAAGTTTATCATTTAAGTTCTTAAATTATCAAATTTTTAAATTCTCAATTAGTATGAAGTGCTGAATTCATTATATAAAATCCTATTGTTTAATATTTTAATTAATTAATTGATGCTTAACCAATTTCGTAACTATTTTAATTTATAAAAAGTGTTACAATTGTTATTTACTATCTATGTACGATAAATAAGTTTTTCATTAATAAAATAATGATGATATACATATGTATATACTATATATATAAAAGTTATCCACAAAAATGTTTGTAAGAAGCAATATTTAGTTTGCAATGTAATATATTGTATAAAATTCTCGTGTCACAGTGTTTGTTGCCAAACTCCTCCGAAACGGTGGAACTGATTTTGATGAAATTTTGTGTGCTTATCGGGTAGGTCTGAGAGTCGGCTAACATCTATTTTTTATACCTCTAAAGGTTTAAGGTGGTCCACTCCATATATTATTATTTTTGTTTTCTTTTGGGGGAAAATGTTCAATAATTCAGCATTGAAAATTACACGCAATGCTTAATTTTCACCTTTATACTATCAACCCCTGACTTTTAATCGCAATTTTTAAATTATCCCGTTCCACGCACAGGTCCACAAGATGACAATCGAATATTATAACGGGTGATCCACGTATAACTACTTTTTAGCATTTTTTTGACAAATGACGTGAGGGTCGTATCAATCTCTAATGTTATTTTTGTTTAGTATTGTTTGGTATTTTATCATAGAAAGACTTGAGTCTGAACCAAGTTTACAAATCGTTCAACCTTATTACGAAAATTCACGTTATGTAAAGAATGTGTTTCGCGCGCTTTGCTCAACTTATGCTCAATATAATCGGCCTACTGAGCGTAATATTCGTAACACCATCGCCCATCTTGAGACCCAGCTTTTATTATTGGATAATATTAGACCAAATAGAGAGTGTACACGAAGGCCGTGGAGAGTTGATTCGGTGCCGTTCGCAGCAACTCGGACTGAAGCATGGAACGACATGGCGTCAAGATCTTAAATCGAAAGCGTACAAAATACAGCTTGAGCAAGAATTGAATCCGCTCGACCTTCCCAACCATCATCTCTTCGCCATATGGGCTTTTGAAAATTTCCAAGAAGATCCGACGTTTTCGAACCAAATTTTGTTCAGCGATGAGGCTCATTTCTGACTTAATGGGTATGTAAACAAGCAAAATTGATGCATTTGGAACGAAGAGCAACCTAAATTCATTAAAGGGCTGTCATTTCATCCAGAAAAAACAACGATTTGGTGTGTTTTGTGGGCCGGTGGAATAATCGGTAATTTCTTCAAAAATTATTATCATAACCGACTATTTGATGCCTGAAATTGAAGGTCGAGATCACGGCGACATTTGGTTTCGACACATCGCAACAATCAATGGTTTTATTGAGAGAACACTTCGGTGAGCAGATAATTTCACGTTTTGGGCCGGTTGATTGGCCACCAAGATCGTGTAATATCACACATTTAGACTTTTTCCTGTGGGAATATGTAAAGGATGGACCATCTCTGACGTAGCTGCGGCCACATTTGAACGAGATAATCTTCAAGAAATAAATGCCAAAAAATGTTTTTTCGAATGATAAAAACATTCCCCATTAAATTTGAATTTTTTGTGTTGTTTTAAAGTTTTAAAGGGACTTCTGAAATGGAACATCCTTTAATTGTAGTATACTATAATTTTCATGTATAGTTCTACCAGGTGTCTCCCTGACACTGAACCAGCAAACATTACGGAGTAGGGATGAAAAGAAACCCGGCTTCCTTTTTGGCACTCTCTATACAGTTTCCGCCCATGTTGTTTATTTGGTCTTATTTCTGTCTCGATCGTAGCAGTGACTGTTATACGTATTATTTTAATTTTTCAGTGCAAATCTCAAGTTAATTATATTCTTATAGTGAATTTAATATTATTTTGTTGGTAAATATCACCGGACCATTGAAATTTCAAGATGCTGAATTCATAAAATTAGTGAAGGATTTCACTATCATCAACTCATCTCATCGACAATACATTTCCCGATGTACACACAAAATATAAAAATCTTGAATGGCCGACAGAAAGAGTTGCCACGGGACTTGGTGCTGTTTGCGATGTGAACGAAGGTATGAGTTATCCAAATCAGCAGCTGCAACTGAAGAATGGATTTCCGGTTTATTTCTTCGTAATCTGAAATCACCACGGTTTGCAATGGCATAAGATTAGTCATTAAAAATTTTATGAAAAACATTATCGAAGCCACCAGTTTGAATAGCAAGTTCCGAGGTGAAAATGTATTGCTGCCAGCAAATCCAATGACTCTTACAGATCAGTCATTTAAATTGAAACGCACTTACTTTCCAATTATATTGGCATTCGTAATAGCTATCAATAATAATGTAATCATTTTGTGGTTTAGATTTAAGTATATCATACTTTTCGCATAGGAACTATTATGTGGCATGTTCTAGCGTGGGCAAACTTTCCAATTTGTATACTACATTGATCATCCATCTAAGAAATTAACCTTTGTTTATTTTTAATTGCCATGATTAGTAGTAGATATATGAACTATTTCGATGTACAGATTGCTATCATTAATTGTATTTGAATATATATTTGTTTCTTAACTAAAGAATAATACAATATATTAACTTAAATAAAGTATACTATAATTGCCTAAAACTCTTCATTCCTCTTTCAATTAAATATACGCCCCCTCCACATTATAATGTTAGTTATTTTTAAAAACATTTCCTAAAAAAATTTTCATAAAAATAACGTATATGTGAAAACAATGTTTAGCGGTTCAGCTAGTGTATCTATATAAATGTTAATTTTGAAAAGCAAATCTAAAACAATTATTAAAAATTTGTAAGAATAGAAACTGGAACTATTGTATATGTAACGTATAAACATGTATATTTGTAAATGAATAAAAATAAAATTAGAATTTAAATTTTTTATTTATAAGGACCGAGGTAATCGCTATACCAGTTTTTTATAACCAGAGAAACCATTTTCAGTAAGTAAGTAAAGTAATAAGTAAGCTTACCAAAATAATGGACAATATAAAAAACGCTTCTTTGGTTACACAGCAGTTAGTTTTCCAAAATAGTTGGCAAATTTGAGCAGTAAAATACTCATATGTAGCATTTGGGCTACATACATTAACTAGTAGTAACGTATCGGTAATTATTTCGAAATAATATTAACGGAAACTGTAAGCCGGGTTAAAAATTAGTGTTAATAATTTTTTTTTTATTTTTTTTTAGCAATTTTGTACAAAAGTATAAGAAAGCCAAAGGTTACAACAAAACAACAGTTGGGAAAATATATTATATAATAATATAAAATAAACTCATGCTGAAACATCCCCAAATTGGATAAAGCAAGCCACAATTTTGAGGAAGTAATTATTAACATGATGATCCGATACAACTTACTACTTCAGGGAATGCACTTTTTGAATATTATTAGAAACGAAATTCACTTCCCACAAAAATGTAAAGACCATGGAGGCAAATTGCTTTTTTTACTTTAAATATTAACTGACAAAATAAATAATTATAATTCTGGGTAGCATGCAAAATAAAAAATACGTTATATTTTCCATTGATAAATAATTGTATCAATCATTTTCAAAAGTTAAACCTTCTTTATTTCTAATTTAACCAACTTAACACTAATTACTCGTTTTTTGAGTTTACAACTTACTGCTCTTTACTAAGCAGCACTCTAATTACAGCACACAATTTGGCAGCCCTTACATAGTAGATTGTTACAAAAACATCGCCACTTAAATATTATGACAAGTAAGGATTTCGCTGTTTGTTGGATTCTAATATTTTCATTCTATTTTGTTCTAACATTCGTGTTCGCCACACTGCCCTCCACCCAAGTGTGATCGTATTAGACATATTAGCGCTACCAAACGTTACAAGCTGTTCCAGATGTATCTTCTATACTAGTCGTTTAATAACCTGGTATGGTCCTTCACAACTATAAAGTAATTTGGGAGACAGCCCTTTCTTTCGTTGTGGGTTATATAACAATACCCAATCGCCTTCAATAAAACCGTCGGGAGTTCAGTGCCTTGTCGTATTTTACTTTTATTTAATCGCTTGTAATTTTGGTGCGCTGTCTCACCATAGCATGTATATCCCTCATCTCATCTTATAGGATTCTGTTGAATTCCTTAGCGTTGACGTTAATTCCAATTTTCAAATCAATCGGTAGTCGAAGATAATTAAAAAGAATTACCCTTGCTGGAGTCTGCCCCGTTGTTTCATGTTCATCAAAGCGATAAGCCATCAGGAACAATATATGGGTATCCCAATCGTTTTGATACTTGTCCACTACTTTTCTCAAAATTTTTTCCAAAGTTCAATTAAATCGTTCCATCATGCCATCGAACTGCGGATGTAGTGCAGTTGTACGGGTTTTCCGGAGACCCAGTTTCTGGCATATTCCTGTATTAGCGCTGATTCAAAATTTCTCCTTTGGTCAGAATGTAATTTTATTAGAACACCATATCTCGATACTCAATTGTGGAGAAATACAAGCGCTACTGTTCCTGCCTCTTGGTTAGGAATTGCGTATAGCTCCATTCGCCGAAACTAACAAAACATATTTGTTTTCTAATTTACTGATAGGAATTGGATCAGCTACATCCATGGCAACCCGCTCAAATTGCGCACCTGAATCGTACTACTTCATCTGGCCATGACTCCTGGATCTCGGCCTTTTAGCAGCAATGCACTCGACACAATTGACGATCCACTCCTTAACTGATTGACGACAACCAACCCAATAAAATCTTTGCTGCAATTTCTCCAATGTTTTAGTGATACCCATGTGTCCTCTACTTGGACCGTTGTGCAGCTCATTGAGAACTTCGGGAATTCTTACTTGCGGAACATTCCCATACGCGATGCAAGCAGCCAGACGCTAACTTCAAACTACTCCATTGTGTCCAATAAGCCTTTGCGACTGGGCTTTCTGCAGCTATTTCTTTTCGCGTTGGGCGTTTATTTATCTCCAATCTATGTATTACACTTTTCAAACCTGAATCTTCTTGCTGATATTTTCGCAGTTCCGGATCCCAGTCTGATGTTATTGTCATTAATAGGACTTTAATAATGTCTTCTTTGGCATTAGCTTTCAAGCATTGTCTGCATTCCAAATTACTACTAACTTTACGATGTTCAATAGAGAAGTCGTAATTTTGGAGTCTCTCAATACACCGTGCCAACTGTTCTTCTGGGTTCCTGAATTCTAGAAGCCATTTTAATGCTGCATTATCTGCCCTCACCCGAATCGCGAGCCATAAAGATACTTATGAAAATGTTTGATGCACTTCACCAACGCCATTAATTCCTTCCGAGTAACACAATAATTTCTCTCTGGCTTACTTATTGTCTGGCTGTAATACGCAACCACTTTCTCATGCCCGTCAATGACTTATGATAAAACGCCTCCTACTGCAAATCTACCAGCCTCCGTATGCAAATAAGCGCTGATCCTGTGACCGGGTATGCTAACATTGACGCAGTACTTTTTTCAGAGTTTGGAAAGCCACTTCCTGTTCTTTATTCCATTGAAAAACTTTGTTCTTTTTCATGGGTTCGTGGAGGCTACTAGCTACGCTGGCAAAATTTGGAACGAATCGTTTATAATAAGTCCACCGTCCAAGGAAACTCCGCAATTGACGTAAATTCTTAGGAGTGGGTCAATCTTTTACTGCCTATATCTTTTCATTAGCTGTGCAAATGCCCTCTGTTGTCACTTTGGGTCCTAAGTAGCTTACTTTCTTTTTAAAAAGGGAACACTTTTTGGACTCAGCTTTAGACCAGCGCTAGCTATCCGTTGGAAAACCTGTTCCATGTTCTTAAAGAGTTCATCGAAGCTTTTACCCAACACGATGATATCGTCGAGGTATACCAACCAGGTCTTCCAGTGTAATGCTTTTAATACCTGGTCCATTAGTCTCTCATAGGTAACAAGAGCGTTACATAATCTAAAGGGCATTACGGTGAATTGTCATAGACCATCTTCAAAGCTGAAAGCCGTCTTTTCTATTTCTTCTTCATTTACCTCCACGTGCCAGTTACCCCTTCTCAAATTAAGTATTGAGAACCATTTTGTGCCTGATGACGAGTACAGCGTGTCATCGATTCTAGGTAGTGGATAACTGTCTTTCTTTGTTACATCATTCAACCTTCTATAGTCCACACAAAACCTCATGTTCCCATCTTTCTTCTTCATAAGTACTACAGATGAACTCCATGGACTCTAATGGTTCGATTACGCCGCTTACGCTTATTTTACGTATGGTCTGGTATACAACTTTACGTTTTGCTAGTGGCACGCTTCGAGGAGCGTGGCCTTGATTGATCTTGCACCACCAGTGTTAATAAAATTTTTCACTAGTTTGGTTCTTCCTGGTTTGGAGTCGTCTTTATCATATATGTCCATGCGTTTACTTCGCTCGATTTGTCGTTTTCGCCCAAGAATGGTTCTTCCTGGTTTCGAATCGTGTTTATCATATATGTCCATGCGTTAATTTCGCTTGATATGTTGTTTTCGCTCATGAATAGTTGCTTAAGACGACAACTTGAATATCTATTCCAGTTGCAAAACGCAACTTTGCACTAACGGTACGTTACTCGTATCCCTGCTTATCTGTGAAATGGAGATTATAGGGCATTTGCTTGCGGGAGCCAACCCGTGCCCTTTTCGGCTGACTCGCTTTAGTTTAACCATGGGTTGGATTTGACATTTGCTCGATCTTCCTCAGCTTTGCGTTTACGTCCAGCTTTGCGTTTATTGGACCAGTTAAATTCGATATTACAGTTGCGTGCAATATGACCACTTATTCCGCAGTTGAAGCATTGAACCACACAAACATTTTTCTTACGCCCTTCTGTACATTTTTCATGTGCTTTCTGCATCAGTTCTTTTTTTTTCTACCTGATGGTAGTTTCCTGTTTCAGAGCATATGAAACGGTTTCGGCAAACTTCATTTTAGGATATGCTATCGCAACAAAGCGTGTAGTGTCATCTCGTATTCTATTAACGAAGCTCCCAGTTTCCGTGTTACCCATGGACTCCACGGATTTATGTGAATAAGCTAAGTGAGTTAACCTTTCAATATATGTAGAAAACTCCGGCAAAGACTTACTGACATTCTAGCAACGCGTTTCCTATTCGATTTGGAAGATTTGCTTCCTGTGATCACTACCTCAACGTTCCATAACGACTCAATTCGCAGTTTGGAACGCAACGAACAATGCAGCTACTTTATCGTTTACGTTCCAACTATTTGCAGATGCGTCTTTTCGCATTGAAATTTGAAAACAGGGAACGGAATTGTGCCTTCAAAGCATGCCTTGTCAAAGCACGTTAACATAGGTGCCCATTTAGTTGTAGCTCACGCAGACGATCTCTTAGAACCTATACTTCAGTTTTATTTCTATATCGCTCCTCCGAAATCTGTGAGGACACTTCTACTATTTGTGAGGTCACCTGCGATATCCGTGCATCCTGCTCTTTCCCTGTGGGGGTACCTATTCTAATATACATGTATCTTCATTGGGGACTACGCTTCCAACTGCGTTGACAACTGTGTTTCTCTCTTGCGTTCGATCATTGGATTGTTAAATAGAAGACCCAATTTAGTGGCTATGCATATATCTTTATTTCTGATTCTAACAACTTAACGCTCTATTACTCATTGTCCGAGCTTTAAAGTCCTTACTTATATCACCATTGGTTTCACACTTTAGTAGTCTAACAAATCTGTGTCTGCTGCGCAATCCGGCGATCCTTATAACAGAGAATGTAGATTATAGAGAAGGTCCAACTAAACAACAAAACCTAACAAAATATGATGAGCGTGTTTCACCACCAGCTCAAAAGTAGAAATTTTAACAGTCGCGTGTGAACAGAGCTGAGCCTTCAATGAAAATTATGCTCAAAAGTTTGCATTGATATTACAGCCGCATGTTACTCTTGTGGCTTATATATTTATACGCGTATATGCAATCATAATTATTGATATGAATATCATTATGCGAATTTTTATGAATGCATGCAAAACTGATAAGACTCTATTAAATTATGTAATTTTCAAAATACTATTTATAGTCAGTTTGGGCATTTATCAATTTTATTTAGTTTTTACATAATATGCATTCCTAATAAATATTTTGTATTATAATTGTTACTAATAGTGATAAAACTGATTAAAACATATACATCCATACATATTTTATCATATTAATCTTATATACTCGGATTCAGAAATTCAAATCATAATTTTATCACTTATCAATACACTATCTGTGCGCGCATTGATTTATATGTCAACATATATATGTATATATTGTAACGGATTTCTCGATAAATCGTCTACCTGTAACTCACTCTTGAGTTCGATCACTGGATTGTTAAATAAAAGTCCCAATTTAATGGCTACACACTTATCTTTATTTCTAATTCCAACAACTAAACACTTATTGCTCGTTATTCGAGCTTACAACTTCTTGCTTATGTCTCAATTGTTCTTATCACGGCAACACTCTAACTAGAGCTGTGTTTGCTGCACAATCCGGCAGCCCTTATATAGTAAATCTGTAACAAACCATTGTTTCTAGAACATTCTGGCAACTACGAATTCGCTAACTAGTTGCTTCTGGCAGTTTATCGTTGATTCGATTTTGTTCTATCATCCGTGTTCGTCACAATATATATAACATTGCCGAACAAATAATGCATACACAAACCAACCTACATACATATGAATATCCGTACACATGTAAATATGTCACTTGAAAAACTACAAAAATTGTTCTACAAAAACAAAAATCGTCTTTGGTATGTTGCCAACAACGTTTCATTGTCTTTTCTCCAAGAGCTGCCGGCAAGCGATTTGAGGATTTTGTTGCGGCTTTGTACTTTGGCAGTTATCGTGGTCATGTGAGGAGTGAAGAAGCACAGACTGTCCCATGTTACGCCTAAAATTTTAGGGTTATTAACCGTCGGAATTTTTGTGCCATCGACTGAATTGTTCAGGTCCAGTCTGTATTCCTTCATCCAATTTGTGAATATGGTCGCTGTGCATTTAGTGGGGAGAGTGTCAAACTCCTTGCAAAGAAGAAACGAGAAAGGTCGGAGAGACAGCTGTTTACTTTTGAGCACATGCCATCAATTCCATTGCCCGACGTCAATATCTTGCAGTCATCAGCGTACGAGGTCACGGAAATTCACGCTGGTGGTTGGAGGAGTATCAAAATGTAGAAATTAAACAGTAGTGAAGAGAGAACACCGCCCTATGGAAGCCGCTGTTTAATTCTTCTAAGTTTGGAGTTTTGACCCCGAAATAGTTCGGATGAATCCCGGCTGCTCAGGTAGTTCATAGTCCACCGCTTCAGCCCTGGAGGGAGCGTTGATTGTTCTAGGTCCTCAAGTAGCGTTGTGTGATTGACTGTGTCGAAGGCTTTCGAGAAGGCCAACGCTACGAGGATCGTCCTCTCGCAGGGTGGCTTCTGGTTTAGGCCATGAACTATCTGAGAGCTAATGACGCTAAGTGCTGTGGTGGTGCTGTGCACTTCTCGGAAGCCATGCTGATGGTCCGCTAGACTCAGAGTCAGAGTGGTGAGTGAACATCGGGAGTAGCAAGGCCTCAAGTGTCTTCACTACTGGGGAAAGGATAGTTATCGGGTGATAGGGTAGTAGTGGTGGTAGCAGTAGTGGGATAACTCTTCCGACTTTCCACACATCGGGTATTTGAAGAAAGGTCACCGAAAGGTTTTGTACCTTGGTGAGATACCTCACTCCCGTCGAGCCTAGATGCTTTAGAATCAGCATGCTTATTCCGTCAGGGCCAATGGACGATTTGGCCGTTTTGATGACACTCTGAACCTCCCCATCGGTGAAAGTACGAGGTCAGGGAAAGTAAGTGGTGCGCAGTCTTTTGGCATTTTGCGCAGCCGTCGGATAACACATCGTTTGATCTTGTCGGTCGACAGTCAAGTGCAGTGTAAACTGCTGGCTAAAACAGCTCGCGCACTTCTTCAGGTCCGAAGAGGCATGGCCATCGAAGTGAATTTCAACCCGGTCGTCATGTCTCTTCGAATTTGACAAGGCCTTGACAGTAGTCCAAAGCTTACTTACACCGGTGGAGAGATTGCAGGACTTCAGGTGCTCTATACATTTTGTCCGCTTATGTTCATTTACCATTTGCCGAATCTCCAAATTGAGATCCCTTATTCGGGGATCACAGGGATCGGCATGTGTCGCGCTCGTTTGCCAATACAGCTGCTTCGGCAGGGAAATTTGGGCGGAGTTCCACTTCCAGCCGGTATGAAGCGAGCAGTAGCGATCACCTTGCTGAATTGACGCTCGCCAACGATGACGTTCGTAGAAATGGGTAGTGCGTTGAAGGTGCTCTCGGTAAATTCTGTGAAGCCGACCCAGTTAGCTTTGTTTAAGTTAACAAAAGTGCGGTTGTCCACAGAAATAAAGTCGGGAGGTTTCCCGGTCGAGATAATTATGGGCAGATGGTCTGATGAGAGAGTTAGCATAGTTCGCCAGGTTATGCTATTTATCAGACCACCGCTAGCGATGGTAATATCGGTCGAGCTATTACAGGTGCCCATAATTCTGGTGGGGGCTTCATCATTCATTGTGTAGAATGTCGAATCGTCAATCTGTTCCGCCAGCTCCATCCCCCTACGATCATTTGACAGGCAGGAGTGCCAAAGATCGTGGTGCGCTTTAAAGTCACCTAGCACCAAACGGCTTTCACCACGAAGCAGCGCACCTATGTTCGGGTGTTATCCAGTTGGGCAGCATGTAACTGAGGGGATGTATATATTGAACATCTCGAGCTCAACATCGCCGGACCGGACAGCTCAAGGGTCAAGCGGTCGATGTCGCCATCAATTAAACGATATTGCACTGTGTTGTGCAGTATGAAGGCTAGGCCCCCACCATTATCTCGCTCGTGATCCTTACGTATAACGTTATAACCTGCACAACTCAGAAGATCTGAGCGGCTGTTTAACCTGGCTCATATATGCAACTATCTCCTCGATCTTTCTCTGGAGTCCGCTGCAGTTGAATTGTAGAATTCGCGTTTGTCGCGTGAGTCCGGTTGTGATCCTGGGGGTGAGGGAGGTACTAGTAGGTGGTGGTTGTTGCAGCTGTAATATCCGCATGGGCGGTTGTCGCACTGTGGTGTTGTTTGGCGACGCCACTTGATGAGATTGCGGGGGCAGACTCCTACAGCATGAGGCAACATATGACACACTCCACTCCCTTGAGGTGCGCAGGCCGGGACACGACAGAAAGTGGCACCAGCAGTGTAGGAATTGCACTTAACTGATGTGACGTTCCGGCATATTACGGACTGACATGCGGAACAGACTGTTGCGAGGAACCCGGGGTTGCTGAGAGGTTTTCGCACGAGGATTGGAGCGGGATGAAGGTAGAGGGGGAGTTGTTCGGACTGGGAGTCATGCTGCCTAGAGCTCCTTAGGACCGTAGAGGTCATTTCTTGGCCACTTGTGGCCCACTCCCTATGTGTCTTAAGGCTTGAGCAGGTCTTAAGATGACTCCATTCATCACATATATTGCACTTAACCGAGGTGGAATTTGGATGGAGCCTTTTAGCGCATATGAAGCAAAAGAATTCCCCGGGGCCCGGGTTTTACTCTATGCCAGCACGGGTCAAGAGGATACGGAGCAACCCTGCTGCTAGGTGTTGCTCTAATGACGACAAACTTAAACTAACACTTACCGATCCAAACAGGGTTAGATCGCCGATATAACAGCCCTTGGCCGGTTAAAATTCGGGTCCAGTAACTAAGAACCGGCTGTTGTGGGAATTGAATATGATCAATGCTGCCAATAATTTTCCATGGGGAAACATGCTAATCGTTTTCAGTTCCCTTGCGAAAGTGAAATATTTTGATAATGGCCGCACTGTGAACCTTCTCTATAATCTACATTATCTGCTTATAATGTTGAACTTTAACAAAACTTCGCCATTCGAACATTTTGGCTGCTATGAATTTCGCTGCCCTGTTGATTCTGGCAATTAATCGTCGGAACTATTGCGTTCTCGCATCAGTCATAATACTTATAGGTATAGTAGTAAAATTGTGTATAATAAAATTATCATGATACTAACTGAAGCTTATAGAGACGGCAAATATGGTGATGTAATCGATAATCAATCGAAAAGTTTTTATTCTACATATCGGTGCATTATAAAGGCTTAACGCTTGTAATTTTCATTAAAGAATAATCTGCTTGTAGAGTTTTATTGATTTGCGTTTTCATTTTTTGAAAGAGATATGGAGGTTATAAAAGTCGCTGGGGAAACGTTTTGGTCAACTCGTATTTGGTTACCTCCTAATACGACTTGGGAGGACATCGCTCCAGGTTCACGACCGGATGTGACGCACGCCGATTACAGGGATCTCACATGGCCCATACCAATGGCAGTAGTTATTATGTTACTTCGATATGCTATTGAAAGGTATATTTGTGTTATATATTGATTATTTTCTTTTAATATGATCAATTCTGCTTTGTATCCCACAATAATGCCGGCATCTCGCTTGATTATTCGGAACAAAAATCAGTTAAAACTGAGTTAGGGTAGGTCAGTAAAGGTTATAATCTTAAATAACAGGGAATTCTACACGTGAAAAATTTATATCTCAGAGATTATAGTTGTCAAACTTATTTATGTGTAAAGTACTTTAAAAGTTGGTCTGCATTTCTAAAAGTATTAACACGTTTTAGTGTGTAATGGCCAGTGGCCACTCCCTTTTCGTTGCTGAGTATAAAATTTTCAATATTGAAGACGTGAATTTTGGAAAAATTTTAGAATACCATCCCACGATTTTACGGTTAAAAGGGTTACGGTTGTCTAGAGGAGATCCTCCAGATAAAAAATACAACACTTGTTATCTGTCAACATGGTACCCATTTGTTATTGTGCATATAACGAAAATTGCGTAAAAATAAAATGCTTATTTTTATAAGGCGCGGCCGAAGGCCGCCAGTGCGGAAAGAAGTTTGACGCGATTAAATTATGAACACCCCGGTGTTGGACCGACCAGGGTTATTTTTGTGAAGCGCGGCCGAAGGCCGCCAGTGCAGAAAGAAGTTTGACGCGATTGAATTATGAACACCCCGGTATTGGACCGACCAGGGTTATTTTTTTGAAGCGCGGCCGAAGGCCGCCAGTGCAGAAAGAAGTTTGACGCGATTGAATTATGAACACCCCGGTGTTGGACCGACCTGGGTTATTTTTTTGAAGCGCGGCCGAAGGTGCAAAAAAAAGCAATGTTAAAGAGAATATATCACTCTCTATAAACTTCAATTTTTATTAAGGATAACAGTGAAGATTTTGAAAATTTGATATATGAATACATATGGCGTAAAAATATAGTAAATCAGCATCATGATCCATTTGTGAAATTATCAGATGCAATAAAACATACGTTTAAGCCATAAAACCTTTTTCTTTTATTAAAATGGAAAATTAAGTTCATAATATTTTGTAGAGGGTGATTGGGTTTTTTTTATTTATTTTGAACCCATTTGTTATTGTTCATATTACGAAAATAGTGTAAAAATTAAATGCTTATTAAAAGCAAATACTTAAGTATTTAATATAAAATAAATATGTAGAAACATTGTAGTGAAGTGTTAGTGTGTAATAAGTGCATAATATAAAAGAAAAGATAACCATAAACTGAGAAATTGTAAAATGAAATTTGTGAAATTTTCTACTTAATATGCAAATATCTCGAAAACTATAAGTTTACAGCGGCAATAATTATATATATTCGAGATCTTGAGAATCTTCTCTATCCAACCATACCCCTCTTAACCCTGAAATCGTGGTATGCTAAATAATTATTATAAATCGAAAAAACACGCACTTTAAATATTTACATTTTTTAAATTCAAATGCAAATATCTCAAAACCCTAAGACAGCGGCAAGACACCCCCATATCATTGCTTCTTCACATTCGTTCTTAACTGTATGCATCAAGTTACCGAGTGCCGTATCCGTTTTTATACTCTCGCAACCTGTTGCTACAGAGTATAATAGTTTTGTTCACCTAACGGTTGTTTGTATCACCTAAAACTAATCGAGTTAGATATAGGGTTATATATATATAAATGATCAGGATGAAGAGACGAGTTGAAATCCGGGTGACTGTCTGTCCGTCGGTCCGTCCGTCCGTGCAAGCTCTAACTTGAGTAAAAATTGAGATATCTTTATGAAACTTGGTAGACATGTTTCTGAGTACCGTGAGACGGTTGGTATTGCAGATGGGCGTAATCGGACCACTGCCACGCCCACAAAACGCCATTAATCAAAAACAAATAACTTGCCATAACTAAGCTCCGCAATAAGATACAAGACTGTTATTTGGTACACAGGATCACATTAGGAAGGGGCATCTGCAGTTAAAACTTTTTTTAAAAAGTGAGCGTGGTCCCGCCTCTAATAGGTTTAATGTGCAAATCTCCTAAACCGCTAATGCTATAATAACAAAATTCACTAGAACCAAATGTTTTTAGCACTTCTATTGACGGTGTGAAAATAGTTGAAATCGGGTGGCAACTCCGCCCACTCCCCATATAACGGTACTGTTAAAAAAGCGCGATAAATCAAGCACTAAACACGCCCGAGACATTAAATTTTATCTCTGAGATGGTATAAATTGGGTTTATAGGAACCGCGTTCAAAATTAGTCTGTGGGCGTGGCACAGCCCACTTTTAGGTGAAAACCCATATCTTGAGATCTGCTCAACCGATTTCAACCAAATTCGGTGCATAACGTTCTTTTCATGTTTCTATGTCATAGCGAAAATGGGCGAAATCGGACTACAACCACGCTTACTTCCCATGTAACACCATTTTCAATTCCATCTGATTCTTTCACTTTCCACTATGCAAATCAGGTAACAATGATTATATCGGGGTAAAACTTTGCGTGAATAATGCAATTAAAGTATGCCACCTTGCGGCCAAAAATTGTCTAAATCGAACCAAAACTGTTCAAACCCCTAAGTACTAAATATGTGGACCCCAGTGCCTATAGTTGACCTTCTACCGAAAATATTAGTCAATCCACAAAGAAATCTCAAACGAGTATACCATTGACTTTGCGAGAGTATAAAATGTTCGGTTACATCCGAACTTAGCCCTTCCTTACTTGTTCTCAATTAAATCCTACGCCCAATGTATTAAAGAAGCAAAAAGTTCTCTTTTTTTAAAAAATAATTTTCGGCCAAAACTCCTGGATTTTGTTTAAGTGCTCCTTCGCGAGAACCTTATGCATTTACCTATTGCTACCGATAAGTATGAGTTCTTGTGTGCGACTTGACCATAGAACCCTGTTTTTTTGTTTGTTTTAATTTTGCGATTGGTGTCAGTGCAGAGAGATTTCTTAAAATATTTCCTAACATTTTGATCGATTTGGATACAGTAAATCGAAAGTTTTATTTTTGGCCGCTTTGGACGCGATGAGATACAAAACGCCGGACGGAAAGAATGTGTTCTTGCAACAATTCGACCGATTTCAGAGTATATTTTTCCTTTTTCGAAACATCTTACCATTAATTCCCTTTCCGAGGGGCTCATATCTCTTTTAGGCGAGATTCGATATTCTAAATTTAATAAAGTGAATAGAACAAAACTCTTTAAAATTGCTACTTTTACGAAAACAAGTAACACTATAACTTTCTTACATTTAGTTATTACGTAAGTAATTCCCATTGAAGTACTTGTGCGCAGGCTTTTTCTTCGCTGCCAAATTATTATTTTCTATAAATTTGTCTATGAAACTATGGTGTCAGATTTTCATTGCCTCAAATGCTATGGGATTATGCAATAGACTAGTGATAAAGCACTTAATACGATTATGGTCTAAAATAGTACAAAGAAGTTATTTTTTAACAAAAGGATATAGAAGAACTTCCTTTATCCGTACATACCCAGCCTACATTTCTATTATATACTTTTCATATATTAACACATTCGTAAATGGTTTCTACATATTTATTTAGTAATTATTAGGAGACATGGGAGAGAAACGAAAACGCGACAGATTCGGAGTAATGTTAAAGTTAATTCTCTCATTATTCTCTCTAAATTGCCAAAGTTTACATGCTTACGCGAATATTTTATTATTGTCGGAAACATGGATAAACGATAAAGAAGGTGCTGATGTGCCGAGCTTCGATTGTGTCGTCCATTTCAAACGTCCCAATGTAACAGCTGTTGGGGTAGCTATCTACCATAACTCCACAGACAGAATAAATATTGTCGCTCCACATATGGATATGAATTTAGAACAAATTAATTGGTTATCTGTGAATGCTGCTGCAGTTGGAGAGATATTTGTGCGGCCGAATGTGCCCTATAGTGCAGCAGAATTAGGAGAAGATTTGCACACTATGCCAATGATTTTAAGCGGTGATTTTAATCTCAATTTTGCCTTGGAAGAAGCTCAACCACTTGTACAATTTTTAGAAAGTAAATTTAAATTAAAAATTTATAATAATCCCAAAAACTCAGCAAACAGATCAGACACACGACAATAGATGCAATTTTCTTAAGATATTTAAATAATTTACTATCACGAGTTTTCTTTTCATATTTTTCATACCACAAATCAATTATATTTTTTCTTGAACATGAAAGTATGGAAGTGAATGAATATATTTTTTTTACTAATGGAGGCGAAACATCAACTATCATTTTGCAATAACCTAACACCCTTGAAAATTCCAAATTAATGAATAGTGACTTCTGCTATCGGGGAAATATTTTTATCTCATAAAACTCGCTGGCTAGTTTCATTTTTTCATTTCAAGTGCCCATTGAGATCCATGATGTTTTACTTCTATCGCCTAGCTTTCTAGGCTGTTTGGTTTTTACTTTAACTTATTTTTATTCGTTTGCAAAATTTGTAAATATGGTAAAGTTTATTAATTTTTTTTGCATGTAACTCTTTGTTATTGTGTGAATTAGTCGTATTTAAGAAAAACTTTAGTTATGATTGAAAGCTATTTGTGCACAATTTAATATATAATAAATGTATAGAAATTATTTAGTGAAGTGTTGGTGGATATAAAAGGGAAAAATATGAATGTAAAATTCATTATAAACCGAAAAATTAGATACTTTAAATTCTTGAATTTTTTGGGAAAATTTAGTACATCGTAAAAAACATCGCCGGCAGCTGTATACTAATATTGTGACGAACACGGATGCCAGAACACAATAGAATCGACGATTAATTGCCAGAATCAACCAGGCAGCGAAATTCATAGTTGCCAGCATGTTGTAGTGGCGAAGTTTGGTTAACGATCTAATATATGTTAAAGGGCTGCCGGATTGTGCAGCAGACACAGTTTTAGTTAGAGTACTGCCGTGTGAAAGCAATGAAGATATAAGTAAGAAGTTTTAAGCTCGGATTATGAGTAATAAAGGGTTAAGTTGTTGGAATCAGAAATTTTATTCAACAATCTAGATCGAACGCAAGAGAGAGTTTGTGGTAGACGATTTATCGAGAAATCCGTTACAATTGCTATTTGAAGTGGGATTGTTAAATAAATTCCTAGAGAAATAATTGTTTAACGAACAGATAATTCTTCAACTGAAAAAGGAGCTGGACGTGGTTTGGCCACAACTGGAGTGGTGTTCGAATTAAAGCCACAGTGACGAGGAGCAACAGAAGCAGAAAACATAAATTTAGAGGATTATGTCTTTTAGAGGAATATATAACGAATTTAGAGGAAAATATAACGAAAAAAGAAGAAAAGGAAGAGACTTAATGTTTATCTGGGGTTATGGACCCGTTTTTGGCTGCCGTTTGGGGAGCGTTTGTCAACGCAGTTGTCAACCTAAATGCAGCAGATGTCAACTTAAATATCGACGCAGGTGAATTCGGAAATGGCAGAGCATTTCAGAACATTTTGAAACTCGTAAGTCAATACAGGAAGAGCAAGAAGCACAGGTGTTCTCAAAATTGAAGGAGCAGGATAAAATTAAGGCTAAAGTGGAATGCCAGAAGTATATCCAACTCCTAATCAAGAGGCTTAACCAATAGCGGACGTATTCGTCAACAAGTATCAATGGATTTACGTTCTGTTCAAAAAATAAATTTAAAGACAGCTTTATTGCAGGGAATGTACCAGAAACTTGGTACCAGAATAACACGTATGAATTTTGCAAGAAATTTATGGACAAATATCAAAAAGATTGGGATACTCTTATATCCTTGTTCCTGATGGGCTATCAGGCTGCTGTATATGAAACCACGTAGCAGACTTCAGAAAGTCTAATTTGTGGCTTTGGCCACCGACTGAGTGAAGATTCGAATTAGTGCCAATAACAGGAGAGCTAAGGAAGTCAATAGCACTCTAGAAGACGAGATGAGGGATATGCATGCTATGGTGAGACAGAGCACTAAAATTATGAGCGATAAAATAAAATCAAAATACAAAATGAGTTCTGAGGGTTTTATTGAAGGAGATTGGCTATTGTTATATAATCCACAACGAAAGTAGGGGATGTATCCCAAATTACAGTGTAGTTGGGAATGACCATACCAGGTTATTAAACGACATACAGCCCTTTGGAAGACCTAGGAATAAAAAGAAGGTAGCTCATCTAGAACGTCTTGCAGCGTTTGGTACTGCAAACATGTCTCATCAGGACGATCAGACATAGTCGGCTAGCAGTATGACGAACACGGATGCGAGAAGAAAATATAATCGACGATAAATTGCCAGAATCAACCAGACAGCGATTCACTTATCAACCTATAGGTATTTTTGATGTCTGTATACCATGTGCCAATACAGCCAAATATCTTGGCATTACGCTTCATGCAAAAGTGTAAGCACATGTTCACTTAGACCAAAAAGGTATCAGTCGATTTTATTTTTTAGTACCACAATCAAAGATGTAACTTATCTTGTCATACACTTGGATATAACCCTCACGTGGGAAAAACATATATTAAGTAAAATAGGTCTTTCGACCCGGCCATTAGGAGCCCCATTGTGATACCACCGGGACTAAGGTCCCTTCACTCTAGTGGCTCCTCTCTGAACCATTGAATGAATGCCCTTGATAATTTTGCTGGTAGCTATGTATGTATACCACATATCAAGCAAAATAGGTAGGTAGGTGGGTAGAGTGGCTGTCTTTCGACACTCCTAGGCCTTTAGGAGGCCCATTGTGATATCAACGGGACTAAGGACCCATCGCTCTATTGGCTACTCTGAACCACTGAACGAATGCGCTTGATACTTTTGCTGATAGGTATGTATGTATATAATGTTTCACTCACTAAGCCATCAACACTTGCTGTGTAGCTCTATCTCTCTCTTTCTTTTCCTTTGTTCAATAGTGGATGCGTCATACACTCTAAGCACTGCGCCTTAAACGTTTAACACAACCTTTTTCGAATCTCCATTAGAAGTTCCACTTCAGAAACAAATTCTGCTGCATGACAACGTTCGGCCTCACGAATATATTCCTCATATGTTGTACCGTCCGACTATTATTTGTTTCTTTTGATGGCACATGGTCTGGCTCAGAAGCAGTTCCACTCATAAGACGACATCGAAAAATGGCTTGATTTTTGGATAACATCGTAAGATGAACAGTTTTACCGTAATGGTATTCGAGCTTTGAGAAAGATAGTAACAATTTTTGACTAGCGTCAATTGTAACCTACCTACCTGCCTAGTTGCGCACCTAATATAATTTCGCATATTTTATGGCATTGAACTATAGTGTATACAATATTATAGGTTAAATCAATTTTGCTAAGATATCTTACATATTGCCCAATATATACGTATAAAGCCAATTGGACCTTTGAAAAGTTTATATTAGGTATATTGCAGATATGGTAGTATTGACTCTATTTTATCCATTTGCCATTGATACATATTATTAACAGAAAAAAGTGCTCTCTGAGTTGCATTATGGTACCTCGTATACTATCACCAATATATAAGGAGTAAAGTCAACCGGATGTTAGAAAATCCTGATATTAGTTACATAAATGGGGCTAGCGTAAGTTTTCATCCGATTTTAACAATTTTAAGCGCAAACTTACACTATTATTATAAAAACACACTCACGTAATTTTACTCAGATAACCAGCATATTGGCCGATAAATGCAGTATAAAGTCATCCGGAAGTCAATCCAAGTTTTGTTCCCAAGAAAGCTTCCAGATATCCAGCATTTTATTCATTGTCCTGATCCAGAGATGTAGGGACCGTTCCCACGACAGTCGGGTCTACGTAACCCGAACGGACCCGGATTTATCCAGCTAAGGACTGTCAACTCGGCAGAATTTTACCGCTACAACAACAACAACAGAGATGTAGGGATAACATGACTCCTTGGGGTGTACCCCTTCGGACAGATCTGCACATCTTTAAAGCTCCCAACGTTGAAATAATTGACCTGCCCAAGAGCATCCGTTCAGTTAAAATCCGGAAAGGCTCCGGGCCCAAATCTTCAAGCGGGCTCAGTATGGCCCTCGGCTGGATGTTATTGAAAGCACCTTCTAGTCTAGCTACGAGGGTGAATTCTTTTATCTTTACAGATTTTTCAATCTCTGTTACCACTGAGCTTAACGCCGTTTTTGTGGATGTAACCTTAAAATACGCATGCTGCGAAACTGCCATTTTTCCTGGGTTTAGTTTGCACCTTATATGTATTTCTATTGGCCTCACCAGCGTTTTTAAGAGAAACGAGGAAAAACTAATAGGTCTAAAATCCTTTGGATTAGTGTGTGAGCTTTTGCCCGCATTTAGTATATATATCACCTTGATCCCCTCCCTACGGAGGGAATATACTCATACCCAATAAAGTCAGCGTTCACCCGACACATTATTAGAAATGAAGTAAAAACACATTGTAAACAAATAATTTAGCTCAAATTTTTTACATGTATTTCTTCTTTATATTTTTAAGTTCAAAATGCAAAAACAAAAATGTATATTCCTATTTTCATTTTTGTTATAACGTAATTTTAGTGAAAGAACAAGTAAACATAGGCACCATTAAGTCTGCGTTCAGTTAGCTTGAATTGGAAATACCGTCACTTCTCATGAATTTGTTTCTTCTTTTTGCGTAGATTCTATTGTGTTTTAATATAATTAATCCAGGAGCTTCTGGCGAGTCACCAAAGACGTGTGTGGCCTGGCGTTGTCCTGATGGAACACAATTCGGCCTCTGTTGATCAAGGATGGCCTCTTCTGGATGAGTGCTGCCTTCAAGCGGTCCAGTTGTTGGCAGTAGAGAGCCGAATTGAGCGTTTGGCCATAGGGAAGCAGCTCGCAGTAGATGATTCCTTGCCCATCCCACCAAACACACAGCAAAACCTTCCTGGCCGTCAATCAGGTCTTGGCCACTATCTGGGCCGCTTCCCCGAGCTTTGACCAGGACCGTTTGCGCTCGATGTTGTCATAAGTGACCCATTTTTCATCGCCAGTCACAATCCGCTTCAGAAACGGGTCGATTTTGTTGCGATTCTGCAGCGATTTGCAGATGGAAATTCGGTCCATCATGTTTTTTGCGTTAGTTCGTGTGACACCCAAACATAGAGCTCCTTTTTGAATCCAAGGTTATGCAAATGGTTCCAAGCGGTTTTCTGGCTTATCTTTAGTTCCTCAGCAATTAAATAATTACTCACGTGACGGTCTGTTTCCACTATTTCCATGATTTTATCGCAATTTTCGACGACAGGCCTCCCGACGCGTCGTGCATCTTTGACATCGAAATTACCGGAACGGAACCTATCAAATCACTTTTGTGCTACACGTTCGTTTACAGTATCGGGCCCATAAACTAAATTAATGTTTTCAGCCGCTTTGGCTGCTTTTTCGCCTTGATCGAAGAAAAATTGTAAAATATAGCGAATTTTCCCTTTGCTGGTGTCCATCTTTGACGAGCGCTCACAACGAACTGAGTAAATCAATCGAAAAACTGTCAAAGACAAACTTTTAGCGCGAATAAACACGTTTTCAGCGTCGTATAGTATGACATGATGCGACACGTAACACTAGTACTATGGACAATAAAGCCATCTCTTAGATAAAAACCGAACTTTTTACTTGACCTAATATAATAAAGAAATTTGTCTGTCGGAAAGAAAAATTATCATTAAGTTGTGGAAAGATGGCGAAAGTTTCAGAAAAATTGGGCGAACTATTAGAAGAACGTATTCTTCTGTCCAACGCGTCGGAAACAATAAAAAAAAACACGTAATTTTAACGTCAAAACCGCGATCTGGCCGTCTAAAAATATCAGCCCGGAAAGAACGGAAAATAATAAATATGGTGAAAGTTAACTGTCGAATTACGTCCACAAAGATTATTGAAAACGTAAATATAACAATTAAAACAACAATTGGTGCCGAAACTGCTAAAAAAATTTACGAAAACCTGGATATCATGGAAGAGCCGCTCGAAAGAAACCATAAAATTTACTCGTAAACAGACGAAAGCGCATTGAATTTGCTCATAATTATATAAATAAGTGGCCGTAATTCTGGAGACAAGTAATATTATCGGATGAAAGTAAATTTTGCATTTTTGGCATAAAAGATCGACAAATTGTGTGGCGCAAGACAGGAACTGCCTTTGAATAGCAAAATCTTGTTGGTACAGTTAAACAGAGAGTTTGCGGAATTATGGTGTGGGGTTGTTTGGCGGCTGGTGGTGTGGGTCAGCTTGAATTTATTGAATTCATAATGGATAAATGGGGTTATTTGAACATTTTAAAAAACAATTTGAAACAAAGTGCAGAGATCTTGGATTATCTTCGACGTTTTGGTTCCAACAAGATAATGACCAGAAGCATACAGCGGAAATAGTAAGACCTTGGCTCTTGTACAATGCTCCTAGACAACTTAAAACGCCCCCTCAATCACCTGACCTGAATCCTATTGAGCATCTATAGGATCTGTTGGAAAAAAGAATTCGTCAGCATACAATAACGAGGATTTGAGAAGTATTATGACGGAAGAATAGTCCCAGATTACAGCTAAGGAAACAGATAAGTTGGTAAGATCAATGCCAAATCAATTGAGCGAGGTTTTAAAACAACGGCTATCCAACAAAATATTGAATTTAATTTTTGTTTATCATTTTTAATACTTTTCAACTAATTTTAAACTTTTGCCAAAAAAATGAAAATGGGAATATACATTTTGTGTTTGCATTTTGAACTTGAGAATGTAAAGAAGAAATACATGTAGAAAACTTGAACTGAATAACCTATCTACATTGTGTTTTTTTTTCGATTTATAAGACTTGAAGCTGCCTATCACCCAGTAAACATTACTATCTGACACAATGTCTACAGGAGGGGACTCTGCTACCACTTCACTCTCCAGTCCGTGCTCCAATGAGTGGTTCACGGAACTCTCTGGAAGGTAAGAAGATTTTCACGAATTTCATTTTGCCTTCCTTACCTACTTTCTATATTATCTTAAGAGGTTATAATAGTTGTCCCACTCTTCTTCTCTTTGAGATAATTTGGTTAAATTGAATTGCTTCCTGAAATCTTTCTACACGTTCTTAAGTAAGGGAGACCACCAGCGGGGTCTATTTCTTACCTTACTGCATGTTATAGGACAAGCCTCCTCTAGTGCTTGTCAACAAGAATCTGTGAACTGTTCAACGAGTCTAGGTCCACTTTTATCTCTGGTTAAAATGGCGGAATCATAAGAATACGATTTTTTAGGTCCTGCAGATGCATCTGACAGCCACCTCTAGTGCTTGTTGACAGTAATCTGTGAACTGTTCCTCCAGTACTCCAATGTGTCAATTTATCTACCAGTTCTTCCCACATAAGTGTTATGTCTAATACTTTTTGTCGGTTTCTAGTTATAAATGTTGGAGTACTGCCCTTGTTGCATAACAAAAGCTTATTTCCTAATAAATAATTAAAGAGCAACTCACCCCTATCGTTGATGTCCGTGCTGCCCCATAGCGTGTGGTGTGCATTGGAGTCGTACCCAAGTAAATATAATCGAGCACTTGAATGCTTCGCTGTCTTGTACCGGCTCTTTAATAAGCTGCATGGTACTATGACAATGATGGCGATATGAGATTAATTTGGAGAAGGTGCATTAATTAGTGTCTTCTCTTCGTCTTTTTGAGAGTCGCTCAAAAGCTCACTCTCAGTGGAGAGTTTAGAGAGTCTGTCTGCGAACTTAGACCCCGAAGTACCCTTATCTTGCTCTGTGTTCTCCACGTCACTCGAGGACTCCATTGGATCTTCCTCGACTTCACATTCTGATTCCGATGCCAAGTTTTCTCCTGCATCGGCATCTGACTTAAAGATCCTTATCTTGCTTGCACTCACTTCCATTAGGCTCTGAGGATTTTTCCTTCGGTGTCTCCCTCATCCAGTACCCCAATGATAATGCGGTTCCGGGCCGCATCAGCAAAAGATTTTGCTGGTGTCACGCCCTTAGTCTTCGGTCTCTTGGCTGACTGCTTAGCCACATCAGCTGACCTTTGTCTCTTAGCTGCCACTGCCGGCTTCCAGCTTAAAGTTAGGCAAGAAAGCTTTCGCGCAATCAATGGATTCCTAGAGTTTTTTTGTAAGCTCCTCATTTTGTGGCGGTTGCAGCTCCATTTTTCTCAGCAGGTAAGCAGCGCGTAGCTTCTTTGCATACTTTGCCTTTGCTGGGACTTCAATCTTAAAGGAAGGCCATTCTGAAGCTGAAGCACTACTGGCAGCATCACTTTTGACATCTCCCTCCTTCCCCTGCTTAGCAGCCAAACCTTGGCTACAAGGGTTTTTATGGGCCGCCTCCGGTGCTGTTGCTTTCTTTGAGTCAGCTTGGGCTTCTGCTCTTTTAATAGTGTTAGCCTTTGCTCCAGGACCAAGCCTCGCTCCTGTCCTCACCTCGGCTGTTGCCAAGCTTCGCATCATACACTGCTCTCATCTGGGAACAACTCGCTTCCTCCGGCCTTTTTACAGGAGGTCCGGACTCCGTTTTGTTTATATTATTCTTATTGTATAAACAATTTGGTTCATACCTTGTACCCACGCGTGTAGGGGATGGTATGTCCGATGTATGTATATGTAACCAATTCCTATTTAAACAGATAGGAAGCCTGACCTCTCCTACGCTAGATACCTCCCTACAACAGCAAGAGCGGAATGCTGCCAGCTCGTCCCTGTCTACATCGTGAAACTGGTATCTATTCCCAGTCGGCACCCTCGTGGGGGGTTCAGCGGAGGATTTTCGCTAATCTCAAGCAAAATAAGTAGCACCGAAATAAGATCAGAAAATTTAAACGGGCTTTTAAATAAAAATTCTAAGCTTAGCCTTGGCAATAAAGTTCTTTCATACAACGCGGTCATAAAGCCGATTTGGATGTATGGTATTCAACTGTGGGGTACGACCTGTGCAACTAACATTGCTGTAATATAACGCTTCAAGTCGAAAATCCTTAGATCTATAACAATGCCTATTTGCATTAACAACGTACAAAAAATAGATAATAAACCCGAGCGAAGGGTTAAGTTATCTCTTCGGCCAATAAATATTCTGTACGACTTGCATTTTCATATTGTCCATTTTATACACTTAAACTTGTGTCTCAGTTCGGCTTTCTTTTTATTTTATTCTATTTTCGTATGGGGTGAATATTTTTAATAATTGGCTATGAGATACAGAAAGACGGTATCATTACAAATTCAAACATTATTTGTTGCCACTAATATATTTTTTCTATTGGTTAAATCTATTATATAATATTGTACTATTGTCGAGACGAGAGCGAACACGTTCTCTAGTTTTTCAATGGTCACTGAAGGAATTATCCTGTTGTAGCGCTGAACCATTTCGAATATCGGTTCGGTAGGTGCTGAGCTGTGTTCACGTGCGGAGTTTTTCGCTAGTGCCAATATTGGGCTGTTTGTGTGTTCAACTTGTTCATTTGACGTAAAATGAAAGGCCGAAGTAAGATCGTGGGAACCGCTGCTATATCGCGTGAACCGTGCTGATATATTGGGATCAGGCGACTGAGCGGCCCTCGAAATGACCTCAACTCTCTTGACCAGAAACCATTCCTCGCAGACTTACTTACATGTTTCGTGTCGTTATTTTGCTAAAACAACCATTTCAACGGCATATTCCACTCGGTGCAGGGCAGCATAACCTTCTCCAATATTTTTCTATACAAGTTCTGATCAATGGTTTTTTTTATCAGGTGGATTGGTCCAACGCTTTGCCCATACCACCACTTTTGCACCACGATGTTCAACGATCTTGACAGTGTATTGCGGATTATATTCAGTATTTCGCACACGACGGACATGCTGTGCCACCAAATAAAATCATCAATAGACCCGGTGCCACCAAATAAAATCACTACATCCGTCTGTCCACAAAATATTTCTACGTTGGCCAGTTGAAATTCAATGTATTTCTTTGTAAACAATGGAACTTTTCGCGGACTCCGCGGAAATAAATTATTTTCAAGTAAACATCTACGAATTGTTACTTCTTAATTTCTCTAGATGACGCCTGAGGATATTTTCTAGACGACTAGATGGTGCGTGGGTCGACTTCTCTAGTGGTTTTGCGTTTCTTTACGTGTCTTGGTTTATATCTGTGGTACAGGGCATCTGCAATCAGTTGATCAGAGCACCCGAATACTTCTTTAATTTCTTTATAGATTTTAACCATTTTACGAAGATTTTTACGTTTTCGTCACTGCAGGAGGAAAACTCCTCTATCCATTAATTAAACGACTTAAATTTTACAAAATCCCATTGTATTTATATTTTTAAACTTACTTTACAGTTTTTTTTTACATCCACTTGGCACCTTACATTCATATTATCATAAATCTTTAAACGGTATGAATACACACAGTATTCTTAAATGATATGTTCAAAACTGAAAATGATGATATAACTAAGTATGTATATCGAATGTAACTTAGTAGTAGGCTAGCACGTCCGCTTAAATTCTCAATAAATAGCTAATTTTAAAAGTAATGAATTTTTTTATTTTCATTAATTTTGTAACTAGCAAAGCAAAGCATAGCTTCTTCTTTCAACCTTATTAATTTTATGGATGTGTTTAATAATTTAAATAAAATACAAACGTCGCAATTGGGATTGTTTCGTATTTCACTTGTCAAAATTTTACATTCCTTTTGGCACTGTATTATATAACATATTTTTCACCATAGTAAATTTGTCACCGCCATTCAACACAGAGAAAAAAGTTATCGATTGATATACAACGTAAGTAAAAAATACCTCTTGTTACGCTGAAATGCGTGCGCTTTTTTAATGTTCTATTCAATAACGTATTTAGTAACTATTTATGCTATTTTTAGAAAAAGCTTCCTTCAAAATAGTATCTCTTGTTTTTGCCTAATAACGCATGTACTGGAGGGAGTATGTAGAAAGTTACGTCAATAACTCACATTAAGCCATTACATTTGTAAAAAATCGTGAAAGATATAACTTATGTGGTCTTTGAAGATGCAAATGATTTAATGATTCTTCCTGAATGATAATTTTGCAATATTCTAGACAAGTACAGAGATTACTTGTTTGTACTACTACTACTATTCAGCTCGTGAGGAATAGGACTCTTTTCAGAGATATATAAATTTTAAAGCATATATCTTAAGATATGTGGTGAATTAGTTCGCAAATTTTATGTCATTGAATTTTTGGCCACCGCGATTGCGTGTTGTGAATATCGTCCAGTCGGTCCCATTTTATATCTCTGTTTTCATCATACCGTTTTATGTTCTTTTACCAAAGGTTATGGAATAATAGTCGATCTTAATTTCTCCCAGGGCTGGCCAGATATTTTTCTTTGACATAATTATTTGAAAAATATTATTTGCCTTTAATTTGAACTACTTCATTTTCAATTGATAATGTTGCCAAGCCTGTCAGACTTTCTACACACATTGCCGTAAATAAATTTAGAACGATATCTATTAATTCGTTTGAACAAATATAATCTCAAAGTTTAGTGGTATACTTTTATGAGCCAATACCTTGTACTTCGTGGCATAAATCTGTTGCATCTACTTATATCGGTCAATCCAACGTGAGTTAATGACATTAATAATTTTTTACAATGTTCAACAATGGCTCTGTGTATGTAAAAGTTTGCAGCTGACCAATAAATATAAATAAATAAATAAAAATACAAAAATTTAGTAACTTGTTTCAACTGGTCGTATATTTCAACGATTGAAGACAATGCAGTATCAATTATAGCAAAAGATAAATTAACTTAAAAATTTTGTTCAGAATCGCGAATTGGCTCATCGTCCCTATCATAATTGTACTGTCTTTTCTGTTTTCTCTAGCGAGCTGGTGCCGTTTCTGTTTCGAATGTACATACATAAATATGTGATATTTTGTGTGCAAATTAATGAAATACTCGCAATCAACACATAGCAATGTGCATCATACATCAACAACCACTACTATTAAAAAACAAACTACAATACACCCGTTGATGTTTTTAATTTGTATTAGAATACGAGAATAGGAAGCTAAGATTTTTGTATATTATATACAAATAAAAAAAATTAAATAATTTTGTAAATAATTTGTTATTTTATTGAAATAAAATTAAAAACAATTATGAAAAATATATATAATGTTAGCCGCCCTAAAATTCTTGCGCCCTAGGCCAAGCTTGCCTATATGGACGAGACGGCCCTGATTTCTCTTATACATTTACTCAGCATTTTCATCTCTAAACTTGCCTTTTTCAGATTCTGGATAATGCCTATTGGGAAATCATTGGGCATTAAGTCATCTCGATCAAAAAAAGCTTGCAATAACCCTGTTTTGGAAAAAGCTTACCAAAAGTGTAATACGTTGAATTACAAGCTGGTAAGTAAAAGTTTTGTTGCATAATAGTTGTTATTTTGTCCATATAAAAACAATAACTATTTCCTAAAATTACCATTTCGAAAACATTTTTGTATGCTCAAAAGTGCTTGGTGTAGTCTGATACTTGTTTAAATTTAAAATGGTTGAACTATCTGTAGGTTTCGACTTTTTGCCTTTTAATAAAACAATTTTTCTGTTCGAATGTGACTCTACTTTAATCCCAAAATCTGACTAAAGTCTCACGAATAATGAATACATTTCATAATTGTGGCTTTATTTTCGACATTTTCGAGAGTTGGATACTATAACAGGATTTTTATTTGTGGGAGGCTAAAGAAGCCAGTCTACTTAAAAACGCAGATAACAACTCTGAGCTTACATTTTTGGGAAGCATTCTGCAAAGTATTTGGCAGTAATGCTAAAACTTAAGAACATTTTTCGAAGAAAATATAACGAAATCGAAAACAACAAGTCAACATACGTCGTGAAATTACTAAATTTCTGCACGTTGACTCAGTTTATAAAGATGTATAATATTGGCATTTTTAATATTAGTTTAATCATTATAATGCATCAATAGACAATGTAAATTCATAAAAAAATAAATGTGAAAGTAAGTATTAGTTGAGAGATTCTTAAGTATTTAAGGAGCAACGATTTTGTTTAAGATCAATTTTGAAAAATATTCAGTTAAAACCGCTCTTAAATGTATAAAAAATAATGTAAATATATATTTTTTTAAAAAAACTCCAAAATTCGTGAGTCGTGTTAAGCTGTCATGTTATTTTTGTTCAGTATTGTTTGGCATTTCATCATGGAAAGACACCTGAACAACGTTTATAAATCGTTCAACTTTATTACAAAAATTCACGTTCTGTAAAGAATGTGCTTCATGCGCTTCGCTGAACTTATGGTCAATATAATCGGTTTTTCGCAACACCACCACCCATCATGAGACCCAGCATTCATTATTGGATAATATTCGACCAAATAAACCACATACAGCACGCAGTGAAGAAAATAAAGCGACCGTAGCTGAGAGTTTATGCGAAGACCGTGTAGAGTCGATTCGGATACGTATGGAACGACTTGTCGCATTTTACAACGAGATCTTAAATTGAAAGCATATAAATACAGCTTGAGCAAGAATTGAAGGCGCTCGACCTTGCCAACCGCCATCGCTTTGCCCTATGGGCTTTAAAAAAGTTCCAAGAAGATCCGACTTTTCGATCCAAATTTGATTCAGCGATGAGGCCCATTTCTGGCTCAATGGGTATGTAACAAAATTGCCGCATTTGGGACGAAGAACAACCTGAAGACATTCAAGAGCTGCCATCCAGAAAAACAACGGTTTGGTGTAGTTTGTGGGTCGGTGGAATCATCGGTCCATATTTCTTTAAAAATGATGCCGGTAAGGAAGTTTTAGTGGTTTTTTTTAAAGTGGGGACTTTCGAAATGGATCACTCTATAGTACGTCTGAATGTCAAAAATGGGTGGAATCGGGTTAATACTTCCCATAGCCCCCATATATCTAATATAATGCTTTTCGAACTTTATAGTGACTTTATATCGCATATATCGGCCAATATGTGAGTTATCTCAATGAAATTGAAACAGCGTGTTTTTCTAATAACAGTGTATCTAAATTGAATAAAATTGTGTGAAAACTTGATCTAGCACCTATATAACTAATATCAGAATTTTCGAACATCTGGCTGACTACTCCATAAATATGATGATACCTTAAGATAGTAGTCTGGTAACTTGGAAATATCGAATTTTTTTTTTTTGAAAATACTAGGTATATGTTGTATATTAAGAGTACAGTGTAAAAATTTTAGAACGAAAATCGAAATAGTGACGAAGTTATAGCACCTATATATACGTGAGCGTCTGGTAGTAGTACGCATATAAATAGAAACATTTTACAGATGTCCTCAAGCGACCAAATCACCGGGTCCAGCCAACTTCTTTTTTTTAGACGCTCACTTCTGTGCTACGAAACAACAAATTTCAAAAAAAAAAAGCAAAAAGAACTTTTTTGTTTAGATAAAATCAGGTCAATACTACTCCCAACTCCCATATACCATATATAATGATTTTCGTTTTTCTAACAAGTTTTATGGCGAACATGTTCAGTGTGTAAGTTATGTATTTAAAAAAGTTGATGTTCTCAAGTATACCTGAGCAATGTCCAGATTAATGCAATCAACCCGTCCCTTTCTCTGCCTCCAATATATCCTATATAATATTCCCGACTGTCTGCCTGACTTGAAACCATTTAGGTTGGTCAAAACGTGTGATATTTTAATGAAAATAAATGGACAAGTTTTCTTAAAAATTATGTGGTTTGGCGCTGAATTAAAGTGAAATTGGTCTAGTTTAGACCTTGGATTAGACCTCATATTCCTAATACATTGAATTCCGATCTTCTGGTTGACGTTTTCCACATCAACTCAATATTTATTTATTTATTTGGCTGCTAGTTTGTCGGTAGGTTTCTCTTTTTTTTTAAATATCTTTTAACCCAATTTTATTGATATTATAATAGTAATTGTATTTTTTAATTAAAAGCCTGTTAGTAACAAACCCTTTTTTTATGTTACGAAAGTTATTGTGCCAGTATTATACTAACGAATAGGTGGCATAAAGGCAAGAAGCAGCATCGCTTGGACCAATTATATTTATTAGACATCGGAGTCCTAAACTGACGGAAATTGTATTACCCGGCTCGACATTAATACTTTAATTTAAAATAAATAAAGCTCTGACAAATTGTTGATATTCTCATCTGATCTTGACACTAAAACATATTAATATGCTGCACATTATGTTAAGGTTAGTGCTGCAAACACTCTTCATGCAGCTTAACTTCTATTCTAGAAAAAAATCGTGCTTCAACATTATTATGTAACCTTTGTTAACATATTTTATATTTCGGATTTGTAATAAGCAATGATGTCATTCTCCTTCGTGAAATAAGCCTTTTCTCAATGATTGCTTTCGGGCTCTACAAAAAATTAAATTTACTAAGTATAATTATTTTAAGTTTTTATGAACGTCATTTAAATTTCCCTCGCTTTCATTTCTTTGTTTCAATTTACGATTTCTGTCAAAAACTTTAGCAAATACTTTGAACAGTGCTTCCCAAAAATGTAAACTCAGGATTGTTATTTGTGTTATGAAGTAGACTGGCTTTAGTAGACTTTAGAAAAAAAAGTCCTGTTATAGTCCAGCGCATGCGTAACGGCAACTATGCTCCACTAGCCCTTTGCAATTGGGGTGAAAGGTAATTTCGATCTCTTACAATTCATCTAAAATGAATTATTACAAGTTGGTACATCTGTCGTGAGTTAGTGCAAGCTATAAGTCATTCTTTGTTTACAAGGCATTTGAAGTTGACGTGAATTAAGTTTAGCACGCCGGAAAACGGTTTTTTTTTTAAATAATGAGACGAGTTATTTATTTACAGCGAACTATCGCTGGATAATGTGGAAATCAGACTGATTTTATTAAATAATATTTCTTATACCGAAAGTTCATAGTTTACTCAATGTTAAATAAATTTACAAAGAATGCTTATTAAGTGATTGGGTTATTGAACTTCACAATTTTGATCAATTCAAAGAATTGGTACAGAATATAATTTTGTTTTGTTCAATTTATTTATAATAATTTCAAGTGGTAGGAAACGGTTTCAAATTACATATACTTTGTATTAATTGATTTATTAACCCTTTTTATTAGTATGGTTTAAAAGTTTACTTATTTTATTTATTTCTTTTTTTATTATTTTGAATAATGTTTTTAATATTTCTTATTGTATCATTAAAATAGGAGTTAATCTGCACTTGTTAATTTGTTGTGTCTATTATGTTATCAGTATTCACTAAACGTCTCTGTATTTCTTATCTATCGTCGTCGTCCATATTTCCAAATAATCATTTTGTCAAGCTACCTATTTCATTTATTAAACCTAGTATTTTTCTACCTTCCTTGCGTAATAATGTCAATAATTTGTTTTTAGCGTCTAACAATGAATTTAGTATTTCTTTATGATTAATTTTTATTGAATTTATATATGCTGTTATTTGTTGCAAAATATCCTTAATTTCGATATCTATTATATGTGATACTACAATATATCTGAATCCTTCACTATTTCTTCTCTTCTTATTTGTAAGTCCGTGTATCCTCCTTGTTTCGTTAGTTGAGTCACCACTATTGTTCCTTTAGTCAGATGTGTCCATATTATTGTTAGTAAAACTATTACTGCTATTTGTAAATTTTAATTTTTTTTAATATTATATGGATGAATACGCTTTAATAAATCTTTCCTATACTTCGGCTTCACCTTGTGTCGTACAGCTTTATAATTCTTTTTAAATCCTTCTGCTCTATTTTTCTCATAATCTTCTCTATTTCTATTTAACTTTGTTACTAAGTTATTATTTTTTTGCTTTTGCTTGCTACCTTATTATTGACTTTATTATTGTGTACATCTATAGGGTTAAATTTTATTGTCGAATGAAACCTCCCATTGTAAATACGAATAGATTTTTATATTAATTGTACTGTAAATTTGTACAGTACCCTGAATTTTTCTAATATATTGTAGTATTGTGAAATCTCTCTATATCTGAATTACCTGTATGTGAATTGGGTTTCGTTAAATGTAATATTCTATTTTCATTATCTAAATATTGTTTTATTATAACAGCTTTAAATTCGTTGTCTGCAATTATATTTTTTGGTTTTTCTAACTTAGAAAAATGATCTTCTAAATTTTCAATTCTAGTTATATGATATCTGTCGTTTAATGGATAAGCGGCGCCATATTTTGAAAATTTATCAATAATAGTTAAAAAATAAAAATTCTTTACGACAAAATCAATATGTGATTTGGTTTTTATCTGTGGGTGTTTCAGTGAATTTTAGGTTTAACTGGGTTCCTATGTCTTGTCAAATTTCGCATTGATTAACAACTATTTGAATCAGCTACACTTTCCTTAATGTGATAAAATGAACTTTGTTTGACTGCTTCAATTTCGGTGTCGATATCTTACGCTCGCATTGTGCATTTAGTAAATTTGACTTGGTTATCGTTTGAATACATTTCTATCAACTTTTTTGTACTATAGTATGACTGTGTTCGGATATTTCCGAGACTATGCCTACATTTCCTTTTGAAATTTATCTCCAAAAATTTCTGCCATTATATCAAAATCATTTTCTCTGATAAAAATAATCCTTGTTCCATGTATTGTCTTAAACTCTTCGATTTTGTTATTTGTTAAAATTACAAAATCTGGATAACGCAAAATCGGATGTGTACTTATTAACGTTTTTAATTTTTCGAATGCTTCGATATTCGTGGGGTCTTTTATATTGATTTTAGCTCCTTAATTTAGATACTTTGTATGTGGTTAGTCTACCTTCGCATAATCTTTCATAAACTTTCTATAGTACCCTGTAGCGCCGAAGAAACTTCTGATTTGTTCCTCTGTTCGTGGTAACTCCAGATTGTTTATTACCTTAATTTTGTTTGGATTAGCCTTCATTCCTTCTTTTGTTAAAATATGCCCTAAAAATTCTGTCTCCTTTTTCATAAAATTACATTTATCTATTTGAATTTTAAAATTCTTATTTTCAAGGACTTTGAAAATATCTGTTATGGCTTTAATATGTTCATTTAAAGATGTGCTAAAAATCCAAATATTTTCTGAATAGTTAACGTATGTTTTTTTGATATACAGGGGTGTTGTAGAATCTGATAGTTGTCGGAATCAGAATTGAAACCGATAAAAAAAATGTAGTAGGTGTCATGAATCCAGATATTATTGGTTTGACGTTCGAAACAGAAATTGTATCGGGTTTGGGTGTCACGGAAACCAATTTTATCGGTTTTTTTTATCAGAAACAAAGCAAGAGGATTTTTGCTGACAGATTTAAAATGTAAGTGAAGAAAATAAAGTATATTATTGTTACGATTTATTTTATCGTTATTTCTATTAAGGAAAACATATGAATAAAACAAAAAATGTCATAATTATCGAGTTTATGGAAAAAATCAAGATATTTTAGGAGAATTTACAAAACGTAACAAACGTAATTCAACAGCCAAATGCGTCTTTATTCAGATAATGTGATATAAATCTGTAAAGTAAGCATGTATACAAACATACAAGTAAATGTAAGTCAAATTTCACATGCGACTCCCCTGGTGCATCAAGTGGATTACTGTGTTCTTATAGCGAAACTAATTGTAAACTTTAGTAGACTTCATTCAGCATTTCAAATTTATAAAACGCTTCCTAATTTATTCATTTGAAAATTTTGTCACATAAGTAGACAGCTGATTCGAATATTGGTTTTGCATATGATCGAAAAGACGCAAATCCAATCAGATTCTGTGACACCATTCAAAATCAGAATTGGTTTGTAATTCTGACAACTACGCAAGTCTGTCTTGAATTCCACAACACCCCTGATAATCTCTTAAAATTTCGTCAGCCGTTGGAACGTGGCTGGTGCATTCTTTAACCCGAATGGCATTCTTATTCTTATTTCATTAAGCCATAGTGCCGTTGTTTCTCTATTTTTTATTATTACAATTTTTTTTTTGTTTACTAAAATTTGGATATATCCTTTTGCCAAATCTGTTGTTGTAAAATATTTGGGACGTCCTTATTTGTTTAATATTGAATCAATATTGGGCAGAGGATATTTGTCATCTATTGTTATTATTTCACTTAATTTTCTATAATCTACAACGAGCCTAAATTTTTTTATGCCTGAGTTGTCCATATTTGTTTTGTCAGCACAACTAATAAAGAATTGAATATCTTGATGAACTTTTTCTGATGATTCCTTGTTCTTCCATTTCTCTAATTTGTTTTCTTACCTCTTCCTCATGTTGAGGTGGACATCTATAAAGTTTTGTATTTATTTGTTCATTCGATATCGTCCTAATTTTATGTTGAAATTTCATTGTACTAGTAAGTACATCTCCTTCTTTGAAAAATAACCTATATATCATATTCCTCTTTATTTAAATGATCGAGGTGTAAATTTTTTATGTCACCATTTACTGGTTCAAGTGAGCAGATTTATTTTACGGCATGAGCCTTATTTATGAAATTCACTGATTTTGCGTTGAATATGAAGTTTTCATTCAAAATTAATTAATGCATTTAGACTACTTAGTAAATCTGCATCCGTAATGAACAGATATGAACGGTTGGCTAGTCTTCTGGCTTTCCACCTGAACCGACATCCTTCTAGAAATCATAACTCCTTTGGAGCATGGGTATGCACTTCAAAATGAAGAGTGTCCCTACCCGTAATGATTGTAAAATGAATTGGTTTTATCGTAATCTTTTTAAAATCATTTATTTTTTCGTCAATTATACTGAGAGAAACGCCTGTATCGATTAAAGCTACATATTTACTTGTTCCTATCCTAATTTGAATTTTCGGTAAATCTTCCAAGGCTAGTTTTAAAAAAAACGTCATTTATCAGAAGGTTCTGTCGTATCGAATCGGCTACTTTCTATTGTGTTAATTTCCGAAAAATTATTATTTCTAAATTGTCCTAAATTCTGAGTTTGCCTTATTTGATTGGAATTATTTCTATAATCATTACGTTCATAATTGTTATTTCATTAATATTGCATCTGTTGTTGATTATGATTATTAAATCTATTATTGAACGGTCTGTCGTCATTTGGTCGCGGTTGATATCTAAAAAATTTTTTTTGTTCACTTTCTCGTCCTTAATTTTATTATATTTACTATATTCTGGTCTGATGTAACTATCCTTATATCTTCTTCTCGTCATTAATTCTAAAATTCTTCCTAAGTCGTGTTCGTCATAATTTTTTTCAAGTATTGTTCCTTAGGTCATTTCTTTAATAGTATTCACTAACAAATTGTTCGTGTTGCTTAAGTTAATACAGCTATTACCCTCATAACATACTATAATTCATCACTCTTATTTATATTTAATGTTTTGTATATCTATAGCTAGTTCACTTATATTGTTTGCACGAAGACTTGCTATCCTTCGGTATGTTTGATGTGGTTCGGTGTCTGGTCTATATCTCAGTTTTAATGTAGTTTTGATTTGCCTCCAGTTATTAGGTTCTGGGTGGTTTATTACTATGCTTTTTGCTTCTTCTTGTATATTGCTGTAGTAAATCGTCCGCACTGCTTCCCTTCTAATTTCTTCATCTGATATTGGAGACAGTAAATACTCAACTCCTTTAAAAAATGAGTTCACTATGATGCCCTCTGTTCCGGTTAATATTGGCATGTGTCTTATGGTTTTTTATACTCTCGCAACCTGTTGCTACAGAGTATAATAGTTTTGTTCACCTAACGGTTGTTTGTATCACCTAAAATTAATCGAGTTAGATATAGGGTTATATATATATAAATGATCAGGATGAAGAGACGAGTTGAAATCCGGGTGACTGTCTGTCCGTCCGTCCGTCTGTCCGTCCGTCCGTGCAAGCTCTAACTTGAGTAAAAATTGAGATATCTTTATGAAACTTGGTAGACATGTTTCATGGTACCGTGAGACGGTTGGTATTGCAGATGGGCGTAATCGGACCACTGCCACGCCCACAAAACGCCATTAATCAAAAACAAATAACTTGCCATAACTAAGCTCCGCAATAAGATACAAGACTGTTATTTGGTACACAGGATCACATTAGGGAGGGGCATCTGCAGTTAAATTTTTTTTTTTAAAAGTGGGCGTGGTCCCGCCTCTAATAGGTTTAATGTGCATATCTCCTAAACCGCTAATGCTATAATAACAAAATTCACTGGAAGCAAATGTTTTTAGCACTTCTATTGACGGTGTGAAAATAGTTGAAATCGGGTGGCAACTCCGCCCACTCCCCATATAACGGTACTGTTAAAAACTACTAAAAGCGCGATAAATCAAGCACTAAACACGCCAGAGACATTAAATTTTATCTCTGAGATGGTATAAGATGACTTTATAGGAACCGCGTTCAAAATTAGACAGTGGGCGTGGCACAGCCCACTTTTAGGTGAAAACCCATATCTTGAGATCTGCTTAACCGATTTCAACCAAATTCGGTGCGTAACGTTCTTTTCATGTTTCTATGTCATAGTGCGAAAATGGGCGAAATCGGATTACAACCAAGCCTATTTTCCATATGACACCATTTTAAATACCACTTGATTCTTTCACTTTCCTCTATGCAAATCAAGCAACAATGATTATATCGGCGTAAAACTTTGCGTGAATAATACGTTTAAAGTATGCCACCTTGTGACCAAAAATTTTCTAAATCGAACCAAAACTGTTCAAGCCCCTAGGTACTGAATATGTGGACCCCAGTACCTATAGTTGACTTTTTACCGTAAATATCAGCCAATCCACAAAGAAATCTCAAGCGAGTATACCATTTGACTTTGCGAGAGTATAAAATGTTCGGTTACATCCGAACTTAGCACTTCCTTACTTGTTAATATTTGGTCCCGTCTCCTGTTGTTGTCCTCTGTACTTCTTCCTCCAGATATGCGGCTCTGAGCTGCTCTAGCTGCTGTCCTCTTCTAGCCAGCTGCTCCACCAAATCCACCTGTGCCGTATTTTGATGTTTCATCCTTCTTCTCCAACGTCTTTTGTCTTTGACCGAATGTTGCTGCTTTTTTGTAGGTAGTGTTCACTTTTATGTTTACTGCACAGTCACTTATTTGTTTTGTGTCGTGGTGTTCCCTTCTGTGCTCACTGCACTGTCACTTATTTGTTTTGTTGTGGTGGCTGCCTTTTTATTTTTTTTTTTTTCACTAGGAACCTACCGACTGCCCCAATTAAGTTTAGCGTCGCGACAAATGGTTTTTTTCATAATAAGACGGCGAACAATCGTTGGAGAATGTGGAAATCAGACTGATTTTATTGAATAATATTTCTTACAACGAATGTTGATTGTTTACTCAACTGGTTATTGAATTTAATAATTTTGATCAATTCAAAGAATTGGTACAGAATATAATTTTGTTTTGTTCAATTTATTTATAATAATTTCAAGTGGTAGGAAATGGTCTCAAATTACATACAAGTATACTTTGTATTAATTGATTTATGCTACATTGCAGTGTATTAACCCTTTTTATTAGTAAAATTATAAAGCATCAGCACTATATTTTATTGTACTGAAATTCTTGTTTACATTGTTTTATTTATTGTAGCAATGAAGTAATTAAGTAGCAAGTTTGTGTATTAGATTTTGGGTTGGAAGTGTCTGTATATGTAACTCGTGTCAGAGTATTTTTTTTATTTATGAAAAATTAAATATCGCGCAGTGATTAGATTCTTTGTTCGGAAAGGTTTAAAAGCAAAGAAAATTTACAATTGTTAAAAGTGTATAAGGAGTCCTCACCATCATAACGCACCGTTGAATTTTGGGCTGGTGAATTTAAACGTGGTCGTACTAGGTTTGAAGACGACCAAAACATCATTGAGCAAGTTCACAATATTGTTAGTGAAGATCCAAGTTTGACTAAGAGTGAAATTGCTAACGCCATATGCATCTCAGACGAACGAGTACTTCATATTTTACATAGAGAATTACATATGAAAAAGCTGCTTGGAAAATTAGTGCCACACACCGTAACAATTACCCTAAAACTGGATCGAAAACCAATTTCTACGCATAATTTGGAGCGTTTTAAGCAGAATTAAACCGACTTCTTGCGTCGTTTTATAACTATGGATCTACCACCATGATTATAAAATGAAATAAGACCGTTTACCGTAGACTGAATTTGGTTGTTCAGCTCTAAAGCATGTGAAACCACAACGATCAGCAAAGAAGGTTATGGCCTTTTGGATCAGCTGGATGTATAAATTCGTGAGAAAAGATCTAGCTATTCCAATAGACAATTTTTCATCAAGACAATGCATGAATTGCTTGAGTATCCACCGTATTTAGATTTGGCTCCAAGCGCCTACTACCTCTTCAGAAACCTGAAACAATTCCTTCGTGAAAAGTGTTTTTGGTGGAATGCAGAAGCTATTACAGTCGTAGACGAGCATAATGCAGAGCTTCCGGAAAGTCGTTATAGGGATGGCTTAAAACTATTGGAGGATCAGTGGAATAAGTGTATAGAAGTTAAGTGAGATTATATTAACCTGTATATTATTTGCGGCAATGTCCTGGTTCAGGAAAGCTTCGTTCGTAGAGTAGTTTTTTTAAACGTATTAATTTACCAACACTTAAAGATAATGGCAAAATTACCCTAGGTTGGTTCAAAGGCAATGTACTCTCAATATCTTGCAGAGCAAATGTTAAACTGATTGATCCATTTTTGCAAGTTGAAAACCTGGTTGAAAATTTGCCAGAAGATAAGAGCAGAGTGAAAAAACAATATTTTTGAAGTAAAAAATTGTTTAAACGTTAAAACAGTTGTAATTGTTTTCGATAATATATAGCTGAATAGACTGCATATTGTGAGATCTAAATCGTTTTCAAGCTCTCTTAAAATTCGCTTCTTACAAGTAGTCATTACAATATAATAAAATTTAAGCAACAGGAGCATAAATTGAATGTAAAGTCTTTTTCCAAACTATCGAACCCAATAATAACCCTCTGTTTTTACCCGACTTGCCTTTCGTAGCATGAACAGTCAAAAAGAATTTTCACAATGTTGGAATTTTAATCTTTCAATTACGATGGTAAAAACATTTTTGGGCACGGGTCATACATGCCATATCCAAAATTAAAAAATTCAATTCATTACAATACATAAACTTTTTTTTTATTAAGAGATACCGATCATTCATTTAGGATTCATTCTTACAATAAACATTTTAGAATAGACTCTAACTGTATAAAAATAACCAGTTTTAATTCCCATGTCTGTAACTACCGTTTCTCAAAGTCTATTATACCTTGATAGAAGCGTTCTTTGTTCTTCCGAATAAGCTCCCATATTATCTTTAAATGTATCTAAATAAGAATGTAACATGTCTTTAGTTAAAAAGTTATTGTTTGAGGAGAGTGTTCAGCCGATATAAAATGTTTTATAAATTAAAGCGGTAATAGCATTGCCGCGTTTTTCGTGACTAACTACAAAAGCGAAACGTTCCTCTATGTAGTAGAATTGCTTCTCAGCGTCGAGTCGGATATAACGCAAAATAAATGTAGTTTGCTTCACGTGGCTAGAATCAGGTTTTGCATCAACAATTATAGAGTAAAATTTGGCCTCTTTTCGTTCTTCCAATATGAAGGATATCACACGGTCATAACGGTTATGTTGAAAACTACTAAAAATGCGATAACTCAATCAATAAATGCGTTAGAGGCATTAAATATTGCACCCGAGATGATACAAATGGGCTTTATAGAAGTCGGTAACAAAATTGGTCAATGGGCGTGGCATTACCCATATTTAGGTGAAAACCCATATATCAGGACCTGCTCGACGAATTTCAAATTCGGCCGATAAAAGATGAAAATTGGCGAAATAGAATCACCACAACGCTTACTTTCTATATAACACAATTTTAAATTTCATATGATTCTCTTCCTTTACAGTATACAAATTAAACACTAATAAATATATCAGCGTAAAACTTTGCAGAAATAGTTCTTTTAAGATATGCCATACCAAGCCCAAAAATTGCCAAAATCGAACCATAACTCTCCAAGTCCTCAGATGTCGAAGATGTCAACCTCAGTTCGTATGTCTGAAAATATCGGTCAATGTGTGAGATATATTATTGAAGCTCGGAGGGAATATTTTTCTGATAATACTGTACGCTAGTTTCAAAAATGTACCTTTCCCCTAGCTCCTACATACGTAATATAAGGATTTCAAAATTCCATTTGCCTTTATATCGTATATATCGGTCAATTTGTAAGATATCTGACCAAAATGAATTGAGCGAAGAATGTTGGTCAATATATGTGACATTTCAAAGTTTTCATAAACGCAATGTGGTTTAGCGCTGTATCCTAAACCATGGTCTAAACCTTATACCCCTTATAATAATAACCGTTTCATTGGTTGTTTCTTTGGGTATATATTAAATTTAGCCTCTTTAGTTGAGTCACACATATGTCTCATTTGAGTTAACGGTTACACCCGAACTTAGCCCTTCCTTTCTTGTTGATACTACAAATGGTGCCACAACTCTGTGATCCTTTATAACAAATTGTGCTTTTAGCACTTCATAAATTTTCATTTAGAATTTTAGAATTAATACTCGTGATTTCGAAATATTAAATGATTGATAGGAATTGTTACTTTTAATATGAAATATTGTCATGAGTGACGTGCAGTACATATCGCAATTTAATAAAATAAGTAAGGCACGTAAGAAGGAAGAGAGGAGGAGCAAGAGGTATGCAAAAAAGTCCAGAATTCACTTCAACATAAATTGGAAAGACGTTTAAAGAAGAATTAAATAAAAATGAACATTCTTTAACAGTGCGATATGTGCCATTAAGAATCGGATATAAATCAAGAATAGCTCGAAAAAGGTTCCTTATTAGCAAGGTCAACAGCTGAAAGAAAGGATTTTTGGATGGATGGATTTCTGGGATAATGTATTGTTCGCAGACGAGAGTAAATATTGTCAAATGCGATAGTCGAATAGCGGTATGAAGAAAGGCAAATACTGAAATTTGGAAGAAGCTACATCTGACCACATAACTATTATAAAGAACTCACTTCAAATCGAGGGAATTCACCTCTTGAAATATTAACATGGTTTTGATTTTTAGCAGAGGGGAATTTTGAACCTGGAAGTAGGGAATGAATAATATGCTAGTCTGTGAATTTTTAAATTTCATTTCGATTTTAATTTTTTTTTATTTTAAGTTAATATAGGTATACTAATACATTTATTTAAATAATTTAACATTGATATGCTGTTGGCAATTTCACTGTCAATATTTATTACTTCAATAATTATTTATTTACATTAGAAAGTTTATCTTAATATAAAAAAATTCAGTGTCCGTGTGTATGTTCCGAATGAACTCAAAAACGACTCAACTGATATTCATGAAAGTTGGCATATATATGTAATTTGGTCCAACTTAAATGATAGGATAGTTATTAGTTAAAGTCCGTATATCTGTCCGCCTTCGCAAGCGAGTGAAATTTAAGATATCTTAATGAAGCTTGGTGCACGTTATCCTTTGGAAAACGAGTCGTAGATGGGCGTAATCGGATCGCTGCCACGTCCACAAAACTCCATTAATCGAAAGCATATAAATAGCCCTAACTCAGCCGGACATAAAGAATAGTTATTATTTAAATTAATGGTCTAGAGGACTGTACGAATCTGCAAGACTTATCTATATCTATATAAATGCATATGCTTTTATTTTTCTATGCATGCATATAAGTACATAACATATGAATGTGCCTACGAAATTACATACATATATAGCAATAAGTTTGTATAAATATAAATGAACATTCTTTAGATTTCGAATTTCAGAAAAAAACGAAATTAAATTTATTATAATGAATATGAACTCGCATCCAAATTGAGGAAACACAAATTTGTAGTAAAAAACACAACAAACAAATTTTCATTAATGAATGCAGGAACGTCGAAGTTTGGTATTTGCCAACAATCTTCTTTTCGCGACCACAACTTTCTTATGTTGCTTACAGAACTCAAGAGTGAATATCCCGTAAACCACACTGACAAAAGTGACAACATAGCTAGATTTAAAATATTTTTCTGTAGCTCATATTTAATTACTATGATTTGTTGACAAAGTTATTAAGACGGTCAAGGCAATCGTCGCCCGTTTATTATTTTCTTTTTTATGTTGGCACATCAAGGATTTCCTACCAACAACACAACGTTGCGACGCTTTGTCCTCGCGCAAACAGACGCAGACTAAATCTACATAATAAGGTGAATACAAATATTCTACCGACCCATTATAATATTATATATTGTGAATTTCAAAAGATGGATTTTTTTTTGCACATATGTATATCCAATGTTTATATATGGTATTTGAGAATATTTTCCGATAATTGAAGTTGATCCGACAAATAATTTCGGAGGTATGAGCGTATTTGTAAGCTTTTTTGAACAAATTTTTTGTTTGTAATTGGCTCCCAAAACTTTATACGCGTTTTTTCAAAATACTGCTTTCAGCATCGGTAAGCCAAATTTTTCCCAAACGGCTGAACCGATCAACTTTAAATTTTTACTCGACCTTTTTAGATACATATATTTCTCAGGTAATGATCGAAGAAATTTGATAATTATTTCAACTTTCTAAGCCACTCTGAATTGTAAATTTTTTCACAAATATCTATTATTTCGGGAATCCGCCGTTTTTTAAAAAATCAAAATGATGACAAGTAGGAAATAAAAAATTTTCAAAATTATCTGTTGCTACAGAGTACCTATAATAGCTTTGTTCACCTAACGGTTGTTTGTATCACCTTAAACTAATCGAGTTAGATATAGGGTTATATATATATAACTGATCAATATGAAGAGACGAGTTGAAATCCGGATGACTGTCCGTCCGTCCGTGCAATCTCTAACTTGAGTAAAAATTGAGATATCTTAATGAAACTCGGTAGACATGTTTCTTGGTTCCGTGAGACGGTTGGTATTGCAGATGGGCGTAATCGGACCACTGCCACGCCCACAAAATGCCATTAATCAAAAACTAATAAATTGCCATAACTAAGCTCCGCAATAAGATACAAGACTGTTATTTGGTACACAGAATCACATTAGGGAGGGGCATCTGCAGTTAAATTATTATTAAAGTGGGTGTGGTCCCGCCCCTAATAGGTTTAATGTGCATATCTACTAAACAGCTAATGCTATAATAGCAAAATTCACGGGAAGTAAATGTTTTTAGAACCTCTACCTACAGTGTGAAAATAGTTGAAATCGGGTGGCAACTAAATCCACTCCCCATATAACGGTACTGTTAAAAACTACTAAAAGCACGATAATTCAAGTACTAAACACGCCAGAGACATTAAATTTTATCTCTTGGATGGTATGAGATGACTTTATAGGAACCGTGTCAAAATTAGACAGTGGGAGTGGCACCACCCACTTTTAGGTGAAACCCCATATCTTGGGATCTGCTTAACCGATTTACACCAAATTCGGTGCATTACGTTATTTTCATATTTCTATGTTATAGTGCAAAAATGGGCGAAATTGGATCACGCCTATTTCCCACATAACACGCATTTTCAATTCCATCTGATTCTTTCACTTCCCACTATGCATATCAAACATCAATGATTATATCGGGGTAAAACTTTGCGTGAATAATACGTTTAAAGTATGCCACCTTGTGACCAAAAATTGTCTAAATCGAACCAAAACTGTTCAAGCCCCTAAGTACTAAATATGTGGACCCCAGTGCCTATAGTTGATCTTCTACCGAAAATATCAGTCAATCCACAAAGAAATCTCAAACGAGTATACCATTTGACTTTGCGAGAGTATAACATTTTCGGTTACATCCGAACTTAGCCCTTCCTTACTTGTTATTTATGAGATAAATAAAATGCCTCTACAAAAACTAAAATACACAAAAAAGTTTATTTTTCTAATCTGCTAGTGAATATAAGCCCTTAAGGATTTCAAAGGAAGCGATGTAAAAATTGGATAATGGGCGTGACCCCCAATACCAAATACGAGGTCTACAGTGACTGACTTTTTATCGAAAATATCGGTCAATCTTTAGGGTATCTTAATGAAAGTCAATATCTTTTTCTGGTTAAAATATGACATAACGAAAATGGATAACATCGTACCATTCAATTGTACCCCTAACCCTCAAGTTTCGGTTAGTTTTGTATCGTTTATACATATCGATCCATATGAATCTTAACAAAAGTAAGTAACGTACTTTATGGTATATATGTATTGTAGTTTCCTGCCGAAAATATGTGAAATGTGTTCACGAAATGCCCATGTAATACCTATAATGATTTTCGTTATTTTAGCAGACTTTATGCCGAATATGTCAATCAATAAATGCAATAAGTCCACACCTACCCATTGTCCAAATATACCTGATATAACATCCAGCTTTCCTCCTGACTTTAAACCGTTTGTGTTGGACGATATGTGTATTAAATATAATAGCACGGTCTAAGACCTTTATTCTTAATAAATATAATGATTTCAGTTTCTCTCGTTGAGTTTTCTTTTTTTATATACCATATACTTAATATTATAAAGAGGAAAGATTTGATTGTTTGAATAGAATAGGCTCCGAAAACATTTGACGGTTTTCAAAAATTCTCTCACCGTTGGGGACCTACACTCCTCTGGTAAACATAGACTATATTATAATTTCAAAAAAGTTAGGGATCCCTATGTAGTATTGAAACTAGTATAACATACTTATAGTATGAGTTAATAAGATATGAAACATTACTGTAATCCATTCACAGTTTCGTCGATGAATAAATGTTAAATTTTTACGCAACACCTATGTATATACGAGGTGTGTCTAGAAAATATCGGTAATTTTAAAATTTCGCGGGTTTGGAGAGTCCAATTGCCAAAATTTAAAGTACGATAAAATTACCAGCTGTATTCATTGCTTACTTTGTCTGTTGCAGCCGCTAAGGTTAGACGGGCTTGACGTCTTTCTTTTGTTAAAAAGATAAAGATTGCATAGTTTATATCTCAATTATCGTAAAAGTCAGAAAAAACCAAAAAAAAAAAATACATTTTAATTATAAATAGAGTAAAGAAAAATATTAATCGATTAATGTATCAAATGATTAAATGCAAAAACAAAAAATTATTTTCAATTATTTGAAAGGTATTAATCGATTAATCGCTTCTTTCGATTATATTTGTTTTTAGTGTTAAAATAATGAAATAACTTCATTGAACATATTTCGTATTATTATAACCGCAAATATTACACACATATATCATTTACACTTGTTTTTCAAGTACGATTGCAAAAACAGTAGTTTTGAAAGCTTTTTGGTTGTTAATATACTTCGGTTTTCTTAAGCTATTGTCCCAGCTTTAGAAAATAGACGTTTCGCGGGTACTAAAAAAACAAATCTAGAGCAAATATTTCTGGGAAAGTGAATAAAGTTTAGGATAAACAATCTGCATTTATTCCCATGCCTCGAGAGTGTTTCGTTTAAAATCTAAAACTTGGCAATACAAAAAAAACTCAGCTCGTCTTGAGAAACTGTATTATTATTCTGCCTCCATCTTTTGCTATGAACTAATCATTTATGAAGAACTCGTAGGTCGAAATCATTTTCCAAAGATTTTTTTGATGTTTCCATTTGCTTCCACTTTCAGTTTCGCTGCATCCTCGCAAAGCAAGAGCTTTAGGATTTGCAAAATGTATTGTAAACCGTTGGTCGAGTATGGTTGAAGCCGCTCCCAAAAATAAATGTTCAACTGTCTCAAAGCGTCAAACTGTTTTAGCAAAACTTCTTTTATTTCAAGTGGCACTGGGGCCACCATTATAAGTGACAACAGCCATATTATATGATTGAAAATTAGTTTAACGTTTCTTCAAGAACCCCAGATATATGTTCAGCAGTTGAGCAATTTGAGCACACCTATCGTTCTCCAAAATTGTTTACTTTAATGTTTATTGTGAACGGTTACCCCAATCATGCTGTTCATACTTTTATCAGCCATATATCTGTAGTAAATAATTATGTAATTTACAATAGTATAATTTATTGTATATCTTAGCCACAGCAACGCGTGGCCGAGGTCTTCTAGTTTTTCAATATAAAGTTTTGTTTTTGTTTGATCTTTGCAAATCGCGAGACTACTCTCGCGGTGTTCGGTTACACCTGAACCTAGTTTTTCCTTACTTCTTTGTACATAATGTTAACAGAACTACAGAGAAATATAAAAACCAACGCCCACAATGTTAAAAACTTTGTCGTCAGTGTATGTAGGTATGTTTTGATTATCATTAAATTTCTGTAGTGAATATATTATTAAATATAATTTTTTATTCATTTACTGATGTTAAAACTACGATTCTTTTAAGATACCGTCCTTAAAAAAACAAACTGATATGTCTGAGCGACAAATTCAACGTTGGTGGCGATTGAGAAGAGCTGCAGATAGACCAACAACTATAGTAAAATTTTGTGAAAATACGTGGCGTTGCATATATTATTCATACAGCTTTACTTTTGGAATTATCGTCCTTTGGGATAAAGATTGGTTTTGGGACATAAAGCATTGCTGGTATGGTTATCCGCATCAGGTTTGTAAAATCTAAATAACGTATATTTTACATAGTATTATTAAGTGATTTATATTGTATGTCTTTTGATCTCAGTATACATGAATACGCAGACAGCACCTCAGATTTTTCATTATTAAAGTAATTGACCTCAAACTATGATTTTATTTAATTTAAGTTTGAAGAATGCGAAAAATGAAATAATACGGAATGGGCAATAGTGGACCTTACTTCCCCGAGGAGCAATAGAAATAGATAATATGAAGCGTTAACGCATTTTATATGTGGATTTGTTTTTAAATTATTACTTTTAGTGACATAGTTCTATAAAATAATCTCTAACAGTTCGACCGCCATGGTACGTATAACCATAACTCTTGTCATTATAACTATAGAGCCTAGGGCAACACACAAAGTTTGTTTATTGAATCTTCAAATATGTATATCCTTTTTTTGTTACGTACAAATGGATATATGGTAGAGTAATTTGAATATTTAAAAATCACAGATTATTTATTCAAAGAAGTTTGAATACATTGTTGGTATCGGTTTAATGTTGTGTCTTTGAACAAAATGAATATTCTCTCACCGTTTTGGTTGATTGTTTCTTAACATCAGAATATTGTTTTATTCCTCATTAGAAAATATCAAATAGCCAAAATATTTGAGGTACACCTGTCTGCGTTATATTATATAATATATTTCAATGCGTTAATAAATGCTGACAAAAAATCAAAATGGTATAAAAATTATAGTTTTGAAGCGCTTTTTTTTTATAGATACGTCAAATATATTTAGTCCTTTTCCTTACATTTTTATTCTGTTTTCAAATATTTTACCTGACACATTTATACAGACAAATTTCGTTGCATGATTTATAAAATCATAATTTATTCTAAAACATTTCTCTAAGTTCGGTAGATAGGTAGATACTCATTAAAAAGCCCTTTTAGATTAGCCTAATTGCCCGTCTGGAAATTTTTTCATGGACAACGAAATTAGAGATCTTTGTCCACTCCATACAAAATAAGAAAAAGTTTATGTCAAGCGAATGATGTTCCGACTCTGAATAAGCATTTGCGAAGAGCTTTAAAAAAAGCTGAAATTATTTATTAGTTATATGCAAAATATCTGTATATCAATTGGTTATTTTAAATCTATCCTACCAGAATATACATTGTGACCAGAAAGTTTCCGGAAATTGTCAATTGAACTACCCGCGCTGTTGATATCAGTCGACCTCAATAGTGTTGCGATTTTTACAATGGAAAAAAATATTGACAAAGAATTTGCATCAAATTTTGTGTTTCGAACCAAGCTTCGTCTGTGAATGTAAAAAAGGCTTATGGTGAATCGATTCTATCGATCTAATTCTACAACTGGTGCAAAGCCTTTAAGGATGGTCCAGAAACCGTCAAAGACAAGCCTCGTTCCGGTCATCCTTCGACGTCTACCACTGACGATAACATCAAATAAGTGAAGGAAATCGTGCTCGAAAATCGTCATGCGAGTGATAGAGAGATAGCGTGTAAACTAAGCATCGGCCGTAAAGCAGCTCGTTTGATTTTGACCGTTAATTTGATTGGATTGAGAAAATTCAAACTCAATGGTGAATGTTTATTATCATTCAAAAGGACATTCTTTGGCATTTATTTTTTAAATACTATCTCTTTTAAATGTTACTGGTGAACGATACGCGTAATGTTTTGCTCCAAGACCTGACCGGCCCAAAACGTAAAATTATCTGCTCATCGTAGTGTTCTTTCAATAAAACCATTGATTTATGCGATGTGTTGTTGTTGTTGTAACGGTTACCTAGTCCCCGTTTGGGTGATAAATTCCAGATTGGTTGTCGTCGAGGTCATCTAACGGGAAGCCCAGGAAACGAGCTGTTTCGACGGGGTCGGACCATAGGGTAAAGGGTGTTAGATGAGTGGAGTTTGTTTGTTGGGCATGCAAAGAGGTGGTTAGTGTCATGCGGAAACTCATTGCACACAGGACATGTGTTTGGTATGTCGGGGTCTATTCTGGATAATTAGTTTAACCTGCTACAATATCCAGAACGAAGTTGCGCGAGGGTCACTCTGGTTCTCGAGCTCTACGTCTGCTATGGGTGGTGGTTTGACTCGTAATACTCCATTCACTGAGAGGGAGTCGGTGAAGGTGTTGATGGCTCCACTGTGAATGGCGGTCAGTGCCTGTCTGAAGTTCGTTGCGTCCGAAGTCCTGTCGGCTTACTGTCTAATGTCGTCGACGTAACCAAGGAAAGACCTCTTGATGTTCCTAGGAGGCGGCTCTGCTACAAGCAGACGACTGCAGGGGTGGTTTCTACGAAAACATCCCAGCAGAAACTCCTTGGAGAGGAGCTCGTTATGTTCCTTAACCGGAAGCATACGGGCCTCACTGTGTAGGTGTTCGATTGGGGACATCAAAAGGCATCCCGTGATAGTCCGGAGTGCAGTGTTCTGACAAGTCTGGAGCTTCTTCGTCTGCGTGGCACTACATCCAGGCGACCATATTGGGGCTGCATAATTAAGGACCGGACGGCCGATTACCTTGTAAGTTGCCAACAACGTTTCTTTGTATTTTCCCCAAGAGCTGCCGGCAAGCGATTTGAGGATTTTGTTGCGACTCTGTACTTTGGCAGTTATCGCGGTCGTGTGAGGAGTGAAGGAGCAAAGACTGTCTAGCGTAACGCCGAGTTGTTTACTGTCGGAATTTTGGTGCCATCGACTGAAATGTTTAGATCCAGTCTGTACTCCTTCGTCCAGTTCGTAAATATGGTCGCTGTGGATTTATGGGGGAGAGTGTCAGACTCCTTGAAGAGAAGAAGCGAGAAAGATTAGAGAGATAGCTGTTTACTTTCGAGCACATGCCATCGGTTCGATTGTCCAACGTCAATATCGTGCAGTCATCAGCGTACGAGGTCACGGAAATTCCTTCTGGTGGTTGAGGGAGTTTCGAGATGTAGAAGTTAAACAGTAAAGGGGGGAGGATACCACCCTGTGGAACCCCCTGTTTGATTCTTTTCAGTTTGGAGTTTTGACCCCGAAATAGTTCGGATGATTGCCGACCGCTCAGGTAGGTGTCGAAGGCTTTCGACAAGTCCAACGCTACGAGGATCGTCCTCTCGCGGGGTGGCTTCTGGTTTAGGCCATGAACTATCCGGGCGTTTATGACGCTAAGTGCTGTGGTGGTGCTGTGCACTTTCCGGATCCATACTGATGTTCTGCTAGGCTACGGTTGTGAGTGTACGTCGGGAGTTACAAGGCCTCAAGTGTCTTCACTACTAGGGAAAGGAGATTTATTGGGCGATAAGACTCCCCTTTGTTGGCGGGTTTCCTAGGCTTTAGTAGTGGGACCACTCTTCCGACTTTCCAAACATCGGGTATTTGAAGAGTGGCCATCGAACATGGTGCAGGTTGCACAGCCGTTGAGGCAAATGTCGCATTATTGCGTTGACAGCATGGGGCCACGTAACTCGTGTGTCTTAAGGCCTGAACAGGTCTTAAGATGGCTCCATCCATTGCATGTATTGCACCTAACCGAGGTGGAGTTTGGATGGAGCCTTCTAGCACAAACGCAGCAATAAAATTCCTCGGGGCCTGGGCTGGACTCAATGCCAGCACGGGTCAGGAGGATACGGAGCAATCCTGCTGCTAGGCGTTGCTCCAATGACGACAAACTTAATCTAGAACTTACCGATCCAAACAGGGTTAGATCGCCGAAATGTGTGAGAAGTGGCGCCATCTTGTTGAAACCAAACCAAATAGTCGGTTATGATGGTGCGATAACGGTCTCCATTGACGGTTACGTTCTCACCGGGATCATTTTTGAAGAAATATGTACCGATGATTCCACCGGCCCACAAACTACACCAAACCGTTGTGTTTCTGGATGAAATGGCAGCTCTTGAATGTCTTCAGGTTGCTCTTCGTCCCAAATGCGGCAATTTTGCTTGTTACATACCCATTGAGCCAGAAATGGGCCTCATCGCTGAACAAAATTTGGCTCGAAAACATCGGATCTTTTTAGAACTTTTCAAGCGCCCATAGGGCGAAGCGATGTCGCTTGGGAAGGTCGAGCGGCTTCAATTCTTGCTCAAGTTGTATTTTGTACGATTTCAATTTGAGATCTCGTCGTAAAATGCGCTAAGTCGTTCCATACGTCAGTCCCAGTTGCTGCCAACGTCGCCGAATCGACTCTCCACAGTCTTCGTGTACACTCTTAGTTACGGTCTATATTTTCTTCACTGCGTGCTGGACATGGTCTATTCGGTCGAATATTATCCAATAATGAATGCTGGGTCTCACGATGGGTAATGGTTTTGCGAATAGTAGTAATTGAAATAATATGACAGCTTGACACGACTCACGCGTGATTTGTCAAAAAAAGGCTATTGAAAAAGGTACCTCTACTTGGATCACCCGTTATAAGAATTTCAAACTTCCTCTTGATTAAAGATATCTTAACAAAATTAAGTGAAAGTATAATATTGGATATACTATAGTTTAATGCTGAAAATGTGCGATATCGATCCACAAATTAACCAAACTCTGATATACTACATAGATATAATGATTTTTATTAGTCCAGGATGAAATTGAGATTTCCTATTATTTGATTGATGTTACATATCTTACATATTAAATTTGATTGTGTTAATATCACATAACATATATGTGTTGTATCTCATTTGAGTTAATTGTGTAAATTTTTTTTTCTAGATTTTGAATATAAAGTAGTATAATAGTAATGAATGTGTTTCACCGGCTTTGATCCTTGCAAGAGTAAAAATTTTCGGGTACACCCGAACTTAGCCCTTACTTATTTGTCAGAGTTGAATTTTTCGAAGACCTAAGACGTTAATAGGTTAGGTAATTGGCTAAAGTGTGCCTAAAACTCCGCCATAAAAATGGCAGTATGTGCATTTCAAGAAAAAAATAGGTGAAAAATATTTTATCTTCCATTTTATTAATGAATATTTAAAGCCGTTTTGACAGAATATTTTATTGAAGTTCGTTCCTTTTTTTTTTTGCTGTGTTTCTTACACTAAACATTGTTAGTACAATGAAAAATGATAGTATTGTTGTTACCAGGAAAAAACTACATTGCTTTCATGGTAAAGTGCTGGCATTTGGTGACACACATGTGGTATTCGTTCTTAGTATAGTATTGTTATTTAATGTTTGTCGCAGGTATAATATACATGCTATAGTTAATATAATATATCATTAAATTCGCTAATGCTTTGGTCAATATCTCTCTCTGAGTTTCTTCTATAATCAATATAAATGTGGTTACTGATATATTTTAACCAATTCGTTTTATGGGATAGTAAAACCCACTTTTGGTGCTACAACAGGAGAATGATCAGAAGATAAATGAGTACATGTATCAGCAGTTATAAGCGATATTTCCCTATTTTAGGTGAAATATGTTTATTTACATTACATTGGCAACAAAATATTTTTTTAGTCTATTTCTAGCGATATATGGTGGTATTATATGATATCCATGGCTTTTTATTGGTCCCTTACTGTAACACAGTTTATTGACGTTAAGCGGAAAGATTTTTGGCAAATGTTTGTTCATCATATGGTCACACTGCTACTTATGGCATTGAGCTGGGTTTGTAATTTACACCGCGTCGGTTCCTTAGTTCTTGTCGTACATGACTGTGCCGACATATTTTTAGAGGTAAGTTAGAATTTCTCTCATCATTTTTAGATTTTTTTTAGTTTTTTCAGAATTAAACAAAGTAGTATATGTATGTTCCTTCCATAATCAATCAATCTCACCATAGTCAAAAGTTATTATATTAACTACTTAAATTGGATACAAAATTTAGCACATGCTTAACTAAAACGCAAAAAAACAATATTGTGAATGTGGCGTCTGTCCAGCATTTTATAGTAGTCAGATTATAGTGATAAATTATAACCCTAAATATGTAAATTTATAATCAAAGTTAAAGTTGCATGTTTGACAGTTGCATAGAGCCGAATTATTATATTCAACACAGCCGAATTCGTCGAAACTACCAAGACAAATATTAAAGTTTTTATGCTTCCATAGCGGTCTAATCCACATTCTCTTCACCCCAAATTGGTGAAATGTTTAGCAGCAATACTTACACTGTAAAAGCGTGTACGTTATACATTATACATACATATATATTAATGTATGTATATATTAACTAATGAATATTAAATAATAATATATTTTTGTACTCTTAAACCGTATTTGCAATTATAAACGTTTTCTCTTGACGCTTGTGTAGTCTTATCTCACTTATAATGGATTTATATATTGTTTCTTCTTTCATTGTCATTCGACGTAAATCAAAACAATGAAAATTCAAAATTAGTCTGCAATTAGTCCCTTGGTTTTTGACAAACCCAATAAATATGATACCTATATGTAAACCAATAATACCATCTCTTTTAACTTTGTATTAACCAATGATGCCAAAGCAACCCATATTATTCAATTATTTCTAAAATTCAGAACACTCAAAATAGATAAAACAGGACTTAGTTTTATTTAATTATATAAATTTTCAATTCTAGGCTGCAAAATTGACAAAGTACGCGAAATATCAGAAATTGTGTGATTTTATATTTGCGATATTTACTGTTGTATGGATTTTAACCAGGCTCGGTTTCTTTCCACGCATAATTTATAGGTAAGTACTCAAAAGTTACCATCATTTACTAAGGCACTAGCGATGAAATGTTATAAAAATTATTTACAAAGTTAGATGAACGTTCCCATTATAGTGAAGGTGAATTTTAGTGACTTCTGTTTTAAAATTATTGCGGTAAGGTTAAATTGTAATTTTTGTCGTATATACGAGTATACACTGGTGGGCCACATAATTAAAGCCAAAATAGTATAATATTAAATACAGCACGCGTTTCAGTTCAATGTTTTTAGCAATGAAGTATCAACACGAACCATCAGAAGTCATCTTCTTTAAAATTACTACGAGGATTCATTGCAAAAAAAAAAAACAAACAACTTAAAGCGTCGTATTCAATTTGCAAAGGAGCATATCGGAAATTTTTTGGTGATGATGCCTGAATCATTTTTATGCAGGATAACGACCCCAAGAATACTGCTAGGAGTGTTAAAACTTGGTTTTTGTCAGAAAATGTTGCCGTATTGTTTTCACCATAGCATTGTTGATTCCTAAAACATTGTTTACTAGTTTGAAATTAAAAGTAAATAGACCTCTGTAATGTAACTGCAATGCCAACGACTGGATCTGGAGCATGTTTATTAAAATTATATTAATTTAAAACGCACAGTACACAACTCCGTACACAAAAGAATATTTATTGTTTAATTTCTTTAGATACATTTATCTATACTTACATATAATATATATTTTTGTTTTGCAGTTCATCTGTTGAAGCTCCAAATATTTTACCAATGTTCCCGGCGTACTATATTTTCAACACTCTTTTAATATCTCTACTGTTTCTACATGTAGTTTGGACATACTTGATTTTAAAAATTGTTGTTGATTCTTTACAGAAAGGATTGGTGAGTTACTGAGTTAACGGATATATTTTTATACTAATATATTTTAACATGTGAGTTCATATTTTAAAATCTCATTAATTAGTAATTGATTGCAGACCTGCTTCAAAACATAATCGGACAAGCGTTTACCTCAAATAAATGTGCCTTTTTACTGTTTTTTTCGCATTTATTTAAATGGTGCTTTAAAAAAAACATTGTTAATATGAATTATTATTCTAAAATTACTGGATTCTTAAAAAATCTCAGTGCCTTAGTTTTTAAAGCTTATTAAATTTGAAGGGTCTGAAAAATTATTTGCTAACTATCTACTTTAATTCTTAAAAAGTATTTGGCAAAAAAGCATGAAAGTAAATCTTATTCGAAATATTAAGTGGCCTGATTTGACATTTTTTATACTACAATAACAACACTGGTTAATAAAATTTTTTTTATTACATGAAAACTCTAAACAATAATATGTGAATGAAAAAAACCTGCCACGTCACGTTTTCTTGTGACATCAAAACATATATTTTCTTAAGAAGTACAAACAACAGCTTCATTTCAAGATCTTATTGCTTAATATAGAAAAAATAGTTATGATTTTCGTGAATATTTGGCTTCTGGTAGGTTTTTTTAATTTGCAACAATAATCTGCTACCATTCCTGCGCTCCATTTTCCTTGATACCGCTTCTCCATTAAGCAAATGTCCTTATAGATCCTCTCGCTTTGTTTGTCATTCACAGCACCCAAATTTGGCGGAAAAAACTCCAGATGAGAGTCCAACATATGTATTTTAAGGACCTATTACTCCTCAAATCCTTTCCTGATATTATAAGTTCATTTATCAAGTCTTTGCAATTTTTCGATTTATGGTTTCCTAAAAAATTTTGAACAACGTTCACAAAACATTTCCAGGAGAATTTTTCCTGATCATTGAGTTTTTCTTCAAAGCTCTTATCCTTTATCAGTTGCCGTATTTGTTGACCTACAAATTATTCTTTCTTTAATTTTTGCTTTGCTGAGTTTGGGGAATTACTCTTTCAGATATACAAATCCACTGTCATCTCTAGGCACAGCTTTTATAAAAAAAAAAAAATGGCAGTGGCAGTTCGGCAATTAATGATGTGAATTTACGACGCTGAGATTTAAAAAAAAAAAAAATTTTACACAAATGTAATAAAAACTGTCGGGATCGTTAATTAAAAATACACGTATTTGAGTTAGTTATCACAAAAAAAACGACGTAATTTAAACAAAATTATTATAGGTATATTGTTATTGAGGGTACACCAACATAAATCAACATCATTACAAAACTGGTGTGACAATAACCTACAAGGTGCTTTCCAAAGTAAACAGTAAAAAAACATTTCATCTATTGGAAGTGAAGTTATTGCGATTTAAGTGTCAGTATGTTTTTGTCATCGGTGTGAAACTGAGCTTCGAACAAAGAGCCAACATTAAATTTTGTTTTAAAATTGGTAAAACTTTTACCGAAACGTTTCAATTGATGAAACAAGTTTATGGCGATTATTGCCTATCCCGTAGTCGAGTGCACGAGTGGTTTCAACGTTTTCAAAGTGGTCGTGGGGACATAATCTAGAAACGAGCCGAAACCCAAAAAATCGCGCCTGGAGAAGTCAAAAGTGAAGACAATGCCGATTTGTTTTTTGTGATTCCAAGGGTATTGTCCACAAAAAATTTGTTCCACCCGGCCAAAACGTTAATGCGGTATTCTACCTTGGAGTTTTGAAGCGTTTGGTGCGCTGTATTCGACGTGTTCGGCCCGAATATCGCGAAGATGAAAGTTGGCGGTTGTTGGACAATAATGCGCCGTCTCATCGACCGACGCTTGTGGCCGATTATTTGACCAAAAATCATTTTAACAATCAACCACTCCCTGTAATCACCTAATATGTCACCGTGCGACTTCTACCTTTTCGGAAAAATGCATTTGCCGATGAAAAGAAAGCGTTATGCAGACGTGGAGGCCATTCAAAAGGCTTGCTCCGGCATACTGGCGGCCATACCGGGCAACGAGCTAAAACACTCGTTCGACATGCTTTTGGACCGTGCAAAAAGCTGTATTAAAGCAGAAGAAGACTATTTTGAATAAAATAATTGATTTTGCCGATAAAACCATTTTGTTGTTTTTTTGAAAGTCCTGTTTACTTTGGAACGCACCTTGTACATAACAGTGATTACCAGTGTAATGGATGGTGATAATAGATAATAAACAAAAAATGGCGACTGGCGACTCTGTCTCCTGTGAAGCTAGCCGATAGAAATTCATATTTTTTACATACTGTTTCCTAGCGGCAATTAAAATCGCGCGAACGTAATTTTTCTGTTCGTGATACGAGACCAAATTTTAAGTATATTTTCAAGTAACAAGTTAAAATGAATGTTTACTTTACATATAAATAATAGTTATGTTTGTGTATCACATATTGGCCCTTCTTCATCAGACGAATCAGAGTATATATTACGATAATTCATTATTTGAAGGAGACCATTTTTGATTTCGAAGTCATGACAACACTTTTCTCTCTTATTGTGGCCATATCTTATAGACTTAGTCTTTTAACGTATATTCTGTTCCTCTGTTATGTTTTGACAATATTCATTGAACTAAAAATAAGCTTCTGCGTTACTGGGGGTTAATTTTAAAAGGTTAAAAACAAAGTTACAAAGCCTAGCAAAAGGATTTTCGTTAGTACATTTTTGAATTCTCGAAACTCTGCGCAAAATTCTACTGTTGAGTTTACATTAATCCACTGGTATAAAATATATTTACTCCATTGCAATTCTATGGCAGTTAATTTTTAAGCCTCAAATTTACATTTTTCTTGTTCTAAATATTCGATAATATATCATTATCAATAGAAAAAGTGTATATTTTTTAAAGTGCGAATGTTACTCAATAAACGTCGATGTATTTATTCTATTAAACTAATAAGATAATTGCAGCAATTCTGATTATACTATTTTTACATATTGCCGTTTTAAAAAAAGTTTTCAAAAATGTATTGATATTTAAAACACGTTTAGCCTCAGTTATGCATACACAGCTCAACACTGCTTTGACAAACATTGCATGTGAAACATACTCGCAGTTATACTTCACACAGCGTATAGAAATTCAGCAGTTTTCAATGTTTGTAAGATTGAAGTGTTATAATAGGCGCCATGAGAGAAGAGAGAATAGGAGAGCAGCGATGCCTCTATCTGAAATATCACGCAGCATATAAATCAAAATTCAACAGATTTCATGTCATGTCCTAGAGTTCGGTAATTAAATACATGCAAAACGTATTAAACAGATTCCTTTGTGAAACTGCTCATTTATGGCAGTGCCATTTAATTTGGGCATTTATTTGTACTGTATGGTTAATTATTTTTCTATAAAACTCGCTTTTATTTTTTTCACATAAGTTTTCTAAAATGTCAAAAAAAAGACTATGTAATTTTAAGAAAAGTATAACAATTCTAAACGCATATGGAATTTTTCTGGCTAAACGCATAAAAAGAGCTAAATCTAACCAGAAAAAGGCTAAAATGCCTACACTGATTTTACATTCATTCGGATATGCTAGTTCTTTCCCAATAATATTTTTTTAACTGTAAATTACATTGGAAAACAATTTTAATACAAGCTACATTTGTAGCTTGATATTTGAGTAATGTTAAAATGAACTGAAAAATTATGTTTCAGGAAATTGAATGCTTTACAAGGAACTTAGTACACAGAAGTTCCATTATTTTCAAACTAAATCTCCTATTTCGCATCTACAATTGCGTAAGTACAGCCAAATTTAACTTTACGAGAGAGTTTTGTCTACCAACCGCAGATGATTATGTATATTATCGAATACTATATAATAGTAGGTCGAAGTGTCAAAATCAGGAAATTGCTCAAAAGCAGTTGTCTTTATTTTACAAATTTTAAATTTTATTTTATTTGTTATTAATTTATAATTGTAATAATTGTATTTGAACGCTGCGTTCCTATAGTTTGATAGTTAATAAATAAATTTTAAAATTCTTGAAAGTTGTCCATATTAATCAACTTGTGTAAACGCACATATATTTAATAATCTCATCTCCGCATAGTTCTTATAGAAACGTTTTTTTAGAGCATGCTGCAATATTATTCTCTCTTTCATGTTACATATAAAATGACATTTTCGCCACAATATAAAGAATTAGTTATCATAATTTTATTTCATAATTTTAAACGAATTGGTCTTCAAAAGTGTACGCTCAGTAATTAGTTGATCAAAATTTTAAAATAATTATCAAATTAATATTGTAATATATTTTTAAATATTTTTAGATGTCAGGTGATATCCGATCGAGTGATAGTGAAGACGTATCTGATAGCTCTGAAAGCGCAAATATTCCCAATGGAATTGGAGAACCTACAAAAGAAGTTAGCAGTATGAATCGATTGCGTTAATTATAGAAGAGAAATAACATTTTATGCATATTTGTATACATGTAAATAAATAACAAGCTTGATTATTTAAACCAGAAAACCAAAAAAGTTATATAATAAAAGTGATCATAGAAAAATTTAAACAAAAGTTTTATAATTTAATCCATTATATCGTCACCTAAAATGCAAAACGACGTATTATCAAAAAGATCATGTTACGTATGCAACAAATTTCTATATAAATTAAAAGGTTTTTATAATATTAGTAAGATCTTATTAAATCGGTTTTCCTTGTCCTGCAACCTTATGAAAAGTGATGTATTCAGATATATATGAAACTGAGCGGTAATTAAAGAAAAATTTGATGTTATAAAAGGTCGAATTTGGGCCGAAACTGTGTACCCTCTACCAAATAGACTGTAAAGTAGGTAGGTAGGTAGAGTGGCTGTCCAACGACGCACCTAGGCCTATAGGAGGCCCATTGTGATACCACTGGGACTGTGATCCCCTCACTCTATTGGCTCCTCTCTGAACCAACCTGTGCTCCTGATGAAGTTCATCAGTACAAATAATTTTATATTAGCAACTTCTGATACGTCGTCAAGGAATCCACGACCGATAGTTGCGATTCTTTTCCTATATAAAGCTTTACATTCGCATAGAAGATGCTTTACAGTCTCCTCTTCTTCTACTTCTTGACAGCTTCTACAATAGTCGTTGTATGGTACACCTAGTCTACTGACATGTCTACCAATTAGATAGTGACCTGTTAGTACTTCTATCAGAGTTCTTATATCATTCCTATTAAATTTTAGTAGTCGGTTTGTGCGACTCACGCTCCAACTCTACTGGTTGAGCAGGTTATTGATTGTCTTCACCGAGACTCAGCTATATTTAGAGCATGTTCGCTGATTAAGTGTTTGCAAGTTGCCAGAGGCATAAAGATACCCTCTTTTTCAGGGGTTAGTTGCAAAGTGGTGCCTCTTCTGGCTAGTTCATCTGCTTCGCAGTTACCAGGAATATCACTATGTCCTGACCCATTGCAGGTTTATTGTGAAGTAGGATGTGAGATCCTCTAATAGGTCAAGACAATCTTTCACTAGCTTGGATGACACCATTGGAGACTTGAGTGATTTCAAGGCCGCTTGGCTATCCGTATATATATACCTTCTGCTCAAATATAAACGAGACTGGCTCAAACAACAAAAACGGTTAATTATTCTTCAATATTTATTTTATCCCCTTCAAAATAGTCACCATTAGAGGCGATACACATATGCCACCTTATTTTCCAATCTTCCTAACACTTCTGGTAGGTCGCTTTAGGTATGGCTTTCAGTTCCTTCTTCGAATTCTCTTTTATGACTTCAATCGACAGAAAATGCTTTCCACAAAGCGGCAATTTGAGTTTAGGGAAAAGAAAAAAGTCACACGGTGCCATGTCGGGTGAATACGGTGCTTGCGGACAATATTTGCGTTGTTTTTGGTCAAATAATCGCGTACAAGACGAGACGTATGAGCTGGATTTTGGAACAAGTCGAGCAGACACACGTCTCATGCCCAAAACATCGTGAATAATGCTATGAGCGGATCCATTTGATATGTTGAGCTCACTAGCTATCTCTCTTTCAGTCACACGACGATTTTCCAACACAATTTTCTTTACTTTTTCGACGTTTTCTTCGTTTATTGACGTTGCTGGACGACGATCATGGGGCAAGCTCTCCAGGGATGTACGGCCGTCCTTGAACGACTTATACCAATCAAAAATACGTGCACGTGATAGGCAAGACTCCCCATATGCCTTCTGCAACATTTTCATTGCCTCCGTCGCACTTATTCCATTGGAATAATAAAATTTCAAACAAACATTTTTTGCTCAACGTTAATTTCCATAGTAAAATTCGAAAAACACACTCGAGGTTGACTTGTTTATAGTGCCTTAAAAAAAACTATGTGACAGATCGCGCTCAAATTTGACATGTAAACATATAACAGTCCTGCCAACCTATGCAAAAAAAAGTATGACCATATGTCATGTCCTTGTCGAGTTATGGATAAAGTCTCATTTTGCGTTGAGCAGAAGGTATATGCTCCTTGTTGGGAGCACACTTTTTGTCAATACCACAAGGCTTTCTTTAATTGCTGTGATCTCCGCCTGGAAGACACTGCAGTGGTCTGGCAAACGGAAGGCGATGTTGGTGTCTAATGTTGCGCAAAAGACACCACCTCCCACTCGATGATCCAGTTTGGATCCATCCGTGTAGATGCTAATTCCTGTATTCCTGTCCACCTCGTCCCTTTTCCACTCCTCTCTTGTGGGGAAGGCAATATTGTGGACCGAATTTGGTTTCCGTTCTATTGGATTGTGGAAATCCGTGGTTTTGGGTAGGAACGGGAATATACTGAGTATCTTTGAATGCCCCTTGTTGCATGCGACTAGTTGGGAGGATTCCCTCAGTCTAAGAGCTGACTTGGCTGCCACTTGCTTACAGAACAGGTCTGTTGGCAATAAATGTAGAATGACGTTTAGAGCCTGGCTTGACGTTGTTCTAAGTGCTCCACTAATGCATATGCTGGCTGCTCTCTGTATGCTTTCCATACGCTTTACCGCGTATTTCTATTCCATTATTGGCCACCATACCAATATACCGTATGTCATGATTGGAATGACAACTGCTGTATAGAGCCAATAAGTTACCTGAGGCGTAAGCCCCCATTTGGGGCCCACCATCCTTTTACAGGTGTAGAGTGCTGTGGCTGCCTTCTTCATCCTAGCATCCAAGTTTTGTTTCCATAAAAGCTTTCTGTCTAAGATTAGTCCCAGGTAGCTCGCTTTATCTCCAATTGTTAGTCTGCAACCATTTATTATTGGCGCCGTAACTTCTGGAGCATTATGTTTTCTGGTGAACAATACATCCTCTGTCTTACCAACATTTAAGTTTAATCCGCACGATACTGCCCAACGATTTATATCGTCCAAGATCGTTTGCATAACTGCCGATACTGCCACATCGTCAGCGTAGGCCACAACATGTACCCCCTTCTTTTCTAGATTCACCAGCAACTTATTCATTGTCAGGACCCAGAGAAGTGGGGATAACACGCCTCCTTGAGGTGTACCTCTTTGGACAGATCTGCACATCATTGACGCTCCCATCGTTGAAATTATTGACCTGCTGTTGTTGTTGTAACGGTTACCTAGTCCCCGTTTGGGTGATAAGTTCCAGACTCGTTGTCGTCGAGGTCATCTAACGGGAATTATTTGTAGTTTGGATTATTGACCTGCTCGTGGGCATCTGTTCAATTAATTTCCTGAAAGGTTCAGAGATGTCCAGATCCTTAAGCGCACTCAGTATTGCCCTAGGCTGGATATTATTGAAGGCTCCTTCTATATCTAAAATGGCAAATAGAGTGTATTCTTTAACTTCCAAAGATTTTTCAATCTCCGCCACCGCAGAGCTTAGTGTTGTTTCTGTGGATTTTCCTTTGGAATACGCATGCTGCGAACCAGCCAACTTTTCTGGTTTCAGTTTGTTTCTTATATGTAATTCTATTAGTCTTTCCAGAATTTTTAGAAGGAATTAGGAGAGGCTAATTGGGCAAAAGTCGTTTGGACTTGTATGCGAGCTTTTGCCTGCCTTTGGTATGTATATTACCTTGATTTCCCTCCAAAGCGAAGGGATATAGTTTAATTGCAGCGCCCCCTTAAGAATGGCAATTAGCCAATTTATTATGTAATTCTGCGACTGCTGCAATTGAGCCGGGAATAGACCGTCTGATCCCGGCGACTTGAAGGGCTTAAAGCTGTTTATTGCCCAGCGTACGTTGCTTTCTCTCACACTGTTTATTAGAGTGGGGTCCATTTCTGCTCCACTGTCTAGAGTATATTCCGCAGTATGGCTTTCAGAGCTGCCTGGGAAGTGGGTATCCGTTAGTAGCCCCAAGGACTCTTCACTGGATACCGTCCAACTTCGGTCTGGCTTCTGAAAATAACCGATACTATGCACCGCTTGTGCCATTATTTTCCTAAATCGAGACACTTCCGCCGTGTTCTCAATATCATTGCAAAACGATTTCCATGAATTTCTTTTTGCTCTCCTAACTTCCTTTTTGTATGACCAAAGGAGGTTGTCCCAGTCTGACTCGCCTTGGGATTGCTTAGCTAAATTGAACTGCTTTCTGCATTCTTTCTGTAGCTTTTTAAGTTCTAGAGACCACCAGGGGGGCCTTATTCCACCCCTGCTTCGTGTTATTGGACAAGCCACTTCTAGTGCTTGCCGGCACGATTCCGTGAGTCGACTAACGAGGATATTTAGATCCTCCTTGCTATTGGGCTGAAACGGTAGAATCATGGGGATACGTTTTTCCAGCTCTTGCATGTGCACCTGCCAGTTCGTTTTCCTGATTCCTAAAGTTAATGCCTCTATCGGCCGTTTCCTCTATTGTACATTTAATATATCGGTGATCCGAAAAGGAATGTTCTTCGAGAACCCTCCATTGGGTTACCCTGTCAATTAGTTCTTCCGACACAAGTGTGATATCCAGCACTTCTTGTCGGTTCCTTGTAATAAATGTTGGCGTGCTTCCCTTATTACACACCAGTAACTTAGTACCTAGTAGGTAATTAAAGAGACACTCACCTATGTCATTGACATCTGTGCTGCCCCAGATTGTGTGATGCGCATTTGAGTCGCATCCAAGTATCGTCATGCACTTGGATGCCTCGCTATCCCGTACCACCTCTTTTACCATCAGAGGTGGCACCAGCTATTGCTCGTATGGCATATAGCACGACGCTAGCCGGTAACTGCTTGTGCCCGTTTCAGAGCTTACTGCTGCTGTGTCGTTGTTGCTGTAATTATGTAATATAAAAACATTAAGGTTTTTCTTTGCCATTATGCAGGCTCTGATTTTACCTTCACAGTTAGCCATCAGCAACTTATAGTTCGGCGTCCTCAGTCCGCAAATACGCCCTCCATTTACCCATGGCTCCTGAATGAGGACAAATTCAGGCTGTTCCATTGCCACGCGGTTGATTAGGGCTGCTGAAGCTAGTTTGCTATGATGGAGATTAATTTGTAGAAGACGCATTAACTATTGTTATATCTGCGTCTTCCTGAGAGTCGCTTAAAAGCTATTTCTCAGTATACAAGCTTGAGAGCCGGAAGAAGAACACTCACCTTGCTCCATACTTTCCGCGTCGCTCGAGGACTCCATAGGATCTCCCTCTACTTCGCATATCTCTTTTCTCGATGCCAAATGGTCTGCAGCATCGGCGTCCGACTTGTAAGGCGTTATCCTCACTTTCGTGCACCCGTAATTTATCTCCCCGTCACTTTTCGCCAGCGGTTCGATGGATTCTTTCATTAATAACAGCATAATCTGCATCGTGGCCCTTTTGGTCTCCACGCCAGATTCTGCTACGCTGTCCACAAATGTCTTGACATACCAATTTTGCCCCGGGGTATACCTCTCCCACCTTGGTTATAGCAGCTTTGTATAGAGCGACCGATCTCTCGTCGTCGCAAGCAATAATTTTGATCTGGCCCTGGTACCAGCCGGCATCTGCGCATGGCGGTGGTGGACCCGTTACTTAATAGCACTTCCAGCGCCACATTTGTCAGCGCAGCCTGCACCCATTTCCATTGGGCTCTGGGGATTCTTCCTTCGGGATCTCCCTCATCCAGAACGCCAATGACAATTCGGTTCCGGGCCACTTCTGAAAATGATTTTGGGGGCGTTACACCCTTGGTCTTCGGCCTCTTGGCTGACTTCTGCCGCTTGGCTGCCGTTACCAGCGGCTCCAACTTGTAGTTGGGTATGACTGCTCTCGCGCAGTCAATCGATGCTTGGAGCTCCTTCGTTAGCTCCTCTTTCGTTGGCGGCTTTAGCTCTACCAACCTTAGTAAGTATGCGGCGCGTCGTCTCTCCGCATACTTTGCCTTTGACGGGTCCTGCATGCTAAATGCAGGCCACTCCCTGGCAGATGCACTTCTTGCAGCAGCCCCTTTGGCATCTCCTCCCTCCCCCTGCTTCTCAGCCGTGTTTTGGCTGCAGGGTTTGGGTCTGGCTGCCTCCGGCGCTACCACTTTCTGTGGGCCAGCTTTAGCTTCTGCTCCTTTACTAGTGCTTGCCTTGTCTTCTGGACCAAGCTTCGCTCCTGTCCTCTTAGTGTTTGTTGAGCTCGCTCCAAACGCTGCTCTTTTTTGGGAGCAACTAGCCCCCTCCAGCTTTTTTTCTGGAGATCCGGGTTCTCTTCGAGTTTTGTTTTTCATTCTGTGTTGTGTTTGTTTATTCTGGTTCATTGGTGGTCCCACGAGTGTGGGGGAAAGTATGTCCGCTTGCGCATAGCCCCCGTTGCGCAAGTAAGGCTATCTTATTACGGAGGGCGCCAGGTATCCGTAAGCTCCGTTCGAGACTGGGCTATTTAAGGGCCCCCAGCCAGGTTGATCCTCAGCACGGGTCGCATGATACCTTGATCCAGCCCTTTATCGTACCCCCGTCCACGGGTAGGCTCCTCATCTGTATGCTGTGCTATTGAGGAACATCGAACACACAGATAAGAAGTCTGACCTTTGCTAGATTCCTCACGTCTACGGCAGGAGCGGACTGTTACCAGCTCGTCCCCGCTTGTGTCGTGAATCTGTGGTATCTATTACCAGCCGGCACCCTCGGGGAGGGTTCAATGGGGGATTTTTGCCAACCAGACTGTAAAGTTCAATCTTTTTGTAACAGATGGAATGACTTACATGTATGTTTTTAGTAATAGTTCTTTGATAGTACAATGGATATACATTCTTGTGCAGTCAAATTGTTCACCTAAGTGATGCTTTAACTTTTTAAAGTAATCAACAAAAGTATGTAGGATCAGTGCGAATTTGATATAAGGCTAATATCGGAAAAAAAATAAAATATATATCAATAATATAATATATAAAATAAAATATATATCCCTCAAAATAATATATATCACAACTTTATGCATAAACTTTAATTCAGTCTATCATGGGAACCGCAAATGTTCATTGGTACCATGTTCCTTAGCAAGCTTTTAGCCCTAAACAAACTCAGTACCGATCATTTCGGAAACGTACCTGTAAACACATAGAGAACATGAAGAGTAATGCTACAACTCTCACTTACTATACTACACTTTCTATTCTATATTCAAAAATCCAATGAAAGGCAGCTAATCTACCTATATGCATATATAAAAGAGAGTCAGTCATCGGCTATTTCTCGTGCCGACAGGACGTTTTGTTTTTCGCTTACGTAGCGTTTTTTGATTACTTGTATTATTCAATTCGATCTCGTCGCTCGCGAACACTATCTTCGGTTTTTATACTCTCGCAACATGTTGCTTCAGAGTATAATAGTTTTGATCACCTAACGGTAGTTTGTATCACCTAAAACTAATCGAGTTAGATATAAGATTATGCATATATAAATGATCAGAATGAGGAGACGAGTTGAAATCCGGGTGACTGCTTGTCCGTCCGTCGGTCCGTAAGTTCGTGCAATCTGTAACTTGAGTAAAGATTGAGATAATTTTATGAAACTTGGTACAAATATTTCTTTGTACCGAAAGGCGGTTGGTATTGCAGATGGGTGTAAGTGGACCACTGCCACGCCTACAAAACGCCATTAATCAAAAACTAATAAGTTTCCATAACAAAGCTCCACAATAAGATACAAAACTGTTAGTTGGTATACGGAATCACATTAGGAAGGGGCATCCGCAGATCAAAAGTGGGCGTGGTCCCGCACCCTAATAGGTTTAATATGCATTTTATACCATCCCATAGATAAAATTTAATGACTCTGGTGTGTTTAGTGATTGATTTCTCGCGCCTCAGTGAATTTTGTTTTCATAGCTTTGTAGAGATATGCATATTAATATCTTGGGATCTGCTTAACCGATTTCAACCAAATTCGGTACGAATTCTTCTCATATTTCTATGTTATAATGCGAAAATTGGCGAAATCGGATTACAACCACGCCTATTTCCCCTATAACACCATAAATTCCATCTGATTCTTTCACTTTTCACTATGCAAATCAAGCAACAATGATTGTATCGGATAAAACTTTCCGTGAATAATGCGTTTAAAGTATGCCACCTTGTGGCCAAAAATTGTCTAAATTGAAGCAAAACCGTTCAAGCTCCTAAGTACCCTATATGTGGATCCCAGTGCCTAAAGTTGATTTTTTACAGAAAATATCGATCAATGTGTAAGATATATAATTTAAATTCATATAATAAAATAAATAAGTGAAACTCTCGATAAAAGTATGTCTTTGAGTCAAAAATGGGTCGAATCGGATCAATACTTCCTTTAATATAAAATTTTGCCAACACCTGAAGTAACTTCCCGGTCTTTGATCCTTGCAAGTTGTGAGAGTATAAAATATTCGGTTACACCCGAACTTAGAACTTCCTTATTTGTGGGCGTGGTCCCGCCTCTAATAGGTTTAATGTGCATATCTCCTAAACCGCTAATGCTATAATAACAAAATTCACTGGAAGCAAATATTTTTAGCACTTCTATTGACGGTGTGAAAATAGTTGAAATCGGGTGGCAACTCCGCCCACTCCCCATATAACGGTACTGTTAAAAACTACTAAAAGCACGATAAATCAAGCACTAAACACGCCAGAGTCATTAAATTTTATCTCTGGGATGGTATGAGATGACTTTATAGGAACCGCGTTCAAAATTAGACAGTGGGCGTGGCACAGCCCACTTTTAGGTGAAAACCCATATCTTGAGATCTGCTTAACCGATTTCAACCAAATTCGGTGCATAACGTTCTTTTCATGTTTCTATGTCACAGTGTAAAAATGGGCGAAATCGGACTACAACCACGCCTACTTTCCATATAACACCATTTTAAATTCCATCTGATTATTTCACTTTCCACTATGCAAATCAGGCAACAATGACTGTATCGGGATAAAACTTTGCGTGAATAATGCGATTAAAGTATGCCACCTTGTGGCCAAAAATTGTCTAAATCGAACCAAAACTGTTTAAGCCCCTAAGTACTAAATATGTGGACCCCAGTGCCTATAGTTGACCTTCTACCGAAAATATCAGCCAATCCACAAAGAAATCTCAAACGAGTATACTATTTGACTTTGCGAGAGTATAAAATGTTCGGTTACATCCGAACTTAGCCCTTCCTTACTTGTTTATATTAAATTTTTAGATTATGTGACAAAAGTCTTAACAAAAGTTACAGACTTTTTCATTACCTGCAACATTGCCATATAACTTTTTTCTATAGTACTCTTAGTTTTGCTGTAAATCGAGATAAACCATTCTTGACCCTTGCAAATTCAACCACGGCCATCCCTTTCTATTTCCCGACCTCAGATCGCCGTAAATTTATTCAATTCATTTATTTAACAGAAAGATAATTATAAATAATTATATTACAGTTTAAATGGTCTAAAGAAAATTCTGTTTTTTTGTTCTGGAATATGCTGTTCCTCTCGTTTCAGTACTTTCTGCATTCATCAAGGATGTGGTTGATTGTCAGAGGACAATTGCATGCAAGATGGAGCAGCAGAGCCACTTAGGAGGTGTTGATGTGTGATTGCTGTGTGTCGTAGGCGTAACCTAGTGAATGTTTGTATTTGCTCTGTAGAAGATTTAATTGGAATAAAGGATGCGATGTGGTTTTTGTTAATAACCGTGTTAGCGTGCTTATATGTTTCTTTTTATGTAGTTTTTGACACATTTTCGAATGTCTGATCTAACATAGGTGGCGACAGCTTCTCTTGGAGAATGACAATTTTTTTTGGCTGCTACATCAGCACATTCATTACCAGAAATTCCATAACGGCCAGGGGTCCACATTATTTTTATTTTGGAGCTTTGTTCTATTAATTTCTCACGTATTCTTTGGATCAAAGGTTCGTGGTTTTTTACATTTTGTAGTCCTTCTACTGCCGATTTACTATCTGAGCAAATAACATTTTGTCTTTGGATGTGGCTGCATATTCTGTAGCGAGGCTTATACAATAGCTAGGCAGCAAAAATAGAACAGTGTGGAAAGAGTAATCCAGCCCTAATTGTGTTACCATCTTCGAATACTATGGCAAATGAAACAGTGTCACTGTATTTGGAGCCAGTAAAAATAAATTTCCATCCGAGTGCTGTCAAATTACCTCTGATTTGTAAAAAGTTTTTTTTAGTATATCAAAGATGAAGTGTTTTGTTTTGGATGAAAAAGTAACGAACTTATAAATGATGATGTTGAAAGGTTCCAAGGAGGCAATCGAGGTACTCTGACCAGAGTTGATTTTAACGGAATTTCGACGTTTTTGGATAGCTGAGCGATTCTACATATTGTTGATGCCCGCATTAGGATTCGTTTTCTGTTCAGGGCCCTTTTTATATCGTTGGTCAAATCACAAAAAGATTTGGAATAAGTCGGTATGGTACCAGGTGGTGCGATGTTTAAGTTCAGGGAGTCCAGATTCATCTAAAAGGTTTTTTATTGGTGTCGTTGAAAAAGCGCGAAGACTTTTCCGTACTGCTGCGTGGTAAATTGCCGAAATGTTTGCGAGGGAACTTTTTGTCCCGTACCCGTGTAAGGGTGGACCATAGTCGATAACAGAAAGAATTAAGGACCTAGTTAGATTATTTAAGGTAGTTTGATTACAATTAATATGTTTAGAAGCAAACTATTTTATCTTATTCAACCTTTTGTGGAGTTTTCCTTTTAGAAATTTACAATGTTCCTTAAAACTCTCGCTAACTAAAAGCCCACGAATGATGCTAAAAAATATAAAAAAGTACAATAAATATTAAAAACACATAAAACAATATAAATAACAAAACGGGCGCGAATCTTTAAATATAAAAACTAATACGCGGACGCGATACAAACATACACACATATAAATACCGATAAAAAAAAAGTGAAAAGGGCTAAGCTTAAACTACAAAAGAAATTAAAAGATATTAACACAACCAACACGAGATTAAACCAACAGCGGGAAAACAAAAGCCAACAAAGCCTTAAATAACATATCACATACGCATATTCCTCCCACAACCCCTGCAGGAAATCAGAGTGAGTTGTATCGATTCCTCTTATTGTATATACTTGTACGTCAAATTTCGTTTTTTCATCCAAAAAAACTGAAATAATACTTTTTATAACGGTCACCAAACTGTTTTAATTTACGAGAAAAGCCGAAAACAGCACACTTTTCCGGCAATACCCCTTATACGGCATACATCCCGCCATACCCACTATCCTTTGCAAAACAAGAATAAGTAGTTTTGCGTATATTATACATTCAAAGTCCACATTGGCATACATTCCGCAATACCCCTCTCGAAAACAAGCAGGGTTGCGTACAAATACCAAAGTACAAACAATTAGTGCATACATAGGTACGAAGTGCATTGATCTTTACAACAAGCTCTCAACTGCACAAGTACATAAATACATACATATAAGTCCACGTATTAGGGTGTGCCTATATACCCCTACATAAAGACATAAAAAATATTATTAAATAAAAAGTGCGGGTTAGTAATTAAATTACATACAATCGGAAGATATTAAAAAAATAATAATAATAAATTCAAAAATTAATAATAATAATTTAAAAATATCGCAAGTAAAACTCTTATTATCTTAAAAGAGTTCTGTTCCACATACGAGTCTATACGAAAATTAAAAACGCCATTGATTTATTAATTTTAATCAAAGCAAAAAAAAGAATCTGCTTTTCTTAAAATTCTTACACTAAAAATTTTTTTCTTTATGCGACATACGTTTTTAAATGACTCGGACTCAAAAGAATCAAAAATATCTTAGTACCAAAGATGATTTAGATGATAAAAGTCCATGTACACCAGAAGCTACACACTCAAAAGAAGGTGCTACAAAGCAAAAAAGGGGTAAGGACATTTCATACAGCAAATTCATTGCTGAGAGTGACAGTCTTAACGATACTGCACTCGATTTTCATCTTCATCGATTCAAGACAATTCTGAATCGGTTTTAGAACACAATTAAGACAATCTTGACAATTTTTGGACACGTCTCCAAGCTGCATATGACGCAATGGTAGAACATGACGACTCAGATCAGCTTTCGGTTTTGGTTTTAGACAATATTTAAAAACAAAAGCAATGATTTCTGACTAATTAAAATTAATTAAATCAATTGCACCTGCTCCGCACCCGAGAGAAGAGCTGTCACAAGGTCAAGAGGCAAGTTCAGGCATCCATCTAAAGGTGCTTGCATAAGACACAAACATTTTTCATGGTGGTTATGAACAATTGCTGTCCTTGTGGAACATCTTTACAGCCGCTTACATAAACCACCCAAAATTATCAAATGCACAAAAATTGTATCACCTCCGATGCAAAACAAATACCACTGTTTTAAATTGTTTGTCGGTTTTATCGACACAGAATATTCCCACAGACAGGTGGACTCTATACTGGTAAACATATGCACATATGTTATGAAAAATCATAACTTCTATAAAAGCAATCATAACTTCTATAATAACCACCCAGTACGAAATCGCAGAAAGGGTAGACAAAAAAATAGTCAGAACGAAAAACGTTTAACACGACCTAAAACGAAGCTTCAATAGACCCCAAGCCAGTAGCAATAATAATTTAAATAGAAGTTTTTTCAAAAATCACACGTTCACATCCGAACAGTACAAATACACGTCATGCGAACTATGTACAGAGGGGCATAAGCTCAAATCTTGCGAAAGATTCAAGCACTTCAATATTATCGACCGAAACAATTCTGTGAAAACAAAAAAGACTTTGTGCAAATTGCCTGTCACATGCGTATAAACTTAAAGAGTACGAAAGCAAATTGAATTGCGTTTATTGTCATAAACGACATCATTCAATGCTTAATTACAGGACATTTTCCAGCTCACCCCCAAACAACTCGAATATGAAAAGAGGCACGAGTTTAGTTGCAATAGCAAATCTCGAAGTGCAAAATCCCGAAAATTGCCAAGAAGCACCATTATGCTCACAGTCAATAAAAACTCAAACGCCACATAGCGATTATCGAAGTAGAGTACTACTACCCACAGCAGGCGTCTCCATCGAACACCGAGAAGAACTGTTTAAACTTAGGGCCTTAATAGACCAAGGATCACAACGATCATCTATAACGTCTAGGGCACAAAATAGGTTACAACTACCAACAAAACAAGCCTATTTTGAAATCAAGAGAATGGGCGGAAGAATAGTCCAAAACTCAAACAAAATCTGCCCCATTACTCTAACTTCCCCCAAAGCGGAAAAGCGCATTCAAGCAGAAGCTTTTGTCTTACCGCAACTAACAAATATGCTTCCAAGCTATCGTATAAATTGCAAGCTCTGGCAAAAGCTTTTATATCTAAAGATCGCTCCTAGCAGAAAACCCAAGTTGAGGAAATCTCAAACGAATACCTCAAATCACGATTAAAAAAATTTTGAGAGTTGGAAGAACTCTATAATATATTAACTATAAATTAAAACAAGTTACCTTTGGCATCAACTGTGTTCCATATTTAGCCATTCGTACACTCTTCAAATTGGCAGAAAACACAAAAGTCAGAATTTCCTCTGGCAACCGAAATGTTAAAAACTCAAACATATGCAGACGATATCCTGTCTGGAAGTCACAGTCTTCCACAAACATGCATGTGAATCCTTATCACAGGTTATATCAGCCCTCACAACCGCAGGGTTTCCCTTAAAAAAAAACTACCGCAAATTACTCAGATATAGTAAAAAAATATATCAAGCGAAAATTCGTTAGACATTAATTTCCTTAAATTCGAAAAGGAAAGTATAACAAAAACTAAATAGAATGCGATATCTGATCAGTTTTCATACACTATAGCGTTAATGTCGGCATTATCCGCCAAAACAAAGTACCAAATTTTATCCTCTGTGGCAAAACTTTTCAATCCGGCAGGATTGTTTTCGCCAGTTATGGTACAGACGAAAATCTTGATACAAGAATTATGGCTGGACGGAACCGACTGGGACGAACAAGTAAAACCACTTCGGTTAGAAAAATTGTCCCAATTCGCAAGCAGTCTGGAAGGCATTTCCCAGATACAAATCCCACAATGGGTAAACTATTCCACGGTACACAAAGCCGCATTACACGGCGTCTGTGACGCCTCTGAGAAGCATGCTGCGCGCACACAAAGCGATACCGCGACCACAAGCCACTTACTAGTAGCAAAAGCAAAGATGGCTCCATTAAAAACGATAAGTTTACCTCGACTTGAGCTTTGTGTAGCGCCAGTACTTGCAAAATTAGCTTTCATGGTGCAGACAAATTTAAACATTAAGAAATATAGATTGTATATCTGGGTTGATTCTGAAATTGTTATAGCCTGGTTGGAAAAACCACCACGTGCATGGAAGACGTAAATTTCTAATCGAACGTCTCAAATACTGGACCTTGTGGGATCAGACACTTGGCGACATGTAGCCAGTGCTGGTAACCCTGCCGATCTAGGTAAAAGAGGGTGAAAACCGCTGCACCGTACCACCACCATCCTCTAGTGAAATGTCCCCGATGGTTAACAGAATCTTTCGTTTCTTGACCACATTCCCCCAATCGCGATTTACTTGCCCCTGAAAGTAGAAAAATCGACTCCTTTCACACAACATTGGAGGAGACTGACACCCTTGAGCGGTCTTCATCGTCACCCGAGCCCTCAGAATAGTCGCCTATATGTTAAAATTCAAAGAGCGACTTAAAATTGAAGTTCGGTGAGTTCTCCCAGAATACTCCCAAGGCAATACATTGCAGTGCACCTCGAGCTATGTACGAATCTGACAAAGTAGGCTTTTCTCGCGGCATTTGCTCGCTTCCTCGGATGAAACTAGTGAGCGATAGCTGTGGATTTTATTAAATAAATATGCCGTGAAATTGTACAGAAGTACGCACCCCAAGGCATTAATTGGCAGTTTATCCCCCAAGTGTGGTTTAGGAGAATCAGCTGTAAAAAGTTTCAGTTCCCACTTCAAAAAACTAGCTGGAAACTACAAGTTCAACTATGAAGAATTCACAACATGCTTAGTTCGTATTGAAGCCGTTCTTAATTCACGGCCATTTATATAACTCTCGCAAGATCCCTCAGATTTCACAGCCTTAACTCCAGCACATGTATTCAAAGGAACACCCATTCTGGCCATACCTGAGCCAGGTGTGGAGTCGATATCTTTATTAAATCGCTGGGAAAGAATTAAAATTCTACATCACGATTTCATCCACCGATGGAAAGAAGAGTACATAAAGGATCTCCATAAAAGGTATCGTTGGAACACTCTTGAACAAGCGCCAAAGCTTGGAGATTGTGCCATTATTCATGATGATTTTCTGCCTACCGAATGGCAGCTTAGTCGCATAGAAAAGCTACATTACGGCTCCGATGGTCATATAAGAGTCGTTGATCTCCGTACCCAAAGCGGAACGCTGACCAGACCGCTCGTGAAGCGTGATTTCTACCAATCGCAGATAATAACGATAAAGCAAATAATAAACGACCGAACCGATAATAATCCCGAAAACGTAATTAATAACCACTTCAATAAATGGACAAAAAGAATGAAAAGACGATAACTCGTAAACTCGACAACAATCCGTATATATAGGTATATAATATAACGGGTCGATCAATATGGCGACCCCTTCATGCCACAAAGAGTTGTAGAATGCCCATTTTAACTTATATCTTACAATTTCATAAAACCCAATAACCTTTTCTACACAGATAACTATGGACGTAGATGCACCTATGTCAACGCCTGCTATTCGGTCGGCTATCAATGTGCCGCGACCTGGGGTTACTCCAGCGCCCTGGTCTGTAACTGCAACCGCTCCTCGAAGTGGCACCCGACCATCACCAACACCAAATATGGAACCGTAGCGCACATAGTACTCAAGAGTGCACGCCCGTCAATCTGTGCCAAATATGCGGCAGGCTGCATCATACGTTGCTCCATCGCAACACGAGACGTGTCATCGGTCGGCCACCTGCCCCGCGTAGCCGCCCTCTAAGCAGAAAACCACCATCAACTCGACGATACAGCACCGAAGACCAGCAGCCCCTCCTGCTTCCCGACTAAGGAGTCACTGAAATGAAGCACCGATGATGCGCCGACACTTTAGGCCGCAATATCGCCGCTACACGGGACTGAGCAAAGTTGTAGCAACGCTGCAACCGCTGCATAGACACCTAGGCTAAACATTCGCCTAGGGGAGCCGTAATAGCTAAATGAGCTATAATGAGCTAGCACCACACCACACAAGCAACACTGATACACTCCAACGCACCACAACAATACCATCCACTCCCGAAAACACCACACCCCAATACATACAACTCACCGAGGGATACCAACACACACCACACACGATCTCACCACTCTGCCCAATCAACAAAAAGGATCGACGACTGGATACGGCACCTTTTTTCGATCGATCGCCGTCGTAAGTGAATCAGCCGAGTTTTTTCTACGCAACCCCGAAAACCTACACCGTTTTAAAATCATTTTATAATTTCAAAGTCTTTTAATTGTGTAGAACGATTTTGTTTAACATATAAAATTTGCGAATTTGAAACCCTTTATAAAAGGTGTTTTTTTAGATTTATAGATGATTTCTGGCGTATGACCGCCAAGGCTGGCTCGGATGTAGTCCAATCTAGACGTCCAATTTTCGACGACTTTTTCCAACATTTGTGACCGCAGATCGGCAATAACACGGCGAATGTTGTCTTCCAATCGGTTAAGCGTTTGTGGCTTATGCGCATATACCAATGACTTTACATAACCCCACAGAAAGTAGTCTAATAGTCTGGAGGCCAGTTCACAGGTCCAAAACGTGAAATTAGGCGGTCACCAAACGTGTCTTTCAATAAATCGATTGTGGCACAGCTCCTGGACATCATGGTTGTTCAATTGAGGAATGAAAAAGTTAGTAATCATGGCTCTAAACCGATCACCATTGACTGTAACGTTCTGGCCATAATCGTTTTTGAAGAAGTACGGACCAATGATTCCACCAGCCCATAAAGGGCACCAAACAGTTAGTTTTTCGGGATGTAACGGTGTTTCGAAATACACTTAAGGATTAGCTTCCCTCCAAATGCGGCAGTTTTGTTTGTTGACATAGCTATTCAGAAGTGCGCTTCATGGCATTATACGATAAAATGAACGTTGTGCGCGATACGTATTCCGCACAGTACCATAATTTTTGAAATAAAATTGCACTCTTTGCAAGCGTTGTTCAGGCGCGAGTCTATTCATGATGAATCGCCAAACCAAACTGAGAATAAATCACTGTACAGCTGTTAAATCGGTCGCCATTTTGAACAGTAATGCCAACTTAAAGTTCTATACCTCGAAAAAAACCCCCTTTATATGTCATTATATATACCTCTTTTATTCTAAAGCAAGTGCAAGTGAAAGTCGTGAGTGTTTTTTAACACCAAACTACAATAAATAGATACAATGCTAGGGTTATGGTCTTTTATAAGTAGTTGTACCTCATGGAAATTATTCTAATACCCATTAAGATTCCATTGCAAAATAGTGATCATTTTGACTTATAAATAGGTCTTAAAATAAACTGTAGGGTGTATGTATATTATATAATATTCAATATTTTAAAACTTTTGTATAATGATACAATGTATTGTAATTTTACCATATATTTTTATGTGGTTATAATTTTTATTTTTTTTTCTATTATTATTTTTGAATTGTGTTTTATTTTCTATGGATTGTTTTCATTATTATTCGTAGTGTGGCTTGAAATTTCTTCACTTGACATTGTTGTGTCATCTACGTGAAAGATGTATATGTGACTATTCCTCCCGTTAGTGTTGTTGTTGTAGTTTTGGAGATCAAGAGGGTAATTATTTGTAGAGCTGAGATCTTTTGTTGCCATTGGGTGGAGAAAAGAGCTAATAATTGAATCATGATCAGTGTGTGTGTGTTGGATGGGTGGGAATGATTTGAGCAGGTGTTGAGTGAAAATCGAGTTTTTCAGGGTTGCTTTGGAATTTTTCTGGAATAAAGGTGTATTTGTGTGGGTGATTACCGATTATATTTATTTCTAAAGCAGTTGAGTTTTGATGCTCTAATTGAGTTGAGTTATTTAGTTTATATTAGTTTTTTTGTGTGTTAATAGAATAGGTTTGGACTGTACCTGCAATGAATATATTATTTGAGTGATTATTAGTTTTTAATGTTTGAGAAGAGGTCGATTTATTAATTACTGATTGAGATGTAGCACTGGACTCTCAGCGCGTTTCCATAATTTTCCGAGAAATCGTTCGGCTATAATTTTTTCATTTCATTCTTGTGAAGAAGAGAATGTTTCCATTAAGCAGTTCTGAAACACTTTCTATTTCTTTGCTTACTGCACAAATTGAAAGCATGACTACTGCGATAAAGGTTTATTCTTTTCAGCAGATTCTAAAACAATAAATTAAGGATCGTTTTTTTAACGGTTGGGAGCTCGAGATACTTATATAAGGTCAGTGCTTATGAATGTTGTTTTTTTTTTGTTTTTAGCTTTTTTTTTTTTTTAATACCGGCACTGTCGGAAAGGAAATCAAACCGATTTGCGTTCACAAGGGATGGCCCTGGAGCCATTTTGGCTAAACACTTCACAGGAAACTTCTTAATTAAGATTCTCTTTCAAAAATTTGCGGAAATAAATTACCGACGATATTTTCAATGATATTTATAGCACATGAGTATTAACTTAAAACTTTGAACTAGCACGAAAAGCACACGGTAGAGAAAGAGAACTGTTCACTATGAGTGATAGTCAGTGACTGCTCCCGTAATTTATTTTTCCTATATTGTTTGTTATTTTATCTTTCGTTTCCGATGGGTTTATTATTTTCAAAGGCTTCTAGCTTACATGTTATAAAGCAAATTAGCAGTGAGGTGCACAAAATATCTTCTCTTCGCCATGAACTACCTCTTATGAAAAATTACATAATAGCCGAAAAATTCCTTAAAGTGAAACAACATGAGTCACGCTATATACATTGCTCAACCACGTGAAAGGCACCGTGTATGCTTCTTTTCTCAATAATGTTGCCGGAGAGGAAATCTTCAAAGAAATATCTTCCCAAGTATTGATAGAAGTATATTGGTTTACAAAATATACTAATGAAAAACCATTACCATCGGAAGTTGTGTTGCTTATGTCCAGATGAAAGACTTTACTTGAGCTCGTGCCCCTATAAGCCAGAAACGTTGTCTAAAAAACTGTAGCATTTGTTGTATACCACCATGTAGGCAACGTGTATGCTCATTAGGGACTAGCAAGTAAGCCAGGGCCCCACGTGGAATTATAATTTGATGTCGATGAGCTTCATCTAAGTCGGTGCTGGTGAGCCGACCACCTACTCTCTGTATGCCGTCAGTATCCAGAAAGGGATTGAGTGCTGAGATTTGACTACGACCCGCAATCCTAGAATGCAATGCAACCGATTTAGTTTCGTGTTTAAGATTATTACCTTGTGCTTGTCGAACGTGCAGAAGTAACGCCCAGTGCTGCTCTTCGACAGAAACTACATCGTTCCTGTAACCATGATATTTCGGTAACCATCGCCTTAACTAAACGACTTAATTTGCTAAATTTCACTACGAGAGGCATCCGCTTGTCTTTCGTGTCATAATCCACTGGTAATCAGCTCTAGAAACGAAGATGGAGACCGGACGAGACTCAGCTATGGAGAGTTACTCTTCCTCTTTCGTCAAAGTGGGTAGGCTCATTGTGCAGCCCACACCACGTCGATCCCTGCTAAGAGAGCAGGAGATAGGCCCCTGCTTGCACAATCGGCTGGATTCGATTCCGAGCGAATGTGTTTCCAAGCATTAATATCGGCTTGGATGTAAGCTACACGATTGGTCACGTATTGCTTGAACGTGGATGGAGTTTTGCGGATCCAGCATAAAACAATAGTGGAATCGCTCCAATACGTACATGGGGCGTCCTGTAAATCTAGAGCCTTACGTGCATTATTCAGCGCCTTGGATAGAAGATGAGCACTACACAGTTCGAGGCGCAGTATAGTCACATCCTTAATTGGTGCTATCTTCGTCTTCGCTGAAACAAGAACGGTGCGTGACGTTCCGCTGTTATCGATAGTTTGAACATATATAACTGCTGCATATACTACTAGCATCGCAAAACCCGTGTAAAAACCAAAAGCCCACTCGTATACCCAGCCAACGAGGAATACGAAGCCGTGCAATATCTTGCAAGTTATTGCGAAATATCAACTATGTATTGAGTAGCTCTGCTGCGAGTTCGGCATCCCATGGCAGACCAGCCTTCCATAAGTCCAGTATGAAAAGTTTGGCCAACACGACTACAGAAGCTAATATCCCAGTTGGATCGTATAATTTCGCCACGTCACTCAAAACCCTTCGTTTAGTAAGCATTGAGGTGTCGTCAACCATGTTTACATTGAAGAAGAGTTCGTCACTGACTGGATCCCAGTAGAGACCCAATATCTTTGTTGTTCTTGTTCCAAAGCAGTTCTACGTCTTGAGCACGAGTAACGGCAAGTTCGTCGCTGTCGATAGTCCATATCCAAATAGTCATCAACGCAGAAATTCTAAATATGCTATAACGCGCTGCGGCAGCCCGGCTTGGGTCATAGATGACTTTATAATTGTCATTCACACATTGACGCAGTGCGTTGAATGGGCTACACGCCATTCCATAAGTTACCATCTTTAATTCATATACTTGAAGAGGTTTATTTGGTGATTCACGCCAGAGTATTCGCTGCCATTTACGATGTCGTTTGTCTATCAATATTTGTCGGAACATTTTCTTAACGTCTGCAGTAATTGCTACGTTGATTTTGCGAAAACGGTTAAGAATGTCGACAAAAATTCCGCTAGAGAGCGTGGTGACTAAACGTAGAATAAACAACGCTGTCTAAGTTAATTAATTGAATTAATTATTGTTTATTTAATCAGTTATGCGCAAAATTATGTTAAACGTAAAGAAAAAATTGTATTGCTCAAAATAAATATATACATCACCCGAGCTCTCGTTTATCGCAAGAAATATTAAGTAAGCATCATGCCCCCTTGCAACAGCACAGGTATAACCAAACTTAACTGTCTCACGTGTAATGAGCACATTAAAGGAAATACATCTAGTATCCAATGTAGTACATCATTAGGAGAAGCTAGTGCCATCTTGAAAACAAAGGTACGAGAACTCACGCATAGCCTTCAAATCCGACTTAACTCCATCACAGCTTTCTCATCTCAAGAATCTTCGCTCTAAATTAGATTCACTGGCAGAAAAAGGCACGTCTAATAAAACAATTAAATATGTACATGGAATACCAAAGATTGTCGAGAAAAATTTTCTTATGTTATGCATAACGAATTTCTTGTCTCATGCATTACGGAATCATGGCTCCAAATGTCAATAGCTGATGGTGAAGTTGTCGACTAGGTCTTACAACATCTATAGAAAAGATAGGGATCCTATGGTCAGTGGTCTTGAACGTGGAGAAAGAGTTTTCATCGCAGTAAAGCGTTCTATTCAATCTGAGCTGATTGTCATAAACGACAACACCCTGGAACAAGTATTCATTAAAATTAAAGGTATAAACACAGATATTGTCATCGGTAGTATATATATTCCTCCTCTGTCAACTGCTGACACATATTTGCTACATATAAATTCACTGTCGTATGTCCGAGACAAACTATCGGATGTGAATCTACTGATAATAGGTGACTATAATCTTCCTTGCAGCATATCAAGGACAGAGTGTGCCCAAATACTCTACGAAAATCTATCCATGCTTGTATGCCAGCAATTCAATAATGTCTTGAACAATCATCACAAGACCCTAGATTTGTGCTTTAGCAACGCTGATATTGTGCTATGTAAGACACCAGCCATTATAGAAGAGGACAAACATCACCCAGCAATAAACATCACCCTCGATATACGCATCTTAGACCTGAACTATCAACCAGCTATGTATTTAAGAACGCAGATTACGACAGCTTGAATAAATTATTCAACAGAACGAACTGGATCGACCTTCACAAACTTGACTGTATAGATGATATATTGAATTGGTTTTACCAAAAAGTGTATGAAACACTAAAAAACCCAGCAACTATTCGTGTTGGTTCACCTTGGAACTTATACGCAAAATAAAACTAAACAAGTAAGGAAGGGCTAAGTTCGGATGTAACCGAACATTTTATACTCTCCCAAAGTCAAATGGTATACTCGTTTGAGATTTCTTTGTGGATTGGCTGATATTTTCGGTAGAAGGTCAACTATAGGCACTGGGGTCCAAATATAATATTTAGTACTTAGGGGCTTGAACAGTTTTGGTTCGATTTAGACAATTTTTGGTCACAAGGTGGCATACTTTAAACGTATTATTCACGCAAAGTTTTATCCCGATATAATCATTGTTGCTTGATATGCATAGTGGAAAGTGAAAGAATCAGATGGAATTTAAAATGGTGTTATATGGGAAGTAGGCGTGGTTGTAGTCTAATTTCGCCCATTTTCGCACTATAACATAGAAATATGAGAAGAATATTACGTACCGAATTTAGTTGAAATCGGTTAAGCAGATCTCAAGATATAGGTTTTCACCTAAAAGTGGGCTGTGCCACTCCCACTATCTAATTTTGAACGCGGTTCCTATAAAGTCATCTCATGCCATACCAGAGATAAAATTTAATGTCTCTGGCGTGTTTAGTGCTTGATTTATCGCGCTTTTAGTAGTTTTTAACAGTACCGTTATATGGGGAGTGGGCGGAGTTGCCACCCGATTTCAACTATTTTCACACTGTGGGTGGAGGTTCTAAAAAAATTTTCTTCCAGTGAATTTTGTTATTATAACATTAGCGGTTTAGGAGATATGCACATTAAACCTATTAGAGGCGGGACCACGCCTACTTTTAAAAAAAAAATTTAACTGCAGATGCCCCTCCCTAATGTAATTCTGTGTACCAAATAACAGTCTTGTATCTTGTTTCGGAGCTTAGTTATGGTAGTTTATTTGTTTTTGATTAATGGCGTTTTGTGGGCGTGGCAGTGGTCCGATTACGCCCATCTGCAATACCAACCGTCTCACGGTACTCAGAAACATGTCTACCAAGTTTCATAAAGATATCTCAATTTTTACTCAAGTTAGTGATGGCACGGACGCACGGACGGACAGACAGTCACCCGGATTTCAACTCGTCTCTTCATCCTGATCATTTATATATATATAACCCTATTTCTAACTCGGTTTTAGGTGATACAAACAACCGTTAGGTGAACAAAACTATTATACTCTGTAGCAACAGGTTGCGAGAATATAAAAACAAGACACATGCAATCTACAAACAAAGGAGCACAAGTCCTAACTATAAGTGGTTTGCGAGCTTCAGATATGAATGCAAAACATTAAGTGGTAGATGTTATCGAAATTACGAGGCCCAGGTAGAAAACTCCGTCAAGACGGACACCCGAGCCTACTGGAAGTTCATGAAGAATAAGAGAAAACACAACACAGATATCAGCGGAAGTGCGATTGAACAATTCAATAGCAAACACTGGTAAAGGAAACAGCAACTAATTTGCGTCTTTTTTTGAGAACACCTATACATCCAATGATGCTGGATATACGCAAGACTCAATGGCCGTACCTGCGGCTTCAACTTATCATGATGACAATTCTGGAGTAAATTGCAACTTATCTGACATGGATGCCAGTTTTGATGACGTTTTCAAACAGCTAGCATCGCTTGATATAAATAAAGGTGCAGGCCCCGATGGACTACCAAATATATTTCTACGCGGTTGTGCGGTAGGACTCTGTGAGCCAATATCTCATATTTTTAGTAAATCGCTGTCACAAGAGACATTCCCAACGTGTTGGAAAAAGTCATACGTCTGTCCAATACACAAGTCTGGACATAGATCTGACTTCCAAAACTACCGCCTAATCTGCATCCAATCATCACTAGCGAAGCTCTTAGAAAAATTGGTCCTATCACAACTGGCAGCGTCCTTCAAGGTTATTATTATCACCCGTCAGCATGGATTTGTTGGCGAACGATCCACAACAACTAATTTTTTTATCTATATTAACTACATACTTGAGTCTATGAATGCTGGCACAAATGTTCATGCAAAGTTCGACAAAGTTGACCACGAAACATTACTAATGAAACCCCAAAATTATGGTATCAATGGCACGGTGCTCAAATGGTTCCACTCGTACCTAGTCATCTGTCAAAAGAATGCGAAGTGCTATTTGGAGTCCCTCAAGCCTCGAATCTAAATCCTTTATTATTCAATATATTTGTTAATGATATTGGTAAACATTTTAAATCTGAATACTTGCTGTACGCGGATGACCTCAAAATCTTTAGGATGATACGTGAAGAACAAGATAAAATCTGTCTGCGGCAAGACTTGGTTTGCCTAAGCACCTGGTGTACTGCCAATAAATTATATTTATATATCACTAAATGCGCTGCAATATCCTTTTCAAAAGCACGCTCACTTGAAGTCATGAACTACAAAATGAATTACCAGAAACTTCAGGAAGTCGTCGAACTAAAAGATCTTGGAATAATCATAGACAACAGGTTGACTTTCCATAAGCACACTGATAAAATCGCCTTACAAGCCTACAAAGTGCTTGAACTCATCACTACAGCAGTAAAAGACTTCAGTAATGCGTCCACCTTAGTTAAACTCTTTACTACATTAGTAGTCGCCATGTATTGATATTCAAGTCAATAGACTTGAAAAAATTCAGTATAAATTCTGCAAGTCACTGTCTATTTTCTTAACACGGCAAACATCAACAGCAGCAGTGGAGGAAGTAAAGAAGATTGTTGAAGAAGTTCTGGCAGACTTAATGTTCTTTTATAAAGTCTTGAATGGTTTTATCGAGGCTCCTGAGGTACGCTTTATTAAAACAACCAAATCAACTAAAAGCTATGTCATACACGGTCCTAGGAACAGGATAGCTAATTGAGAAGACATCTATACGACTACTTATTAAAAAATGGAAAGATAAGAAGTCGGTTGAAAATCATCCAAGGTGTGGTCGACCTAAGGTCTTTTGTAAAACAGACGAACGTTGGTTGGTTCGCCAGGTCAAATAAGAACCAAAAACAAATGCCACGGTTCTCTCCAAAAATGTTAAAGAAAGCCTAAATATAGATGTGACACCCCAAACCATTCGAAATTATTTGAAAATTATGACTACAGGGGAACAGTTGCGCGCAAAAAGCCAGATATCTCTAAAAAAAAATAGATTGGAAAGATTAAGCTTTGCACAAACGTACATAAACAAGCCCGCTGAATTTTGGAGTAATGTGATCTTTGCAGATGAGAGCAAATTTAATCTTTTTGGATGTGATGGCAAAGTAATTGTGTACAGGAAACCCAATACAGAGCTGGAAGAGCGAAATACAGTGGCAACGGTGAAACACGGAGGTGGAGGCGTTATGATTTGGAAGTGTATGTCAGCAGCAGGAGTTGGAAAAATGGAACCAATTCGCCAAATCATGGACCACATGCAATATATTAGTATTTTGAAGAGAAACTTGCGAACTAGTGCAAAAAATCCCGGAATCGGAGCGACTTTCCAGTTTTACCAAGATAACGACCCGAAGCATTCCGCATTAAATACAAAGCTTTGGCTTTTATACAATTGCCCTGGAGTAATTAAAACGAGTGCTCAAAGTCAAGATCTAAATCCCATAGAGCATCTATGGGATCATTTAGAAAGAAGACTAAGACAGCGTCATTTTACGAGCAAAACCCAAATGGAACAGATACTAATGGAAGAGTGGTACAGTATAACCACATCCATAACAAGAAAGTTGGTCGAATCAATAACAAGACGTTTAAAAAAAGTAGTCCGAAGAAAAGGAAGAGTTACGCGAAATAAAAAAGTAATTTTTTGTTTTTTAACTTGGATTTTACATGAATTGTCGAATATTTTTTTTTGCTTTTAATTTTGAAGTAGTTCAGTTTTTTTGCTTTTTTGGTTAGTTTTACTGTTTTTATTATCATAAAAGTCATCAAGTTACAAACTAAATAAATTATTGCTTTAAAAAACACTTTAATATTTAAAAAATAAATAAACAAAATGCATATGTCGAATACATTCTTTGGCCAGTGTAAGTATATATAAGTTTTGTATAAATTACTTACTATATCCTTGCAATACTAATATTAATAATAACTTTATTATTCCCTTTTACTGTATATTTGCATGTAACTGTGGTCCAGAAAGCTGTATATTGTTTAAGGATGTCCCATTAGAAGTCTTCGCGGAAGCGTTGAAAACCACGCGAAATTTTGTGGTTACCGCATGATGAGGTATGAAGAAACCAGTTTCTTTGGCAATGAAGGTATCTTTGCTAATCTCCATATGATCGAGAGCAATGTATTCTCGCATAAATGTGATGTACTACTCACGAAGACATGTGTCGTTTATCAGCCGCCGCTCACCAAGTGCATGAGCATCCGGTCGAAATAAAATTTGCAACTGGTACCTGCCGTCTGAAGTGCGGGTGTCGTGGAAGATCTTCTCGCAGTCATCAACTTGGACTTCGGATGTTAATGTGGGGTCTTCGAGTTCCCAGAAGCTCCTAAGTAACTTGTCCAGTCGTTGTTTGTTGACGCATTTTGCAGTAAAAGATGTGTGTGATGTAGTGTGAGCGGAACTTGTGACTGGTCTGAAAACTAACCAGCCAAGACGGGTGTTTAAAGCGCAAGGTTGCTCTGGAGAACCCTGTTTTAAACCCTCTTGAAAGATATCCGTCAGTACGTCAGCACCAAGTAGCAAATCCACCTGACGCGGAATGCCAAATGTTGAGTCGGATAGCAGAAAATCCTTCAAATGGCTCCAGGCTTCTGCGTCTATTTTAGTATCTGGCGTTACTGAGGTCATTTTCAGCACAACAAAAGCCTCAAGTTTAAAGTTACTGCTGTTGTCAAATGCAGCCTGCATCTGAACCATTATATGACCCTTACTATAGACTGCAGCGGTAATCAATGCCTTCAATTCGTATCTCCCCTGGATGCCTACGAAGACACATACGTTTTGTAGTAGCAGCGGTAGTGAGACTCACCTGAGAGCTCAGGTCGCAGAGAGCGCGACATGCGAATTGTCTTCCGTAGTGGTCAATAAAGATGATTTTCGCAGTCGCTAATAAAATGGTCTGGTCTCCATTTACGAGAAACGACCGGACCTCCCTCAAATGTCACTGTTGTCGAAGGTGCGTCTCTGGGTATATTCCGATCGGAAATTTGACTGTTAATGTCTTCCCCCATTGTCGGTGAAGTGTGTGCAACGTTGACTTTGCAAAGCATAGTATGATGGCGATGATGGCATCTTAAACAATCACGCGAGGTACAATCGATTGCGATCCATGATCAGCCCCAAGACAATTGAAACATAATGAGAGCCGCTTAACTGTATTCCACCGTTCGGGTATTGAAAGATTGATGAACCGTTGAATATTCGGTGCCCGTTAGACCAAAGATGGCGAACAACCGTTGCACCTTTCCCGGAATGTAACAGCTCAGATGAATTTACCGCTGCCACATGAGCTTTAACGGGACGGGCTGGTCTCTGATGAGTAGTTGTTGTACCGTTCGTGGCTCCTTGAACCAAATTGCTGGCAGGTTTCTCAATAAATATTACAAAGTCCTGAGTCATTGGAATGTTGTTCGTCTGAGGGCTCATCCCCCTCTCATACCTGGTGGTTGTAGGCAATTTGGGCAGCATAAGTGGTACCAATAGGTCGTGCCAATGATTTACCGGAAGGCCCTTAATACTTAGGGCACGCATCACATTTGGCACGGTGTCGACTAGTCGGAGCAAGCACTTTTGAGATTGGACGGGTTGGTTGGGCAATACCAGGATACGCTGCACGTTAGATTCAACCAACAATCGTGGATTGTCAAAACGCCGTTTCAATTCCTGCCACATGTCCTCATAACCGCCTGTATATAATCCGCCAACCAATTGTACGCTGTCTGCATTTACATGTTAGCGTAACTTATTTAATTTGTAATTGGAATTCAGATTTGTACGATTGTGAGCCAGTGACTCAAACAAATCCTTAAAAGGCAGCCAAATCGCTGGATTCCGTTGCAGCCAAAATTTGTCATGTGTGGTCAATTCACTGGCTTGTGCTGAGAAAACCAAGTCAGTATGATACTCCATGAACCTCCCGAAATGTCTTTATTAAAAGAAGTCGTCTTGATCTTACAACAGTCCGTCACGGAATAGGTCGCTTCTTTATTGAATTCCTTCTTAAATATATATATGTGGTCAACGGTATATAGCATCACGCCATATGATACATATGTACATACATATATGGATAGTTTGAACGTTTCAATTTTACATTTACATTCCCTACGCTAGAGTGGAATGCAAGCAATGCTAAAAGGAGGACACAACTATGCTGATCATTTAGAATTCAGCAATCAGCTGACTGGTATTGGTTGGGGTCCTTGCTAATTATGCGCAGGACTGCATTCTAATGTACTTAAATCTTAAATAGTAATCATTCAGCTATTGTACTGGTTTGGTGGGGACTCTCATGTAGAGTTCACTTATATGAAAAAACGGTTAAAGCTGGGGTAAAAGTGTTCCAGTATGATGTTTTAGAAGGCGTGTTAAGCACTTAAGAAATATTCTCTCCGATGGAGAGCATTGGGCTTTCTAGCAAGATTCTGTTCCAGCACACAAGGCAAAACAGATCCAGCAGTGACTTAATAGCAATATTCCTGGTTTCGTAGCTGCAGATGATTGGCAGTATGGAAGTCCAGATTTGAATCCACTGAACTACATTTTGTGGGTAGAGTTCGAGAACATGGCCTGTCGAATATCCCACAGAAATTTGGAGAGCCTCAAAAAATCTTCGAGTAGAGTCGCCAATACCAACAGTAACTCTGCGTGCTCCTTGTGTGAAAGCAAAATGTTACCATTTCAAATATAATTTTGTACATCGCTATTTAATATATGCATTGATAAATTAAAATCAACTTTATTCAAACATATATTATAGTTAAGTTTTTAACGGCCTGAACGTGAAATAGAATTTAAGGCAGGCGCAAGATATACACAGATATTTAATTTTCGTCATATCAGACAAGAACCCTTATACAAAATTACGTCTAGATTGTAATCTCATCTCGAAGTATCTATTAAAATTCAATCTTAGGAGGATATAGTCTGATTTATTTAGTATCACTTCCGTCATACTAGGGTTAACCTTTAGTCCGTTGTTTGCGGTCCATAGGTGTAATCTTCATAAGCCTCTTTCCATAATCTTACTGAATACGGATGGAAACAGCCCTGATACCGATATAGTGTTATCGTCTGCATATGTTACTACTTTCGCTCCTCTTCCTTGAAGTTGAGTAGTATTTCTTTCAGTGTCATCACTCATAAAAGTGAGGAAAGGACACTTCATTACTCTGCTTACATAACTTGTTCGTGTCCTTCTATGCCAAGAAAAGCAGTAATTGCATACTGTTAATTAAATAATATCTTTTCTATAACATTTATTACCTCTGTTGATCGACCTTTTATGTATGTATGTTGTGCGATCGGTAAGTTATCAGCTATGATTGATCCAATGTGCATATTCATTACCCTTTCTAGGCCCATCAGCATGAAGGAGATGAGATTTATAGTCTAAAGTCCTTAGCATTATCGTATGTTCTTCTGTCTCGTTTTGGTAGGAACACCAATTCTTGATTCTTTTTTGGATATAAGATAGCTTGATACTAGCCTTATAGATTCTTTCAAACCTTAGAACCATTGGTTTCTGTACCTTCTGCAACATTATGGGAATAATTCTATTCATATTCGCCGCTTTAAATGGTAAGAAGCTGTTAATACCGTATGTTATTTTTTTCCTGCTTACTATGAGACCGAGTTGTTCTACTATCCCTCATTCTGGCTGAACATCCATTACCGTAAATTACTGACTACTAGGGAAGTGCGTATTCATGAGAACTGCTAGTGACTCTACAGCAGAGAAGGTTTAAGCACCTCCCAGCGTTTCCAACGATTCCTTGTGAGATCGATTCTTAATTTGGCGGTTTCCGCGGGAGATTCCGATTGCTTCCTTTTCAGGAAACTTTCGTATTCCTCCACTATCTGTGTTTCTCGCTCTCTCCTCTACGTCAGCTAAGATGTCTCACTTCAAATTGTTATATTTACCAACATTCGGCGAAGACTCAAACATGTAAAGCAAACCATGAAACTGCTTTGAAAATTAAATGATTATAAAGCATTTAGATGCAAGCCCCATCCAAATATCTTTTCTCACAGTAAATTGTATTAAATTGAACAAAAAAATAATTGATGGACTATTCGCAATCGAAGTGAGTTATCTCCAAACGACAACAACTACCTGCAAAGTGGCTCCATTCTATGAAGAAGAAGATTAACGAACGTGTCCCTTATCGCCTTCGCACACCAAACATAACCTAAATACACATTACATAACCCACCAAAACAACATGAACTAACAGAAGCTAAGCAAACAGCCTATCTATCATAAATGCAGCAGACAAAATGTGACTAAAACATAAATGCATTTAAACTTAGCCCACCATTCGGCCCGGTTTGGTCGGGACAGTCCCGGATTCCGAGTAAAGCGTCCCGGGCTTAGAAATAAAAATAAATACAATTTTTAAACGGAATAAAAATACAACAATGTATGTGGTGGAAAAGCAACAAGTGGCAGCAAATGCTTCTCGTCAAACTTCAAACATATCAGATTTTTTCATCGGAGAGAAACCAGATTTTAATCTTTCGACGATGGAAGGCGTGTGGGCGTATCACACAATTGATGAGAACAACAGTTTCAGGTTTGTTATTCAAAAAATCAAACTTTTTATTGTTGATCAAACGACTGCGCGCCAAAGTATTTCGAACCGGTTACTGTGGTGACAATGTGCCAATTAATTTCGGTCGGAAAAGTGAAGGAAAGGTTTTTCAAAATTAAAGAAATTAAAATCGAACATAATTGGTATAGGTTGTGCAGCGCATATCGTGCATAATACGATTCGTATCACATGTAATACACTTGATGTTGAAATAAAAAGCATTGTTGTTTAGATCTACACACATTTTTAAATCCATAACTGTGACTTGAAGTAATTTAGAAATACAGACGAAACAATTTCCAAGTAAATATTTCAATTTAGACCACAATTTTTGTTTTATCATTTTTAATGGTTTTCAATATGTCAATCAGGTGATTGCTCCGAATATCTTGAGGCATGGACTCAACAGTTTGCACTTATAAACTCGACTGGGCAAAAATTTAGAAAACGTTTATTTTCTTTACAGAAAATAATATTACATTTTGAAAGCATCAGACACTACTTCACATAAGCTGTTCGAACAATTCACTTATATTTCTCAGTATATAGGTGACAAACGAATTGATGAATGGAGTTGACAAACGTTGTTCTACTTTTCTGTTGAAGCAAAGCAAAATTCGTTGAGCTTTCAGAGATCGTTGAACCTGCTCTGACACTACCAGGAACATCGGCACCAGTGGAACGCATATTTTTCACCATTAACTGCACCGTCAGCACCGTGAAATCGATTTATTTGTGAAGAATAATTTAAAATTTTACTTGTTTGGAATTTTTGACTCACTCAAAATCACACCCCGAGCTTTTTCGAAAAATCAGTTAACAAGATAAATACGCCAGATTAAATCTTTTTATCATTTTTAATGTTTACTTTCTTTCTCTTTTATCATTTCCATTCTTTTTGAATAAAATTGTGTTCTCCCAATTTTCAGTGAATTATAATATGACTAAAAACAACCGTTCTTGATTTTGCCGGGAAAAATATGGTCACCTAAGTATAAACTGTCTTATCAGCAATTGAGGAACTGTTCTCGGCAATATATGAATATAACAGTAAGTGTAAATGAAGCTAATAAGAAATTAAAGGGTGATATTCGAAAGACATTCTTTCACATTTATTTCTCGAAGATTATCTCTTTTAAATGTTGGCCACGGCTACGTCCCAGATGGTCCATCCGTCTACCCCCTGAATCTCTTCTGGTGAGCAACCGTCCAACATGCGGCAATTTTTCTTGTTTACATACCCATTGAGCTAGAAACAGGCCTCATCGCTGAACAAAATTTGGCTTGAAAACGTAGGATCTTCTTGGAAATTTTCAAGAGCCCTTAGGGCAAAGCGATGTCGCTTGGGAAGGTCGAGCGCCATCACTTTCTTGCTCAGGTTGTATTTTGTACGCTTTCAATTTAAGATACCTCTTCAAAGTGTTCCGTTATTCAGAGTAATCCTCTTGTTCTACCAGAGGACTCGTTTCATCCTGCTTTAAAAACATCTGTCGAAATCATAGGCAATGTACGGGATAATAATCATAAAACTTCGTGCTTTTGTACTTGGTTTAACTTTGCAAAAGCTAATTTTAAAAGGTTAAATACAGAACTTTCTACATTTAGATGGCCTAATTATAATGGTGATATTGAATTGAGTGTCTCTCATTTTAATAACATTATTACGAAATTATTTGAAAAGGATGTTCCAATAGTAATTATTAATAAAAGTAAAAGTATAAGTCCCTGGTTTTCGAAAGATTTATATAAATTGAAAAACAGAAAAATTCGTTTACTCGTTTAAAAGTAATAAAACACCATATTCTGGAGTAAGTTTTGAACTATGTTGATTTGGGAGTTAATATGGACCCTAAGCTTAATTTTAGTCTTCATATTGATATCATGGTCTTTAAAGCATAAGCTGTCCTCAGTTTTGTTAAACGTTGGTCTAAAGAATTTAGAGATCCGTATATTACTAAAACACTTTATACAACTTTGGTTAGACATATATTGGAATATGGCTCTGTTGTATAGAACCCTAACTACCAAATCCATTCTGACAAGTTAGAGTCTGTTCAAAAACAATTTTTACTTTTCGCCTTAGCGCATTTCCGATGAGATTCTAGGATAAGTCTACCTCGATAAACTAGTCGTTTAAAACTTATTAATCTACCTACACTTTCTAGTCCCTATTTCTATATAGGGAAATGCTTGGCATAATATTCTTAGTGAAAATCTTGAATGGAACAGTTTGCAGTTCTTTTCTCCTGTCTGAAATTAAATTTAATATCCCGATTCGCTTTTCGAGGCAGCTTAGACCTTTACTGTTAAAATTCGGTAGATCAAATTTTGAACTAAACGAACCATTCTGCCGTGTATGTCATGATTTTAATTCTCAATCCAACATATTTGACTTATCTGACTCACTTTTCAAAATTAAAAATACTTTATTGTCTGCTCTTAATATAAATCTTAGCTGTTGAAACTTTTGCACACATCTAGCCTTTAAGTTATAATTTTTGATAATATAAAAGGTCCAAACTGAAATCCAACTAATAAAAATATTATATATTTATAAACAATTATATTTAACTGTGATTTTGATTTAGTTTAAAAATATTTCAAATATATTCAAATTTATTTTTTATTACTACAAAATATCGCTAATGGCAACCCTGCGTTGTAAGAGAGCAATCAGCGGACTAGTTTCTACGGAAAGAATCCAATTTTCGCGGATTTTCACGTGCATGGTCCTTAGAAGCGGTGGTGAATTTTGATTAACATTACGCTCTCATAAGATAGGTCCTATCAGCTGATTCGGTCTTCGGTTTTGCGTCGGTCACTAATTGAAGCATTAGTCATGACACTTTTTATATTTTCGATTAATGATAGTTTTATGACCATGACAGTGGTTCGATTCCAATTTTCCCAGATATCCCACGGTTCGGACAATAGAAGCGGTTGTGAGTGTTCATTTGCATTGCGCTCTCATATGATAGGTCGTATTAGATGGTACGATCTACGGTTTTGCGTCGGTCACTAACTGAAGCATAAGACACATACACCTGAATTTAGCTTAAGTTACTTAGGAACAGAAGAAAAAACTTTTAATGAAGAAATACATTTTTTTTCGTATTGAAACAACAACAGAATGGATCCTCATCTGTAAAAATCCGATCCATTTACCAAATTTTATCAATGATAGCAGTTATATTCAATTTCAAATTAATAATTACAATGTAATGGAAAAATTAATTTTTAGAAATTATTTTGCACAACCATAAATTAGAAGATTGGGTATTAGATAAAAATTAGCTAAGGAAAATTATATCTGAGTACAGCGTAAATGAATCGTACAAAAATTTTGAAAATGATATGGAAAGGATTGGCAATAAATTTCCCGAGCCGCGAACTAAAGGGCTTCCGGATGTTGGTTTTATGCCTAAGAAACTAGCAATTTTATAAAAAATTGTTGATAATGTAAATAAAACAAACAAACAAAAAATAATAATTGGCGTCCGACGAATATGATGAATAAACTGACCAAAAATTAGTAAATTAGTTATAAGGCACCTAAATATTAGCTCACAGAAGGATAAAGGCGAGTTGAATTATAATATAATATGAGTGTTGAGATTATCAGAATAAATTTAGATGACAACAGTGCGACAGAAGGAAAATAGGCGAAACAGTTTATGGATGAACGAAAGTACTCCTTAGTTTCAGGTGTTGCCATATATAAAACCTTGAAATTGCTCTAATATACCCTATTAAATTATTAAAACCAAGAATGATGACTGACCTTAAATAATAGCGCATGGACAATATAGCTCAAATAAATCAAAATTATAGAAGTTAAAGTTCCGTATGCAGAAAATGAAATATCGCAATAAGCTCACAAGGCTCAAAGCTGTCTAATAAGGTGTGTAAAAGAAAGAATATTGAGAAATTGATGAAGTGTTTAAAATAAGTGTTTTGTGATTTGCTGCCATTTTTATGAACACACATTTTAATCTACTTTGAATATTTTTGCTTTATCAGCTTTAGTCTGTGAACTCCGAATACTATAGAAGTTGCTGATATAAATTTATTGTAATTTGGTCTAATAACTTTTCTGATTTCGGCTATAACCACACATTTTATACTCTAGCAAACTTACTTTCAGAGATATATGCTGTAATGGGAAGATATAACGTGGAATTTGAAATTATCTTACATGGGAACTGGGCGTGGTTACAAGTCCGATACCCCCTAGTTTAAAACAGTAACATAAAGATATTAAGGTAATGTTATGCATTACCATTGTTTATTTTTATTTTGCTACAGGTATTTTACACTCCATAATGACGGCTATCGTTACCCCTTTAATTGTGTGTCAAAAGAAACAATTTGCCTATTAGACATACACAATATAATAGCGGAAGTTTAGCTGGCGTTCGACAACAGAATACCAAAATGTACTTAACAACTAAATATTGACTACCTACTTCAGGCAATTGTATCGCCTGAGGACAATTTTGTTTATATTATATTAACGAATACTCTAAGCCCTCATTATAGTAAGTAAAAATGTCAAAATCAGGAAACGAATTTTGGAGTTTTAATACATTAAATATCTTTAAAGAAAATATATTTACATTATTTTTTATATATAATATTTAAGAGCGGTTCTAACTGAATATTTTTCAAAATTGATCTTTAAAAAAAATTGTTGCTCCTTAAATACTTAAGAATTTCTCAACTAGTACTTCCTTTCACATATATTTTTTTATGAATTTACATTGTCTATTGATGCATTATAATGATTAAACTAATATTAAAAAGCCAATATCATGCATCTTTAAAAACTGAGCCAACGCACAAAAATTTAGTAATTTCAAGACGATGGTGACTTAAATGTTTATGAACATTATTGTTGTCAATTTCTTTCTATTTTCTTTGAAAAAATTTCTAGAGGTTTAGCATTACTGCCAAATAATTTGCAGAGTGCTTCCCAAAAATGTAAACTCAGAGTTGTTATCTGCGTTTTCTAATTCTACAAAATTAGCTTCATTAGCCTCCCACAAATAAAAATTCTGTTATACAAGTAGTATCCAACTCTCGAAAATGTCGAAAATAAAGCCACGTTATGAAATATATTCATTATTCGTGAGACTTAAGTTAGATTTTGGGATTACTCTACTACGTTCGAACAGAAAGAATGTTTTATTAAAAGGCAGAAAGTCGAAACCTACAGATAGTTCAACCATTTTAAATTTAAACAAGTATCAGACTACACCAAACACTTTTGGGCAAACAAAAATGTATTTGAAATGGCAATTTAAGGAAAGAGTCATTGTTTTTATATGGACAAAATAAAAACTATTATGGAACAAAACTTTTACTCACCAGTTTGTAATTCAATGTATTACACTTTTGGTAAGTTTTTTCCAAACAGTTATTGCAAGCTTTTTTTGATCGAGATGACTTAATGCCTAATGATTTCCCAATAGGCATTATCCAGAATCTGAAAAGGCAATATACTAAAATCATAGCTTCCTATTCTAGCATTCTAATACAAATTAAAAACATCAGCATGTAGTTTTTTTTTATAGTAATGGTTGTTGATGTATGATGCACATTGCTATGTGTTGATTGCGAGTATTTCATTAATTTGCACACAAAATATCACATATTTATGTATGTACATTTGAATCAGAAACGGCACCAGTTCGCTTGAGAAAACAGAAAAGACAGTTCAATTATGATGGCGACGATGAGAGAACTCGCGATTCTAAGCTAAATTTTTAAGCTAATTTATCGTTTGCCATTATTGATACTGCATTGTCTTCAATCGATGAAATATATGACCAGCTGCAAACTTTTACATACATAGAGCCATTGTTGTAAAAGTGGCACAAACTCTTATAAAAATTGTGTATGATTTGTTTAAATTAAAGGCAAATAGTATTTTTCAAATAATTATGTTAAACCTTTGGAATATACGAGTGTTTTTTTTTTATTAAAATGACCTAAATACTTTTCCAAGTTATAAATTTTGTTGTCAAGGGTTAGAAGGCTCTGGCCGGCCCTGGGAGAAATTAAGATCGACTATAATTCCATAACCTTTGGTAAAAGAACAAAAAACGATATGATGAAAACAGAGATATAAAATTGGACCGACTGGACGATATTCACAACACGCAATCGCGGTGGCCAAAAATTCAATGACATAAAATTTGCGAACTAATTCACCACATGTCTTAAGATATATGCTTTAAAATTTATATATCTCTGAAAAGAGTCCTATTCCTCACGAGCTGAATAGTAGTAGTAGTACAAACAAGTACTCTGTACTTGTCTAGAATATTGCAAAATTATCATTCAGGAAGAATCATTTGCATCTTCAAAGACCACATAAGTTATATCTTTCACGATTTTTTACAAATGTAATGGCTTAATGTGAGTTATTGACGTAACTTTCTATATACTCCCTCCAGTACATGCGTTATCAGGCAAAAACAAGAGATACTATTTTGAAGGAAGCTTTTCTAAAAATAGCATAAATAGTTACTAAATACGTTATTGAATAGAACATTAAAAAAGCGCACGCATTTCAGCGTAACAAGAGGTATTTTTTACTTACGTTGTATATCAATCGATAACTTTTTTCTCTGTGTTGAATGGCGGTGACAAATTTACTATGGTGAAAAATATGTTATATAATACAGTGCTAAAAGGAATGTAAAATTTTGACAAGTGAAATACGAAACAATCCCAATTGCGACGTTTGTATTTAATTTAAATTATTAAACACATTCATAAAATTAATAAGGTTGAAAGAAGAAGCTATGCTTTGCTTTGCTAGTTACAATATTAATGAAAATAAAAAAATTCATTAGTTTGAAAATTAGCTATTTATTGAGAATTTAAGCGGACGTGCTAGCCTACTACTAAGTTACTTGCATTCGATATACATACTTAGTTATATCATTATTTTCAGTTTTGAACATATCATTTAAGAATACTGTGTGTATTCATACCGTTTAAAGATTTATGATAATATGAATGTAAGGTGCCAAGTGGATGTAAAAAAAACTGTAAAGTAAGTTTAAAAATATAAATACAATGGGATTTTGTAAAATTTAAGTCGTTTAATTAATGGATAGAGGAGTTTTCCTCCTGCAGTGACGAAAACGTAAAAATCTTCGTAAAATGGTTAAAATCTATCAAGAAATTAAAGAAGTATTCGGTTGCTCTGATCAACTGATTGCAGATGCCCTGTACCACAGATATAAACCAAGACACGTAAAGAAACGCAAAACCACTAGAGAAGTCGACCCACGCACCATCTAGTCGTCTAGAAAATATCCTCAGGCGTCATCTAGAGAAATTAAGAAGTAACAATTCGTAGATGTTTACTTGAAAATAATTTATTTCCGCGGAGTCCGCGAAAAGTTCCATTGTTTACAAAGAAATACATTGAATTTCAACCGGCCAACGTAGAAATATTTTGTGGACAGACGGATGTAGTGATTTTATTTGGTGGCACCGGGTCTATTGATGATTTTATTTGGTGGCACAGCATGTCCGTCGTGTGCGAAATACTGAATATAATCCGCAATACACTGTCAAGATCGTTGAACATCGTGGTGCAAAAGTGGTGGTATGGGCAAAGCGTTGGACCAATCCACCTGATAAAAAAAACCATTGATCAGAACTTGTATAGAGAAATATTGGAGAAGGTTATGTTGCCCTGCACCGAGTGGAATATGCCGTTGAAATGATTGTTTAACAAAATAACGACACGAAACATATAAGTAAGTCTGCGAAGGAATGGTTTCTGGTCAAGAGAGTTGAGGTCATTTCGAGTGCCGCTCAGTCGCCTGATCCCAATCTATCAGCACGGTTCACGAGACATAGCAGCGGTTCCCACGATCTTACTTCGGCCTTTCATTTTATGTCAAATGAACAAGTTGAACACACAAACAGCCCAATATTGGCACTAGCGAAAAACTCCGCACGTGAACACAGCTCAGCACCTACCGAACCGATATTCGAAATGGTTCAGCGCTACAACAGGATAATTCCTTCAGTGACCATTGAAAAACTAGAGAACGTGTTCGCTCTCGTCTCGACAATAGTACAATATTATATAATAGATTTAACCAATAGAAAAAATATATTAGTGGCAACAAATAATGTTTGAATTTGTAATGATACCGTCTTTCTGTATCTCATATCCAATTATTAAAAATATTCACCCCATACGAAAATAGAATAAAATAAAAAGAAAGCCGAACTGAGACACAAGTTTAAGTGTATAAAATGGACAATATGAAAATGCAAGTCGTACAGAATATTTATTGGCCGAAGAGATAACTTAACCCTTCGCTCGGGTTTATTATCTATTTTTTGTACGTTGTTAATGCAAATAGGCATTGTTATAGATCTAAGGATTTTCGACTTGAAGCGTTATATTACAGCAATGTTAGTTGCACAGGTCGTACCCCACAGTTGAATACCATACATCCAAATCGGCTTTATGACCGCGTTGTATGAAAGAACTTTATTGCCAAGGCTAAGCTTAGAATTTTTATTTAAAAGCCCGTTTAAATTTTCTGCTCTTATTTCGGTGCTACTTATTTTGCTTGAGATTAGCGAAAATCCTCCGCTGAACCCCCACCGAGGTTGCCGACTGGGACTAGATACCACAGTTTCACGACGTAGGCAGGGACGAGCTGGCAGCAGTCCGCCCTTGTTTTAGTAGTGAGGTATCTAGCTAAGGTAAGTCTTCCTATCAGGGTGTTCGTTACTTTTCAATAGTAAAGCATCCAGATAGGAGGTCTTACTATAGTTGGAGGTGTATATAGGGCTGGATCAAGGTGTCATGCAACCCGTACCGAAGATCAACTTGGCTGGGAGCCCTTAAATAGCCCAGTCTCGCACGGAGCTTACGGATACCTGGCGCTCTCCGAAATAAGATAGCCTTCCTTGCGTAGCGGGGAACTTCCTGTAATAAAGGTTCCAATTAGTGCTCCGGAAGTTCCAATAAGTTCTGTTGGGATCAATCCGCCAAGCAAAAACTAATGTATTTATGATCACAGAAGGTATAGGAATAATCGTCTAGAACTCTCCATTCCGAGACCAAGGGAATAATTTTTCCAGAGTCTAGCATAGCGTGCTGAAGATCAATTTAAAGGATATTCATTCTGCAAGCTCTTCTTAAGAAGTGCGAATTTCGCACCACCGTCGTGAACGACCTCATCCTTTTAGAACAAGCGCTCGAAACAGAAGATGGATCCATCAACTGACAATCTGCTCGGCGCTTGCCGATATAGCTCCTCGGTCCATTACAGTTTAATCAGTCTCCAGTCGTGAGTGAGTAGAGAAGGACTGCAGTTAGGCAAAATATCGATTTCCTCTGAATTGGAGGGTTCGGCTGGATGAAGGACATGTACATGAGGCCGCAACAGGAGATCCGCTTTCACCTCCGCCTCAAATCTTGCCCCCTTTCATACTTCCCCACTCTGGCTACCTCTTATAGATTGCACTGCTTAGCACTTTTTTGGCCCATTCTAGTGTGCTAGCATGCTGCTCGGCCAGCTTGCCCCCGTTGAGCTCCAAAATCTTGGTTGCTAACCGACGGTCAACTTCATAGCTGCCATCAGATACTTTTTCACAGGGCCCTTAAGGTTTTCTAGGGATGCCGTACCCACCTTGTACTTAGCAAGAGATTCCTCTACTACTGCTGGCGATTCCACCTCGTACTTCATCTCTAGTTTCTGACTTCAGGCTCCTCCCGGAAAGGTAGTTGCCAAGGTTATCTAAGTAACGAGGCCAACGCGACCCTTGATGCACGTCTTTATGACGTCATCTAAGTTTTGATGATTTGATTACCGAACGCAGGGCCGGACATAGACATCTGTTGAATTCTGTGCTGTGTGTCATTTCAAATAAAGAATCGCTCCCCTCTTTTTTTATTTTCTCTCATTGTTGCGACATTTTAATTTGACATTTTCATTTTTGACACTAAAAAAGAGCTAAAGCACTGTTTGAAGTTATACTTCGGGTTGAAATTACTCCTTCTCCCCCCTATCACACAAACTCAATGATGAAGTTAGGGGAACGTACTTTAAGGCCTGCAAAGGTTTTAGCCGGACGGACGGCTGCCGCCTTAGCATTTCTGCAGGGTGTCACCTTGCATACTCAGGTGATATAATACTTCGACCACAAGCTCAGGGTTCAACCGATCCATCTAATAGTCCTTAGCGAGGTCCGTGTCCAACAAAGGCTCAAAAGTCCGTAGAAGACTACATGCCACGGATGCCGCAATGAGAAAGAAATTGGGCTATAATTTGGTCGTTACACGGATCCCTAAGGGTAATCATATTCACAGACCACCAACCCTTGACATATGCACTTAGTAGTAAAAATACTAACAGCAAAATGAAGAGATGGAAAGCCATCTTAGAAGAATAAGATTATGAACTCAGATATCAACCTGGTAAAACAATTCCCTCCACCACCCGCAGAAAACCTTTAGATATAGGCACGAAATAAAAAGTTATTCACCAGGAAAAGAAATTTTCGTCAGAGTTAATAAGAGACTAGGTTCAAAACTAACTCCAAGGTATAAAAAGCAAATAATTAAAGAAGATAGAAACTCCACTGTTTTAACAATGACAAGCAGAATTGTTTATAAATGTAATTTTAAAATAAAATAAATTACCTTTACAGATTTTATTTAATCTCTGAAAGTCTTGGATTATAATTCTTCGTATGTTGTGACAATTAATAGAGGTATAGAAAAAATTCAGCAAGGAACTTTTATTATTTTACATTCAATAGATCTGGCACAGTACACAATATCCATATCCAATACCCATACATTTATCCAATAAAACATCCCAAATCACCATAACCTGTATCCTATCCTTATCCACGAATTAAGCCTTACCGAAAATATTTAAGAAAATATATAAAAAATAAATGAACTTCTTCAGTGAGACAAGTTTTATCTGTGCAACCTCCGAGACGTCGTCAAGAAACCCACGACCGATGGTTGCGATTCTTTTCCTATATAGTGCTGCACAATCGCATAGAAGATGTTTAATGGTCTCCTCCTCTTCTACTTCCTGACAGCTTCTACAATAGTCGTTATATGGCGCGCCAAGTCTACTTGCATGTCTGCCTATTAGACAGTGGCCTGTTAGTACTCCTACGAGAGTTCTTATATCATTCCTCTTGAATTTTAACAGTCGGTAGGTGCGGCTCATATTCCATTCTTTCCACGTTTGCCTGCTGGTTGAGCAGGTCAGGGATTGATTCCACTGACACTCGGCTATATTAATGACATGTTTGTCGATTAGGTATCTACACGTAGCCAGAGGCATATTTATGTCCACCTTACCAGGATCTAGTTGTAGGGTGGTGCCTGTTCTGGCTAGTTCATCTGCTACGCAGTTCCCAGGGATGTCACTATGTCCTGGAACCCATTGCAGATTTACCGTGAAATAGGATGACAGATCCGTTAGAAGATCATGGCAATCCTTCACTGTCTTCGACGAAATTCTATGAGACATCAGAGATTTCAAAGCCGCCTAGCTGTCTGTATATATAAATACACTTCTTGTTGTGATTACGCTTTTTGTTAGTACAAGAAGGCTTTCTTTAATTGCAGTGACTTCTGCTTGGAAGACACTGCAGTGGTCTGGTAACCGGAAGGCGATTTTGGTATCTAGTTTAGCCGAGAAGACACCGCCGCCTACTCGGTTATCCAGCTTGGAACCATCCGTATAGAAGCTTATCCCTGCTTCCTTGTCCACTACATCCCTTTCCGACTCCTCTCTGGAGGGGAAGGCAATATTGAGGACCGGATTTAGGTTCAGCTCCCTAGGATTGCGAAAATCCGTAGTTATGGGAAGAAACGGGAACTTCCTAAGTATTATAGAATGCCCCTTGTTGCTGGCGACTAATAGGGAGGATTCCCTCAGTCTCAGAGCTGACTTCGCTGCCATTTGTTTGCAATACAAATCTGTTGGCAGCAAGTGTAAAATTATGTTGAGTGCCTGGCTTGGCGTAGTTCTGAGAGCTCCACTGATGCAAATACTAGCTGCTCTTTGAATTCTTTCCATGCTTCTAATCGCATATTTCTTTTCTGTAATTGGCCACCATACTACTATCTCGTAGGTTATGATCGGCCTTACAATTGCTGCGTACAGCCAGTGAGCCACCCGAGGTGTCAGTCCCCACCTGGGCCCCACCATTCTTTTACATGTGTAAAGTGCTGTAGCAGCTTTCTTTACCCTCGCTTCCAAGTTTTGTTTCCAAGAAAGTTTCCTGTCCAAAATTAGTCCCAAGTAGCTTACTTTATCTCCTATCGTTAGCCTGGTGCCATTTAAAAATGGCGGCGTGATTTCGGGAGTACTGTGTTTCTTAGTGAACAATACTAGTTCTGTCTTGCTAGCATTTAAATTCAGTCCGCATGATACGGCCCATCGATTAATCTCGTTTAATATTGTCTGCATAAGACTAGCGAGGGTGTTCGGGAACTTGCCCCTAACCGAGACTGCCACATCATTAGCGTAGGCCACAACATGTACCCCCTTCTTTTCTAGATCCACAAGCATTTTATTCATTGTCAGGACCCAGAGAAGTGGGGATAACACGCCTCCTTGGGGTGTACCCCTTCGGACAGATCTGTGCATCGTTGAAGCTCCCAGCGTTGAAATAATTGACCTGCCCAAGAGCATCTGTTCAATTAATTTCCGGAGAGGCTCAGATATGCCCAGATCTTTAAGCGCGCTCAATATGGCCTTCGGCTGGATGTTGTTGAAGGCACCTTCTATGTCTAGGAAGGCTACGAGAGTATATTCTTTTATTTCCAGAGACTTTTCAATCTCTGCTACCACTGAGCTTAATGCCGTTTCTGTGGATGTACCCTTCGATGTAATGCTTCGTTAACAGGGGTTGTTGTTGTTGTAACGATTACCTAGTTTGGGTGATAAATTCCAGATTCGTTGTCGTCGAGGTCATCTAACGGGAGGCCCAGGAAACGAGCTGTTTCGACGGGGTCGGACCATAGGGAGAAGGGTGTTAGATGAGTGGGGTTTGTTGGGCATGCAAAGAGGAGGTTAGTGTCATGCACGCAGGACATGTCGAAGTCTATTCTGGATAAGTAGAAGTTTAACCTGCTACAGTATTCAGAACGAAGTTGCGCGAGGGTCACTCTGGTTTCGCGAGGCAACTCGAGCTCTCCATCTGCTATAGGTGGAGGTTTGACTCGTAATACGCCATTCACTGAGAGCGAGTCGGTGAAGGTGTTGATGGCTCCACTGTGAATGGCGGTCAGTGCCTGTCTGAAGTTCGTTGCGTCCGAAGTCCGGTCGGCGTACTGTCTAATGTCGTCGACGTAATCAAGGAAAGACCTCTTGATGTTCCTAGGAGGCGGCTTCGCTACAAGCAGGCGACTGGTTTTCGTAGAAAACACCCCAGCAGAAACTGCTTGGAGAGGAGATCGTTATGTTCCTTAACCGGAAGCATACGGGCCTCACTGTGTAGGTGTTCGATTGGAGACATCAAGAGGCATCCCGTGACAGTCCGGAGTGCAGTGTTCTGACAAGTCTGAAGCTTCCTCGTTTGCGTGGCACTGCATCCAGGCGACCATATTGGGGCTGCATAATTTAGGACCGGCCGGCCGATTGCCTTGAATGTTGCCAACAACGTTTCTTTGTCTTTTCCATAAGAGCTGCCGGCAAGCGATTTGAGGATTTTGTTGCGGCTCTGTACTTTGGCAGTTATCGCGGTCATGTGAGGAATGAAGGAGCAAAGACTGTCTAGTGTAACGCCTAAAATTTTAGGGTTGTTTACCGTCGGAATTTTGATGCCATCGACTGAAATGTTTAGTTCCAGTCTGTACTCCTTCGTCCAGTTTGTAAATATGGTCGCTGTGGATTTAGTGTGGGAGAGTGTAAGACTCCTTGCAGAGAAGAAGCGAGAAAGATCAGAGAGATAGCAGTTTACTGTCGAGCACATGCCATCGATTTCATTGCCCGACGTCAATATCGTGCAGTCATCAGCGTACAAGGTCACGGAAATTCCCTCTGGTGGTTGAGGTAGTTTCGAGATGTAGAAGTTAAACAGTAAAGGGGGGAGTATACCTCCCTGCGGAACCCCCGGTTTGATTCTTCTCAGTTTGGAGTTTTGACCCCGAAATAGTTCGGATGAATCCCGGCTGCTCAGGTAGTTCATAGTCCTCCGCTTGAGCCCTGGAGGCTGCGTTGATTGTTCTAGGTTCTCAAGTAGCTTTGTGTGATTGACTGTGTCGAAGGCTTTCGACAAGTCCAACGCTACGAGGATCGTCCTCTTGAAGTGTGGCTTCTGGTTTAGGCCATTAATTATCTGGCCGTTTATGACGCTAAGTGCTGTGGTGGTGCTGTGCACTTTCCGGATCCATGCTGATGTTTTGCTAGACTGAGGTGGTGAGTGAACGTCGGGAGTAACAAGGCTTCAAGTGTCTTCACTACTGGGGAAAGGACTTTTAACTGGGGGGATGTATATATTAAATATTTCGAGCTCGACATCGCCTGACCGGACAGCTATACCCTGACATTCAAGGGTAGTGTCCCTGCAGTCGATATTAACATCGATTAGACGATATTGCACGGTGTTGTGCAATATGAAGGCTAGGCCTCCACCATTATCTCGCTCGCGATCCTTACGTAAAACGTTGAAACCTGCACAACTCAGAAAATTTGAGTGGCTGTTTCACTTGGTTTCTTGGACCGCAGCTATCTTTACGCGCCCCCGGCTCATGAATGCAACTATATCCTCGATCTTGCTCTGGAGTCCGTTGCAGTTGAATTGTAAAAGTCGCGTTCGTCGCCGGTGTCCGGTCGTGGTCAGACTGGGAGTCATGCTGTCTGTGTCTCAGGTTGCACAGCCGTTGAGGCAGATGTCGCAGTATTGCGTTGACATCATGGGGCCACGTAACTCGTGGTCCACTCCCTATGTGTCTTAAGGCCTGAACAGGTCTTAAGATGGCTCCATCCATTGCATGTATTGCACCTAACCGAGGTGGAGGTTGGATGGAGCCTTTTAGCGCAAACGCAGCAGTAGAATTCCTCGGGGCCCGGGTTGGACTCGATGCCAGCACTGGTCAGGAGGATACGGAGCAACCCCGCTGCTAGGCGTTGCTCCAATGACGACAAACTTAGCCTAGAACTAACCGATCCAAACAGGGTTAGATCGTCGAAATAACAGCCCTTGGCCGAATAAAATCCGGGTCAATTCCGGTATCGCAGAACCGGCTGTTATGGGAATTGCTATCTATCGGTCACTATTAATGCTTGCACTTGGTTTACGTCCACGGTGAAATTCGTTTACTTTGTGATTTGGCTATCGTTGTTTTCTATGTCCAACTCAATATCACTGTCGCACTCGGTTTTTATATTGCGTAACGCGTCTAACCAACTCATGTGCTCATGTGTATAAAACAAATTCTTAGCAGCGGCTTGAATTTATTTAGAATGGATTTGTTTTTTATGGAACGATTATTTTAGCTGACACAAAGGATATACTTTTTTGTTTTTTAAATAACTCGATATTTCACAATTACATCTGTTACTGTTATTAGTTTATAACTAATTTAGAACAAGTAATTTGGAGATAATCTTAAACGAACTTACATGGTGTGGAAAGTAGAGTAACTCTAACTCTAACTAGAGTGTGAATCCTTGTATGTTGAGCACCAGTTATGCCAAGTATACTTGTATTATTAGTATTCTCCAAGTGAACTGTTGCGTCTGTGCAGAAGTTTTAAGCGGTTTTGTGTTAAATGCGCAATTGTTGACAAAAGGACTTGCATATAAGTTATGGTGTAGTGCACTTCTGTGCTTTTTTGAGTTTGATTAGAGTTAACTGAAATTACAAAATTAACTTAAAGCTAAACCTAAAAGTTGAACCCATAAGCCACATACTTCAGCCAGCAAGCCGACTCAGGAACGTAGACATTTCTAGCATAGTCAAATATTAGGTTACCGCAGCTGACCTAGTTAGTCAGGCCACTGAACTCATGCGTCAACGGAATATGTCTCAGCATAAGCGATAACGTAGATATTTGCAGCATAATCAAATATCACTGTTAACTTGTTCGCATATATAAGTATGCATTCAAGTTTTTGTATGCATTATTTGTTCGACAAAGTCAAACACCAAATTTACCCCAAATATTTTTATTATCATTTTTTTGACAACATTCCTGATTCAGCATTGAAAACTACATGAAATTCTATATTATCGCCCTTATACGATCAACCCCTGATTTTAAATCGCAATTTTTATTTTAATCCGTTCGATCCACATATCAACAAGTTGGCAATCGAATATAATACTTGTAGTAGACTATAATTTTCATGTATAGTTCTATCACTCAATCATTATGCTTTTTCGCACTCCCTATACAGTTTTCGTCCATGTTGTTTATTTGATCTTATTCGTGTCTCGATCCTAGTAGTGACTGTTACGTTATGTTATTTTAATTTTACAGTGCAACTCTCAAGTTAATTGTTTTTTATTCTCATAGTGAATTTAAAATTATTTCTTAGTGCTAAAAATATCGATATCGCAGACAATCTTTGGGTGGTACCATATTCACCTCTGCTGAGTAAAACATTCAACAATTACATACATATATTAATGCAGAGCTCTGCAGTTCGATGAAGGGCATCAAATATATTTGCAAATGAAATAACGAATTACCAAATTGGCTGGATTATCACCTTCAATGAAGCAGCCTGGCGTATCTTCGGTTTTCAAATTCATAAACATAATCCATTTAGTTGTACATCTTGAAAATCGCCAACACGTGTTTTTCATGAAAGAGATCATGCTATAATAATTGGCTTGTGTATATGCAGTCAATCCAAGGCAAACGGAGTGCTTTTATCTGCGTTATTGGTTAATGTCACCAGACCATTGTCGTTTCAAGATATATGTAAAGAAATGGACAACAGTATCCAACCTATATAGAAGCATGTCTTGCACTAGGATTGCAAGAAGATGATAATCATGGGATAGTATGATTTCTGCAGCTGCATTAAACTGCGCAGGAACAATGCATCTACTATATGCTATAGTACTGATGACATGTTTCCCGGTCCGAGCAGAAATGATATGGGATCTTCTATATATGATTACGCTAACTAAAAAGTTCCCTTTGTGTTGCCGTTGACACATATGGATAACATTTGGGGAGCACAGCAACAACTACAAGTACGGTGGTCGATGTTATCTCTCCGCATTTTCATTGGTCGATGTTATTTCTCCTTTGCGCGTCACACTTAACCCAGTCGTATACATAAGTATATGTCGTTTAGTAAAAGTTGCAAATACATATATCGGTATTGCGATTTTTTCCGCTTTTAATTGTGTTTGGACTTAGCGTGTTGCAACTCTGAATTCTGTTACAATTACATTTTTAACGCACATTAAATTTCAAGTATTGTTTGTGAAAAAAAAATTTAAGTAGAAATAACCTTTGATATCAGTCGTTTTATTTTGACATTCGACAATATTAACAACAACAACGAAATTGGAAGTGATTAAATTTTTTCCCGTTTTCTTTGAATGAGTTTGATGTGTTTCAACTCTTGCTAATCAGTCATTCATTCTGTTAATTATTTTTTGTTTTTTTTTTTGGAAGTGTAGTGTCGTCGAAGCGCACACATACACCTATTTCATCATGCCGTACCGTAAATTGCTTACAGGGAGAGTACAGAGACAAGGAATAGAGGAAATATGCAATTAAGTAGAACACGAAATGTAATTTATACTACAAATTTAAATTTAATTGAAGTTGATGATAATGTTGATAATAACTCAGTTCATTGTGCCTTGGTTGAAATACTGCATAATTTTGATCCCTTTCATATTGGTTCTATGAACTTATTGTAGTTTGTAGGCATTGTTTAGCTAAGCATTTTGCTTCAAAGTCTACAATGCGTAAAACCACTTCTTTACTATGTGTTGTCATAAGGGTAAAGTTCATCTTCCTCAATTAACACAAAATGAGTTCTTTAATTCAATATATCACGGCCTGATGTTGTCAGTATTTTTACGGCTGTAGATGGTGAACCATCACATGTGAGAAATATGATATCTTTTCATAGACAAATGGTGTGATTAAGAATGTATCAGTATTAGATTCTGCATTGGATCCATTGGCATATCCTTTACTATTCCAAAATAGAGATTTTGTTTGGCACGTTAGATTCGAAATAAAGTTACAATGTTACAATTTGTACGTTTCAGATTTGCAATAAGGGATTAATTTAGCATTTTGCTATATCCCTAAAACTATTTTTGCAGTACATTGTTGATATGTATGTGAGAATAGAAGGATGTCGACTACATTTCATAAGACAGAATCATTTGAGGACAGGTGTGTATAACAATATTACTGATTATTTGCAAACAAATCAAGTAGGAGATGTTAGCTTAGGTCGCAAAGTGATTTTGCCTTCATCCTTCACTGGGTCTCCGAGAAACTTGTATCAAAATTACTTAGTTACAATATCAATTGTTCATCACTTCGACAAGCCATCGCTTTTAGTTACAATCCGAATCGGCCTTAGATTGTAAGTAATATTGATCCTAATGAATCGTCTCATTTTAGGCCTGACATACAGGCTGGAGCACGAATCGTGCTACAAAAGCAAATCCTAAATACTTTTTTTTTGTGTGAGTAATAGATTTATTATTTTTTATTTGGCAGGTAATTATTAATTTTTTTTTAAATTATTGCTTAGGATACCGAAAAGAGCGTATCATGCTTTGCAGTACGTCATATCCGTCCAAAGGGAATTCAAACGGGAATGGTAAGAACACCTCACCATCGATATCCATATGTTCGTGTTCAAGAAATAATCGCGGCTGTTGCATCGTCAATTCAGGCAAATCCAAGAACTTCGATTCCCAACTTATCGGCGTAACTTGGAGTTAGCAGACCGTCATTTCAAGGGATAATTCATGATGACTAAAATCTGTGTCCATACAAAGTTCAAATAACAAGCCGGTTAAACCCTCTAGATTTGCCAATTCACCTGGAATTTTGCTAAAAAATCATTGGAATTACCGAAGAAGACAATAACTTGATAACGACTGGTGTATGGAGGTAGACCTACCCTAGAATCCCATCGAACAGACTCTAACTTGTCAGAATGGATTTGGTAGTTAGGGTTTCATACAATAGAGCCATATTCCAATATACATAGGTCTAACCAAAGTTGTATAAAGTGTTTTAGTAATATACGGATCTCTAAATTCTTTAGACCAACGTTTAACAAAACTGAGGACAGCTTTTGCTTTCAAGACCATGGTGTCAATATGAAGACAAATAATTAAGGGTCCATATTAACTCCCAAATCAACATAGTTAAAAGCTTGCTCCAGAATATGGTGTTTTATTACATAAGAAGAGGGGTGCACAGATCAACGGGAAAAGCACATCGTCTTACATTTATTCTGATTCAATGGCAAATCATTTCTATCACACCATGCAACCATATTGTTTAAGTCTGTTTGCAACAGACACCTTTCCTCAGTTGAAGTGTATGATTTAAAAAGCTTTACGTCATCCGCGTATAATAAAATTGTTGAGAATTCAATTACTGAAGAGATATCGTTAATAAACAATAAGAACATAATCGGGCCAAGATGACTACCTTGCGGAACACCTGAAGAAACATTAATTGTATCTGAAGGTGTGTCCACAAATATCACTCGTTGTGTTCTATTATAAAGATAGGAAGCTACCCATTGAAGAAATCTTGGCTGAAAGCCCAGTAGATCAAGTTTATGTATGAGAATCGAGAGATTTACTTTATCGAAAGCTTTGCTGAAGTCTGTGTATATAACATCCGTATGCTTATGTTCCCTAAAACCCAATGATACATGGCAGAGATAAAGAGATGCCCAACTCGTCTCTCAATGGAAATGAGAGCGCAATTGATAAACGTCAAAACCTACTGAACTCAAGCAACTGTCAAAGTTCAGTAGGTCTGACGTTTGGCAATTGAAAAAAGGGGACGGCCAGATTAAAATCCTACAGAAAAATATGTAAACAGAGAGATTTGTGCTGCTGTGGAAGATCACTAATAAAAATTGGAAAGCAATGAAAATGAAAGAAAACGCGAAATTGAAATCTATGTGACGATATCTTTTGTGATGTCATGCTAAGTGGTATTGATTTTCAATTGAAAATTTTCAAAAACATTTAATAATTGAGAGCTAATACATTTATTCTTTTGATTACGTATTGAAAGTTCAAAAATCAATTGTTTAATATATCACAAAATCACAAAAAAAGAGTATAAAAACGTTTCTGCATATGATGGGTATTTTAATTTAAATTCCCAAAAATTATTATTTTGTCCGATCTGGCTACAATGTAAAATGTTATAAAAAACGCTAATCTTGAGGCGCTCTCACACTGGAAAGAGTTGGGCATCTCATTATCCCTGATACATGGTTTACAAATTGAGGCAAGTTTGTTAGAGTCGATATCCCTTTACGAAATCCATGCTGAGATGAGGAAATTAACGAAGAAATCGAAAAGGTTATATGGTCAGTGATGATAGCTTCAAAAAGTTTAGGTATAACTGATAGTTTTGCGATACCTCTATAGTTTTCAATGTTGGATCTAAACCCACTTTTATGCAAAGGAATTATAAATGACTGTTCCCATATTGAAGGAAATATACCGTGTTTAAGAGAGGAATTAAATATCCTTGTCAAAGGCAAGTAAATATTTTTGGTACTATTTTTTAGAAAGCATGAGGGTATCATGTCTGGGCCGTAACTAAAAGATGGTTTTAACTTATTTAATTTAAGTAGGACGTCTTCTTCAGAAATAATTGGAGCGTTAATTAAAGTATTCGAGCACAGCACGTGCCGATAAGAAAAAGTTTTGGAAGAATTATTACAGTAGTTTGACTTGAAAATTCTGCAAACATATTGGATATAATAACATTGTCAGTTGAAATGATAGATTTGTATTTCATCGCGGACGTAAATTTGGAAATCCTGCGTTTGGAGTTGACAAAATCATAAAACGATTTGGGATTACTTACAACATTCTTTTTTACTTAATTTAAATAATTATTATAACATTTTTTGTTTAGGTCAAAATATTGTCTACGCAATACGGAATATTTAGAATAGTCGACAAGTGAACCGGTTTTTTTAAATGTTTAAAGGCTCGAGTTTTTCTGTTTTTAAATTTATGTAACTCTTTCGACGACCACGGACTTCTACTTTTACTTTTATAAACTAATTACTATTGGAACATACTTTTCAAATAATTTCGTAATAATGTTATTAAAATGAGAGGCACTCAATTTAAGATCTCCATTATAATTAGGCAATGATATTGTAGAAAGTTCTGTATGAACTTTTTAAAATTAGCTTTTGCAAAGTTGAACCGAGTACGGAAGCACGAAGTTTGATAATTATTATCACGTACATTGCTCATGATTTCGACAGTTATTTCCAAAGTAGGATGATACGAATCCTCTGGTAGAACAAGAGGATGGACACCGTTATTTAAAGATGTTGAATAGTTTTTAGTTTATCGAGAACTGCGCTGCAGACGTATCCCTTTTAACAGCTTTTGGTTCCAGCAAGATGGAGCAACTGCACACATACATAGCCAGACCGGTTATTGCGGAGCTCCAACGAAAATTTGAAAACAAATTAATAGGTATCAAGAAACTCCACTTTCTTTTATGGTGCTTACAAAGAAAGTTCTGTCATCACCAGCGATTTCGGACACTGCGACAAACTTCGTGGAAATAAAATTTAAAAAATAAAAATAAAGTTAGTGGAAAAATCGGGTATGACCAAGGATGCGTGGCAAATTATATTTACGTACTCAGTAACAATGCTGTCCCTAGTTACATTTACAGGCTCTCAACACGTACATATGCACCAACTGCATAGTTGGTAAGCTATGCTGATCACCAAAGTCACCTGACCTGACTGCAGCAGACTTTTTTTTATGGGGTTATGTCAAGCAAGAGGTGTACAAAGCAGTCCATTAAATCGATAATTGAGGCAACCCTTCAGGCCGCAATGAATAATTTTCTAATTAGGTGTCGCATGTGCGTGGCTGAGCATGGAGGTCATTTACGGTCCATAATTTTTAAAAATAATTAATTATATAAAACAAAATAAAATTTGCTATACAATAAAAAAATAATAAATGTAATGCATTTATTAAAAAAGAGTTATTACGGTTTGTTTTTGTAGCGTGTTCGTGCGCCCCCCTGTAGTTGTGCGCGTGTTTAAATCGAAGTTAAAGGAACTCATATCTGACATTTGGAATACAGAAGTTTTTGAAAATTACAAAATTGGTCGAATTTTAATTCACCCAAACAAATGCGTAATTTGTTTGCGATTATTTGTGGTTTAATATTTCAGCAAACGCATTAGCATTTCGGTTGGAATTTAGTGGCTATAGTGTAGATGTTTGTTTCAACAGAGCATTATTGGAAATCGGGGCTATTTTGTTAACATATAGAGGGTATTCACCCTATTTTTGTTTCCCATGCAAAATTGAAATACGACAAATACAACACGGCGATGTATGTTTTTTGAGTGTGCTATTCTATCAGCTGTATCTGTTTACTTTTTTTATTGTTGACGTTTAAGTGTCTAAAATTAATAAATTAAATAAATTTCATCAATTTCTTTAATAATATGGAAGGAAGCCACGATATTCAGATAAATTAAGTTGAAAAAAAGTGAAATATAAAAACGGTGAAGCAACAGCGTTTAATTTAAATAAGCTGTTTCAAAGACTAATGTAGTGATATTTAAACTGCTTGAAGACTTATTTTTTTATATAAGAGTATTCTACAAAAAATTGTTCCAACTCAACCATACAAAGTTAAAGATGACGATTTAATTACATTCCAGTTTCAAAATTATCTGATGCATACATCATCAATTATTTTTGGTTACAACTTTGATCAGGCAGCAAAATCAGTTCCACTAAATGAAAAATCCATCGTGATCGATGTAAAGAATTTTTAGTAAAATTATGTACTGAAATCCATGAACGATTACCTGTTAATATTGCACTCTTAAAATCATTTAATGTTCTTACACCGATATACGCTACATCACAAAGGAATATATTGAAATTGTTGAAGCAATTTATAAAAGAACCATTGTACGGATCGAAAGGTCACATTATGAAAGAATAAACATGGTATTCAATAAACCGTGGGCAAACACCGAAGAAACAGTTCCATTTTGGTCGAATGTTTATGAAGATCTTGATTCAGGTGGTAACAAAAGATTTAAAAATGTTGTCAAAATTTCTTTAGCACTGTTAACTATTCCTATTTCAAATGCTGTTGTCGAGAGAGCATTTTCAACATATGCTGTGATAAAAAATAAGTTAAGGAACAAATTAGCATTATATTGTATATGGTTCAGAGTATAATAATAGTCAAATTTTCTTTGCAACGAGTTTACAAACAATGTACTTTACTTTAACCTACAAAAGAAATGCTGAGAAACATACAGTTCACATGTAAGATTTTAAAAATGACGGGCTCGGAGTTTCAGGAATTTACAAGCTTTAACAAACGCAATATACATACATATGTACGTATGATGATATGAACAGATTAATATATATTAATTTATTATTAAAAATATTAGTAAAGTATAATATATAACAAGAGGAATGATAAACAAAAAAAGGTCATTTTCTCATTTTTAAAGCCTTTTGAAAAATAAAAATGAATAAAAAAACATTTCTACACATCTTTGTCATTTAATTTATTAATATTTTAACTATTTATTTAATGAATTAATTATTTAATAATTTTTAATTATTTAATTTATTTTAGTTATGTCGATTTTAGCTTTAAGGTGTTTTGTTTTCTATTAAGGGCTTTTATTAAATGCTTAAGGGAAAGTTTTTTTTCAAGAGTTGGGGACACTGATGGAAGGCGACACAATAAAAAGTAAATACTTTTAATAAAATGTCTTTTTTGTTAGTTGTGACCACTATTTTTCTCTTTAGAAACTTTACAAAATGTGTTTTTTCTATGAGGAGTTGGAGGATATTTTCATCAGCAGATTGAATGAACAGTAGTGGAAGACAGTTTGATGACGCTGATGGAAAGCGATTCGACAAGTGGTTAATGGTTGAAGCGCTCAGTTCAGTTGAAGCTGAAGATGTGGTACTAACACAAAGTTTTGTGATAAACAATAATGTGCACATTCGAAGGCAGAAGGGAATTTATTCCAAATATTGCAAGATTGCAAAGATGAGGAAGCAAAAGTTAGAGATAGATGTGGCAGCAAAGGAAAGAGAAATGTCAATTGAAGGAAAAGAACTAGAGTTAAAGGAAATAAAAATAGAGCTAAAAAAACGAAAAATCTACCATAAATTAGAAATAGAAATAAATTAAATTAATGCAGGAGAGGGTAGCACTGGAGGAACTTAGACTTAAATATATTGTAAAGGATTTTATTATTTATTACATTTTTAGTTCACATTTGTTATGACGTTATTTTTTGTGTTTCAAATGAAGTTTTTACGTTAATATAAATTTTGTTGTGGTATTAATAGTTATTAGACCTATTGAAGTATATATATGAAGCATTTTGATTTTGTATATAACGAAGCAACTAATTTCTCCTACATAGTATTTCCTGATGTTAAGGGAAATTAAGACATCGAAACTTTATTGCTGTTTCCATTATCTATTTCAAACTTTATTAACACGTTGTAAAGAATACAACACACCATAATCTAATCATTGCATTCCCTCTTATTTCACGTCGCAAGCGTTATAAATTTAAGCCCCTTCAAGCGACCGAACTTCTCGTTCAAAAGACTAAAACAAATTTCAATTAGTACGCGCTATATGAAAAAATACGCATTCAATAAATCTCTTTCTTCTTTTGTATGTTCAACGCTCTTTTGCTGTAAGGGCATTATTAAAAATGGTGTCAGTAGATAGGCACTATCTCCTGCGACCCACTGTGATGTCGAAAGAATCGTTCGGGATGGTTCGCAAGAGAACAATTTGAAAATATTTTCGCATCATGTATTTGCTTGGGTAATAAATCGTTACCTACCTAATGCGCAATTTATAGTCGCAAATAGTTTGTATATTTACAGAATATTGAAGTTTACACGAATAGAAAATTTCGTGCTGCATAACTGGAGCTTCGGCTAATTTTATTTCGGAACCATCGATGTAGCCTACATACCCTGACATTTCTTTCGCAGTTGCGGACGCAATCTCCAGCCTTTCTCTTTCATTGGGCCAGTATAAAAACTAATATTTTACCCGTAATATGGCTTTAAAATCTCATTGGGATATATTTTTAATAGTGGCTCCATCACCCACACCGAATAAGGAAGCCGCTTTGCGAACAGATTGTCCATCGCCGGAAGATCCCAACCTACACACTAGCACTATTTTGAGTTGAGATTCGATTGAAAGTCGTGTAGCACTTGAACTTGTTTTAAAAACAGCGTCAATTTTAATTAACGTTAAGATACGTTCGAATTCCCGAACACGAATCATCTGATTGAATCTGCGTCAAGATTCCTTATGACATTTCGCTGCCAACTGGAACATTTTGGTAAGCCGAAATCAACGCTTCTTCGGTTGCGCAGCAAACAGGTCATGCTGATTAAAAAACTTTCAATAGCTTCGTCTTCTTTCTCTCCTGCCAAAGTGTAAATATTTGTATTGAATAAAGAAATGTATGCAGATACTTACTTGATTCATCTCCTAATAAAGTCAATGCATGATTTTTACATAAAAAAACTATAATTTCTTAATTTTTCACTATCTGCTGATGAAGTGTAGAAATACTGCACAATAAGACATACAACGATTAAGAGGAGCTCACAAGTGTTGTATTTTTTGAGACTATACGACATAAGACAAAGCTTGTGAATTGCCTAATAATGGTAAATATACGTCAGTTGGTTTGCCTACACCTACAAATTGCTAATCTCGATGTTTTTGTTCCTTTTGAAGAAAAATTTATTTATTTATCGAGCTTTATGATAGCAGGTTCAAATGTGTTTTGTTCGACAGCCCATGCAGGTTGCGGAAGAACATTCACAGAAACTTCTATAATTCGTAAATTGAATACCCTTAATCTTCAATGTATTTCCTGGGCATTTAGTCGAATTGCTTCCACTTTATTAAATAGTGGAAAGACACTACATACTGTTTTTAAACTACACATAAATATGATGGAAAGTGCAGTACCTAATATAAAAAAAAAGCTATAATACCCTTCACAAATACAGAGGCTCCTTACAAGAACTTGATTCCGAACGTTCAATTTGTATGGCAGATATATGATATAGTGATCTGATCTGACCAATTTCTGCGGAGAATAATTTGTTGCCTTAAGCGATAACTCGTGCCTAATTTCGTGAAGATACCTCGTCAAATAAACAAATTTTCCATGCAAGCACTTTACTCCGATCGTTCAGTTTTTATGGTGTAAATTAAGTCTACATGATATTTTTAGAGATATTAATGAAACCAGATAGAATGTTGAAGTCAGTTGTTTTAGCTTCAACTAATGAAGGTTATCGGCTTATCAATAGCGATGTATTCAATCGCATCGCTGGTGAAATAAAGGTTTATCACGGTTTTGACACAATTATTTGCGAGGGTAACAGCAACGTGGACTACTATCCAGTAAAATTTTTGAATACTTTCATTGTAAGTGGTTTGCCACCACATAAGTTGGAGCTCAAAATTAATGCGATAGTTTTGTTAATTCGAAATTAATATACGAAACAAGCATCAGTGAATAGGACGAGAATGCGTGTCAAAGCAAAGCATAATAGCACATTAGATTGTGAAGTGCGCACTGGAGTTACTCGCGGAAAACGTATTTTGATTCCACGCATACACTTTACGTATTCAAGGACTGCAATTCCCATTAATTTTCAAACAACACAGTTTCCAGGCATCACCGCATTTGCTATGATAATAAAAAAAATCCCAAGGACAGACATTTGATAGAGTTGGAATATTGCTAAGGAGATCTGTTTTTTCGCATGGCCACAATTACGTTGCAGCCAGTATAATAAGATAATTTGACGGGCTTAAATTGTATGTCAGTAATGATGGTGGACAAGGTCATTTTTCTAATGATGAAAGGGTGTTTACCAAAAGTATTGTTTACACTAAAGTTTTGAGAACTTTGCAATATAAAATATAGAATTATTATCATGCATTATTATAATTTTAGGTTTATTTCAGTTTAAATGTTTTTCAATATTTTAATTTTTTACATTCATTCATATCCTAATTTTAATTCTTTGTTTCTTACTTTCACTGTATACAGGCGTGCATACAGGCATTTCGTGATGACAAGGGATAGGGATTCATTTGGCAATTTACGACGGGAGCAAAATGTTGTACAAAGTCGCATTGTCGAAATTGTGGCTTCATTAAAGAATGAACGCGATCAACTAAAAATTGAACGTGCTTCATTGAATAATAACTGCGATCGATTGAAGTTGAATGCGATCAATTGAATGATCAACGCGATAAATTGCGTCAGAATGTTGAATTTCTTCAGAAGTTGGTTGGTGCTGTTCTACGAAATTGCTGATTTCTATGAGGATAACTTTCTGATATTACCTAAAGAATAAATGAACGCAGCAGAAGATAAGATAATTTCTTTGTTGAAAAGATTTGAAAATGCAGCATAAGGTCGAGACGTTATCGGTAATGCATTCAAACAATTTATCAATATTTTAAACTAATTACTTTGGCATCCTCTCGGAGGTGTATATGACGACACAATCAAATTGGCCGATTTGATTTGATTGTTCAATCAAGGAAGAATTAAGCCACAACCAGAAACAGAACAAATAATTTTGCACGAGAATGAAATTAAATTTTTAATTTTATTTTTGTAAATTGTTTTCTACAGCTTTCTTTATATTTTATTCACATTTTATTCATATTCTTAAATAAAATTTAAATACTATTAACATTGATAAAAAATTTTATTTTCTATTGGTTGAATTTCGACCACTGGCGACCCCAGTATTCATAAAGATTCGATGGCTGATGATATATTGTATGGACATCGTTCACTAAATCGGAGTGCAGCTGATTTAATCAACATTTATATAAATCGTGAAGGGCAGAATGGTACTGCCTTACTGGCAGCGACTGTTACTCACAAAGCGTGGTATGTCGCAAAGTACCACTACTAAATGATGAACAAAAATTACCGCATTGTGCTGGCAGTTTTCGCAGGGCAAGGGTATTCGTTTTTTTTTTTGGCCGTTGCGTCATTAAATTTTCAAAACAACCCAAATGCAGTCTGCAACATTAAAAAGCAATCGTCCATAGTCACAGTGCTGAAACAGTATGTGGAGCCAAGATGGCCGACTTTTAACCGGAAAATGGTTGCATATTGCTATTTTCTTTTAAATTATGAAAAATTTGTCCAAAAAATATTGGTTATATGTAAAACTTTAATATTTTTTCAAAATAAAATCAGTGTATTTTAATATATATTCTTACAGGAGCGGCTATTATTGGCAAATACCAGAAAAATTAAGATACATATTTATTCCTTTTTTCAATTGTGGTAAGTTAATAAAGATTAACCACAGAAAAATGTAAGATGCAATTAAGCAACCATGTCAAATAACGGGGTCCAGAAAATGCTTATTCAACGAAGCTGGAGACAAGTTTTATAAATTTTAACAGAAATAATAATTATATTAAAAACAATACTCGAAAACAACTCACCTTAGTAAAAATACGTCAGTATTGCTATTGAGCACGGCGTAACAGTGTTGCTTAATTATAAAGTACATTTTAGGAAAGAAATATATCTGCCGTATTTTATACTATAAAGATATTGCAAATTCAACCAATAATTTATATAAGAAGGCTATATATTAAAAAATTAAACTAAGAACTATATAATAATATGGTAATTTTTTATGTCAAGAGTTGTAATAAAATATTGTGCAAACATATATCTACCGCTAAATGATACACATATATGAATAATAAAACGTAAATAAAATTTGTGATTAAATAAATCTATACTTAAATTAGAGAAAACATCGGCACAGTACTATTTTTTGATATAAATACAATGATACATTTTGCTTTATTGTTTAAATGAATTATTATCATTTGTATGACAATGATACGTTTTGCTTTTTTGATTATATAAATTATTATTACTTACATATAATATCAATTTCTGTCACAATAGTTATTTTTTCCCTTCCATTCATAGTTAAATTGAATTTTCAGTTTATTCATTAATAAGTTAATTAAAATGCTTAAAAATATTCATTCATAGTTAAATTGAATTTTCAGTTTGTTCAATAATAAGTTAATTAAAATGCTTAAAAATATGCCGCATATTTACCTATATCAACGTGGTATAATATCATAGCGTTAAACATCAATTAATAACCAAAATTTAAAATATTTATATATAATTATTAAGGTGCTTTCTGCTAAGCGCAACCCGTTTTAACCTTTCGCCACCCTAACTAATCATGGCCGCCATCTTGGTTTTATTGTGAACGTACGCCTCAGAGGTGGCGAAACTACTGTGAATGAGACTTTCAACAACTGTTAAATATTCGCAATAAAAAATTTAATGTACATGAAAGTACTGAATGCATAAAATTACCGACTGATTTCTGCACAACCATCAACTCACAAAATACTCTCATCGACAGTTTCCAGTTACCAGAGGACTTGGAGTCATAAAAAACTATCGATTTGTGAATTATCGAATTGACTTTTTGAATAAATTAGATATGCTGGGCATAGATTGGATGTCGGGTTATTTTGCTTCATAATTTGAACCGCCCACGGCTTTACAATGGCACAAAATTAGTAATTAAAAAATATTGAAAAACATTATCGAAGCCGAAATTTTGAATGGCAGGTTCCGAGGCAAAAATGTATTGCTGCCACGAATTCCCATGATTCTTACAGATGTGCCAATTGAATTCAAACGCACTCACTTTCTCACGGACAACTTTATGTGGCATGTTCTCGCTTGAGTAAACCATGCAGCTTGTTTGTATTCTCTAAAACCGGACCGACGAAAAGTATTGTACACTCCATTGTGTGTGAGATCAATATTTGTTTAATTTTAATTGCCATAACTAGTGGTAAAAAATTAAATATTTTCGATGAATAGATAGCTATCAATAATTGTAATTTAATATTTATTTGACCAAACAGATTGCTATATTGAAAAATCCTTGAGAACAAAATATTTTTTGGAAGAAGTCATTGACCTCACTTTGGCATCAAGCGAAATAGCTATCCAAATCTCTGAATGGAGGGTTCTTAACAGCCATTCCTTCTCTGATCATAGGTATTATTAGGTATATTAGTTTTAACGTAAACAAAACAGGTCGGAGAATCCTATATGAACTTTAAGAACACGGGTTGGAACCTTTGCGGCCATAAGCTTCGATCAGCTCATACGGTTGCGCCAGGTCTTTGCTCAAAATCTGTCAGCGCGATTGATGAGAGTGTCGCGATCTTCAGTTCGGTGTGTAGGTCTGTCCTTGAAAGCTCTTGTCCTCTGAAAACTCAGACAGGAAACGGGAAATCCTCTTGATAGACACCAGAGTTGTAGGAAATCAGATCTTCAAGCAGAAGGCTGTTCCATAAAGCCCTCCAAAGCGGGCTGAGTATAGATTGGGTAATGTATAAAGTCGGACTAGCTATATATAAAACGGAGATTAGGAAGGGCAAAAGGAGAGCCTTCTGCAAAAGCTTATCTGAGAGATAAGTCTGGAAACTGAGATGTGAGTAGTGAGGAATCACTACGGCTACTCCTGGACGCTTACTTTTCGTTAATCCTATCTACGGAAGTAGCACCCCTGGAATATCTTCAAGAAGGCTATGCAGCCTTCTCAGACCTTCTGCACGAGCGCAGGAATGGGTCGTCACGTGGCTCGCCCACTGAGGTTAGGTTTCTTAGTATTTTTAGCAGTGTTATTATTTGCGGGTTTATCGGTTCATTATTTTATTATTTAATTTGCGTTGCGGTAGTATCGGTGAATAGTTCATTACTTGCGTTTTCGTAATTATATGCGGTTGGCAGAAAACATAAGTTCACGAGAGATCTTGTTAACTTTCCGCCTTGAGTACGGAGATCAACTACTCGTATATGACCGTCGGAACCATAATGAAGTCTTTCTATGCATTCTGTGGGGCGTCGACAACCGTAATGGGTGATGACACAATTTTGTAGCTTTGGCGCCTTTTCTAGACTCTTCCATCTGTACCTTTTTAAAGATCCTTTATATACTATTCCTTCCATCGGCGGCTGAAATCATGATGGAGAATCTTAATTCCTTCCCATCGATTAAAAAACGATAGCGACTCCACTCCCGGCTAGTTTGTGACCTGAATGGCTGCTCCTTTCAAAAAATGCCCTGAAGTTATAGCTGTGAGGTCTAGCGAGAGTGTTGTGAGTGGCCGTATATTAAGAACGGCTTCAATTTGAATTAATAATGTTGTGAATTCTTCATAGTTCAGCTATTTTCTTGAAGTGTGAGTTTAAGCTTTTTACAGCTGATTCTCATAAAAAACACATATAAGGCCTTGAGGAGCGAACTTCTGCACAATATCCTTTGCCAGCTACTTTCATGAAGTGGAAGTTGAAGCTTTTTACAGCTGATTTCCATAAACAACACATATAAGGCCTTGGGGAGCGAACTTTCGCACAATATCCTTGGTCAGGTTGGTACAGAGCCCGAGATGCACTAATTTTGCCGTAAAACAGACAAAGACAGCCACATAGCCTTTCATTATGGTGGGAGACCTTAGCATGGATGCCTTTATCTGCAAGACCCAGGAAAATCGACACCTGTAATTGTGAAAGGCAGAGCGAAGTTGCAGCGTACCGTTGGAGGTGCTGCCATAATCTGCGTTTGCAACTTCTGCTTATGAATAGTGCAGATCGTGCACATGCAAATGAGTTTTTTTATTTGGGGCTTAGGACCCATTAAGCGATGTTCAGCGTGAAGCATAAGTAAATGGATATAGCTGAGGAGTAATGTGGCAAGTCGTATGGGGGTATTCTGGAGGAACTCCCTTAACTTTAAATTTAAGTCGCTCTGTGGACTTTAACATTTAGGCGACTACTCCGAGGCCTCGATGGAACAATGAAAATTGTTCAGGGATATGAAAATTGTTCAGGGATGTCAGTACCGTCCAATGATGTGTGAAAGGAGTCGATTTTTCAACCTTCTTGGGCAATTATATTGCGCATGGAGGATTGTGGCCAAGAATCGGGAGATTCTGTTAACCAGCGGGGGCCATTGCACAAGAGGGTGGTGTTAGTAGGGTGCAGCGGTTTGCACCCTCTTGTACCTAGATCGGCAGGATTGTCAGCACTGGCAAGTATTTGAAACGTTCGATTAGAAATGTACGTCTTTCATGCTAGTGGTGTTTTTTTTTAACCAAGCAAAACTAATTTCAGAATCGGACCAGACATCTATATTTCTTTTTGCTTAAATGGCTCCGCACCATGTAAGCTAATTTTGCAAGTAGTAGCGCGCCACAAAGCGCAAGTCGACGTAAACTTAGCATTTTCTAAGAAGCCACCTTTGATTTTTCTACTAATAAGTGGCTTGTGATCGCGGTATTGCTTCGTGTGTGCACAAAGATAGTGACACAATATGCCTTCTCAGAGGCGTCACAGACGGCGTGTAATTCGGCTTAGGTTACGGGGGAATAGTTTACCCATCGTGGGATTTGTATCTCAGAAATGCCTTCCAGACTGCGTTGCGAGTTGGGTCCATTTTTTTATGCGAAGTGGTTTTACTTGTTCGTCCCAGTCGGTTCCGTCTAGCCATAATTCTCGTATCAATATTTTAGTCTGTACCATAACTGGCGAAAACATCCTGCCGGGTTGAAAAGTTTTACCACAGAGGATAAAATTGGTAATTTGTTATGACGAATAATGCAGACATTAACGCTATAGTGTATGGAAACTGATCGGATATCGCATACTATTGAGTTTTTTTTATACCTTCCTTTTCGAATTTAAGGAAATTAATGTTCAACAAGTTTTCCATGCTTCCATTAAATACGTATTTAAATATACGCCAATTTAAAATAAAAGCATTAAATCTGGCTGAAGCGTGAATCCCTTTTCTAAATAAAATATTATTTAAGGAATTCACCGATGCAGGTTATATAAGTAGTATTTACTTTGTATGATCTTTTCCGGACCAGGGCTGACTTCCTCCATGTGGTCTAAATGGAGGTATTCCTCTACAACAAAAATCTTCGCAATACTGATATTTTGGGGTTGTAATTGAAACGGAGGGGAGTTCTTCTCCAAAAATTTCTTCAATTAGGAATTGAGGTATTCGTTTGAGATTTCTTCATCTTGAGTTGTCATTACCACCATGACATCCGTATTTAGTCCACTTAGGTTCCTACCAAAAATAGTATTTTGTGCCAGAAGCGTATACAATTTCCTTCTCTTCTAGTGTTATCGTTGGTATGAGATCGCTGCCTAATAGAAGATTTTTTCGGGCGGCGGTGTTGCAGTTAGAATCTGCTAGCTTTCGGTGTAAAACCTTTTGCTAATGCTTGTTATTTATGTGATAGCTTGGAAACATATTTGTTAGATGCGGCAAAAATATAGCTTCTGCTTGAATGCGCTTATCAACTTTGGAGGAAATTAGGGTAATGGGGCAGATGTTATTTGAGTTTTAAGCTACCCTTCCACCCATTCCCGTGATTTCAAATCAAACAGCAACCACACCAGCGCACCAAATCCACAAGACGCACAAGCACACGCACACACATACTCATATTGTCCTGAAAACCTCTTGGTGGAAATCAAAATGGGTCGTATGATTTATAATAAATCCGTTTAAATAATAAAACAAAACAAAAATGGTTGTCAAACTGTTTTAATAATCGGTAAAACCTGAAATACCGCTAACAGGTAAAACAGTTTGATAAAATACATATATATTGTACATCCAAATATATATCGAATTTAATTGCCTTTGTATGTTTACCGTTGTGTTTAAACACACAAAATATCTCAAAGAACAAAAAATGCAAGTATTTACTTGCACCAATTTCCGGCAAAACCCGTTATCCTTGATCAAGTATAAGCAGGATTGCTTACAATAAGCTAAGGCAAATCAAAAGCATAGAAAAAAAGATAAAATTCAACAACATAATTCCAAACATACGTACTCCTAGATATATGCTAGTAAAATGTTTACTATATTTATATTTTATTATACAATATATACATATTATACGAAGAGTATAATTTCTACATTTATGTATAACATTAATACGTTACATATTATATTTCTAACATAATACAAATATACATATAATATTAATATGAACTAGTTATATACACACTCTATATATATACATATATTCAAAGCAACAATATAACAAATATATAATATATATACATAAAAAATACGTTGTATTAATTACCTTTTCGCGGCCTCTTCGTACAGCTAATACATCATAAAAAAAAAATAATAATATGAATAATTTGTTCCAAAACAAAAAAACAGCAAAAATCTCTGCAACGAGCACTCAATTGCACAAGTACATAAATACATAACCTGCATACACCTGCATACCCCTACATAAGGACATAAAAAAAAAAATAAATAATAAATAAAAAGTGCGGTTGTTAATTAACTATTAAATAAAGTTGAATTGAAAATATAAATAATTTGAGGCGGTACCAATAAATGCGAAATATGCATATTTTACTCATTTAATTTGAAAACAAAACTCTTATTAACTAAAAAAAAGAGTTTTCGGTTATATATACGCTTATATATGAAAATAAAAGCGTTATTGTTTTATTAATTTTATACTAAACTCTTATTTACTTAAACAAGGTTTCTTTCTAACACGTATATACATTTAGATATACGAAAATCATTTTGAAATCCCATCACTCATCACTGAGAAAAATTTTATTTATTTCCACATATCTTTTAAATGAGCTCAGACTTATAAGGATCAAAAACAACTTAGTTGCAAAAGGTTCCAAAGATAATTTCTGACGAAAAAAGTCCATGTACTCCTGCAAAAGCTATACGCACAAAGCAATGAATCGGTTTTAAAAAACAAAATCGAAAATCTTGACAATTTCTGAAAAGCAATGATTTCTGAGCATTTCAAATTGATTAAAGCAATTGCACCTACTCCACATCCAAGAGAAGAGCTGCCAATTCATTGCAAGTTCAGGCATCCATCTCAAGGTGCCCGCATATGACACAGAAAGTTTTCATTATGGTTATGAACAATGGCCATCAATCCGGGACATGTTTACAGCCGTTTACAAAACCACCCAAAATTATCATATGCACAGAAATTGTATTACCTCCGATGCAAAACAAAAGATCAAGCAGGCATAGTAGTAAAACAGTTCGCACTAAATGTTCATAATTTCAATTTGGCTTGGGAAGCTCTTAAATCAAGATACGAAAACGAAAGAATATTGGTCGATAAACAAATAACGATGTTAATGAACTTGCCAAAATTCAAAAGGAAACAGGTGACGAATTCATCAAACTTCAATCTACTTTTTCATATTGTTTGTCGGTTTTATCGACACAGAATATTCCCACAGATAGATGAGATCCAAAACTGGTAAACATATGCACCGCCGCATTACCAGAAGAATCATTACTTCTATGGGAGCAATCGCCCTCATCGCCAACAAATGAAAGATTTCCTAACTACTCAGTACGAAATCGCAGAAAGGATAGACCCAAAAATAGTCAAAACGAAGAATGTTCAACACGACCTAAATCGAAGCTTAAATAGAACGCAAGCTAGTAGCAACAACAACTTAAATAGAAGTATCTTTAAAAAGTAAACGTTCACATCCGAACAGTACAAACAAACGTCAAGCGAACTATGTACAGAGGGCATAAGCTCAAATCTTGCGTGAGATTCAAAAAATTGAATAGTATCTACCGAATTAATTTTTTAAAAACAAATAGACTTTATGCAAACTGCTTGTCTCATGCGAATACACTTGACAAATACAAAAGAGTGCGAAAGCAAATTGAATTGCGTTTATTGTCATAAACGACATCATTCAATGCTTAATTACAGATCATTTTCCAGCTCACCCCCAAACAACTCGAATATGAGAAGAGGCACGAGTTTAGTTGCAATAGCAAATCTCGAACTGCAAAATCCTTAATTATGCTCAAAGTCAATAAAAACTCAAACGCCACATAGCGATTATTGAAGTAGAGTACTACTACCCACAGCAGTCGTCTCCATCGAACACCGAGAAGAACTGTTTAAACTTAGGGCCTTAATAGACCAAGGATCACAACGATCATATATAGCGTCTAGGGCACAAAAAAGGTTACAACTGCCAACAAAACAAGCCAATTTTGAATGGGCGGAAGAGTAGTCCAAAACTCAAACAAAATCTGCCCCATTACTCTAACTTCCCCCAAAGTGGAAAAGCGCATTCAAGCAGAAGCTTTTGTCTTACCGCACCTAACAAATATGCTTCCAAGCTATCACATAAATTGCAAGCATTGGCAAAAGGTTTTACATCTAAAGATCACTCCTGGCAGAAAACTCAAGTTGAGGAAATCTCAAACGAATATCTCAATTCACGATTAAAGAACTTTTGGGAGTTGTGCTCCATATTTAGCCATTCGTACACTCTTCGAATTGGCAGAAAACACAAAAGTCAGAATTTCCTCTGGCAACCGAAATGTTAAAAACTCAAACATATATAGACGATATCCTGTCTGAAAGTCACAGTCTTCCACAAACATGCATGTGAATCCTTAACACAGGCTATATCAGCCCTCAAAACCGTAGGGTTTTCCTTAAAAAAAAAATTACCGCAAATTACTCAGATATAGTAAAAAAATATATCAAACGAAAATTCGTTGGACATTAATTTCCTCAAATTCGAAAAGGAAAGTATAACAAAAACTTATAGAATGCGATATCTGATCAGTGTTCATACACTATAGCGTTAATGTCGGCATTATCCGCCATAACAAAGTAACAAATTTTATCCTCTGTGGCAAAACTTTTCAACCCGGCAGGATGGTTTTCGCCAGTTATGGTACAGACGAAAATATTGATACAAGAATTATGGCTAGACGGAACCGACTGGGACGAACAAGTAAAAGCACTTCGGTTAGAAAAATTGTCCCAATTTGCAAACAGTCTGGAAGGCATTTCCCAAATACAAATTCCACAATGGGTAAACTATTCCACGGTACACAAAGCCGAATTACACGGCGTCTGTGACGCCTCTGAGAAGCATGCTACGCGTACACAAAGCGATACCGCGACCACAAGCCACTTACTAGTAGCAAAAGCAAAGATGGCTCCATTAAAAACGATAAGTTTACCTCGACTTGAGCTTTGTGGCGCGCCAGTACATGCAAAATTAGCTTTCATGGTGCAGACAAATTTAAACATTAAGAAATATAAATTGTATATCTGGGTTGATTCTGAAATTGTTATAGCCTGGTTGGAAAAACCACCACGTGCATGGAAGACGTAAATTTCTAATCGAACGTCTCAAATACTGGACCTTGTGGGATCAGACACTTGGCGACATGTAGCCAGTGCTGGTAACCCTGCCGATCTAGGTAAAAAAGGGTGAAAACCGCTGCACCGTACCACCACCATCCTCTAGTGAAATGTCCCCGATGGTTAACAGAATCTTTCGTTTCTTGACCACATTCCCCCAATCGCGATTTACTTGCCCCTGAAAGTCGAAAAATCGACTTCTTTCACACAACATTGGAGGAGACTGACATCCGGTCTTCATCGTTTTCCCGAGCCCTCAGAATAGTCGCCTATATGTTAAAATTCAAAGAGCGACTTAAAATTGAAGTTCGGTGAGTTCTCCCAGAATACTCCCAATGTAATACATTGCAGTGCACCTCGAGCTATGTACGAATCTGACAAAGTAGGCTTTTCTCGACGCATTTGCTCGCTTTGTCGGACGAAAATAGTGAGCGATAACGGCAAAACCTTCATTGAAGCCCAAAGAGCCACTGAAAAGGCATTAATTGACAGTTTATTCTCCAAGTGTGGTTTAGGAGAATCAGCTGTAAAAAGTTTCAGTTCCCACTTCAAAAAACTAGCTGGAACCTACAAGTTCAACTATGAAGAATTCACAACATGCTTAGTTCGTATTGAAGCCGTTCTTAATTCACGGCTATTTTTATAACTTTTGCAAGATCCCTCTGACTTCACAGCCTTAACTTCAGGGCATTTTCACAAAGGAGCACCCACTCTGACCATGCATGAGCTAGACGTGGATTCGGCTATTCTTATTGAAACGATGGGAAATAATTGAAATTCTCCATCACGATTTCAGCCGCCTTTGGAAAGAAGAATACATAAATAACCTCCATAAAAGATACCGTTGGAAGACTCCTGAACAAGCGCCAAAACTTTGAGATTGTGTCATCATACATGATGATTGTCTATTTTCCACAGAATGGCATTTTGTTCGCATAGAAAAACTACATTACGGTTCCGACGATCGAATAGTTGATTTCCGTACTCAAAGCGGAATGCTAATAAGCCCGCTCGTGAATCTATGTTTTCTGCCAGTACAATAACGAATACGCAAAGGATGAACACTCCGCCGATGCTACCGCAAAACAAATTAAATAATCACATAATGAACCGAAAAACCTGTAAATAATAAAACCGTTGACAATGTTAACAATCCTAACCGCAATGATCGATCCACATGACGACCCATACCTTTCGTCTATAAATTTACATGCCATATATCTAGCATTTTCAGAGTCCACGCAACGCCAGCAGGTTGGCAAGGCTCATGGGCACTGCAATAATGGTTTGTCTACGGTACACACTACACAGGAGTGTACGTTGGTTACACTCTGCCAACTGTGCAATAGACCGCACAACACCCCATAGTGGGCCGTCCGGGTCGACATCGAAGGCAACGAGCTCCTCTTTCATCCAGACTGAGGCGAAATGAGGCATCAACGTGTCGTCGGCAGAAAAGGCCATCATATTGCCGCTCCACTCCACATTCGCCTAGCAATACATACGTATGTTATCTTCTTGAATTGAAAAGATTTGAGGAAACTCAACATACGGAACTGTAATAGACTTTATAAATAATGCATTAATAGTAAATAATAATGAATGTAAATTTATTGGTAATAATTTCGGTATTTCTTATGAAAAAATACATTATCTAAAAAAATTCGAATTGAATAAATTTGAAGAATTAATACCAACAGACCTAAACACACAGGAAAACAAAATATTAGACAAATGTTTACATAAAAATAAAAAGAAGGTATTGAAAGTTAAATACTACATGTGTCAAAGGATCCGAATTCTCGAGTAATCAAATGGAAAATCTTATTATATAAATTTTATTTTGATATTGAGTATCTTAAGGAAAAGAGGGTAGACCTGATCCATGCTTCTCTAAATTCAGTTTGTGGTACGGAAGAAAATTTATATAAGGATTTTTTCATAATAAATAAAATTGTCAATAAATATCGTACACATATAAGGATAGTAAAACATAAAAACAAAAAAAACTGAAGTAGTTTTAAAAAAATTGTGCTAAAAGGAATTAATTTCTATAATAAAACAATTCATACTAAAACTTAACTAAGACCAATTGATTTTATAAACAAAGTAAACATAAATTTAAAAGATAATAGATAGAAATATCAGAAGGAAAGAAACAGAAGACATTTCATAGAGAAGAAATGAAAAGAGTAAAAATTACATTAAATTCTTATTTATATACCAAAAATCCATATGCTATTAGACAGAAAACTGCGAAGCGCTTTGTAAAATATCACTATAGTAATTCAAATAAAATAGATGGAAGACCTCTAAATTCAATATTTTAAACAAAAGCATATATTGTGAAATATATTCAATTTTCAACACTATCTTTACCATTTTTGAAAAAAACAAACAAAACAATTAATGAAGAAATACATATGTATGTTATCTTCTGATTTTAGTTTTCATTAGTCTAAATATTAATTCTATTTAATTGAAAAGACTTGAGGAAATTGAAATCTTAAAGGGATAAGTTATGTACGCATTGCGTTGGCGTAATTTGGTTTATTACCTTAGTTAAGAATATTCACTCTATTTTAGCAATTGAGATCATAACATTAATTTCTCTCTTTTTAGTATTTAAGACAATAAATATTATTTTCTCTTTTTAGTACTTCAGACATCATATGGTATTTGTAAAAACTGTTAAAAGAAAAAAGTTGTTTTTAAATATATCTACCAAACGTTAAGACGGTGTATTTATTTTAAGCGGACAAATATTTAATAACTTAAGTGTAACAATCTAAATATTTAACTTGCGTGTATGGGTGTGTGATGTCTGCGTGGTTGGTGTATGTTCGTGTGGAATAGTATGTGGTGTCTTTGTATGTTAATTGTGTTAGTGTTGTGTATTTGTGTTCAGTGCAGTGCGTTGAGTGGGTGGAGTAACTCATCTAGCCACTGATTATTAAAAGAAAATTATGCTCAGACACTTTTTTTGATGTTACATGCCGCATGTTTGCCTTTTGACTTAGATTTTTATACGCAATCATATTAAAATGAAACAAAAAACTTTGTCCAACAGAAAAAAAAGAAAAATATTAAATTGGGGTGGAACAAAATATATAAGGGTATAGTTCCTTGATGTTGGCCGATTCTCAGGCCTCCTCGATAAGCACCCTAAATTTCATTAAAATCGGTCCAGCCGTTTCGGAGGAGTTTGGGAACGAACACCGTGACACCAGAATTTGGTATATTAGATATGCAGCCATATACATTGATATGAATATAATTTTGTCAATATGTATGAGTACACGTACATTTGACTACATTTGACTACATTTTAATTAATTAATAGTTAATGTGAAAATAAGACCCATTTTTTAATATCTCTTATGTTTGATAATATAATATAACCCTATATATAATATTACAATAGTAATATTATTGTATTACAATAGTAATTTATATAAATCCTACCTTTCGTGATTTAAAACTAATATAAGCATGTATCATGCACATATGTATGCATGTACACAAACTTGCATACATATGAAAATGCGTACATATGTCAATATGTCACCAGCAAAAACTACAACCTTTGTTCTACAAAACAACAATCGTCGCCAAATGTCAATAGCCAAATTGAAGAAGCAAAATTTTTAGTAAATCACACAACAACAACATTTTCATTCATTAGCGCAAGCGTACTTTCAACAGGTAATCTCGATTCATTCAGGAAAACAAATACCATCATATCCCCCCGAGCATGCGTTTGCCTACAAGTGGCTTTTTGCGACGATGGCAAACACTTAAACTCAGAATTTAACAACTTTCTAATATTCCTTTTGAGGGAAAAGTGACAACTCCGCAAACCCAAAAAAACACAGAAAAATGCGGCAAAAGTGGCAACATAGCTCTTGTCGATTGAGAATATTTTACAATTACAAAATATTTTTCCGCGGCTCGCAAAACTCTGCGTCGATATGTATGCATGCTAATACATAAACTTACATATTTACGATAGTTTGTAGACAAAGATGTTAGAGCAGCAAGGGAAGGGGTGAAATTCGGCGAGCGTTCGTTTATTTTTTTTCGGCACAGCTCGGATTTTCTACCAACAACACAATGTTGTAACGCTTTGTCGTCTCGTCAGTTCTTCGACACATTGACTCTTTGACATGAAAACCAAAAACATGAGCTCCGCCTATTGGTTGTCCGTGTCAACGGAGACATAACATATGCAATGAGTACATATATAATATTTACATGCATAGAGGTTGGTTGAAAACTTGCTGCTTTCACCAAGAAATACCACTACTAGCACCAACTTTTTTTTTCTCAAGTTGGTACATCTGTCGTGAGAACACATGCAAAATTACAAGTCATGCTGTCAATTAATTCGTTTTTTCGTTACAAGCCATTTGAAGTTGACGTGTCAGAGTATTTTTTTATGATTACTCTCTTATTCTTAGCTCACTCATTTCTACAAAAAAATCAAATTTTCGCAGATATTCTACCGTACAGTTTGTTGAAGCGGACGGTAGAAGCGGTGGTGAGTGTTCATTTACATTACGCTCTCATAAGATACTGTTTTGCGTCGGTGACTGTTTGAGCTATAATGCCATAGGCATCTCAGACGAACGAGTACTTCATATTTTACATAAAGAATAACATATGAAAAAGCTGTTTGAAAAGTTTGTGCCGCACACTTTAACAATTACTGTGGACTGAAGTTGGTTGTTCAGCTCCAAAGCAGGTGAAGTCACAACGATCTGCAAAGAAGGTTATGGCATCAGTTTGTTTGGATGCAAAAGAAATTTTCTTGATTGATTATCTGCAGAAAGGTAAAACAATCAACTGAATATTATTGCAACCTTTTGGATCAGCTGAATGAATAAATTCCTGATAAAACACTTAGTTTGCAGCACAAAACAATAATTTTTCATCAACACAACGCACCTGATCAATGAATAAAATTCAACAATTTAGAGCTGCCTCGACGTAACTTGCCAGTTTCGACAAAGTTAACTTTAGCACACACATAAGTTTACTAATGAGTATTTGTGTCATGGCTAAATTCGCTTTACTGATTTGCATGGAATTTGTACTAAAAATATGCAATAAAACACGTCCAAAAGTTTCTATATATTCTAATGATGGGTGCGTTCGAAATTGCAATCACGACAGCAGTGTTATAAATTTGCCAAAGTATCACGTTCTGGTTGAATTTCTGGCAACACTTGCAACAGCATAATGTTCTACTGTCACTTTTTGCACGCAATTTATGCAAATAATCGACAACACTAAATTTTTGTCCGCATCAGCAGAGTATCAGCAAATATGCAACACAGTAGCTGTATTGCTGAAATTATTACGTAGCTCGAACGCACCCGATATATTATATTATTATAAGCACCACCCAACCAAGCTGATCATAATAATCTATGAATACATATTTCTTCACTATTATTATCGAGTATATATGTATCAACAGTCGTTTACTTTTTAGCAGACGGCGTTTTTTGTAAAGAATACGTAATGGAAACAGAGTATTTTGAAAATATTTTTGGAATATAATCTGTTGTCGTCCGGTTGACAATTATTGGCCGGACTTAATGCCGTCTCCTAAATGTTGTGCGTATGGAAAACTTGCATTCTTGTATATATTACTATGCTCTGAGTTCGGCACCCTAAAATATGGTTTCAGCGACCAACACGATCTAATACAACTTTAGCGCTAATAACATACGCGTCAATAAACAGTTTGTCCTTCTGACAGACAGGAAAGTTTGGAAAAATTAAAATTGATACGACGATTTGGATACATATATAAAAACAAGTGAGGCGAACTGCAGAAAAAAAGACCCAACTCATTTGAGAAACAATTATTCCAATTCTTATATGTTACATGTAGACAAATTTACAAACATACGTTCTTTCAGTTATATAATGCTCAATTCTGAACCCAACGCTCGCTGAGTCCTAAACGGATGAGTTTACTTTCATACCCGTACGGCTCCTATTCACTTCTCTTCTATCGCAGCTTTAAGCTGTGGGACATCTGCCCTGGCATCGGTCGGAAGGATCCTAAGACCCATCTTTTAAAAGCCATAGCCCAGGTTATTTCTGAGGCAATGCGTTCAGAGCCGATCAGCGCAAAGAGGGAGTCCTCTCAACCTTCACCTATCACATCAACTTAATGGTAACAGGAGAGGAACGTACTCTGAGGCGTGCCTGGGTTTTAACGGGACGGAGGCAGTCTTGGCATTAACCCGCCAGCAATTTCTGGACTGTGTCACTTCCACATTCTCAGTCGATATCCGAGGTCAGATCCGTTAGGAATTTACACATTCCGTGAAAGTCGCAGGAAATTTATCGTTACGCAGGATACACTGCGCGGAGGGGTCCTAATTTACATCCCGAGTAAGTACATAAGAGCTACCGGATTGTGCATCGAACACATTTCTAGTTAGAGTGATGCTTAGTAAAGAGCTATAAACAAAAAGTTGTAAACTCGAATAAAGAGTTAGTTGTTCGAATTAGAAATAAAAATTAGTGTATAGCTTTTAAATTGGATCGAAGTCAAGATTGGGTTTCAAGATAGACGATTTATCGAGAACCGTTACAACATTTTAAGTCCATATTGACATATAACCTGCAATGTTTCTTGTTCTTTGGCAAACAAAAACAAGCACAGTTGCTTACAAAACATTAAAGTACAAATAATTCGTGCACACTTATATACAAAGTCCATTGATCTTTAACACGTGCTCTTATTCGTACATACGAGTTAATATAAATACATAATCTAGCCTAGGTATAAGCCTACCCCTACAGGACTAACAGACACAAAAACTAAAAATAGAAAAGTTGGGTTATTAATAAATCATTATGTACAAAAATTTGTTATATAAAAAATAGCTAAAATAAAAATACAAATAAGAAAATTAAATTTCGCAAATAATAAATACTTACGTCTTACTTAGGCTACGTATTCATTCTCCTCTTCCTGGATCTTTGTTTTACATACAACACTGAGGGGAAGGATTACTAATAAGGTACCTGGCGGCAGGTATAAAAAGCTAGGGATAGAGGTTCACTGAAAACAAAACTTAGAGGAGGGAGGAGGGGTTGAAAGCAAAAGCGGCGCTGAAAGTTCCTGAAAGGCTTATCTGTAAGTCCAACCGAATGAAAGAGGAGGAGGTACACTCGTCTCAAGGAGCCCAACCCGACCGATAACAACGAAAACACGCTAGATGAGCGAGAGGTGGAGAAGGATCTAGGAGAGATCCTGGAATCCACACTGAAGCTTTACAACGCTGATAAGGGAGAGCCGGAGATTCAACCCTATCTCGAGAAAAAACCCGAAATTAACAGTGAAGGTTCTTCAAATATACCTGCATAAAAGCAAGATGCTCCTCAATTTAGAGAGGGTCGGCAACGATGTGACTTTAGTCCAGAAACCATGGATAGCCTCGGAAAACATGATTGTTTAAATGAGCTATGCCTCGGTACCACCACTCTCTTCGGTAACAACTGCCGCACCCTAATGTCCCGCTTTCTTTTAGCATTCGACTCGCAAGCGATTTGACCTTTTTTTCGAGCATCCGCCTAAACCAACTCTTCGTTTCGTTACTACAAAAAATAGTTTTGCCAAGGTGAGTGAAGTGAAAATTTATTTATTGATTACATAAATAATGATATTTTGACTAAAGTCGCCAACATATTTTACATACTTCCCAAGTGCAAAAAACAAGGGGAGAGCAGCCATCTAAATTTCTCTTCAGAAGCCGTAAAGAATGACAAGGATAAGCGCTACTCCTTGCATCCTGTTACCTAGATATAGCTAACCGGGTGGAAAAACCAACATATATTGGCTCTACCTCAAAGAACGTACTTAATGCAACATGCTTCGTACAACCTCATTCTCTGACTATAGGTATATGAGATTACAAGTAGAATTCAAAAGTGTAACCTTCAGGAATCCTAAGAATACTAACTGCGATCTGTACAGGAAGATAGTACTCGTAATAGGAAATTTAATTAGACTCGAGAAATATGGCTCAATCTCTGAACTAGAGGAATGGAGAGTCACACTCACTAACATTCTCTAAAAGATGTCGCGTGCCCTCCAGTATATGCAAAGTGTGGATTGAGACCACCTTGGTGAAACAAAGAGCTCGGATCATGTAGGCGTAGTTTTAAGGAATTATTCAAACTGGCCCATTAGGAACACTGCTGGAGGAAATATAAAGATGTACTTAGGGAGTATAAAAATGAAATTCACAAAGCCAAAATAAAGTCGTGCAAGAGCTTCAGCGGGAAGCTAGAAAAGACAACCCAGGTAGCTCGGCTTAGGAAATTGTTATCCAAGTGCCCGACAGTCCCTTGGCTACTAGGCGTAAAAAACGAAGAGAGTGGACTAGATGCAGAAAGGAATCACTGGTAGACCTGGTCAATACGCATTTTCCAGGATGTATGGACCAGTGAACTGCAACGAATAATCCATTTTTGTTCATATTCGAGCACTGTTCCGTTTTTCTGGCGTTATATTTTTGCATATACGTCAACGGGAACACAAGTAAAAATGGCTTTTCGTAAAATTAGCGACTACAGCAACTACAAGCACTTATCTTTGATTTTCTCTGTAAGATGCATACATATCTCGGATGACAGTATCGTTAATTAGTGGTTACGATTTTTTCCACTTTTAATTGTGTTTAGACTTTGCGTATTGCAACTCTGAATTCTGTTACAATTACATTTTTAACGCACATGAAATTTCAAGTATTGTTTGTGAAAAAAAAATTGAAGTGGAAATTACCTTTGATATCAGTCGTTATATTATTATTTTTAGATTAATTTCAAGTGCATTGTGTGATAGTTAAATTTTTCTTAAGCATTTTTTTCCAAGGTTAATTAGTTGGTTGAATCGACATCAACAGCACTTCAATTCGATAGATAATTTAGTTGTGTGTTTTGACGATATCCTATTACTTCCTTTATTATTGGTGAACAGTCAGCCATACCATTTACCCGACTGTGATTGCCGAAGAATATATTGTTTGAGTTACATCAGATCAGTTGATGCTGGTCTGTACGTAAATCGATCAACAATGTTGTGATCAGCCAAATTTATTTGATTGTGTTTTCGGTACGAATGTTTGATCTGACTTAATCATATTCGCTGCAGCTCCCTACCGATATCGTAACGAAAAACAAAATACTTTGGTCTATTAACGGCTTCGTATTGTTTTAATCCTCTGGTAAGTACGGTATTTTTCCAGCCATGATGGATAATGTATCAACAGTGCTGGTACCTTACCTGATCACAATATACAAAGGATGTTTAATTCTTAAGTATGTACCTATCCTTTGGAGAGAGATGAGGATCGTATTTATACCGTTGGCGGGAAAAAGAGCTCTTTTTATTCGAAATAATATAGACCAATAAGTCTAACCTCATTCTTTCTGAAGGCATTTGAAAAAATTGTACACGTCTATATAAGGGACAAGCTTCTATGATATCGAAAGCACAGCCCGAATATTCGAAGCGTAGATCAACGGAGAGTGCACTTCACTCGCTAACCCTAAATATAAAAAGAGCTCTAGAGCATAAGGAATATGTTCTTGGTGTATTTCTTGTCATAAGCGAGGCATTCAATAATGTCTCAAATAACGCAATCGTTAACAGTCTGAAAGCAGCCCGGATAGAGCCTACCATCATGTCACTTGTAGCTAAAGAGCTTCCTAAAAAGTTTGAAAGGAATGCATCCAAACTGATAACCTATGCAGACTACAAAGCTATATCAGTGACGGAGAAGTTCCTAGACACAATCAGTGACGTGATGGACAACGCTCTAAGGATACACCACACCAATGCTCAACGGTGTTAAGCTAACAACTACCTGGGAGTAATTTTGGATAGCAAACTGATGTAGAAACCCAACTCAATAAGCCGATGGTTGGTGGACAAATAAGACCTCATACCCTTACGCTTTAGTTGAGAGAGAAGGTTCCAGGTCACACTAAAAAAAGCTGCATGGCGCAGAAGCATGTGACTCACTTGCGGAACTTAGAACATCTTTACAGATAGATCAAAATTGGCTAATGAGTGGGAGTCGGAATCAACTGCTCGGAGCTGGATCTCAGCCGACCCATCAAGCTTCCGGAATACTAAAGTACCTTCCAGGTGGAAGTCTTTGCAGTCGGGAAAGTGGCTGAGATAGCTTACAACCCAGGAAAAAACCTAAAAAGGATAAATATATGCGTCGATAGCCAAGCGGTAATTAAAGCAATAATCTCACATCACAGTACGTCAGCGAATGTCCTTTGAAGCAAGGAGGAAAGCCTTAAATACATGCAATGTCGCCAAGATTATGTGCAAGAGCCCCGTAAGAAAACTCGCATACTTTTAACTCACACGATCACAAAAGGACGCCGGACGGTTGTTGACCTCTTGACAGATTACAACGTACTGAAAATTCTGAATCGGTATTAGAAATTACGATTAAAAGCCTATAAAATTCTTGGTCACGTCTCTAAACTACATATGAAGCAATAGTAGAATCTAACAATTCAGATCTACCGGAAAATTTTAAGTCCTCGGCTTACGCCAAGTATGAAAGCTGCTAGGACCAGTATAAAGAAACAAAGACTATGATATCCGATCAACTAAAGCAATTGAAGTCAATTGCACCTACTCCACATCCAAGAGTAGAGCTGCCAAATATACAAATTCAAGACGCAAGTTCAGGCATCCATCTCAAGATGCCCGCATGTGAGAAAGAAATATTTCATGGTGGTTATGAACAATGGTCGTCCTATTATAAAACCCATCAAAAATCATACCAAGCACAAAAATTGTCTCACCTCCGACGCGAAACAACGGGTCATGCAGCCGTCATAGTAAAACAGTTTGCACTAAATGACTATAATTTCAATTTGGCTTGGGAAGCTCTAAAATAAAATTAAAGAATATGGAGCAAGTAAGGATACTAATCAGAGTGCTGCACGAGTATGATTAAATCAGATCAAACACACGTGCCGAAAACACGATCAAATCAATTCGGCTGGTAATACACAACATTGTTGATCGATTCAAGTACCGACCAACGTTAACAGCTTTAATACAACACACACATAATATTCTTCGACAATCAGCATCGAGTAAGCGGTATGGCCGACATTGGTTCAAATCAAATCATATCAGTACATTACGTTGCGCCCATACATTGAATTGAACCAATGCGGGTGAGCTACGAGTACAGGCAAATTTACTCGAGTACTGTAGGATTGATTTCAATCATGTGAGACATGCTCGAGTAAAAATATATGAAATTTTGGTATGAGCACATGTTAAAAGATTTCGATGCGCAAAAACCTCTATGTTTGAAGCCTAAAGAACTTAATACATATTTATAAAAAATTTAATTATTTTAATAACATACAACTTAAACTAAAGAGAGAGAATAAATCCATATTTTTCTTGTTCTATCATCTTATATTTAAAACTAATAAACACATTTCGTAACAATATATTTTGACTCGCTTAATATTCAATTTTTTTGAATAACATAAAATGAAAAAGGGTATTAATATTAACAAACGAACAAACGTATTTGTGCATGCATATAAATGTTGTACACATTTACAGTACACGGGTGAAGTAGTGTGCTTAATATTCAATTTTTTTGAATAACATAAAATAACCAGTAAGGAAGGCCTGAGTTCGGATGTAACCGAACATTTTATACTCTCGGAAAGTCAAATGGTATACTCGTTTTAGATTTATTTGTAGATCTTGCCGCTTTGTTCTATGTTGACCGATATTTTCGGTAAAAAGTCAACTATAGACACTGGGGTCCATATTTTCAGTACCTAGGGGCTTGAACAGTTCTGGTTCCATTTAGATAACTTTTGGTCCACCTTGTGACCTTTAACGTATTATTCACGCAAAGTTTTACCCCGATATAATCATTGTTGCTTGATTTGCATACTGGAAAGTTAAAAAATCAGTTGGAATTTAAAATGATGTTATATGGGAAATAGGCGTGGTTGTAATCCGATTTCGTCCATTTTCGTACTATAACATAGAAATATGAGAAGAATATTATGTACCGAATTTGGTTGAAAGCGGTTAAGCAGATCCCAAGATATGGGTTTTCACCTAAAAGTGGGCGGTGCCACGCCCACTATCTAATTTTGAACGTGGTTCCTATAAAATCATCTCATACCATCCCAGAGATAAAATTTAATGTCTCTGGCTTGTTTAGTGCTTGATTTATCGCGTTTTTAGTAGTTTTTAACAGTACCGTTATATGGGGAGTGGGCGGGGTTGTCACCCGATTTCACCCATTTTCACACTGTCGATAGAGATGCTAAAACATTTGTTCCCAGTGAATTTTGTTATTATAGCTTCAGTGGTATAGGAGATTAAACTTATTAGAGGGCGGGACCACGCCCACTTTGAAAAAAATATAAACTGCAGATGTCTCTCCCTAATGTGATCCTGTATACCAAATAAGAGTCTTGTATCTTGTTGTGGAGTTTAGTTATGGCAATTTATTTGTTTTTGATTAATGGCGTTTTGTGGGTCTAGCAGGGGTTCGATTACGCCCATCTGCAATACCAACCGCCTTACGGTGTCAAAAAACATGTGTACCAAGTTTCATAAAGATATCTCAATTTTTACTCAAGTTACAGCTTACGGACGGACAGACAGTCACCCGGGATTAACTCTTCTCTTCATCCTGATCATTTATATATATATAACCTTATATCTAACTCGATTAGTTTAAGGTGATACAAACAACCGTTAGGTGAACAAAAATATTATTCTCTGTAGCAGCAAGTTGTGAGAGTATAAAAATGGTATGTTTATTAACAAACGAACAAGGGTATTTGTGCATGCAAATAAATGTTGTACACATGTACAGTACACGGGTAAAGTAGTGTGCCGAATATGATATACAACCTGAACATTGAGTATGATTAACTTGCGGTTATTGTCTGCAAAAGCTCATAAGAAAATTAAGTATAAGCTGATCGCCAGTGATTCAAACATGTGCTTTGTCGCTGATTTGAAGACGAACGATTCGATTTATAACAGGAATCAAACTAACAGAATCATGGCACAAACAGTCACCGACGCAAAACCGTGGAACGAATCAGCTGATACGACCTATCTTATGAGAGCGCAATGTAAATGAGCAGACACCACCGCTTCTACCGTCCGTTTCTACAGACCGTACGGTAGAATATCCGCGAAAATTGGATTTTTTTCCGTAGAAACGAGTGAGCTGAGAGTGAGAGATCAATCTCTTGCAACGAAGGTTTCCAATCTCGATATTCTGTAGTAATTAAAAAATAAACTTGAAGATATTTGAAATATTCTTAAAATAACTCAAAATCACAGTCGAATACACTTATTTATAAATAGGTAAACTATTTCGAATAGTTGGATTTTAGTTTTGAGCTTTTACATATTGAAATATTATAACTAAATAACTAAATGTATGAAAAATCTTGTATACAAATTGAACAATGGCAACATTGGTTAAATGAAAACAAAAGAGAACAACTGATTTCTGCGTTGGAACTACGGGCATAACTTTTGACAAATTTGGTTTGATACGGGCGGTTAGGGAAGGAATTTTTAAAAACATTTATTAATTGAAAGCTAATACCTTTATTTCTTTGATTACGTATTGAAAGTTCAAAAATTAATTGTTTAATATATCACAAAATTACAAAAAAATAGTATAAACAGTTTCTGCATATGTTTAACGGATACATGTATAATAATATTTAAATTTAATAAATGCTGGGTATATTTAATTTAAATTCCCAAAAATTATTATTTTATTATATATATTATAAAAAATGCTAATTTTGAGACCTTCTCGCACTGGAAAGAGTTAGGCACCCCAATATCCTGCTAATGAACTTGCCTAAAACTCAGAAAGAAACATCTGAAGAATTTATCAAACTTCAGTCCATTGTTGCAAATGGTTTGTCGATTCTATCAAAGCACAGCTCTCTAACAATTAGGACCCTATTCTGGTAAAGATATTACGAGAAAAATCGTTCCTTTTGTGGGAGTAATCGCTCTCATCTCCAACAAATCAAAGAATTTCTAACTACCATATACGCAATTGCAGAAAGTGTAGACAATACAATATATATATATATACAATATATATATATATACAATATATATAAGTTAAATAAACTGCTTACGCTCCATACGCGGGCGTTTTTATTAAAAATGATTGCGACCTTTTCTTTGAAATATTGTAACGGATTTCTCGATAAATCGTCTACCTGTAACTCACTCTTGAATTCGATCACTGGATTGTTAAATAAAAGTCCCAATTTAATGGCTACACACTTATCTTTATTTCTAATTCCAACAACTTAACACTTATTGCTCATTATTCGAGCTTACAACTTCTTGCTTATAGCTTGATTGCTCTTATCACGACAACACTCTAACTAGAACTGTGTTTGCTGCACAATCCGGCAGCCCTTATATAGTAAATCTGTAACATAACATTGCTTCTAGAACATTCTGGCCACTACGAATTCGCTGTCTAGTTGCTTCTGGCAGTTTATCGTTGATTCGATTTTGTTCTATCATCCGTGCTCGTCACAATATATATTGTATATATAAGTTAAATAATTTGCTTACGCTCCATACGCGGGCATTTTTATTAAAAATGATTTAATTTAATGTTGTAGACACAATGAATGTATACACAATAAATTTTAAAAATAAGATCGGAGGCCGATGTAGAAATAAGCACCAAATACAAAAATAAGTTAGGGTCGGCTTTAGAATAACGTCCCACGCTTTCGGGGATAAAACGGGTATGGGCGGATAGAGGAGATCCTTCAGATCAAGAATATATATAGATATAGCCGCGGGAAACTTATAGTTTTCGAGATATTTACGTTTAAAGTTGAAAATTTCAACTATTTAAAGTACGTATTTTTGCGAGTTAAAATGAATTATACACTTATATTTTTCACTTTTATATCCACTAACACTTGACTAATTCGTTTTTAGAAATTTTTTTTATATTAGATGCTGCAAAAATAGCTTTATTTCAATATTTAAATCATTCTTTAATTTTATTAATTTTGACAATAACAAAATGGTTGTGAATGTCAAAACATCAGTGTTGCCATACTAATATATTTTGCAAACGAAGAAAAATAAAATTAACAGAGAGATTGTATCCTAGATACAGGAAACAACGCAAAAAGAATTTCTGCGCGTAAAAACTTTGGTACACTCCGGTGTTGGATCGACCAGAGTTATTTATTTTTGAAGCGCGGCCGAAGGCCGCCAACGCAAAAAGGAGTTCTGCGCAAAAAAACCTTGATACACCGCGGAGTTGGACCGACCAGGGTTATTTTTTTGAAGCGCGGCCGAAGGCCGCCAACGCAAAAAGGAGTTCTGCGCAAAAAAACCTTGATACACCCCGGAGTTGGCCCGACCAGGGTTATTTTTTTGAAGCGCGGCCGAAGGCCGCCAACGCAAAAAGGAGTTCTGCGCCAAAAAACCTTGATACACTCCGGTGTTGGATCGACCAGGGTTATTTTTTTGAAGCGCGGCCGAAGACCGCCAACGCAAAAAGAAGTTCTGCGCGAAAAATATTTTGATACACCCCGGTGTTGGACCGACCAGGGTTATTTTTTTGAAGCGCGGCCGAAGGCCGCCAACGCAAAAAGAAGTTCTACAAGAAAAAAGTAATATTGTCATAGAGGGTATAACATAATACTTAACATCAATGCTTTGTAATAGTTTATTTCTCTAGGTTTTGGATACCTGTATTTGGGGTATTATCTGTTTTAATTTCTTTCAGTTCAATTACAAAAGATGTCGATAAGGTAACACTGGTTATTTGAAATTTTGCAACCCTTTTGTTATTGTCAGAATTAATAGAATTTAACAATAATTTAATTATTGAATTAAACTATTTTTGCACAATATAATGTAAAATAAATGTGTACAAACGAATTAGTGAAGTGTTAGTGGATATAAAAGTGGAAAATATAAGTGTATAACTCATTCGAAATGGGAAAAATGCGTACTTTAAATAGTCGAAATTTTGAACTTTAAACCCAAATATCTCGAAAACTATAAGTTTCCCGCGGCTATATCTATATATATTCTTGATCTGGAGGATCTCCTCTATCCGCCCATACCCATTTTATCCCCGAAAGCGTGGGACGTTATACTAAAGTTTTCCCATAAGTTAATCGCCAGGATCGGTGTCGTATGGAAAAGGTAAAACTAACTGAACTGCGCGCACGATCGTAGAACGAATGTTGACCTGGCGCTCAGGCATGTTGACGAAACGAATTATTTTAGCGAATGAGTTGAATTGAAGATCCAATCCCTTTTTTATTGTTGATTGTGTGGGGTGTCATAGTGTGTGGTGGTAACTTGTTTGGTGCCATCCTGTGTAGTGCGGTTGTGTAAGTTGTGAGGTTGTGTAGGGTGTGATGTGTTGTATTAGGGTGTGTCATTATTTGCCCTGATGAAGAGGTGTACTTGGAGGGGGAGTTTATAGTAATTTAAACATCCTGAGCACCCTAGGCGAATATTTTGCCTAGTAGTACATATATGCTGTAAATGTCCCAGGTATCACGGCGTACTGCTGCAGGAGTAGCCGAGGACGCGGTATGCATGATAATGCAGTAGTGAAATATCCATAATTATCTGTAGGTATAACATAAGAGGCAATTTTGGTGTTATATCAAAATTTGTATTTTTATGTTGGTACTAGTGCTTAGAAAAGATAAGCAACTTTATTGTGGGTGAGGGGGTCATATTGATATACCTTTAATATGAATTTTCTGGCTTGACGACTTATTATTATGTGATACTAGTATATACGTTATTTTTATTGGCGGTTATTTATTATTTCTGTATTATCGGCATATAGGATAGCTACTCCACGCCTGGCGCAAATATGGTTAGAATGGGTGCTCCTTTCAAACCTTTGAAGAGGGATCTTGCGAGAGTACAGTGATTGACCGTGAAGTGAGAATGACTTTTTTTCGAGTTAGCAATGTGGTAAATTCGATATATTTATGTTTGAAATACCCATTTACTTTTTTTAAGTAGATTTGAAGCTTTTTATAGCTGACTCCCATAAATCACTCACATTAGAATCGCTTAGATAGATGCGAGAAGTGCCACGTTTGTTTTTTGTATGTCTAGGTGCGTCACTGTATCACATTGAGAATATGGTGATCCCTTAATTTTATTTTTGAATTGTTACATAATTATAAAAATTTAGGCAACTATGAGTCACTATAGTAAGAGAGGTGTCGTTTTTCGACTTTCTAGGACAATTACTATTATGTTGCATACGATATTATGTGGGCGATTGTGGCCAAGAATCGGGAGATACTGATATCGTTTAGATTGTTTGAAAATTGTAACCAGTGAACAAGAACTAAGATTTTTTCTTGTAATGCTGCGTGGTCGAAATTGCTATTGCAGATATTGGCTCAATAAGATATGAATACTGATCAGATCTCGCATTCCATTGGATCCCCTGTGTTTTTGTTGTAGTGCCCTTTTCGAATTTAAGGAAATTAATGTACAACAAATTTTCTTTTGGAATATTTAGAAAGGAAAATTTGTTTGAATTGTATGGTATTGTGTTTTTAATACTGGCGTTGTCAAAGGAAGCTCTGACTTAGTTTTTTGTGCCAATTTGTGGAGTGTTGGAAAGTTGTAGCTTTAGTGGTAGTTGTATGACGTACCGGCCATTATTTGATCGTGTAGTTGTGGCTTTGTGGAAGTTTTCACAATACTGATATTCTGGTTTTGTAGTTGTTATGAGAGGGCGTTTTTCTAACTCACTAAATTTCCTTAATTGTTAATTAAGGTATTCTTTTAAAATTTGCTTAACTTGAGTTGACATGGTGGTAACTGGTTCCGTAACTAGTCCACTTAGGGTCAAACCTAAAATATATTTTGTGCTAGAAGGGTAGTTGAAATTTTGTCATCACCTTCAAGTATTATTTGCGGTATAAGGTCGCGGTATATTATATCAATTTGAGCGGAGGTATTGCAGTTGGTATCTGCTAGCTTTAGATGTGAAACATTTTGCCAATGCTTGCTATTTGTGTGATAGCGTGGAAGTATATTTGTAAGTTGCGGTAAGACTTTTAGTCCAGTCATTTAAGCTTAAATTAGGTAAGAATCTCGGAATTCAGATACCCAGCTGTAAGTCTGTAAATACTTGTATATTGACACCCTAAAAGTTGTCTCAAAACCTACATATGGTAGGGTGTACGCAACTATTAAATTTCAAGGTCAAAGGTCACAAAAATCGGTTTTTTGCGCTTTTTTTTTGTAAATATCTCATTTCCTATGGGTTTTTTGCTATTGGTTACTGAATAAAAAGTGGATAGGTTAGGAAAAAATGATAAAATATAATATAATAGTTAATAAAAATTGGCAAATATTTATAATCATTGATTTATCGATAGTTTATCAACTATATATGGCGCGTTTTTGATCGGAGGCACCGGTTGACCTGAAGTGATGCTGTGACCGCGCGCTCTAAGCCCTCTATCTCGAAAATGGTTCACCGTATGAAAAAAATTTTTAAACAAAATTTGTAGAGAATTTTGTATTCTACAATATTGAAAATAAATACCAATAGCAAAAAACCCATTGGAAATGAGATATTTATAAAAAAAAAAAGCGACCTTGACCTTGAAATTTAATAGTTGCGTACACCCTACCATATGTAGGTTTTGAGACAACTTTTAGGGTGTCAATATACAAGTATTTACAGACTTACAGCTGGGTATCTGAATTCCGAGGTGAACTTACTATAATGACTGGACTATTAGTTTCTGCTTGTATGTGCTTATCCGCTTGGGAGGAAATTAGGGTACTGGGGCAGATTTTGTTTGAGTTTTGGACTACTCTGCAGCCCATTTCCGTAATTTCAAAATTTGATTTGTAGAGTTCTCCTCGATGTTTAATGGATATGACTGCTGTGGAAGTAATACGCTATTTTGTATTTCGCTGTGTAGCGTTTGAGTGTTTTTTGCCTTTGAACAACATTATGTCTTTTGGCAATTTTCGGGATTTTGGTTTTTGGGAGTTGTTGTTACAACTAAACCTGTATAAGCGCTTTTTTGGGGTGAAATGGGAAATTTGCTGTAATGAATGATTGAGTGGTGTCTTTTGTGACAATATAAGCACTTGAAGTTGCTTTTACAACTTTAATATGTATGCGCATGTGACAAGCAATTTTTACATAATTTTTTGAACTCACGAAATAGTTTCTTTCTTTAATTTTTAATTTTTTGAATTTGTCGCTTCTGCATAGTTCGCATGATGTATGATTGTTGTGGACGATTTCGTTTTGTACGTGCTTCTGTTTAATTTGACTTTGCTACTAGCTTGGGGTCTATTGAAGCTTCTTTTTAGGTCGTGTTGAACAATTTTTGTTTTAATTAGTTTCTTATCTACCCTTTCAGCGATATCATACTGTGTAACTCGGAAGTCTTTCATTTGATCCCACGTTGGGCATTTTTTTCGAGATGAGAGCGATTGCTCCCACAAAACTAACGATTTTTCTGGTAATGCGACAGTGCATATGTTTACCAGTATAGGGCCTCAGCTGTTTGTGGGAATATTTTGTGTCGATAGAACCGACAAACAATTAGAAACGGTGAATTGTAGTCTAATAAATTCTTCACTTGTTTCTTTTTGAATCTTAGGCAAGTTTATTAGTGTCGTTACTTGTTTATCAACCAATCATATCTTGCTTTTAGAGCTTCCCAAGCCAAATTGAAACTGTCGTCATTAAGTGCGAACCGTTTGACTACTACGCCTGCTTGACCATTAGTTTTGTATCTGAAGTGATATAATTTTTGTGCTTTGGTAGTTTAGAATGGTTGATGTAGACGGTTGTAAACCTGTCCCGTAAGGACGGTCATTCTTCAGAAACTCCATAAAATGTTTCTGTGTCAGATGCGGGCACCTCGATTTGGATGCCTGCACTTTTCTCTTGATTTTGTATTTGTGGCAGCTCTACTCTCGAATTTGGAGTAGGTGCGATTGCTTTTATTAGCTTTAATTGTAAAGAAATCATAGCTTTTGTTTCTTCGTACTAGTCTAAGTTGTTTTCGTATATTGCGTAGCCCGATGACTTAAAGTTTTGTGGTAGATCTGAACCATTAGAATCTACTACGGTGTCATGAGCCGCTTGGAGACGAGTCTAAAAATTGTCAAGATTGTTTTTTTATTTCCAATAACGATTCAGAGTTGTCTTGAATCGGTGAGGATAAAAATCGAGTGCAGTATCGTATCAATCTGTCACCCTCAGATATGAATTTGGTGGCAGAAATATATTTGCCTTTTATTTGCTTTGTAGCAACCTGTCTTGCGCGTGTAGCTTCTACAGGTGTAACACGATTTTTATCAACATTCATCATTTTTGTTATATGAGGAAATATTTGTCAAATTAATAAAAATTCTTTCAGCGTAAACTGATTTAAATAGAGCTATTATTGATTGCTGAAACATAATACTTTTTTAGGTGAATGAGAATTTGATTTCGTATTATATTGATAAAAACAGATATTTAGTTTTATTATTATCGTTTAATGTTTGTTTTTTATTTATTTATTTATCTTTATTATTTAAGTTTGGTTTGTTTTGCAATACTAAATTTAATTTAATTATTAAAAACCGCAGATTTTTTATATTTTATGTCGGTATGTTGATGTATATAGGTACACCCTAATACCTGTAAGTATGTACTTATTGTGCAATTGACAGCCCATTGAAGAAATCAATACACTTTATACAAAAGTATGCAGGAATTGTTTGTGCGTATGTATGTTTATGTGTTTATGTTCTTATGCAACTGAGAGCTCGTTGAAGAGATCAATATACTTTTATTTATTTTGTATGCAATCTTGATTGTTTGTGACTGTCTGTCCGTCCGTCTGTGCAAGCTGTAACTTGAGTAAAAATTGAGATATCTTTATGAAACTTGGTACACCTGTGTCTTGGTACCGTAAGACGGTTGGTATTGCAAATGGGCGTAGTCGGACCCCTGGAACGCCCACAAAACGCTATTAATAAAAAAAATTGGCATAACTATGCTCAACAAGATACAATACTGTTATTTGGTACACAGGATCATATTGAAGAGAAGCATATGCAGTTAATTTTTTTTTTAATTGGGCGTGGTCTCGCCCCCTTACAGGTTTAATATGTATATCTCCTAAGCCGCTAAAGTAATAATATCAAAATTTACTGAGAACAAATGTCAAATCGGGTGGCAACCCCGCCGCTCCCCATATTACGGTACTGTTAAAAACTACTAAAAGCGCGATAAATCAAGCGCTAAACACGCCAGAGACATTAAATTTTATCTATAGGATGGTATGAGATGATTTTATAGGAACCGAGTTCAAAATTAGACAGTGGGCGTGGCTCACTAATTGAATAATTGAAACTCTCGATATTGGTATCCCTTTGTGTCAAAAATGGGTTGAATCGGATCAATACTTCCTTTAATATAAAATTTTGTCAACACTTGAAGTAATTTCCCGGGCTTTGATCCTTACAAATTGCTAGAGTAAAAAATGTTCGATTACACCCGGACTTAGAACTTCCTTACTTGTTAATAATTTATTTGTTATTATACATTATTATCGGTGTTCGATGGAGACGACTGCTGTGGGTAGTAGTACTATACTTTGATATTCGCTATGTAGCGTTTGAGTTTTTATTGACTTTGAGCAGAATGGTGCTTCTTGCAATTTTCGGGATTTTGCACTTCGAGATTTGCTATTGCAACTAAACTCGTGTCTTTTCTCATATTTGAGGGTGAGCTGAAAATGTGCTATAATTAAGCATTGAATGATGTCGTTTATGACAATAAACGCAAGCCAACATACATCAGTCAAGGAGAGACGGGCACACAGATTAATTGGTAATGTGCAAACAGCAAGTCTAATATTCCAAGAGCTGAGAGAACCGAACGACAAATAAGTACTGAAATGTTTAATTTCAAAACTACGTGCATTCACCAAAATGTCCGTAGCAGGTTTGGCTTGTTGAGTAACGTGTCAAAGGACATTGCGAAGGGTAGCACCACAGTCAGAAATGCCAAACTGGCTGCAATATACCGTATTTGTCCGAACGCAGCTCTAAAGCAATGTGTTTGAACTAAGTGACATTTTTCAAAAATAATTTTCACATAGTGCCATTGAAAAAGATTAGTGGAAGAACCACATAAAAAAAATGGACCGGTGCAATGCACCAACTGCCAAGAGTTCGGGTACACGAAATCATATTGCATCTCGCGCAGTGCTTGTCAAGTATTTGGAGATTTACACCCTACGTCCAAACTTACCATTAAGAAAAATATTTAACCAAACAATGTAGCAATTGTGAAGGGAATCACACTGCTAATTATAGGTAATCGAAATAGTCGCTCGGAATAAAAGCACGTTGTAACCAAATGCTAAATACTCCGCGCAGCGAAATTATTGAGATCACGGGCCAGAATTCAAATCCTGGCTATAAGAATAATGTGGGCCAAGGAAGTTGTGAAAATAAAGTAGCAACCAAGTGAACCGTTGAAAGTATGATTTTAAACCTTATTCAATGTATGACACAATTTATGTATACAATGCAAAATACGATTCAAGATTTAATCAAAACTAAAAAAAAGTTTGTATAAAAAATGAGCGAACTAAATATTTGCATATTAACGGTATTAACCAACACAAATTGGAGATCATTACATTTCTAAATGAAATTTAAAATTTCATGCTACAGCCCAGTCACAAGCTACAACCATATATTTAAAAAATTGTGGTAGTGACTTAAATCTGATAGCTATTTATTGATCAATTCGTTTTAAAATTACAGATTGCAAATTTAAAGACTTTTTTGGCACCCAAGGCACGAAAGGAAGACAACTGTATTACACTATTATGAATCGGCAAAATAACATTTACATAATTTCTCCTGGTAAGCCGACATATTGGCTCAGTAATCGAACCACAATACCAGATTTAATTGATTTTGAAGTAATCAAAAATAAAGATATATCGCTTATAACTGTTGATACAGCTACTGACTTATCTTCTAAACATTTTCCTGTGCTAAAAAAACTATGCGACAACCCTTGCGTGATCATAAATAATCCCATAAAACGAACTGGTTAAATAATAAAAAAATATATCATATAATTGATTAAAGAAGAAACTCAGGAAGAGATATTGACCAAAGCATTAGTGAATTTAATGATATAATGACAAATGCAACTGTCTTAGCAACACCAAGCAAAACCAGAGAACTTAGAACAACGAGAAGGTGCAAATTGAATTTTGTATGATGCTCGATTGGTTGGCTGAAAATTTGAGATCAAGGAGTTCACTATTTTCTGTTATTTAACAGAAATGAGATTTTATAAGAGCGTTCTCTGACAAATTACGTATCTCCCAACATAAAGAGAAAAATTAAATGAAATGAATGAGAAAACAAAAAATACAAATGCCACTTCACATATGCATGATTATTTTTTGCCATATAAACGATTTTTATGATGAAAAATTGATAAAATATGATTTTTTTGCACAAATGCTACATTGATAAAATGTGAAAGATTATGCAAGAAATGATATTTTACTATCTTCATAATTTTCTAATTTCAGTTGTTACAAAATTAATAATTTATGTATGTACATATGTACATCAATATGTTATATTATATAATATACTTGTAATAATATATTATCAATTATCAATGAAAACATGTGAGCGCACTGCTCTATATGTATGTAAATCATGATTTTATCACTTATCAATACACTATATGTGCGCGCATTGATTTATATGTACACGCATATATGTATGTATACATAAAATTGCCGAACAAATAATGCATACACAAACCAACATACATACATATGTATATGCGTACACATGTTAATATGTCACCCGCAAAAACTACAAACATTGTTCTACAAAAACAACAATAGTCACAAGTCAATATGTCATCCAAATAGCCGAATCCCAAATTTATAGTAAAATATACAACAACAACATTTTCATTCATGAACGCAGACGTACTTTTAACAAGCAACCTCGCTTCATTCATAAAACAGATACCCTCACATCCCCCCGAGCATGCTTTTGCCTACAAGCGTCTTCTCACGACGATGGCAAAAGCTAAAAATCATAAATTGAACAAATTTCTGATATTCCCTCTAGAAGGGAAAAGTGACAACCCCTCAAATATGAGTATTAAAATATTTTAGAATAAAAGTGACAACATAGTATATTTGTCGGTTTACAATTCAAGAAACTTTTTAAAGAAAATATTCAATATTCCGCTGATTTATTTGTATATGAATAGGGGTTGATTTTGCACTTGCCCATATGCGATGTATGTTGGTAAGAGTGTGTATGGCACATCTCGGATTTTCTACCAACAACACACTGTTGTGACGCTTTGTCGTCGCGTCAGTCCTTCGACAGATTGACTCTTGGACATAAAAGCACAAAACGTGTCAACGGAGATTTCACATGAAGTAATGAGTGTACATATCTACATACAAATTGGAATTATTGACACTTCTCAATTTTATATAAGCTTAAAACATATGTAAATGAATACATAATGTATTTGATTTTGGCGCAATTATCGACACTTGACAATTTCACCTATGCAGAACAAAGAAAGCTAGACACGTTCAATACATATTTAAATAGAACATACAAGAAGAAAATTGTTACAAGTTCTCTCTGGTATGTACATATTTGATATGTAAATGTGTATTTCTTTGATTTTGGCGCAATTATTGACACTTGCTTTAATAAATATGTAAAATGGGTCAAAACGAAAAAGAAGTACATATTTACGTACATAATTACTTTTACACATTTGAAAAGAAAAATCGAAGCATGAATGTGAAATGCCGACGGCAAAACACAATTCTGTACTTTTGTGAATCCATAATGCTATCAAGTACATGAATTATTTTAAGAAATATATCAAAATATGTTTAAATTATTATTAATAATTCACAATAAAGTAAAAATGAATTAACATAAAATAATTTTAAAATAATAATAAATAATAGTTCAATAAAGCGGAATATATTTCAAATTTCAAATGGCATATCAATATTCCCAGTTTTGCGTATATACATATTATATTCTCTTCAATATTCGTCGGTTGGTTATGTTAAAAGAGCGTATGTGTACAGATTCACCGCTGTTATAAAAGCGAGAAATGTTATTTGTTTCTCACGCATGTGTGGTGAACTCCTTGATAAATTCCTACAAATTGTTCGATGTCGAACCTGCACCTTCTCGTTCTTTTACATTCTCTGGCAAAACTAACTAGCCGCCTTGTTTTAGAGGAATAACAAATGTTGAAATAGAAAAGATTGTGATTGAAAAAAACATGAGCTAGACGCGAATGGCAAGTAAATCCCTTCCCTTTCGTTCAGCTTCAATTAAGGTTTGCAGTACGCAAATTAAGAAAAGCACTTAAGTGTGTGGAAGAATACATCAATGAAAAAACTCTCTTTGGAAAGCGCAAAAACATATTGCTAATGGAGCTACCAAATATTTCTGTAGTAATGCTCTCCTTACTTTTTAATGCAATTTTAATTTACGAATATAATCCAAATTCATGGAAAAGTCGCAATAAGCGTCTTTTCCTGAATTTCCAAAGTATTTAAAAAAGTGTTACTATAAATCATACATTCTTTCCTCCATGAAAATAGTATAATTCCAAGACACCAATTCAGGTTTCGGTCAAAACAGCAATGTAGAGCAATAGCATAAAAATATGAGGAGCAAATTTAAATTGGCTTGTAAATAAAAATTGTGAGCTTAGTCTTTACAACAAAGTTCTGCTATACAATGTTTTAGAGTAGTTTAAATAGATTTAAGATTTTATTCCTTATTGTTAGTCTTTGAACATGCAGATTCAATAAATAAAGGTATATTAACAAAAAAAAAAAAAAGAAGAGATATGTTGTCGAATTAAGTAAACGTAAAATGGCTACTAGGATATAATACATTTTGATTGTTAAAATGGACGAAATTGGTCTTCAAATTACTTCAGCTGCCACATTTTTCACTTTACAGTATATAATTCAAGAGACAATAATTTGAATTAATTATTAAACTATGCAGAGAAGTATTTTTGAGGTATGCAACTTTAAGTCTAAAAATTGTTGTATTCGAACTATAACTTGCTTATCCGCCAGGTACCGTATATGTGGTCTCATTCCGATAGATGACTTTTTACCGAAAATATCGGTCAATTGGTTATATATATTATTGAAAATATTAATACGCCCCTGTAGCAAAATCAAGTAAATTAGGATTGTAGTTCTTCTAGCCTCGATATACCTAATATTATATAAAGATTTCCAAACATGCGGCAGTCAAACGTGGAGTATGCACAACATGTCAGTCAGTGTCAGTGAATCAAGTTAGCTATACACTCATATACTCGTACCTTTCGCAATGTACCCTGTATAGTGATTTTATACTTTCCAGCTGACTTTAAACCGCTTATGTTAGTCAAAATGTGTGATATTTTACTAGAACTAAGTTAATATGTTTTCTTAAATATAATGTGGTTTAGCGCTGATTATGAAAGAAATCGGTCTAAGCCTTAAGACAACAATTATCCGTTTTGATGAAATTGTTGTAATATCACATATGTATATCTTATTTGAGATAATTATGTTAATTTTAGGGAGGTTATGACTTAAGATACCAAATTTGACTGTAATCCATTGACAATTTCAACAATTTTTAATTCTCACAATATGTTGCTACAGAGTATAATAATTTTGTTCACCTAGTGGTTGTTTGTAATATCTAAAGCTAATCGAGTTAGATATAGAGTTATATATACTTAGACTATAAGTTAATAAGATATCAAATATGAATATAGTCCATTCACAATTTCCACGAATAAGGAATGTTGAATACTTAATCAACATATTTTAATATAATATTTTGCCAACACCCGAAAGTTTTTTTGAGGCTTTGATTCTGCCTAATTACGAGAGTATAAACTGTTGGGTTACACCCGACCTTAGACCTTCGCATGTGAGTGCCTCAGAATAAGTTTTTCTTCAGTCATTATTAAGTAAATATAGATTGAGATTAGTCCCACTTTGCATTAGTCTGCTCTGAACGCATTGCTTGTAGGTGTGTGCATCAATCCTCGCCTTTACATCTTAACAGAGATCTCGCTGGGACCATTAAAGACGACTACTTGACGGGATATGAAACGGCTTTAAGTGGGGACCAAACAAACCTAAAAAATGTCCCTTGTTTTTCTCGTTGGGGCAGTGTCCCGGGGGCCAGCGGGATTCATCAGGAGGTAACTGACAGTCAACGTTGCAAAATCGCCAGTACCAGCAGAGGAACTAAATTCATGGGAATGATTTGAGAGATAACAATCGGTCAAGTACGAGAGTGTCACATTCGCTAAATGAACTCCTAATAAGAAGTCCCTCGGTCCTCTCGGCGACGCCAAATGTACTATCATCTTTGATTTCAAGAAGGTGATACTTAGGCTTCTCTCGACCGATGCCAAAGCGGATGTCACACAGCCCCTAAGAATAACAGGGGAGAAGAGAAGTGAGGAATAGAAGCGAACTCGCCACTTCCGATCGCCCGAATTTGCCTTCTGTCTCAAACGCCTGTTCGAAAAGATACGATTCGAGTATGTTGCTTGTGTGGATATCACACTTCCGGAGAGAAGTCTGAAAGATGATGATTCCTTAGATTATTCTGCATCATGCATACGGTTTTCTCAAAATTAGGAAAGGTAATGGGAATCTACTTTGATGGAAACTGGAGCTATCAGAGATCAGATCTTCAAGCAAAATCATTAGCTCGTTTGGTAAAGGAAAAATCCATAAACATCGTCTACGAACTAGCCCTAGAACAATTTTCTTTCACAATTCTTCGTTTAGTTTCCCGATGACGAAAACTATTATTTGCATCAACCTATTGTAATTTACATCACTATTGCGTATCAATATGTGTGAATATAGTTTAGTTTCGGCCTTATTATAAATTTACTGCTACTACTAATGCATTAGTTGGATAATACTGTGTGGTGAGAAATATCACATTGTGCAAAATCGGATGACCGTGACCATGAATTAGAACCATAAATTAGACCATAATATAATTGCACTCACTTTTCGCTTTGTACTTTGTAAGTAAGTACATACATATATATAAACACACAAAAATACATATTTTCATACCTACGCCCGCATAAGCATGCACGCACATATTTACATACTTACGTGGGTACTAATAGGCAAAAGGCGGGATAAAAACCCACGATAGCATACTTGTAATATTAAGCACATATACCATTAGTAGTGTAATGAAATTCAATAATTTGTGTCTCCGAATTTTTAGGTCACATAAAACCAATTTTTTTTATTGTACATTTCTTTTTTTTAATCGGCTTACTTAAAGTCTAACATAAAGTGATAAAATCTTAAATCTATTTATAACTAAACAAGCTCAAGATTGTGATTAAGCTTTTTGCTAATGCGTTGCTCTTTAAAAAACTGGAATATCTCTTATTTTCAAGTGGGTTTGATAACAGGAGTTAGCTAATGGATCCGGATGTTCTCGAAATTTAAGTTCGTATTTTTCAGACCTCTACTAGTTTCTTTACCATAAAAATACCAAGATATTTATGAACGTTTTCATTTCGAAAGTACTATGGTGAGTCGTTATCGCTCTAAGGCTTTTTATCTGAGATCTCTGTGCTATGTTAATGTTTGTTGCACAAGTCGCACCCCACATTAGAATACCATACATTCAAATCGGCTTTATTACCACATTGTATATCAGAACTTTGTTATAAAGACATAGCTTACAACTTTTAATTGAAAGTTTAAATTTGCTGCTCATATTTTTATGCTAGTTATTTTGGTGGATATATGTATTCTTCATGTGAGCCTTCTGTCTAAGCGAATGCCCAGTATTGTCTTTTATATAAAAGGCCGTCGTGCCACACCTTATCGAATGATTGGGCTACATCAAGGAATATTGCTGAATAGTGCTCTCTGTGCTCGAATGCTTTTCTGATTTCTTTATTTATTCAAATTACTTGCTCTACAGTGCCATGCTTTTGACGGTTCCCTTATTGGTGTGTTTGAATTATATTATTTTTATGGAGAAAAGGGGACATCATTAATAGTAACATTTCTTTGAATATTTTCGAAAATTAGAGTAAGAGGCTTATTGGTCCATAATGTGTTTTTGGGCTTTCCAAAGTAGTTTTGTTTGTTGATTGTATTTGGGCTAAATTTCTTTAGGTAAGTGACGTATTCTTCCACACACTTTAGCACTTTTTTGGCGACTGCAATCATTAAGTTTGCTTATGGTTTGCTCAATGTCTTTTTCTGAGTTTTTTTGTAATCAACATTTATGTGGCTACTGACATATTGTTTGTTTTTTAACCACTTCGTTTTATGGGATGTTAAAACCACTTTTGGTGATACAACCAAGGGTTGTTCACATAGCTTTATTAGTACTGCAGAGTAATCAAAAAATAAGTCAGTACATGTATCAGCAGTTATAAGCGATCTATCTATATTTTTAAGTACAGCAATATCAATTAAATATGGTATTTTGTTTTGATCACTTTGCCAGTATGTCGGCTTAGCAAGAGAAATTATGTAAAGGTTATTTTTTATATTCATAAATAGTGTATTACAGTTGCTTTCCCTTCAGATGAATTAGACGTGAGCCCCAATATTAAAAAAGGTTGCAGCATAGGGTTTTGCGCTTTGTTTAAATCTTTAATCATATTTTGCATTGCAGACATAAATTGTGTCATACATTGAGTAAGATTTAAAATCACACTTTTAACGTTTCCCCTTGGTTCGTTTCGAGACAATTGCATTTGAACAGTTATGTCTTTTACCACATTTGCATAACTTCCATGTATTACGTTATTCTTAACATAACAACGTTTTTGACTGCGGTCAGTGATTTCAATAACTTCGAATATTTATCATTTGGTTTCGGCGTGCTTAAATTCCCAGCGGTAATTTCGATTTCAATTCTTTATATACAAGGCAACCCCTATAATTTGAAGTGTGATTTCTTCCAGAATTACTACATTTTTTCGTTAAATCCTCTTTTTGTATTCTAAACAGGGTGTAATAAATTTGTCATTATTGCAGACGAAATGTTACAAAAGGAACGTCACAATTTTTTAATAAATAAAAGAGACAAAAGACAACAAAGAAATCAGTTTTTACTTAAAGAATACTGCAAAAAAATGTAATAAAAGTGATAAACTTTTTCAGAGGTATTAAAAATATCAATAGTAAATTATTTCTCTCTAACATTTATATTTACTACAAATTTCAATTACAATTCCTCCTCCATCTAAGCCATTGTATAAATCTACAAGTAGCCAATCCTAAGATTTTCACTAATACACATTCAAAAATATCCCACTTGGTAGGGGTTGCCTCGAAAATTCTCTACTAAAATCACACTTGGTACGGGTTGCCAACCAATATTCTGCTACTAAAGTCCCACTTTGTACGGGTTGCCAACCATTATTCTGCTACTAAAACGTCCAAATGACAGAAATCTGCTGTAATGTGTTGCCGTTTTATGTTTTAAAATTTATAACTTTAAGAATGTTTTTATTACATATTCAAATATTTTTCGGTTGTTTTAATTCCTAAAGATTAAATTTACATTTTATTATTTAAATTAATATTTGTTGTGTTGAAATATTATTAAATGTTTCCAATTTTATCAAATATATTATTTTATAATTGAATTGTACCTGATTTTTATATATTTATTTTCGTTTTTGTTTAAATCAAGTTGAATATTTCAACTTATATTGTTAATGTTATTATTATTCATGAACCTGATTCACGTACCTGATTTTATGTATATATCTTTTCGAGTTATAATTGTTATGAAAAGTAGATTGTTTTAGAACTGTATTTATTATATGGGTGAATATAGGCCTCCTGGGGAACCGAACACCCAAAAGAGATCGGTAACGCGCCTATATTGCAACCTCAGAGGTGGTGAGGTAAAGCAATAGATATATAATAATCTTTTGTTTCGAAAATTTTCTTGAAAGTTTTCATAATAATTTTCTTTACAAATACATGTTCATAAACAAATTGTTACACTACAACCTTTTATTTAAAACTCTGTGTCAAAAAAAGGCATATTCGATCAGGTGATCACGGCTGTTTCACACACATAGGAAAACAGCTGATTCTTTGGCTACTTGTAGGCTTATACAATGATCTAAGCGCGCAGTTCAAATCATAAATAATATAAGGGAGTAGCGACCATTCAGAGTACATTCCCACCTCCTAAGTCTACGTTCACAATAAAACTTACATGGCCGCCTCTGATGAGTCAATGTGGCGAAAAGTCAAAACGGGTTGCGCAAATCAAAAAACACTCTAATAAATATTTATAACCATTTTAAAATTTGGTTAGAGAATGTTTAATGCTGTAACATTTGGTTTGGCTGCAGAATTTGGTATTACATGTCATAATAATTCTTTTGAACAATAAAACAAAATATATCATTGTAAGTTATATCCAGAAATAATTATAGAGCCGATTTTCCTGTAATTCAAATATAATTTTTTTAATCACAAATTTTATTTACGTTTTATTTATATTTCAGAATTTGGCGATGAAAATAAGTACAATATTTGATTATCGACTCTTTACATAAATTAAATTACCATATTATTATATAGGCAATAGGTTTCGTTTTTAAATATAGTCTGTATACTTGTTAAATAAATTATGGGTACACTCGTCAAGTCACGACTATCGAAACTCCAATGCATTGAAAGAATTTAATCGACAACTAATACATACACACATAAGTATGTATTCAATTATACGACTGTTGGAGCCGGCGATCAGCAAATTGAGCATTTAAGATCCTACCCGTTCCCAAATGGAGTTCTTGTGCTAGAATGTGAGTATTATTTGGTTTGGTCTTACTAGTTTATATGGTAGCTGCCTCTGTATTTCAGCATTTAGCGATGAAAATATTTACAATATTTTATTCCCAACTCTTTACATAAAAATATTACCATATTATTATATAGTTCTAGGTTTAGTTTTAAAATATATAGACGTCTTAAACAAATTATTTGTTGAATTAGCAAAATCTTCATAGTATAAAATACGGAAGATATATGTATTTCTTTCTTAAAAAGTTGTTTAAAATTAGCTTACGAAACAATGTTGTGTCATGCCATGCTCACTAGCAATACTGGCAACATATTTTAATATTTTTATATGATTGAATATTTAGTAAAAATAAGTAACGCGTCTAGTTGCAGACCCCATGGTGGTGGGAAAAATGCAATATATGTAGGTATGAGAAAATGTAGGGAAAAAAATCTAACGAAATAAAACATATATTGTTTGGCAAAGAAAATATAATAAGTTTTTTTGGCTTGGGCGTAGTAAAGTGTTTATATTGATATATATTCAAATTATCAGGTTGGACAAGAAAATGTATAGCATTTTTAAATTGTATTAATGAATGCAAATATAGGTGGTGCAAATGAAGAAATTGCCCATGATTCTAACTTTTGTTGGTGATGGTCTTGAACGAATTAAATGCATACTAAAACTAGAAAGTACTTCTTCACATATTGAACATTCATGTGGCGACCCACTTGAAGAAAGGCAATGTGTTCCTAGTAGAAGTATGGTGATTCAAAAGCATTTTTTTTTTCATTTACAACGTAGTTTTCATCGGAACATATTTTTCGCAATTTCACTATCCAAATATTTTTTTGTCATACATAAACTATTTTCAAAATTATAATCACTGTATGCATGTGTGCAATCTAAATATCACGGCGTCGATTATTAAAGTTATCATATGTAATGTCATTTTCAACCCAAATACATGGAAACTTTGTATAAAGTTCTACTAAAGTACATTCTTGGTACATACTCTAATTATTGATAGTATAAGTCATGTTGCATGGTTCCCGCGATCCCATTTGCTTCGAAATGAGTAGCACATGCTCGTGAATAAGGATCATCTTTTGTTGGAATGCGGCGTTTTCCAGATATTAAGATTCTGACCGCTATTGACTATACTTCTGTTGCGTCATTTCTACTTTTCAGAGGACAACATTTAAAGCTTAATCATAGTAGACATGCATTACTATTCAGACGAACGTATTCTAGAACGTATTATGGTCGCTGGTAAGCGTATGAATCGTAAAATCTGTCAATCAGCATCGAAGTTTTGCTTAGTGTTGCTGTTGATTAAGATTTGGGTAGCTTTCCCTGTAATTTATCCTCAGATCATGATGCGAATTTGGGCGTATAAGTATGTTCTGAGACTGGAACTGCATGATGGAATCCATTAACGTGATAGTCATTTTCCTCCAGTTTCATAGGAGTCACCGATATATATATTCAATGACTTAAAAATATTTTAATTAGTTGTCGGCATTTCATAACACAATTGCTAACTTCACACGTACGCTTACGCTCTATCGTTTAGTCTTTGTTGAGACAGCGATGAAATAACATTATGCCGCTAAAGGGACGGTGCCCTGTACGAAACTTTTTGTCATTATGAATGCTTTATTTAATACTTTACTTAAAGACAATAAAATGAAAGATTTTAAGGTCTAATATATTTATTTTAATTGTATAATATATAAAATAAATCAGGAAGCATGAATTGTTTGAACAAAGAATAAAAAAAGGTTCAAAAAATTTATGGTAACAGAAGTCTCAGTGTCTTTAATTTCGTACTCACCTACACAGGCGCGATTCCTCCGAGAGCAGCTGAATCTGCTTGAATATGTGTAACATTGTGGCATGTATGACAGGGATGGAATTTGACATTTTTTAACTGTACCGAAGTAAGTCAAACACATGTGCGAAAATTCAGTTGAGAGTGCTGAAATTAATCAAATTCGGATAAATTATTTTCAAACAATTCATTAACACATAAATTATCGCTTAATGTGTATTACTACTTATGTGTATACATAAATTAACAAATAAGACTTAATAATTAGTTACATCAAGTTCTCTTCATATGTTCTTTCTCACCTATCTATAGCCAAAATAATGGTCAACAAGGGTTGAGTTCCTGTGTAACCGAAAATTTTCTACACTTACAACTTGCAAGTTTAAAAGCCGGGGAAATATTTTCAGGTTCTGACAAACCTGATTTTTAAATCAATTCAATATTCAAAGTCCGACGAGATCGTGATTGAATTACAATCAAATTTGAATCTTATTAACTTATACTATAGCTTATAGACTGAATTGGTTTTTTAAATGAGATATACATATGTATCTGATACAAACTCAATCGAAGTGAATAAATTTAATATAAATATTGAGTTGATGTGCGAAACGTCAACCAGAAAATCCATTCATATTAAACGCTAAACTACATAATTTTTAGGAAAACTTGACCACTTAATTTCATTAAAATATCACACATTTGCACCAACTTATTTCTTATTCAGCATAAGGTTTGCTGGAATAAAATAAAACATCCCTACTCTTAGTATATGGGAGTTGTTGGCATAAACCTATACGAAACCTAAACCTATATTATACGTTCAGTTAATTTTGCTAAGATATCTTATGTTAAAGACAAACATATGGTTTTCATACAACAATGTGTGCTAGGTGAAGATTATAATTGTCTTACCGCTGGTGGGGGACAGAACAGACCTTCATTAAGCTGAGAAATATTTCATTCTAACTTTATTTTATTAAATTCATCTCTTATATGCTATATATATATTTATGTGTTTGTTGTATATATTTATGTGTTTGTTTATGTATGTATGTATGTTAAATATATTAGAACATACATAATTATGATTAGTGGACTATATTTATTCTTATATTACATTCTTAATATATAGAATAATAAAACTCAATTTATTGCTGCACACCGTCTAAGTGGGGCCCTTTTGGCCCTAACGCACATGTTAATTTTTGAACATATGATTTTCTATGAGTTTGACACTCATCAGCTGATGCAAAAAAATTTTAATCAACTAAAAGAAAATAAAAATAAACCAGGAAAGTTAAGCTAAACTGCTTATGGCAGCAAAGAATCTTAAAATATTTTATTACCTGAGGAAGAAAAAGAAATATTTTGCACCATTCCTATGGGCATTAAAAAGGACCAAGCAATATAAAAGATTGATTTCATGGAAAAGGCCTTGCAACAACATTTTTTCCTTGTTTTTGTGTTTTTTAATATTTTCCATTAGGTTGATTTTTAATTTTTTTTACATGTCAATATGACAGAAAACATATGATTCTGACTGAACACACGGGCAAAAAGAGTCCAGCAACTCGAGTCTAGTTTTTCTGCATTCCTTTTCACAAAATTTTCGTAAATATTTATGCGGTTCGACTGCGCAACACTTAGAGCGTGTTGCATATTTCATTTGTATTTTGAGATGATGGTCTAACATTTTGTTTGCAATGAATTACCATGAATATGGTAGAATAATATACATAATACCTACCCGCTTAATAGTTTCAAAGAAATACTTAAAACGGGAATTTCCTATTTGCATATTACATACAAAAAATAGATAACAGAATTCATATTTGTGAACGAATTTATTTGAAACCGAGTGCTCTTACAACCGTTCAAACAATTTGAAAGTGAAAAGGGTAGCAGCGAGCTGTTACGAACAAGAACATGAAGCGTGCCACCCAAACACTAGTGGCACGGTCCCTTCGTCTTTCCTCGTCGTCCCCTCGCCCACAATAAACCGGTTTGGGTTACAAAGGAGTCTGTGTGTAAAAGTGATTTATGTTTGTCTTTAACATTACGTATTGACCGATATAAACGATATAAAGCCAACTGGAAGTTCGAAGATCTTTGTATTAGGTATATGGTGCTAAGAGAATTATTTGATCCGATTGAACTCATTTTTCAAGTACATGCTTACCATTATCATTAACATACATTAACTATTATCAGAAAAGGATTCTCTTCGAATTGCAATAATATATTTCACATATTGACCGATATTTTCCATAAAAAGGTTGGAATAAGGACTGGGTTTTACATATGGGGCTTGAACAGTATATACTGGAATGCGAAAGATTCGGATGGAATTAAAAATTATGTTTTATGAGAAGTAGGCGGGGTACTATGTAGCAATATGTTGCAAGAGTATAAAATAATACGTGCATTGAGCAATACAAATTTTACTAGGAAGAGATTTTAAATATAATATATTTGAAGTATTCACGCGTAAATATTGTATATTGGAGGCGGTTTGGTATTCCTGACTGTGGTACCCTTCCATCGTCGTTGGGTTTGTTACTCAATAACGCAAATATGTTGCCATTTAGAGTTTCATGCTTATTTACATTTTAACTGCCAGATTGAAATTTTTTTGCGCCTAAGAAAAGCTATCGACATTTTAAATGAATATGATGAAAGTATGATAACGCCCAGTAGCGCTATTGCCTTTACGTTATTATTTGTTGTTTTAAAGAACACATTTGAGCCATTTTGTGCGTTTTAGTACATAATAAGTAAGACAATAATAATAATAATTCTTTCTCTTGTGAATCGGATGTGTTGTGTACCTTTTTTCCTTTATTTTGAATTTTGGGTCCTTCCATTCCTTAAATATATTCCTGAAATATATAAATACATGTTAAACACCTTCAAAGATATACCTAAAAATGCAATTTTACAAATTTTATTTAATTTATTCCAACCGTCTCTGTCGCGACATGGAGGCGCATTAAGTTTTTTCGACATATCCCTCCAAAAGATATCGAAATTCAAAGGTTTTATCTCCTTCTGTTAATCTTTGAAATACGCAGGATTTTTTCCAGTAATTATTCATATTCATATTTTCATATTCACTTCAAATAATCGCGCTCTTAATTAGAACAACGACCGACTGTTAATATTGTGGCGAACACGAGTACCAGAACAAATCAAAATTGACGATAAACTGCCAGAAGCAACTAGACAGCGAATTCGTAGTTGCCAGAATGTTCTAGTAGCGAACTTTTGTTAAAAGTTTACTATATAAGGGCTGCCGGATTGTACAGCAGACACAGTTCTAATTAGAGTGTTGCCGTGTAAAGAGCAATTAAGCTATAAGCAATAAGTTGTAAGTTCGAATAGCGAGCAATAAGTGTAAAGTTGTTGGAATTGGAAATAAAGATAAGTGTATAGCATTAAATTGGGACTTTAATTTAACAATCCAGTGATCGAGCTCAAGAGTGAGTTATAGTTAGACAATTAATCGAGAAATCCGTTACAATTGGTGTCAGAAGTGGGATTGTCAAATAAATTCCCAAGGAGATAATTATTTGAAAATGGCCAAGTTTAACGATCTGAAGATTCCACAACTAAAAAAGGACCTGGAGCAACGTGTTTGGCGACAAATGGACTAAAAACTGAATTACAATCACGGTTAAGAGAGGCCATGGAGGCGGAAAACATTAATGTTGAGGAATATGTCTTTCACATGGAATTAGAGGAAGAGACAAGAAAGGAAGAGGCTCGATGCTCGTCAAAGATTTTGGACATAAACATGATTTTTGCTGCAATATCGCAGATGGGGAAAGAGATGTCGACACAATTCAAAGAGCAGGATACATGATTGTCAACGCATTTGAAAGAGGAGTTCGTAGCGTAAGATGCACGTATATCAGCACAGGTATCCTTACAATTAAAAGAGCAGTTCGCAGCGCAAGATGCACGTATATCAGCACAGGTGTCCTCACAGTTGAAAGAGCAGGATGCACGGATATCGCAAGTGACCTCACAAATAGCAGAAGTGTCCTCACAGATTTCGGAAGAGCGGGATAGAAATTAAACTGAAGTGGATGAATTGAGAGATCGTCTCCGTGAGCTACAATTAAATCGGCCAATTATGTCGTCAGCATCAGCCAAGGTAAAACATCCATCCTTTGATGGCACTGTTCCGTTCCACGTTTTTAAGCTTCAATTCGAAAAGACGGCATCTACTAATAATTGGAACGCTGAAGATAAAGTAGCTGCATTGTTCGTTGCATTAAAAGGATCTGCAGCAGAGATATTACAGATCATTCCAAATTGCGAGGCGAGGAGTTATGAAACGTTGATGGGCGCATTAGAAAGACGGTATGGTAGTAAGCACAAGAAGCAGATCTTTCAAATAGAGTTGCGAAATCGCCGCCAGAAAGCCAATGAGTCTGTGCAGGAGTTTTCTACAGAGATTGAGAGGTTAGCTCACTTTGCTTATGCACATAAATCCATGGATCGAGGACACGAAAATTCAGACTTTCGTCAATGGAATACGAGATAACACTACACGATTCGCTGCATTAGCATGTCCAAAATTGACGTTTTCAGAAACCGGTTCGTATGCTCTGACACAGGAAACTGCATCTCTGCTTTGCAATCAAACATTTAAAGCTCAAAAAGTAGAAATAAAGGAACACACTTGGGTGAACCAATTACTTGAAAAAATTGACAACATGCAGAAAGCACTGGAAAAATCTACGGAAGCGTATAAGAAAAATGATGGCGTGCTTAAATGCTTCAACTGTGGGAAAAGTGGTCATATTGCACGCTACTATAACCAGCCCAATAATCCAGTTGGACGGAAACGCAAAGCAGAGGAAGATCAAGCAAATGTCAAATTAAACCAATCGTTAAACTAAAGCGAGCCAGCCGAAAAGCAAATGCCCTGTAATCTCCATTTCACAAAGAAGCAGGAGTACGAGTAACGGTACCGTTAGTGGATGTGTATACGGTAAAATGCGCATACTGACTGTAGATACGGGCGCATCACATTCCATAGTTCGATCTGATCTGGTTGAGAAAGAAGTGAGACCGTTAGCTGGGGCAAAGTTGCGTACTGCAACTGGAGAAGATACCCTAGTTCTCGGAAAGGTAATTGGATCGTGCGAGATCGTAATTGGAAAGGCAGCCGTGTTACACAATTTTATAGTGGCAGATATCGTTGACGAAGTCATAATTGGAGTAGACTTTCTAGCAAATCAAGGAATTAAAATTGACATGAAAAGCAGGATTATGTCCTATGGAAATATGGAAGTGCCACTTATGTTCGGTTACGATAATAAGTACAACGTTAGACGAGTGATAACAACAGAGAGCCAGCCGTTTCCACCAACATCATAAGCAGTTATTTGGGCAGAAATAGATGGAGACTATGGGTCAAACAAGTGGTGGATTGTTGAGGCCACAAAAGAATCTACACCAACCTTACTTATAGGCAAAACCCGGCTATGACAAGACAAGATAAACGTTCCAGTAAGAGTACTTAATGAGTGCAAGTTACCAATCAAACTCTCCAAAGGAGCTGTATTAGGGCAGTGTCAAGAGATTGAGGCCGTGATAAATTTCGAAATAGGTCTTGAGCCAGATTCCATGGACGAAAACGTTATATCGAGCGAAATTAACGCATGGACCGAGGAACTAGAGGTAAACTATCAAACTACGGCTAAACAACTTCTTTTCAGATACTCATCCATATTTGACAAAGACGATGCCAAACCAGGAAGAACCAAAGTTGTGAAACATTTTATTAACACAGGTGATGCAAGACCAATCCGCCAGGCTTCTCGGAGCATTCCTTTAGCAAAACGTGAAGTTGTAAGCCAGACCATACGTGAAATGAACGAAAGCGGCGTAGCCGAACCATCAGAGAGTCCGTGGAGCTTTCCTGTAGTACTTGAGAAAAAGAAAGATGGCAACATGAGATTTTGTGTTGTCTATAGAAGCTTTAACGATGTAACGAAGAAAACCAGTTATCCATTAACTAGAATCGATGACACACTTGACTCGTTATCAGGCACAAAATGGTTCTCAACACTTGATTTAAAAAGTGGTTATTGGCAAGTGGAGGTAAACGAAGAAGACAAAGAAAAGACGGCTTTCAGCGTTGGAGATTGTCTTTGGCAATTTACCGTAATGCCCTTTGGACTATGTAACGCTCCTGCTAATTTTGAGAGACTTATGGACCAGGTATTAAAAGGATTACACTGGAAGACCTGTTTGGTATACCTCGACGATATCATCGTGTTGGGTAAAAGCTTCGATGAACACCTTAAGAACTTGGAAGAGGTTTTCCAACGGATAGCTAGCGCTGGTCCGAAGCTGAGTCCAAAAAAAGTGTTCCCTTTTCAAAAAGGAAGTAAGCTTCTTAGGACACAGAGTGACAACGGAAGCCATTTGCACAGCTAATGAAAAGATCGAGGCAGTAAGAGATTGCCCACTCCTAATAATTTACATGAATTGCGGAGTTTCCTTGGACTATGTACTTATTATAGACGATTCGTTCCAAATTTTGCCAGCGTAGCTAGTAGCCTCCATGAACTCACGAAAAAGAACAGAGTTTTTGAATGGAATAAAGAACAGGAAGTGGTTTTCCAAACTCTAAAGAAACGGTTAAGTACTGCGCCAATGTTGGCATACCCGGTCCCAGGATCAACGTTTATTTTGGATACAGATGCTAGTGGATTTGCAATAGGAGGCGTTCTATCACAAGTAATTTATGGGCATGAGAAAGTGATTGCGTATTAAAGCGAGACCATAAGCAAGCCAGAGAGAAATTATTGTGTTACTCGGAAGGATTTACTGGCGTTGGTGAAGTGCATCAAACATTTTTATAAGTACCTTTATGGCCAGCGATTTCGGGTAAGGACAGATCATGGAGCATTAAAATGGCTTCTACAACTCAGGAACCCAGAAGGACACGGTGGGTGAATATAACATCAGACTGGAATCCGGAGGAGCTACGGAAATGTCAGCAAGAGGATCCAGATTTGAAAAGTGTAATACACGGATTGGAGATGAATAAACGTCCAACGAGAGAAAAAATAGCTGCAGAAAGCCCAGTCGCAAAGGCTTATTGGGCACAATGGAATAGTTTGAAGTTAGTGTCTGGCTGCTTGCATCGCGTTCCTGAAGTTTTCAATGAGCTGCACAACGGTCCAAGTGGAGGACACATGGGTATTACTAAAACCTTGGAGAAATTAAAACAAAGATTTTATTGGGTTGGTTGTCGTCAATCAGTTACGGATCCACAATTGTGTCGAGTGCCTTGCTGCTAAAGGGCTGCGGTCCAGGAGTCATGGTCAGCTGAAGCAGTACAATTCAGGTGCGCCGTTTGAGCGAGTAGCCATGGATGTAGCTGGTCCATTTCCTATCAGTAAATTAGGAAACAGATATGTTTTGGTAGTCATGGACTATTTCAGCAAATGGCCAGAGGTATACGCAATTCCTAACCAAGACGCATGAACAGTAGCGAATGTATTCATCAATAATTGGGTATCGAGATATGGTGTTCCAATAGAATTAAATTCTGAAGAAGGGAGAAATTTTGAATCAGCTCTAATACAGAGGAGATATGCCAGAAGCTGGGTATCCGGAAAACCCGTACAACTTCACTACATCCGCAGTCCGATGGCATGGTAGAACGATTCAATCGAACTTTGGAAGAACAGGAACAGAGGAAAGTTGTGGACAAGTATCAGAAAGATTGGGATACCCATATATCCTTGTTCCTGATGGCTTATCGGTCTGCTGTACATGCAACAACGGGGCAGACTCCAGCAAGGGTAATTTTTGGTAATGATCTTCGACTACCGATTGATTTAATTCAATAGCATCCTAGAAGACGAGATGAGGGATATACATGCTATGGTGAGACAGCGCACCAAAATTATGAGCGATAAGATGAAAGCAAAATACGACAAGGCAATAAACTCTGAGGGGTTTATTGAAGGCGATTGGGTATTGTTATATAACCCACAACGAACGAAAGGGTTGTCACCCAATTATTAAACGACTCAATGATGTAGTGTATCGCATACAGACCATTGGAAGACCAAGGAAGAAAATGAAGGTGGTTCATCTGGAACGGCTTGCAGCGTTTGGTACCGCAAATATGTCTAATCAGGACGATCAGACTTAGGTAGAGGGCAGTGTGGCGAACACGAGTACTAGAACAAATCAGAATTGACGATAAACTGCCAGAAGCAACTAGACAGCGAATTCGTAGTTGCCAGAATGTTCTAGTAGCGAACTTTTGTTAAAAGTTTACTATATAAGGGCTGCCGGATTGTGCAGCAGACACAGTTCTAATTAGAGTGTTGCCGTGTAAAGAGCAATTAAGCTATAAGCAATAAGTTGTAAGTTCGAATAGCGAGCAATAAGTGTAAAGTTGTTGGAATTGGAATTAAAGATAAGTGTATAGCAGTAAATTGGAACTTTAATTTAACAATCCAGTGATCGAGCTCAAGAGTGAGTTATAGTTAGACGATTAATCGAGAAATCCGTTACAATATGTTGTTATCATAGTCGTTTTAAAATGGGGAATACCAAGTTATTTTCGATATACCTATGTCGATAATGCTAAGAGGAATGACACATAGCCGTTCTTATTTCATTTTAAAACGATTGTTTTTAAATTTTTTTCACTTATTTGTGTATTTTTTTTTACTATTGTTTAAATAATGTTTTGTTTTGATTTACACTATTCCATATACTGTGTTTTTTTTTTTGTATCACTTATTAAGGGTTTTTGGTCAATTGATCAACCTTTTTTAATATTTGTGTGAAGTTTGAACTCCATATGTAAATAAGTGTTTGTTTGGTAGCTGTTTGTTTACGACACGAAATTTTGTCTATCGATTTTAACTCTTGCATGAAACTGATAAAAACTACACACTTGAAAATTTGCATTTTCAAACATAAAAATATGTGAAATATTTCGTTTTACAACTCTTACTGACGAGATAGATAGTAAAATTATTAATTTCTATTAGAAAGGTACTAAATCGTGTAAAAACCAAAAGAAATTTATTTATTGCGAATAGCTTTAAAGTCAAACGGGTTATTCAAAAAATGAAAGCTTTAGTGCATTTGACGCAATGTCTTTCTATTATATCCTATTAAATTTAAAAAAAATCCTCAAATAAATTTAATATATATATAAAATTCTTGTGGCATGGTGTTTGTTGCCAAACTCCTTCGAAACGGCTGGGCCGATTTTGATAAAATTTGGTGTACTTATCGGGTAGGTCTGAGAATTGGCCAACATTTATTTTTCATACCCCTAAATGTTAAGGGTGGTCCACCCACGTTTTTATTTTTTCACGATTTAGCATTGGAAAATACATACAACTCTAAATTTTCACACTTTTACAATTTTGTTTCATCCACAAATCAACAAAATGGCGACCGAATGCAATGATTATAGTATTCATAATATAATTTTCATGAATAAACTAAAATAAACAGCTATACAGAAGATATTCGAACGTATCAACTAAATACTGTAACGTATGAAATGGCTGCTGCACCATATCTTGCTATACGGAGTTTGTCCTATCTAGCTGAGCAACATTCAGAACAATTTACAATTGGCGCAAAAATCGAGTACAGATTAATCAAGAGGTAATACAACTGTATTGCCTAGAAATAGGTAAACTGTCCTAGTTAACAAGGTGGCATTCCAATTATAATAAATTCAGAGAAGACGACTCTATAAAGGATCTAAACGCAGATACATCCATCACTAGTACACTTGGACTAAAATAGAACCAAGATCTTGATTGTTTTATTTTTTCATTTGAAGCAAAACTAGCACTGACTGGTCGACTTACAAAACGTTCCATCCTATCTGTTGCATCATCACTTTACGACCCACTTGGAATTTTAGTTCCTATTATTAATTCAAATTTTGTTACAAGAAATATGGCTACTAAAGTTGGATTGGGATGAATCTGTGCCACAGAACATTGAATTTGCTTGGAAAAAGTTTCTTAACTGCTTATCGGATCTTTCCCTAATTAAAGTCCCGAGGCACTGTTTTTCGACAGATGTGGAATCTCTTCAGATACATGGATTTTGTGACGCATCGATTCGTGCATATGGCTGCGCAATATATACTCGCGTTATCAACTGATGTGGCACTACTACTACCATTCGCCTACTCACTGCGAAGTCCAGAGTGGCACCTACCAAAAATCAATCGACAATTTCTAACAAATCTTTTAAAATTTTTCTTTGGACAGACTCACAAATAGTATAACATTGGCTTAAGATGCATTCTGCAACACTTTCGACTTTTGTTGGTAATCGAATTTCGGAAATTCAAGATTTAACCAAAGACGCGCATTGGAGACATGTACCAACGCATTGTAACCCGGCGGATGCTGCCTCTAGAGGGTGTACTGTAAAGGGATTTGTTAATTCAATATGGTACACCGGACCAAAGTTTTTATACGAAACTTAGATAAATGGTCAAAAAACAACCGCGACGATATCGACATGGAAGTTGTCAATAAGGAGAAACGAAAATCAGCATTCAATACAATTGTTAGCACCAATTACATTTTGGAAATTGTGAAAGCCTTCGATTAATAGCTTGGATGTTCCGCTTCATCAATAAATTTCAACATGGTGCAAATCTAAATGACTCATTAACACTTCCCCAAGAGAGTTACATCACGTCTTTCTTTGCATAATTTGGAATATTCAACACATACATTTCTCTAATGAAATTTGTCTTTTACAGAAAGATCTTACGATAAATGGCCCGTTACGTTATTTAAATTCTTTTCTCGAGTATACTGAAGGTTTTTAAATACTCAAACTTGGGGGTCGATAGGAATCAGCAGATATTCCAAAAGAAAAGAAACACCTCATGATGTTGCCAAGCAAATGCGCATTTGTTGTGCATTACGTTCGCCATCTTCATCGGACACTACCATGCAGGACCAAAGGCACTAGTAGCACTGATAATACTTCAGATTTGCATAGTCAATACGAGCGATTTAGCAAGACGCGTCGTCAGATCGTGCATCCATTGTATACGTTACAAGCCGAAGCTGATGAACCAAGTAATGGGACAGTTACCTGTCGAGCGATAAACTCCATCTCGACCAGTCAACGTATATTTGCGTATTCGAGGCAAAACACCTTATAAAGCGTACATTGGGATCTTCGTGTGTCTAGCGGCAAAGACGGTTTACATCGAACTAGTTTCGGCTCTATTCACGGACACATTTTTAGCGTCATTGAAGCGCATGATTGGAAGAAGAGGTCTACCCTCTGACATCTTTTGCGATAACTCAACAAAATTTGTGGGTGCTTGGAACAAACCAGCTGAATTAAAGTCATTTTTATTTAAAAAGGAAAACAAAGATGCAATTATAAGATATTGTGCTAATGAATTTATAAATTTCAATTTTATTCCTCCCAGAGCACCTCATTTCGGCAGTATTTGGGAGGCAGCAGTCAAATCGGCTAAGGGTCACCTCCATCGCACCATCAAAAATGCAAGACTTAAAACCGAGGAAGTAACAATAGTCCTGGTTGAGATAGAAGCTGTGTTAAATTCTCGGCCAATAACACCAATGTCATCGGATCTAAACGATTATGAAGTATTAACTCCGGGGCATTTTATTATTGGTAGTGCACTTAGGGCACTCCCGGAGCGGAGATTGTCAGCATCATCAGCAACGTACAGCGATGGAATCCGGTCACAAGCATCAAACAGATTTTTTGGAACAGATGGTCAAATGAATACATCAACGGACTTCAAGTACGATCAAAGTGGTTTTCGGAGCGACCAAACATCAACAACAACTCAATGGTTAGAAGTCATTCACCTCAATGCAGTTAATAATTGTATTTGCATTGTGTACATACTTACATATTTATTTGCTTGCTGCGCTTGCTTTGTACATTTATGCTACCGCTATGTTTTTCTCCACGCAATTACATGAATATTTGTTAGTGCACATAAGGTAGTCCCATTTAAAATGTACTAATCTTAGTATGTGTGATGAATGATTGGAAAATATACTTTAGCTCGACACTTATCAGTGGCGAACGTTCTTTATTAGTGCACTTCAGGTATAAAAAAGATATACATTATTTTTATTTAAAGTATTAACTCTCCCCTCTCTTGAAAAAGATCTTCAGATCTTGCAGAGATGACCTCTTACCTCTTTTGATTAAATGTTTCATTCTCTAATCACGGAGGATTTCATCGTACCTCTGCTGAGTTCTTTTCTGATTTTTAAGTGATTTTAATATTAACGTAATATAAATTTAGTAATATATGTATATAGTCGTATAATTATAGTTAACGTGATTATGATTATTAAACAAATTGATCAGATAGAATTTTCTTCAAAGGGAAGGACTAACATCTTTAATTTCTGTACGGAGTTCAAGTATTTCTATTTCTTCGAATCTTTTTGCATAATTTCGATTTGTTCGAATCTTATTGCATGGATTGCTTCTTTAATATGTTCTACATATTTGCTTACATATGTAGGTTTTATTATGTGTCGGTAGATTACTTTCAAAGAAAATGGATTAAGTATGTATGTGCCTATTCGGGTTTCACTGTTGATTTCCATTTTTCAATTAATTTCTTGGGACATTATTTCCTTCGTATATGTTACATGTTCCATTATTATTTTGTAGTATAGGTGAACATAAAAATTTGGCTACCATAAGACAAAATTATACATAGAAATTTATATTTTTGACATATGCTCATTAGTACATAAATACACACATACATATGTGAACAATAAATTAAACAGATAGAATACAGTCCACTAACTGTCAAGTGCAATGATATGCAATAGAATTGCAATATGAGATTTTGCTCATAAAAATGTGAAAATCATTGCCTATCGAAGAAAACACATAAATTGCAGTGTATACAAAAATACATGCAAATAGAAAAGTAAACTAAATGAGTTCATTTAAAAACCTATATTCCTATTCCCTATATTCATATGTAGGTATATAAATAGTTCGCTAAAATTTTAAGCGAAACTATATACATCCGCAATAAATTCACAACGAACATAACCCGTGTTGAGACTTCCCTCTTACTATAATGACAATGTCGTCCGCGTAGCCTTTCCAAACTTTCAATTTTAGTAAAAACGCCAGGTTTCCCTTTCCCTGTATGAACTAGTTGCATGATGCAAAATTAAAATTTTTTTTTTACCGAAAAGGCCCTTTGTTTACAATTTCATCTCTCGAAATAAGATTTATCGTTATTCCCAACTTCTTTTTTCTGCAAAAATTCTATTGTGTACAAACAAAAAAAAACGAGGAACTGGCAATGCCTCTAATTTAATACACAAACTATGATAGGTTTTGATAAGCTAATATAAATTCCATACAAAATAAGCTAATAACTTAACGTGCTGGTCAAATAAAACACTCCTAATAAAAAAATAATCAGAAAATATGACAAAAATGTGTTGTTTATTTTCAGCGTGGAGATATACAGTATTTACATGAATGTATAAACTATTGTAAAATATCAGTACTGATAACCCATAGTGGAAGAGTCCCCATTAAATGGTCGTGGTGTAAAAGGTGTTGGAAATCCCTGCGGTCTCCAAGTATGTTGAGGAAGACGGGGAGGCGCTGAGGGAACACCATTAGGAAAAGGTGGATGAGGTGATGCACCGTAGGTAGACATTCGTGGTGGCGGTGGAATACCTACTGGCGGTGGTAATGGCGGCTGTCCAGTATACAGTTTGGTATACCTCGACGATATCATCGTGTTGGGTAAAAGCTTCGATGAACACCTTAAGAACTTGGAAGAGGTTTTCCAACGGATAGCTAGCGCTGGTCGAAGCTGAGTCCAAAAAAAGTGTTCCCTTTTCAAAAAGGAAGTAAGCTTCTTAGGACACAGAGTGACAACGGAAGCCATTTGCACAGCTAATGAAAAGATCGAGGCAGTAAGAGATTGCCCACTCCTAATAATTTACATGAATTGCGGAGTTTCCTTGGACTATGTACTTATTATAGACGATTCGTTCCAAATTTTGCCAGCGTAGCTAGTAGCCTCCATGAACTCACGAAAAAGAACAGAGTTTTTGAATGGAATAAAGAACAGGAAGTGGCTTTCCAAACTCTAAAGAAACGGTTAAGTACTGCGCCAATGTTGGCATACCCGGTCCCAGGATCAACGTTTATTTTGGATACAGATGCTAGTGGATTTGCAATAGGAGGCGTTCTATCACAAGTAATTTATGGGCATGAGAAAGTGATTGCGTATTAAAGCGAGACCATAAGCAAGCCAGAGAGAAATTATTGTGTTACTCGGAAGGATTTACTGGCGTTGGTGAAGTGCATCAAACATTTTTATAAGTACCTTTATGGCCAGCGATTTCGGGTAAGGACAGATCATGGAGCATTAAAATGGCTTCTACAACTCAGGAACCCAGAAGGACACGGTGGGTGAATATAACATCAGACTGGAATCCGGAGGAGCTACGGAAATGTCAGCAAGAGGATCCAGATTTGAAAAGTGTAATACACGGATTGGAGATGAATAAACGTCCAACGAGAGAAAAAATAGCTGCAGAAAGCCCAGTCGCAAAGGCTTATTGGGCACAATGGAATAGTTTGAAGTTAGTGTCTGGCTGCTTGCATCGCGTTCCTGAAGTTTTCAATGAGCTGCACAACGGTCCAAGTGGAGGACACATGGGTATTACTAAAACCTTGGAGAAATTAAAACAAAGATTTTATTGGGTTGGTTGTCGTCAATCAGTTACGGATCCACAATTGTGTCGAGTGCATTGCTGCTAAAGGGCTGCGGTCCAGGAGTCATGGTCAGCTGAAGCAGTACAATTCAGGTGCGCCGTTTGAGCGAGTAGCCATGGATGTAGCTGGTCCATTTCCTATCAGTAAATTAGGAAACAGATATGTTTTGGTAGTCATGGACTATTTCAGCAAATGGCCAGAGGTATACGCAATTCCTAACCAAGACGCAGGAACAGTAGCGAATGTATTCATCAATAATTGGGTATCGAGATATGGTGTTCCAATAGAATTAAATTCTGAAGAAGGGAGAAATTTTGAATCAGCTCTAATACAGAGGAGATATGCCAGAAGCTGGGTATCCGGAAAACCCGTACAACTTCACTACATCCGCAGTCCGATGGCATGGTAGAACGATTCAATCGAACTTTGGAAGAACAGGAACAGAGGAAAGTTGTGGACAAGTATCAGAAAGATTGGGATACCCATATATCCTTGTTCCTGATGGCTTATCGGTCTGCTGTACATGCAACAACGGGGCAGACTCCAGCAAGGGTAATTTTTGGTAATGATCTTCGACTACCGATTGATTTAATTCAATAGCATCCTAGAAGACGAGATGAGGGATATACATGCTATGGTGAGACAGCGCACCAAAATTATGAGCGATAAGATGAAAGCAAAATACGACAAGGCAATAAACTCTGAGGGGTTTATTGAAGGCGATTGGGTATTGTTATATAACCCACAACGAACGAAAGGGTTGTCACCCAATTATTAAACGACTCAATGATGTAGTGTATCGCATACAGACCATTGGAAGACCAAGGAAGAAAATGAAGGTGGTTCATCTGGAACGGCTTGCAGCGTTTGGTACCGCAAATATGTCTAATCAGGACGATCAGACTTAGGTAGAGGGCAGTGTGGCGAACACGAGTACTAGAACAAATCAGAATTGACGATAAACTGCCAGAAGCAACTAGACAGCGAATTCGTAGTTGCCAGAATGTTCTAGTAGCGAACTTTTGTTAAAAGTTTACTATATAAGGGCTGCCGGATTGTGCAGCAGACACAGTTCTAATTAGAGTGTTGCCGTGTAAAGAGCAATTAAGCTATAAGCAATAAGTTGTAAGTTCGAATAGCGAGCAATAAGTGTAAAGTTGTTGGAATTGGAATTAAAGATAAGTGTATAGCAGTAAATTGGAACTTTAATTTAACAATCCAGTGATCGAGCTCAAGAGTGAGTTATAGTTAGACGATTAATCGAGAAATCCGTTACAATATGTTGTTATCATAGTCGTTTTAAAATGGGGAATACCAAGTTATTTTCGATATACCTATGTCGATAATGCTAAGAGGAATGACACATAGCCGTTCTTATTTCATTTTAAAACGATTGTTTTTAAATTTTTTTCACTTATTTGTGTATTTTTTTTTACTATTGTTTAAATAATGTTTTGTTTTGATTTACACTATTCCATATACTGTGTTTTTTTTTTTGTATCACTTATTAAGGGTTTTTGGTCAATTGATCAACCTTTTTTAATATTTGTGTGAAGTTTGAACTCCATATGTAAATAAGTGTTTGTTTGGTAGCTGTTTGTTTACGACACGAAATTTTGTCTATCGATTTTAACTCTTGCATGAAACTGATAAAAACTACACATTTGAAAATTTGCATTTTCAAACATAAAAATATGTGAAATATTTCGTTTTACAACTCTTACTGACGAGATAGATAGTAAAATTATTAATTTCTATTAGAAAGGTACTAAATCGTGTAAAAACCAAAAGAAATTTATTTATTGCGAATAGCTTTAAAGTCAAACGGGTTATTCAAAAAATGAAAGCTTTAGTGCATTTGACGCAATGTCTTTCTATTATATCCTATTAAATTTAAAAAAAATCCTCAAATAAATTTAATATATATATAAAATTCTTGTGGCATGGTGTTTGTTGCCAAACTCCTTCGAAACGGCTGATTTTGATAAAATTTGGTGTACTTATCGGGTAGGTCTGAGAATTGGCCAACATTTATTTTTCATACCCCTAAATGTTAAGGGTGGTCCACCCACGTTTTTATTTTTTCACGATTTAGCATTGGAAAATACATACAACTCTAAATTTTCACACTTTTACAATTTTGTTTCATCCACAAATCAACAAAATGGCGACCGAATGCAATGATTATAGTATTCATAATATAATTTTCATGAATAAACTAAAATAAACAGCTATACAGAAGATATTCGAACGTATCAACTAAATACTGTAACGTATGAAATGGCTGCTGCACCATATCTTGCTATACGGAGTTTGTCCTATCTAGCTGAGCAACATTCAGAACAATTTACAATTGGCGCAAAAATCGAGTACAGATTAATCAAGAGGTAATACAACTGTATTACCTAGAAATAGGTAAACTGTCCTAGTTAACAAGGTGGCATTCCAATTATAATAAATTCAGAGAAGACGACTCTATAAAGGATCTAAACGCAGATACATCCATCACTAGTACACTTGGACTAAAATAGAACCAAGATCTTGATTGTTTTATTTTTTCATTTGAAGCAAAACTAGCACTGACTGGTCGACTTACAAAATGTTCCATCCTATCTGTTGCATCATCACTTTACGACCCACTTGGAATTTTAGTTCCTATTATTAATTCAAATTTTGTTACAAGAAATATGGCTACTAAAGTTGGATTGGGATGAATCTGTGCCACAGAACATTGAATTTGCTTGGAAAAAGTTTCTTAACTGCTTATCGGATCTTTCCCTAATTAAAGTCCCGAGGCACTGTTTTTCGACAGATGTGGAATCTCTTCAGATACATGGATTTTGTGACGCATCGATTCGTGCATATGGCTGCGCAATATATACTCGCGTTATCAACTGATGTGGCACTACTACTACCATTCGCCTACTCACTGCGAAGTCCAGAGTGGCACCTACCAAAAATCAATCGACAATTTCTAACAAATCTTTTAAAATTTTTCTTTGGACAGACTCACAAATAGTATAACATTGGCTTAAGATGCATTCTGCAACACTTTCGACTTTTGTTGGTAATCGAATTTCGGAAATTCAAGATTTAACCAAAGACGCGCATTGGAGACATGTACCAACGCATTGTAACCCGGCGGATGCTGCCTCTAGAGGGTGTACTGTAAAGGGATTTGTTAATTCAATATGGTACACCGGACCAAAGTTTTTATACGAAACTTAGATAAATGGTCAAAAAACAACCGCGACGATATCGACATGGAAGTTGTCAATAAGGAGAAACGAAAATCAGCATTCAATACAATTGTTAGCACCAATTACATTTTGGAAATTGTGAAAGCCTTCGATTAATAGCTTGGATGTTCCGCTTCATCAATAAATTTCAACATGGTGCAAATCTAAATGACTCATTAACACTTCCCCAAGAGAGTTACATCACGTCTTTCTTTGCATAATTTGGAATATTCAACACATACATTTCTCTAATGAAATTTGTCTTTTACAGAAAGATCTTACGATAAATGGCCCGTTACGTTATTTAAATTCTTTTCTCGAGTATACTGAAGGTTTTTAAATACTCAAACTTGGGGGTCGATAGGAATCAGCAGATATTCCAAAAGAAAAGAAACACCTCATGATGTTGCCAAGCAAATGCGCATTTGTTGTGCATTACGTTCGCCATCTTCATCGGACACTACCATGCAGGACCAAAGGCACTAGTAGCACTGATAATACTTCAGATTTGCATAGTCAATACGAGCGATTTAGCAAGACGCGTCGTCAGATCGTGCATCCATTGTATACGTTACAAGCCGAAGCTGATGAACCAAGTAATGGGACAGTTACCTGTCGAGCGATAAACTCCATCTCGACCAGTCAACGTATATTTGCGTATTCGAGGCAAAACACCTTATAAAGCGTACATTGGGATCTTCGTGTGTCTAGCGGCAAAGACGGTTTACATCGAACTAGTTTTGGCTCTATTCACGGACACATTTTTAGCGTCATTGAAGCGCATGATTGGAAGAAGAGGTCTACCCTCTGACATCTTTTGTGATAACTCAACAAAATTTGTGGGTGCTTGGAACAAACCAGCTGAATTAAAGTCATTTTTATTTAAAAAGGAAAACAAAGATGCAATTATAAGATATTGTGCTAATGAATTTATAAATTTCAATTTTATTCCTCCCAGAGCACCTCATTTCGGCAGTATTTGGGAGGCAGCAGTCAAATCGGCTAAGGGTCACCTCCATCGCACCATCAAAAATGCAAGACTTAAAACCGAGGAAGTAACAATAGTCCTGGTTGAGATAGAAGCTGTGTTAAATTCTCGGCCAATAACACCAATGTCATCGGATCTAAACGATTATGAAGTATTAACTCCGGGGCATTTTATTATTGGTAGTGCACTTAGGGCACTCCCGGAGCGGAGATTGTCAGCATCATCAGCAACGTACAGCGATGGAATCCGGTCACAAGCATCAAACAGATTTTTTGGAACAGATGGTCAAATGAATACATCAACGGACTTCAAGTACGATCAAAGTGGTTTTCGGAGCGACCAAACATCAACAACAACTCAATGGTTAGAAGTCATTCACCTCAATGCAGTTAATAATTGTATTTGCATTGTGTACATACTTACATATTTATTTGCTTGCTGCGCTTGCTTTGTACATTTATGCTACCGCTATGTTTTTCTCCACGCAATTACATGAATATTTGTTAGTGCACATAAGGTAGTCCCATTTAAAATGTACTAATCTTAGTATGTGTGATGAATGATTGGAAAATATACTTTAGCTCGACACTTATCAGTGGCGAACGTTCTTTATTAGTGCACTTCAGGTATAAAAAAGATATACATTATTTTTATTTAAAGTATTAACTCTCCCCTCTCTTGAAAAAGATCTTCAGATCTTGCAGAGATGACCTCTTACCTCTTTTGATTAAATGTTTCATTCTCTAATCACGGAGGATTTCATCGTACCTCTGCTGAGTTCTTTTCTGATTTTTAAGTGATTTTAATATTAACGTAATATAAATTTAGTAATATATGTATATAGTCGTATAATTATAGTTAACGTGATTATGATTATTAAACAAATTGATCAGATAGAATTTTCTTCAAAGGGAAGGACTAACATCTTTAATTTCTGTACGGAGTTCAAGTATTTCTATTTCTTCGAATCTTTTTGCATAATTTCGATTTGTTCGAATCTTATTGCATGGATTGCTTCTTTAATATGTTCTACATATTTGCTTACATATGTAGGTTTTATTATGTGTCGGTAGATTACTTTCAAAGAAAATGGATTAAGTATGTATGTGCCTATTCGGGTTTCACTGTTGATTTCCATTTTTCAATTAATTTCTTGGGACATTATTTCCTTCGTATATGTTACATGTTCCATTATTATTTTGTAGTATAGGTGAACATAAAAATTTGGCTACCATAAGACAAAATTATACATAGAAATTTATATTTTTGACATATGCTCATTAGTACATAAATACACACATACATATGTGAACAATAAATTAAACAGATAGAATACAGTCCACTAACTGTCAAGTGCAATGATATGCAATAGAATTGCAATATGAGATTTTGCTCATAAAAATGTGAAAATCATTGCCTATCGAAGAAAACACATAAATTGCAGTGTATACAAAAATACATGCAAATAGAAAAGTAAACTAAATGAGTTCATTTAAAAACCTATATTCCTATTCCCTATATTCATATGTAGGTATATAAATAGTTCGCTAAAATTTTAAGCGAAACTATATACATCCGCAATAAATTCACAACGAACATAACCCGTGTTGAGACTTCCCTCTTACTATAATGACAATGTCGTCCGCGTAGCCTTTCCAAACTTTCAATTTTAGTAAAAACGCCAGGTTTCCCTTTCCCTGTATGAACTAGTTGCATGATGCAAAATTAAAATTTTTTTTTTACCGAAAAGGCCCTTTGTTTACAATTTCATCTCTCGAAATAAGATTTATCGTTATTCCCAACTTCTTTTTTCTGCAAAAATTCTATTGTGTACAAACAAAAAAAAACGAGGAACTGGCAATGCCTCTAATTTAATACACAAACTATGATAGGTTTTGATAAGCTAATATAAATTCCATACAAAATAAGCTAATAACTTAACGTGCTGGTCAAATAAAACACTCCTAATAAAAAAATAATCAGAAAATATGACAAAAATGTGTTGTTTATTTTCAGCGTGGAGATATACAGTATTTACATGAATGTATAAACTATTGTAAAATATCAGTACTGATAACCCATAGTGGAAGAGTCCCCATTAAATGGTCGTGGTGTAAAAGGTGTTGGAAATCCCTGCGGTCTCCAAGTATGTTGAGGAAGACGGGGAGGCGCTGAGGGAACACCATTAGGAAAAGGTGGATGAGGTGATGCACCGTAGGTAGACATTCGTGGTGGCGGTGGAATACCTACTGGCGGTGGTAATGGCGGCTGTCCAGTAGAAAGTGGTGGTAGAGGAGGAGGTGGTATTGCAGCAGGAAATCCTGTTACCTGCGGAGGTGGCACAGGTGGAGGTGGAGGCAACATGTTATTGGACGATACAGGTGGCGGCGGAGGAGCCATAAGAGGTGGTGGTGGAATTATTTGTCCCGGAATAACTGTCACCATATTTGGTACGGGTGAATCTGCGAATAACTGATGAGGGCGATCAGCATGAGATGACGGATTCTGTGCTGCTAACAGACGTTCTGCTGCTGATCCATGGCGTTCGCCTTTAGAGTCTTTTTTAAATGCATAAGAAACCGAAATAGGGCGATTACAAAGATATTGTCCATTCATAGCATCCATAGCAGCGTCAGAGGCTTCAAAGCTGGCAAAATTAATAAAAGCGAAACCTTTCGAATTCCCCGTTTCGAGATCTCGCATGATTTTTGGAGTTTGTAGAATAACTCCAAATGCTGAAAAAGTGTCGTAAAGTAGTTTTTCATCAACTTCGGGATCTAAATTGCCAATAAAAATATTTGCGCCTACATCCAAATTTTTTTGGTGAGCTGATGCTTTGTTCACACGGATTGGCTTTCCATACAGTTTTATCATATTCATTATTTTAATAGCATAATCGGCGTCGTCTTCACTAAGAAATTCCACGAATCCATAACCTTGATGCATTTGCGTTACTCGATCCTTGGGCATATGCACATTAACTGGAAATACAATACAAACAAATATTGGTTCAAAATTTTTATAAAATAATTTATTAGTTTATAAGATTATTTCCCTCATTCCATTACAAACTCATAAAAAACGTCAAAAATATTTTTAACTCTTGACACATTAACAATCAAGTAGGTGCTAAAAGAACCGCTTTTCTATCTGTCGGAGGACTGACACATCATGGCCGAAAATTTTGTAGAGAATTTTTTAAGCAGTCACTCAACTAATATAATAGTTTTGGATCATTTTAGGATTAGGTTAATTAAGTGCACAGGGCCGGCCCGAGACAATTTACTGACCCAGGTAAATGCGAACCTCTGCGCAATAACTTTTAAAAATTATTCAGGTCATTTACAAAAAGAAAAAAAAACTCTTATAATAATTAGTTGTATAAGAAAAAAGTGAGTTATTTAAATATTTTCCTGCCTTTAATTCGGAAAAATCAGACACTATCTCATTGCTAAGAGTTTGTGCCACATTTTCAATTGATAATGTTGCCAAGCCTTTAACACATTGAAGAGCCCAGAGGTAGGTTTAGGTAAGTTTGAATTAGAGAAACTGCAATCTCCACTAGCTACCGACACAGGAAGGGTAAGCAACACTCGTATTGCCGTAAATAAGTTTAGAACAATATCTAATAATTCGTTTAAACAAATATAATTTCAAATGTCCACTTTTATGATAAATTTATCTGTCAATAGCTTGTACTTCATTTCATAAATATATTGAATATACTTGTACTTGTATCCGTCAATCCAATTAATAACATTTATAATTTTTTACAATGTTCAAAAATGACTGTATATGTATAAGTTTGCAGCTGAAATATTAAATAAAAATACAAAAGTTTCAGTAACTTATTTCAACTGAACGCATCTTTTATCGATTGCAGACAATGCAGTATGAATCATTCAATACAGAAATTAATTTTAAAATTTTGTTAGCATCGCAAATTGGTCTGTCTTCTCCTTCATAATTGAACTATCTTTTCTGTTTTCTGAAGCAAATGGTGCCGTTGAAACTATGATTTTTGTATATTATAGTATATAGGGTTGTTCACTATGTAATTTCGTTTCATGACAACAGCTGATCTTACTGAATTTTTTCGCAACCAACTTCACACCTAAGCGTTTAACCGTTATATATTTGAACAGCTGATATAGTTAGGCTTGTTTGCAAAAATTTTGGGAAATAGTTTTTGTTTGGTGCCCAATCGAAGATGTAAGAAGTAGCAGTATTTTGGCATATTTTAGTTTTTTACTATCAAAGGGGTAAAAATGCAATTCAAGTAAGGCGAAAATTATGTGATGTGTACGTAGAAGACAACACGACCAAACACCAATGCCAAAATTGGTTTGCAAAATTTTGTTCCGGCAATTTCGATCTTGAGGATGCATTGCTTCCAGTAAGCCCATGTGCCTAAAATAAATTCATTGGTCGATGTAAATCGTCCAATAACTCGAAAGATATCTGAAAGATTAAATTGGTCTAACGCGACCATTTACACGTTACACCAGAGAACGTATATCATAGAGAAGGTTCAATTGCGGACAAGCGTGTGAATTGTCAAAACCTAACAAGATTTTAATAGTGGATTTCACCACTTTTGGTTTGGAAGGAGAAATTTTAACAGTGGAGAGTGAACAGAGCTGAGCATTGTATGAAAATTATGCTCAGAGACTTGCTTTGACATTACAGCTGCATGTTAGCTTTTTGGCTTATATTCTTATACGCTTATATGCAAACATATTTATTGATATGAATATAATTTTGCGAATTTTTATGAATGCATGCAAAACTGATAAGATCTTTTAAGTTATGAAATTTCGAAATAATATTTATAGTCAATTTGGGCATTTAATAATTTTATTTAGTTTTTAACTAATATATTATACATTCCTAATAAATATTTAATATTATAATAATAGAGATTAAATTTATTACAATATATGTATGTATGTACATCTTTTATCATATTAATCTTTTATAGTCATATGTATGTACGTATGTATTTGAATGTACGCATTCAGAAAGTCAAATCATGATTTTATCACTTATCAATACACTATATGTGCGCGCATTGATTTATATGTACACGCATATATCTACATAAAATTGCCGAACAAATAATGCATACACAAACCAACCTACATATGTGTGTGCGAACACATGTAAATATGTCACCCGCAAAAACTACAAACATTGTTCTACAAAAACAACAACCGTCACAAGTCAATATGTCAGCCAAATAGGCGAAGCCCAAATTTATAGTAAATTACACAACAACAACATTTTCATTCATGAACGCAGGCGTACTTTTAACAAGCAACCTCGCTTCATTCATAAAAACAGATACCCTCACATCCCCCCGAGCATGCGTTTGCCAACAAGCTTCTTTTCGCGACGATGGCAAAAGCTAAAAATCATAAATTGAACAAATTTCTGATATTCCCTCTGGAAGGGAAAAGTTGCAACCACGCAAGCCCACAAAACACAGAAAAAATTGACAAAACTGGCAACAAAGCTTTCGTCGATTTAAAATATTTTACAATTTTAAAATATTTTTCCGTGTCTCACAAAAATCTGCGTCAATATGTATGCATGCTCATATATAAACATACATATTTACGATGATTTGTGGGCAAAGCTGTTAGATCGGCAAGGGAAGCGGTGACAATCGGCGGCCGTTCGTTAATATTTTTTCGGCACAGCTCGGATTTTCTACCAACAACACAATGCTGTGACGCTTTGTCGTCGCGTCAGTCCTTCGACACAGTGACTCTTTGACAAGAAAACAAACAACGTGAGCTTCGGCCATTGGTTGTCCGTGGCAACGGAGATTTCGCATGAAACAATGAGTGTACATATTTACATACATACGTTGCATATAGACAAATTAACAATTATAATCGGTACTTTCATATTTGTTTACATGCAAACAAAATTATACATATATATTTGAATAAGAATATTTGGGACCGCTTCGTCTTTTCTTATCGGGTTATGTCAAGCAAGAGGTGTACAAAATCAAACCCAGAAATCTGACTGAACTGAAGCAGTCCATTAAATAGATAGATGATGCAATCCCGAATTAGGTGTCGCATATGCGTGGTTGAGCATGGAGGAATAATTAATTGTTTAAATAAAATAAAATTTTCTGTACAATAAAAAAAAAATGTATGTAATGCATTGACTAAAAAGAAACTTATTACGGTTAATTTTTGTAGCACGATTCGTGAGCCGCCCTGTATATGCAGAATATCTTAAAATTATATACAAAGTCGTTTGCGCATTGTAAATATACGAATCTGTAAGCGTACATTTCTTAACATTGAATTTAGCATTATTTTTTTCTTTTAACATTCAAAATGCTCAATTCTGCTATTTTGCGCTCCGCAGGGGTAAAATTTTGGTGAAATCCGCTTATAATTTGTTTGAGGTGAGATCCTCTTAAGTTGGCGAGTAACCCTCCGTCAAGAGGAACATTTTGACAATCGGCACACCATGAACCTTCTCTATGATATACGTTCTCTGGTTACACAATAAAAACAAGGAAGAGCTTAGTTTGGGTGTACCCGAACCTTTCATACTCTTGCAACTTGCCAAGACCAAAGCCAGGGAAATACCTTCAGGTGCATACGGTTTGTTAGAACCAAGAAAATCAATATATGTAGTATATGATAGTTTGGGTAATTTGTGAACCAATTTCACATATTTTCGGCATAACTATAGTATATCTAATATTATACTTCCCAGTAAATTATATTATATATTATTTGCTGAAATATGCGATGTAAAGTCAGCCAGTAGTTCGAAAATCATTCTATGAGGTATATGGGGGCTAAGGGAAATATTGACCCGATACGACCCATTTTTGACATACAGGCATATTATTAGCAGAAAAGGATTCTCTTCGAATTTCTATAATATATCTCACAGATTGACCGATACTTTCGATAAAATGTTTGCTGTAGGAACTGGGGTCCACATATTCAATACATGGGGGGTGGAATAGTTTTATTCCGATGTAGACAATTTTTGGTAATAAGGTCGCCCAACTCAAAGGCACTATTCATGCAAAGTTGTACCCCGATACATTCATTGGTGCTTGACTTGCATACTGGAAAGTAAAAGAATCAGATGGAATTTAAAATTGTGTTATATGATATGATATTAGTACGATTTCGCCGATTTTCGCTATATAACATAGAAGTATGAGAAAAATGTCATGTACCGAATTTGGTTGGAATCGGTTAAGCAGATCCCAAGAATCTATCTAATTTTTAACGCGGTTCCTATAGTCACCACATAACATCCCATAGATAAAATTCAATGTCTCTGGCGTGTTTAGTGCTTGATTTATCGCACTTTTAGTAGATTTTAACAGTACCGTTATATGGGCAGTGGGCGGTATTGTCACCCGATTTCACCCATTTTCACACTGTCGATAGAGGTGATAAAAACATTTTTTTTTTCAGTGAATTTGGTTATTATAGCTTTAGTGGTTTAGGAGATATGCACATTAAACCTATTAGGAGGCGAGACCACGCCCACTTTAAAAAAATATATTAACTGCAGATGCCCCTTCCTAATGTGATCTTGTATACCAAACAGTCTTAAATCTTATTGTGGAGCTTAGTTATGGCAATTTATTATTTTTTGCTTAATGGCGTTTTGTGGGCGCGGCAGTGGCCTTACGATACCTAGAAACATGTGTACCAAGTTTCAAAAAGATATCTCAATTTTTACTCAAGTTACAGCTTGCACAGACGGACGGACAGAGAGTCACCCGGATTTCAACTCGTATCTTCATCCTGATCATTTATATATATAACCCTATATCTAACTCGATTAGTTTTATAGATTTATTAGTGATGCAAACAACTATTCGGTGAACAAAACCATTATATTCTGTAGCAACATGTTAGTGAACGACTCAATACAAATTTTATTAAGTAAATAAATGAAATATTTAACGAAAATTAGCCAAAATGCGACCCTATAATTTGTGCGCCCTAGATAATTGCCTAACTTGTCTATGGCCCTGTAAGTGAAAATATTCTGTAATGTACAACTCAAACATGGTAGCAATTCGTTTTTAAATACTCATATTTAGCCATTTGTGGTAGGAGAGTGAAATTAAAAAAAAAAATTAAGTATGTTTAAGGAGATCTGGGTTTGGCACTAAATGGTTAAAACGACTACTATCAATTAACTTATTTGACATTTCAAGTCATTCACAAAGAGTGAACTCATCGCACAACACCGCACTGAAGAGGAATATATGTACATTGGCTTTTGTGGCTCAATTCACTTATAACTTATATAAAACTAAACTAAAATTTCAATATTGTTAATTTAATAATCTTACGCAAACCGTATCAAAGCAAACATCGCCAATTTCACCGTATCATACTGTGTTCATCGGCTTGTGCTTCAAGCTCAGTCTAGCATAAGCTGGACAGTCGTGGAGAAAGTGTCTAGATGTGACAGTATCTAGCAAAAACTCCACTAATTCATACAAAATGAACCCTGCCAAGGACAAGTTTCTGACCAACGGTTACTGTGCCTGCGCGAAGTCCATATATTCAGTGCTAGAATACAAGAGGTCAGGGTCGATACTGCGAGTCTGATGAGAATGAGGTAAGGGTTCTCTTTCTTACGAGCTCACTAGCTTTTCAGTTTCCAGCGATTCGGAAGTTAATGCAAAACTCTCTGAAAGAACCTGCACTTTGAAGCAGTATAGCAACCTCTAGCTTGGTGGCTAAAATTGATGGGGAGTCTGTGCGGCTCAGCTTCGATCGATCCGTAAATAAGCTAACTCCACCTCTTCTCAGGTCTCTCGAAGGCATGTGTACAGAGAAGAACCACCAGGAGTATGTTCCAGAGCTCATAGGACCACATAAACACGGGTATTATATGTAGAGTGGCATAGAGTGTTATCTTTTATGTTCTCTTTATTAATATAAAAATAATTTTAACGCGAATCTGTAAGGTTGATGATTTCCAGCAAACGTAGTACCTTTTACTAATTTTAAAAGATTAATTTACATAAAATGGGCTTTGAATCTACATTTCAAAATGTGCTGTTTTTTCCAAATGCACAATGAATTTGACCTCGAATAACGCGATATGCAGCTACATTTCCAACATCGTACCTGTTGTCAATTTTAAATATACAATGTTCTAAAAATCTGAAGAGAGCAATCTGTCTAACTTAGCACACTTTAAAAACGTCGATCTTGTTCTTACAGCTGCGCAAAACTATGGGCAACGATTCAAGCAGACAGATTAAATGTTTACTATCTCCGCCAAGAACGTTTTGCCGTAAAGACCTTCAAAGCCATCTGCTATCGAGAAAAGTATCTGCAGTCATGTCACGACAGCGTGCAAAGACTCGACATATAGTATCCTTATGGGATGACGAAACATGTTATGAATGTCTCCGTCCTTGTAAACAATAACTTGAATAAAAATTAAGATATATTGATGAAACGTGTAACAAGTTTCCTGGTCTTCCTACATAAGAAGGTAAGTATTGCAGATGGGCGGAGCCAAAAAACTGTCACGCCAAGAAAATACCTTAAACGAAAAGATATAAAGTGCTACGAGTATAAATAATAGTGTTTTCATTTCTCGGTGGAAATTTTGCCACATTGTATGGTATAGCAACATTATAAAAACCTTCCATTTTTTATATGACAAAATAACAAAATGCCGACAACTCATTTGCAATGTCTATTGAGCTTACCAAACTGATCCATTAATTATAATTAATAATATATAAAAAAGTAGAAAATCTTGAGAAAAAACAAAGGCAATCAAAAACGAAAAATAAACATCGCCTGGGCAACTCTCAATTTTAAGTTTACATTCTGAGAAAGGCAACATTCTGAGAAGAGAACAAACAACTTTGACAGCCCGGGCAAAGGGCAGAAGAAATGCAACATTTTCGTGAGAAAAGAATTATAGCGTTTTCTGCTGCAAATTAAAATAAAATAGTGGAGGGGCATCCGTCTGCAATAGGTTTAATGTACTTATTTCAGAAACCACTTAAGCTATATCAAACAAACTTGCTGAGAACAAAAGCTGCTAGCATCCAAGATGTCGTTTAAAGATTTTGTAGGAGTTGATGCAAAAATTGGACAATGAGTATGGCACCGCCTCATTATATTATATATTGTATACCTCATATATTGTGAAAATGGGGGAAATTGGACCAGAGTACTTAGAAGAACGAGAAGGTGCAGGTTCGACAGCGAACATTTGTAAAATTTTATCAAGGAGTTCACCTCACACGCAGGAGAAACAAATAACATTTCTCGCTTTTATAACAGCGGTGAATCTGTACACATACGCTCTCTTAACATAACCAAACGGCAAATATTGAATAGAATATAGTATGTTTGCCAAACTGGGAATATTGATATGCCATTTGAAATATATTCCCTTTTATTGAACTATTATTTATTATTTTTTAAATTATTTTATGTTAATTAATTTTTACTTTATTATGAGAAATATATCAAAATACTTTTATATTATTACTAATAAAGTATTTTGATATATTTCTTAAAATAATGCATGTACTTGACACCATTATGGAGTCATAAAAGTACAGAATTGTGTTTTGCCGTCGGCATTTTCATATCATGTGTACAGGTAAAGAAATATGAAAGAAAAATATTTGTAAATTTGTCTACAAACAACATATATATGTAGATATGAACACTCATTACATCATGTGAAATCTCCGTTGACACGTTCAGTCAATGATCGAAGCTCACGTTTTTTGCTTTTATGTCAAAGAGTCAGTCTGTCGAAGGACAAAGCGTCACAACATTGTATTGTTGGTAGAAAATCCGAGATGTGCCGGAAAAAAACGAACGCTCGCCGATTGTCACCGCATACATATTGACGCAGATTTTTGCGACTCACGGAAAAATATTTTAGAATTGTAAAATATTTTAAATCGACAAAAGCTTTGTTGCCACTTTTGTCACTTTTTTCTGTGCTTTGTGGGCTTGCAGGGTTGTCACTTTTCCTTTCTAGAGGGAAAATAAAAAAGTTCAATTTAAGATTTCTAGCTTTTGCCATCGTCGGTAAAAGACAATTGTTCTGTGATTTACTACAAATTTAGGATTTGTAAATTTGGCTGCCATATTGATTTCTGACGCTGCTCATGGTATTCGAGAGAATTGTTGTTTTTGTATAACAACGTTTGTATTTTTTCTATTGGCTCACATACTTACATTTGTACGCATATATACATATGTATATATATAGATTTGCGTATACATTACTTATTTTGCAATGTCGTACCCATATTTGTACATACATACTTACATATAGAGCAGTGCGCGCACATGTATTTATTGATAAGGGATAATATATTATATTATTATATTACACAAGGTGCAATTCAAAAGTTTAAGGACTTTTATTAAAAAACGAATATTATTATTTTTTTTTTTTTAATTTATTGGTCGCCTTCAAAATAGTCTCCTTCCGCCTGAATACAACGTTTTGCACGTTCAAGAAGGTTATCGAATGACTTAGGGGACTTTAGGTCATTTGTCAGTATAGCGTTGAGGATGGTGGTCGTCTCCATTTGGATGGCATCAACGTCAGCATAGTGGTTTCTTTTCATGGCCAAATATAGTTTTTCGAACAAATAAAAAACGCAGGGTGCCATATCAGGCGAATAGGGTGAATGGTTGATAATATGAATGCGGTTTTTGGTCGAAAATTTGGTCTTGAATGTTGAATTCTGAGGTCTTTTTCGTGTTGTTTCAAAGTGTGCGGGACAAGCCTTTCTGAGGCCCATATTTTCTGTCAAAATACGATAAATCGACGCTGCGGATATTGATAATTCCGATTCCATATATTTAAGCGATGATTTCGGCTCTTTTTTAATGAATTCACGCACAATTTCCGTGTTTTTTACGTTCACAACACCTTTTGGCCGGCCAGAACGTTCGTCGTCTTCCAAGTCCTTCCGTCCCTCTTGAAAACGTTTAAACCACTTGTGAATACGGCTACGAGATAGACAATCATCGCCATAAACTTGTTTCATCATTTGATGAGTTTTGGTAAAAGTTTTACCAAGTTTAAAGCAAAACTTAATGTTGGCTCTTTGTTTGATGCTCATTCTCCGACCGACACTACAAATGTAATGTCACATGTAGCGCGATATCTCAGCTGTTATACAAGTCAGCTGTTATATAAATTTTATACGACAACACTGAAGAATACACAATTGAGTGATAACAATTTCAGACAGATGGCGCCACTAGAAGCCGCGTTGTTTAAAAAGTCCTGGAACTTTTGAATTATACCTTGTATAATATGAAATATTGATGTACATACATAAATTATTAATTCTGTAACAATTGAAATTAGAAAATTATTAAAAAAATAAAATATATCTTTTTGCATAATCTTTCGCATTTTATCATGCCTCATTTGTGCAAAAAAATCATATTTTATCAATTTTTATCATAAAAATCGTTTATATGACAAAAAATAATCATGCATATGTGAAGTGGCATTTGTATTTTTTATTTAAGGTATTTAATTTTTCTCTTTACGTTAGGAGATACGTATTTTGTCAGAGAACGTTGTTATAAATTCTCATTTCTGTTAAATAACAGCAAATATAACAGAAAATGGTGAACTCCTTGATCTCAATTTTTCAGCTCTGTTAGCCGTCCAATCGAACATCATATAAAATTCAATTTGCACCTTCTCGTTCTTCTAAGTTCTCTCATTGGACTTCAACAACGCCTACTTTCCAAATATTTCACTTTTTAGTTCCATTATATTCTTTCACTTTACACAATATAATATATATAATTAAGCACCAATGAAATATCGGAATAAAACTTTGTATATGAATAATTTCGAGAGTACAAATGACATTCGACAACAGAATACCAAATTGTACTTTACGAGAGGTCTACCTATCGCAGACAATTTTTGGCGAAATATTTTTTAATAATTTACATTGCTTAAACGCTGCGTTCTTATAGACAGATAGTTAGTAAGTTGGTAGATAATTTTTTTTAAATCTTTAAAATTGTCAATATTAATCAACTTGAAAAGCCGAGTCACCGCACAGAAATCTAGTGATTTCACGACTTATAAACTCTTTTAAATATACTAAACGTAACTATTTTAAATTCTAATGAATGTAATTTTTCATGTTTCATTTTACGATTTCTGTCAAAAATGTAAGCAATGCTACCAAATAATTTCCAAACGCTTCTCAAAAATGCAAAAGCAGGTTTGTTATCTGAGTTTTCAAGTAGAACCATACCTGTAGCCTTCCATAGGAAAAAATCCTTTTTCAGTATAGTCAGTAGGTAAGATATCTTACCAAAATTAACAAAACGTTGATATTGAATATACTATAGTGCCGAAGTGGGCAAGTTTTTTTAAACAAAATTAAATCCAAAGCTGAGTATGAATGAATTCGTCCTAAACCTCATATCCCTAATACAATGATTTGCGATTCTGTTTGACTTTTTCCTCATATTTTTATACTTTTTCCTCATATACCCAATGCAGTGCTTTCAAAAAACGTTTTCGTTTTCCAAAGTGTAGGTAGCGTTCCAATACTTCCTCCAATATCCCGCGTTTTCTATTATACTTGTAGCCCGACATCTTTGATGGCTACTTTCAACTAATTTTCCGCATATTCCACATGAAGGGGCCTCCGCGTATGTTGGACAAGCAGAATGAAATCTTTTGTTGACGTTAAATGTTTTCTTGATATTTTAACTTTCTTTAAAGCCCACACATTCTCAATTGGATTGCCGTCTGGTGAATGTGATTGCCAATCAAATGTAACAATATGGTATTCTTGCTTAGTTTGCTCCTATGTTTCGGATCTTCTTGCAGTATTCAATCATGGTTATTTTTGCCGTTACGCATTTCAGCTGACTTCAGTAAACACAGCACCTCAAACCCCCAAATCCATGAGCAGAGAAGCACCACCTTTTGAGGGTGCTTATAACTTCTGTGAACAAATGTATGTCCTTTTCTAAGCCAAACACGTCTCAAGGGGTTGAACAATACAAAATTTGACTCATCTGCAAATATATGATATATCATCAATAATATCAAGTAAAAAGTTCGTTCGGTTTTTATCTAAGAGATGGCGGTATTGTCTATAGTACTAGTGTTACGTGTCGCATCATGTCATACTATACGGCGCTGAAAATGTGTTGATTCGCGCTAAAAGTTTGTCTTTGACAGTTTTTCGACTGATTGACTCAGTACGTTGTGAGCGCTCGTCAAAAATGGACACCAGCAAAGAGAAAATTCGCTTTATTTTACAATTTTTCTTCGATCAAGGCGAAAATGCAGCCAAAGCGGCTGAAGAAATTAATTTAGTTTATGGGCCCGATAATGTAAACGAACGTGTAGCACAAAAGTGATTTGCTAGTTTCCGTTCCGGTAATTTCGATGTCAAAGATGCACCACGCGTCGGGAGGCCTGTCGTCGAAAATTGCGATAAAATCATTTAAATAGTGGAAACAGACCGTCACGTGAGCACTTATTTAATTGCTGAGAAACTAAATATAAGCCAGAAAACCGTTTGGAAACATTTGCATAACCTTGGATTCAAAAAGAAGCTCGATGTTTGGGTGCCACACGAACTAACGCAAAAAAACATGATGGACCGAATTTCCATCTGCGAATCGCTGCTGAATCGCAACAAAATCGACAAGTTTCTGAAGCGGATTGTGATTGGCGATGAAAAATGGGTCACTTACGACAACATCGAGCGCAAACGGTCATGGTCAAAGTTCGGGGAAGCGGCCAGACGGTGGCCAAGACCACTACCACAAGGTGGGACTGGCAAGGAATCATCTACTACGAGCTGCTCCCCTATGGCCAAACGCTCAATTCGGCTCTCTACTGCCAACAACTGGACCGCTTGAAGGCAGCACTCATCCAGAAGAGGCCATCTTTGATCAACAGAGGCCGAACTGTGTTCCATCAGAACAACGCCAGGCCACACACGTCTTTGCTGACGCGCCAGAAGCTCCGGGAGTTCTGATGGGAGGTCCTAATGCACCCTCCTTATAGTCCGGACCTGGCACCAAGTGATTACCATATTTTTCTGTCCATGACGAACGCGCTTAATGGTGAGAAGCTGGCCTCAAGAGATACCTGTGAAAATTGGCTCTCCGGGTTTTTTGCCAATAGGGACGCAGCCTTTGACGAGAGAGGTATAATGAAATTGGCAACTAGTTTATGAACAAAACGGCGCTAATTTGACTTAAATCGGACAACTGTTCACGAAGTTATCATCTTTTGAAAAATCAAACCGAATGAACTTTTTACTTGACCAATATTAAATTGCTCCAATTACGGTTGATGTTTTCTTGTGTCCAGTGCAACCTTTTTTCAATGTAGTATGTTTTTGAAAGTAGGTGTTTGATTACAGTACTGCTGTGTTTGATGGCAGATATCTGAAATCTTGCGCGTATTGTATTCAGAGACATATCTATTCTCTTTTCTAACAAAATTTTGTTTAGCTTATCTTAGACTGAGCAATGGTTTCTTCGTCTCAAAAAGGAGAACAATAGCTTTGTCCTTATTTGTAGTTGTCACATTAATCCTTCCTTCTTCCTGGCTTGTCATCTACGTCTTTCACCATAATGGTCAGACCACCTCTTCGCAAATATACAACTCGTATTTGAAAATTTTGCAGTGTTTTTAATAGTCCATTTGGGATCTTATAGATTCTTCGCTTCGACAGTCTGCCTCAAAACAATTTTTGTACTAAGCAATTATTTTACTTATTTCACGCCGCGTCGTGAAGCATTGAAAAAAAATCGAAAGAAAAACTCACCGAATTGTACGCGTTAACGATCGCAATTGAACATGTGTTAATATGCAAAAAAAAAAACAAAATTTAAAAAAAGTTTTCGCACTGTAGCATATATAAAATTTAGCCTCTCTGATGGAATCAGGAGTGCAAACCACTACAAAAAACGAAACGGTTCTGTTGAGTGGTTCGAAACACTAAGAAAATACTTGTACCGGTTCAAGGACCGGTTTATGAGTATATCTGAACAGCGTATGTTATGTGTGTACGAATGGAATTTCTTTTTCGAAATTTTACCAACGATTTTCTATGAAACGTCGGCGTGCTTTTTTTGCATGTGTCTCGCCAAATTTGCTTTATTTCCCCCTTTCATTTTAAATTTGCAATGTATTCATATATTTGAATATGGATTCACACTCATTTTAAAAATACTTTCTACCAACCTTCTGAGAACACAAACGCAATTATTGGAAATTACATCTCATAGCGTTGCATTCAAGCAAATTTGTGGCAGTTTATTATCATGTATTGTATTATTTAACTTAAAAATGCTTGTTGGGGATATTCACTTTGAACCGGACCGAACCATTTTTTTTGAGTCGTTTCCGGCTCGGTTTTGGCATTTTTAAATAAAAACGGTTTGGTTCGGTTCAAAACCGGTTTACAGCCCTGGATTGATTGTCAATATTGAACGCGGTATTCGTGACATACGACTTGATTTAGTGAAAAAATTACTAGAAAATTAGGTTCATCGAATTCGTTCCTGCAAATAAAGACGTGGAGGCAATTTGAATATTCATAACTTAATCAATTGTTCACATTAAATAAAAAAAAAGATTTGAACCCTATACAGATGTAGGTTATAAGCTATGTAGATGTAGGTTATAACCTATAACGAAAACGGAGAAACTATTTTTACTTATGACTCAGTCTCTGGAAAAATATTGATTTGATCCAATACCCTGCTGAGTGTTATAAAGTGTTAAAATTAGTTTTATAAAGCGTAGTATTTAGCTGTCCTTAATCTTTTCAACCCCAACGTTGCCTGAGAGCATATTCAGTTGTTCAACGTCGAGTGGTAAACGTTCTTTTTTTATCTGCACTATATATAAAAGAAAGTTGTGTTAGTTACACTATTTATAACTCATTGGTGGGGAGGTAGCTTAGAACCAGGGGACAGGCATAGGATTCTTTTATTTCTTTACGTTAAAAGTCAATACAATTCATAAATACAAAAATTATATATACAATCATAAGCATGTGTTCAAAATTCATGTAAGAATCATATAAATATTTTATTACTTAAAAAAAAAAAATTATAATAATAACACATAGCTACTATAAGAGCACAGTAATTTTTGTATACATATACGAGTATGGATTATACTGATTGTTGCTACTGCACAAGGCGGTTTTTTGTTAGGACGCAGCATGTGAAACCGGTAAGGCATTTTTAATGTCACAACAGAAAGTCATGTTGACATTTGGGTCGCCAAGGCATTGTGGCTACTTTGTTAGAAAATGGGGGAAACACGATATGCGAACAATTGCAAACTGATCCACCCTCAGAAAAAATTCAATTGCTAAATTTTGGGAATGTTAGAATAGAACCGCAACGAAATACATTGCTGCACTCCTTTTCACCAAAAAAAAAAAGATTAATTGAGAGTATATTCCTGAAAATAAAAATTATGTGTTGGATCATAACTGGCTTAGTAATCAGGCTACATTGCGGCCAAAAACGTAGATGTTGACGAAATTAACTTCCAGATACAAAAGTTGTTGCCGGGTTGAAAATATTTATAATCCATAACTATAAGTATTATTGTTAAAAATCCTCTGCCTATTATCATTATATCAAATGTTATAAACTAACAACTTTGAAAATTACTCATTTGTTACAAACTTGAATATAAAATTAATAAAATAAAAAATTCAACATCTTATGATTATTTGTATATACATTATTTATCTTAAGAACTTCCTCTATCCGCCCATACCCATTTTATCCCCGAATTCGGATAATGCTATATTAAAGCTCAGCCCCAAAATGTTATTTTGTGCCTTTATTTTTGATGACTATTACACAACTGCGACCTATACTTTCCACGAGATTTTGACACTATGCTTTAGGAATAACGTACCAAGCTTTTTTTACGGTAGACCAGGGCAGGGCAATCCAAAATATCGATCTTCTTCGCAGAACAAACATTTTTTACTTGCTTCGAGGTGTGTTTTTTTTGCATAAATGTCCATTTGATTCTCATGGAATCGGAAAGATATGGTTCTACATTGATTTTTTTTTTTAATATACAAATATGGATGCAGTTTTATTAAAAATGCCCAAAAGGAGTCAGAATACGTTAAAGCAGGACTATCTATTTACAAAACTAATTTTTTTCATCCGATTGATTTTAGGTGAATTTTCAAGGACTTATGATTGTCACCGCAAGGACCTTTTTTTGGAACTGGGTCAACACAGACAGCTATAACTTTGGAAATTAATTTCTTTTTTTTTGAAATTTTTCGTGGCTTCAAATCAATACATTGTATAATAATACCATATTACTACTTTTGTTAAATAACATGACTTAAAAGCAAAAAAAAAAATTGACTGAAAATTCTAATTTTTTCGTGCTTCTGACTACCCTCTGAATCCCTAAACAAACTTGCATTTTATTACATATATTTCAACAACACAGCAAATGATGTTCGTCTATAAAAATATACGCGAGTACTACTTCTGAAAAGTAATCTGAACCATTTATGTGTCCATTCAAAATTGACTACGCATGTTGTTGTTGTAGCGGTTAACTAATCCCCGCTTGGGTTGTAAGTTCGGGTTGGTTATCATCGAAATCATCTAACGGTAGGCCCAGGAAACGTACTGTTTCGACGGGGTCGGACCATAGGGAGAAGGGTGTTAGATGAGTGGGGTTTGTTGAGCATGCAAACAGGTGGTTAGTGTCATGCGGAGACTCATTGCACGCAGGACATGTGTTTGGTATGTCGGGGTCTATTCTGGATAAGTAGGAGTTTAACCTGCTACAGTATCCAGAACGAAGTTGCGCGAGGGTCACTCTGGTTTCGCGAGGCAACTCGAGCTCTACGTCTGCTATGGGTGGTGGTTTGACTCGTAATACGCCATTCACTGAGAGGAAGTCGGTGAAGGTGTTGATGGCTTCACTGTGAATGGCAATCAGTGCCTGTCTGAAGTTCGTTGCGTGGGAAGACCGGTCGGCGTACTGTCTAGTGTCGTCGACGTAATCAAGGAAAGACCCTTCGTCTGTGTGTGGAACCAGCCGGCCGATTGCCTTGTATGTCGCCAGAAACGTTTCTTTGTCTTTTCCCCAAGAACGGCCGGCTAGCGATTTGAGGATTTTGTTGCGGCTCTGTACTTTGGCAGTTATCGCAATCGTGTGAGGAGAGAAGGAGCAAAGACTGTCTAGTGTAATGCTTAAAAATTTAGGGTTGTTTACCGTCGACTGAAATGCTTAGATCCAGTCTGTACTCCTTCGTCCAGTTTGTAAAAAATGGTCGCTCTGGATTTAGTGGGGGAGAGCGTTAGGTTCCTTGCCATCGATTCCATTGCCCGACGTCAAAATCGTAGTCATCAGCGTACGAGGTTACTGAAATTCCCGCTGGTGGCTTGGGGAGTTTCGAAATATAGAAATTAAATAGTAGTGGGGAGAGGACACCGCCCTGCGGAAACCCCTGTTTAATTTTCCTAAGTTCGGAGGTAGGGTTAGATCGCCGAAATAACTCAGGCAAGTTTGTTAGAGTCGATTTCCCTTTACGAAATCCATGCTGAGATGAGGAAATTAACGAAGAAATTGAAAGGTTATATGGTCAGTGATGATAGCATCAAAAATTTTAGGTATAACTGATAGTTTTGCGATACCTCTATAGTTTTCAATGTTGGATCTAAACCCACTTTTGTGAAAAGGAATTATAAATGACTGTTTCCATATTAAAGGAAATATACCGTGTTTAAGAGAGGAATTAAATATCCTTGTCAAAGGCAAATAAATATGTTTGGCGCTATTATTTAGGAAGCATGAGGGTACCATGTGTGGGCCGTAACTACAAGATGGTTTTAACTTATTTAATTTAAGCAGGACGTCTTTTTCAGAAATAATTGGATCATTAATTAAAGTAGTCGAACACAGATAATTCATTATAAATCGAAAAAATACGTCATTTAAACAGTTGAGATTTTCAACTTAAAACGTAAATATCTCCAAAACTATAAGTTTCCCGCGGCTATTCTTGATCTGGCGGATCTCCTCTATCCGCACATACCCATTTTATGGCCGAAAGCGTGGGATGGTATACTAAAGCCGACCCAATAAGTGTGTATATTTTCTTAATCGGGGGATGCTATTCTAAATTCCAGTCTACTGGTTTATGCAACGGATAAAATATTATTTTCACTATTTCGTAAAAAAAATCCTTACCTACCGGTCCAGCTTGAACAAAAAGTTCCCAAAGTAATGTCTCCGAAACTTTATCATCAAGACCACCAACATAAATTGTAGCATCTGTAGTTGTTACGTATTTATATTAAATATTTTAAATAAGATCGAATAGTTAAATACCTTGATTTCTTTCTGCAATAGGTCCAGCAGCCATTTTCGAGGAGTAGAACGAACTTATTTACAATTCAAGTGAGCCTTACGGGGCATCTCGACAAGCAATTTAAAATTGTTAAAAATTTGTATTGCTAGCAATATTGCCGATGAAGGCAACACATTGCACACATATCTCATGCCACTAGATGCTAGCATTGAACTACCATACTGATGGTTTCACAAAGCTGTTCTCATTTCAACACCAATTTTTAATACCCAATTGAAATCTTCTTGAAAACACAATTTGTGGATTCTGCAACCAAAGTCGTTCTGACCAACATTGTGTGTTTTCGATGAGATGATATTGATGATATATCAAGATAACAAATGCCCACAGAAGTACATTGCCAACCTCAATAGCAATCTATTTGATAGATGGTTATCCATCCACAAGTAATCAATCCTAAAGCGGCCTTTACACGGTCATTCATGTATGCAAGCATGTGTGGCGTGATGAGAAGAATGAGCGTGTAAACATAATAAATTCATGTTCGTCATACATGTGCGATGGTTTTTAAAAGTTTTTAAAAACATGATGTTGTTATGAACATATTTTATGGTGTAAACGCTTGCTGACCACGCAGTATATTTTTTCAGTCGTAAGCAAACATTAAAGCGTAATGACGTCAAGGATGATGATGCGAGACTCTTTGAATCGAGAGAGAGCTGTCAAAACCCACATATTTTATAACATTTGCCAATAATGCCACTGTCGAACGAAATTGGATTGGGTATTATAAAAAAAACTTGTGGGTATTTTGCATATCGATATTATTTTTTGGTGCTCCGTCACCGAGTAGGCCTATATAACATAAAAAAATAGCATATAAATAAAAAAAATTTTAACAAAGAAACAATACAAGTCATAATAAAAGATCATGGTTTGAACGTTTATGAACGTTTTAAAATAAATTAACAAATAAAATTTAGTTGCTCGTTAATCAAAAGTATTTGTGTCGTTCCTTGAAATTTCGTTTCGCACTGCTTTTGTTAGCTATTTTTAGCGGGTTTATTTCTGGCATCCCGCCTTTTTTGACATCAGCTGTTCGAAGTTCCCTGATTTTAATAATCAGGGAAAGAGAATAAAAAAAAAAATAAGCGAAAATGAGAGAGTCTCGCTTCATATCATTCTTGTCATTTCATCCTTGATGTTGCTTCGTTCACAAAAATGGCCAAGTTGGTACGGGTTGCCTCAAAAATGATACTACTAAGGTCACACTTGGTACGGTAGCTTACTTATTTTCTTCTACTAAAGTCACAACCAGAGGATGTAGATTATACATAGAGAATTTAGATTATAGAGAAGGTTCACACTGCAGCCAATATCAAAATATTTCACTTTTCGCAGAGGAACTGAAAACGATGAGCGTGTTTCACCATAGAAAATTATTGGCCACAATTAACATGAGGGGACTGAAAAATAGCAGAATTGAGCATTTTAAATGTTAATTTAGAAAAGTAACGCTAATTTCAATGTTAAGAAATGTACGCTTACAGATTCGTATATTTATAATGAGCAACCGACTTTGCACATAATTTGAAGATATTCTGCCTATACAGGGTGGATAACGAGTCGTGCTGCGAAATTAAATCGCAATAAGTTTCTTTTTAGTCAATGCATTACATTTATTTTTTTTTATTGTATAGAAAATTTTATTTTATATAGAAAATTAAGTATTCCTCCGTGCTCAACCACGCATATGCGACACCTAATTCAGGATTGCCTCAATTATCTATTTAATGGACTGCTTCCGTTCAGTCAGATTTCTGGGTTTGATTTTGTATACCTCTTGCTTGACATAACCCGATAAGAAAAGACCAAGCGGTCCCAAATATTCTTATACAAATATATATGTATAATTATGTGTGCATGTAAACAAATATGAAAGTACCCATTATAATTGTTAATTTGTCTATATGCAACGTATGTATGTAAATATGTACACTCACTGTTTCATGCACAAACTCCGTTGCGTTGCGTTGAGTGGAGTGGGCATCCAAAGAGGTGGTTAGCGTCATGCGAAGACTCATTGCACGCAGCACAAGTGTTTGGAATGTCGGGGTCTATTCTGGATAAGTAGGAGTTTAACCTGCTACAATGTCCAGAATGAAGTTGCGCGAGGGTCACTCTGGTTTCGCGAGGCAACTCGAACTCTACGTCTGCTATGGCTGGTGGTTTGACTCGTAGTACGCCACTCACTGAGAGGGAGTCGGGAAGGTGTTGATGGCTCCACTGTGAATGGCGGTCAATACCTGTCTGCAGTTCATTGCGTCCAAAGTCCGGTCGGCGTACTGTCTAATGTCGTCGAGGTAATCAAGGAAAGACCTCTTGATGTTCCTAGGAGGCGGCTCCACTTCAAGGAGATGACAGAGGGGTGGTTTCTACGAAAACAACCCAGCAGAAACTGCTTGGAGAGAAGCTTGTTATGTTCCTTAACCGGAAGCATACGGGCCTCACTGTATAGGTGTTCGATTGGGGACATCAAGAGGCATCCCGTGATAGTCCGGAGTGCAGTGTTCTGACAAGTCTTAAACTTCTTCTTCTGCGTGTCACTGCATCCAGGCGACCATATTGGGGCTGCATAATTTAGGACCGGCCGGCCGATTGCCTTGTATGTTGCCAGCAACGTTTCTTTGTCTTTTCCATAAGAGCTGCCGGCAAGCGATTTGAGGATTTTGTTGCGGCTCTGTACTTTGGCAGTTATCGCGGTCGTGTGAGGAGTGAAGGAGCAAAGACTGTCTAGTGTAACGCCTAAAATTTTAGGGTTGTTTACCGTCGGAATTTTGGTGCCATCGACTGAAATGTTTAGATCCAGTCTGTACTCCTTCGTCCAGTTTGTAAATATGGTCGCTGTGGATTTAGTGAGTGTCAGACTCCTTGCAGAGAAGAAGCGAGAAAGATCAGAGAGATAGCAGTTTACTGTCGAGCACATGTCATCGATTTCATTGCCCGACGTCAATATCGTGCAGTCATCAGCGTACAAGGTCACGGAAATTCCCTCTGGTGGTTGAGGGAGTTTCGAGATGTAGAAGTTAAACAGTAAAGGGGGGAGGATACCACCCTGCGAAACCCCCTGTTTAATTCTTCTCAGTTTGGAGTTTTGACCCCGAAATAGTTCGGATGAATCCCGGCTGCTCAGGTAGTTCATAGTCCACCGCTTCAGCCCTGGAGGGAGCGTAGATTGTTCGATGTCCTCAAATAGCGTTGTGTGGTTGACTGTGTCGAAGGTTTTCAACAAGTCTAACGCTACGAGGATCATCCTCTCGCAGGGTGGTTTCTGGTTTAGGCCATGAACTGGGCATTTATGACGCTAAGTGCTGTGCACTTTTCGGAAGCCATGCTGATGTTCTGTTAGACTCAGGTGGTGAGTGAATGACGGGAGTAACAAGGCATCAAGTGTCTTCACTACTGGGAAAAGGAGAGTTTTCGGACGATAAGACTCCCCTTTTTTGGCGGGTTTCCCCGGTTTCAGTAGTGGGACCACTTTTGAGACTTTCCACACATCGGGTATTTGAAGAGTGGCCATCGACAAGATGGAGGGTACCTGGGTAAGGTAGCTTACTCCCGTCGAGCCTAGATGTTTTAGCATCAGCATGCTAAATGCAGGTCACAGGTTATAATATTTATCAGACCACCGCTAGCGATGATAATATCTGGTGAGCTATTACAGGTGCCCATAATTTTGGTGGGGGCTTCGTCATTCATTGTGCAGAATGTCGAATCGTCAATTTGTTCCGCCAGGTTTTCACCACGAAGTAGCGCATCTATGTTCGGTTGATATTCTGTTGGGCAACATGTAACTGGGGGGATGTATATATTAAATATTTCGAGCTCGACATCGCCTGACCGGACAGCTATACCCTGACATTCAAGGGTAGTGTCCCTGCAGTCGATATCAACATCGATTAGACGATATTGCACGGTGTTGTGCAATATGAAGGCTAGGCCTCCACCATTATCTCGCTCGCGATCCTTACGTAAAACGTTGAAACCTGCACAACTCAGAAGATTTGAGCGGCTGTTTCACTTGGTTTCTTGGAGCGCAGCTATCGTTACGCGCTCCCGGCTCATGAATGCAACTATATCCTCGATCTTGCTCTGGAGTCCGTTGCAGTTGAATTGTAGAAGTCGCGTTCGTCGCGGGTGTCCGGTCGTTGTCAGACTGGGAATCATGCTGTCTGTGTCTCAGGTTGCACAGCCGTTGAGGCAGATGTCGCAGTATTGCGTTGACATCATGGGGCCACGTAATTCGTGGTCCACTCCCTATGTGTCTTAAGGCCTGAACAGGTCTTAAGATGGCTCCATCCATTGCATGTATTGCACCTAACCGAGGTGGAGTTTGGATGGAGCCTTTTAGCGCAAACGCAGCAGTAGAATTCCTCGGGGCCCGGGTTGGACTCGATGCCAGCACTGGTCAGGAGGATACGGAGCAACCCCGCTGCTAGGCGTTGCTTCAATGACGTCAATTTTAGCCTAGAACTTACCGATCCAAAGAGAGCCCTTGGCCGAATAAAATCCGGGTCAATTCCGGTATCGCAGAACCGGCTGTTATGGGAATTGCTATCTATCGGTCACTATTAATGCTTGCACTTGGTTTACGTCCATGGTGAAATTCGTTTACTTTGTGATTTGGCTATCGTTGTTTTCTATGTCCAACTCAATATCACTGTCGCACTCGGTTTTTATATTGCGTAACGCGTCTAACCAACTCATGTGCTCATGTGTATAAAACAAATTCTTAGCAGCGGCTTGAATTTATTTAGAATGGATTTGTTTTTTATGGAACGATTATTTTAGCTGACACAAAGGATATACTTTTTTGGTTTTTAAATAACTCGATATTTCACAATTACATCTGTTACTGTTATTAGTTTATAACAAATTTAGTGCAAGTAAGTTGGAGATAATCTTAAACCAACTTACATGGTGTGGAAAGTAGAGTAACTCTAACTCTAACTAGGGTGTGAATCCTTGTATGTTGAGCACCAGTTATGCCAGTTATACTTGTATTATTAGTATTCTCCAAGTGAACTGTTGCGTCTGTGCAGAAGTTTTAAGCGGTTTTGTGTTAAATGCGCAATTGTTGACAAAAGGACTTGCATATAAGTTATGGTGTAGTGCACTTCTGTGCTTTTTTGAGTTTGATTAGAGTTAACTGATATTTAAAAATTAACTTAAAGCTAAACCTAAAAGTTGAACCCATAAGCCACATACTTCAGCCAGCAAGCCGACTCAGGAACGTAGACATTTCTAGCATAGTCAAATATTAGGTTACCGCAGCTGACCTAGTTAGTCAGGCCACTGAACTCATGCGTCAACGGAATATGTCTCAGCATAAGCGATAACGTAGATATTTGCAGCATAATCAAATATCACTGTTAACTTGTACGCATATATAAGTATGCATTCAAGTTTTTGTATGCATTATTTGTTCGACAAAGTCAAACACATATAGGTGATAATACTTGTATGGTGATTTTAATGCGTGAAAATTTATATACATACATACATATGTGCATGATACATGCGTATATTAGTTTTAAATGATAAAAAGTAGGATTTTTATAAATTACTATTGTACAATAATTATTAAGTTTTTATTGTATTACGATATATGTATAAAAAATTATGCATAATATATTATCAAACATAAGAAATATTTAAAAATAGGTCTTATTTTCACATTGACTTCAAATATTGCTTTGTGATAGTATATTAATTAATTAAAATGTAGTCAACTGTACGTGTATTCATAAATACTCACAAAATGATATTCATATCAATGTATATGATTGCATGTCTAATATACAAAATTGTGGTATCACCGTGTTCGTTGCCAAACTCCACCGAAACGGCTGGACCGCTTTTAACGAAATGTGGTGTACGTATACAGTAGGTCTGAGAATCGGCCAACATCTAATTTTTATACCCTTAAGTGTTTACCCCAAATATTTTTACTATCATTTTTTTGACAACATTTTTTTTTTACATGATTCAGCATTGAAAACTACATGAAATTCTATATTATCGCCCTTATACGATCAACCCCTGATTTTAAATCGCAATTTTTATCTTATTCCGTTCGATCCACATATCAACAAGATGGCAATCGAATATAGTACTTGTAGTAGACTATAATTTTCATGTATAGTTCTATCACTCAATCATTATGCTTTTTCGCACTCCCTATACAGTTTTCGTCCATGTTGTTTATTTGATCTTATTCGTGTCTCGATCCTAGTAGTGACTGTTACGTTATGTTATTTTAATTTTACAGTGCAACTCTCAAGTTAATTGTTTTTTATTCTCATAGTGAATTTAAAATTATTTCTTAGTGCTAAAAATATCGATATCGCAGACAATCTTTGGGTGGTACCATATTCACCTCTGCTGAGTAAAACATTCAACAATTACATACATATATTAATGCAGAGCTCTGCAGTTCGATGAAGGGCATCAAATATATTTGCAAATGAAATAACTAATTACCAAATTGGCTGGATTATCACCTTCAATGAAGCAGCCTGGCGTATCTTCGGTTTCCAAATTCATAAACAGAATCCATTTAGTTGTACATCTTGAAAATCGCCAACACGTGTTTTTCATGAAAGAGATCATGCTATAATAATTGGCTTGTGTATATGCAGTCAATCCAAGGCAAACGGAGTGCTTTTATCTGCGTTATTAGTTAATGTCACCAGACCATTGTCGTTTCAAGATATATGTAAAGAAATGGACAACAGTATCCAACCTATATAGAAGCATGTCTCATGCACTAGGATTGCAAGAAGATGATAATCATGGGATAGTATGATTTCTGCAGCTGCATTAAACTGCGCAGGAACAATGCATCTACTATATGCTATAGTACTGATGACATGTTTCCCGGTCCGAGCAGAAATGATATGGGATCTTCTATATATAATTACGCTAACAAAAAAGTTCCCTTTGTGTTGCCGTTGACACATATGGATAACATTTGGGGAACACAGCAACAACTACAAGTACGGTGGTCGATGTTATCTCTCCGCATTTTCATTGGTCGATGTTATTTCTCCTTTGCGCGTCACACTTAACCCAGTCGTATACATAAGTATATGTCGTTTAGTAAAAGTTGCAAATACATATATCGGTATTGCGATTTTTTCCGCTTTTAATTGTGTTTGGACTTAGCGTGTAGCAACTCTGAATTCTGTTACAATTACATTTTTAACGCACATTAAATTTCAAGTATTGTTTGTGAAAAAAAAATTTAAGTAGAAATAACCTTTGATATCAGTCGTTTTATTTTGACATTCGACAATATTAACAACAACAACGAAATTGGAAGTGATTAAATTTTTTCCCGTTTTCTTTGAATGAGTTTGATGTTTTTCAACTCTTAATTAAAATTGAATTGACAACGTTCATTTTATTTTGGTGAGGTCGAATAGCTAAATTTTAAGTGCATTGTTTGATAGTTAAATTTTTTCCCTTTTTTGCCAAGTTTAATTAATTTTAAATTAATTAATTTGTTGAATCGACATCAACAGCACTTCAATTCCAGAGATAATTTCTTAGTGTGTTTTGACGATATCATATTACTTCCTTTATTATTGGTAAGTTTATATTTTTCTTTACTTTCTATTTTTAAACAAAATTTTGAACATAATTTTTATGTTCCATAGGCGATATTTATTGCTAATCAGTCATTCATTCTTTTAATTATTTTTTGTTTTTTTTTGGAAGTGTAGTGTCGTCGAAGCGCACACATACACCTATTTCATCATGCCGTACCGTAAATTGCTTACAGGGAGAGTGCACAGACAAGGAATAGAGGAAATATGCAATTAAGTAGAACACGAAATGTAATTTATACTACAAATTTAAATTTAATTGAAGTTGATGATAATGTTGATAATAACTCAGTTCATTGTGCCTTGGTTGAAATACTGCATAATTTTGATCCCTTTCATATTGGTTCTATGAACATATTGTAGTTTGTAGGCATTGTTTAGCTAAGCATTTTGCTTCAAAGTCTACAATGCGTAAAACCACTCCTTTACTATGTGTTGTCATAAGGGTAAATTAAACAATATTTGAAGCTACAGTTCGGCTTATGCTTTGTCAGTTCGTAAGCTAATATTTCTGACGCAGTTTTAAGACGAATTTATCATATCAAAGTTCACGAAATATTTTATCATAGAGCAGGACCTATAGGCCCAACATATGGTCGTACGCCAAATCCTGCCCAGTTGTATTTTTACGATATCGATATGGCTGAATGCGAGAGCAATAAAATAAAACTTGAAATGCTGTTTTAATGAGACAAATTTCTGTTGAATTAGATAAAATTAATACATTTATTCGTTCATTTCGTGCAATGGAGAAACGTTGTGATAGAGAATTCAATGCACAGAATTAGATTTGCGTGGCAATTACCGTGAATCGTGATACAAATGTACGAAGATATAATGATGCAACTCGAACTGATGTTGTCAGTATTTTTACGGCTGTAGATGGTGAACCATCACATGTGAGAAATATGATATCTTTTCATAGACAAATGGTGTGATTAAGAATGTATCAGTATTAGATTCTGCATTGGATCCATTGGCATATCCTTTACTATTCCAAAATAGAGATTTTGTTTGGCACGTTAGATTCGAAATAAAGTTACAATGTTACAATTTGTACGTTTCAGATTTGCAATAAGGGATTAATTTAGCATTTTGCTATATCCTAAAAACTATTTTTGCAGTAAATTGTTGATATGTATGTGAGAGCAGAAGGATGTCGACTACATTTCATAAGACAGAATCATTTGAGGACAGATGTGTATAACAATATTACTGATTATTTGCAAACAAATCAAGTAAGAGATGTTAGCTTAGGTCGCAAAGTGATTTTGCCTTCATCCTTCACTGGGTCTCCGAGAAACTTGTATCAAAATTACTTAGTTGCAATATCAATTGTTCATCACTTCGACAAGCCATCGCTTTTTGTTACAATCCGAATCGGCCTTAAATTGTAAGTAATATTGATCCTAATGAATCGTCTCATTTTAGGCCTGACATACAGACAGGAGCACGAATCGTGCTACAAAAGCAAATCCTAAATACTTTTTTATTTGGCAGGTAATTATTAATTTTTTTTTAAATTATTGCTTAGGATACCGAAAAGAGCGTATCATGCTTTGCAGTACGTCATATCCGTCCAAAGGGAATTCAAACGGGAATGGTAGGAACACCTCACCATCGATATCCATATGTTCGTGTTCAAGAAATAATCGCGGCTGTTGCATCGTCAATTCAGGCAAATCCAAGGGCTTCGATTCGCAACTTATCGGCGTAACTTGGAGTTAGCAGACGGTCATTTCAAGGGATAATTCATGATGACTAAAATCTGTGTCCATACAAAGTTCAAATAACAAGCCGGTTAAACCCTCTAGATTTGCCAATTCACCTGGAATTTTGCTAAAAAATCATTGGAATTACCGAAGAAGACAATAACTTGATAACGACTGGTGTATGGAGGTAGACCTACCCTAGAATACCATCGGAAATGCGCTAAGGCGAAAAGTAAAAATTGTTTTTGAACAGACTCTAACTTGTCAGAATGGATTTGGTAGTTAGGGTTCCATACAATAGAGCCATATTCCAATATAGGTCTAACCAAAGTTGTATAAAGTATAACCATGGTGTCAATATGAAGACAAAAATTAAGCTTAGGGTCCATATTAACTCACAAATCAACATAGTTAAAAGCTTGCTCCAGAATATGGTGCACAGATCTACGGGAAAAGCACATCGTCTTACATTTATTCAGATTCAATGGCAAATTATTTCTATCACACCATGCAACCATATTGTTTAAGTCTGTTTGCAACAGACACCTTTCCTCAGTTGAAGTGTATGATTTAAAAAGCTTTACGTCATCCGCGTATAATAAAATTGTTGAGAATTCAATTACTGAGAGATAGAACAACAAGAACAGAATCGGGCCAAGATGACTACCTTGCGGAACACCTGAAGAAACATTAATTGTATCTGAAGGTGTGTCCACAAATATCACTCGTTGTGTTCTATTATAAAGATAGGAAGCTACCCATTGAAGAAATCTTGGCTGAAAGCCCAGTAGATCAAGTTTATGTATGAGAATCGAGAGATTTACTTTATTGAAGCTGGTTTGAAATTTTTGTTCTTGCTGCGCTAATGCTTCGTTAACAGCGGTTGTTGTTGTTGTAACGATTACCCAGTTTGGGTGATAAATTCCAGATTCGTTGTCGTCGAGGTCATCTAACGGGAGGCCCAAGAAAGGAGCTGGTTCGATGGGGTCGGACGAAGAAGGGTGTTAGATGAGTGGGGTTTGTTGGGTATGCAAAGAGGAGGTTAGTGTCATGCGAAGACTCATTGCACGCAGGACATGTCGGGGTCTATTCTGGATAAGTAGGAGTTTAACCTGCCACAGTATCCAGAACGAAGTTGCGCGAGGGTCACTCTGGTTTCGCGAGGCAACTCGAGCTCTCCATCTGCTATAGGTGGTGGTTTAACTTGTAATACGCCATTCACTGAGAGGGAGTCGGTGAAGGTGTTGATGGCCCCACTGTGAATGGCGGTCAGTGCCTGTCTGAAGTTCGTTGCGTCGGAAGTCTGGTCGGCGTACTGTCTAATGTCGTCGACGTAATCAAGGAAAGACCTCTTGATGTTCCTAGGAGGCGACTCCGCTGCAAGCAGGCGACTGGTTTTCGTAGAAACCACCCCAGCAGAAACTATTTGGAGAGGAGATCGTTATGTTCCTTAACCGGAAGCATACGGGCCTCACTGTGCAGGTGTTCGATTGGAGACATCAAGAGGCATCCCGTGACAGTCCGGAGTGCAGTGTTCTGACAGGTCTGAAGCTTCCTCGTCTGCGTGGCACTGCATCCAGGCGACCATATTGGGGCTGCATAATTTAGGACCGGCCGGCCGATTGCCTTGTATGTTGCCAGCAACGTTTCTTTGTCTTTTCCGTTTGTTGCGGCTCTGTACTTTGGCAGTTATCGCGGTCGTGTGAGGAGTGAAGGAGCAAAGACTGTCTAGTGTAACGCCCAAAATTTTAGGGTTGTTTACCGTCGGAATTTTCGTGCCATCGACTGAAATGTTTAGATCCAGTCTGTACTCCTTCGTCCAGTTTGTAAATATGGTCGCTGTGGATTTAGTGAGGGAGAGTGTCAGACTCCTTGCAGAGAAGAAGCGAGAAAGATCAGAGAGATAGCAGTTTACTGTCGAGCACATGCCATCGATTCCATTGCCCGACGTCAATATCGTGCAGTCATCAGCGTACAGGGTCACGGAAATTCCCTCTGGTGGTTGAGGAAGTTTCGAGATGTAGAAGTTAAACAGTAAAGGGGGGAGGATACCACCCTGCGAAACCCCCCGGTTAAATTCTTCTCAGTTTGGAGTTTTGACCCCGAAATAGTTCGGATGAATCCCGGCTGCTCAGGTAGTTCATAGTCCACCGCTTCAGCTCTGGAAGGAGCGTTGATTGTTCTAGGTCCTCAAGTAGAGTTGTGTGATTGACTGTTTCGAAGGCTTTCGACAAGTCCAACGTTACGAGGATCGTCCTCTTGCAGGGTGGCTTTTGGGTTAGGCCATGAATTATCTGGGCGTTTATGACGCTAAGTGCTGTGGTGGTGCTGTGCACTTTCCGGATCCATACTGATGTTCTGCTAGACTGAGGTGATGAGTGAACGTCGGGAGTAACAAGGCATCAAGTGTCTTCACTACTGGGGAAAGGAGAGTTATCGGGCGATAAGACTGCCCTTTGTTGGCGGGTTTCCCCGGTTTCAGTCTTCCGACTTTCCACACATCGGGTATTTGAAGAGTGGCCATCGACAAGTTGACGACCTTAGCGAGATAGTTTACTCCCGTCGAGCCTAGATGTTTTAGCATCAGCATGCTTATTCCGTCAGGGCCAACGGACTTGGACGATTTGGACTTTGTGATGGCACTCTGAACCTCCCCATCGGTGAAAGTAAGTGGCGCGCGGTCTCTTGGCATTTTGCGCAGCCGTCGGGTAACACATCATTTGGCCTTGTCAGTCGATGGGTGCAGTGTAAACTGCCGGCTAAAATAGCTCGCGCACTTCTTAGGGTCCGAGGAGGCATGGTCATCGAATTGAATTTCAACCCGATCGTCATGTCTCCTCGGATTTGACAGGACCTTGACAGTAGTATAAAGCTTACCCACACCGGTGGAAAGGTTGCAGGACTTCAGGTACTCTATCAGTTTTGTCCGCTTATGATGGTTTACCATTTGCCGAATCTCCAAATTGAGATGCCTTATTCGGGAATCACAGGGATCGGCATGGCGTAAAGTGTCGCGCTCGTTTGCTAGTACAGCTGCCTTGGGAAATTAGGGCGGAGTTCCGCGACTCTTTCAGCTGGTATGAAGCCAGCAGTAGCAGCCTAACCGAGGTGGAGTTTGGATGGAGCCTTTTAGCGCAAACGCAGCAGTAGAATTCCTCGGGGCCCGGGTTGGACTCGATGCCAGCACTGGTCAGGAGGATACGGAGCAACCCCGCTGCTAGGCGTTGCTTCAATGACGTCAATTTTAGCCTAGAACTTACCGATCCAAAGAGAGCCCTTGGCCGAATAAAATCCGGGTCAATTCCGGTATCGCAGAACCGGCTGTTATGGGAATTGCTATCTATCGGTCACTATTAATGCTTGCACTTGGTTTACGTCCATGGTGAAATTCGTTTACTTTGTGATTTGGCTATCGTTGTTTTCTATGTCCAACTCAATATCACTGTCGCACTCGGTTTTTATATTGCGTAACGCGTCTAACCAACTCATGTGCTCATGTGTATAAAACAAATTCTTAGCAGCGGCTTGAATTTATTTAGAATGGATTTGTTTTTTATGGAACGATTATTTTAGCTGACACAAAGGATATACTTTTTTGGTTTTTAAATAACTCGATATTTCACAATTACATCTGTTACTGTTATTAGTTTATAACAAATTTAGTGCAAGTAAGTTGGAGATAATCTTAAACCAACTTACATGGTGTGGAAAGTAGAGTAACTCTAACTCTAACTAGGGTGTGAATCCTTGTATGTTGAGCACCAGTTATGCCAGTTATACTTGTATTATTAGTATTCTCCAAGTGAACTGTTGCGTCTGTGCAGAAGTTTTAAGCGGTTTTGTGTTAAATGCGCAATTGTTGACAAAAGGACTTGCATATAAGTTATGGTGTAGTGCACTTCTGTGCTTTTTTGAGTTTGATTAGAGTTAACTGATATTTAAAAATTAACTTAAAGCTAAACCTAAAAGTTGAACCCATAAGCCACATACTTCAGCCAGCAAGCCGACTCAGGAACGTAGACATTTCTAGCATAGTCAAATATTAGGTTACCGCAGCTGACCTAGTTAGTCAGGCCACTGAACTCATGCGTCAACGGAATATGTCTCAGCATAAGCGATAACGTAGATATTTGCAGCATAATCAAATATCACTGTTAACTTGTACGCATATATAAGTATGCATTCAAGTTTTTGTATGCATTATTTGTTCGACAAAGTCAAACACATATAGGTGATAATACTTGTATGGTGATTTTAATGCGTGAAAATTTATATACATACATACATATGTGCATGATACATGCGTATATTAGTTTTAAATGATAAAAAGTAGGATTTTTATAAATTACTATTGTACAATAATTATTAAGTTTTTATTGTATTACGATATATGTATAAAAAATTATGCATAATATATTATCAAACATAAGAAATATTTAAAAATAGGTCTTATTTTCACATTGACTTCAAATATTGCTTTGTGATAGTATATTAATTAATTAAAATGTAGTCAACTGTACGTGTATTCATAAATACTCACAAAATGATATTCATATCAATGTATATGATTGCATGTCTAATATACAAAATTGTGGTATCACCGTGTTCGTTGCCAAACTCCACCGAAACGGCTGGACCGCTTTTAACGAAATGTGGTGTACGTATACAGTAGGTCTGAGAATCGGCCAACATCTAATTTTTATACCCTTAAGTGTTTACCCCAAATATTTTTACTATCATTTTTTTGACAACATTTTTTTTTTACATGATTCAGCATTGAAAACTACATGAAATTCTATATTATCGCCCTTATACGATCAACCCCTGATTTTAAATCGCAATTTTTATCTTATTCCGTTCGATCCACATATCAACAAGATGGCAATCGAATATAGTACTTGTAGTAGACTATAATTTTCATGTATAGTTCTATCACTCAATCATTATGCTTTTTCGCACTCCCTATACAGTTTTCGTCCATGTTGTTTATTTGATCTTATTCGTGTCTCGATCCTAGTAGTGACTGTTACGTTATGTTATTTTAATTTTACAGTGCAACTCTCAAGTTAATTGTTTTTTATTCTCATAGTGAATTTAAAATTATTTCTTAGTGCTAAAAATATCGATATCGCAGACAATCTTTGGGTGGTACCATATTCACCTCTGCTGAGTAAAACATTCAACAATTACATACATATATTAATGCAGAGCTCTGCAGTTCGATGAAGGGCATCAAATATATTTGCAAATGAAATAACTAATTACCAAATTGGCTGGATTATCACCTTCAATGAAGCAGCCTGGCGTATCTTCGGTTTCCAAATTCATAAACAGAATCCATTTAGTTGTACATCTTGAAAATCGCCAACACGTGTTTTTCATGAAAGAGATCATGCTATAATAATTGGCTTGTGTATATGCAGTCAATCCAAGGCAAACGGAGTGCTTTTATCTGCGTTATTAGTTAATGTCACCAGACCATTGTCGTTTCAAGATATATGTAAAGAAATGGACAACAGTATCCAACCTATATAGAAGCATGTCTCATGCACTAGGATTGCAAGAAGATGATAATCATGGGATAGTATGATTTCTGCAGCTGCATTAAACTGCGCAGGAACAATGCATCTACTATATGCTATAGTACTGATGACATGTTTCCCGGTCCGAGCAGAAATGATATGGGATCTTCTATATATAATTACGCTAACAAAAAAGTTCCCTTTGTGTTGCCGTTGACACATATGGATAACATTTGGGGAACACAGCAACAACTACAAGTACGGTGGTCGATGTTATCTCTCCGCATTTTCATTGGTCGATGTTATTTCTCCTTTGCGCGTCACACTTAACCCAGTCGTATACATAAGTATATGTCGTTTAGTAAAAGTTGCAAATACATATATCGGTATTGCGATTTTTTCCGCTTTTAATTGTGTTTGGACTTAGCGTGTAGCAACTCTGAATTCTGTTACAATTACATTTTTAACGCACATTAAATTTCAAGTATTGTTTGTGAAAAAAAAATTTAAGTAGAAATAACCTTTGATATCAGTCGTTTTATTTTGACATTCGACAATATTAACAACAACAACGAAATTGGAAGTGATTAAATTTTTTCCCGTTTTCTTTGAATGAGTTTGATGTTTTTCAACTCTTAATTAAAATTGAATTGACAACGTTCATTTTATTTTGGTGAGGTCGAATAGCTAAATTTTAAGTGCATTGTTTGATAGTTAAATTTTTTCCCTTTTTTGCCAAGTTTAATTAATTTTAAATTAATTAATTTGTTGAATCGACATCAACAGCACTTCAATTCCAGAGATAATTTCTTAGTGTGTTTTGACGATATCCCATTACTTCCTTTATTATTGGTAAGTTTATATTTTTCTTTACTTTCTATTTTTAAACAAAATTTTGAACATAATTTTTATGTTCCATAGGCGATATTTATTGCTAATCAGTCATTCATTCTGTTAATTATTTTTTGTTTTTTTTTGGAAGTGTAGTGTCGTCGAAGCGCACACATACACCTATTTCATCATGCCGTACCGTAAATTGCTTACAGGGAGAGTGCACAGACAAGGAATAGAGGAAATATGCAATTAAGTAGAACACGAAATGTAATTTATACTACAAATTTAAATTTAATTGAAGTTGATGATAATGTTGATAATAACTCAGTTCATTGTGCCTTGGTTGAAATACTGCATAATTTTGATCCCTTTCATATTGGTTCTATGAACATATTGTAGTTTGTAGGCATTGTTTAGCTAAGCATTTTGCTTCAAAGTCTACAATGCGTAAAACCACTCCTTTACTATGTGTTGTCATAAGGGTAAATTAAACAATATTTGAAGCTACAGTTCGGCTTATGCTTTGTCAGTTCGTAAGCTAATATTTCTGACGCAGTTTTAAGACGAATTTATCATATCAAAGTTCACGAAATATTTTATCATAGAGCAGGACCTATAGGCCCAACATATGGTCGTACGCCAAATCCTGCCCAGTTGTATTTTTACGATATCGATATGGCTGAATGCGAGAGCAATAAAATAAAACTTGAAATGCTGTTTTAATGAGACAAATTTCTGTTGAATTAGATAAAATTAATACATTTATTCGTTCATTTCGTGCAATGGAGAAACGTTGTGATAGAGAATTCAATGCACAGAATTAGATTTGCGTGGCAATTACCGTGAATCGTGATACAAATGTACGAAGATATAATGATGCAACTCGAACTGATGTTGTCAGTATTTTTACGGCTGTAGATGGTGAACCATCACATGTGAGAAATATGATATCTTTTCATAGACAAATGGTGTGATTAAGAATGTATCAGTATTAGATTCTGCATTGGATCCATTGGCATATCCTTTACTATTCCAAAATAGAGATTTTGTTTGGCACGTTAGATTCGAAATAAAGTTACAATGTTACAATTTGTACGTTTCAGATTTGCAATAAGGGATTAATTTAGCATTTTGCTATATCCTAAAAACTATTTTTGCAGTAAATTGTTGATATGTATGTGAGAGCAGAAGGATGTCGACTACATTTCATAAGACAGAATCATTTGAGGACAGATGTGTATAACAATATTACTGATTATTTGCAAACAAATCAAGTAAGAGATGTTAGCTTAGGTCGCAAAGTGATTTTGCCTTCATCCTTCACTGGGTCTCCGAGAAACTTGTATCAAAATTACTTAGTTGCAATATCAATTGTTCATCACTTCGACAAGCCATCGCTTTTTGTTACAATCCGAATCGGCCTTAAATTGTAAGTAATATTGATCCTAATGAATCGTCTCATTTTAGGCCTGACATACAGACAGGAGCACGAATCGTGCTACAAAAGCAAATCCTAAATACTTTTTTATTTGGCAGGTAATTATTAATTTTTTTTTAAATTATTGCTTAGGATACCGAAAAGAGCGTATCATGCTTTGCAGTACGTCATATCCGTCCAAAGGGAATTCAAACGGGAATGGTAGGAACACCTCACCATCGATATCCATATGTTCGTGTTCAAGAAATAATCGCGGCTGTTGCATCGTCAATTCAGGCAAATCCAAGGGCTTCGATTCGCAACTTATCGGCGTAACTTGGAGTTAGCAGACGGTCATTTCAAGGGATAATTCATGATGACTAAAATCTGTGTCCATACAAAGTTCAAATAACAAGCCGGTTAAACCCTCTAGATTTGCCAATTCACCTGGAATTTTGCTAAAAAATCATTGGAATTACCGAAGAAGACAATAACTTGATAACGACTGGTGTATGGAGGTAGACCTACCCTAGAATACCATCGGAAATGCGCTAAGGCGAAAAGTAAAAATTGTTTTTGAACAGACTCTAACTTGTCAGAATGGATTTGGTAGTTAGGGTTCCATACAATAGAGCCATATTCCAATATAGGTCTAACCAAAGTTGTATAAAGTATAACCATGGTGTCAATATGAAGACAAAAATTAAGCTTAGGGTCCATATTAACTCACAAATCAACATAGTTAAAAGCTTGCTCCAGAATATGGTGCACAGATCTACGGGAAAAGCACATCGTCTTACATTTATTCAGATTCAATGGCAAATTATTTCTATCACACCATGCAACCATATTGTTTAAGTCTGTTTGCAACAGACACCTTTCCTCAGTTGAAGTGTATGATTTAAAAAGCTTTACGTCATCCGCGTATAATAAAATTGTTGAGAATTCAATTACTGAGAGATAGAACAACAAGAACAGAATCGGGCCAAGATGACTACCTTGCGGAACACCTGAAGAAACATTAATTGTATCTGAAGGTGTGTCCACAAATATCACTCGTTGTGTTCTATTATAAAGATAGGAAGCTACCCATTGAAGAAATCTTGGCTGAAAGCCCAGTAGATCAAGTTTATGTATGAGAATCGAGAGATTTACTTTATTGAAGCTGGTTTGAAATTTTTGTTCTTGCTGCGCTAATGCTTCGTTAACAGCGGTTGTTGTTGTTGTAACGATTACCCAGTTTGGGTGATAAATTCCAGATTCGTTGTCGTCGAGGTCATCTAACGGGAGGCCCAAGAAAGGAGCTGGTTCGATGGGGTCGGACGAAGAAGGGTGTTAGATGAGTGGGGTTTGTTGGGTATGCAAAGAGGAGGTTAGTGTCATGCGAAGACTCATTGCACGCAGGACATGTCGGGGTCTATTCTGGATAAGTAGGAGTTTAACCTGCCACAGTATCCAGAACGAAGTTGCGCGAGGGTCACTCTGGTTTCGCGAGGCAACTCGAGCTCTCCATCTGCTATAGGTGGTGGTTTAACTTGTAATACGCCATTCACTGAGAGGGAGTCGGTGAAGGTGTTGATGGCCCCACTGTGAATGGCGGTCAGTGCCTGTCTGAAGTTCGTTGCGTCGGAAGTCTGGTCGGCGTACTGTCTAATGTCGTCGACGTAATCAAGGAAAGACCTCTTGATGTTCCTAGGAGGCGACTCCGCTGCAAGCAGGCGACTGGTTTTCGTAGAAACCACCCCAGCAGAAACTATTTGGAGAGGAGATCGTTATGTTCCTTAACCGGAAGCATACGGGCCTCACTGTGCAGGTGTTCGATTGGAGACATCAAGAGGCATCCCGTGACAGTCCGGAGTGCAGTGTTCTGACAGGTCTGAAGCTTCCTCGTCTGCGTGGCACTGCATCCAGGCGACCATATTGGGGCTGCATAATTTAGGACCGGCCGGCCGATTGCCTTGTATGTTGCCAGCAACGTTTCTTTGTCTTTTCCGTTTGTTGCGGCTCTGTACTTTGGCAGTTATCGCGGTCGTGTGAGGAGTGAAGGAGCAAAGACTGTCTAGTGTAACGCCCAAAATTTTAGGGTTGTTTACCGTCGGAATTTTCGTGCCATCGACTGAAATGTTTAGATCCAGTCTGTACTCCTTCGTCCAGTTTGTAAATATGGTCGCTGTGGATTTAGTGAGGGAGAGTGTCAGACTCCTTGCAGAGAAGAAGCGAGAAAGATCAGAGAGATAGCAGTTTACTGTCGAGCACATGCCATCGATTCCATTGCCCGACGTCAATATCGTGCAGTCATCAGCGTACAGGGTCACGGAAATTCCCTCTGGTGGTTGAGGAAGTTTCGAGATGTAGAAGTTAAACAGTAAAGGGGGGAGGATACCACCCTGCGAAACCCCCCGGTTAAATTCTTCTCAGTTTGGAGTTTTGACCCCGAAATAGTTCGGATGAATCCCGGCTGCTCAGGTAGTTCATAGTCCACCGCTTCAGCTCTGGAAGGAGCGTTGATTGTTCTAGGTCCTCAAGTAGAGTTGTGTGATTGACTGTTTCGAAGGCTTTCGACAAGTCCAACGTTACGAGGATCGTCCTCTTGCAGGGTGGCTTTTGGGTTAGGCCATGAATTATCTGGGCGTTTATGACGCTAAGTGCTGTGGTGGTGCTGTGCACTTTCCGGATCCATACTGATGTTCTGCTAGACTGAGGTGATGAGTGAACGTCGGGAGTAACAAGGCATCAAGTGTCTTCACTACTGGGGAAAGGAGAGTTATCGGGCGATAAGACTGCCCTTTGTTGGCGGGTTTCCCCGGTTTCAGTCTTCCGACTTTCCACACATCGGGTATTTGAAGAGTGGCCATCGACAAGTTGACGACCTTAGCGAGATAGTTTACTCCCGTCGAGCCTAGATGTTTTAGCATCAGCATGCTTATTCCGTCAGGGCCAACGGACTTGGACGATTTGGACTTTGTGATGGCACTCTGAACCTCCCCATCGGTGAAAGTAAGTGGCGCGCGGTCTCTTGGCATTTTGCGCAGCCGTCGGGTAACACATCATTTGGCCTTGTCAGTCGATGGGTGCAGTGTAAACTGCCGGCTAAAATAGCTCGCGCACTTCTTAGGGTCCGAGGAGGCATGGTCATCGAATTGAATTTCAACCCGATCGTCATGTCTCCTCGGATTTGACAGGACCTTGACAGTAGTATAAAGCTTACCCACACCGGTGGAAAGGTTGCAGGACTTCAGGTACTCTATCAGTTTTGTCCGCTTATGATGGTTTACCATTTGCCGAATCTCCAAATTGAGATGCCTTATTCGGGAATCACAGGGATCGGCATGGCGTAAAGTGTCGCGCTCGTTTGCTAGTACAGCTGCCTTGGGAAATTAGGGCGGAGTTCCGCGACTCTTTCAGCTGGTATGAAGCCAGCAGTAGCAGCGGCGATCACCTTGCGGAGTTGACGCTCGCCAACGATGACGTCCGTAGGAATAGGTAGTGCGTTGAAGGTGCTCTCGGTAAATTCTGTGAAGCCGACCCAGTAAGCATTGTTAAAGTTAACACAGGTGCGGTTTTCCACAGAAATAAAGTCGGGAGGTTTTTCGATCGAGATAATTATGGGCAGATGGTCTGATGCGAGAGTTAGCATAGGTCGCCAGGTTATAATATTTATCAGACCACCGCTAGCGATGGTAATATCTGGTGATCTATTACAGGTGCCCATAATTCTGGTGGGGGCTTCGTCATTCAGTGTGCAGAATGTCGAATCGTAAATCTGTTCCGCCAGCTCCATTCCCCTACGATCATTTGACAGGCAGGAATACCAAAGATCGTGATGCGCGCTAAAGTCGCCTAGCACCAAACGGTAGCGCACTTATGTTCGGGTGATATTCTGTTGGGCAACATGTAACAGGGGGGATGTATATATTAAATATTTCGATCTCGACATCACCTGAACGAACAGCTATATCCTGACATTTAAGGGTAGTGTCCCTGCGGTCGATGTCAACATCGATTAGACGATATTGCACGGTGTTATACAATATGAAGGTTAAGTTTCCACCATTGTCTCGCTCGCGATCCTTACGTAAAACGTTGAAACCTGCACAACTCCGAAGATCTGAGCGGCTGCTTAACTTAGTTTCTTGACTCCTACAGCATGGGGCAACATATGACGCACTCCACTCACGTGTGGTGCGCCGACCGGAGCACGACAGAAAGTGACATCAGCCAGTACAAGAATTGCACTTGACTGATGTGACATTGCGGCGTATTACGGTCTGACACACGGAACAGACTGTGCGAGGAACCAGGAGTTGTTGGGTGGTTCTCGTACGAGCATTAGAGCGTGTATTCATTTGCTGGAATCTTATTACATATTGGAGTCCTCTGACTATAGGCACAACCAGTGACATCGTTGGATAGTTTTGCGCTGAAAGTTCTGATGCTCTATCGGCTTCAATACGTTTATAGAATCATGTAAACTTTCCAATTCTTTTGCATTTTGCATTCTTTTGCATTCTGCATTCATTTGGTAAAGAAGTTATTACAGCAGAGAGCGGTTCTTTTATCAAGTATATACGTTCCGTCATAAGAAGGCCTGAATTCCATCTAGTAGTAACATCTTGCTTCATCTTAAGTTCGGCCACACCCATTTCCTTTTGCAATCTTTTAAGTTTTTCTTCTGCTTGAGAGCTATGATTGAAATATGTTACTATAGCTCTGCATTTCGTTATAAGCTCTGAAATCTGAGGAACAGCTTTATGGCATCAACAACGCATAAATTTTGGTGTGGCTCACACCCTTGGGTGGTGGTGTCTTTGTAAAATATCACTTATCGCTTTTTTGATATTTGCGCCGTTATCACGTACTATCGTAACCATTTTATTAAAAATTGACCGCTCGTCAAAAATGTTTTTTAATTCTGTGGCTATGTTTTGCGCAGTATGTGAACCTAACACTTCTTTAGATGACAGGACTGCAGAGTTCATTTAATTTTTCCAAATAAAATTACTAGTAACAGGCAAAACAGAGTTTTGGCTGTCAGAAGTCCACATATCTGTTTTTATAGAAATGTGTAAAATATTTTCCCATATGTCATGAAGCTTTTTCCGTGTATTATTATATTAGAATACAAAGGCTGAAGCTTTTTTGTATATTCGCGGAATCCTTCATTTTCGGCAGGGGAAAGTGGTTGTAGATATCTTGTAACCATTTTAATGAGAGATTCATCGATACTTCATTTTTCAGTTTTTGGAAGCTCAGATCACGTGATTGTAACAAATAACTTTGTTAGCAATGCCTCTCTTTTTAATTGTTCACCTCCTGAAACATTTCTGCTAGGTATTGCCGAAGAACTTGTCGCAGTTTCCACGTTCACAGTTGGTACCAAAGAAGCACTACTTAAGTCTCTTTCAAAAATTTCCATTGATATTTCTGAATTCACATCTATTTCTATTATAGAACGGCTTGGCATATCTAAGTTGCTGTTAGCAGTTGCTCGATCGACTATCGCTGGAGAAGTCTTCTCCACACTAAGTGATGATGGATGCCTTCATGGGATCATTCAAACTTGATGTACTACCAGAAAACTTATAATTTTTTTTACAAATGTTATAGTTAACACTATTACCATTTTTCTTAAAAAAAAACTTCCACACTGCTGATCTCTTTAATCCTGGCCGCATTATTGATTTAACTATTAATATATTGGGACGAAAAAGCAACTAGACAGCAAATTCGTAGTTGCCAGAATGTTCTAGAGGAAAAGTTTAATTAAAGATGTACTACAAGTATATAAGGGCTGCCAAATTGTGCAGAAAAGACAGTTCTAGTTAGAGTGTTGTCGTGTTAAGAGCAATCGAGACATAAGCAAGAATTAGTAAGCTCGAATAGCGAGCAATAAGTGTTAAAACAGCAGTTCGCAGCACAAGATGCACGTATATCGGCACAGGTGTCCTCACAGTTGAAAGAGCAGGATGCACGGCTATCGCAGGTGACCTCACAAATAGCGGAAGTGTCCTCACAGATTTCGGACGAGCGGGATAAAATTAAAATTGAAGTGGATGAATTGAGAGATCGTCTCCGTGAGCTAGAATTAAATCGACCAATTCGTCAGCTTCTGCCAAGGTAAAACCCCCATCCTTTAATGGCACTGTTCCGTTTAACGTTTTTAAGCTTCAATTCAAAGAGCCGGCATCCTCAAATAATTGGAACGCTGGAGATAAAGTAGCTGCATTGTTCGTAGCATTAAATGCAGCGGAGATATTACAGACCATTCCGAACTGCGAGGCGAGTAGTTATGAAACGTTGATGGGTGCATTAGAAACACGGTATGGTAGTGAGCACAGGAAGCAGATCTTTCAAATGGAGTTGCGAAATCGCCGCCAGAAAGCCAGTGAGTCGTTGCAGGAGTTTGCTACAGAGATTGAGAGGTTAGCTCACTTTGCTTATGCACATAAATTCATGGAATACATCGAGGACACGAAAATTCAGACTTTCGTCTGCTCGATTTCGATTTGCTGCATTGGCATGTCCAAAATCGACGTTTGCAGAAACCGTTTCATATGCTCTGACACAGGAAACTGCATCTCTGCTTTGCAATCAAACATTTAAAGCTCAAAAAGTAGAAATAAAGGAACACACTTGGGTGAACCAATTACTTGAAAAAATTGACAACATGCAGAAAGCACTAGAAAAATCTACGGAAGCGTATAAGAAAAATGATGGCGTGCTTAAATGCTTCAACTGTGGGAAAAGTGGTCATATTGCACGCTACTGTAACCAGCCCAATAATCCAGTTGGATGGAAACGCAAAGCAGAGGAAGATCAAGCAAATGTCAAATTAAACCAATCGTTAAACTAAAGCGAGCCAGCCGAAAAGCAAATGCCCTGTAATCTCCATTTCACAAAGAAGCAGGAGTACGAGTAACGGTACCGTTAGTGGATGTGTAGACGGTAAAAAGCGCATACTGACTGTAGATACGGGCGCATCACATTCCATAGTTCGATCTGATCTGGTTGAGAAAGAAATGAGACCGATAGCTGGGGCAAAGTTGCGTACTGCAACTGGAGAAGATACTCTAGTTCTCGGAAAGGTAATTGGATCGTGCGAGATCGTAATTGGAAAGGCAGCCGTGTTACACAATTTTATAGTGGCAGATATCGTTGACGAAGTCATAATTGGAGTAGACTTTCTAGCAAATCAAAGAATCAAAATTGACATGAAAAGCAGGATTATGTCCTATGGAAATATGGAAGTGCCACTTATGTTCGGTTACGATAATAAGTACAACGTTAGACGAGTGATAACAACAGAGAGCCAGCCGATTCCACCAACATCATAAGCAGTTATTTGGGCAGAAATAGATGGAGACTATGGGTCAAACAAGTGGTGGATTGTTGAGGCCACAAAAGAATCTACACCAACCTTACTTATAGGCAAAACCCGGCTATGACAAGACAAGATAAACGTTCCAGTAAGAGTACTTAATGAGTGCAAGTTACCAATCAAACTCTCCAAAGGAGCTGTATTAGGGCAGTGTCAAGAGATTGAGGCCGTGATAAATTTGAAATAGGTCTTGAGGCAGATTCCATGGACGAAAACGTTATATCGAGCGAAATTAACGCATGGACCGAGGAACTAGAGGCAAACTATCAAACTACGGCTAAACAACTTCTTCTCAGATACTCATCCATATTTGACAAAGACGATGCCAAACCAGGAAGAACCAAAGTTGTGAAACATTTTATTAACACAGGTGATGCAAGACCAATCCGCCAGGCTTCTCGGAGCATTCCTTTAGCAAAACGTGAAGTTGTAAGCCAGACCATACGTTAAATGAGCGAAAGCGGCGTAGCCGAACCATCAGAGAGTCCGTGGAGCTTACCTGTAGTACTTGTGAAAAAGAAAGATGGCAACATGAGATTTTGTGTTGTCTATAGAAGCTTTAACGATGTAACGAAGAAAACCAGTCATCCATTAACTAGAATCGATGACACACTTGACTCGTTATCAGGCACAAAATGGTTCTTAACACTTGATTTAAAAAGTGGTTATTGGCAAGTGGAGGTAAACGAAGAAGACAAAGAAAAGACGGCTTTCAGCGTTGGAGATGGTCTATGGCAATTTACCGTAATGCCCTTTGGACTATGTAACGCTCCTGCTAATTTTGAGAGACTTATGGACCAGGTATTAAAAGGATTACACTGGAAGACCTGTTTGGTATACCTCGACGATATCATCGTGTTGGGTAAAAGCTTCGATGAACACCTTAAGAACTTGGAAGAGGTTTTCCAACGGATAGCTAGCGCTGGTCCGAAGCTGAGTCCAAAAAAAGTGTTCCCTTTTCAAAAAGGAAGTAAGCTTCTTAGGACACAAAGTGACAACGGAAGCCATTTGCACAGCTAATGAAAAGATCGAGGCAGTAAGAGATTGCCCACTCCTAATAATTTACATGAATTGCGGAGTTTCCTTGGACTATGTACTTATTATAGACGATTCGTTCCAAATTTTGCCAGCGTAGCTAGTAGCCTCCATGAACTCACGAAAAAGAACAGAGTTTTTGAATGGAATAAAGAACAGGAAGTGGCTTTCCAAACTCTAAAGAAACGGTTAAGTACTGCGCCAATGTTGGCATACCCGGTCCCAGGATCAACGTTTATTTTGGATACAGATGCTAGTGGATTTGCAATAGGAGGCGTTCTATCACAAGTCATTTATGGGCATGAGAAAGTGATTGCGTATTAAAGCGAGACCATAAGCAAGCCAGAGAGAAATTATTGTGTTACTCGGAAGGATTTACTGGCGTTGGTGAAGTGCATCAAACATTTTTATAAGTACCTTTATGGCCAGCGATTTCGGGTAAGGACAGATCATGGAGCATTAAAATGGCTTCTACAACTCAGGAACCCAGAAGGACACGGTGGGTGAATATAACATCAGACTGGAATCCGGAGGAGCTACGGAAATGTCAGCAAGAGGATCCAGATTTGAAAAGTGTAATACACGGATTGGAGATGAATAAACGTCCAACGAGAGAAAAAATAGCTGCAGAAAGCCCAGTCGCAAAGGCTTATTGGGCACAATGGAATAGTTTGAAGTTAGTGTCTGGCTGCTTGCATCGCGTTCCTGAAGTTTTCAATGAGCTGCACAACGGTCCAAGTGGAGGACACATGGGTATCACTAAAACCTTGGAGAAAATAAAACAAAGATTTTATTGGGTTGGTTGGCGTCAATCAGTTACGGATCCACAATTGTGTCGAGTGCATTGCAGCTAAAGGGCCGCGGTCTAGGAGTCATGGTCAGATGAAGCAGTACAATTCAGGTGCGCCGTTTGAGCGAGTAGCCATGGATGTAGCTGATCCATTTCCTATCAGTAAATTAGGAAACAGATATGTTTTGGTAGTCATGGACTATTTCAGCAAATGGCCAGAGGTATACGCAATTCCTAACCAAGACGCAGGAACAGTAGCGAATGTATTCATCAATAATTGGGTATCGAGATATGGTGTTCCAATTGAATTACATTCTGACCAAGTGAGAAATTTTGAATCAGCTCTAATACAGGAGATATGCCAGAAGCTGGGTATCCGGAAAAACCGTACAACTGCACTACATCCGCAGTCCGATGGCATGGTAGAACGATTTAATCGAACTTTGGAAGAATAGGAACAGAGGAAAGTTGTGGACAAGTTTCAGAAATATTGGGATACCCATATATCCTTGTTCCTGACGGCTTATCGGTCTGCTGTACATGAAACAACGGGGCAGACTCCAGCAAGGGTAATTTTTGGTAATGATCTTCGACTACCGATTGATTTAAAATTTGGAATTAACGCCAACGGAGGAAGGAATTCAATAGCATCCTAGAAGACGAGATAAGGGATATACATGCTATGGTGAGACAGCGCACCAAAATTATGAGCGATAAGATGAAAGCAAAATACGACAAGGCAATAAACTCTGAGGGTTTTATTGAAGGCGATTGGGTATTGTTATATAACCCACAACGAAAGAAAGGGTTGTCACCCAAATTACAGTGTAATTGGGAAGGACCATACCAAGTTATTAAACGACACAATGATGTAGTGTATCGCATACAGAGCATTGGAAGACCAAGGAATAAAATGAAGATGGTTCATCTGGAACGGCTTGCAGCGTTTGGTACCGCAAATATGTCTAATCGGAACGATCAGACTTAGGTAGAGGGCAGTGTGGCGAACACGAATACCAGAACAAATCAGAATCGACGATAAACTGCCAGAAGCAACTAGACAGCGAATTCGTAGTTGCCAGAATGTTCTAGTAGCGAACTTTTGTTAAAAATTTACTATATATGGGCTGCCGGATTGTGCAGCAGACACAGTTCTAATTAGAGTGTTGCCGTGTAAAGAGCAATTAAGCTATAAGCAATAAGTTGTAAGTTCGAATAGCGAGCAATAAGTGTTAAGTTGTTGGAATTGGAAATAAAGATAAGAGTATAGCATTAAATTGGGACTTTAACTTAACAATCCAGTGATCGAGCTCAAGAGTGAGTTATAGTTAGACGATTAATCGAGAAATCCGTTACAATTGGTGTCAGAAGTGGGATTGTCAAATAAATTCCCAAAGAGAGAATTGTTTGAAAATGGCCAAGTTTAACGATCTGAAGATCCCACAACTGAAAAAGGAGCTGCAAAAACGTGGCTTGGCAACAAAGGGAGTAAAGTCCAAATTACAGTCGCGGTTAAGAAGAGCCGTGGAAGCAAAGAACATTAATGTTGAGGAATATGTCTTTCAATCGGAATTAGAGGAAGAGACAACAAAGAAACAGGAGAAGAAAGTGACTCAATATTATGTAGAGGTTATTTGTGCTGCGTTGGAATCGTTCTTTGAGGATTTTTCAGCACAGTTGTCAGCATCGAAATAGCTGGACGTGCATATGTCAGCGCAGGTATCCTCACTGGTAGAAGTGGAGGAAGAGTGTGAACCAGGGTCTTCACAGTATGAAGAGAAAGAAGCTTGTATACCAGCACAAGTGTCCTCGTAATCGAAAGAGATGGGCGTGCGTATGTCAGCGCAGGTGTCCTCGCAGTTGGAAGAGGAGGAAGCGTGTGAACCAGTAAAAGGTTCCTCACAGTTAGAAGAGCAAGAAGCTTGGATACCAGCACAAGTGTCCTTACAGTTGGAAGAGCAGGAAGCGTGTATACCATCACAGGTGAAAGATCAGCATAAAATTATACCTGAAACGAATGACTCTTTGCAAGAAGATCCAGAATTGGAAGGTGCATTACATGAAGTGGAGTTGAACCAATGTACAACGATTGGGGAAATAACTAAAGGAAGGCCAGTCACAAAATCATATTGGGCAGAACGGAGCAGTTTAAAGTTAGTGTATGGCTGCTTGCATCGAATATGGAAAAGCGAAAATAGGCAAACCTTCCGAGTACTTATGGTTGTTCCAAGGGTTGGAATTTCTGATGTTCGTAACGTGCAGTACAAATGTCCAAGAGGAGGGCACTTGAAAGACATGAAATTCTTGGAGAATTTGAAGCAAAGCTTTTATTGGACTGGTTGTCAATCAGCTATAGAAAGGATTGCGAAATATGCTGAGAACATTGTAGCTAAAGGATTAATATCCAGGAGTCATGGGTAGATAAAACAGCACAATTCGCGTGCGCCAGTTGAGAAAATAGGCGTGTGTGAATATGGTCCATTCCCCACCAATAAGTTAGGAAATAGTCATGTTTTGATAGTCAAGGACCATTTCAACGAATAGCCACAAGTATACACAATTCCTAACCAAGAGAGTGAACCAGTGGCGGAGGCATTCATCAACAAGCGGGTAACGGGATTCGGTGTTCCAATGGAGTTACGTTCTGATCAAGAATGGAATCTTGAGTCAGCTTTAAGTCAAGGGATGTACCAGAAACTAAGTATCCGGAAAAGGGATGGAATTAACTCCAAGAAGAGAAGGACGGCTAACGATGTCAGCACCAGCCTAGAAGACGAGATAGGAATCAACGATAAACTGCCAGAAGCAACTAGTTAGCGAATTCGTAGTTGCCAGAATGTTCTAGAAGCAATGTTTTTCTTACAGATTTACTATACAAGGGCTGCCGGATTGTGCAGCAAACACAGTTCTAGTTAGAGTGTTGTCGTGATAAGAGCAATTAAGCTATGAGCTATAAGTTGTAAGTTCGAATAGCGAGCAATAAGTTTTAAGTTGTTGGAATTGTAAATAAAGATAAGTTTATAGCAATAAATTGGGACTTCAATTTAACAATCCAGAGATCGAACCATGGATAATATGATTCGAAACTCTTTGAATCGAGAGAGCGCTGTAAACGTCCACATTTTTTATAACATTTGACAATGGTGCCACTAGTGAAAAAAATACGTTTTGAGATTTTTTAATGTATTTCTTGGGTATTTTTCGTTTTCCATTTTACAGAAAAATATACGTAACTAAAATTAGTTAAACCAGCTAGATATTTTATTCACAAAAGATTTTCAAAATTTACTTTTTAAACTAAATTTAACAAAATATTTTAATATTTCAAAACACTTACAAGTTTTAAATAAGCTTAACATGATCCTTATTTCCTTTTTATATACTCAATAAACAAATATCTTTTGATAATTTATTCGGAAGTCAAAGTTTACATAACATTTGCTGGGAATTCTAACCAAAATAAGTATATACGTTGACAATTGGTACTGCTAAGCAAAACAGTACTCTGCGAGAAAATACCCGCTCTTTCTTAAAAACAAAACTATATTAAAACTCTTTAAATAAAGATTAGAAATATACGTAAAAGTCACCAAAAAATCTGATCTCACAAATTACCCACTGATTTCGCATTTTATTTCTGCGGGATTTTTAGTGGTAGTTCATTGTTTTGGTTGTCGTCTGTTCAGTAGCTCATGAACTCGTGGTTTTTCTCGGCAGCACTGAAAGTTCATGAGCTCTCTCAGAAAGCAAAGAGAGGAGTTTCCGATCATTTTATCTATGGATCGAACTCAAGAGTGAGTTATAGTTAGACGATTTATCAAGAAATCCGTTACAATATGTACATATTTATTTTAATCACAAATGATTATCAAAATTAACTTCTAAAGTTTAGTTTAACAAAATATTTTCATGTCAAAATACTTACAACTTTTAATAAACCTAAGTATTAACATTACTTATATTTTATATACTCAATAAACAAATATCTTTTGATAATTTATTCGGAAGTCAAAGTTTACATTTGCTTGAAATTCTAACCAAAATATGTATATGCGTTGACAATTGGTACTGCTAAGCAAAACAATACGCTGCGACAAAATACCTGCTCTTTCTTAAAATCAAAACTATATTAAATCACTTCAAATAAAGATTAGAAACACAAGTAAAAGTCACTAAAAAATCTGATCACACATATAGTTCATTGTTTTTGTTGTAATCTGTTCAGTAGCTTATGAACCCGTGTTTTTTTTTGGCATCACTGAAAGTTCATGAGCTCTCTCAGAAAGCAAAGAGAGGAGTTTCGGATCATTTTATCTATGTGCAAAAGAAACCAACTGCGTATAAACAAGTCCATATTAGGGTGTACCTACATTCTTCAATATAAGGACATAAAAAGTATTAATAATTAAAAGTGCGGTTTCATGAAAAAAAAAAAAATATATATATCTGATAATAACAATAATAATATTGCAAGTAAATACGAAACTGTATTAATAAACGTTTTACCAATATAATATAAATAACAAATACTTATTTACCGAAGAGAGTAATAACCTTTATTGCTTTATTCAAATCAGTATACACTGAGAAAATTTTAATTCCTTTTGACACTTATTTAAACATATAAATAAAATGAAAAATAGTGATAATAAACAACATACACCTGGAGCTTCACGCTCAAAACAGGTTGCTATATTTATTTCAGACAGTGACAGGCTAATTAGATACTGCACTAGGTTTTCATCTTCACCGATTCAAGACAACTCAGAATCGTTGCTAGAAATAAAAAAGCAAAGTCTTAAAAATTTTTGGACTCTTCCCCAAGCGGCTCATGACGCCATAGTAGAAACTGACGACTAAGATCTACCAGAAAATTTTAAGTCCTCGGTTTACGCCAAATATGAAAACTGCTTAGACCAGTTCGAAAAAACTAAAGCACTGATTTCCGATCAGCTAAAGCTAATAAAAGCAATTGCACCTACTCCACATCAGCGAGTAGAGCTGCCACAAGTACAAAGTCAAGAGGCAAGTTCAGGCATCCATCTCAAGGTGCCCGCATGTGACACAGAAATATTTCATGGTGGTTATGAACAATGGCCGTCCTTCCAGGACATGTTTACAGCCGTTTACATGAACCACCCAAAATTATCAAATGCACAAAAATTGTATCATCTCCGATACAAAACAAAAGGTCAAGCAGGCGTAATAGTAAAACAGTTCGAACTAAATGACGATAATTTCAATTTGGCTTGGGAAGCTCTTAAATCTAGATATGAAAATGAGAGAATATTGGTCAATAAGCAAGTAACGCAACTAATGAACTTGCCTAAGATTGAAAAGGAAACAAGTGAATAGTTTATAAAACTGCAATCCACTGTTTCTAATTGCTTGTCGGTTCTATCGACACAAAATATTCCCACAGACAGCTGGGACCCTATACTGGTAAACATAGCTACTGCCGCATTACCAGAAAATCGTTACTTTTATGGGAGCAATCGCTCTCATCACGAAAAAAATGCCCAACGTGGCAACAGATGAAAGACTTTCTAATAACCCAATACGAAATCGCAGAAAGGGTAGATAAAAAAATTGTCACCCCGTTCAACACAACCTAAAAAGAAGCTTCAATAGACAGAACAGAAGCTTTTACAAAACGCAATCGTTCACAGCCGAACAGAATAAACACACGTCATGCGAACTATGCACATGAGGGCATAAACTACAATCTTGCGAGAAGTTTAAAAACTTTAAAGCTAACGAACGAAATAATTTTGATAGATCAAAGAAATTATGTACAAATTGCTTGCTACGTGCGCATACATATAAAAATTGCAAAAGCAAATTCAATTGCTTATATTGGCATAAACGACATCATTCAATGCTGCATTACAGCTAATTTTCCTTATCACCCTAAAGAAGCGCTTATGCAAACAGAACCACAGGTTTAGTGGTAACAACAACTCCCAAAAACCAAATACCGAAAATTGCCAAAAAGCACCATGGTGCTCAAAGGCATTAAAAACTCAAACGCTAAACAGCGAAAACCAAAGTAGGGTACTACTACCTACAGCAGTCGTCTCCATCGAACACCGAGGAGAACTGTTTAAACTTAGGGCCTTAATAGACCAAGGATCACAACGATCCTTCATAGCGTCTAGGGCTAGGGCTAGTCTACAACTGCCAACAAAACACACCAACTTTGAAATTAAAGGAATGGGCGGAAGAGTAGTGCAAAACTCTAATAAAATCTGCCCCATTACCTTAATTCCCCACCAAGCGGATAAGAGAATTAAAACAGAAGCTATAGTCTAACCGCAACTAACAGATATGCTTCCAAGCTATCATATAAATAGCAAGTATTGGCAAAAGGTTTCACACTTAAAGCTAGCAGATCCCAACTGCAACACCCCCGCTCAAATAGACATTCTATTAGGCAGCGATCTGTTGAGAAAAGGGTGTTGAGAAAATTTCAAACAAACTATTGGCACAAAATACTATTTTCGGTTTGATCCTAAGTGGACTAGTTACAGAACCAGTTTCCACATCAACAACTCAAGTTGACGAATACTCTAAAGAATACCTTCATTCACAAGTAAGGAAATTTCGGCAGTTAGAAAAACGCCCCCAATATTGAAAACACATACATATGTAACTTTTCGACCCCGCAGGATGGCTTTCGCCAATAATGTTAAAAATCATGAGCTATGTGGTATTGCCAAATTAGTATCCACGTATGTAGCATTTCAATCTGGTAAAATATAAACTATCTCGCTGCTCCAATTCCGAATAGACTGGCTAGAAAGACCACCGTGTGCATGAAACACATATATATTCCATCGCACGTACACTCGTCCATGCGCGACATAATTCTCCCAGAAAAATCGACACAGTACACAATATTGGATGATACTAACTTCCTTGAACGATTTTATCGTTCACCCGAGCCCATCAGAGTAGTATAATAAATTCTCAAATTTATAGAACAACACAAAAATAAAATTAAGGGATCACCATACTCCCAAGAAGATACAGCGATGCTCCTAGATTTGCAAAAATCAAACGTTGCATTTATCTAAGCGCACCTCATATGGGTAGTTTATGGGAACCAGCTATAAAAAGCTTCAAATCCCGCTTCAAAAAAGTGAGCGAAAATCACAAATCTCACTCTCGCAAGATCCCTTAAAGGTTTCAAAGGAGCACTCATGCTGGTTATATCTGAGCCGGGCATGGAGTTGCTAACCTTAATAAGCCGATGGTAAAGAAATTTTAAACAAAGAATATAAATAAAAATAATAATATTATTATTATAAAAGAAACCCGCAAAATAAAGTTACTTACCTTAAAGCACCTACATGAATATTAAAATGCATACTAGATATGTTTTTAGAACCAAAGCCGTTTTATACACTACAGATAAATATGGATATAACATTACTCCATCACCATGTGCCCCCCCCGCGCCCTCGACTACTTAACCTGCAGCAAACCGCAACACATACATATATCATTTTAGTAAATATGTGTAAAACTAGGTAAAATATTTGCCTAGGGGCAAAAACTGGCGCACCCTACTAATACACACCACACCTGAGAACACCACCACACTCAGCAAGATGTCACCACACGATAACACCCCACACCGCCAAGCAACAAAAAGGATGGTCCCCACATCAGAGGATCAACATTCGTTAGGACACCGCGCCGCGTAAACAACACATTCATTTCGAACGCGCTACCTGCATTCTAATCCTTGCTTAAACACATTCGTTTCGTTTTTTAATATATAGCCTTCTTAAATAAATTATTGATTGAATTTGCAATATCTTTATAGTATAAAATACGGCAGATATATTTCTTTCCTAAAATGTACTTTATAATTAAAATGTAATGTATAATTATAATTTTATGTTACGCCGTGCTCAATAGCAATACTGACGTATTTTTACTAAGGTGAGTTGTTTTCGAGTATTGTTTTTAATATAATTATTATTTCTGTTAAAATTTATAAAACTTGTCTCCAGTTTCGTTGAATAAGCATTTTCTGGACCCCGTTATTTGACATGGTTGCTTAATTGCATCTTACATTTTTCTGTGGTTAATCTTTATTAACTTACCACAATTGAAAAAAGGAATAAATATGTATCTTAATTTTTCTGGTATTTGCCAATAATAGCCGCTCCTGTAAGAATATATATTAAAATACACTGATTTTATTTTGAAAAAATATTAAAGTTTTACATATAACCAATATGTTTTAGACAACTTGTTCATAAATTAAAAGAAAATAGATGATGCAAGATGCAACCATTTTCCGATTAAAAGTCGGCCATCTTGGCTGTCAATAGAAACTCAACCCCTAGGCGGACTTGACGTTTCTCCATGGACCCCTCTCAGCTGTAGCTTTGTTTACATCGATCAACTGATTCTTTCTCTACTCCCCCTTTACGATGGCGCAAACAACAAAAAAATATATGTATGTGATTATTTTTTCGTTTTTGTTCCAATAATTATCTGGTACTTGTATATCTTTATTATGAGATCTAATTTAAAAATATATTCTTAGATCTCAAAACAAACGTTTAATTTTGTCACTGCATTCGAGGTAATTAGCTTTTTCTAAATGCGTTTGATATTAAAATGGTTTACCCATTTATATTTTTAAATAATTTGTCATTATTTTAGCGTATTTACAATCATTCAATTTTGATATTCAATATCCTGAAGGAAAGCATTCAAAAAAACTACTTGTATAATTCGTCAGTATGCGAAATTCCTGAAAAGCGTGTAAGTCTAGCAGGAATCTCCTACGATTGGCTTATCGCTGAGCAGCGATTAGATTCGAACCTAGTTGATATTGTAAACAAATTTTATTCTAATGAACTTGCAGAAAATTTGGCGAACCGAGTGTGGGTGTATTGTTCCGTAAAGATAAAGGGACATAATAAATCCTGTTGTTTGGAGAGTGGAAAAAAACGCTTGACAAAGGCTATCAGTATTATGAGTTTCATAAAATTAATAAATATGTCCGAAAATTTGTTGACAATTGTATTACGTGCAAAACTGACAAATGTTCTTCGGGAAAAGTTCCATCCTATTCCTAAAATAAATGTACGTTGAAATATTATACACGTTGATATAACTGAAAAATTAAGTGGTAAAAGTGACCTCAAAGAGTATGTGATTGTTTAAGTGGGCGCCTTTACAAAATTCGTCTACTTCTAGCTAGATGTTAGCTCTTGAAAATGTGTGTGAGCAATTCACTGTACAAAGACAGTTTAACAATGAAAGACACTTGACTATAAGGTTAGTCATTGTTCAATTACGGTGGACTCAACACCAACGGCATTTTGAACGAAATGAAAAAATACTGTTTTTGGTACGATATATTTTTATTCTATATAGTCTCCATTCAATACACTTATTTCAATGATCCTCCAATAATTTGATGCCATCAATATAATGATTTTCCGGAAGCTCTGCAAAATACCTGTCTACGGCTGTAATGACTTCTTCATTGGACGAAAAACGCTTTTCACGAAGGAATTGTTTCAGGTTTCTGAGTAGTCGCTGGGAGTCAAATCTGGTGAATACGGTGATTTAAACCGATGGGGTTGCAGTTTATCTATTACCACATAAAAACGATCTTTAGCCCTTTTGATACTACACTACTAATATTTGTTTCACGCGATTTTTTCTAGAAAGATATTTTTGCTCTATACAAAGTCCAGCACTCTAAAAAACTTTTTTACATTGTTGTCTGGTATATTTCAAAGTTCAACATGATGACGGAGAAAATATACTTAGCCACTGATTATTACCAAATATTAGAAGAATATTTGTATATAGAAATCTATATCTATCTCGATTAGATTTAGGTGATGCAAACAACCGTTTGGTCAACAAAACTATATTTTGTTGCAACATGTTTCGAAAGTAAAAAAATGTTGCGAAAGAATTCAACATTTATTATTCGATTATTATTTGGTATCTTATGAACTTATGTTATTGATCATAAATTTATTTAGTGTCAATACTATTTGTTTTCTCCAAAATGTTAACTTTACCAAAAAGAAGCTATTTAACTCAAATATGCTACATGAGATATAAACTGAACCAAAGGGATTAGATTTAATATGTGGTATATGAGGTTACTGTTGTACCTGTGGAACGGAAATCAGTATATTAGGGTTATAAGGAATAACAAAGGTCTAGACCAATTTTATTCATATGCAGCGATTAACTACATTATTTTTTAGAAAAACTGTCCATTTAATTTCATTAAATTATCAAATTAACGAAACAAATTATAACATACGTAGTACATGTGAGCTGGGGAAATTCGTGGACCGATTTCACACATTTTCGGCATTAAACTATTGTATATGTAATATTTTACGTTTATATAAAGCCATATGGAAGTTGGAATTTTTTACATAAAGTATGTCGGAGCTAGGGTCAGTATATCCCCGATAAGGCTGAACCGAGAATTTTGTACTCTTGCACATGGCAAGAATCAAAGGCCAGAAAGAATTAAACATCCATTACTATATCTCGAGCATAGAGCACATATTTTGAATCAATTTTATATATAAACATGTTGCGAGAGTATAAAAAAAATGTTAATACTCACTGACCGACATATTCGGCATAAAACTGGTTAGAATAACGAAAAGTATTTTAAGTAGTATCAGAGAACGTATATCATAGACAAGGTTCAATTGCGGACCAGCGTGTGAATTGTCAAAACCTAACAAGATTTTAATAGTGGATTTCACCACATCTGGCTCGGAAGGAGAAATTTTAACACTGGCGCGTAAACAGAGCTCAGCATTGTATGAAAATTATGCTCAGAGACTTGCTTTGATATTACAGCTGCATGTTAGCCTTTTGGCTTATATTTTTATACGTTTATATGCAATCATATATATTGATATGAATATCATTTGGCGAATTTTTATGAATGCATGCAAAACTGATAAGATCTTTTAAATTATGAAATTTCGAAATAATATTTATAGTCAATTTGGGCATTTAATAATATTATATAGTTTTTACATAATATGCATTGCTATATAATTGTATATCTTTTATCATATTAATATTATATAGTCATATGTACATTTATCTGAACATGCGCATTTGAATGTACGCATTCAGAAATTCAAATCATAATTTTATCACTTATCAATACACTATATGCAGAGAATGTTAATAAATATTCATATATTAACTATATGTGCGCACATTGATTTATATGTCAACATATATATATGCGTATATATAAAAACGCAAAAACTACAAACATTGATCTACAAAAACAACAATCGTCACAAGTCAATATATCAGCCAAATAGCCGAAGCCAAAATATATAGTAAATCACACAACAACAACATTTTCATTCATGAACGCAGGCGTACTTTCGACAAGCAACCTCGCTTCATTCATAAAACAGATACCCTCACATCCCCCCGAGCATGCTTTTGCCTACAAGCGTCTTCTCACGACGATGGCAAAAGCTTAAAATCATAAATTGAACAAATTTCTGATATTCCCTCTAGAAGGGAAAAGTGACAACCCCGCAAATATGAGTATTAAAATATTTTAGAATAAAAGTGACAACATAGTATATTTGTCGATTTACAATTCAAGAAACTTTTTAAAGAAAATATTTCTCTGATTTATGTAAACAGTAAACCCCGGTTAAGTATCACTCCTCCAATCCCTCTTATCTGCCTGTGTCTTGCTGCATCTCAGGTTTTTTTTTAAATTTTTTAAGGAAAACGGTTATATTTTTTTATTAAATACATAGAAATTATTTTTTTGGTACCACTCCTTAAGTACCACAATCGCTTATGTACCACAAAGCACAAAAAATCTGCATCTTTGGTTTTGGCACTTAACCGGGATTGACTGTATTTGTCAAAGAATGTGCGTATGTAAATATTCGAATTTTTTGTACACACATCTGCCCGTATATATGCACATGACTTGTTGACTTTGTTTCCATTTACGCATGCCACGTTGTATATGAATAAGGGTTGATTTTGCACTTGCCATATGCGATGTATGTTTGTAAAAGTGTGTATGGTTCTGATTTCCAATGAAACAATGAGTGTACAGATTTACATACATACGTTGCATATAGACAAATTAACAATTATAATGGGTACTTTCATATTTGTTTACATGCTTACATAATTATACATATACTTACATATATATGCATAAGAATATTTGCGACCGCTTGGTCTTTCTTATGGGGTTATATCAAGCAAGAGGAGTACAAAATCAAACCCAGAAATCTGATTGAACTGAAGCAGTCCATTAAATAGATATTTGAGGCAATCCCAACTTGAACCCTCCAGCCCGCATTAATTTTCTAATTAGGTGTCCAATATGCATGGCTGAGCATGGAGGAATAATTAATTGTTTAAAATAAAATTAAAATTTTTTATACAATACAAAAAAGATTGATAAAAAGAAACTTATTACGGTTAATTTTTGGAGCACGATTCGTGAGCCGCCCTGTATATGCAGAATATCTTAAAATTATATGCAAAGTCGTTTGCGCATTGTAAATATACGAATCTGTAAGCGTACATTTCTTAGCATTGAATTTAGCATTATTTTTCTCATTTAACATTCAAAATGCTCAATTCTGCTATTTTCCGCAGGGGTAAAATTCTGGTGAAATCCGCTTATAATTTGTTTGAGGTGAGATCCTCTTAAGTTGGCGAGTAACCCTCCGTCAAGACGAACATTTTGACAATCGGCACACCATGAACCTTCTCTATGATATTCGTTCTCTGGTAGTATATGGAAGTTGAGGGTAGTATTAATCCGAGTTTATCAATTTTTGCCAATACCACATACTACTAACATGCCACAGACTAATAAAATGCTCCCACTGTTTCATTAAGGATATTAGTTACATGGGGGCTAGGTAAAATTTTCACCCGATTCCATCCATTTTAGGCACAAAGATACCTTGTTTTAAGTAAAATCCGCTCTCATTTTCATTGAGATAACTCACATATTGGCCGATATATGCGGTATAAAGGCACCCGGAAGTTCAAAAATTTTTATATTAGGTATATGGGGACTATAGGAAGTATTGATCCGATTCAACCCATTTTTTGACACAAACGTACTATTATCGAGAGTTTCATTCATTTAGTTTATTATATGAATATTAATTATATATCTTACACATTGACCGATATTTTCCAAGCGGCTCATGACGCCATAGTAAAAACTGACGACTAAGATCTACCAGAAAATTTTAAGTCCTCGGTTTACGCCAAATATGAAAACTGCTTAGACCAGTTCGAAAAAACTAAAGCACTGATTTCCGATCAGCTAAAGCTAATAAAAGCAATTGCACCTACTCCACATCAGCGAGTAGAGCTGCCACAAGTACAAAGTCAAGAGGCAAGTTCAGGCATCCATCTCAAGGTGCCCGCATGTGACACAGAAATATTTCATGGTGGTTATGAACAATGGCCGTCCTTCCAGGACATGTTTACAGCCGTTTACATGAACCACCCAAAATTATCAAATGCACAAAAATTGTAAGACCTCCGATACAAAACAAAAGGTCAAGCAGGCGTAATAGTAAAACAGTTCGAACTAAATGACGATAATTTCAATTTGGCTTAGGAAGCTCTTAAATCTAGATATGAAAATGAGAGAATATTGGTCAATAAGCAAGTAACGCAACTAATGAACTTGCCTAAGATTGAAAAGGAAACAAGTGAATAGTTTATAAAACTGCAATCCACTGTTTCTAATTGCTTGTCGGTTCTATCGACACAAAATATTCCCACAGACAGCTGGGACCCTATACTGGTAAACATAGCTACTGCCGCATTACCAGAAAATCGTTACTTTTATGGGAGCAATCGCTCTCATCACGAAAAAAATGCCCAACGTGGCAACAGATGAAAGACTTTCTAATAACCCAATACGAAATCGCAGAAAGGGTAGATAAAAAAATTGTCACCCCGTTCAACACAACCTAAAAAGAAGCTTCAATAGACAGAACAGAAGCTTTTACAAAACGCAATCGTTCACAGCCGAACAGAATAAACACACGTCATGCGAACTATGCACATGAGGGCATAAACTACAATCTTGCGAGAAGTTTAAAAACTTTAAAGCTAACGAACGAAATAATTTTGATAGATCAAAGAAATTATGTACAAATTGCTTGCTACGTGCGCATACATATAAAAATTGCAAAAGCAAATTCAATTGCTTATATTGGCATAAACGACATCATTCAATGCTGCATTACAGCTAATTTTCCTTATCACCCTAAAGAAGCGCTTATGCAAACAGAACCACAGGTTTAGTGGTAACAACAACTCCCAAAAACCAAATACCGAAAATTGCCAAAAAGCACCATGGTGCTCAAAGGCATTAAAAACTCAAACGCTAAACAGCGAAAACCAAAGTAGGGTACTACTACCTACAGTCTACTATTTTCGGTTTGATCCTAAGTGGACTAGTTACAGAACCAGTTTCCACATCAACAACTCAAGTTGACGAATACTCTAAAGAATACCTTCATTCACAAGTAAGGAAATTTCGGCAGTTAGAAAAACGCCCCCAATATTGAAAACACATACATATGTAACTTTTCGACCCCGCAGGATGGCTTTCGCCAATAATGTTAAAAATCATGAGCTATGTGGTATTGCCAAATTAGTATCCACGTAAGTAGCATTTCAATCGGGTAAAATATAAACTATCTCGCTGCTCCAATTCCGAATAGACTGGCTAGAAAGACCACCGTGTGCATGAAACACATATATATTCCATCGCACGTACACTCGTCCATGCGCGACATAATTCTCCCAGAAAAATCGACACAGTACACAATATTGGATGATACTAACTTCCTTGAACGATTTTATCGTTCACCCGAGCCCATCAGAGTAGTATAATAAATTCTCAAATTTATAGAACAACACAAAAATAAAATTAAGGGATCACCATACTCCCAAGAAGATACAGCGATGCTCCTAGATTTGCAAAAATCAAACGTTGCATTTATCTAAGCGCACCTCATATGGGTAGTTTATGGGAACCAGCTATAAAAAGCTTCAAATCCCGCTTCAAAAAAGTGAGCGAAAATCACAAATCTCACTCTCGCAAGATCCCTTAAAGGTTTCAAAGGAGCACTCATGCTGGTTATATCTGAGCCGGGCATGGAGTTGCTAACCTTAATAAGCCGATGGTAAAGAAATTTTAAACAAAGAATATAAATAAAAATAATAATATTATTATTATAAAAGAAACCCGCAAAATAAAGTTACTTACCTTAAAGCACCTACATGAATATTAAAATGCATACTAGATATGTTTTTAGAACCAAAGCCGTTTTATACACTACAGATAAATATGGATATAACATTACTCCATCACCATGTGCCCCCCCCGCGCCCTCGACTACTTAACCTGCAGCAAACCGCAACACATACATATATCATTTTAGTAAATATGTGTAAAACTAGGTAAAATATTTGCCTAGGGGCAAAAACTGGCGCACCCTACTAATACACACCACACCTGAGAACACCACCACACTCAGCAAGATGTCACCACACGATGACACCCCACACCGCCAAGCAACAAAAAGGATGGTCCCCACATCAGAGGATCAACATTCGTTAGGACACCGCGCCGCGTAAACAACACATTCATTTCGAACGCGCTACCTGCATTCTAATCCTTGCTTAAATACATTCGTTTCGTTTTTTTGACAAATCGATACGAAAGCGATCAAGTGCGCTATAATTCGTTTCGTCAGCGATCCTGTCAGTTCTACACAACTATATTTATCATTATTTAAACAAGTGTTAAAGGTAGAGTCTTTTGTAACAATATATAAATGACCACTTATTACGGATCAGAAAGAAATCTGTTTTTCATTTGTCACATTAACCGTGTGTGTAAGTGACTCACAAAAACTTAAATATATGCTGTGTGCTTCCCATTAAAGTGGGCACCAATTATTCACATATTATTATATAGTTATAAGTTTAGTTTTTAAATATATAGACTTCTAAAATAAATGATTTGTTGAAGTTGCAATATCTTTATGGTATAAAATACGGTAGGCATACCAGGTAGCTGCCTCTGTATTTCAGCACGTAGCGATTATAATATTGTAACGGATTTCTCGATAAATTGTCTAACTATAACTCACTTTTGAGCTCGATCACTGGATTGTTAAATTAAAGTCCCAATTTAATGCTATACACTTATTTTTATTTCCAATTCCAACAACTTATTGCTCGCTTTTAGAACTTACAACTTATTGCTTATAGCTTAATTGCTCTTTACACGGTAACACTCTAATTAGAACTGTGTCTGCTGCACAATCCGGCAGCTATTATATAGCAAATTTTTAACAAAAGTTTGCTACTAGAACATTCTGGCAACTACGAATTCGCTGTCTAGTTGCTTCTGGCAGTTTATCGTCAATTCTGATTTGTTCTGGTACTCGTGTTCGCCACAATATGTTTAATATTTTACATACAACTCTTTACAAAAATAAATTATCATATTGTTATATAGTTATAAGTTTAGTTTTTAAATATATAGACTCCTAAAATAAATTATTTGTTAAAGTTTGAATATCTTTATGGTATAAAATATGGTAGATATATATCTTTTTGAAAAATAATTTAAAATTAGCATACGCAACACTGTTACGCAATGCTTAATAGCAATACTGGCAACACATTTGAATTTATTGACAACTATGAAGTATAAGTATACATTTTTTAATCACAAATTACGTTTTATATTAAATTTTTTAATATATAACCTTCTTAAATAAATTATTGGTTGAATTTGCAATATCTTTATAGTATAAAATACGGCAGATATATTTCTTTCCTAAAATGTACTTTATAATTAAGCAACACTGTTACGCCGTGCTCAATAGCAATACTGACGTATTTTTACTAAGGTGAGTTGTTTTCAAGTATTGTTTTTAATATAATTATTATTTCTGTTAAAATTTATAAAACTTGTCTCCAGTTTCGTTGAATAAGCATTTTCTGGACCCCGTTATTTGACATGGTTGCTGAATTGCATCTTACATTTTTCTGTGGTTAATCTTTATTAACTTGCCACAATTGAAAAAAGGAATAAATATGTATCTTAATTTTTCTGGTATTTGCCAATAATAGCCGCTCCTGTAAGAATATATATTAAAATACACTGATTTTATTTTGAAAAAAAAGTTGTACATATAACCAATATGTTTTAGACAACTTTTTCATAAGTTCAAAGAAAATAGATGATGCAAGATGCAACCATTTTCCGGTTAAAAGTCGGCCATCTTGGCTGTCAATAGAAACTCAACCCCTAGGCGGACTTGACGTTTCTCCATGGACCCCTCTCAGCTGTAGCTTTGTTTACATCGATCAACTAATTCTTTCTCTACTCCCCCTTTACGATGGCGCAAACAACAAAAAAATATATGTATGTGATTATTTTTTCGTTTTTGTTCCAATAATTATCTGGTACTTGTATATCTTTATTATGAGATCTAACTTAAAAATATATTCTTAGATCTCAAAACAAACGTTTAATTTTGTCACTGCATTCGAGGTAATTAGCTTTTTCTAAATGCGTTTGATATTAAAATGGTTTACCCATTTATATTTTTAAATAATTTGTCATTATTTTAGCGTATTTACAATCATTCAATTTTGATATTCAATATCCTGAAGGAAAGCATTCAAAAAAACTACTTGTATAATTCGTCAGTATGCGAAATTCCTGAAAAGCGTGTAAGTCTAGCAGGAATCTCCTACGATTGGCTTATCGCTGAGCAGCGATTAGATTCGAACCTAGTTGATATTGTAAACAAATTTTATTCTAATGAACTTGCAGAAAATTTGGCGAACCGAGTGTGGGTGTATTGTTCCGTAAAGATAAAGGGACATAATAAATCCTGTTGTTTGGAGAGTGGAAAAAAACGCTTGACAAAGGCTATCAGTATTATGAGTTTCATAAAATTAATAAATATGTCCGAAAATTTGTTGACAATTGTATTACGTGCAAAACTGACAAATGTTCTTCGGGAAAAGTTCCATCCTATTCCTAAAATAAATGTACGTTGAAATATTATACACGTTGATATAACTGAAAAATTAAGTGGTAAAAGTGACCTCAAAGAGTATGTGATTGTTTAAGTGGGCGCCTTTACAAAATTCGTCTACTTCTAGCTAGATGTTAGCTCTTGAAAATGTGTGTGAGCAATTCACTGTACAAAGACAGTTTAACAATGAAAGACACTTGACTATAAGGTTAGTCATTGTTCAATTACGGTGGACTCAACACCAACGGCATTTTGAACGAAATGAAAAAATACTGTTTTTGGTACGATATATTTTTATTCTATATAGTCTCCATTCAATACACTTATTTCAATGATCCTCCAATAATTTGATGCCATCAATATAATGATTTTCCGGAAGCTCTGCAAAATACCTGTCTACGGCTGTAATGACTTCTTCATTGGACGAAAAACGCTTTTCACGAAGGAATTGTTTCAGGTTTCTGAGTAGTCGCTGGGAGTCAAATCTGGTGAATACGGTGATTTAAACCGATAGGGTTGCAGTTTATCTATTACCACATAAAAACGATCTTTAGCCCTTTTGATACTACACTACTAATATTTGTTTCACGCGATTTTTTCTAGAAAGATATTTTTGCTCTATACAAAGTCCAGCACTCTAAAAAACTTTTTTACATTGTTGTCTGGTATATTTCAAAGTTCAACATGATGACGGAGAAAATATACTTAGCCACTGATTATTACCAAATATTAGAAGAAATATTTGTATATAGAAATCTATATCTATCTCGATTAGATTTAGGTAATGCAAACAACCGTTTGGTCAACAAAACTATATTTTGTTGCAACATGTTTCGAAAGTAAAAAAATGTTGCGAAAGAATTCAACATTTATTATTCGATTATTATTTGGTATCTTATGAACTTATGTTATTGATCATAAATTTATTTAGTGTCAATACTATTTGTTTTCACCAAGATGTTAACTTTACCAAAAAGAAGCTATTTAACTCAAATATGCTACATGAGATATAAACTGAACCAAAGGGATTAGATTTAATATGTGGTATATGAGGTTACTGTTGTACCTGTGGAACGGAAATCAGTATATTAGGGTTATAAGGAATAACAAAGGTCTAGACCAATTTTATTCATATGCAGCGATTAACTACATTATTTTTTAGAAAAACTGTCCATTTAATTTCATTAAATTATCAAATTAACGAAACAAATTATAACATAGGTAGTACATGTGAGCTGGGGAAATTCGTGGACCGATTTCACACATTTTCGGCATTAAACTATTGTATATGTTATATTTTACGTTTATATAAAGCCATATGGAAGTTGGAATTTTTTACATAAAGTATGTCGGAGCTAGGGTCAGTATATCCCCGATAAGGCTGAACCGAGAATTTTGTACTCTTGCAATTGGCAAGAATCAAAGGCCAGAAAGAATTAAACATCCATTACTATATCTCGAGCATAGAGCACATATTTTGAATCAATTTTATATATAAACATGTTGCGAGAGTATAAAAAAAATGTTAATACTCACTGACCGACATATTCGGCGTAAAACTGGTTAGAATAACGAAAAGTATTTTAAGTAGTATCAGAGAACGTATATCATAGACAAGGTTCAATTGCGGACCAGCGTGTGAATTGTCAAAACCTAACAAGATTTTAATAGTGGATTTCACCACATCTGGCTCGGAAGGAGAAATTTTAACACTGGCGCGTAAACAGAGCTCAGCATTGTATGAAAATTATGCTCAGAGACTTGCTTTGATATTACAGCTGCATGTTAGCCTTTTGGCTTATATTTTTATACGTTTATATGCAATCATATATATTGATATGAATATCATTTGGCGAATTTTTATGAATGCATGCAAAACTGATAAGATCTTTTAAATTATGAAATTTCGAAATAATATTTATAGTCAATTTGGGCATTTAATAATATTATATAGTTTTTACATAATATGCATTGCTATATAATTGTATATCTTTTATCATATTAATATTATATAGTCATATGTACATTTATCTGAACATGCGCATTTGAATGTACGCATTCAGAAATTCAAATCATAATTTTATCACTTATCAATACACTATATGCAGAGAATGTTAATAAATATTCATATATTAACTATATGTGCGCACATTGATTTATATGTCAACATATATATATGCGTATATATAAAAACGCAAAAACTACAAGCATTGTTCTACAAAAACAACAATCGTCACAAGTCAATATATCAGCCAAATAGCCGAAGCCAAAATATATAGTAAATCACACAACAACAACATTTTCATTCATGAACGCAGGCGTACTTTCGACAAGCAACCTCGCTTCATTCATAAAACAGATACCCTCACATCCCCCCGAGCATGCTTTTGCCTACAAGCGTCTTCTCACGACGATGGCAAAAGCTTAAAATCATAAATTGAACAAATTTCTGATATTCCCTCTAGAAAGGAAAAGTGACAACCCCGCAAATATGAGTATTAAAATATTTTAGAATAAAAGTGACAACATAGTATATTTGTCGATTTACAATTCAAGAAACTTTTTAAAGAAAATATTCAATATTCCTCTGATTTATGTAAACAGTAAACCCCGGTTAAGTATCACTCCTCCAATCCCTCTTATCTGCCTGTGTCTTGCTGCATCTCAGGTTTTTTTTTTAAATTTTTTAAGGAAAACGGTTATATTTTTTTATTAAATACATAGAAATTATTTTTTTGGTACCACTCCTTAAGTACCACAATCGCTTATGTACCACAAAGCACAAAAAATCTGCATCTTTGGTTTTGGCACTTAACCGGGATTGACTGTATTTGTCAAAGAATGTGCGTATGTAAATATTCGAATTTTTTGTACACACATCTGCCCGTATATATGCACATGACTTGTTGACTTTGTTTCCATTTACGCATGCCACGTTGTATATGAATAAGGGTTGATTTTGCACTTGCCATATGCGATGTATGTTTGTAAAAGTGTGTATGGTTCTGATTTCCAATGAAACAATGAGTGTACAGATTTACATACATACGTTGCATATAGACAAATTAACAATTATAATGGGTACTTTAATATTTGTTTACATGCACACATAATTATACATATACTTACATATATATGCATAAGAATATTTGCGACCGCTTGGTCTTTCTTATGGGGTTATATCAAGCAAGAGGAGTACAAAATCAAACCCAGAAATCTGATTGAACTGAAGCAGTCCATTAAATAGATATTTGAGGCAATCCCGACTTGAACCCTCCAGCCAGCATTAATTTTCTAATTAGGTGTCCAATATGCATGGCTGAGCATGGAGGAATAATTAATTGTATAAAATAAAATTAAAATTTTTTATACAATACAAAAAAGATTGATAAAAAGAAACTTATTACGGTTAATTTTTGGAGCACGATTCGTGAGCCGCCCTGTATATGCAGAATATCTTAAAATTATATGCAAAGTCGTTTGCGCATTGTAAATATTTATAATCTGTAAGCGTACATTTCTTAGCATTGAATTTAGCATTATTTTTCTCATTACATTCAAAATGCTCAATTCTGCTATTTTCCGCAGGGGTAAAATTCTGGTGAAATCCGCTTATAATTTGTTTGAGGTGAGATCCTCTTAAGTTGGCGAGTAACCCTCCGTCAAGACGAACATTTTGACAATCGGCACACCATGAACCTTCTCTATGATATACGTTCTCTGGTAGTATATGGAAGTTGAGGGTAGTATTAATCCGAGTTTATCAATTTTTGCCAATACCACATACTACTAACATGCCACAGACTAATAAAATGCTCCCACTGTTTCATTAAGGATATTAGTTACATGGGGGCTAGGTAAAATTTTCACCCGATTCCATCTATTTTAGGCACAAAGATACCTTGTTTTAAGTAAAATCCGCTCTCATTTTCATTGAGATAACTCACATATTGGCCGATATATGCGGTATAAAGGCACCCGGAAGTTCAAAAATTTTTATATTAGGTATATGGGGACTATACGAAGTATTGATCCGATTCAACCCATTTTTTGACACAAACATACTATTATCGAGAGTTTCATTCATTTAGTTTATTATATGAATATTAATTATATATCTTACACATTGACCGATATTTTCCAAGCGGCTCATGACGCCATAGTAAAAACTGACGACTAAGATCTACCAGAAAATTTTAAGTCCTCGGTTTACGCCAAATATGAAAACTGCTTAGACCAGTTCGAAAAAACTAAAGCACTGATTTCCGATCAGCTAAAGCTAATAAAAGCAATTGCACCTACTCCACATCAGCGAGTAGAGCTGCCACAAGTACAAAGTCAAGAGGCAAGTTCAGGCATCCATCTCAAGGTGCCCGCATGTGACACAGAAATATTTCATGGTGGTTATGAACAATGGCCGTCCTTCCAGGACATGTTTACAGCCGTTTACATGAACCACCCAAAATTATCAAATGCACAAAAATTGTAAGACCTCCGATACAAAACAAAAGGTCAAGCAGGCGTAATAGTAAAACAGTTCGAACTAAATGACGATAATTTCAATTTGGCTTGGGAAGCTCTTAAATCTAGATATGAAAATGAGAGAATATTGGTCAATAAGCAAGTAACGCAACTAATGAACTTGCCTAAGATTCAAAAGGAAACAAGTGAATAGTTTATAAAACTGCAATCCACTGTTTCTAATTGCTTGTCGGTTCTATCGACACAAAATATTCCCACAGACAGCTGGGACCCTATACTGGTAAACATAGCTACTGCCGCATTACCAGAAAATCGTTACTTTTATGGGAGCAATTGCTCTCATCACGAAAAAAATGCCCAACGTGGCAACAGATGAAAGACTTTCTAATAACCCAATACGAAATCGCAGAAAGGGTAGATAAAAAAATTGTCACCCCGTTCAACACAACCTAAAAAGAAGCTTCAATAGACAGAACAGAAGCTTTTACAAAACGCAATCGTTCACAGCCGAACAGAATAAACACACGTCATGCGAACTATGCACATGAGGGCATAAACTACAATCTTGCGAGAAGTTTAAAAACTTTAAAGCTAACGAACGAAATAATTTTGATAGATCAAAGAAATTATGTACAAATTGCTTGCTACGTGCGCATACATATAAAAATTGCAAAAGCAAATTCAATTGCTTATATTGGCATAAACGACATCATTCAATGCTGCATTACAGCTAATTTTCCTTATCACCCCAAAGAAGCGCTTATGCAAACAGAACCACAGGTTTAGTGGTAACAACAACTCCCAAAAACCAAATACCGAAAATTGCCAAAAAGCACCATGGTGCTCAAAGGCATTAAAAACTCAAACGCTAAACAGCGAAAACCAAAGTAGGGTACTACTACCTACAGCAGTCGTCTCCATCGAACACCGAGGAGAACTGCTTAAACTTAGGGCCTTAATAGACCAAGGATCACAACGATCCTTCATAGCGTCTAGGGCTAGGGCTAGTCTACAACTGCCAACAAAACACGCCAACTTTGAAATTAAAGGAATGGGCGGAAGAGTAGTGCAAAACTCTAATAAAATCTGCCCCATTACCTTAATTCCCCACCAAGCGGATAAGAGAATTAAAACAGAAGCTATAGTCTTACCGCAACTAACAGATATGCTTCCAAGCTATCATATAAATAGCAAGTATTGGCAAAAGGTTTCACACTTAAAGCTAGCAGAACCCAACTGCAACACCCCCGCTCAAATAGACATTCTATTAGGCAGCGATCTGTTGAGAAAAGGGTGTTGAGAAAATTTCAAACAAACTATTGGCACAAAATACTATTTTCGGTTGGATCCTAAGTGGACTAGTTACAAAACCAGTTTCCACATCAACAACTCAAGTTGACGAATACTCTAAAGAATACCTTCATTCACAAGTAAGGAAATTTCGGCAGTTAGAAAAACGCCCCCAATATTGAAAACAGATACATATGTAACTTTTCGACCCCGCAGGATGGCTTTCGCCAATAATGTTAAAAATCATGAGCTATGTGGTATTGCCAAATTAGTATCCACGTATGTAGCATTTCAATCTGGTAAAATATAAACTATCTCGCTGCTCCAATTCCGAATAGACTGGCTAGAAAGACCACCGTGTGCATGAAACACATATATATTCCATCGCACGTACACTCGTCCATGCGCGACATAATTCTCCCAGAAAAATCGACACAGTACACAATATTGGATGATACTAACTTCCTTGAACGATTTTATCGTTCACCCGAGCCCATCAGAGTAGTATAATAAATTCTCAAATTTATAGAACAACACAAAAATAAAATTAAGGGATCACCATACTCCCAAGAAGATACAGCGATGCTCCTAGATTTGCAAAAATCAAACGTTGCATTTATCTAAGCGCACCTCATATGGGTAGTTTATGGGAACCAGCTATAAAAAGCTTCAAATCCCGCTTCAAAAAAGTGAGCGAAAATCACAAATCTCACTCTCGCAAGATCCCTTAAAGGTTTCAAAGGAGCACTCATGCTGGTTATATCTGAGCCGGGCATGGAGTTGCTAACCTTAATAAGCCGATGGTAAAGAAATTTTAAACAAAGAATATAAATAAAAATAATAATATTATTATTATAAAAGAAACCCGCAAAATAAAGTTACTTACCTTAAAGCACCTACATGAATATTAAAATGCATACTAGATATGTTTTTAGAACCAAAGCCGTTTTATACACTACAGATAAATATGGATATAACATTACTCCATCACCATGTGCCCCCCCCGCGCCCTCGACTACTTAACCTGCAGCAAACCGCAACACATACATATATCATTTTAGTAAATATGTGTAAAACTAGGTAAAATATTTGCCTAGGGGCAAAAACTGGCGCACCCTACTAATACACACCACACCTGAGAACACCACCACACTCAGCAAGATGTCACCACACGATGACACCCCACACCGCCAAGCAACAAAAAGGATGGTCCCCACATCAGAGGATCAACATTCGCTAGGACACCGCGCCGCGTAAACAACACATTCATTTCGAACGCGCTACCTGCATTCTAATCCTTGCTTAAATACATTCGTTTCGTTTTTTTGACAAATCGATACGAAAGCGATCAAGTGCGCTATAATTCGTTTCGTCAGCGATCCTGTCAGTTCTACACAACTATATTTATCATTATTTAAACAAGTGTTAAAGGTAGAGTCTTTTGTAACAATATATAAATGACCACTTATTACGGATCAGAAAGAAATCTGTTTTTCATTTGTCACATTAACCGTGTGTGTAAGTGACTCACAAAAACTTAAATATATGCTGTGTGCTTCCCATTAAAGTGGGCACCAATTATTCACATATTATTATATAGTTATAAGTTTAGTTTTTAAATATATAGACTTCTAAAATAAATGATTTGTTGAAGTTGCAATATCTTTATGGTATAAAATACGGTAGGCATACCAGGTAGCTGCCTCTGTATTTCAGCACGTAGCGATTATAATATTGTAACGGATTTCTCGATAAATTGTCTAACTATAACTCACTTTTGAGCTCGATCACTGGATTGTTAAATTAAAGTCCCAATTTAATGCTATACACTTATTTTTATTTCCAATTCCAACAACTTATTGCTCGCTTTTAGAACTTACAACTTATTGCTTATAGCTTAATTGCTCTTTACACGGTAACACTCTAATTAGAACTGTGTCTGCTGCACAATCCGGCAGCTATTATATAGCAAATTTTTAACAAAAGTTTGCTACTAGAACATTCTGGCAACTACGAATTCGCTGTCTAGTTGCTTCTGGCAGTTTATCGTCAATTCTGATTTGTTCTGGTACTCGTGTTCGCCACAATATGTTTAATATTTTACATACAACTCTTTACAAAAATAAATTATCATATTGTTATATAGTTATAAGTTTAGTTTTTAAATATATAGACTCCTAAAATAAATTATTTGTTAAAGTTTCAATATCTTTATGGTATAAAATATGGTAGATATATATCTTTTTGAAAAATAATTTAAAATTAGCATACGCAACACTGTTACGCAATGCTTAATAGCAATACTGGCAACACATTTGAATTTATTGACAACTATGAAGTATAAGTATACATTTTTTAATCACAAATTACGTTTTATATTAAATTTTTTAATATATAACCTTCTTAAATAAATTATTGGTTGAATTTGCAATATCTTTATAGTATAAAATACGGCAGATATATTTCTTTCCTAAAATGTACTTTATAATTAAAATGTAATGTATAATTATAATTTTATGTTACGCCGTGCTCAATAGCAATACTGACGTATTTTTACTAAGGTGAGTTGTTTTCGAGTATTGTTTTTAATATAATTATTATTTCTGTTAAAATTTATAAAACTTGTCTCCAGTTTCGTTGAATAAGCATTTTCTGGACCCCGTTATTTGACATGGTTGCTTAATTGCATCTTACATTTTTCTGTGGTTAATCTTTATTAACTTACCACAATTGAAAAAAGGAATAAATATGTATCTTAATTTTTCTGGTATTTGCCAATAATAGCCGCTCCTGTAAGAATATATATTAAAATACACTGATTTTATTTTGAAAAAATATTAAAGTTTTACATATAACCAATATGTTTTAGACAACTTGTTCATAAATTAAAAGAAAATAGATGATGCAAGATGCAACCATTTTCCGATTAAAAGTCGGCCATCTTGGCTGTCAATAGAAACTCAACCCCTAGGCGGACTTGACGTTTCTCCATGGACCCCTCTCAGCTGTAGCTTTGTTTACATCGATCAACTGATTCTTTCTCTACTCCCCCTTTACGATGGCGCAAACAACAAAAAAATATATGTATGTGATTATTTTTTCGTTTTTGTTCCAATAATTATCTGGTACTTGTATATCTTTATTATGAGATCTAATTTAAAAATATATTCTTAGATCTCAAAACAAACGTTTAATTTTGTCACTGCATTCGAGGTAATTAGCTTTTTCTAAATGCGTTTGATATTAAAATGGTTTACCCATTTATATTTTTAAATAATTTGTCATTATTTTAGCGTATTTACAATCATTCAATTTTGATATTCAATATCCTGAAGGAAAGCATTCAAAAAAACTACTTGTATAATTCGTCAGTATGCGAAATTCCTGAAAAGCGTGTAAGTCTAGCAGGAATCTCCTACGATTGGCTTATCGCTGAGCAGCGATTAGATTCGAACCTAGTTGATATTGTAAACAAATTTTATTCTAATGAACTTGCAGAAAATTTGGCGAACCGAGTGTGGGTGTATTGTTCCGTAAAGATAAAGGGACATAATAAATCCTGTTGTTTGGAGAGTGGAAAAAAACGCTTGACAAAGGCTATCAGTATTATGAGTTTCATAAAATTAATAAATATGTCCGAAAATTTGTTGACAATTGTATTACGTGCAAAACTGACAAATGTTCTTCGGGAAAAGTTCCATCCTATTCCTAAAATAAATGTACGTTGAAATATTATACACGTTGATATAACTGAAAAATTAAGTGGTAAAAGTGACCTCAAAGAGTATGTGATTGTTTAAGTGGGCGCCTTTACAAAATTCGTCTACTTCTAGCTAGATGTTAGCTCTTGAAAATGTGTGTGAGCAATTCACTGTACAAAGACAGTTTAACAATGAAAGACACTTGACTATAAGGTTAGTCATTGTTCAATTACGGTGGACTCAACACCAACGGCATATGCATGTTGAACGAAATGAAAAAATACTGTTTTTGGTACGATATATTTTTATTCTATATAGTCTTCATTCAATACACTTATTTCAATGATCCTCCAATAATTTGATGCCATCAATATAATGATTTTCCGGAAGCTCTGCAAAATACCTGTCTACGGCTGTAATGACTTCTTCATTGGACGAAAAACGCTTTTCACGAAGGAATTGTTTCAGGTTTCTGAGTAGTCGCTGGGAGTCAAATCTGGTGAATACGGTGATTTAAACGGATGGGGTTGCAGTTTATCTATTACCACATAAAAACGATCTTTAGCCCTTTTGATACTACACTACTAATATTTGTTTCACGCGATTTTTTCTAGAAAGATATTTTTGCTCTATACAAAGTCCAGCACTCTAAAAAACTTTTTTACATTGTTGTCTGGTATATTTCAAAGTTCAACATGATGACGGAGAAAATATACTTAGCCACTGATTATTACCAAATATTAGAAGAAATATTTGTATATAGAAATCTATATCTATCTCGATTAGATTTAGGTAATGCAAACAACCGTTTGGTCAACAAAACTATATTTTGTTGCAACATGTTTCGAAAGTAAAAAAATGTTGCGAAAGAATTCAACATTTATTATTCGATTATTATTTGGTATCTTATGAACTTATGTTATTGATCATAAATTTATTTAGTGTCAATACTATTTGTTTTCACCAAGATGTTAACTTTACCAAAAAGAAGCTATTTAACTCAAATATGCTACATGAGATATAAACTGAACCAAAGGGATTAGATTTAATATGTGGTATATGAGGTTACTGTTGTACCTGTGGAACGGAAATCAGTATATTAGGGTTATAAGGAATAACAAAGGTCTAGACCAATTTTATTCATATGCAGCGATTAACTACATTATTTTTTAGAAAAACTGTCCATTTAATTTCATTAAATTATCAAATTAACGAAACAAATTATAACATAGGTAGTACATGTGAGCTGGGGAAATTCGTGGACCGATTTCACACATTTTCGGCATTAAACTATTGTATATGTTATATTTTACGTTTATATAAAGCCATATGGAAGTTGGAATTTTTTACATAAAGTATGTCGGAGCTAGGGTCAGTATATCCCCGATAAGGCTGAACCGAGAATTTTGTACTCTTGCAATTGGCAAGAATCAAAGGCCAGAAAGAATTAAACATCCATTACTATATCTCGAGCATAGAGCACATATTTTGAATCAATTTTATATATAAACATGTTGCGAGAGTATAAAAAAAATGTTAATACTCACTGACCGACATATTCGGCATAAAACTGGTTAGAATAACGAAAAGTATTTTAAGTAGTATGAGAGAACGTATATCATAGACAAGGTTCAATTGCGGACCAGCGTGTGAATTGTCAAAACCTAACAAGATTTTAATAGTGGATTTCACCACATCTGGCTCGGAAGGAGAAATTTTAACACTGGCGCGTAAACAGAGCTCAGCATTGTATGAAAATTATGCTCAGAGACTTGCTTTGATATTACAGCTGCATGTTAGCCTTTTGGCTTATATTTTTATACGTTTATATGCAATCATATATATTGATATGAATATCATTTGGCGAATTTTTATGAATGCATGCAAAACTGATAAGATCTTTTAATTTATGAAATTTCGAAATAATATTTATAGTCAATTTGGGCATTTAATAATATTATATAGTTTTTACATAATATGCATTGCTATATAATTGTATATCTTTTATCATATTAATATTATATAGTCATATGTACATTTATCTGAACATGCGCATTTGAATGTACGCATTCAGAAATTCAAATCATAATTTTATCACTTATCAATACACTATATGCAGAGAATGTTAATAAATATTCATATATTAACTATATGTGCGCACATTGATTTATATGTCAACATATATATATGCGTATATATAAAAACGCAAAAACTACAAACATTGTTCTACAAAAACAACAATCGTCACAAGTCAATATATCAGCCAAATAGCCGAAGCCAAAATATATAGTAAATCACACAACAACAACATTTTCATTCATGAACGCAGGCGTACTTTCGACAAGCAACCTCGCTTCATTCATAAAACAGATACCCTCACATCCCCCCGAGCATGCTTTTGCCTACAAGCGTCTTCTCACGACGATGGCAAAAGCTTAAAATCATAAATTGAACAAATTTCTGATATTCCCTCTAGAAAGGAAAAGTGACAACCCCGCAAATATGAGTATTAAAATATTTTAGAATAAAAGTGACAACATAGTATATTTGTCGATTTACAATTCAAGAAACTTTTTAAAGAAAATATTCAATATTCCTCTGATTTATGTAAACAGTAAACCCCGGTTAAGTATCACTCCTCCAATCCCTCTTATCTGCCTGTGTCTTGCTGCATCTCAGGTTTTTTTTAAAATTTTTTAAGGAAAACGGTTATATTTTTTTATTAAATACATAGAAATTATTTTTTTGGTACCACTCCTTAAGTACCACAATCGCTTATGTACCCCAAGCACAAAAAATCTGCATCTTTGGTTTTGGCACTTAACCGGGATTGACTGTATTTGTCAAAGAATGTGCGTATGTAAATATTCGAATTTTTTGTACACACATCTGCCCGTATATATGCACATGACTTGTTGACTTTGTTTCCATTTACGCATGCCACGTTGTATATGAATAAGGGTTGATTTTGCACTTGCCATATGCGATGTATGTTTGTAAAAGTGTGTATGGTTCTGATTTCCAATGAAACAATGAGTGTACAGATTTACATACATACGTTGCATATAGACAAATTAACAATTATAATGGGTACTTTCATATTTGTTTACATGCTTACATAATTATACATATACTTACATATATATGCATAAGAATATTTGCGACCGCTTGGTCTTTCTTATGGGGTTATATCAAGCAAGAGGAGTACAAAATCAAACCCAGAAATCTGATTGAACTGAAGCAGTCCATTAAATAGATATTTGAGGCAATCCCAACTTGAACCCTCCAGCCCGCATTAATTTTCTAATTAGGTGTCCAATATGCATGGCTGAGCATGGAGGAATAATTAATTGTTTAAAATAAAATTAAAATTTTTTATACAATACAAAAAAGATTGATAAAAAGAAACTTATTACGGTTAATTTTTGGAGCACGATTCGTGAGCCGCCCTGTATATGCAGAATATCTTAAAATTATATGCAAAGTCGTTTGCGCATTGTAAATATACGAATCTGTAAGCGTACATTTCTTAGCATTGAATTTAGCATTATTTTTCTCATTTAACATTCAAAATGCTCAATTCTGCTATTTTCCGCAGGGGTAAAATTCTGGTGAAATCCGCTTATAATTTGTTTGAGGTGAGATCCTCTTAAGTTGGCGAGTAACCCTCCGTCAAGACGAACATTTTGACAATCGGCACACCATGAACCTTCTCTATGATATACGTTCTCTGGTAGTATATGGAAGTTGAGGGTAGTATTAATCCGAGTTTATCAATTTTTGCCAATACCACATACTACTAACATGCCACAGACTAATAAAATGCTCCCACTGTTTCATTAAGGATATTAGTTACATGGGGGCTAGGTAAAATTTTCACCCGATTCCATCCATTTTAGGCACAAAGATACCTTGTTTTAAGTAAAATCCGCTCTCATTTTCATTGAGATAACTCACATATTGGCCGATATATGCGGTATAAAGGCACCCGGAAGTTCAAAAATTTTTATATTAGGTATATGGGGACTATAGGAAGTATTGATCCGATTCAACCCATTTTTTGACACAAACGTACTATTATCGAGAGTTTCATTCATTTAGTTTATTATATGAATATTAATTATATATCTTACACATTGACCGATATTTTCCAAGCGGCTCATGACGCCATAGTAAAAACTGACGACTAAGATCTACCAGAAAATTTTAAGTCCTCGGTTTACGCCAAATATGAAAACTGCTTAGACCAGTTCGAAAAAACTAAAGCACTGATTTCCGATCAGCTAAAGCTAATAAAAGCAATTGCACCTACTCCACATCAGCGAGTAGAGCTGCCACAAATACAAAGTCAAGAGGCAAGTTCAGGCATCCATCTCAAGGTGCCCGCATGTGACACAGAAATATTTCATGGTGGTTATGAACAATGGCCGTCCTTCCAGGACATGTTTACAGCCGTTTACATGAACCACCCAAAATTATCAAATGCACAAAAATTGTAAGACCTCCGATACAAAACAAAAGGTCAAGCAGGCGTAATAGTAAAACAGTTCGAACTAAATGACGATAATTTCAATTTGGCTTGGGAAGCTCTTAAATCTAGATATGAAAATGAGAGAATATTGGTCAATAAGCAAGTAACGCAACTAATGAACTTGCCTAAGATTCAAAAGGAAACAAGTGAATAGTTTATAAAACTGCAATCCACTGTTTCTAATTGCTTGTCGGTTCTATCGACACAAAATATTCCCACAGACAGCTGGGACCCTATACTGGTAAACATAGCTACTGCCGCATTACCAGAAAATCGTTACTTTTATGGGAGCAATTGCTCTCATCACGAAAAAAATGCCCAACGTGGCAACAGATGAAAGACTTTCTAATAACCCAATACGAAATCGCAGAAAGGGTAGATAAAAAAATTGTCACCCCGTTCAACACAACCTAAAAAGAAGCTTCAATAGACAGAACAGAAGCTTTTACAAAACGCAATCGTTCACAGCCGAACAGAATAAACACACGTCATGCGAACTATGCACATGAGGGCATAAACTACAATCTTGCGAGAAGTTTAAAAACTTTAAAGCTAACGAACGAAATAATTTTGATAGATCAAAGAAATTATGTACAAATTGCTTGCTACGTGCGCATACATATAAAAATTGCAAAAGCAAATTCAATTGCTTATATTGGCATAAACGACATCATTCAATGCTGCATTACAGCTAATTTTCCTTATCACCCCAAAGAAGCGCTTATGCAAACAGAACCACAGGTTTAGTGGTAACAACAACTCCCAAAAACCAAATACCGAAAATTGCCAAAAAGCACCATGGTGCTCAAAGGCATTAAAAACTCAAACGCTAAACAGCGAAAACCAAAGTAGGGTACTACTACCTACAGCAGTCGTCTCCATCGAACACCGAGGAGAACTGCTTAAACTTAGGGCCTTAATAGACCAAGGATCACAACGATCCTTCATAGCGTCTAGGGCTAGGGCTAGTCTACAACTGCCAACAAAACACGCCAACTTTGAAATTAAAGGAATGGGCGGAAGAGTAGTGCAAAACTCTAATAAAATCTGCCCCATTACCTTAATTCCCCACCAAGCGGATAAGAGAATTAAAACAGAAGCTATAGTCTTACCGCAACTAACAGATATGCTTCCAAGCTATCATATAAATAGCAAGTATTGGCAAAAGGTTTCACACTTAAAGCTAGCAGATCCCAACTGCAACACCCCCGCTCAAATAGACATTCTATTAGGCAGCGATCTGTTGAGAAAAGGGTGTTGAGAAAATTTCAAACAAACTATTGGCACAAAATACTATTTTCGGTTGGATCCTAAGTGGACTAGTTACAGAACCAGTTTCCACATCAACAACTCAAGTTGACGAATACTCTAAAGAATACCTTCATTCACAAGTAAGGAAATTTCGGCAGTTAGAAAAACGCCCCCAATATTGAAAACACATACATATGTAACTTTTCGACCCCGCAGGATGGCTTTCGCCAATAATGTTAAAAATCATGAGCTATGTGGTATTGCCAAATTAGTATCCACGTATGTAGCATTTCAATCTGGTAAAATATAAACTATCTCGCTGCTCCAATTCCGAATAGACTGGCTAGAAAGACCACCGTGTGCATGAAACACATATATATTCCATCGCACGTACACTCGTCCATGCGCGACATAATTCTCCCAGAAAAATCGACACAGTACACAATATTGGATGATACTAACTTCCTTGAACGATTTTATCGTTCACCCGAGCCCATCAGAGTAGTATAATAAATTCTCAAATTTATAGAACAACACAAAAATAAAATTAAGGGATCACCATACTCCCAAGAAGATACAGCGATGCTCCTAGATTTGCAAAAATCAAACGTTGCATTTATCTAAGCGCACCTCATATGGGTAGTTTATGGGAACCAGCTATAAAAAGCTTCAAATCCCGCTTCAAAAAAGTGAGCGAAAATCACAAATCTCACTCTCGCAAGATCCCTTAAAGGTTTCAAAGGAGCACTCATGCTGGTTATATCTGAGCCGGGCATGGAGTTGCTAACCTTAATAAGCCGATGGTAAAGAAATTTTAAACAAAGAATATAAATAAAAATAATAATATTATTATTATAAAAGAAACCCGCAAAATAAAGTTACTTACCTTAAAGCACCTACATGAATATTAAAATGCATACTAGATATGTTTTTAGAACCAAAGCCGTTTTATACACTACAGATAAATATGGATATAACATTACTCCATCACCATGTGCCCCCCCGCGCCCTCGACTACTTAACCTGCAGCAAACCGCAACACATACATATATCATTTTAGTAAATATGTGTAAAACTAGGTAAAATATTTGCCTAGGGGCAAAAACTGGCGCACCCTACTAATACACACCACACCTGAGAACACCACCACACTCAGCAAGATGTCACCACACGATGACACCCCACACCGCCAAGCAACAAAAAGGATGGTCCCCACATCAGAGGATCAACATTCGCTAGGACACCGCGCCGCGTAAACAACACATTCATTTCGAACGCGCTACCTGCATTCTAATCCTTGCTTAAATACATTCGTTTCGTTTTTTTGACAAATCGATACGAAAGCGATCAAGTGCGCTATAATTCGTTTCGTCAGCGATCCTGTCAGTTCTACACAACTATATTTATCATTATTTAAACAAGTGTTAAAGGTAGAGTCTTTTGTAACAATATATAAATGACCACTTATTACGGATCAGAAAGAAATCTGTTTTTCATTTGTCACATTAACCGTGTGTGTAAGTGACTCACAAAAACTTAAATATATGCTGTGTGCTTCCCATTAAAGTGGGCACCAATTATTCACATATTATTATATAGTTATAAGTTTAGTTTTTAAATATATAGACTTCTAAAATAAATGATTTGTTGAAGTTGCAATATCTTTATGGTATAAAATACGGTAGGCATACCAGGTAGCTGCCTCTGTATTTCAGCACGTAGCGATTATAATATTGTAACGGATTTCTCGATAAATTGTCTAACTATAACTCACTTTTGAGCTCGATCACTGGATTGTTAAATTAAAGTCCCAATTTAATGCTATACACTTATTTTTATTTCCAATTCCAACAACTTATTGCTCGCTTTTAGAACTTACAACTTATTGCTTATAGCTTAATTGCTCTTTACACGGTAACACTCTAATTAGAACTGTGTCTGCTGCACAATCCGGCAGCTATTATATAGCAAATTTTTAACAAAAGTTTGCTACTAGAACATTCTGGCAACTACGAATTCGCTGTCTAGTTGCTTCTGGCAGTTTATCGTCAATTCTGATTTGTTCTGGTACTCGTGTTCGCCACAATATGTTTAATATTTTACATACAACTCTTTACAAAAATAAATTATCATATTGTTATATAGTTATAAGTTTAGTTTTTAAATATATAGACTCCTAAAATAAATTATTTGTTAAAGTTTCAATATCTTTATGGTATAAAATATGGTAGATATATATCTTTTTGAAAAATAATTTAAAATTAGCATACGCAACACTGTTACGCAATGCTTAATAGCAATACTGGCAACACATTTGAATTTATTGACAACTATGAAGTATAAGTATACATTTTTTAATCACAAATTACGTTTTATATTAAATTTTTTAATATATAACCTTCTTAAATAAATTATTGGTTGAATTTGCAATATCTTTATAGTATAAAATACGGCAGATATATTTCTTTCCTAAAATGTACTTTATAATTAAGCAACACTGTTACGCCGTGCTCAATAGCAATACTGACGTATTTTTACTAAGGTGAGTTGTTTTCAAGTATTGTTTTTAATATAATTATTATTTCTGTTAAAATTTATAAAACTTGTCTCCAGTTTCGTTGAATAAGCATTTTCTGGACCCCGTTATTTGACATGGTTGCTGAATTGCATCTTACATTTTTCTGTGGTTAATCTTTATTAACTTACCACAATTGAAAAAAGGAATAAATATGTATCTTAATTTTTCTGGTATTTGCCAATAATAGCCGCTCCTGTAAGAATATATATTAAAATACACTGATTTTATTTTGAAAAAATATTAAAGTTGTACATATAACCAATATGTTTTAGACAACTTTTTCATAAGTTAAAAGAAAATAGATGATGCAAGATGCAACCATTTTCCGGTTAAAAGTCGGCCATCTTGGCTGTCAATAGAAACTCAACCCCTAGGCGGACTTGACGTTTCTCCATGGACCCCTCTCAGCTGTAGCTTTGTTTACATCGATCAACTAATTCTTTCTCTACTCCCCCTTTACGATGGCGCAAACAACAAAGATATATATGTATGTGATTATTTTTTCGTTTTTGTTCCAATAATTATCTGGTACTTGTATATCTTTATTATGAGATCTAATTTAAAAATATATTCTTAGATCTCAACACAAACGTTTAATTTTGTCACTGCATTCGAGGTAATTAGCTTTTTCTAAATGCGTTTGATATTAAAATGGTTTACCCATTTATATTTTTAAATAATTTGTCATTATTTTAGCGTATTTACAATCATTCAATTTTGATATTCAATATCCTGAAGTAAAGCATTCAAAAAAACTACTTGTATAATTCGTCAGTATGCAAAATTCCTGAAAAGCGTGTAAGTCTAGCAGGAATCTCCTTCGATTGGCTTATCGCTGAGCAGCGATTAGATTCGAACCTAGTTGATATTGTAAACAAATTTTATTCTAATGAACTTGCAGAAAATTTGGCGAACCGAGTGTGGGTGTATTGTTCCGTAAAGATAAAGGGACATAATAAATCCTGTTGTTTGGAGAGTGGAAAAAAACGCATGACAAAGGCTATCAGTATTATGAGTTTCATAAAATTAATAAATATGTCCGAAAATTTGTTGACAATTGTATTACGTGCAAAACTGACAAATGTTCTTCGGGAAAAGTTCCATCCTATTCCTAAAATAAATGTACGTTGAAATATTATACACGTTGATATAACTGAAAAATTAAGTGGTAAAAGTGACCTCAAAGAGTATGTGATTGTTTAAGTGGGCGCCTTTACAAAATTCGTCTACTTCTAGCTAGATGTTAGCTCTTGAAAATGTGTGTGAGCAATTCACTGTACAAAGACAGTTTAACAATGAAAGACACTTGACTATAAGGTTAGTCATTGTTCAATTACGGTGGACTCAACACCAACGGCATATGCATGTTGAACGAAATGAAAAAATACTGTTTTTGGTACGATATATTTTTATTCTATATAGTCTTCATTCAATACACTTATTTCAATGATCCTCCAATAATTTGATGCCATCAATATAATGATTTTCCGGAAGCTCTGCAAAATACCTGTCTACGGCTGTAATGACTTCTTCATTGGACGAAAAACGCTTTTCACGAAGGAATTGTTTCAGGTTTCTGAGTAGTCGCTGGGAGTCAAATCTGGTGAATACGGTGATTTAAACCGATGGGGTTGCAGTTTATCTATTACCACATAAAAACGATCTTTAGCCCTTTTGATACTACACTACTAATATTTGTTTCACGCGATTTTTTCTAGAAAGATATTTTTGCTCTATACAAAGTCCAGCACTCTAAAAAACTTTTTTACATTGTTGTCTGGTATATTTCAAAGTTCAACATGATGACGGAGAAAATATACTTAGCCACTGATTATTACCAAATATTAGAAGAAATATTTGTATATAGAAATCTATATCTATCTCGATTAGATTTAGGTAATGCAAACAACCGTTTGGTCAACAAAACTATATTTTGTTGCAACATGTTTCGAAAGTAAAAAAATGTTGCGAAAGAATTCAACATTTATTATTCGATTATTATTTGGTATCTTATGAACTTATGTTATTGATCATAAATTTATTTAGTGTCAATACTATTTGTTTTCACCAAGATGTTAACTTTACCAAAAAGAAGCTATTTAACTCAAATATGCTACATGAGATATAAACTGAACCAAAGGGATTAGATTTAATATGTGGTATATGAGGTTACTGTTGTACCTGTGGAACGGAAATCAGTATATTAGGGTTATAAGGAATAACAAAGGTCTAGACCAATTTTATTCATATGCAGCGATTAACTACATTATTTTTTAGAAAAACTGTCCATTTAATTTCATTAAATTATCAAATTAACGAAACAAATTATAACATAGGTAGTACATGTGAGCTGGGGAAATTCGTGGACCGATTTCACACATTTTCGGCATTAAACTATTGTATATGTTATATTTTACGTTTATATAAAGCCATATGGAAGTTGGAATTTTTTACATAAAGTATGTCGGAGCTAGGGTCAGTATATCCCCGATAAGGCTGAACCGAGAATTTTGTACTCTTGCAATTGGCAAGAATCAAAGGCCAGAAAGAATTAAACATCCATTACTATATCTCGAGCATAGAGCACATATTTTGAATCAATTTTATATATAAACATGTTGCGAGAGTATAAAAAAAATGTTAATACTCACTGACCGACATATTCGGCATAAAACTGGTTAGAATAACGAAAAGTATTTTAAGTAGTATGAGAGAACGTATATCATAGACAAGGTTCAATTGCGGACCAGCGTGTGAATTGTCAAAACCTAACAAGATTTTAATAGTGGATTTCACCACATCTGGCTCGGAAGGAGAAATTTTAACACTGGCGCGTAAACAGAGCTCAGCATTGTATGAAAATTATGCTCAGAGACTTGCTTTGATATTACAGCTGCATGTTAGCCTTTTGGCTTATATTTTTATACGTTTATATGCAATCATATATATTGATATGAATATCATTTGGCGAATTTTTATGAATGCATGCAAAACTGATAAGATCTTTTAATTTATGAAATTTCGAAATAATATTTATAGTCAATTTGGGCATTTAATAATATTATATAGTTTTTACATAATATGCATTGCTATATAATTGTATATCTTTTATCATATTAATATTATATAGTCATATGTACATTTATCTGAACATGCGCATTTGAATGTACGCATTCAGAAATTCAAATCATAATTTTATCACTTATCAATACACTATATGCAGAGAATGTTAATAAATATTCATATATTAACTATATGTGCGCACATTGATTTATATGTCAACATATATATATGCGTATATATAAAAACGCAAAAACTACAAACATTGTTCTACAAAAACAACAATCGTCACAAGTCAATATATCAGCCAAATAGCCGAAGCCAAAATATATAGTAAATCACACAACAACAACATTTTCATTCATGAACGCAGGCGTACTTTCGACAAGCAACCTCGCTTCATTCATAAAACAGATACCCTCACATCCCCCCGAGCATGCTTTTGCCTACAAGCGTCTTCTCACGACGATGGCAAAAGCTTAAAATCATAAATTGAACAAATTTCTGATATTCCCTCTAGAAAGGAAAAGTGACAACCCCGCAAATATGAGTATTAAAATATTTTAGAATAAAAGTGACAACATAGTATATTTGTCGATTTACAATTCAAGAAACTTTTTAAAGAAAATATTCAATATTCCTCTGATTTATGTAAACAGTAAACCCCGGTTAAGTATCACTCCTCCAATCCCTCTTATCTGCCTGTGTCTTGCTGCATCTCAGGTTTTTTTTTAAATTTTTTAAGGAAAACGGTTATATTTTTTTATTAAATACATAGAAATTATTTTTTTGGTACCACTCCTTAAGTACCACAATCGCTTATGTACCCCAAGCACAAAAAATCTGCATCTTTGGTTTTGGCACTTAACCGGGATTGACTGTATTTGTCAAAGAATGTGCGTATGTAAATATTCGAATTTTTTGTACACACATCTGCCCGTATATATGCACATGACTTGTTGACTTTGTTTCCATTTACGCATGCCACGTTGTATATGAATAAGGGTTGATTTTGCACTTGCCATATGCGATGTATGTTTGTAAAAGTGTGTATGGTTCTGATTTCCAATGAAACAATGAGTGTACAGATTTACATACATACGTTGCATATAGACAAATTAACAATTATAATGGGTACTTTCATATTTGTTTACATGCTTACATAATTATACATATACTTACATATATATGCATAAGAATATTTGCGACCGCTTGGTCTTTCTTATGGGGTTATATCAAGCAAGAGGAGTACAAAATCAAACCCAGAAATCTGATTGAACTGAAGCAGTCCATTAAATAGATATTTGAGGCAATCCCAACTTGAACCCTCCAGCCCGCATTAATTTTCTAATTAGGTGTCCAATATGCATGGCTGAGCATGGAGGAATAATTAATTGTTTAAAATAAAATTAAAATTTTTTATACAATACAAAAAAGATTGATAAAAAGAAACTTATTACGGTTAATTTTTGGAGCACGATTCGTGAGCCGCCCTGTATATGCAGAATATCTTAAAATTATATGCAAAGTCGTTTGCGCATTGTAAATATACGAATCTGTAAGCGTACATTTCTTAGCATTGAATTTAGCATTATTTTTCTCATTTAACATTCAAAATGCTCAATTCTGCTATTTTCCGCAGGGGTAAAATTCTGGTGAAATCCGCTTATAATTTGTTTGAGGTGAGATCCTCTTAAGTTGGCGAGTAACCCTCCGTCAAGACGAACATTTTGACAATCGGCACACCATGAACCTTCTCTATGATATACGTTCTCTGGTAGTATATGGAAGTTGAGGGTAGTATTAATCCGATTTTATCAATTTTTGCCAATACCACATACTACTAACATGCCACAGACTAATAAAATGCTCCCACTGTTTCATTAAAGATATTAGTTACATGGGGGCTAGGTAAAATTTTCACCCGATTCCATCCATTTTAGGCACAAAGATACCTTGTTTTAAGTAAAATCCGCTCTCATTTTCATTGAGATAACTCACATATTGGCCGATATATGCGGTATAAAGTCACCCGGAAGTTCAAAAATTTTTATATTAGGTATATGGGGACTATAGGAAGTATTGATCCGATTCAACCCATTTTTTGACACAAACATACTATTATCGAGAGTTTCATTCATTTAGTTTATTATATGAATATTAATTATATATCTTACACATTGACCGATATTTTCGGTAAGTAGTCAACTACAGGCCTTGGGGTCCACATATTCAGTACCTAAGGGTGTGAACAGTTTTGATTCGATTTAGACAATTTTTATTAAGTTAAGCAGATCCCAAGATATGGGTTTTAACCTAAAAGTGGGCGGTGCCACGCCCACTGTATAATTTGGAACGCGATTACTTTAAAGTCATCTCATACCATCCCAGAGATAAAATTTAATGTGTTTGGCGTTTTTAGTGCTTGATTTATCGCGCTTTTAGTAGTTTTTAACAGTACCGTTATATGGGGATTGGGCGGAGTTGCCACCCGATTTCACCCATTTTCACACTTTCTAAAGAGATAGATATAAAAACATTTTTTCTCAATGAATCTTGTTATTATAGCTTTAACGGTTTAGGAGAAATGCATACTGCACTTATTAGACGGCGTGACCACGCCCACTTTTAAAAAAATTTTAAGCTGCAGATGCCCTTCCCTAATGTGATCCTGTATACCAAATAACAGCCTTGTATCTTAGTGTGATGCTTAGATATGGCAATTTATTCGATTTTTGATATTAGTGTTTTATGAGCGTGGCAGTGATCCATCTGCAATACGTATCAAGAAATATGTGTACTAAGTTTCATAAACATATCACAATTTTTACTCATTTTACAGCTTGCACAGACGGACGGACAGGCAGTCACCCGCATTTCAACTCGTCTCTTCATCCTGATCATTTATTAATACATCACTCTATATCTAACTCGATTAGTTTTAGGTGTTACAAACAACCGTTAGGTGAACAAAACTATTATACTCTGTAGCAACATGTTGCGAGAGTATAAAAACTTTAAGCTGTTGCTAATGAGGCCATGCACTCCTTGAGTAGTCGAGCTCAAAGCCAGTATAGCCGCTAGGGTGAATGCACACCTCGCAGGTGTGTGATAAGATAAGAAACCGCGAAAGTTCCGCGATTCTAGATTGTAAGGAATGAAATCGAAGTTTTGGAGAATTTCAATGTGTCCCTGTCCGGGACCCTTCATATACCCAGCTTCCCTATATCTAATAGCAATTTTCGCCACAAAACTACCAGCTACGTCTACGGGTGCAATGTGTAGCGTAGCATTGAGTGCCATTGTTGGTGTTGTCCTCAGTGCACCACAAATGCTGATGAGGACCGCTCTTCGAACACGATCCCGCTGCTTAGCCAGTGTAGTTTTTCCGATGGCTCCAGACAACGACTCCGTAAAACATTATTGGCTTCACAACAGTTTCATTAAGCCCGAAGACTACTTCTGGTGAGGGACCCCACCTCTACCCGATTACTCCTCTACAAAAATATAAGCGATTGATGCCTTCCTCACGCTCTTCTCGCTGTTTGTCCATGAAAGCTTCCTATCTAGGATAAGCTGCAAGTACTTCACCCTGTCCACTGGGTGAGGAATAGAGCTTTCCAACAAGGGTTGAGTAACATTAGGGATAATAAAAAATATAACTAGCTCAGTTTTATTTGGAGTTATGGCTAATCCACTTGTGTCTGCCCACATGGTAACCAGATTTAGATACCCTTGGGCGTTTACGATATTTACTTTTCCAAAGGAGCTACGTTGCCCGCGTAGCCATCACCCTCGTTCCTCAAGTTCCTTTAAAAGATCGTTCACCTCTAGGATCCAGAGCAAGGGGTAAGGACGCTACCTTGCGGGGTACTCCTATTTACTTTCCCGCTTTATTCAATGTCCAATCTACGCTAAGTGTGGTTCTACGGGCATTATGCTTTAAGATTTGATTTCCGACAACTCCGGTGTTCACCAAGGGGGTTTCGTCTCTCCCTTCTGAGTTTTCAGAGGACAAGATCTTTTAAGGGCTGATCTACATACAGAAAGGAAAATCTCGACGCACTCATCAATCGCCCTGGCAGGTAGCATTGAGCCTCCGCCTGGCGCGACCGGAAAGGCTGATCAAAGTTTCTTATTGTAAAGGTCCCAATTCCTGTTCTTTAAGTTCATGTAAGGTTCACTAAATTTCAATTTAATTCCATCGTGTAGAATTGCAACATATGAATCTAACTTTATAAGAACAGAAAAAATTAAAATAAAGCTTAGTAAAATATATATATAAAATTCTCACGCTCATTGTCTTTCATATTATTTCCAGCACTTGAACGTTTGCGGCTCTTTCAGATTCCTCACCGCATATTTTGTAATTTCGCATAATTCGCAATACGATACAGCCGCCTAATTTAATTTAAAACTAACATCATATCCACAGATTTAAGTTTTAATCTCGATTTTCGGTCCATTATTATGAATCCAGCTTTGCTAAACATCCTCTGAGACTCAACTGATGTTGCTGGCCTGTAAAAATATTTTGTAATAATCAACCGTAGTGGTTTAATATCGTCCGCTGAAACCTACGGAATAAATAAGGTATATTTATTAATCTTTAACTTAGTTTCTATAGTTTTATTTTGACCTTCAACCCCCAACTTTGAGTATTTAAAAACCTTCAGTATACTCGAGAAAAGCATTTAAATAACGTAACGGGTCATTTATCGTAAGCTTTTTCTGTAAAAGATGAATTTCATTGGCGAAATGTATGTGTTGAATATTCCAAATTATGCAAAGAAAGGCGTGATGTAACTCTTGTGGTGAAAGTGTTAATGAGTCATTTAGATTTGCACCATGTTAAAATTTATTTATGAAGCGGAACAGCCAAGCTATTAATCGAAGGCTGTTGGTGTAGTTACTCCGCTGATTCACAATTTCCAAAATGTAATTGGTGCTAACAATTGTATTGAATGCTGATTTTCGTTTCTCCCTATTGACAACTTTCATGTCGATATCGTCGCAGCTGTTTTTTGACCATTTATCTGAGTTTTCGTATAGAAACTTTTTTCCGGTGTACCATATTGAATTAACAAGTTCCTTTACAATAAAATCTAATGGTTAAATCTTGAATTTCCAAAATTCGACTACCAACAAAAGTCGAAAGTGTTGCAGAATGCATCTTAAGCCAATGTAATACTATTTGTGAGTCTGTCCAAAAAAATTTTTTAAAAGATATGTTAGAAATTATTGGTTTGATATTTGCTAAAAGACGAGCAAGAAGAAGAGTGTCGCAAAGTTTTAATTTGGGTAACGATTGTTTTTTGATAGGTGCCACTGTGGGCTTCGCAGTGAATAGGCGAATGGTAGTGAAAGAGCCGATAAGCAGGTAAGAAACTTTTTCCAAGCAAATTCAATGTGCTGTGGCACAGATTCATCCCAATCCAACTTTAGTAGCCATATTTTTGCAACAAAATTTTTGATGCTATAATAACAGGAACTAAAAGTCCAAGTGGGTCGTAAAGTGATGATGCAACAGAAAGGATGGAACGATTTGTAAGTCGGCCAGTCAGTGCTTGTTTTGCTTTAAATGAAAAAATAAAACAATCAAGGTTTTGGTTTCATTTTAGTCCGAGTGTACTAGTGATGGATGTATCTACGTTTAGATCCTTTATAGAGTCGTCTTCTCTGAATTGATGATAATTGGAATACCAATTAATTTACACTGTCCTAATTCTAACAGTTGTATTACCTCATGCTGTATCTGTAAAAGTTCGGTTCGAGTATCAGCACCACAGAGTAGGTCGTCTACGTAGAATGATGACTTCACGATTTTTGCGCCAATTGTAAATTGTTTTGAATGCTGCTCAGCTAGTTAGAACAAACTCCGTATAGCAAGATAAAGTGCAGCAGCCATTCCATACGTTATAGTATATAGTTGATAAGTGTGAATATCTTCAGTCGGTGAACTCCTCCACAGAATGTACTGGCGAATTTGGCATCAAAAGATTCGTTGGCTAAAAGTAAACAAGATGGTTTAGATATGTTGTTACTGCCCGTCTTGTAGCGTCCCGAAAAAATCCAGCCTAAGAGTGTTTTTTGCAAGATTGGTAAATTAGATCAAAGATTGATTTGGCCTACAGACAGAAGACTGAAGAACGTTTCTGTACCCAGCAACATGTCGATTTTCTTTGGTATATAAAATTCATCATCAGTGAGCACTATATTGTGTGGAATATTCCATGTTGAAATACTGATTTCAGGGTCAAGTTGATAAGCAATGTGCGATGTAATACAAAAATTCAATGAAAATTCGAAGCCAGTGACTTGCGACTTGATGTTAGTTGAGGTTTTGAATTTAATATTTGTTGACGATGAACCGATGCTTTGAATCTGTATGTTTTGCTTAATTCTTGGCAGAAGCAACTTTTGCGAAAAATCATCTGTGATAAAATTTACCTGTGAACAGGTATCTAGCAGTGCTGTACCCAATCTGTAGCTCCCCGATGCATCACAAACGAAAATTTTTGCTTATGCAAGGATGACGTTATGCAGCGATGAATTATTCTTGTGTGTATGCGTGACTGCCTCTTGTTTTGGGAATACCTGAGTAGGTGTTTGTTGGCCTGAAGTAGAACCGCGGTGGAGTAAACTGTGGTGTTGCCGTGCACAAACCTTGCACCTGTGTGATGATGGACAATTGGCTACACGATGACCCTTTGATAGGCAATCGATACAAAGTCCAATTTTCTCTGCATGATCGAAACGTTGAGTAATGAGTAATGATTAGTGACTTAAACCTGATGGTTTTTTCTGGAACAGAAAGTACAAGTTGATTCCTTGATTTCGAAGTGGAGTATTTGTTAGCACCTTGAGTTGACGAAGTACTAACATGCGTGTTGTTTAGTGACTCCAGATATTGGCAGTGTCTTTCCAAAACTGTGGTGCAATCCTCCTATGACGGCAGTGTTTTGCAATCTAGCGACTCCTTCCACCTTTTGTTGGTCTGTTTATCAGACTTCTGCAAAATTAAATGAATAAGCATAGCTTGCGACATTTGGCTGTCGGTACCTAGCGATGTCAAGGAACCATAAATGGCTGAAGCCTTATCAATTAAACTTCTTAGCTGAATGCCATTTGGTTTCATAACGGCTGGTAAATCAAAAAACGAATTTATTCCTTCCAAAAAAATTAGTGTTTTGTTCTTTTGTTGTCATACCGTACCTTCAATCATTCTAACGCCTTTGGGTAGTTTTCATTTGTCACTTGAAATGCATTTACAGTTTCTAAGGCTTGACCTTGGAGACAATTTCGCAAACGGTGATGTAAAGTTCTTCCAGGTCACCACGTCCTCCATCATCAGCATCCAATCTTTCGATATCAGTTTGAATTGAGAGAACCTGTTTAAAATAGGACTCCAGGACGGCATTTGTATTCCGCAGCTGAAAGAGCTTTTCCACAAGCTGGCATCGATGATATTTTTAATGCGCTTAATATTTTTCTTGGTGCTGGCGCGTTGTTGTCTTAGCTCTTCCAAAGACATTGCAGAACAGGATCTTATATGTGCTTTATAGTGGTTCCAAATTATTTTAAATAACAATAATTTTACTTCTTGTGAGTAGTTAAGCAATAAATGATTAGTTAATTTTACCGCAAAAAATGTATCAAACGAAGCTATACTTATGTATGGGTATGCAACGAACATGCAAATATGAGCTGCAGGCCGTGGTAACGACGAGACTTAGCGGTGGCAAACTGGTGTGCTGTGCTGTGTGCGAGCAATGCTGGTGACCCCAATGGTAAATATTTCCAACGGTGACTAAATTTAATGGTGACAAAGTCCAATGTCGGTAATTTCCAATGACGATAATGCCCAATGACGATAATGTCCAACGATGCAGTCTAATATTGACCACACTCCGAAATGTAGGGCTACAACTATATTAATGCATATATACATAAGTATGTAAGTTATAACAGTTCATAAAAGGAGAATAACCCAAGTACATATTTTACGCTATTGCTCCTTCGTATATAATATATTATTGTTATTAAGAAAAAGAGAAATATAAAAAATGGGAACGTAGCATTGCAAGAGGCTGCTTACATATTAAGCTTAGTACATGTCAAAGGGGATTAGCTAATGTGCACAAACAAATATTCATGTAATTGCGTGGACGAAAACATAGCAGTAGCATATACTTACGTATGTACAAAGCAAGCAAGAAAATAAATATGTGAGTATGTACACAATGCAAATACAATTCTTAACTGCATTGAGGTGAATAGCTTCTAATGCTTGTCTTTGAATATTTTTGGCAAATAAATATAGAACAAGAAATAGAAAAAGTGTATTAGAACATATGACCGTATAATACATTGATTCTCAATCGGTGACCCAACACTTAGTACTGTCGATTTGTTGTTTCAACAGTTCATCACGCAACGTTATGCCACACGGCCATATAGGTATATCTCGGGTCCAGAATGTGGACAAAATTGTTCAACTCTTCACCATACACTATGTTTATAGAATGATAACCCTCAATCACTAAACGTGACAAAGGTAATCGATGTCTTTTTTTCTTTTTGAACCTTGTCGAATTCAATGGCCCTACTGCTGTTGGCGCAATCGCAATGAAATCTTGTCAAATAATCTCATAAGTTACTCGTATTTCCAATCGTTTTATATTCTTTGCCGCATTTAGAGAATCCCTTCTTGCGCTTAAACACGACGAGGGGGGAAGTCGCTGTTCTTCACTTCAATGCATTCATCGGAATCTGTTGCACTATTCTGGTGCGGACTCTTGCATTCAGTTCCTATAAGATTGGAATATGTTAAAATCAGCATTTTCAAGGCGTGTTTATGTTTATGCTTATCTTTCGTAACCTTCCTTGTAATGTATTTATCTATTGCTTAACTACATATTTATAAAATTATACACAATTTTTTTAACTTATCCTACAAGACGGAGGTTCACTACTACATTCGTAAAGGAACATTCGGTTGTGAGACGAGTAACATCCATCATTCAAAATTTTTGAATGTGTTAAAAAAGAACTCACATAAAGCCACTCACAATTTTCCAGCTATACAACTTTTCTTTATAAGTCACCGGCATTATTAGAAAACCGGTTTTTGTAAATTCTGAGGAAAGCGCTTTTTTAGCTATGTTTGTTAGATATTATACAATACTATTTTTTTCGTTTCGGCATTTATGAGGTGAGGATTTGAGTTTTATACATTCACAGCTTCGTTGGCATTGCAAAAAGCATTGATAGATTTGTATGACACCAGATCCTCTGGCAACAACTGTTGTATCCCTGAATTCAATCTATTAACGTACCAATTTTTTGCTGCCAAAATCACTCTTTCTGTCAGCCACTCAATATTTATACTCTCACAATTTGTTGCTACAGAGTATAATAGTTTTGATCACATAACGGTTGTTTGTAACACCTAAAACTAATCGAGTTAGATATAGGGTTATATTATATATATATAAATGATCAGGATGAAGTGACGAGTTGAAATCCGGGTGACTGTCTGTCCGTCTGTGCCAGCTGTAACTTGAGTAAAAATTGAGATATCTTTATGAAACTTGGTACACATATTTCTTGGTACCGTCAGACGGTTGGTATTGCAGATGGGCGTAATCGGACCACTGCCACGCCCACAAAACGCCATTAATCAAAAACAAATAAATTGACATAACTATGCTCCACAACAAGATACAAGACTCTTATTTGGTATACAGGATCATATTAGGGAGGGGCATCTGCAGTTTATTTGTTTTTTTAAATAGGCTTGGTCCCGCCGCCTAATAAGTTTAACGTGCAAATCTCCTATACCACTGAAGCTATAATAACCAAATTCACTGGGAACAATTTTTTTTAGCATCTCTATCGACGGTGTGAAAATGGGTAAAATCGGGTGACAACCCCGCCCACTCCCCATATAACGGTACTGTTAAAAACTACCAAAAGCTCGATAAATCAAGCACTAAACACGCCAGAGACATTAAATTTTATCTCTGGGATGGTATGAGATGACTTTATAGGAACTGCGTTCAAAATTAGACAGTGGGAGTGGCACCACCCACTTTTAGGTGAAACCCCATATCTTGGGATCTGCTTAACCGATTTCAACCAAATTCGGTGCATTACGTTCTTTTCATATTTCTATGTTATAGTGCGAAAATGGGCGAAATTGGACCACGCCTATTTCCTATATAACACCATTTTTAATTCCTTTCACTTTCCACTATGCATATCAAGCAACAATGATTATATCGGGGTAAAACTTTGCGTGAATAATACTTTTGAAGTATGCCACCTTGTGATCAAAAAGGGTCTAAATCGAACCAAAACAGTTCAAACAACGAGCCGTCGGTGTACCACTTGATAGTGCTTTCCCTTAGCAGCAGGTCCAGCGATGAATCATTCCATTTTGCCTTGCTGCCAAGGGTAACTTTGAACTTCTTAGTGAAGCTTACCACTTAGGTAATGCTGTCCCTTGAGAGAAGGGCTAGTGACATTTCATCACTTAGCGCCTTCATCTGCTGGGACGAGATTACCTCCCCTCTGCCAACTTCTTCTGCTATCATTTGGAGTAGAGTCTGTATGGCTGTCTGTTTGATTACCACATGTAGCGGTGTGAGCTCTAACATTACTTGCAGTGCTGAAGTCTGACACGTACGCATTGCGCCCGACGAATCGTTCTCACGATGTATATCCACCTGAAAGTCCTTGAGGAGCACCTCCAGGATTTCCCAGCAAGTCGGTTGCATACCGTGAGTGCTTTCATAGCCTTGATTAGGGTCAGGTCTACATGCTGCTTCCACCTTAGAGTGAAATCCAGCGTGAGGCCTAGATACTTGGCCGTGCTGGCCATCTTCAACACTCGGCCATCAAATGATAATTTTCTGAGGCCTGGCAGTGACCTCCGTATAGTGAACGCAATGATAGTAGTTTTAGAGGAGTTGATGTTTAAGCCAACCCCACTACACCATTCCTTTGCTAGCCCCAGTCCCTTTTGTACGATATCGCAGAGTGTGTTTACGAATTTACCCCTAGCTAAGATAACAATGTCATCCGCATATCCTTGACAGCGGATTCTATTGCTAGTTAGCAGCTCAGGAGATCGTCTAGGCTCCAAAGTAGGGAGTCTGCAGTAAAGAGCTGGTTTGCGATTATCCAATCTAAGCGAGATGGCTTTCGTTCGACCATAGGTCGGATCTGGTTTTCTCGAATTGTCTCCGGGAAAGGCGCAAGCAGAAGAGCCGTGGATCTTTCTTCTGCGTTGGACGTATAGGTCCAATCCGATCTTTTAATTGTTAATACTGTGTCCGTCTTGCTTTAAGCCAAAGCCTTTTGCAGCCTTGCACCCTCTGGCGTTGAGGAGACGCTTTCACAGCACTTTCTGAAGCTCTTCTGCTTTGCTGTTCTAATCTCCTTATTGTAAGCAGTTAGGCTGCACCTGTAGTCCTCCCAGTTCTCGGTACGCTTAGCCTTGTTAAATAGTTTGCGTACCGTTTTCCTTAGTTCTGAGAGCTTACTAGACCACCAGGAGCAGCTGCGGCAGCTCATCCCGTGTGTTGCAGTCCGTGTTGCCCCATTCCGTTTGGTGTTCGTTGGCAAGGGATAGCTTATTCCTTCTGTAATACTCCACCAGGTGGACGACTGCCCCGGGGGTGCTGTCGGAGTCGCTGCCATGACGAAGTCCGCTCCTTCGTCGGGTTTTGCTTGTACAGCCACCAGGTCCTGTGTTAGGAACTCTGAAATACAAAAGAAATCAATATCTTTCCTAATTACGCAGGTTTTAGGTCTCTCACTAGAGAGATCCCAGATTACCTTGTTTGACTCCATTTTGAGGCCTCTGACCTCTTCTTTATTGATCCATGGCTCCTGGATCAGCAGTATGCCCAGTCCATCCGTTGTGAACCTGCTCGCGATAACCGCTGACGCGACGCCGCGTGGTCTCCTGTATCACCCTCGGTGGTCGTTTTGGGATTGCATGGCCTGTTTTGCGCTAGTTTTTCGGTCTCCTCTGGAGTTCTTCCCTCCTGGAGGTGCCTCAGGTACCATTTCAGGCTGGCACCGCTCATGCCCTTTCTCCAGGACATCCAGTTGGTGGTATGGGGGTAGTCTGCCTCCCCTCTCCTTCTCCGTTTGCGACCCCGTCCGGTGGAGGCCCGTTGCGACTTCTCTGAATCCGAGCAGTTGATCCTGCTCGAGAGAGTCTCTGTGGGGTGCGCTTTTTCCGCACCGGCCGCAGTGGATTTTGCCTGCTGACGCCGCTGCACGAGGGAATTTCATCATTGTCATCCCTGGCATGCTCCTCGAACAGCGCTCGCTTCTCTGGCGAAAGGGCGTCCAGGAAGCTGAACTTTCGTTTAGTCCCTGAGTCACCCTTTCCTGCGCTGGTGCTTGTGTTGTTATCTTTGTCCGTGTTCGTTCGCTGTTGTTGTTGCCGTGTTCCGTTGGTTGTTGTCGTTATGTTTTTTGTAGGTTGATTCATCTTGTTCGTACGACCTTAGGCTCGAAAAAGCGAGCCGTCATGTCAGCGTTTATTCAGGGGAATACAAAAGTTCGCCGCGCCATGACGTGGTACGGCCACCGTTACTTCCCAATGCGGACCTTGAATATTTCGCAAAATCACCGATTTTGAAAATTCGCATTAGATGAGGGATTAGACGCACACCGGGTCATAAATATTTCGTCAAAATAAATTTTTTTTGTGAATGTTATTAAAGCTTGAATTTTAGAGCATAATAAAATTGTAAAATAATTTTTTCATAAACTACTGCAGACAAATAGATGAAATATTGTGAACTCAAAGAAAAATGTTCGTACTATATTATAGATATTTTCTTACGGTCAATTTGTTTGAGTAATAATATTTTACATAAATTCTGGTTAAACAATTGACATTTTTCATGCGTGACTTACGCTAACATAAAAAGAATTTAAAAATTGTTTGAAATAACACGGAAAGTGTTCAGCTTTAATAATCTGCAAAGAAAAGTTTTTTCATTCATGCCATTACGCAGATATAGAATTTTTTGTCCCCTTTTACGTTCTGTCAACGCGCGGCACATTGACCGACGCGTAGCGCGGAGGGACTCACAGTCCGCGCAGCGCTAAGCGGCTGACAGGTTGAAACGTGCAAGAAAATGATTTCTCGTCATCCAACACGTCTCGTAACTGTCTGCTGTGAGTTTCAGCATGTTTGCATGCCCAAGGTTGTTACATTTGCTTCTATTGTAAATTATCATTGAAATGCCTCGTCCTTCACATTGATTTGGACTCATAATTGTTTATGACATAATTTACATAATTATATATAATATAAATTAAGGCTAGGTGGAAAAATAATTTTGGAAACTACGAAGGTAAATACATTTGTATGAAGATACAGAAATGTGTCCGTTGGAAATATTCACTAAAGATTACAGTGAGTGTATTTATATTTCAAATAAATATATGTGGGACGGAGAAATACGACCATGTGGACGAAGGAATGCGACCGTACGGACGACATCTTTGACATACGACAATACTGACTGAACGAAAGGGACTAAACGGAGTCAGTTAAAAGCAGTAAAAATTTAGAAATTTCCAATGGGGGTGCGTCACCGAAAAGTTTGTAACGAACAGGTTGCGGTTGGTACAACGAAACAGGTGTGCCGCAATTGAGTTAGAGAAAGACGAAGGGACCGTGCCACTCGTGTTCGGGTGGCACGCTTTGTGTTCTTGTTCGTAATAGCTCGCTGCTACCCTTTGCAGCATTCCTTTTCACTTTCAAATTCTTTGAATGGTTGCAAGAGCGCTCGGTTTCAAATGAATTCGTTCACAAATTTGAATTCTGTTATCTATTTTTTGTATGTAATATGCAAATATGTATGCACAGAATAATAGAAATATTTTGAAAAATTGTAAATAAGGAGAAAATTAAGATATAGATTATGGAATAAAGAAATTATGCATTTTTAATACTTAAAGATTAGGAAATTCCTGTTAAAAATTTGGCCTTGAAAATATTCGTAGCGGATATTCAATACATTCTGGTGGATTAGGGAATTCCCGTCTTAAGTATTTCTTTGAAACTATTAAGCGGGTAGGTATTATGCATATTGTTCTACCATAGTGATGGTAATTCATTGGAAGCAAAATGTGTGACCAACATCTTAACATACAAATGAAATGAAACACGCTCTAAGTGTTGCGCAGTCGAACCGCACAAATATTTACGAAAATTTTGTGAAAAGAAAAAAACTAGACTCGAGTTGCTGGACTCTTTTTGAACGTGTGAATGCGCAGAGCGACACCAAAAGAGAATTTGAAAAAAATGAGGGTCAAAAGAGTCCCAATGTAAAGCCGTCATAGCAACAGAGTCGGTTGGAAGTAGTTGGAGCTGGTTCGAGTGGCTGAGGCAATTCCAGGAACGGCGTTCGTTTAAGGTTACATATATTTAAACTAACACAAATTTAAAATGATGTTTTTTTCAGTAGTTAGAATAGAAGTATCCGTAGTTTTAAGTGATAAACTAAATTGTAAAGAGCACTAGAAATGAAGGCTCAAAACATGGCGGTGACAGTATTAAAAGAGAAGTTAAGAGAAGTGGGGCTACCGATAAATGGATGCAAGAAGGACTTACGAGACAGACTTCTGACACACTTTGGTCTTCTTAACGATGACGATGAAATAGGCAGTGAGGTCGACCATGAAAGCGTGACTGGTAGAGGTCCGGTGTCATCCACGGTCCCTCATTTCACCTTTAGAGAAATTGAGGAAAGCTTGTCGTTATTTAACGGTACAGACGGACAGGAAGTAGGGCAATGGACAGAATCTTTTGAAGCAAATGCACATATAGTGGGCTGCTCGGAAATTTATTTATGCAAAACAGCTTCTCAGAGTATAAGGAAATTAAAAGAGCAAATAAAAGGAATGAGATATAAATCAAAGGTCAAAGCTGTGGAAGGAGTCAATATCAGGGAAGAGGGAAAGGAAAATTTGCAAAGGGCATGTTTCAAATGTGGCAAGAAATCGCAAATTAGATGATATTGAAATAAATATCATATTTCATATTGTCAACAATATGTATCTCAATATCCGGCAATAATTGGACGTGCAGTTTTACGTCGATTTGATAGTTAGTGAAAAGAACGATAAATTTCAAAGGAAGGCTATGATGACAAAATCGCCGAAGAGGCAGAAATATTACCTTTGAGTATGATTTATATAGCAAAACAGGCGCCGAAGCCAATGTATGATTTGTCACATCTGGATAAGGGGAAAATGCTAGAAGAGGAAAAGCTGATTGCTTAATATGTACCAAAAGGAATAAAATTTTCCCCGGTGGAAATAAAAATTATTTTAAAGGACAATGTACCGGTACATCAGCCACCCAGGCGCGTATCATTTCAAGATCAAATAGTCATAGATGTTCAAGTAAAGCAAAGGTTAAATGAAAATATTATTGCCCCAAGTGTATCCGATTATGCGTCGCCGATTGTGCTTGTGTCGAAAAAAGGATAAAACAAAGCGATTATGTTGCGATTATCGCGAATTAAATGAGAAAATTTTGCGCGATAATTTATTAATTGAGAAGGTAGTTGAGAAACTCCAGGCATATAAAGTTTATTCCACATAAGATGTGGCTAATGGGTGGATTTTTACATTGTTCCTGTCAAAGAAAGCTCTAGAAAATATACATCGTTTGTAGCAATGAAAGGACAACTTGAATTTAAAGTTGTGCCGTTTGGAACTAAAAGATAAAGGAAGTGTCGTCACTTATATGGATGATTTAATTATTCCAACTATAGACGAGGAGGAGGGGTCAATAAAACTAAAAGGAGTTCTTACAGTAGCAGCAGATGCTGGACTAGAGATTAAGTGGAAAAGCGAAAAGTAAATTTTTGGGGGTATATAATCGAAAATAGCACAATTCGTCCGTCGGCCGAGAAAATCAGAGCAGTTAAAGCTTTTAAGCCACCCATAGACAAAAAAGCCATACAACAGGTTTTAGGGTTAACATCCTGCTTTCGAAATTTTATTCGAAACTATGCGCTAGTGGCCAAGCCATTATCAGATCTTCTACGAAAAAATTAAAATTTTAAGTGGAAGGAAGAACAGGCAATTGCTTTCGAGCAACTAAAGACTTCGCTCTTCGCTATCACAATCAACCCGTACGCAATAACGGAAGTTCATACAGATGCATTAAGTAATGGATAATGGGCCGTAATATTACAAAAGAGGGCAGAGGATGAAGCATATAATTTAGTACAGTTCCTGAGCCGAAAAACAAGTTCAGCTAAAGAGAATTATCATTCTTATGAACTCGAAGTGCTCGCCATCGTCAACGCATTAAAGAAATGGAGAGTGTATTTTTTGAGTTTAGAATTTAAAATCATAACAGATTGCAACGCTATGACATTAAAGAAAAACGACGTGCCGCCACGGGTAGCTAGGTGGGCGATGTTTTTGCAAGAATTTAATTACACTATAGAACATAGGTCAGGCTCTAAAATGAAGCATGTCGATGCTTTAAGTATGGTAATAGACGAATTGTTACAGCAACTCAAAAAGGCACAAGTAAAAGATGAATGGACGCAACAATTCGTTAAATACAGGAAAGCAGCTCTTACTAGGATTCTTTTATATCTCATGAAATTTTGTACAAGGATCCGGCAAAGGAACTAATCGTGGTACCAAAACAGATGGAGAATGAAATCATCTTGATAGCACGTAAGCAAGGGCATTTTTCAATTAAAAATACTTGTGATTGCGTAGGAAAATACTATAACATTTCAGAGCTCGAGGAAAAAGTAAAAAATATAGTAAGCAGTTGTGTCGAATGTTTAATAATGAACACAAAGAGTGCTAAATTTGAAGGATTTTTGTCGCCAATCGAGAAAGAAGATTATTCTTTAGGGTCATTTCACATAGATCATGTAGGCAATCGTGGTACCAAAATAGATGGAGAATGAGATCATCTTGATATCATGTGAGCAAGGGCATTTTTCAATTAAAAAGCCTTGTGATTGCGAAGGAAAATACTATTACATTTCAGAGCTCGAGGAAAAAGTAAAAAATATAGTAAGCAGTTGTGTCGAATGTTTAATAATGAACACAAAGAGTAGTAAATTGGAAGGATTTTTGTCGCCAATCGAGAAAGAAGATTATTCTTTAGGGTCATTTCACATAGATCATGTAGGCAATCGTGGTACCAAAATAGATGGAGAATGAGATCATCTTGATATCATGTGAGCAAGGGCATTTTTCAATTAAAAAGCCTTGTGATTGCGTAGGAAAATACTATTACATTTCAGAGCTCGAGGAAGAAGTAAAAAATATAGTAAGCAGTTGTGTCGAATGTTTAATAATGAACACAAAGAGTAGTAAATTGGAAGGATTTTTGTCGCCAATCGAGAAAGAAGATTATTCTTTAGGGTCATTTCACATAGATCATGTAGGCAATCGTGGTACCAAAATAGATGGAGAATGAGATCATCTTGATATCATGTGAGCAAGGGCATTTTTCAATTAAAAAGTCTTGTGATTGCGTAGGAAAATACTATTACATTTCAGAGCTCGAGGAAGAAGTAAAAAATATAGTAAGCAGTTGTGTCGAATGTTTAATAATGAACACAAAGAGTAGTAAATTGGAAGGATTTTTGTCGCCAATCGAGAAAGAAGATTATCTATCCTTTAGGGTCATTTTACATAGATGATGTTGGCCCAATGACAACGACCGGGAAACAGTACAATTATATCCTAGTTGTGATCGATGCATTTACAAAATTGGTGTGGCTTTACAAAAGATACAAGTAAGGAGGTGACTATAAACGTGCTTTCAAAGCAAGCCGATATTTTCGGCAACCCACGTAGAATTATAATATATAGGGGATCAGCATTTACATCACAAGCCATCTAAAGGGTGTTTTTTTTTAGAGGTATAGAACTTTAAATTGCAATAAAACAACGATGGATTATTCGATTGACATGAATTTTATTTATCCGGAAAATAATCTTGTGGCATTACATTTTAAATATGATTTCTGGCATATGACCGCCACGGCTGGCTCGGATGTAGTTCAATCTAAACGCCCAATTTTCGATGAATTTTTCAAACATTTGTGGCCGTATATCGGCAATAACACGGCGAATGTTGTCTTCCAAACGGTTAAGCGTTTGTGGCTTATGCGCATAGACCAATGACTTTACATAACTCCACAGAAAGTAGTCTAGCGGTGTTAAATTACAAGATCTTGGAGGCCAATTCACAGGTCCAAAACGTGAAATTAGGAGTTAACCAAACGTGTCTTTCCGAGCTGTAACGGTGTTTCGACATACACTTGAGGATTATCTTCACTCCAAATGCGGCAGTTTAGTTTGTTGACGTAGAAATTCAACCAGAACCGCACAGAACCATTATTTTCGAAATAAAATTGCACTATTTGCAAGCGTTGTTCAAGCGTGCGTCTATTCATGATGAATTGCCAAACTAAACTGAGAATAAATCACTTAACAGCTGTTAAATCGGTCGCCATCTTTGAAGAGTAATGCCAACCTAAAGTTCTATACCTCGAAAAAAACACCCGTTACTTATTACAACGGTGGTGCCACTAGGAAACGACAAGTGTGATACTATGAAATTAATATACACATAAAAGATCGACTCAGAAATTGTAGCTCCTAATCTGCGGCCTAAGTAAAAATACAAAGAAACGTAACATACATTATTCTCATAATTCGTAATAATTGAAAATAATTTATTTAACAGCTAATCTCATTAATATAGCTTTCGATTGTGTTCCTGTATCATGATTTTCTTGTGGCACAGATGTCCGAAGTACTGCGCTTACATGGTGATACTTTTGACCCTAATTATCGGCAAATTCTCTTTTGCATCTATGCATTCACAAGTGTCCAGCAATTCAAATCGAGTTTTTCTGATATTCCTTTTCATAAAATTATCGCAAATGTATATGATGGTTTCAAAGAAATATAATACTTAAATTGGGAGTCTACCGATTGTATTGAATACCCGCTAGTAATATTTTCAAGGCCAAATTTATAACAGGAATTTCCTAACATTTTAAAAATAATTATTCACGTTAATCAGCCGGCGAGTATTCAGTTTTTACTTAGTAGGAATCCTAATTTAAAGGCAAAATACACCACATTCATGAAGGAATATGTGAACCTTGGCCATATGTCGTTAGTCCCTAAAACAATGATTTCTGAATGCAGATACTTTCTGCCTCATCATTGCGTCATTAAGGATGATAGCATATCAACAAAATTGCGAGTTGTTTTGAATGGTTCTGCGGCCACAACTTCAAGGTTATCCTTAAATGACTTACTAATGGCCGGTCCAACTATTTAACCTAAACTTTTCAACACTCTTATTCGTTTTCGTACCTTTCCAATTGCACTAGCTGGGGACATTTGCAAAATGTATCGATGTGTTCGCGTAACTGCTCCAGACAATATGCATCAGTGCATATTATGGCGAGATTCCCCAGAAGATGAGTTACCTATATACAAGTTAGACACAGTCACATACGGCACCAAGCCCGCTGCGTTTTTGGCTATACGGACTATGCATTAGATGAATCCATATCCTATCCGCTTGGTTCAGAAACCGTTCTCCGCGACTTTTATGTTAATGATCTTATCTCCGGAGGAGGTTCAGTAGAGGAAGTACAATAGATCAGGCAACAAACTACAAACCTACTTTCTAAAGGTCATTTTTAGTTAAAAAAAAGTGTTTAATTACAAACTTCAGAAATTATGTATCAAAAAAATGTTCCAAGCGTTCCGTATTGTTTACCATTGCACGCTTCTATGATCCACTAGGTCTGATTGGCCCAACACTTACTAGAGCTAAAATTTTATTGCAAAGAATGTGGAGGAACAAGCTCGATTGGGATGAAAGTTTACCACATTATATATGTACAGCATGGTTAGCATTTTGAACCGATTTTGTTGATCTACAACACACATCAATTTTGCGTTATGTTCTTCAGCATGGCGCTGTTCAAATACATGGATTTTGTGATGCCAGCCTGGAAGCATACGGCGCTTGTGTTTATGTTCGCTCAATTAAAGATGACGCGTATTTTTGGATACATATACAAATTTATGACATCGAAGAGGTCACAGCTCACAACTGCAGATACTCATCGTGGGACTCAATTGATCATACGCTTAGTCCAAAGAGTGCAGTTGGGGCCAGAAATCGTCGCTTTGAAGAAAAATAACTTTGTTCACTCATCAAGTAAAATCGCTTCGTTATCTCCATTTTTAAATGACTTTGGAATCATACGAGTTGAAGTCGTTTAAAGAACTCAACACTAGACTTTGGGGCGCTCCATCCAATGATTTCACCAAAGGATCATCCATTAACGTCGTCAATAATCACTCATTTTCATCGAAAGTATCATCACGTAGGTCCTCAGTGTCTTCTGCTTCAATTCGTATACAATTTTGGCCAATAGGTGCCAGAAAAATGAATGCGCGTGTATCATATGTTGCTGATCATGGCTGATTTGTCTAAAGAACGCATCCACGCATCGCGGCCCTTTATGGTTACGGGCGTAGATTACTGTGGACCATTTTATTTCAAACCCGATACGCGTAAGGCGCTTTATAGCCACTCTTGGCATACCGGCATACCAAGTTGCATTTGATCAGACACCGCTACAAATTTCGTGGGCGCCAAGAAAGAGTTGAGAAATTACGCGATCTATTTCTTAGTGAGAGTCATCGCAACCAGGTTCACGCTTACTGCCTCAATAATGAAATAGATTGGCGTTTTATACTTCCTCGATCACCACATTTTGGTGGTCTGTGGGAGGCAGCTGTAAAAATGCCAAAAGGTACTTCTATCGCTCTGTTGGCTTATCACTTCTTGATTTTGAAGAATTACGTACCTTAGTATGTGAAATTTCAGCAGTAAGTAATTCAATACCTCTTTTGTCACTTACAGAAAATCCAGAAGATCTTGATGTATTGACGCCCGGACATTTTCTCATTGGTGCCCCTCTTATCGCTATTCCTGAGCCTAACCTCACGCATCTAAACTGCAATCGTTTAGATGATTACCTACATACAACAGATATTTTGGAAGCGATGGAGTGAAAAATATCTCACTATTCTACAACAACGAGCGAAATGCGTACTGGCCTTTCAGGGAGTATCGTGGTGGTTGTGGTTAACCTATTAAAAAATGACCAACGTCTATATCGCTTTCATTATCTGTCGCAAATAGAGGTCGTGAGTTCAGGACTGCTTCAATCTGTGATAGCAAAGTAATCATTTCTTCAAATGTCAATTTACTTCCGCTTATCACTCTTTTTAAATAATATTTAACCGACTTGACTCCTGCTTCCCAAGTTCCCCCACGATGAGGAGCTGCCGGCGGCCCAAAATGGCATTGAATTTTATAAGCTTCTAAAATTGGAGCTACGGTTAAGTTTTTTAAATTGCTATTTTAATATCGCGGTCTAGTCCTAAACAAGCTCCGACAAAATTTGTTCCAATATCCGAATATATATGTTGACTTTTACCTCTTCTAGATTAAAATCTAAAAACGCTTCGGTTGTTAAATCACTTACTGCTTCTAAATTAATAGCTTTTGTTGACATACAAACAAATACAGCTATGCATTCTTTAAATGTTTTTTGTCCTCTTCTTTTTGAACATTTCATATGAATCGTTAATACATAGCCTATACCAACGTGTGTAAATGGAATTGACATAGATACTCGGAATTCTGGAAGATTTCCCATTAATTGTTTTGCTACTTCTTTGCGGTAACGGTTCCTTCTAATCATTGTTTCCATTAACTTGTTTCCTCCATGCAAGGTTATTTTATGAACATTTTCAATTATTAATGATAACAAATGTACCTAATCTACCTTCTAGACTATCTAAAATTGGATTTAAGCTTGCAATGCTACTGTTGTGACAAATTTTTTTTTTAATTCTAAACTCTGAATTTCCTCTCTAAATTTTAATTTTTGCTGGTATCTTAGTAACCTCTCTTCAGCTTCTTTTATTTCTGACTTTACTAAGTATTTGGGAAATTTTTGTCTTCTTATTCTTTTTATAAATCGGAAGATATACGCTACTACGCTAATCAATTTGTTTAAACCAGAATATTTTAGTATTACCTTATTCAAGAAATGTTATTCTTTTGATGTTGTTACATACGTTGCATCGATTAAAGAATCTTTTTTACATCGACAGTTATTTATCCATGCTAACGTTATAGATGAATCGCTGTAAGCAAATAGTTTTACTTCTCTGTTGTATTTGCTCTTGCTAAATTGTATTTTGTAACAATTTAGCAAGTAGGTGAGCCGCGCATAGTTCCAGTTTTGGCAAAGTTTTCTTATTTTTAATTGGATTCTCTTTAGTTTTGCCAACAACTATTGTTGAAACTGATCCTTTAGCGATCCCTGATGAACTTTAGTATATACAACTGCTGCATAAGCTTTCTCTGAAGCATCTGCGAATCCATGTGGTTCAAATTTAAAGTGGTTTTTTGTTTCAAACCATCTAGAAATTTTTATTCTTTTTATCTCTGGTATATGCTGCATAAACTCTTGCCATTCTTTTGTTAAATTCTCGTAAAGTAACTCGTCCCAGTTGAGTTTCATCAACCAAAGTATCTGTATAAACAACTTTGCTATAACTTTGCCATACCCATTGGGTCTAAAATTCGCGCCAAATCAGATACAGCTTGTCTTTTAGTAATTTGTTTTTGCGTCAAAAGATTCATATTAAATCCAAAAATGTCCTTGGTAGGATCCCATTGATTACCCAATGTCTTTATTGTTTCGTCTTCTACTATTTTTATTACTTTATGTGCTATTTATTAAAATTGTTGCTATGATCTCACTGTTGTTTGACATCCACTTCCTTAAGTGAAATCCATATTCTTGTAGCTGTTTCGATAATTCATACTGAATGACCTTACATTTATTTATTGAATCTGCTCCTGTCATTAAATCGTCCATACATTTAATAATGTTTGAAAGCAAATACTTGTGAGGCTTGCAGAATTTGGCAATTACTTGCTCTCGTTGCCAGGAAAGGAGCTGATGCTGTCCCTCTGTATTGCGTCGTCAATATTATATAAACTTAAATAAAGTAAAAAATAATATTGCAATTAATCCAAAATCGTCCGCGATGAAATACAAATCTATTATTTCAAGTGACAATGTTGTTATATCCAATATGTTTGCAGAATTTTTCAAACTACTGTAATAATTCTTCTAAAATTCTTTCCTATCAGCACGTGCTGTGTCCGAATACATTAATTGACGCTTCAATTACCTACTTAATTCAAATAAGTTAAAATCATCTTTTAGTTACGACCCAGACATGATACCCTCATGCTCCCTAAAAAATAGTGAAAAATATATTTACTTGCATTTGACCAGAATATTTAATTTCTCTCTTAATTACAGTATATTTCCTTCAATATGAAAACTCCTGGGCTTTCAGCCAAAATTTCTACAACGGGTAGCTTCGTATCTTTATAAAAGAACACAACGAGTGATATTTGAGGATACTCAAACCTTGTTCCGCAAGGTAGTCATCCTGGCCCGATTCTGTTCTTGTTGTTTATTAACGATATCTCTTCAGTGATATAATTCTCAAAAATTTTATTATACGCTGACGACGTAAAGCTTTTCAAATCATACACTTCAACTGGGGAAAGGTGTCTGTTGCAAACAGACTTAAACAATTTAGTTGCATGGTGTGATAGAAATGATTTGCCATTGAATCTCAATAAATGTAAGACGATGTGCTTTTCCCGTAGATCTGTGCACCCCTCTTCTTATGTAATAAAACACCATATTCTAGAGCAAGTTTTTAACTATGTTGATTTGGGAGTTAATATTGACCCTAAGCTTGATTTCAGGCTTCATATTGATACCATGGTCTTGAAAGCAAAAGCTGTCCTCAGTTTTGTTAAACGTTGGTCTAACGATTTTAGAGATCCATATATTACTAAAACACTTTATACAACTTTGTTTAGACCTATATTGAAATATGGCTCAGTTGTAAGGAACACTAGCTACCAAATCCAGTCTGACAAGTTAAAGTCTGTTCAAAAACAAATTTTACATTTCGCCTTGGGACATTTCCGATGGGATTCAAGGTAAGTCTAAAATTCTAAAAATTTTGAATGGAACAGTTTGCAGTTCTTTTCTTCTATCTAAAATTAAATTTAATATCCCGGTTCGCTTTTCAAAGCAGTTTAGACCTTTACGGTTAAAATCCTGTAGACCAAATTTCGAACTAAACAAACCATTTCGCCGTAAATGTCATGATTTTAACTATCATTCCAGCACATTTGACTTATTTGACTCACTTTTCAAAATTAAAAAGACTTTTCTCTTAATAAATGAACATGAAACAATTAATTATATCTTAACTATAAATCTTAGCTGTTGAAAAGTAGTTTTAGATCCCAACACTTTAAAAACGCTCTTGCCTTTTCTGACTCGGCTAATGACGCACGTATGCGGATTGCGCCCCTCGCGTCGGTTAGGCGGGAGGAGGGTAATCGTTGGGTTATTATAATTACTTACCGAACATATGGAATATGATTTTCATTTAAGAACTAATGGAACTCTTAGAAAATTTGAAAAGGAGGCACCATATGGAGAATTTGAAGTTAATGTATTTGCAACTAAGCGAGGTGAACATTGCGCTACATATGCCACAAAATTTCTTGTTGCAGTCAATTTTGATTAATGTGTAATAATAAAAAAAAAACAGAATTGTTTTACCTATTTTTTATAGAATTTTTTTTTGTTTCAAAATTAAAATATTTGTACATTTATAAATAAAATATTTGTTACAACTAAATTGAATAAATGCATATAAACTTGTTTGCAAGAGCTTAGCATTGTCAAATGCAACAATTCAATACAATATTTGTATTTATATACGATTCCTAAAAGCTAACTTTAAATGAGGGATCTTCTTTCATATTACTATTTAAATTAAAATTGCCAACAGTTAATTTCTCTTTAGTGTCTCAACTTCCATTTATTGGAACAGGTGCTAGTGTTGATTCATAAAGATCAATACAATTATTTACATTTGCAGTGTTAGCTTTTCGTTGGATGGCTTTTTGTGGAGAACCCTTATCTTGTATTATTTTTAAAGGTCGTGGTCTCTTACGCTTATTTAACACATGTGTCTTCACTTCAGTTCTACCTTGTAGGAATTAAGCGGGTTCTTCTAGTTTTTGAAGCAGCTTATTAAACTCTTCCTCATCGAAACTTTGTAACATTTTATCGATTTCTTCTGGATCAAACACAAAATTGAACATTTATTAATCACTATCAAAGTTTACATAATTTTAAGAATCCATTGCTACACCTTAATGTGATTCCCGTAAATATGTAATTACAATTAGATTATTATAAAATAAAATTCATATTTATATATTCTTGAACCATTTTTTAGTTTTCATTTAATAGAAATGAATGAAAGCACCAAATTTAACTGTGATCTATTTTGTAAATATATTCAAATAAAAGAAAATACTGAAGACTGTGCCATATTATCACTGAAAATCTTAATGACTGAAGCATTTATGGAGAACAACAATGCTATTGATATAATTAAGGAAAATCTTAGTAACTTGATTGAAAAAATGAAAAATAGTCAATTTTGAAAATTTACATTTTCCCTTACAAATAAAATATATTGAAATATTTTGGATAAAAAATTTAAATAAATTACTTAGTTCTCAAGTTACAAGGCATGAGAAAGAAATATATATTTGTAATACATGTCTAATACATTTTTATAAGGAAGATGAACTATTTATCCAAAAAATGCATTGTAGACAAATAGTAACATATGTACCCAAACCTAAAAAAAGAATATTAAAATTTCAAAATTTCAAAAAACAACTAGATGTACCATTTACTATATATGCAGGTTTTGAATGTATTCTAAAGCCAATAGATATTCAAAATTCTACTAGAACTCAAAAGGTACAAGAACACATTCCTTATGCTTATTGTTATTTTAGTAAGTGTTCGTATAATAACCAACTGAATCGTTTTAAAATATAAAGCGGTATTGATGCTCCAAAGTATTTTCGATGATGTTTTAGATGTTTACAATCTATATTTGAGTAAACCAGTTAGAATGCTTCCATTAACTGTCAACCAACTTAGGCGTCAAAAGAGGATATAGTTTGTCATACTTCGGTTCTTAGATTCATTTCGATTCATGCCTTCTAGTTTAGACAGTTTAGCTAAGAATTTAAATAATAATGATTTAGAAATAACAAAGGCTCTTTTCACTAAAGATCATCACTTTGTTTCAATGAAACGTAAAGGTATTTTCCCATATGACTACTTAGATTCAGAAGAACGTCTCAACGAAGCACATTTACCAGTTCGTTCACATTTCTTTAATAAATTAACAAATGAGTCATGTAGTATCGATGATTATCAGCATGCACAAAATGTTTGTTCAACATTTAATTGTTCCAATTTATTAGATTATTTGTTATTATATTTAAAAGTAGATGTGCTACTCGTCAGTGACATTTTTAAAAATTTTAGAAATTTATGTAAAGGAATTTATTGACTAGGCCCATGTGAATATTATACATCTCCAGAATTTACTTGGGGTGTAATGCTTAAAATAACTAGAATATAAATAGAATTGTTGACTGATGAAAACATGCATAATTTTATTTGGTCGGGGGTTAGGGGAGGTATTATTCAATGTTGTAAACGGTATTCAATTGCTAACAATAAATATTTAAGTGATTACGATGCGACTAAGATTTCAAATTATATAATTTATTTAAATGTTAATATATCCCTCATAATAATTGTGAATGGGTTAAAAACGTAGAAGAGTTTAACGTTTTGAATATACCAGAAGATTCTTTAGTTGGTTACATATTAGAAATAGATTTAGATTGTCCCACAACCGTTCACAATGTTCATAATGAGTTACCATGAGTGTTTTGAAAATAAAAAAGTTGGTTCAATGAAACACTCAAATTTGATTGGTAATTTGAGGCCCAAAATAATATATATTTTTCATTACAAAAATTTACAAAAATGTATTAAACATTATATAAATATTAAAGAAAATGTAAAATATTAAAGAAAATTCATAGAATACTACAATTTAATCAATCGGATGGGTAAAAAAATATATTGATTTAAATAATTATCATAGAACATAACAAATTTTCTGATAATAGAATAGGGATTCAAGTGAAACAAGTGTCAATTCTGTACAATAAACCGATATATATTGGTTTTACCGTTTCAGAACCTTCTAAATTTAAAATGTATAGTTTCCATTATTATTATATCAAAGAGAAATATAAAAACAATATTGCTTTGAGTTATATGGATACTGATTCATTCATATATGATATTTAAACTGATAAATTTTATAATGATATTCGTGTTGACATTTCAAAGTTTTTCGATACTTCTTCATACCCAATAGAAAATATTTTTAATTTTCCCCGGTTGAATATTTTAGAATGTTCTAGACATGATTAGGGAGAAAATAATGGAAAGTTAATAAAAGACATTATTGGTTTAAGAGCGAAAATGTAATCATTTAGAATTAGTAACGATATAAATGAAGCTAAGAAAATTAAGGAAATAAAACAAAAGTGTGTAACTTCAACATTGAGTTTAAGTGATTTTACAGAATGTCTGTCGGAAAATAAAGTGCCAATAGGTGCTAGAAAAATGAATGCGCGTGTTCTATGTAAATGTATCATATGTTGCTGATCATGGCTGATTTGTGTAAAGAACGCATCCACGCATCGCGGCCCTTTATGGTTACGGGCGTAGATTACTGTGGACCATTTTATTTCAAACCCGATACGCGTAAGAAAGCACCTCAAAAATGCTACGTTAGCGTTTTCATTTACCTCGCTGCAAAGGCTGTATGGATGGAACTGGTGAAAGATCTCTCAACAGGCTCTTTTCTTGATGCACTTAGGCGCTTTATAGCCACTCTTGGCATACCGGCATACCAAGTTGCATTTGATCAGACACCGCTACAAATTTCGTGGGCGCCAAGAAAGAGTTGAGAAATTACGCGATCTATTTCTTAGTGAGAGTCATCGCAACCAGGTTCACGCTTACTGCCTCAATAATGAAATAGATTGGCGTTTTATACTTCCTCGATCACCACATTTTGGTGGTCTGTGGGAGGCAGCTGTAAAAATGCCAAAAGGTACTTCTATCGCTCTGTTGGCTTATCACTTCTTGATTTTGAAGAATTACGTACCTTAGTATGTGAAATTTCAGCAGTAAGTAATTCAATACCTCTTTTGTCACTTACAGAAAATCCAGAAGATCTTGATGTATTGACGCCCGGACATTTTCTCATTGGTGCCCCTCTTATCGCTATTCCTGAGCCTAACCTCACGCATCTAAACTGCAATCGTTTAGATGATTACCTACATACAACAGATATTTTGGAAGCGATGGAGTGAAAAATATCTCACTATTCTACAACAACGAGCGAAATGCGTACTGGCCTTTCAGGGAGTATCGTGGTGGTTGTGGTTAACCTATTAAAAAATGACCAACGTCTATATCGCTTTCATTATCTGTCGCAAATAGAGGTCGTGAGTTCAGGACTGCTTCAATCTGTGATAGCAAAGTAATCATTTCTTCAAATGTCAATTTACTTCCGCTTATCACTCTTTTTAAATAATATTTAACCGACTTGACTCCTGCTTCCCAAGTTCCCCCACGATGAGGAGCTGCCGGCGGCCCAAAATGGCATTGAATTTTATAAGCTTCTAAAATTGGAGCTACGGTTAAGTTTTTTAAATTGCTATTTTAATATCGCGGTCTAGTCCTAAACAAGCTCCGACAAAATTTGTTCCAATATCCGAATATATATGTTGACTTTTACCTCTTCTAGATTAAAATCTAAAAACGCTTCGGTTGTTAAATCACTTACTGCTTCTAAATTAATAGCTTTTGTTGACATACAAACAAATACAGCTATGCATTCTTTAAATATTTTTTGTCCTCTTCTTTTTGAACATTTCATATGAATCGTTAATGCATAGTCTATACCAACGTGTGTAAATGGAATTGACATAGATACTCGGAATTCTGGAAGATTTCCCATTAATTGTTTTGCTACTTCTTTGCGGTAACGGTTCCTTCTAATCATTGTTTCCATTAACTTGTTTCCTCCATGCATTATTTTATGAACATTTTCAATTATTAATGATAACAAATGTACCTAATCTACCTCCTAGACTATCTAAAATTGGATTTAAGCTTGCAATGCTACTGTTGTGACAAATTTTTTTTTTAATTCTAAACTCTGAATTTCCTCTCTAAATTGTAATTTTTGCTGGTATCTTAGTAACCTCTCTTCAGCTTCTTTTATTTCTGACTTTACTAAGTATTTGGGAAATTTTTGTCTTCTTATTCTTTTTATAAATCGGAAGATATACGCTACTACGCTAATCAATTTGTTTAAACCAGAATATTTTAGTATTACCTTATTCAAGAAATGTTATTCTTTTGATGTTGTTACATACGTTGCATCGATTAAAGAATCTTTTTTACATCGACAGTTATTTATCCATGCTCACGTTATAGATGAATCGCTGTAAGCAAATAGTTTTACTTCTCTGTTGTATTTGCTCTTGCTAAATTGTATTTTGTAACAATTTAGCAAGTAGGTGAGCCGCGCATAGTTTCAGTTTTGGCAAAGTTTTCTTATTTTTAATTGGATTCTCTTTAGTTTTGCCAACAACTATTGTTAAAACTGATCCTTTAGCGATCTCTGATGAACTTTAGTATATACAACTGCTGCATAAGCTTTCTCTGAAGCATCTGCGAATCCATGTGGTTCAAATTTAAAGTGTTTTTTTGTTTCAAACCATCTAGAAATTTTTATTCTTTTTATCTCTGGTATATGCAGCATAAACCTTGCCATTCTTTTGTTAAATTCTCGTAAAGTAACTCGTCCCAGTTGAGTTTCATCAACCAAAGTATCTGTATAAACAACTTTGCTATAACTTTGCCATACCCATTGGGTCTAAAATTCGCGCCAAATCAGATACAGCTTGTCTTTTAGTAATTTGTTTTTGCGTCAAAAGATTCATATTAAATCCAAAAATGTCCTTGGTAGGATCCCATTGATTACCCAATGTCTTTATTGTTTCGTCTTCTACTATTTTTATTACTTTATGTGCTATTTATTAAAATTGTTGCTATGATCTCACTGTTGTTTGACATCCACTTCCTTAAGTGAAATCCATATTCTTGTAGCTGTTTCGATAATTCATACTGAATGACCTTACATTTATTTATTGAATCTGCTCCTGTCATTAAATCGTCCATACATTTAATAATGTTTGAAAGCAAATACTTGTGAGGCTTGCAGAATTTGGCAATTACTTGCTCTCGTTGCCAGGAAAGGAGCTGATGCTGTCCCTCTGTATTGCGTCGTCAATATTATATAAACTTAAATAAAGTAAAAAATAATATTGCAATTAATCCAAAATCGTCCGCGATGAAATACAAATCTATTATTTCAAGTGACAATGTTGTTATATCCAATATGTTTGCAGAATTTTTCAAACTACTGTAATAATTCTTCTAAAATTCTTTCCTATCAGCACGTGCTGTGTCCGAATACATTAATTGACGCTTCAATTACCTACTTAATTCAAATAAGTTAAAATCATCTTTTAGTTACGACCCAGACATGATACCCTCATGCTCCCTAAAAAATAGTGAAAAATATATTTACTTGCATTTGACCAGAATATTTAATTTCTCTCTTAATTACAGTATATTTCCTTCAATATGAAAACTCCTGGGCTTTCAGCCAAAATTTCTACAACGGGTAGCTTCGTATCTTTATAAAAGAACACAACGAGTGATATTTGAGGATACTCAAACCTTGTTCCGCAAGGTAGTCATCCTGGCCCGATTCTGTTCTTGTTGTTTATTAACGATATCTCTTCAGTGATATAATTCTCAAAAATTTTATTATACGCTGACGACGTAAAGCTTTTCAAATCATACACTTCAACTGGGGAAAGGTGTCTGTTGCAAACAGACTTAAACAATTTAGTTGCATGGTGTGATAGAAATGATTTGCCATTGAATCTCAATAAATGTAAGACGATGTGCTTTTCCCGTAGATCTGTGCACCCCTCTTCTTATGTAATAAAACACCATATTCTAGAGCAAGTTTTTAACTATGTTGATTTGGGAGTTAATATTGACCCTAAGCTTGATTTCAGGCTTCATATTGATACCATGGTCTTGAAAGCAAAAGCTGTCCTCAGTTTTGTTAAACGTTGGTCTAACGAATTTAGAGATCCATATATTACTAAAACACTTTATACAACTTTGTTTAGATCTATATTGAAATATGGCTCAGTTGTAAGGAACACTAGCTACCAAATCCAGTCTGACAAGTTAAAGTCTGTTCAAAAACAATTTTTACATTTCGCCTTGGGACATTTCCGATGGGATTCAAGTTAAGTCTAAAATTCTAAAAATTTTGAATGGAACAGTTTGCAGTTCTTTTCTTCTATCTAAAATTAAATTTAATATCCCGGTTCGCTTTTCAAAGCAGTTTAGACCTTTACGGTTAAAATCCTGTAGACCAAATTTCGAACTAAACAAACCATTTCGCCGTAAATGTCATGATTTTAACTATCATTCCAGCACATTTGACTTATTTGACTCACTTTTCAAAATTAAAAAGACTTTTCTCTTAATAAATGAACATGAAACAATTAATTATATCTTAACTATAAATCTTAGCTGTTGAAAAGTAGTTTTAGATCCCAACACTTTAAAAACGCTCTTGCCTTTTCTGACTCGGCTAATGACGCACGTATGCGGATTGCGCCCCTCGCGTCGGTTAGGCGGGAGGAGGGTAATCGTTGGGTTATTATAATTACTTACCGAACATATGGAATATGATTTTCATTTAAGAACTAATGGAACTCTTAGAAAATTTGAAAAGGAGGCACCATATGGAGAATTTGAAGTTAATGTATTTGCAACTAAGCGAGGTGAACATTGCGCTACATATGCCACAAAATTTCTTGTTGCAGTCAATTTTGATTAATGTGTAATAATAAAAAAAAACAGAATTGTTTTACCTATTTTTTATAGAATTTTTTTTTGTTTCAAAATTAAAATATTTGTACATTTATAAATAAAATATTTGTTACAACTAAATTGAATAAATGCATATAAACTTGTTTGCAAGAGCTTAGCATTGTCAAATGCAACAATTCAATACAATATTTGTATTTATATACGATTCCTAAAAGATAACTTTAAATGAGGGATCTTCTTTCATATTACTATTTAAATTAAAATTGCCAACAGTTAATTTCTCTTTAGTGTCTCAACTTCCATTTATTGGAACAGGTGCTAGTGTTGATTCATAAAGATCAATACAATTATTTACATTTGCAGTGTTAGCTTTACGTTGGATGGCTTTTTGTGGAGAACCCTTATCTTGTATTATTTTTAAAGGTCGTGGTCTCTTACGCTTATTTAACACATGTGTCTTCACTTCAGTTCTACCTCGTAGGAATTAAGCGGGTTCTTCTAGTTTTTGAAGCAGCTTATTAAACTCTTCCTCATCGAACCTTTGTAACATTTTATCGATTTCTTCTGGATCAAACACAAAATTGAACATTTATTAATCACTATCAAAGTTTACATAATTTTAAGAATCCATTGCTACACCTTAATGTGATTCCCGTAAATATGTAATTACAATTAGATTATTATAAAATAAAATTCATATTTATATATTCTTGAACCATTTTTTAGTTTTCATTTAATAGAAATGAATGAAAGCACCAAATTTAACTTTGATCTATTTTGTAAATATATTCAAATAAAAGAAAATAATGACGCATTTATGGAGAACAACAATGCTATTGATATAATTAAGGAAAATCTTAGTAACTTGATTGAAAAAATGAAAAATAGTCAATTTTGAAAATTTACATTTTCCATTACAATTAAAATATATTGAAATATTTTGGATAAAAAATTTAAATAAATTACTTAGTTCTCAAGTTACAAGGCATGAGAAAGAAATATATATTTGTAATACATGTCTAATACATTTTTATAAGGAAGATGAACTATTTATCCAAAAAATGCATTGTAGACAAATAGTAACATATGTACCCAAACCTAAAAAAAGAATATTAAAATTTCAAAATTTCAAAAAACAACTAGATGTACCATTTACTATATATGCAGGTTTTGAATGTATTCTAAAGCCAATAGATATTCAAAATTCTACTAGAACTCAAGAGGTACAAGAACACATTCCTTATGCTTATTGTTATTTTAATAAGTGTTCGTATAATAACCAACTGAATCGTTTTAAAATATAAAGCGGTATTGATGCTCCAAAGTATTTTCGATGATGTTTTAGATGTTTACAATCTATATTTGAGTAAACCAGTTAGAATGCTTCCATTAACTGTCAACCAACTTAGGCGTCAAAAGAGGATATAGTTTGTCATACTTCGGTTCTTAGATTCATTTCGATTCATGCCTTCTAGTTCAGACAGTTTAGCTGATTTTAAATAATAATGATTTAGAAATAACAAAGGCTCTTTTCACTAAAGATCATCACTTTGTTTTAATGAAACGTAAAGGTATTTTCCCATATGACTACTTAGATTCAGAAGAACGTCTCAACGAAACACATATACCAGTTCGTTCACATTTCTTTAATAAATTAACAAATGAGTCATGTAGTATCGATGATTATCAGCATGCACAAAATGTTTGTTCAACATTTAATTGTTCCAATTTATTAGATTATTTGTTATTATATTTAAAAGTAGATGTGCTACTCGTCAGTGACATTTTTAAAAATTTTAGAAATTTATGTAAAGGAATTTATTGACTAGGCCCATGTGAATATTATACATCTCCAGAATTTACTTGGGGTGTAATGCTTAAAATAACTAGAATATAAATAGAATTGTTGACTGATGAAAACATGCATAATTTTATTTGGTCGGGGGTTAGGGGAGGTATTATTCAATGTTGTAAACGGTATTCAATTGCTAACAATAAATATTTAAGTGATTACGATGCGACTAAGATTTCAAATTATATAATTTATTTAAATGTTAATATATCCCTCATAATAATTGTGAATGGGTTAAAAACGTAGAAGAGTTTAACGTTTTGAATATACCAGAAGATTCTTTAGTTGGTTACATATTAGAAGTAGATTTAGATTGTCCCACAACCGTTCACAATGTTCATAATGAGTTACCATGAGTGTTTTGAAAATAAAAAAGTTGGTTCAATGAAACACTCAAATTTGATTGGTAATTTGAGGCCCAAAATAATATATATTTTTCATTACAAAAATTTACAAAAATGTATTAAACATTATATAAATATTAAAGAAAATGTAAAATATTAAAGAAAATTCATAGAATACTACAATTTAATCAATCGGATGGGTAAAAAAATATATTGATTTAAATAATTATCATAGAACATAACAAATTTTCTGATAATAGAATAGGGATTCAAGTGAAACAAGTGTCAATTCTGTACAATAAACCGATATATATTGGTTTTACCGTTTCAGAACCTTCTAAATTTAAAATGTATAGTTTCCATTATTATTATATCAAAGAGAAATATAAAAACAATATTGCTTTGAGTTATATGGATACTGATTCATTCATATATGATATTTAAACTGATAAATTTTATAATGATATTCGTGTTGACATTTCAAAGTTTTTCGATACTTCTTCATACCCAATAGAAAATATTTTTAATTTTCCCCGGTTGAATATTTTAGAATGTTCTAGACATGATTAGGGAGAAAATAATGGAAAGTTAATAAAAGACATTATTGGTTTAAGAGCGAAAATGTAATCATTTAGAATTAGTAACGATATAAATGAAGCTAAGAAAATTAAGGAAATAAAACAAAAGTGTGTAACTTCAACATTGAGTTTAAGTGATTTTACAGAATGTCTGTCGGAAAATAAAGTGCCAATAGGTGCTAGAAAAATGAATGCGCGTGTTCTATGTAAATGTATCATATGTTGCTGATCATGGCTGATTTGTGTAAAGAACGCATCCACGCATCGCGGCCCTTTATGGTTACGGGCGTAGATTACTGTGGACCATTTTATTTCAAACCCGATACGCGTAAGAAAGCACCTCAAAAATGCTACGTTAGCGTTTTCATTTACCTCGCTGCAAAGGCTGTATGGATGGAACTGGTGAAAGATCTCTCAACAGGCTCTTTTCTTGATGCACTTAGGCGCTTTATAGCCACTCTTGGCATACCGGCATACCAAGTTGCATTTGATCAGACACCGCTACAAATTTCGTGGGCGCCAAGAAAGAGTTGAGAAATTACGCGATCTATTTCTTAGTGAGAGTCATCGCAACCAGGTTCACGCTTACTGCCTCAATAATGAAATAGATTGGCGTTTTATACTTCCTCGATCACCACATTTTGGTGGTCTGTGGGAGGCAGCTGTAAAAATGCCAAAAGGTACTTCTATCGCTCTGTTGGCTTATCACTTCTTGATTTTGAAGAATTACGTACCTTAGTATGTGAAATTTCAGCAGTAAGTAATTCAATACCTCTTTTGTCACTTACAGAAAATCCAGAAGATCTTGATGTATTGACGCCCGGACATTTTCTCATTGGTGCCCCTCTTATCGCTATTCCTGAGCCTAACCTCACGCATCTAAACTGCAATCGTTTAGATGATTACCTACATACAACAGATATTTTGGAAGCGATGGAGTGAAAAATATCTCACTATTCTACAACAACGAGCGAAATGCGTACTGGCCTTTCAGGGAGTATCGTGGTGGTTGTGGTTAACCTATTAAAAAATGACCAACGTCTATATCGCTTTCATTATCTGTCGCAAATAGAGGTCGTGAGTTCAGGACTGCTTCAATCTGTGATAGCAAAGTAATCATTTCTTCAAATGTCAATTTACTTCCGCTTATCACTCTTTTTAAATAATATTTAACCGACTTGACTCCTGCTTCCCAAGTTCCCCCACGATGAGGAGCTGCCGGCGGCCCAAAATGGCATTGAATTTTATAAGCTTCTAAAATTGGAGCTACGGTTAAGTTTTTTAAATTGCTATTTTAATATCGCGGTCTAGTCCTAAACAAGCTCCGACAAAATTTGTTCCAATATCCGAATATATATGTTGACTTTTACCTCTTCTAGATTAAAATCTAAAAACGCTTCGGTTGTTAAATCACTTACTGCTTCTAAATTAATAGCTTTTGTTGACATACAAACAAATACAGCTATGCATTCTTTAAATATTTTTTGTCCTCTTCTTTTTGAACATTTCATATGAATCGTTAATGCATAGTCTATACCAACGTGTGTAAATGGAATTGACATAGATACTCGGAATTCTGGAAGATTTCCCATTAATTGTTTTGCTACTTCTTTGCGGTAACGGTTCCTTCTAATCATTGTTTCCATTAACTTGTTTCCTCCATGCATTATTTTATGAACATTTTCAATTATTAATGATAACAAATGTACCTAATCTACCTCCTAGACTATCTAAAATTGGATTTAAGCTTGCAATGCTACTGTTGTGACAAATTTTTTTTTTAATTCTAAACTCTGAATTTCCTCTCTAAATTGTAATTTTTGCTGGTATCTTAGTAACCTCTCTTCAGCTTCTTTTATTTCTGACTTTACTAAGTATTTGGGAAATTTTTGTCTTCTTATTCTTTTTATAAATCGGAAGATATACGCTACTACGCTAATCAATTTGTTTAAACCAGAATATTTTAGTATTACCTTATTCAAGAAATGTTATTCTTTTGATGTTGTTACATACGTTGCATCGATTAAAGAATCTTTTTTACATCGACAGTTATTTATCCATGCTCACGTTATAGATGAATCGCTGTAAGCAAATAGTTTTACTTCTCTGTTGTATTTGCTCTTGCTAAATTGTATTTTGTAACAATTTAGCAAGTAGGTGAGCCGCGCATAGTTTCAGTTTTGGCAAAGTTTTCTTATTTTTAATTGGATTCTCTTTAGTTTTGCCAACAACTATTGTTAAAACTGATCCTTTAGCGATCTCTGATGAACTTTAGTATATACAACTGCTGCATAAGCTTTCTCTGAAGCATCTGCGAATCCATGTGGTTCAAATTTAAAGTGTTTTTTTGTTTCAAACCATCTAGAAATTTTTATTCTTTTTATCTCTGGTATATGCAGCATAAACCTTGCCATTCTTTTGTTAAATTCTCGTAAAGTAACTCGTCCCAGTTGAGTTTCATCAACCAAAGTATCTGTATAAACAACTTTGCTATAACTTTGCCATACCCATTGGGTCTAAAATTCGCGCCAAATCAGATACAGCTTGTCTTTTAGTAATTTGTTTTTGCGTCAAAAGATTCATATTAAATCCAAAAATGTCCTTGGTAGGATCCCATTGATTACCCAATGTCTTTATTGTTTCGTCTTCTACTATTTTTATTACTTTATGTGCTATTTATTAAAATTGTTGCTATGATCTCACTGTTGTTTGACATCCACTTCCTTAAGTGAAATCCATATTCTTGTAGCTGTTTCGATAATTCATACTGAATGACCTTACATTTATTTATTGAATCTGCTCCTGTCATTAAATCGTCCATACATTTAATAATGTTTGAAAGCAAATACTTGTGAGGCTTGCAGAATTTGGCAATTACTTGCTCTCGTTGCCAGGAAAGGAGCTGATGCTGTCCCTCTGTATTGCGTCGTCAATATTATATAAACTTAAATAAAGTAAAAAATAATATTGCAATTAATCCAAAATCGTCCGCGATGAAATACAAATCTATTATTTCAAGTGACAATGTTGTTATATCCAATATGTTTGCAGAATTTTTCAAACTACTGTAATAATTCTTCTAAAATTCTTTCCTATCAGCACGTGCTGTGTCCGAATACATTAATTGACGCTTCAATTACCTACTTAATTCAAATAAGTTAAAATCATCTTTTAGTTACGACCCAGACATGATACCCTCATGCTCCCTAAAAAATAGTGAAAAATATATTTACTTGCATTTGACCAGAATATTTAATTTCTCTCTTAATTACAGTATATTTCCTTCAATATGAAAACTCCTGGGCTTTCAGCCAAAATTTCTACAACGGGTAGCTTCGTATCTTTATAAAAGAACACAACGAGTGATATTTGAGGATACTCAAACCTTGTTCCGCAAGGTAGTCATCCTGGCCCGATTCTGTTCTTGTTGTTTATTAACGATATCTCTTCAGTGATATAATTCTCAAAAATTTTATTATACGCTGACGACGTAAAGCTTTTCAAATCATACACTTCAACTGGGGAAAGGTGTCTGTTGCAAACAGACTTAAACAATTTAGTTGCATGGTGTGATAGAAATGATTTGCCATTGAATCTCAATAAATGTAAGACGATGTGCTTTTCCCGTAGATCTGTGCACCCCTCTTCTTATGTAATAAAACACCATATTCTAGAGCAAGTTTTTAACTATGTTGATTTGGGAGTTAATATTGACCCTAAGCTTGATTTCAGGCTTCATATTGATACCATGGTCTTGAAAGCAAAAGCTGTCCTCAGTTTTGTTAAACGTTGGTCTAACGAATTTAGAGATCCATATATTACTAAAACACTTTATACAACTTTGTTTAGATCTATATTGAAATATGGCTCAGTTGTAAGGAACACTAGCTACCAAATCCAGTCTGACAAGTTAAAGTCTGTTCAAAAACAATTTTTACATTTCGCCTTGGGACATTTCCGATGGGATTCAAGTTAAGTCTAAAATTCTAAAAATTTTGAATGGAACAGTTTGCAGTTCTTTTCTTCTATCTAAAATTAAATTTAATATCCCGGTTCGCTTTTCAAAGCAGTTTAGACCTTTACGGTTAAAATCCTGTAGACCAAATTTCGAACTAAACAAACCATTTCGCCGTAAATGTCATGATTTTAACTATCATTCCAGCACATTTGACTTATTTGACTCACTTTTCAAAATTAAAAAGACTTTTCTCTTAATAAATGAACATGAAACAATTAATTATATCTTAACTATAAATCTTAGCTGTTGAAAAGTAGTTTTAGATCCCAACACTTTAAAAACGCTCTTGCCTTTTCTGACTCGGCTAATGACGCACGTATGCGGATTGCGCCCCTCGCGTCGGTTAGGCGGGAGGAGGGTAATCGTTGGGTTATTATAATTACTTACCGAACATATGGAATATGATTTTCATTTAAGAACTAATGGAACTCTTAGAAAATTTGAAAAGGAGGCACCATATGGAGAATTTGAAGTTAATGTATTTGCAACTAAGCGAGGTGAACATTGCGCTACATATGCCACAAAATTTCTTGTTGCAGTCAATTTTGATTAATGTGTAATAATAAAAAAAAACAGAATTGTTTTACCTATTTTTTATAGAATTTTTTTTTGTTTCAAAATTAAAATATTTGTACATTTATAAATAAAATATTTGTTACAACTAAATTGAATAAATGCATATAAACTTGTTTGCAAGAGCTTAGCATTGTCAAATGCAACAATTCAATACAATATTTGTATTTATATACGATTCCTAAAAGCTAACTTTAAATGAGGGATCTTCTTTCATATTACTATTTAAATTAAAATTGCCAACAGTTAATTTCTCTTTAGTGTCTCAACTTCCATTTCTTGGAACAGGTGCTAGTGTTGATTCATAAAGATCAATACAATTATTTACATTTGCAGTGTTAGCTTTACGTTGGATGGCTTTTTGTGGAGAACCCTTATCTTGTATTATTTTTAAAGGTCGTGGTCTCTTACGCTTATTTAACACATGTGTCTTCACTTCAGTTCTACCTCGTAGGAATTAAGCGGGTTCTTCTAGTTTTTGAAGCAGCTTATTAAACTCTTCCTCATCGAACCTTTGTAACATTTTATCGATTTCTTCTGGATCAAACACAAAATTGAACATTTATTAATCACTATCAAAGTTTACATAATTTTAAGAATCCATTGCTACACCTTAATGTGATTCCCGTAAATATGTAATTACAATTAGATTATTATAAAATAAAATTCATATTTATATATTCTTGAACCATTTTTTAGTTTTCATTTAATAGAAATGAATGAAAGCACCAAATTTAACTTTGATCTATTTTGTAAATATATTCAAATAAAAGAAAATAATGACGCATTTATGGAGAACAACAATGCTATTGATATAATTAAGGAAAATCTTAGTAACTTGATTGAAAAAATGAAAAATAGTCAATTTTGAAAATTTACATTTTCCATTACAATTAAAATATATTGAAATATTTTGGATAAAAAATTTAAATAAATTACTTAGTTCTCAAGTTACAAGGCATGAGAAAGAAATATATATTTGTAATACATGTCTAATACATTTTTATAAGGAAGATGAACTATTTATCCAAAAAATGCATTGTAGACAAATAGTAACATATGTACCCAAACCTAAAAAAAGAATATTAAAATTTCAAAATTTCAAAAAACAACTAGATGTACCATTTACTATATATGCAGGTTTTGAATGTATTCTAAAGCCAATAGATATTCAAAATTCTACTAGAACTCAAGAGGTACAAGAACACATTCCTTATGCTTATTGTTATTTTAATAAGTGTTCGTATAATAACCAACTGAATCGTTTTAAAATATAAAGCGGTATTGATGCTCCAAAGTATTTTCGATGATGTTTTAGATGTTTACAATCTATATTTGAGTAAACCAGTTAGAATGCTTCCATTAACTGTCAACCAACTTAGGCGTCAAAAGAGGATATAGTTTGTCATACTTCGGTTCTTAGATTCATTTCGATTCATGCCTTCTAGTTCAGACAGTTTAGCTGATTTTAAATAATAATGATTTAGAAATAACAAAGGCTCTTTTCACTAAAGATCATCACTTTGTTTTAATGAAACGTAAAGGTATTTTCCCATATGACTACTTAGATTCAGAAGAACGTCTCAACGAAACACATATACCAGTTCGTTCACATTTCTTTAATAAATTAACAAATGAGTCATGTAGTATCGATGATTATCAGCATGCACAAAATGTTTGTTCAACATTTAATTGTTCCAATTTATTAGATTATTTGTTATTATATTTAAAAGTAGATGTGCTACTCGTCAGTGACATTTTTAAAAATTTTAGAAATTTATGTAAAGGAATTTATTGACTAGGCCCATGTGAATATTATACATCTCCAGAATTTACTTGGGGTGTAATGCTTAAAATAACTAGAATATAAATAGAATTGTTGACTGATGAAAACATGCATAATTTTATTTGGTCGGGGGTTAGGGGAGGTATTATTCAATGTTGTAAACGGTATTCAATTGCTAACAATAAATATTTAAGTGATTACGATGCGACTAAGATTTCAAATTATATAATTTATTTAAATGTTAATATATCCCTCATAATAATTGTGAATGGGTTAAAAACGTAGAAGAGTTTAACGTTTTGAATATACCAGAAGATTCTTTAGTTGGTTACATATTAGAAGTAGATTTAGATTGTCCCACAACCGTTCACAATGTTCATAATGAGTTACCATGAGTGTTTTGAAAATAAAAAAGTTGGTTCAATGAAACACTCAAATTTGATTGGTAATTTGAGGCCCAAAATAATATATATTTTTCATTACAAAAATTTACAAAAATGTATTAAACATTATATAAATATTAAAGAAAATGTAAAATATTAAAGAAAATTCATAGAATACTACAATTTAATCAATCGGATGGGTAAAAAAATATATTGATTTAAATAATTATCATAGAACATAACAAATTTTCTGATAATAGAATAGGGATTCAAGTGAAACAAGTGTCAATTCTGTACAATAAACCGATATATATTGGTTTTACCGTTTCAGAACCTTCTAAATTTAAAATGTATAGTTTCCATTATTATTATATCAAAGAGAAATATAAAAACAATATTGCTTTGAGTTATATGGATACTGATTCATTCATATATGATATTTAAACTGATAAATTTTATAATGATATTCGTGTTGACATTTCAAAGTTTTTCGATACTTCTTCATACCCAATAGAAAATATTTTTAATTTTCCCCGGTTGAATATTTTAGAATGTTCTAGACATGATTAGGGAGAAAATAATGGAAAGTTAATAAAAGACATTATTGGTTTAAGAGCGAAAATGTAATCATTTAGAATTAGTAACGATATAAATGAAGCTAAGAAAATTAAGGAAATAAAACAAAAGTGTGTAACTTCAACATTGAGTTTAAGTGATTTTACAGAATGTCTGTCGGAAAATAAAGTGCCAATAGGTGCTAGAAAAATGAATGCGCGTGTTCTATGTAAATGTATCATATGTTGCTGATCATGGCTGATTTGTGTAAAGAACGCATCCACGCATCGCGGCCCTTTATGGTTACGGGCGTAGATTACTGTGGACCATTTTATTTCAAACCCGATACGCGTAAGAAAGCACCTCAAAAATGCTACGTTAGCGTTTTCATTTACCTCGCTGCAAAGGCTGTATGGATGGAACTGGTGAAAGATCTCTCAACAGGCTCTTTTCTTGATGCACTTAGGCGCTTTATAGCCACTCTTGGCATACCGGCATACCAAGTTGCATTTGATCAGACACCGCTACAAATTTCGTGGGCGCCAAGAAAGAGTTGAGAAATTACGCGATCTATTTCTTAGTGAGAGTCATCGCAACCAGGTTCACGCTTACTGCCTCAATAATGAAATAGATTGGCGTTTTATACTTCCTCGATCACCACATTTTGGTGGTCTGTGGGAGGCAGCTGTAAAAATGCCAAAAGGTACTTCTATCGCTCTGTTGGCTTATCACTTCTTGATTTTGAAGAATTACGTACCTTAGTATGTGAAATTTCAGCAGTAAGTAATTCAATACCTCTTTTGTCACTTACAGAAAATCCAGAAGATCTTGATGTATTGACGCCCGGACATTTTCTCATTGGTGCCCCTCTTATCGCTATTCCTGAGCCTAACCTCACGCATCTAAACTGCAATCGTTTAGATGATTACCTACATACAACAGATATTTTGGAAGCGATGGAGTGAAAAATATCTCACTATTCTACAACAACGAGCGAAATGCGTACTGGCCTTTCAGGGAGTATCGTGGTGGTTGTGGTTAACCTATTAAAAAATGACCAACGTCTATATCGCTTTCATTATCTGTCGCAAATAGAGGTCGTGAGTTCAGGACTGCTTCAATCTGTGATAGCAAAGTAATCATTTCTTCAAATGTCAATTTACTTCCGCTTATCACTCTTTTTAAATAATATTTAACCGACTTGACTCCTGCTTCCCAAGTTCCCCCACGATGAGGAGCTGCCGGCGGCCCAAAATGGCATTGAATTTTATAAGCTTCTAAAATTGGAGCTACGGTTAAGTTTTTTAAATTGCTATTTTAATATCGCGGTCTAGTCCTAAACAAGCTCCGACAAAATTTGTTCCAATATCCGAATATATATGTTGACTTTTACCTCTTCTAGATTAAAATCTAAAAACGCTTCGGTTGTTAAATCACTTACTGCTTCTAAATTAATAGCTTTTGTTGACATACAAACAAATACAGCTATGCATTCTTTAAATATTTTTTGTCCTCTTCTTTTTGAACATTTCATATGAATCGTTAATGCATAGTCTATACCAACGTGTGTAAATGGAATTGACATAGATACTCGGAATTCTGGAAGATTTCCCATTAATTGTTTTGCTACTTCTTTGCGGTAACGGTTCCTTCTAATCATTGTTTCCATTAACTTGTTTCCTCCATGCATTATTTTATGAACATTTTCAATTATTAATGATAACAAATGTACCTAATCTACCTCCTAGACTATCTAAAATTGGATTTAAGCTTGCAATGCTACTGTTGTGACAAATTTTTTTTTTAATTCTAAACTCTGAATTTCCTCTCTAAATTGTAATTTTTGCTGGTATCTTAGTAACCTCTCTTCAGCTTCTTTTATTTCTGACTTTACTAAGTATTTGGGAAATTTTTGTCTTCTTATTCTTTTTATAAATCGGAAGATATACGCTACTACGCTAATCAATTTGTTTAAACCAGAATATTTTAGTATTACCTTATTCAAGAAATGTTATTCTTTTGATGTTGTTACATACGTTGCATCGATTAAAGAATCTTTTTTACATCGACAGTTATTTATCCATGCTCACGTTATAGATGAATCGCTGTAAGCAAATAGTTTTACTTCTCTGTTGTATTTGCTCTTGCTAAATTGTATTTTGTAACAATTTAGCAAGTAGGTGAGCCGCGCATAGTTTCAGTTTTGGCAAAGTTTTCTTATTTTTAATTGGATTCTCTTTAGTTTTGCCAACAACTATTGTTAAAACTGATCCTTTAGCGATCTCTGATGAACTTTAGTATATACAACTGCTGCATAAGCTTTCTCTGAAGCATCTGCGAATCCATGTGGTTCAAATTTAAAGTGTTTTTTTGTTTCAAACCATCTAGAAATTTTTATTCTTTTTATCTCTGGTATATGCAGCATAAACCTTGCCATTCTTTTGTTAAATTCTCGTAAAGTAACTCGTCCCAGTTGAGTTTCATCAACCAAAGTATCTGTATAAACAACTTTGCTATAACTTTGCCATACCCATTGGGTCTAAAATTCGCGCCAAATCAGATACAGCTTGTCTTTTAGTAATTTGTTTTTGCGTCAAAAGATTCATATTAAATCCAAAAATGTCCTTGGTAGGATCCCATTGATTACCCAATGTCTTTATTGTTTCGTCTTCTACTATTTTTATTACTTTATGTGCTATTTATTAAAATTGTTGCTATGATCTCACTGTTGTTTGACATCCACTTCCTTAAGTGAAATCCATATTCTTGTAGCTGTTTCGATAATTCATACTGAATGACCTTACATTTATTTATTGAATCTGCTCCTGTCATTAAATCGTCCATACATTTAATAATGTTTGAAAGCAAATACTTGTGAGGCTTGCAGAATTTGGCAATTACTTGCTCTCGTTGCCAGGAAAGGAGCTGATGCTGTCCCTCTGTATTGCGTCGTCAATATTATATAAACTTAAATAAAGTAAAAAATAATATTGCAATTAATCCAAAATCGTCCGCGATGAAATACAAATCTATTATTTCAAGTGACAATGTTGTTATATCCAATATGTTTGCAGAATTTTTCAAACTACTGTAATAATTCTTCTAAAATTCTTTCCTATCAGCACGTGCTGTGTCCGAATACATTAATTGACGCTTCAATTACCTACTTAATTCAAATAAGTTAAAATCATCTTTTAGTTACGACCCAGACATGATACCCTCATGCTCCCTAAAAAATAGTGAAAAATATATTTACTTGCATTTGACCAGAATATTTAATTTCTCTCTTAATTACAGTATATTTCCTTCAATATGAAAACTCCTGGGCTTTCAGCCAAAATTTCTACAACGGGTAGCTTCGTATCTTTATAAAAGAACACAACGAGTGATATTTGAGGATACTCAAACCTTGTTCCGCAAGGTAGTCATCCTGGCCCGATTCTGTTCTTGTTGTTTATTAACGATATCTCTTCAGTGATATAATTCTCAAAAATTTTATTATACGCTGACGACGTAAAGCTTTTCAAATCATACACTTCAACTGGGGAAAGGTGTCTGTTGCAAACAGACTTAAACAATTTAGTTGCATGGTGTGATAGAAATGATTTGCCATTGAATCTCAATAAATGTAAGACGATGTGCTTTTCCCGTAGATCTGTGCACCCCTCTTCTTATGTAATAAAACACCATATTCTAGAGCAAGTTTTTAACTATGTTGATTTGGGAGTTAATATTGACCCTAAGCTTGATTTCAGGCTTCATATTGATACCATGGTCTTGAAAGCAAAAGCTGTCCTCAGTTTTGTTAAACGTTGGTCTAACGAATTTAGAGATCCATATATTACTAAAACACTTTATACAACTTTGTTTAGATCTATATTGAAATATGGCTCAGTTGTAAGGAACACTAGCTACCAAATCCAGTCTGACAAGTTAAAGTCTGTTCAAAAACAATTTTTACATTTCGCCTTGGGACATTTCCGATGGGATTCAAGTTAAGTCTAAAATTCTAAAAATTTTGAATGGAACAGTTTGCAGTTCTTTTCTTCTATCTAAAATTAAATTTAATATCCCGGTTCGCTTTTCAAAGCAGTTTAGACCTTTACGGTTAAAATCCTGTAGACCAAATTTCGAACTAAACAAACCATTTCGCCGTAAATGTCATGATTTTAACTATCATTCCAGCACATTTGACTTATTTGACTCACTTTTCAAAATTAAAAAGACTTTTCTCTTAATAAATGAACATGAAACAATTAATTATATCTTAACTATAAATCTTAGCTGTTGAAAAGTAGTTTTAGATCCCAACACTTTAAAAACGCTCTTGCCTTTTCTGACTCGGCTAATGACGCACGTATGCGGATTGCGCCCCTCGCGTCGGTTAGGCGGGAGGAGGGTAATCGTTGGGTTATTATAATTACTTACCGAACATATGGAATATGATTTTCATTTAAGAACTAATGGAACTCTTAGAAAATTTGAAAAGGAGGCACCATATGGAGAATTTGAAGTTAATGTATTTGCAACTAAGCGAGGTGAACATTGCGCTACATATGCCACAAAATTTCTTGTTGCAGTCAATTTTGATTAATGTGTAATAATAAAAAAAAACAGAATTGTTTTACCTATTTTTTATAGAATTTTTTATTTGTTTTTTTAAAAATTAAAATATTTGTACATTTATAAATAAAATATTTGTTACAACTAAATTGAATAAATGCATATAAACTTGTTTGCAAGAGCTTAGCATTGTCAAATGCAACAATTCAATACAATATTTGTATTTATATACGATTCCTAAAAGCTAACTTTAAATGAGGGATCTTCTTTCATATTACTATTTAAATTAAAATTGCCAACAGTTAATTTCTCTTTAGTGTCTCAACTTCCATTTATTGGAACAGGTGCTAGTGTTGATTCATAAAGATCAATACAATTATTTACATTTGCAGTGTTAGCTTTACGTTGGATGGCTTTTTGTGGAGAACCCTTATCTTGTATTATTTTTAAAGGTCGTGGTCTCTTACGCTTATTTAACACATGTGTCTTCACTTCAGTTCTACCTCGTAGGAATTAAGCGGGTTCTTCTAGTTTTTGAAGCAGCTTATTAAACTCTTCCTCATCGAACCTTTGTAACATTTTATCGATTTCTTCTGGATCAAACACAAAATTGAACATTTATTAATCACTATCAAAGTTTACATAATTTTAAGAATCCATTGCTACACCTTAATGTGATTCCCGTAAATATGTAATTACAATTAGATTATTATAAAATAAAATTCATATTTATATATTCTTGAACCATTTTTTAGTTTTCATTTAATAGAAATGAATGAAAGCACCAAATTTAACTTTGATCTATTTTGTAAATATATTCAAATAAAAGAAAATAATGACGCATTTATGGAGAACAACAATGCTATTGATATAATTAAGGAAAATCTTAGTAACTTGATTGAAAAAATGAAAAATAGTCAATTTTGAAAATTTACATTTTCCATTACAATTAAAATATATTGAAATATTTTGGATAAAAAATTTAAATAAATTACTTAGTTCTCAAGTTACAAGGCATGAGAAAGAAATATATATTTGTAATACATGTCTAATACATTTTTATAAGGAAGATGAACTATTTATCCAAAAAATGCATTGTAGACAAATAGTAACATATGTACCCAAACCTAAAAAAAGAATATTAAAATTTCAAAATTTCAAAAAACAACTAGATGTACCATTTACTATATATGCAGGTTTTGAATGTATTCTAAAGCCAATAGATATTCAAAATTCTACTAGAACTCAAGAGGTACAAGAACACATTCCTTATGCTTATTGTTATTTTAATAAGTGTTCGTATAATAACCAACTGAATCGTTTTAAAATATAAAGCGGTATTGATGCTCCAAAGTATTTTCGATGATGTTTTAGATGTTTACAATCTATATTTGAGTAAACCAGTTAGAATGCTTCCATTAACTGTCAACCAACTTAGGCGTCAAAAGAGGATATAGTTTGTCATACTTCGGTTCTTAGATTCATTTCGATTCATGCCTTCTAGTTCAGACAGTTTAGCTGATTTTAAATAATAATGATTTAGAAATAACAAAGGCTCTTTTCACTAAAGATCATCACTTTGTTTTAATGAAACGTAAAGGTATTTTCCCATATGACTACTTAGATTCAGAAGAACGTCTCAACGAAACACATATACCAGTTCGTTCACATTTCTTTAATAAATTAACAAATGAGTCATGTAGTATCGATGATTATCAGCATGCACAAAATGTTTGTTCAACATTTAATTGTTCCAATTTATTAGATTATTTGTTATTATATTTAAAAGTAGATGTGCTACTCGTCAGTGACATTTTTAAAAATTTTAGAAATTTATGTAAAGGAATTTATTGACTAGGCCCATGTGAATATTATACATCTCCAGAATTTACTTGGGGTGTAATGCTTAAAATAACTAGAATATAAATAGAATTGTTGACTGATGAAAACATGCATAATTTTATTTGGTCGGGGGTTAGGGGAGGTATTATTCAATGTTGTAAACGGTATTCAATTGCTAACAATAAATATTTAAGTGATTACGATGCGACTAAGATTTCAAATTATATAATTTATTTAAATGTTAATATATCCCTCATAATAATTGTGAATGGGTTAAAAACGTAGAAGAGTTTAACGTTTTGAATATACCAGAAGATTCTTTAGTTGGTTACATATTAGAAGTAGATTTAGATTGTCCCACAACCGTTCACAATGTTCATAATGAGTTACCATGAGTGTTTTGAAAATAAAAAAGTTGGTTCAATGAAACACCCAAATTTGATTGGTAATTTGAGGCCCAAAATAATATATATTTTTCATTACAAAAATTTACAAAAATGTATTAAACATTATATAAATATTAAAGAAAATGTAAAATATTAAAGAAAATTCATAGAATACTACAATTTAATCAATCGGATGGGTAAAAAAATATATTGATTTAAATAATTATCATAGAACATAACAAATTTTCTGATAATAGAATAGGGATTCAAGTGAAACAAGTGTCAATTCTGTACAATAAACCGATATATATTGGTTTTACCGTTTCAGAACCTTCTAAATTTAAAATGTATAGTTTCCATTATTATTATATCAAAGAGAAATATAAAAACAATATTGCTTTGAGTTATATGGATACTGATTCATTCATATATGATATTTAAACTGATAAATTTTATAATGATATTCGTGTTGACATTTCAAAGTTTTTCGATACTTCTTCATACCCAATAGAAAATATTTTTAATTTTCCCCGGTTGAATATTTTAGAATGTTCTAGACATGATTAGGGAGAAAATAATGGAAAGTTAATAAAAGACATTATTGGTTTAAGAGCGAAAATGTAATCATTTAGAATTAGTAACGATATAAATGAAGCTAAGAAAATTAAGGAAATAAAACAAAAGTGTGTAACTTCAACATTGAGTTTAAGTGATTTTACAGAATGTCTGTCGGAAAATAAAGTGCCAATAGGTGCTAGAAAAATGAATGCGCGTGTTCTATGTAAATGTATCATATGTTGCTGATCATGGCTGATTTGTGTAAAGAACGCATCCACGCATCGCGGCCCTTTATGGTTACGGGCGTAGATTACTGTGGACCATTTTATTTCAAACCCGATACGCGTAAGAAAGCACCTCAAAAATGCTACGTTAGCGTTTTCATTTACCTCGCTGCAAAGGCTGTATGGATGGAACTGGTGAAAGATCTCTCAACAGGCTCTTTTCTTGATGCACTTAGGCGCTTTATAGCCACTCTTGGCATACCGGCATACCAAGTTGCATTTGATCAGACACCGCTACAAATTTCGTGGGCGCCAAGAAAGAGTTGAGAAATTACGCGATCTATTTCTTAGTGAGAGTCATCGCAACCAGGTTCACGCTTACTGCCTCAATAATGAAATAGATTGGCGTTTTATACTTCCTCGATCACCACATTTTGGTGGTCTGTGGGAGGCAGCTGTAAAAATGCCAAAAGGTACTTCTATCGCTCTGTTGGCTTATCACTTCTTGATTTTGAAGAATTACGTACCTTAGTATGTGAAATTTCAGCAGTAAGTAATTCAATACCTCTTTTGTCACTTACAGAAAATCCAGAAGATCTTGATGTATTGACGCCCGGACATTTTCTCATTGGTGCCCCTCTTATCGCTATTCCTGAGCCTAACCTCACGCATCTAAACTGCAATCGTTTAGATGATTACCTACATACAACAGATATTTTGGAAGCGATGGAGTGAAAAATATCTCACTGACCAACGTCTATATCGCTTTCATTATCTGTCGCAAATAGAGGTCGTGAGTTCAGGACTGCTTCAATCTGTGATAGCAAAGTAATCATTTCTTCAAATGTCAATTTACTTCCGCTTATCACTCTTTTTAAATAATATTTAACCGACTTGACTCCTGCTTCCCAAGTTCCCCCACGATGAGGAGCTGCCGGCGGCCCAAAATGGCATTGAATTTTATAAGCTTCTAAAATTGGAGCTACGGTTAAGTTTTTTAAATTGCTATTTTAATATCGCGGTCTAGTCCTAAACAAGCTCCGACAAAATTTGTTCCAATATCCGAATATATATGTTGACTTTTACCTCTTCTAGATTAAAATCTAAAAACGCTTCGGTTGTTAAATCACTTACTGCTTCTAAATTAATAGCTTTTGTTGACATACAAACAAATACAGCTATGCATTCTTTAAATATTTTTTGTCCTCTTCTTTTTGAACATTTCATATGAATCGTTAATGCATAGTCTATACCAACGTGTGTAAATGGAATTGACATAGATACTCGGAATTCTGGAAGATTTCCCATTAATTGTTTTGCTACTTCTTTGCGGTAACGGTTCCTTCTAATCATTGTTTCCATTAACTTGTTTCCTCCATGCAAGGTTATTTTATGAACATTTTCAATTATTAATGATAACAAATGTACCTAATCTACCTCCTAGACTATCTAAAATTGGATTTAAGCTTGCAATGCTACTGTTGTGACAAATTTTTTTTTTAATTCTAAACTCTGAATTTCCTCTCTAAATTTTAATTTTTGCTGGTATCTTAGTAACCTCTCTTCAGCTTCTTTTATTTCTGACTTTACTAAGTATTTGGGAAATTTTTGTCTTCTTATTCTTTTTATAAATCGGAAGATATACGCTACTACGCTAATCAATTTGTTTAAACCAGAATATTTTAGTATTACCTTATTCAAGAAATGTTATTCTTTTGATGTTGTTACATACGTTGCATCGATTAAAGAATCTTTTTTACATCGACAGTTATTTATCCATGCTAACGTTATAGATGAATCGCTGTAAGCAAATAGTTTTACTTCTCTGTTGTATTTGCTCTTGCTAAATTGTATTTTGTAACAATTTAGCAAGTAGGTGAGCCGCGCATAGTTCCAGTTTTGGCAAAGTTTTCTTATTTTTAATTGGATTCTCTTTAGTTTTGCCAACAACTATTGTTGAAACTGATCCTTTAGCGATCCCTGATGAACTTTAGTATATACAACTGCTGCATAAGCTTTCTCTGAAGCATCTGCGAATCCATGTGGTTCAAATTTAAAGTGTTTTTTTGTTTCAAACCATCTAGAAATTTTTATTCTTTTTATCTCTGGTATATGCAGCATAAACCTTGCCATTCTTTTGTTAAATTCTCGTAAAGTAACTCGTCCCAGTTGAGTTTCATCAACCAAAGTATCTGTATAAACAACTTTGCTATAACTTTGCCATACCCATTGGGTCTAAAATTCGCGCCAAATCAGATACAGCTTGTCTTTTAGTAATTTGTTTTTGCGTCAAAAGATTCATATTAAATCCAAAAATGTCCTTGGTAGGATCCCATTGATTACCCAATGTCTTTATTGTTTCGTCTTCTACTATTTTTATTACTTTATGTGCTATTTATTAAAATTGTTGCTATGATCTCACTGTTGTTTGACATCCACTTCCTTAAGTGAAATCCATATTCTTGTAGCTGTTTCGATAATTCATACTGAATGACCTTACATTTATTTATTGAATCTGCTCCTGTCATTAAATCGTCCATACATTTAATAATGTTTGAAAGCAAATACTTGTGAGGCTTGCAGAATTTGGCAATTACTTGCTCTCGTTGCCAGGAAAGGAGCTGATGCTGTCCCTCTGTATTGCGTCGTCAATATTATATAAACTTAAATAAAGTAAAAAATAATATTGCAATTAATCCAAAATCGTCCGCGATGAAATACAAATCTATTATTTCAAGGGACAATGTTGTTATATCCAATATGTTTGCAGAATTTTTCAAACTACTGTAATAATTCTTCTAAAATTCTTTCCTATCAGCACGTGCTGTGTCCGAATACATTAATTGACGCTTCAATTACCTACTTAATTCAAATAAGTTAAAATCATCTTTTAGTTACGACCCAGACATGATACCCTCATGCTCCCTAAAAAATAGTGAAAAATATATTTACTTGCATTTGACCAGAATATTTAATTTCTCTCTTAATTACAGTATATTTCCTTCAATATGAAAACTCCTGGGCTTTCAGCCAAAATTTCTACAACGGGTAGCTTCGTATCTTTATAAAAGAACACAACGAGTGATATTTGAGGATACTCAAACCTTGTTCCGCAAGGTAGTCATCCTGGCCCGATTCTGTTCTTGTTGTTTATTAACGATATCTCTTCAGTGATATAATTCTCAAAAATTTTATTATACGCTGACGACGTAAAGCTTTTCAAATCATACACTTCAACTGGGGAAAGGTGTCTGTTGCAAACAGACTTAAACAATTTAGTTGCATGGTGTGATAGAAATGATTTGCCATTGAATCTCAATAAATGTAAGACGATGTGCTTTTCCCGTAGATCTGTGCACCCCTCTTCTTATGTAATAAAACACCATATTCTAGAGCAAGTTTTTAACTATGTTGATTTGGGAGTTAATATTGACCCTAAGCTTGATTTCAGGCTTCATATTGATACCATGGTCTTGAAAGCAAAAGCTGTCCTCAGTTTTGTTAAACGTTGGTCTAACGAATTTAGAGATCCATATATTACTAAAACACTTTATACAACTTTGTTTAGATCTATATTGAAATATGGCTCAGTTGTAAGGAACACTAGCTACCAAATCCAGTCTGACAAGTTAAAGTCTGTTCAAAAACAATTTTTACATTTCGCCTTGGGACATTTCCGATGGGATTCAAGTTAAGTCTAAAATTCTAAAAATTTTGAATGGAACAGTTTGCAGTTCTTTTCTTCTATCTAAAATTAAATTTAATATCCCGGTTCGCTTTTCAAAGCAGTTTAGACCTTTACGGTTAAAATCCTGTAGACCAAATTTCGAACTAAACAAACCATTTCGCCGTAAATGTCATGATTTTAACTATCATTCCAGCACATTTGACTTATTTGACTCACTTTTCAAAATTAAAAAGACTTTTCTCTTAATAAATGAACATGAAACAATTAATTATATCTTAACTATAAATCTTAGCTGTTGAAAAGTAGTTTTAGATCCCAACACTTTAAAAACGCTCTTGCCTTTTCTGACTCGGCTAATGACGCACGTATGCGGATTGCGCCCCTCGCGTCGGTTAGGCGGGAGGAGGGTAATCGTTGGGTTATTATAATTACTTACCGAACATATGGAATATGATTTTCATTTAAGAACTAATGGAACTCTTAGAAAATTTGAAAAGGAGGCACCATATGGAGAATTTGAAGTTAATGTATTTGCAACTAAGCGAGGTGAACATTGCGCTACATATGCCACAAAATTTCTTGTTGCAGTCAATTTTGATTAATGTGTAATAATAAAAAAAAACAGAATTGTTTTACCTATTTTTTATAGAATTTTTTTTTGTTTCAAAATTAAAATATTTGTACATTTATAAATAAAATATTTGTTACAACTAAATTGAATAAATGCATATAAACTTGTTTGCAAGAGCTTAGCATTGTCAAATGCAACAATTCAATACAATATTTGTATTTATATACGATTCCTAAAAGCTAACTTTAAATGAGGGATCTTCTTTCATATTACTATTTAAATTAAAATTGCCAACAGTTAATTTCTCTTTAGTGTCTCAACTTCCATTTATTGGAACAGGTGCTAGTGTTGATTCATAAAGATCAATACAATTATTTACATTTGCAGTGTTAGCTTTACGTTGGATGGCTTTTTGTGGAGAACCCTTATCTTGTATTATTTTTAAAGGTCGTGGTCTCTTACGCTTATTTAACACATGTGTCTTCACTTCAGTTCTACCTCGTAGGAATTAAGCGGGTTCTTCTAGTTTTTGAAGCAGCTTATTAAACTCTTCCTCATCGAACCTTTGTAACATTTTATCGATTTCTTCTGGATCAAACACAAAATTGAACATTTATTAATCACTATCAAAGTTTACATAATTTTAAGAATCCATTGCTACACCTTAATGTGATTCCCGTAAATATGTAATTACAATTAGATTATTATAAAATAAAATTCATATTTATATATTCTTGAACCATTTTTTAGTTTTCATTTAATAGAAATGAATGAAAGCACCAAATTTAACTTTGATCTATTTTGTAAATATATTCAAATAAAAGAAAATAATGACGCATTTATGGAGAACAACAATGCTATTGATATAATTAAGGAAAATCTTAGTAACTTGATTGAAAAAATGAAAAATAGTCAATTTTGAAAATTTACATTTTCCATTACAATTAAAATATATTGAAATATTTTGGATAAAAAATTTAAATAAATTACTTAGTTCTCAAGTTACAAGGCATGAGAAAGAAATATATATTTGTAATACATGTCTAATACATTTTTATAAGGAAGATGAACTATTTATCCAAAAAATGCATTGTAGACAAATAGTAACATATGTACCCAAACCTAAAAAAAGAATATTAAAATTTCAAAATTTCAAAAAACAACTAGATGTACCATTTACTATATATGCAGGTTTTGAATGTATTCTAAAGCCAATAGATATTCAAAATTCTACTAGAACTCAAGAGGTACAAGAACACATTCCTTATGCTTATTGTTATTTTAATAAGTGTTCGTATAATAACCAACTGAATCGTTTTAAAATATAAAGCGGTATTGATGCTCCAAAGTATTTTCGATGATGTTTTAGATGTTTACAATCTATATTTGAGTAAACCAGTTAGAATGCTTCCATTAACTGTCAACCAACTTAGGCGTCAAAAGAGGATATAGTTTGTCATACTTCGGTTCTTAGATTCATTTCGATTCATGCCTTCTAGTTCAGACAGTTTAGCTGATTTTAAATAATAATGATTTAGAAATAACAAAGGCTCTTTTCACTAAAGATCATCACTTTGTTTTAATGAAACGTAAAGGTATTTTCCCATATGACTACTTAGATTCAGAAGAACGTCTCAACGAAACACATATACCAGTTCGTTCACATTTCTTTAATAAATTAACAAATGAGTCATGTAGTATCGATGATTATCAGCATGCACAAAATGTTTGTTCAACATTTAATTGTTCCAATTTATTAGATTATTTGTTATTATATTTAAAAGTAGATGTGCTACTCGTCAGTGACATTTTTAAAAATTTTAGAAATTTATGTAAAGGAATTTATTGACTAGGCCCATGTGAATATTATACATCTCCAGAATTTACTTGGGGTGTAATGCTTAAAATAACTAGAATATAAATAGAATTGTTGACTGATGAAAACATGCATAATTTTATTTGGTCGGGGGTTAGGGGAGGTATTATTCAATGTTGTAAACGGTATTCAATTGCTAACAATAAATATTTAAGTGATTACGATGCGACTAAGATTTCAAATTATATAATTTATTTAAATGTTAATATATCCCTCATAATAATTGTGAATGGGTTAAAAACGTAGAAGAGTTTAACGTTTTGAATATACCAGAAGATTCTTTAGTTGGTTACATATTAGAAGTAGATTTAGATTGTCCCACAACCGTTCACAATGTTCATAATGAGTTACCATGAGTGTTTTGAAAATAAAAAAGTTGGTTCAATGAAACACTCAAATTTGATTGGTAATTTGAGGCCCAAAATAATATATATTTTTCATTACAAAAATTTACAAAAATGTATTAAACATTATATAAATATTAAAGAAAATGTAAAATATTAAAGAAAATTCATAGAATACTACAATTTAATCAATCGGATGGGTAAAAAAATATATTGATTTAAATAATTATCATAGAACATAACAAATTTTCTGATAATAGAATAGGGATTCAAGTGAAACAAGTGTCAATTCTGTACAATAAACCGATATATATTGGTTTTACCGTTTCAGAACCTTCTAAATTTAAAATGTATAGTTTCCATTATTATTATATCAAAGAGAAATATAAAAACAATATTGCTTTGAGTTATATGGATACTGATTCATTCATATATGATATTTAAACTGATAAATTTTATAATGATATTCGTGTTGACATTTCAAAGTTTTTCGATACTTCTTCATACCCAATAGAAAATATTTTTAATTTTCCCCGGTTGAATATTTTAGAATGTTCTAGACATGATTAGGGAGAAAATAATGGAAAGTTAATAAAAGACATTATTGGTTTAAGAGCGAAAATGTAATCATTTAGAATTAGTAACGATATAAATGAAGCTAAGAAAATTAAGGAAATAAAACAAAAGTGTGTAACTTCAACATTGAGTTTAAGTGATTTTACAGAATGTCTGTCGGAAAATAAAGTGCCAATAGGTGCTAGAAAAATGAATGCGCGTGTTCTATGTAAATGTATCATATGTTGCTGATCATGGCTGATTTGTGTAAAGAACGCATCCACGCATCGCGGCCCTTTATGGTTACGGGCGTAGATTACTGTGGACCATTTTATTTCAAACCCGATACGCGTAAGAAAGCACCTCAAAAATGCTACGTTAGCGTTTTCATTTACCTCGCTGCAAAGGCTGTATGGATGGAACTGGTGAAAGATCTCTCAACAGGCTCTTTTCTTGATGCACTTAGGCGCTTTATAGCCACTCTTGGCATACCGGCATACCAAGTTGCATTTGATCAGACACCGCTACAAATTTCGTGGGCGCCAAGAAAGAGTTGAGAAATTACGCGATCTATTTCTTAGTGAGAGTCATCGCAACCAGGTTCACGCTTACTGCCTCAATAATGAAATAGATTGGCGTTTTATACTTCCTCGATCACCACATTTTGGTGGTCTGTGGGAGGCAGCTGTAAAAATGCCAAAAGGTACTTCTATCGCTCTGTTGGCTTATCACTTCTTGATTTTGAAGAATTACGTACCTTAGTATGTGAAATTTCAGCAGTAAGTAATTCAATACCTCTTTTGTCACTTACAGAAAATCCAGAAGATCTTGATGTATTGACGCCCGGACATTTTCTCATTGGTGCCCCTCTTATCGCTATTCCTGAGCCTAACCTCACGCATCTAAACTGCAATCGTTTAGATGATTACCTACATACAACAGATATTTTGGAAGCGATGGAGTGAAAAATATCTCACTATTCTACAACAACGAGCGAAATGCGTACTGGCCTTTCAGGGAGTATCGTGGTGGTTGTGGTTAACCTATTAAAAAATGACCAACGTCTATATCGCTTTCATTATCTGTCGCAAATAGAGGTCGTGAGTTCAGGACTGCTTCAATCTGTGATAGCAAAGTAATCATTTCTTCAAATGTCAATTTACTTCCGCTTATCACTCTTTTTAAATAATATTTAACCGACTTGACTCCTGCTTCCCAAGTTCCCCCACGATGAGGAGCTGCCGGCGGCCCAAAATGGCATTGAATTTTATAAGCTTCTAAAATTGGAGCTACGGTTAAGTTTTTTAAATTGCTATTTTAATATCGCGGTCTAGTCCTAAACAAGCTCCGACAAAATTTGTTCCAATATCCGAATATATATGTTGACTTTTACCTCTTCTAGATTAAAATCTAAAAACGCTTCGGTTGTTAAATCACTTACTGCTTCTAAATTAATAGCTTTTGTTGACATACAAACAAATACAGCTATGCATTCTTTAAATATTTTTTGTCCTCTTCTTTTTGAACATTTCATATGAATCGTTAATGCATAGTCTATACCAACGTGTGTAAATGGAATTGACATAGATACTCGGAATTCTGGAAGATTTCCCATTAATTGTTTTGCTACTTCTTTGCGGTAACGGTTCCTTCTAATCATTGTTTCCATTAACTTGTTTCCTCCATGCAAGGTTATTTTATGAACATTTTCAATTATTAATGATAACAAATGTACCTAATCTACCTCCTAGACTATCTAAAATTGGATTTAAGCTTGCAATGCTACTGTTGTGACAAATTTTTTTTTTAATTCTAAACTCTGAATTTCCTCTCTAAATTTTAATTTTTGCTGGTATCTTAGTAACCTCTCTTCAGCTTCTTTTATTTCTGACTTTACTAAGTATTTGGGAAATTTTTGTCTTCTTATTCTTTTTATAAATCGGAAGATATACGCTACTACGCTAATCAATTTGTTTAAACCAGAATATTTTAGTATTACCTTATTCAAGAAATGTTATTCTTTTGATGTTGTTACATACGTTGCATCGATTAAAGAATCTTTTTTACATCGACAGTTATTTATCCATGCTAACGTTATAGATGAATCGCTGTAAGCAAATAGTTTTACTTCTCTGTTGTATTTGCTCTTGCTAAATTGTATTTTGTAACAATTTAGCAAGTAGGTGAGCCGCGCATAGTTCCAGTTTTGGCAAAGTTTTCTTATTTTTAATTGGATTCTCTTTAGTTTTGCCAACAACTATTGTTGAAACTGATCCTTTAGCGATCCCTGATGAACTTTAGTATATACAACTGCTGCATAAGCTTTCTCTGAAGCATCTGCGAATCCATGTGGTTCAAATTTAAAGTGGTTTTTTGTTTCAAACCATCTAGAAATTTTTATTCTTTTTATCTCTGGTATATGCAGCATAAACTCTTGCCATTCTTTTGTTAAATTCTCGTAAAGTAACTCGTCCCAGTTGAGTTTCATCAACCAAAGTATCTGTATAAACAACTTTGCTATAACTTTGCCATACCCATTGGGTCTAAAATTCGCGCCAAATCAGATACAGCTTGTCTTTTAGTAATTTGTTTTTGCGTCAAAAGATTCATATTAAATCCAAAAATGTCCTTGGTAGGATCCCATTGATTACCCAATGTCTTTATTGTTTCGTCTTCTACTATTTTTATTACTTTATGTGCTATTTATTAAAATTGTTGCTATGATCTCACTGTTGTTTGACATCCACTTCCTTAAGTGAAATCCATATTCTTGTAGCTGTTTCGATAATTCATACTGAATGACCTTACATTTATTTATTGAATCTGCTCCTGTCATTAAATCGTCCATACATTTAATAATGTTTGAAAGCAAATACTTGTGAGGCTTGCAGAATTTGGCAATTACTTGTTCTCGTTGCCAGGAAAGGAGCTGATGCTGTCCCTCTGTATTGCGTCGTCAATATTATATAAACTTAAATAAAGTAAAAAATAATATTGCAATTAATCCAAAATCGTCCGCGATGAAATACAAATCTATTATTTCAAGTGACAATGTTGTTATATCCAATATGTTTGCAGAATTTTTCAAACTACTGTAATAATTCTTCTAAAATTCTTTCCTATCAGCACGTGCTGTGTCCGAATACATTAATTGACGCTTCAATTACCTACTTAATTCAAATAAGTTAAAATCATCTTTTAGTTACGACCCAGACATGATACCCTCATGCTCCCTAAAAAATAGTGAAAAATATATTTACTTGCATTTGACCAGAATATTTAATTTCTCTCTTAATTACAGTATATTTCCTTCAATATGAAAACTCCTGGGCTTTCAGCCAAAATTTCTACAACGGGTAGCTTCGTATCTTTATAAAAGAACACAACGAGTGATATTTGAGGATACTCAAACCTTGTTCCGCAAGGTAGTCATCCTGGCCCGATTCTGTTCTTGTTGTTTATTAACGATATCTCTTCAGTAATATAATTCTCAAAAATTTTATTATACGCTGACGACGTAAAGCTTTTCAAATCATACACTTCAACTGGGGAAAGGTGTCTGTTGCAAACAGACTTAAACAATTTAGTTGCATGGTGTGATAGAAATGATTTGCCATTGAATCTCAATAAATGTAAGACGATGTGCTTTTCCCGTAGATCTGTGCACCCCTCTTCTTATGTAATAAAACACCATATTCTAGAGCAAGTTTTTAACTATGTTGATTTGGGAGTTAATATTGACCCTAAGCTTAATTTCAGGCTTCATATTGATACCATGGTCTTGAAAGCAAAAGCTGTCCTCAGTTTTGTTAAACGTTGGTCTAACGAATTTAGAGATCCATATATTACTAAAACACTTTATACAACTTTGTTTAGACCTATATTGAAATATGGCTCAGTTGTAAGGAACACTAGCTACCAAATCCAGTCTGACAAGTTAAAGTCTGTTCAAAAACAAATTTTACATTTCGCCTTGGGACATTTCCGATGGGATTCAAGGTAAGTCTAAAATTCTAAAAATTTTGAATGGAACAGTTTGCAGTTCTTTTCTTCTATCTAAAATTAAATTTAATATCCCGGTTCGCTTTTCAAAGCAGTTTAGACCTTTACGGTTAAAATCCTGTAGACCAAATTTCGAACTAAACAAACCATTTCGCCGTAAATGTCATGATTTTAACTATCATTCCAGCACATTTGACTTATTTGACTCACTTTTCAAAATTAAAAAGACTTCTCTTAATAAATGAACATGAAACAATTAATTATATCTTAACTATAAATCTTAGCTGTTGAAAAGTAGTTTTAGATCCCAACACTTAAAACACGCTCTTGCCTTTTCTGACTCGGCTAATGACGCACGTATGAGGATTGCGCCCCTCGCGTTGGTTAGGCGGGAGGAGGGTAATCGTTGGGTTATTATAATTACTTACCGAACATATGGAATATGATTTTCATTCATTTAAGAACTAATGGAACTCTTAGAAAATTTGAAAAGGAGGCACCATATGGAGAATTTGAAGTTAATGTATTTGCAACTAAGCGAGGTGAACATTGCGCTACATATGCCGCAAAATTTCTTGTTGCAGTCAATTTTGATTAATGTGTAATAATAAAAAAAAAACAGAATTGTTTTACCTATTTTTTATAGAATTTTTTTTTGTTTCAAAATTAAAATATTTGTACATTTATAAATAAAATATTTGTTACAACTAAATTGAATAAATGCATATAAACTTGTTTGCAAGAGCTTAGCATTGTCAAATGCAACAATTCCTTCATATTTGTATTTATATACAATTCCTAAAAGCTAACTTTAAATGAGGGATCTTCTTTCATATTACTATTTAAATTAAAATTTCCAACAGTTAATTTCTCTTTAGTGTCTCAACTTCCATTTATTGGAACAGGTGCTAGTGTTGATTCATAAAGATCAATACAATTATTTACATTTGCGTTTGTTAGCTTTTCGTTGGATGGCTTTTTGTGGAGAACCCTTATCTTGTATTATTTTTAAAGGTCGTGGTCTCTTACGCTTATTTAACACATGTGTCTTCACTTCAGTTCTACCTTGTAGGAATTAAGCGGGTTCTTCTAGTTTCTGGATCAAACACAAAATTGAACATTTATTAATCACTATCAAAGTTTACATAATTTTAAGAATCCATTGCTCCACCTTAATGTGATTCCCGTAAATATGTTATTACAATTAGATTATTTTAAAATAAAATTCATATTTATATATTCTTGAACCATTTTTTAGTTTTCATTTAATAGAAATGAATGAAAGCACCAAATTTAACTGTGATCTATTGTGTAAATATATTCAAATAAAAGAAAATACTGAAGACTGTGCTATATTATCACTGAAAATCTTAATGACTGAAGCATTTATGGAGAACAACAATGCTATTGATATAATTAAGGAAAATCTTAGTAACTTGATTGAAAAAATGAAAAATAGTCAATTTTGAAAATTTACATTTTCCATTACAAATAAAATATATTGAAATATTTTGGATAAAAAATTTAAATAAATTACTTAGTTCTCAAGTTACAAGGCATGAGAAAGAAATATATATTTGTAATACATGTCTAATACATTTTTATAAGGAAGATGAACTATTTATCCAAAAAATGCATTGTAGACAAATAGTAACATATGTACCCAAACCTAAAAAAAGAATATTTAAATTTCAAAATTTCAAAAAACAACTAGATGTACCATTTACTATATATGCAGGTTTTGAATGTATTCTAAAGCCAATAGATATTCAAAATTCTACTAGAACTCAAGAGGTACAAGAACACATTCCTTATGCTTATTGTTATTTTAATAAGTGTTCGTATAATAACCAACTGAATCGTTTTAAAATATAAAGCGGTATTGATGCTCCAAAGTATTTTCGATGATGTTTTAGATGTTTACAATCTATATTTGAGTAAACCAGTTAGAATGCTTCCATTAACTGTCAACCAACTTAGGCGTCAAAAGAGGATATAGTTTGTCATACTTCGGTTCTTAGATTCATTTCGATTCATGCCTTCTAGTTTAGACAGTTTAGCTGATTTTAAATAATAATGATTTAGAAATAACAAAGGCTCTTTTCACTAAAGATCATCACTTTGTTTTAATGAAACGTAAAGGTATTTTCCCATATGACTACTTAGATTCAGAAGAACGTCTCAACGAAACACATATACCAGTTCGTTCACATTTCTTTAATAAATTAACAAATGAGTCATGTAGTATCGATGATTATCAGCATGCACAAAATGTTTGTTCAACATTTATTTGTTCCAATTTATTAGATTATTTGTTATTATATATAAAAGTAGATGTGCTACTCGTCAGTGACATTTTTAAAAATTTTAGAAATTTATGTAAAGGAATTTATTGACTAGGCCCATGTGAATATTATACATCTCCAGAATTTACTTGGGGTGTAATGCTTAAAATAACTAGAATATAAATAGAATTGTTGACTGATGAAAACATGCATAATTTTATTTGGTCGGGGGTTAGGGGAGGTATTATTCAATGTTGTAAACGGTATTCAATTGCTAACAATAAATATTTAGGTGATTACGATGCGACTAAGATTTCAAATTATATAATTTATTTAAATGTTAATATATCCCTCATAATAATTGTGAATGGGTTAAAAACGTAGAAGAGTTTAACGTTTTGAATATACCAGAAGATTCTTTAGTTGGTTACATATTAGAAGTAGATTTAGATTGTCCCACAACCGTTCACAATGTTCATAATGAGTTACCATGAGTGTTTTGAAAATAAAAAAGTTGGTTCAATGAAACACTCAAATTTGATTGGTAATTTGAGGCCCAAAATAATATATATTTTTCATTACAAAAATTTACAAAAATGTATTAAACATTATATAAATATTAAAGAAAATGTAAAATATTAAAGAAAATTCATAGAATACTACAATTTAATCAATCGGATGGGTAAAAAAATATATTGATTTAAATAATTATCATAGAACATAACAAATTTTCTGATAATAGAATAGGGATTCAAGTGAAACAAGTGTCAATTCTGTACAATAAACCGATATATATTGGTTTTACCGTTTCAGAACCTTCTAAATTTAAAATGTATAGTTTCCATTATTATTATATCAAAGAGAAATATAAAAACAATATTGCTTTGAGTTATATGGATACTGATTCATTCATATATAATATTTAAACTGATAAATTTTATAATGATATTCGTGTTGACATTTCAAAGTTTTTCGATACTTCTTCATACCCAATAGAAAATATTTTTAATTTTCCCCGGTTGAATATTTTAGAATGTTCTAGACATGATTAGGGAGAAAATAATGGAAAGTTAATAAAAGACATTATTGGTTTAAGAGCGAAAATGTAATCATTTAGAATTAGTAACGATATAAATGAAGCTAAGAAAATTAAGGAAGTAAAACAAAAGTGTGTAACTTCAACATTGAGTTTAAGTGATTTTACAGAATGTCTGTCGGAAAATAAAATGTTTAATGCATCAATGTACATATTTAGATCTAATTACATACGGTTTATACTCAAAATATTTATAAAGTAGCTTTAAACAATATGAATGATAAGCGAATTGTTCGGGAAAATCATATTGATACTTATGATAATTTTGAAAAATTATATTATTATTAGTACTTTATTATACAATATAAGAAAAATGAAAAACGAAATAAACAGTCTATATTTTACATTGTTTATTTTTTATTAAATTAATATAACATAATTGACCACATATTTTGTGTTATATAATATTTTTGTTTCTGTTCATAATTGTAATATATTGGAGGCTTCAGATGCTATACTACCAAGTGTACCTAACGCCGTTAAAACAGGAAGTAGTGGTAAAACTCCACCAATTTTTGGGATTTATTTATTTTATATAACTATTCTCGGTATGTTAATTTTTTTATTTTTAAAGCTAGACTTCGTAGCATCCTGAGAAATTTTATAAGCCTCATCAAATGACTGCCGCTTCTTTTTGCTAAGCATGTTTTTTTTTTAACTGCCACCAAAAAAAATGTGTTAGATGACACTTTTTCGTTTTTCATCTTTTTACGTTTTTACGTTTTGTAACAAACCAAGAGTTTCCTCGTTCTTTGAAATCACTGTCCTTAGATGTAACACGCTGCCAGGCTTTCTCAGATAAAACTTTATCAGCTTGGTGTCTGATATTTATATCTTTTGCTTGGGAATATGCAATATCATATTCTCTTCAGGCTGCATCTAAAGGATTTATACCCTTAAACTCCTCTTTCTAAACGTTGTCCGAGCTTTGTTCCAGGACCACAAAATTGATATCCGGGTAAATGAAGTTGAATAAGCAAAGAATTAAACAAATTATTTACAAAACCCTGTCTAATATTTTTATGTATTAGTCCCATTTGGTGTTTTTTTTTCCTAATAATATGGATGAGGGTGGGTGAGTTATCATTAAATGATGTATTTATTATAAAGTAAATCATCACTATAAATATAGTAAACACAACATTTAGTTAAAACGTTGATGTTATCAAGCCTACTGAAGCAAACTGGATGATGTAATATGTAGAAAAAGTACAATACGATATTATTTTCGTACGAGTCGTCATAAAAACATTGATTCTTTTTATTTAAGTCAAACCTATACAAAACATTCCTAAACACTTAATTCGTGATTATGCAAGAATTGGATAGAATAAACTTGTTGGAATATACATTTAAATTCAAATCCATTTCCAAAACAGCAGATCGTTCTCGGAAACAAAATGTTAAGAAGCGAAATCCTATTAATATCATTAATGCTTTGATAAAATACAAAGATTAGATAAGGTTGTTAGCGTCAAACAAAAAATAAAATTTATGAATGAGCCCGAATCCCGGCATCGTATATTCCAAGTAAACCTCATGATGATGAATTACTAAAAGCAGCTACACAAAGCAATGTAATGAAAATTAAATCAAATATTGATAATAAACCTGAAAGGCGCAAAGATATCATTAATGAACAATGTTTTGATAAAAAATTAGATATGAACAATTACTAAAAAAGGTTGTAGAAAACCAAAATCAGGCTGAAACGTATAATGATAATACTTCTCCAACTGAAAATGATATTTGAAGAAGAATCGAAGAAGATCCTGATCTGTGGGAATGACATAAATTTGTAAAACGTCAGTCTGAAAATCAACTAAATGAAGACCTTAACAAAAGATAAAATTGCTTAAAAATCTTAAAATGTTTCATACATTGTATGGTCCGAATAGAGATTCAAATGGTCGATGGCGATTTGAACTCAAACCATTAAAAATTAATTCTAAAGATGTTATACAGATAGGAAAGAATAAATGGAAAATGACACCAGGTCTGAAATTAATATTTCATAACGACCCACAACATTATAAAAAGTGTGATTTGAAGACTTATCGACAGATATTACTAGGTAAAAGTGCTCACAAACGTAATTATAAGCCAAATAGCCAAATAAATCATTTAAATATTTGTATCTACTTATATATTATTAGGAAATTGTTCAATAATCCACACTCGTTCATAAGTGGTAGAGGTTTATTGAAATCAATCTTTTGCCGCAAAAATATTTATCAATATTGGGATAACCCTAATGAGTTGGTGGACAGATTGAGATTGCTTGTATCTCAACAAGTGCCGGTCATAACAACCATTAAGACGAGGTTATATCAATTATTGAAGAGTTCCGAGAAGCAAATATTATTAAATAATATGAGTATACATAAATTTTCACATTCCCCATTTAACAATAATAGGTCAAAAGAGAAAACAATTCTAGGCCGAAACAAAAATCTTAATTTAAACAAGAAACGAATAATTAACCTAACTGCTCCTATAGAAGACGATAATGCCATTTCGAAAGTATTCCTTTTAGAATAAAACTTGCATGTGGGGAAGAATTGCATAATATTATATAAACAACTATTGACTATTATTTTATGCGTTTCGTTGTGTTGAAACAACATCCTACTGAAAAAGACGTTAAAGTGCTAAAAATAAAGTTCCCTACCATAAAAGGATTAACAAAATGAATAACAAAAGAGCTATATAACAAGCTAGAAAAAGTTTTAAACGAAGATGTGTTATTATTAAAGGAATCGATAATTTATGGCAAGCTGACTTGGTGGTAATGACTCAGTATTCAAATAGTAATAATCAATATCAACATCTTTTAACTGTAATCGATACATTTTCCAAAAAACTTGGGTCGAAGCTGTTAAAAATAAAACTAAAGAAAATGTAACAAGTGCAATGGCTAAGATTTTAAGCACAAGTAACCGAATACCGAAAAACCTACAAACACAAAATATCAATCATTATTCAACATTTTCATCATTAAAAGCATCTATAATAGAGCGGTTTAATAGAGTATTAAAAGAAATGATGTGGAAAGAGTTTAGTTTTCGTGAAACTTATAAATGGATTGATATCTATAAAAATTTAGTCAATGATTATAATAATATTATTCACAGGACCATCAAAATGACCTCAAATGAGGTAGCTTTTCATGGACCAAAATTTAATATAAATTATATTATATTATAAACATGTATTTGAAAAGAGTATACACCAAATTGGACAACAGAAGTTTAAAATAAAATCAATTAAAAACACAAATTCTACAGAATATATACTTGAAGATTATGAACGGGTGATTCTAAGAATATGAACTAATGAAAACTAAACGTTGAGACGTCGAAACAATAGAGTTTATGTTAAATGATTAGAGTTCTCTTCTGAACACAATTCCTGGGTGAATGATAATGACTTAAATTTAAAAAAAAAATAATATATATATGGGTATATGTATTATAAATAAAAAAGGGTGTTCAAAATAATTTCAGTTAAGTCTTTAATGATAACCTAGCAACATGTCGATTACATTAACAATAAATGGTAATTCATCTATACTATCTGCAGATTATTTCCCTCCCATAGAACTCAAACAAGATTATGTTTGTGGGTTAGTAAGTTTTGACTCGTACAGTTCCAAATATAGACAAAGAAAATAATTTGTTTCACATTGTATGGAGTGTTATTGAGATACCTGTTGGAACATATGAACTGAATGATATAGTTGAGAAATTTACCAACACATATGAACCTTTGAATCTAGGGAACGATAATTTCGAACCGAAATTATGAGCAATTGAAAGAAGTGAATTTTGAGAAAAAATACTCAATTGGTCCATTGCTAGGTTTCAGTAAAAGAATATTGGAGCCAGGGATTGTTCATTACTCTGATTATCCAGTGTATATAACAAAAATAAACATAATATCCGTTGAATGTAATATCATCAACGGGTCATATAGGTATAAACGAAATATCTATGCATACAATACATCACTTTTTTCTTAGAGTTAGCCCAAGATATAAAATCTCAGAAATTCCAATAATTGTTATATATTATATTTACCAGTTAATACTTATCAAATAAGCACTCAAGTTCTGAAAGTTGTTGGTTAGTTGGAACAGATATCAATAAGACTACATTTAAAACCTATCTAAATAAAAATATTATAATTTTGAATAAAAAGCAACTACAAACAGATTTTATAAATAATTTTTAAACATCCTCAAAAGTATTGGCTACAAAAACAAAAAATCTACTCTCTAAAGAAGAAAATTCTCTTGTTCAACATAAAATGGATTTAATCCCATCGAATAAAGAGCTTCTAATAAGGATTTAATTTGAAAAAATTAGTGATATAATAAACATTTTATACAAACCTATTTTTGATAATAGCATAATAAAAAAGAATTATCATAGCTACATACCATACTTACAATCGTTTCAAAACATTGATAAAATTCGGATCCCCATACAAAATCAAGACCTCTACTTTTATGTGCTACCAATGAAAGTATTTTATACATTGAGGGATTCATATCAAATAGTGATTCAAAAGCTTCAAAAACTGTACAGCTGCTAAATAATTGTATGTCCTATTTATTCGAGGAGATACCATATTAAATAAATGGAATAGAGATTGATCGCAATTTTCTAAATTGGATATTGCAACAGAAATGAAAAGTTATGTATCACTTGACGAATTGGAGAGTATAAATCTAAATAATGCAGGATGGTGCCCTTTTCAAAATATTCACCTAAAGACTGGACATTTTAATTTTTGTATACCATTGAAAAACTTGCTTGAATTTGCTGAAGATTTTGATAAATTTATTACTCATTGAAACATGAATTAGTTTTAATTCGAGCTAAAGAAGATGATGTTGTGACTTATTAGATGTTGAAGTTTACCTTAACTCCACTACATATACATGCATATGATGATCTTAATATTAAATTTGAACGAAATCGGTATGCTTTATTATATTATATGACATGTATTTAAAATTTCAACAAAGTTATTATAGACGCACTTCACAACCACTTTTATAGTTTAAATTTGTTGCAAAATTACAAAAAAAAAACATAACTGTTATATAGGGAGTGGGCGTGGTTATTATCTGATTTTGCCCATTTTCACAGCGTATGAAAAAGGGCTAAGAGGAATTCCTAGATTTGGTTGAGTTAGCTTTAGCGGTTAGTTTTTGTTTGTATCACCTAAAACTAATCGAGTTAGGTAAGGGTTATGTATATATTATATAAATGATTAGGATGAAGAGACGAGTTGAAATCCGGGTGACTATCTGTCCGTCCGTCCATCTGTCTGTGCAAGCTATAACTTGAGTAAAAATTGAGATATCTTTATGAAACTTGGTACACATGTTTCTTGGTACCGTAAGACGGTTCATATTGCACCGTTAAAGCTACAATAACAAAATTCACTAAGAGCAAGCGATTTTAGCACCTCAGTGTGTAAATGGGTGAAATCAGGTGACAACCCCGACCTCTCCACGTACAGTTAAAAACTACTAAAATCAAGCACTAAATACGTCAGAAACATTAAATTTTATATCTGGGATGGTATGAGATGACTTTAAAGTAAACGCGTTCAAAATTAGACAGTAGGCGTGGCATCGCCCACTTTTAGGTGAAAACCAATATCTGCTTAACCGATTTCTAAATCGAACTAAAACTGTTCAAGCCCCTAGGTACTGAATATGTAGACCCCAGTGCCTATACTTGACCTTTTACCGAAAATATCGGTCAATGTGAAAGAATATCTTTGTGTCAAAATTAAGTTGAATCGGATCAATACTTCCTTTAATTTAAAATTTTGCCAACACCTGAAGTAATTTCCCGGGCTTTGATCCTTGCAAGTAGCTAGAGTATAAAATGTTCGGTTACACTCGAACTTAGAACTTCCTTACTTGTTGCAATTAGAATTCGACCAAATACAGTCTTCGTAACGTTCACCAAAACGATTCTTTATTTTCCTTATATTATCTCTATACTCGATTTTTGAATGAATATCCATAAGTATTTTCTTCTGTTCTTTAGGCAAAATATGATCAAAGTTTTTGAGAAAATTAAATATATTTACTTCTGTCGACGACATGTCTTGGATTACTGAACTTTCATATGCAATCTTTGATAATAATGATCAACCTGAATTTTATTTATATTTATTTTTTTTATTTTATATATTTTTTTTATTTAACAGAAAGATAATTATAAATAATTATATTACAGTTTAAAGGCTCTAGCAACGAAGGCTATCGGACTAACGATAATAAATATATATTCGGTAATTAACTACAATAGTTAAAGAAAAGGATAAAGATCTAAAAGGAAAGTCCTTGAGCAACAAGTTGTCTGTCAGTATGATAAATATAACTTAAATATGATACAGTAATCCAGTTTGGTATATAAGCTTATGCAAATCTTTTAAGCTATCTAAAGAAAATACTGTTAGCAGATTTGATAGTGTTTTGTTCTGAAATATGATGTTCCTCGCGTTTGAGTACTTTCTGGATGCATCAAGAATGTGGTTAATTGTCAGAGGACAATTGCATGCTTGGCAAGATGGAGCAGCAGAGCCACTTAGGAGATGTTGATGTGTGACTGCTGTGTGTAGTAGACGTAACCTAGTGAATATTTTATTTTGCTCTGTAGAAGATCCAATTGGAATAGAGGGTGCGATGCCGTATTTGTTAATAACTGTGTAAGCGTGCTTATATGTTGACCAGATTTCCGCTGACTTTCTTTTTATGTAGTTTTCAACAGATTTTCGATTGTCTGATCTAACATAGGTGGCGACAGTTCCGCTTGGGAAATGGCAAGTTTGTTTGGCTGTTACATCAGCATATTCATTACCAGAAATTCCACAGTGGCCAGGGGTCCACATTATTTATTGTGGGGTTTATATCGTATGAAGCGCGCTCATTTAAAGCTTCCCGTTCATGTAATTTCTCCGTATTGATTTCCGAAAATTCAAAGCAATAGATATTTAAAGTACGCTTTACATAATTGTTATAATAAGAGCATTTAATTCGAATTTTACAATTTTCAAAGCACTTGATACTCAACTGTTTATCAATATATCTATTATTATAAGTACAACAAATCGGAATATCAAAATTATGATATTCCAATTTGAAATATCAATAAAATGCTCGTTTGGTTTCAGTAATTCTTCCAATATCAGATTCCTTTTCAATAATCTCTTTACGAAATGCCTCTATAGCTTCATCTATACTAAAAATTCTCATAGCCTTCCCTTCAGTTGTAAAGTCAACTATAGACGAGGTTGGGATTGTTGTATAGGAATTTCTATAGGGGGTAGAGTTGGCTGTGTTATCTCTTGGAGGAACTCCGCTATTCACTGTTGCTTTTCTTGCCCCTTAACATAAACTTTTAAGTTTTTGAACGCTGATATCAAATAGTTCCTTACAGCTTTAAAAGTATCACATCCATCGGACCATAATATTATATTTTATAGTGGTGTAATATTAAACAATTACCTTGCCGTTGATTATCCTGGCCTGAAAATTCAATTGTGGAAACAATGAAATTCTTGATTGTGGAAGACGACAGCTTTTTCTTCTTTTACAATAAATTTATTATTAAAGGCTTTGAAGCCTAGAACATCTACTGTCGCAAACATTATGAAAATTAATAATGAAATATATTTTTAATGGTTGACTTTTTATACGTTCGTTAAGAACAAAACAAACTAACCTATCATCATATTTGCACTCTAATACCAACCAAATGTGCTTTAAAAAACACACACTTTACAAACCACAAAATTACCAAGCCGCAAAATATACACTTGCGGTCACGCATATATATATGTGTGTATGTATATATTTTCCTTTCACCATTTTTTTATTTCATTTTTTTTTCATCAAAATGGGGTAGGACCGGCTTTTTTATACTACTTATATTAGTTTTATGTATACACTAATTTATGTGTTTTGTTCGATAAGCAATGTTTTTTACATTATTAAAAGAAAGTTTCATATTACAATCTTGTTGCTTGCCATTGCAGTTGACATTTAGTGGACTGTATGTTCTTCTTATTTAATTTATTGTTTACATGTATATTTTATGTATTAATATACTAATAAAAGTTTCATGCTCATATATTTATGAACATCGGCCCTTTAGCAGCAATATACTCGACACAATTGGCGATCCACTCACTTAGTTTTAATTTCTCCAAGATTTTAGTGATACCCATGTGTCCTCCACTTGTATTGTTATGCAGCTCATTGAAATATTCGGGACTTCTTACTTACGGAACAATCATCAGAGTTCGGGAGCTTTGCCCATCTTCGCTTTCCCATACGCGATGCAAGCAGCCAGATACTAACTTTAAACTATTCCATTGTGCCCAATCCGCTTTTGCGACTGAGCTTTCTCTCGTAGGACGTTTATTCATCTCTTATCCATGTATTACAATTTTCAAATCTGGATCTTTTTGCTGATATAGTCATTAATCGAATATCTATAATGTCTTGTTTGGCCTCAGCTTTCGAGCAATGTCTGCATTTGAAATTACAAGAACGACGTGACGTGGCATCAGCATTTCCATGACTATTACCTTTGCGATGTTCTCTATAGAAAGTCGTAACTTTGGAGTCTCTTAATCCACCGTGACAACCATCGTACTGGGCTCCTGATTGTAGAATCCATTATAATGCTGCATGATCTGTCCTCACTCGAAATCGCTGGGCATAAAGGTACTTATGAAATTGTTTGATGCACTTCACCAGCGCCAGTAATTCCCTCCGAGTATTTATCTCCAATAATTTCTCTCTGGCTTGCTAATTGTTTGGATGTAATACGCAACCATTTTCTCATGCCCATCAATGACTTGTGATAGAACGCCTCCTACTGCAAATCCACTAGCATCCGTATTCAAAATAAACGCTGATCCTAGGACCTGTTCATTATTCTATTCAAAAACTCTGCTCTTTTTCGTGAGTTCATGGAGGCTACTAGCTACGCTGACAAAATTTGGAACGAATCGTTGATAATAAGTACATAGCCCAAGGCCATAGTACATGCCCTCCGTTGGCTAAAATAGCTTACTTTCTTTTTGAAAAGTGAACAATTATTTGGGTTCAGCTTTAAACCAGCGCTAGCTATCCGTTGGAAATCCTCTTCCAAGTTAGTAAGGTGTTCATCGAAGCTATCACCCAACACAATGATATCGTCGAGGTATACCAAACATGTCTTCCAGTGTAATCCTTTTAAAACCTGGTCCATAAGTCTCTCAAAGGTAACAGGAGCATTACATAATCCAAAGGGCATTACGGTAAATTGCCATAGATCATCTCCAACACTGAAAGCCGTTTTTTCTTTGTCTTTTTCATTTACCAGCACTTTCCAATAACCACTTTTCAAATTACGTGTTGAGAACCATTTTGTGCCTGATAACGAGTCGAGCTTTTCATCGATTCTAGGTAGTGGATAACTGTCTTTATTTCTGATTCTCGGTTGTTAACACTCGTCTAACGTTCTACTTATAATCGTAACTGATAGTAAGTGGCACTTCCATATTTGTATAAGTCAAAATATAGTTCTTCATGTCAATTTTGATTCCTTGATTCGTTAGAACGTCTAGTTCAGTTATGACTTCGTCGACAATATCCGCCACTAAAAAGTTGTGTAACACGGCTGCCTTCCCAACTACAATCTCGCACATTACTTTACGAAAACTTGAGTATCTTCTCCAGTTGCAGGGCGCAACCCCAGCTAATGGTCTCACTTCTTCTCTCTCTCTCTCATCGGACGGCGATGTACTTTTAATTTTACGATTCTTTATATGTGACTTACCATACAATTCTTCACTGCTTGACGGACGTCTTATACGTTTCGTCTCCTAGACCTTTGGGTTCCGTGTTGCTGCGGCCGTTGATTTGCGCCTACTTTGTCTGCCATCAGCACCACGTTGAGAACATCTCTTTTTGGTTGTAGTACTAAACTTAAAATCATCTGAGTCATCTTCATTTGTTATGCCTCCATCGTCGGATATTTTAATTTCCACATCGTCATTTGTCTCTTCATCAGGAGGATTAGGATCCAATGTTGCGTCTGTGACAACATAACCAGCCTCCTTTCTCCTTTGAATTTAAATGTATTAGAGTATACGTTAATAGTTGCATTATTTATTTAACCCTATCTTAAATACCACCCAATTCGGACTTATTTGTATACATGCAGCATGCTTCTTTAATAAATAGTGCTACCTCGATGGCAAATAATGCAGATTCAATCATTGTATTAGGTGTTTTCAATTTACCGTGTGCTTCGTGGAAACCTTTCGATGACTATATCGTGCCGATTTGCAATCGGTCATGTTTTAATGAGTTTTTCGAAAAAATGTCCGAGTTGGGTCTGAACCAAATTAATTTGATTCCGAATAAATTTGATAAATGCTTAGATTTAGTATACGTTGATACCTCTGCAAAGTGTTCCGTTATTCAGAGTAATCCTCTTGTTCTACCAGAGGACTCATATCATCCTGCTTTGGAAATATCTGTCGAAATCTCAGGCATTGTACGGGATAATAATCATCAAACTTCGTGCTTCTGTACTCGGTTTAACTTTGCAAAAGCTAATTTTAAAAAGTTAAATACCGGACCTTCTACAATAACATGGCCTAATTATAATGGTGACATTGAATTGAGTGTCTCTCATTTTAATAACATTATTATGAAATTATTTGAAAAGTATGTTCCAATAGTAATTGTTAATAAAAGCAAAAGTATAAGTCCGTGGTTTTCGAAAGAGTTATATAAATTGAAAAACAGAAAAACTCGAGCCTTTAACATTTTAAAAAAACCGGTTCACTTGTCGACTATTCTAAATATTCTCTATTGCGTCGACAATATTTTGACCTAAACAAAAAATGTTATAATAATTACCTAAATAAAGTAAAAAAAAATATTGTAAGTAATCCAAAATCGTTTTATGATTTCGTCAACTCCAAACGCAGGATTTCCAAATTTCCGTCCGCAATGAAATACAAATCTATCATTTCAAGTGACAATGATATTATATCCAATATGTTTGCAGAATTTTTCAAGTCAAACTACTGTAATAATTCTTCCAAAACTTTTTCTTATCAGCAAGTGCTGTGTTCGAATACTTTAATTAACGCTCCAATTATTTCTGAAGAAGACGTCCTATTTAATCATTAATTTTATCATTAGGTTTTAGGGAACATAAGCATACGGATGTTATATACACAGACTTTAGCAAAGCTTTCGATAAAGTAAATATCTCGATTCTCATACATAAACTTGATCTGCTGGGCTTTCAGCCAAGATTCCTTCAATGGGTATCTTCCTATCTTTATAATAGAACACAACGAGTGATATTTGAGGATACCCCTTCAGATACAATTAATGTTTCTTCAGGTGTTCCGCAAGGTAGTCATCCTGGCCCGATTCTGTTCTTGTTGTTTATTAACGATATCTCTTCAGTAATTGAATTCTCAACAATTTTATTATACGCGGATGACGTAAAGCTTTTTAAATCATACACTTCAACTGAGGAAAGGTGTCTGTTGCAAACAGACTTAAACAATATGGTTGCATGGTGTGATAGAAATGATTTGCCATTGAATCAGAATAAATGTAAGACGATGTGCTTTTCCCGTAGATCTGTGCACCCCTCTTCTTATGTAATAAAACACCATATTCTAGAGCAAGTTTTTAACTATGTTGATTTGGGAGTTAATATGGACCCTTAATTATTTGTCTTCATATTGACACCATGGTCTTGAAAGCAAAAGCTGTCCTCAGTTTTGTTAAACGTTGGTCTAAAGAATTTAGAGATCCGTATATTACTAAAACACTTTATACAACTTTGGTTAGACCTATATTGGAATATGGCTCTATTGTATGAAACCCTAACTACCAAATCCATTCTGACAAGTTAGAGTCGGTTCAAAAACAATTTTTACTTTTCGCCTTAGCGCATTTCCGATGGGATGCTAGGGTAAATCTACCTCCATACACTAGTCGTTTAAAACTTATTAATCTACCTACACTTTCTAGTCGTAGGGAAATGCTTGGTATAATATTCTTAGTGAAACTTTTGAATGGAACTGTTTGTAGTTCTTTTCTCCTGTCTGAAATTAAATTTAATATCCCGGTTCGCCTTTCGAGGCAGTTTAGACCTTTACTGCTAAAATCCTGTAGATCAAATTTTGAACTAAACGAGCCATTCCGCGTATATGTCATGATTTTAATTCTCATTCCAGCACATTTGACTTATCTGACTCACTTTTCAAAATTAAAAAGACTTTATTGTTTCTCTTAATAAATGAAAATGTACAATTTATTATATTGTAACTTTAGATCTTAGCTGTTGAAATTTTTGTTTCTGTAGCTGAGCAGTTTTAGATCTCAACACTTAAAAAACTCTCTTGCCTTTTCTGACTCGGCTAATTCCGCACGTATGCGGATTGCGCCCCTCGCGTCGGTTGGGCGGGAGGAGGGTAATCGTTGGGTTTAAAAAAAAAAAAAAAAAAAATTATATGTGTAGATATGTGTATATTGCATGCACAGCATATGGGGTTGTTTTTATGTACACAACTCAATACATGTGTGTGTGTCCATATGTATGTAGCACATTGTTTATGCTGCATGATATGGGAGTGCTTTCAAGTGCACATGTGCACTTGTAATCAATTGCCTAAATGTATATCTTAGGTTACAAGTTATCATATGAATCCATATATTGTAACGAAGCTTTTTTGCTGCCCCTGCTTCTAGTGATTTGCTGAGGTATACTCGCCGTGTCCAGGGTTCGTTACGATAAATTTGTAAACGAAGGGGCCTTTTACAAATCGTATTTTATTAAAAAAATTACCAAACATTCACAATTTCTCTTTTACCTGACTGTACAAAATGGTGTCTTCCGCGTTGTAGTGGCGTCACCCGAGGATAGCGCCACAGCAGTGTAGCGGTTTGCGTGGCCCGTTAGCGGGTCACTATCACGCAGAATTATGGAGGGCAATGACAGAGCCCGCGATGCCAAGCGTGGAGCAGGTCAGAGGATCAACTCACTACCCACTTCACGAGTGACTTCCAGCCTTCGTACGGTTAAGAGTGAAATGTCTGCCAGAGGATCGACTCACTGCGAGACATTCACTCCTTACCGCAGTAGCGTCATCCGCCTCTCCGCGCTCCTGTTGAATAGCTATTATACGATAGCGTATTCTACTCTGCCGCGCTCTGGGGGTGCTAAGCGGCTTGGGATGACTTACGTTTACGGCCTGCGTGAGTTGACACTCGTGTGTGCTACGACGACGATGCTCGGATGTTTCTGCCGGCGCTCGTGTAGGCTTAGATGACGATGTCCTGCTGCGTGCGTTGACGTTCGTGGGTGCTACGACGACGACGCTCGGCTTTTTCTGCCGGCGCTAGTGTAGGCTTAGGTGACGAAGTGTTGCTGCGTGCGTATTGAAATATTTTGAATGGTTTGGGAGATATATACATTTAACCTATTAGGGGGTGAGGCCACGTTAACTTTTTTTAATTTTCAGTCTACATGTTTACTTGTATATAACTCCATATCTATCTCGAATAGTTTTAGGTGGTACAAACAACTGTTTGGTGATAAAACTATTATACTCTGTAGCAACATGCTGCCAGAGCATAAAAATGTTAACAGACTGATATCTCATAAACTAAGAAACTAGTTCCCGTATATACACACAGACGGGTATGTCGAAATCGAATCAGTCTGTCATGCCGATCATTTATATATATATTTTATAGTCTCCGGCGTTTTCTTCTGGGTGTAACAGACTCTGTGGTAAACTTAATTACCTTATGGGAAATACGAAATACATTTAATTTATTCGACCTATTTTTTATAATTCATAGATCTATTTTTATAAACAAATAATTTTCAATTTGGAACTATTAATTAAATTCTTTTTCTTGAGCAATGTAGATAAGACTCATCAGTTATTAATTTATAAACTTCGGAGTTGGTCGTACAAAATTGTGATTGTGACAAATTTTTGAACTTTGTCTCTGTGTTTATCATGTAGCGCGAGAAGTAGCGGCATGAGGGATTCATAGCGACGCTACAAGCTCAAACATGCTTCGTATCGACCGAGAAAGAACAAGCAACCACTCGGAGTGCGGAGGTTAAAGATTAAACATTTATGGCGGACGGAATTTTTAAAGACTCATTCTCAAATTTATACGGTCATCACTTAAGAGTCTGAAAACATTTTTCAATAAAAATAACTGGATAACAATAGTTCGAAATTGAAGAACAACTAATTTGTTTATAACTATCGATCCTGTAATTTGTATAACAAATTTACTCAATAAAAGCATGTTCAAAGTGCAATAGTGTGTTAAGCTAAAAATGAAAAATTAATATAGTTTAAAAAACTGAAAAATACGATTTTAAAGCACTTTAAAGTAAAAAGTAATAATAAACGTGTTTGTAGTTTTTTTAAACTTTATTTATTTTTATATTCTTGCAACATGTTACCCACAGGGTATAAAACTAATCTAAATAGATATTGTATACATATATATATATATATAAATGTCCGTCCGTCTTTTTAAGCTGTAACTTAAGTAAAAATTGAGATATTGCCATGAAACTTTGTACATTAGTCGAATCGTGAGGATGCGATCGTAGATGGGCGTAATGGAGCCACTGCCACGCCCACGAAACGCCATTAATCGAAAACCTATAAATTACCATAACTAAGCCTCAAATTAAAATACAAAACTTTAATTTGGTACAACGAATCGCAATAACGAGGACCGTGGTTTGAAAACTTTTAAAAATTGAGCGTGGCCACGCCCTCTAATAGGTTTAATGTATATATTTTCCAAACTACTTTAGCTGTATCACTCAAATTTGCACAAGATAAATTGATTTTACACCTTTTGCGACAGCGTGAAAATAGTTGAAATCGGATGATAAGCACGCCCACTTCCCATATACCGGTTTTGTTAAACACAATCAATACCAAAATGCGTCAGAGAAATTTAATTTTACATCCAGAATGACACAAGAGGTATTTATATATGTGCTGTAAACAAAGTGAATTTGAAAAAAATAAATGGTTGAACAACAATACACAGATTTATTTATTAAATATTACACTTAGTAATACTACAAATGTTGGTCTTATATTGTTCAAAAATGAACATGTGTTGGAACCAAAAGGGCCCCACTTAGACGATGTGCAGCAATAAATTTAGTTTTTATTATTCTACATACTAAGAATATAAGATAAGATAGAAACATGTAAGAACAAATACAATCCACTAATCTTAAATATGTATGTTCAAATTTATTTAACAGGCCCACATGCATACATAAATAAACACACAAACATATAAGTATATGCATTCATAACAGAACTTGTTGACCTAAGATATACATTTAGGCAATTTATTAAAAGCAATCCCATACTATGCAGTATAAACAATGTGCTACCTACATGCAACAAGGTGAATTGTTGGTCAAGTATAAATAAATATTTATTAAATGTTAATTATAAGAGGAACAAATTAGTGTGATTTCAAAAATATATCTGCTCAGACAACTTAAACCGAATTGGGGATTTAACGACTTGACGGCTCAACGACTTAACAACTGAAATGACGACCTCTTGTCTCGACCGCTGCTTTCCGACTTGACCCTTTTATTTAACTTTCGACAACTTGACTATTTTTCAGCTAACGACTCTTTTGACGACTTCTAACGATTCTACGGCTGATGGTGTGCCACCCTTTTACACTCGGTCATCCTGATCAGCATCTGAACCAGATGATAAACTCTAATATTCTTCTACACTTCCATAGTTTAATGTTGTCGACACTTGTGGATGTTTGCGGTGCCTCAAAATCTGCCGCCTTTTCAACATCATATCAGCCATTCCGTTTTAATTTTACAATTTTATATGGTCCAATATATTTGTTGCTTAATTGCTTGCCTGCTACGAATTGCGTCTGTTTAATCGCAACCAAATCAAACATTTGATACTCAGCATGCGATTTGCGCCTCTTATTGTAATGCTTCTTATTCTCTGTTTGTGCTTTTTGAATGACTTCTTTTGCTTCAATTCTTATATTTCGCCGTTCGAAATCAGGTTGTAAAATTTTTCACTACACTTTCAAGATGTAGCTATGCAACTTTTCTTCGTGTGCTGTAGTCTTCTTGCTCCAGTAATATACTGGGTGCCACTTACTATCATGCAACTGTAAGAGCCAAAGCCATATTTGGAGGCACCTACGTGAAGTTGAGTTTTTGCTGTTTGTTTGAAAATCTTTAATACCGGCTCTTCTACTAATGCTACTTTCAACTTGGCTACTGTTGCCAATTGTTCTTGCCCGCTTGCCCGATCTTAAACTCTGCATCTCGCTTAAGCAATTGAGTCAATGGCTTCGCTATTAACGCATAATTTTTGAAAATTTTTTTAAATAACCTGTCAGCCCTAGGAAAGCTTGTACACTTCTTACTTATAGGTACTGGATAGTTTTTAACTGCCTTCAACTCGTACCCAGGCAGACTTTGCCATCTTGTATGGTATGACCAAGAAAATGTATGCGTTTTTTCCAAAATTATCATTTGGATCACTTTATTTCCAACCCGTACGACTGCGCACGCTCTAACACTTTTTGAACATTTGTTAGGCACGATTCCCCTATACCATCATTCCGCAATTTTTGAACAATTAATTTAAGAAAGCGCACAAAAACGGGCGGTGAATGGCAAAACTCAAAAAACGCCATATTAATTTCGAATAAAAGCTGTTTCGTTATGAAGTGTATTTTTTACTATTGTCCTCAACCGGCACATGGCAAAAAGACGTTCTTAAGGTCCAGAACCGTAAAAAATTGGACACTTTGCAGTTTTACTAAAACATCTTCTACAATGGGCACCGGAAAACGATCTTTTAAAACGAGACAATTCAACTTACGGAAGTCAATGCACATTCTTAATGTTTTATCTTTTTTCCTTGCAGGTACCACTTTGCTTGCAACATCTGAAATAGATTCACGAATGACACCTTCCTGTAACGAGTCAGCGACTTGATTCTTGACCACTTCGATTTCTATCGCCGACAATCGACTGAGGGTTTCTTTAAACTACATTTTGTCATCTTTTGAAATTATTTTCAACTGGATGGAAGATTTTACTTCGGATTTGCCTTGCGTATAGTTTTCGTACTTAATGTCAACGTGAATTTTACAATGAGGTCAGGTGTGCTCCGTTTTCAATCTATCAATTTCAATTATAGCGGAAAATGTAGCTCCAACTTCTGTGTTTTTATTCCCTAAGCCATATAACTTTATGGTACTGCGTTTTAGAGGATATTGCTGGAAGAGTCTTTTGTAAATGCTGAAACTCATTAGCGAGACGTCCGCACCTGTATCCACAAGGCAATCTACTGTTCCCACCTACAAATATTTGTTTTTTTCTTTTAGAAACGAAGTTGACGTTTTGATTCGAGGAGTTTTTAGCTATGTGGCCGCTGCCATTGCATTTGAAACATTTTGTTTCTTCTCTACATTCCGATTTCAAATGTCTCGTTGACCCACAGTTGTAGCAATGCTGCTTACGTTCACTCATTCTGTTTGTTTCACTCATTTGCTTGCCGTGCAGTTGCCACTGTTGCGCCGCTTTCCATGATGAGAGTTTTCAACTCATTTCGAACTTTTAACCATTCGACGATGTATCGGATAACTGATGTTTCTTCTATTTCACCCTTAGCTGCTAATTTTCACATATTTAAAATGTACTCATGCATGCTTTCTGACTCTTTCTTTTTTTGACACTTAGTTGTTGGTGTACTTCGGTGCTACTGAGTACTTTGTCGAATTCTGTTATAAGTGCCTCGCTTAACGTATTGTAATTTGATATGGTGACCATCTCTAGGAACAGTTTCGCTGTACCTTTCGTTGTACGTTTGCTTTTCGCTCAACTCATTGTCATCGAAATTCTGTAACCACTGTCTTATAGGTATGCTTATTCCGTCAGAATCAGGAACACAGGAACAACAAAACAACAAGAAAAGCTTTAGATTGAAACCGTATTTCTTGAATCGTTGTACAGTTTTTCTGTTAATATGCTATTTCGGTTTTCAGGCTTTGTTCAATTTTTTCTTTGGTTGTTTCTTCACTTTAAGTTTTTGTTGATTCTTCTATAGCAATTTGCACTGTACTTACCCCTTTTCCAGATCTTAATCGCATATTATGCACAATACTACAATACATTGATTTTTATGGCGTGATAGGTTGAGCCCCCATGCAACAATGCGAATTGTTGGTTAATTATACATGTTTATTAAATGTTAATTATAAGAGTGAACAAATTAGTGTGATTTCAAAAATATATCTGCTCAGACAACATAAACCGAATTGGTGATTTGACGACTTGACGGATCGACGACTTAACAACTGAAATAAAGATCTCTTGTCTCGACCGCTGCTTTCCGACTTGACCCTTTTGACTTTCGACAGTTTTCCAGCTTAACGACTCATTTGACGACTTCTAACGATTCTACACACACACACTCATGGAAGATGGAAAGGTGGCACCAAAGAATACTGCGCGCTAATTACCCTGGATGTGAAGAATGCATTCAATTCTGCGAAATGGGCAAATAGCATCAAGGCTCTGTACGAAATCGCTCCCCAATACTTCATAAATATTATTATGAGTTATTTTAAAAACAGAAGGCTGTTATTCGACACAAGGTTTGGTTTTAGGCCTCCTTCTATGTAACCTGATGTACGACGGGGGGCTAAGAATACATCAACAACAATCCGTGAAACTAATCGCCTATGCGGATGACCTCATAGTAGCAGTAGCGAAACATCTAGATGACCTCCGGGTCAAATGCAATTGTTGCATAAATGGTATACGACGGTGGTTCGCAACCATTAGTCTAGAGTTGGCTGGGCAGAAAACAGAAGTCTTGCTCATTAGCTCCAGGAAAATTTAAAAAAAAATATCGCTTACCATTTTATTTCAAAAATAATGGTACTGTGCGGAATAGGTATCGCGCACTACGTTCATTTTATCGTATAATGCCATGAAGCGCACTTCTGGTTGAATGGCTACGTCAACAAACAAAACTGCCGCATTTGGAGGGAAGCGAAACCGGAAGGTTATGTAAAGTCATTGGTCTATTCGCATAAGCCACAAACGCTTAACCATTTGAAATACAACATTCGTCGTATTATTACCGATATACGGTCACAAATGTTGGAACAAGTTATCGAAAATTGGACGTCCAGATCGGACTACATCCGAGCCAGCCGTGGCGGTCATATGCCAGAAATCACATTTAAAATGTAATGCAACAAGATTATCTTTCGAATAAATAAAATTCATGTCAATCGAATAATCCATCGTTGTTTTATTGCAATTTAAAGTTCTATACCACGAAAAAACACCCTTTACATATTTTGGTTGGAATTCTCTGCAAATGTTATGTAAACTTTGACTTCCGAATATATTATCAAAAGATATTTGTTTATTGAGTATATAAAAAATATGTAAGGTTCATATATATAGGTTATTTAAAACTTGTAAGTGTAAAGTGTGAAATATTAAAATATTTTGTTAAATTGAGCTTTAAGAGTTAATTTTAAAAATCATTTGTGATTAAAATATACATGTAATATATTTAGCTTGTTTAACTAAAATTAATTATGTATATTTTTGTGTAAAATGGAAACCGAAAAATATCTAAGGAATACATTAAAAAATATCCAAACTTATACCTTCCTTAGTGGCACCACTATCATATGTTATGAAAAATGTGAACTGTGAAATGTGTGTGCGCTCTCCCGATTCAAAGAGTTTCGTATCATGTTATCCATGTCTGGCAGTTTATCGTCGATTCTGATTTGTTCTAGGGTTTGTGTTCGCCACAATATATATATATATATATATATATATATATATATATAATCAAATATATAATATCAAAAATATATATATATATATATATATATAATGTATATGTCAACACTTATTATTTGTCAACATGGAACCCTCTTGTTATTGTTCATATAACGAAAATTGTGTACAAAATAAAATGCTTATTTAAAGCAAATATGAAAATAATTGATGTAAAATAATTATGCGGAAACAATGTAGTAAAGTGTTGGTGTATGTTAAGTGCATAATATAAAAGAAATATCTATAAATCGAGAAATTGCAAGATAAAATTTGTCAAGTTTTCAACTTAAAATGCAAATATCTCGAGAACTATAAGTTTCCGGCGGCTATAATTTCTTAATGTGGAGAATCTCCTTTATCCTGAAATCGTGGGATGGTATACTAAAGCCGATCCTATCTCGATTAGTTTTAGGTGGTATAAACCGTTAGATGAATAAAACTGTTATACTCTGCTGTAACATATCGCGAGAGTATAAAAATACCTTTTCAGAAACTATTTAAGAGAAAACGATTTTTGGAAATCAATTTTGGTAAATTATTTAATTGGAAACATTCGCAAATAAGTATAAATTAAGATATACATATTTTTTGCGACTGCCTGAATTTGATTTTCTGTAGTACATAAAATTTTTATATATTAGGTCGTCATTAGTCGAATAAAATATATGACATAAAGAGTTTGCTTTAGTATTAAGGAGACCGATTGAATGATATTTTTTTAAATGAATGAAAATTGGAAGAAATCATTCAAATAAATGTTAAATAATTATTTTAAGCTTTACTATCAAAATAACTTACAAAAAAATATAAAATAATTTAAAAGTGTGCGCTTTTGATTTTACTTTTATGTTCAGAAGTACTTTCTCTCAATAAATTCTTCTTTTTCCGCTTCAACAATCGGCTCAAATTTTACGTTTGGTTTTCCTACCCAAAATTCAAATCTTATAGAACATGACATTGATTATAGAACTTAACATCCGGTCTGCTATACACCCCTATACACAATATCTGCACAGATAACACAAATGCTTATACCATACCCATTAAAATTTCCACCATTTTAGTCTTTTTACACTATTCTAGTAATGCACAAAAAATGACAACTGCATACTCACTTTTGCAAATTTTGGAAGCTACTACACATCTATTGGCCCTAGTCGCAGTACAGGCGAATCATTGTTTTAAACCTATAGTGTGTTCCCAGACTTCTGTAATCTCTTTTTTGTTACATTAACACCTAGTTTATTTAAATATTATAATCAATCGCCCTGCAAAATTTAAACGGAAGGGTGTTATCTAAACTTTAAGAAAGGAGTCCATTTCATTTTAATTATTACACCCTCACTAGCATAGGGCTAGGGGTAGTATCAATCCGACTTTATTCATTTTTGGCATCACGGCAAATTATTACCAGAAAAAGATGTTTTCTGAATTTCATTAAGATACTCACAGGTTTAGCGATATATAAGGTACAAAACCAACTAGAAGTTTGAAGTTAGGGTTAGGCAACACATTTTATTCGCTAAATATGTACAGGTTGGTCGAAAAATTGGTTGGTATCACCAAGAAATAGCACTATTTGCTAAAATTTTTTTTCGCAAGTTGATACATCATTTGTAAGAACACATGCAAAGTTACAAGTCATTCTATCAATTAATTCTTTGTGTACAAGCCATTTGAAGTTGACAAGAGTATTTTTTAATATGGAAGCAATTGAATATCGCGCAGTGATTTGATTTTTTGTTCTGAAAGATTTAAAAGCAAAAGAAATTTATGAACAATTGTTAGAAGTGTATAGATGTGATTGCTTTCAAAATTTACTGTTGAATTTAAATGTGGTCGTACTAGGCTTGAAGACCTTCCACGCGAAGGACGACCAAAACCGCAACCACACCAGAAATCATTGAGCAAGTTCATAATATTGTTAGTGAATATCCAAGTTTGAAAGCGTAATGCCATAGGCATCTCAGACGAACGAATACTTCATATTTTACGTGGAGAATTACATATAAAAAAGCTGTTTGAAAAGTGAGTGCCGCACACATTAACAATTACCCTAAAACTGGATCCAAAATAAATTTCTCAGCATAATTTGCGGCGTATATTTTTATTTCAAGCGCAGAAATTTTTCAACCAACCTGTATATACCTCGATTACTTTAGCTGTTATGTTACAAATAACCGTTAAACATATTGCGACAGTAAAGAAATCTGAAATGACGTAAAAATATGGCCATTACAATCCCAAGAAGTGTGATTCTATTTCCAAAATCATAAACAATTTCGTAAAATAAAGTTAATAGCTGAACACGATCAAATCTAGACACACCAAACAAGACAAACCGAAGAATGCGAGTGTAAGTACATATACACCATTTACTCAGTTTTTTAAGTCCACTTAGTCTTTTGTACTCTCTTGAGTTTTTGCTTGACTCAACTTTTAACCAATTTGAGTGAAGTTAAATCCAGATTTACGGAGGCTTTGTCTTCGAGTTCACAAAAGTATTTAGATATTAGTATCGACTCTGACATCTTCAACGAAGTATATTTTAAAGCTGAGAACAGTAATAATTTATAAATACAAATTTGTATAAAAAGAAGCAGCAGTAATTCGATATTTATAGAATATAAACACTACTATAAATATATGAAGGTCCAGGATGCCGTGCTCAGCAGTTACGCTTTCTATCGCAACAATATCTGCAATAATTGCAACGGCTTTATTAGCAATCGCATTTTCTACAGATAACTGGTTATACTATGAAGTTAAAAGAAGTAATATCCAGGTGAGTAAAGTAAACACTTGTTGGGTATAAATAGTTTATCTTTAAGAAAAAAAAAACTATACAATCGTTGCTTACATATATGATTATAAATAACTTACAATGAACGCGCATATAATTTTAATAAAGTTTTAACTTTCTACAACATGTATTTTATGGGCATAGCTTAGTTTTCTTTTCTTAAATGTGCACATACATATTAAATTATGTCTTTGCCTATGTGGTGTCAATGGAATGCGTCTTGTACAAATGCACAATGAACCTTTTCTCGAACGCTTAAAAATTAAAACTTAGATATAAATACATATGTACACACATATATATATTTGTAAATATGATCGTATTAACCAGTATGAAAATGTACTTATGCTTGCATACAAATATCTTAAGTATGTGAATAGCTAATGAAACGCTTACTTGAGTTACCTGGATACCTGCTGTCATTTTGGCTTTCGGAATTATGAGTGCTTTCGTAGTTATTTTTGTGACGGTATAAAACCGGTTTGAGCTATATTTTGCTATTTATGCTCAGTAGTTGTGCATGTATATATGTATGTATATCTCGAAATGTACATATGTACATACATAAGTGAATACAAATACATACATACAAGTATGTATATGTAAATAGTAGTGCTTAATTTAAACTTCGTATATTAAAATATACCCAGTATTTATGATAGGAATATAGGTAGCTTTCACATATTTAGTTTAACTATCATTACGAATTAATATTTATTATATTATTTTTACATCGCGTGATAAAACCTAAAGTAGAAAAAGAAACTATACGTTGTTTATCAATATATAATTCTTGCTAATTCTAAATGACTGGGTTTCTGATAAACTATGAACTAAGTTAAGTTATCCCATCAGCTAATTGTATGCATTATATGTCAGGTACAATATGTCAGGTACAATAATCTAAATTAGTTCATAAAAAGTACCACACTTGATTCAATTATATAAGGTTGTATCGATAGCCCAAAAACAACGAGTTGTCAAAAGTGTTTTAGGTAATAATGTCAAAATTAGCCATTTTGATTTGTTTGAATCAAAACTAAATACATTTTTCGAAGATTTCAACCAATGAAAATGTGTTTTTTGAGTGATAACTGAATACGAATAGATTTTAAATCACACAAAATTATCAAAATTTAAACAAAAAATTCATGAGAAAAACAAAAACGACGCACGTCTTTCTCTACGTTGAAACAATTGGTGCGATTTGATATTGACGTTCATATTATTTTGTTGTATTCCAATAATTTCTATATTATTTAGTTACTGATGCGAAAATGGCAAGCGGAAAATATCTTTTGGTCTGAGTTATAAAGTCGTAATACATTTAACCCAATTTCCTGGACGGTGTCGTTATACTAATATTTTAATAATTTTTAGGATTTGTGAACCTTTTTCCTTTAGTTTTTATTAATAATAAATAAATATATTCATATATGTATATGAAAATAATAAGAACACAGAAATATTTATTTAGACACAAACTTTATAGTTGATGACTTATTTCACTTAAACGCATACAAAACATTGTTAAAGGTTGTTTACAGAAAATTAAATATTACCGTTATAAGAGCAAGAGAAGCTTAATTGACATTTTGTAGAATACCTATATGCATCTCCAGCTCTTTGTATTGTATATTTATTATATACTCTCATAATTCGTAACAAATAAACGCGAAAGAAATGTTTCCAAGTGATAATTTATACACTTTTAGGAAACAGTGCTATCTGACTTTATTAAAGCGCCAATTTATGTATTTCGATTTACTACATTAATTATTAATCGAATTTAAATCGATTTGAAACTGGAATGCAACTCTGCGGGTGGTTGTCCACGTTGTAAATTTGGTTGTGTGCATTGATAAAATAGCACTCAGCTGATGAATTGTAATCATTGAATATAACCCATTACTAGCGGGAATGCACTTTTTGAGTAAAATGCAATATATAAACTGTTTTGAAAATTAAGTCATTTCGCACAAATACGGTGTACTATATTATTTAAAACCTCCAATTATTTAGATAGAAAATCCTGTAAGATCGATCTTCACCCCGTTCCCCCGACAGTCAGGTCTAAGTAACCGGAACGGACCCGGATTTTTATCCCTCCAATGACTGTCAACTCGGAACCATTCCTTGAAATTACTTCAGGAATGGTTTCTGCCGCTACAACAACAACATCGATCTTCACCCAAATGCTTTTCGAATGAAAAATATATTTTAGCGAATAAAATGTGTTCTGAACAAATACTAATAAAGTTATCTAAGAAATATATAACTATTGTTTTTCTAATTTCACTGATTTTACCAAAATACGAACGTTCAATTAAAAGGTTACAATATACACTACATGCAAAACCTACCTTTTTCTGGCCTCTAATACCTGATTGCCAGGTAACTACATTGTTGCCTATAAGAATCTGGTCATGGTAGCTGGTCTTTGAAATCTGAAAATCAGAGCCAGTTAAAGATGTGCGAGAGAGAAGCATTGTGTGATGCTATGGAGAAGAACGCAGTATATAAATGTGAAAAATATTGTCTATGAAAATTAAACTTTATTTTTTAGTGTCATGTGTCAATGCGCTACAAGCAATGTCAAAACCAAGCGAGTACTGCTGAAAATGGAACGTGATGCTACAGTTTTCGTAGTATGTATAATATGTACAAGTATATATTCATGGCAGGCAAGTCAGCGAAAATATAAAAACAAAATATTTTTAAAAATTTTTATTTATTATATCCGTGACCATATAATTTTAGGCAAACCCATTGATATTTAGTCAACAACACATTTATCCGCTAAAGTATATTTTTCATTGACCGATGGGTGAATGTCGATTTTACTTGGGATCCTAAGTTAATAGAGCAGTTTGTGCACTGAGAGTACCTCTATCCTTATATTTAACGTGAGGAAGTTGTATTTTTCATTTATAGGTAAATTTAAGATTTGTCTTATTTTCATCCATTTTAGATTATTTTTTCCCTTCTAGTCCTAATACGTTATATGCTAGTCTATAACTTTTCAACTAAAATTAAAATTTCCATCTCAAAAGTAGTTATTTAAATATGATCGGAATATTTTCTCGACACAATATTCTACTCATTTTTCTTAAACTTTTTTATTATAAACTAATAGGTAAAATTTAGTTTAAGAGTAGTTTTAAAGAGTTTTGATTAAAATTTACATGCGAATTTGACAGGTTTTCTACGTTGATTCTTCTCATTCTCCTTTGAGTAAGTATTGAAATTGTTAAAATATTGTGACATTGTAAAATAAGACACTTGGCTCCATGTCAATTGGTAACTTTGTTCTTTGTGCGGAGTTTATGGTAAGTTCTGTTCCGATGACCTCGCTAGTGCTTCATTTAACATATAGTGAAATGCTCACTGTGTCATAAAAATAAAAATATAATGTTACGTACGAAAGTTTGTTTAAATTGGTTAAGTCGTTCCTGAGCTATAACATTTCACCTAAAGGTGGGCGGTGTTACGCCCATTATCCAATTTTTATATCGATTCTTTTGAAACAATTAAGTGCCATCTTAGCCCAAAATGCTTCTGACGTAGTTAATGAAAGAGTTATCGCACCCTTAGTAATTTTCAACATAACCCTTATATGTATATTATATGATTTCATCCATACCATTTTCAAACGGTATAGGGAGGAGTTAACAGAATTCCTCCTCAGCAAGTTTGCTCGATAAAGCTCATATGGCTGGTTAGATTGGGGGACAGAGCCATGTCCACTTAAGCCTAATTTTAGCCTACAGATGCCTCTCACCACCACTTCCTGCACAAAATTTTAGTTTTGAGTCTTAATTTGGAGCTTAGTTTTGGAAAATTTTGTTTTCGGTTAGCGGCATTTTTTGGGCGTGTCAGTCAGTGTATAGTCGGATTCTTTCTATATGAGATCTTTGATTTTTTACGACCGATGTGCATTCAAGAATGCCGGGTATGACGTTGTGTGTACACAATTGCTCATTTGGAAGACAAAAAGTGACAGAAAATAAGTCAAATTTAAAAGCAAATATATAAATTAATTAATAAATTATTGTCTAAATATTGACAAATAAATACTTATAAAAAAATTAACACTATAAGTGTGTGGGGGATGTAATTATAATTGAAAGAGGAATGAAGATGAAGTACAAGCATATATGTGTATATTAAATTGCAATTATTTATAGCCACCTATATGAACATCGAAAATAGCTAATATTTCTACTACTTATTATTTCAATTAAAAATAAACAAAGATTAATCTCTCGACGCCATGGAATGTACAGTATTTTTGGTCTGTCTGTCTTTAGCGAATACAAAGAAACTGGATGGTTTGCTCACGGGAGAACATGTCGCAAGGAAAAGCATGGAGTACCCAAATTTAAGCCACAAACAAACAACGTTTAGCCTTGTGACTTATTGATCCTCATTGTGAATGATTATCTAATTGGAAACTGAGAGCTTTTGATTTCAATTGGCACATATGTATCATCATATATGTACGTCTCAAAACTCGCCATTCAAATTGATGGCTTCGTCAATGTTTTTCTATAATTTTTTTAATAACTAATCTCTTGCCATTGCAAAGCTTTTTTATCTTTGATTTTAATCCATTGACGTCCACATATTTGGCTGCCAAATCAATCTTTCTGCCCGCCAATCTTATATGTACATCGGGAAGTATATTGTCGATGAGAGTATTTTGAGTGTTGATGATTGTGCAGAAATCCGTAGGTAATTTTATGCTTCCAGTAATTTCATGTCCAGCTAGTTTTCCATTGTCAATATCTAACAATTGTTTTGAAAAAGTTTCGGCAGATGGATCTTGAAGCATATAAACGCCCATGTTCACTGTCAGTAATAGTGGAAGAATTCGACAGTATCATACTTCATTTAACGCTTTAAATGTAATATATGTGCTGAATAAATCAGATGCATTCGCAATGGCAATGCAATGATCCTCAATAGCAATCATTGGTTCATTGTACATTGCGTCACTGAATGATATCGTTAGATCGTTGCACCTTGTACTATGTCGATACAATATATCATCAGTCATCGAATCTTAGTGATAATTACTCACCATTTGTGATGAGGCCGGGAAATATGTCGTCGATACTATAGAAATTAGTAGACGAATTTGTGGTCCTGTACCGTGCAAGCATACTGTCCCATTGATTGTCATCTTTTAGAAAGCTTAATGTATGCATCTTTATGCGTTAGATACTGTTGCCCATTTACTTTACGTATATCTTGAAATGTTAATGGTGTGGTGACATTAACCAACAACATTCGCAGATAAAATTACTTAGTCTGCCCTGGATGGATTTTACATACACGGCCTAAATTATTTTATTTGAATCAACTGGGTCATGCATCAACTTGCCTTACCTTGCTTGCGGGGTATCCATTTTTTCGATTAATCCCATGTAAAAAAGCGTGCTGCTTTTGAATAAGAGTGTTTGTGCAAATGCACCAAAAAAATTTCCACGATTACACAATTAGAAAAATTCGATGATCGTAGTTTTTGGTGAATTTATGAAACTATTAAGCGCTGTTTCGTTCGTGAACTTGGCTTGGCCGTTTGCGAGATGCACAAAGAAATAATGGCGAATTCGCTATGAGAATGAAATTAACTTGACTTAAATAAGTTGAGAAGTGATAACGGGAGGCACTTGGTGGGTATAACATGTTGGTTGATAAAACTATACCACATGAAAATCACATTATACTACAATTATTATATTCGATTGCCTCTGGATGGAATAGAATAATATAAAAATCGCGATTAAAATTCAGGGGTTAATCGTATAGGTGTGAATCGTATGTAGTTTCCAATGCTGAATGTTGAAAAAATAACAACAAAAAATAATAAAAATAATTTATATTTGGATTCGACCACCTTTATGATTTAGGGATACGAAAAATAGATGTTGACCGATTCTCAAAATACCCGATAAGCACACCACACAGTGTGAAAATGGATGAAATCGGATTATAACCCGCCCTCCTCCCATACAAGTAGAATCCAATTTTAAAGTCCTTCTTATTCTTTCACTTTCTAGTATACAAGTCAATAATCATAGAATGTAACGGGAATAAACTTTTCGCAAATAGTGCCTTTGAAATGCCAAATCGAACCAAAACTATTCAAGCCCCTAGGTACCGAATATGTGGACCCTGTTCCTATTGCGAAAGCGATTCTGTGAGATACGAGTATATTATAGAAATTCGGAGAGAATAATTCCTGTATGTCGAAAATGGATTGAATCGGATCAATAATTCCCTTAGTCCCCATATACCTAATAGACAACTTCTGGCTGACTATTTACCACATATATAGCTCAATATGCAAATTATCTTATTGATATTAAAAAAAAAGTATGTCTCTAATAATAATGCATCTTGGTGCTTGCAATGGATGAAATTGGGTGAAATCTTGCCCTAGCCCCCATATAACTAATTTCAAAATTTTCAAACATCTAGTTGACTTAACTCCTTATATGGTATATTGGTGATAGTATGTGAGGTACCTTAATGAATGCAAATTAATAAGATACAAATTTGATTGTAATCCATTCACGATTTCGTCGAATACTGAATGTTAAATTCTTTCGCAACATTTCATGTAAAGTTTTTCCAACACCTGAAAATATTTACCCGACTTTGATCCTTGCATGTTGCAAGAGTATAAAATGTTCGGTTACTTCCTTACTTGTTTTATATTCAAGTAGTTTTCAAAACATATTAAATTACAAAACACATTAAATAGGGCATTGGACCAATGATAGTTATCTAAGTTTTTAGATGAGTAGTAAATGCAAGTAAGCTGCGCCTGTGAAGAATTGGTTGAAATGAACTTGCACTAGCGCGTTCGATCACAGAAGCAAGTGAAATACCAATTCGAATTTTTTTGGTCACGTATTCTTTACTGGCAACTTTCTTTATTGACATGTGTGGCCGCAGCGTTAGCCCGCAAGATGTTACAATTTTGAAGATACTGTGACGAACGCTGATAATAGAACAAAATCGAATCGACGATAAATTGTCAAAGCAGAGTAGTTGCCATTTATAATCATTTCAAAATAGGCCCCTTTTGAGCCAATATAACCATGGCAATGCTTTATCCATTTTTTCATACATGTGTTATTAGCCTCGGCTGTGATGACCTCAACAAATTTTGGGTTTTTCGGTTTCTTCTCATTTTTGTTTGTTGTTGATTGTTGGACAGTTTCGACGCCATATACTTAAACCCACGTCTCATCATTGATGAATGTAAGGTCAGAACCTACATTGTCAATCATCCCTTTTGCGACCTCTACTCGAAGTCGGTTTTGCAAAAGATTCAGACCTTTTGGTACGAGTCTAGCAAGACGCTCCATACCCAAAACATTTACCAAAAGTCAATCCATAAGGGTGTTGAGATCCTTTATTATCTCTGTGATTTAAAACCTATTATTTTTAAGCACTGTCTGTTTGCTTAACCTTATCGATGTTATCGTCATAAACTGAGGTGAATAGCAGAAAAGCTTTTCGCTTCGTAAACAAATTACTGCCAAACTCGCACTAATTGATATATGGAGATCAAACTTCACACGTATAGAGATAAAGGCTTTGAACAAACCGTGGGTTCGGAGCAAGGAATGCAAGTTACGTAGTGAACATTTAAGACAGGGAAATGATAAACGTAACAATTTAAAGTATTGTATGCCGATAATTCGACAAAACTCAAAAATCTCATTGATGACTATTATTTGTGTGTTTTAAAATCAAATGCTATAGCCAAAAAAATGTCATATTGCTATTTACCGTTTATTAAAAGACCTCGACTGTGTTCAGATGACACACCATCTCAAGAATCTTTCAGTATCAACTTTCCATTTGGTCACATGTACGCTAAATTTCCATGCTTCATATAATCATAAATTAAATAATGAAAAATAAAAACTGATATTTTTGATGAGTTTTTATCAGGGCACCAAAATTTACTTGAAATCAGTTTTACTTTTAGCGGCACCAAAATACTTTTAGACTAATCAATGTTACTACACCTACCAACAAAAATACTAAAAATATGTACACCATACACGTTTTCTCCTAATTTCAATTATGTATAACATAACTCGGTTTATTGACCGTACTGAACAACAGTTATTCCTCCTCCTCTAAAAAAAAAAAACAATTACAAGTATAACAAATATAGTATGGTATTATTATGATATATTAAATTAATTTCCTACATTTAAATTATCTAGATGTTTGCTGCAAAACATACTGATGCCGATGATCTTTTCAATAGCATGACCAATAAATATTTTTACTACACACGAACAAGAGGTTTATTTCGTGTATGCTTCCCGAAGGAAAGACCCCCTCTGAATGCGGGTAAGTTTTATGTTGATTCTATTTTTTACCAAAAACTGCAATAAGTAAGATTAATAGCAAATATTAAAACTGTATGCTTACTATATTTTCCTTCATACTTCTCACAATTAATGTTTAAGGTTTATTTCGATATCGTGTTATCGTATCGTACTTTTTTTATAACTACTATTTTGCAGAAAGAAACTTGCAAGAAACAAATAAGGTGTTGGTAAAACCTTATGTTAAAACATGTTGCAAAAGAATTCAACCTTCATTGTTCGACGAAACTAAATGGTTTACAATCCAATTTGTATCTTTTTAACTTATATGTATTATTGGTCTTAGATTTAATTAGTTTTATGACTATATTTTAGTTCCCGTCACCGAAAAGGCTAAATTTTATATATTGAGTTCATGTGCAAAACGTCAACCCGAGGATCGGAATGATTATATTAAGGATATGAGGTTTGCACCAAGACCGATCTCATTTATTTGGGCGCCAAACCATTAATATAATTTTTTATAAAGTTTTAAGAAAACGTGAAAATTTTTTAAAATATCGCACATTTTGATCAACCTAAACGGTATAAAAACAGTTGGAAAGCCGGAAATAATTATAAAGGGTATATTGGGCAGTAAAGTGGCGTCCAATATCACATATTGTCGGCATTAAACTATAGTATGTCCAATATTATACGTTCAGTTAAATTTGTTAAGAAATCTTACATATTGACAGATATATACAGTAACCGGAAGTTTGAAAATCTTGTGTTAGGTAGAAGAAGATGCTCTCTGAGTTTAATCACCTCACCTGCCATTCGGATGTTTTAAAATCCTGATAATCCTATTACAAGTATATTACATATACTCGTACATTGGTATTAGAAAATTCATCAAGATAATTCACATATGGACTAATATTTAATATATAATATTTGTGGTATAAAGTCAGCCGGATGTTCGAAAATTTTTCTATTAGATATATGGGGACTAAGGGAATTATTGATCCGATTCCATCCATATTTTACACACGAGCATATTATTATCAAATAAGGTTTAAAGTTTTGAGTTTCTATAACATATCTCCCAGGTTGACCGATATTTCCGATACAAAATTCGCAATAGAAACTGGGGTCCATATATTCGGTCCCTGGGGGCTTGAATTTTCAGTCCGATAAAATTTGGATAATTTTGGCCAAACGCTGACACACTTCAAAGGTACTATTCGTGCAAAGTTTTATCACGATACATTCATTGGTGCTTAATTTGTATACTGGAAAGTGAAAGAATAAGATAGAATTTCAAATTGTTTTATAATTGTATGAGAAGTAGCCGCGGTTGTGGACCGATTTCGCCCATTTTTGTACTGCGACATAGGAATTTAAAAATAATACCGAATTTGGTTGATTGTGGAACTTTTTTGAAGGAAACAGCATTAATGTAGACAATTCTTTTTTTAAACCAAACTGCCATTTTAACACACCGCGTATGTTACACAAAGTATTCATTTACAATTAATAATTTTCGGCGTTGATTTTTTGTTTTCTTTTGGATGTCACATAAATAATTTCCAGAAATTTAACTACCCATTCACAACGGAGTTATCAAAAATTAGGTATCTAACTCTGAAATCTATGCTGTTTCGTAGTGGTTTTGTCATTCGATCTTAAAATGGTTATATCCATTGAAGCTTAATACTTTTTAATATTTATAGTTTTAAAGCCAGTGGACGGCAGACTGTACGTATTTGACCAAAGTTGATGTTTTGCTTAAAGGTTCTCCTTTACTTGTTTTACTTGAATTCGGGAGCCACTAAGCCCAGCGAAGGTAGCTATGACGTCACTAAGACAATACAGGTACGAATATTATGAGTGTTTCCAAAGTATTTTAACAAAGCTGCCGTTTGGTCATATTAAAGAGTACAATGAATGCCACGGACTGGACGTAAGTCCCAAACCATTTACGCTAAATCAACCTAACTTGCTCAGAACACATTCCCTTCGATATTGTAAAAATGATTGAAATTGGATTATTACCCCGCACATTCCCCATATTAAAAAAGCGATACCAATTGCAACCGAATACGGTACATAACATCATACTGACATTCCTATGTTACAGTGTGAAAATGGGCGAAATTGGACTACTGACTGACTGATACCAATTGCAACCGAATACGGTACATAACATCATACTGACATTCCTATGTTACAGTGTGAAAATGGGCGAAATTGGACTACTGACTGACTGACTGAAATTAAAAGAGTGCGTGTTTCTTTGGTGAATATAATAGATAAAATTATGTGAAAACTTGCCCTGGACCCCATATAACTAATATCAGGGTTTTCAAATAATTATTATTATTGATGACTGTTTAGGATTGCACTAAACACTCAATGTTCTAATGGCGGATTTGCACTACAATAAAACCACGATCTTATTATTTTATTATTTTCACTATTTCTTTGGTACGCTCCAAGTACCATCCAATTCCTTTGACAAACAACTGAACTTAATCTTATGCTAAACTTATGCTTATATAGAAAATTAGTATGTAAGCGAACCGACGAAAATAACAAAGTGGTTATTGCATACGGCAAAATGGCCTGACAAAACAACAGTAGAATGATATGCTAAAGCTAAACGCATAACCTGCTAACGGTGATTCCTGTTGTTCTTGTGTGCTTCACAATGGTCTGACCCAAACAACGATAGAAATGCCGAACCTAAAATGCGCCAGCTGATAATGATGATGCCAGATTGTACCTAGAGAATGGTGCTGCCAAATTGTATAGCATAAATCTCTCAAGTTAATTGAACTTATGATGAATCGTTAACATTCCTCCCCGGCTGAACCTTCTACGGCAAATCTTTTGCACTGGACGTTGGCAGTAGTGTTTTACAAAAAGTCCTTCAGGTGTACGTTTGTCACTGTTATATTCCGATAAATATTCATAGTTCCAACGCTTCCAGAAGTGTTCGAACATTCTTTGTAATTGCTGAGAATATAAAAGACGATTTATTGGAACATCCACAACAGCTGGTTCCGGTCTCGCATTGCGCGGTCGACCAATAAGAAAGTCGCTAGGTGTGAGAGCGTAACTCCCACTGGGATCATCGTGAGGAGGAACGAGAGGCCTGGAATTCAAACAGGCTTCAATCCTAACTAGTAGAGTACTTAGTTGATTGAAGCGTAAGATTTGGCGACCAATTGTGCGATAGAGATGTTTTTTTGCTGAACGTACAGTTGCCTCCCAAAGACCTCCATGATGGGGTGCGGCTGGAGTGATGAATTTCCATTGCGTTCCGGAAGATGCTATATGCTGAGTTGCGTATATATTTCTCCAACTTTGTAGGTCTTGATTCATACCCCAACTAGCACCTACAAATTGCGTTCCATTGTCGCTATAAAGAACCGAACATATGCTGCGTCGGCTTATGAAGCGATCAAACACATCGATAAACGCCTGACTTGACAAATCTTCCGCAAGTTCGATATGTACGGCCTTTGGAGCCATACAAATGAAAATTGCGCCGTAAGTTTTAGTCATTGTAGTGGATCGCTTTCCTCCATGACGAACGTTGAGTGTACCGCAATAGTCCAACCCGGTATGGGTAAACGGTGGGCCAACCATAACGCGGGATTTCGGAAGTGACGACATCTGTTGCTGATGCGTTATCCGGGAGTGTCGACGGCATACGACACACTGTTGTAGATATGACTTTACAATCCGACGTGCATGAAGAATCCAAAATCGCATGCGCAAGTACTGCAGCATTTCCTGTATCCCACCATGGCGACAGCACTTGTGAGCATCAGCTACGAGAAGTTTTGCTTGTGAACAAGTATAAGCAAGAATGATTGGATGTTTTTGCTCATACGGTAATTCCGAGTTTGTCAACCGACCTCCTACGCGGAGTATGCCTTCTTCATTCAAAATCGGATTTAATGGAAGCAATTTACTGGACGAGTCGATGCTGGAACGAGATTTGAGTGCTTTAATTTCAAAATGATACATATTACCTTGACTTTGAAGAATATGCGTGATCAGTGCCCACTCCTTCTCTTCAGCAGTAATCAACTCATTTGATCTCTGACTCCTAAGTGCCGGCATGATTCGACGAATTCGCGCAGTTGTATTAAGTAAGGCATTCAAACGGCTAAACTTTGCTACCAAAGGTATTCGATCTGTTCGAAAGGATGTCATCAATAAACCATTCCCAATGCCATTGCCAAGATGCACCCTAAACGGTCGGCTTTCTCCAATCAAAAATTGGTTTTCTTTAGTCGTGAGACTTGGTAACGGTGATGACGATTCATTAACCGCGTGGATAAGAGGAGGTCCTTTCCACCAGAGTTCATTCCCCTTGATAGCGACCGGTGTAATTCCGCGGCTCGCGCAGCCGGCGGAGTTGTATTCTGATCTAATGTGTCGCCACGCGTTTATATCCGATTTTGATTGTATGTAAGCTATCCTATTCGCCAAATAGTGTTTCAATGAAGAGGGTTGTCGCCGAATCCAATGGAGAACAATTGTTGAGTCGCTCCATAATGTGTAAGCAGCGTCCTCAAACTGCAAAGCACGACGTATGATGTTAATAGTTGAGCTGCAGAAAGCTCTAGACGAGGGATCGTCATTTCCTTCAATGGCGCAACTCTTGTTTTTGCGGCAATCAAGGATGTATGGCATGTTCCGTCAGCACTGGTATTCCGCAAGTAAATAACTGCTGCGTAAGCTTTGGTACTCGCATCGCAAAACCCATGCAGCGTCGATACAGAATTTTCCTTGATTCCTAGCCATCGTGATATTTTGATATTTTCAAGACCCTGTAGGCTGTTCCGGTATTTCATCCAAGTCTCACGAAGATCAGATGGTAGAGGCGTATCCCAACTCAACTTCGCCAACCATAGATTTTGAACGAATATCTTGGCCGTCATGACAACTGGTGCCAGCATCACCAATGGATCATACAACCTTGCAATATCACTCAAAACACCGTTTAGTAGGAATTGTGTCAAAGTTACATACCTTAACCTTGAAAAATAAGGTATCAGTAATAGGATTCCAGTGTAGGCCCAATACTGTTGTGCTGGAATCGCTAAAATTTATCTCCGATGCAGACGCCTTAGAGCCACTGATTCCTTCCAGGGTCTGGACGCAGTTGGAGTTCCATTTATCTAATTCAAATTTACCTTGTTGAAGAATGGCATCAACGTCGCTTGCACGGTTGATGGCCAGTTCTGTCGTGTGAGCACTTTTCAAATAATCATCAACATAAAAGCTATGAAGGATGCTGCCCCGCGCTGCGGCTGCCCGGCTGACGTCAGCGATCACTTCCCAATTATCATAGGCACACTGCCTCAATGTTCTAATAGCATTAAAAGGACTGCTTGCCATACCGTACCGTTTTGTAACCGCCGTTGGTTGTTACTTTAAACACTACTCTGAATTTAGTCGTAACAGCATGGTGAGGGATGTAATAACAGCTTCCCATGCCATCTGGAGAACCATCTATCGCCTCCATGTATCCCAACTTGATGTATTCCCTCATGAATTCCACGTATTTCTCCCTCAGTGCGTAGTCGTTTGCCAAAATCCGCTCTAGTTTCAAAAATTGTCGAAGTGCCGCCGGATGTGAGTTTCCGAGGGCAGGTGCATCAAATCGAAACGGGATCTGTACAATATACTGACCATTTGGAAGTCGCGTAACCGTTCTGGCGAAAATCTCTTCACATTCGTCCACCTCTGCCTTGGTGCTGTCAGGAGGTTCTTCGATTTTCCAAAATTTTCGTAGAAGTTTATCGGTGGTAGAATCATCTTGAACGTCCATAAGAGATGAAAGTAAGACTGGTTTCGACTCGTTCGATGCTACTGGACCAAGTACTACATATTCGAGACGAGTGTGTAATGCGCTTGGTTCGTTATGAGAACCGACAACAACATCGTTTAATACAAGGGCAGGCCAAATATCTGCGCCAATCAATAGTTCTACGTGACCTGGTATACCGAACGCCGGATCTGCCAAACGAAGACCATTTAAATGATGGCTGGTCCTGATGTCTATAGTAGTGGCAGGAGTCATAGACGTGATTGAATCAATGATGTAAGCATTAAAACTGATCTTGAACTTCTCATCCGCACGGGACTGCATACTAACTCGCACAATGCCTTTTGTACGGGTTGAAAGACTTTGATCAATACCTTCGACTTGACACTCGTACGGGCTTCTAGGAAGATTCAAAACAGTTATTAATGATTCGCAAATGAAGCTTACCTGAGAACCAATATCGCAAAGTGCGCGACATTCCCTTAAATGACCTTTCCAATCAGCAAGAGGCACGTTTGCCGTTGCTAAGAGTATAGTCCGGTCACCCTGCAAGAGGAATGACTGGACTGTAACCGACGATCCAGGAGTATATCTGGTAGAAGTGCCTTTAACGCTTCTCTGGTGGGGTCTGCTACATAGGAGAGTATTGTGTTTTTGCTGGCAGTTGAGACACAACCCAGATGGACAGTCACGATTACGATGACCGGCCTTGAGGCAATTGAAACATAATGATGCCTGGTTCACCAGATCCCAGCGTTCATCAAGATGGGCAATTAGTTGCCCTGTCAGGTGCTGCTAACGGATTAGTAATTTTTCCAGAATTCATAGCCAGATGCGTCTTCACAACACGACTTGATGTGCGTCCGCTTGAAAAGTGTGGGGTAATGGGCGAATATGTCGGCAGGTTAGCTGCACGCCGTTCCACGAACATTATAACGTCTTCCATCTTCGGGATGTCATTAGATTTTAGACTCATTCCCCACTTGGTTCGGGTAACAACCGGCTATAGCATCCCATTGTTTTACTGGCACATTCATCATTTCGAGCGCTCTAAACGAATTACGAACACTATCTACAAAATTTAGTAGCGTAGCTCGAGATTCTGGTGGATGGGTCGGCAAGTCTAGTAGATGCTGAACATGGTGCTCCGAAAGAGTACGGGGGTTGTCATAACGTTGTTTCAATTCAGCCCAGACTTTTTCATACCCACCTGCCTTCTGCCTTCACATACTGTCGCAGTTTTCCCAGTTTATAGGTGGGCTGTAAGTCACTTCTGTTGTGAACTAGTCTCTCAAACATATCCTTGAACGCTAACCAGTTGGACGGCAGTCCGTCAAAGCTTGGAATTGAAACGGGATCCAACCGCACGTCTGGAGCCTGACTGTACTCCTGGTTGGGGATCTCGCTAGATGTTGACATTTTACGTTTTAATTTGATGCAAATGTTGTTGAAAATCTCCTCCGTTGAAGCGAGCAAATCGTCATGCTCTGCCAACTCGCCTCCATGTGCGCTGGAAACGAGTGCAAAATGGTTGTCCATAAAACGAGAGAAATGCTGTCGGGCACTACCCAAGAGCTGTTCACTTTCGACACAGTCTGGATAGTAGTTTTCCGCTTGAACTTGCGTCCAGATGCGCAAAATAGAGGTGCGCGCTCAGTTACGGAAGTTTAATGCCGACATATTACTCCAAAATTCACTTTAACACTGTGAATGCTATATATCAATCCTCACAGGAGGCACCAAAAATGTTTAGGATTGCACTAAACACTCAATGTTCTAATGGCGGATTTGCACTACAATAAAACCACGATCTTATTATTTTATTATTTTCACTATTTCTTTGGTACGCTCCAAGAACCATCAATTCCTTTGACAAATGACTGAACTTAATCTTATGCTTAACTTATGCTTATATACTGACAAAACAACAGTAGAATGGTATGATATGCCAAAGCTAAACGCATCACCTGCTAATGGTGATTCCTGTTGTTATTGTGTGCTTCACAATGGTCTGACCCAAACAACGGTAGAAATGCCGAACCTAAAATGCGTCAGCTGATAATGATGATGCCAGATTGTACCTAGAGAATGGTGCTGCCAAATTGTATAGCATAAATCTCTCAAGTTAATTGAACTTATGATGAATCGTTAACATTCTGTATGTGAGGTACCTTAAATAAAACTCAGATATCATCTACGCTCACCGAGTTTTTTGAATTGTGTATTCGTTCGGATATTTTCGGTGCCTTTGCACAAACACTCTTACACAGTTCTTGCCAAGGGACTTGGTATCATATAAATCAATCATATTGTTTGTTATGCCAACGAAGCTGTGAATTATCCAATTGAGTTTTTAAATTAGATGGATATGTCGGGCATTTACAACTAAAGGTTGAGTTTTGCTTCATAATTTAAACCCTCCAAGTCCAACATTGCCCCTTTGTGCCTTAGATTTGGGTACACCATGTTCTCGCGTGAGCAAAACTTCCAGTTTGTTTGTATTCGCGAAAGAATACGGACCAAAAATATTGTACACTCCATTACGTTGAAAGATTAATCTTTGTTTATTATTAATTTATATAATTAGGAGTATAAACAGGAACTATTTTCGATGTATAGGTAGCTATTAATAATTTTAATTTAATATATATTTCATTTTCATTCCTCTTTCAATTATAATTATGTACATCCCCACTCACTTATAGTATTGGCAAAACAACGTTTGCCGGGTCAGCTAGTATATATATTTATATAATATGTTCTCAAGTATACCTGAGCAACGTCAAAAGTTATGGCAATCAGCCCAGACCATTTTCTGTCCCCAATATACTTTTTATAATGATTTCCGCTTTTCGTTAAGGTTGGTCAAAATGTGTGATATTTTAATAAAATTAAGTGGAACAGTTTTTTAAAACTTTTGTGTTTTAGTGCTGAATATGTAAGGATATGGTGTAGATGTTGGTCTAAGCTTCATATCTTTAATATATAGAATTTCGATCCTTTGGTTAGAGTTTCCCATAGTAACTCAGTATATTAATTTTAGTCTCCTCGGTTGAGTTTATGTCACATATGTACATCACGTTTGCGGAGGATTTTGATATAATTTTCGCTGACGGAAAGTAAAATATAGTTATATACATACATATATAAGTGCTTTGCCAACACCAGAAGATATTTCCTCAGCTTTTATCTTTGCAAGTTGAGAGAGTGTAAAATGTTTAGTTACACCCGAAATTGGCCCTTTCTTACTTGTTTCTAACACATATCGGAATAATAAAGCTTGGCAATATTATTCACTTAAAAATGCGGTCGTCTCATATTTGCATGTTTACTGGGATCAGAAACCATGAAAGATTTATTGACGCCTCAAAAATTCAAGAGCAACTCGGTAAATCATTGACAAAAAGCTTGATTGGTTTTCATGCTTTTACGGGATGTAATTTCAACACTACTTTTTTTAATAAAGGAAAAAAGAGACCCTTTACTGTGTTGAAGAAATATGTTAAATTTCAAATAGGCTTTGGAAATTTCGGAAGCGCTGACTTAACTCCGGTTATGTCAGAAAGAATCCAGATACGTCTGACGCTTTCATTCATTGAGTTAATAGCTTTCAACATAACATTATATGGTGAGTGGGCGGGGTTATGCTAAACATATGTATGTGTTGTGAGTTAATTTAGCTTAAGCGGTTTTGGACGTATGTACATTAAACCTATTAATTGCAGTACTTACATATACTCACACCGTAAGTAGTATATTACCGTCTGCCAGAATGTTGCAACCAGAGAAAACGTCTGCTGTTTTAAGATTAAGCTAATAACAGTATTTAAAATAGTTTATCTGTTTGTTTTTTTATCAATTTTTTAAAATACTTTTGAACTTTAATTTTTTAATTTTCAAAACGTCTGCTGCGTGGTAATAACAAACAAAATGATCTGCCATTAGGTGTAAGAATCTTTAAGCAAAATATCACCTTTGTTAAACATACGGCCTACTGTTCACTAGCTCTTAGACTATTACGTATTATCTAATTTTGTTTTGCATGCATCTGCATTTGCGTATAGCTTAATTCGCGCTCACAAATTAGTTGACGCTTTTATCAAATAATACTTTATCTGCCTTAATTACCTAATGTATTTTTACGACTTATTGGGAATGTAAATAAACTATAATTTTAGGTATTAATTTTTTGAAGCAGCTTAAGATATTTTTGCTCGAATGTAATCAAGGAAGTATACAAGCTTAGTATTTATTAAATAACTTTCATTTCTTTCATTTCAGTCCCCACATACTTGTCACCAATAGAAACACATTGCTCGAACTTAGATTATTTTCCTCAAATCGATGATGAAAAGACTTCGAACGACGATGCAAATTCCAGACTACACTTAGCACGTTCATGTATAGCCTTATTTGTTATCGGGTAACGTAAAATTATAACTATTTGATTGTTTTAAATATGATCTATATATATATATTTATTTATTTTATTTAGCTTTGTAACAATTTTCTGCGCTTTTTGGACAGGACTGTCTGGATGCTGGAAACGATCATCCGGTGCCATAACAGCTACTTCAATTCTTTTATTAGCAAGTTGCTTACTATCTGCTGGCGCTATGGGTTTATGGCACACTGTTGAATTTTTTGAAAAAGAGAAAGTTGTTGGAGAAGACTATTACCAACAATGGAATACGGTAATTGAAATGAAAGCAAGCAACAGAAAACTAAGATTGAAATCACTCAATTTTTAGAATTAAAAACGTGTTAAATATTTTGCGAGATATGAATCAGTTTATTATATAAATTGTAAAAACGGAAATCAGTAATCGTTAATGGTTTGGGGTGATTGCAACAATTTTCGGTGCCAGATTACCTAACGATAACACGTTTATTTTGCTTCACAATAATAAAGTAGTATCTGATATTTTAACATCAAAATCATAGAGTTATAAGTTATCCAAAAGTCATGGTCATAAAGTTATCCAAAATAAGACAGGCATACATTTATTATATCAAATTGCGGACTTGAGGAGAGGCGCATTTTCAAACTATACTCTAAAAGTACCATTATAACATTACATCTCGGATTAGGCGCTTTAAGTAGTTTTTATCAGTCGCTCAAATGATCTAGGAAATATATCAAGCACATATCATAATATACATATGTATGACGCTACCCCAGCTCTATATGGTAACTTTGAGTATTAGTAAGCAAACTATTTCTGTCTCGTTTTTCTAATACTCTTGATAACATGACCTTACCTTTATTACAATTACTTGCAAATGTTAGATGAAAATCATACTTATGTGCAACATATTGCGTGAATAAGTTAAGAAAAAATAAAAACCTTTTACTCACTCAGGTACTCAGGGATAACACAAAAGTAACATACGATTGGTCATATCTTATTGCATGGGTTGGAATAGGTGCCTGTTTACTTGCGGCGATCTTACTGTCAGCTGCTGCTATTTGCTTACGGAACGAACGTGAGAAAGAAGAACAGTTGAACTTACAATATTTAATGCCAGGTGACTTATGAATGTTTTACTTATATTTTTAATTGTACTAATTCTTTCTCAAAATATATAGTGTATTCACAGAAGCAACCGCCATATCCACCCTATACTAGTTACCCACAACCACAAATTTATCCTGGGCCATATTACCACGGGTCTCAATACGGACCATATAACTACTAATTATTGAATACATATATGCATATTAATCTTCATAAAAGATTAACCATTTTATAACAAATATATATACCAACATATGTACTCATCTATGAATAGGCCTAAATTACTTAAAATCGTGTTACTGTACTTGTATCTTTTAATTTATTGTAATTTGATTTAACATAAAATATAAATATAAGTCCTTAATTTTAAGGACTTTCTTTATGATATCAAAAATTAATCCGAATTAAATTTTTACAAAAGTCTGTGAAAATAATAGTTGTGTAAATATATATGTATATACGAGTACTCCACCAAAATTTTGAAATATTAGAAACTCGCATTGATTGGGTGGTGAGTTTCTTGATTGGTCCAAGGATTCCTTAACCCATTCTGTGGACTCTGAAAACTTCGCTAAATCATCGATTTTAAAAATCAGCACTTCATTGGGTGCATACCCCTTGTTTTTATTTCACGGTCAATTTGATTGAATAATAATATTTTACATAAATTCTTGTTAAACAATTGAAAACTTTTATCCGTTCTTCACGATAAATAAAAAAAAAAAGTATGTAAAACCACTTGTTTTTAGCCTCAATAATCTACAACGAAACGTTTGTTCATTCATGCCATTCCGCAGATATTGGGTTTTTTTTTCCCCAATTGCGCTCTCTCAACGCGCGGCACATCCCTCGATGCGCTAAGCTTCTTGAGCCTGTTCATACAAAGACCCTTTTGGAACCCAAACCGGTTTATTGTGGGCGAGGGGGCAACGAGGAAAGACGAAGGGTCCGTGCCACTCGTGCTCGGGTGGCACGCTTTGTGTTCTTGTTCGTAACAGCTCGCTGCTACTCATTCTACCTACATTCGTTCAGAACTTTGAATTCTGTTATCTATTTTTTGTATGTATTTTGCAAGTATGTATGCATAGAATAATAGAAATATTTTGAAAAATTTTAAATAAGGAGAAAAATAAGATACTTAAAAATATTCAATTTAAATTTTTAATAACATATAGCGGAATTAAATGTAATAATATACTAGTATACATACAAGAATTCTAATAAAAATGGTAGCTTTACTTTTTTATATTTACATTAAATATTAAGGTGTTTTCATATTTATTTCTTTTAACCGCAAAGGATTTAGTGGTTGGTTCATGAACATGTTCAATATCCCGAAACTGACGTACTAATTTGTCTAACTATATATCGTGGTCAATTCTACTTGATGATCTTTGGCTTACAATAAATGCTGATAGTTGAGTGCTTTGTTGCCAACCACCAGATAGCACCCATCCCAATCGAGTTTTTTGCAGAATGGGCAATCCCCACACAAATGAGATCAAAGAAAAGTCCTGCTCCGATGAGCATATCGATGCGTTGTGGTATGTTGAAAGCAGGGACAGCAAGTTAGATATTCGAAGGAACATTCCAATCATCAGTGGTGATTAAAGTCCCAGGTTGATAATCGGTAATCGTTTGAGCGACGAGAACAGTAATATCTGTTGAATAATCAGAAGTCCGCGACTTCACTACAAAATCAACTGAGTATCCATCCATTGGAAAACTGGCATCTCCAATTCCTGAAACCGAAACGAATGTTTTAGCTATACGCAGTTAAAGTTGGTTTGCGAAGCGACTTGTGACGAAATGAATCTGTAAGCCAGAATCCAATAGCGTGCGGCAAGGTACGAAAGTTCTGGCACGATTCTTTACTAAAACGATTGCAGTAGCTAAAAGTACAAATGTCGGGCTGCGCTGGTAGCGTTGCAGTCATGGCATTAGCTTGGACAGAAATTGATATTAATGATAACTCGGGTCTATTAGCTAGCGCTGATGGAAAACGAGTAAAATGTAAAAGCGTGTGATGCTTTGAATGACAATTTCGACAAGAACTAGATTTACAGTCTCGCATCTGATGGCCTTTCTTTAAACAGTTTAGACAAAGTAAAAGTTGTTTAGCCTCTTTCTGGCGAAAGATTTATAAATCAAATGCTCAGCGCTTCCACTAAATATACAAGAACCCAGTAAGCTGTTTGAAGCAATAAAGGATCTTCTTTAATATGTACTCACGATTTTCCTAGTTTCACCAAATGTATCGGCTTGTGTTTGCATTGCATGCTCCACGTTCTCGAGGGTACGACATCGATGTTCTAAAAATGCTGCTAATGATTCCCACGATGGTAACTCGTTTATTAAACAACTTTCTTCCCATTTTCTTTGAGTTACTTTGTCCAATTTTTGAGTTAAAAATTGCCCGACTATACAGTCCGCTATTTGCTCTTTGGAATCAAGTGACTGCAACGCACGTATATGCGAAGTGATCTTGTCCGTCAACGCTCGCAGTTTGTGGCCGGTAGGATCTGCTTTGTCCATCCCGAAAATCTTCTTGATATATGCCTGAAAAATAAGACGTTTGTTATCGAATCGTTTAATAAGAATATCTAGTGCAATTTTATAGTTAGCCTCGTTTATTTCCAACGATCGTATGGTATCAAGGGCAGCGCCACTTAAGTAGGAACGCAAATACTGAAGTTTGTCCACTCGGCTGTCCTTATCGATAACTGATGTGAACATCGAATAGAAATTTGTCCACTCTATATATGATCCGCTGAATTTAGGCAACATTAATAGTGGCAAAAGTGAACGATTAGTATTTGCTATAATAGGCTGGGATTCGTTGTTGTTGATCTTAAATGTGGAGCAATGTTGAGAAGCGCTACGCTTTCCAATTTCGCGTTGTAAAGTAGCTTTCAAATTAACTAAATTTGTATCGAATTGGATAAGAAATTGTAATCACTTCCAATAGAATCGAAATCATGCTCTTCCAAACAAGTTTGTACAGCCAAGAAATTCGATTTCAGCTCGTTTAATGAATCAAGCCGCCAAAGCATATTCATGCATGCTTTGCGATCGTTCCAAGCCCATATCTGCATTATGCATTCAAGGCACTTATACATAGCCTGTGTCTTCAACTTCAAAAAGGTCACCCTGCCCATAGGTGAATGCTGACTTATGGGACTCTCATTTACTGGAATCTCTCCAGCTGGAGAACCACTGGTATGATTTAACGACATCTGGGAATAGTTTAAGTAATTAAATTGTAAAACGCGATCAGCGCGGTAACGTATAGTTAAAAACTGTATTAAGCCGTTGAAGAAAATATCGGCACCCGATATACGGTGGTTAAATATTTAAGTTTACCGCAATGACTGTTTTTAGAAGAATACGTTACAAAGCGCCCGATTTACGGGGCTTAAGTTTTCAAATTTACCATAGTAGTGCTTTCAAGAAAATCACACCACGTTTTCGCAACAAATCACATTGAATTTCAAACACGGCTTTGATGTATCGACCACTCACTGTATGTAAAATATATCCACTAACACTGCAGCACACGAACTAATTAGTCTGATATTTAATGTAATTTTTGCTTTTTTCACGAGAAGCACACACAGCGATCACGTCGTGGTCACCAAATGTTGACCTACCAAGCTTTTTTGGCAGCTATGAATCGAGAAATTAAAATTACTGTTATATATTTAACGAGTTGAAAGTTACGTGGCTGGTGTGGCTTGTCTGCGTCCACACGTAGCGAATGTTAGAAACGATCTGATTTACAATAATATGCTTAAACCAGAGAACTTAAAACAATGAGAAGGTGCAGGTTCGACAGCGAACAATTTGTAGGAATTTATCAAGGAGTTCACCACAGATGCACGAGAAACAAATAACATTTTTCGCTTTTATAACAGCGGTGAATCTGTACACATACGCTCTCTTAACATAACCAACCGACGAATATTGAAGAGAATATAATATGTGAGCAAAACTGGGCATATTGATATGCCATTTGAAATATATTCCCTTTTATTGAACTATTATTTATTATTTTTTAAATTATTTTATGTTAATTCATTTTTACTTTATTATGAGAAATATATCAAAATACTTTTAAATTATTACTAATAAAGTACTTTGATATATTTCTTAAAATAATTCATTAATTGTACTTGACACCATTATGGAGTCATAAAAGTACAGAATTTTGTTTTGCCGTCGCTATTTCACATTCACTTTTTCTTTTTAAATGCATGTGTAAACATATGTAACAGGACATACATATATTATGTGGTTTACACATTTGTATGTATTTTTATGTAGATATGTACACTCATTACTTCATGTGAAATCTCCGTTGACACATTTTTTGCTTTTATGTCAAAGAGTCAATCTGTCGAAGAACTGACGCGACGACAAAGCGTCCCAACATTGTGTTGTTGGTAGAAAATCCGAGATGTGCCATAAACACTCTTACAAACATACATCGCATATGGACAAGTGCAAAGTCAATGTGTGTACAAAAAATTCGAACGTACTTACGTAAATTCTTTGACAAATACAGTCAATCCCGGTTAAGTGCCAAAACCAAAGATGCAGATTTTTTGTGCTTTGTAGTACATAAGCGATTGTGGTACTTAAGCGAGTGGTACCAAAAAAAATTATTTCTATGTATTTAAAAAAAAATTACCGTTTTCTAAGTGAAAAAGTGAGATGCAGTGACACCGGCAGATAAGAGGGATTGGAGGAGTGATACTTAACCGGGGTTTACTGTATACATAAATCAGAGGAATATTGAATATTTTCTTTAAAAAGTTTCTTGAATTGTAAATCGACAAATTTACTATGTTGTCACTTTTATTCTAAAATATTTTAATACTCATATTTGAGGGGTTGTCACTTTTCCCTTCTAGAGGGAATATCAGAAATTTGTTCAATTTATGATTTTTAGCTTTTGCCATTGTCGCGAAAAGACGCTTGTAGGCAAACGCATGCTCGGGGAGATGTGTAAGGCGTTTGCTTTTAGGAATGAAACGACTTAGCTTGTGCGCCAGCGTTCATGAATGAAAGTGTTGTTGGTGTGTGATTTACTACAAATTTAGGATTTGTCAGTTTGGCTGCCATATTGATTTCTGGTGCTGATGCTATTTGAGACAGTTGTTGTTTTTGTACAACAATGTTTGTATTTTTCCTATTGGCGGACGTACTTACATTTGTACGCTTAAATGTATGTAGATTTGTGTATGCATTACTTAATTTGCGCGGTCATATGCATATTTGTACATACATATTTACATATAGAGCAGTGTGCTCACATGTATTTATTGATAATTGATAATATATTATTATATTATATAATATAACATATTGATGTACATACATAAATTATTAATTCTGTAAAAATTGAAATTAGAAAATTATGAAAATAGTAAAATATCATTTTTTGCATAATCTTTCACATTTTATCAATGTAGCATTTGTGCAAAAAAATAATAATTTATCAATTTTTCATCATAAAAATCGTTTATATGGCAAAAAATAATCATGCATATGTGAAGTGGCATTTGTATTTCTTGTTTTCTCATTCATTTCATTTCATTTTTCTCTTTATATTGGTAGATACTTATTTTGTCAGAGAACGTTGTTAAAAATTCTCATTTCTGTTAAATAACAGCAAAACTATACAGAAAGTGGTGAACTCCTTGATTGAATTTTCAGCCAACCAATCGAGCATCATACAAAATTCAATTTGCACCTTCTCATTGTTTTAAGTTCTCTGCTTAAACAAGGCCAAGCACAATTGTTCTCACATATATGTATAAACATATTGAAGGATAAAAGGAAATGAGGAATTAGAATAACGAGTAGTGTAATAGTGGGTATGCAAATTAAAGTGACTAGATAACAATTGGTATTAAATATTTTCAATATTTTCTCACCAGAGAGGGTGGTATATATGTATATGTATAAATGTAGTTAAATTAAGTTAAAGTTAGAAATTTAACATTGATGTTACAAATTATTGGCAGTTCCATCGTGAGAAGAGCTGCTCCGAACAGATACAGTACACAATAATAAAAAATATGCATTTACCATTCAACCACGCCGAAAAATGCATAAAATCGTGCAAAAGTGCTCTTACCCGAAAAACACACTCGCGGTTCTATAACCGAACAACAACAACGAAACGCGTTGATAGCGAGTACTCGCACTAAACGGAATTCCGCAATTAATCGTACCAACAATTTCCAAACACTCGAACCAGGCAACGGTGCCTATGCTAACGCATAAACAAATACCGCACAAAAGAGCTGTTATGAATAACACACAGGTAGCCCATTCGCGAACACATGTAAATAGCAGAGGTAACACATAACTAACATATTCGGCAACACATGCATTTGTTGCATCTAACAGACTGTTAACAGATTCGGTAACCAATATATGCCATACTGCTAACCGAAATAAAACCAATAGGATACACATAGAAGACGTATCATAGAGAGAGACAATCTTCCATAATTGTAATTGGATAGAGCAGGAAAGGCATTGAACATCCAAGGAGCAATAGGTTACTTTTTTCCCACTCGTTGAACAAAAGTAACAAATTTTTTAACTTATACACGTGTGAACAATAACAAGTAGTTAACACTTTTGCTAACAGATTCTCGTCTTACAGAGTGGTGTCTAAATCAGCTGTGATAATGTGATAAATTTCCCTACTGACAAGCAGATGGCGCGAAATCAGAGTCGCACAGGAAAATTTCGAGTAGTTTCAAATCTCTTCGGTGTCAGGTTTAACAAGTGTTATTTTCATATAGCAAAATCTTGCTAAATCTAGTTGAATAGTGAGATAATCTACTCAACATCTTAAATCTTCCGATTAAGTGCCGTTAGGAAAATGGTATTACCTTTTTCATTCAGAAATCGCTTTCGATTTTTATTTGAAATTAAGTAAAAAAAATTATATATACGATTAGAGACAACTTTCGTATATGCGAAATTTTTCCATGTGCAATTTACGAAAGTAAAAAAACAAATTCACAGGAAGTTAGAAATAAGGCTGGTTAATGAAATTCAGAAAAAATCTATTCCTGATAATAATGTGTCTTTGTATTTGCCCCTATATAAGGATTTCTAAACTCCCATATGGCTTTCGTCATTCTATCATATATATATGACGGTCAGTGTGTGAGTTATATTCGTAAAATTGTGTGGAATCATGTTATTGAGTGATATCAGAAGTTAATGCATCAATAACTTTAATATTCAATAACCCATCGATTCGATTTTTGATTATTCCAAAAAATGGATTAAAAGATTTGTATAAAATTTTGTGTGAAATACAAAATTAAGTGGTTCCGAATTTTGACTGTGGTACATGGTGAAGTTACCTTGAACAAAAGCAACATTTATCGGTGGTACAAAATGTTCTCAGAGGGTCGAAGAGATGTGAAAGACGAAATCGCCGAATCACAATTAGAATATATGAAGAATATTACCGGGACGTTATGTGAAATTTGTGAAAACAATCCGTCAGAAACGCCCGGATTTGTGAAAGAACAAAAATTGGCTTTTGCATCATGATTTACGAATTTTCGGCTGGTTTTGAACTCTATACGTAGCGGTTTTCCGACCATGTACCTGACTTTAAAGTGTTTATGTTGGTCAAAATTTGTGATATTTTTTTGAAATGAAGTAGTTTTGTCTTCTTAAATATAATTTGGTTTAGCGCTGAATATGAAATCATACCGTTTAACCTCATACCTCACAAATCATCATTTACCTAATATAAATTAAATTTATATAATATATATTGTATATTTGTTTGAAATATGGTGATTATACTATGTGAGTTAATGATCTACAAATATAAGATAATAACAGCAAATTGGATTGTAATTCACTGACAGTTTAGTAGTGTTGGGAACTATCGAATGATTTCAACTATCGATAGTTAATAACTGAATGATTTTGACTATCGAATTAATTATTTGAATTATTAATTTATTTATTCAAATTTAATAACAAAGGCCAAGTCGTGCTCTTCAAACAACAATTCAAAGTACTGGTATTTTATTCATTTTTAATTAAATCTATATAAAGGCTTTTTTCAATATAAAATAAAATAAATATAAATAAAAAAGTATGTAACAAAAAATATTTATTTTATATCAAAATTGTAATTTAAGAATATTATTTAATCAAGCTTTTGACCTTTTAGTCCATTTCTTCTGTTATTTACTATTTGAGCTTTAGAAAAAGTCCTTTCGCAAGGAACTGAAGTATCAGGTATGCATAAATATTTTTTAGACAGTTCGTAGAGTTCTAGGAAGACTGATTTTTTGTTGCCCCAGTAGTTTAAAGTGTTTTGATGTCTTTCAAGGAAATCTTGCTTAAGATATTGCTCTAAAGCAATATGTGCATTAACTCTAGTGGTGTTGTGGCAAGGAGTATTGCTTCCGCTACTGTTTGGTCAAGTACAGATAATTTACTTTTATCCACGGGTAATTATATTACTGGGATTGTGAAATCCTTTCGGCTTCTTTGTATTAAAGTTGGTATTTCTTCTGCCAACCATTTTTAACACTACTTGCGTTAGTTTCATTTCCAAATGCAATCTTTTTAAACCGTCGTCAAATTACTTCCAACAAACTACTTCTTAAGCATTCTCCCTCCGTAGTATTCATTTGCTGGAATCTTATTGCATATTGGAGCCATCTGACTATAGGCACAACCAGTGACATCGTTGGATAGTTTTGCGCTGAAAATTCTGGTGCTCTATCGGCTTCAATACGTTTATAGAATCATGTAAACTTTCCAATTCTTTTGCATTTTGCATTCTGCATTCATTTGGTAAAGAAATAATTACAGCAGAGAGCGGTTCTTTTATCAAGTATATACGTTCCATCATAAGAGGCCAGAATTCCATCTAGTAGTAACATCTTGCTTCATCTTAAGTTCGGCCACACCCATTTCCTTTTGCAATCTTTTAAGTTTTTCTGCTGCTTGAGAGCTATGATTGAAATATGTTACTATAGCTCTGCATTTCGTTTTGGGTGTGAGCCACACTTGGGTGGTGGTGTCTTTGTAAAATATCACTTATCGCTTTTTTGATATTTGCGCCGTTATCACGTACTATCGTAACCATTTTATTAAAAATTGACCGCTCGTCAAAAATGTTTTTTTTTAATTCTGTGGCTATATTTTGCGCAGTATGTGAGCCTAACACTTCTTTAGATGACAGGACTGCAGAGTTCATTTAATTTTCCAAAATAAAATTACTAGCAACAGGCAAAACAGAGTTTTGGCTGTCAGAAGTCCACATATCTGTTTTTATAGAAATGTGTAAAATATTTTCCCATATGTCATGAAGCTTTTTCCGTGTATCATTATATTAGAATACAAAGGCTGAGGCTTTTTTGTATATTCGCGGAATAATTCATTTTCGGCAGGGGAAAGTGGTTGTAGATATCTTGTAACCATTTTAATGAGAGATTCATCGATACTTCTCTTTTCAGTTTATGAAAGCTCAGATCACGTGCTTGTAACAAATAACTTTGTTAGCATTGCCTCTCTTTTTAATTGTTCACCTTCTGAAACATTTCTGCTAGGTATTGCCGAAAAACTTGGTTTTACGTTCACAGTTGGTACCAAAGAAGCACTACTTAAGTCTCTTTCAAAAATTTCCATTGTTATTTCTGAATTCACATATATTTCTATTATATAATATTATATTATATTAACATTATTACCATTTTTAGCAAAAAAAAAACTCCCACACTGCTGATCTCTTTCATCCTGGCTGCATTTTAGTTTGATTTAACTATTAATATATGTATATAAAAATAGATTCATCACTTTATAAGATATTTAAATTTCATATTACATAGATTCTAGCAAAAATATTGCAATTAAATATATTAACCAATATTTATTTAAGTTTAAATTTAAAAGTTTCACTATTTTTGACGCAAATACCCGATGCAAATGTTACAATGTGACAGTTAAAACGATTAAGTGCATTTATACATAGTTACAATTTCAAATCGCAATACATAATCAAGTTACCATCTTGCTTAATTCAAAACCATTGGATTTTTTTCCAACCACTTCGAAACTATGTATGCTTCCTATATTATTCATAAATCTATATTTAATACGAATAGTATGAATATTTTTTACTTAAATTATTTTAAGCATCTATTAACTTCTACCATTCATACTTGTACATACATTATTATACAAAATCTAACATAAATCATTTAAAATCATTTTGAAATACACACAATTTAAGTATTATTCGTACATTTGAGGAATATAATATTACTAAAAGTAGGTGAAGCTCTTGAAAGCGAATAAATTTGTACAAACAGCTTTGCTAAAAATCCACTTGTATACACAAAAAATCATTCATTCGAAAAATCGTTCGAAATCGAAAAAATAGTAATGAATGAAAAAACTAGTAACGAAAGAAAAATTGGTAATGAACGAAAATTGATAATGAATGATTTCGCGAGAACTATCGAATGAATGAAAATTGCTGAACTATCGAATAACTTAATAGTTTTTATTTGATAGTTCCCATGATGGATAAAGGGATAAAAAGGGCGATTGTATACTTAATTACGCAGATAAGTTTTTTTTATTTTATTAGTTCAATTATTCATTTACATTCAGTTCATATTTAGGTTATTTACTATCTACAGTAAATCAATTTTATCGAAATAATTTTGAAAAAATAGTTTGATTAAATACTTAAATTCTTGCTAAATTCTATTAATTCTGACAGTGACAAAAGGGTTGCAAAATGTCAAATAACCAGTGTTACATTATGACTTTTGTAAATGAAAAGAAAGAAATGAAAACAGAAAATACCCCAAATACAAGAATCCAAAACCTCGAAAATTAAACTATTAGAGAGCATTTATGCTAAGGATTATGTTGTACCCTCTATGACACACAGGCACAAGGCTCTTAAGAAAATGATAGAAACTTTGTTCTGCGCGCTGACAAAATTTTTTCAGCTATGACTGTCATGTTACCCATCAGATGACCGTCACTGTTCTTGTAGGGTACATAACAAATGTAAACAAATAGATGTGTGAACTGTCAATGAAAACTCATCGAAGAACGACTTTGGTTCCACAATGCACAAATTGTGTTTTCAAGAGGATTTCAATTCAGTGCGAACATAGTATATAATACAGCGGTTTTAGCTTCCGTTCGATAACAGAATACATAAATGTACTTTATGAATATTGACTACCGAGCGCAGGAATGGGAGTCGTCTGTCGCCAATTGACATCTATATGTTATTGAATACTATCAACCATTATTATAATAAATAGAAATTTCAAAGTCTAAAAATTGCTCCAATGCATTTGTCTACATTATTTTGCGAATTTTGAAATTGAATACATAATATCTCTAAAGAACATACATATGTGTACTATATTTTTTATTTATTTATGACCGTTTCTTATTGAATAATTTACCCAAGTTGGTCTCAGAACAAATCATTGTTCTTTAAACACTTTATGAGTATTTCAATTAATATTTACTTTCACAATTTTTGGTTGTGAAATATTTTTAAAGAATTTACATTATCTATTAAGATTTTAATATTATTGAACTTTTATTTATAAATAAATTTTACGAATTATGTCATGCTTCCAAAAATGTTAATTCTGGGGTTTATCTGCGTTTTTATGTACAAAAAGCTTCAATGGTCTTCCGCTAAGTAAAATATTGTTATAGTATGATCTTTCGCAATAGGGGTGTGACTTTTCATCAGTTCACTTATTTACTGTTAACTCGTTCATCCTGAAGTAACGTTCTACTGATTTACTTGTATAAGTGTTATTATTTTTTAGCTAAAATCAGAGAACGTATATCATAGAGAAGGTTCATGGTGTGCCGATTGTCAAAATGTTCCTCTTGACGGAGGGTTACTCGCCAACTTAAGAGGATCTCACCTCAAACAAATTATAAGCGGACCAGAATTTTACCCCTGCGGAGCGCAAAATAGCAGAATTGAGCATTTTGAATGTTAAATGAGAAAAATAATGCTAAATTCAATGTTAAGAAATGTACGCTTACAGATTCGTATATTTACAATGCGCAAACGACTTTGCATATAATTTTAAGATATTCTGCATATACAGGGCGGCTCACGAATCGTGCTACAAAAATTAACAGTAATAAGTTTCTTTTTAGTAAATGCATTACATACATTTTTTTTTTATTGTTTAGAAAATTTTATTTTATTTAAACAATTAATTATTCCTCCATGCTCAACCACGCATATGCGACACCTAATTCGGGATTGCATCATCTATCTATTTAATGGACTGCTTCAGTTCAGTCAGATTTCTGGGTTTGATTTTGTACACCTCTTGCTTGACATAACCCGATAAGAAAAGACGAAGCGGTCCCAAATATTCTTATTCAAATATATATGTATAATTATGTTTGCATGTAAACAAATATGAAAGTACCCATTATAATTGTTAATTTGTCTATATGCAACGTATGTATGTAAATATGTACACTCATTGTTTCATGCGAAATCCCCGTTGCCAATGGCCGAAGCTCACGTTTTTTGTTTTCTTGTCAAAGAGTCACTGTGTCGAAGGACTGACGCGACGACAAAGCGTCACAACACTGTGTTGTTGGTAGAAAATCCGAGCTGTGCCGAAAAAATATTAACGAACGGCCGCCGATTGTCACCGCTTCCCTTGCCGCTCTAACAGCTTTGCCCACAAATCATCGCAAATATGTATATGAGCATGCATACATATTGACGCAGATTTTTGTGAGACAGGGAAAAATATTTTAAAATTGTAAAATATTTTAAATCGACAAAAGCTTTGTTGCCAGTTTTGTCAATTTTTTCTGTGTTTTGTGGGCTTGCATGGTTGCAACTTTTCCCTTCCAGAGGGAATATCAGAAATTTGTTCAATTTATGATTTTTAGCTTTTGCCATCGTCGCGAAAAGAAGCTTGTTGGCAAACGCATGCTCGGGGGGATGTGAGGGTATCTGTTTTTATGAATGAAGCGAGGTGTTGTTGTTGTGTAATTTACTATAAATTTGGGCTTCGGCTATTTGGCTGACATATTGACTTGTGACGATTGTTGTTTTTGTAGAACAATGTTTGTAGTTTTGTCGGGTGACATATTTACATGTGTACGCACACACATATGTAGGTTGGTTTGTGTATGCATTATTTGTTCGGCAATTTTATGTAGATATATGCGTGTACATATAAATCAATGCGCGCACATATAGTGTATTGATTAGTGATAAAATCATGATTTGACTTTCTGAATGCGTACATTCAAATACATACGTACATACATATGACTATATAAGATTAATATGATAAAAGATGTACCTGCATACATATATTGTAATAAATTTAATCTCTATTATTATAATATTAAATATTTATTAGGAATGTATATTAGGTAAAAACTAAATAAAATTATTAAATGCCCAAATTGACTATAAATATTATTTCGAAATTTCATTATTTAAAAGATCTTATCAGTTTTGCATGCATTCATAAAAATTCGCAAAATGATATTCATATCAATAAATATGTTTGCATATAAGCGTATAAGAATATAAGTCAAAGGCTAACATGCAGCTGTAATATCAAAGCAAGTCTCTGAGCATAATTTTCATACAATGCTCAGCTCTGTTCACTCTCCACTGTTAAAATTTCTCCTTCCGAGCCAGATGTGGTGAAATCCACTATTAAAATCTTGTTAGGTTTTGACAATTCACACGCTGGTCCGCAATTGAACCTTCTCTATGATATACGTTCTCTGCTAAAATATACATGTGACATTATCAAAAAAATATCTTCACTTCATCAACACATTACCTTACACCATGGGATCCATTTATTTATTTTATTGAAAAATCTTATTTTACTCTTCTATTGCTCCTCTTTGTTCATGTCAAATACGGATGAGTTATCCAACAAGAGCTTTCCTACTGACTGGCTAACAATTTTTTTTGTCTTAATATTTTCATTTGCAGAAATGCTTATGTATAAATATAGAACCGCAAATACTTGTTCTTTTCGTCTTTACATTTTTAATTTGACAAATTCCTAATTTTCTTTAATATTTCTTACATATTGACTGATATTTTTTAAAAAATATAAAATTTTATTTAAAACATTATAATTTTCTGATCAACAAAAGCTGTAAGAAATATCATTTTTGAAAAATAAACGTAATAATGTAATAATACCGTTGTGCCTAATATCTTGACCTTAGTCCATTGACGTAGTGACATCAACCCTCTGTCCATATCTTACTATAAATAAATAATGGCCAATTCACATAGAACTATTGCTTCGCTTTGCGCCAGACATTCGTTTTGACAGAAAAGCTCGATATATGCTTTTGTATGAATAAGTTTACACAAAACGTTTGTAAACGCGAAGCCAAGCAAAATGTTGGGTAACTCTAATATTTTTAGGATCAAACAACAGTCGCCATTTTCATTAGAAAGAAACACTGAAAGCAAAGGTTCATTGCTTCGTTGTTTCTGTATGAACTGTCACGCAAAGCGAGGAAAATGTAAGTGAATGGGCATTAAGAGAAAAGTAAGTTCGGGTGTCATAAAACACTTTATACTCTCACAATTTCTAGGGATTAAAGCCGAGGACATATTTTTAAGTGCTGGTAAAACTTTATGCAATATTAAAAAATGTTGCAAATAAATGCAATGTCCGTTATTCGAGAAAATCGTGAATGGATTTCGATTATATTTGGCATCCTATTAACCTATATATATACTCACTTAGTTTCATCCTTTTCTTCATATCCCAGAAATTTATATTAAAAGCCATTTATTTAACACAAACCATATTAAGGGTAAAGGAAAGCAAACTAGCCATACGTTTTTCTAACGGATATACATATTATATTCCCGATTTAAACCCAACAAAAAGGTGTATGCTTTTATCAACCAAGGGCGGAAATCATTATATAGGACTTCTGTGTTTAGTTCTATTTCTAGTCTGATTTCGTTTATAAGAAAATATGTCCACCTAATTTCATAATAATGGTGTAAAGTCACTGTCTTAGGTATATTGGGAGTAAGGGAAACTCTTAACCATATTGCAATTCAAATAACAATTTCGTCTCAATTCAATTTAGATAACGCAAAATTCGATATGTTCGACATGTATAATTAGTATATTTGTGTATGAGGGTTGTACTAATTCGTGGATCGATATCACTATTTTTCGCCAACAAATTGCCGTGTATCCAAAATTGTATTTTCTCTTAATTTTGCTAAGATATCTTACATATTGATCGATATAGAAGTTTAAAAATTCTTGTATGGTTTCCAATTTTTTCTTATATTCAGACAAAAACATGTTTTGTGGAGTTTGAAGGAAATAGATATCTCTTCGAAAAACGATTACTGCAATTTTTTCATAAACCTAACCATTTAAAAGATATTAACGGTTGAAGTTTGACTATTTTAAGGCAATTTTGTTTCTTTCTTTTAAATTTCATAGTCTTGTAGGAAATTTTCTGCTCTTCAAACATCCAACAACGTCATCGTTGCTGAAATTAGGTAAGCATTTAGATCGTTAAACAAGCTCTGATTGTACTGTACTGTTATTTGCAGGAAGCTTTAAGCTCCTCGTCCTTATTCCAAAGATGTCGCTACAGCTCAGCCCTTCCGAAGTAAAAGATTAGAAGATGCCTCCTTCGCGTGCTGGAATTTTATTGAAGGATCTTCGTCTTCCAGAGTTTTCTCCAGAAGTGCAAGTTCCGCACTTGCTCCTCGAATATCCACTCCCGATTGAAGGCAGCATCGTCAATTGAAAGGGACGCGTCCCTTCCATGCCCGTTTGGGCCTCTGTTCTCTTCTCTTCTGTCGCTCCTGGAGCCTAGCCATCCTCTAAAAGTCTTAGTTGATGGCACCCTTTGCATCGGTGAGAAGACCGATGAACTTTTTGTATAGGAAAATCAGCACCAACCGCTGTGGTTCATCGGCTCTCTCGAGCCGTATTCTCTTTCATTTATGATTTTAAAGATACTGTTGGCATTAACGCAACATCTCCTATATTGCCTCAGGGGTGGAGGGTTCTCAAGAAAGTCAGACGGCAGCACGACAACGCAGTCGAAGATCCACCTTGCCCAAAGCTTCTAGTCTAGCTCTTTCCCAGACCTCTTTGTCGGCACAGGGTCGGCTTTGGAATACCGTTTTAAAATTTCGGGGATAAAAAGGATCTGCGCGGATAGAGGAGGTCCTCCAGATCAAGAATACTTATAGATTTAGCCGCTTGTACTTGTAGTTTTCGAGATATTCACGTTTAAAGTTGAAAATTTTAACTATTTAAAGTACGTATTTTTCCGTTTAAAAATTAATTATACACTTATATTTTTCACCTTTATATCCACTAACACTTCAATAATTAGTTTTTAGGCATTTATTTGAATATTTAAATTATTCTTTAATTATATTTATTTTGACAATAACAAAATGGTTGTAAATGTCAAAAAAACAGTGTTGTCATACTAATATATGTTGCAAACGAGAAAAATAAAATAAAAACACCTTAAATACAGGAATATTGATCGTTAATGGACAACGTACGGTGTGTTTAACGTGGGTACCTGCTGACGACAGCCTTACCCCGCGATGCTCAAAAGCAAAGTGGATCAAATCAATGCGTTGATCAGCGCCCCGAAAAAGCCAGGCATTTTCAGTACCGATTGGTAGGGTGGAACGGACACTTGCCCCAACGGTCTTGCCACCTACTCCTGACCCTATCATCTAGAAGCCTTTTGCTTCCTGGATATCCCTCCCTGTCCACATCATCGTCGGAAATCCAATCATTTCGCAGCAATCACACACTCAAGCCCATTCTTAACCTGAATGCAACAGCACGCTGTAGGACAATCAGGTCAAGTGAAACGGTAAGACACGTTGCACCGAGAGCAGTCATCGCTGATTCCCTCCATAAGTGGCAAAAGTCACAAATATACCACGATAACATTTACAAAGGGTGATTATTATGCTATAATGTTAGCACTCAATATTGACATTATTACTACCATTTTTTCCACAAAACGCCTTTTTTAAGGTTTAAATTAAAATGTTCTTTACCCTTTTTATTAAATGTTAATTTTCACAAATTTTTTATTGGTTTAACACTTTTTTTGATAAACATTAATTCCACGGTTTTAAGCCCAGAAAGTGTTGACGGTTGGTAGCGGAGATAGCGATTTTATACATTTACGTTGCGCAAAGAGATCGGAATTATTTCGAATGAGTTGAATTGAAGATCCAATCCCTCTTTTTGTTGATTGTGTGGGGTGTCATCGTGTATGATGGTAACTTCTGTGCTGACATCGTGTGCAGTGTGGTCGTTTATGTTGTGAGTGCGTGTTGTGTTCCAAGGTGTGGTGTGTTGTATTAGGGTGTGACATTATTTACCCTGAAGAAGCGGTGTAGTTGGAAGGGGAGTTCATAGTCATTTAAACATCCTGGGCCCCCTAGGCGAATATTTTGCCTAGTAGTACAGATATGCTGTAAATGTCCCAGGTATCACGGCGTACTGCAATTGGAGTAGCCGAGGGTGCGGTATGCATGATAATGCAGTAGTGGTAGATCCATATTTACCTGTACGTGTAGGATGGAATCTTTATTTTGAAATGGGTATTATGTTTTTTGATTTAGAAGTTAGTGCGTTAAGCAAGCAACGTTGTTTTGCATTTATTCGATTTGTTGTTGTGACGACGTATTATTAGATGGTATAATTTTGTTTATTCATTTTATTGCCGGTTATCTACTATTATTTTATTATCGGCTTATAGGATGGCGACTCCACGCCTAGCTCAGATATGGCCAGAATGGGTGCTCCTTTGAAACCTTTGAAGAGGGATCTTGCGAGCGTAAGATTTGTGATTTACGGCTACTTTTTAAGTGGATTTGTACACGTATTACAAGTATTTCCCATAAACCACCAATACGAAGGGGGCTTAGATATATGCGATTAGAGCGACCTTTGCTTGTTGTAAGGCTTGGTGCGTCATTGTATCGCATTGGGAGCATGCTGATCGCTTAACTTTATTTTTAAATTGTTTTATAATTTTGAAAAAGTAAGCTACTAGAGCATAATTTGTTATGTGTCGATTTTTTCGACTTTTTTGGGATAATTTGGATATATGTATGTTAAAGTGCGTATGCACTAATTTGGCAAGTAGGAGGGCACAACATATCTCAAGCTTTTTGAATCAGGATTTTTGTATCATTATTGGCAAGAGCCATCCTGCGGGGTCGAAAAGTTACATATTTGTGTTTTTTCAAACTGATCTTGTCAGAAGGGACTCTGAGTTTGTTTTTTCGGCCAATTCTTGGAGTGTTGGAACATTGTGAATTTAGTGATAGTCGTATGACGTACCGACCATTATTTGATCGAGTAGTTGTGGCTTTGTAGAAGTCTTTACAATACTGATCTACTGGGGTTTTAATTTATATGAGGGGGCATTTTTCTAACTCCCGAAATTTCCTTGATTGTGAATTAAGGTATTCTTTTGAATTTTCGTCAACTTGAGTAGTTGATGTGGAAACTGGTTCAGTAACTAGTCCACTTAGAATCCAACCGAATATTGTATTTTGGGCTAGAAGGGTCGTTGAAATTTTTTCAACACCTTCAAGCATTATTTGCGGTATAAGGTCGCTGCCTATTAGAATATCTATATTAGCGGGGGTGTTGCAGTTGGGATCTGCTAGCTTTAAGTGTGAAACATTTTGCCAATGCTTGCTATTTATGTGATAGCTTGGAAGCATATTTGTAAGTTGCGGTAAGACTATAGCTTCTGCTTGTATGTGCTTATCCGCTTGGGGGGAAATTAAGGTAATGGGGCAGATTTTATTAGAGTTTTGAACTACTCTTCCTCCCATTCCTGTAATTTCAAAGTTAGCTTGTTTTGTTGGCAGTTGTAGCCTATTTTGAGCCCTAGACGCTATGAAAGATCGTTGTGATCCTTGGTCTATTAAGGCCCTAAGTTTAAACAGTTCTCCTCGGAGTCCGATGGAGATGACTGCTGTGGGTAGTAATACCCTATTTTGTATTTCGCTGTGTAGCGTTTGAGTTTTTTGTGCCTTTGAGCAACATGGTGTCTTTTGGCAATTTTTGGGATTTCGGTTTTTGGGAGTTGTTGTTACCACTAAACCTGTGGTTCTTTTTGTATAAGCGCTTCTTTGGGGTGATATGGGAAATTTGCTGTAATGAAGCATTGAGTGGTGTCTTTTGTGACAATATAGGCAATTGAATTTGCTTTTGCAATTTTTATATGTATGCGCATGTGACAAGCAATTTGTACATAATTTTTTTGATCTCACGAAATAGTTTCTTTCTATAATTTTTAATTTTTTGAATTTCTCGCAAGATTGCAGTTTATGCCCTCTCGTGCATAGTTCGCATGACGTATGATTATTTTGTTCGGATGTGAACGATTGAGATTTGTAAAAGCTTCTGTTTAATTTATTTTTGCTACTAGCTTGGGGTCTATTGAAGCTTCTTTTTTGGTCGTGTTGTACATTTTTTGTTTTAATTAGCTTTTTGTCTACCCTTTCAGCGATTTCGTACTGGGTAGTAAGAAAGTCTTTCATTTGTTGCCACGTGGGGCATTTCTTTCGTGATGAGAGCGATTGCTCCCATAAAAGTAACGATTTTTCTGGTAATGCGGCAGTGCATATGTTTACCAGTATAGGGTCCCAGCTGTCTGTGGGAATATTTTGTGTCGATAAAACCGACAAACAGTTTGAAACAGTGGATTGTAGTCTTATAAACTCTTCACTGGTTTCTTTTTGAATCTTAGGCAAGGTTATTAGTGTAGTTACTTGGTTATCGACCAATATTCTTTTATTTTCATATCTTGCTTTTAGAGCTTCCCAAGCCAAATTGAAATTGTCGTCATTAAGTGCGAACTGTTTGACTATTACGCCTGCTTGACCTTGCGTTTTGTATCGGAGGTGATACAATTTTTGCGCTTTTGATAATTTTGGATGGTTGATGTAAACGGCAGTGAACATGTCCCGGAAGGACGGCCATTCTTCATAACCTCCATAAAATATTTCTGTGTCACATGCGGGTACCTCGAGATGGATGCCTGAACTTGCCTCTTGATTTTGTACTTGTGGCAGCTCTACTCTCGGATGTGGAGTAGGTGCAATAGCTTTTATTAGCTTTAATTGATCGGAGATCATAGCTTTTGTAGCTTCGTACTGGTCTAAGCAGTTTTCGTATAGTGCGTAAGCCGATGATTTAAAATCGTGTGGTAGATCTGAATTGTCATAATCTACTATGGCGTCATGAGCCGTTTGGAGACGAGTCCAAAAATTGTCAATATTTTGTTTTTTTATTTCCAATAACGATTCAGAGATGTCTTGAATCGGTGAAAATGAAAATCGAGTGCAGTATCGTGTCAATCTGTCACTCTCAGAAATGAATTTGGCAACACAAATATTTTTGCCCTTTATTTGCTTTGTGGTAACCTGTCTTGCGCGTGTAGCTTCTGCAGGTGTAATTTGATTTTTATCGTCATTAACCATTTTTGTTTTGTTATTTATTACTATATGTGTCAAAGTTAATTAAAATTTTCTCAGTGCAAACTGATTTAAACGCAGCAATAAATGATAATTAATACCGAATACTATTTTACGTATATACGATTTTTTTTTTTTTCCGGACTAGATATATATTTACTTGCGAAATAATTTTTTAATTTGTATTTTATTTTAAATATATATTTGTGAGCGTAATTTAAATTTTCTTAATTTAGTTATTAAGAATGGCACTTTTAATTTAATAATACTTATGTCCTTATGTTGGTGTATTTAGGTACACCCTAATACACGGACTTGTGTGTACATATATATTTATGTGCTCGTGAAATTGAGAGCTCGTTGAAGAGATCAATACGAATTGTTTGTGCGTATGTAATATTTTTATTTTCTAGGGCAATTGAGAGCTCGTTGTAGAGATCAATTTGCTTTTACTTTTGTGTACGCAATCCTGCTTGTTTGTTACAAGGGGTATTGCGGGATGTATGCCAATGTGGACTTTGAAAATATGTGTATTTTTGTTTTTAATAAATTATTTATTAGTTTTAATATCTAGTAGTGTTATCTTTACCACAACGTTTATTGTTTTATTTTTCATGTAATTTTACAACTTTGTAATTTTGAAAATTTTCAATGTGTAATTGACCCAATGTATATAGGGTATATAAGCATAGGCATAGATTATATGCCGTATGTATAAATATGTATGTTCGCACTGCGAAGAGAGCGCGAAAGCGAAGTGAATAATGTGCAGGTATTTTCCCTTATGCACTTTGTAAATATATTTTTGTTTATATATATTTGTTTAGTAAAAATATATATATAACGACATAAATAGATATAATATGTAAACGTTAATTCGATATGCATATATGTATGTTTGTCTGTTGTATTTTTATTTCTTTCTCTGTTTGTTTTATGTTTGATATTTTGCCTTTGCTTACTTATTGAATGCAATCCTGCTTATTGCTATATTAAGCATAAGGGGTATTGCTGGATTAATGTGCAAGTGAATACTTGAATTGGTTTTTTTTTTTTTGTTTTTTTTTTTTTTTGGTTCTTGATGGTGTGTTTGAACACACGAAGGTAAGCTATTAATTGGGCAATAAGTTAAGATCCATTTTTTTTTTTTTTTAAATATAAGTATGTATTTGAAATACACTCGGAATTGTGTCAGTTTGGTAACCGTTTTTTTATGCTGTTAAAACGGATTTTCTGTTACAGGTTTTATGTTATAATATATAAAACTGAAATTTTTACATACATATACGCATAAAATAAGATATGTAAATGAAATAAATACGCTCACTTTGTAGGGTATACGGTTTTTACATACACATATATTTATTTTAATTTCCTTTTGTGTCAATTCGTGTGTTTATTCTCCAGCTGCTTACAGGTATGCTTTGTTGTTGTTTTTTGTTTAAAAATTCGCGCCCGTTTGTTCTATTTATGTTTTGTGCTAAGGTTTCGCGGCCGGTTGTGTGAATTTTTGTTTGCTTAAAATGTTTATATGTTTGTTGAAATACATATATATATACATTAGCACTGTATCTTTGGTGAGGTTTGTGTTACATTTTAAAATTTAATAATTGTTATTTTGTCACTGCACCATTTTTAACATTTTTTGACTTAAATTGCAAATTTTGTTACTTTTTTGTTGTACCACTGCACTGCTCTTTGTTACGTGTTTGTAATAATTATTAATTGTGTTTCGTAACACAGTTTTGTAAAAATCCGAAGGTGCCTTTCGGTAAGGCTCGAAGGACCATGAATAATTATGCTATAATGTTAGCACTCAATATTGACATTATTACTACCATTTTTTCCACAAAACGCCTTTTTTAAGGTTTAAATTAAAATGTTCTTTACCCTTTTTATTAAATGTTAATTTTCACAAATTTTTTATTGGTTTAACACTTTTTTTGATAAACATTAATTCCACGGTTTTAAGCCCAGAAAGTGTTGACGGTTGGTAGCGGAGATAGCGATTTTATACATTTACGTTGCGCAAAGAGATCGGAATTATTTCGAATGAGTTGAATTGAAGATCCAATCCCTCTTTTTGTTGATTGTGTGGGGTGTCATCGTGTATGATGGTAACTTCTGTGCTGACATCGTGTGCAGTGTGGTCGTTTATGTTGTGAGTGCGTGTTGTGTTCCAAGGTGTGGTGTGTTGTATTAGGGTGTGACATTATTTACCCTGAAGAAGCGGTGTAGTTGGAAGGGGAGTTCATAGTCATTTAAACAAAGGGGTTCGAGCTGTCCAAGTAGAGAGTCCATCATGAGGTTCCAAATATATGGATCGCAGATGAATCCCTGCGGGCAGCCACGGACCACTCCGATCGCCACACTTTCCTTCATTCCGACTAGAGGAGATTTCTGTCCGAAAAGTAACTCCGACAAAGAGCCGGACAGCCGAGCTTCTCCAACCGTTGCAACACTCGATCCCAGCTTAGGGGGCTACTTGAAGTCAACAAATATTCCATGGACAGAACCAAGTGTCCTCTACACTGCGTCTTTTCCTGAACCCATACTGCCTATCCAACCACATACCCCGTGTTACCTCCTAAAGCCGTTCCACCGTAACTCTTTCCAAGACTTTTCCAAATACTGGAAGGAGACTGATGCCCCGATAAGAACAAGAATCGCTCCTGATGCTATCAGGGGACTCCAGGAGAGGACCAACCCTAGCAATTTTATACTCGCGTGGGAAATAACCCTCCTACACGCACTTGTCATAAATGGCCTCCAAGTATTCCGGAATGAACTTCCACAAGCTTTTACACATCTCTCCGTTCAAACCGTCGAAATCTGGGCGTACCCCAACTCATCATCATCTAATGGAGAGACAGGTACCTCTTGTGCTTGAGGTGCCTGAACCTCTGCCCTAGGAAAGAACGTTCCTAACAAAGCCCCCGCACACTCTCTCCACTTTGATAACATGGTGTCACCAACGCGAAGAGAAGTGATGTCCTCCCTCTTACGACCCCGGCAGATCCTATAGATGACTCCACGGTCGTCCGTATTTTCCCCTAACAAATTTCTTCATTCTACTTCTTTAATTTTAACCAACATTTATTTATACTCCCAAACCGCACAGCTAAATTCATACTTAAGCTGGGACAGCCTGTCAGAATTGGACAGTGGATCGCGTTCAAACTTTCGCCTCAATCGCTTGACAGTCCTCCTCTTCGATGTTAACTCACGCGTCCACAATTTAATTTTCCTAACCATAAAACTTTCACACTTCCTAAGCAACCTATCCTTCACCCCCACACTATCTCATAAATACTAGCAATCTGCTCGTCAGCCCCCAAATCCTCAAACACTCTAGCCCTAGATTTCCTGACAGATCGTCCTTATTGGTTCCAGTCGATACCAAAGGTACGCCATCGCCGCAATGGACTCTGATACAGTGAAGGAGGAAATTTGGGAGTAACAATAATTTGGACCAAATTATGATCACTCAATCCCCACCCTCCCTTAACCTCCCATCTAGCTACAAACGTCCTATCTGCTGCCTGCTTCAAAAGCGTCACGTCAATGTCACTACGTCCCTAGGCCAATCAAGAGTGTACCATTCACTCGACTCATTCACAATGTGTAGGTTTTTAACCACCATCCATTCACTTAACACCTCGCCTCGACTGTGGCTTTGAAATCTTTCCTACCTATCCGAACTTTGCGTTAGTCGTCACTTTCTCCCTCCCTAATTCAGAGGGAGGATAACCGCCCCACCACCTTTAATCGGCCTAACCTTGTGGATCCTTTCCCCTCAGAGAAGGACCCACCTACTTAAAAACTTTTTGATGACTTCAATTATAGTCTTTAGGAGTGGTTCACATTTAGAATCAAGCTTCATCTGCCCCTTCGCGGTCTCTATCTGAAAAACTTCAGCCCCGAAAACTAACTCACTTAATTCGCCCGAAATCAGTTTTACGGCCGCAACATGGCTAACTGCAACGCCACCGACAACGACAGCACCTTGGGAGCTTCTCAGTTGCTCGCCTTACCCTAACCGATGGCCCAGGCGCCTCGTCTCCCGACGTAGTGTCCATCGTCACGGTGGGTGGCCCCGACTCCTCACTCCCAGCGAGAGGCTTAACCCTGCTCCTCCGTGGTGGAGCCATCTTCACCTCGGACGCCTTTCGGTAGGCTGATCCGCCGAGCGTACCACTGACACAGATGTCACCCGTTCAAATAAGACCCCGAAACAGCTACTCGCTACGTACGTGCGACTGAACGCGTTTACGTAGGTGTCACAAGCGCAGACCCGCTCTATAGCAGTGACGACTCAAGTGGACCCTAAAGGCGTTCTCGCAAGGGTACAGCCCACAGCTCCAGCCAAATGGTCTTTACAAGGTCACCTTAATGACCGCCGGACGGAACAAAATCTCCGTAACGGTTGCGAGTTGATCGATGTGGGGCTGAACCGAAGCGGTCCTTGGGTTAAACGCACACTACTACGACCGTTTGTCTGCACAGGATACACTATCTCCAACACTGGGACAGCAGCCAGTACCTGTTGAGCAATCCTGCTCAGGACTTGCTGACACTGACCAACTGGTCGCCAGATACCCAACAGAGCACTCCAAATAAGCAGTCCAGTCGGCAGAAAATACCATCAACACGGCACTAAACTGGGACAGTGCAAAGAGTCCCCCAACAACACCAACGTGAACGACCACGTTGCCGTAGTATCTGAAGGTGCAGTACACAATATTAAAAATATGTACTTACCGCTATTCAGCTAACCCACGCCGAAGAATGCACAAGAAACGCGCTAATTTGTGCACTTGCCCGAAAACCCCACTCGCGGTCCCGTACACAAACAATAACCACGAAACGCGTTGTCAACGACGTGACTTCCACAAAACGAAATTCCACAAGAAATTATAGCAACAATTTCCCATACACTCGATCAGCAACGGTGCCTATGCTAACGCGTAAACAAATTTCGCTCAAAAAAAATACCGAAAAATCACCAAAAACACCACCTAGAAAAAATCACAACGATGCGCGCGCACGTCTATTCGCGTCGGAATCCAAACAACGAATCCTCGTTATTGGACAATAATAAATCTTTTAGCTTCTTTCACTTGATAAACCCCGGTGTTGGACTAACCAGGGTTATTTTTTTTTGAAGCGGGGCCCGAGAGCGCCAGTGCCAAAAACATTTCTACACGAAAAAACTTTAGTACATCCTATTGTTGGACCGAATAGGGTTATTTTTCGGCAGCGGAGCCGAAGGCCGCTAACAAAAATAAAATTTCTACACGAAAAGACCTTGGAACACCCCGGAGTTGGATCGACCAGGGTTATTATTATTTTTTTTTGAAACGAGGCCGAAGGCCGCTAACACAAAAAGAAGTTCTGTGCTAAAAACCTTGGTACATCCCCTTGTTGGACCGACCAGGGTTATTTTTTTGGAAGCGCGGCCGAAAGCCGCCAACGCAAAAAGGAGTTATACGCGCAAAGACCGTGATACATCCCGGTGTTGGTCCGACCAGGGTTATTTGTTTTTAAACTTTTTATACAAGGAAAAGTATGATTGTCATAGATTGTATCACATAATCCTTAACATCAATGCTCTCTAATAGTTAATTTTTCTAGGTTTTGGATTCCTGTATGTGGGGTATTATATCGCACAAAACGAAATATGTTTTTATTTCTTTTATTTCCTTTACAAAAGTTGTCGATAAGGTAACACTGGGTATTATATCGCACAAAACGACTGTAACGCGCACCACGATCTTTGGCATTCCTGCCTGTCAAACGATCGTAGGGGGATGGAGCTGGCGGAACAGATTGACGATTCGACATTCTGCACAATGAATGACAAAGCCCCCACCAGAATTATGGGCACCTGTAATAGCTCGCCCGATATTACCATCGCTAGCGGTGGTCTGATAAATAGCATAACCTGGCGACCTACGCTAACTCTCGCGTCAGACCATCTGCCCATAATTATCTCGATCGAGAAACCTCCCGACTTTATTTTTGTGGACAACCGCACCTTCATTAACTTTAACAAAGCTAACTGGGTCGGCTTCACAGAATTTACTGAGAGTACCTTCAACGCACTACACATTCCTAGGGACGTCATCGTTGGCGAGCGAATTTCCCAGCCGAAGCAGCAGTATTAGCAAATGAACGCGACACCTTACGCCATGCCGATCCCTGTGATCCCCGAATAAGGGATCTCAATTTGGAGATTCAGCAAATGATAAATCATCATAAGCGGACAAAATGGATAGAGCAACTGAAGTCCTGCAACCTCTCCACCGGTGTGAGTAAGCTTTGGACTACTGTCAAGGCCCTGTCAAATCCGAGGAGACATGACGATCGGGTTGAAATTCAATTCGATGGCCATGCCTCCTCGGACCCGAAGAAGGGCGCGAGCTACTTAAGCCGGCAGTTTATACTGCACCCTTCGACCGACAAGGCCAAACGATGTGTTACGCGACGCCTGCGCTAAATGCCAAAAGACTGGGCACCACTTACTTTCACCGATGGGGAGGTTCAGAGTGTCATCAAAAAGGCGAAATCGTCAAATTCCATCGGCCCTGATGGAATAAGCATGCTGATGCTAAAACATCTAGGCTCAACGGGAGTAAACTATCTCACCAAGGTCCTCAACTTGTCGATGTCCACTCTTCAAATACCCGATGTGTGGAAAGTCGGAAGAGTGGGACTACTGATACCTGGGAAACCCGCCAACAAAGGGGAGTCTTATCGCCCGATAACTCTCCTTTCCCCAGTAGTGAAGACAATTTAGGCCTTGTTACACTCACCACCTGAGTCTAACAGACTATCATCATGGCTTCCGTAAAGTGCACAGTACCACCACAGCACTTAGCGTCATAAACGCCCAGATAGTTCATGGCCTGAACCAGAAGCCATCCTGCTAGAGGACGATCCTCGTAGCGTTGGACTTATCAAAAGCTTTTGACACAGTCAATCACACAACGCTACTTGAGAACCTAGAATAATCAACGCTCCCTCCAGGGCTGAAGTGGTGGACTATGAACTACCTTAGCGGTCGGCATTCATCCGTACTGTTTCGAGGTCAAAACTCCAAACTTAGGAAAATTAAACAGGGGGTTCCGCAGGGCGGTGTCCTCTCCCACTACTGTTTAATTTTTATATTTCGAAACTCCACCAGCCACTAGCGGGAATTTCAGTGATCTAGTACGGTGATGACTGCACGATATTGACTTCGGGCAATGGAATCGATGTCATGTGCTCAAAAGTTTAGACCCCGACATACCAATCACATGTCCTGCATGCAATGAGGCCCCGCATGATACTAACCACCTCTTTGCATGCCCAACAAACCCAACTCATCTAACACCCTTTTCCCTATGGTCCGACCCCGTCGAAAGAGCCCGTTTCTTGGGCCTCCCGTTAGATGACCTCGACGACAACCAAACTATCACTTACCATCCAACTGGTTATTTGACATTTTGGACCCATTTTGTTATTGTCAAATTTAATAAATTTGAAGAAAGATTCAAATATTGAAATAAAGCTATTTTTGCATCACTTAATATTGAAAAAAATGTCAAAAACGAATTAGTGAAGTGTTAGTGGATATAAAAGTGAAATATATAATATCATTTAAAATCGAAAAAATACGTACTATAAATAGTTGGAATTTTCAAATTTAAACGTAAATATCTCTAAAACTATAAATTTTCTGCGACTATATCTATATATATTCATGATCTGGAGGATCACCTCTCTCCGCCCATACCCATTTTATCCCCGAAAGCCTGGGACGGTATACTAAAGTATTCCCCTAATCTATTCGTACATAACCATGCTATTTCAAATCCCATCATGTAGTTTTAATGTGATTAAGTGGAAGTAGAAACAATCATGATACTTAAGCCTTGATGATACAATAATTACGATTTTTCTCTAGTCTAATCTCAGTATTATGCACAATGTCAGATCCTAGTTCCCATCACTATTAAGTATTTCAAAATAGAAATTTTATGTTGTACATTTATATTTGCAACCTTATTGGAAATATCGCTTGATATTTGATTGTAATATGTCTCTAAGACGCTCGAAATCACCGCACATGAGTCACAATGTGAAAAGTGCAGAAAAAGAAGAGAGTTTTTGGGAAAAATTTAGTACTATTGGAAGGAAAAAGGGAACGAAGGAGGGTATGAAAATCCCTTATGTTTTTTATTATGACATAATTTATATAAATTATTAATAGTTAATATCAGCATTTAAATATTTTAATCTAATGTATATAAAATGCGCTATTTTCATACATTTCATACATACATTTAATACAAACAATCTTCATTTTGTATATACTAATTGTTGGTATATCACTGAGTAATGACCTAAATATTATGTATACATACATATGGTAAATGGATAGTTTAGGTCCCCCAACTAAGCAGTCCTCAAAAATTAATTTTTTTTTAAAGCGTCTTATTTTGACGCGAATATTACAAATCCGTGAGCGAGAAGTGAATCTCTTGGGTCGGCTTTAGTATACCGTCCTAGGCTTTCGGCGATAAAATGGTATAGGCGGATAGAGGAGATCCTCCAGATCAAGAATATATATAGATATAGCCGCGGAAAACTTATAGTTTTGAAGATATTTACGTTTAAAACTGAAAATTTCAGCTATTTAAAGTACGTATTTTTGCAATTTAAAATGAATTATACACTTATATATCCACTAACACCTGACTAATTCGTTTTTACACATTTTTTTATATTTTATGATGCCAAAATAGCTTTATTTTAATATTAAAATCTTTCTTCAATTTAATTAATTTTGGCAATAAGAAAAGGGTTGTAAATGTCAAATAACCAGTGTTGCTATACCAATATATTTTGCAAACGAAGAAAAATAAAAAAAAAGGACGCAAAAAGGAGTTCTACGCGAAAAGACCTTGGTACACCCCGGTGTTGGACCGACCAGGGTTCAATTCCCACAACAGCCGGTTCTGCGATACCGGAATTGACCCGGATTTTATCCGGCCAAGGGCTGTTATTTCGGCGATCTCACCCTGTTTGGATCGGTAAGTTTTAGATTAAGTTTGTCTTCATTGGAGCAACGCCTAGCAGCAGGGTTGCGCGGTATCCTCCTGACCCGTGCTGGCATCGAGTCCAACCCGGGTCCCGAGGAATTCTACTGCTGCGTATGCACAAAAAGGCTCCATCCAAATTCCACCTCGGTTAGGTGCAATACATGCAATGGATGGAGCCATCTTAAGACCTGTTCAGGCCTTAAGTCACACAGGGAGTGGACCACGAGTTACGTGGCCCCATGCTGTCAACGCAATAATGCGACATCTGCCTCAACGGCTGTGCAACCTGCACCATGTTCGCGCACTGCGCTGCCACTCCAGTCGAGTGGCCAAGATAGGACCTCCACGATCCCAAGAAGCTCACACAGACAGCATAACTCCCAATCTAACCAACCTCCCCCCCCAACCTTCATCCAGCTCCAATCCTCGTGCGAGAACCACCCAGCAACTCCTGGTTTCTTCGCACAGTCTGTTCCGTGTGTCAGACCATAATACGCCGGAATGTCACATCAGTCAAGTGCAATTCTTGTACTGGCTGGTGTCACTTTCTGTCGTGTTCTGGTCTGCGCACCACACGAGAGGGGAGTGCGTCGTATGTTGCCCCATGCTGTAGGAGTCTGCCCCCGCAATCACATACAGTGGCGTCGCCAACCAACATCACAGTGCGACAACCGCCCATGCGGATAGCACAGCTGCAACAACCACCACCTACACGCACCCCACTCATCACTAGGATCACGACTGGACACCCGCGACAAACGCGACTCTTACAATTTAACTGCAACGAACTCCAGAGTAAGATCGAGGAGATAGTTGCATTTATGAGCCGGGAGCGCGTAACGATAGCTGCGGTCCAAGAAACTAAGCTAAACAGCCACTCAGATCTTCTGAGTTGTGCAGGTTTCAACGTTTTACGTAAGGATCACGAGCGGGATAATGGTGGATGCCTAGCCTTCATATAGCACAAAACCGTGCAATATCGTCTAATCGATGTTAACATCGACCGCAGGGACACCACCCTAGAATTTCAGGGTATAGCTGTCCGGTCAGGCGATGTCGAGCTCGAAATATTTAATATATACATCCCTCCAGTTACATGTTGCCCAACAGGATATCACCCGAATATAGATGCGCTACTTCGTGGTGAAAACCGTTTGGTGCTAGGCGACTTTAACGCGCATCACGATCTTTGGAATTCCTGCCTGTCAAACGATCGTAGGGGGATGGAGCTGGCGGAACAGATAGACGATTCCACATTCTGCACAATGAATGTCGAAGCCCCCACCAGAATTATGGGCACCTGCAATAGCTCGCCAGATATTACCATTGCTAGCGGTGGTCTGATAAATAGTATAACCTGGCGACCTATGCTAACTCTCGCATCAGACCATCTGCCCATAATTATCTCGATCGAGAAACCTCCTGACTTTATTTCTATGGACAACCGCACTTTTGTTAACTTTAACAAAGCTAACTGGGTCGGCTTCACAGAATTTACTAAGAGCACCTTCAACGCACTACCCATTCCTACGGACGTCACCGTTGGCGAGCGTCAATTCCGCAAGGTGATCGCTGCTGCTACTGCTCGCTTCATACCGGCTGGAAGAATTTCGGAACTCCGCCCAAATTTCCCACCCGAAGCAGCAGTATTAGCAAACGAGAGCGACACCTTACGCCATGCCGATCCCTGTGATCCCCGAATAAGGGATCTCAATTTGGAGATTCGGCAAATGGTAAATCATCATAAGCGGACCAAATGGATAGAGCACCTGAAGTCCTGCAACCTCTCCACCGGTGTGAGTAAGCTTTGGACTACTGTCAAGGCCCTGTCAAATCCGAGGAGACATGACGATCGGGTTGAAATCCAATTCGATGGCCATGCCTCCTCGGACCCGAAGAAGTGCGCGAGCTACTTTAGCCGGCAGTTTATACTGCTCCCTTCGATCGACAAGGCCAAACGATGTGTTACCCGACGGCTGCGCAAAATGCCAAAAGACGGCACCACTTACTTTCACCGATGGGGAGGTTCAGAGTGTTATCAAAAAGGCGAAATCGTCTAAATCCAGCGGCCCTGATGGAATAAGCATGCTGATGTTAAAACACCTAGGCCCAACGGGAGTAAACTACCTCACCAAGGTCCTCAACTTGTCGATGTCCACTCTTCAAATACCCGATGTGTGGAAAGTCGGAAGAGTGGGACTACTGAGACCTGGGAAACCCGCCAACAAAGGGGAGTCTTATCGCCCGATAACTCTCCTTTCCCCAGTAGTGAAGACACTTGAGGCCTTGGTGCTCCCATCATTCACCCACCACCTAAGCCTAGCAGATCATCAGCATGGCTTTCGTAAAGTGCACAGTACCACCACAGCACTTAGCGTCATAAACGCCCAGATGGTTCATGGCCTGAACCAGAAGCCACCCTGCTAGAGGACGATCCTCGTAGCGTTGGATTTGTCAAAAGCTTTTGACACAGTCAATCACGCAACGCTACTTGAGGACCTGGAACAATCAACGCTCCTTCCAGGGCTGTTCCGCCCTTACCAGGGGGTTCCGCAAGGCGGTGTCCTCTCCCCGCTACTGTTTAATTTCTATATTTCAAAACTCCCCCAGCCACCAGCCGGAATTTCAATGACCTCGTACGCTGATGACTACGATATTGACGTCGGGCAATGAAATCGATGGCATGTGTTCAAAAGTAAACGGCTACCTCTCCGATCTTTCTCGCTTCTTCTCTGCAAGGAACCTAACACTCTCCCCCACCACATCCACAGCGACCATCTTCACAAATAGGACGAAGGAGTACAGGCTGGACCTGAACATTTCAGTCGATCGCACAAAAATTCCGACAGTAAATAACCCTAAAATTTTAGGCGTCACTTTGGACAGTCTGTGCTCTTTCACTCCTCATACGACCGCGATAACTGCCAAAGTACAGAGCCGCAACAAAATCCTCAAGTCGCTTGCCGGCAGCTCATGGGAAAAAGACAAAGAAACGTTGTTGGCAACATACAAGGCAATCGGCCGGCCGGTCCTTAATTATGCAGCCGCAATATGGTCGCCTGAATGCAGTGACACGCAGAAGAAGAAGCTTCAAACCTGTCAGAACACTGCACTCCGGACTATCACGGGATGCCTCTTGATGTCTCCAATCGAACACCTACATAGTGAGGCCCGTATGCTTCCGGGTAAGGAACATAACGAGCTCCTCTCTAAGCAGTTTCTGCTGGGATGTTTTCGTAGAAACCACCCCTGCAGTCGCCTGCTTGTAGCGGAGCCGCCTCCTAGGAACATCAAGAAGTCCTTCCTTGACTACGTCGACGACATTAGACAGTACGCCGACCAGACTTCGGACGCAACTAACTTTAGACAGGCACTGACCGCCATTCTCAGTGGAGCCATCAACACCATCACCGACTCCCTCTCAGTGAATGGCGTAATACGAGTCAAACCACCACCCATAGCAGACACAGAGCTCGAGTTGCCTCGCGAATCTTGAGTGACCCTCGCGCAACTTCGTTCTGGATACTGTAGCAGGTTAAACTCCTACCTATCCAGAATAGACCCTGACATACCAAACATATGTCCTGCATGCAATGAGTCTCCGCATGACACTAACCACCTCTTTGCATGCCCAACATGGTTTCCTGGGCCTTCCGTTAGATGACCTCGACGACAACGAATCTAGAATTTATCACCCAAACGGGGATTAGGTAACCGTTACAACAACAACAACCGACCAGGGTTATTTTTTTGAAGCGCGGCCGAAGGCCCCCAATGCAAAAAGAAGTTCTGTGCCGCCAACGCAAAAAGAAGTTCTGCGCGAAAAAAATTTGGTACACCTCGGTGTTGGAACGACCAGGGTTATTTTGTTTGAAGCGCAAAAAGAAGTTCTACAAGAAAAAGTAATATTGTCATAGAGGGTATAACATAATACTTAACATCAATGCTCTCTAATAGTTTATTTCTCTAGGTTTTGGATTCCTGTATTTGGGGTGTTATCTGTTTTAATATTTTTCAGTTCAATTACAACAAATGTCGATAAGGTAACACTGGTTATTTGACATTTTGCAACCCTTTTGTTATTGTCAGAATTAATAGAATTTAACAATAATTTAGTTATTGAATTAAACTATTTTTTTCACTGTATAATGTAAAATAAATGTGTACAAACGAATTAGTGAAGTGTTAGTTGATATAAAAGTGAAAAATATAAGTGTATAATTCATTATAAATCGAAAAAATGCGTACTTTAAATAGTTGAAATTTTCAATTTTAAACATAAATATCTCAAAACTATAAATTTCCCGCGGCTGTATCTATATATATTCTTGATCTGGAGGATCTCCTCTATCTGCTCATACTAAAGTTTTCCCATATTTTTTTTTAGTGTTTTCAAGAAAAAAAAACGTTTTCTTAATTTTTTGTTAAATAAATATGCGTTAAAAATAAACAATTGTGATACATTTAAATTAATTAATTTATTGTTTCCGCTGTTGAAATTTTTTCGAAAGCAAATTACTAAACTCGCTGAACTGTAATTACATCTAAGTGAATTGAAAAATATGTGCAAAGTGCGTTAAATATATATGTAATAATTAGGGTGCTTTATTTTTTGAACGATTTTTAACTTCCCGCTAAGAAAATGGAAAATTTTCTAAAAATCGGGAAGATATTGGTTTCACCACATTTTGCAAAAATCGAGTTCTCAACAGATCTCGACGTTCTGAGGGTCGAGGAAGCTTCCCCGAACATTTTCACGATGATGTCCGTATGTCTGTATGTATGTGTGGATGTATGTGTGGATGTATGTGTGTATGTGTGGATGTATGTGACCCTCTTATAACTATTAAACTGCTCAACCGATTTGAATAAACTAAACGGCATTCCAAAGGGTTTCATTGCACTTGAATTTCGTGTAAGTTTGGACCCAATCGGACCAGTAGATTTCGAGAAATCTCAAAAATAAAAATTTTGAAAAATCGTTTTTTTCGAACTTTTTCCAAACGACTTGACCGATCGACACCAAAAACTAATCAGTTCTAAACCGTGAAGAAACACATCGGGTCGAAATCGGTGGATTTACTTGCTAGATATCGAAAACGAAAAATTTCGAAGAGCTCAAAAGCAGTGAAAAAAGCGAAATTTGAACGTTAGCGTATGAAATTAGAGAGAAGTTGCAGGGATGGCCCTTGGGGCCAACCGTTTTCCACATTTTTTTTTTCGATCCCATGGGGAAATTTTGTTGGAAATACCAAAAAAAAAAATCCCCGAAAGTTTCAGCTCTTAATATTAGGTTAAGTACAAAGTTCGTTCGGTTTTGTATTGATTTTTCAAAAGATGATAACTTTGTGTACATTTGTCCGATTAAAGTCAAATATGCGCCGTTTTGTTCGTAAACTTGTTGCCAACGAGATGCCAACTCCCCCTCTCGTAGAAGGCTGCGTTCCTATTGGCAAAAAACTCGGAGAGCTAATTTTCACAGGCCTCTCTTGAGGCCAACTTCTCACCATTAAGCACGTTCGCCATGGACAGGAAAATATTGTAATCACTTGGTGCCAGGTCCGGACTATAAGGTGGGTACATTAGGACCCCCCATCCGAGCTCCCGGAGCTTCTGGCGCGTCACCAAAGACGTGTGTGGCCTTGCATTGTTCTGATGGATCACAATTCGCTGTTGATCATAGATGGCCTATGTTACCTTTTCTATTTGCATGTCCCTATTGGCAAAAAACTCGGAGAGCTAATTTTCACAGGCCTCTCTTGAGACCAACTTCTCACCATTAAGCACGTTCGCCATGGACAGGAAAATATGGTAATCACTTGGTGCCAGGTCCGGACTATAAGGTGGGTACATTAGGACCCCCCATCCGAGCTCCCGGAGCTTCTGGCGCGTCACCAAAGACGTGTGTGGCCTGGCATTGTTCTGATGGATCACAATTCGCTGTTGATCATAGATGGCCTATGTTACCTTTTCTATTTGCATGTCCCTATTGGCAAAAAACTCGGAGAGCTAATTTTCACAGGCCTCTCTTGAGACCAACTTCTCACCATTAAGCACGTTCGCCATGGACAGGAAAATATGGTAATCACTTGGTGCCAGGTCCGGACTATAAGGTGGGTGCATTAGGACCTCCCATCCGAGCTCCCGGAGCTTCTGGCACGTTACCAAAGACGTGTGTTGTCTGGCATTGTTCTGATGGAACACAATTCGCTGTTGATCATAGTTGTGGGTAGTAGAGGACTCAATTGAGCGTTTGGCCATTGGGGAGCAGCTCGTAGTAAATGATTTCTTGCGAATCCCACCAAACACGCAGCAAAACCTTCCTGGCCGTCAATCCGGTCTTGCCCACCGTCTGGTCCGCTTCCCCGAGCTTTGACCACGACCGTTTGCGGTCGATATTGCCGTAAGTGACGCATTTTTCATTGCCAGTCACAATCCGCTTCACAAACGGGTCGATTTTGTTGCGATTCAGCAGCGATTCGCAGATGGTTTTTTGCGTTGTTCGTGTGGCACCCAAACATCGAGCTTCTTTTTGAATCCAAGGTTATGCAAATGGTTCCAAACGGTTTTCTGGCTTATCCTTATTTCCTCAGCAATTAAATAAGGGCTCACGTGAAGGTCTGTTTTCACTATTTCCATGATTTTATCGCAATTTTCGACGACAGGCCTCCCGACGCGAATAGCGAACTTTCTCTTTGCTGAGTACTGAGTCAATCAATCCAAAAACTGTCAAGGACAAACTTTTAGCGCGAATAAACACGTTTTCAGCGCCGTATATTAGGACATGATGCGACACATAAGTGCTATGGACAATAACGCCATCTTTTAAAGTGAAACCGAACGAACTTTTTACTGGACCTAATATTAATATCATATTAAGTACTAGAACAAAGCCTGTAAGGATTTTCCATCTAAAATACTCGTAAAACTTGATATTTTTCATTTTTACTTTTATAACTCAGCTGCCTTTGATGGAATTAACTCACCCGTCGTTAGGTATTCCTCAAAATTGACCGTTCTACAAAAGTCTCCATTGCGGTAAAGTTATAACTTGCACCTGCGGGGTAGTATGGGCCCCCAAACCTAATTTTTCCATGAAATTCACGTTTTTTGGATTTATCCCGTATGGCTGGATAGACATAGGAGATTTTCCAAATAAAGAATATATATAATTATAGCCGTCGGAAACTTATAATTTTGGAGATATTTACGTTTATGTTGAAAATTTCACAACTTTTATCTTACAATTTCTTAATTTATAGTTTATTTTTCTTTATATTATGCACTTATTATAACTTACACTTCACTACATTGTTTCTAAATATTTATTTTATATTAATTATATTAATATTTGCTTTAAATAAGCATTTTATTTTTACACAATTTTTGTTATATGCACTATAACAAATGGGTTCCATATTGACATATTATAAGTGCTATAAACTATAAGTTTCCGGCGGCTAAAGGTATATATATTCTTTATCTGGAGAATCTCCTCTATCCCACCATACCATTTTTAACCCTGAAATCGTGGCATGTGCAGATATAGGAGATCCTCCAGATCAAGAATATATACAGATTTTGCCGAGGGAAACTTATAGTTTTCGAGAAATTGTTTTTAAAGTTGAAAAATTCAACTATTTAATGAATTTTACAGTTACATTTTTCACTTTTATATCCACTGACACCTTACTAATTTGTTTTTACATATTAATTTTACATGATATAGTGCAAAAATACCTTTATTTCTATATTTAACTTACTGCAAAATGACAAATAACCAGTATTAGATCATCGACATCTTTTGTAAATGAACTGAAAGATATGAAGTAAACAGATTATACCCCAAATATAGGAATCCAAAACCTAAAAAGATAAAATATTAAGAAATTATTCAAATATAATAAAATGAAACAGTTTGTACATTGTTTCAAAAGTAGCAGTAATAATATCTGTGAGAGAACATTCATTTTATATATTATATAATGTTATGCTCTCTATGACTATTATTTTTTCGCGTAAAACTAATTTTTGGATTGTCGGCCTTCGGCCGCTCTTAAAAAAAAACCTTGATCATTCCATCACCGACGTGTATCAATTTTTTTACCCGCTTCAACACCGGGGCCCTTCACATACAACTTTCCTCGCTTAGCGAATGTCTAACTTATTCCAATGTGAGAGCGCCTCAAAATTTGAGTTTTTTATAACATATCTAATTGTAGAAAGATCGGACAAAATAAGAAATTTGAGCATTTAAGTGAAATCACGCAACATTTATTACGATTAACAAAATTATTTATTGGACGGTTAATATGTGGAGAAACTATTTAATTCTGTTTTTTTTTTGTGTTGTTATGGTATATGAAAAAACTGTCGTGGAAACGGACGAGCATCTTTATCTTTAGTTTATACTGAAACAACTTCGCGCAGAAAACAGGGCGTATGCAGCAATGAATGCTTTGCTTTCAGTGATTTTCTCTAATTAAAATGCTTGGCAAAGCGTAACAAGATGAGAATTGCTCACCATTTTTCTTGGCTTCGCGTCGGAAACTTTTTATGTGAACGTAGTCATAAAAAAGCATATGGGGAAAAAAGTAACCCATTGCTCCTTGGATGTTCAAAGTCTCTCGATCTATACAATTATAATTATGGTTGTCTCCCTCTATGATACCTCTTCTATGTGTATCCTATTGGTTTTGTTTTGGTTGCAGTATGGCATATATTGATTACCGAATCTGTTAACAGTCTGTTAGATGCAACGCATGTGCTACCGAATATGTTAGCTATGTGTTACCTCTTCTATTTACATGTGTTCGCAAATGGACTTCCTATGTGTTATTCAAAACAGCAATATCAGTTACACAAGAGTTATTGTTTTGGTTTGTTACCTCTAACATATAAACATGTTAGCGCACTTGTTTGTAGTAACAAGCATATCTGTTATCTATTGGTTATCCATCTCTTACCTCTAACATATGCATATGTTACCATATCGGTTACCTTTTTGTTATCATAACCAATTCCAATTGTTTTAAATAAAATTCATTATTTTTTATATTAATTTGCTTTATATTCGCCGAGGTCATCGAACGGGAGGCTCAGGAAACGAGCTGTTTCGACGGGGTCGGACCATAGGGAGAAAAGTGTTAGATGAGTCGGGTTCGTTGGGCATGAACACTCATTGCTTGCTGGAAATATATTTGGTATGTCGGGGTCGTATCCAGAACAACTCGGGCAACCCGAGCTCTTCGTCTGCGATGGGCAGTGGTTTGACTCCAAGTATGGGTGCGTTCGAGATGGCAATCACGACAGCAGTGTTGCAAATTTGTCAAAGTATCAGGTTCTGCGTGAATTTCTGGCAACACTTGCAACATCATCACGTTCTACTGTCACTTTTTGCACAAAATTTATGCAAATAATCGGCAACACTAAATTTTAGTCTGCACATCAGCAGAGTATCAGCAAATATACAACACCTTTGCTGTACTGCTGCAAATATTATGTAGCTCCAACGCACCCGTGTTAATGGTTCCGCTGTGAATGGCGGTCAGCGCATGTCTGAAGTGCGTTGCGTCTGAAGTCGGGTCGGTGTACTGTCCAATGTCGTCGACGTAATCAAGGAAGAACCTCTTCATGTTTCTGGGAGGCGGTTCCGTTTTAAGCAGATGACTGCAGGGGTGGTTTCTGCGAAAACATCCAAACAAAAACTACTTGAAGAGGAGCTCGTTGTGGTCCTTGACCGGAAGCATATGGGCCTCGCTGTGTAGGTGTTCGACAGGAGACATCAAGAGGCTTCCCATGATAGTCCGCAGTGTTTTGGCATGTCTGAAGCCTGCTCGCCTGCGCTGCACTGTATCCAGGCAACCATATTGGTGCAGCGTAGTTTAAGACCGGCCGCCCGATTGCCTTGTATGTTGCCAACAACGTTTCCTTGTTTTTTCCCCATGAGCTGTCGGCAAGCGACTTGAGAATTTTGTTGCGGCTCTGTACTTTGGCAGTTATCGCAGTCGTGTGAGGAGTGAAGAAGCACAGGCTGTCAAATGTAAAACCTAAAATTTTAGGTAAGATCCAATCTGTACTCCTTCGTCCAGTTCGTAAATGTGGTCGCTGCGGATTTAGTGGGGGAGAGGGTTAAGCTCCTTGCAGTGAAGAAGCGAGAAAAGTTGGAGAGATAGCCGTTTACTTATGACCACATAACGTGCAGTCATCAGTTCCCTCTGGCGGTTGCGATAGTTTCGAGACATAGAAGTTAACCAGGAGCGTGGACCCCTGTTTAATTCTTCTCAGCTTGGAATTTTAACCCCAAAGCAGTACGGATGAATGCCGACCGCTCAGGTAGTTGATAGCCCACCTCTTCTGCCCTGGAAGGAGCGTGGATTGTGGACTGTTAAAAGCTTTTGACAAGTCCAACGCTACGAGGATCGTCCTCTCACAGAGTGGCTTTTGGTTTAGCCCATGAACTGTTTAGGCGTTTATGTCGCTAAGTGCTGTGGTGGTTCTGTGCACTTTTCGGAAACCATGCTGGTGGTCTGCTAGAACCAGGTGGTGAGGGAATGTCGAGAGTAGCAAGGCCTTAAGTGTTTTCACTACTGAAGAAAGGAGAGTTATCGGACGATAAGACTCCCCTTTGTTGACGGGTTTCCCGGGTTTCAGTTGTGAGACCCCTCTTCCGACTTTCCACATATCGGGTATTTGAAGAGTGGTCAGCAAAAGGTTGAGGACCTTGGTGAGATAGCTTAATCCTGTCGATTCTTGATGTTTTAGAATCTGCATGTTTATTCCATCAGGGCCAATGGATTTAGATGAACCTTGTTGATGACACTCTGAAATTCCCCATCGGTGAAAGTGGCGTGCAGTCTTTTGGCATTTTGCGCAGCCGTCGGCAACACATCATTTGGTATTGTCTGCCGAAGGGCGCAGTGTGAATCGCTGGCTGAAATAGCTCGCGCACTCGGGTCCGAAGAGGCATGGCTATCAAATTAAATTTCCACCCGGTCGACATGTCTCTACTGATTAGACAAGGCCTTGACAGTAGTCCAAAACTTACTTACACCGGTGGAGAGGTTGCACGACTTCAGATGGCCTACCCATTTTGTCCGCTTATGGTGGTTTAGCATGTACCGAATCTCCAAATTGAGATCCCTTATTCGCTCGTTGACTAAGGCAGCTGCTTCGGCTGGGAAAATGAGGCGGAGTTCCGCGATTCTTCCAGCCGGTATGAAGCGAGCGGTAGCAGAAGCGACTTACGAAATTGACGCTCGCCAACGATGACGTTCGTAGGAATGGGTAGCGCAGCGAAGGTGAACTCGGTAAATTCTGTCAAGCCGGCCCAGTTAGCTTTGTTAAAGTTAACAAAGGTGCGGGTGTCCAACGAAATAAAGTCGATAGAGATAATTATGAGCAGTTGGTCTAATACGAGAGTTAGCATAATTCGCCAGGTTATGCTATTTATCAGATAACCGCTAGCGATGGTAATATCCGTCTAGCTATTACAGATGGCCATGCCCATCATCTTGGTGGGGGCTTCGAATCGTCTCTCCGTTTCGCCAATACCACCCTCCTACTATCGTTTGACAGGCAGGAGGACCAAAGATTGTGGTGCGCGTTAAAGTCGCCAAGCACCAAACGGTTTTCACCACGAAGTAGAGCACTGGTAATATCCTGTTTGGCAACATGTGACTGAGGGGATGTATATATCTAATATCTCGAGCTCGACATCGCCTAACCGCAAAGGTTTACCCTGACATTTTAGGGTAGTATTCCTGCGGTCCCTGTCCTAATCGATTAGACGATATTGCACGGTGTTGTGCAGTATGAAGACTAGGCCTCCACCATTATCTCGCTCGTGGTCCTTACGTATAACGTTGAAACCTGCTCAATTCAGAAGATCTGAGCGGCTGCTTAACTTGGTTTCTTGGATCGCAGCTATCGATACGCGTTCCCGGTTCAAAACTGCAACTATCTCCTCGATCTTGCTCTGGAGTCCGTTACAGTGGAATTGTCAGAGTCGGATTTGTCTAGGGTGATCCTGGGTATGAGGGAGGTACGTGTAGGTGATGGTTGTTGCAGTTGTAATATCCGCAGGAGCGGTCGTCGCACTGTGGTGTTTGGCGACGCCACTGTAGTGTTGCGGGGGCAGACTACTGCAGCACGAAGCAACGTACGACACACTCCATTTACGTGTATTGCTCAGGTCGGAACACGTCGGTAAGTAACAACAGCCAGTATAAGAACTTCACTTAACTGATGTGACGTTCCGAAGTATGGCGATCTGGCACACGGAACAGACTGTTCTGTAGTTCTTGCGCGAGGATTGGAGTGGGATGAAGGTTTGGGGAGGGGACTGGTGAGATTGGAAGTAATGCTGCGTGTTTTAATCGACTGGAGTGCGTTAACTGGGTGCAATTTGACAGCCCTAAAGACTGGTATCGCAGTAGTGCGTTGGCAACATGGAGCCACATAACTTGTGGTCCACTCTCGTAAGTCTAAAGGGCTGAGCAGGTCTTAAGATAGCTACATCTGTTGCATGTGTTGCACCTAACCGAGGTGGAGTTTGAATGAAGTATTTTGGAGCAAACGTAGTTAAACAGGGTTAGATCTTTGCCGGATAAAATGCGGGTCAATTTCGGTAACGTAGAACCGGCTGTCTTAAGAATTGTTGTTCTTCTTAATAGCCTTCGGTTTCTTTCTTTATCGAATAATTTTAATTTATTTGTTTGTAACTTTTTTCAGTGGAACTGAAACTAAATGGCACTGAAAAAAAAAATCAACTGTTTGATAGGCACAAAAAAATTACCCTAAAACTATGCCATGCTGTCTTTTGAACAAGAAATTTATTCAAACACATTCTTAATGAAACTGAAAACACCCCGTGTGACTAAAAAACATGCTATTATAGCTCATTAAACAGAAGGGTTAATACATATATATATATAGCTCATTAAACAGAAGGGTTAATACATATATATATATAGCTCATTAAACAGAAGGGTTAATACATATAGTTTCAAAAAACTAAAAAGTAAAAAATTATTCAAAACAAACAACAATTTCAAACCTTCAGCCAGACTGATCTTAAAGTCAAAAGTAATTAAGCATGTCGGAAAAGTACGGTCACGTTGGTTTGTTGCGCAAGCGAGATATTGGACAACAGCTGTTTGCAGGGAAGATTTTAGTTGCGAACTTTTAAATTTCAAAAAACACCCAAACTCAATTAATTTTCCACGTATATTTCTTCATCAGTTTGAACTTGTAACCTGCAATAAATTCCACAAAATGAATTTCTTTTCAAATATGTATTAATATGTATACGCGTTCAACTTTTGCATTTGAATATGGTAATGACAAGGGTATTTTGTTGGTGTTGGGTCGCTATTATTTTTATTATTTATTTTTTCATTAAAATTTTGAATTGATAACATTGCTTCCCATGTTATTTACTTATATTCATTTGCAAAATATGTAGGCATGGTAACACTTATTATTTTGTTATTGTGTAAATTAATCGGATTTAAGAAAAACTTTTATTTTAATGTATTACTATTTGTGTATTTTTTAATTTGAAATAAACGTGTAGAAACGATAGAGTGAAATGATAGTGAACATGCATACGTTTAATTCGTGAATTTTTGGACATTGCACAAAATAACTTAATAACTATAAGGCTTCTGCAGCTATATTCTTTCGACGATTTTGCGGTATGTGTGGGCAACCTACTGAAATCAGAAACAGTTTAATAAAATTAAGAATATTGAGAAATCGTAAAAATAAATGAAACAGAATAAAAATATGAACGTAATCAAAAAACAGATTAATTGTCCAGCTATTTATGAAAGTATTAATAATGGTAATATAGCATTACCAAGTGATAAGCTACTACCCTGTTCCCCGTTCGTGTTGTGTTTACGCTGGACACGGCGTTAATATTTCCGCCTTTACACATTTTAACCTCGAATTTAGACGCCGCTCTTCTAAATCCCAGCCTTGACAAGAGTTACATATTCAACAAGTAAGGAAGGGCTAAGTTCGGATGTAACCGAACATTTTATACTCTCGCAAAGCCAAATGGTATACTCGTTTGAGATTTCTTTGTGGATTGACTGATATTTTCGGTAGAAGGTCAGCTATAGGCACTGGGGTCCACATATTTAGTACTTAGGGGCTTGAACAGTTTTGGTTTAGACAATTTTTGGTCACAAGGTGGCATACTTTAAACGTATTATTCACGCAAAGTTTTACCCCGATATAATCATTGTTGCTTGATATGCATAGTGGAAAGTGAAAGAATAAGATGGAATTGATAATGGTGTTATATGAGAAATAGGCGTGGTTGTAGTCCGATTGCTTCCAGTGAATTTTGTTATTATAGCATTAGCGGTTTAGGAGATATGCACATTAAACGTATTAGAGGCGGGACCACGCCCACTTAAAAAAAAAATTTTAACCGCAGATGCCCCTCCCTAATGTGATCCTGTGTACCAAATAACAGTCTTGTATCTTATTGTGGAGCTTAGTTATGGCAATTTATTTATTTTTTTATTAATGGCGTTTTGTGGGCGTGGTGGAGTGGAGTGGTCCGATTACGCCCATCTGCAATACCAACCGTCTCACGGTACCAAGAAACATGTCTACCAAGTTTCATAGAGATATCTCAATTTTTACTCAATTTACAGCTTGCACGGACGAACGAACGGACAGACAGTCACCCGGATTTCAACTCGCCTCCTCATTATGATCATTTATATATACATAACCCTATATCTAACTCGATTAGTTTTAGGTGATACAAACAACCGTTAGGTGAACAAAACTATTATACTCTGTAGCAACAGGTTGCGAGAGTATAAAAACACTCAGACTAACTTGAACCGTTTCAACTTGAATCAAGAATTCTGAAAAAGAAATAGTATACTGTTATTGAATTAAATTAATATTTGGCACGATTCCGTTTTTTTTTTTCATAAGTCCAAAAACTGTAATGCATACCTTTTAACTACGTTTAACACACTTGGCACATCGAATACACATATGTTAATCATGTGTTTGCATTAGGAGCCATTTTCGATTAGTAGTTTATGTTTGACAACAGAAAAGGTTAGTCACGTTTTTGTGTGCTCTTTGATTTATATTAAATAAAGCCAACGCACTTGAAATGTTGACTGTCCGTTCCCACGACAGTCGGGTCTACGTAACCGGAACGGACCCGGATTTATTCCGGCCAAGGACTGTCAACTCGGTAGAATTCTGCTGCTACAACAACAACAACAACAACAACTGTAGAATTCGATGAGTCCACTTTGTCTCAAAAAGGTGTTTATATGATGACGACGATGAACATCCTGGAGGTGCGACCACGCCAACAAGCGAAGAAAACATCGAAAGAGTGAAAAAAATTGTTCTTGAAAATTGTCGAATCACTATTAGGGAAGTTGCAGAGGATGTCGGCAACAATTTTCTCAATTTTCTCGAATGTTTTGGACATGAAACAATGTTGTATTAGTATCGCTCAGGAGTTGTTGAATTGGCCAAAAAAAAAAACCGTAGTCATGCCTCAACGACCAGATTTGGCTCCCTGCGAACACTTTGGTGCATTCCAAAGTAAACAGGACTTTTAAAGAATAGACAGAACAAATGGTTTTATCGGCAAAATCAATTAATTTCATTCAAAATAGTCTTTTTTTGCTTTAAGACAGCTTTTTACACGGTCCAAAAGCATGTCGAACGAGTGTTTTAGCTCGTTACCCGGTATGGCCGCCAGTATGCCGGTGCAAGCCTTTTGAATGGCCTCTACGTCTGCATAACGCTTTCCTTTCATCGGCTAATACATTTTTCCGAAAAGGTAGAAGTCGCACGGTGCCATATCAGGTGAATACGGGGAGTGGTTGACTGTTAAAATGTGATTTTTGGTCAAATAATCGGCCACAAGCGTCGATCGATGAGACAACGCATTATCGTGCAACAAACGCCAACTTCCATCTTCGCGATATTCGGGCCGAACACGTCGAATACGTCGCACCAAACGCTTCAAGACTCCAAGGTAGAATACCGCATTAACGTTAAAGGATAGCAGATTCTAACGCACTAGTCGACATATAGATGGCGCCACTAGAGTTTACTTTGTTACTTTTGTACCTGTTACTTTGGAACGCACCTTGTATAAATTTAAGTATTATCAGCAAACAATTTTTAAAGGAACCGTCAGGAGCTTCAATTGACAATAAAATATAATCATGGAACCAAAACTCCCAAATAGTAGACTATTTTAACTAAAAATGCTTATAAGTTAGAATTTTGTTGCAAAACCTTTATTTGCGAGTACGACAGCGCACCTTTTCAATATAGATTTCCCTAGAGTTTTGCAGACTGAATTCGGTATTGAATACCATCCCTCTTGAAAGTGTTTGTCGTGTATCGGGGATTCGTTTCAGCATTCTTCGGACGTCGAGCCCAAACTTTTCCATCGCTACCTACCATATTTATTTTTGGTTCATCTGACCAATGGATCTTACGCCATTACATTTTACATTTTCTTCACCAGTCTAATTAATATGCGCTGAAGCAAAAGCAATCCAATTGTTCAGCTGTCTTTTGGACAACATTGAGAATTTCCGAAACAACTTTCCAGAGAGATTATTCTTGAAGAAATTTCTTCACCCAATTTTCTTTGGATAGCTACAGAGAGAGTCATCCTGAAACGTCGTTTTCCGTGGCCGTCTCCTTAATTCGCATTCTTTTGGAGGGTTCAAAGCAGTAAACACATATTTTTGGTATATTTTATTAATTTTTGTGGTTTCCTTTTGTATAACCGTTATTTTATAAATTTTTTATGAGCTTACGTTCTGCCGCTGGGCAATGCTTTTCTTAATTTACTTCTTCTACAAATAATACTCAAATGTTAACAAATATTCTATAAATTAAATATTTACAATGCAATACTTAACTTCGGTAAGGCTGAGAAAAAATAGAAATTAACTTTTAACAAGTAGGGAAGGGCTTAAAAAACTTAGCGAAAAATTCAACGTTCATTAAATTTGTTTTTTTATTACTTATATTATATTATTGCTCATAGACTCACTTAGTTATATTTTTATATTTTACTTCGCGTCAGCGAAAATTATATCAAAATCATCATTAAATGAGATACTTAATGGTGTATAAACTCATCCGAAGAGGCTAATTTTAATGTATTGAGTTGATGTGGAAAACGTCAACCAGAGGATCGGAATTAATTTTGTTAGGGATATGAGTCTTAAGTCAATGTGTATGTATATCAATTCCATTCATATTTAGCGCTAAATCAAATAATTTTCTAGAAAACTTGTAGACTTAATTTTAAAAAAGTATCGCAACCTAAACGGTTTAAAGTCAGGTGGAAAATCACAAATCACTATATAGGGTGAATTTTTGTGTAATTTTAAAAATATGTACCTCACACACTGACTACATAGACGGTATAAGGTTTGTTAAAATAACGAAAAGTTGGAGTGATACGTAGTCAACACAATTATTTAGACAACTGTTGCGAAATATTAGTAAGGCTGCTTTGAAATATAAAGTTTTCTAGACATCTATTGCCTGTCGAGTTGCCCACCAGAGCAACACAGAATATATAATATAAATCGCATGTATGAATGCTCAGTACATTGGATGCAACGTTCATAAAATACTAGGTTACGAAAACCTTGACGCCATTGAACCAACATCGTCATACTTACAGTGGGACACATTTGAAAAAAAAAAATTATATATATGTTATTGTTTTTGTTCAAGCAATTACCTTACCAAAACAATTATATACTATATCTCTATTAAGAGATCTTATTCAAAAATACATTCTTAGATCTCGAAACAAACGTTTGATTTTGTCACTGCATTCTAGGTAATTAGCTTTTTCCAAATGTTTTTAATATTAAAAAGGTTTACTCATTTATATTTTGAAATATTTTGTCACATTGGAATATCACCCCATTTATTATATCACCCACCCGCGCTCGCTTACGGGCTTAACCCATCTATATTTCTGATCTTTCTCAAACTCTACCACTTCAGTTTTTATTTTTTACAAATGTATCCCACAAAATGCTCCAGATCGTTCAATTCGAGATTCAATAATTCGTTGTCTGTACTCTGTTCCTCAGGAACTTCCAGTTTTGGTAATAGTATATCTAGATGAAATGATACCATACATATTTGGTAATAACTACAACTACATAACTGAAGCTTATACACACCAGTAAGAGGTAACTATGTCCCTTCTAAAGCGGATGTATTACCGAATTCAACATTACTGCAATCGGTTAAACCCGCTTCGTTGTGACCCAAAAGATACGAACGAAGACGATATTTAACTTTCTGTTGGTGAGGATGATCGTGAAGACTGCCTTTTTTTCTATGATTCGAAAAATGTGTTCAAGAATGCCTTGGTTTAGACGATAAGTTAAACTCAATATTAAATTATTTTTTAAGGTCGGCATAGAGGAGTTGAAAAGAGTTATTTGATTGAATAATACCTATATTACTAAAAAATGCATTACCAATTCGGACTTATTTTTTGTAAATGCCAAAAATTTAAATAAAGACATCATGCACTTTAAAATTCTTGAACAAATTCTTGAGTTTTGACTAACCTCCGCGTCACAAAAGATCACTCACATGCATTTTGTCCACACTTTTGTGCACAATTACCCACTGCACACTTCATCGTCGCTTTTGAACGCGATGTTTGCACAATTTATACTTCTAACACTTTTAAAACACTCCTGATATTATTGTATTTAAAAAATGTGTAAAAATCAATTTTGATTCACGTATTTCTACAAACAATACGCGCCCGCTGCGAATTTATCACTTTTCACACATTAGAGTTCCTATATATAATATATACATTTTATTTTTTGAAAATTAAAATTTTATTATAAATTGAAATATTATTGAAGTCTAAAAAGTTTTTTTTAAAAGCAAACCCATTTCGTAACATCTTTCAGACAAATTCTTATCAATTGCTAACAAGAACATGACCATTTAATAGGTTTTATAATTAATATTTTAAGCTATTTCAAGATTCAAATAACACAAACATTTTTAAGAGACTATGGCAACCAACAAATTTGAACATGATTTCATAGTCATCGTGACCTTGTGTTTTATGAACGTTGGAATACAAGGTTACGACAGCCATTGACGTCATAAAACCAACATTTTTTGTTTTTTTTTCGTATGCCAGAGTGTCAATTGGGGCATTAACGCTTATAACTAATATTGCATCACCTGAAACTATTTGGTAAGTTGATGCAATTCTGAGGGTAGCGGTGCGGTATACTCTTGCCAATACCTTAAGCCGGTTTTCCTTTTTTAACACATCTGCCCAAATCTCTGCTCCGTATAATAGGATGCTGATGGTGGTTGACATTAGGAGCTTTCTCTTTTCTTGGCTGCGCCCCACTATGTTGGCCATTAGTCTGCTGAGTTGGGAGGTGATTTTCGCTGCCTTTCTTACGGCGTGCTGGATTTGTGCCCAGAAAGTTAATCTGGGGTCCAGTCTTACGCCTAGGTAGTTCACCGCTTTTGCGTCCGTACCATGACCTGGTTTAGCTTTCTTCGCGCATCTTCTGTGTCTCGGGCTGTAATTACTGCTGCGGCGATGTCGTCCGCGTAGCCAATTAGGTACGACTCGTCTGGCATTTTGAGTTTTAGTATGGCGTTAGCTAATGTTCCATAAGTATCCTCAATATTGTTGGGTTTTTCGTGAAATTCTTGTATGCTGAGCAGCATAAGGGGGGTTTTGCGCACTCTTTTAATTTGTGACCTGGTTGGCCGCATTTTATGCAAGTACCTTGCCCTCTCCTGTCGGGCCCTTTGCAGTTCCAGGTCAAGTTTCCTGGTCCAAAGCAGCGATATCACCTATAGCGTTTTCTTTAAGTCGCAGCCTGCAGATAACCCAGCCAATTTTAATGCATGTCTTTCGCATCAGTGTGTCAGCTTTATCTTGATGAAGCGTTATATACGCCCTTACCTGCTCTCTTGTGTTAGGTGCCGTTATGTTTATCGTCAAGTCTTCGATCGGCACTTCTTTTACGGCCTCTGCGACTTTATTTTTTGTTGTAAGTGAATCGAGGTCTCTAATCTCTAGGGGCCGTCCATAAATTACGTCATCGATTTTTTCAGATTTTAGACCCCCCCCCCTATAATCATCCTATCGTCATTTCTTAATGACCTCCCCCTTCTCCCAAAATTGACGTCATTACTAGTTTGACAAAATAAAACATTGCAGATTTGAGAAAAATAGGGTATTATATGATTAAAACACTTGGTTATAGAATCACCTTTTATTATTATACTTTGGCAATAATCATTGATATAATTTCTTTGGGTCAAATTCACTTTTCAGTTTACGCCATATTTCATCGCAAAGATTTTGTGCGGCTTGAGGGGTTTTATCAAAATATCGTCTCTTCACAGCAGAAAACAATCGCTGGTGCACTTTTTGTAAGTCAATAACCATCGCGGATCGACTATAGTAATAAATAGCAGAGAAAATAGTTTTCTGATTTTGTTATTTAACGAAATTGCGATAAACGCGTTATGGAAAAATTTTCGCAGGCTGCAGGTCGGCAGCGGTGCGCGCCAAAGACAAAGGAAGCCGACTTTGTTTAAACAGCGCCGATTTCTTTTATTCTCCGAGTCGCCGCCAATCTTCGTTTAATAAACACAGTGTCGCATACAAACTATTTTCATAGGTACGATGTTATTTATAGTTTAAAAAAATAATGTAGATATGCCTTGACCTTGTAATAAATAAATAAATATCCCAAGGAGCTCACACAGACAGCATAACTCCCAATCTGACCAACCTCCCCCCCCAACCTTCATCCAGCTCCAATCCTCGTGCGAGAACCACCCAGCAACTCCTGGTTCCTCGCACAGTCTGTTCCGTGTGTCAGACCATAATACGCCGAAATGTCACATCAGTCAAGTGCAATTCTTGTACTGGCTGGTGTCACTTTCTGTCGTGTTCTGGTCTGCTGTAGGAGTCTGCCCCCGCAATCACATACAGTGGCGTCGCCAACCAACATCACAGTGCGACAACCGCCCATGCGGATAGCACAGCTGCAACAACCACCACCTACACGCACCCCACTCACCACTAGGATCACGACTGGACACCCGCGACAAACGCGACTCTTACAATTTAACTGCAACGAACTCCAGAGTAAGATCGAGGAGATAGTTGCATTTATGAGCCGGGAGCGCGTAACGATAGCTGCGGTCCAAGAAACTAAGCTAAACAGCCACTCAGATCTTCTGAGTTGTGCAGGTTTCAACGTTTTACGTAAGGATCACGAGCGGGATAATGGTGGATGCCTAGCCTTCATATAGCACAAAACCGTGCAATATCGTCTAATCGATGTTAACATCGACCGCAGGGACACCACCCTAGAATTTTAGGGTATAGCTGTCCGGTCAGGCGATGTCGAGCTCGAAATATTTAATATATACATCCCTCCAGTTACATGTTGCCCAACAGGATATCACCCGAATATAGATGCGCTACTTCGTGGTGAAAACCGTTTGGTGCTAGGCGACTTTAACGCGCATCACGATCTTTGGAATTCCTGCCTGTCAAACGATCGTAGGGGGATGGAGCTGGCGGAACAGATAGACGATTCCACATTCTGCACAATGAATGTCGAAGCCCCCACCAGAATTATGGGCACCTGCAATAGCTCGCCAGATATTACCATTGCTAGCGGTGGTCTGATAAATAGTATAACCTGGCGACCTATGCTAACTCTTGCATCAGACCATCTGTCCATAATTATCTCGATCGAGAAACCTCCTGACTTTATTTCTATAGACAACCGCACTTTTGTTAACTTTAACAAAGCTAACTGGGTCGGCTTCACAGAATTTACTGAGAGCACCTTCAACGCACTACCCATTCCTACGGACGTCACCGTTGGCGAGCGTCAATTCCGCAAGGTGATCGCTGCTGCTACTGCTCGCTTCATACCGGCTGGAAGAATTTCGGAACTCCGCCCAAATTTCCCACCCGAAGCAGCAGTATTAGCAAACGAGAGCGACACCTTACGCCATGCCGATCCCTGTGATCCCCGAATAAGGGATCTCAATTTGGAGATTCGGCAAATGGTAAATCATCATAAGCGGACAAAATGGATAGAGCACCTGAAGTCCTGCAACCTCTCCACCGGTGTGAGTAAGCTTTGGACTACTGTCAAGGCCCTGTCAAATCCGAGGAGACATGACGATCGGGTTGAAATCCAATTCGATGGCCATGCCTCCTCGGACCCGAAGAAGTGCGCGAGGCAGTTTATACTGCTCCCTTCGATCGACAAGGCCAAACGATGTGTTACCCGACGGCTGCGCAAAATGCCAAAAGACTGCGCACCACTTACTTCCTCACCAAGGTCCTCAACCTGTCGATATCCACTCTTCAAATACCCGATGTGTGGAAAGTCGGAAGAGTGGTCCCACTGCTGAAACCTGGGAAACCCGCCAACAAAGGGGAGTCTTATCGCCCGATAACTCTCCTTTCCCCAGTAGTGAAGACACTTGAGGCCTTGTTACTCCCGTCATTCACCCACCACCTGAGCCTAGCAGACCACCAGCATGGCTTCCGTGAAGTGCACAGTACCACTACAGCACTTAGCGTCATAAACGCCCAGATAGTTCATGGCCTGAACCAGAAGCCACCCTGCGAGAGGACGATCCTCGTAGCGTTGGACTTTTCAAAAGCTTTTGACAAAGTCAATCACGCAACGCTACTTGAGGACCTGGAACAATCAACGCTCCCTCCAGGGCTGAAGCGGTTGAACATGAACTAGCTGACCGGTCGGCACTCATCCGTACTGTTTCGAGGTCAAAACTCCAAACTCAGGAAAATTAAACAGAGGGTTCCGCAGGGCGGTGTCCTCTCCCCGCTACTGTTTAATTTCTATATTTCAAAACTCCCCCAGCCACCAGCCGGAATTTCAATGACCTCGTACGCTGATGACTGTACGATATTGACGTCGGGCAATGAAATCGATGGCATGTGTTCAAAAGTAAACGGCTACCTCTCCGATCTTTCTCGCTTCTTCTCTGCAAGGAACCTAACACTCTCCCCCACTAAATCCACCGCGACCATCTTCACAAATTGGACGAAGGAGTACAGACTGGACCTGAACATTTCAGTCGATCGCACAAAAATTCCGACAGTAAATAACCCTAAAATTTTAGGCGTCACTTAGGACAGTCTGTGCTCTTTCACTCCTCATACGACCGCGATAACTGCCAAAGTACAGAGCCGCAACAAAATCCTCAAGTCGCTTGCAGGCAGCTCATGGGGAAAAGACAAAGAAACGTTGTTGGCAACATACAAGGCAATCGGCCGGCCGGTCCTTAATTATGCAGCCGCAATATGGTCGCCTGGATGCAGTGACACACAGAAGAAGAAGCTTCAGACTTGTCAGAACACTGCACTCCGGACTATCACGGGATGCCTCTTGATGTCTCCAATCGAACACCTACATAGTGAGGCCCGTATGCTTCCGGTTAAGGAACATAACGAGCTCCTCTCCAAGCAGTTTCTGCTGTGATGTTTTCGCAGAAACCACCCCTGCAGTCGCCTGCTCGTAGCGGAGCCGCCTCCTAGGAACATCAAGAGGTCCTTCCTTGACTACGTCGACAACATTAGACAGTACGCCGACCAGACTTCGGACGCAACTAACTTCAGACAGGCACTGACCGCCATTCACAGTGGAGCCATTAACACCTTCACCGACTCCCTCTCAGTGAACGGCGTAATACGAGTCAAACCACTACCCATAGCAGACACAGAGCTCGAGTTGCCTCGCGAATCTAGAGTGACCCTCGCGCAACTTCGTTCTGGATACTGTAGCAGGTTAAACTCCTACCTATCCAGAATAGACCCTGACATACTAAACACATGTCCTGCATGCAATGAGTCTCCGCATGACACTAACCACCTCTTTGCATGCCCACCAAACCCCACTCATCTAACACCCCTCTCCCTATGGTCCGACCCCGTCGAAACAGCTCGTTTCCTGGGCCTTCCGTTAGATGACTTCGACGACAACGAATCTAGAATTTATCACCCAAACGGGGATTAGATAACCGTTGCAACAACAACAACAACAACAGCCTACTAGCCGTTTCGGTGAGATTTCACTCTTACCTACTGAGGTGGTAGAATGCTGCTCTCACCAGCCCTTCGTCAGACTAATCCGGTCCGGGTTTCCAGTATACCATAATCAGAATCTTACTGGCCTCTATTCTGATGGGCGCTTGTCCGGGTTTTCGTCGGCATCCGTACACATTTGGGTACTGTCGCTGTATTGATCCCTCGTCGCTTTGTTGCCTCCCTCTCGTGGGTAGGTTCTCCCTCGGTGCAACCCCGGTGGGGGTTGTGGACGCTTATTTAAAGGCGGCATCTGTTCGCCTCTTCGCCGGAGGTTCATTGGGCGCGTGAGGCATTTTGAGCCAATCCCTCCTCTCCTGCAGCTCTTGGTCGGGGGCTGCGTATTACTATTCGCAGCTAACCTACTTAGTGTAGACCGTCCACTATCCGCCAGCTGTGACCCCGGTAGTACGCTGAGCTCGGCCCTACCCCAACCAACATAATCATACAGTGGGACCAATTTGAAAAATCGAATAGTATTAGTTATATTAGTTTAATATTTTTACGTTTTTTGTTCAAATCATTATCTCTTTTTCATTGCACTTAAACACAACTATGAATTCTTTGAAAGCATCCACTTTAAAATTATTGAAGCAAAATCTTCAATTTTGACTTCGCTCTGCGTCGCAATAGACAACCCAAAGCTTTTTTAAACTTTCATTTTTGGGAAATCTTAAGAAAGAGGAAAACGTGTATATAATATTTCTGTGATAAACTGATACAAAACAGTGTCATTAATATCTTATTATTAAAATTTTACATATTATTAGTTTCCTCCGTCTTAAGTTTGGCAAAGTTGTGCGAAATTTTGATATTTAAATTTCTTCAAAACATTCTCGCACAACTTTTATATATATCGTTGCTAACAACAACTCCACTACCACTTCAGAAACGCATTTGATCTTATGAAAAAACTGCGAAGAAATCAATTTTCGTGTTCGTGTTGTTTTAAAAACGAGGTGCGCCTGCTACGAATTTACAAATTTTATAACGGATTTGACTTATTTAAATATGTCATTCTTTCAAATGCCATCAGGCATGAGAGTTGCTATGTGTTTAAATTTTTTGTGAAAAATTTATTGTAAATTGATTGCTTACAAGTAAGTTATCAGTTTATACCTTTTTATGATTAATATTTTAGGCTATTTCAAAGATAAATGAACACAAACATATTAAAAATACTGTGACGAATATAGATGATAGAACAAAATCGAATGAACGATAAACTGCCTGAAGCAACTAGGTAGCGAATTCGTAGTTGCCAGAATGTTCTAGAAGCAATGTTTTGTTAAAGATTTACTATATAGGGGCTGCCGGATTGTGCAGCAGACACAGTTCTAGTTAGAGTGTTGTCGTGATAAGAGCAATCAAGCTATAAGCAAGAAGTTGTAAGCTCGAATAACGAGCAATAGGTGTTAAGTTGTTGGAATTAGAAATAAAGATAAGTGTGTAGCCATTAAATTGGGACTTTTATTTAACAATCCAGTGATCGAACTCAAGAGTGAGTTACAGGTAGACGATTTATCGAGAAATCCGTTACAATTGGTGTCAGAAGTGGGATTGTCAAATAAATTCCCAAAGAGAGAATTGTTTGAAAATGGCCAAGTTTAGCGATCTGAACATTCCACAATTGAAAAAGGAGCTGCAAAAACGTGGCTTGGCAACAAAGGGAGTAAAGTCCAAATTACAGTCGCGGTTAAGAAGAGCCATGGAAGCAAAGAACATTAATGTTGAGGAATATGTCTTTCAATCGGAATTAGAGGAAGAGACAACAAAGAAGCAAGAGAAGGAAGTGACTTAATATTCAGTAGAGGTTATTTGTGCTGCGTTGGAATCCTTCTTTGAGGATTTTTGAGCACAGTTGTCAGCATCGAAAGAGCTGGACGTGCATATGCCAGCGCAGGTATCCTCACAGTTGGAAGTGGAGGAAGCGTGGGAACCGGGGTCTTTACAGTATGAAGAGCAAGAAGCTTGTATACCAGCACAAGTGTCCTCACAGTCGGAAGAGAAGGAAGCGTGTGTACCAGTACAAGGGTCCTCACAGTCGAAAGAGCTGGACGTGCGTATGTTAGCACATGTGTCCTCGCAGTTGGAAGAGGAGGAAGCATGTGAACCAGTAAATGGGTCCTCACAGTCAGAAGAGTAAGAAGCTTGTATACCAGCACAAGTGTCCTTACAGTTGGAAGAGCAGGAAGCGTGTATACCATCACAGGTGGAAGATCAGCATAAAATTGAACCTGAAACGGATGACTCTGTGCAAGAAGATCCAGAATTGGAAAGTGCATTACATAAGGTGGAGCTAAACCAATGTACAAAGGTTGGAGAAATAACTACAGGAAGGCCAGTCACAAAATCATATTGGGCAGAACGGAGCAGTTTAAAGTTAGTGTATGGCTGCTTGCATCGAGTATCCAAAAGCGAAAATAAGCAACCCTTCCGAGTACTTATGGTTGTTCCAAGGGTTGGAATTCCTGATATTCTTAACGTGCAGTACAAATGTCCAATAGGAGGGCACTTGAGAGACATGAAATCCTTGGAGCATTTGAAGCAAAGGTTTTATTGGACTGGTTGTCAATCAGCTATAGAAAGGATTGCGAAATATGCTAAGAACATTGTAGCTAAAGGATCAAGGTCCAGGAGTCATGGGCAGATGAAACAGCACGATTCGCGTGCGCCAGTTGAGGAAATAGGCGTGTATGAAGATTGTCCATTCCCCACCAATAAATTAGGAAATAGTCATGTTTTGGTAGCCAAGCACCAGCCTAGAAGACGAGATGGGGGACATAAAAGCTTTGTGTTTGGTATCGCAAATATGTCTAATCGGGACGATCAGACTTAGGTGGAGGGCAGTGTGACGAATATAGATGATAGAACAAAACGAATGAACGATAAACTGCCAGAAGCAACTAGTTAGCGAATTCGTAGTTGCCAGAATGTTCTAGAAGCAATGTTTTGTTAAAGATTTACTATATAGGGGCTGCCGGATTGTGCAGCAGCCACAGTTCTAGTTAGAGTGTTGTCGTGATAAGAGCAATCAAGCTATAAGCAAGAAGTTGTAAGCTCGAATAACGAGCAATAAGTGTTAAGTTGTTGGAATTAGAAATAAAGATAAGTGTGTAGCCATTAAATTGGGACTTTTATTTAACAATCCAGTGATCAAACTCAAGAGTGAGTTACAGGTAGACGATTTATCGAGAAATCCGTTACAATACCATGGCAATCAACTATTTTTAACCAACTTCGTCATCAAACGTATGAATTCAAAGTGTCGTAACCTCGTATTATATGTACGTGATGTGAATAAACAAACATCTCAAGATTTGCAGGCTCTGGTAGTGAAATATGCGTAAGCGAACTATCGAAATAAGCAATATTTTCAAAAACTAAAAAACACATACTACTAATTTGAAGTATTAAGGAAACTGGCATTGCAAAACTCCACCCACAAACTGTTCGGAACTTCTTGATTACACCCGATTTTAGATTTATATCCGCCGTGATAACGAAATTTGTGATTCTATAATTTGTACCGATAAGTCTAAATTATATTTATTTGGATCTGATGGTCATCGGTTTACATGGTCTAAGGCTAAGCGCTAAAAAATTAAATAAGACTGTCAGCATAGTGGAGGCTGAATTGTGTGGTTCAATGAAAGTAAAAGGGGTGCAATGGGAGCAAATATCGTCGGTAACCTTGTTTTCATCGAAATTATGTAAATAATGGACTAGATTTAGTTGTTGAGGAATGGTTGTTGTACAAGGTGAAAAAAGTTTTTCCATATCCTGCCCAGAGTCCAGATCTTAATCCCATTGAACATCTGTGGGCTTATATAGAGACGAAGTTACGAGAGCGCAAAATTGAGATTAGGGCTACTCTTCAGGAAATATAGTCAAATATACCTCCGATTTTCACAAAATTTGGTGTATTCTATAAATAAAAAAATGCAAACCGTGATAGAGGGCAAAGGTGTACATACAAAGTATTTATTTTTCTTAAAGAGTGTTAAAATAATTTAGACACGGTTTAAATTAAAAATAAGGAGCTCCGTTTGGATCCTTTTTTAGGGCAAAAACTAAAATTTCCGAGAGCATTTACAGAGAAAAAAACAAAAAAATAGTAATTAACTTGGTGAAAATAAAGGACACCCTATTGCGTATGTATTGGATTTAATTTTTCAATGTGTTAAAATTTGTTCAATGTGTGGGTTTCTGAAAGGAACGGAAGAAACATAATTATTAAATGTCTGTGCTATGAAAAAAAATCAACTTTTTTAAACCCCTATCGATCTTTGCTCCACACACACACCAATCAATATTTTTATTCAAATTAATTTATAATCAAATCGGTCTTCGGACTTTTCATTATGTGTAATCAAATCAATTTATTTTCTCTATAACTTTAGTTCAAAAAGTTGAAGAAGAAGGAAAACATGCGATTGAATCGCCTGGATTACCAAATCAATTTGATATACCCCCAGAAGACTATACATTGAGGGATTTAGAACAGCGTGCCGTAATAGACCCCCAGTCATTAAATAATCTTGAAGTAATTAAGCTTCAACGCATTTTAATCGATTGGTTGAATGATGAGTTAGCAGAACAACGCATAATAGTGCAAAGCATTGAAGAAGATTTGTACGATGGACAGGTTAGACATTTTATTTTATTTTGGAAACGTTGGAATAAAAAAATGTATGTACGTATCAAATGCGTTGCAGGTTTTGCATAAATTATGGGAGAAACTAACTGGTAAAAAACTTGATGTGCTTGAAGTAACACAGTCTGAGGAAGGACAGCGGCAAAAACTTGATTTTGTGTTAAATGCTGTTAATCATGTAAGTTATGATTCCAACTTATATGAATTATGTGTACATAGGTAAGCCGTCATGAATTTTGAAAATAATAAATGAAGTTTAAAATAATATTTTTGGCTGTAGTAGTACTATTGTCTTTTAATTTGTTACTAACAGTATAGATTCATAAATGGTTATAATAGTTACTGATTGAAATTAATTAGCAAAGCATGAAATCAGTGTAAATATGTTGTAATCAAAATGGAAAGTTCGGAACAGCCACCAGGCAGGTCAATAACAATATTAGGTGAAGTAAAAAGTTCGTTCGGTTTTTTATTGATTTTTCAAAAGATGATAACTTTGTGTTCATTTGTCCGATTTAAGTCAAATATGTGCCGTTTTGTTCATAAACTTATTGCCAACGAGATTATACCCCGCTTGTAGAAGACTGCGTCCCTATTGGCACAAAACTCTGAAAGCCAATTTTCACAGGCCTCTCTTGAGACCAACTTCTCACCATTAAGCGCGTTTGCCATGGACAGAAAAGAGGGTAATCACTTGGTGCCAGGTCCTGTGGTGCATTAGGACCTCCCATCTGAGCTCCCGGAGCTTCTGGCGCGTCACCAAAGACGTGTGTGGCCTGGCGTTGTCCTGATGGAACACAATTTTGTCTCTGTTGATCAAAGATGGCCTCTTCTGGATGAGTGCTGCCTTTAAGAGGTCCAGTTGTTGGCAGTAGAGGGCCGAATTGAGCGTTTGGCCATAGGGGAGCAGCTCGTAGTAGATGATTCCTTGCCAATCCCACCAAACACACAGCAAAACCTTCCTGGCCGTCAATCCGGTCTTGGCCACCGTCTGGGCCGCTTCCCCGAGCTTTGACCGCGACCGTTTGCGCTCGATGTTGTCGTAAGTGATCAATTTTTCATCGCCAGTCACAATCCGCTTCAGAATCGGGTCGATTTTGTGGCGATTCAGTAGCGATTCGCAGATGGAAATTCAGTCCATCATGTTTTTTGCGTTAGTTCGTGTGGCACCCAAACATCGAGCTTCTTCTTGAATCCAAGGTTATGCAAATGATTCCAAACGGTTTTCTGGCTTATCTTTAGTTCCTCAGCAATTAAATAAGTGCTCACGTGACGGTCTGATTTCCATGATTTTATCGCAATTTTCGACGATAGGCCTCGCGACGCATGGTGCATCTTTGACATCGAAATTACCGGAACGGAACCTAGCAAACCACTTTTGTGCTAGACGTTCGTTTACAGTATCGGGCCCATAAGCTAAATTAATTTTTTCAGCCACTTTAGCTGCTTTTTCGCCTTGATCGAAGAAAAATTGTAAAATATAGCGAATTTTCTTTTTGCTGGTGTCCATTTTTGACGAGCGCTCACAACGTACGAGTCAATCAATCGAAAAACTGTCAAAGACAAACTTTTAGCGCGAATAAACACGTATTCAGCGCCGTATAGTATGACATGATGCGACACGTAACACTAGTACTATGGACAATAACGCCATCTCTTAGATAAAAACCGAACGAACTTTTTACTCGACCTAATATTAAGAGCTCAAATTTTCCTTTTTTCCGTTTTTAGTTGAAAGTTGCCAAAAAATAACATACATAACCCCAGCACATATATATGTATTATATATATATATATATATTCATTCATTTATAGACTTTAGGATTTCATCAGAAGATACCAAAATGGTCGGTTGAAAGTGTACATTCAAAGAATTTAGTGGCTATTCTCCACTTATTAGTAGCGCTGGCTCGTTATTTCCGGGCTCCTATTCGATTACCGGAAAACGTTTTTGTTTATGTTGTTATTGCTCAGAAAAGCGGTGGCGTCTTGAATGCACAGTAAGTTTTTTTGTTCAACTTTTTTTAATAGCAATAAACTTAAGTTAAAAATTACTTCAGGAAATTTCGAGAACAAATAACTTCTGAATACGACGACGTTGGAATGCGTTGTGACAAAGATGCATTCGATACACTTTTTGATTGTGCTCCAGAGAAATTATCTGTGGTTAAAAAATCTCTTATAACTTTTGTAAACAAACATTTAACTAAGTTGAACTTTGAAATTACTGATCTTAATTCAGATTTTCGAGATGGTGTATATTTATGCCTGTTGATGGGATTACTTGGAGGATTTTTTGTCCCGTTATATGAATTCAATCTTACACCCCAAGACATAGATCAAATGGTCTCAAATGTCGCATTCTCATTTGATTTAATGCAAGATGCCGGATTGCCAAAACCGAAAGCTCGACCGGAAGGTAAGTTAAATTATTACTTAGTAGTTGCAATAAAACATTAACATACCACGTATTATAAAAAATCACTGAGTTGTTAGATTAAAAAAAAAAATTAATAGATTACTGCTATAACAACTAACATCAAATAAACAGCAGTAGCATGAGCAATTATTAAAAAATATAAGAAAATCAAAATATTTTTTACTTTTGGATTATATTGCTTAAGTTCAATCATAATTTGGGATAAGCGCTTAAAAGTTTAACCTGCTAAAGTATTTAGAACGAAGTTTCGCGAAGTTCACTCTAGATTCATGAGTCAACTCGACGGCATTCACTGGGAGAGACTCAGTAGAATTTAATTGAAGTTCCTGAAAACCGTTGAGGTTCTTTGTTGGCCACTTTTTTGTTTCACTTAAGGACTACACAGGCGCCAACGCTGCAGAATAATTCCTCCGGACCCTGTTTGGACTCAATTAAAGTACGGATAAGGAGATAAAAAGCAACCCTGCTGCAAAATGTTGTTCTGAGGATAATAACTCAGAAAACTTGCTACTCACCGATGCCAACAGGGTTAAATCGCCGGTACCGCGAAACTGATTGTCGTGAGAATTGGCTTTTAAGTAAATCTATACTGTTGTTGATGAAAATGAAGGTTTAATCTTCGGTTGAAGATTGGTTCCCCTGTTATTCTGCTGCGTAATTTGAATACATCGGGATTATGGAATGACACACTTTTGGTCATAAAAAACACTACCGGAAATATATTTAAGGCGACCATTTTAACTTAGAATAGAAACCACCAAATTTATTTTGGGATAAGTATCGGGTAATAGAAGAGGTTTCCCTAAGAAATAATTGGTCGTTTTTTTTATGTACTTTGAAGTAATTAATATTTTACTTTTATTGCACGTTTTTATTAAAAAAAAATTTTTTTTAATTATGTAGCTCACCCATATGTACATAGTTTAAGAAATTTTGCAAATTTACATTTATTATAACACCGACTGTTGTCATCAAAAATGAAGTTTCGTCACTCAAATGCGTTTATTTTTATTTGGCATTCTTTGTTATTTTGCGGCCAACACTAGTGTGTCATAATTTACTTCTTGTAACGGGTGATCCAAGTAGAGCTACTTTTTTCAATAACATTTTTTTGACAGATCTCGCATGATTCTTGTCAATCTGTCATGTTATTTTTGTTCAGTATTGTTTGGCATTTCGTCATGGAAAGACTTACGCCAGAACAACGTTTATGCATTGAGACGAAGAGCAACCTTAAGGGATTTAAGAACTGCAACTTTCATCCAGAAAAACAACGGTTGGGTGTGGCTTGGGGCCGGTGGAATCATCGGTCCATATTTCTTCAAAAATGATGCCGGTAAGAACGCAACCGTTAATGGCGACCGTTATCGCGGAAATTATTAGATTAGATAATCGTTATAACAACAACAACAACAACAACAACCGTTATCGCGCCATGATAACCGACTATTTGATGCCTGAAATTGAAGCTTGTGATCTCGGCGACATTTGGTTTCAACAAGACGCCACTTCCCACACATCGCATCAATCAATGGATTTCTTGAGAGAACACTTCTGTGAGCAGATAATTCGATTGACCACCAAGATCGTGTGATATTGCAGCGTCGGATTTTTTCCTGTGGGGATATGTAAAGTCTAAAGTTTATGCGGACAATCCCGCTTCGATTCAGGCCCTGGAAGCAAAAAATCACGCGAATTATATATTTAGTAGAAACCAATTATACAATTAAAACACACAACTCGTTTGTGTTGTCTCTCAAATCAGACTGGCTTCACACCAGATCGGCAACTCGAGCTTGATGCCATGTCCGGCTGTACCTCACGTTCCAGCAAACTCAAAATATGCTGAGTCTGCTGTTTGAGTCACGTACTGGCGGATCATGCGATGTGGTGCAGTGCATGCCGTCATTATAGATAACTCGCGTGTCACCCTATATAATCTTGGTCGATCTAAAAATTTGGCGTACTTAGTTGCTTCGTTGTGAAACAACATTATTCATTTCATTAACAAATATCATCAATATTAAAAACCAGCGGCAGCAAAAAAATATGTTAATCAGGAGAACCTTCTTTATCACTACTTATGTTAACCCCAAATATATTCAAGGGTTTGTATTCTAAGCTACAGTCATTGGTCTTGGTGACCGTAACTCCGGTGGCTCCTTTCAGCTATGCCTATAAAATCGGGTCAAACGGACAGAGTTATCATCGGGTTGACTGCTAAAGAAGATGCTGTTCCAGATCCTTCTTCACAGCTGAGTGATTACGTAAATTGATTTTTTTTGCAAAATTTTGTTTTTATTTTTACATGATTCAGCATTGAATAATACATGCAATTCTAAATGTTCAGCCTTAGACGATCATTAATCGCAAGTTTTATATGCAATGCTAAATGTTCAGCCTTAGACGATCAACCCCTAATCATTGATCGCAAGCTTTATATTATTCCGTTCCATCCACAGATCCATAAGATGGCAATCGAATTGTAGTATACTATAATTTTCATGTATACTAGTTGTATCAATCAATCAGTTATCCCGCTAAGTGTCTCCCCTGTCACTTTTGAACCAGCAAACATTGTACCCTTTTTTTGTGTATTTTTTTCTTTATTTTGAATTATACCTAAATATAATATATGCATTCAAATATGTTAAACCCCTTCATATAGGTATATAAAAATGTAATTTTACAAATTTTATTTATTGTATGACAACCGTCTCCATCGCGTGAAGAAGGTACATTAAGTTTTTTCGAAATATTCTTCCAAAAAATATCGAAATTCACTGGATTTATCCCCTTCCTTAAATATTTCGCATACCCAGGATTTTGTCCACTAATTATTCATATTTACTTTAAATAATCGAGCTAGTTTCTATCTCGCTCTCAATTACCAAGGATGACATGATGCGAGACTCTCTTGTTCCCTAATTTTTCTGTTATTCTCTTTCCCTGATTATAAAGATTAGGGAATTTTGAACAGCTGATATCAAAAAAGGCGGCATGCCAGAAATAAACCAGCAAAAAATAGCTAACAAAAACAGTGTGGAACAAAATTTCAAGGAACGTGCAACTAAAGTTTTCTTACTAATTTTATTTAAAACGTTAATCATAAAACCATGCTATTTTATTATGACTTGTTTTGTTTCTTTGTTATAATTTTTTTAATTTATATATAATTTTTTATGTTATATGATGTTTTAAAAATTGTATAATATGAATACATGTGTTTAGGGATGTATATGCGTTATATAGGCCTACTCGGGAACCAAGCACCTAAAAATAAAAACGAAATGCAAAATACCCGAAAGTTATTTTTAATATACCTAATCCTTTTTTTTCGACAGTGGCACGATTGACAAATGTTATAAAAAATGTGGGGTTTTGACAGCTATCTCTTGAATCAAAGAGTTTCGTATCATGTCATCCATGGCATTACGCTGGCAGTTTCGGCAGGGCAAGGGGACTCGTTTTTTTTATTTTATTTATTTCGATACAACTTTCTGAGATACGATGAAAAATGGCATCCCATTCGCCGTTGCATCATCTGTCATTGCAGCAACTTTATTAGATGGAATTTAAGCTGCTATTAAATTTTCAAAAGAACCCAAATGCAATATGCAACATAAAAAAGCAATCGTCCTTGGTCACAATGCTGAAACAATATAAAATTATCATTTATACATCCAAAATGCCACTATGTCACACAAACATTCGCTTGGGGCATTGGTTAGGATATAAAAAGATAAAAAAAAAACCACGACAAACTAGTTGGCAGGATTCTGTTACTCTTTTCAGGTGATTTTACAACACGTTCAATATACGCTGATGAAATTAACGCTTTCTTGAAATCATCGCGACTGTAGCTTATAGTTCCAAAAGTATAACTGACAATGATAATGCGCGTACATAGCTTTAGGATCTCTCTGTCGAAACTTTCGCAAAACAACTTTTAGATATTAGCAATAGAAAATTTGCTATACATGAAAATACTGGATGCATAAAATTACCGACAGGTTTTTGCACAAACATCAGTGTAAACACATAATATACAAATCTTGAAATGTTGGCTTGGCAGCAAAAAATGTGAACGTCAATGGATTAAATTCAATGATACAACAGTTGTTGCCAGGGGACTTGTTGTCACACAAATCTATAGACGCAAAGGAAACTGAATTATCCAATTGACTTTTTGCTTCATAATTTGAACCCACCACGGCTTTACAATGGCACGAAATTAGTAATTAAAAAAATAGTGAAAAACATTATCGAAGCCAAAATTCTGAATGGCAAGTTCCGAGGGGAAAATGCATTGCTGCCTAAAGGTCCCATGCTCCCTACAGATGTGCTAATTGAATTCAAACACTCTCAATTTTCATTAAGATAAGCATTCGCAATAAGGATCAATAAGTCACAAGGCCAAAAGTTGTCTCTTTGTGATTTAAATTTCGGTCCACCTCCATTTTTCCACGGACCACTTTATTGTTTGTATTCGCAAAAGACGGACAGACGGAAAATATTGTACACTCTATTGTGTTGATTAGTGGAAAAAAATTAGCTATTTTCGATGCATAGATAGCAATATCAATATCAATAATTGTAATTTAATATTTCTTTGTTTTTTTTTTAAATAATAATTTATTAACTTAGATAAAGAATACCTTAATCGTCTACAACTCTACATTCCAGTTTCAATTATAATTACATCCCCCAAACACTTAGTTATTTTCAAAAATCGTTCCTAAAAACAACGTACATATATGGCAAAACAACGTTTGTCGGGTCAGCTAGTATTCTTATATAACTGTATTATAATAATAAGTATACGTTCTGAACACAAAAACTTATAAAGTTATACATTTTAACAAGCTGAATAAGTTCTAAAAGATAAAACACCAGGAAGGTCTGGTTTAGATTTGTACTTTCACAATCTTATAATAATTATTTTTTAACGATATATGTTTTATATATTCCAGATATAGTCAACATGGATCTTAAGTCTACCTTGCGCGTTTTGTATAACTTGTTCACGACCTACAGAAGTGTAGCCTAATCAGAGTTGGTAATTTGAATTAAAATAAAGCAAAGGCATTTAACAAGAAAACATAAAATTTATAGACTAATACCTTACGACCGAATATCGGAAGAGAGAAATTGTTTTGAAGATTTGTTAATGGTGCTAATCTTAGAAAAGCATTGACTTCTGCAAGTGCTGCATTACACATATTCTTTTGGAAACAATTCTCTCAACTACAGTTAATTTTAATATATCAAGTTACCAGTAAGTTTTTAATTGTGTGAATTATTAACACTTTTATTACTAACAAAGTTGGAATTATTAATTAATAAAAATATAAACATTCGATCATACATTTGTTTTTTTTTGTACGAAAAAAATACTTTTACAAACATTATTTTTATTAAATGCAAATATTTGTGTTTAAGGAAATCTTAATTTTATCTTATGGCATGAGCAATAATAACTATATATACATATGTATTATAACATTAACGTAACAAACGGAAAAAACATTGTGAAGAGCAAAACACAAACTTCGCTCAGAGTGAGAGATTAGAGACTCTGAAGCTTTCATGCATTGTTTTGCTTTATATTTAATAAATTTTAAAATTGAATAGCTGTAACAATTGAGCCGATTTTTAATTAGAACAACTGCATTTCAGTTGATGTTTTAAAATTCGGTTTTATCGATTACAACTCAATCTGTTAAAAAAAATCAATTAATACATTTTCCAAATCTTTGTAGTATAAATCAAACCTAATAAATTTTAGTATGTATTCGCAAAAAAATTTCTAAATTCTATTTTAATTTTCCGTTTCAAACCTATTAGCTATTACTTATATATACTATTAATACTTATATTTCGTAATAGCAAGTGTGTTTAGTTGTTCTGAAGTTGAATTGCTTTAACTTCAATTCAACTGATTCGAGTTGCAGGAAGAGGTGGGACGAAGGGTCTCAGGAAAGCAGGATGAGGATTTCGGAATGCCCCTTTTTGGGACTCTCAATGTACTCGGTTTGCCGAAGTCTGATAGCAACCTTCGCAATAGTGCACCTAATTGCTTTGTCCACGGGTCCTTCCCTATAGCTTCTTTACAGTAATATAACGCAACCCATGCATTTCCCACACCCTTCTCAATATTGGACCTTCACACCAGCTTCCTATCAGAGATAAGGTAGAAGAAAAACATTAAGTTCATTTCTGACCAACAAACAAGCTCTCGTTCCATCTGTATTATTGGTCACCTTCCAATCCTGAAATGCTGCTTCTATCAGCCACATCTTTTGAATTAGGTCGACGTCGACTTCGTCCCCTCCTAGAAGAAGCAAGAGATTGGCGGAGACAGCCCTTCCGTGATGGAGTTTAATCTGTCTGTTGTTTGTTGGTTCTTATATTTTTTGCATAATATTTCAAGAATATTGTGTCAAAATTTCAATTCAATCGGAGCAAAATAGACAAAGTAACGCGTATTTTTATTCTCTTGCAACATGTTGCTACTGAAAATAACAGTTTTGTTTACTCAACGAATGTTTGTATAATTTAAAACTAATAGAGAGAGATATGAAAGTTGTATTATATATATATAAATGTTGAAATCCGGATGGCTGTCTGTCCGTGCAAGCGATAACACTGCCACGCCCACAAAACGCCACTAAGCGATAATATATAATATGACATAACTTATCACTGAATAAAAATACCAAACTGTAATTTGGTACACAAGAACCCAGTAGCGAGGGACACTTGTGGGCTAAAATTTTTTTAAGGTGGGCGTGGCGTCGTCCCCTAACTGGTTTAATGCCGCTAAAGCTAAATCAATCAATCTTGCTGAGGTTTTTTTTTAACACTTTTTTATGTACTGTGAAATGGGTAAAATCAGATAATAACCACGCCCACTCCCCATGTGACGATTATGTATAAATTTGGTAAAAATTTGATAACTCACTAAATAAATAAAATATAACTTTTCAAGGCCTTAAACATCAACTATGGGACCCTAGTGCATAGGACTACTTTTTTACCGAACATATCAGTCAATCTATATGGTCTAGTAATGAAATTCGGGGAGAATATTTTTGTGCTGATACTTTCCGTTGTGACGGAAATGGGTAAAATCGAATCAATACTTCCCTTAGCCCTCATATAACTAATACTGATTTTATATGTTTCACATAAAAGTGTATCCCCTTGCCTAACATGGATGAAAATGACATTACTTCCCCCAGTCTTCGTATACCTAATATATGATTTTGTAACATCTGCTTGACTTTATACCTTATATATCTAAATTTATTAGGTTTATAAATGAAACTCAGAGAGCCTCTAAGGCTAGGATAATTAATATAACTATATAATATGTAGTAGAAACTGATAGTTGTCGGAATCAGAATTGAAACCGATGAAAAAAATGTAGTAGGTGTCATGAATTTAGATTGTATTGGTTTGACCTTCGAAACAGAAATCGCATCAGTTTTGGGTGTCACACAAACCAATTTTATCGCTTTTGTTATCAGAAACAAAGCTGACATTTGAAATGTAAGACAAGAAATTAATTTGTATTACTGTTATTATTTAATTTATCGTTATTTCTATAGGGGAAATAATAATGTGGCGAACACGAATGCCAGAACAAATCAGAATCGACGATAAACTGCTAGAACCAACTAGCGAAAGATAGCGAAATTCATAGTTGCCATAATGTTTGAGTAGCGTAGTTTTGTTAACAATCTACTATATAAGGGTTGCCGGATTGTGCAGCAAACACAGTTCTAATTAGAGTGTTGCCGTGTAAAAAGCAATTGAGCTATAAACAATAAGTTGTAATCTCAATTAACTAGTAATAACTGTTAAGTGTATAGCCATTAAATTGGGACTTTTATTTAACAATTCAGTTATCGAACTCAAGAGTGAGTTACAAGGTAGACGATTTATCGAGTGTAAATGAGTCTCTGCAGTTCACTTAGCTCATGTACATAAAATCGTGGAATATATCGAAGACACGAAAATTCAGACCGTCGTCAATGGAATACGAGATAACACTACACGCTTCGCTGCGTTAGCATGTCCAAAATTGACATTTGCGGAAACCGTTTCGTATGCTCTGACACAGGAAACTACATCCTTGCTTAGCAATCAAACAGCTCATAAAATAGAAATAGAGGAACACACTTAGGTGAACCAATTACAAGAAAAAATTTACAACCTGCAGAAAGCACTGGAAAAATCTACGGAAGCGCGTAAGAAAAATGAGTTGGGACGTAACGCAAAGTAGAGGAAGATCAAGCAAATGTCAAATCCAACCAACCGATAACTAAATCGAGTCAACCGAAAAAGGCACGGGCTAGCTCTCGCAAACAAATGCTCTGTAATCTCTATTTCACAAATAAACAGGAATACGAGTAACGTTACCGTTAGTGGATATTGTTTAAATGAGTTTAAACTCCCTCCTCCAAGTGCACCACTCTACCCGGAAAAACTGACACACCCTAGTGAAACACACCACACCTGTGAACACTCATGGAATTTCACCCCACACCAGATGAAACCACATAGGACAACACAACATACCATTACATTCGCTTATTAGACCGCTAATACAGCGATCCTGGACATTCGCTTATACACACTCGATTAAATAGTGATCCTACGCGCTAACTTCTTCTCTGCGGTACAGCGCGTCGACGACAAACCTTCATTGTTCGGACATCGTTTTCGCGAAATCAGCTGGTTGCTCAACTATTTACTTTTATTAAATTTTAATTGTTTAATATTTAATAATTTGGTATATAAATAAATTTGAACGGAGTTCAATTATACAACTAAATATTCGAGTGCTTCCTTTAACCCTATTTAAAGCTAGTGAAAATAAATTTCGTGCTTCCAATAAATTGGGTATATTTTTATTCAGATATGTAGACGGCAAAAAGCGCATACTGACTGGATACGCGCGTATCACATTCCATAATTCTATCTGATAAAGAAGTGAGACCATTAGCTGGGGCAAAGTTGCGTATTTCAACTGGAGAAGATACTCAAGTTCTCGGAAAGTAACGTGCGAGATTGTAATTGGAAAGGCAGCCGTGTTTCACAACTTTTTAGTGGCAGATATTGTCAACGAATTCATAATTGGACCAGACGTTCTAACGAATCAAGGAATCAAAATTGACATGAAGAACAATATTATGACTTATACAAATATGGAAATATGCCACTTATTATCGGTTACGATAATGAGTACAACGTTAGACGAGTGATAACAACAGCGAGTCAGCAGATGCCACCAAAATCAGAAGCAGTTATTTGGGCAAAAATACACCTGCTAGTGAACTGCACAGCAGTCTGCAGACGCAGAGTTAAGGCCCTGGAATCCATGTTTCCAAACAGGGATCGCATCGCTTCACTAGCACCTAGCAGTATATTGGAGTTCATCAATATGCTGAGGCTAGATGAGTCGTTATGACTTATTGGAGGGCACAATAGACCATAGGTCGCGGTGCATACCTCAATCTTTATCTATCTTGGGTAAAAATAGGTAGAGACTATGGGCAAACAAGTGGTGGGTTGTTAAGGCCACAAAAGAATCTACACCAAACTTACTTATAGGCAAAATCCTGGCTATGACAAGACAAGGTAAACGTGTTCCAGTATGAGTACGTAATGAGTGCAAGTTACTAATCAAACTCTCCAAAGGAGCTATGTTAGGGAATTGTCAAGAGATTGAGGCCGTAATAAATTGTAAAATAGGTTTTGAGGAGGATTAAATAGACGAAAACGACATATCGAGCAATATTAACGCATGGACCGAGGAACTAGAGGCAAACGATCAAAATAAGGCTAACAACTATGCCAAACCAGGAAGAACCAAAGTTGTGAAATGTTTTATTAACACAGGTGATCCAAGACCTATCCGCCAGGCTCCTCGAAACGTTCCTTTAACAAAACGTAAAGTTATAAGCCAGACCATACGTGAAATGAGTGAAAGCGACGTAATCGAACCAGAGATCTTGATTTTAATAGTGGTTATTGGCAAGTGAAGGTAAATAAAAAAGATAAAGAAAAGGCTGCTTTCATCGTTGGAGATGGTCTATGGCAATTTACCGTAATGCCGTTTGAAATATTTAACGCTCCTGCTACCTTCGAGAGACTTATGGACCAGGTTTTTAAAGACTTACACTGGAACATATGTTTGGTATACCTCGACGATATCATCAGTAACATACTTAGGACAGAATGTGGCAACGGGGGGCATTTACACAGCTAATGAAAACATTGAAAATTCTCAAGACTTTTTGAGATGAAAGTATGTTGGGATGCGTTATTTAAATAAAAAGTGCATATTGCCTAAACGAAATGAAAATATCCGGTTAAGTCAAAGGACGTGCGTTCGCGAGTGTGGTTTTATTACAATAGAATTATTTATTTTACGTATATTATAATTTAGCCTAAACCTTAACCTAACGGCTTAAACTAGTGGAAAGTATGTATAAGGTTGGCCGTTATTTCCCTTCTGCTTTTTTGCTCTTCATTTAATGCTTTATAAAAAGTGTTACAGTGATCGGATTTAGTTAAAATATGCGCCGTTTTGTTCGATGATCTGTTTCCATCTAGACGGCAACTTCATAATACCTTCCTCGTAGAAGCCCCCTCCTTATTTGCGAAGAATTCGGACAGCCACTTTTCACAAGCCTCTTTTGAGTTCAACTTCACACCACCAAGGGCATTCGCCATGGACAGGAACAGGTGGTAATCACTTGGCGCTACGTCCGGGCTATATGGTGGATGCGATAAAACCTCCCATCCGAGCTCCCGTAGCTTCTGACGAGTCATCAACGAAGTGTGTGGTCTGGCGTTGTCCTGGTGGAACACTACACCCTTCCTGTTGGCCAATTCTGGACGCTTCTGGTCGATCGCCTGCTTCAAGCGGTCCAGTTGTTCGCAGTAGATGGTAGAATTAAGCGTCTGGCCATATGGGAGCAGCTCATAGTGGATGATTCCCTTCCAATCCCACCAAACACACAGCAAAACCTTCCTGGCCGTCAATCCCGGCTTGGCCACTGTTTGGGACGATTCACCGGCCTTCGACCACGACCGTTTTCGCTTGATATTGTCGTATGTGATCCATTTTTCGTCGCCAGTCACCATCCGCTTCAAGAATGGGACGAGTTCGTTCCGTTTCAGTAGCATATCGCAGGCGTTGATTCGGTCCAGAAGGTTTTTTTGCGTCAAATTATGCGGCACCCAAACATCAAATTTCCATCCAAACATCCAGCCTTCTGCAGATGGTTCAAAATGGTTTTTGACTAACTCCCATCTCCTGGGCGATGTCACGAGATGCCATATGCCGGTCTAACTCGATGTATTCCATGATTTGATCGGTATTTGTCGTCACAGGTCTTCCGCCGGCTGGCTTATCCATGGTGTCATTTTCACCGGCTCTGAATCGTCGAAACCATTCCTCCGCGGTTCGAAGTACCATCCCCCAAAACACCATTAATCTCACGGAACGTTTCTCTAGCGGATTTGCCTTTAACGAAGGAAAACTTTAAAATAGCGCGAATTTCGGCGTTAGTGAACTCCATGTTTACACGTCTATAACTGTTGAACGCAATATCCAAACTAATCATGCATAGCGTTGTTTTGTAGGTTATGTCAAGACCTTTCAAATTATGTATAGTGTTGCCAGATACGAGCTCTGTAGCGCTTTGTACATAGCCGCGAAATTCAAAAGACAAAAAAGCGGAAGGGAAATAACGGCCAACCTAATATTAGAAAAAGTATATTTCAACTATTTCAACAGTTTCGGTAATTCATTGTAAAAGATTATTGTAATAGATAATGTGTTCTGTAATAAGTATAATAAAGGTAAGTATTTTTATAGCATTAAACATGTATAATTCATTTCAATATTATTCAATTAATCTTTATTTTTTTAAGTTTATTTTTAACATATATTTTATTTTAGTTTCGAAAAGTTGCTTGACGCAACAAACATAGAGGAAGTAAAACATTGGCCCACGCCTAAAAATTTACATGAATTGCGCAGTTTCCTGCCACTGTGTACTTATTATCGACGACTCGTTCCAAATTTTGTCAGCGTAGCTAGTAGCCTCCATGAACTCACGAAAAATAACAGAGTGTTTGAATGGAATAAAGGACAGGAAGTGGTTTTGCAAACTCTGAAGAAACGGATAAGTATTGCGCCAATGTTAGCATACCCAGTTCCAGGGTCAGCGTTTATTTTGGATACGGATGCTAGTGGATTTGCAGTAGGAGACGTTCTATCACATGTCATTGATGTGCATGAGAAAGTGGTTGCATATTGCAGCCAAACAATAAACAAGCCAGAGTGAAATTATTGGAGGGAAATACGCGGAGGGAGTTACTGGCGTTGGTGAAGTGCATCAAATATTTTCATAAGTAGCTTTATGGCCAGCGATCATGTAGCATTAAAATGGCTTCTACAATTCAAGAACCCAGAAGGACAGAGAGACTCCAAAGTTTCGACTTCTCTATAGAACATTGCAAAGGCAGTTGTCATGGAAATGCTGATGTCATGATCCCTGTAATTTGGAATGCAGACATTGCTCAAAAGCTGTCTCCAAAGAAGATATTATAGATGTCCGACTAATGACAGTAACATCAGACTGGAATCCGGAGGAGCTACGGAAATATCAGCAAGAGGATCCAGATTTGAAAAGTGTAATACACGGATTGGAGATGAATAAACGTCCAACGAGAGAAGAAATAGCTGCAGAAAGCCCAATCGCAAAGGCTTATTGGGCACAATGGAATAGTTTGAAGTTAGTGTCTGGCTGCTTGCATCGCGTATGGGAAAGCGAAGATGGGCAAAGTTCCCGAGCTCTGATGACTGTTCCGAAAGTATGAATTCCCGAAGTTCTCAAGGAGGTGCACTGAAGGATACATTGGAATCACTAAAACTTTGGAGAAGTTAAAACAAAGACTTTATTGGGTTGGTTGGCAATCAATTACGGAGTGGATCGCGAATTGTGTCGAGTGCATTGCTGCTAACGGGCCGAGGTCCAGGAGTCATGGTCAGATAGAGCAGTAAAATTCGGGAGGGCCGTTTGATCGAATTGCCATGGATGTAGCTGGTCCATTTCCTATCAGTAAATTAGGAAGCAAACATGTTTTGGTAGTCAAGAACTATTTCAGAAAAGGCCAGAGGTATACCCAATTCCTAACCAAGTTGCAGAAGCTTCGAATGAGTTCTAATTCAGGAGATGTGCTAAAAACTGGGTATCCAGAAAACGCAGTACAAATGTACTACACTCGCAGTAACACTGTACTACACTCGCAGTCCGATGGCATGTTAAAACGATTCAGTCGAACTTTGGAAGAACATTTGAGGAAAGTTGTGGACATGTATCAAAATAATTGGGGTACCCATATATCCTTATTCCTGATGGCTTATCAGTCTGGTGTACATGAAACAACGGGGCCGGGGCAGACTCCAGCAAGGGTAATTTTGATCTTCGACTACCGATTGATATGAAATTTGAAATTAACGCCAACGGAGGAAGGAATGCTAAGGAATTCAACAGCATCCTAGAAGATGAGATGAGGGATATACATGCTATGGGTATTATTATATAACCCACAACGAAAGAAAGGGGTGTCTCCTTAACTACACTGTAATTGGGATGGACCATACCAGGTTATTAAACGACTAAGCGATGTAATGTATCGCATACAGACCATTGGAAGACCAAGGAATAAAATAAAGGTGGTTCATTTGAAACGGCTTGCAGCGTTTGGTATAATCGGGACGATTAGACTTAGGTTGAGGGCAGTGTGGTGAACACGAATGCCAGAACAAATCAGAATTGACGATAAACTCCTATAACCAACTAGATACCGAAATTTGTAGTTGCCAGAGTGTTCTAGTGGCGAAGGTTTCTTAACAATCTACTACATAAAAGCTACAGATTGTGCAGAATGCACAACTCTAGTTAGAAAACTGCCGTGTAAATTAAGATCTAAGAAAAAGTGGTGAATTCGGATAATGAGTAGTAAAGCGTTAAGTTGTTTGGATTAGAAATAAATATAAGTGTATTGCCATTAAATTGGAATTTTTATTTAACAATCCAGTGATGAAATATAAGAGTAAGTTACAAGGTAAACGATTTGTCGTGAAAGCCGTTACAATATACTGTAAAGTTTTTTTTCATTTATCACATTTTCATAAATAAATTAACAACAAATTATTATTTACACTAAAACTAACACAAAGTAAAATAATACCAATCAAACCTTTAAGGATTAGACAGAAAAGAGCACTAGCAAATATTATAGGAAAAGGTTTAAATGTTTTATTAGGTACAATGAACGATGATGAAAGGCAAGAATTAAACGAATAATTAAAAATAATAGAAGAAAACGATCAAAAATAAATGCACATAACAAACAAATAAATGTTAATTTAGAATTACAACAGACCATTGATTTATTAATAAAAAAAATTATGAAAATATAACAAGTTTATAATTCAATATTAAATAACATGAATTTAACACAGAAAAAAGATGTAGAAGCAATAGAATTAATACACTTATGATTTGATATTAATTACCTAATTAATGAAATCGAGAAAATTCAGGATTTAATAGCATTTTTAATAATAGGTATCTTAGGCAGAAATATATTAAGGGTATACTTGATATGGACCTTTACGATGGTGATCCGTTGGTACAAAAAAAAGAATGTGTAGGACATGTACAAGAAAGAATGGGTGCTAGGCTAAGGAAAGCGAAGAAAGACAATAAAGGGGTCGATGGAAAAGGTGAAGGCAAATTAACTGATAAAGTGATCAATAAATTTTCTTTATATTATGGTTTAGCGATCCGCCGACACCCTGACTCTGTGAACGATATGAAAGTTGCAGTTTGGGGCACTTATCATAATAGTTCTAGTCATGAAGACCCACAACATATGTATTGCCCACCTGGTACAGACAGTTGGTGTAAGTGGCAACTATCTGCATCTGAAAATACAATAGAAGAGTTTGTGCATGAAACTATACCTCTGGCTGATAACGTTTTGACAGTTATCAAACCTATTTACGACAGTGTATCATCGGATGAATTATTGACTCGATGTTTAGGCTCAGAAACGCAGAATAATAATGAATCACTCAATTCATTGATTTGGACTTTTGCGCCTAAGCATATTCATTCTGGAGCTGAGATAATTGAAATAGCCACATTTATTGCTGTTTGTATTTTTAATGAAGGTTTCATTCCCATTTTAAAGATGATGACTTTGATGGGAATTAAAATTGGTACAGAGGCTCATTCATTTGCCGTGAGACGAGACAACGCCCGAATCGATCGTTCTGAGGTACGAACCTCTTACGCTACGAAAGAAGCCAGAACTGCTCGGTTAGAAGAGAGAAACGCCGAAGCAAGTTTTTATGAAGTCGAGGAAGGCCCGATGTATGAAGCAGGAATGGCAGATTAGATAAATGTAAGTATAAAATATAATTTCATGACTTAAACTGCGAATAACTTGACGTGAACGGCGGACAAAACTTTAAACGCGTTTTTCTCGTAACTGTCTTTTTCAAACTGATACCCTTGATATCTCGAGACTCTGGACCGATTGACTTGAAATTTTCAGGGAATCTTCCTCATAGACTCCTCATGGACCCATCCCCAAATTCCAAAATTTAGTATTTTTAAAAAATTTGAGAAAGTCAAAAAATGGTCCAAAAATTATTTATTTCATTTTAGATCACTGTAAGGGATGAAATCATGGGTATGACCACCTGCCAATTTTTCGAGACCCCCCACTTCATCGACTGCTAAAATTTTGGGTTTTGAAAAAAAACTATTTTTAATTTTTTTTCTGTACTCTTAAAAGGTTTATAAATAACATATAAAAAAATGGATGGTAGAAATATTAATTGCCTATTTTATACAGCACTTTAAAAAAAACCTAAAAATCATGCCTCTAGACCAGAATACCCCCTTAACGAATACGGAAATTTCTAAGTTTGGAATAAATAACATGAAATTGAAATATATAAAAAGCAATGTGCTAGAAATAAATATATTTAGTACTTAGGAGCTTGAACAGTTTTGGTTCGATTTAGACAATTTTTGGTCACAAGGTGGCATACTTTAAACGTATTTTTCACGCAAAGTTTTACCCCGATATAATCATTGTTGCTTGATATGCATAGTGGAAAGTGAAAGAACAAGACGGAATTGAAAATGGTGTTATATGAGAAATAGGCGTGGTTGTAGTCCGATTTCGCATTATAACATAGAAATATGAAAATAACGTTTTGTACCGAATTTTGTTGAAATTGGTTAAGCAAATCTCAAGATATGGGTTTTCACCTTAAAGTGGGCTGTGCCACGCCCACTGTTCAATTTTAAACGCGGTTCCTATAAAGTCATCTCATACCATCCCAGAGATAAAATTTAATGTCTCTGGCGTGTTTAGTGCTTGATTTATCGCGCTTTTAGTAGTTTTTAACAGTACCGTTATATGGGGAGTGGGGCGGAGTTGCCACCCGATTTCAACTATTTTCACACCGTCAATAGAAGGCTAAAAAAATTTGCTTCCAGTGAATTTTGTTATTATAGCATTAGCGGTTTAGGAGATATGCACATTAAACCTATTAGAGGCGGGACCACTCCCACTTTAAAAAAAAAATTTAACTGCAGATGCCCCTCCCTAATGTGATCCTGTGTACCAAATAACAGTCTTGTATCTTATTGCGGAGCTTAGTTATGGCAATTTATTTGTTTTTGATTAATGGCGTTTTGTGGGCGTGGCAGTGGTCCGATTACGCCCATTTGCAATACCAACCGTCTCACGGTACCAAGAAACATGTCTACCAAGTTTCATAAAGATATCTCAATTTTTACTCAAGTTACAGCTTGCACGGACGGGCGGACAGACGGACGGACGGACTGCCAGTCACCCGGATTTCAACTCGTTTCTTCATCCTGATCATTTATATATATATAACCCTATATCTAACTCGATTAGTTTTAGGTGATACAATCAACCGTTAGCTGAACAAAACTGTTATACTCTGTAGCAACAGGTTGCGAGAGTATAATAAATATTGATAAACAACGCTTTATTACTGATACAGAAACAGTTTTTGATTATACAGATGAAATAGTTATTAGAATTTAAATTTAAATTATAAATGCATTCAAAAAACATTTAGAAGTAAATAAAATTTAGGTACAAGTAGAACAAATAATAAAACAGAAATTAAAGAAATTGAAAATGAAACTATATTAACAAAAAATTTGGAAAAAACTAAAGTAAAACATGATTGTAGTAAAATGCAATACGAAATAGGGGGAAATAACATGATATAATTAAAAAAATTTCAGTAAATATTGATGAAAAATTTATAATATCTTTTATATATATAATATAATATAAACATGCAACAAATGTTTAATACTCTATTTCACTAGCAATAATATTAATATTATTACTAACGAAATATTGTATAAAATTTAAGAACTTACATTCAGCCACTATATCATCAACGCTACCAAGGATGATTCCAATTTCATCACAGACAACAACAAATACTATTAATCCATTATTCAAGACAACGGACACTAAGTTCAACTCAACTGATAACATAACATACATACTTACGTATAACATAATTCGACACCAACCTGATAACGTAATATGCATACATATGTACGTATAACGTAATTTGACACTTAATGTGTGGTCAGTAGACATAATCAGTATCATCAAAGAAATCCGACTCTAGTTAATTGGACAGCAAACAATTATAAATTAGATTATGTTATTTTGATGTTTCGCCAACAAGTGAGGATGTGCAACTGTAAAATTACAAAGTGAAACAATTATCATTGATCGAAGAAAGTATAAAAGACTAGGCGCCCTCCGCTGCGCTCGCTCGCCTACGTCCGCCCCCCGCCGAACGCGAGCTAGCTCGCTCTTATGTTAGTTGATTCTCGACAGCAGCAGAAAACTTTTATATATAATAGAGAGATACAGCTTGACATTCTATGAGGGCAGATAATTTCCAATGCTCTAGTTGACGAGTCAAATGACGATATCGGTGAAGTGCTAACTCAAGTGATGATCACAGTGAAATTTTAACTCAAATGTACAAAGGGCAACCGATCCCGAAGGAAGGACTCGATCCGGAAGAAAGGACAACAATCAAGAAAAAAGGAAGAGGATCCAGTACCCATTCAGCTAAGTATTTTATGCCGCGTAACAAAACTTATTCTTTCTTTTGGAGCTCTTAAATAAAAGCACACGATTTATAAAAGACAACCAAATCTTTTATTTATCAACAAAAACTAAAATTAGACTTACAACGTAATACTATTATTCTATGTATCTTCATATGATTAATTGAAGAAACCTTATCGTCCAGCATGTTAACAAAATTAATGAAAAATTCGTCATTTCTGAAAAGTGAAAATTCAAGCTCCACTTAATTTAAAGCAAATATCTTTTTTAGAGATCATATTATTGATTCCAAGTTTATTAAATATTTTGTTTTGCATTCTTTATGACATCTTACTGTAAAATGTAAAAATTAATGAGAGATATAAGTATTTCGCAATTTCCTTCTGCGAGATTCTTAGTGGTAGTTCATTGTTTTGCTTGTCATCTGTTCAGTAGCTCATAAACTTTCAGTGCTGCCAAAGTAAACCACGTCCCCGTTTGGGTGATAAATTCCAGATTCGTTGTCGTCGAGGTCATCTAACGGGAGGCCCAGGAAAAGAGCTGTTTCGACGGGGTCGGACCATAGGGAGAAGGGTGTTAGATAAGTGGGGTTTGTTTGGCATGCAAAGAGGTGGTTAGTGTCATGCGGCGACTCATTGTACGCAGAACATGCGTTTGGTATGTCGAGGTCTATTCTTGATAACCTGCGACAGTATCCAGAATGAAGTTGCTCGAACAGGTATATGTCCCAGTACTTGGTTCATCAGCTTCGGCTTGTAACGTATACAATGGGTGCATGATCTGACGATGCGTCTTGCAAAATCGCGCGCCTTGATTATCCAAATCTGAAGTCTTATCAGTGATACGAGTGCCTTTCGTCCTGCATGATAGTGTTTCCGATGTAGATGGCCAACGCAATGCACAACAAATTCGCATTTGCCTGGCAACAGCATGGGGTGTTTCCTTTTTTCTGGAATATCTGCTGATTCCAATCGACCCTTAACTTTAAGTATTTGAAATCCTTCGGTATACTCGAGAAAAGGATTTAAATAACGTTAAACATATTGAATGCTGATTTTCCTTTCTCCCTATTGGCAACTTCCACGTCGATATCGTTCTTAGCTGTTCTTTGGCCATTTATCTGAGTTTTCGTATAGAAACTTTGGTCCGGTGTACCATATTCAATTAACAAGTTCCTTTACAGTACACCCTCTAGAGGCAGCATCCGCCGGGTTACAATGTGTTGGTACATGTCTCCAATGGGCGCCTTTGGTTAAATCTTGAATTTCCGAAATTCGATTACCAACAAAAGTCGAACGTGTTGCAGAATGCATCTTAAGCCAATGTAATACTATTTGTGAGTCTGTCCAAAGAAAAATTTTAAAAGATTTGTTAGAAATTGTTGGTTTAATTTTTGCTAAAAGACGAGCAAGAAGAAGAGCGCCGCAAAGTTCTAATTTGGGTAACGATTGATTTTTGGTAGGTGCTACTCTGGACTTCGCAGTGAGTAGGCGAATGGTAGTAGTAGTGCCACATTTGTTGATAACGCGAGTATATATTGCGCAGCCATATGCACGAATCGATGCGTCACAAAATCCATGTATCTGAACCGATTCCACATCTGTCGAATAACAGTTCCTCGGCACTTTAATTAGTGAACGATCCGATAAGCAGTTAAGAAACTTTTTCCAGGCAAATTCAATGTTCTGTATCACATATTCATCCCAATCCAACTTTAGTAGCCATATTTCTTGCAACAAAATTTTTGATGTTATAATAACAGGAACTAAAAGTCCAATCGTAAATGATGATGCAACAGAAAGGATGGAACGTCAGTGCTAGTTTTGCTTCGAATAAAAAAATAAAACAATCAAGATTTTGGTTCCATTTTAGTCCAAGTGTACTAGTGATGGATGTATCTACGTTTAGATCTTTTATAAAGTCGTCTTCTCTGAATTGATGATAATTGGAATGTCACTTTGTTAATTTAAACTGTCCTAATTCTAACAGTTGTATTACCTCTTGCTTTATCTGTAAAAGTTCGGTTAGAGTATCAGCACCACAGAGTAGGTCGTCTACGTAGAATGATGACTTCACGATTTTAGCGCCAATTGTAAATTGTTCTGAATGCTGCTCAGCTAAATAGAACAAACTCCGTAGAGCAAGATATGGTGCAGCAGCCATTCCACACGTTACAGTATTTAGTTGATACGTGCGAATATCTTCAGTTGGTGAACTCCTCCACAGAATATACTGCAACTTTTGATCATCTTCGTGCATTAATACTTGGTGATGCATCTTGACTATGTCGGCAGTGAAAGCAAACCTGTGGAATCGAAAACGAAGAAGATTTTTGGGATGTGGTTCGACATGAAGCGTCAAATTCAACTCGAAGCTTTGTTGTTGTACTTGTTGGTTTTAGTACACAATCATGTGGTATACAATAATGCGGTCCGCTGAGATGTGGGTTTTTTACAACGCTCATATGACCCAAACTCTCGTAGTCGCTCATAAATTCAACGTATTGTGCTTTCATTTGGGGAGATTTGGCTAATCGAAGTTCTTGTGCATTGAATCGTCTCAATGCCGTAGTATATGACTCGCCCAAACACGTCGGATCATCCTTGAAGGGTAATTTGACAACTATTCTGCCGCAAGGTCTTCTTGACACAGTTGAATTGTATATGTGATCGCAACTCTGTTGTTCACGAGTCCTTGCCTCTGGTATGGTAGCGACTTCTTCTAATTTCCACAACTTTTCCAATTTGGCATCTAAAGATTCATTGGCTAAATATAAACAAGATGGCTTAGATATGTTTTTACTGCCTAAAGATAGAAGACTGAAGAACGTTTCTGTACCCAGCAACATGTCGATTTTTTTTGCTATATAAAATTCATCATCAGCAAGCGCTATATTGTGTGGAATATTCCATGTTGAAATATTGATTTCAGGGTCAAGTTGATAAGCAATGCGCGATGTAATACAAAAAGTCAATGAAAATTCGAAGCCAGTGACTTGCGACTTGATGTTAGTTGAGGTTTTCAATTTAATATTCGTTGACGATGAACCGATGCTTTGAATCTGTATGTTTTGCTTAATTCTTGGCAGAACCAACTTTTGCGAAAAATCATCTGTGATAAAATTTACCTGTGAACAGGAATCTAGCAGTGCTGTACCCAATCTGTAGCTCCCCGATGCATCACGAACGAAAATGTTTGCTGTTGCAAGGATGACGTTATTCAGCGATGAATTATTCTTTTGTCTATGCGTGACTGTCTCTTGTTTTGGAAATACGTGAGTAGGTGTTTGCTGGCCTGAAGTAGAACCGCGGTGGAATAAACTGTGGTGTTGCCGTGCACGAACCTTGCATGTGATTGCGTGATGATGGACAATTGGCTACACGATGACCTTTTGATAGGCAATCAATACAAAGTCCAATTTTCTTTGCATGATCGAAACGTTGAGTAATGAGTAATGTTTAGTTACTTAAACCTGATGGTTTTTACTGGAACAGAAAGTACAAGTTGATTCCTTGATTTCGAAGTGGACTATTTGTTAGCACCTTGAGTTGACGAAGTACTAACGTGCGTGGTGTTTAGTGAATCCAGGTATTGGCAGTGTTTTTCCAAAACTATGGTGCAATCCTCCTATGACGGCAGCATTCTGAAATCTAGCGACTCCTTCTACCTTTTGTTGGTCTGTTTATCAGACTTTTGCAAAATTAAATGAATAAGCATAGCTTGCGATATTTGGCTGTCGGTACCTAGCGATGTCAAGGAATCATAAATGGCTGAAGCCTTATCAATTAAACTTCTTAGCTGAATGCCATTTGGTTTCATAACTGCTGGTAAATCAAAAAACGAATTTATTCCTTCCAAAAAAATTAGTGTTTTGTTCTTTTGTTTTCATACCGTACCATCAATCATTTAACGCCTTTGGGTAGTTTTCATTTGTTTCTAAGGCTTGACCTTGGGGACAATTTCGCAAATGGTTAAATTTTTCAATATTAGTTAAATTGAAGTCACGATCAATTATTTGCTAGAACGAGGTGATAAAATTTTGATAATTCGAATACATGCCATCAAACGTACGAAGCTTAAGTGATGGAAGTTTTGAACTTGATGGTACCACGCAAGTTTTGTCCGAAAGTGAAACATTGTTATCTTCTGCCAGTTGCGATTGGATAACCAATTTAGTTGTGATGTAAAGTTCTTCCAGGTCACCACGTCCTCCATCATCAGCATCCAATCTTTCGATATCAGTTTGAATTGAGAGAATCTGTTTAAAATAGGACTCCAGGACGGCATTTGTATTCCGCAGCTGAAAGAGCCTTTCCACCTGATCGCAAGCTGGCATCGATGATATTTTTAATGCGCTTAATATTTTTCTTGGTGCTGGCGCGTTGTTGTCTTAGCTCATCCAAAGACATTGCAGAACAGGATCTTATATGTGCTTTATAGTGGTTCCAAATTATTTTAAATAACAATAAATTTACTTCTTGTGAGTAGTTAAGCAATAAGTGATTAGTTAATTTTACCGCAAAAAATGTAGCAAACCAAGTTATACTTATGTATGGGTATGCAACGAACATGCAAATAAGAGCTGCAGGCAGTGGTAACGACGAGACTTAGCGGTGGCAACCCCGTGTGCTGTGCTGTGTGCGAGCAGTGCTGGTGACTCCAATGGTAAATATAGTAAAGTAAAAAGTTCGTTCGGTTTTTCATTGATCCCATCTGGGCCGCTTCTCCGAGATTTGACCACGACCGTTTGCGCTCGATGTTGTCATAAGTGACCCATTTTTCATCGCCAGTCACAATCCGCTTCAGAAACGGGTCGATTTTGTTGCGATTCTGCAGCGATTTGCAGATGGAAATTCGGTCCATCATGTTTTTTGCGTTAGTTCGTGTGACACCCAAACATCGAGGTCCTTTTTTTCGACGACAGGCCTCCCGACGCGTGGTGCATCTTTGACATCGAAATTACCGGAACGGAACCTAGCAAATCACTTTTGTGCTACACGTTCGTTTACAGTATCGGGCCCATAAACTAAATTAATGTTTTCAGCCGCTTTGGCTGCTTTTTCGCTTTGATCGAAGAAAAATTGTAAAATATAGGGAATTTTCTCTTTGTTGGTGTCCATCTTTGACGAGCGCTCACAACGAACTGAGTAAATCAATCGAAAAACTGTCAAAGACAAACTTTTAGCGCGAATAAACACGTTTTCAGCGCCTTATAGTATAATATGATGCGATACGTAACACTAGTACTATGGACAATAACGCCATCTCTTAGATAAAAACCGAACGAACTTTTTACTTGACCTAATATTTCCAACGGTGACTAAGTTTAGTGGTGACAAAGTCCAATGTCGGTAATTTCCAATGACGATAATGTCCAACAGTGCAGTCTAATACTGACCACACTCCGAAATGATGTGCGAAAGAACAAAAAACTCACTCGTGCCCCACATTGGGCGCCAAAAAATGTAGAGCTACAAAGCTTTTTTTGTAACCGCGCAAATATCGAAAAAGCGGAAAGTTTAGGCGAAGTTGTAACAGCGATAAAATACAAAGGGCCGAGTAATGATATTTGTGGTCAGCTATTTATATAACTTTATTTGCAAAACTCTTCTCCTTAAATAATATTCTAAGTAATATTTTAATACCGTTAAATACATAGTTTCGTTTTGTATTAATGCATATATACATAAGTATGTAAGTTGTATACCTTTAACAGTTCATAAAAGGAGAATAACCCAAGTACATATTTTACGCTATTGCTCCTTCGTATAAAATATATTATTGTTATTAAGAAAAAGAGAAATATAAAAAATGGGAACGCAGCATTGCAAGAGGCTATTCATTTAATTGCGTGGACGAAAACATAGCGGCAGCATAAATGTACAAAGCAAGCGCAAGCAAGCAAATAAATATGTAAGTATGTACACAATGCAAATACAAGTTTTAACTGCATTGAGGTGAATGACTTATAATGCTTGCCCTTGAATATTTTAGGCAAATAAATAGAGAACAAGAATTAGAAAAAGTATATTAGAACATATGACCGTATAATGCCCAACATTTAGTGAAGATCCAAGTTTAACTAAGAGTGAAATTGCTAATGCCATAGGCATCGCAGACGAACGAGTACTTCATATTTTACATGGAGAATTACATACTTATATTCGTTAACAATTCAACAAAAACTGGATCGAAAACAAATTTCTCAGCATAATTTGGAGCGTTTTAAGCAGAAATGTAACACAATCAACTCTGAATATTTTTGCAGACTTCTGGATCAGTTGGATTAAAATTTCGTGAGAAAAGACCTGGTTTGCAGAACAAAAAAAAATAATTTTTCATCAAGACAAAGCACCTGCTCACAAAGGTTTTTTTAACAATGACTAAATTTAACGAATTAAAGTTCGAATTGCTTGAGCATCAAGATTTGACTCCCAGCGACTACTACCTCTTCAAAAACCTGAAACAATTCCTTCGTGGAAAGCGTATTTCGGAATAAGAAGTTATTACACCACTATACGGATATTTTGCAAAGTTTTCGGAAAGTCATTATAGGGATGTCATAAAATTATTGAAGGATCGTTAGAATAAGTGTATTGAAGTTAAAGGAGATTATATTGAATAAAAAAATATATTTTGTACCAAAAACACTATATCTTCATTTCGAACTCAGAAACTTTTCAACCAACCTGAATTTTCCTTTGATACTTGCAAGTTATAAGATTAAAAACTTTTGGGCACACCCGAGCTTAGATCTTTCCTGCTTGTTTTTAATGTTAAAAAATTTACATATGGTTTATCAATAGTTAGTATTACACTGAGAATAATTAATAATAAAATATACATTAATTTACTAATTCTTAATATTCGTACATTTTTATGCGTATGCTAATTTAACATGCTTTAGGCGATAATCCATGCCAAATTTCTTGAGCATACTTTGTCAAATAAAAAAGTTTTCCATATAAGAACTTGATTCCGATCGTTCAGTTTGCTATAATGATTCCAACTGAATAATTTCTTCGAAAATTGCACCATTGTCTTAGGCCATAATCCATGCCAAATATATATCAAAAACTGAGGGACCTTCTTAACGTACATTCCGAAATGTCTAAATAGACTTAGCACGTCATGCTGACCATTTACATATAATTTATTCTTTAAACGGTCTGTAACGTTTCTTTTGGGTGTTACAAACATCGTGGCAAACTTAATATACCCTGATCATATATATGTTATTTACATATATCTTTTATCCACGGTTGTTACTTTGACTTTTATATTAAGAGACGTCAAAAATTGTACTAAAATTTTATCAAATCTTTGTTTGGTTACCGTAACGTTAAGTTTGGTAACTAATAAGAAGATAAGCATGGGCTGCCTATATTATGGTAACCAAACAAAAAATGTTTCGTTAGAATGAAGCTGTTTTCCACTCTCAGTTTTGTGCTAAAATGAATCAGTAGGACGAAATTTAAGCAAAAACTGACCCCATATAAATGACAAATCTCAGAACCGGCTGTGTAACACCGGAGCCAATTTGATTGATTGTGGTCACAGCTATCAGAAAACCATAGGGTGCGTTCGAGATGGAAATCCCGACAGCAGTGTTGCAAATTTGTCAAAGTATCACGTTCTGCATGAATTTCTGACAACAGCATCACGGTCTACTGTCACTTATTGCACGCAATTTATGCAAATAATCGTAAACACTAAATTTTTGTCTGCACATCAGCAGAGTATCAGCAAATACACAACACAGTTGCTGTACTGCTGCAATTATAACGTAGCTCGAACGCACCCATACTTTGCTGTACAGGTATTTTCCGCTTCGATTAAACATTTTTCTTTACGGTACCCAACATCTTAGATCCAAAATAACGCTGATGTAATATTATTTCATGTTCAAACTTCCTATGTTTAGTACATCATAATTTCTTCCAGCAATTATACTAGAAATCACATAAAATACATATTAGAAACAACATAAAATTCAAGTATTTACATTATTTTCAAACGCCTATTGATTCTATAAGACAAAATAAAATAGTATAATATTTTAGAAGCATATCTGAACAAGCGGGTATCTTCATTATTTTCCAAATAATGCCGGCTTTTGTTGATGCAAAATGGTATATAAATATGTACGTCTCTTTCTTATGCATTTAAAAATAATATATGACGAATGTTGCTACCCTTACAACACAATTTTAAGAATAAGAAAAAGTTCTGCATTTGTTTTTATGTATAAAAAATGGAAAAATCCAACTAAATAAAAATACACCAAAAATTTACATGTAAAAAATATGTTAAAATATACCGATTATTCATTTAGGATTCCTTCTTACAATATATATTTCGAAATAGACAAATGTTTACAAAAAAAAGAACTTTTCCTATCATGTTTAGTAGAAGTTTCTCTTATTAACCCCCAAATATAGTTCCCATTCATGCTTTCAGTATAATCAAATTCCATTATATTTCGATGAAAGCGTTCTCCTTTTTCTTCCGAATAAGCTTCCATATTATCTTTAAACTTATCTTAATGTAACATGTGCAACTTTACAGAAGTTCTACATCCGAAGGTGAAACTAACTTATACGCACCGAGCAACTCATAAGACCTATGCGTAAGAAAGGAATGAACTATCACACAAGAGCTTCGGTTAGAATTAAGATTGTCAAATAACTTCCCAAAGAGATCATCGTTTTTAAATCTGAAGGTTCCATAATCGAAGAAGGAGCTGGAACAACGTGGCTTGGCAATAAATGAAGTATTAGAGTAACGGTTACGAAGAGCCATGGAACATTAATGTTGAGGAATATGTCTTTCAATTTGAATTAGTCAATAAAGATACAATAAAGGGAAATGACTCAATGTTCAGTAGAGGTTAATTTTGCTGCGTTGGAATCCCAGCATCCAGAATTGCAAGGTGTATTGCATGAGATGGAGTAAAATAAATGTACAACTAGTGGAGAAATAATTAGAGAGGCCAGTCGTGTAAGCATATTGGGCAGAGCGGAGCAGTTTAGAGTTGATGTGTGGCTGCTTGCATCGAGTATGGAAAAGCGAAGATGGGCAGAGCTCTCGAGCACTTGTTGTTGCTCCGAAGCAAGAGTAAAGGGTCAACGTGCAGGAGTCATCGCCAGATGAAGCAGTAAAATTCGGGCGCGACTTTAAAGAAAATTGGCGTGGATGTAGATGATCCATTTTCCACCAATAAATAAGGAAATAGTCATGTTTTGGTAGTCAAGGATCACTTTAACCAATGGCCACAAGTATTCACAATTCCTAATCAAGAAGCTCAACTAGTGGTGGACGTATTCATCAACATGTGGGTAACGAGATTCGGTGTTCCAGTGGAATTACGTTCTGATCAAGAATGGAGTATTCGGAAAACGGATGGAATTAACTCCAATCTAAATTACGGCTAAGGAAGCTAATACCATCTTAGAAGACGAGATGAGAGACATAAATACTTTGTCTTTCGCTCCGCAAATATGTCTAATCGGGGCAATCAGACTTCGGTGGAGGGAGTATAACGAACACGAATGATAGAACACAAATTGAGACTTTTCTTTAACAATCAAGTTATCGAACTCAAGAGTGAGTTACAAGAAAGACGAATTATCGATAAATCCGTTACAGTAGTGAGTTTCCGTACTCGTGACATACCAGGATATTATTCAACATTAGCCTTTACAGCTGGTATTACTGGACTGTATCATTATGCTGCTTTATTAAGGGAAATTTTGCAATTTTATGAAAACTGTTAGTAAATCTAGCTAAGGCATAACCCATAAATCGTGAAAATAAACTGACGATAGTGAGACGAAAATTAAACTATTGATAATATCGATAGTCAGTCCCATCGATTGTTTCGCAACTCAACCTGATTGCTCTATAAAACGGGTAAAATTAGCCAAAATCAGGTTACCGATAGGTTATAAGTAATTAATGCATTAGTTATCCGCTAGGTTACTTTTATTCCAGCCTCAGGAAAAAAGACCCTCTTTCTCCTCTTTTACTACCCGTCGGTGCGATTACCTTACTCGCTCTCTCTCATTGCTTTCGCGCAAATGCTACATATATTTCACTGCTCTAATTTGCCAACTATTTTGAAAGACTATCTTTTACTCTTTGGTTAACAGCGTTGTTTTCAGTGGCTATTTGTTTAGTTAGCCATCTGTTACTGAAAACAGTTTGTTTAATTATTACTATGGTTACCTATAAGTTACAGAAAACTGGTTTATAGGTTATTTCTTTGGTTATCCATCGATTATGGAAAACTGGTTCATCGGTTACCTCGTAATTTTCTATGAGATATTTGTTTGGTTATTCATTGGTTACCAGGAATACAACAATCGAAATTAATTAAATTTTTATATATTTAATTTTTTTTTTTATAATTTACATGTTTATACAATATAGTTCCATTTTTTTCTATTTTTACAAACTTTTAGTAATTATTACTTTATTATCATTATTTTTTTGATTAGAAACTTTATATACGGTCTATAGATAGTTAATATTGATTGTTACATTTTTAAAGTTTACAATAATAGTTACATTAATTTACTAATTGTTAATATTCGCAAATTAGGTACATACATGTACCCTACATAAATAATCATATTTTAAATAAATTAATTTAGTACTTAATACTAATATGTAACTTAAGTTTTATAATTTAAATCTAAAATGGTCATATTGAACTCCAGCTTGGGAACTTTCCATCGAAACTTGCAAATATCTGAAATGAATAAAAATGAATTAAAAACTATTTTCTTTTGTATTTGTTAAAGTAAAGTATTTACATTATATTTTAAAAATAAATGCATGCAAGTTTGTACAAAATTCATATAAAAAGTTGAGGGCTACAATATTAAATACATGCTACTTAATATAATATATGTGTAAGAAAACGTCAAAAATTGTACTGAACACTTAGCATATTTCAATTCGTGACGCAGCAACCAAGGCGAAATGCTTGTTATATTGAAATCGGGCATCTCATAGTAGACATTTACGAATTCTTGATCCTCCGAGATGACAGAGATCCTCCGAATAAGGAATAATGTTAGAAGAGCGTTTTGGTTTCCTGGAGATATTAATGACTTTCTTTAGACGTAAAGTAATGATGCTATGTGTGGTCAGCTATCAGACTAACTTTATTTGCAAAACTCTTCTACTTAAATAATATTCTAAGTAATATTTCAATACCGTTAAATACATAGTTTCGTTTTGTATTAATGCATATACATATGCATATGTATGTAAGTTATATACCTTTAAACGTTCATAAAAGGAGAATAACCCAAGTACATATTTTACGCTATTGCTCCTTCGTATATAATATATTTTCGTTATTAAGAAAAAGAGAAATATAAAAAATGGGAACGCCGGATTGCAAGAGACTGCTTACATATTAAGCTTAGTACAGTTCATGGGACTAGCTAATGTGCACAAACAAATATTGATGTAATTGCGTGGACGAAAACATAGCGGTAGAATAAATGAACAAAGCAAGCGCAAGCAAGCAAATAAATATGTAAGTATGTACACAATGCAAATACAATTATTAACTGCATTAAGGTGAATGGCTTCTGTTTGGTCAGAAGTATAACACTGTGCAAAATCGGATGACCGTGACCATGAATTAGGCTATTCACCTCTTTAAGAGCACCGCCTATGCATATGCACACAAATTCTTACATTCATATACATATGGTACGATTTTCTATGATTTGTACATAATTGCATTTTTTATGTTCTCACTTGTGCTTTGCAATTTGTAAGTCGGTACATATATACATACACACAAAAAATACATATTTTCATACCTACGGCCGCATAAGCATATACGCATATGCTTACATATATACGTAGGTAATGAGAATATAAGCACAAGACGGGATAAAAACACGTGCTAGCATAAGATTAAGCACATTATTAATAGAGCATTAGGAGTGTCAAGAGTGAAAATGAAATTAAATGTAAAATTAAATTAAATTAAATCAAAATTGTTAATTGGACTTTAATCTATTTTTGGGCTGGAACATAATTTGGCGACCGTGACAGGACTATGTGTTCTAAATTTAATATTTCGATCAAAGAAAGCCAATAGATTATTGTCTAATTTTCATTTAAATTAAAATTCGTTTTCGTGTAAATACTGGGAAGAGCAGGCTTTGCGTTTGTTCAACCACACGAAATTCGCCTACACTATTTCATCGTCTGCAGCAGTGTAGCGGAATCCAACAACCTGAATCAACGGATCATTCGGATTGTTGTGCCCGGGCAACATTCTGTGTAAGCGCAGATAGCAGCTCTTGCCATATATCATCGTAGTATCCACTGTTAACGTACATACAGATTACACGTGGTTTTTAACATTCATTCGAGACCTTCTTTTCATCAACATCTGTCGAAGTTACCGACAGTTAGTCAACTCGTCAAAGTCACAGTGCAAGCATACGGGACTTTTTACAGTACAGTTTCATCGGATTGCAGATCTGTATATTGTATATTCTTCATAGCTCAGGTACTCGTATATATTTTAGTTTTTGCCTTCAAATGCCTAATAACAGTAAAGCCAATACGCCTAACATGGCTGATGAGGAACAATCGCCTTTGTCCTCGCTAATTCAAACATGTTCAACGATTCTTCGCAACCTACATAGTATAAAGCAACGAATTGCTTGTAAAGAAGTCGACAGTGATCAATCCATCAGTTTCACTGATCGCATGCACACGCAAAAAGCGATAATACCAACAGCCTTAATTTACATACAGGACAAATATGGAATGATGCAGCCAGCTCGTGCATTATTGGATTCATGTTCCGTATTAAATTTCATCACCGAGGAAACAGCGAAGCGGTTGCAGCTTAAAAGGTTTTACTCACATCAGGAAATCTCAAGTATTTCAGATATTCGTTCTAATTCAAAGTATGCAGTAAATGCGAAAATCAAATCTCGAATCGAAGATTTTACTTGTATATCGCAATTTGCTATAACTAAACAGATCACGACACAAATACCAAGTAGTTTTATCAACACTTCTAAATGGGATATTCCTGCAAGCCTTCAGCTTGCGAATCCTTACTTTTACAAACCGCAACGTATAGATTTATTGCTTAATGCAGAATTTTGAAAGCCTTCAAGAAGGCACAATCTCTCTTGGAAAAGGCGCCCCACGTCTTCAAAACAGCAAATTAGGGTGGATTGTAGGTGGTAATTTTGAAACGCTTTCGAATTCCCGCTCATCCATTTGTAATATCACACTAAATTCAAATCCATATAACATCGATTCGATTCTTCAACGATTTTGGGAAATTGAAAATTTCACTGAAAAGACATCAACATTGTCCGAAGAGGAACGATTATGCGAACAACATTTCATTCAAAACGTTCAAGTGAAAAATGATGGAAGTGTACAAGTTCGGTTACCATTTAAGGTTTCGCCTACAATATTAGGCAACTCTTTCCACAGTGCCAGGAAGAGATTTCTCGCTTTTGAACGACGTCTATCTAACAACAAATTATTAAAAAATATGTATGCAAATTTTATAAAAGAATACATTGTACTTGGGCACATGGTTGCTATAAAAAAGTTTGATTCAAATAGTTCACACTATATAATTCCACATCATTGTATACTCCGTCCACAAAGTAGTACGACCAAGCTTCGGGTTGTATTCGACGCCTCTGCGCGCACTACTTCAGATCGCTCATTAAATGAAATACTTATGGTCGGAGCAACAATTCAACCAGAACTAATCATGACATTATTGTCATTTCGCTTGTATCCTTATGTATTAACCGCCGATATATCAAAAATGTATCGGCAATTTTTGATTGACGAACAAGATCAACGATATCAACTAATTTTATGGAGAAACGAACCCTATGAGCCTTTGAAGTTGTTTGAACTCAAAACTGTAACTTATGGTTTGGCTTCTGAACCATTCCTCGCGATTCGCAGTTTATTTCATATTGCTGACGTCAATAAAGATGCCTTTCCACTTGCATCGTCTGCTATTCGTGAAAGCTTTTATGTTGACGATTTGTTAACTGGTGCAGAAAGCATAGACAATTTACAAAAATTAAAAATTGAAATTATAGAAGTTCTTCGTTCTCATGGTCTTTCTCTTACTAAATAATTCTACACAATTATCCGACGCATCTTATAAGGAAGTTATAATTAAAACAATTGAAGAAAACATTACCAAAACTCTAGGTACGTCGTGGAAACCTTTAGCTGACACCCTTTGTTATCGCTATGAGTTACCAGATATGCAGTCAGTCACTAAGCGATCTGTCTTATCTATTATCTCCAAAATATTTGATATCCTCGGTTTATTGAGCCCCGTGAGCATACTTGGCAAAATATTAATGCAAGAAATTTGGATTCGCCGATTAGATTGGGAAGAAACACTACCACCCGATCTACATAACATTTGGTTGCAAATTAAAGCCGATATAAACTTCATTAATAAAATCGAAGTTCCCCGCTATGTACAAACAACATCCAATTCTGATTGTGAATTTCATGGTTTCGCTGACGCATTAACGCATCCATATGGGTGTTGCATTTATGTACGTTCTAAGATAAATCACACCTACAAAACAACATTACTTTTTGCGAAATCTAAAGTAGCGCCTATAAAGCACAATCGCTTCCTCGTTCGGAGCTATGTGCAGCACTGTTACTGAGTAGGACTTGGCAAAAACTTAAGGAGAAGTTATTGACATTCAGCACCAAAAGTTTATTTTTGAAATGACTTAGAAATAGTTCTGAAATGGCTCAACACTCATGCGGCCACCTTAAATTGCTTTGTTGCCAATCGAGTCTCTGAAATTCTAGAAATTTCATCTGGCATTAACTGGAAACATGTACCAAGTACGCATAATCCTGCAGTCATTGTTTCACGTGGGTGCAGCGCTCAAAATCTTGTAGGGACAATTTGGTTCTCTAGCCCAGAGTTTCTAATGAAAAATTCGTCAGAATGGCCTGTAAGCAAGAAGGAGTGTAGCAAAAGCAGCAACGAGGAAAATGTTATTAACGTCATTATCAACCGCTGTTCATCGTACCACCGATTAATTCGCACAGTTAGATTAATTTTTCGTGTTTTCAACAAAGTTTCAGTGCTCAGTCGGTGGCCGTTTGTCAAAATTCATTCCTTTTGATGCAAAATTTCCCGCACATCTTCCAAAAGATCATAGATTTACATCATTGTACATAGAGTATCTTCACCGAAAGCATTTACAGGCTGGCCCAAAGGTTTTAATAATTCTGTTGCGTCAGTGAGTATGGGTTATAAATTGTTCGAAATTGCGTGTTTTGTTTCCATTACAAACCTAAACTAATGAATCAAATCATCTAGTTAGCGGTATCGACTTTTGTGGCCCTTTCATTACGACACATCGTCTTCGTGGAAGAGCTCCATACAAAACATACATAGCAATATTCGTATGCTTTGCATCTAAAGCCATACATGCAGAATTAGTATCCGATTTCTCTACTAATAATTTAATACTTTGTCTAAAACGCTTGGTAGGAAGACGCGGAATACCTCAACGCATTTACTGCGACAACGCCACAAATTTCGTCGGTGCTCAAGCCAAATTGAAGGATCTTCATCAACAGTTCTTCAATAAAGCGGTTACTGATGACATCACTAATTATAGCACCAACACTGGTTTCGAGTTTCGTTTTATTCCGCTTGACCTGACATATGAAGAACTGCAGACCATTGTGGTTGAAGTTGAAGCTATCTTAAACTCTCGCCCGCTGACACCTCTTTCAAATGATCCCAATGATGGCGAAGCGTTAACCGCAGCTCATCTATTGATCGGAACGTCATTACTGTCGATGCCAGACAAAGCCATCAATATCAACACTGTATCTTCGTTAACGCAATGGCAACAAGTGACGTATTTGAAGCAGCGTTTCTGGGACCTATGGGCACACGACTATATTCTTATCCTACAACAACGCTCCAAGTGGTTGAAGCCGCAGGCCAACATCGAAATTGTTCAAATGGTCATCATCCATGAAACCAACTTGCCTCCACAACAGTGGTCACTTGGCAGAATTATCGATATCGCTCCTTGTTCAGATGGCAAAGTGAGGGTTGTGGACATCAAAACTACAAAAGGGATTATACGGAAAGCAGTCCATAAAGTTGCACCATTACCTATTTCCGATTGAAATGCAAGCATTTCAATGGTTGGAGCATGTTTGGTCAGAACTATGACACTGCGCAAAATCGGATGACCGTGACCATGAATTAGGCTATTCACCTCTGTGAGAGCACCGCTTATGCATATGCACACAAATTCTTACATTCATATACATATGGTACGATTTTCTATGATTTGTACATAATTGCATTTTTTATGTTCTCACTTTTGCTTTGCAATTTGTAAGTCGGTACATATATACATACACACAAAAAATACATATTTTCATACCTACGCCCGCATAAACATATACGCATATGCTTACATATGTACGTAGATAATGAGAAAATAAGCACAAGACCGGATAAAAACCCGTGCTAGCATAAGATTAAGAACATTATTAATAGAGCATTAGGAGTGTTAAGAGAGAAAATAAAATTACATGTAAAATTAAATTTAATATAATCAAAATTGTTAATTGGACATTAATCTATTTTTGGGCTGGAACAGCCTCTAATGCTTGCCCTTGAATATTTTAAGCAAATAAATAGAGAACAAGAAATAGGAAAAAGTGTATTCGAACATATGACCGTATAATGCATTCGTTCTCAATCGGCGACCCAACATCCCGGCCCCGTCGAAAAGCATTTCAAACAGATAGAAGTGCTAGCTTGTAAATTAGTCGCCGAATGATTCCTTTCGCTGTTCGAATGTCCACCACACGCACTTTAGAGTCATTTTCTGGAATACAATGTATAACTCATAAAATGTGCCATTTTTGAGGTGGTAGGTTGTCTTCATGGATAATAACCATTGAGTTGTTGTTGATGTTTCGTCGCTGCGAAAACCACTTTGATCGTACTTGAAGTTCGTTGATGTATTCATTTGACCATCTGTTCCAAAACATCTGTTTAATGCTTGTGACCTGATTCCATCATTGTACGTTGCTGATGTTAGCTGAAAATCTCCGCTCTGGGAGTGCCCGAAGTGCACTACCAATAATAAAATGCCCCGGAGTTAATACTTCATAATCATTTGGATCCGATGATATTGGTGTTATTGGACGAGAATTGAATACAGCTGCTATCTCAACCAGGACTTTTGTTAGTTCCTCAGCTGTGAGTCTTGCATTTTTGATGGTGGGATTGAGGTGACCCTTAGCCGATTTGACTACTGCCTCCCAAATACCGCCGAAATGAGGTGCTCTGGGAGGAATAAAATTGAAATTTATAAATTCATTAGCACAATATTTTATAATAGCATCTTTGTTTTCGGTTTTAAATAATAATGACTTTAATTCAGCTAGTTTGTTGCAAGCATCCACAAAATTTGTTGCGTTATCGCAAAAGATGTCAAAGGGTAGACCTCTTCTTCCAATCATGCGCTTCAATGACGCTAAGAATGCGTCCGTGGATAGATCCGATACTAGTTCAATGTGAACCGCCTTTGTCGCTAGACAAACGAAGATCGCAATGTACGCCTCGAATACGCAAATATACGTTGACTGGTCCGCAGAAATCAGTCCCGCACCGCGCAAAAGGGCGAGATGGAGTTAGTCGCTCGACAGGTAACTGTCCCATTATTTGGTTCATCAGCTTCGGTTCATCAGCGTCTTGCTAAATCGCGCGCATTGACTATCCAAATCTGAAGTGTTATCAGCGGTACGAGTGCCTTTGGTCCTGCATGGTAGTGTTTCCGATGTAGATGGCGAACGTAATACACAACAAATTCGCAATTGCTTGGCAACAGCATGGGGTGTTTTCTTTCTTCTGGAATATCTGTTATTTAAATAACGTAACGTGCCATTTATCGTAAGCTCTTTCTGTAAAAGATGAATTTCATTAGCGAAATGTATGTGTTGAATATTCCAAATTATGCAAAGAAAGATGTGATGTAACTCTTGTGGTGAAAATGTTAATGAGTCATTTAGATTTGCACCATGCCGAAATTTATTGGTGAAGCGGGACATCCAAGCTATTAATCGAAGGTTGCTGGTAAAGTTACTCCGCTGATTCACAATATCCAGAATGTAATTGGTGCTAACAATTGTATTGAATGCTGATTGCGATATCAATGCGTTGGTACATGTCTCCAATGGGCGCCTTTGGTTAAATCTTAAATTTCCGAAATTCGATTACCAACAATAGTCGAAAGTGTTGCAGAATGCATCTTAAGCCAATGTAATACTAATTGTGAGTCTGTCCACAGAAAAATGTTAAAAGATTTGTTAGAAATTGTTGGTTTAATTTTTGAGCAAGAAGAAGAGCGATGCAAAGTTCTAATTTGGGTAACGATTGTTTTTTGGAAGGTGCCACTCTGGACTTCGCAGCACGAATCGATGCGTCACAAAATCCATGTATCAGAAGAGATTCCATATCTGTCAAAAAACCGGACCTCGGCACTTTAATTAGTGAAAGATCCGATAAGCAGTTAAGAAATTTTTTCCAAGCAAATTCAATGTTCTGAGGCACAGATGCATCCCAATCCCACTTCAGTAGCCATATAGTCCAAGTGTCGTAAAGTGATGATGCAACAGAAAGGACGCAACGTTTTGTAAGTCGGCCAGTCAGTGCTAGTTTTGCTTCAAATGAAAATATAAAACAATCAATATTTTGGTTCCATTTTAGTCCAAGTGTACTAGTGATGGATGTATCTACGTTTAGATCCTTTATAGAGTCGTCTTCTCTGAATTGATGATAATTGGAATGTCACTTTGTTAATTTAAACTGTCCTAATTCTAACAGTTGTATTACCTTTTGCTTTATCTGTACAAGTTCGGTTAGAGTATCAGCACCACAGAGCAGGTCGTCTACGTAGAATGATGACTTCACGATTTTAGCGCCAATTGTAAATTGTTCTGAATGCTGCTCAGCTAAATAGAACAAACTCCGTAGAGCAAGATATGGTGCAGCAGCCATTCCACACGTTACAGTATTTAGTTGATACGTGCGAATATCTTCAGTTGGTGAACTCCTCCACAGAATATACTGCAACTTTTGATCATCTTCGTGCATTAATACTTGGTGATGCATCTTGACTATGTCGGCAGTGAAAGCAAACCTGTGGAATCGAAAACGAAGAAGAGGAAAAAGTTCGCATTGAATTGTAGGGCCAACCATCTGAATATCGTTTAATGATTTTTGGGATGTGGTTCGACATGAAGCGTCAAATTCAACTCGAAGCTTTGTTGTTGTACTTGTTGGTTTTAGTACACAATCATGTGGTATACAATAATGCGGTCCGCTGAGATGTGGGTTTTTTACAACGCTCATATGACCCAAACTCTCGTAGTCGCTCATAAATTCAACGTATTGTGCTTTCAATTGGGGAGATTTGGCTAATCGAAGTTCTTGTGCATTGAATCGTCTCAATGCCGTAGTATATGACTCGCCCAAACACGTCGGATCATCCTTGAAGGGTAATTTGACAACTATTCTGCCGCAAGGTCTTCTTGACACAGTTGAATTGTATATGTGATCGCAACTCTGTTGTTCACGAGTCCTTGCCTCTGGTATGGTAGCGATTTCTTCTAATTTCCACAACTTTTCCAATTTGGCATCTAAAGATTCATTGGCTAAATATAAACAAGATGGTTTAGATATGTTTTTACTGTCCGTTTTGTAGCGTCCCGAAACAATCCAGCCTAAGAGTGTTTTTTGCAAGATGAGTAAATTAGATCCAAGATTGATTTGACCTAAAGATAGAAGACTGAAGAACGTTTCTGTACCCAGCAACATGTCGATTTTTTTTGCTATATAAAATTCATCATCAGCGAGCGCTATATTGTGTGGAATATTCCATGTTGAAATATTGATTTCAGGGTCAAGTTGATAAGCAATGCGCGATGTAATACAAAAAGTCAATGAAAATTCGAAGCCAGTGACTTGCGACTTGATGTTTTGAATTTAATATTCGTTGACGATGAACCGATGCTTTGAATCTGTATGTTTTGCTTAATTCTTGGCAGAACCAACTTTTGCGAAAAATCATCTGTGATAAAATTTACCTGTGAACAGGAATCTAGCAGTGCTGTACCCAATCTGTAGCTCCCCGATGCATCACGAACGAAAATGTTTGCTGTTGCAAGGATGACGTTATTCAGCGATGAATTATTCTTTTGTCTATGCGTGACTGTCTCTTGTTTTGGAAATACGTGAGTAGGTGTTTGCTGGCCTGAAGTAGAACCGCGGTGGAATAAACTGTGGTGTTGCCGTGCACGAACCTTGCATGTGATTGCGTGATGATGGACAATTGGCTACACGATGACCTTTTGATAGGCAATCAATACAAAGTCCAATTTTCTTTGCATGATCGAAACGTTGAGTAATGAGTAATGTTTAGTTACTTAAACCTGATGGTTTTTACTGGAACAGAAAGTACAAGTTGATTCCTTGATTTCGAAGTGGACTATTTGTTAGCACCTTGAGTTGACGAAGTACTAACGTGCGTGGTGTTTAGTGAATCCAGGTATTGGCAGTGTTTTTCCAAAACTATGGTGCAATCCTCCTATGACGGCAGCGTTCTGAAATCTAGCGACTCCTTCTACCTTTTGTTGGTCTGTTTATCAGACTTTTGCAAAATTAAATGAATAAGCATAGCTTGCGATATTTGGCTGTCGGTACCTAGCGATGTCAAGGAATCATAAATGGCTGAAGCCTTATCAATTAAACTTCTTAGCTGAATGCCATTTGGTTTCATAACTGCTGGTAAATCAAAAAACGAATTTATTCCTTCCAAAAAAATTAGTGTTTTGTTCTTTTGTTTTCATACCGTACCATCAATCATTTAACGCCTTTGGGTAGTTTTCATTTGTTTCTAAGGCTTGACCTTGGGGACAATTTCGCAAATGGTTAAATTTTTCAATATTAGTTAAATTGAAGTCACGATCAATTATTTGCTAGAACGAGGTGATAAAATTTTGATAATTCGAATACATGCCATCAAACGTACGAAGCTTAAGTGATGGAAGTTTTGAACTTGATGGTACCACGCAAGTTTTGTCCGAAAGTGAAACATTGTTATCTTCTGCCAGTTGCGATTGGATAACCAATTTAGTTGTGATGTAAAGTTCTTCCAGGTCACCACGTCCTCCATCATCAGCATCCAATCTTTCGATATCAGTTTGAATTGAGAGAATCTGTTTAAAATAGGACTCCAGGACGGCATTTGTATTCCGCAGCTGAAAGAGCCTTTCCACCTGATCGCAAGCTGGCATCGATGATATTTTTAATGCGCTTAATATTTTTCTTGGTGCTGGCGCGTTGTTGTCTTAGCTCATCCAAAGACATTGCAGAACAGGATCTTATATGTGCTTTATAGTGGTTCCAAATTATTTTAAATAACAATAAATTTACTTCTTGTGAGTAGTTAAGCAATAAGTGATTAGTTAATTTTACCGCAAAAAATGTAGCAAACCAAGTTATACTTATGTATGGGTATGCAACGAACATGCAAATAAGAGCTGCAGGCAGTGGTAACGACGAGACTTAGCGGTGGCAACCCCGTGTGCTGTGCTGTGTGCGAGCAGTGCTGGTGACTCCAATGGTAAATATACTAAAGTAAAAAGTTCGTTCGGTTTTTCATTGATTTTTCAAAAGATGATAACTTTGTGTACATTTGTCCGATTTAAGTCAAATATGCGCCGTTTTGTTCGTAAACTTGTTGCCAATGAGATGCCAACTTCATTATACCCCTCTCGTAGAAGACCGCGTCCCTATTGCCAAAAAACGTGGAGAGCCAATTTTCACAGGCCTCTCTTGAGGCCAACTTCTCACCATTAAGCGCGTTCGCCATGGACAGAAAAAGATGGTAATCGCTTGGTGCCAGGTCCGGACTATAAGGTGGTGGTTAGAACCTCCCATCCGAGCTCCAGGAGCTTCGGGCGAGTCACCAAAGACGTGTGTGGCCTGGCGTTGTCCTGATGGAACACAATTCGGCCTCTGTTGATCAAAGATGGCCTCTTCAGGATGAGTGCTGCCTTCAAGCGGTCCAGTTGTTGGCAGTAGAGGGCCGAAATGAGCGTTTGGCCATAGGGGAGCAGCTCGCAGTAGATGATTCCTTGCCCATCCCACCAAACACACAGCAAAACTTTCCTGGCCGTCAATCAGGTCTTGGCCACCATCTGGGCCGCTTCTCCGAGATTTGACCACGACCGTTTGCGCTCGATGTTGTCATAAGTGACCCATTTTTCATCGCCAGTCACAATCCGCTTCAGAAACGGGTCGATTTTGTTGCGATTCTGCAGCGATTTGCAGATGGAAATTCGGTCCATCATGTTTTTTGCGTTAGTTCGTGTGACACCCAAACATCGAGGTCCTTTTTTTCGACGACAGGCCTCCCGACGCGTGGTGCATCTTTGACATCGAAATTACCGGAACGGAACCTAGCAAATCACTTTTGTGCTACACGTTCGTTTACAGTATCGGGCCCATAAACTAAATTAATGTTTTCAGCCGCTTTGGCTGCTTTTTCGCTTTGATCGAAGAAAAATTGTAAAATATAGGGAATTTTCTCTTTGTTGGTGTCCATCTTTGACGAGCGCTCACAACGAACTGAGTAAATCAATCGAAAAACTGTCAAAGACAAACTTTTAGCGCGAATAAACACGTTTTCAGCGCCTTATAGTATAACATGATGCGATACGTAACACTAGTACTATGGACAATAACGCCATCTCTTAGATAAAAACCGAACGAACTTTTTACTTGACCTAATATTTCCAACGGTGACTAAGTTTAGTGGTGACAAAGTCCAATGTCGGTAATTTCCAATGACGATAATGTCCAACAGTGCAGTCTAATACTGACCACACTCCGAAATGATGTGCGAAAGAACAAAAAACTCACTCGTGCCCCACATTGGGCGCCAAAAAATGTAGAGCTACAAAGCTTTTTTTGTAACCGCGCAAATATCGAAAAAGCGGAAAGTTTAGGCGAAGTTGTAACAGCGATAAAATACAAAGGGCCGAGTAATGATATTTGTGGTCAGCTATTTATATAACTTTATTTGCAAAACTCTTCTCCTTAAATAATATTCTAAGTAATATTTTAATACCGTTAAATACATAGTTTCGTTTTGTATTAATGCATATATACATAAGTATGTAAGTTGTATACCTTTAACAGTTCATAAAAGGAGAATAACCCAAGTACATATTTTACGCTATTGCTCCTTCGTATAAAATATATTATTGTTATTAAGAAAAAGAGAAATATAAAAAATGGGAACGCAGCATTGCAAGAGGCTATTCATTTAATTGCGTGGACGAAAACATAGCGGCAGCATAAATGTACAAAGCAAGCGCAAGCAAGCAAATAAATATGTAAGTATGTACACAATGCAAATACAAGTTTTAACTGCATTGAGGTGAATGACTTATAATGCTTGCCCTTGAATATTTTAGGCAAATAAATAGAGAACAAGAATTAGAAAAAGTATATTAGAACATATGACCGTATAATGCCCAACAGTTAGTGAAGATCCAAGTTTAACTAAGAGTGAAATTGCTAATGCCATAGGCATCGCAGACGAACGAGTACTTCATATTTTACATGGAGAATTACATACTTATATTCGTTAACAATTCAACAAAAACTGGATCGAAAACAAATTTCTCAGCATAATTTGGAGCGTTTTAAGCAGAAATGTAACACAATCAACTCTGAATATTTTTGCAGACTTCTGGATCAGCTGGATTAAAATTTCGTGAGAAAAGACCTGGTTTGCATAACAAAAAAAAATAATTTTTCATCAAGACAAAGCACCTGCTCACAAAGGTTTTTTTAACAATGACTAAATTTAACGAATTAAAGATCGAATTGCTTGAGCATCAAGATTTGACTCCCAGCGACTACTACCTCTTCAAAAACCTGAAACAATTCCTTCGTGGAAAGCGTATTTCGGAATAAGAAGTTATTACACCACTATACGGATATTTTGCAAAGTTTTCGGAAAGTCATTATAGGGATGTCATAAAATTATTGAAGGATCGTTAGAATAAGTGTATTGAAGTTAAAGGAGATTATATTGAATAAAAAAATATATTTTGTACCAAAAACACTATGTCTTCATTTCGAACTCAGAAACTTTTCAACCAACCTGAATTTTCCTTTGATACTTGCAAGTTATAAGATTAAAAACTTTTGGGCACACCCGAGCTTAGCCCTTTCCTGCTTGTTTTTAATGTTAAAAAATTTACATATGGTTTATCAATAGTTAGTATTACACTGAGAATAATTAATAATAAAATATACATTAATTTACTAATTCTTAATATTCGTACATTTGTATGCATATGCTAATTTAACATGCTTTAGGCGATAATCCATGCCAAATTTCTTGAGCATACTTTGTCAAATAAAAAAGTTTTCCATATAAGAACTTGATTCCGATCGTTCAGTTTGCTATAATGATTCCAACTGAATAATTTCTTCGAAAATTGCACCATTGTCTTAGGCCATAATCCATGCCAAATATATATCAAAAACTGAGGGACCTTCTTAACGTACATTCCGAAATGTCTAAATAGACTTAGCACGTCATGCTGACCATTTACATATAATTTATTCTTTAAACGGTCTGTAACGTTTCTTTTGGGTGTTACAAACATCGTGGCAAACTTAATATACCCTGATCATATATATGTTATTTACATATATCTTTTATCCACGGTTGTTACTTTGACTTTTATATTAAGAGACGTCAAAAATTGTACTAAAATTTTATCAAATCTTTGTTTGGTTACCGTAACGTTAAGTTTGGTAACTAATAAGAAGATAAGCATGGGCTGCGTATATTATGGTAACCAAACAAAAAATGTTTCGTTAGAATGAAGCTGTTTTCCACTCTCAGTTTTGTGCTAAAATGAATCAGTAGGACGAAATTTAAGCAAAAACTGACCCCATATAAATGACAAATCTCAGAACCGGCTGTGTAACACCGGAGCCAATTTGATTGATTGTGGTCACAGCTATCAGAAAACCATAGGGTGCGTTCGAGATGGAAATCCCGACAGCAGTGTTGCAAATTTGTCAAAGTATCACGTTCTGCATGAATTTCTGACAACAGCATCACGGTCTACTGTCACTTATTGCACGCAATTTATGCAAATAATCGTAAACACTAAATTTTTGTTTGCACATCAGCAGAGTATCAGCAAATACACAACACAGTTGCTGTACTGCTGCAATTATAACGTAGCTCGAACGCACCCATACTTTGCTGTACAGGTATTTTCCGCTTTGATTAAACATTTTTCTTTACGGTACCCAACATCTTAGATCCAAAATAACGCTGATGTAATATTATTTCATGTTCAAAGTTCCTATGTTTAGTACATCATAATTTCTTCCAGCAATTATACTAGAAATCACATAAAGTACATATTAGAAACAACATAAAATTCAAGTATTTACATTATTTTCAAACGCCTATTGATTCTATAAGACAAAATAAAATAGTATAATATTTTAGAAGCATATCTGAACAAGCGGGTATCTTCATTATTTTCCAAATAATGCCGGCTTTTGTTGATGCAAAATGGTATATAAATATGTACGTCTCTTTCTTATGCATTTAAAAATAATATATGACGAATGTTGCTACCCTTACAACACAATTTTCCTTTTAAAAGCAAAAAGTTAGCTTTGAATAATCAGTGGTGTAAAAGGTGAAACTTTTAAAGTGGATTAGTAAATTGGTTACCTCCGTCTTGTATGGTCCGCTTTCACTGTTTGTTCTATTGCACCGGTCAACAGAATTTTTGCGCACGGGTTGTACATGCCTTATTTTTGTGGCTTTTATACCTCGAAATAAGAATAAGAATAAGAAAAAGTTCTGCATTTGCTTTTATGTATAAAAAATGGAAAAATTCAACTAAATAAAAATACACCAAAAATTTACATGTAAAAAATATGTTAAAATATACCGATTATTCATTTAGGATTCCTTCTTACAATATATATTTCGAAATAGACAAATGTTTACAAAAGAACTTTTCCTATCATGTTTCGTAGAAGTTTCTCTTATTAACCCCCAAATATAGTTCCCATTCATGCTTTCAGTATAATCAAATTCCATTATATTTCGATGAAAGCGTTCTCCTTGTTCTTCTGAATAAGCTCCCATATTATCTTTAAATTTATCTTAATGTAACATGTGCAACTTTACAGAAGTTCTACATCCGAAGGTGAAGAAATTCGTAATCATATCAGTGATTAGCTCGTCATAATTGTCAACCCTATGGTTTCCAATGAAACCATGCACCACCGCCTCAAACCTGTTCAAAGCTTTTTTCAACTCATTGCTAAGTAACTTCGGGTATACAAGTATATCACAACCCAAACTTTTTTTATTTGAGGGCCTAAAAATTATAGTTTTTATTTTCGCCTTAAAAGCTTTGGAAAAAATTCTTGAAATATTTCAAAGATGATCACCTGTGCTCTCCATATTCTCGGCACAGTAAATTTCATTGCTCAATTTTACCTCGGTACCAGTCTACAATAAAACGTAGTATATTATAACCTAATTAATGTCATCAAAATAGTTAATAATTAGTATAAAAAATGGGAAATAAACTCACCGTCCAGAACATATTTGCAAGAGTTTTTTGTTCTGATATTTAATTGGAGTAAGCTTCATAAGCTTCCCAAATTTTTAAATTTTTACTTAAATCATACATTTTTACTCTCATTTTAATAAATTCGCCGTAAATATAGCAAAACGAGTCAGCGTCTCGTTTATAACTTCTCAACGACCAGCTACCTTGCGCGCGAAGTAAGCTTGAGGAGGTCCATCATAGCAACTAAAGAAATGTATGAATTTTATATATACAAAGCCATTATGTTGACTTTTGGGAGCTTTTTCAAATGATAGCTAAATGTCCATATCGCGGATTTTGAGCTTTTGTCTTCAGTCCAGTTACTGTCACTACTTGGGGTTTTGTACTGTTTGCTGAGTCTGTATTAAGGTCTGATGCAGTTTTTGTCGGTAGTGCTTGGGCTGCTGAGCAGTGGTTCAGTTGGAAGCACGTAATCATTCGTCGGAGGTTTTAAAACAACCTTTTTGTATGCTGGGCAGCTGTAACTAGCAGTCGTGTGCTTATTTCTACCTTGTGGGCATAGCACACATAGAGGGTCTTTACTACAACCTTTTGCGGTGTGCCCTTTCTCTCCGCATCGAAAACAAGATCCAGTGTAGATCTCTAGTGCTTTTACTGTTGCGTAGTGTCCAACTTATTTTATTTGCAATAAGGAGTTTTTTTGAAACTGTTACGGGGCGAAGCATAGATTGAATGGCACAGCTTTCTATATCGTCTTCATCAGACAGTTTCTCGTTTATTGCTTTGCGAAATTCTTCGGCTGACGTTGCCTCGTCCAAATTTTTTATCTCTAGTGTGACCGCGTGCCCTAGGACTCTGACTACTGCCATATCTTTTAGGACCTCAAAGTGCGCTCTCTAAGTTTATTGGATGACTATTTCGGTTTGGATTAAAGTTTAAGCAACAGTTCATGCTTCACTGTTCTCCCTGCCTTGCTTAAGTTGTCGTCGAGGTCTTGTAATGTGGGGTCCAATATAATTTTTTTTTACATATCTGCATAAGATTCGTCGCTTGCTCTTGAAATCACCAAAGCTTCCGAGCGCTTCGCCTTGCGTTTTGGGGTCTTTGGTTCTGTGTTTTTAGGCTTAGCGATACTTTTTCTAGTTTTACTTTTGCTGCTGACCAGTACCCATTCAGATTCTTGAACTTCTAAATTTCGAAGGTTGTTCTGTTGTTAGGTATTTGCGCTATTGACTTTTTGACAACATTGGGCCCCTTTTGCTGTTCGAGGTTTCCTTGTCATTCTCGAGTTTTCTATTGGTCTCTCATGGATTGTTGGATAGATCGTCTTTTTCCATCCTCAAGCATGGCTAAGAAGCTTCCTATATGTTCGCAAAGTTGGTAGAAAGCTGATATATTTCCTCTAGTATGTAGCTGTGGAGGCGTCCTCATTATTCTTGAACTTCTCCTTAAGGCCGAGTGCTCGTTTCCGTTTTCATGTTCGTTTTGTGGTTCGTGTGTGATTGGATCTCCCTCAGAGCAGCTATCGCCGCTCGCTATGTGCAATCGCTGTGTTGATCCCGTGATAATTTTTGCATTGCAGCGAGGTCACGCAAGGGTTGACGTAGGCCCTTATGGGTGCCTACGTTCAGTGCCAGATCAGCGTTAATGGGAAGCATGCTCAACCGAAAATTGGAGTCAATTATCAATGGCGGCAAGCTTGAGACCTTACCACGGTGTTAGTAAAGACGTAGGGCATCTGTAGCATTAACCGGACCGTAATGTTAACAGCCGCACGTAACTTGATGAACAGACGCAGATATGTTACGGTCCTGAGTCAACCGATGCGGCGCTGTACCGAATCGATCCGTGGGTTAAAAGAGCGCTGCTACGGTCCGCACAGGAATCGCAGCCTCTGACACCGGTAGTTTTTGGGTAATCTCCAAACCAAAAAAATTTAAAGAAATGCATCTGAATTCACTTGGCAATCGACTTTCCAAATCAAATAATCCGTCCATTATTTCCATTAAAAGGAAAATATTAAAAATAAGACGACTTTTAGAACAAAATACGTCATTACATTGTTTTCTTTTAAAAAATATTAAACAATGAGAATTTTTTAATGTCTTAAACAGCTGTTTTAAATCCTCCAATGGCAGTGAGGAGAGTCTAGATTAGGGAGTAACTAAAATATAATCTAATCACTTAAAATTCTTGGTCGACATGTGATGAATAACTCCATGTAGTTTCTTCAAATGGTAGGAGAAAGTAAAGACTTGCATTGAGTGAGAATTATTTCTTTTTGATTTTATATATATGTTTTTTTACGTCTTTATATACAATTTTTAAATCTAATTTTTCTAACTAAAGGGCCAACTATAATGTAAATAAGCAAGCTTAAGTCAGCGTAAGCAACTGTCCGAATACACATAATTGTATTCGGCAACTATTATGTACTTTGCATGAAGTTTCGTTAAAATTTGTCAAACGTCACTTGCTTAAGCAAAATGCGAAACTGGTCGCACCTTACGTTCGGAATCAGCTGTTATCGCTTTTTTTCAACGAATAAATTTTTTTGAGTTTGCAAATGAAAGACGACGACAAAAAAACCTACCGTCTTCCTCTTTCTGTTTATTTCTCTTACTGAATGTGATTTTAATCTATTTTTTAATTTCACAAAGTTTTGTTATTGTGTATATTCCGACTAAAACAGAAGTAAGCAATTTAATTGTTTCTAAATATTTTAATTTTCTGTTAATTTCGGTATTGCAAAAAACAATGTGAAACACAAATTGTTTATTGTTTGGCACTTTTCTCTACTGCATGTGAGTCTCAAAGTCTACTATCTGTTCCTTATGCATTTGACAGGCTTTTCGTTAACTTTTTGACAGTAATATACGACAGCATAGCAAATTATAGTTTGGCTTTAACTCATTCAGGTTTGGTGGTTACTTTTTCAACAACATATTTGTTGCGAAATTTACACGCTCAGGCGTGACAGTTAGTTTTATTCTAATTGTTGAAAAAGTAGTGCATTGCGGTTTTTTAAATGGAGTAATTTAAAATTTAATAATAAAGATAAGAATGTTTATTATATTACGATTTTAGTATTTATCTGTTGTTTAGCATTACATTAGTTGATTTATGATAAAAAAATAAACTTTATCATTTATATTGTTTTATAAATAACGTAAAAAGTAAAGTGGTTAGTTTACTAGCCACCGTGGCTATAGTAGGTTTTATTTTATTAATTTCGTGACTTTTTTCGAATGCTGCAAAAGAGAAATGCAGAATATTCTACACCCAGAGCAGTCAGGGCTTGATAACGAAGATGGATATTGTTACTCGAAGAGAACGCAATGGACACACGACTGAAGTAGCTTGTCCCGAGGCTGTGATACAGTTGTATGAATTATGTTGACTAATTCGACTAGCAGAAAAGTACTTATGCCATCGACAGAATGTCTCATCATTGTGGTATCGATTTTTTTCCATTTTCTGGACTGTGCTATCATAAACTTCCTCTTATTATATCATGGGATAAATTAGACACAAAAGATTTTCACAGAAGTGTGGACCAAGGCAACTTAGCACCAGCTCAGGCAAAGAAAAGCAATCAGAGCTCTAAGCGTTCGCTCAATAGCTTTGGATCGTCTTCTCCACTGTCAGTTTTGATAAAACGCCACAAGCCAATGTGCATCAGCTGAAGCGAACTACTTCACGAAGATATTCTTAATGCAGCACTAAAATAGTTCAGCACGTACTGAATGGCAATGCAGCTTGTATGCTTTTTAGATTTTCATGAATGAACTAAATATATTCTTGCTGTAAACAATGCATATGTAACGTGCTTCTTATGTACCATCTTATACAATTTTTTTTGATTACTTTTTATGCCTACCGTCACAGCGGTTAGTAACTAGCCACCTTATTCCTTGAAAGACTTATGTGGCATTTTTGTAAAATATTTGTTTTCTTTATAATTTAACCATAACTAAACTATATATTAATTTCTAAAGTCATCATATTAAAGCTGTGGCTAAAAGAGTTAAAAGGGTATGTATATGTGTATGTTTGTTTGTATATTGTCACGAGACATAACAACCCAATGTATATTTAAGGGAGGAAACCAGTTTAGATGATTCAAATAAATCGATTTTTTTATTGCATAAATTGTTTGTACAATACAACTATTCAAGAATATGTTGCTTGAGTTTCAAAACGAAATTCCAATTAGTTCCGATGATATGAGCACTAAGGTAAACAAAGCTCGATTCAGTGCCGAAGCGATTTTTTTCAAAACGACTTTTTTTCAACTTACGGGATTCCTAGCTCGAAAAGTTATTGATGAATCGACCTGAAAATTTGTGTGAATAACCTTTATTCAAGTCCTAAAAATATTAATCAAACTCTGGAATGATATAATTAGGTAAAGTATATTTTTTTTTTGTGAAAAAATTATATAAAAACATAACATTTTGTTCAAACACCTCCAAAACATTTATTTTCAACTCTTTTGGTTCATATTCTTAGAAAATATGTTATTAATGAAAGAAAAAAAAATTTATGGTTTCACATCAAAACTGCGACCTCCAGGTGTCCCGCAAGCGGTTAACTCTGTTGGCGGTCGTTAATGAACTCCACCACTTCCGGCGAAAATGGCATCGAAAGATTTAAAAGTGTAGTTCAAAATAGGAATAAACTACCCTGCAAGTTTAAACGAATTCTAAGAATTATTTCTCATTTAAAAAAACACAAAAAATACTCGAATTTCGGCCTCCTAAACTAGTTTCCCATCTTAAGTATACATACAACTCAACGCATGTGCATGTATGTGTTCCTATATATATTGTGTAATATATGAAATTTCCTGTCAGCTAATAGTGGTTAAAAATATAGTGTAACACTAGGTTTTTAAACCCTCAAAACTAGTGAACGTGTCATAGGCGGCGTGACAATTCTCACCACTTTTTCCTCACACGTACGTATGCGTGTGATCATGCATCGCTTCAGCAGTCTCATACAAGAAATATGTAGCTGAACTGCTCTAATTTTCCAAATCTCCAGCTGGCGCAGGGTCGCATTTTCGAACACCTAATTATAAAAATTTCAAACAAACTTTTTAAATTTGAAATTTTTTATTTATTACACATATTTTACTTGTAGTTGACATACTTTTACTGTTAATTATAAACCTAAAGTTAACCTAAACTGAATACTAACTTTATTAGCTATATTTCCGAAACAAAATATATAATATATTAAATGTTATATAAAAATAAATTTTAAACAAATTCGCTTAAAAATGTAATAAACATTATTTACTGATCATATTACGCCAAGGCTTGATATAAATTGTTTGGGGGTGGGTATGTAGGTACAAGTAAGATTGACGCCCCTTCGGGCACACTTAACGCTAGAAGAGCCGTTTTGATATTGTTTGGGGGTATGGGTTCCTATTTAAAGCCCAGCAAAAAATTTATTTCCTTCAAATATCAATCGAAATGTATAGTGCACAACAAATGAAAGTACAAATAGGTAAATTCTTGCTTTTGTTAAAGTTCCATCTTCGAAATTACTAGGCGTTTCAGCGATTGGTCGCGTAGACATGACATTACAATTTACTCTAAATTTTTACAATGTCAAGCCATCATTAAGGGATCTTGGCAGGAGCCACATTTTTATTGGAACATGTGCCTGGAAATAAAATAAAAGTTTATAAAAAAATATTTCTTCTTTGAGTTATTTGAAATATACTTACTGAATCTACCCACACTATACTTTTTATGTTGTTAGTTTGATAGTTATGCTGAAAAGAAGTAAAAATCGATAAATACAAATTTATAAAATTATATAAAGTTTTGTCGACTTACCTTTGCCCATTAAAAACCCAAATTAATTTTTCTTTTGGCATTTTTTACTTGTATTTAATTTCCCTTTGAGGATCATTCTATTGGAACTAATGACAAATATGTTTTTTCATTCGCGCTCATTCAATAAGATCAACAAATGAGATGCCAAGTTCGAAATTGGTTAAAACAAAAATGTCCCCGTTGGTGTTAGTGATTGAAAAATTTGTAATTGTGTTGATATTTCTGGGGGAAGTGGTTAGCCGTGGCTGGCAGAGTTGTATTCAAGTGTACACATTTATAAGCAATTGCCTAAATGTATGTTTAGAACCAATATATGATTACATATGTATACATCTATTTGTCGGTCGTCATTTTCTAAGCAACCTTCTATTTCTTTTGCGGTGATTTTTGGTTTGTGCAAATTTTTTTTGAACTTTGTTTTTCTCCTCATATGCTTCATCTTTTAAAATGTGTTCGATTACTTCTTCTTCGTCCTCATCTTTAATCACTTCCACTTTAACATCTGTTTCTCACAATTCTTCAATATGTGAGCCTGTCGGGGAAGAAAAGAGCCAAATTAACATCTTTAAACTAAGCCACTTTATTTGCCTTTTATTCAGAACTACCCAAATTCTTTTGTTAGTTTTAAATCTCAGCCTCAATATTTTTAACTTTAGCTCATCAGTAGTAATTTTCTCCCTAAATGTTGTTTGTGTCTCCAAAATACGAGGCGATTCTTGTTCTTGTGATTCATTTCTGTGTTTACTTAAATTGAGTTGTTGCACTTCTCGTTGCTCGGTTTGAATTTGTGTATCTTCTAAAGCTTTCTGGTATATTATTGACAATCGACTTTGTTTTATTTTCGTTTGTATCTTGGCGTCCATTTTCTCATGTGTGTTGTATACGATCACTTCCTAATCTTTTTTTTCGTGAACTTTTGTTTCTAGATTTGTTACCGTTGTTGTTATTTTCCCAGAAGCTTTATCAGATGATCTCCAGCCGAATATATTGGTATATTTAATCAATTTTGTCATTGAAACAATTTGAAATTTTTGTTGCATACAGATTACGAATGTCAAGGAATAGCGTTTCCAATATCTTATTTGTCGCTATTGACTGGTGCCTCAAAACTTAGATTGTCTTTTTTTTTGAGTCATTCATTTCTCCTTTTAAAAGTAGAGACTTTACGACCCCTAGAGATATAGTGTTGATCATTTGTATGTCATTTTCGGATGAATTCGCTTGGTTCTCAAGAATCCTATCTTGAATTTATCCTCAACACTTCTCGTTTATTTTTAACTGGTGTGTATTCTCCAAAGAACTGACTTTGCTATGCCTTGATTCTCAGCCGCTGAATATCTCTTTGGATACAGTTAATATTCTGGTTTAATTTCTTACTTATGTGATTAATTTCAAATGCGTGAATATATTGTGTATTTGTACTGTATTTTTAACTGGATTTTTATTGTCCGTATGTATAACAGGTCTTAATTGTGCTGTCTGTGTTTTTATTAATGACAGGGCTTATCCTGACTGAGCTCTGAATCCGTATTAACTTAATGTATTTTCTATAAATTCTTACCACTAGGGAAGATAACTACTTGCATTGAGTGAGAAATTAGTTTACAATTTTTAAATCTAACTTATCTAACTAAAAGTATATATACATGTGTTTGTTTATGTCTCAGGTTTTGTATTACCTCGGCACTATCGATTCAAAGATATTTGTGGTTTTCAAAAAGAAATAAAACGCATAACATATAATATATTATTATTACCAAAAATTAAGCTTTATTATGAAGATAAAGGTTTGCCAATATGTTTTTAAATGAGTAAGGAACCGCCGCGGATGACTCGAAAAAATTTCAGCCGGGATAGCCAATTTTCTCGGTTTTATTTGCGTAGACAAGCGACCTCACATAACCCCACAAAAATAAGTCCAGCGGTGATAATGCCTTCACCAAAAGTTTCCTTCAATAAATTGATAGTTTCGATGGCTGTGGAACCAATGGTCGTCTACATATACATTCTCCTATTCAGGCTCGAAAAAGTCATTAATCGCGGCTCTATAGCGTTCCCCATTGACATTATGGCTGGCTTCAGTTTTGAAGAAATACTCGTATGGACTACTGATTCCGTCTGCACACCAAACAGTGAACAGTTTTCAAGAATGTAACGTGGTCTAAACAAGGGCTTGTGTATTAACATTACTCCAATTGCATCCATTACTCCAATTGCGGCAATTTGGTTTAATAACGTACCCATTCAACCAAAAGTGAGCTTCATCGGTGAAAAAAATTTCTTTCGAGATAGGTAGCCATCCCGTTTTGGGTCGATTTATCGAACGCGCTTGATGGTAGTTTAGCTTCAAGTCTTGCCCGAGTAGGATATTGTAAGCTTGCAAACGAAGGTTAAGGTAGGTAAGGTTTTATGACTGATCCAGAGATCGCACTTGGACTACTGAAAGCAGTCCTTTCGAACTGATAAGTCAGCAAAACGTCTTGTGGCCGATACAAATTTGCTCAGGCATTTTATTTTTATTCCCACCAGTTCGTTGGCATATCTGAAAGTGTCAGCTCCTAAGTGTTTGAGTCTTAATCTCGCAAGCGCAGGACAATCAAAAAGGATGTGCTGAAATGTTTGCACCTCGTCTTCGGCAGATGGCGTCCGGTAAGATTGTAAACCTTATGGCATATTAGTCTTATCACAAAGTAACTCGATGCTATTGATAACGAGCTTAGGCATTTCTTATCCAGCCCTGAGCGCACGGTTAGTGAGCTCAAGGTTAGTATAGCCAAAGGATAGATGAAGGAGGAAACAATCCAAAGCAGTAAGTCTACTGCTACCTTAATGGCCGCAATCTCGGCTTGAAAAACACTGCCATCGTTAGGAATTTCGAAACTGAAGTTGATAGAGGTCCTGACAATATACCTTTCCACCAGCCTTCCCTCAAGCTTTGCCCCGTATGTAAAGAAGCTCACTGCCCTCTTCTCCGACGGCTTTTGACCACACACAACTTCCTCGCAGGAAAAAAGGTCTCCAGAGTTTGGCTCTGGCGCGTGTTTATAGCAGTAGTGCGTTTTGTTGGTGCGATCGGCGTAAAGCACTGTTGTTGCTCGCGTTATAGACCGCATGTTATTTTCGCGGTGCAAATTTTTGAGCGTTTTGTGCATATTTTTGGAGGTGTTTGCCGCGTGGGTAGCTGTTAGTACACATAGTGTGTTTTTAGTGTACTGTACCTTTTTAGTGTACTTTACGCCAACGTGGTTATTTTTGTTGTTCTTGTTGGTGGACTCCTCGCACGGTCCCAGTATATTACTGTGCTGTGTGTGTGTCCAGTGACGGAGGTGGGAAATCGTGTGCAGACAAACGGCCGTAGTAGTGTGCGTTTAGCCCACGGATCGATTCGGTCCAGTGCCACATCGGTCAACTTGCGGCCGTTACGGAGATATTGATCCATGGAGTTGTGGGATGTACTCTAGCGAGAACGCTTTATTCGTCCGTTTGGGTCGTCGCTGCTACAGAGCGTGTTTGCGCTTGAGACACCTTCTCCAGCGCGTTCAGTTGCTCGTACCTAGCGAGCAGCTCTTTCGGGGTTTGTTGAACAAGTGCCTTCTGCGTCAATGGTAAGCTCGGCGGATGTGTGAATTACTTATTTGATTCTTGTTTATACGTAGTTTCATTTTGCGTGAATAAAAAAACTACGGAAAAGTACTGTACTGTGCGACTTACCGTCTAGTTTATTATTGATTTTTCGACTCATATAAAATAACATTTTGCTTAACTTACTTGAAGCCGTTGTGCTGATTTCATTATGCTATTGCAATAGCATATTACATTGTATAGTGCATATACAAGTTGGTATGATACATATTAATAACTTATAATATCCACATACCTATGTATGTTGTTTGTTACATTGGGGGCTTATTTAAAAAAATACTTCTTTCTCTTGGGGGTGGTGAAGTCATCTGATGACGCAACTCCCGCAGCGTTACTGTAAGAACTCTATTTTTTATCATCGCAGTTCTGTTTCATTTTATCGTTATTAGCATTTCTTATTAATATTGTATCATCGCTTACCTCTTGTATTGTTGTTTTGTTACTGTACAATATATAAATTCACAAGTATTTGAAAATATACAGCTTTTACTCAATTTAAATTTTTAAATGCTTTATTTTTTTGTAACCAAAATAGCTTTCGCCAATCTTGGTAACGAATTTTTCTTTTTCACTAATCTGTAATTTATTTTTTTGTTTTGGCAATTGAGTTATTAATTGAATTTTCATTTGAAAGAAGGTATTTGGTATCTGAATTGCGAATATTATTCCTTAATTTTTGTATACTACTACTCCTACTTTTGCCAATTTTAATTTATAAAAATCAATTTCGTATTTTTTCTTCCTTAGTTAACATACTTGGATGTACCACATTGTATTTAGCTGCCGCTATATTGTCTTGCATTTTCTGAACTTTATTTTCTATGAACTTTAGTTTGTTCATTAAACAAAAACTTTCTTTCACTTATATTTTCATCGTTGTTTATTTTGTTTAGAGTTTCTTTTATTTGTTTCCTATCTGATTCTATAGTATCTTTTAATATGTTTAATGACCTAGTGAAATTTTCGTTAATTAATATTTGTTTATATAAGTTTACAATAGCATTATGGACATTTTCGTCAATAATTTTCAAATGGTTCACAATGTATTGCCTGTCATCATCATCCATAACTCCAAACATCCATTTATAGGCTGTTCCCCCAGTATTTATTAAGCCTCTTTTCTTTTTTTCTTTGACATACGTTGTTAAAGATATAATGCTGTTCTATTTTCTATTTCATTGTACAAAATTTCTTTGTTTTCAATATTTAGCTGTCCAATATTTTCTTTAATATGGTCAACTATTACTGTAATTTTGTTCGGATTTTAATGTGTATACCTGTACTTATTACTTACTGTATACCCGCTTCTTTTATTATTTTTGTAATTTGCAAAACTGTTGCAACCAATGTTGATGTTGGATTATTGTTAAAAATAATAAATATTCCCGTCATCTGTAAAATATAAAAATTTAAATTTATAATCGTTTAGGTTTAGGTCTCTATACGTAGGAGTTTTCGATATTATAATACTCCGTTGGATTTTAGTCGCCTCTTACGACAGGCATCACTTACCACGGGTATATTTATTTAAAACCCCATACCCACTAGGGTAGAACAAAAATCATGTAATAAAACAATATTTTTTGTGTGTTTGAGTTAAGTGTTTATCCCCATTAAATGTTCTTAAGCTAAATGCATCATCATCTTTCTCGATTGGGTTTTCTATGTTTGCCAATTTCATTGGTCTTTTTATATTTGCCGGATGAACATTTTGCTGTGGATGAATTCGGTACTATGGTTGATCTTTATGCCGTACTCTTTTATAGTTTTTAATCGAGTTTCTTATCTGTTTTGATTTAACTTGGCTATTGTATTTTGTTTTGCAATATTTATTCTATCTTGTAATATGAATGGACAAATGGACTTTGACGTCCCTTGGAGAACATTTAATAGTTGGGTGATACCTATTGTTATACTTGTAGTTGCATATAATAATTTGCATTCTCATTTCTGTTGAAAGACTATGGGCATCAATTCCTGTTAGTTTTTCCAATACGATTGAGTGTAGTCTCTCAATATCTGCAATTCCTGTATGAGTATTGGGTTTTATGTGATGGACTTCTATATTTTCGGCATTTAAATATTGTATTACTTGTGCTGCTTTAAATTCATTATCCATAATAATTTTCTTAGGTTTACCTAATTTTGCAAAATGTTCCATAATTACTGTCTTTTTAGCTCTCCAGTTTCTATCTGTTATTCTGTAAGCTGCTGCAAATTTGGTTAATCTATCAATCGCTGAATCAAATGATTGTTTGTTGAAATGGAATATGTCTATATAAATTATCTCATTTTATTGGTTAGAGTTTCAGTTAAATGAAATTTTAGTTTTACTGGTTTTATATCGTATTTGATTTGTTGACATTTTTGGCAATTGTTTATTATCAATTTTATTTCTTCCTTGACTTTCGCATAATATATTTTATCGTTTAATGTATTATAGGTTTTATTTATGCCACTATGCATATAATCCTTTGTATGGTACAGTGATATTTGTTTATGTAATTCCTCTTCTTCTTCTATTTCTGAGGCTCTTTTTGTGCATTTTACAAACTTTAAACTTCTATCTTGAGCAAACCTTTCAATCATTAATTTCTGTATTTTATGATAATCTGCTTCAGGCACTTCTGAAAATATTTTCACTATTCCGGTTCCTTTAATAAATTTTTTTGATGTTTCTTTGTTCTCTTCTTCTTCATCCATTGGGTCTATTTCAATTATTTTTCTTCCATGAAGTCTTTCTATCTGAGCTTTTGGGTTATGTGTCAATATAATTCGATTCGATAATTTTGTATTTATTTACAATTTCTTCTTTAATTGGGAAGTGCTCAAGCAGTTCTTTATCTGTTGAATGAATTGTTTCTGACAATTCCAGGTTTGATTCAATATCGTTACTTTCTTTTGCTTTTGGTGAGTTCTCAATTCGACTCAAGAAATCAGCCACAGCTAAAATCCATTTACGTATTCTATTGCATTCCTGCAATTTCAATAACCACATCTGATGGCGTTGAGAAAATTCCTTTCCTTTATATTTATTAACTAGATATTTGATTCGAAAATGATCAGTTATAATTTTAACACCGTAGTAGAGTATTTTTGCTAGTGATTATTTAGTGTTTTTGAAATGTAACACACTGGTGACTTTGCTGTGAAAGTACTGCTCCAATGGCATAGTCACTAGCCTCAGTTGTGTTACTGAATTCTTCATCATACTCTGGGAATTTTAGAATTGCGTGAGATGAAATTAATACTTTTAAGTTTTCATAGCTTTCAATATATTGTAAGTCTTTGGAATTTATTTTATTGCCTTTTTCAAATATTTGATCATGGGATAGGCTATTTTTGAATAATCTTTCATGAATTTTCTGTAATATTATGTTGCTACTAAAAATCCTTTTAATTTTTTCTCGGTTTTTGGTATTGGTAGTTTTGGAATTGCTACAATTTTATCTGGATTAGGCTTGATGCCTTCTTTTGTTTATATGTGTCCTACAAATTTGAAGAAAACTGCATTTATCTGCCTGTATTTTTAATTTGTTTTCTTGTAATTTCAAAATACATTTTCTCACTGAGTTTATATGCTCTACTAATGAAGTTGAAAAAAATAGTAAGACGTTTAAATATACGACGCATATTTTATTTATGGCTTCTCTCAATATGTCGTACATGAATCCTTGAAAGGTAGCTGAGGCATTTTTCAACCCGATAGGCATTCGAACGTATTCATATAGTCCGGCTGGAGTAACAAAAGCTATTTTCTCGATGTCCCTTTTTGTCATTAAAATCTGGTGGTAACCTTTGGCTAAATCTATCGTGCTAAATAACTGTGCTTTGCCCAATTTATCCAAGATTCCTTCGATATTTGGTAGAGGATACTTATCGTCTACAGTAAATTGATTTAATCTCTTATAATCAACTACTAGCCTGAATTTCTGAATTCCTGAATTATCTATATTCTTTGGTACTATTAAGATTGGTCAGCTATATCAACTGTTACTTTTCCTAATTATTCCTTGCCCTTCTAATTCACAAATTTGTCTTCTTACTTCCTCTTCATGTTTGGGAGGTAATATATGTATATATTCTTGAATTTATTTGTTGATCCAGTACTGTTTTTATTTCATGCACCACTGCTTTTGCACTTGTGAGTATGTGTCCTTCTTTGCTTTTTATTATATAATTATAATTTACTTTTAATTTATGCATGTGTTAGTGTGTTTGTCTGTACCTTGCTGTTGTTGTTGCTGCTGCCTTTGCTGATGCTGTTGGTCTTACTGCTACTGTTGCTGATATGGTTGTTTTAGGTATATAATAAAACTGTTCTCTAGAAAATCTGTACGTCCCTTTGGCATATGATGCAGCGGCAGCTCATCCCCATGACGGTTTAAACAGCAGCGAATGTGATAGCAGCAGCGACGTGATGTCAGCATAAGAATGATGGCAGCAGCGGCGTGATAGCATCAGCGCTGTTAGAGTGGACGTGAAAGTAAAGCCACCATGTTAGGTCTAAGAAGACCAAATATTGCACTAACATTACAATGGTATGGCGAAAGTCAAAGTAAAGAAAAATGTTAGATCAGTAACTATTAAGGGTAGCTCTGCGGAGTTTTGTGTTAAAAATGTTCACACTGTGAAATTTAGTAATTTGCTGTCATTGTCGATAACTAGCTGACGAACGCCAACCAGGAATTTTACATGGCCTAGATAATAGTTTTTTGGGAATTGCCACTGCCACTGGGTCGCTTACAGAACATTAAATCTTAAGATTAGATGACTCCCCCTCCAAGTACACCGCTCCCACCCTAATACAACACACCATACCTTGGAACACAACTCACACTCACGGCCACACTATACAGGATGTCACCACATAATCAACAATAAAAAAGGGATTGGATCTCCAATTCATTTCATTCGTTTTAACACATCGATACGACAACGATCAAGTGCGCTACAATTCGTTTCGTCAGCGATCCTGTAACCGTCAACTACCATAATTTCTTCGACATCAATTCTACACTGCTATCTTTATCAGCATTTAAATAAGTGTTAAAATTAGAAAGTTTTGTAAAAACAAATAAATTACCACTTATTTCGTATCACAAAGAGATCTACTTTTCGTTTATAACATTAACCGCGAGTGTAAGTGCTACATCAAAACATTACAGTGGTATGCGCTTACCTATTTAATCATCGTCATTCGAGCCCCAGTGAACGGCATTATGGGCTATTTACAAAAAAAAAACCTATTAAAATAATAAAGTGCGGTGCCAAAACGTGAACAAAACAGAAAATATACGTATATGTATATGTATATATATTTCAATAAAGAAAAACATTTAAAGGTGCAGTGCCAAAAAGTGAACAAAAAAAGATAAACAAAAAATATACAAAACAATTTGTACAAAAACAAAATAACCAAAAATTGGTGCGGTGATTTATTTGAAAAAAAATCAAATGTGAACATAAGCGAAGTGCAATAAGTAGTATATGTATGTATACATACATACATAGGTATATGTATATGCATAAATACATTAATGCAGTTTAGTGACCGAACATATGTTCGTAAATATACATTATACATATAAAAAAAAGAAACGGCGAAACATATTATATGTGCTACAAAAACAAACGGGCGCGAAACAAAAAAACAAAAAGACCCAAACGGGCGCGAAACCCTGAAATATATCAAAAAACATACAATAAATACATACATATATTATTCCCAAAAACCCCTTGAGGCGAGACAAAGTAAGTGCACAGTTTTCATTTTTTATTAATTATATATGGATGTTTGTTCATTATGTATTTTGTTAAAACTAGGATAATCCGTTTTAACAAGTTGAAAAAACGGGTACAGGAAACGTTAACGGAAAATATAAAGCAAAAAAACAAAGGAACTAAAAATTTAAGTAAAATATACTTATATTTTTCCAAACGTTAACAGAAAATTCCAAAAAACCGATATATAAAAGAAAATCGGATGAATATACTTATATACATACACATATGTATACTTATATAATTCTTATATTTACATATATATGTATATACTTGTATATATATTATATTACCAAATTATTGCTTGCCTTGACATCTGCGCTTACATTTGTGGATATATATACAAGGCACAATGACAACTAAAGCTAGAACCTACAGCAAAAAGACAAAATATTATACAAACATACATATACATATATACATTCAATTAGCAAACAATATGCAAATTGCATTTACCAATATATCTTATAACTAAACATTCATTTATATAATTACATATATACTATATATTACCAGTCGGTAAAATACCTGCGTATTATAACTTTTTTTCACACTGTTCTCTCACACCATGAATAATGTTTTCACTTGCACTCACTGAAAATTTTAAATCCTCGGCTTACGCCAAGTACGAAAACTGCCTAGACCAGTTTGAAGAAACAAAAGCAATGATTTCGGATCAATTAAAATTTATTAGGACTCCACATCGAGAGTAGAGCTGCCACAAATTCAATATCAAGAGTCAAATTCAGGCATCCATCTCAATGTCCCAGCATGTGACATAGAAATCTTTTATGGTGGTTGTAAACAATGGCCGTCCTTCCGGGACATGTTTACAGCCGTTTACATAAACCACCCAAAATTCAGAAATGCACAAAAATTGTATTACCTCCGATACAAAACAGAAGGTCAAGCAGGCGTCATAGTCAAACAGTTCGCACTAAATGACGATAATTTCAATATGGCTTGGGAAGTTCTAAAAGAAAGATACGAAAATGAAAGAATATTGGTCGATAAGCAAGTAACGATACTAATGAACTTGCCAAAAATTCAGAAAGAAACAAGTGAAGAATTTATTAGACTACAATCATGTTTCTAATTGTTTGTCGGTTTTATCGACACAAAATATTTCCACAGATAGCTGGGACCCCATTCTGGTAAATATTATATATGCACCGCAGCATTACCAGAAAAATCGTTACTTTTGTGGGAGCAATTGCTCTCATCTCGGAAAAAATCCCCAACGTGGCAGCAAATGAAAGAATTTCTAACTACCCAATACGAAATAGCATAAAGGGTAGACAAAAAACTAGTTAGAACTAAATCGTTCAAAATGACCTCAATAGAAGCTTCAATATACCCGAAACCAGAAGCAATAACAATTTAAATAGAAGCGTTTTTAAAAACCAATCGTTCACATCCGAACAATATAAACAAACGTCATGCGTACAGGAGGGCATAAGCTCAAATTTTGCGAGAAATTCAAGCAATACTGTTTGTCACGTGCGCATACTCCAAAAGAGTGTGAAAGCAAATTCAATTGCGTATATTGCCACAAAAGACATCATTCAATGTTACATATCACATATTTTTCCAGCTCATCACAAAATAATGTTAAAAGGGCTGCGGGATTAATTGCAACAGCAAATCCTGAAATCGCCAAGAAGCACCATGCTGCTCAAAGGCATTAAAAACGCAAACGGTACACATCGAAAACCAAAGCAGGGTACTACTACCCACAGCAGTCGTCTCCATCGAACACCAAGAAGAAGTATTTAATCTTAGGGCCTTAAGGATAACAACGATCATTTATAGCGTCTAGGGCACAAAATAGGCTACAACTGCCACAAAACTAGACAATTTTGAAATCACGGGAATGGGCGGAAGAGTAGTTTCAAACTCAAACAAAATCTGCCCCATTACCCTAACTTCCCCCAAAGCGGATAACGCAACCAACAAGCATGCTTCCAAGCTATCACATAAATAGCAAGCATTGGCAAAGGGTTTCACGTAAAGCTAGCAGATCTCAACTGCAACACTCCCGCTCAAATAGATCTTCTATTAGGCAGCGATCTCATACCACAGATAATACTCGAAGACATTGAGAAAATTTAAAACACACTATTGGCACAAAATACTATTTTATGTTGGAACCTAAGTGGTCCATGACCACTCAAGTTGAGAAAATCTCTAATTTGGGAGTTAGAAGAGCTCCCCCTCATATTAATCACAACTCCTGAAGATCAGTATTGTGAAGATTTTTACAAAGCCACAACTACTAGATCAGATAATGGTCGGTACGTCGTACGACTACCACTAGGTAGGTAGGTAAAGTGGCTGTCTTTCGACGCACCTAGGCCTTTAGGAGGCCCATTGTGATACCACCGGGACTGTGGTATCCTCACTATATTGGCTCTTCTCTGAACCACCCCGTACTTCTGATGAACTTCATCAGTGAGACAAGTTTTATCCGTTTAACCTCCGAGACGTCGTCAAGAAACCCACGACCGATGGCTGCGATTATTTTCCTATATAGTGCTGCGCAGTCGCATAGAAGATGTTTAATAGTGTCCTCCTTTTCTATTTCCTGACAGCTTCTACAATAGTCGTTATATGGCGTACCAAGTCTACTTGCATGTCTGCCTATTAGACAGTGGCCTGTTAGTACTCCTATTAGAGTTCTTATATCATTCCGCTTGAATTTTAACAGTCGGCATGTGCGGCTCATATTCCATTCATGCCACGTTTGCCTGCTAGTTGAGCAAGTCAGGGACTGATTCCACTGACGCTCGGCTATGATAATGACATGTTTGTCGATTAAGTATCTACAAGTAGCCAGAGGCATATATATGTCTTCCTTACCAGGATCTAGTTGTAGGGTGGTGCCTGTTCTGGCTGGTTCACCTCCCGGTGATGTCTCTGTGTCCCGGGAGCCATTGCAGGTTTACCGTGAAATAGGATGTCAAATCCGCTAGAAGATCATAGCAATATTTCAGTGTCTTCGACGAAATCCTATGGGACATCAGAGATTTCAAAGCAGCCTGGCTGTCTGTATATATAGATATATTCCTTGTTGTGAGCACACTCATTGTCAATACAAGAAGGCTTTCTTTAATTGCGGTGACCTTCGCTTGGGAGGCACTGCAGTGGTTTGATAACCGGAAGGCGATTTTGGTATCTAGTTTAGGTGAGAAGACCCCGCCGCCTACTCGGTTATCTAGTTTGGAACCATCCGTATAGAAGATTATCCCTGCTTCCTTGCCCACTACGCCCCTTTCCCACTCCTCTCTGGCGAGGAAGGCAATCGTGGGGACCGGATTTAGATTCAGCTCTGTAGGATTGCGAAAATCTGTGATTATGGGAAGAAACGGGAACTTCATAAGTATCATAGAATGTCCCCTGTTACTAGCGACTAGTAGGGAGGATTCCCTCAGTTTCAGAGCTGACTTCGCTGCCATTTGCCTGCAAAACAGATCTGTTGGCAGTAAGTGTAAAATTACGTTGAGTGCCTGGCTTGGCGTAGTTCTGAGAGCTCCACTGATGCAAATACTGGCTGCTCTTTGTATACTTTCCATGCTTCTAATCGCATATTTCTTTCCTGTGATAGGCCACCATACTAATATACCGTAAGTCATGATCGGCCTTGCTGTGTAGAGTCAGTAGGCTACCCGAGGCGTTAGTCCCCATCTGGGCCCTACCATACTTTTACACGTGTAAAGCGCTGTAGCTGCTTTCTTTACCCTTGCTTCCAAGTTTTGTTTCCAAGAAAGCTTCCTGTCAAAAATTAGTCCCAAGTAGCTTGCTTTATCTCCTATCGTTAGCCTGGTGCCATTTAAAGATGGCGGCGTGATTTCTACAATACTATTTCTGTCTTGCTAGCATTTAAATTCAGTCCGCATGATACGGCCCATCGATTAATATCGTTTAATATTGTCTGTTGCATTGCATTGAAACTGCCACATCATCAGCGTAGGCCATAACATATACCCCCCTCTTTTCTAGATCCACAAGCAATTTGTTCATTGTCAGGATCCAGAGATGTGGGGATAACACGCCTCCTTGGGGTGTACCCCTTCGGACAGATCTACGCATCGTTGAAGCTCCCAGCGTTGAAATAATTGACCTGCCCAAGAGGATCTGTTCAATTAATTTCCGGAGAGGTTCAGAGATGTCCAGATCTTTAAGCGCCCTCAATATGGCCTTCGGCTGGATGTTATTGAATGCTCCTTCTATGTCTAGGAAGGCTAATGGGGTGTATTCTTTTATCTCCAAAGACTTTTCAATCTCTGCTACTACTGAGCTTAATGCCGTTTCTGTGGATTTACCCTCAGAATACGCATGCTGCGAAACTGCCATTTTTCCTGGGTTTAGTTTGCTCCTTATATGTATTTCTATTAGTCTCTCCAGCGTTTTTAAAAGAAATGAAAGACTGATTGGTCTAAAATCATTTGGATTAATGTGTGAGCTTTTGCCAACCTTTGGTATATACCTCTCGGAACTATCTGTGAAGTGAGTATCCATTAGTAGGCCTAGAGTCTTTTCACTGGATACCGTCCAGCTGTGGTCTGGCTTCTGAAGGTATCCGATGCTATGTTTCGACTGTGTCATTATTTTTCTAAGTCGAGACGCTTCTGCCGTATTCTGGATGTCATTTCAAAAAGATTTCCACGAATTTCTTTTTGCCTTCCTTACCTCCTTTTTATATGACCGTAGGATGTTATAATAGTTATCCTACTCTTCTTCTTTGTGGGATAATTTGGCAAAATTTAATTGCTTCCTGCAATCTTTCTGCATCTTCTTAAGTATGGGAGACCACCAAGGGGGCCTAATTCTTCCCCTACTGTTGGTTAATGAACAAGCCACCTCTACCATTTCTCTGGTTGAAATGGTGGAATCATAGGAATACGCTTTTTTAGGTCCTGCAGATGCATCTGCCAGCCACCTCTAGTGCTTGTTGACAAGAATCTGAGAACTGTTTAACGAGGGTATCTAGATCCTATTTTTTTTTAGCTCCTGCAGGTGCAGCTGCCAGTTTTCCTATGAGTCCTAAAATTTCTCTTCCCTAACTACATTCTCTTCAATTATACACTCAATGTAGCGGTGATCTGAGAAGGAATGTTCCCTCAGTACCCTCCAATGTGTTATTTTATCCACCAGTTCTTTCGATACAAGTGTAATATCTAATACTTTCTGTCGGTTTCTGGTTATAAATGTTGGCATATTACCTTTGCTGCATAACAAAAGCTTACTTCCTATTAAATAATTAAAAAGCAACTCACCCCTTTCTTTGATGCCCGTGCTGCCCCATAGTGTGTGGTTCGCGTTGGAGTCGCACCCAAGTATAATCAAGCACTTGGATGCTTCGGTGTCTCGTACTAGCTCTTTCATCAGCTGCGATGGTACTGCTACCTCGTCATACGGCATGTAGCATGATGCCAGCCGGTATTTCTTTCCGCCCGTCTCCCAGCTTACTACTGTAGTGTCGTTACTACATTTACCCATGGCTCCTGAATGAGGACGAAGTCAGGCCGTTCTTCTGCCATGCGGTTAACTAGGGCTAGAGACGCTAGTTTGCTGTGGTGTAGATTAATTTGGAGAAAACGCATTAGTTAGTGTTTTATCTGCGTCTTCTTGAGAGTCGCTTAAAAGCTCGCTCTCAGTGTAAAGTTTGGAGAGTCTGTCATATAAGATAACAATGTTTCATTTTCGGACAAAACTTGCGTGGTACAATCAAGTTCAAAACTTCCACCACTTAAGCTTCCTACATTTGATACCAACTATTCAAATTATCAAAATTTTATCACCTCGTTCAAGCAAATAATTGAGCGTGAGTTCAATTTAACTAATATTGAAAAATTCAACCAATTGCGAAACTGTCTCTGTACTGACTGAACAACACGCATGTTAGTACTTCGTCAACTCAAGGTGTTAATAAATACTCCACTTTGAAATCAAGAAATCAACCACGGACATTTTCCTGCTCCAACATAACTTGTGCTTTCTGTTGCAGTAACAGCCATCAGGTATTTGATTGCGATCGCTTTAAGTCACTAAACTTAATTCAACGTTTCGATCATGCAAAGAAAATAGGACTTTGTATCAATTGCTTATCAAAGGGACATCGCGTAGCCAATTGTCCATCATCACACAGGTGCAAGGTTTGTGCACGGCAACACCACAGTTTACTCCACCGCGGTTCTACTTCAGGCCAACAAACACCTACTCATGTATTTCCAAAACAAGAGGCAGTCACGCATACACAAAAGAATAATTCATCGCTGAATAACGTCATCCTTGCAACAGCAAACATTTTCGTTCGTGATGCATCGGGGAGCTACAGATTGGGTACAGCACTGCTAGATTCCTGTTCACAGGTAAATTTTATCACAGATGATTTTTCGCAAAAGTTGCTTCTGCCAAGAAATAAGCAAAACATACAGATTCTTTGGTTCATCGTTTACCGATGCTTTGGTTCATCGTCAACGAATATTAAATTCAAAACCTCAACTACTCACTGGCTTCGACCTTCCATTGACTTTTTGTATTACATCGCACATTGCTTATCAACTAGACCCTGAAATCAATATTTCAACATTGAATATTCCACACAATATAGCGCTCGCCGATGATGAATTTTATATACCAAAGAAAATCGACATGTTGCTGGGTACAGAAACGTTCTTCAGTCTTCTATCTTTAGGTCAAATCAATCTTGGATCTAATTTACTCATCTTGCAAAAAACACTCTTAGGCTGGATTGTTTCGGGACGCTACAAAACGGACAGTAAAAACATATCTAAACCATCTTGTTTATATTTAGCCAATGAATCTTTAGATGCCAAATTGGAAAAGTTGTGGAAATTAGAAGAAATCGCTACCATACCAGAGGCAAGGACTCGTGAACAACAGAGTTGCGATCACATATACAATTCAACTGTGTCAAGAAGACCTTGCGGCAGAATAGTTGTCAAATTACCCTTCAAGGATGATCCGACGTGTTTGGGCGAGTCATATACTACGGCATTGAGACGATTCAATGCACAAGAACTTCGATTAGCCAAATCTCCCCAATTGAAAGCACAATACGTTGAATTTATGAGCGACTACGAGAGTTTGGGTCATATGAGCGTTGTAAAAAACCCACATCTCAGCGGACCGCATTATTGTATACCACATGATTGTGTACTAAAACCAACAAGTACAACAACAAAGCTTCGAGTTGAATTTGACGCTTCATGTCGAACCACATCCCAAAAATCATTAAACGATATTCAGATGGTTGGCCCTACAATTCAATGCGAACTTTTTCCTCTTCTTCGTTTTCGATTCCACAGGTTTGCTTTCACTGCCGACATAGTCAAGATGCATCACCAAGTATTAATGCACGAAGATGATCAAAAGTTGCAGTATATTCTGTGGAGGAGTTCACCAACTGAAGATATTCGCACGTATCAACTAAATACTGTAACGTGTGGAATGGCTGCTGCACCATATCTTGCTCTACGGAGTTTGTTCTATTTAGCTGAGCAGCATTCAGAACAATTTACAATTGGCGCTAAAATCGTGAAGTCATCATTCTACGTAGACGACCTGCTCTGTGGTGCTGATACTCTAACCGAACTTGTACAGATAAAGCAAAAGGTAATACAACTGTTAGAATTAGGACAGTTTAAATTAACAAAGTGACATTCCAATTATCATCAATTCAGAGAAGACGACTCTATAAAGGATCTAAACGTAAATACATCCATCACTAGTACACTTGGACTAAAATGGAACCAAAATATTGATTGTTTTATATTTTCATTTGAAGCAAAACTAGCACTGACTGGCCGACTTACAAAACGTTGCGTCCTTTCTGTTGCATCATCACTTTACGACACTTGGACTATATGGCTACTGAAGTGGGATTGGGATGCATCTGTGCCTCAGAACATTGAATTTGCTTGGAAAAAATTTCTTAACTGCTTATCGGATCTTTCACTAATTAAAGTGCCGAGGTCCGGTTTTTTGACAGATATGGAATCTTCTGATACATGGATTTTGTGACGCATCGATTCGTGCTGCGAAGTCCAGAGTGGCACCTTCCAAAAAACAATCGTTACCCAAATTAGAACTTTGCATCGCTCTTCTTCTTGCTCAAAAATTAAACCAACAATTTCTAACAAATCTTTTAACATTTTTCTTTGGACAGACTCACAATTAGTATTACATTGGCTTAAGATGCATTCTGCAACACTTTCGACTATTGTTGGTAATCGAATTTCGGAAATTTAAGATTTAACCAAAGGCGCCCATTGGAGACATGTACCAACGCATTGATATCGCAATCAGCATTCAATACAATTGTTAGCACCAATTACATTCTGGATATTGTGAATCAGCGGAGTAACTATACCAGCAACCTTCGATTAATAGCTTGGATGTCCCGCTTCACCAATAAATTTCGGCATGGTGCAAATCTAAATGACTCATTAACATTTTCACCACAAGAGTTACATCACATCTTTCTTTGCATAATTTGGAATATTCAACACATACATTTCGCTAATGAAATTCATCTTTTACAGAAAGAGCTTACGATAAATGGCACGTTACGTTATTTAAATAACAGATATTCCAGAAGAAAGAAAACACCCCATGCTGTTGCCAAGCAATTGCGAATTTGTTGTGTATTACGTTCGCCATCTACATCGGAAACACTACCATGCAGGACCAAAGGCACTCGTACCGCTGATAACACTTCAGATTTGGATAGTCAATGCGCGCGATTTAGCAAGACGCTGATGAACCGAAGCTGATGAACCAAATAATGGGACAGTTACCTGTCGAGCGACTAACTCCATCTCGCCCTTTTGCGCGGTGCAGGACTGATTTCTGCGGACCAGTCAACGTATATTTGCGTATTCGAGGCGTACATTGCGATCTTCGTTTGTCTAGCGACAAAGGCGGTTCACATTGAACTAGTATCGGATCTATCCACGGACGCATTCTTAGCGTCATTGAAGCGCATGATTGGAAGAAGAGGTCTACCCTTTGACATCTTTTGCGATAACGCAACAAATTTTGTGGATGCTTGCAACAAACTAGCTGAATTAAAGTCATTATTATTTAAAACCGAAAACAAAGATGCTATTATAAAATATTGTGCTAATGAATTTATAAATTTCAATTTTATTCCTCCCAGAGCACCTCATTTCGGCGGTATTTGGGAGGCAGTAGTCAAATCGGCTAAGGGTCACCTCAATCCCACCATCAAAAATGCAAGACTCACAGCTGAGGAACTAACAAAAGTCCTGGTTGAGATAGCAGCTGTATTCAATTCTCGTCCAATAACACCAATATCATCGGATCCAAATGATTATGAAGTATTAACTCCGGGGCATTTTATTATTGGTAGTGCACTTCGGGCACTCCCAGAGCGGAGATTTTCAGCTAACATCAGCAACGTACAATGATGGAATCAGGTCACAAGCATTAAACAGATGTTTTGGAACAGATGGTCAAATGAATACATCAACGAACTTCAAGTACGATCAAAGTGGTTTTCGCAGCGACGAAACATCAACAACAACTCAATGGTTATTATCCATGAAGACAACCTACCACCTCAAAAATGGCACATTTTATGAGTTATACATTGTATTCCAGAAAATGACTCTAAAGTGCGTGTGGTGGACATTCGAACAGCGAAAGGAATCATTCGGCGACTAATATACAAGCTAGCACTTCTATCTGTTTGAAATGCTTTTCGACGGGGCCGGGATGTTGGGTCGCCGATTGAGAACGAATGCATTATACGGTCATATGTTCGAATACACTTTTTCCTATTTCTTGTTCTCTATTTATTTGCTTAAAATATTCAAGGGCAAGCATTAGAAGCTGTTCCAGCCCAAAAATAGATTAATGTCCAATTAACAATTTTGATTATATTAAATTTAATTTTACATGTAATTTTATTTTCTCTCTTAACACTCCTAATGCTCTATTAATAATGTTCTTAATCTTATGCTAGCACGGGTTTTTATCCGGTCTTGTGCTTATTTTCTCATTATCTACGTACATATGTAAGCATATGCGTATATGTTTATGCGGGAGTAGGTATGAAAATATGTATTTTTTGTGTGTATGTATATATGTACCGACTTACAAATTGCAAAGCAAAAGTGAGAACATAAAAAATGCAATTATGTACAAATCATAGAAAATCGTACCATATGTATATGAATGTAAGAATTTGTGTGCATATGCATAAGCGGTGCTCTCACAGAGGTGAATAGCCTAATTCATGGTCACGGTCATCCGATTTTGCGCAGTGTCATAGTTCTGACCAAACATGCTCCAACCATTGAAATGCTTGCATTTCAATCGGAAATAGGTAATGGTGCAACTTTATGGACTGCTTTCCGTATAATCCCTTTTGTAGTTTTGATGTCCACAACCCTCACTTTGCCATCTGAACAAGGAGCGATATCGATAATTCTGCCAAGTGACCACTGTTGTGGAGGCAAGTTGGTTTCATGGATGATGACCATTTGAACAATTTCGATGTTGGCCTGCGGCTTCAACCACTTGGAGCGTTGTTGTAGGATAAGAATATAGTCGTGTGCCCATAGGTCCCAGAAACGCTGCTTCAAATACGTCACTTGTTGCCATTGCGTTAACGAAGATACAGTGTTGATATTGATGGCTTTGTCTGGCATCGACAGTAATGACGTTCCGATCAATAGATGAGCTGCGGTTAACGCTTCGCCATCATTGGGATCATTTGAAAGAGGTGTCAGCGGGCGAGAGTTTAAGATAGCTTCAACTTCAACCACAATGGTCTGCAGTTCTTCATATGTCAGGTCAAGCGGAATAAAACGAAACTCGAAACCAGTGTTGGTGCTATAATTAGTGATGTCATCAGTAACCGCTTTATTGAAGAACTGTTGATGAAGATCCTTCAATTTGGCTTGAGCACCGACGAAATTTGTGGCGTTGTCGCAGTAAATGCGTTGAGGTATTCCGCGTCTTCCTACCAAGCGTTTTAGACAAAGTATTAAATTATTAGTAGAGAAATCGGATACTAATTCTGCATGTATGGCTTTAGATGCAAAGCATACGAATATTGCTATGTATGTTTTGTATGGAGCTCTTCCACGAAGACGATGTGTCGTAATGAAAGGGCCACAAAAGTCGATACCGCTAACTAGATGATTTGATTCATTAGTTTAGGTTTGTAATGGAAACAAAACACGCAATTTCGAACAATTTATAACCCATACTCACTGACGCAACAGAATTATTAAAACCTTTGGGCCAGCCTGTAAATGCTTTCGGTGAAGATACTCTATGTACAATGATGTAAATCTATGATCTTTCGGAAGATGTGCGGGAAATTTTGCATCAAAAGGAATGAATTTTGACAAACGGCCACCGACTCTGAGCACTGAAACTTTGTTGAAAACACGAAAAATTAATCTAACTGTGCGAATTAATCGGTGGTACGATGAACAGCGGTTGATAATGACGTTAATAACATTTTCCTCGTTGCTGCTTTTGCTACACTCCTTCTTGCTTACAGGCCATTCTGACGAATTTTTCATTAGAAACTCTGGGCTAGAGAACCAAATTGTCCCTACAAGATTTTGAGCGCTGCACCCACGTGAAACAATGACTGCAGGATTATGCGTACTTGGTACATGTTTCCAGTTAATGCCAGATGAAATTTCTAGAATTTCAGAGACTCGATTGGCAACAAAGCAATTTAAGGTGGCCGCATGAGTGTTGAGCCATTTCAGCACTATTTCTAAGTCATTTCAAAAATAAACTTTTGGTGCTGAATGTCAATAACTTCTCCTTAAGTTTTTGCCAAGTCCTACTCAGTAACAGTGCTGCACATAGCTCCGAACGAGGAAGCGATTGTGCTTTATAGGCGCTACTTTAGATTTCGCAAAAAGTAATGTTGTTTTGTAGGTGTGATTTATCTTAGAACGTACATAAATGCAACACCCATATGGATGCGTTAATGCGTCAGCGAAACCATGAAATTCACAATCAGAATTGGATGTTGTTTGTACATAGCGGGGAACTTCGATTTTATTAATGAAGTTTATATCGGCTTTAATTTGCAACCAAATGTTATGTAGATCGGGTGGTAGTGTTTCTTCCCAATTTAATCGGCGAATCCAAATTTCTTGCATTAATATTTCGCCAAGTATGCTCACGGGGCTCAATAAACCGAGGATATCAAATATTTTGGAGATAATAGATAAGACAGATCGCTTAGTGACTGACTGCATATCTGGTAACTCATAGCGATAACAAAGGGTGTCAGCTAAAGGTTTCCACGACGTACCTAGAGTTTTGGTAATGTTTTCTTCAATTGTTTTAATTATAACTTCCTTATAAGATGCGTCGGATAATTGTGTAGAATTATTTAGTAAGAGAAAGACCATGAGAACGAAGAACTTCTATAATTTCAATTTTTAATATTTGTAAATTGTCTATGCTTTCTGCACCATTTAACAAATCGTCAACATAAAAGCTTTCACGAATAGCAGACGATGCAAGTGGAAAGGCATCTTTATTGACGTCAGCAATATGAAATAAACTGCGAATCGCGAGGAATGGTGCAGAAGCCAAACCATAAGTTACAGTTTTGAGTTCAAACAACTTCAAAGGCTCATAGGGTTCGTTTCTCCATAAAATTAGTTGATATCGTTGATCTTGTTCGTCAATCAAAAATTGCCGATACATTTTTGATATATCGGCGGTTAATACATAAGGATACAAGCGAAATGACAATAATGTCATGATTAGTTCTGACTGAATTGTTGCTCCGACCATAAGTATTTCATTTAATGAGCGATCTGAAGTAGTGCGCGCAGAGGCGTCGAATACAACCCGAAGCTTGGTCGTACTACTTTGTGGACGGAGTATACAATGATGTGGAATTATATAGTGTGAACTATTTGAATCAAACTTTTTTATAGCAACCATGTGCCCAAGTACAATGTATTCTTTTATAAAATTTGCATACATATTTTTTAACAATTTGTTGTTAGATAGACGTCGTTCAAGAGCGAGAAATCTCTTCCTGGCACTGTGGAAAGAGTTGCCTAATATTGTAGGCGAAACCTTAAATGGTAACCGAACTTGTACACTTCCATCATTTTTCACTTGAACGTTTTGAATGAAATGTTGTTCGCATAATCGTTCCTCTTCGGACAATGTTGATGTCTTTTCAGTGAAATTTTCAATTTCCCAAAATCGTTGAAGAATCGAATCGATGTTATATGGATTTGAATTTAGTGTGATATTACAAATGGATGGGCGGGAATTCGAAAGCGTTTCAAAATTACCACCTACAATCCACCCTAATTTGCTGTTTTGAAGGCGTGGGGCGCCTTTTCCAAGAGAGATTGTGCCTTCTTGAAGGCTTTCAAAATTCTGCATTAAGCAATAAATCTATACGTTGCGGTTTGTAAAAGTAAGGATCCGCAAGCTGAAGGCTTGCAGGAATATCCCATTTAGAAGTGTTGATAAAACTACTTGGTATTTGTGTTGTGATCTGTTTAGTTATAGCAAATTGCGATATACAAGTAAAATCTTCGATTCGAGATTTGATTTTCGCATTTACTGCATACTTTGAATTAGAACGAATATCTGAAATACTTGAGATTTCCTGATGTGAGAAAAACCTTTTAAGCTGCAACCGCTTCGCTGTTTCCTCGGTGATGAAATTTAATTCGGAACATGAATCCAATAATGCACGAGCTGGCTGCATCATTCCATATTTGTCCTGTATGTAAATTAAGGCTGTTGGTATTATCGCTTTTTGCGTGTGCATGCGATGAGTGAAACTGATGGATTGGTTGGTGAATGATGCAATGGATTTGACGAAGTAAACGGCACATGTGTTTGGTCTTTCTCTTTAGGTTCTAACTTTTGTACAAATGGATAATTTGTGCGATTGATGACATATACGGCAACGAGATTTTGATGGGAATTTAGATACTGTATGTCCTTTGCGTAGGCAATCGATTATGATGACTAGTATTTCCAAATGCCGTTGCGTTGAATATGCTAGTGTTCAACTCAGAAACGCGCTCTTGATTTGTCTGAGGGAGAAAGAGTTTCAATATTGTTCTAAACGTCGCAAATATGTTGAAAGTAAGACTCAACAATTTGTAATCGACATTCGAGAACATGCGTATCACTGTCGACTTCTTTACAAGCAATTCGTTGCTTTATACTATGTAGGTTGCGAAGAATCGTTGAACATGTTTGAATTAGCGAGGACAAAGGCGATTGTTCCTCATCAGCCATGTTAGGCGTATTGGCTTTACTGTTATTAGGCATTTGAAGGCAAAAACTAAAATATATACGAGTACCTGAGCTATGAAGAATATACAATATACAGATCTGCAATCCGATGAAACTGTACTGTAAAAAGTCCCGTATGCTTGCACTGTGACTTTGACGAGTTGACTAACTGTCGGTAACTTCGACAGATGTTGATGAAAAGAAGGTCTCGAATGAATGTTAAAAACCACGTGTAATCTGTATGTACGTTAACAGTGGATACTACGATGATATATGGCAAGAGCTGCTATCTGCGCTTACACAGAATGTTGCCCGGGCACAACAATCCGAATGATCCGTTGATTCAGGTTGTTGGATTCCGCTACACTGCTGCAGACGATGAAATAGTGTAGGCGAATTTCGTGTGGTTGAACAAACGCAAAGCCTGCTCTTCCCAGTATTTACACGAAAACGAATTTTAATTTAAATGAAAATTAGACAATAATCTATTGGCTTTCTTTGATCGAAATATTAAATTTAGAACACATAGTCCTGTCACGGTCGCCAAATTATGTTCCAGCCCAAAAATAGATTAAAGTCCAATTAACAATTTTGATTTAATTTAATTTAATTTTACATTTAATTTCATTTTCACTCTTGACACTCCTAATGCTCTATTAATAATGTGCTTAATCTTATGCTAGCACGTGTTTTTATCCCGTCTTGTGCTTATATTCTCATTACCTACGTATATATGTAAGCATATGCGTATATGCTTATGCGGCCGTAGGTATGAAAATATGTATTTTTTGTGTGTATGTATATATGTACCGACTTACAAATTGCAAAGCACAAGTGAGAACATAAAAAATGCAATTATGTACAAATCATAGAAAATCGTACCATATGTATATGAATGTAAGAATTTCTGTGCATATGCATAGGCGGTGCTCTTAAAGAGGTGAATAGCCTAATTCATGGTCACGGTCATCCGATTTTGCACAGTGTTATACTTCTGACCAAACAGAAGCCATTCACCTTAATGCAGTTAATAATTGTATTTGCATTGTGTATGTAAGCAGTCTCTTGCAATCCGGCGTTCCCATTTTTTATATTTCTCTTTTTCTTAATAACAAAAATATATTATATACGAAGGAATGATGTAAATACTTTCCTTTAACAAATACAAAAGAAAATAGTTTTTAATTCATTTTTATTCATTTCAGATATTTGCAAGTTTCGATGGAAAGTTCCCAAGCTGGAGTTCAATATGACCATTTTAGTTTTAAATTATAAAACTTAAGTTACATATTAGTATTAAGTACTAAATTAATTTATTTAAAATATGATTATTTATGTAGGGTACATGTATGTACCTAATTTGCGAATATTAACTATTAGTAAATTAATGTAACTATTATTGTAAACTTTAAAAATGTAACAATCAATATTAACTATCTATAGACCGTATATAAAGTTTCTAATCAAAAAAATAATGATAATAAAGTAATAATTACTAAAAGTTTGTAAAAATAGAAAAAAAATGGAACTATATTGTATAAACATGTAAATTATAAAAAAAAATTAAATATATAAAAATGTAATTAATTTCGATTGTTGTATTCCTGGTAACCAATGAATAACCAAACAAATATCTCATAGAAAATTACGAGGCAACCGATGAACCAGTTTTCCATAATCGATGGATAACCAAAGAAATAACCTATAAACCAGTTTTCTGTAACTTATAGGTAACCATAGTAATAATTAAACAAACTGTTTTCAGTAACAGATGGCTAACTAAACAAATAGCCACTGAAAACAACGCTGTTAACCAAAGAGTAAAAGATAGTCTTTCAAAATAGTTGGCACTCTTGAGTTCGATAACTTGATTGTTAAAGAAAAGTCTCAATTTGTGTTCTATCATTCGTGTTCGTTATACTCCCTCCACCGAAGTCTGATTGCCCCGATTAGACATATTTGCGGAGCGAAAGACAAAGTATTTATGTCTCTCATCTCGTCTTCTAAGATGGTATTAGCTTCCTTAGCCGTAATTTAGATTGGAGTTAATTCCATCCGTTTTCCGAATACTCCATTCTTGATCAGAACGTAATTCCACTGGAACACCGAATCTCGTTACCCACATGTTGATGAATACGTCCACCACTAGTTGAGCTTCTTGATTAGGAATTGTGAATACTTGTGGCCATTGGTTAAAGTGATCCTTGACTACCAAAACATGACTATTTCCTTATTTATTGGTGGAAAATGGATCATCTACATCCACGCCAATTTTCTTTAAAGTCGCGCCCGAATTTTACTGCTTCATCTGGCGATGACTCCTGCACGTTGACCCTTTACTCTTGCTTCGGAGCAACAACAAGTGCTCGAGAGCTCTGCCCATCTTCGCTTTTCCATACTCGATGCAAGCAGCCACACATCAACTCTAAACTGCTCCGCTCTGCCCAATATGCTTACACGACTGGCCTCTCTAATTATTTCTCCACTAGTTGTACATTTATTTTACTCCATCTCATGCAATACACCTTGCAATTCTGGATGCTGGGATTCCAACGCAGCAAAATTAACCTCTACTGAACATTGAGTCATTTCCCTTTATTGTATCTTTATTGACTAATTCAAATTGAAAGACATATTCCTCAACATTAATGTTTTTTGCTTCCATGGCTCTTCGTAACCGTGACTCTAATACTTCATTTATTGCCAAGCCACGTTGTTCCAGCTTCTTCTTCGATTATGGAACCCTCAGATTTAAAAACAATGCTCTCTTTGGGAAGTTATTTGACAATCTTAATTCTAACCGAAACTCTTGTGTGATGGTTCATTCCTTTCTTACGCATAGGTCTTATGAGTTGCTCGGTGCGTATAAGTTAGTTTCCGCGCTAATTCCTTCAATGTATTGTGACGAACACGGATGATAGAGCCAAATTAAATCAACGATAAATTGTCAGAAGAAACTAAACAGCGAATTCGTAGTTGCCAGAATGTTTTAGTATCGAATTTTTGTTAAAGTTCTACTACACTGGGCAGAAAAAGTCTGCGTACAAGATACTTACAAAAATAACTTGTTGGAAATAATTACTTTCTACACCTCACACTCACCTTTTTGCACTTTAGCAATTAAACTCACAAAATTCGATACGACCGGTATAATGAATATGTAATATATTTATTTTTGAAAACAATTTAAAAACGGCTTCCAATTGATTCTCGGGCGGAAAATTGCGGACGTCTTGCTGGCTCGAACTGCGAACGAAAAGAAGAAGTCTCTGGTCCTTTGTTAGTCCATTTTAATGGTTTGGTTGTGTAGAGTTGTGATGATGTGATGTGTATGTGTGGGTGGTCTGCGTAGTGTGATGTCTGCAGGGGTGGTGTGTATTACTGGGTGAAGTCTTCTTGTGGATTGTGTTGATGTGGTGTATTGGCGCTCAGTGGCGTGTATGGAGGGGGAGGCGTAACTCATCTAGCCATCCCAGCCCCCTTAGGCGAATTCTAGCCTAGCAATCGCTGTAGTTGCTGCAACTTGGCAACAACGCTGGTGAGGTCAGTGGAGCGGCGGTAGGATGGCCTGAGCTGTCGACGCCGCGTTGATGCCTCCAGTCGCCTCGGTCTGGATGGAAGAGGAGCTGCTGGTATTCGGAGGCGACTCGGACGGCTGATCTGGTGCGATCTGCTCGCCATGGCGGCTTGGGGCGCCTTGTCGCCCGACGGCCCGCTTTGGGGTGCGGTGTAGCATGGTGTGGTGCGGTCTATTGCGCAGTTGGCATACGCTCCGGAGTTGCGTGTACCGGAGCCAAATAATTGAGGCAAGCCCCTTGAGCTTGGGCAACCTACTGACGTTGCATAGGCTGCATGCCTCGGAAAATGCTGTAGTGTTGCAGCCGGTGTGTGCGTCGACACAGTGGGCATCGGTCGCGCTGAGGTTCACTTGAGATTGTTAAAGAAAGTGGTAGTGGTCTCGACTACGGGTAGCGGTTGCAGGAACGGTTGCCGCTATGGTTCGTGGTGCTGGAGTTGCCCCATAGCGCGGCACATTGATAGCCGACCTTACTGTTGGTGTTGGTGTTGCTGCCATATCCACATTTATATTTATCTGTATGAAGAAGTTAAAATGGTTATTCATTTGTGGCATGTAAATTTATAGCGATTGTGCCACTGTATGTGGCAGGAATGGATGGTCAACTTGATCGATTATTGTAGTTAGAACGGTTGGCATTTTCAACGGTTTTGTCATTTGCGGGTTTATCGGTTTGTTATACTATTAATTAATTTGCGTTGGGGTAATATCGGCGGATTGTTCGTTATTTGCGGTTTCGTCATTAGGTGCGGTTGGCAGAAAACATAATTTCACGAGCGGTCTGGTTAGCATTCTGCTTTGAGTACGGAGATCAACTACTCGTATATGACCGTCGGAACCGTAATGTATTTTTTCTATACGGCCAAGCCGCCTATCTGTAGGGGTAGACAATCATCGTGTATGATGACACAGTCTCCAAGCTTTGCCGCCTTTTCTGGAGTTTTCCATCGGTACCTTTTATGAAGGTCCTTGATATACTCTTCCTTCCATCAGCGGCTGAAATAATGATGAAGAATTTTGATTATTTCCCATCGATTTAATAAGGATAGCGACTCCACGCCTGGCTCAGGTATGGCCAGAATGGGTGCTCCTTTGAGAAAATACCCTGGAGTTAGGGCTGTGAAGTCGGAGGGATCTTGCGAGAGTGTTGTGGGTGGCCGTGAATTGAGAACGGCTTCAATTCGGATTAATAAGGTACATAGAGAATTCTTCATAATTGAATTTATAATTTCCAGCTACTTTTTTGAAATGGGATTTGAAGCTTTTTACAGCTGATTCCCATAAACCACCCATATGAGGAGCGCTTGGGGGGATAAACCGCCAATTAATGGCTTGGGAAGCATACTTCTGAACAATTTCAGGTGATACTTGTTTAATAAAGTCCACAAACTGTTTTTCAGTAACTCTTTGGGCCCCAATGAAGGTTTTGCCGTTATCGCTGATTAGTTTTGAAGGGAAGCCGCGTCGTCCGACGAAACGAGCAAATGCCGCGAGAAAGGCCTCCTTAGTCAGATTCGTATATAGCTCGAGGTGCACTGCTGTTGTCGTAAAACAGACAAAGGCAGTCACATAGCCTTTCATTATGGTGGGCGACGACGCCTTTATTTGAAAAGGCCCAGTAAAATCGACACCTGTGATTGTGAAAGCCAGAGCGAAGATGCAGCGTTTCGGTGGAAGTGCTGCCTGCGTTCACATCTTCTACTTACGCATAGTGCAGATCTTGCACATGAAAATGCATTTCTTTTTTTTGGGCTTGAGTCTTGGAATATAAAACTCTTGACGGACTATTTGTTACAAGAGGCGATGTTTGGCGTGTAGCAATAGCACGTAGACATAGTTAAAGTATAAGGTGGCAAGTTGAGATTTCTCTGGGATGACGTTCGTTATACGTCAGGCTTGAATCGGCAAGCCGACCATTCGCACGGAGTACTCCTTTCGTGTCAATGAATGGATCAGCACTGGCTACGTGTCGCCAAGTGGCTGATCCCACTAGGTCAAGTATTTGAGACGTTCGATTAGAAATGTACTTCTTCCATGCATGTGTACCAGAGATACAATCTATATTTCTTTATGTTTAAATGGGTCTGCATCATGAAAGCTAATTTTGCGAGTAGTAGCACGCCACATTGCTCAAGCCGAGGTAGACTTAGCGTTTTTACAGGAGCCCCTTTGCTTTTGCTACTAATAAGTGACTTGTGATCGCGGTATCGCTTTGTGTGCGAACGTGTAAAATGACACAGTATGCTCTCTCAGAGGCATCACAGAAACCGTGTAATTCGATTTTGTGTGCGGGGAAATAGTTTACCCATGGTGGGATTTCTATCTGGGAAATGTCTTCCAGATTGTTTGCGAACTGGGACCATTTTTCTAAGCCAAGAGGTTTCACTTGTTCGTCCCAGTCGGTTCCGTCTAGCCATAATTTTAGAAATTAGTGTCCAACAAATTTTCTTTTGGCATATTTTTTACTATATTTAGCTGATTTGCAGTAATTTTTTTTAAAGGAAACCCTGCGGTTTTGAGGGCTGATATAACCTGTGCTAAGGAAGACTGTGACTTCCACACAGGTTATTGTCTACATACGTTTGAGTCTACATAATTTTGAGTTTTTAACACTTCGGTTGCCAGAGGAAATTCTGACTTTGTGTTTTCTGCCAATTCGTGGAGTGTTCGAATGACTAAATATGGAGCGCAGTTGATGCCAAAGGTAACTGTTTTTATTTTATAGTCCACTTAGGATCCAACCAAATATAGTATTTTGTGCGAGAAGTGTTTTTGAAATTTTCTCAATACCTTCGAGTATTATCTGTGGAATGAGATCGCAGCCTAATAGAAGATCTATTTGAGCAGGGGTGTTGCAGTTGGAATCTACTAACTTTAGTATGAAAGCATTTGCCAATGTTTGCTTTTTATGTGATAGTTTGGAAGCATATTTGTTAGTTGCGGTAAGACAATAGCTTCTGCTTGAATGGGCTTATCTTTGGGGGAAGTAAGGGTAATGGGGCAGATCTTGTTTCAGTTTTGGACGGAAAAGTAGTTCCCGTGATTTCAAAATTATCTAGTTTTGTTGGCAGTTGTAGCCTATTTTGAGCCCTAGACGCTTTAAATGATCGTTGTGATCCTTGGTCTATTAAGGTCCTAAGCTTAAACAGTTCTACTCGATGTTCGATGGAGACAACTGCTATGGGTAGTACTACCCTACTTCGATTTTCGCTGTGTAGCGTTTGAGTTTTTAATGCCTTTCAGCAGCATGGTGCTTCTTGGCAATTTTCGGGATTTGTTGTTGCAACTAGACCCGTATCTCTTTTCATATTAGAACTGTTTGGGGGTAAACGCAATTAAATTTGCTTTCGCACTCTTTAAGTGTATGCACATGTGAAAGGCAGTTTGTACAAAGTCTTTTTGTTTTTACAAAATTATTTCGGTCGATAATATTAAATTTTTTAAATTTCTCGCAAGATTTGAGTGTATGCCCTCTTGTACACAGTTCACATGACGTTTGTTTGTATTGTTCGAATGTGAAGGATTGATTTTTAAGAAAGCTTCTATTTAAATTGTTGTTGCTACTGTTTTGGGGTCAATTGAAGCTTTTATTTAGGTCGTGTTGAACAATTTTTGTTCTGACTATTTTTTTATCTACCCTTTCTGCGATTTCGTATTGGGTAGTTAAGAAATTTTTCATATGTTGCCACGTAGGCATTTTCTTCGCGATTGCTCTCATAAAAGTAATGATTTTTCTGGTAATGCGGCGGTGCATATGTTTACCAGTACAGGGTCCGAGCTGTCTGTGGGAACATTCTGTGTCGATAAAACTGACAAACAAATTTAAACAGTGGATTGAAATTTGATAAATTCTTCACTATTTTCCTTTTGAATTTTTTGCCAGTTCATTAGTATCGATATTTGTTTATCGACCAATATTCTTTCGTTTTCGTATCTTGATTTAAGAGCTTCCCAAGCCAAATTGAAATTATCGTCATTTAGTGCGAACTGTTTGAATAGGACGCCTGCTTGTGCATTGCCTGCCTACAATTTGTGTGCATTTGATAGTTTTGGGGATTTATGTAAACGGCTGTAAACGAGTTTCGGAAGGACGGACATTGTTCAAAACCACCATGAGATGGATGCCTGAAATTGCCTCTTGACAATGAATTTGTGGCAGCTCTTCTCTTGGATTTGAAGTAGGTGCAATTGCTCTAATTAATTTTATTTGGTCAGAAATCATTGTTTTTGTGTCATCAAACTGGTCTAAACAGTTTTAGTGTTTCGCGGAAGCCGACGATTAGAAATTTTCCGGTAAATCTGATTCGTCAGATTCTACGATTGGATTTCTAATACCGATTCAGAATTGTCCTCAATCGGCGAAAATGAAAATCGAGTGCAGTATTGTATAAGGCTGTCACTCTCGGAAATAAAGTTGGTGTATGAAATATCTTTCTCCCTGTTTTGCTTTGTGGCACCTAGTTTTGAGCGTGTAGCTTCGTCAGGTGTACATGGACCTTTTTCGTCAGAAATCATTTTTGGAACTTTAAGCAACTGAGTTGTTTTAGAATCTTTTGAGTCTGAGCTCATTTAAAAGATGTATTGAATTAAATAAAAATTTTGTCAGAGTAAACTGATGAAATTTCACAAATATTCTAGAATGTATGTAGTTATATGTGTTTGAGAGGAACTTCCTTGAAGTAAATAAGAGTTTCGAATAAAATTTAATAAAACAAGAACGTTTTCAATTTCCCTGTATACTCGTATGTTTAACCGAGAACTCTTTTAAGTTAATAATAGGTTTTATTTCCAATTAAATGAATAAATTATGCGTATTTCGTATTTTATCGCTTTGATATTAAACATTTTTTTATTTAATTTATTTAATAGATTATTAATAAACGCAAAGTTTTTTATTTTTAATTTTATTTGTATGTATTATGTGTCCGTAAATAATATAGGGTATACCTATAAGCGGATCAGCTGATACATAAGTACTTGTCGTTATGCGCAATTGAGAGCTAATTAGTCTAAGAGATTAATGCACTTTGTACACACAGTGCGTCGCAAAAATAAGTATGAAGTGTGTTTCTTGGGTTTTTCATGCGAAGAAAAGCCTTAAAACTAATATTATTAACCAATTTTTTTATTTTTTATTTTCAATTATTTCATATATTTATATTTCTCCAATACAAAAAAACTCCGAACTTAAGGTAATTGTTGCGTCAAACGACTTCATGAATACTAACTTAAATATTAAATTTATTTAAAATATAAAATGAATTATTAAAATACTGTAATTGAATTATAAAGTTTTTTGTTATATAAATATACTTACCTTCAAACCCTATGTAAAATACTCACCTTAATCTATTACAATAATTAATAGAAGTTCGAAATGTAATCATATGATACTTACCCCTTTTTGTACATATTTCCATTACCACTAGTTTAAACCGTTAGCTTAAGTTTAGGCTAAGCGATTCCAAGAAACGGAATAAATACTGCAATTGTATTTTAAAAGGAGAATCCTGCGGACGTAATTCATTTGCATCGGATATTCTAAATTTCGCGTCCCCTATTAATAACTTCTTTTCATTTCTCAAAAACTCTTGAGAATTTTCAGGAATAATTTTTTAAATTACAGAAAATAATGTTCCAATAGCTTAAAATTTCGTCACTAAATTATGTCTGCACTAAAAATAAATTGCGAAAAAAAAGTTCTAACGGGTTTATTTTTGAGCTTTGATTTATGGTAAATATTTCGTTGGATAGCCTTTGGATTTTTTAATTACACTCAACCTGGATGGCATGGACTTTACCAGCTTTTGGGTCACAGAAGGTGGAATCTTGCTCAATTCTTCGATTAACGCAGCTTTCAAAGATTTTTTGCTGCTTTTTTGGTGTCTTCTGATTTTTCTTTCTAAATAATCCCACAGATGCTCGATAGGATTGACATCAGGAGATTGGGTGGGTGTTTTTGATTGTTTGGCTGTCTTGTAAAGAAGCCATTCCTTAACAATGCGAGCGGTGTGTTTTGGATCATTGTCGTGTTGGAAGGCAAATGATCTTTCAAGTCCAAATCTAGCTGCACTTTCGTTCAAATTTCCTTTTAAAATGTTATGGTAATCATATTTGTTCATTGTATGTTTAATGAACATAAGATTGCCTACTCCAGATGCTGCCATACATCCCCACATCATAAGCGACCCACCAGCATGTTTTACCGTGGCAGTAATATTCCGTGGTTCAAGCTCAATATTCACTTTTTTCCAAACTTTTTCATGTCCATCCGAGCCAAAAATATTGTATCTTTCTTTTTTTCGTCCGAGAAAATTACAGAATTCCAGAAATGTTCGTCTTTATTTTCGTGCTCTTTCACAAAAATCAATATTTTTTGTCTGTTAATGTTGTTTATTAATGGGTTTTTACGGACATTACGACCATGGTAGCCATCATCATACAGTACTCGACGAAGAGTTTGGGGATTGCAGGTTTTACCAGTCTAATTTCACTTTTGGTGCACTCTCCTTTGGGTTCACCTGTATCTTGTATATTTTAATACAATATTTTTGGCTGCCCAGATCTTCCCTTATTTTGTGTATTTCCGTCTTTTTTATATTTTATTATTATTTTTTTTAATAGTTGAACTACTTTTATTTGTTATTTTTCCAATTTGCCTTTGACTTTTTTGTTCTTTTTGTAGTTCTATTATAACATCTTTTACATCTTGTGATAGCTCTCTTCCGCGCGGCGCCAAGATCTAAATTTAAATTAAATTAGGGCTCAAATTTTATTAAAACTTGTAAATATTTATATCTTAAACAAAAAATAACTATTTAATGATTTTGAAGCGAACAAATACAGTCGAAAACATACTGAAATCGTAAATTGCATACATATTTATGTGACGTGAGTTTTAGTTTTTAATGAAAAAATTAAACGGTTCTTAATAACGAGAAATGTGAATGACATCGATCTATCATACTTAAGAAGGCAATGTTATGTGTAATTGGTATTGTAACGCACGAAAAGTTTTATTTCTATTTTGCAATTGATATGACTTTTTTTACATTACATTTACATTTTACATAGTGCATACTTATTTTTGCGTAATCCTGCTTGTTTTTGTTGAGGAAAGACTAGGGTATTGCGGATATGTGCCAATATGGACTTTAAAGCGATGTACGTATATACCAATGTATGAATATACCTACATGTACATATTATATATACCAATATTTGCGTATATTGGTCAGAAACCAAATTTTTTGGTTTGTTTTATTAGATTCCAAATTGTCTACGCTTAATTTGTTTATAAAAGTATAAGAACCGAGAAAAAAAACCAAATGTTGTACCCAATGTCAATAGGGTATATATATATTTTTTTTCGATGTTATTTCGCGTATATGTTTGTATACTTGCGCCCGTATGTATGAATAAATGCGAGTGTACATATGTTCGCAGTGCGAAAAGACCGCGAAAAGGAGAAAAATTTACCGCAGGTATTTTCGTAAAATGTATGTTGGCTAGGCAATCAAGAGATCGTTATATATTTGGATATATATTTTTTACCAAACTGTCTGTTAGCGGTATTTCGGTTTCGGAAAATAAAATGAAATATTGAAACAGTTTGGTAACCGCTTTTTTGTTATTGTTTTTATTAAGACGGATTTATGTAATAATTAAACTGCAAAAGCATAAATTTTAACATATATACAATGTTAGAAAAATTACAAATACTAAAAGGAATCGATACGACTCACTTTGGTTTCCGCCAAGGGGTTTTGGAGACAATATTGTATACTATATGTGTGTATGGTAAACTAGTTAACACATAAGAATTAGGAAACTTGTAGTTACCTTTACGCATTTGCTCCGCTGACGCATGAGCTCAGTGGCCTGATTACTAGGTCAGCTGCGGTAACCTGATATTTGATTATGCTGCAAATGTCCACGTTATCGCTTATGCTGAGTCGGCTTGCCGGCTGTCACTTTGTAGTTTATGGGTTCAACTTTTAGGTTTAGCTTAAAGTTAATTTTATAATGTAAATTAGTTCTAATCAGACTCAATAAATCACAGAAGTGCACTACACCATAACTTATATGCAAGTCCTTTTGTCAACAATTGCGAAACTGTACGCGCATTTAACGCACACCGCTTAAAACTTCTGCAGAGACGCAACAGTTCATTTGGAGCAAACTACAATAAATAACATAACTGGCGCCCAACATACAAGGGTTCAGACCCTAGTTAGGGTTAGAGTTACTCTACTTTCCATACCATGTAGGTTCTTTTAAGATTTTCTCCAAATTACTCGCACCAAATTAGTTATCTTATAAACTACTAACAGTAACAGATGTGATTGTGAAATATCGATTTATTAAAACAAAAAAAATATATATACAAATATAAATATATATATATATATATGCTTTGTGTCGCCTAAAATAATTATTCTATAAAAAACAAATCCATTCTAAAGAAATTCAAGCCGCTGCTAAGAATTTGTATTATACACATGATCACATGAGTTGGTTAGGTGCGTTACGCAATATAAAAACCGACTGCGACAGTGATATTGAGTTGGACATAGAAAACAACGATAGCCAAATCACAAAGTAAACGAATTTCGCCATGGACGTAAACGAAGTGCAAGCATTAATAGTCACCGCTGTTAGCGAAGCATTAGCGCAGCAAAAGCTAAGATTTCAAACATAGCTTAACGCATTGAATTAGCGGGTAAATAACTTGAGTATGGAAGTACCACAAGTAGAGCCCTATAAAAAAATTTCTGTGGACCCACAGAACAATTGCAATATTCCTCTGGACATAATAAAATCAGTCCCAGAATTTAATGGCGGGTCAGAAGAATACGTAGCATGGAGGCAATCAAATAATGACACTCAAAGCGGTGCAGTCAACGCTTCTGAATGATGAGGTTAGGACTGACGCGCTCCACGCCTTTATTTCAGGTCTAAAAAAATCACTCTAAGCTATTGTTTTTCCGGCTCAGCCGAAGGATCTAGCATCTGCTTTAGCATGTTTTCGGCCTCTTACGCTAAATCTATAGCAGAAAGAGAGCAGGGGAAAAAGGACCATAGAAACCTCGCCTATACAAAGCAGAGAAAGCATAATAGGGACGAACGGGGCAGCGAAGAAACCCTTATTTCGTCAGAAAACAGCACAACAGCAATGGTTACCATGAAACGAATAAAAGAACTGAAAGCCTGAAACGGTATACTAAAGTTTTCCTTAAAATGAGTATGAGCGGATAGAGGAGATTCTTCAGATCAAGAATATATATAGATATAGCCGCAGGAAACTTATAGTTTTCGACATTAAGTTGAAAATTTCAACTATTTAAAGTACGTATTTTTTCGATTTAAAATGAATTATACACTTATATTTTTCACTTTTATATCCACTAAAACTTTACTAATTCGATTTTAGAATTTTTTTTATATTATATGATGCAAAAATAGCTTTATTTCAATGTTTAAATCATTCTTCAATTTAATTACTTTTGACAATAGCAAAAGAGTTTTAAATGTCAAATAACAGTGTTGCCATACTAATATATTATATTTTGCAAAATAAAATTAAAAGAGAGATTCTGCCCTAAATACAGGAACCATAATTGTTAATAAATCTTTAGTGTCCTTCACTTTATAAACCCCGATGTTGGACTGACCAGGGTTATTTTTCTTGTTAAACGCGGACGAAGGCCGCTAACGCAAAAAAAATTTCTGTGCGAAAAAACCCTCGTACACCCCGGTGTTGAACTGACCAGGGTTTTTTTTTGAAGCGCGACCGAAGGTCCCCAATGCAAAAAGAAGTTCTGCACGAAAAATTTTGGTATACCCCGGTGTTGGACCGGCCAGGGTTAATTTTTTAAAGAACGGCCGAAGGTCGCCAACGCAAAAAGGAGTTCTACGCGAAAAGATCTTGGTACACGCCGGTGTTGGACCGACCAGGGTTATGTTTTTCGAAGTGCGGCCGAAGGCCGCCAACGCAAAAATTAGTTAATAATCTTTAACATCAATGATCTCTAATAGTTTATTTTTCTGGGTTTTGGATTCCTGTATTTGGGGTACTATCTGTTTTATGTCGATAAGGTAACACGGGTTATTTGACATTTTGCATCCCTTTGGTTATTGTGAGAATAAATAGAATTTAATAGAAACAAACGAATTAGTGAAGTGTTGGTGGATATAAAAATAAAAAATATAAGTGTATTATATATTTTAAGGCGAAAAAATTTGTACTTTAAATAGTTGAAATTTTCAACTTTGAACGTAAATATCTCGAAATCCCGCGGCTATATCTATATATATTCTTGATCTGAAGAATCTCCTATATCCGCCTATACCCATTTTATCCCCGAAAGCCTCGGACGGTATACTAAAGTTTTCCCTACTTGTTTGAATTGTTAATTTTGCCACTGCACAAAGGGTTTTAAAGTTTAATCACTCCATAGTGCTGCTCACTATGGCACCTTTTTGCACTTTAGCCATTAAACTCAATAACCACGGATACGACTGGTATAATGAATATGTAATATATTTATTTTTGAAAAAAAAAAATAAAACGGATTACAATTGATTATCGGATATATCGTCTTGCTGGCTCGAATTTCGAACGAAAAGAGGAAATCTCAGGTCCTTTGTTAGTCCGTTTTAATGGTTTGGTTGTGTAGAATTGTGATGATGTGATGTGTATGTATGGGTGGTCTGTGTGTTAGTGGGTGGAGTCTTCTTGTGGATTGTGTTGATGTGGTGTATTGGCTCCCAGTGGCGAGTATGGAATGGGGGGCGTAAGTCATCTGGCCAATATACTTTTTATAAAAAGGCAATTTATTTGATATTCATTAAAGGACATTAAATATAATATATAGCTTTATGAAACTAAAAGAGATTAAATAGCCAACAGTAGCAGCTACAGTGCATACACACGAATATCACGATAATTTATTTTAATTTTACTGAGTCGTCCAGAATGTTAAGGCTGGCTTGCTAATATCACAAAAGAGTACAACACTAAAGCCTTATAACGTCGACAAATTATTATTTTTAAACACAAACAAGTGGATTATTAAGGAATAAAAAACTTAATAGAAACGTATTTTAGGTATACATTTCTTGAACAGTAGTAAATGTATAAAAAATATATCTTTTAAGACTCGTCAGCTCTGAGAGCATAAAAATATAAATTTGAAACTTTATTACTTTGTATGTTTTTCGTTATTGTTCATATTTCGCTTTATACATAAATCCAAAGATTATTTCATAAACGTGAAGTGTACAAAGCCAATGTCCCTTATATTAAACCAGCGAAAAGTAGATAGAATTCAAAAGGGAAAAATATCGATAGTATTTTTTTTTTAACTATCGAAACTATGGTCTGGCTATCAATAGCTTTGCAGCTTTTAGTGTGTTTGCATTGGGACTCTTTTGTAACCCAAACCGGTTTAGTGTGGGCGAGGGGACGACGAGAAAGGACGAAGGGACCGTGCCACTCGTGTTCGGGTGGCACGCTTTGTGTTCTTGTTCGAAACAGCTCGCTTCTACCCTTCTCCACATTCCTTTTCAATTTCAAATTATTCAAATGGTTGCAAGAGCACTCGGTTCCAAATGAATATATACCATATGTTCAGAAATTTTAATTCGGTTATCTATTTTTTGTACGTAATATGCAAATATGTAAGCATAGAATAATAGAAATATTTTGCACAGTTGTAAAAAAGGACAAAATTTACTTAAATACATTCAATTTACATTTTTAATAACATATAGCGGTATTATATGTAGTAATATACCAGAATACATAAAGGAATTCTTATAAAAATTGTAACTTTACTGTTTTATATTTACATAATATATTAAAATGATGTCATATTTATTTCTGTTAACCACAAAGGATTTAGTTTGAATCTCATTTTATTTACAACAAGAATTGTAATTAATTCAAGGATGTTTTATAATAAATAGAAAAAAATTTGAAGTAAAGAAATTAGGAATTTTTGATACTTGAAGATTAGGAAATTCCTGTTATAATTTTGGCCATGAAAATATTAATAGCATGAATACCCGCACACATTACATTCTGGTAAATTAGGGAGTTCCCGTCTTAAGTATTTCTTTAAACTATTAAGCGTATATAATGCATATTGTTCTACCACATTCATGGTAATTTCTTGCATGCAAAATGTGAGATCACCATCCCAACATACAAATGAAATATGCAACACTCTCTAAGTGTCGCGTAGATGAACCGCACAAACATTTGCGAAAATTTTTTGAAAAGGAATGACAGAAAACTTGATTCGAGTTGCACAGAGCGACACCAAAAGGGAATTTGCCGATAATGAGGGTCAAAAGAGTCCCTATGCAAACACAGTATTTATGATCTGGTCTATTTTGATCCTACATTCTTCGTAGACATGGAAACTTTTTATAAAGAATCGTTTCCGATTTTATATTTTACGATTAATTATAACACTAACAATTTATTTAGTAATAAATTGATGTATAAAATCGCAACGCCATAAGCGAGCATCTTGATAGAAAAAAAAACTTTTATAAATTACATCACTAAATAGATAAAAAAAGAAATATACAAGGAAAAAGTGTAAATTTGAAGGCTGTTAATATAAATATATTTATTTATATGTTTAGTTTTTGAAACTGTAATGTTTCATCTTGACTGGCCTTCAAATCCGTTACTCTAGTGCTATTATGATTAGCAAGAGTTAAATCAAGTTTGTGTTTGTTGTTTTATTCAGATGTTAAATCAAACTAGTTGTACTGTTACTATATCAGCTACTACGCACATTTATTACACTAGACATTAGATCCATTATTTACTTTTTTAAATAAATCCGCATGGCGTTCGCCGCCATTTGGATATATTATGACAAAACTAACTTTTGGTTGAAAATATATAAATAATAAGTACCGGAAATAAATACATATGTATTTGTATGACTTTCTATCACACGGTTGGTTATGATATTGTGACGAGCACGGATGATAGAACATAATCGAATCGATGCTAAATTGCCAGAAGCAACTAGATAGCAAATTCATTGTTCCCAAAATGTTATAGAAGCGATGTTTTGTTAACCATCTACTATATAAGGGCTGCCGGATAATGCAGCAAGCACAGTTCTAATTAGAGTATCGCCGAGTGTTGGGTCGTAAACTCGAAAAGGGATTGATATCAATGGCGAGTTACAAGGTAGACGATTTACCGCGAAAGCCGTTACAATTATATAATGGTAAGTAAAACTTTAAACTAGTCACCTAACCGCAAAATCTAATATGAATTCCTGTTCGAATTCGGAAGGTAAGGATTATCGAGTAGAATCGAACTCGAGTTTGCCATATCTAATTCTACTTATACCCATTTTAACCTAAATTAGAGAATGCTGTTCTAAGCCCCAGCCAGGGATAAAGGTATGCCCAACTTAATCCATTGTGAGAGTGCCTCAAAATTTGCGTTTTTTTATATAACTTTTTCCATTGTAGCCAGATCGGACAAAACAAACATAATTTTTGGAAATTTAAATTAGAATAACACTAATTTATTAAGATTACATATTGTAATACATGTATCCGTTTAACATATCCAGAAACTATTTAAACCCTTTTTTGGGATATTGTGATATATTAAAACGCGAATTTTTGAATATTCAATACTTAATTAAAAGAATAAATGTACTAGCTCCCAATTAATTAATGGCATCACAAAAGATTTTCATTTTGTTCACATATTTTTTGGTAGGATTTCAATCTGGCCCTTCCTTCTTTACCCATTGCTAAACGTCAGAACTCCTGCATTAAGGGGTAAGGGGTTGTCGGAATTTTCAAAAAATCATTTTTTGCATTTTCGGTAAGTGTAATGTCTTGAAAATATTCTCTGAAAATTTCAAGTTGCTCCGATAATTACTTTTTGAGTTATTCGACAAATAACAAAGAGCGCTCGGGCACTTCAAAGCGCTCGGGAGCTCTAGTGTGAAACTTTAAATGCTTTTTTCTCAAAACTATGTTTTTTGAACTGGTGACAACTGTAACTCGAAAACTGCTTAGTAGATTTTCATAATATTTATACAGCTCTTAGAATACATTATAAGCTCCAGCCTAATTGATGGATTTTTTTCAAAAATTAAGAGTTTTTACGACCAATTAACTGATGATTTTTCCCAAAAATCTAGGAAAAAAATTTTTTAGGCCGCCTATTTGTTAATTTTGGAAAAACAAGGTTGGATAAGGCCCAAAGCTATCTATTAATTAAACAAATTTTTTTAATCCGATTGATTTTAGATGAATTTCCAAGGACTTATGATTGTCACCGCAATTACCTTTTTTTGGAACTGGGCACACAGCTATAACTTTGGAAATTAAAAAAAAATGTTTGGTAATTTTCTCGACTTCAAATCAAAACATTGTATATTAATAACATGATATAATAAGTAACAAATTTCTGAAAATTCTCACTTTTTCGTGCCTTTGACTACCCCTAACCCCTTAAGATTTCCTTATCATGTGTCGTGTCCGTTTTTCGCCATAAAATCTTACGCTCCTTGATTCTAAAGACGCAAAACATGCTCTCATCGAAAAAAATAACTATCTGCTAAAACTTTCCGGAAAACCCCATATAACCCTGTTTTGGTTTATAATTATGCGAATGGTGTCAGTGCAGAACGGATTTTTTATAATTTTTCTTAGCATATTGATCGATTTTGGATGCAGTAAATCAAAGGTTTTGCTTCACACTTTGAATATCACAACGTAGCACAACACTAAAGCCTCATAACGTCGACAAATTATTATTTCTAAACACAAATAAGTAGATTATTAAGGAATAAAAAACTTAATAGAAACGTATTTTAGGTATACATTTCTTGAACAGTAGTAAATGTATAAAAAATATATCTTTTAAAACTCGTCAGCTCCGAGAGCAGCTTATATATAATAGTAGCATGAACAATTCTATACATTTGAAACTTTATTAATAGTAATAATAACCCAACGATTACTCTCCTCCCGCCTAACCGACGCGAGGGGCGCAATCCGCATACGTGCGGAATTAGCCGAGTAAGAAAAGGCAAGAGAGTTTTTTAAGTGTTGAGATCTAAAACTGCTCAGCTACAGAAACAAAAATTTCAACACCCAAGATTTAAAGTTACAATATAATAAATTGTTACATTTTCAGTTATTAAGAGAAAACAATAAAGTCTTTTTAATTAAGTCAAATGTGCTGGAATGAGAATTAAAATCATGACATATACGGCGGAATGGCTCGTTTAGTTCAAAATTTGATCTACAGGATTTTAGCAGTAAAGGTCTAAACTGCCTCGAAAGGCGAACCGGGATATTAAATTTAATTTCAGACAGAAGAAAAGAACTGCAAACAGTTCCGTTCAAAATTTTCGCTAAGAATATTATGCCAAGAATTTCCCTACGACTAGAAAGTGTAGGTAGATTAATAAGTTTTAAACGACTAGTGTATGGACAAGTAGACTTACCCTTGAATCCCATCGGAAATGCGCTAAGGCGAAAAGTAAAAATTGCTTTTGAACAGACTCTAACTTGTCAGAAACTATTTAAACCCTTTTTTGGGATATTGTGATATATTAAAACGCGAATTTTTGAATATTCAATACTTAATTAAAAGAATAAATGTACTAGCTCCCAATTAATTAATGGCATCACAAAAGATTTTCATTTTGTTCACATATTTTTTGGTAGGATTTCAATCTGGCCCTTCCTTCTTTACCCATTGCTAAACGTCAGAACTCCTGCATTAAGGGGTAAGGGGTTGTCGGAATTTTCAAAAAATCATTTTTTGCATTTTCGGTAAGTGTAATGTCTTGAAAATATTCTCTGAAAATTTCAAGTTGCTCCGATAATTACTTTTTGAGTTATTCGACAAATAACAAAGAGCGCTCGGGCACTTCAAAGCGCTCGGGAGCTCTAGTGTGAAACTTTAAATGCTTTTTTCTCAAAACTATGTTTTTTGAACTGGTGACAACTGTAACTCGAAAACTGCTTAGTAGATTTTCATAATATTTATACAGCTCTTAGAATACATTATAAGCTCCAGCCTAATTGATGGATTTTTTTCAAAAATTAAGAGTTTTTACGACCAATTAACTGATGATTTTTCCCAAAAATCTAGGAAAAAAATTTTTTAGGCCGCCTATTTGTTAATTTTGGAAAAACAAGGTTGGATAAGGCCCAAAGCTATCTATTAATTAAACAAATTTTTTTAATCCGATTGATTTTAGATGAATTTCCAAGGACTTATGATTGTCACCGCAATTACCTTTTTTTGGAACTGGGCACACAGCTATAACTTTGGAAATTAAAAAAAAATGTTTGGTAATTTTCTCGACTTCAAATCAAAACATTGTATATTAATAACATGATATAATAAGTAACAAATTTCTGAAAATTCTCACTTTTTCGTGCCTTTGACTACCCCTAACCCCTTAAGATTTCCTTATCATGTGTCGTGTCCGTTTTTCGCCATAAAATCTTACGCTCCTTGATTCTAAAGACGCAAAACATGCTCTCATCGAAAAAAATAACTATCTGCTAAAACTTTCCGGAAAACCCCATATAACCCTGTTTTGGTTTATAATTATGCGAATGGTGTCAGTGCAGAACGGATTTTTTATAATTTTTCTTAGCATATTGATCGATTTTGGATGCAGTAAATCAAAGGTTTTGCTTCACACTTTGAATATCACAACGTAGCACAACACTAAAGCCTCATAACGTCGACAAATTATTATTTCTAAACACAAATAAGTAGATTATTAAGGAATAAAAAACTTAATAGAAACGTATTTTAGGTATACATTTCTTGAACAGTAGTAAATGTATAAAAAATATATCCTTTAAAACTCGTCAGCTCCGAGAGCAGCTTATATATAATAGTAGCATGAACAATTCTATACATTTGAAACTTTATTAATAGTAATAATAACCCAACGATTACTCTCCTCCCGCCTAACCGACGCGAGGGGCGCAATCCGCATACGTGCGGAATTAGCCGAGTAAGAAAAGGCAAGAGAGTTTTTTAAGTGTTGAGATCTAAAACTGCTCAGCTACAGAAACAAAAATTTCAACACCCAAGATTTAAAGTTACAATATAATAAATTGTTACATTTTCAGTTATTAAGAGAAAACAATAAAGTCTTTTTAATTAAGTCAAATGTGCTGGAATGAGAATTAAAATCATGACATATACGGCGGAATGGCTCGTTTAGTTCAAAATTTGATCTACAGGATTTTAGCAGTAAAGGTCTAAACTGCCTCGAAAGGCGAACCGGGATATTAAATTTAATTTCAGACAGAAGAAAAGAACTGCAAACAGTTCCGTTCAAAATTTTCGCTAAGAATATTATGCCAAGAATTTCCCTACGACTAGAAAGTGTAGGTAGATTAATAAGTTTTAAACGACTAGTGTATGGACAAGTAGACTTACCCTTGAATCCCATCGGAAATGCGCTAAGGCGAAAAGTAAAAATTGCTTTTGAACAGACTCTAACTTGTCAGAATGGATTTGGTAGCTAGGGTTCCATACAACAGAGGCATATTCCAATATAGGTCTAACCAAAGTTGTATAAAGTGTTTTATTAATATACGGATCTCTAAATTCTTTAGGTGAAACTGAGGACAGCTTTTGCTTTCAAGACCATGGTGTCAATATGAAGACTAAAATTAAGCTTAGGATCCATATTAACTCCGAAATCAACATAGTTAATTACATAAGAGGAGTGGTGCACAGATCTACGGGAAAAGCACATCATCTTACATTTATTGAGATACAATGGCAAATCATTTCTAACACACCATGCAACCAAATTGTTTAAGTCTGTTTGCAACAGACACCATTCCTTAGTTGAAGTGTATGATTTAAAAAGCTTTACGTCGTCAGCGTATAATAAAATTTTTGAGAATTCTATTACTGAAGAGATATCGTTAATAAACAACAAGAACAGAATCGGGCCAAGATGACTACCTTGTGGAACATCTGAAGAAACATTAATTGTATCTGAAGGTGTATCCTCAAATATCACTCGTTGTGTTCTATTATAAAGATAGGAAGATACCCTTTGAAGGAATCTTGGCTAAAAGCCCAGCAGATCAAGTTTATGTATGAGAATCGAGAGATTTACTTTATCGAAAGCTTTGCTAAAGTCTGTGTATATAACATACGTATGCTTATGTTCCCTAAAACCCAATGATACGTGGTTTACAAATTCAAGTAAGTTTGTTATAGTCGAATTCCCTTTACGAAATCCATGCTGAGATGAGGAAAATAACGGAGAAATCGAAAAAATTACACTCGTGTTCGGGTGGCACGCTTTGTGTTTTTGCTCGTAACAGCTCGCTTCTACCCTTTCCAGCATTCTATTTCATTTTCAAATAATTTAAATGGTTGCAAGAGCACTCGGTTCCAAATGAATATATACCATATGTTAAGAAATTTTAATTCTGTTATCTATTTTTTGTACGTAATATGCAACTATGTAAGCATAGAATAATAGAAATATTTTTCACAGCTGTAAAAAAGGAGAAAATTAAATTACTCAAATGTATTCAATTTACATTTTTAATAACATATAGCGGTATTATATGTAATAATATACCAGAATGCCTAAAATAATTCTTATAAAAATTGTAAATTTACTGTTTTATATTTACATAATATATTAAAATGCTGTCATATTTATTTCTTTTAATCACAAAGGATTTAGTTCAAATATCATTTTATTTACAACAAGAATTGTAATTATTTCAAGGATGTTTTATAATAAATAGACCAAAATTTGGAGTAAAGAAATTAGGAATTTTTGATACTTGAAGATTAGAAAATTTCTGTTATAAATTTGGCCTTGAAAATATTAGTAGCGGGTATTCAATACATTATGTTGGATTAGGAAGTTCCCGTCTTGTCTTGTCATGGAAACTTTTTATAAAGAATCGTTTCCGATTTGATATTTTACGATTCTAGCAATCTATTAGCCGAAGGCAAGAATCGATTATTTCGATTTCAATCGATTCTAATTTATAACACTAACAATGTATTTGGTAAAAAATTTATTTATAAAATCGATATGCCATGAGCGAGCATTTTGATAAAAAAATAACTATTCTAAATTACATCACTAAATTGATAAATTAAGAAATATACAAGGAAAAATGTAAATTTGAAGGTTGTTAATATATATATATATTTATTTACATGTTTAGGTTTTGAAACTGTAATGTTTCATCTTGACTAGCTTTCTCATCCGTTACTCTAGTGCGATTATGATTAGCAAGAATTAAAACAAGTTTGTGTGTTTTATTCAGATGTTTAATCAAACTAGTTGTACTGTTACTATATCAGCTACTACGCACATTTATTACACTAGACATTAGATCCATTATTTACTTTTTTAAATAAATCCAGCATGTGAATTGTCAAAACCTAACAAAATACGATGAGCTGCATTTGCATTGATATTACAGTCGCATGTTACTCCTTTGGCATATATTTTTATACGCGTACATGCGTACAGGCGTACTTTCAACAAGCAACCTCGCTTCAGAACAGACACCCCCTCATCTCCCCGAGCATGCGTTTGCCTACCAGCGTCTTTTCGCGACGATGGCAAAAGCTAAAAATCATATATTGATCAAATTTCTGATGTTCCTTCAAAAGTTTCAACCCCACAAGCCCACAAAACACAGAAAAAAGTGGCAACAAGGTTTTGTCGATTTAAAATATTTTACAATTCAAAAATATTTTTCCATGACAAAAATCTCCGTCAATATGTATGCATGCTCATACATAAACATACATATTTACGATAGTTTGTTAGCAAAACTGTTAAAGCGGCTAGAAAAGCGGTGACACCTGGCGGATGTTCGTTAATTTTTTTCGGCACAGATAGGATTTTCTACCAACAACACAATGTTGCGAAGCTTTGTCGTCGCGTCAGTCCTTCGACACAGTGATTCTTTGACAAGAAAATAAAACACGTGAGCTTCGGCATACATTTCTTAACATTGACATTAGCATTGCTTTTCTCAATTAACATTGAAAATGCTCAATTCTGCTATTTTTCAGTCCCCTGAAGTTAATTGTGGCCAATAACTTTCTATGGTGAAACACGCTCATCGTTTTCAGTTACCCTGCGAAAAGTGAAATATTTTGATAATGGCCACACTGTGAACCTTCTCTATAATATACATTTTCTGATATTGTGACGAGCACGGATGATAGAACAAAATCGAATCGATAATAAATTGCCAGAAGCAACTAAACAGCAAATTCGTAGTTGCCAAAATGTTCTAAAAGCGATATTTTGTTAATGATCTACTATATAAAGGCTGCCGGATTACGCAGCAAACACAGTTCTAATTAGAGTATTGCCGAGTGTTGAGTTGTAAACTCGAATAGCGGGCAATAAGTGTTAAGTTGTTGGAATTAGAAATAAAGATAAGTGTATAGCCACTAAATTGGGACTTTTATTTAACAATCCAGTGATAGATATCAATGGCGAGTTACAAGGTAGACGATTTATCGCGAAGTCCGTTACAATATTATAATGGTAAGTAAAACTTGAAACTAGTCACCTAACCGCAAAATCGAATGCGAATTCCTGTTCAAATTCGGAAGGTAACGATTATCGAGTAGAATCGGACTCGAGTTTGCCAAATCTAATTCTACTCATACGCATTTTAGCCTAAATTGGAGAAAGCTGTTTTAAACCCCAGTCAGGGATAAAGGTATGCCCAACTTAATCCAATGTGAGAGCGCCTCAAAATTTGCGTTTTTTTTATAAAATTTTGCATCGTAGCCAGATCGGACAAAACAAACATAATTTTTGGGAATTTAAATTAGAATAACACTCATTTATTAAGATTACATATTGTAATACATGTATACGTTTAACATGTGCAGAAACTATTTAAACCGTTTTTTGGAATATTGTGATATATTAAAGCAACTATTTTTGAATATTCAATACTTAATCAAAAAACTAAATGTACTAGCTCCCAATTAATTAATGCTTTTATAATTTTCGATTGAAAATTAATACTACTAAGCATGGCATCACAAAAGATTTTCATTCTGTTCACATATATTTTGGTAGGATTTCAATCTGGCCCTTCTTTCTTTACCAATTGCTAAACGTCAGACCTCCTGCATTAAGGGGTCAGGGGAAGTCGGAATTTTCTAAAAATTCTTTTTTTTGCATTTTCGGTAAGTGTAATATCTTGAAACTATTCTCTGAAAATTTCAAGTTGATCCGATAATTACTTTTTGAGTTATTCGACAAATAACAAAGAGCGCTCGGGCACTTCAAAGCGCTCGGGAGCTCTAGTGTGAAACTTTAAATGCGTTTTTCTCAAAACTATGTTTTTTGAACTGGTGACAACTGTAACTCGAAAATTGCTTAGTAGATTTTCATAACATTTATACAGCTCTTAGAATACATTATAAGCTCGGGACTGATCGATTCACTGTTGATTTTTCCCAAAAATCTAGAAAAAAAATTTCCTAGGGCCGTTATTTTGGTTATTTTTGAAAAAAGGGTAGATCAGGCCCAGGATTATCTATTAATTAAACTAATATTTTCTATCCGATTGATGTTAGATGACTTTCCAAGAACTTTTGATTGCCACCGCAAGAACCTGTTTTTGGAACTGGGTCAACACAGACTGCTATAACTTTGGAAATTAATAATGGAAAATTTCGTGACTTCAAGTCATAACATTGTATAATATGCCATATTACCACTTTTGAATTATAACATGATTTAATAGCAAAAAAAATTCTGAAAATTCTCACTTTTTCGTTCCACTGACTACCCCTAACCCCTTAAGATTTCCATATCAAGTGTCGCGCCCGTTTTTTACCATAAAATCTTACGCTCCTTGATTCTAAAGACGCAAAACATGCTCTCATCGGAAAAATAAGCTATCTGCTAAAACTTTCCGGACGACTACATTATGCACTTATCCATTGAAAAGCGATATGAAAACCCCATATAACCCTGTTTTTGTTTTTAATTATGCGAATGGTGTCACTGCAGAAGGATTTTTTATTTTTATATAATTCTTCTTAGCATATTGATCGATTTTGGATGGTTTTGCTTCACACTTTGAAAAACGTTACGAGTTTTACGCTATGCTAGTATTTTTGACCGCCCTAGATCCACCGAGATACAAAAACGCCGGCATGTTTGTAATTGTTTTATTACTCTTTTGTTTGTATTACTCTATTTGTTCTTCCCACAACTTGACCGAATTCAGGGTATATTTTTCCTTCTTCGGACAATTTAACCATTATTTCCCTTTCAGAGGGGCTATTTCTTTTCTTTCAGCGGGGATTCGATTATCTAAATTTAATAAAAAACTGAATAGAAAAAAATCATTTAAAATTCCTACTTTTACGAAAACAAGAGAAACTATAAGCTTCCGTCACTTTTACATATGGTTATTACGTAGGGAATTCTCATTTTACTAGTTGTACACAGACGTTTTCTGGGCTACCAAATTATTATTCTTTGTAAATTTGTCTATCAAACTATGGTGACAGCTTTTCATTGCTTTAAATGCTATTGGATTATGCAATAGAGTAGTTATATAGCACATAATATGATTATCCTCTAAAATTTATTATATAACAGATATTTTTTAACAAAAGAAAATAACATAGCGTGTATGCAAACTTTTTCTGGTGAGTGTATGTCCACACTCATACATACATATGTACACCTACTCACATTAGTTTGCCTACAGTGCATACACACGAATATCACGATAATTTATTATAATTTTACAGAGTCGTACAGAATGTTAAGGTTGGCTTGCTAATATCACAAAGAAGCACAACACTAACGCCTCATAACGTCGACAAATTATTATTAAGGACTAAAACTTAATAGAAATGTATTTAAGGTATACATTTCTTGAACAATAGTAAATGTATAAAAAATATATCTTTTAAAACTCGTGAGCTCTGACAGCAGCTTATGTAGTAGCATGAACAATTCTATACATTGGAAACTTTATTAATTTGTATGTTTTCCGTTATTGTTCATATTTCGCTTTATAAATAAATCCAAAGATTATTTCATAATCGTTTATGTTCATGCTCTTAACAGCTCGCTTATACCCTTTTCAGCATTCCTTGTCATTTTCAAATTCTTTAAATGGTTGCAAGAGCGCTCGGTTTCAAAATGAATACATACCATATGTGCAGAAATTTTAATTCTGTTAACTATTTTTTATACGTAATATGCAAATATGTAAGCATAGAATAATAGAAATATTTTCCACAGTTGTAAAAAAGAAAAAAATTAAGTTACTCAAATACATTCAATTTACATTTTTAATAACATTAGCGGAATTATATGTAATAATATACCAGTATACATAAAATAATTCTTATAAAAATTTTAAATATACTGTTTTATATTTACATAATATTGCTGGACTCATTTTGCTCGTGTAAATGCACAGAGCGAGACCAAAAGAGAATTTGCCGATAATGAGGGTCAAAAGAGGTTCTATGTAAACACAGTATTTATGATCTGGTCTATTTTGATCCTACATTCTTCGTAGACATGGAAACTTTTTATAATAATAATAAACCCAACGATTACCCTCCTCCCGCCCAACCGACGCGAGGAGCGCAATCCGCATACGTGCGGAATTAGCCGAGTCAGAAAAGGCAAGAGAGTTTTTTAAGTGTTGAGATCTAAAACTGCTCAGCTACAGAAACAAAAATTTCAACAGCTAAGATCTAAAGTTATAATATAATAAATTGTTACATTTTCATTTATTAAGAGAAAACAATAAAGTCTTTTTAATATTGAAAAGTGAGTCAGATAAGTCACAGATTAAGCTGGAATGAGAATTAAAATCATGACATATACGGCGGAATGGCTCGTTTAGTTCAAAATTTGATCTACAGGATTTTAGCAGTAAAGGTCTAAACTGCCTCGAAATGCGAACCGGGATATTAAATTTAATTTCAGACAGGAGAAAAGAACTGCAAACAGTTCCATTCAAAAGTTTCACTAAGAATATTATGCCAAGCATTTCCCTACGACTAGAAAGTGTAGGTAGATTAATAAGTTTTAAACGACTTGTGTATGGAGGTAGACTTATCCTAGCATCCCATCGGAAATGCGCTAAGGCGAAAAGTAAAAATTGTTTTTGAACCGACTCTAACTTGTCAGAATGGATTTGGTAGCTAGGGTTCCATACCACAGAGCCATATTCCAATATAGGTCTAACCAAAGTTGTATAAAGTGTTTTAGTAATATACGGATCTCTAAATTCTTTAGACCAACGTTTAACAAAACTGAGGACAGCTTTTGCTTTCAAGACCATGGTATCAATATGAAGACTGAAATTAAGCCATATTAACTCGCAAATCAACATAGTTTAAAACTTGCTCTAGAATATGGTGTTTTATTACGTAAGAAGAGGGGTGCACAGATCTACGGGAAAAGCACATCGTCTTACATTTATTGAGATTCAATGGCAAATCATTTCTATCACACCATGCAACCAAATTGTTTAAGTCTGTTTGCAACAGACACCTTTCCTCAGTTGAAGTGTATGATTTAAAAAGCTTTACATCGTCAGCGTATAATAAAATTTTTGAGAATTCTATTACTGAAGAGATATCGTTAATAAACAACAAGAACAGAATCGGGCCAAGATCGGTTCCTTGCGGAACACCAGAAGAAACATTAATTGTATCTGAAGGTGTATCCTCAAATATCACTCGTTGTGTTCTATTATAAAGATAGGAAGATACCCATTGAAGGAATCTTGGCTGAAACCCCAGCAGATCAAGTTTATGTATGAGAATCGAGATATTTACTTTATCGAAAGCTTTGCTAAAGTCTGTGTATATAACATCCGTATGCTTATGTTCCCTAAAACCCAATGATACATGGTTTACAAATTCAAGTAAGTTTGATATAGTCGAGTTCCCTTTACGAAATCCATGCTGAGATGAGGAAATTAACGGAGAAATCGAAAAGGTTATATGGTCAGTGATGATAGCTTCAAAAAGTTTAGGTATAACTGATAGTTTTGCGATACCTCTATAGTTTTCAATGTTGGATCTAAATCCACTTTTATGCAAAGGGATTATAAATGACTGTTTCCATATTGAAGGAAATATACCGTGTTTAAGAGAGGAATTAAATATCCTTGTCAAAGGCAAGTAAATATATTTGGCACTATTTTTTAGGAAGCATGAGGGTATCATGTCTGGGCCATAACTAAAAGATGGTTTTAACTTATTTAAATTAAAAAGGACGTCTTCTTCAGAAATAACTGGGGCGTTAATTAAAGTATTCGAACACAGCACTTGCTGATAAGAAAAAGTTTTGGAAGAATTATTACAGTAGTTTGACTTGAAAAATTCTGCAAACATATTGGATATAATATCATTGTCACTTGAAATGATAGATTTGTATTTCATTGCGGACGGAGATTTGGAAATCCTGCGTTTGGAGTTGACGAAATCATAAAAAGATTTTGGATTACTTACAATATTTTTTTTAACTTTATTTAAGTAATTATTATAACATTTTTTGTTTAGGTCAAAATATTGTCGACGCAATAGCGAATATTTAGAATAGTCGACAAGTGAACCGGTTTTTTTTAAATGTTTAAAGGCTCGAGTTTTTCTGTTTTTCAATTTATATAACTCTTTCGAAAACCACGGACTTATACTTTTGTTTTTGTTAACAATTACTATTGGAACATACATATTGGAACAACTTCTTGCTTATAGCTTGATTGCTCTTATCACGACAATACTCTAACTAGAACTGTGTTTGCTGCACAATCCGGCAGCCCTTATATAGTAAATCTGTAACAAAACATTGCTTCTAAAACATTCTGGCAACTACGAATTCGCTAATAAGTTGCTTCTGGCAGTTTATCGTTGATTCAATTTTATTCTATCATCCGTGTTCTTCACACTGCCCTCCACCTAAGTCTGATCGTCCCGATTAGACATATTTGCGATACCAAACACAAAGCTTTTATGTCCCCCATCTCGTCTTCTAGGCTGGTGCTGACATCGTTAGCCGTCCTTCTCTTCTTGGAGTTAATTCCATCCGTTTTCCGGATACTCAGTTTCTGGTACATCCCTTGACATAAAGCTGACTCGAGATTCCATTCTTGATCAGAACGTAACTCCAATGGAACACCGAATCTCGTTACCCACTTGTTGATGAATGCCTCCGCCACTAGTTCAGTCTCTTGGTTAGGAATTGTGTATACTTGTGGCCATTTATTGAAATGGTCCTTGACTACCAAAACATGACTATTTCCTAATTTATTGGTGGGGAATGGACCATCTTCATACACGCCTATTTTCTCAACTGGCGCACGCGAATTGTTCTGTTTCATCTGCCCATGACTCCTGGACCTTGATCCTTTAGCTACAAAGTTCTCAGCATATTTCGCAATCCTTTCTATAGCTGATTGACAAACAGTCCAATAAAACCTTTGCTTCAAATGCTCCACGGATTTCATGTCTCTCAAGTGCGCTCCTCTTGGACATTTGTACTGCACGTTAAGAACATCAGGAATTCCAACCCTTGGAACAACCATAAGTACTCGGAAGGGTTGCTTATTTTCGCTTTTCCATACTCGATGCAAGCAGCCATACAGTAACTTTAAACTGCTCCGTTCTTCCCAATATGATTTTGTGACTGGCCTTGCTGTTGTTATTTCTCCAATCGTTGTACATTGGTTCAACTATACCTTATGTAATGCACCTTCCAATTCTGGATCTTCTTGCACAGAGTCATCCCCCTGTGATGGTATATACGCTTCCTTCTCTTCCGACTGTGAGGACACCCGCGCTGACATGCGCCCGCTCAGTTCTTCCGACTGCGAGGACACTTGTGCTGGTATACAAGCTTCTTGCTCTTCATACTGTGAAGACCCCGGTTCACACGCTTCCTCCACTTCCAACTGTGAGGATACCTGCGCTGGCAAAAATCCTCTAAGAAGGACTCCAACGCAGCACAAATAACCTCTACTGAATATTGAGTCACTTCCTTCTCTTGTTTCTTTGTTGTCTCTTCCTCTAATTCCGATTGAAAGACATATTCCTCAGCATTAATGTTCTTTGCTTCCATGGCTCTTCTTAACCGCGACTGTAATTTGGACTTTACTCCCTTTGTTGCCAAGCCACGTTTTTGCAGCTCCTTTTTCAATTGTGGAATGTTCAGATCGTTATACTTGGCCATTTTCAAACAATTCTCTCTTTGGGAATTTATTTGACAATCCCACTTCTGACACCAATTGTAACGGATTTCTCTATAAATCGTCTACCTGTAACTCACTCTTCAGTTCGATTACTGGATTGTTAAATAAAAGTCCCAATTTAATGGCTACACACTTATCTTTATTTCTAATTCCAACAACTTAACACTTATTGCTCGTTATTCGAGCTTACAACTTCTTGCTTATCGCTTGATTGCTCTTATCACGACAACACTCTAACTAGAACTGTGTTTGCTGCACAATCCGGCAGCCCTTATATAGTAAATCTGTAACAAAACATTGCTTCTAGAACATTCTGGCAACTACGAATTCGCTAACTAGTTGCTTCTGGCAGTTTATCGTTGATTCGATTTTGTTCTATCATCCGTGTTCGTCACACTATGTTCGCACCGACACAAAATCGTGTTTTCATAGACAAACGCGGTTTTCACGCGAAAACTTGTGTTTTCATCCATACAAAATCTGTCAAACGAAAACACAGTTTTCGCTGAAAACCCCTTGAAAACTTACATTCCGCTCATTATAATCGGTGCCTGCTCTAGTTTAATCGATATTATTGGAAGACATATTTTGCCAGCCCTAAATGTCAGTTGCCAATTTGTTTACATTCCATTATTGGCCCAAGCGTACTCTACAAGAAACTGCTGATGGGTTCACCAATACTCTCACATTTGATATGTCAGTATTTTAAATTCAGAACTATCCACTGATTGGAGAAAGACGTACGCAGACCTATTGAGAGGAGGAGATGGCATCAAGTGAAAATTTATTTTTATATTTTCATATTTTATTATGTTTTTTGTTGCATTCCTTTTTATATTTAAGTATATTATTATAACTAATTTTGATTAAAAGTTTAAAATTTATTAAAGAAATAAAAATTATATTATCTACTGCACAAAAGAATTTTTCACTTCTGATAGCGTTTCAGTCATAACTGACAATTTTCAGCTATGGCGGATTTATGGTCAGCAATGACTCAGAAAAAAATAAAACAAACAAACAAAAAGAAACAAGCATCAAGAAAAGGATAGAAACTTTGTTTTGCGCGCTGACAAAATTTTTTCAGCTACGACTGTCATATTACCCATCAGATGACCGTCACTGTTCTTGTAGGGTACATAACAAATGTAAACAAATAGATGTGTGAACTGTCAATGAAAACTCATCGAAAACACACAATGTCGGTCAGAACGACTTTGGTTCCACAATTCACAAATTATGTTTTCAAGAGAATTTCAATTCGGTGCGAACATGGTATAACAATTTATTTGGTAAAAAATTTATTTATAAAATCGCAATGCCATGAGCGAGCATTTTGAAAGAAAAAATAACTATTATAATTTACATCACTAAATTGATAAATTAAGAAATATACGAGGGAAAAGGGTAAATTTGAAGGTTGTTAATATACATATATTTATTTATATGTTTAGGTTTTGAAACTGTAATGTTTCATCTTGACTATCTTTCTCATCCGTTGCTCTAGTGCGATTATGATTAGCAAGAGTTAAATCAAGCTTGTGTGTTTGATTCAGATGTTTAATCAAACTAGCTGAACTAGACATTAGACCCATTATATTCTTTTTTAAATAAATCCGCATAGCGTTCGGCGCCATTTTAATATATATTGAATTTTGATTGAAAAACTAACTTTTGGTTGAAAATATATAAATAATAAGTACCGGAAATAAATTCATATATCTTTGTATGACTTTCTATCACACGGTTGGTTATGATATTGTGACGAGCAAGGATGATAGAACAAAATCGACTCGATGATAAATTGCCAGAAGCAACTAAACAGCAAATTCGTAGTTACCAATATGTTCTAAAAGCGATATTTTGTTAAAGATCTTCTATATATGGGCTGCCGGATTATGCAGCAAACACAGTTCTAATTAGAGTATTGCCGAGTGTTGAGTTGTAAACACGAACATCGGGCAATAAGTGTAAAGTTGTTGGAATTAGAAATAAAGATAAGTGTATAGCCATTAAATTGGGACTTTTATTTAACAATCCAGTGATAGATATCAATGGTGAGTTACAAGGTAGACGATTTTTCGCGAAATTCGTTAGGTTAGGTTAGGTTAGGAGGTCGATCCCAGAAGGGATCCCACTTGGACAGCTTAAGACGCCAGTCCGTTGTGATACCTACGACTCCTATAGTCCGGATCAAAAGACCCTTACAAGTCGACAAGACGTCTTGTGCTGACTACAAACTTGTTAAGACGGCCAATATCCATTACGGATAGGTATTCAGGACCGCCAAACGTGTGATTGCCGAGATATTTCAATCGCAGCCTAGCGAATGCCGGACATTGGAGGAGAAAGTGCTGGGATGATTCCACCTCGCCCTCCTGCATACAACTTTGGCAACTGGCATCGGGTAGTACACCAAGCCGTACCGCATGAGTGCCCATTGGACAGTGTCCAGTGAGAACTCCTACAATAGCGGCTAGATGCACTTTGCTCAGGGCGAGAAGTTCCCCCGACCTCCTGCGATCCACTCTTGGCCAGAAGGATCTCGCGGTCGCACAGGACCTAGTCGTCGACCAACGTCTGCTGAGTGCACGCGAGGTCCATTGATCCAAAGTTAGAGCGCAGGACGCTAACGGAGATCCAACCCAAGCCCATTCCGATGTGAGCGAGGCAAAGGTGCCCCCCCTGGCTAGCTCATCGGCTTTGCAGTTTCCAGCGATTCCGCTGTGACCAGGCACCCAAACGAGCCTGATGTGGAAATAGCCAGACGCTACCTCTAAAGAGGACAGACACTCCTTGACTAGCTTTGATTGCACGGTACGCGCGCTCAAAGCTAGTATTGCTGCCCTACTATCAGAGTGAATGCTCACTTCTACAAACGAGGCTGCACTACGTAGCAGTACTTCTACCGCCGCCTTAATAGCAACCACTTCCGCCTGAAAAACACTTCAGTGATCCGGTAGCCTGAAGCTAAGACTGACGGAGAGCTCCTTACAGAAAACCCCTCCTCCAACCTTCCCTCCTAGCCTCGATCCATCCGTGAAAAAGCTCACCGCGCCTCTTCGCCAACGACTTCTTCCCACCCACATGTCCCTCGTTGGGATATGAGCGGAGAAGGAACCGCCTCGAGTGGCTACAGTGACGCAGTGATCTATATTTTCCGGGATGCCGCTGAAGGAGGAAAGAATTTCGGAGTGCCCTTGTTCGGACCTCTTCAAAAGCCCAGCTTCCCTGAGCCTTAGAGCACACTTCGCGGCAATGCACCTACCGGCAATGTCCACAGGTGCTATGTTTAAAATAGCATTAAGAGCTAGTGTCGGTGTGGTCCGCAGTGCACCGGAGATTCCGATGAGCGCCGTTCTTTGGACCCTTTCAAGCTTTTTAGCCAATGTGGTCCTCTCGAGCGCCCTCCACCAGACGAACACACCATAGAACATTATTAACTTAACTACGGTTTCGTAGAGCCAGAACACCACCTTAGGTGAGAGTCCCCACCTTTTCCCAATAGCCCCTTTGCAGCAGTATAAGGCGGCCGAAGCATTCTTAACTCTCTCCTCTATATTTGGCCTCCAGGAAAGTTTGCTATCGAGGATGAGCCCTAGATATTTCACTTTCTCAACAGGCTGAAGAAGTGAACCCCCGAAGGAAGGGAGAGGCACATTTGGTATCTTATACCTCCTGGTAAATAAAACCAATTCGGTTTTACTTGGGTTGACGGCTAGGCCGCTTCTATTCGCCCACCTAGATACCACGTTCAGGTACCCTTCGGTGAGCTCGTAAGCGGTATTCAGGAACTTTCCCTTAACCATAAGAACCACATCGTCAGCGTATGCTGTCACCCGACAGCCTTGCGTCTCGAGTTCTATAAGTAGGTCGTTAACCACCATTATCCAGAGCAGTGGGGAGAGTACTCCCCCCTGCGGAGTTCCCCTATTCACTTTTCGGGTGGCCTAGGCACCACCCCACTCCGCTGCGACAGTTCTGTCGCAAAGAAGACTAGAAATAAGGTGCTTGAGGTTAGATTCCACCTCAAACTTTTCGAGGGCTTTAACCACTGCCTCTGGTCGCACATTGTTGAAGGCCCTCTCGATGTCGAGGAAGGTGCCCACAGCAAATTCCTTGTGCTTGAGAGCTATCTCCAGCCATGACACTACATCAAGCAAAGCAGTGTCGACTGACTTGCCTTTGATATATGCATGCTGCGCCCGTAACAGTTTACACCTCGGTATTCTGCTCCCAATGTACAGATCCATAAGCCTCTCCAGTGTTTTCAACAAAAACGAGGATAGGCTGATGAGTCTGAAGTCTTTCGCACAGACGTGAGAGCTTTTGCCGGCCTTCGGAATGAAAGCAACCTTGACCTGTCCACACCTTTGGGACATGGCCTAATCTGACGCAGTTCGCGTAGATAGGGGCCAGCCAGCTCAATGACATCTTGATCGTGCGCTGCAATTGGGCAGAAATAATGCCATCGGGCCCCGGGGACTTAAAGGGCTTGAAGGATTTCAGCGCCCAAGTAAGGTGACGATCGTTCAGAAGGTCCAAGAAGGCTGTACAGCCCTCCTGCAGCTCCCCCAGTGATACTTCTTCAGCAGAGTGATTTAGTGGAAAATGAGCATCCAGGAGTAGTTTCAACGACTCCTCGCTACTCGTTGTCCAACTACTATCTGCATTTTTTAGATACCCCACTGGAGTAGGGATTTTTGCAAGAATGCGCCTCAATCGTGAGGACTCATGACAGCCCTCTACACTACCGCAGAAGGCACTCCAAGAAACACTCTTGGCTTTCTTCAACTCGGACTTGTAGATGGTCAGTCCGGCCTTGTACAACGCCCAGTCGTCGCCAGAGCCGCTTCTACGGGCTTTGTTGAACAGTCTTCTGCTCGAAAATCTGATCTCCGTTAGCTCCGAAGTCCACCAAGGGGGTTTCCCTTTGATTTTCTGAGTTCTCAGAGGACAGGAGCTGTCAAGAGTAGTTCTACTAACAGAGCGGAAAATCTCGACGAGCTCATCAACCGCATCCGCCGATAGGATGGAATCCCTGTCGGGTGCGGGTGGCAGAGCTGATCGAAGCTTCCTGCAGTACCGGACCCAGTTCGTATTCCTAAAATTTCTATAGGTTTTGAGTTCCGGGCATGAGGCTTTCAAGCTGAAACCAATATATCTATGATCCGAGAATGAATGGTCGTCTAGAAGCCTCCATTCCGAAATCAAGGGAGCGATTTCCCTAGAGGCTAGCGTAAAGTCAAGGACTTCCGCCCTGCTAGCAGTAACAAAAGTAGGGCTGTTCCCCCTATTATAAATAGAAAGATCTTCTCTACAAATAAAATCAAAGAGTGACTCACCTCTTGTGTTAATATCCGAGCTCCCCCAGACGGTGTGCCTTGAATTTGCATCCGAGCCTATTAAGACACCGGCTCCTTTGCGCCTGGCCTCTGCCAGGGCTCTTCTCAGCAGGTTCGGAGGTGGCTCCACCTCGTCGTCGGCCGGCATGTAGGCTGAGAACAGCCAGAGTTCTCCAGCGCTGTCCTCCAGTCTAGCAGCGACGACGTCCTCGTTGCTGAAATTATGTAAAAGAAAAACGTTAAGTTCGTTTCTGATCATCAAGCAGGCTCTGGTTCTACCTGTACTGTTTGCGGCCCGGAGCTTGTGGCTCTTTGTCCTTAGACCAGAGATACCGTTGCTGCTCAGCCACGGTTCCTGGATAAGGACAACGTCGGCTTCGTCCCTAGACGAAGCACTAGATCGGCGGAGGCCGCCTTCGAGTGCTGGAGGTTAATTTGGAGGATCCTCATCCTCCAAACTCCTCTCCAGCAGTGCGAGTTCCGCACCTTCATCCGTACTATCGACTCCAGCAGCCTCAAACAGACGGTCGAAACTGAGAACGGATCCATCATCGACTGACGATCCGCCCCCCGTGCTCACCGTATCCGAGAGGATGGGGTCGATATCCATTTTAGAGTGGGTTGCTCTCCCACTCTCTTCCACCTCAGCTGGTGGCGACGGGCCATCAGCCCTGGCTTCATTTGGGAGAATCTTGAGGACGACCCTCTCGAAGCCATAGCTTATGGCCCCCTTTGCACTGCTGAGAGGAGCGAGGGACTCCTTATTTAGGAGTATCAGCGCTTGCCGATATGGTTCCTCGGTCCTCTCCAGCCTAACCACCTTCCAGTCCTGGGTGGGAAGAGATGGATTGCAGTACCGCTATATCTCTTCAATTTCGGTCGGGGTGGAGGGTTCGGCCGGAAGCCATACACGAGCACGAGGTCGCATCGGAAGATCCGATTTGGCCACCGCCTCGAGCCTTGCTCCCTTCCATACTTCTCCCACCCTGGCTACCGCCTCCTTATAAAGGAATGCCGACCGTTCGTCGGCACACCTTACAAGTTTGTGTAAGCCGAGATTCCACCCGGCACTTTCACATCTAGGGGGTGGTCCAGGGCTTCCCCTGACCACCTTCATGAACACTGCGGAGATAGCAGCCGCTACCCGCTTTCACTCTTCATGGGAGATGGCTCCATCTCCCCTGCTGCTGTCGTATTCCCCGAGCTCAATTGAGCTGGCGAGTTTAGCGATTTCGCTAAACATCGGTGCCGCTCCGACTCGAGGCTTCTTACCGAGGGAGGATTCCCCCTCCTGCGACCTCTGTCGCTTCATCGACGCGGGGGGTACGCTCGGCCCCCCTTTCCCGACATTGACGTCGCTTAGCACCCTTTTGGCCCACTCAAGTGTGCTAGCATGCTGATCATTTTCCTGGTCAGCCAAAAATCAAGATTTTTTACGACCAATTAACTGTTGATTTTTCCCAAAAATCTTAATTTTTGAAAAACAAGGTTCGTTCAGGCCCAGGATTATCTATTAAATAAACTAATTTTTTTTTATCCGATTGATTTTAGATGAATTTCTAAGGACTTATGATTGGAACTGGGTCAACACAGACAGCTATAACCTTAGAAATCAAAAAAAAAATTTGGAAACTTTCGTGTTTTTAAGTCGAAATATTGTATAATAATGCCATATTACTACTTTTGTATAATAACATGATTTAATAGCAAAAAAATTTCTGAAAATTCTCACTTTTTCGTCGAACTGATTATCCTTAACCCCTTAAGATTTCCTTATCAAGTGTCGTGCCCGTTTTTCACCATATAATCTTACGCTCCTTGATTCCAAAGACGCAAATCATGCTCTAATCGGAAAAAATAACTATCTTCTAAAACTTTCCGGAAAACCCCATATAACCATGTTTTTGTTTTAAATTATGAGAATGGTGTCAGTGCAGAGCGATTTTTTATAATTTTTCTTGGCATATTGATCGATTTTGGGTGCAGTAAATCGAAGGTTTTGCTTCACACTTTGAATATCACAAAGTAGCACAACACTAAAGCCTTATAACGTCGACAAATTATTATTTTTAAACACAAACAAGTGGATGATTAAGGAATAAAATACTTAATAGAAAGGTTTTAGGTATACATTTCTTGAACAGTAGTAAATGTATAAAAATATATCTTTTAAAACTCGTCAGATCTGAGAGTAGCTTATATAGTAACATGAACAATTCTATACATTTGAAACTTTATTAATTTGTATGTTTTCCGTTAATGTTCATGTTTCGCTTTATAAATTAATCCACAGATTATTTCATAAACGTGAAGTGTACAAAGCCAAGGTCCCTTACTTTAAATCAGCGAAAAGTAGATAGAATTCATTAGGGAAAAATATTGATAGTAACCCAAACCGGTTTAGTGTGGGCGAGGGGACGACGAGAATAGACGAAGGGACCGTGCCACTCGTGTTCGTTTCTTTAAATGGTTGCAACAGCGTTCGGTTTCCAATGAATACATACCATACGTTCAGAAATATAAATTCTGTTATCTATTTTTTGTACGTAATGTGCAAATATGTAAGCATAGAATAATAGAAAGATTTTTCACAGTTGTAAAAAAGGACAAAATTAAGTTACTCAAATACATTCAATTTACATTTTTAATAACATTTAGCGGTATTAAATGTAATAATATACCAGTATACATAAAAGTATTCTTATAAAAATTGAAACTTTACTGTTTTATATATACATAATATATTAAAATGCTGTCATATTTATTTCTGTTAACCACAAAGGATTTAGTTCGAATCTCATTTTATTTACAACAAGAATTGTAATTAATTCAAGGATGTTTTTTAATAAATAGACAAAATTATGGAGTAAAGAAATTAGGAATTTTTAATACTTGAAGATTAGGAAATTCCTGTTATAAATTTGGCCATGAAAATATTAGTAGCGGGTATTCAATACATTCTGGTGGATTATAAGTTCCCGTCTTGTCTTGTCATGGAAACTTTTTATAAAGAATCGTTTTCGATTTGATATTTTACGATTCTAACAATTTATTAGTCGAGGACAAGAATCGATTATTTCGATTTCAATCGATTCGAATTTATAACACCAACAATTTATTTGGTAAAAAATTTATTTATAAAATCGCAACGCCATGAGCGAGCATTTTTATACAATATATGTTTAGGTTTTGAAACAGTAATGTTTCATCTTGACTGGTCTACAAATCCGTTACTCTAGTGCGATTATGATTAGCAAGAGTTAAATCAAGTTTGTGTTTGTTGTTTTATTCAGATGCTAAATCAAACTAGTTGTACTGTTACTATATCAGCTACTGCGCACATTTATTACACTAGACATTAGATCCATTATTTACTTTTTTAAATAAATCTGCATGGCGCTCGCCATTTGGATATATATTGACAAAACCAACTTTTGATTGAAAATATATAAATAATAAGTACCGGAAATAAATACATATATCTTTGTATGACTTTCTATCACACGGTTTGTTATGATATTGTGACGAGCAAGGATGATAGAACAAAATCGACTCGATGATAAATTGCCAGAAGCAACTAAACAGCAAATTCGTAGTTACCAATATGTTCTAAAAGCGATATTTTGTTAAAGAACTTCTATATATGGGCTGCCGGATTATGCAGCAAACACAGTTCTAATTAGAGTATTGCCGAGTGTTGAGTTGTAAACACGAACATCGGGCAATAAGTGTAAACTAGTTGGAATTAGAAATAAAGATAAGTGTATAGCCATTAAATTGGGACTTTTATTTAACAATCCAGTGATAGATATCAATGGTGAGTTACAAGGTAGACGATTTATCGCGAAATCCGTTACAATATTATAATAGTAAGTAAAACTTGAAACTAGTCACCTAACCGCAAAATCGAATGTGAATTCCTGTTCGAATTCGGAAGGTAAGGATTATCGAGTAGAATCGGACTCGAGTTTGCCATATCTAATTCTACTCATATTCATTTTAACCTAAATTGGAGGATGCTGTTCTAAGCCCCAGCCAGGGATAAAGGTATGCCCAACTTTAACCAGTGTGAGAGCGCCTCAAAATTTGCTTTTTTTTATAACATTCCCTTGCAGCCAGATCGGACAAAACAAACATACTTTTTAGGAATTTAAATTAGAATAACACTCATTTATTAAGACTACATATTGTTATACATGTACCCGTTAACCATATGCAGAAAATATTTAAACCCTTTTTTGGGATATTGTGATATATTAAAGCAACTATTTTTGAATATTCAATACTTAATCAAAAGAATAAATGTACTAGCTCCCAATTAATTAATGTTTTATAATTTTCCATTGAAATCTAATACTAGTAAGAATGGCATTACAAAAGATTTTCATTCTGTTCACATATTCTTTTGGTAGGATTTTAATCTGGCCCTTCTTTCTTTACCGATTGCTAAACGTCAGACCTGCTGCATCAAGTGTAATACCTAGAAAAATTCAATTTGATCCGATAATTACTTTCTGAGTTATTCGACAAATAACAAAGAGCGCTCGGACACTTCAAAGCGCTCGGGAGCTCTAGTGTGAAACTTTAAAACTGCTTGCTGAAACGAAAACTGCTTAGTAGATTTTCATAACATTTATACAGCTTTTAGAATACAATGTAAGCTCGAGCCTGATCGAAGGATTTTTTCTCTAAAATTAAGATTTTTTATGACCATTTAACGGTTGATTTTTCCAAAAATCTAGAAAAAAATTTCCTGAGTCTGCCATTTCGTTAATTTTTGAAAAAAACGTTTCGATCAGGCCCAGGATTATCCATTAATTAAACAAATTTTTTGTACCCGATTGATTTTAGCTGAATTTCCAAGGACTTATGATTGTCACCGCAAGGACGTTTTTTTTGGAACTGGGTCAACACAGACACCTATAACTTAGGAAATTAAAAAAAAAAATTTTGGAAATTTTCGTGACTTCAAGTCAAAACATTGTATAATAATGCCATATTACTACTTTTGTATAAAAACATGATTTAATAGCAAAAATATTTCCGAAAATTCTCACTTTTTCTTGCCTCTGACTACCCCTAACCCCTTAAGGTTTCCTTATCAAGTGTCATGATAAGGAAATGCGTTTTTCGCCATAAAATCTTACGATGCTTGATTCTAAAGACGCAAAACATGCTCTCATCGGAAAAAAACCTATCTGCTAAAACTTTCCGGGCGACTTCATTATGCAATTATCCATTGAATAGCGACATGAAAACCCCATATAACCCTGTTTTTGTTTTTAATTATGCGAATGGTGTCAGTGCAGAGGGATTTTTTATAATTTTTCTTAGCATATTGATCGATTTTGGATGCAGTAAATCGAAGGTTTTGATTCACACTTAGAAAAACGTTACGAGATACGCGCCGAGATACAAAAACGCCGGCATGTTTGTAATTGCTTTATTACTCTTTGTATGAAAGAATTTGTTCTTCCCACAACTCGACCGAATTCAGGGTATATTTTGCCATCTTCGAAAAATTTAACCATTATTTTCCTTTCAGGACTATTTCTTTTCTTTCAGCGGAAATTAGATTATCTAAATTTAATAAAAAACTGAATAGAAAAAAATCATTTAAAATTCCTACTTTTACGAAAACAAGAAAAAATATAACTTTCCGTCACTTTTACATTTGGTTATTACGTAGGAAATTCTTATTTTTCTAGTTGTAGACAGACATTTTCTGTCTACCAAATTATAATTTTTTGTAAATTTGTCTATCAAACTATGGTGGCAGCTTTTCATTGCTTTAAATGCTATGGGATTATGCAATAGAGTAGTTAGAAAGCACATAATATGATTATCCTCTAAAATTTAATATATAAAAGAAATTTTTTAACTTTCTGGTGAGTGTATGTACATACTCATACATTCATATGTACACCTACTCGCATTAGTTTGCCTACAGTGCATACACAAGAATATCACGATAATTTGTTTTAATTTTACAGAGTTGTACAGAATGTTAAGGCTGGCTTGCTAATATCAGAGAATGTAAATGAATAGAGAAGGAGTAAATGTTAAATGAAATCTTTTTGAGTACTAATTTGTAATTCCAGATGAGGTAATATCGAAAAATACAACTTCGAAAAAGAAAAATACAACACGAAATGTGCGAAATGCTATAAATAGACACAACGAATATTCCTAAATGAAAAATCGTTGAGCATACCTATTTAGATTTATGTTTTCAATTTCTATGATATGACAAAACTTATAATTATGAAAAGCCTTCTGAATAAAAAAGCTGTATTACCGGTAAAAACCCCAGAATTCATAATAAAATAAACATTTAACAATAAAACGGTGACTAAGCGGCCGCGTTTCCACTTTTGTGGAGGCTGAGGTCGTAAGCGGGAAGGGGTTAAGCACAATCCGAATACGAACCTATACGTTCGAATCCTAAAACTCATGTAAATTAAATTGTATTTAATTTTTTTATTGTATTAATTGGAGTCTAAGCATATCTCAATTCAATTACTTAAATAGCATATTTTACTTCCTGATATAATTAAAATATATCAGGAAAATATGTTCATATGTTTAGGTTTATTGAATATTTCCTTATTATGCGTATTTACACAAATGTGATAATCACACATACATTCTTAAATACACGTACGCTGATGCTTGCTTCTTCTTGTCCCGTTCAAGCAATGACTTTTGTCAACACTTTTTGCCTTTTACGAGAAGCAAGTTTAACGATCACAAGCAAGAAGGGGTCAGGGGCGCACTGCCACATAATTATATCAGATATATATTTTATTTATCGAATTTATTTTAAAAACGTTTATAGCTATGAATTTATTTGTATTTATATTTTTACGTATCTATTAATTATATTACGTCAATAAGTCATTAATGCATTAGTATTTTTCAATACAAGTTAAGCAACATATTAATATAGGTATTATGAGTCCTCACTTGACACGCCTCTGTGCATGGTGGCATGCCAACGACGAGTTCGCGCGGACATTGTGTTGTTGAAAAAAACCAAATGACGACTTTGTCCACAAACATACATATGTATATACATACATACATACATATATGAGCTCGCATTAATATTGACACCAAATTGTGGGAATTGTCGCGGAGTTGACAAAATTTGTTTCAATCGACAATTTTACGACAATGTAGGTCGGCTATGTTGTCTCGTTTATCCTTTTTGCAGTGGTTTGCTATTGAAAGTTGACTTATGCTCTTTTGAAATATTGCGATTACCGATTGGGCTGCATTTTCATAGCGTCGTATTTAAATAAAATGGGCTAAATCGACAAACTATGAAATAATGATAATAAGTAAACATATAAAAATACTATATGAAGTATGCTTAGAGTGAATAAAATTAAAATATTATTTTAACTCGCTAATAGGGCATGATGCCAATTCTCCTTTCTGAAGGGAACATCAGGCAAAATACAAATGCAAGGGGAATGGTAGGATCAGTTGTAAAATTGAAACTTCTTCAATTTTACTCAAGACTTCAAATTCAATTTCCTTCATTTTAATTTTCGCGCATTTGCGGTAGGAATTTTATATGAAAACCAAATGTGGTTTACCAGGCGCACAGAAAAAGTAGCGCGGCGCAGAGTTATGAACGAACGAGCTTTGCTTTGAAGCAGACGCACGTTTCTTATGAATGAATTTGTTGTCGTTGTAATATGAAATACTTAGAAAATAAGCCGCGAGTTCGCTTGAATATTATTGGCCGATGATGGTGCGTATACGTTTTTTTGTCACTTGCGCGAATGTTTGATTTTTTGCGAAAGACATATTGAGGGACATACATATATTTTTTTATTTTTATAACCCTTTTTTATTAAATGATATTTTAATTCTAATCTTATTATTATAATATTTCCCTCATTATTTACATTTTCTTTTCATAAGTCAATTATTCTCCATTTTATTACTTTAATTACTTTAATTTTTGTTTATGCGCATACCAAAGAACATCTGTGCGTATGTATGTATATACATTTTGCTTAGAGAGTGGTGTAGTTCGTTGCGTAAATTGACAGGATGGTGAAATATTATTTTTGAACTTGCGCGTTTTCGATGTTCCCTCATCGTTATTAACATTTTAGAACAGTTAACATTTGCTCCTTCTCTATTCATTTACGTTCTCTGCTAATATCACAAAGGAGCACAACACTAAAGCCTCATAACGTCGACAAATTAATATTTTTAAATACATTCATTTTACATTTTTAATAACATTAGCGGTATTATATGTAATAATATACCAGTATACATAAAAGAATTCTTATAAAAATTGTAACTTTACTTTTTTATATTTACATAATGCTGTCATTTTTATTTCTTTTAACCACAAAGGATTTAGTTCGAATATCATTTTATTTAAAACAAGAATTGTAATTAATTTTTTATAATAAATAAACATATATAATATATGGAGTAAAGAAATGAGGAATTTTTGATACTTGAAGATTAGGAAATTCCTGTTATAATTTGGCCTTGAAAATATTAGTATCGGGTATTCAATACATTCTGGTGGATTAGGGAGTTCCCATCTTAAGTATTTCTTTAAACTATTAAGCGTTATAATGCATATTGTTCTACCACATTCATGGAAATTCCGTGCATGCAAAATGTGAGACCACCATCCCAACATACAAATGCAATATGCAACACTCTCTAAGTGTCGCCTACCCGAACCTTCTTCACCAAAAGAGAATTTGCCGATACTGAGGGTCAAAAGAGTCCCTATGCAAACACAGTATTTATGATCTTGTTTATTTTGATCCTACATTCTTCGTAGGCATGGACACCTTTTATAAAGAATCGTTTCCCATTTTATATATTACGATTCTGACAATCTATTAGTCGAGGACAAGAATCGATTATAGGATATTTTTATAAACTATTGTGGCAAACACGAGTACCAGAACAAATCAGAATTGACGATAAACTGCCAGAAGCAACTAAACAGCGAATTCGTAGTTGCCAGAATGTTCTAGTAGCGAACTTTTGTTAAAAATTTACTATATAAGGGCTGCCGGATTGTGCAGCAGACACAGTTCTAATTAGAGTACTTGTAAAGAGCAATTAAGCTATAAGCAATAAGGTGTAAGTTCGAATAGCGAGCATTAAGTGTTAAATTGTTGGAATTGGAAATAGAGATAAGTGTATAGCATTAAATTGGGACTTTAATTTAATAATCCATGGTCGAGCTCAAGAGTGAGTTATAGTCAGACGATTTATCGAGAAATCCGTTACAATTGGTGTCAGAAGTGGGATTGTCAAATAAATTCCCATGGAGATAATTATTTGAAAATGGCCAAGTTTAATGATCTGAAGATTCCACAACTGAAAAAGGAGCTGGAGCAACGTGATTTGGCGACAAATGGCTTAAAAACTGAATTACAATCACGCTTGAGAGAAGCCATGGCAGCGGAAAACATTAATGTTGAGGAATATGTCTTTCACATGGAATTAGAGGAAGAGACAAGAAAGATAGAAGAAAAGGAAGAGGCTCAATGCTCGTCAAAGGTGGTGGACATAAACATGATTTTGCTGCAATATCGCAGATGGGAAAGAGCAGAATGCACGTATGTCTCAGATGTCAACGCAAATGTCGACACAATTTGGAAGAGCAGTTCGTATCACAAGATGCTCGTTTATCAGCACAGGTGACCTCACAGTTGAAAAAACAGGAAGCACGGATATCGCAGGTGACCTCACAAATAGCAGAAGTGTCCTCACAGATTTCGGAAAAGCGGGATAAAATTAAAACTGAAGTGGATGTATTGAGAGATCGTCTCCGTGAGCTACAATTAAATCGGCCAATTATGTCGTCAGCTTCTGCCAAGGTAAAACCTCCATCCTTTGATGACACTGTTCCGTTCCACGTTTTTAAGCTTCAATTCGAAAAGACGGCATCTTCAAACAATTGGAACGCTGAAGATAAAGTAGCTGCATTGTTCGTTGCATTAAAAGGATCTGCAGCAGAGATATTACAGACCATTCCAAACTGCGAGGCGAGTAGTTATGAAACGTTGATGGGTGCATTAGAAAGACGGTATGGTAGTGAGCACAGGAAGAAGATCTTTAAAATCAAGTTGCGAAATCGCCGTCAGAAAGCCCATGAGTCTCTGCAGGAGTTTTCTACAGAGATTGAGAGGTGAGCTCACTTAGCTTATGTACATAAATCCATGGAATACATCGAGGACACGAAAATTCAGACTTTCGTCAATGGAATACGAGATAACACTACACGACTCGCTGCATTAGCATGTCCAAAGTTGACGTTTGCAGAAACCGTTTCGTATGCTCTGACACAGGAAACTGCATCTCTGCTTTGCAATCAAACATTTAAAGCTCACAAAGTAGAAATAGAGGAACACACTTGGGTGAACCAATTACTTGAAAAAATGGACAACATGCAGAAAGCACTGGAAAAATCTACAGAAACGCGTAAGAAAAATTATAGTGTGGTTAAATGCTTCAACTGAGGAAAAAGTGGCCATATTGCACGCAACTGTAACCAGCCCAATAATCCAGTTGGACGTAAACACAAAGCTGAGGAAGATGAAGCAAATGTCAAATAAAACCAATCGTTTAACTAAAGCGAGCCAGCCAAAAAGGGCACGGGCTGGCTCCCGCAAGCAAATGCCCTGTAATCTCCATTTAACAAATAAGTAGGAATACGAATAACGTTACCGTTAGTGGATGTGTAGACGGTAAAAAGCGCATACTGACTGCGGATACGGGCGCATCACATTCCATAATTCGATCTGATCTGGTTGAGAAAGAAGTGAGACCGTGAGATCAGGTCTTAAAAGGATTACACTTTGGTATTCCTCGACGATATCATCACCTTAAGAACTTGGAAGAGGTTTTCCAACGGATAGCTAGCGCTGGTCTGAAGCTGAGTCCAAAGAAGTGTTCCCTTTTCAAAAAGGAAGTAAGCTACTTAGGACACAAAGTGACAACAGAGGGCATTTGCACAGCTAATGAAAAGATCGAGGCAGTAAGAGAATTTCCTTGGACTATGTACTTATTATAGACGATTCGTTCCAAATTTTGCCAGCGTAGCTAGTAGCCTCCATGAACTCACGAAAAAGAACAGAGTTTTTGAATGGAATAAAGAACAGGAAGTAGCTTTTCAAACTCTGAAGAAATGGTTAAGTACTGCGCCAATGTTGGCATAACCGGTCCCAGGATCAACGTTTATTTTGGATACGGATGCTAGTGGATTTGCAGTAGGAGGCGTTCTATCACAAGTCATTGATGGGCATGAGAAGGTGGTTGCGTGTTATAGCCAGACCATAAGCAAGCCAGAGAGAAATTATTATGTTACTCGGAGGGAATTACTGGCGTTGGTGAAGTTCATCAAACATTTTCATAAGTACCTTTATGGCCAGCGATTTCGGTTCGAGGACAGATCATGCAGCACTAAAATGGCTTCTACAATTCAGGAACCCGGAAGGACAGTTGACACGGTGGATTTAGAGACTCCAAAGTTACGACTTCTCTATAGAACATCGTAAAGGTAGTTGTCATGGCAATGCTGATGCCATGTCCCGCCGTCCCTGTAATCTGGAATGCAGACATTGTTCAAAAGCTGAGGCCAAAGAAGACATTATAGATGTCCGATTAATGACTATAACATTAGACTGGAATCCGGAGGAGCTACGGAAATGTCAGCAAGAGGATCCAGATTTGAAAAGTGTAATACACGGAATGGAGATGAATAAACGTCCAACGAGAGAAGAAATAGCTGCAGAAAGTCCAATCGCAAAGGCTTATTAGGCACAATGGAATAATTTGAAGTTAGTGTGTGGCTGAAAGTAAGAATTCTTGAAGTTCTCAACGAGCTGCACAGCGGTCCAAGTGGAGGACATATGGGTATCACTAAAACCTTGGAGAAATTAAAACAAAATTTTATTGGGTTGATTGTCGTCAATCAGTTACAGAGTGGATCGCCAATTGTGTCGAGTGCATTGCTGCTAAAGGGCCGCGGTCCAGGAGTCATGGTCAGATGAAGCAGTACAATTCAGGTGCGCCGTTTGAGCGAGTAGCCATGGCTGTAGCTGGTCCATTTCCTATCAGTAAATTAGGAAACAGATATGTTTTGGTAGTCATGGACTATTTCAGCAAATGGACAGAGGTATGCGCAATTCCTAACCAAGAGGCAGGAACAGTAGCGGATGTATTCATCAACAATTGGGTATCGAGATATGATGTTCCAATAGAATTACATTCTGACCAAGGGAGAAATTTTGAATCAGCTCTAATACAGGAGATATGCCAGAAGCTGGGTATCCGGAAAACCCATACAACTGCACTACATCCGCAGTCCGATGGCATGGTAGAACGATTCAATCGAACTTTGGAAGAACATTTGAGGAAAGTTGTGGACAAGTATCAAAAAGATTGGTATACCCATTCATCCTTGTTCCTGATGGCTTATCGGTCTGCTGTACATGAAACAACGGGCAGACTCCAGCAAGTGTAATTTTTGGCAATGATCTTTGACTACCGATTGATTTAAAGTTTGGAATTAACGCCAACGGAGGAAGGAATTCAATAGCATCCTAGAAGACGAGATGAGATATATGCATGCTATGGTGAGACAGCGCACCAAAATTATGAGCGATAAAATGAAAGCAAAATACGTCAAGGCAATAAACTCTGAGGGTTTTATTGAAGGCGATTGGGTATTGTTATATAACCCACAACGAAAGAAAGGGCTGTCTCCCAAATTACAGTGCAATTGGGAAGGACCGTACCAGGTTATTAAACGACTCAATGATGTAGTGTATCGCATACAGACAATTGAAGACCAAGGAATAAAATGAAGGTGGTTCATCTGGAACGGCTTGCAGCGTTTGGTACCGCAAATATGTCTAATCGGGACGATCAGACTTAGGTGAAGGGCAGTGTGGCGAACACCAGTAACAGAACCAATCAGAATTGACGATAAACTGCCAGAAGCAACTAGGCAGCGAATCCGTAGTTGCCAGAATGTTCTAGTAGAGAACTTTTGTTAAAAATTTCCTTTATATGGGCTGCCGGATTGTGCAGCAGTCACAGTTCTAATTAGAGTGTTGCCGTGTAAAGAGCAATTAAGCTATAAGCAATAAGTTGTAAGTTCAAATAGCGAGCAATAAGGGTTAAGTTGTTGGAATTGGAAATAAAGATAAGTGTATAGCATTCAATTGGGACTTTAATTTAACAATCCAGTGATCGAGCTCAAGAGTGAGTTATAGTTAGATGATTTATCGAAAAATCCGCTACAGTATATTATACGCTTTTCCGTTTTCTGCAAATATGTGTAAATTCCGGGCATTAGATACACGCGAACAGGTTACCTTTAGTTGACCATGTGAAAAGCTTGAAATTTCTAAATGCAGTCCTGCCACCTGTAATGTTTGTCCTTGTGCTTTGTTTATAGTTTCGGCAAAGCTAATCTTGACGGGAAACATGTTTTAATAACCGTGTCGTACAGATATTTATCTTCTTCTGTATCGGGAATTTCAGCGCTAATTATTTTGTCTATTTGATTAGGAAGTAGCTTCTACAAATCATTGTGACTTTGTAACATTCGTTGAATTTTTTTTACTTCATTTTGTTCATCACCCATAAAATACACCTGCAAAAATTTATGCTGATCATTATTTCCTGGAAATAGTGATCCAATTTGATGATGTATTTGTACTTGTACAGTAAAGGTTGGTGAAAATCAAGGCATTCTTATCACTTTATCAACTCCGAAGGATGTCATTTTAAAGCAAGAATTATACTTCCCTATTTTACTTAGAAATCGTTTTGACTCATCTGTGACACTAAACAATAAAGTTTTTTAAGGTTCTTCTGATTCACCAAGTAATGGAAGTGAAACTTTACCACTGCTGCAGCACATTCCAGCAGTTTCATCTTTCCATTTAAAAGCATCACAATACTGACATTTTATATCCATTCAGCCAATAACAATTAAGGGATGATTAGAATACACAACTAAAGGATCATATTGAAAACCAGTACCATTAAATACAGACCAATCCTTAGTCATGAAATTTCGACGACGCGTGGTCCTTACTTCTGCATCATGAATTCTTCTTGCCTACAATTGTTCTTGCGTTTCCGTCGTTCTTCTAGCTTGCTGCTACTTAGCTTGTCTGTTCTGAACGTACTCGTGTCTGATGAGAAGTTTCAGCTGCTCTCAAAACACGTTGTCGCTCTGCTTGCTGTTGTCTTCTCAGCTCTGCTTCAGATTCTTGATTTCGTTCAACTTTATCTTTACGGACCGACGAAGAATTGTTTTCTTTCATTTTTAAATTTTTCGACAAAGAATCTGCCAAACTAAAATATTAAATTTAATATTAAAATATATTTCACTATAACGAAAATAAATAATTTTGAAATGTAACGATTAAAAATAAGCAATATAGATGATTAATCAAGGATATTTTTATAAACTATATTATACGTTTTTCCGTTGGGTGCAAATATGTGTAAATTCCGGGCATTGGATACACGCGAACAGGCTACATATAGTTGACCATGTGAAAAGCATGACTTTTCTAAATGCACTCCTGCCACCTGTAATGTTTGTCCTTGTGCTTCGTTTATAGTTAGGGCAAAGCTAAGCTTGACGGGAAACTGAACTCTTTAAAATTGGAATGGAAGGTCTGTGGGAATAATTGGAATCCGAGGTATGATCACACTTTTTCCTTTACCAACACCTGTTAAAATAGTAGCGCCAATTATGTTCTGTTCCAATTTCGTTATCCGAAGTTGTGTTCCATTACATAGTAGAGGAGTATTTAAATTTGGCATAAGCATTACTGGTACATTTAGTTTCAATTTAAGCTTATGAGATGGTACACCCGACAGTTCAAGTGAATTTAAAAACTTAACAGGATATGATGTACTTAATTCTGTATCCATAATTGTATCCATTGACAAATATTCCATCATTTCTCCTTCCACCTCTTTTAAAATGTCATTATTGATTCTATTAACAACTTCATTTTTTGTTGCTAATATTGCTCTTGCGCACAGCCACTGATCACTACTCAAATTTTATTACAATTCTGAAAAACATTGACAATGAGATCCACATCATTTTCTACTAAATTACAAAATTCTCTTGAAAGTGATACATAACCTTCAGCATCAACATCTAAACAGCCATCTCCAATTTTCAATAACATTTCAGCATAAAGTCTCGAATCCACGTCATTATGACGATGCACTCTCATATTTGTTTTGAGACTGAGTTTTTCAACTCTCGACCATAGGCTTGATGATTTTAAGCATGCTTGAATTTCATCTGCTGGTGTTCCCCTCTGAATAACCGGAAGAGTTTGGCGAAAATCACCAGCCAGTAAAACTGCCATTCCTCCCATTATATTCGCACTACTTGTATCTCGCAGGTCCTGAAGAGTTCGGTTTAAAGCTTCTATAGCCTTTCTGTGAGACATTGTACATTCATCCCACACTAAAAGCTTACATTCTTGCAGCATCCAACCTCGAGAACTATTTTTACTGAAATTACAGATGTTTTTTCTGATGTAGTATTAATAATAAGTTGAGCAAAAACGTTTTTCCTGTTCCTCCTGGTGCATCAAGAAAGAAGACTCCACCTTTGCCGGATTCTATTCTATGTAAAACTTGACGGAAAACATGAGCTTGCTCTGGAAGTAACAGAGGGATTAATTCTTCAACTTGTTGCTGCAGTGCTATGAAATCATAATTTTTCTCTCGAGCAATTTCATTGTTAAAATCATCCTCATTATCTCTTTTAGGACTTTTCATTCCTAAATCATCTAATTTTTTTCCAACCATTGTAAAAACCTTGTTTTCAATTAGAATTAGCCTTTGGTTGTAAATATGTTCATTGAAAGTCATATCTGTATGTACTTGCTGAAGTTGATGTAAAATATCTTCAGCCATGTATTCTTTGTACTGATCCCAAAGAGTTTGAGGGTTAGAAAGACCGCAAGAAGATAAAAGTTTAGCGTAAAGTCCCCTTTTTCTATCTGGTGATCGACATTGTACTGCTTCCTCCATAGTTTCGTCCTAATGATTATCATTTTCTAACAGTCGTCGTGCCTCACATGCTTTTCTCTATGTTTGACATCTCTGACCATTAACAATTTTAAGTTCTGCAAAGCTAGTTGGACCTCTAACATGGTGCAATAACATACGCAGACAAAAGCATTCGAAATTTGTAACGTGCACGGTATAGATACGACCAAGAGCATCTGATACTTTAACCCAAGGTTGATTTTCTACAGGTGTACCTTGAATGCGACGTTGCCATTGTTTTTGTGAGGTGTTCCATCTATAATAATGGGAGACCTCAGAGTACAATAATGTCTTTGCAAAATTATCATTCTGACAAAGCTTGAAAAACGCAGTCAGTGTTGTCTCAGGGGAGACAAAATTCTGTCTTGAAAAGTATTGTCATTAAAAAAAACACGCTGTCCGTTTTCTAAATGTACTGCAAGATGTGTAACAGTAGGATATCTTTCATGCAGCGGAAAGCCAAAAAGCCGCCATGCCGCTTCGTTGCTACTGACATATCTTCCCGCTTGGTAGGTTTGTATTTCATTGGGGACCTGCACAGCATCTTTATTATGCAAATTGAAGATTGCCTGATCACTTCCTTTATTGATATACTTGCAAATATACTTAATCGCACGTACAGAATTACAGGCTTCAACATTTATGTGGGCGCTGAAAATTTTACACAAAATTGGCGAATAGGGCACAACCCAGCTATTATCAAAACTCTTTAATTCCCCACTGTGAGTCCGAATGATAATCTCGAGGATATTTTTTTGAACACTTGCCATCTTACATGCAAAGTGATGCAGGGTTTCGAGTTCCACAGGGACCGTGATGCATGTGTTTAATAACTGTGTCGTACAGATTTTTATCTTCTTCTGTATCTGGAATTTCAGCGCTATCTATTTTGTCTTATTGATTAGGAAGTAGCTTCTGTTTTAACCAAATCAATATGTGCACATGTGGTAGACCTCGTTTTTGCCATTCAATGGAGTACATATGGCACTCGACGTCTCCAAATATTTTTTCTTTAGTCACAACGTTCATTAACTTTTGAACCTTTAAACGAAATACGCGAGCTACTATATCGTGACGATCAGTTGCTCTTTGACCAAGCATAAGTACTTGAGTTACATTCTGCCACGAAGGATTACAGGTAAAAGTTACGAAGAGGTCAGGCCTTCCATAAGTTCGTACATAAGTAAATGCGTCTTGAGTGTACTCATGCAGATAACGGGGACTGTTCACAAAAGTGGACGGCAGAATAACCATTTTGCCAATGTCATTAGGTCTAATATTGTCATTTGCGTTAATCACATCTTGTAGATGTATGTAATTTTCAACTCGTAATTTTTTCTGATTTAGAGAAATGTAACGAAGACGTTCACTCTCTACTTTAATATACATATCTACTAAAAATTGGTTGAAGAGATGCCTTGTACGCAGAAGAAGATTGAAGTCATGCTCTCGATGCATTATATAATACGCATAAAAGTCCATACAGAAATCTTTTTTATTTGGAATTGGCTCGTTCGTTGTCGGATTGATGACTGAAATATTGAAATGATATCCTGATTCCCCTTTACTGAAAATTAATGGATACTGCAAAGCGTCATAAAATTTATCAGTATCAGCTACGCGTTTTAACGCATTATCATGTGCTCGTAACACTATGTCTCAATTTGATGATATATTTGTCTTTGTACAGTAAAGGTTGGTGAAAATCAAGGCATTCTTATCACTTTATCAACTCCGAAGGATGTCATTTTAAAGCAAGAATTATACTTCCCTATTTTACTTAGAAATCGTTTTGACTCATCTGTGACACTAAACAATAAAGTTTTTAAAGGTTCTTCTGATTCACCAAGTAATGGAAGTGAAACTTTATCAGTGCTGCAGCACATTCCAGCAGTTTCATCTTTCCATTTCAAAGCATCACAATACTGACATTTTTTTTTCCATTGAGCCAATAACAATTAAGGGATGATTGAATACTCAACTAAAGAATCATATTGAAAACCAGTACCATTAAATACAGACCAATCCTTAGTCATGAAATTTCGACGACGCGTGGTCCTTACTTCTGCATCATGAATTCTTCTTGGCTGCAATTGTTCTTGCGTTTCCGTCGTTCTTCTAGCTTCCTGCTGCTTAGCTTGTCTTGCTGAACGTACTCGTGTCTGATGAGAAGTTTCAGCTGCTCTCAAAACATGTTGTCATCTCAACTCTGCTTCAGATTCTTGATTTCGTGCAACTTTATCTTCTTTCTTGATAGCGCAGATTTCCGCTTTCGAGGCATTTTTAAAGTATATGAGAGTAACTAATAATATTGGTGTTATTTCTTTGATTTACGTTTTTATACATTTTTGTTTTCTTTCATTTTTAAATTTAATTTTCAAATTTATTTTACAAACATATATAATCCTCCAAAATAATTTTTTTAATAATCCGTAAAAAAATTATAGATTTTTAATAAAAGGTATCCTATGTTCATTCTGACACCTCCAAGAGTATGTGTACAAAGTTTCATGATGATCGGTTATGTAGTTTTTGCGTGAAAGCGTAACAAAAAAACGGACTTTCGCATTTATAATATTATAGTATAGATAGGTACCGGAAATAAATACATATATATTTGTATGTTTTTCTATCACGCGGTTGGTTATGATATGGTCAGAAAATGTTAAATATAGAGAAGGTCTAACTACGGACCAGCGTGTAAATTGTCAAAACCTAACAAAATACGATGAGCGTGTTTCACCACAGCTAGCTCGGAAGGAGAAATTTTAACAGTGGCGAGTGAACAGGGCTGAGCATTCAATGAAAATTATGCTTAGAAGTTTGCATTGATATTACAGCCGCATGTTACTCCTTTGGCTTATATTTTTATACGCGTATACGCAATCATATTTATTGATATGAATATCATTATGCCAATTTTTATGAATGCATGCAAAACTGATAAGACTCTATTAAATTATGTAATTTTCAAAATAATATTTGGAGCCAGTTTGAGCATTTATTAATATTATATATTGTAGTTTTTACATAATATGCATTCCTAATAAATATTTTGTATTATAATTGTATATCTCTTATCATATTAGTCTTATATATTCATACCTATGTACATATATCTGAACATACGCATTTGAATGTACGCATTCAGAAATTCAAATCATAACTTTATCACTTATCAATACACTATATGTACGTATACACAACCCAACCTACATACATATGAATATCCGTACACATGTAAATATGTCACCCGCAAAAACTACAAAAATTGCCAAATAGCTGAAGCCAAATTTATAGTAAATCACACAACAACAACATTTTCATTCATGAACGCAGGCGTATTTTAAACAAGCAACCTCGCTTCAGAACAGACACCCTCTCATTTCCCGAGCACGCGTTTGCCTACAAGCGTCTTTTCGCGACGATGGCAAAAGCTAAAAATCATAAATTGAACAAATTTCTGATGTTCCCTCTAGAAGGGAAAAGTTTCAACCCCATAAGCCCACAAAAAACAGAAAAAAGTGGAAACAAAGTGTTTGTCGATTTAAAATATTTTACAATTCAAAAATATTTTTCCATGACAAAAATCTCCGTCAATATGTATGCATACATATTTACGATAATTTGTAGGCAAAACTGTCAAGGCGGCTAGGAAAGCGGTGACACCCGGCGGCCGTTCGTTAATTTTTTTTTCGGCACAGCTCGGATTTTCTACCAACAACACAATGTTGTGAAGCTTTGTCGTCGCGTCAGTCCTTCGAAATAGTGAATCTTTGACAAGAAAACAAAACACGTGAGCTTCGGCCATTGATTGTCCGTGACAATGTTGATTTCTCATGAACCAATGAGTGTACATATTTACATACATACGTTGCATATAGACAATAATTTTCTGTGGTGAAACACGCTCATCGTTTTCAGTTAACCTGCGAAAAGAGAAATATTTTGATAATGGCCGCACTGCGAACCTTCTCTATAATCTACATTCTCTGATATTGTGACGAGCACGGATGATAAAAGAAATCGAATCGATGATAAATTGCCAGAAGCAACTAGACAGCAAATTTGTGGTTCAAAATGTTCCAGAAGCGATATTTTGTTAAAGATCTACTATATATGGGCTGCCGGATTATGCAGCAAACACAGTTATAATTAGAGTATTGCCGATTGTTGAGTTGTAAACTCGAATAGCGAGCAATAAGTGTTAAGTTGTTGGAATTAGAAATAAAGATAAGTGTATAGCCATTAAATTGGGACTTTTATTTAACAATCCACTGATTGATATCAATAGCGAGTTACAAGGTAGACGATTTATCGCGAAATCCGTTAAAATATTATAATGGTAAGTAAAACTTGAAACTAGTCACCTAACCGCAAAATCGAATGTGAATTCCTGTTCGATTCCATAAGGTAACGATTATCGAGTAGAATCGGGCTCGAGTTTGCCATATATAATTCCACTCATACCCATTTTAACCTAAACTGAAGGATGCTGTTCTAAACCACAGCCGGGGATAAAGGTATGCCCAACTTAGTCCTGTGTGAGAGCGCCTCAAAATTTGCAATTTTTTGTAACATTTTACATTGTAGCCAGATCTACAAAACAAACATAATTTTTGGGAATTTAAATTAGAATAACACTCATTTATTAAGACTACATATTGTTATACATGTATCCGTTAAACATATGCAGAAACTATTTAAACCCTTTTTTGTGATATTGTGATATATTAAAGCAACTATTTTTGAATATTCAATACTTAATCAAAAGAATAAACGTACTAGCTCCCAATTAATTAATGCTTTTATAATTTTTGATTGAAAATTTATACTACTAAGCATGGCATCAGAAAAGATTATCATTCTGTTCACATATTTTTTGGTAGGATTTCAATCTGGCCCTTCTGTCTTTACCAATTGCTAAACGTCAGACCTCCTGCATTAAGGGGTCAGGGGTATTCGAAATTTTCTAAAAAATCCTTTTCGGTAAGTGTAGTATCTTAAAAATATTCTCTGAAAATTTCAAGTTGATCCGATAATTACTTTTTGAGTTATTCGACAAATAACAAAGAGCGCTCGGGCGCTCCAAATCGCTCGGGAGCTGTAGTGTGAAACTTTAAATGCGTTTTTCTCAAAACTATGTTTTTTGAACTGGTGACAACTGTAACTCGAAAACTGCTTAGTAGATTTTCATAACATTTATACAGATGTTAGAATACATTATAAGCTCGAGCCTGATCGAATGATTTTTTCTCTAAAATTAAGATTTTTTATGACCATTTAACGGTTGATTTTTCCAGAAATCTAGAAAAAATTTCCTGAGTCTGCCATTTTGTTAATATTTGAAAAAAAAGTTTCGATCAGGCCCAGGATTATCTATTAATTAAACAAATTTTTTGTATCCGATTGATTTTAGATGAATTTCCAAGGACTTATGAATGTCACCACAAGGACCTTTTTTTGGAACTGGGTCAACACAGACAGCTATAACTTTAGAAATTAAAAAAAAAAATAATTTGGAAATTTTCGTGACTTCAAGTCAAAACATTGTATAATAATGCCATATTACTACTTTTGTATAAAAACATGATTTGATAGCAAAAATATTTCTGAAAATTCTCACTTTTTCGTGCCTTGGACTACCCCTAACCCCTTAAGATTGCCTTATCAAGTGTAATGATAAGGAAACGCGTTTTTCGCCATAAAATCTTACGCTCCTTGATTCCAAAGAGGCAAAACATGCTCTCATCGGAAAAAATAACTATCTGCTAAAACTTTCCGGAAAACCCCATATTACCCTGTTTTTGTTTTTAATTATACGAATGGTGTCAGTGCAGAGGGATTTTTATAATTTTGCTTAGTATATTGATCGCTTTTGGATGCAGTAAATCGAAGGTTTTGCTTCACACGTTACGAGTTACGTGCCGAGATAAAAAAACGCCGGCATGTGTGTAATTGTTTTATAACTCTTTGTAAAAATTCAACTGTTATTTCCCTTTCAGGCAATTTCTTTTCTTTCAGTGGAGATTCGAATATCTATATTTAATAAAAAACGGAATAGAAAAAAATCTTTTAAAATTCTTACTTTAAATAAATAAATTTGTCTATCAAACTATGGTGGCAGCGTTTTATTGCTTTAAATGCTATGGGATTATGCAATAGAGTAGTTATAAAGCACATAATATGATTATCCTCTAAAATTTAATATATATAAGATATTTTTTAACAAAAGAGAAAAGCATAGCGTGTATGCCAGCTTTTTCTGGTGAGTGTATCTACATACTCATACATACATATCTGCACCTACTCGCATTAGTTTGCCTACAATGTATACACAAGAATATCACGATAATTTGTTTTAATTTTACAGAGTCGTACAGAATGTTAAGGCTGGCTTGCTAATATCACAAAGGAGCACAACACTAAAGCCTCATAACGTCGACAAATTATTATTTTTAAACACAAACAAGTGCATTGTTAAGGAAAAAAAACTTAATAGAAACGTATTTTAGGTATACATTTCTTGAACAGTAGTTAATGTATAAAAAATATATCTTTTAACTCGTCAGCTCTGAGAGCAGTTTAAATAGTAGTAGGATGAACAATTCTATACATTTGAAACTTTATTAATTTGTATGTTTTTCGTTATTGTTTATGTTTCGCTTTATAAATAAATCCAAAGATTATTTCATAAACGTGAAGTGTACAAAGCCAAGGTCCCTTATTTTAAACCAGCGAAAAGTAGATTAAATTCAAAAGGGAAAAGTATCGATAGTATTTTTTTAAACTATCGAAACTATAGGGTGGTCTGACAATCAATAGCTTTGCAGCTTTTAGTGTGTTTACTTTGGGACTCGTTTGTAACCCAAACCGGTTTGGTGTGGGCGATGGGACGACGAGAAAAGACGAAGGGCCCGTGCCACTCGTGTTCGGGTGCGTGGGTGTTCTTGTTCGTAACACCTTGCTGCTACCCTTTTCAGCATTCCTTTTCATTTTCCAAATCTTTAAATGGTTGCAAGAGCGTTCGGTTTCAAATGAATTTATACCATATGTTTAGAAATTTTAATACTGTTATCTATTTTTTGTACGTAATATGCAAATATGTAAGCATAGAATAATAGACATATTTTGCACAGTTGTAAAAAAGGAGAAAATTAAGTTACTCAAATACATTCAATTTACATTTTTAATAACACTAGCGGTATTATATGTAATAATATACCAATATACATAAAAGAATTCTTATAAAAATTGTAACTTTACTGTTTTATATTTACATAATATATTAAAATGCTGTAATATTTATTTCTTTTAACCACAAAGGATTTAGTTCGAATATCATTTTATTTCACACAAGAATTGTAATTAATTCAAGGATTTTTATAATAAATGGACAAAATTATGGAGTAAAGAAATTACTATTATATAAATTTGGACTTGAAAATATTAGTATCGGGTATTCAATACATTCTGGTGGATTAGGGAGTTCCCATCTTAAGTATTTCTTTAAACTATTAAGCGTATATAATGCATATTGTTCTACCACACTCATGGAAATTCCGTGCATGCAAAATGTGAGACCACCACCCCAACATACAAATGCAATATGCAACACTCTCTAAGTGTCGCCTACCCGAACCTTCTTCACCAAAAGAGAATTTGCCGATAATGAGGGTCAAAAGGGTCCCTATGCAAACACAGTATTTATGATCTTGTCTATTTTGATCATATATTATTCGTAGACAAGGAAACTTTTTATAAAGATTCGTTTCCCATTTTATATTTTACGATTCTGACAATCTATTAGTCGAGGACAAGAATCGATTATAGGATATTTTTATAAACTATTGTGGCGAACACGAGTACCAGAACAAATCAGAATTGACGATAAACTGCCAGAAACAACTAGACAGCGAATTCGTAGTTGCCAGAATGTTCTAGTAGCGAACTTTTGTTAAAAATTGACTATATAAGGGCTGCCGGATTGTGCAGCAGACACAGTTCTAATTAGAGTGTTGTCGTGTAAAGAGCAACTAAGCTATAAGCAATAAGATGTAAGTTCGAATAGCGAGTAATAAGTGTTAAGTTGTTGGAATTGGAAATAAAGATAAGGAAATTAAATTGGGACTTTAATTTAACACTCCATGGTCGAGCTCAAGAGTGAGTTATGGTTAGACGATTTATCGAGAAATCCGTTACAATTGGTGTCAGAAGTGGGATTGTCAAATAAATTCCCAAGGAGATAATTATTTCAAAATGGCCAAGTTTAACGATCTGAAGATTCCACAACTGAAAAAGGAGCTGGAGCAACGTGATTTGGCGACAAATGGATTAAAAACTGAATTACAATCACGCTTGAGAGAGGCCATGGAGGCGGAAAATATTAATGTTGAGAAATATGTCTTTCACATGGAATTAGAAGAAGAGACAAGAAAGATAGAAGAAAAGGAATAGGCTCAATGCTCGTCAAAGGTGGTGGACATAAACATGATTTTGCTGCAATATCGCAGATGGGGAAAGAGCAGAATGCACGTATGTCTCAAATGTCAACGCATATGTCGACACAATTTAAAGAGCAGGATACACGATTGTCAACGCATTTGGAAGAGAAGTTCGTAGCACAAGATGCTCGTATATCAGCACAGGTATCCTTACAGTTAAAAAAACAGTTCGCAGCGAAAGATGCAAGTATATTAGCACAGGTGACCTCACAGTTGAAAAACCAGGAAGCACGGATATCGCAGGTGACCTCACAAATAGCAGAAGTGTCCTCACAGATTTCGGAAGAGCGGGATAAAACTAAAAGGAGGTAAAACCTCCATCCTTTGATGACACTGTTCCGTTTCACGTTTTTAAGCTTCAATTCGAAAAGACGGCATCTTCAAACAATTGGAACGCTGAAGATAAAGTAGCTGCATTGTTCGTTGCATTAAAAGGATCTACAGCAGAGATATTACAGACCATTCCAAACTGCGAGGCGAGTAGTTATGAAACGTTGATGGGTGCATTAGAAAGACGGTATGGTAGTGAGCACAGGAAGAAGATCTTTAAAATCAAGTTGCGAAATCGCCGTCAGAAAGCCCATGAGTCTCTGCAGGAGTTTTCTACAGAGATTGAGAGGTGAGCTCACTTAGCTTATGTACATAAATCCATGGAATACATCGAGGACACGAAAATTCAGACTTTCGTCAATGGAATACGAGATAACACTACACGATTCGCTGCATTAGCATGTCCAAAGTTGACGTTTGCAGAAACCGTTTCGTATGCTCTGACACAGGAAACTGCATCTCTGCTTTGCAATCAAACATTTAAAGCTCACAAAGTAGAAATAGAGGAACACACTTGGGTGAACCAATTACTTGAAAAAATGGACAACATGCAGAAAGCACTGGAAAAATCTAAAGAAACGCGTAAGAAAAATTATAGTGTGGTTAAATGCTTCAACTGAGGAAAAAGTGGCCATATTGCACGCAACTGTAACCAGCCCAATAATCCAGTTGGACGTAAACACAAAGCTGAGGAAGATGAAGCAAATGTCAAATCAAACCAATCGTTTAACTAAAGCGAGCCAGCCAAAAAGGGCACGGGCTGGCTCCCGCAAGCAAATGCCCTGTAATCTCCATTTAACAAATAAGTAGGAATACGAATAACGTTACCGTTAGTGGATGTGTAGACGGTAAAAAGCGCATACTGACTGCGGATACGGGCGCATCACATTCTATAATTCGATCTGATCTGGTTGAGAAAGAAGTGAGACCGTGAGATCAGGTCTTAAAAGGATTACACTTTGGTATTCCTCGACGATATCATCACCTTAAGAACTTGGAAGAGGTTTTCCAACGGATAGCTAGCGCTGGTCTGAAGCTGAGTCCAAAGAAGTGTTCCCTTTTCAAAAAGGAAGTAAGCTACTTAGGACACAAAGTGACAACAGAGGGCATTTGCACAGCTAATGAAAAGATCGAGGCAGTAAGAGAATTTCCTTGGACTATGTACTTATTATAGACGATTCGTTCCAAATTTTGCCAGCGTAGCTAGTAGCCTCCATGAACTCACGAAAAAGAACAGAGTTTTTGAATGGAATAAAGAACAGGAAGTAGCTTTTCAAACTCTGAAGAAATGGTTAAGTACTGCGCCAATGTTGGCATAACCGGTCCCAGGATCAACGTTTATTTTGGATACGGATGCTAGTGGATTTGCAGTAGGAGGCGTTCTATCACAAGTCATTGATGGGCATGAGAAGGTGGTTGCGTGTTATAGCCAGACCATAAGCAAGCCAGAGAGAAATTATTATGTTACTCGGAGGGAATTACTGGCGTTGGTGAAGTTCATCAAACATTTTCATAAGTACCTTTATGGCCAGCGATTTCGGTTCGAGGACAGATCATGCAGCACTAAAATGGCTTCTACAATTCAGGAACCCGGAAGGACAGTTGACACGGTGGATTTAGAGACTCCAAAGTTACGACTTCTCTATAGAACATCGTAAAGGTAGTTGTCATGGCAATGCTGATGCCATGTCCCGCCGTCCCTGTAATCTGGAATGCAGACATTGTTCAAAAGCTGAGGCCAAAGAAGACATTATAGATGTCCGATTAATGACTATAACATTAGACTGGAATCCGGAGGAGCTACGGAAATGTCAGCAAGAGGATCCAGATTTGAAAAGTGTAATACACGGAATGGAGATGAATAAACGTCCAACGAGAGAAGAAATAGCTGCAGAAAGTCCAATCGCAAAGGCTTATTAGGCACAATGGAATAATTTGAAGTTAGTGTGTGGCTGCTTGCATCGCGTATGGGAAAGCGAAGATGAGCAAAGTTCACGAGCTCTGATGATTGTTCCAAAAGTAAGAATTCTTGAAGTTCTCAACGAGCTGCACAGCGGTCCAAGTGGAGGACATATGGGTATCACTAAAACCTTGGAGAAATTAAAACAAAATTTTATTGGGTTGGTTGTCGACAATCAGTTACAGAGTGGATCGCCAATTGTGTCGAGTGCATTGCTGCTAAAGGGCCGCGGTCCAGGAGTCATGGTCAGATGAAGCAGTACAATTCAGGTGCGCCGTTTGAGCGAGTAGCCATGGCTGTAGCTGGTCCATTTCCTATCAGTAAATTAGGAAACAGATATGTTTTGGTAGTCATGGACTATTTCAGCAAATGGACAGAGGTATGCGCAATTCCTAACCAAGCGGCAGGAACAGTAGCGGATGTATTCATCAACAATTGGGTATCGAGATATGATGTTCCAATAGAATTACATTCTGACCAAGGGAGAAATTTTGAATCAGCTCTAATACAGGAGATATGCCAGAAGCTGGGTATCCGGAAAACCCATACAACTGCACTACATCCGCAGTCCGATGGCATGGTAGAACGATTCAATCGAACTTTGGAAGAACATTTGAGGAAAGTTGTGGACAAGTATCAAAAAGATTGGTATACCCATACATCCTTGTTCCTGATGGCTTATCGGTCTGCTGTACATGAAACAACGGGCAGACTCCAGCAACTGTAATTTTTGGCAATGATCTTTGACAACCGATTGTTTTAAAGTTTGGAATTAACGCCAACGGAGGAATTAATTCAATAGCATCCTAGAAGACGAGATGAGAGATATGCATGCTATGGTGAGACAGCGCACCAAAATTATGAGCGATAAAATGAAAGCAAAATACGTCAAGGCAATAAACTCTGAGGGTTTTATTGAAGGCGATTGGGTATTGTTATATAACCCACAACTAAGGAAAGGGCGGTCTCCCAAATTACAGTGTAATTGGGAAGGACCATACCAGGTTATTAAACGACTCAATGATGTAGTGTATCGCATACAGACAATTGGAAGACCAAGGAATAAAATGAAGGTGGTTCATCTGGAACGGCTTGCAGCGTTTGGTACCGCAAATATGTCTAATCGGGACGATCAGACTTAGGTGAAGGGCAGTGTGGCGAACACCAGTACCAGAACCAATCCGAGTTGACGATAAACTGCCAGAAGCGACTAGACAGCGAATCCGTAGTTGCCAGAATGTTCTAGTAGAGAACTTTTGTTAAAAATTTCCTATATATGGGCTGCCGCATTGTGCAGCAGTCACAGTTCTAATTAGAGTACTTGTAAAGAGCAATTAAAGCATAAGCAATAAGGTGTAAGTTCGAATAGCGAGCATTAAGTGTTAAATTGTTGGAATTGGAAATAGAGATAAGTGTATAGCATTAAATTGGGACTTTAATTTAATAATCCATGGTCGAGCTCAAGAGTGAGTTATAGTTAGATGATTTATCGAAAAATCCGCTACAGTATATTATACGCTTTTCCGTTTTCTGCAAATATGTGTAAATTCCGGGCATTAGATACACGCGAACAGGTTACCTATAGTTGACCATGTGAAAAGCTTGAATTTTCTAAATGCACTCCTGCCACCTGTAATGTTTGTCCTTGTGCTTTGTTTATAGTTACGGCAAAGCTAAGCTTGACGGGAAACATGTTTTAATAACCGTGTCGTACAGATATTTATCTTCTTCTGTATCTGGAATTTCAGCGCTAATTATTTTGTTTATTTGATTAGGAAGTAGCTTCTGTTTTAACCAAATCAATATGTGCACATGTGGTAGACCTCGTTTTTGCCATTCAATGGAGTACATATGGCACTCGACGTCTCCAAATATTTTTCCTTTAGTCACAACGTTCATTAACTTTTGAACCTTTAAACGAAATACGCGAGCAACTATATCGTGACGATCAGTTGCTTTTTGACCACGCATAAGTTCTTGAGTTACATTCTGCCACGAAGGATTACAGGTAAAAGTTACGAAGAAGTCAGGCCTTCCATAAGTTCGTACATAAGTAAATGCGTCTTGAGTGTACTCATGCAGATAACGGGGACTGTTCGCAAAAGTGGACGGCAGAATAACCATTTTGCCAATGTCTTTAGGTCTAATATTGTCATTTGCGTTAATCGCATCTTGTAGATGTATGTAATTTTCAACTCGTAATTTTTTCTGATTTAGAGAAATGTAACGAAGACGTCCACTCTCTACTTTAATATACATATCTACTAAAAATTGGTTGAAGAGATGCCTTGTACGCAGAAGAAGATTGAAGTCATGCGATTATGTGTCTTATAATAAAAGTCCGTGGAGTTCTATCAGCATGAATGACAACTTTGTAATTATCTGAAGGCCAGTTGTCTATCGCACTTTTAAAAATCTTCACCAAATCATTGTGACCTTGTAACATTCGTTGAATTTTTTTTACTTCATTTTGTTCATCACCCATAAAATACACCTGCAAAAATTTATGCTGATCATTATTTCATGGAAATAGTGATCCAATTTGATGATGTATTTGTCCTTGTACAGTAAAGGTTGGTGAAAATCCAGGCATTCTTATCACTTTATCAACTCCGAAAGATGTCATTTTAAAGCAAGAATTATACTTCCTTATTTTACTTGGAAATCGTTTTGACTCATCTGTGACACTAAACAATAAAGTTTTTTAAAGTTCTTCTGATTCACCAAGTAATGGAAGTGAAACTTTACCAGTGCTGCCGCACATTTCAGCAGTTTCATCTTTCCATTTAAAAGCATCACAATACTGACATTTTTTATCCATTGAGCCAATAACAATTAAGCGATGATTAGAATACTCAACTAAAGGATCATATTGAAAACCATTACCATTAAATACAGACCAATCCTTAGTCATGAAATTTCGACGACGCGTTTTATTTACTTCTGCATCATGAATTCTTCTTGCCTACAATTGTTCTTGCGTTTCCGTCGTACTTCTAGCTTGCTGCTACTTAGCTTGTCTGTTCTGAACGTACTCGTGTCTGATAAGAAGTTTCAGCTGCTCTCAAAACACGTTGTCGCTCTGCTTGCTGTTGTCTTCTCAGCTCTGCTTCAGATTCTTGATTTCGTTCAACTTTATCTTTACGGACCGACAAAGAATTTCTTGATAGCGCAGATTTCCGCTTTCGAGGCATTTTTAAAGTATATGAGAGTAACTAATAATATTGGTGTTATTTCTTTGATTTACGTTTTTATACATATTTGTTTTCTTTCATTTTTAAATTTGTCGACAAACAATCATATCTGCCAAACTTTTTTTTTTCAAAATTCAAAATTTTCAAATTTATTTTACAAACATATATAATCCACCAAAATAATTTTTTTAATAATCCGTAAAAAAATTATAGATTTTTAATAAAAGGTATCCTATGTGCATTCTGACACCTCCAAGAGTATGTGTACAAAGTTTCATGATGATCGGTTATGTAGTTTTTGCGTGAAAGCGTAACAAACAAACGGACTTTCAGATTTATAATATTATAGTATAGATACCGGAAATAAATACATATATATTTGTATGACTTTCTATCACCCGGTTGGTTACGATATTGTCAGAAAATGTAAAATATAGAGAAGGTCCAACTACGGACCAGCGTGTAAATTGTCAAAATCTAACAAAATACGGTGAGCGTGTTTCACCACAGCTAGCTCGGAAGGAAAAATTTTAGCAGTGGCGTGTGAACAGAGCTGAGCATTCAATGAAAATTATGCTTAGAAGTTTGCATTGATATTACAGCCGCTAGTTACTCCTTTGGCTTATATTTTTATACGCGTATACGCAATCATATTTATTGATATGAATATCATTATGCCAATTTTTATGAATGCATGCAAAACTGATAAGACTCTATTAAATTATGTAATTTTCAAAATAATATCTATAGCCAGTTTGGGCATTTATTAATATTATATAGTTTTTACATAACATGCATTAATATCCGTACAATCGTAATAAGCCAAATAGCCGAAGCCAAATTAATAGTAAATCACACAACAACATTTTCATTCATGAACGCAGGCGTATTTTTAACAAGCAACCTCGCTTCAGAACAGACACCCTCTCATTTCCCGAGCACGCGTTTGTCTACAAGCGTCTTTTCGCGACGATGGCAAAAGCTAAAAATCATAAATTGAACAAATTTCTGATGTTCCCTCTAGAAGGGAAAAGTTTCAACCCCACAAGCCCACAAAACACAGTAAAAAAGTGGAAACGAAGTGTTTGTCGATTTAAAATATTTTACAATTCAAAAATATTTTGCCATGACAAAAATCTCCGTCAATATGTAGGCATGCTCATACATATTTACGATAGTTTGTGGGCAAAGCTGTTAGGGCAGCTAGGAAAGCGGTGACACCCGGCGGCCGTTCGTTAATTTTTTTTCGGCACAGCTCGGATTTTCTACCAACAACACAATGTTGAGAAGCTTTGTCGTCGCGTCAGTCCTTCGACACAGTGATTCTTTGACAAGAAAACAAAACACGTGAGCTTCGGCCATTGGTTGTCCGTGACGGTGATTTGATGAGTGTACATATTTACATACATACGGTGCATATAGACAACTTAACAATTATAATAAGTATTTTCATATTTGTTTACATGCACACATAATTATACATATATATTTGTATAAGAATATTTGGGACCGCTTGGTCTTTTCTTATCGGGTTATGTCTAGCAAGAGGTGTACAAAATCAAAACCAGAAATCTCACTGAACTGAAGCAGTCCATTAAATAGATAGTTGAGGCAATCCCGAATTAGGTGTCGCATATGCGTGGTTGAGCATGGAGAAATAATTAATTGTTTAAATAAAATAAAATTTTCTATACAATAAAAAAAATAAATGCATTTGACTAAAAAGAAACTTATTACGGTTAGAAACTTATTATAGGCAGAATATCTTCAAATTATATGCAAAGTCGTTTGCGCATTGTATATATACGAATCTGTAGGCGTACATTTCTTAACATTGAAATTAACATTACTTTTCTCAATTAACATTGAAAATGCTCAATTCTGCTATTTTTCAGTCCCCTGAAGTTAATTGTGGCCAATAATTTTCTGTGGGGAAACACGCTCATCGTTTTCAGTTCCCCTGCGAAAACAGAAATATTTTGATAATGGCCGCACTGTGAACCTTCTCTATAATCTGCATTCTCTGATATTGTGACGAGCACGGATGATAGAACAAAATCGAATCGATGATTAATTACCAGAAGCAACTAGACAGCAAATTTGTAGTTGCCAAAATGTTCTAGAAGCGATATTTTGTTAAAGATCTACTATATAAGGGCTGCCGGATTATGCAGCAAACACAGTTCTAATTAGAGTATTGCCGAGTGTTGAGTTGGAAACTCGAATAGCGGGCAATAAGTGTTGATATTCAATACTTAATCAAAAAAATAAATGTACTAGCTCCCAATTAATTTTTGCTTTTATAATATAACTAGTAAGCATGGCATCACAGAAGATTTTCATTCTGTTTAAATATTTTTTTGGTAGGATTTCAGTTTGGCCCTTCCTTCTTTATCAATTGCAAACGTCAGACCTCCTGAACTTTGACAGTTGCCCAAATTCAGGAAGTTTTAACATTTAGCAATTGCTCTCTCATTCCCAGTGAGAGATGAATTGGGCATGAATTTTATACAACACTTTCAACAGCATCAAGTTCTACTAGCACGTTTTGCGGGTTGGCTTTAGTATACCGTCCCACACTTTCGGGAATAAAATGGGCATGGGCGTATAGAGGAGATCAAGATCAAGAATATATATAGATATAGGTGCGGGAAACTTATAGTTTTGGAGATATTTACGTTTAAAGTTGAAAATTTTAACTATGTAAAGTACGTATTTTTGCAATTTAAAATGAATTATACACTTTTATTTTTCACTTTTATATCCACTAACACTTGACAAATTCGTTCTCAGACATTTTTTTTTATATAAGATGCTGCAATAAAAGCTTTATTTCAATTTTTAAATCATTCTTCAATTTTATTAGTTTTGACAATAACAAAAGGGTTGTAAATGTAAAAACACCAGTGTTGTTATACTAATATATTTTGCAAACGAAAAAAAAATAAAATAAACAGAGAGATTATACCCTAGGTACAGGAACCAACGTAAAAATAATTTCTGCGCGTAAAAAACCTCGATACACCCCGGTGTTGGATCGATCAGGGTAGTTTCTTTGAAGCGCGGCCGAAGGCCTCCTACGCAAAAAGTAGTTCTGAGCACAAAAACCTTGATACACCCCGGTATTGGATTGACCAGGGTTATTTTTTTTTTGCAGCGCTGCCGAAGGACCTTGGTACACCCCGGTTTGGATTCCTGTATTTGGGGTATTATCTGTTTTCATTTTTTTCAGTTCAATTACAAAAGATGTTGATGAGGTAACACTGGTTATTTGACAATTTGCAAACCCTTTGTTATTGTCAGAATTAATTGAATTTAACATTAATTTAAATATTGAATTGAACTATTTTTGCACTATATAATGTAAAATAAATGTGTACAAACGAATTAGTGAATTGTTAGTGGATATAAAAGTGAAAAATAAAGGTGTATAACACTTTTAAAATCGAAAAATTTCGTACTTTAAATAATTTAAATTTTCAACTTTAAACGTAAATATCTCCAAAACTATAAGTTTCCCGCTGCTATATATATGTATATATATTCTTGATCTGGAGGATCTCCTCTATCCGCTCATACCTATTTTATCTCCGAAAGCCTTCGACGGTATACAACTACTTGACTAACAACTACTACTAAAGTTTTCCCTTTTTTGTACGCATATTATGCAAATAATCGGCAACACTAAATTTTTGTTTGCACATTAGCAGAGTATCTGCAAATATGTAACACACTAGCTGTACTGGTTCAATTATTACTTAGTTCTAACGCACCATTTACTTATTATATATATTTATCGATTAATATACACCATGGATGAAATGATCCGAAACTCTTTGAATCGAGAGAGCGCTGTAAAAGTCCACATTTTTTATAACATTTGACAGTAGTGCCACTGTGGAAAGAAATACGTTTTGAGATTTTTTAATGCATTTCTTGGGTATTTTTCGGTTTCCATTTTACAGAAAAATATACATAAATAAAATTAGTTGAACAAGATAGATATCACATATGATGTCTAAATATATGTACGTGTATATTTTAATCACAAAAGATTTTCAAAATTAACGTTTAAAACTAAATTTAACAAAATATTTTAATATTTCAAAACACACAAGTTTTAAATAACCTAAACATGATCCTTCTTTCTTTTTGATATACTCAATAAACAAATATCTTTTGATAATTTATTCGGAAGTCAAAGTTTACATAACATTTGCTGGGAATTCTAACCAAAATAAGTATATACGTTGGCAATTGGTACTGCTAAGCAAAACAATACTCTGCGACAAAATACCGCCAAAAAATCTGATCTCACAAATTACCCACTGATTTCGCAATTTATTTCTGCGGGATTCTTAGTGGTAGGTCATTATTTTGGTTGTCATCTGTTCAGTAGCTCATGAACTCGTGGTTTTTCTTGGCAGCACTGAAAGTTTATGAGCTCTCTCAGAAGTCAAAGAGAGGAGTTTCGGATCATTTTATCTATGCTGTACACTTAATGTTTATGAAATAATCTTTGAATTTATTTATAAAGCGAAACATGAACAATAACGGAAAACATACAAATTAATAAAGTTTCAAATGTATAGAATTGTTCATGCTACTATATAAGCTACTACATTTACTACTGTTCAAGAAATGTATACCTAAAATACGTTTCTATTAAGTTTTTTATTCCTTAATCATCCATTTGTTTGTGTATAAAAATAATAATTTGTCGACAGTCTGAGGTTTTAGCAGAGAACGTAAATGAATAGAGAAGGAGCAAATGTTAAACCTTTTTGAGTACTAATTTGTAATTCCACATGAGGGAACATCGAAAAATATAACTTCGAAAAAGAAAAATACACCACACAATATGCGAAATGCTATAAATAGACACAACGAATATTCCTATATGAAAAATCGTTGAGCATACCTATTTAGATTTATGTTTTCAATTTCTATGATATGACAAATTTATAATTATGAAAAGCCTTTTGAATTAAATGGAGGATTACTGGCAAAAACCCCAGAATTCATAATAAAATAACCTTTGATATGCAATTTTTCCAACTTATGTATGTGCGTTGCGTAAGCAATATACTTATTAGACAAATGATAATAATAAAACTGTGGCTAAGTGGCCGCGTTTCCATTTATATAGTGGCTTAGGTCGTAGGCGTGAAGGAGTTAAGCTCAATCCGAATATACGTTCGAATCGTAAAATACATAAAATAAAATTTTTTTATTTTATTAATTGGAAATAATTAGCATATCTCAATTCAATTACTTAAATAGAATATTTTACTTTCAGAGATAATTAAAATATTTCAGGCAAATATGTTCATATGTTTAGGTTCATTGAATATTTCCTTATTATGCGTATTTACACAAATGTGATAATCACATATACATTCTTAAATACACGTACGCTGATGCTTGCTTCTTCTTGCCCCGCACAAGCAATGACTTTTGTCCACACTTTTTGCTTTTTGCGAGTTGAACGATCGCAGACAAGGAGGGATTGGGGCGCACTGCCACATAATTATTTCAGATATATATTTTATTTATCGAATTTAGTTTAAAAACGATTATAGGTATGAATTTATGTCTATTTATATATACATAGGTATATAATATATATTATATTACGAAAATAATTCATAAATGCATTAGTATTTTTCAATACGAATTAAGCAACATACTAATATACTAAGAGTCCTCAGTTAGAACACCTCTGTATATGGTGGCAAGCCAACGAAATAACGGCGAGTTCGCGCAGACATTGTGTTGTTGAAAAAAACCAAATGACGACTTTGTCCACAAACATACATTTGTATATACATACATACATTCATATATGAGCTCGCATACATATTGACACCAAATTGTGTGAATCGTCGCGGAGTTGACAAAATTTGTTTGAATCGACAATTCCGCGACAATGTCAGTCGGCTATGTTGTCTCGATTGTCTTTTTTGCAGTGGTTTGCTATTGAAAGTTGACTTATGCTCTTTTGAAATATTGCGATTACCGATTGGGCTGCATTTTCATAGCGTCGTTTTTAGATAAAATGGGCTAAATTGAGAAACTATGAAATAATAGTAGTTAATGATTTCATATGAATGGCAATTTTATATAAATTTTTTAATTTAATGCCATAAATAGTGCATAATATGAAAAAAATTAAAATAAAATTTCAAATCGCTAAGAGGTCATGTTGCCAATTCTCCTTTCTGAAAGGAACACCAGACAAATTCTTCAATTTCTGATTTTTATCGAATGTTGTGAGGAAGCAGCTTGTGGGCAACATACAAATGCGAGGGGGGTGGTAGGATTTTCAGTGATACAAATTGTAAAAATTGAAATTTTGCTCATTCTTCACTGAAGACATCTTATTTAATTTCATTCATTTTTATTTTCGCGCATTTGCGGTAGGAATTCTATAGGCAAACCAACTGTGGTTTACCAGGCGCCCAAAAAAAATAGCGCGGCGCAGAGTTATGAATGAACGCACTTTGCTTTGAAGCAGACGCACGTTCCTTATGAATGAATTTGTTGTCGTTGTAATATGAAATACTTAGAAAATAAGCCGCGAGTTCGCTTGATAATTATTGGCCGATGATGGTGCGTCTACGTTTTTTTGTCACTTGCGCGAATGTTTGATTTTTTGTGAAAGACATATTGAGGGACATACATATGTACATTTGTGTACATATCTGCAAATATATTTGGACATACGAATGAAGGAAGGCAATTTCAAGAATATTTACATATGGACTTATGAACATTTGAAGCAAGTAAACAACAATAGCTGTTTGAATTCACAGATTAGACAAAATTGTTCGAATATCATCTGTGGTGCTCCTTGTATAGCACACTTCCTTATTGCAATGAAATGTTTTGACTAAGTTCAAATCCTATCACATTTTTATATACTATTTTTTATTTTTAATAACCCTTTTTTATTGAATGATATTTTAATTCTATTTTTATATTATTTCCCTCATTATTTATATTTTCTTGTCAGAAGTCGATTATTTTCGTTTTTATTATTTAATTTTTTGGTTATGCGCATATCAAAGAACATCTGTGTATATACATTTGGCTTATAGAGTGGTGTAATTCATTGCGTCGCCTGATAGGATGGTGAAATTTTATTTTCGAACTTGTGCGTTTTCGATGTTCCCTCATCGTTATTAACATTTTAGTACAGTTAACATTAGCTCCTTCTCTATTCATTAACATTCTCTGGTCTTAGTGTTGTGCTCCTTTGGGATATTAGCAGAGAATGTAAATGAATAGAGAAGGAGCAAATGTTAAATGAAATCCTTTTGAGTACCAATTTGTAATTCCACATGAGGGAACATCGAAAAATATAACTTCGAAAAAGAAAAATACACCACACAATATGCGAAATGCTATAAATAGACACAACAAATATTCCTATATGAAAAATCGTTGCGCATACCTATTTAGATTTATGTTTTCAATTTCTATGATATGACAAATTTATAATTATGAAAAGTCTTTTGAATTAAAAAGGAGGATTACTGGTAAAAACCCCAGAATTCTTTTGTATGTGCGTTGCATATTTTACTTCCTGATATAATTAAAATATATCAGGAAAATATGTTCATATATTTAGGTTTATTGAATATTTCTTTATTATGCGTATTTACACAAATGTGATAATCACACATACATTCTTAAATATACGTACGCTGATGCTAGCTTTTTCTTTCCCCGAACAAACAATGGCTTTTGTAAACACTTTTTTGCTTTTTACGAGAAGCAAGTTGAACGATCACAAGCAAGGAGGGGTTGGGGCGCACTGCCACATAATTATTTCAGATAGTTTTTATTAATCGAATTTAGTTTTAAAACGATTATAGGTATGAATTTATGTGTATTTATATATATATATATATAATATATATTATATTACGAAAATAATTCATAAATGCATCAGTATTTTTCAATACAAATTAAGCAACATAATAATATACTAAGACTCCTCAGTTAGAACGCCTCTGTGTATGGTGGCAAGCCAACGAAATAACGGCGAGTTCGCGCAGACATTGTGTTGTTGAAAAAATGAAAAGACGACTTTGTCGACAAACATTCATACATACAAACGAGCCCGCATACATATTGACGCCAAATTTTGCGCATCGTCGCGGAGTTGACAAAATTTGTTTTTGCAGTGGTTTGCTATTGAAAGTTGACTTATGCTCTTTTGAAATATTGCGATTACCGATTGGGCTGCATTTTCATAGCGTCGTTTTTAGATAAAATGGGCTAAATTGAGAAACTATGAAATAATGATAATAAGTAAACATATAAAAGTACTATGTGCAGTGTGCTTAGAATATATAGACGTAGTTAATGATTTCATATGAATGACAATTTTATATAAATTTTTTGCATAATATGCAAAAATATAAATATTATTTAAACTCGCTAATAGGTCATGTTGCCAATTCTCCTTTCTGAAGGGAACATCAGACAAATTCTTCAATTTCTGATTTTTAGCAAATGTTGTGAGGAAGCTGCTTGTGGGCAACATACAAATGCGAGGGGGATGGTAGGATTTTCAGTGGTGGCTGTCAAATTGTAAAATTGAATTTTTCTCGTTTTACTCAATTTCATTCATTCATTCATTTTATAAACTTAATTTCGCATATGCGAATATATATTCTATATGAAAACCAAATTTGGTTTACCAGGCGCACAGAAAAAATAGCGCGGCGCAGAGTTATGAACGAGCGAGTTATTATCGTTTTTTACGATATGAGAAAAAAGAAATATGTTTTCACTACGCCGAAGTGCGAGTTCTTTATTCATAATCTTTAGACTAACTAGTTTACATAAATCTTAATGCTACTTATACTATTGAGCTGTATCGATAGTGATCTGTTTACTAACAGATAGAACTATTCGTTTCTATTGTTATATTCGGGTTGTTATTGATAGTACATTTCTATTGTTATATGTTCTTATCTCTGATATTTATATTTTACAATGTGTGTTGTACATTTCAAGTGTGTTAGCTGATAGATATGTTTACATAGGCTTATTTTGGTATTATGTATTTATGTCTAATAAGTGTTATGTCACTTATATATAAGTATTTATGATATGCATGTATGTATGTACATGTGTATGTTTGTATGTATGTACATATGTATGCGGTGTGCGGCTATGTCGTTAACTCTCCCCCGTGTTAAAATGAAATGTCCTCATTTCGAGACATCTATGACTGAAGTCGGCGTAATTCTGTTTCGAATATTTCTTCGAAATTTCTTTTACGTTGGTTATTTGTTTGTACTTGTCGTTAGATATATATTTTTACACATGAATACATGATTAAAACTAATACTATATTAATTAAAATAAGGTATAAAATAAATTTAAAGTGGTGTTCTTCTATAGGTATTAAAAACTTGTACATGTTTTGTATATTACTAAATTTATAATTACTTTCAGAAGATAATATATTCAATATTTCTATTTTTTCATTTTCATGAGCATGGATTATATCTTTTATTTCTTGTTCATGGTTTATATATGTTTTATTATCAATGGTGGTGCTATGGTCATATTGGATTAAATGTTGACCATTTATTTTCTGCCCATTCCATATATGAACATTATCAACTATAATATTACCATGATCTAATATTTGTAAAGGATTATTATTTTCTTGTATCACGTTACATTGGGCTTTTTGGTTCAATAATAATGGGATTGTACATTTATCTTTTAATTCTATTTTGCAGATATTAGTTCCTATATAATTTTTACAATTTGATAGATTTGTGAAATTATTATTACATTTTATTTTTTAGCTCATATTTTCCGTGTTTAAATGCTAATGGAATTAAATTATACATTTAGATTTATTGGTTATTATTGGATATTTATAAATTGGCACAATGGCACTATTAGAAATACACACGTGGATATTGGAGTATTCTAAGATATTTATTATTGGAATGTCATATGATTCTGTTTTAATGATTTCTTTTATATCTTTAAGGTTAAGAGTGCCTGAATAAAAAAGACCTGTTTTCGCAAAATTAATTGTGTTTGTTATTGATTCTAATTCTTTATATACTTCCCTAATTATTAATGTTTCTGTTATAGATTTTGGATCTAAAGTTTCTAGGATTTTCTCAAACTGTGAATTAATTTGTCTTTGTAAGTTGTTATTTTCTATTAACTGGTTAAGACCTGATTTTATTTCTATTAGGTCGTCGTGGTCTGGCGTACCTGTTATAAATTTCAAAATTGAGCCTAAAAAATTAAGGGCACGTTTGATACGATGCTCGGATGGTATCAGTTGTGTTTTCAGTGTTTCTATTTTATTAATGAGAATACTTTCTTCCTGGGATTGTATGTTACTGTATCTTGTTCTGATTATATTTTCATAAGGCGCTAATATTGTCGAAAGGTTGGCTATATGATACAGGTAGGCTGTAAAATAAATAGGCAAAAGTTTATGACTCTTATTCTTTGCATTGTGTACTTTGCTTCCTAATGTTACCTTTATGTATAACCTTTCCCCTCACTGTTAAAATCGTGTCTCCGCGATCTTCTTTCACTTTGTGTTTATTATATTTTGTTGCAAGCTTATTACGTCGATCTGTTGTGCTATATATAATATCACCTGTTTTATATGTTATATTTTTTCTGCTTTTGTTATGATATTTTAGTGTTTATCCTGTTTTTGCTCCAAGATATCCTTGATATTGGTATATTTTTCCCTATTGAAAAATATGTCTTCAGGTTTGTGTCCTGTGGAAGAGTGAATAGTCCTATTGTATTCTCGAACAGCGTTGAAAATTTCTTCACCAGGCGCGGTTTTGTTTTCAGCTGCTAAACTTTGACAAAGTTCTATAATTGTGCTATGTAACCGTTCTACTTGAGCGTTGGAAGTTGAATGGTGTACTGGAGTAACTGAATGTATTATATCTAATCTATTGTATAAAGATTTTACTATGTTTCCATTAAATATACTTTCGTTATCAGTCATGAGATATTTAGCATTTGGGTAAACTTGTGTGAGTATTTCTTCTATTGATTCATGGCAATCTATCTTTGTATTTAGTTTTCGTAAATAACAATATTTGGAGTACCTATCTATTGAGCTAAGATACAGCATATTGTTTATATGAAATATGTCCATTTGTATATATTCTCCTACTCGAGTTGGTATTGGAGTTTTTCATATAGGTTGTTTATTTGGTTTTCTTTCGTATTTGTGCTGTAGACATATTTCACAGCCTACGACTAGTTTACGACACATTTCTTTAATATTGGGCCAGTAATGGGACAACAATATTTCTTGCTTATTATTTTTGTAGTTCCTGTGAGCACGTTGATGTGTTTGTGTGACGATTTCTCTTTGTTCGTTTATGGAAGTTACGTCATTTAACTTATTTTGGGCTAGCACCAGGTTATAGTTTGGGAAGGCGGAGATAATTTCTTCTTTTAAGTGAAATAGTATTTCCTCATCTATCTTCATCGCATTAGTAACTTTTGGATTAACTACATCTTTAAGTTTAGATAGTAAATCCGGGGTATCTTTATAAAATATTGTGTGTCTAAATTGCCCGGGAAATATTGTTTGATTGAGGACTTCATTCCTTTCATTATCTTGTAAAATAATTATTTGATTTTTGAAAGAGTTAAGTGGTTGTTTAACTTTTTTCATAGTTTCGACAGGGGAACTTTGTAGTGAGTGATCGGAACAATTTGTTGTATTGTTGATTTGCTGACACGAAAGCGCATCTGCAACGACATTCTGGTGTCCAGGTTTATAGACTAACTTAGCACCATATTCTTCGATTAAATTTTTCCACCTTTTAAATTTTGTATTTGGGTTTTTCTCGGAAATAGAAAATATTAAGGATTGATGATCAGTGTAAATTGTTAAATCTGCCACGCCATATAAATAATTCCTAAGTTTTTGTAAAGACCATACAATTGCTAATAATTCCTTCTCATTAGTACTATAATTTTGCTCCGTTTTATTTAATGTGCGTGAAATAAATGCAATTGGTTGACGATTTTGTGCTAAAACTGCACCAATGGCAACATTGCTTGCATCTGTTGTTAAACTAAAAGGTTTTGAGAAATCTGGTTGGAAAAGTTCAACCTGTTCTTGTAATGCATTTTTTATTTTTTTGCTTTTTACGAGAATCAAGTTGAACGATCACAAGCAAGGAGGGGTTGGGGCGCACTGCCACATAATTATTTCAGATAGTTTTTATTAATCGAATTTAGTTTAAAAACGATTGTAGGTATGAATTTATGTGTATTTATATATATATATATAATATATATTATATTACGAAAATAATTCATAAATGCATCAGTATTTTTCAATACAATATAAGCAACATAATAATATACTAAGAGTCCTCAGTTAGAACGCCTCTGTGATGGTGGCAAGCCAACGAAATAACGGCGAGTTCGCGCAGACATTGTGTTGTTGAAAAAACGAAAAGACGACTTTGTCGACAAACATACATACATACAAACGAGCCCGCATACATATTGACGCCAAATTTTGCGCATCGTCGCGGAGTTGACAAAATTTGTTTTTGCAGTGGTTTGCTATTGAAAGTTGACTTATGCTCTTTTGAAATATTGCGATTACCGATTGGGCTGCATTTTCATAGCGTCGCTTTTAGATAAAATGGGCTAAATTGAGAAACTATGAAATAATGATAATAAGTAAACATATAAAAGTACTATGTGCAGTGTGCTTAGAATATATAGAAGTAGTTAATGATTTCATATGAATGGCAATTTTATATAAATTTTTTAATTTAATGACATATATAGTGCATAATATGCAAAAATATAAATATTATTTAAACTCGCTAATAGGTCATGTTGCTAATTCTCCTTTCTGAAGGGAACATCAGACAAATTCTTCAATTTCTGATTTTTAGCAAATGTTGTGAGGAAGCTGCTTGTGGGCAACATACAAATGCGAGGGGGATGGTAGGATTTTCAGTGGTGGCTGTCAAATTGTAAAATTGAATTTTTCTCGTTTTACTCAATTTCATTCATTCATTCATTTTATAAACTTAATTTCGCATATGCGAATATATATTCTATATGAAAACCAAATTTGGTTTACCAGGCGCACAGAAAAAATAGCGCGGCGCAGAGTTATGAACGAGCGAGTTATTATCGTTTTTTACGATATGAGAAAAAAGAAATATGTTTTCACTACGCCGAAGTGCGAGTTCTTTATTCATAATCTTTAGACTAACTAGTTTACATAAATCTTAATGCTACTTATACTATTGCGCTGTATCGATAGTTATCTGTTTACTAACAGATAGAACTATTCGTTTCTATTGTTATATTTGGGTTGTTATTGATAGTACATTTCTATTGTTATATGTTCTTATCTCTGATATTTATATTTTACAATGTGTGTTGTACATTTCAAGTGTGTTAGCTGATAGATATGTTTACATAGGCTTATTTTGGTATTATGTATTTATGTCTAATAAGTGTTATGTCACTTATATATAAGTATTTATGATATGCATGTATGTATGTACATGTGTATGTTTGTATGTATGTACATATGTATGCGGTGTGCGGCTATGTCGTTAACTCTCCCCCGTGTTAAAATGAAATGTCCTCATTTCGAGACATCTATGACTGAAGTCGGCGTAATTCTGTTTCGAATATTTCTTCGAAATTTCTTTTACGTTGGTTATTTGTTTGTACTTGTCGATAGATATATATTTTTACACATGAATACACGATTAAAACTAATACTATACTAATTAAAATAAGGTATAAAATAAATTTAAAGGGGTGTTCTTCTATAGGTATTAAAAACTTGTACATTTTTTGTATATTACTAAATTTATAATTACTTTCAGAAGATAATATATTCAATATTTCTATTTTTTCATTTTCATGAGCATGGATTATATCTTTTATTTCTTGTTCATGGTTTATATATGTTTTATTATCAATGGTGGTGCTATGGTCATATTGGATTAAATGTTGACCATTTATTTTCTGCCCATTCCATATATGAACATTATCAACTATAATATTACCATGATCTAATATTTGTAAAGGATTATTATTTTCTTGTATCACGTTACATTGGGCTTTTTGGTTCAATAATAATGGGATTGTACATTCATCTTTTAATTCTATTTTGCAGATATTAGTTCCTATATAATTTTTACAATTTGATAGATTTGTGAAATTATTATTACATTTAGCAATTTTATTTTTTAGCTCATATTTTCCGTGTTTAAATGCTAATGGAATTAAATTATACATTTAGATTTATTGGTTATTATTGGATATTTATAAATTGTCACAATGGCACTATTAAAAATACACACGTGGATATTGGAGTATTCTAAGATATTTATTATTGGAATGTCATATGATTCTGTTTTAATGATTTCTTTAATATCTTTAAGGTTAAGAGTGCCTGAATAAAAAAGACCTGTTTTCGCAAAATTAATTGTGTTTGTTATTGATTCTAATTCTTTATATACTTCCCTAATTATTAATGTTTCTGTTATAGATTTTGGATCTAAAGTTTCTAGGATTTTCTCAAACTGTGAATTAATTTGTCTTTGTAAGTTGTTATTTTCTATTAACTGGTTAAGATCTGATTTTATTTCTATTAGGTCGTCGTGGTCTGGCGTACCTGTTATAAATTTCAAAATTGAGCCTAAAAAATTAAGGGCACGTTTGATACGATGCTCGGATGGTATCAGTTGTGTTTTCAGTGTTTCTATTTTATTAATGAGAATACTTTCTTCCTGGGATTGTATGTTACTGTATCTTGTTCTGATTATATTTTCATAAGGCGCTAATATTGTCGAAAGGTTGGCTATATGATACAGGTAGGCTGTAAAATAAATAGGCAAAAGTTTATGACTCTTATTCTTTGCATTGTGTACTTTGCTTCCTAATGTTACCTTTATGTATAACCTTTCCCCTCACTGTTAAAATCGTGTCTCCGCGATCTTCTTTCACTTTGTGTTTATTATATTTTGTTGCAAGCTTATTACGTCGATCTGTTGTGCTATATATAATATCACCTGTTTTATATGTTATATTTTTTCTGCTTTTGTTATGATATTTTAGTGTTTATCCTGTTTTTGCTCCAAGATATCCTTGATATTGGTATATTTTTCCCTATTGAAAAATATGTCTTCAGGTTTGTGTCCTGTGGAAGAGTGAATAGTCCTATTGTATTCTCGAACAGCGTTGAAAATTTCTTCACCAGGCGCGGTTTTGTTTTCAGCTGCTAAACTTTGACAAAGTTCTATAATTGTGCTATGTAACCGTTCTACTTGAGCGTTGGAAGTTGAATGGTGTACTGGAGTAACTGAATGTATTATATCTAATCTATTGTATAAAGATTTTACTATGTTTCCATTAAATATACTTTCGTTATCAGTCATGAGATATTTAGCATTTGGGTAAACTTGTGTGAGTATTTCTTCTATTGATTCATGGCAATCTATCTTTGTATTTAGTTTTCGTAAATAACAATATTTGGAGTACCTATCTATTGAGCTAAGATACAGCATATTGTTTATATGAAATATGTCCATTTGTATATATTCTCCTACTCGAGTTGGTATTGGAGTTTTTCATATAGGTTGTTTATTTGGTTTTCTTTCGTATTTGTGCTGTAGACATATTTCACAGCCTACGACTAGTTTACGACACATTTCTTTAATATTGGGCCAGTAATGGGACAACAATATTTCTTGCTTATTATTTTTGTAGTTCCTGTGAGCACGTTGATGTGTTTGTGTGACGATTTCTCTTTGTTCGTTTATGGAAGTTACGTCATTTAACTTATTTTGGGCTAGCACCAGGTTATAGTTTGGGAAGGCGGAGATAATTTCTTCTTTTAAGTGAAATAGTATTTCCTCATCTATCTTCATCGCATTAGTAACTTTTGGATTAACTACATCTTTAAGTTTAGATAGTAAATCCGGGGTATCTTTATAAAATATTGTGTGTCTAAATTGCCCGGGAAATATTGTTTGATTGAGGACTTCATTCCTTTCATTATCTTGTAAAATAATTATTTGATTTTTGAAAGAGTTAAGTGGTTGTTTAACTTTTTTCATAGTTTCGACAGGGGAACTTTGTAGTGAGTGATCGGAACAATTTGTTGTATTGTTGATTTGCTGACGCGAAAGCGCATCTGCAACGACATTCTGGTGTCCAGGTTTATAGACTAACTTAGCACCATATTCTTCGATTAAATTTTTCCACCTTTTAAATTTTGTATTTGGGTTTTTCTCGGAAATAGAAAATATTAAGGATTGATGATCAGTGTAGATTGTTAAATCTGCCACGCCATATAAATAATTCCTAAGTTTTTGTAAAGACCATACAATTGCTAATAATTCCTTCTCATTAGTACTATAATTTTGCTCCGTTTTATTTAATGTGCGTGAAATAAATGCAATTGGTTGACGATTTTGTGCTAAAACTGCACCAATGGCAACATTGCTTGCATCTGTTGTTAAACTAAAAGGTTTTGAGAAATCTGGTTGGAAAAGTTCAACCTGTTCTTGGAATGCATTTTTTATTTTTTGCTTTTTACGAGAATCAAGTTGAACGATCACAAGCAAGGAGGGGTTGGGGCGCACTGCCACATAATTATTTCAGATAGTTTTTATTAATCGAATTTAGTTTAAAAACGATTGTAGGTATGAATTTATGTGTATTTATATATATATATATATATATATAATATATATTATATTACGAAAATAATTCATAAATGCATCAGTATTTTTCAATACAATATAAGCAACATAATAATATACTAAGAGTCCTCAGTTAGAACGCCTCTGTGATGGTGGCAAGCCAACGAAATAACGGCGAGTTCGCGCAGACATTGTGTTGTTGAAAAAACGAAAAGACGACTTTGTCGACAAACATACATACATACAAACGAGCCCGCATACATATTGACGCCAAATTTTGCGCATCGTCGCGGAGTTGACAAAATTTGTTTTTGCAGTGGTTTGCTATTGAAAGTTGACTTATGCTCTTTTGAAATATTGCGATTACCGATTGGGCTGCATTTTCATAGCGTCGCTTTTAGATAAAATGGGCTAAATTGAGAAACTATGAAATAATGATAATAAGTAAACATATAAAAGTACTATGTGCAGTGTGCTTAGAATATATAGAAGTAGTTAATGATTTCATATGAATGGCAATTTTATATAAATTTTTTAATTTAATGACATATATAGTGCATAATATGCAAAAATATAAATATTATTTAAACTCGCTAATAGGTCATGTTGCTAATTCTCCTTTCTGAAGGGAACATCAGACAAATTCTTCAATTTCTGATTTTTAGCAAATGTTGTGAGGAAGCTGCTTGTGGGCAACATACAAATGCGAGGGGGATGGTAGGATTTTCAGTGGTGGCTGTCAAATTGTAAAATTGAATTTTTCTCGTTTTACTCAATTTCATTCATTCATTCATTTTATAAACTTAATTTCGCATATGCGAATATATATTCTATATGAAAACCAAATTTGGTTTACCAGGCGCACAGAAAAAATAGCGCGGCGCAGAGTTATGAACGAGCGAGTTATTATCGTTTTTTACGATATGAGAAAAAAGAAATATGTTTTCACTACGCCGAAGTGCGAGTTCTTTATTCATAATCTTTAGACTAACTAGTTTACATAAATCTTAATGCTACTTATACTATTGAGCTGTATCGATAGTGATCTGTTTACTAACAGATAGAACTATTCGTTTCTATTGTTATATTCGGGTTGTTATTGATAGTACATTTCTATTGTTATATGTTCTTATCTCTGATATTTATATTTTACAATGTGTGTTGTACATTTCAAGTGTGTTAGCTGATAGATATGTTTACATAGGCTTATTTTGGTATTATGTATTTATGTCTAATAAGTGTTATGTCACTTATATATAAGTATTTATGATATGCATGTATGTATGTACATGTGTATGTTTGTATGTATGTACATATGTATGCGGTGTGCGGCTATGTCGTTAACTCTCCCCCGTGTTAAAATGAAATGTCCTCATTTCGAGACATCTATGACTGAAGTCGGCGTAATTCTGTTTCGAATATTTCTTCGAAATTTCTTTTACGTTGGTTATTTGTTTGTACTTGTCGATAGATATATATTTTTACACATGAATACACGATTAAAACTAATACTATACTAATTAAAATAAGGTATAAAATAAATTTAAAGGGGTGTTCTTCTATAGGTATTAAAAACTTGTACATTTTTTGTATATTACTAAATTTATAATTACTTTCAGAAGATAATATATTCAATATTTCTATTTTTTCATTTTCATGAGCATGGATTATATCTTTTATTTCTTGTTCATGGTTTATATATGTTTTATTATCAATGGTGGTGCTATGGTCATATTGGATTAAATGTTGACCATTTATTTTCTGCCCATTCCATATATGAACATTATCAACTATAATATTACCATGATCTAATATTTGTAAAGGATTATTATTTTCTTGTATCACGTTACATTGGGCTTTTTGGTTCAATAATAATGGGATTGTACATTTATCTTTTAATTCTATTTTGCAGATATTAGTTCCTATATAATTTTTACAATTTGATAGATTTGTGAAATTATTATTACATTTAGCAATTTTATTTTTTAGCTCATATTTTCCGTGTTTAAATGCTAATGGAATTAAATTATACATTTAGATTTATTGGTTATTATTGGATATTTATAAATTGTCACAATGGCACTATTAAAAATACACACGTGGATATTGGAGTATTCTAAGATATTTATTATTGGAATGTCATATGATTCTGTTTTAATGATTTCTTTAATATCTTTAAGGTTAAGAGTGCCTGAATAAAAAAGACCTGTTTTCGCAAAATTAATTGTGTTTGTTATTGATTCTAATTCTTTATATACTTCCCTAATTATTAATGTTTCTGTTATAGATTTTGGATCTAAAGTTTCTAGGATTTTCTCAAACTGTGAATTAATTTGTCTTTGTAAGTTGTTATTTTCTATTAACTGGTTAAGACCTGATTTTATTTCTATTAGGTCGTCGTGGTCTGACGTACCTGTTATAAATTTCAAAATTGAGCCTAAAAAATTAAGGGCACGTTTGATACGATGCTCGGATGGTATCAGTTGTGTTTTCAGTGTTTCTATTTTATTAATGAGAATACTTTCTTCCTGGGATTGTATGTTACTGTATCTTGTTCTGATTATATTTTCATAAGGCGTTAATATTGTCGAAAGGTTGGCTATATGATACAGGTAGGCTGAGCTATTATATGTATAAACGTCGTCCGTTTCGGTTAAAATATATCTTCTACCTGAAAGGTTTGTTATCTTTTCAGCAAATGCAAATGAAGCCAATAAAATAAATAGGCAAAAGTTTATGACTCTTATTCTTCGCATTGTGTACATTGCTTCCTAATGTTACCTTTATGTATAACCTTTCCCCTCACTGTTAAAATCGTGTCTCCGCGATCTTCTTTCACTTTGTGTTTATTATATTTTGTTGCAAGCTTATTACGTCGATCTGTTTTGCTATATATAATATCACCTGTTTTATATGTTATATTTTTTCTGCTTTTGTTATGATATTTTAGTGTTTATCCTGTTTTTGCTCCAAGATATCCTTGATATTGGTATATTTGGTAGGCGCGGTTTTGTTTTCAGCTGCTAAACTTTGACAAAGTTCTATAATTGTGCTATGTAACCGTTCTACTTGAGCGTTGGAAGTTGAATGGTGTACTGGAGTAACTGAATGTATTATATCTAATCTATTGTATAAAGATTTTACTATGTTTCCATTAAATATACTTTCGTTATCAGTCATGAGATATTTAGCATTTGGGTAAACTTGTGTGAGTATTTCTTCTATTGATTCATGGCAATCTATCTTTGTATTTAGTTTTCGTAAATAACAATATTTGGAGTACCTATCTATTGAGCTAAGATACAGCATATTGTTTATATGAAATATGTCCATTTGTATATATTCTCCTACTCGAGTTGGTATTGGAGTTTTTCATATAGGATGTTTATTTGGTTTTCTTTCGTATTTGTGCTGTAGACATATTTCACAGCCTACGACTAGTTTACGACACATTTCTTTAATATTGGGCCAGTAATGGGACAACAATATTTCTTGCTTATTATTTTTGTAGTTCCTGTGAGCACGTTGATGTGTTTGTGTGACGATTTCTCTTTGTTCGTTTATGGAAGTTACGTCATTTAACTTATTTTGGGCTAGCACCAGGTTATAGTTTGGGAAGGCGGAGATAATTTCTTCTTTTAAGTGAAATAGTATTTCCTCATCTATCTTCATCGCATTAGTAACTTTTGGATTAACTACATCTTTAAGTTTAGATAGTAAATCCGGGGTATCTTTATAAAATATTGTGTGTCTAAATTGCCCGGGAAATATTGTTTGATTGAGGACTTCATTCCTTTCATTATCTTGTAAAATAATTATTTGATTTTTGAAAGAGTTAAGTGGTTGTTTAACTTTTTTCATAGTTTCGACAGGGGAACTTTGTAGTGAGTGATCGGAACAATTTGTTGTATTGTTGATTTGCTGACGCGAAAGCGCATCTGCAACGACATTCTGGTGTCCAGGTTTATAGACTAACTTAGCACCATATTCTTCGATTAAATTTTTCCACCTTTTAAATTTTGTATTTGGGTTTTTCTCGGAAATAGAAAATATTAAGGATTGATGATCAGTGTAGATTGTTAAATCTGCCACGCCATATAAATAATTCCTAAGTTTTTGTAAAGACCATACAATTGCTAATAATTCCTTCTCATTAGTACTATAATTTTGCTCCGTTTTATTTAATGTGCGTGAAATAAATGCAATTGGTTGACGATTTTGTGCTAAAACTGCACCAATGGCAACATTGCTTGCATCTGTTGTTAAACTAAAAGGTTTTGAGAAATCTGGTTGGAAAAGTTCAACCTGTTCTTGTAATGCATTTTTTATTTTTTCTAAAGCTTCTACAGCTGATGCGGCTTTAAATTCACAAGTATCTTATTACTTTGGTTCTTTTTTATCATACCTAATTCTCCTCTTAAATGAATAGTTAATGGTTTAGTGATTTTTGCAAAGTCTTTAATAAATTTTCTGTAATAACTAGCAAGTCCTAGAAAGGATCTCAATTCTTTTAAATTTGTTGGTTGTGGGTAATTTTTTATTGTTTCAATTATTTTTGGATCAACTGTTATCCTATTATGTTTTATAATATGTCCACGATATTCGACTGTATCGTGGAAAAAATGTGACTTTTCGTCCGAAATTTTCATATTTGCATTATGTAAAGCGTTGATTATAATCCGAAGGTGTTCCATATGTTCTTCTGCAGTAGATGAATAAATTAACACATCATCAATATAAACATATGCGAACTTTCCAATGTATTCTCTTAGTATGTCGTCGATGCATCGTTGAAAGATTGAGGGTGCATTTTTTAATCCGAATGGCATTCTTATAAATTCATACTTCGCGCCGTTGACAGAGAATGCTTTTTTTTCTCGATCAGATTCTTTAATTAATATTTGATGAAAGCCTGATTCTAAGTCTATTGTGGAAAAAATCTTTGCTTTTCCAAGGTTTTGTATTGTCATATTAATATCTGGAATTGGATATCTGTCAGTAATCGTATGGCAATTTATTTTTTGGAAATCAACAACAATTCTTCGCTTGGGTTTCCCTTGGTCATCGGTACCCTTTTTTGGAACAGTCCATATAGGTGAATTACCTATATGGGCTTTTGCTTGGTTGTATTATACCGTCATTTAAAAGTTTCTCAATTTCTTTCTTGACAAAGTCGTGATCGGACATGGGATATGGATATTGTTTTGTCCATATGGGGTCTTCTGATTCAGTCTTGATAGTTGCTTGTATTGTGGTTGTAAAGGGCAACTTTCCATTAGTATTATTATTTATTTTCATTAGTTCTTCTACTTGATCTTTAAGTTTTTCATTATTTATTGTGTAATTAATTTTTGGTTCTACTTCTAAAATCTTCTTTTTTTTATACTTCAACCTATAGTCAAATAAATTAATTTCTGCCTTCATTTGGCGTAATCCCTGTTCTCCGAGTATAATGTCAAAGTCGTTTAATTCCCTAATTTCGTAAAATGTTAAATGATGTCCGTACATCGTTATTATTTTTTTAGAATTTATGATTGAGTAACCATGTAAGGTTTTGGTTTTAAATGGTTTCAATTTAATAGATATTCCTATATTACAATTTATATTTATGTAATTGTTAGTGGAGCCAGTTAAGCCGCATTTTGTTTGTAAGCAGGGTACTGCCTGTTTCATATTGTTCTTCGTAATTTGATACAACTACTGATTCTAGATCTTCTCTGTTTAATTTATTTATCCTTTGGAATTTCCTATCTTGCGGAGAAGTCGTATTAGTGTAGTTAGGTGTCCTATCTCTCTTATATGTATTACTATAATTATTATTATAATTGGCACTTACAGCATTATTATTCCTGGTTGTCTGTATGTATTGCCTGGAGTCGTCCACGTCCATGGGTATTGGTGCAGGTTGTGGTTGTAGCTGTTTTACTTGGTGATGTTGATTTCTCTGCATGCTGAAGTTCGGTCTATACTGATTTTGGTACCTCTCTTCTCGATGTGGGTGATTATTTTGGCTATATCGTGCATTGTATCTCTGATGGTTGTTGTTGGATCTCGATGAAGTTGGTTGGTAATTATTCCTCTGTATCCTTACGTTTGGTTTTTACTCCCTCTCTTCTCTATGTGGTGGTTGATTCTGGTTTGAATGATGTTGACGTTGGTTTAGAGGTCTGAACTGTGTCTCAAGTTCCTCTCTCACGTTGTCGTGAAAAATGCTGTCGCGTATGCTGATTCTAGATTTCCTGGGTTATGGCTATACAATGTACCGCTGGTATATTTGGAGTTTAACCCAAGAATGTAAGTTCTTACTGCTTCCTGGTTATTGTATGTTTTCATTCCCTCGTTATTGTCATCATTGGACATCTCAATTTTTGTTAAGGCTAAGTTAAGGGCCTTAGAAACCTCACTGTGAAACTCTGCAAAAGTTTTTCTACCCTGGGTGATTCTCTTCATTTCGTCGAGAAGCATATATAATGGGCGTTGGTCCGCATACGTATAGTCTAATCTGTTAATTATTGAATAAAAATTCAATTTGGTGTTGTGGCTCGTCAGAATATTAGCAGCTGGTCCTGTGATTTTTGTTCGTAATATTCCCAGGGCGCTATAATATTTTGGATGATTCTGGAAGATTTTTTTAGCTTCCATGAAGGTCCAAACCTGTGATCTCCATGATCTGTACTGCTCTTTAATCCCATCAAATTTGGGTAGAGATTTGAATAACTCAAGGTCGGTATCCTTGGGGTCACTGATATTTAGTTTTACTTCGTCGTATAAAACTAATTCGTGCGGAGCGTTTTGTTGTTCTAGCGAAGCTATTCTCTCCGTGAAGTCAGCTGTTTGTTGCTGCATCTGGTCATCAACATGGTCATTTGGGCGCTTAGTTGGGCTAGTTGTTGCTCCATGGTAGAGTTATTTATTTTTCTGTGGTCGTCGTAGGATATCTGCCTTTTTTATTCTTAAGTCTTCGTAATGTATCCAGTTTTAATGTTTTCCACTTTTTTCTTAATCTTTCGGAGATTTTTGTTTTGTTCAACGGTTTATGCTGTCTGTTATTTTAAGGTTTGCTTTTACACGTTTATTAATTTGTTATATCTCGCTTTTTCAGAGATTGGTTTTGTTCAAAATTGTTTACGCTGCCTGTTATTTCAAGGTCTGCTTTTACGCGTTATGAATTCGTTATATCTCACTTTTTCAGAGATTTATGCTTTTCTTCAAAGCCGTGGAATTTTTTATTATCCTTTAGTTTGAGGATATTTGGCTGCAGTCAAGAGTTAGACCGGCTTGAGCCCCCAGTTATTATCGTTTTTTACGATATGAGAAAAAAGAAATATGTTTTCACTACGCCGAAGTGCGAGTTCTTTATTCATAATCTTTAGACTAACTAGTTTACATAAATCTTAGTGCTACTTATACTATTGAGCTGTATCGATAGTTATCTGTTTGCTAACAGATAGAACTATTCGTTTCTATTGTTATATTTGGGTTGTTATTGATAGTGCATTTCTATTGTTATATGTTCTTATCTCTGATATTTATATTTTACAATGTGTGTTGTACATTTCAAGTGTGTTAGCTGATAGATATGTTTACATAGGCTTATGTTGGTTTTATGTATTTATGTCGAATAAATGTTATGTCACTTATATATAAGTATTTATGATATGTATGTATGTATGTACATGTGTATGTTTGTATGTATGTACATATGTATGCGGTGTGCGGCTATGTCGTTAACTAGACTTGTTTATTGCAACGTGAAATATTTTGCCTAAGTTCAAATCCTATCAGATATTTTTTTATACTCCTTTTTTAATTTTATATTCCTTTTTTATTAAATGATATTTTAATTCTATTTTCATATTATCTCCCTCATTATTTATATTTTCTTGTCGGTAGTCAATTACTTTCATTTTTATTATTTCAATTTTTGTTTATGCGCATATCAAAGAACATCTGTGCATATGTATGTGTATACATTTTGCTTATAGAGTGGTGTAGTTCGTTTCGTACCCTGATAGTTGTGGTGAAATTTTATTTTCGAACTTGCGCGTTTTCGATGTTCCTTCATCGTAATTAACATTTTAGTACAGTTAACATTAGCTCCTTCTCTATTCATTAACATTCTCTGGTCTTAGTGTTGTGCTCCTTTGTGATATTAGCAGAGAACGTAAATGAATAGAGAAGGAGCAAATGTTAGCAGTACTAAAATGTTAATTACGATGGAGGAACATCGAAAACGCGCCAGTTGGAAAATAAAATTTCACCACAACTATCAGGGTACGAAACGAACTACACCACTCTATAAGCAAAATGTATATACATACATATGCACAGATGTTCATTGGTATGCGCATAAACAAAAATTGAAATAATAAAAACGAAAGAAATTGACTTCTGACAGGAAAATATTAATAATCAGGGAAATAATATTAAAATAGAATTCAAATATCATTTCATAAAAAAGGGTTATTAAAAATAAAAAATAGTATATAAAGATATGATAGGATTTGAACTTAGGCAAAGCATTTCATCGCAATAAGTAAGTGTGCTATACAAGCAGCACCACAGATGATATTAGAACATATTTGTCTAATCTGTGAACTCAAACAGCTATTGTTGTTTACTTGCCTCAATGTTTATATGTCTATATGTGAATATTCTTGAAATTGCCTTCCTTCATTCGCATGTTCAAATATATTTGCATATATGTACACATATGTACATATGGATGTCCATCAATATGTCTTTCGCAAAAAATCAAACACTCGCGCAAGTGACAAAAAAACGTAGACGCACCATCATCGACCAATAATATTCAAGCGAACTCGCGGCATATTTTCTAAGTATTTTATATTACAACGACAACAAATTCATTCATAAGGAACGTGCGTCTGCTTCAAAGCAAAGTGCGCTCGTTCATAACTCTGCGCCGCGCTATATTTTCTGTGCGCCTGGTAAACCACATTTGGTTTTCATATAGAATTCCTACCGCAAATGCGCGAAAATAAAAATGAATGAAATTGAATTTGAATGTCTTCAGTAAAATTGAAGAATCAGCAAAATTTCAATTTTACAATTTGTATCACTGAAAATCCTACCATCCCCCTCGCGTTTGTATATTGCCCACAAGCTGCTTCCTCACAACATTTGCTAAAAATCAGAAATTGAAGAATTTGTCTGATGTTCACTTCAAAAAGGAGAATTGGCAACATGACCTCTTAGCGCGTTTAAATAATATTTATATTTTTGCATATTATGCACTATTTATGGCATTAAATTACAAAATTTATATTAAATTGCCATTCATATGAAATCATTAACTACTTCTATATATTCTAAGCACAGTCCATATAGTACTTTTATATGTTTACTTATTATCATTATTTCATAGTTTGTCGATTTAGCTCATTTTATCTAAATACGACGCTATGAAAATGCAGCCCAATCGGTAATCACAATATTTCAAAAGAGCATAAATCAACTTTCAATAGCAAACCACTACAAAAAGAACAAACGAGACAACATAGCCGACCGTCATTGTCGTAAAATTGTCCCTTGAAACAAATTTTGTCAACTCCGCGACGATGCGCAAAATTTGCCGTCAATATGTATGCGGGCTCGTCTGTATGTATGTATGTTTGTCGACAAAGTCGTCTTTTCGTTTTTTACAACAACACAATGTCTGCGCGAACTCGCCGTTATTTCGTTGGCTTGCCACCATACACAGAGGCGTGTCAAGTGAGGGCTCATAATATATTAATATGTTACTTAATGAGTATTGAAAAATACTGATGCATTTATGAATTATTTTCGTAATATAATATATATTATATATATATATAAATACACATATATTCATACCTATAATCGTTTTTAAACTAAATTCGATAAATAAAATATATATCTGAAATAATTATGTGGCTGTGCGCCCCAATCCCTCCTTGCCATCGATCGTTCAACTCGCAAAAAGCAAAAAGCGTAGACAAAAGTCATTGCTTGTGCGGGGCAAGAAGAAGCAAGCATCAGCGTACGTGTACTCATGAATGAATGTGTGATTTGTGTAATACGCATAAATAAAGGAATATGCAATAAACCCAAACATATGAACATATTTTCCTGAAATATTTTAATTATCTCAGGAAGTTAAATATGCTATTAAAGTAATTGAATTATGATATGCTTAGATTCCAATTAATAAAATAAAAATTAAATAAAATTTCAGTTTCATGAGTTTTAGGATTCGAACGTATAGGTTCGTATTCGGATTGTGCTTAACCCCTTCCCGCTTACGACCTCAGCCACCACAAAAGTGGAAATGTGGCCGCTTAGCCACCGTTTTATTGTTATCCTTTGTTTAATAAGCAATTGCTCACATAACGCACATACATAAGTTGGAAAAATAGCCTATTAAATGTTTATTTTATTATGAATTCTGGGGTTTTTACCGGTAATACAGATTTTTAATTCAGAAGGCTTTTCATAATTATAAATTTGTCATATCATAGAAATTGAAAACATAAATCTAAATAGGTATGCGCAACGATTTTTCATATAGGAATATTCGTTGTGTCTATTTATAGCATTTCGCACATTGCGTGGTGTATTTTTATTTTTCGAAGTTATATTTTTCGATGTTCCCTCATCTGGAACTACAAATTAGTACTCAAAAAGATTTCAGTTAACATTTGCTCCTTCTCTATTCATTTACGTTCTCTGATATTAGCAAGCTAGCCTTAACATTTTGTACGACTCTGTAAAATTAAAACAAATTATCGTGGTATTCGTGAGTATGCACTGTAGGCAAACTAAAGCGAGTAGGTGTATGTATGTATGTATTAGTATGTACATACACTCACCAGAAAAAGTTTGCATACACGCTATGTTTTCTTCTTTTGTTAAAAAATATCTTTTATATATTAAATTTTAGACGACAATCATATCATGGGCTTTATAACTACTCTATTGCATTGACGGAAAGTTATAGTTTTTCTTGTCTTCGTAAAAGGAGGAATTTTAAAAGATTTTTGTTCCATTCAGTTTTTTATTAAATTTATATAATCGAATCTTCGCTAAAAGAAAAATAAATAGCCCGTCTGAAAGGGAAATAATGGTTAAATTTTTCGAAGAAGGAAAAATATACCCAGAATTCGGTAAAGTTGTGGGAAGAACAAATTCTTTCATACAAAGAGTAATAAAGCAATTACAAACATGCCGGCGTTTTTGTATCTCGGCGCGTTTAAGGCGGCCAAAAATACTAGCATAGCGTAAAACTCGTAACGTTTTTCAAAGTGTGAAGCAAAATCTTCAACTTACTGCATCCAAAATCGATCAATATGCTAAGAAAAATTATAAAAAATCCCTCTGCACTGACACCATTCGCATAATTAAAAACAAAAACAGGGTTATATGGGGGTTTCATATCGCTATTCAATGGATAAGTGCATAATGTAGTCGCCCGGAAAGTTTAAGCAGATAGTTATTTTTTCCGATGAGAGCATGTTTTGCATCTTTGGAATCAAGGAGCGTAAGATTTTATGGTAAAAAACGGGCGCGACACTTGATAAGAAAATCTTAAGGGGTTAGGGGTAGTCGCGAAAAAGTGAGAATTTTCAGAAATTTTTTTGCTATTAAATCATGTTAATTTTTGAGAAAAAATCCTTCGATCAGGCTCGAGCTTATAATGTATTCTAAAAGTTGTATAAATGTTTTGAAAATCTAAATCTAATTGGAAGCTACAATAGTACATTTTTTCTTTTGATTAAGTATTAAATATCCAAAAATAGTTGCTTTAATATATCACAATATCCCAAAAAAGGGTTTAAATAGTTTCTGAATATGTTTAACGGTTACATGTATAACACTATGTAATCTTAATAAATGAGTGTTATTCTAATTTAAATTCCTAAAAAGTATGTTTGTTTTGTCCGATCTGGCTACAATGGAAATGTTATAAAAAAATGCAAATTTTGAGGCGCTCTCACACTGGGTTAAGTTGGGCATACCTTTATCCCTGGCTGGGGCTTAGAACAGCATCCTCCAATTTAGGTTAAAATGAATATGAGTAGAATTAGAAATGGCAAACTCGAGTCCGATTCTACTCGGTAATCCTTACCTTCCGAATTCGAACAGGAATTCACATTCGATTTTGCGGTTAGGTGACTAGTTTCAAGTTTTACTTACCATTATAATATTGTAACGGATTTCGCGGTAAATCGTCTACCTTGTAACTCGCTATTGATATCAATCACTGAATTGTTAAATAAAAGTCCCAATTTAATGGCTATACACTTATCTTTATTTCTAATTCTAACAACTTAACAGTTATTGCTCGCTATTCGAGTTTACAACTCAACACTCGGCAATACTCTAATTAGAACTGTGTTTGCTGCATAATCCGGCAGCCCTTATATAGTAGATCTTTAACAAAATATCGCTTCTAGAACATTTTGCCAACTACGAATTTGCTGTCTAGTTGCTTCTGGCAATTTATCATCGATTCGGTTTTGTTCTATCATCCGTGCTCGTCACAATATCAAAGAAGATAGATTATAGAGAAGGTTCACAGTGCAGCCATTATCAAAATATTTTACTTTTCGCAGGGGAACTGAAAACGATGAGCGTGTTTCACCACAGAAAATTATTAACCACAATTAACATAACGGGAAAGGTAATGCTAATTTCAATGTTAAGAAATGTATGCTTACAGATCCGTATATTTACAATGCGCGAACGATTTTTTGAAGATATTATGCCTATACAGGGTGGCTAACGAATCGTACTACAAAATTAAACCGTAATAAGTTTCTTTTTAGTCAATGCATTACATTTATTTTTTTTATTGTATAGAAAGTTGTATTTTAGTTAAACAATTATTTATTCGTCCATGCTCAACCACGCATATCCGACACTTAATTCGGGATTGCCTCAACTATCTATTTAATGGACTGCTTCAGTTCAGTCAGATTTATGGCTTTGATTTTGTACACCTCCTTCTTGACATAACCTGATAAGAAAAGACCAAGCGGTCCCAAATATTCTTAAACATATACATATTTATAATTATGTGTGCATGTAAACAAATATGAAAGTACTCATTATAATTGTTAATGTGTCTATATGCAACGTATGTATGTAAATATGTACACTCTTTGTTTCATGCGAGATCTCCGATGCCACGGACAACCAATGGCTGAAGCTCACGTGTTTCATTTTCTTGTCAAAGAATCACTGTGTCGAAGGACTGACGCGACGACAAAGCGTCACAACATTGTGTTGTTGGTAGAAAATCTGAGCTGTGCCGAAAAAAAATTAACGAACGGCGGCCGGGTGTCACCGCTTTCCTAGCCGCTCTAACAGCTTTGCCTACAAATTATCGCAAATATGTATGTTTATGTATGAGCATGCATACATATTGACGGAGATTTTTGTCATGGAAAAATATTTTTGAATTGTAAAATATATTAAATCGACAAAAGCTTTGTTGCCACTTTTTTCTGTGTTTTGTGGGCTTGTGGGGTTGAAACTTTTCCCTTCTAGAGGGAACATCAGAATTTTCGCTTTTGCCATCGTCGCGAAAAGACGCTTATAGGCAAACGCATGCTCGGGGAGATGAGAGGGTGTCTGTTGTGAAGCGAGATTGCTTGTTGAAAGTACGAGCGCTTTCATGAATGAAAATGTTGTTGTTATGTGATTTACTATAAATTTGGCTTCGGCTATTTGGCTTGTGACGGTTGTTGTTTTTGTAGAACAATTTTTGTAGTTTTTGCGGGTGACATATTTACATGTGTATGGATATTCATATGTATGTAGGTTGGTTTGTGTATGCATTATTTGTTCGGCAATTTTATATATACATACATATATATGTTGACATATAAATCAATGCGCGCACATATAGTGTATTGATAAGTAATAAAGTTATGATTTGAATTTCTGAATGCGTACATTCAAATGCGCATGTTCAGATATACATATGTTCATATAACTATATAAGATTAATATTATATGATAAAAGATATACAATTATAATACAAAATATTTATTAGGAATGCATATTATGTAAAAACTATATTATATTAATAAATGCCCAAACTGACTATAAATATTATTTTGAAAATTACATAATTTAATAGAGTCTTATGAGTTTTGCATGCATTCATAAAAATTGGCATAATGATATTAATATCAATAAATATGATTGAGCATAATTTTCATTGAATGCTCAGCTCTGTTCATACGCCACTGTTAAAATTTCTCCATCCGAACTAGCTGTTGTGAAACACGCTCATCGTATTTTGTTAGGTTTTGACAATTCACACGCTGGTCCGTAGTTGGACCTTCTCTATATTTTAAATTCTCTGACAACATCATAATCAACCGCGTGATAGAAAGTCATACAAATATAGTGGTATTTATTTCCGGTACATTTTATTTATACATTTTCAACCAAGAGTTAGCTTTTTCAATATATTTATATCAAAATGGCGCCGAACGCCATACGGATTAATTTAAAAAAGTAAATAATGGATCTAATGTATAGTGTAATAAATGTGCGTAGTAGCTGATATAGTAACAGTACAACTAGTTGGATTAAACATCTGAATAAAACACACAAACTTGATTTAACTCCTGCTAATCATAATCGTACTAGAGCAACGAATGAGAAAGATGGTGAAGATGAAACATTACAGTTTCAAAACCTTAACATATAAATATATATATTTATATTAACAACCTTCAAACTTACACTTTTTCCTTGTATATCTCTTTATTTATCAATTTAATGATGGAATTTATAATAGTTATTTTTTCAAAATGCTCGCTCATGGCATTGCGATTTGATAAATAAATTTATTACCAAATAAATTGTTAGTATTGTAACGGATTTCTCGATAAATCGTCTACCTGTAACTCACTCTTGAGTTCGATCACTGGATTGTTAAATAAAAGTCCCAATTTAATGGCTACACACTAATCTTTATTTCTAATTCCAACAACTTAACACTTATTGCTCGTTATTCGAGCTTAAAACTTCTTGCTTATAGCTTAATTGCTCTTATCACGACAACACTCTACCTAGAACTGTGTTTGCTGCACAATCCGGCAGCCCATTTATATTAAATCTCTAACAAAACATTGCTTCTAGAACATTCTGGCAACTACGAATTCGCTAACTAGCTGCTTCTGGCAGATTATCGTTGATTCGATTTTGTTCTATCATCCGTGTTCGTCACAGTATTATAAATTAAAATCGATTGAAATCGAAATAATCGATTCTTGTCCTGGACTAATAGATTGTTAGAATCGTAAAATATAAAATCGGAAACGATTCTTTATAAAAAGTTTCCATGTCTACGAAGAATGTAGGATCAAAATAGACCAGATCATAAATGCTGTGTTTACATAGGGACTCTTTGGACCCTCATTATCGGCAAATTCTCGTTTGGTGTCGCGCTGTGCATATGTTTTTATACAAGTTTTCTGTCATTCCATTTCAAAAAATTTTCGCAAATGATTGCGCGTTCGGCTATGTCACACTTAGAGATAGTTGCATATTTCATTTGTATGTTGGGATGGTGATCTCACATTTTGCTTGTAAGGAATTACCTTGAATGTGGTAGAATATACGCTTAATAGTTTAAAGAAATACTTAAGATGGGAACTCCCTAATCCACCGGAATGTATTGAATACCCGCTACTAATATTTTCAAGGCCAAATTTATAACAGGAATTTACTAATCTTCAAGTATCAAAAATTCCTAATTTCTTTACTCCATATTTTTGTCTATTTATTATAAAACATCCTTGAATTAATTACAATTCTTGTTTAAAATAAAATGATATTCAAACTTAATCCTTTGTGGTTAAAAGAAATAAATATGACAACATTTTAATATAATATGTAAATATAAAACAGTGAAGTTGCAATTTTTATAAGAATTATTTTATGTATTCTGGTATATTATTACATTTAATACCGCTAATGTTATTAAAAATGTAAATTGAATGTATTTGAGTAACTTAATTTTCTCCATTTTTACAACTGTGAAAAATATTTCTATTATTCAATGCTTACATATTTGCATATTACGTACAAAAAATAGTAACAGAATTAAAATTTCTGAACATATGGTATATATTCATTTGAAACCGAACGCTGTTGCAACCATTTAAAGAATTTGAAAATGAAAAAAAATGCTGAAAAGGGTCGAAGCGAGCAGTTACGAGCAAGAACACAAAGTGTGCCACCCGAACACGAGTGGCACGGTCCCTTCGTCTATTCTTGTCGTCCCCTCGACCACACTAAACCGGTTTGGGTTACATAAGAGTCCCAATGTAAACACACTAAAAGCTGCAAAGCTATTGATTGTTGGACCACCCTACACTTTCGATAGTTTAAAAAAAATACTATCGATACTTTTCCTCTTTGAATTCTATCTACTTTTCGCTGGTTTAAAATAAGGGATCTTGGCTTTGTACACCATGGATAAAATGATCTCAACTCTTTGTTTAGATAGAGCGCTGTCAAAGTCCACATTTTTTATAACATTTGACAGTGGTGCCATTAAGGAAAGAAATAAGTTTTGAGATTTTTAAATGTATTTCTTGGGTATTTTTCGGTTTCCATTTTACAGAAAAATATACATAAATAAAATTAGCTTAACAAGCTAGATATCCTGTATGACTTCTAAATATAAGTACATGTATATTTTAATCATAATGATTTTCAAAATTAACGTTTAAAACTAAATTTAACAAAATATTTTAATATTACAAAACACACAAGTTTTAAATAACCTAAACATGATCCTTATTTCTTTTTGATATACTCAATAAACAAATATCTTTTGATAATATATTCGGAAGTCAAAGTTTACATAACATTTGCTGGGAGTTCTAACCAAAATAAGTATATACGTAGGCAATTGGTACTGCTAAGCAAAACAATACTCTGCGACAAAATACCGCTCTTTATTAAAAACAAAACTATATTAAAACTCTTTCGAAAAATCTGATCTCACAAATTACCCACTGATTTCGCAATTTATTTCTGCGGGATTCTTAGTGGTAGGTCATTATTTTGGTTATCATCTGTTCAGTAGCTCATGAACTCGTGGTTTTCTTGGCAGCACTGAAAGTTCATGAGCTCTCTCAGAAGTCAAAGAGAGGAGTTTCGGATCATTTTATCCATGTTGTACACTTCACGTTTATGAAATAATCTGTGGATTTATTTATAAAGCGAAACATGAACATTAACGGAAAACATACAAATTAATAAAGTTTCAAATGTATAGAATTGTTCATGTTACTATATAAGCTACTCTCAGAGCTGACGAGTTTTAAAAGATATACGTTTTATACATTTACTACTGTTCAAGAAATGTATACCTAAAATACGTTTCTATTAAGTTTTTTATTCCTTAATCATCCACTTGTTTGTGTTTAAAAATAATAATTTGTCGACGTTATAAGGATTTAGTGTTGTGCTACTTCGTGATATTCAAAGTGTGAAGCAAAACCTTAGATTTACTGCACCCAAAATCGATCAATATGCTAAGAAAAATTATAAAAAATCGCTCTGCACTGACACCATTCTCATAATTTAAAACAAAAACAGGGTTATATGGGGTTTTCCGGAAAGTTTTAGAAGACAGTTATTTTTTATTTATTTTTTTTTTTATTCATCTATGATATACACTTCAATATAGGGGTCGGCTTTAGAATAACGTCCCACGCTTTCGGGTATAAAATGGGTATGGGCGGATAGAGGAGATCCTCCAGATCAAGGATATATAAAGATATAGCCGCGGGAAATTTATAGTTTTCGAGATATTTACGTTTAAAGTTGAAAATTTCAACTATTTAAAGTACGTATTTTCGCGATTTAAAATGAATTATACACTTATATTTTTTCACTAACACTTGACTAATTCGTTTTTAGAAATTTTTTGCTGCAAAAATAGCTTTATTTCAATAATTAAATCATTCTCAAATTTTATTAATTTTGACAATAACAAAATGGTTGTGAATGTCAAAAAATAAAATAAACAGAGAGATTGTATCCTAGATACAGGAAACAACGCAAAAAGAAGTTCTGCGTGAAAAATATTTTGATACACCCCGGTGTTGGACCGACCAGGGTTATTTTTTTGAAGCGCGGCCGAAGGCCGCCAACGCAAAAAGAAGTTCTACAAGAAAAAAGTAATATTGTCATAGAGGGTATAACATAGTACTTAACATCAATGCTTTGTAATAGTTTATTTCTCTAGGTTTTGGATTCCTGTATTTGGGGTATTATCTGTTTTAATTTTTTTCAGTTCAATTACAAAAGATGTCGATAAGGTAACACTGGTTATTTGAAATTTTGCAACCCTTTTGATGCCAGAATTAATAGAATTTAACAATAATTTAATTATTGAATTAAACTATTTTTGCACTATATAATGTAAAATAAATGTGTACAAACGAATTAGTGAAGTGTTAGTGGATATAAAAGTGGAAAATATGAGTGTATAATTCATTTTAAATCGCAAAAATACGTACTTTAAATAGTTGAAATTTTCAACTTAATGTCGAAAACTATAAGTTTCTTGCGGCTATATCTATATATATTCTTGATCTGAAGAATCTCCTCTATCCGCTCATACTCATTTTAAGGAAAACTTTAGTATACCGTTTCAGGCTTTCAGTTCTTTTATTCGTTTCATGGTAACCATTGCTGTTGTGCTGTTTTCTGACGAAATAAGGGTTTCTTCGCTGCCCCGTTCGTCCCTATTATGCTTTCTCTGCTTTGTATAGGCGAGGTTTCTATGGTCCTTTTTCCCCTGCTCTCTTTCTGCTATAGATTTAGCGTAAGAGGCCGAAAACATGCTAAAGCAGATGCTAGATCCTTCGGCTGAGCCGGAAAAACAATAGCTTAAACTTATATAAACCATGAACAAGAAATAAAAGATATAATCCATGCTCATGAAAATGAAAAAATAGAAATATTGAATATATTATCTTCTGAAAGTAATTATAAATTTAGTAATATACAAAAAATGTACAAGTTTTTAATACCTATAGAAGAACACCCCTTTAAATTTATTTTATACCTTATTTTAATTGATATAGTATTAGTTTAAATCGTGTATTCATGTGTAAAAATATATATCTATCGACAAGTACAAACAAATAACCAACGTAAAAGAAATTTCGAAGAAATATTCGAAACAGAATTACGCCGACTTCAGTCATAGATGTCTCGAAATGAGGATATTTCATTTTAACACGGGGGAGAGTTAACGACATAGCCGCACACCGCATACATATGTACATACATACAAACATACACATGTACATACATACATGCATATCATAAATACTTATATATAAGTGACATAACACTTATTAGACATAAATACATAATACCAAAATAAGCCTATGTAAACATATCTATCAGCTAACACACTTGAAATGTACAACACACATTGTAAAATATAAATATCAGAGATAAGAACATATAACAATAGAAATGTACTATCAATAACAACCCAAATATAACAATAGAAACGAATAGTTCTATCTGTTAGTAAACAGATAACTATCGATACAGCTCAATAGTATAAGTAGCACTAAGATTTATGTAAACTAGTTAGTCTAAAGATTATGAATAAAGAACTCGCACTTCGGCGTAGTGAAAACATATTTCTTTTTTCTCATATCGTAAAAAACGATAATAACTCGCTCGTTCATAACTCTGCGCCGCGCTATTTTTTCTGTGCGCCTGGTAAACCAAATTTGGTTTTCATATAGAATTCCTACGCATATGCGAAATTAAGTTTATAAAATGAATGAATGAATGAAATTGAGTAAAACGAGAAAAATTCAATTTTACAATTTGACAGCCACCACTGAAAATCCTACCATCCCCCTCGCATTTGTATGTTGCCCACAAGCAGCTTCCTCACAACATTTGCTAAAAATCAGAAATTGAAGAATTTGTCTGATGTTCCCTTCAGAAAGGAGAATTAGCAACATGACCTATTAGCGAGTTTAAATAATATTTATATTTTTGCATATTATGCACTATATATGTCATTAAATTAAAAAATTTATATAAAATTGCCATTCATATGAAATCATTAACTACTTCTATATATTCTAAGCACACTGCACATAGTACTTTTATATGTTTACTTATTATCATTATTTCATAGTTTCTCAATTTAGCCCATTTTATCTAAAAGCGACGCTATGAAAATGCAGCCCAATCGGTAATCGCAATATTTCAAAAGAGCATAAGTCAACTTTCAATAGCAAACCACTGCAAAAACAAATTTTGTCAACTCCGCGACGATGCGCAAAATTTGGCGTCAATATGTATGCGGGCTCGTTTGTATGTATGTATGTTTGTCGACAAAGTCGTCTTTTCGTTTTTTCAACAACACAATGTCTGCGCGAACTCGCCGTTATTTCGTTGGCTTGCCACCATCACAGAGGCGTTCTAACTGAGGACTCTTAGTATATTATTATGTTGCTTATATTGTATTGAAAAATACTGATGCATTTATGAATTATTTTCGTAATATAATATATATTATATATATATATATATAAATACACATAAATTCATACCTACAATCGTTTTTAAACTAAATTCGATTAATAAAAACTATCTGAAATAATTATGTGGCAGTGCGCCCCAACCCCTCCTTGCTTGTGATCGTTCAACTTGATTCTCGTAAAAAGCAAAAAAATAAAAAATGCATTACAAGAACAGGTTGAACTTTTCCAACCAGATTTCTCAAAACCTTTTAGTTTAACAACAGATGCAAGCAATGTTGCCATTGGTGCAGTTTTAGCACAAAATCGTCAACCAATTGCATTTATTTCACGCACATTAAATAAAACGGAGCAAAATTATAGTACTAATGAGAAGGAATTATTAGCAATTGTATGGTCTTTACAAAAACTTAGGAATTATTTATATGGCGTGGCAGATTTAACAATCTACACTGATCTTCAATCCTTAATATTTTCTATTTCCGAGAAAAACCCAAATACAAAATTTAAAAGGTGGAAAAATTTAATCGAAGAATATGGTGCTAAGTTAGTCTATAAACCTGGACACCAGAATGTCGTTGCAGATGCGCTTTCGCGTCAGCAAATCAACAATACAACAAATTGTTCCGATCACTCACTACAAAGTTCCCCTGTCGAAACTATGAAAAAAGTTAAACAGCCACTTAACTCTTTCAAAAATCAAATAATTATTTTACAAGATAATGAAAGGAATGAAGGCCTCAATCAAACAATATTTCCCGGGCAATTTAGACACACAATATTTTATAAAGATACCCCGGATTTACTATCTAAACTTAAAGATGTAGTTAATCCAAAAGTTACTAATGCGATGAAGATAAATGAGGAAATACTATTTCACTTAAAAGAAGAAATTATCTCCGCCTTCCCAAACTATAACCTGGTGCTAGCCCAAAATAAGTTAAATGACGTAATTTCCATAAACGAACAAAGAGAAATCGTCACACAAACACATCAACGTGCTCACAGGAACTACAAAAATAATAAGCAAGAAATATTGTTGTCCCATTACTGGCCCAATATTAAAGAAATGTGTCGTAAACTAGTCGTAGGCTGTGAAATATGTTTACAGCACAAATACGAAAAAAAACCAAATAAACAACCTATATGAAAAACTCCAATACCAACTCGAGTAGGAGAATATATACAAATGGACATATTTCATATAAACAATATGCTGTATCTTAGCTCAATAGATAGGTACTCCAAATATTGTTATTTACGAAAACTAAATACAAAGATAGATTGCCATGAATCAATAGAAGAAATACTCACACAAGTTTACCCTAATGCTAAATATCTCATGACTGATAACGAAAGTATATTTAATGGAAACATAGTAAAATCTTTATACAATAGATTAGATATAATACATTCAGTTACTCCAGTACACCATTCAACTTCCAACGCTCAAGTAGAACGGTTACATAGCACAATTATAGAACTTTGTCAAAGTTTAGCAGCTGAAAACAAAACCGCGCCTGGTGAAGAAATTTTCAACGCTGTTCGAGAATACAATAGGACTATTCACTCTTCCACAGGACACAAACCTGAAGACATATTTTTCAATAGGGAAAAATATACCAATATCAAGGATATCTTGGAGCAAAAACAGGATAAACACTAAAATATCATAACAAAAGCAGAAAAAATATAACATATAAAACAGGTGATATTATATATAGCACAACAGATCGACGTAATAAGCTTGCAACAAAATATAATAAACACAAAGTGAAAGAAGATCGCGGAGACACGATTTTAACAGTGAGGGGAAAGGTTATACATAAAGGTAACATTAGGAAGCAAAGTACACAATGCAAAGAATAAGAGTCATAAACTTTTGCATATTTATTTTACAGCCTACCTGTATCATATAGCCAACCTTTCGACAATATTAGCGCCTTATGAAAATATAATCAGAACAAGATACAGTAACATACAATCCCAGGAAGAAAGTATTCTCATTAATAAAATAGAAACACTGAAAACACAACTGATACCATCCGAGCATCGTATCAAACGTGCCCTTAATTTTTTAGGCTCAATTTTGAAATTTATAACAGGTACGCCAGACCACGACGACCTAATAGAAATAAAATCAGGTCTTAACCAGTTAATAGAAAATAACAACCTACAAAGACAAATTAATTCACAGTTTGAGAAAATCCTAGAAACTTTAGATCCAAAATCTATAACAGAAACATTAATAATTAGGGAAGTATATAAAGAATTAGAATCAATAACAAACACAATTAATTTTGCGAAAACAGGTCTTTTTTATTCAGGCACTCTTAACCTTAAAGATATTAAAGAAATCATTAAAACAGAATCATATGACATTCCAATAATAAATATCTTAGAATACTCCAATATCCACGTGTGTATTTTTAATAGTGCCATTGTGACAATTTATAAATATCCAATAATAACCAATAAATCTAAATGTATAATTTAATTCCATTAGCATTTAAACACGGAAAATATGAGCTAAAAAATAAAATTGCTAAATGTAATAATAATTTCACAAATCTATCAAATTGTAAAAATTATATAGGAACTAATATCTGCAAAATAGAATTAAAAGATGAATGTACAATCCCATTATTATTGAACCAAAAAGCCCAATGTAACGTGATACAAGAAAATAATAATCCTTTACAAATATTAGATCATGGTAATATTATAGTTGATAATGTTCATATATGGAATGGGCAGAAAATAAATGGTCAACATTTAATCCAATATGACCATAGCACCACCATTGATAATAAAACATATATAAACCATGAACAAGAAATAAAAGATATAATCCATGCTCATGAAAATGAAAAAATAGAAATATTGAATATATTATCTTCTGAAAGTAATTATAAATTTAGTAATATACAAAAAATGTACAAGTTTTTAATACCTATAGAAGAACACCCCTTTAAATTTATTTTATACCTTATTTTAATTAGTATAGTATTAGTTTTAATCGTGTATTCATGTGTAAAAATATATATCTATCGACAAGTACAAACAAATAACCAACGTAAAAGAAATTTCGAAGAAATATTCGAAACAGAATTACGCCGACTTCAGTCATAGATGTCTCGAAATGAGGACATTTCATTTTAACACGGGGGAGAGTTAACGACATAGCCGCACACCGCATACATATGTACATACATACAAACATACACATGTACATACATACATGCATATCATAAATACTTATATATAAGTGACATAACACTTATTAGACATAAATACATAATACCAAAATAAGCCTATGTAAACATATCTATCAGCTAACACACTTGAAATGTACAACACACATTGTAAAATATAAATATCAGAGATAAGAACATATAACAATAGAAATGTACTATCAATAACAACCCAAATATAACAATAGAAACGAATAGTTCTATCTGTTAGTAAACAGCTAACTATCGATACAGCTCAATAGTATAAGTAGCACTAAGATTTATGTAAACTAGTTAGTCTAAAGATTATGAATAAAGAACTCGCACTTCGGCGTAGTGAAAACATATTTCTTTTTTCTCATATCGTAAAAAACGATAATAACTCGCTCGTTCATAACTCTGCGCCGCGCTATTTTTTCTGTGCGCCTGGTAAACCAAATTTGGTTTTCATATAGAATTCCTACGCATATGCGAAATTAAGTTTATAAAATGAATGAATGAATGAAATTGAGTAAAACGAGAAAAATTCAATTTTACAATTTGACAGCCACCACTGAAAATCCTACCATCCCCCTCGCATTTGTATGTTGCCCACAAGCAGCTTCCTCACAACATTTGCTAAAAATCAGAAATTGAAGAATTTGTCTGATGTTCCCTTCAGAAAGGAGAATTGGCAACATGACCTATTAGCGAGTTTAAATAATATTTATATTTTTGCATATTATGCACTATATATGGCATTAAATTAAAAAATTTATATAAAATTGTCATTCATATGAAATCATTAACTACGTCTATATATTCTAAGCACACTGCACATAGTACTTTTATATGTTTACTTATTATCATTATTTCATAGTTTCTCAATTTAGCCCATTTTATCTAAAAGCGACGCTATGAAAATGCAGCCCAATCGGTAATCGCAATATTTCTAAAGAGCATAAGTCAACTTTCAATAGCAAACCACTGCAAAAACAAATTTTGTCAACTCCGCGACGATGCGCAAAATTTGGCGTCAATATGTATGCGGGCTCGTTTGTATGTATGAATGTTTGTCGACAAAGTCGTCTTTTCGTTTTTTCAACAACACAATGTCTGCGCGAACTCGCCGTTATTTCGTTGGCTTGCCACCATACACAGAGGCGTTCTAACTGAGGACTCTTAGTATATTATTATGTTGCTTATATTGTATTGAAAAATACTGATGCATTTATGAATTATTTTCGTAATATAATATATATTATATATATATATATAAATACACATAAATTCATACCTACAATCGTTTTAAAACTAAATTCGATTAATAAAAACTATCTGAAATAATTATGTGGCAGTGCGCCCCAACCCCTCCTTGCTTGTGATCGTTCAACTTGCTTCTCGTAAAAAGCAAAAAAGTGTTTACAAAAGCCATTGTTTGTTCGGGGAAAGAAAAAGCTAGCATCAGCGTACGTATATTTAAGAATGTATGTGTGATTATCACATTTGTGTAAATACGCATAATAAAGAAATATTCAATAAACCTAAATATATGAACATATTTTCCTGATATATTTTAATTATATCAGGAAGTAAAATATGCAACGCACATACAAAAGAATTCTGGGGTTTTTACCAGTAATCCTCCTTTTTAATTCAAAAGACTTTTCATAATTATAAATTTGTCATATCATAGAAATTGAAAACATAAATCTAAATAGGTATGCGCAACGATTTTTCATATAGGAATATTTGTTGTGTCTATTTATAGCATTTCGCATATTGTGTGGTGTATTTTTCTTTTTCGAAGTTATATTTTTCGATGTTCCCTCATGTGGAATTACAAATTGGTACTCAAAAGGATTTCATTTAACATTTGCTCCTTCTCTATTCATTTACATTCTCTGCTAATATCACAAAGGAGCACAACACTAAGACCAGAGAATGTTAATGAATAGAGGAGCTAATGTTAACTGTACTAAAATGTTAATAACGATGAGGGAACATCGAAAACGCACAAGTTCGAAAATAAAATTTCACCATCCTATCAGGCGACGCAATGAATTACACCACTCTATAAGCCAAATGTATATACACAGATGTTCTTTGATATGCGCATAACCAAAAAATTAAATATTAAAAACGAAAATAATCGACTTCTGACAAGAAAATATAAATAATGAGGGAAATAATATAAAAATAGAATTAAAATATCATTCAATAAAAAAGGGTTATTAAAAATAAAAAATAGTATATAAAAATGTGATAGGATTTGAACTTAGTCAAAACATTTCATTGCAATAAGGAAGTGTGCTATACAAGGAGCACCACAGATGATATTCGAACAATTTTGTCTAATCTGTGAATTCAAACAGCTATTGTTGTTTACTTGCTTCAAATGTTCATAAGTCCATATGTAAATATTCTTGAAATTGCCTTCCTTCATTCGTATGTCCAAATATATTTGCAGATATGTACACAAATGTACATATGTATGTCCCTCAATATGTCTTTCACAAAAAATCAAACATTCGCGCAAGTGACAAAAAAACGTAGACGCACCATCATCGGCCAATAATATTCAAGCGAACTCGCGGCTTATTTTCTAAGTATTTCATATTACAACGACAACAAATTCATTCATAAGGAACGTGCGTCTGCTTCAAAGCAAAGTGCGTTCATTCATAACTCTGCGCCGCGCTATTTTTTTTGGGCGCCTGGTAAACCACAGTTGGTTTGCCTATAGAATTCCTACCGCAAATGCGCGAAAATAAAAATGAATGAAATTAAATAAGATGTCTTCAGTGAAGAATGAGCAAAATTTCAATTTTTACAATTTGTATCACTGAAAATCCTACCACCCCCCTCGCATTTGTATGTTGCCCACAAGCTGCTTCCTCACAACATTCGATAAAAATCAGAAATTGAAGAATTTGTCTGGTGTTCCTTTCAGAAAGGAGAATTGGCAACATGACCTCTTAGCGATTTGAAATTTTATTTTAATTTTTTTCATATTATGCACTATTTATGGCATTAAATTAAAAAATTTATATAAAATTGCCATTCATATGAAATCATTAACTACTATTATTTCATAGTTTCTCAATTTAGCCCATTTTATCTAAAAAGGACGCTATGAAAATGCAGCCCAATCGGTAATCGCAATATTTCAAAAGAGCATAAGTCAACTTTCAATAGCAAACCACTGCAAAAAAGACAATCGAGACAACATAGCCGACTGACATTGTCGATTCAAACAAATTTTGTCAACTCCGCGACGATTCACACAATTTGGTGTCAATATGTATGCGAGCTCATATATGAATGTATGTATGTATATACAAATGTATGTTTGTGGACAAAGTCGTCATTTGGTTTTTTTCAACAACACAATGTCTGCGCGAACTCGCCGTTATTTCGTTGGCTTGCCACCATATACAGAGGTGTTCTAACTGAGGACTCTTAGTATATTAGTATGTTGCTTAATTCGTATTGAAAAATACTAATGCATTTATGAATTATATATATAAATACACATAAATTCATACCTATAATCGTTTTTAAACTAAATTCGATAAATAAAATATATATCTGAAATAATTATGTGGCAGTGCGCCCCAATCCCTCCTTGTCTGCGATCGTTCAACTCGCAAAAAGCAAAAAGTGTGGACAAAAGTCATTGCTTGTGCGGGGCAAGAAGAAGCAAGCATCAGCGTACGTGTATTTAAGAATGTATATGTGATTATCACATTTGTGTAAATACGCATAATAAGGAAATATTCAATAAACCTAAACATATGAACATATTTGCCTGAAATATTTTAATTATCTCTGAAAGTAAAATATTCTATTTAAGTAATTGAATTGAGATATGCTAATTATTTCCAATTAATAAAATAAAAAAATTTTAATTTTATGTATTTTACGATTCGAACGTATATTCGGATTGAGCTTAACTCCTTCACGCCTACGACCTAAGCCACTATATAAATGGAAACGCGGCCACTTAGCCACAGTTTTATTATTATCATTTGTCTAATAAGTATATTGCTTACGCAACGCACATACATAAGTTGGAAAAATTGCATATCAAAGGTTATTTTATTATGAATTCTGGGGTTTTTGCCAGTAATCCTCCATTTAATTCAAAAGGCTTTTCATAATTATAAATTTGTCATATCATAGAAATTGAAAACATAAATCTAAATAGGTATGCTCAACGATTTTTCATATAGGAATATTCGTTGTGTCTATTTATAGCATTTCGCATATTGTGTGGTGTATTTTTCTTTTTCGAAGTTATATTTTTCGATGTTCCCTCATGTGGAATTACAAATTAGTATTCAAAAAGGTTTAACATTTGCTCCTTCTCTATTCATTTACGTTCTCTGCTAAAACCTCAGACTGTCGACAAATTATTATTTTTACACACAAACAAATGGATGATTAAGGAATAAAAAACTTAATAGAAACGTATTTTAGGTATACATTTCTTGAACAGTAGTAAATGTAGTAGCTTATATAGTAGCATGAACAATTCTATACATTTGAAACTTTATTAATTTGTATGTTTTCCGTTATTGTTCATGTTTCGCTTTATAAATAAATTCAAAGATTATTTCATAAACATTAAGTGTACAGCATAGATAAAATGATCCGAAACTCCTCTCTTTGACTTCTGAGAGAGCTCATAAACTTTCAGTGCTGCCAAGAAAAACCACGAGTTCATGAGCTACTGAACAGATGACAACCAAAATAATGACCTACCACTAAGAATCCCGCAGAAATAAATTGCGAAATCAGTGGGTAATTTGTGAGATCAGATTTTTTGGCGGTATTTTGTCGCAGAGTATTGTTTTGCTTAGCAGTACCAATTGCCAACGTATATACTTATTTTGGTTAGAATTCCCAGCAAATGTTATGTAAACTTTGACTTCCGAATAAATTATCAAAAGATATTTGTTTATTGAGTATATCAAAAAGAAATAAGGATCATGTTTAGGTTATTTAAAACTTGTGTGTTTTGAAATATTAAAATATTTTGTTAAATTTAGTTTTAAACGTTAATTTTGAAAATCTTTTGTGATTAAAATATACACGTACATATATTTAGACATCATATGTGATATCTATCTTGTTCAACTAATTTTATTTATGTATATTTTTCTGTAAAATGGAAACCGAAAAATACCCAAGAAATGCATTAAAAAATCTCAAAACGTATTTCTTTCCACAGTGGCACTACTGTCAAATGTTATAAAAAATGTGGACTTTTACAGCGCTCTCTCGATTCAAAGAGTTTCGGATCATTTCATCCATGGTGTATATTAATCGATAAATATATATAATAAGTAAATGGTGCGTTAGAACTAAGTAATAATTGAACCAGTACAGCTAGTGTGTTACATATTTGCAGATACTCTGCTAATGTGCAAACAAAAATTTAGTGTTGCCGATTATTTGCATAATATGCGTACAAAAAAGGGAAAACTTTAGTAGTAGTTGTTAGTCAAGTAGTTGTATACCGTCGAAGGCTTTCGGAGATAAAATAGGTATGAGCGGATAGAGGAGATCCTCCAGATCAAGAATATATATACATAGATATAGCAGCGGGAAACTTATAGTTTTGGAGATATTTACGTTTAAAGTTGAAAATTTAAATTATTTAAAGTACGAAATTTTTCGATTTTAAAAGTGTTATACACCTTTATTTTTCACTTTTATATCCACTAACAATTCACTAATTCGTTTGTACACATTTATTTTACATTATATAGTGCAAAAATAGTTCAATTCAATATTTAAATTAATGTTAAATTCAATTAATTCTAACAATGCAAATTGTCAAATAACCAGTGTTACCTCATCAACATCTTTTGTAATTGAACTGAAAAAAATGAAAACAGATAATACCCCAAATACAGGAATCCAAACCGGGGTGTACCAAGGTCCTTCGGCAGCGCTGCAAAAAAAAAATAACCCTGGTCAATCTAATACCGGGGTGTATCAAGGTTTTTGTGCTCAGAACTACTTTTTGCGTAGGAGGCCTTCGGCCGCGCTTCAAAGAAACTACCCTGATCGATCCAACACCGGGGTGTATCGAGGTTTTTTACGCGCAGAAATTATTTTTACGTTGGTTCCTGTACCTAGGGTATAATCTCTCTGTTTATTTTATTTTTTTTTCGTTTGCAAAATATATTAGTATAACAACACTGGTGTTTTTACATTTACAACCCTTTTGTTATTGTCAAAACTAATAAAATTGAAGAATGATTTAAAAATTGAAATAAAGCTTTTATTGCAGCATCTTATATAAAAAAAATGTCTGAGAACGAATTTGTCAAGTGTTAGTGGATATAAAAGTGAAAAATATAAGTGTATAATTCATTTTAAATTGCAAAAATACGTACTTTACATAGTTAAAATTTTCAAATTTAAACGTAAATATCTCCAAAACTATAAGTTTCCCGCACCTATATCTATATATATTCTTGATCTGAAGGATCTCCTCTATCCACCCATACCCATTTTATCCCCGAAAGCGTGGGACGTTATACTAAAGTTTTTCCCAATATAGAAAGAAATTTATCATTTATTTAACCACCGATAAAGAATAACGATAAAATTAAGATTAATGTTCAAAAATTGTAAAAGTATTGCTCTCTATTTCGCTGTTTTACGCACTTTGTACACATTTAAAAAAAAAGTAATCCTAGTCGATTGATCAACAGGTTGTTCATATTTTATTTTTTTTTGTAAAAATTCATTGTATAGCGTAATTACAAATATACTAACTGCAAGTGTGTAACACATAACGAAATAGCGTACATTACTTTTAAAATTTTTGAGCTTTACATACAAATATCTCGAAAACAATAAATCTGAGCTGGGAGATTGTGTGTGCATTTTTAATCCTGAGAACCTCCTCTGACCGTCCATAACACTAGATCGCAGCGCTAATGAAATCGTTATCATGCCATAATAACAAAAAAACTTTAACTAATTATACTTCCCAAACCATTTGTGATCTACAGGAGATAACCACTTATGACAACCGCTTAAATTATTTTGTATTATATACTTTATATAACTGTGTGACGGATCTTCAATTGGTGTATGCTCTGAATCAATTAACAGATTGTGTGATATAACACGAGCTTTGAAAGGTAATTGCTGCGCCACTATATCCAAAAAGGATTTTACTTCAGAAAATTCGCAGTTACCAGCGATTTCAAGAATAACACGACCCTTTTTTATTGGAGTAACGTAATAGTCTATGGCGCCTTTTCCACCTCCCATGCGCTGGCCTTGGCCTTTTTTAGTTACAGGTTGCCAAGGCGGCGGCACTCTCCATATGGCGAACATTCTGTTAATATCCATCTTGCGACCAATTGTAAGCCTTAGCATTTCGAAATGGCCCCATCGCAAACGACCGCCACTTTCCGCAACAATTCCATACTGTTTATGAATAAAATTTTTATGAACAACTTCAGGTCCCCTCATAAACTTCAATCTTTTCTGCATTTTTGGTGGTCGGAGGTTAGGGGGATACTGAGGTACTCTCTCCATTACTCTTAATTTTGGGCGCTCCAATTTCTCCACATCTTAAAATATATTAATATATCAATGATTCTTTTACATTGTTATAAAACATACAATCACTTTTTTTCTGTGGCGCAAAGTATTTCATTCCAATAGCTGTAATTATATGATCACGATATCACAAAAACAACAATTATAAAACAATTAAGTATTATACCGGTAAACTTGCTAGGGCACCATAACTTCATTTTAAGATTTGCCCACATTGAACAAGCCGTAAGTAATTTCTTTACACCTTTCAAAATATTTTACCAATATAACCTTATGGTACTATTAGGAAATGGTACACACGTTCAATATATATTGAATCACGATATTTATTGAGTTAGGAGCACGCAATAATGACGCCTGCCACACGTTCAATTTAAATGTGATATATTGAAGATGATGGATCGCGAGCTTCAATTTCAATAAAAAGCACGTCAGTATTGATTTCAAACAAATCGAGTGTTTGAGAGATATATGTTTATAAATAGTTTTGCTTTATTATTTATTAAAATTTTGGGAAAACTTTTGTTTACCATCCCAGGCTTTCGCGGCCAAAATGGGTATGGGCGGATGGAGGAGATCTTCCAGATCAATATGTATATAGCATAAAAATATATATATCAATATAGCAGCGAGAAACTTATAGTTTCACGTTTAAAGTTGAAAATTTCAACTATTTAAAGTACGCATTTTTTCGATTTAAAATGAATTATACACTTATATATTTCACTTTTATATCCACTTACACTTCACTAATTGTTTGTACACATTTATTTTACATTATTTAGGGCAAAAATTATTTAATTCAATATTTAAATTATATTTAAATTGTATTAATTCTGACAATAACAAAAGGGTTGCAAAATGTCATTGGAATCTTTACTACTCAACATTTGCAGAAGGCTCAGAACTTGTAGACAGGTTACGTACAAACAATACCCGAATCAACAGTAACTTACCTTCACATAACCGTGAGTCCACAGCGCCCCTCTCCACAGCCTCCTATTCACTCATTTTAATTATATTCAAACTACAAAATCACCACACACTATTATTATACTTCGAAATATTTCGTATGAAATATCAAATCAAGATTTAAAATTAACAAACTGACTTTATTACTGAATTTATTACAAAAGTCAACACAATTAAAACACTCGCATTGGAAGCCATGGCATGCTTCACTCACTAAGGCATCAACATTTGCTGCGTAGCTCTCTATCTCTTTCTTTCTCTTTCTCCTTTTATTAACAGTGGCGTTAAAAGCTTAACGCAACCGTGCCGGTGCTCACTAGTGGATGCTTATGGATTTGCTATTCAAAAGCCAAATTTTATTCCGAAAGAAATAAAATTAAAAATTCCACAGGAAGTAGGACTTCCAGCACTAAATGCCTGATAAAATAGTGAAAATAAACGGCAATAATTAGAAGTATTAATTCTTAAACAGCGGATAGTACTTCAAGAATTGAATCACCAGCAGGTCTTGAAAAAAGGACAGCGACAAATTCATGAAGATTCACAACATATCAAAAAACAACGGAAAACGAATCCTGCAAAAGTTTATGAAAAGTGGAACAAAGTAAAAAAGGTATAGGTCTATAGGTCTTGAAACAGCGGATAATACTTTCACGAAGATTCGATCCTGATCCTGAAATAGGAAGGTTGAATCATATATGAAGGTTGAATCATGAATAACAGATCCTGAAACACTGGACAGTTAATTAAGACCTTAAAAAAAACCAAAATGGAACAACAAATGGCCCAACTTCATGCACAAATGATTGCATTAATGGAAATCATAAACAAGCAACAAGAGGAATTTACCCAAAGGTGATCCTTAGTGAAGCAGCAAAAAGTCCACAAGAAACTCCAACTTCAAGCCTAGATGTTTCGAAATGAGGACATTACATTTTAACATAGGAAAGAGTTAAGGAACCTATTACTTATCACAGTAATATCTTAAACCAACAAACATCAAAACACCTTATGTTTCAGTAAACAAAACATATCAAAACAAGATTTCGAATAATAATTTAGAGATAATCTAAATGAACAGAATATATGAAAACAATATTATCATAGAACAAACAAAATGAATCTAAACAAACAGCTATCAGCTATAAGTAAACTACTAGTAGTAAGTAAAGACTGGTGTCGGTATAAATAGCAGTAAGATCTATGTAACAAGTTAGGCTTAAGCATCGTAAAAGGGGAGGAGAGAGAGAGAGTAAACAAAGCGATTTCTGAGAGTTATCCATGGAGAAATGTCAAGTCCGATTCGGGGATGAGGAAAAAAAGTAGTCTTAAAAATATTCGTTATATGTAAAATTTTTTAAAAATAAGTTTATTTCAATATATATTCTTAAAGGAGCGAATATTATTGGCAAATTCCAGAATAATTGAGGATTATATTTATGCCTCTTTTTAACTGTGGTAAATTTATAAATATTCACCACAAAAAAATGTAACGTTCAATTAAGCAACCATGTCAAATAACGGGATCAAGAAAGTGCTTTCTCAACGAAACTGAAGACTAGTTTTATAAATTTGTATAAAAACAATTATTATATTAAAAACAATAATCAAAAACAACTCACCTTTTGAAAAATCCATCCGTCTGTTTCAAAAATATTTAAATATGTTTCTATTGAGCATGTCGTAACAGTGTTGCTTAAGCTAATTTTAAACTACTTTTTAGGAAATAAATATATCTACCGTGTTTGATACAAATAATTTATTTATGAAGTATATATATTTAAAACTAAACCGAGAACTATGTATATAATAATATGGTAATATTTAAAAGAGCTGTTAATGAAATATTGCACATAATATCACAGCCAAAACCTTAAATAAAAATTATAATTAAAATTTTTTTTACTTAAATTATAGGAAACATCGGCTCTGTAATTGGCTCTAGGTATATAAATTTTGTTGAATTGAATTAGTATGACTTGTAATACCAACTTCTGTTACAATAGTTCCTGGTCCACTCATAGTAAGCGTAACTTCAAGTTTGTCCATGAATAACTTTGTTAACATCATCAAAATATACCGCATATTTACCAATATCAAGATGGTATAATATCATAATATGCTAACAGTTCGGTTAGGTTAGCAGGTTGATCCCAAGAAGGATCTCACTTGGACAGCTTAAAACGCCAGTCCGTTGTGATACCTAAAAACTCCTATAATATGTATCAAAAGACTCTTACATGTCGACAAAACGCTTTGTGCTTATAACAAACTTGTTAAAACGGCCAACATTCATTTCGGCTAAGTATTCAGATAGCGGAGATATTTCAATCTCAGCCTAGCGAAAGCCGGACAGTGGAGAAGAAAGTGCCGGGATGTTTCCACCTCGCCCTTCTCCATATAACTTTGGCAACTACCCAACTCGGGTAGTACTCTAAGCTGTACCGAAAGAGTGCCCATTGGACAGTGTCCAGTGAGAACTCCTACCATAGCGGCGAGATGCACTTTGCTCAGGGCGAGGTCTATTGATCCAAAGCAAGAACGCAAGACGTTAATGGAGATCCAACTCAATCCCATTCCGATGTGAGCGGGGCAAGGGTGCCGCCCCTGGCTAGAAAATCGGCTTTAACCAGGCACCCAAACGAGCCTAATGTTGAAGAAGCCAGATGCTATTTCTAGTGAGAACAAACACTCCTTGACTGGCTTTGATTGCACGGTTCGCGCGAGTTACGTACTCACTAAACCTCCACTGTAAAGATTAACAGCAGATGAGTAAACTTGTATGTTATATTGTTATTATATGTAGACTCTCCTGCTTTAAATGCACACACATATGCGCATATTACATTATATATTTAGTTATACATTTGGTAATACACTACCTATCCACAGTTAGAAGGTGCGTGATTTTTGTCGTAAGTTAGTCTTAAGATCAATTTGAATGAATAAAGTAATTTTATGTTGTTATTCATATAACTCGCGCTCAGAGCTAGTATTGCCGCCCTACTATCGGAGTGGATGCTCACTTCTCTAAACGTGGCTGCACTACGTAGCAGTACTTCTACCGGTTTCTTCCCATCCACATGTCCCTCATCGGAATAGGAGCAGAGAAAGAGCCGCCTCGAGTGGCCTCAGTGACTTTTCCTGAATGCAGCTGAAGGAGGAAATAATTTTGGCGTGTCCTTGTTCAGACCACTTCATAAGCCCAGCTTCTCTAAGCCTTAGAGCACACTTCGAAGCAATAAGGGATGCCGGATTGTGCAGCAGACACAGTTCTAGTTAAAGTGTTGTCGTATTAAAAGAAATTGAGATATAAGTAAGAAGTTTTAAGCTCGTATAATGAGTAATAAAGCGTTAAGTTGTTGGAATTATGAATAAAGATATGTGTAAAGCCAAGGGAATTTTATTTAAACAATCCAGTGATCGAACTTAAGAGTAAGTTACAAAGTGCCCTGGGATCCATGTTTCCACACAGGGATCGTATCGCCTCACTAGCACCCAGCAGAATTTTGGAATTTATCAACATGCTGGGCCTAGATGATACGATATGACTTAGGGGAGGGCACAATAGACCATAGGTCGCGGTGCATACCTCGAAACTAATCTAATCTAATCTAAGTTACAAAGTAGATGATTTATCGAGAAATATAGTGTGGGAGTAGGAGAAGTTGGAGAAGATATTGGGGGTATTTGGGAGGGAGCTGGAGCACGACCTTGAGCGGAGACTTGGTCCATTGTTATGTACAGCAAAACCTGCAAGTATAAAACATACTAATTCTTAATCTCTAATCTTAAATTAAAATATTAAATAGTGGTCCAAAGTCCCAACACCCGCAATCCATCAACCGTAAATGTGCTATGACAAAAAGAAACAACCAAGTTTCTTCCTTGAACTATACACTACAACTAGAAAATAAGTAAAACACTGTATTATGTATGTATATTGTATTATGACAATTATTTTGAAAAAATTTGCCCTTCCGTTTTCGTTTTTATACGCGACATCTGAAAATAATTCCTTGAATGAGTGCTGCTAACTTTGTTTTAACATAAATATTTTTGTATTCGTACATACATACATATATACATATTTACAAATAAAATCTTGGCCGAAATATTTAAGCATAGATGTCTTTTTATTCATACTTATATTTATAATCGATAACGCCTCTGAAAATAAATATGTCTATTATAAAGACATGATGTAGCGTACTTTAACTCTAGAAATTTGCGTTTTCTGCATCTTCGATGGCAATTTCGGTATCTTGTGATTCTTCTAAAACTTCTTCGAAGCCAAGATCTGCAGCCACACCATGTTTCATTAAAATGTTGTGAAAAATTGAACAAACGTAAATAATCATCGCCGCTTTTTCAGAGCTGTAATGAAGAATGTGGTTTTTTGAGAGACACCGAAATCGTGACTTCATGACTTTTCTCTCAATTATATTGCGAGCCTTGGCGCTCAACTTATTGCAATGTACTTCCCTTGCATTTGAAGGTTATGTGACAGGCGTTAACTGCAATGGCAATGACTGGAGCACCTAACAACCACGTATTATGAAGTGCATACGTGTTGGGGATGTGGTCTAAATACCAGAGTCATGATAAGACCCGGTCGATCGATGATCGCACACTTGTCAAAAATGCATATATAAACAAAAACATTGGTAAATAGTTATAATTATATAAAACATAACATACTGCTTCTGCATTAGGGCTGTAAATCATCTGTGGTCAGTGATGACTCCATCCACATTAATCTTAAAGACTTGCTCATTGAAAGTAGGTAGTTATTTTTCTTCGAATTTTTTATATTAGCCATGCCCTTAAAAATATAAACACGCCAGGTAAAAGGCATGCTTGATTTTTTTATTATGCGGTACTAATTCCTCTAAAAAGACTTTACATAACGATTTTAGAAATCGGAACGTTTGTATAAATGCCGAGTCCTGCATGTTAAAAGGATCGTTTTATCTCGCAGACCCTTTAGGAATTTACTACTTTTTACCGATTCCTTTTGCTCCTCAACAACAGCCGCACAAACAAAGAAAAGTTCCTCCATTCTATTTCAATCAAATATTAGCAAATTCGATTAAAAATATTGAAATAAAACAAAACAAACACAACTGTTTCACAAAATTCAGTAACCTCACATTCAGGGGTAAAGGGATGTCCAATTTATTCCAGTCTGAGAGTACCTCAAAATTAGAGGTTTTAATAACATTTTCCATTGTAAACAGATCAGAAAAACCACTAATTTTGAGGAATTTTAAATAAAACATCCAATTTACAATTCCACACCACCGATGAGGTATGCAAAGGGCGCGTTACGGAAGGTATGTTTCTATAAATTTATTTGCATGAAAAAATGTAAAAACGAAAACAATTCACAGATAAATACATATAAAATTAAATTAACAAAAACAATATCACTTCATATTAGAGAGTAAAAAATATTAATAACTATAAAAATATACATATATACAAATGCTTCCATTTAATCCCCAAATTCTCATTTATGTGTACAAAACTTTCTAAAACGTCGTAAGTTTAGAGTCTCATAAAGTTAACAAATCTTTAAATTTAGAAAATAGAACTTCTCTTACACATATTTTATGACAATTTTTGTTAAATTCCTCAAAAAATTTTATTTCTAAGTTATTAATATATGCAACCAATTATTTAGGCGGCTTGGCTAAGTTGCATTTAGCGACTTGGTTTTTGGATATGAAGATGTATTCATCCGAAGGAATTTCATCTCCCACATAAGGTAATGGCAGGAGAAATGTGTGCATCTGGAAAAATTTCAAATAAAGATAGCCACAAAAATAACTAAACGCATTTTCATTTAAAAAGTTAATTTCTAAACTACTATCTAAAGTGATGGATCAAACAATAAAGTTTTTGGGCCGTGGTAAGCCCTGGAAATCCTGTCAAGAAAGGTCATCTAAAAAGGAATCATTTAACACATTTAAAAAGACCATTATTGCTATTTCTGAAATTACTGCAACTTCTGGTTCTAAAGGCAGCTTGCATTTAACTTTGGTTACAAAATTTAGGTCTGATCAAAAAAAGTGTTCTAAGCTGTCCTGGCATAGTCTTCTTGTCTTTAGGTATGGAAATTCTGAGTGTGACAGCTATCGTCACAACCATCTTAAACTACTTACCTATGGTTGTTCCGAAGTTTAGAATTCCCGAAGTTCTTAACGCGCTTAAGGATCAAGGTCCCGGAAAGATGGCCAGATAAAGCAGTACAATTGAGCTGCGCCAGTTAAGCAAATTGGCGTGGATGAAGATGGTCCATTTCCCACCAATAAATTAAGAAATAGTCATGTTTTGGTAGTCAAGGACCATTTCAACCAATGGCCACAAGTATTCACAATTATTAATCAAGAGACCGAACCAGTGGTGAACACAATACTTTGTGTTTGGTACCGCAAATATTTCTAATCGGGACGATCAGACTTCGGTGGACGGCAGAGTGACGAACACGGATGATAGAACAAAATCAAACCGACGCAAGGAGCAGCTTAATAGCGAATTCGTAGTTGCCAGAATGTTCTAGTAGCGAACTTTTGTTTAAGATTTACTATATAAGGGCTGACGGATTGCGCAGCAAACACAGTTCTAGTTAGAGTGTTGTCCTGTTGAGATCAGTTGAGACATAAGCAAGAAGTTGTAAGCTCAAATAACGAGCAATAAGTGTTAGGTTGTTGGAATAAGAAATAAATATAAGTGTATAACCTTTAAATTGGGACTTTTATTTAATAATCCAGTGATCGAACTCAAGAGTGAATTACAAGGTAGACGATTTTTCGAGAAATTCGTTACGGTATTTTAAAAAGAACTTTTGAATTTATTAAAAATAAGTTACCACACAAATTAATACTTCATGGAAGGCAATCAGGTAATGAATTAAAAGAAATTTATAAATCGATAAATGCTAAAAGTATAATTGTTGATTCACGGCTACTCATAAACATAGAAATTCCCTTGATGTCATATGAAATGTCAAACGTATACAATTAAATCCAATTCCACTAAAATACAAAGGTTATAGATTATTCCAGTAAAAAAACAGAATATACATACCTACATAAGTGGTCACGTTTCGCTAACTTTATTTTTAATAATACCATTAATCATTTCTATTTTATATAATATATAAGATCAAAATGTGTAGCAAGAACTGTGACTATTCCATTTGAACTGCCATTAGACGCAATTAAAAAGATAATAAAAATGAAACATAATATGCAAGTAAAATTAAAACATAACTTTGCCTCCTGGCAGAATGTTCATAAATATATGAACATGAAACTTTTATTACCTTAAGATAGAATTATATATAGAAAATCATATTTCTGACACAAGTACATTAATACATAAAATACACATGTAAACAATAAGTAAAATAAGAAGAATATACAGTCCACTAAATGTCAAGTGCAATAAAAACTTGCCTATAAAAATGTGAAAATCATTGCTTATCGAACAAAACACATAAATTAGTGTATACATAAAATTAATATAAATACACAAAATATACATACTCCAAATACTAATGCACACAAGCAGAAACCGATAAGAGAGTATCATGTGTATATAAGTGCGTTATATGAACTAAGTCACACAGTGAATCTAAACAGTTGTAAAATATCAATGCATTAGTATCTGAAGTATGCAATAAAAATAACATACATATTTACACATATGTACTTTAAGGATACACACATATACATATATACCTAGTTAAGATATTAGAATTAAAAAATGTATTTAAGAAAGAAATTTTAATAAATAAAGGCAGAGTCAAAATTGAACTCTCAGCGTACAAAATAAATTAAGGAATTTTTCTGTACACCATGTCTGTATTAATTAGTGTTTTGATCGTCTCGAATACTGTTTTTATTTGTGAAATTTAGTCAATGGTATAAGTATATTATACATTATAATGACCCGTTTTAATGGAATCTTTGCTAATTCGAGAACAATCTGCTTTTTTAACAATTCAAGGGTTTCTCAGTCGTTTCAACCGTATAAGTTAATGATAGCTCGCTATGAAGCGTGGCAGCATCTGACTGGACCTCATTCTCGAGGCTGTTTTCTCTTTTTTAGGTAAGAGCATCTGCCACGAAGTTTTCCTTGCCTGATTTGTAAAATACTTTTGCATTGTGCTCATCAATGTATAATATCCATCTTTTAATTTTCGCATTAGTGTTTTTATCTGAAACTGCGAATTTAAGGGGTTGATGGTCAGTGAAAATATTTATTTCATTGACATTCTGATGCTAGTATGCTCTTTAGACTTTCGAAGGCGTTTCGTTGAATTTCATTAAACTCGATCTCAACTTTTTTTGACATATGCTTACTCACCGAGCCATTTTCTCCTTTGAAGATATTGGTCAAATGTCTCGTTATTGCCGCGGAGTCTTCAAAAAACCTTCTGTAATAGCTAACAAATATAAGACACGATCACAAGCTGTACAGCTTTTTCGGCTCAACATATTCTTTTTTGACCCTAACTTTAGCAGGGTCAGTTTTTACTCCGTTTTTGGTTACTAGGTTACGAAGCCTAAGAATTTAATGCTTTCTTTAAAGAAATTCGATTTTTCTTGAGAGACTGTCATGTTAGAGTGATATAGGCATTTCAAAATTGTGCTTATTTGTGGCATATGGTAAGTTTCGTTTTTAGAAAAAATTATTACGCCGTCAACATAAATGTAACTTATCGTTCCTATGTGCTCTGTTATAATGTCGTCAACATTCCTTTAAAAAATACTTCTTGCTTTTTTCAAAACCAAAGGGCTACCGGCAGAACTCATATTTTCCACCGTTCACCGAGAATGAAGTTTTTTCCGGTCTCGTTTTGCTAATTAAATCTGATGATACCTCGACTTTAGATCTAGGGTTGTGAAAAAGTTTTGTTCAGATTTGTTTTGTTATTTAATAGTGCTTTATTTACGGATTGACCTTACATTGCATGTGTTAATAAAATTTTACACAACTTCGGTTCTTCCTGGTTTAAAAAAGTTTTTTCGAAATACGGTGGAGTATCTGAGGAGGAGTTATTTTGATGGTCTGTCTCTAGTTCTTCGGCCCATTAGTTTCTTGCAAGATGTCGTTTCCGTCCATGGAATTTCCTTAAACCTGTATATGGCAATTTATCACAATCTCGTTTGCTTTGTCTAGATTCTTCTACGGCCTTAATAATCAACAATTTCTACACCAATAACTGCTTCTGATATTGGTGAAATCTGCTGGCTTTCTTTTATTAGCGCCCCTCTACCGTTGTATTTGTTATCACAACCGAACATAAGTTATTATGACTTCGTCGACGATATTTGCTCCTATAAAACTGTGTAACAGGGCTAACTTTCCAATTACGAGCGCTTACTCGTTACTTTATCCATATCCGCAGTCCGTATGCGCTTTTTGCCGTCTACACATTCACTAACTATAACGTTACTTGGATTCCTGCTGATCTGTAAAATGGAGAGTACAAAGTATTCGCTCGCGGGAACTAGCCCATGCCCTTTTCATCTGGCTCGCTTTACTTTAACGAATAGTTTGGTTTGTCATTTGCTTGATCTTCCTCTGCTTTGTGTTTGTTTCCAGCAGGATTTTTGAGTCGGTTAATTCGGTATTACAGTTGCGTGCTATATGGGCTCTTTCTATGCAGTTGGGTTAGATTAAATTTCATTAACGACGCCATTATCTTTTTTTTACTAATTTCGGTAGATTTTCCCATCTTTTCTTCAAGCATTTCAAGTAATTGCTTTTTCTAGAAGCGTTCGATTGTTAATCAGAGATATTGTTTCTTGTGTCAAAGCTTACTAGAAAATTTCCGTAAACGTCAAATTTGGATATGCTTACTCAGCAAAGTGTGTAAAATTACCTCGCATTTCTTACGCTCTTAATTTTCGTATCCTCGATGAACTCTGCGAATTTATGTGCATGAGCCAAGTGAGCTCTCGTTCTCCGTAGAAAATTCTTGCGGAGACACATTGACATTCTGCCTGCGGTTCAGCCACTCAATTTGGAAGATTTGCTTCTTGTATTTACTATCATACAGTTTTTCTAATGCACTCATCAACGTTTCATAACTACTAGATTAGCAGTTTGGAATAGTTTGTAAGGTCTCCGCTGCAGATATTTTTATTTTAGTTAGTTTATCTTCAGCGGTTAAATTATTTGCATCTGCGCTCTTTTCAATTTGAATATTAATAACAAAGATCAAACTATGCGCACAAAATGATACAGGTTTTACTATGGCTGAGACGATCTTTCAATTCCTCCACTTCAGTCTTAATTTATCTCCCTCTTCCGATATTTGTGAGGATACTTCTGCTATTTGTGCTCTTTCATCAGTGAGGACACCTGTGCGGATATAATTTAAAATATTCTCCCTTATGAAATTTTATTTGCCATGAAATTGGCAATTTCGGACACCAATTGTAACGGATTTACTTAATAAATCCTCTACTTTGAAACACTCGCTGAGTTCAATCATTGTATTTTTAAATAAATTATATAGTATAAATGTTGTTTGTCTCTAATTAACGCTTTATTACTTGTTAGTCGAGTTTGCAACTTCTTACTTAAAGCTGTTAACTAAACAGCACTCTGACTAGAACTGGTCTGTTGTCAATACGGCAGCCCTTATATAGTAGATAGACAAAACTACTAGACAATTTATCGTCGATTCTGTTTTGTAATAGCATTTCTATTCACCACAACATAGATACTTTACTTTACTTTCCAGTAAACGCCTCATTTGTATTGCTTGACTTATAAGTAAATATTTTTTTGCGTAAGAACTCGTTTCTAATGCCTTTTTAACCATTGGATTTTAAAGAATTTTTAATCTCAACAAATATTTCATTTATACAGCTTTTACATCCATTACTCACTTAAGTCCACAAATTTACGACAAACAAGTAACGAAGGGCTAAGTTCGGATGTAACCGAACATTTTATACTCTCGCAAAGTTAAATGGTATACTCGTTTGAGATTTCTTTATATATTTTCATAATTAGAAGTAGGAACTGTTGCCTTAGTTATTTACATTCACAGTGAAAATAATTAGAGCAATTTGTAAATTTAATTTATTTAAATTATGAGAAATCGTTCTTGTGTTTTTTGTATACGCTTATAATTGATTTTATATAGAATGCATTACAACTGTATTGAGAAGTATGAAAAGAAATCGTTTTTGGACAATGAATAACATTTTTTATTTATTATATCCATATTATTATACATGTTTAGCTTAAATATAATAAATATTAACAACTTTAAAAATTATATTATTATATTAATTTGTATATAATATTTACAATATTAAACATAAATTTTTATAGAGACTCTTATACATTTATCCAAATTATATTTCTTTTCTCCTTATACTATTTAATTTCTATCACATATTTATACAATAATGTCATATAAAATAACAAATTATACATATAATTTAAATTTTCTTAAATAAATTATTTACATATTTTTCTTAAAATTGTCTTAAAAACTACTGTCAAAATTGCTACACTATTCTAATTCGATTATATTTGGAAAAAAAATGAAGAACTATTGCACTAAGTCTGAAAACTTTAGTTCGAAATAGAGACACAAATACTGTCATGATAGTTGTGTAATGTCTCAAAAGTAATTGCATTAAAACGGGAAGGATCCATGTTTAAAAGTGCCCAATCAATTTGTGTATCGGCAGGTGTAGTTGAATATTCTGCACCAAGCAGGGAACTAAAGATTTTTTCTTGGAGCAGATTTCTTATTGCAGTCCCTGTAGACATTAAACAAATGTTAAAATCTCCAACAATTAGCACATTTTGTTTGTCTAACTCAGAAGTAAGGACTTCCTGAAGTTCTACAATTAAATGTCTGACAGAGAAAGCTGAATTTCTATAAAGAACCAGAATATTAATATTGAAACATTTAAACAAAACTGCTTCTAAAATTTTGCGGCCTGAATAAATTTTCTTTACAGCCTTTGATTCTATAGAGCAAGCAATACTATGCTTTGCATATATTATACTTGTAATGCCCCGTTTATTTCTGTTGCTTGTTTCCGTGCTATCTATCCTCAGCTCGTTAATTGGAGTAAATCCTGGTATATCAAAACTTTCGCAAGGATAACTCCTAGTTTCACCAAAACATAAAATATCTGAAGATAGCATCTAACAGTCGCTTTTTATATCATTAATGTGAGCGTGAAGACTCTGAACATTATTATATATTCGGAAAATCATTAAATTGAAACTTGTTGTCAGAGCTTTATTTGTGTTCAATTCCCTCAGTTCCCTAAATACAGGATCCGATTCAGAAAGTTTGTTATTAGGAATAAAATTTCCTATGATGAATAGACCTTCTGCAGAAGTAGCTCGACTACAAGCGACATATATTAAAGCTCTAGGCATTCTGGGTCGAGTATGAACTACAACTTTATTATATGTGGCACCCTGGCTTTTATAAATAGTTATTCCCTCAGCCGGAACAACTGGAAACTGATTTCTTCCAATAGAAATTTGTTAATTTCTTTTATATTGAAAAGATTTTAGAACTTTTTTAATTGGTGTCCAAGAACTTTCTAAAGGATGAGGCTTTTTTGATCGTGCTATCAAACCAACAGAAGGTTCCAAAAATTTAATCCACAGAATTGTTGGAAAAGAACAATGGAAATCAATTTGCATAAGCTGTCCAGCTGCCCCATTAACCAAGCCATCATATATTTGGCGGAGGTTTTTAGTGTCAATTCATAGGGCAGTCCCTGCGTTTCAAAAATTTTAAAAAGTTTAACTCTTTCCAAAACATTCTCATTTTCACTTATACCAATTCCTTTAACTGAGTCTTTTGCAGTTGAAAAGATAACTTCAGTTTGTATTCGACTGAGCTTAATTGCATTGAAATTATTTGTCTCTTCATTGGACCAAAATAAATGTCGGGAACTTCTTCGAAATTAACTACTCTAGTTTCAATGAGTGATATGTCCTTATTTGTCATAGTACCAAATACCATATGGTTTAATGCAGTTGCAAAGGTCTAATCCTGCCGTTGTCTCATTATTTCTGTTAATTCAAAGTATTTAAATAACTCCCAAAAAGGGGAACCAACTAAAGTGCTGTATGCATCATTGGGATTAGGAGAGAATATCCACCTATCTCCAACATGTGAGAGTCGCTTCAAATCAAAGTATTTAAATAACTCCCACAAAGGGGAACCAACTAAAGAGCTGTATGCATCATTGGGATTAGGAGAGAATATCCACCTATCTCCAACATGTGAGAGTTGCTTCAAATCACCAAACACTATGATCGGTATACCACCGAAGGGGCTGTCTGTTTTGAAAATTTGTTTTAATCTCGCATCAACAGAGCTAAACATACGGAGCACCTACCATCCATATATCATCAACTATGATTAATTTTAAATCGATAAGTCGGGAATACAATGAATTAACTGTGTCATTGCTAAGTGGCCTCAACTCTCTTTTCAACTGATTAACAGGTAAAGAGAATATTAAGTGAAGGGTCATTCCACCTATTCCGAATGCTGCTTTACCCGTAGGTGCGCAAAGAAGAACTTTTAAGGAACTTGGATTGGATCCAGGTGTAGAATTGTAACGATGGTTAAGAGCTTGATATATTGCAAATATCAAACGACTCTTTCCTACACCTGCAATGAACTCATAAAATGGGCGATTTGTTTTTAGCTGGTGCATCAAATGTGTCAAATAGGTTTTTTGCTTAGTATTTAGACTTTGAACTAAATAAAATAATTCCTCAACTGGAATTAAAGGGGGTAGTTTAATGGGTCTAATATTGCAATCAGATTCAGTCATTTCTGTTGAATCTTCACCATGCAAGTCCAGCAAATTTATATTTGGGTTTATTTCTGGAAGTGCCAATACTCTGAACTCATTTTCCACGATCACTCCAAGTCTATTTCATTATAAAGACTTTCTAGAACATTTTCAAGTTCTCTTTGCTCAAAAACATCATATTTCCTTTGATTTTCCTCAATTATAATACGATAATAATGTCTACGAATAATGTCTGCTCATTATTCATTCCGCCAAGGATAGTAAAGCATTACCATTTCGCGGAATTACTCAACTCTGGCCAAATCTGGGTTAAACCTTCTATACCGAATAATACAAGGTTTGGTACGTTTTTTCACAAAACCGCTACCGCCTTAAAAGGCATGACAACCCCGCTTTCTGGTATATTATCGTCTTCCCTCTCTTCTTCTTCATGATCACTGTCTTGTGCTCTTCTACTAGATTTAAAATATTTTCACCTAGATTCAAAATCGGCTAAACAAAGAGTTGCTAACTGATCGGATCTTTGAACATAACGGTCTAAAATACCGGCTACAAATATTTCAGTCGAACCTGAAGAAAGGTCCTGGAGTTCCGCTTTAGGTTTAACCATTCGAACACCTTCCTCAGGTCGACAGGTATTTATAAATATTTCGGCATTACTTGCTTCCGAAAGATGGAGGCCAATGCAGCAATATACTGCTTCTTCTGCATACATTTCTGTGCCTGATATAAATTTGTGACCTATATGTTTCAGGTTTTGCTCAATATATAATTTCCAGCATTTACCTCTGATATAGCTTCACTTAAGGGCCTAGAAATTTCCCTGTTAGACTTGTTAATATAATTAATTATATATGAACAGCAAGCATATGTATCCAGTATATATTGGATATCCATATTTGCTCTTTGGAGTTCCAAAATCAGAGGATTATAAGCGTTTATAAAACGATCCTGTAATTTTCTTTTTAAAAATTTTTTGGGTTTTGTTAAACTTGACTTAAGGGCTAACATCATCATCATCAGACATATTTATTCTACTATCAGACAGGAAGTGTTCAAAATCGTTTAAATTAGAAATGTCTTCTGTAGTCATATTTGAATTTAAAACGTTTTGAATTTTGGAAAAGTTTTCCTTGTGTCTTTTTGAATTTTGACTTGTTTCTATAAGAGGTAGCAGTATTTGCGTTGAAGGCATTGGTGGATATGGTATACCAAAACGACAAAACTGTTGTGCTCTTATTTCCCCCAGTACAAGACCGACTGTGGTTATGCTTTTGATAACCCAAATAATTTTCTAAGTGGCTGACCGAAACATCTGTAGAAATATAATTGTCAATAAAACTAATGACATCCGGGAATGTCTGACGATCTTGAAGGTTGATCCAATACATGCCATGGGGGACCTCTCTGTTGACACTCCACTCTCCAATAGAATTTTGTGACATAATGCGTTAGCTTTAAAACCCTTAAGAATTTGTCGATAGCGGTAGTCAAAATATCTAGCACAAGCTACCGCGTCTGACCGAATTAAGCGATATTTATCTTAGACTGTTAAGCTGTTGGCTTCCTCTTCCGAAATATCTTTAGAATCATCAGTTTTAGAGTGGATGACCAAAAGTTCAACCCACTGAAATTCTGCAGCCGATAAAGTGATGAAGAAGGTTGGAACCCCAAAGTGGCGAATCATAGCGATTGCCTTTTTCTTCTCAGCTTTCCAGCGTGCAGGTGAGGATCTAACGTCTTTCAAAACATTGTAACCATCATCGTGTTGAACAAAGTTTTCGTTTAATAGATTCTGGACCGTAACTCGGTTGCGACCTGAAAACTTTCTAAGGAAAATGGATGTACTATTCTTAATTTGTAGCAGCTCTAATTTTTTGTAATCATAGAACAACTTTGGAATGGTACACGCTCTTCTGTCAAAACGGCGAATTTCAGAACGTATTAGCTTGCTATACGTTTCAGATCATGTACGCTTCTGTCCAACGTATATTGTTCCAAATGACAACTCTTCTGAATTATTATCTTGAATTATGTCAATTGGTCTCTGTCCTTCAACTGGCGCTACAACTAAACGGTTATAGTCTAAGTTTTCTACAGGAATATTGTCCAAAAGAGTTTCTTGACCGCCTGAATTTAGCTCTGAAGGTAAAATACCCGTGGGAATATTATTACCTGAGGGATTATCATGAGAAGTTTGTGCCGCATGAAAAGATTGAACCAGTCGGGAATCCTCTGCAGATGCAACAAACGGAACTTCTTCTTGTTTATTAAATTCTGAAATCCAGTTTTCATTAGTATATATATTGTGCTCACGATACAGAGGGGTATTCACTAAGAACTGCAAGGCTTCCATAATCTTTGCGGAGCGTATGGTATCGATCATGTAATCATGATTGTATTCCAAACGCCTTCTTAAGTGAATTTGTATCACATGATCCTCATCAAGGAACCTTGGTAGAGATGTCACAATATTGTTAACAGAAATTGGAATATTAACAACAGCAACATTTGAGAGAACTCTGACCTTGATATCCTAATGGACGCATTGTTATAAAAGGCAATCTAGGCATTATGAGACGTTCTTCAGTTGGGGTTAAATCTTTCAAACAATCCGGTATTTCAGGAAAGTCTAGACCGTTAGCTAAACACCATTTGGAACGTTCTTTTTAACAATCGCATTTTTGCAAGTAGCACAAAAATTGTAATTTCCATCTTCCGAAGGTAATCTTTGCAGCAAATACATATTTCAGTAGGGCCCTTATTTATACTTTGGAAATAAAGGTTTTTAAAATCTGTAAAATTGCCACTATAATCAGTTTTTATAACATTATTTTCTCTCGGTAATCGGATTCGTTGGGACTGTCTTTCATTTTCAATTTGCCTATTGACCGGGTTATCTCTCCGAATTCGAACCTGACTTTGTCTAAAACGTCTCTGATTTAAGATTTCTTCCCTGATACCCCTCCTACTAAGCTGTCGACGTTGGCTTTCTTCTTGCATGTTCTCTTTGCGTTTGATCACGAATGCGCTCTCAATTCCTATACTCAGGATTTCTACGTTGAACAGTTTTTACAACTTGCTCAACAGATTGAACCTCGCTGTCTTCGAGCCGAAATCTATGACCTCGAGTATTTCTTATTTGCTCCTCAGAGCGAATTTGTGGATCTTGCCGCCTTGTTCTATGTTGAACAGCATTTGTTCGGACAGACGTACTTCAGAATCTAACCTACGATTAGCATGTCGTACAGTATTTTGAGACTGCTCACTATCTATATATAAAGAGTTGGCACGAAGAACTCTCATACGTCTTCTATTCTGAAGACGACTTAGTAATGCAGATTTTCTACTTAATCTAGGCATAATTAATTAATAATAAATGGCTTAATATATATAATACTTATATAATTCAGTCCGTCCGTGTGAAAAGTTGGATCCTAGGTGCTGCTCTCTTTCACTGTATTTGAGTCCTTGCTATGACTGCTTTCCTGTTCGGTGTATATGTACTATGGTATACTGGTGCACATATGTATATGAGTTTGCTCGCCACTGTATATAATAATAGTTTAAACACTATATAACTAATACACTAAAATTAGTTTGAATAAAGCACTTTGCTGGTAAATGAATCTAGTGTAACTGAAACTACAAACACAGTGTATTGATATTTATTATACTCTTGCAACATGTTGCTACAGAGAATACATACCTTTGTATACCCTTATATTACATAGATATTCACTAACATAAAATACATAATATTTAGTTATATTTATATTTTAGAAATTAGTAGTTTATTATTTAATTGTATTGGAATTAAGTATTTGGAAAACCCCTCCGTTAATTGCTTTTGTCTAACACTTTTAAAACAGTACCTATTTTGAAGGGTCTGCCCATGAAGGCTAAATTAACAATAGCTTACATATAATTAAGTATGGTATACACATATGTAGAGTAGGTATGTAGATTTTCTTCCTTCTGTCTTAATATCTAAACCAACGGCTGGGTAAAAATGTAATTCTCTTGAGTTTACAGTTCACCTCATGACCTTCATATTAAAATGAGACGTAAAACTGAAATAATACACAGTAGCATTTAAACCGATGGGGTCGCAGTTTATCTATTACCACATAAAAACGATCTTTAGCCTTTTTCATACCACACTACTAATATTTATTTCATGCGATTTTTTCTAGAAAGATATTTTTGCTCTATACAAAGTCCAGCACTCTAAGAAACTTTTTTACATTGTTGTCTGGTATATTTTGTAATAAGTTCAACATGATGACTGAGAAAATATACCCATCCACTGATTTTCACCAAATATTAGAAGAAATATATGTATATAGAAATCTATATCTATCTCGATTAGTTTTAGGTGATGCAAACAACCGCTTTTTGTTGCAACATGTTGCGAAAGTATAAAAATGTTGCGAAAGAATTCAATTATTTTGAATATCATTTGATTATTATTTGGTATCTTATTAACTTATGTTATTGATCATAGATTTATTTAGTGTCAATATTATTATGTTTTTCTCCGAAATGAAATATTAATATAATATAATAACTTTAATAAAAAGAAGCTATTTACTCAAACATAATATATGTGATATAAACTAAATCAAAGGGGTTAGATTTAAAATGTGGAGGTTGCTGTTGTACCAAAGGAGTGGAAATCAGTATATTAGGGTTATAAGGATTAAACAAAGGTCTAGAAAAATTTCATTCATATGCAGCGATATACCACGTTATTTTTAAGAAAAACTGTCCATTTAAATTCATTAAATTATCAAATTAAAAAAAAAAATTATACCATAAGTAGTATATGTGAGCTGGAAAATTAGTGGACCGATTTCGCCAAACGGAAGTTTTAATTTTTTACATAAAATATGTTGGAGATAGATTCAAAGGCCAGGAAATTCCTTCAAATATTATATTAAAAAAATGTTGAGAAAGTATTAAACATGCATTATTAAATAAAATAGTGATTTGATTACAATCAAATTTGGTATCTTCTTAACTTATATAAAAGGCCATAAACTTAGTCTCATTTTTATTGCTTGAAGTGAGATATACATAAGTATGAATGTGATATTAACTCTACCAAAGTGGCTAAAAATTATATTATAAGCTTATGTGGCAAAAGTCTACCAGGATCGGAATTCATTATATGAAAGTGTGAGGTTTAGACCAAGGTATATACTAATTTCATTCTAATTCAGCGCAAACCACATAATTTTTACGAAATCTTATCCACTTAATTTCGTTAAAATATATATATTGGGGACAGAGAAAGATATTAATTTTGACATTGCTCAGCTATACTCGAGAACATATTTTGAAGCAATTTTATATATAAACAAGTAAAGAAGGGCTAAGTTCGGATGTAACCGAACATTTTATACTCTCGCAAAGTCAAATGGTATACTCGTTTTAGATTTTTTTGTGAATCTTGCCGCCTTGTTCTTGTTGACCGATATTTTCGTTAAAAAGTCAACTATAGGCACTGAGGTCCACATCTTCAGTACCTAGGGGCTTGAACAGTTTTGGTTCAATTTAGATAACTTTTGGTCACAAGGTGGCATACTTTAAACGCATTATTCACGCAAAGTTTTACGCCGATGTAATCATTGTTACTTGATTTGCATACTGGAAAGTGAAAAAAACAAAAGGAATTTAAAATGATGTTATATAGGAAATAGGCGTATGTACCGAATTTGGTTGAAATCGGTTAAGCAGATCCCAAGATAGGGGGTTTCACCTAAAAGTGGGCGGTGTCACTGACTAATTTTGAACGCGGTTCCTATAAAGTCATCTCATACCATCCTAGAGATAAAATTTAATGTCTCTGACTTATTTAGTGCTTGGTTTATCGCGCATTTAGTATTTTTTAACAGTACCGTTATATGGGAGTGGGGGGTGTCACCCGATTTCACCCATTTCCACATGTAGGTAGCGGTGCTAAAAACAATTGCTTCCAGTGAATTTTGTTATTATAGCTTTAGCAGTTTAGGAGATATGCACATAAATATGCACACCTATTAGGGGCGGGACCACGCCTACTTAAAAAAAAATTTTAACTACAGATGTCTTCCTTAATGTGATGCTGTGTAACAAATAATAGTCTTGTATCTTATTGCGGAGCTTAGTTATGGCAATTTATTTGTTTTTGATTAATGGCGTCTTTTGGGCGTGGCAGTGGTCCAATTACGCCCATCTGCAATACCAATCGTCTTACGGTACCAAGAAACATGTGTACCAAGTTTCATAAAGATATCTCAATTTTTATTCAAGTTACAGTTTACAGACAGTCATCCGGATTTCAACTCGTCTCGTCATCCTATAATACAAGCAACCGTTAGGTGAACAAAACTATTATACTCTGTAGCAACAAGTTGCGAAAGTATAAAGACGGGTATCACCTTATCCAATATTTTAAACTGAGCGAGGATTTTTCGCTGCTTTTTGGTAGAACCGAATCAACAACTGCAAAAAAAAAGACGATGTACAAATTTCGAAATGTTTCATTGCAGCATAAAATGTTTTTAGATATGTGTGGCCATATCACCTATACTTCAAACCATTACCCAGTTAGACTACCTGATGCTTTGAATTTTGCAGGGAAGTCCTACACATTTATGGTGTTACGTGCATATATGTTACATATTGATCTATAGTTGTATAAAAGTTTCAAAACTCTTATAGGAATATTAATATAATCTTAAAATCAAATAACATACTCATTCGTTGATAGAAAAATAGATATTCATGGATATATGACATTCCGTAAAAATTTCTACGCACCCTAGAGAGTTTACTTATATTTTTTTATTAAAACGGAATCGTATTTTTTTTTTCAAATCATTGTCACATTTCAAGTAGAATCAGGGCCGGATTTAAATTTGTGTCACCCTGGGGCACTGAAGAATATGCCGCCTTATGATAGAAATTAATAAAAATCTTATTTTTTAAGAATCAGAATAACTAATTAATTGCAGAAAATTTATTATGTATTATACATATATTATTTATTGTACGGTGATATAAAATTTTTTTGTGTTTTCTTTGAATTATAAATTTTTCACTAAGGACGACATTGCATTATTTTTTTTTCACAGGCAAACTCGCCTGACTTTTTGAATTGCAAACTGGTCGATTAAATCTTCACAATCTAAACGTTGAAGTCCATCTAATTCTATGCATAGAATAGCGAAGCTATTAAGCCTATTTGCACCCATTGTAGAACCTAAGTAATGTTTAACTCGTTTTAAACAAGAAAACAGTCGTTCTCCGCTACAATTTGTTACATCTAAAGTTATAAATATTCGATAAACGATTTCTACGTTTGGAAACTATTCGTCGTATTCGTAAAAGGTCGTTGAAGAAGTTACTGAAGATCAAAAGGTGAATTTTTTTCCATATTTTTTTCGGTGCAATGAGTATGAAAGTGCACAAATTCATCATCTAATGAGGACTCAAGATCTGAGCAATATATTTTCCTCAAACGTTTGGCTAGTTTACGAGTTTCCCTATCATCTACATCACCAAATTCAATGATAACCGAGAGCTTTTCTTGAATCTTTTCATATTCTGTACATCTTTTACGCAACCCAGATCCCAGACTGTCAAGAATGACATTAAAAGTATTAACTCTATACTAGTCTCGACCTGACAGCTGCACATCTCCATATCGTGTTTCATCAGCATGTAATTTTCTCTTTCTGTGTCTGGAAACTGTTGTTTTATATTCTTGAATTTCTGAAATTTTTAAAGCTTTTTTTCAAATTCATTTCGCGTATCAGCAAAAAGTTTGGTCAAAGATGATAATCATCGATTACATCAATGCTACAATAAAATTTTTGCAATCTTTGTCTTACAGCATTAATTCTTGAGAGTAAGAAATGCCAAAGTATCTGCGTAAATGCTGTTTCAAGTCGTTCCAATAGAATTGGAATACCTTTAGCTTCTTGCCGTGTAATTCCGTTTTCTTCGCTATCTTCTTCAAGAATAATCAAAGTCTCAATTATTTCAACAAAATGTTGATTAGGTGCTTAAACCCCTTCATAACGAGCTGACCATCTGGTTGCAGATAAATATTTTAACGCAATTCTTTTTTCAGTTTTACGAATTCTTGCCTGTAGGCCCAAATAAATCCTTGATATATTATTTGCGTTATCATATGACTGACTTCGACAATCTGCGAGATCAAGATCAAAAAACTCAAGAATAGATAATACAGCAACTAGCAAATCTTCAGTTTCGTGTCCAGAGTTCTCAATAAACATGAGAAAACGTTCAACAGGCGTTCCATCATTTTTCACATATCTGATAACAGGTGTCAGGTGTGGAATCTACTATTATTGCGTAATATTTCCCTGAATTTGACTTCTTGAACAATACTTTTTGTGCTAAAAGCTGTATAAACTCTTCATAGATAGTTTTGGATAGGTAACTTGTACTGACAGATCCTTTATTTCCAAATTTTCTAATATGTTCTTCGTGAAATGGGTCAAAAGATAGCAGATACTTTTTGTGCTAAAAGCTGTATAAATTCTTCATAGATAGTTTTGGATAGGAAACTTGTACTGACAGATCCTTTATTTTCAAATTTTTTAATATGTTCTTCGAGAAATGGGTCAAAAGAAGAAAAAAATTCCATCAGCATCAAAAAATTGCCATTATTTGGTGAGCCAAATTTCTCATTACTACCTCGGAATGGAAGTCCTCGAGAAGCTAGGGTTATAGTGGCAGCCTCTACTCTTCTTAAAACATTTCTCCAATACGAGATCTCGTCTCTGTTTGAATAACTAAGTCATGGTCTATTCTATTCTTTGTATCTGACCTTTGCTTAAGGGTTAACATGCATTTTTTATGAGTTTTAGAGCTTTCATGCTCATTAACACGAACGCCTGCATGTTTCCAATCATTAAATCCGATTTTGCCATTAAATGAACAGTCAACATCAAATAGAAGATATGCTGCACAGAATACCGATTCTTTACTAACTGAGTAAACAAGCCATGGACGTGGAACTTTTTAACCGTTAATAGCGAATGCTTATATCAACAAAAAAAAAATCATTGTTATATTCTGTAAAATATGGAGCTTAATAAGACTCTCTCGACAAACCTTCATTTTCAAAATTTGTGCAATCTTTATTCATAGATTCTGATTTCTTAGTTACACATTCTTCCTTTTTAAAACAATCATCCAACTTAAAAGTTATACTCAAAACCACTTGCTCCTTTTTAGTTTTATCCAAAGCGCGTTTTCGATACTTATATCCACTTAATTTTTTGCGTTCATCAAAATCAGATTTTGTCAAACAGCTGTTTTATAAAAGTAAACAAGGGAAAATAATAAAATGGATAGCCAAGAAACGTAAATAATTTCGCAAATTTAGTAATTTTGATGGAACAATAATAATTTTGATTATTTTTAGGCATAAAATACATAATGCAACATTACATAATGATACGTTGAATGCCTTAAGACAAGGATGACATGATGCGAGACTCTCTCATTTTCGCTGACTTTTCTGTTATTCTCTTTCCCTGTTTATTAAAATCAGGGAATTTCGAACAGCTGATGTCAAAAAAGGCGGGATGCCAGAAATAAACCTGCTAAAAATAGCTAACAAAAGCAGTGCGAAACGAAATTTCAAGGAACGACCCAAATACTTTTGAATAACGTGCAACTAAATTTTATTTGTTAATTTATTTTAAAACGTTCATTATAAAACCATGATCTTTTATTATGATATGTATTGTTTTTTTGTTATAATTTTTTTATGTTATATGATAAAATTTAAAAATTTTATAATATAAATACAAGTATATAGGGATTTATATGCGTTATATAGGCCTACTCGGGGACGGAGACCTAAAAATAATATCGATATGCAAAATACTCACAAGTTTTTTTTATAATACCCAATCCATTTTCGTTCGACAGTGGCATGATTGGCAAATGTTATAAAACATGTGGGTTTTGACAGCTCTCTCTCGATTCAAAGAGTCTCGCATCATTTCATCCTTGCTTAACATGCCTAACGCGAACAGCAGCCAAGTAGAAGGACGTAAGTTCAAAAGTGTTTGTGTGTGCTTTGCCATATAAAAATATGTTTTCTGCACATACAGTCTTAAGCACATTGCAACTATCGAGCGCAGAAAACTAAGACGCATGCGTGAGTGACTGGTACAGGAATGACGGAGTTTGAGGAGCAGGAGCGCTGATATGATAAATTAAACAAATGCCAAATTGGTGATTTATGTGAGAACACGTTATATGGCTGTTAGTTTGAACAAAGAGCCAGTGAAAATATTTATGCGCAATTTTATGTTTGGGCTTTAGTAACGTATTACATCCCCGAATTTGGGGATTAAATGGGTATGGACGGATTTATATGTATATATGGGCAGATATATAATTATATAAGAAAATTGGGAAAACTGTAGTACAGCATCCCCCGAATTTGGGGAAAAAATGTATATGGACGGTTAAAGGGTGTTCTGCAGATTGAGAATTATATGAGGTATATTTTAGTGTTTAAATTTTTGGACTTTCATGTTTAGATCAGAAAATTTACAAATTATAATATTCTAAATTTGAAGAACATCCTATACTAAAGTTTTTTTTTAATCTTATTATATATTACATGTTTGTGTATGTATCGGTTTTCAAGAAAATTATTGGAATGGACTGCAGTTTCGGGTAGTCGGGACTTTCTGATTAATTTACAACCGTGACAATTTTATCGATATAATATTGTAACGGATTTCTCGATAAATCGTCTACCTGTAACTCACTCTTGAGTTCGATCACTGGATTGTTAAATAAAAGTCCCAATTTAGTGGCTACACACTTATCTTTATTTCTAATTCCAACAACTTAACACTTATTGCTCGTTATTCGAGCTTACAACTTCTTGCTTATAGCTTAATTGCTCTTATCACGACAACACTCTAACTAGAACTGTGTTTGCTGCACAATCCGGCAGCCCTTATATAGTAAATCTGTAACAAAACATTGCTTCTAGAACATTCTGGCCACTACGAATTCGCTAACTACTTTACTACTAGAACATTCTGGCAACTACGAATTCGCTGTCTAGTTGCTGGCAATTTATCGTCGATTCGATTTTGTTCTATCATCCGTGTTCGTCACACTGCCCTCCACCTAAGTCTGATCGTCCCGATTAGACATATTTGCGATACCAAACACAAAGCTTTTATGTCCCACATCTCGTCTTCTAGGCTGGTGCTGACATCGTTAGCCGTCCTTCTCTTCTTGAAGTTAATTGCATCCGTTTTCCGGATACTCAGTTTATGGTACATCCCTTGACTTAAAGCTGACTCGAGATTCCATTCTTGATCAGAACGTAACTCCATTGGAACACCGAATCTCGTTACCCACTTGTTGATGAATGCCTCCGCCACTGGTTCAGTCTCTTGGTTAGGAATTGTGTATACTTGTGGCCATTCATTGAAATGGTCCTTGACTACCAAAACATGACTATTTCCTAATTTATTGGTGGGGAATGGACAATCTTCATACACGCCTATTTTCTCAACTGGCGCACGCGAATTGTGCTGTTTCATCTGCCCATGACTCCTGGACCTTGATCTTTTAGCTACAATGTTCTCAGCATATTTCGCAATCCTTTCTATAGCTGATTGACAACCAGTCCAATAAAACCTTTGCTTCAAATGCTCCAAGGATTTCATGTCTCTCAAGTGCCCTCCTCTCGGACATTTGTACTGCACGTTAAGAACATCAGGAATTCCAACCTGGGAACAACCATAAGTACTCGGAAGGGTTGCTTATTTTCGCTTTTCCATACTCGATGCAAGCAGCCATACACTAACTTTAAACTGCTCCGTTCTGTCCAATATGATTTTGTGACTGGCCTTCCTGTAGTTATTTCTCCAATCGTTGTACATTGGTTCAACTCCACCTAATGTAATGCACCTTCCAATTCTGGATCTTCTTGAACAGAGTCATCCGTTTCAGGTTCATTTTTATGCTGATCTTCCACCTGTGATGGTATACACGCTTCCTGCTCTTCCAACTGTAAGGACACTTGTGCTGGTATCCAAGTTTCTTGCTCTTCTAACTGTGAGGAACCTTTTACTGGTCCTCCTCTTGCAACTGTGAGAACACCTGCCCTGACATACGCAGTTCCAGCTCTTTCGACTGTGAGGACCCTTGTACTGGTACACACGCTTCCTCCTCTTCCGACTGTGAGGACACCTGCGCTGGCATGCGCCCGTTCAGTTCTTCCGACTGCGAAGACACTTTTGCTGGTATACAAGCTTCTTGCTCTTCATACTGTGAAGATCCTGGTTCACATGCTTCCTCCTCTTCGATCTGTGAGGATACCTGCGCTGACATATGCACGTCGAGCTCTTTCGGTGCTGACAACTGTGCTGAAAAACGTGCATGTTGCGCTGCGAACAGCTCTTCCAAATGCGTTGACAATCGCGTTTCTAATTGCGTTGACATCTGAGACATACGTGTATCCTGCTCTTTAAATTGTGTCAACATTTGCGTCCCCATCTGCGATATTGCAGAAAAAAGCATGTTCATGTCCACCATCTTTGACGAGCATTGAGCCTCTTCCTTTTCTTCTACCTTTGTTGTCTCTTCTTCTAATTCCATGTGAAAGACATATTCCTCAACATTAATGTTTTCCGCCTCCCTGGCCTCTCTCAACCGTGATTGTAATTCAGTTTTTAATCCATTTGTCGCCAAACCACGTTGCTCCAGCTCCTTTTTCAATTGTGGAATCTTCAGATCGTTGAACTTGGCCATTTTCAAATAATTATCTCCTTGGGAATTTATTTGACAATCCCACTTCTGACACCAATTGTAACGGATTTCTCGATAAATCGTCTACCTGTAACTCACTCTTGAGTTCGATCACTGGATTGTTAAATATAAGTCCCAATTTAGTGGCTACACACTTATCTTTATTTCTAATTCCAACAACTTAACACTTATTGCTCGTTATTCGATCTTACAACTTCTTGCTTATAGCTTAATTGCTCTTATCACGACAACACTCTAACTAGAACTGTGTTTGCTGCACAATCCGGCAGCCCTTATATAGTAAATCTTTAACAAAACATTGCTTCTAGAACATTCTGGCCACTACGAATTCGCTAACTACTTTACTACTAGAACATTCTGGCAACTACGAATTCGCTGTCTAGTTGCTGGCAATTTATCGTCGATTCGATTTTGTTCTATCATCCGTGTTCGTCACAATATGTTAATCGATGAGTGGTGTCAGTATGAGTACATCACTGAATGTTTAGATGTCGCTCGAGGAAGATTGATCTCGGGGTACAATAAGTTTCATTATATTAAGTATGTCGGATTGGGCTCAGAAAGCGGAGGATCAAGAAATATCCAGACTGGTATGATTGTCCCGTTTTGTTTAATCTATATTTAAAAATATGTATGACTTAGGTGAATTGTCTAGAAATAAGGAAGGAGGATGACAAAGACAAATTTGTAGAAAACGCTGACGTCCCCAGGTAAGGCTAATTAATTTTTTTTTAGTAAAATATCAAGAAACATAAACTCGTTTATTGCAAGAAATGTGCATAAAAGTCGCCTCAAAAATTGGTAATATATTTTCCAAATAGATAGCAAAGATTTCGTGCCAATAAGAAAATTTAACCACTTGTAATGAATTGTAAAACTAACTATTAATTGTTCTGAAAATAGCGAACGCAATCACGTTGAAAACGTTCCGTTAGCATAAAACTAGTAATGGATTTTCATACTTTAAATTTTCCATGAAGTTTGTAACACCCAGATCTCAGGAGAACTTATAATTTATGTATAGAAATGATCAGCAGTTAACTGAGCCGAATTAGAAAGATCCGTCAATCTGAAGCCATGATGCCGACTACTTGGGTATGGGCTAAGGCGGAACGTTTTGGGATAAAGGATATATAGCCAACTCAGACTTATAGATTTTAAAATATTTGTTTTTACAAGTTCAAAGATTTCGAAACATATACATAGATGCTAAATTGACTAGGTATAATACGCTCTCTATTTTTTTATGGGTTTAAAAAAAAGGAAATTTACAAAATTACTTGGTACACACTCGCAGGTTCAAAGATTTGTGTTAACTTGTTCTATAGATGATTAAGCTGTCACTTGTTCATCATGAACAGGTCTAGTAAGATTTCCGTGTAAAAATGGAATCATTCTATCAATCTACAAAAAACCAACCTATGTAATTTAACAGCAGCAATCACATTATATGATATGATATCAATGTCAACATAAAAAAATATTTGCACCGAAAAAATGGGTCGGCTTTAGAATAACGTTCCACGCCTTCGGGGATAAAATGGGTATGGGCGGATAGAGGAGATCCTCCAGATCAAGAATATATATAGATATAGCCGCGGGAAACCTATAGTTTTCGAGATAATTGGGTTTAAAGTTCAAAATTTCAACTAATTAAAGTACGTATTTTTGCGATTTAAAATGAATTATACACATATATTTTGCACTTTTATATCCACTAACACTTGACTAATTCGTTTTTAGAAATTTTTTTTATATTAGATGCTGCAAAAATAGCTTTATTTCAATATTTAAATCATTGTTCAATTTTATTAATTTTGACAATAACAAAATGGTTGTGAATGTCCAAACATCAGTGTTGCCATACTAATATATTTTGTAAACGAAGAAAAATAAAATAAACAGAGATTGTACCCTAGATACAGGAAACAACGCAAAAAGAATTTCTGCGCGAAAAAACTTTGGTACACCCCGGTGTTGGATCGACCAGGGTTATTTTTTGAAGCGCGGCCGAAGGCCGCCAACGCAAATAGGAGTTCTGCGCAAAAAACCTTGATACACCCCGGTGTTGGACCGACCAGGGTTATTTTTTTAAAGCGCGGCCGAAGGCCTCCAACGCAAAAAGAAGTTCTGCGCGAAAAATATTTTTAATACACCCCGGTGTTGGGCCGACCAGGGTTATTTTTTTGAAGCGCGGCCGAAGGCCGCCAACGCAAAAAGTAGTTCTGCGCGAAAAATATTTTGATACACCCCGGTGTTGGACCGACCAGGGTTATTTTTTTTAAAGCGCGGCCGAAGGCCGCCAACGCAAAAAGAAGTTCTACAAGAAAAAAGTAATATTGTCATAGAGGGTATAACATAATACTTAACATCAATGCTTTGTAATAGTTTATTTCTCTAGGTTTTGGATTCCTATATTTGGGGTATTATCTGTTTTAATTTCTTTCAGTTCAATTACAAAAGATGTCGATAAGGTAACACTGGTTATTTTAAATTTTGCAACCCTTTTGTTATTGTCAGAATTAATAGAATTTAACAATAATTCAATTATTGAATTAAACTATTTTTGCACTATATAATGTAAAATAAATGTGTACAAACGAATTAGTGAAGTGTTAGTGGATATAAAAGTGGAAAATATAAGTGTATAATTCATTTTAAATCGCAAAAATACGTACTTTAATTAGTTGAAATTTTGAACTTTAAACCCAATTATCCCGAAAACTATACGTTTCCCGCGGCTATATCTATATATATTCTTGATCTGGAGGATCTCCTCTATCCGCCCATACCCATTTTATCACCGAAAGCGTGGGACGTTATACTAAAGTTTTCCCAAAAAATAACTATAAATCGAGAAATTGCAAGAAAAAATTTGTAAAATTTTCAATTTAAAATGAGAATATCTCGAAAACTATAAGTTTCCGGCGGCTATAGTTATACATATATATTCTTCATCTAAAGAATCTCCTCTATCTAACCATACACATTTTAACCGAGAAATCGTGGGATGGTATATTAAAGTTTTCAACAAAATTGAAAAAGGTGTGCACAGTGTGTTAAACTTAGTGAAATAGCGTGAAGTACTTTTACGATTTTTGAATTTGAAATACAAATATCTCGAAAACTACATTTTTTTATCCTGAGGACCTTCTCTGTCCTCGAATCGTGACGTTTAGGGAACTCAGAAATTAAGCACTTATATTAGCTCAACCGATCAAACCGCATTTCATTGCTAAATGCAAGGTATATAAAAAACATTTAAAAAACACGAAAAAAGAACCAAAAACCAAAGCCAGAATAGGAATTGGTTGTAAAATATAACAAAGAGTAAGCCACGACGTCCATAAATTCTATAGATAACAATAAAATTAAATAGTGGTCAACACAAACGTAACAAACACCAAAAGGATTTGTAAACCCTATACTTGTTAATTAGTCGGTACATACATCGCTTGTTACAGACTAGCTTTGCTTATGCTGTTGTAGCGGATACCTAAACCTAGCTAATATGAATAGATAAATAGATTAATTTTGAGGTATGTACGGCGACCTATGGTCTGTTGTGCCCTTCCCTAAGTCATATCGACTCATCAAGCCCCAGCATGTTGATAAACTCCAATATTCTGGTGGGTGCTAGTGAAGCGATACAATCCCTGTTTGGAAACATGGATCCCAGGGCCTTGAATTTGAGTCTGCAGACTGCTGTGCAGTTCATTAGCAGATGCTCTGGGGTGTCCGGCTCCATGTCGTAGAACCGGCAGTTTGCAGAGAAGACCAAGCCCATGTTAAATAAATGCTTGTTGAGCCTGCAATGTCCGGTGTAGAACACGACCAGTAGCCGGAATTTGTTCCTTGGGAGATTAATTATGGCATTGAACCGCTTGAGGTCGTAACCCCCCATTAGCAGTCTGGCATGGTGCATGCCCTGGAGTTGTTGCCAATATATCTCCCTGCCTGCTCTTTCCTCCTGCGGAGGAGCTCTTTGATGGTATGTGGACCAACCGCTAAGTATGGTTCCGGCCCTACCATTCTTGTAGAGGCTGCAGAGCGAGCTAACTCGTCGGCTAGTTCGTTCCCAGCTATACCCCTATGGCCAGGCACCCAAATAAGGTGCACTCGGTTGTGCTCAGATAGGTTGTTCAGCCGTTCTATACACTCCATCACTAGGAGCGATCTGACCTCATAGGCAGAGATCGCTCTTAGTGCCGACTGACTATCGCTGAGTATACCGATACTTTTATTGCGATAGTTGCGTTGGAGATTTATTCCTACACACCGACTTATAGCATAGACCTCGGCTTGGAAAATGCTAGGGAAACTTCCCATGGGAATGGAGAGTTTGGGGCTTGGCCCAGCGACCCCTGCACCAATCCCCTTCTCCGCTTTCGACCCGTCGGTGTACCACTTGATGGTGCAACCCCTTAGCAGCAGGTCTAGTGAAGAGTCCTTCCACTCAGATTTGCTGCCAAGGGTTATTTGGAACTTCCTGCTGAAGTTTACTACTTTGGTAATGCTATCCCTTGGGAGAAGGGCTAGTGGTATTTCCTCACTTAGCTCTTTCATCTGCTGGGATGAGATTACCTTCCCTTTGCCAGCTCCCTCTGCTGTCATTTGGAGCAGAGTTCATTTGGCAGTCTGTTTGATTACCAGGTGTAGCGGTGAAAGTTCTAGAATGACCTCCAGTGCTGGACACGTTCGCATTGCTCCCGACGCGCAGATGCAGGCAAGTCTTTGCAGCTTCGACAGTTTAAGTCCTACCGAAGTCTGCGATGCTTTCGAACCCAACGATACTGCTCCATACGTGATAATCGGTCTCACAATCATGGTGTACATCCACCTGATAGTCCTTGGGGAGCACCCCCAGGATTTTCCAGCAAGTCGGTTGCACACTATGAGTGCTTTTGTAGCTTTGGTTAGGGTCTGGTCCACGTGCTGATTCCATCGCAGTGTGGAATCCAGCGTGAGTCCCAGATACTTGACCGTGCTGGACATCTCAACCACTCTGCCGTCCAGGGATATATTCCTGAGGCCCGGCAGTGACCTCCGTCTGGTGAAGGGAATGATTGTAGTTTTAGCGGGGTTGATGTTTAAGCCAACCCCCCTACACCATCCCTTTGCCATTCCCAATCCCCTCTGAACGATATCGCAGAGTGTGTCTTCAAATTTTCCCCTAGCTAAGATAACAATGTCATCCGCATATCCCTGACAGTCTCGCCACCAATATCCTCCCTTTTAACACTAGTTAAAAAGGTGGGTTCGCACCCCACGTTTGCAATACTTAAATTCATACTAGCTATAAACTCAATGAGAGGCTCACCCTGTGTGTTGCAGTCCGTGCTGCACCATTCGATGTGGTGGGCGTTAGCGTCACATCCCATAATGAGGGGCTGCTTATTCCTTCTGCAATACTCCACCAGGTTGCCGACTGCCTCTGGGGGTGCTGTCGGAGTCTCCCCCGGAAAGTACAACTGAACAACGACCAGGTCCTGTGTTAGGAACTCTGAAATGTAAAAGAAATCAATATCGTTCCTAACTACTATGCAGGTTCTAGGTCTCTCACTAAAGAGATCCCAGATTACCTTGTTCGACTCCATTTCGAGGCCCCTGCCCCGTTGTGAACCTGCTCGCGATAACCGCCGAGGCGACGTCGCGTGGTGAAGGTTCACCTGAGCGACTTCCATGAGCGGCCCCACTACAGGATCGGCTCCATGAGGAACTGATCCTCATTCTCACCGTCCTCCGCGATGCCCCCCGCTAGGTCCGTGAGCCCCTCCAGAAGCTCCTGAGTGGAGGGTAGCATGCTCCTCGAACAACGCTCGGTCTCTGGCGAAAGGGCGTCCAGGAAGCTGAACTTGCGTTTAGTCCCTGATTCGCCCTTACCTGCACCGTTGCTATCTTTGTCCGAGTTCGTTCGCTGCTGTTTTTGCCTAGTTCCATTGGTTGTTGTTGTGTTTGTTGTTGGTTGGCTGTTCATCTTGTTCAGCTTTTGTAAAAGAATAAAGAGACCGCCGCGCCAGAGCCCCATGACGCGGTAAGGCCACCGTTACTTCCCAATGCGGCCCGGTGTTGGGAAGATTCCGTTAGACTACAGCCGAATTTACCTCCTGGCTGCAAATAATCCAATGGGCACGGGAGTCGCATAACACCCTGGATTAGGAGGTGGCAGCTCTTGGTTGTCGCACGCATGCGATTTCTGACAACCAGTGTGAGGGGTGCAAGCACCAGCTAATATGAAGACTATTTGGTTGGTAACTAAGTAATTGCGGTTTTTTTTTTAATCAAAGACAATTTTTTCATGGAACTCAATAACTTTGTTCTGTAATGTATTGCCCATTTTGATCAATAACCTTTTGCCAATTTTTAGGCAGCATCATAATCCCACGTTCATAAAACTTCTTTTTTTTTATTAGCAAAAAACTGAATCAGGTACATTTTGACATCATCATCATTATTGAAATGTTTACCATTCAAGGAGTTATGTAAAGATCGAAACAAAAAGTAATCCGATGGTGCAAGTTGCGAGTGACCAAAGATGTGTGTGGCCTTGCATTGTCATGATGGAGTACAACACCTTTTTCGATTTATCAATTCAGGCCGCTTTTCTTCAACTGCATTGTTTAATTTCGTTAGTTGTTCAATGTAGACAACAGAATTGATCGTTCGGTTGGGTGGTAAGAGTTCAAAGTAGACAATTCCTTTATAATCCCACCAAACTGATAACAAAACCTTCTTTTGACAAATACCAGCTTGGCCTGCTCCACGATCTTTCCGCTCGATATTGTTGTAAACAACCCATTTTTCTTTGCCAGTTATCATTCGTTTCAAAATTGGATAATTTTCATTACGTTTCTTTAGCAAATCGCAGCTGTTAATGCGTTGCGTTAAATGCATTTCTTTCAGTGCGTGGGGTTCCTCCATGTATCGAGTTTTTGAACATAGCCAAGTTGTTTTAAGTGATTTTCAATGCATGTATGTGATACCTGAAGCTTCTCTGCAATCTCACGTGTTGCCCTGTGACGAATCGATTATTGCTTTGATTAGGTCGTCATCAATTTCAACTGGACGACCAGAGCGTTTTTCATCTTTGAGTGAAAAATCACCAGAACGAAATTTGGCAAACCAATTTTGACACTGCCATTCTTTTATGACTTCGTCGCCATAAACAGCACATAACTTTTTGTGAGCTTGTGATGCGTTTTTCCCTTTGCGAAAATAAAAAGCAAAATATGATGAAAATGTTCCTTTTGAACTTCCATTTTTCAACGAACGCCAAGCGGAAACTACGCAACCGATCAAAAAACTTTTTTTTTACTGATTGTCAGCTGAAATGCCAACTATCAAATAACAAAATGTGTTTTGGACTACGCCAGCAAACCTAAAAACTCAACTAAAGCCATCTATGAGTTAAATCCGCAATTAATTAGTTGCCAACCCAATACTTATAATTTTTATACTCTCTTATAGAGTAGGAATTGTAATATCTCAATAAAACTTGGACATGTGTTTCTTGGAGTTCTGACGCGGTTGGTACTCAGATGAGCGAAAAATTATTAAAGGTTAAGGATACAAAGAATCATGTTGTTGTAACGGTTATACAGCTTCTGATTAGTTGGCAAGGATGTAAGTTGATTGTAGTCTAAATCAGCAAACGAAAGGCCCAGGCAACGTGTGTTTGGACCGTAGGGAATAGGCTGTTAGATTAGTTGGTTTCATGGGGTATGCAAAGAGGTGGTAATAGCTATGACGACGACTCTTTGCATGGGGGTTTCTCGATCAAGATGATCATGAATAGATGGTTGGATGCGAGAGTTAGCACAGTCAGATTATGCTATTTATGAGACCAGCGCTAGCGATGGTAATATCAGGCGAGCTGTTAAATGTGCTCATAATTCTGCTCGATCCTCTTACGGTCGTTTAACAGACTAGAATGCCAAAACAGTTTTCATCTTGAAGCAGCGCTCTAATGTTCGAGTGATTTTAAATATGTCGAGCTCGACATCGCATGATCAGATAACTATGCCCTGACATTCTAAGCTAGGATCTCTGCCGTCGTTAAGACGATATTACAAAGTGTAATACAATATGAATGCTAAGCGTCCACCATTATCTCGCTTGCGATCATGAATGCAAATATCTCTTCGATCGTAAAATTCGTATTTGTCGCGTTGGACCGAAGCCTGCCTGCACGGATCAGAAGGATACAGAACAACCCTGTTGCAAGTTGATGCTCCAAGGAAGACAAACTTAACTAACTACCGATCCAAACAGGGTTAGATCATCGAGATAATAGCTGTGCCGGATAAAATCCAGATCAGTTCAGGTAACATACAACCGACTGTTATGAAAATTGAATAGTCAATAGTCTATTCCGACAAGAGCCGGTTCTTTGTTACCGGATTTTATCTGGCCAAGGTCTTATTTCGGCGATCTAACCCTCTCTGGATCGGTAAGTTTCAATCTAAGATTGTCGTCTTTAGAGCTACACCTAACAGCAGGGTTGCTCCGTATCCTGTTGTTGTTTTAGCGACAGTATTTTGAAGAAAACTTTATTACGCCACGTTCATAGAAGAACTTTTTAATGTTGTTGTTGGGGCGGAAAACATTCCTGAAGTATTGTAATTTTGAGGAATGGTGCCGAGTTCACAGTCCTTGGCCGGAAAAAATCCGGGTCCGTTCCGGTTACATAGACCCGACTGTTATAGGAACAGCTCCGTATCCTTCTCACCCGTGCTGGCACCGAGCCCAACCCGGCTCGCAGAAATGGATTGAGCGATCTTAAGAACTGCTCAGGCCTTAAGGTCCATAGGGAGTGAACTACAAGTTATGTGGCCCCATGACCCCTCAATTTTCCTGCGAGAACCATTGAAACCGCCCTATGTCGGAACGTCACATCAGTCAAATATATTCCTGTACTCGCTGTGGCTGGTGTCACTTTCCGTCGTGTTCCGGCCTGCGCACCACACGTGAGTGGAGTGCGTCGTATGTTGCCGCGTGCTGTAGGAGTCTGCCCCCGGAACAATCAAAAACGGCGTGCGCCAACTGCCACTTTAGGTTCTGCAGCTGGAACAACCTTCACCTGTACACCACTCCCTCCCTCCTTCAAAAATTAAAATAGGAATATACATTTTTGTTTTTGCATTTTGAACTTAAGCATATAAAGAATAAATACATGCAGAATATTTGAACTGAATTACCCATTTACATTGTGTTTTTACTTCACTTAAAAAAATGTGTCGGGTGAACGCAGACTTTATTGGCTATGTGTAGGTACGCTGCTTCGTGGTGAAAACCGTTTGGTGCTAGGTGACCTTAACGCGCACCACGATCTATGGCACTCCTGCCTGTCAAACGATCTTAGGGGGATGGAGCTGGCGGAACAGATTGACGATTCGACTTTCTACACAATGAATGACGAAGCCTCACCAGAATTATGGGCACATGTAATAGCTCGTCCGATATTACCATCGCTAGCGGTGGTCTGATAAATAGCATAACCTGCGACCTATGCTAACTCTAGCCTCGGACCATCTACCCATAATTATCTCGATGGAGTAACCTCCCGACTTTATTTCTGTGGACAACCGTACCTTTATTAACTTTAACAAAGCTAACTATATAGAAGAACTGAGAGCACATCCAACGCACTACCCATTCCTACGGACGTCATCGTTGGCGAGCGTCAATTCCACAAGGTGATCACTGCTGCTACTGCTCGCTTCATACCGGCTGGAAGAATCGCGGAACTCCGCCCTAATTTCCCTGCCGAAGCAGCTGTATTAGCAAACGAGCGCGACACCTTACGTCATGCCGATCCCTGTGATCCCCGAATAAAGGATCTCAATTTGGAGATTCGGCAAATGGTAAAGCAACATAAGCGGACAAAATGGATAGAGCACCTGTAGTCCTGCAATCCCTCCACCGGTGTAAGTATGCTTTGGACTACTGTCAAGGCCTTGCCTAGTCCGAGGAGATTTGACGACCGTGTTGAAATTTAATTCGATGGCTATGCCTCCTTGGACCCAAAGAAATGCGCGAGCTATGTTAGCCGGCAGTTTACACTGCACCCTTCGGACGACAAGGCCAAACGATGTGTTACCCGACGGCTGCGCAAAATGCCAAAAGTCTGCGCACCACTTATTTTCTCCGATGGGGAGGTTTAGAGTGTCATCAAAAAGGCCAAATCGTCTAAATCCATTGGCCCTGACGGAATAAGCATGCTGATGCTAAAATATCTAAGAACGACGGGAGTAAGCAACCTCACCAAGGTCCTCAGCCTGTCGATGTCCACTCTTCAAATACCCGATGTGTGGAGAATCGGAAGAGAACTGAAACCTGGGAAACCCGCCAACAAAGGGGAGTCCTATCGCCCGATAATTAATTTCCCCAGTATTGAAAACACTTAAGGCCTTGCTAATCCCGACATTCACTCACCACCTGAGTCTAGCAGACTATCAGCATGGCTTCCTAAAGGTGCACAGCACCACCACAGCACTTAGCGTCATAAACGCCCAGATAATTCATGGCCTAAACCAGAAGCCACCCTGCGAGAGGACGATGCTCGTAGCATTGGACCTGTCAAAAGCTTTTGACACAGTCAATCACAGAACGCTACTTGAGGACCTAGAACAATCAACGCTCACTCCAGGAACTACCTGAGCGGTCGGCATTCATCCGTACTGTTTCGAGGCCGAAACTCCAAACTTAAAAGAATTAAACAGGGGGCTCCGCAGAGAGGTGTCCCCTCCCCACTACTGTTTAATTTCTATATATCGAAACTTCCCCAGCCACCAGCAGGAATTTCAGTGACCTCGTACGCTGATGACTGTACGATATTTACGTCGGGCAATGGAATCGATGGCATGTGCTCAAAAGTAAACAGCTACCTCTCCGATCTTTCTCGCTTCTTCTCTGCAAGGAGCATCTTTACAAATTGGACGAAGGAATACAGACGACCTGAAAATTTCAGTCGATGGCACAAAAATTCCGACAGTTAATAACCCTAAAATTTTAGGCGTAACATTGGACAGTCTGTGCTCCTTCACTCCTTACACGACCGCGATAACTGCCAAAGTACAGAGCCGCAACAAAATCCTCAAATCGCTTGCCGGCAGCTCTTGGGGAAAAGACAAAGACACGTTGTTGGCAACATACAAGTCAATCGGCCGGCAGATCCTAAACTATGCATCACCAATATGGTCGCCTGGATGTAGTGCAACGCAGACGAAGGAGCTTCAGACATGTCAGAACACTGTACTCCGGACTATCACGGGATGCCTCTTGATGTCTCCAATAGAACACCTGAACAGTGAGGCCCTCATGCTTCCGGTTAAAGAACATAACGAGCTCCTCTCCAAACAGTTTCTGCTGGGGTGTTTTAGTAGAAATCATCCCTGCAGTCGTCTGCTTGATTCGGAACCGCCTCCTAGGAACATTAAGAGGTCATTCCTTGATTACGTCGACGACATCAGACAGTACGCCGACCGGACTTTAGGCGCAACGAACTACAGACAAGCACTGACCGCCATTCACAGTGGAGCCATTAACACCTTGATCGACTCCCTCTCAGTGAATGGCGTACTAGGAGTCAAACCACCACCCATAGCAGACGAAGACCTCGAGTTGCCTCGCGAAAGCAGAGTGACTCTCGCGCAACTTCGTTCAGGATATTGTAGCAGGTTAAACTCCTACTTATCCAGAATAGACCCCGACATTCCAAACATATGTCCTGCGTGCAATGAGGCTCCGCATGATACTAACCACGTCTTTGCACGCCCAACAAACCCAACTCATCTAACACCCTTTTCCCTATGGCCCGACTCCGTTGTTGTTGTTGTAGCGACAGAATTCTGCCGAGTTGACAGTCCTTGGCCGGAATAAATCCGGGTCCGTTCCGGTTACGTAGACCCGACTGTCGTGGGAACGGACTCCGTCGACTCCGTCGAAACAGCCTGTAGGCCCGTTAGATGACTTCGACGACAACCAAACTATCACTTATCATCCAAGCGGGGACTAGATACCCGTTACAACAACAACAAACAGCTCGTTTCCTGGGCCTCCCGTTAGATGACTTTGACGACAACTAAACTGAACTTTACCACCCAAGCGGGGATTAGATAACCGTTACAACAACAACAACATAATTGTATAGTATGTAGATAGATGTTGGTCGAAGCTTTTACCCAATACGATGATATCGTCGAGGTATACTAAACAAGTATTCCAGTGTTAATCTGTCTAAGTCTGTTTTTTTGTGTCTTCATTGTTTACCTCCACTTGCCAACAACAACTTTTCAAACCAAGTGTTGAGAAACATTTTGTGCCTGATAACGGGTCCAGAGTGTCATCGATTCTAGTTAATGGATAACTGTTTTTCTTCGTTACATCGTTCAAGCTTCTGTAGACAACACAAAATCTCATGTTCCCATCTTTCTTTTTCACAAGTACTCCAGGTGAACTTCATTGACTTGCTGATGGTTCGATAACGCTGCTTTCGCTCATTTCACGTATGTTCTGGCTTACAACTTTACTTTTTGTTGGTGGAACGCTTCGAGGAGCCTGGCGAATTGGTCTTGCATCACCTGTGTTAATAAAATGTTTCACAACATTAGTTCTTCCTGGTTCGCAATCGTGTTTATCAAATATGTATGAGTAATTAGTATGAGCGTTAATTTCGCTCGATATGTCGTTTTCGTCCATTTAATCTTCCTCAAGTTATATTTTGCTAATTATCAATCTCTTGACACTGCCCTAATATAGATTCTCTGGAAAGTTTGATTGGTGACTTGCACTCATTACTTACTCTTACTAGAACACGTTTATCATGTCTTGTCATAGCCAGGGTTTTGCCTATAAGTAAGTTTGGTGTAGATTTTTCTGTGGCTTCAACAACCCACAACTTGTTTGTTCCATAGTCTCCATCTACAATACTTCTGCCCAAATAATTGCTTCTGATTTTGGTGGAATCTGCTGGCTCTCTGTTATTATCACGCGTCTAACCTTGTACTTGTTATCATAACCGAATATAAGTGGCACTTCAATATTTGTATAGGTCATAATCCTGTTCTCCATGTAAATTTTTATTCCTTGATTTACTGGTCGACGATATCTGCCACTATAAAATTGTGTTCCACGGCTGACTTTTTCCAATTACGATCACTCACATTACTTTTCCGAGAACTTGAGTATCTTCTCCGACTTAACCCCAGATAATGGCATTACTTTATTAACTAGATCAGATCGAATAACCGAATGTGATATACACCTCCAAAAACGTTTTACTCGTATTCCTGCTTACTTGTGCTCGCTGTAGTCTAACGATTGATTGGATTTGACCACTTTTTCCTCAGTTGATGCAATTAACCACACTATAATTTTTCCTACGCGTTTCTGTAGATTTTTCCAGAACTTTCTGCATCTTTTTTCAACTTTCTCTAGTAGTACCCAAGTGTGATCTTCTATTTCACTTGATGAGCTTTAAATGTTCGATTGCTAAGCAAAGATGCAGTTTCCTGTTTCAGAGCATACAAAATAGTTTCCGCAAATGTCAAATTTGGACATACTATACGCAGCAAAGCATGTAGCGTTATCTCGTATTCAATTAACGAAGAGCCGACTCTCGATGAACTCTATGGACTTATGTGCATAAGCTTAATGAGCCTCTCAATCTCTGTAGAAAATCATGCAGAAACTCATTGGCTTTCTGGCGACGATTTTCTAACTCGATTTTGAAGATATGCTTCCTGTTCTGTATTTCTCCAGCTCCTTTTTTAATTGTGAAAACTACAGGTCGTTAAACTTGGACATTTTCAAATCTTCTATTTATCTCATTGAGCATTTAGTTGACATTCCCTCTTCTAACACCAATTGTAACGGATTTCTCGATAAGTCGTCTACCTTGTAACTCACTCTTGAGTTTGATCACTGTATTGTCAAATAAAAGTCCCAATTTAATGGCTATACACTTAGCTTTATTGCTAATTCAAAAAACTTTACATTTATTACTCATTACAACTTATTGCTTATAGCTCTTTACTAAGCAGCACTCAAATTAGAACTGTCCCTGCTGCACAATCCGGCAAACCTTATATAGTAGATTGTTAACAAAACTTCGCCACTCGAACATTCTAGCAACTACAAATTTCGCTGTGAAGTTGATTTTAGCAATTTATCCTCTATTCTATTTTGTTCTGGCATTCATGTTTGCCACAGTATGTACTTTTTTTATTGTCAACATATATGTAATATTTAGTACATTTGTTTACATCTGTGACATACAAATATGTACATACATTTGTAACGTTAACCTTAGAATGATAACGCTATTTTATACCACTGAAAATATACCGATACGTCGAAATGACTAATCTTCTTTTAAAAGATTAAAAGGATGTCGAAGATAAACAAAGATGAGTACGTCTTTTTAACGTAACCGTTATAATACTAGGGTCACACAAGCAACTTATGACTGCAAACATATGTACATACTCATCAAATTTCCACGCGAAGGTCGACCAAAAATAATAACAGCATAATTTGGAGCGTTTTAAGCAGAATAAAACTGAATTCTTGTTTCGTTTTATAACTATGTATGAGACTTGGATCTACCACCAAAGGAAAGATGGTTATGGCATCAGTTTTTTGGGATGCAAAAGGAATTTGGTTGATTGATTATCTGCAGAACGGTAAAACAATCATCTATGAATATATTCCAGCCTTTTGGATCAGCTGGATGAAAAATTTTTTCATGAAGACAATGTCGAAATTTTCGCAAAACAACTGTTAGATATTGGCAATAGAAAATTTTTTGTCCATGAAAATATTGGATGCAGAAAATTACCAACTGATTTCTGCACAATCATCAATGCACAAAATACTTAACAATATATTTCCCAATGTACACACATAATATAAAAATCGTGAATGGCTGACTGAAAGAGCGATTTTGGCAACAATAATGTGAACGTCAGAGGATTAAATTCAATGATATAACAGTTGTTGCTAAGGGACTGGGTGTCATACAAATCTATTGACGCCAACTAAGCTGTGAATTATCCAATCGACTTTTTGAATTCATTGGATATGCTGGGCATGCGTTATTTTGCCTCATAATTTGAACCCACTACATCTTTACAATGGCACAAGGTTAGTCTTAAAAAAATTAATGGAAAACATTATTGAAGCCACCAGTTTGAATGGCAAGTTCCGACGAAAAAATGTATAGCTGCCAATGATGTGTCAATTGAATTGAAATGCACTCAATTTCCAATTATATCGGCATTTGCAATACCGATCAATTAATCGGACAACAAATGTTGTCTGTTTGTGGCTAATAGTTGTTGGCTTATCTAACGGACAACTTTATGTTCTCGCGTTGGCAAACCATCCATTTTGTTTATATTCGCTAAAGACGAACTGACCAAAAATATTGTACAATCTATTGCGTTAAGAAATTAATCTTTGTTTATTTTTAATTGAGATAATTAGTGGTAGAAATATAATATTAAATATTTTCGGTGTATAGATAACTATCAATAATTGTAAACAATTTCCTAAAACAATATTTCTATAGAAAACATTTCCTAAAAATAAGGTACATATATGACAAATCAACGTTCAGCCAGTTTACTCTCCAAATATATTTATTTGGTTATTTTGGGTGTAGAATATAAAAAACTGAAAAAAAAGATTCCTACGTTGTCTTTGTTTTAACCAATGCTCATCCACAAAAATCTGTAATTTTGGTTTGTTTACATTTTTATCTGTCAAAATATGGTTTATCATTATTGCCAACTACTTTTTTCGGCAAAAATTGTACTATTATGAATGAAAACAAGAAAAAACGTTAACTTCACAAATACAAAGGTTTCTTACAAGAACTTGATTCCGATCTAATTTCGTGAAGATACCTCGATACCTTTTCCATGCAGGCACTCTATTTCGATCAGTTGATATGGCAGCTATATGCTACAGTCATCCGATCTATACAATTTCTTCGGAGATTGAATTATTGCCATAAATAATAACCCATCCCAAATTTCGTGAAGATACCTCGTCAAGTGAAAAAGTTTTCCATACAAGCATTTGATTCCGATCGTTCAGTTTGTATGACAGCTATATGCTATAGTAATTTGATTTGAACAATTTCTTCGGAGATTGTATTGCTGTCTTAGACAATAATCCTTGCATAATTTTGTGCAGATACATTGTCAAATGAAAGAGTTTTCAATATAAGCCTTTAATTCCGATCGTTCAGTTTGTATAGTAGCTGGATGCTATAGTAATCTCATCAGAATAATTTCTTCGGAGATTACATTGTTGCTTAGACAGTTCCGATCGTTCTGTTTGTATGGCAGCTGTATGCTATAGTAATCTCATCTGGACAATTTCTTCGGAGATTACATTGTTATCTTAGACAGTAATCCATGCCTAATTTCGTGAAGATACCTTGTCAAATAAAAAAGTTTTCCGTGCAAGCACTTTACTCTAATCGTTCAGTTAATATGGCAGCTATATGCTTTAGTGATCCGATCTAAACAATTTCTTCGGAGATTACATTGCTGCCTTAGACAACTATTGCCAAATATCGTAAAGATATTACGTCAAATTAAAAATTATCCTGTTAGTGGTCCGATATTGGCCGTTCCGACAAATGGGCAGCTTCTTACTGAGGAAAGAACTGGTGCATAAAATCAGATAAAAACTGAGGGACTAGTTCGTATATATGCAGACAGACAAACATGGCTACATCAACTCTTAATAAACCCTGTTCAGGGTATAAAAACGAGGAACTAGCAATGGCTCTAATTCAATATACAAGCTAAGATAGGTTTTGACAAGCCTATATAAATATGTTGCCTACCAACATGTTGAAACCAATTATTCATTCACGGTTTCATCAAATAACGAATATTGGAAGTATTTTTTAATATGAAGGTTTGCCAACACCTACAAATATATCATCTCTTAGCCTCGCATATTGCGAGAGTATAAAATGTTCTCCTACTCCCGTATTTAGCCCTTCCATCCTTGTTTGCATCTATTTTTTTTCAAATACAAGTATTAATTTTAAAATTTTTTTTTATAGTGCTGCTGAAACAAGTTTGCTTCTCAAGATAATTCGAAAAGGACTTGTTGAATCTACTTTGGATTTAGAAGTACAACGCAAGGACCCCAAATCTCCACTGCATTCCGTAAAAACATTTGAAGCGCTACACCTGTAAGTTATTTTAAGTGTTGCCTATTTGACAACTGCTTTTTATAAAAAAATCAATAAGTATATAATTCAGGTTTTCAGAATTACTGATTAATAGATTGTTTAAAAAAGGAATTGTTTAATATATACATATTTGTTAAAAATAAATTTAAAAGTATAAAAGTGAACACTCATAATTATATATCTGATAAAAGAGTCTTATTCATGTAAGATTCAATTTATATTGGCAACTGATAATCTAACGCAATCTATTTCGGCATTTTTCAATCAAAATTTTTGATTTTAGTAGCTTTAAAAACTATTAGATATTCTTCCAAATTACCATATTTTTTGACGGCGTGAAAGCATTAAACGTGTAGAAAGGGTTCCACATATTGATGTAAATTATTTCGTATGCATGCGATTTAGATTCCAAAATGTTTAAACTATAAATATAGCAGTATATTAAGCGTTTAGTTTAGAATGCATTGATCGCCTATTGCTTTGAAAGACAAAATTATCAAAAGTAGGAATATTTTAAGACATTATGGTGTTTTTTTAATAAAGATCTCATTAATTTTTTAAATATATATATATATATATATATATTGTTCTTATGTTTAGAAAACCCGAGCTGTTAAAAGGTATATACGCTATGGGGTTTAATGCACCTTCCAAAATTCAAGAAACAGCACTTCCAACATTACTTGCGGACCCTCCCCAAAATATGATAGCCCAGAGCCAGTCTGGAACCGGTAAAACGGCCGCATTCGTTTTAGCAATGTTGAGTCGGGTTGATATCAAATTGGATTTTCCACAGGTATAAGTATATATAACTTAAAAAACAAAATAACAAAAACTTTAAACTATTTCGTATAAACATTCGGGTCGGGTATTTTAATTATTTTTATTTTTTGCTAGCATAAGTAAGATATTTCATCCTACTTCCGCAGCCCGTATACGAATTCTACTTGTGTACGTAATTATTCTTGGATAATGTCAGCTCAAGATCATGTTATGTGGTCCAATTCCACCAATGCATGACTGCGCTACCGGTCTTTGTGGCAGGAAGCAAATGTACCTTCTAACTTGCGGGTTGTCACCTCAAGTGACCAACACTCGACCTTAATGCCTGCTGCGACTGGTAAGGGGAGTATGCCATTACTTGCTTCTTGCTGTTTAAAGAAAGAATTAGCAAGTTCGTTGCTGAGAATATTGATTCTAATTATTTATTGTTTTTTCAGTAAATGTGACATTTACGAGGTGTGTTCAGAGGAAAGGGTGAATTTCGAATTTTTTTGAAAAGTACTTATTTATTCATCAATATCTATTTTGTCCCCTTCAAAGTAATCCTCTTCGGATATAATACAATTGTGCGAACGCTTTTTCCAATACTCGAAGCACTTCTGAAATGCGCTTTTCGTTATGACCATCAGCTTTGTCTTCGATTCTGACTTGACCTCATCAATTGTGGCAAAACGCTTTTTATCATTGGTTTCTTCAATTTTGGGAATAGGAAAAAGTCGCAGGGAGCCAAATCTAGTGAATACGGTGGTTGAGGGATGATTACGGTTTTGTTTTTCACGCAATCGTTGCATAACTTCCTTGTAGTATTCCCTATTAACTGTACGACCTTTTGGCAGGAACTCATGATGCACCACACTGTTGTAATCAAAGAAAACAGTGAACAAAATCGTTACACTTGATTGAACTTGGCGTGCTCTTTCGGTCTTGGCTCATCTGGCAGCTTCCATTGGGATGATTTATCCTTGGTTATGACGTCGTAACCATATACCAACGTTTCGTCAACAGTTATGACCGAGTTGAGCAAACTCGGATTGTTGTTGACGTCATTCAACAATTCCTAAGGGATACTAATGCGACATTGCTTTTGCTCAGAATTTAGCAATTTCGGAACAAACTTCGGTGCCTAACGTTTCATGCGCAAAACATTTAAGAAAATGGAATTGAATGAGCCAACATCCTCTGCAACTTCCCTAATAGTGATTCGACGATTTTCAAGAACAATTTTTCTCACTGTTTCGATGTCTTCTTCGTTTGTTGGCGTGGTCACACCTCCAGGATGCTCATCGACATCAACATCTTCTCGGCCTTCTGTAAAGGGCTTCTACCACTTATAAACATTTTATTGAGACAAGGTGGGCTCACCGAATGTCATATTTCAAGTGCCTTGGATCACTTTTTTCCATTTTTAACGCAAAATTTAATACGTATTCTTTGATCCATTTCTTTCAAAAGTCAAAAAACGAAGGGCACCCAAAAACGTGTCTAACCTTTTATGTTGTCAAAAAAAAAAAATACTATTCGAAATTGCCTCCTAATGCAAGCACATGATAAACATGTGTCTGATTATAACAAAAACAAAATATAAATAATCGAATGTACACAGCCCGCGAACAATAAAAATTCACATTTTTCTTTGAACACATCTCTTAGTAATATTTCTTAGCTTATTTTGACAATGACAAAATATAAATTTTATTTTATATGATCAAATTCGTTCATAAATATATGCGTTCAATAAATTTTTTTCAATTAAATTTGCGCAAACTTTATATTGAATACATTAATAGCTGTTTTCGATTCGTAAGCGTTACTCTCTAGCAGCTAGAGAAGGGTTTGGTTCGTCTTTGTCTCCTGTCCAAGTAAACCCCAACTTTAAATAGTCTTCATGGTATTGCCGTTTAGTATTCATAACTTTTTGTTTTTTAACGACGGGTTGACTCGATGACGGTTGATCATCAGTTGACGTATGGGTTACGAATTTTTCCATGTAGAAGGTCTCGTTAGAACCCAAATATACACACACTAAACACAGCGAGTTTGATATAATGCAGCGAGACCAACAAAGAACAAGTGAGACGAGTACAAGACTGCGCGAAAGCACGACAAGTGGACGAATGAATGAAACAAAACAAGGACAAGCAGCGGCCGGCCGGCGGATTCCGTATCCTTCGCTCTGTTACTCAAGCTCTACGCGTCTTATGTTTTTCGAAATATTTTTTTATGACTGCAATTAAGCATCGTCGCGGCACAGCTAATCGAACAAACTATACTAGATGCTCAAACAATCGGGCAGCACTTGTGCAACATGTCTTCTGACGTATGTGCAATTCTTTCTTAGTGGAGAAATTCTTTTTTTTTTTTAGCGTTTTAAAACGTTGCAGTAACCAACCTATAATTATTTTAAGTATTAAGTTTTAAAAATACAAGAAAAAAAGAAATTTGTATTTTCATTAGACATTTGAACCATTTACAATAGTAAAACTAATCTACTATCAAATACGCAAAACTAAACTTGGTTTTACTTTAACCTCCTCTACGTTTACTCGTTACAAATTGAACTCGATAACTTTGTTGTTGCTTTCACATGTAATTTTTTTGACTAGAGATCAGAAGCGACATTCTAAAGCATCTGTTTGAACTTACAACACAATTATTAATAATTTTTTTTTTGGTATTGTATAAAAATATTAATGTAACAAAAAAAAAACGTTGCATTTTTAATTAAGAACAACGGACAAACATCCATTTATATTATTTTCAAAGCAAAAATATAATTACCACTTATTATTAAAGGACATCGTTTATTTTGCTTTCATAAATATATGCGCACGCTTTCAGCGCACGTCTTGCGCCCTGCGTAGTTAAAAGCAACTGCCACTGTCTTCGTTTCTACAGTATAAAAATTCCGAAATAAAGAATATTCGTTTTAACGAAAACCGAAACAAGTAAATTTTTTAGTACTTGGTTTAACGAACAACATAAAAAAAAAATAAGAATGATCTTCTTATTTCGTCATTCTTAAGGCAAGATGAGTATACTTTGGCAATGAGGAATGAAGTTCAATTGCTGAATTCGGTTTTTCCAAACATAAATAACGTTAAATTATATGCTTAAGCCTTTTCAAATTAATATTTTAATTTAATATTTTCGACTTTAATTTTTAGTCAGCAATTTGAATGGATGGGTTGAACAAATTTCATACATGATTCGATGAGGTTGATATCTGATCAAATGGTTGATATGATCAACAAAGGAGCCATCAAATGTAATCTGCGTATTCCAACGAAGTAAACGACGATCTCAATAAAACAATTTATTAAACTGCCATTTTCCGATACCCTTCTTAGTTTTTATTGGAAAACATACCCCGTATGGTGGGTACTTGAATTAACGAAAAATTCGATATAATGAACGGGCCTGACAATGTGTTCGATAGCCATTCCACTAAGGATATATTGGGGCAGAGTTTGATTCAAATTGGTCGAGATGTAATTTTCACCTAATTTGGGAAGCGCCACGTTCATATCCTTACTGTACCATCTTTACAGTAAACTTTAATGCTTCTAGCGACTTTCTTTAGAAAGTTATAGCACTTTTAGTTGTCTTCGACATAAATTTTTTATTGGGGTGGGCGTGGTTATTATCCGATTCAACCCATTCTCACACTGTATGAGAAAACTTTAAGGGAGCGGTTAGTATAGTTTTTAAAAAAAATTTAAACGTGAATGAAAAGAATTTGAATATTCCACAAAAAGTTTGATTATACAATATAAAAACAGGAAAAACTGTTACAGTAAACTAGTCTTACTATAGCTTATATCCATTGCATAAATATTCCAAGAAAGCATTAACAGGTCAATTGAAAAGTCCCCGGCCTACCACAGTAAAAAACATTTTTTTTTAAGCAAAATTTGTTTTTTTGGTAGGTAGTACGATTTGTCCTTTGCCTTGTCCTTCAAACGGCCCAAAAACGCTATGTAAAGTCGCTGTTGATGGTTCTTCCTTTTTGAAAGTAGTTAATAAGAATTATTCCATGCGCGACCCAAAATACAGACGCCATAACCTTGCCAGCCGACTGTTACGTTTTTCCATGCTTTGGAGCCGGTTCATCATGTGGAGTCCACTCGGATGACTGTCGATTGGACTTCGGAGTGAAATGATGGAGCCATGTTTCATTAATTGCCACATATGGACGCAAAAATTTGGGTTTATCACGCTTGAACAACTCCAAACACTGCTCCGAATCATCAACTAGTTGTTTGGTCAAAAGTGAACTCGCGTGGCATCCAGTTTACACAGACCTTTCTCATACCCAAATATACATGAATGATATGTGATATGATCAGTTGATATCTTTAGAGTACCTGCAATTATTCAATTTCAATTTACGTCATTAAAATTGATTTTGTGGATTTTTTTTCGATGTTTTTGTCGATCCATTTCGTTAATTTTTTTCACAATAACAAAAGTTGCTTCACTCAATATGCTATAATTCACAAAGTAATGATCTGACGGTTGTCAATTTTATACACGCGTCTTTTGAAGGTAAGGGCTAACTAAAATTATATGAATTTAATTCTAGTAGCGCCTCTATTGGTCAGGTTGGGGCTTCCCAATTGACCTTTTATATGTATTTTAAATATATGTATATACCTCCGTTTACAAAGTATAACTTCAAGTCCGTATGGATCGATACGGTTTGCATGCCTTTAATATTATTACTCGTTCCACACCTTCAAGTGTCCGCTATAAGATCACTTTTCAATTTGGAGTTCTTATCAGTCGGTGAAATGTAATGTTTAAGTTTTAAGTATAGATCCTTTGGTTGCAGAAAAGCGGAAGCTTTTCAAGTAATTCCAATATTTTTGTCCTTAAACTATGATTGAACCCAGAAGGATTTGAGAATTCATGTCATTGCTTGCTATAAAATATTTGAGGAGTTTAAAATTACTTATGCATGCAACAAACAGCAGTAGCTTTATTGTGTCTATTAATACGTTGACATATGTGACTAAAAAATAATATTTTTACGTCTATTTCATTTCCCTCGTAAGGTAATTTGATACTAAAAATGTTCGCAATAAATTTAAATATTATTTTACTTTATCTGCAGGTGCTTTGTATTTCGCCTACTTATGAGCTTGCAATACAAACGGGTGAGGTAGCTGCTCGAATGGCACAATTTTGTCCAGAAATTAAATTAAAATTTGCTGTACGTGGTGAAGAAGGTTATAGAGTTTTGTAGAAAAGCAAAATATATACAATAATGTTAATTTCATTTAAGTTACTCCAAACACCAAATTAAAGGACCACATAATAATTGGGACACCTGGAAAAATTTTGGACTGGGGATTAAAATATCGTGTTTTTGATTTGAAAAAAATACGGGTGTTTGTTCTCGACGAAGCAGACGTAATGATTGCAACCCAAGGCCACCACGATCAATGTATTCGAATTCATAAGTAAGTGACATTAAAAAACTTTTTCGTATATACATATACATATATGTATATATGTAGGTAGTTAATTTGTGTGTAGTTTTGAATTGTATTATTTGTTCTAATAAGTGGCTTTGTATTTTTGAAATTTAAATAATTTTAAATTAGTGCATAATTGTACTATAATACATTATATTCATATATACTAAATTACCGATGAACAAAATTTTATTCGAAGTGGTCACCCTTTGCATTCACACAAGCTCTCAAACGTTTCGGCCATTGATATAAAGCAACACGCATAGTTTCTATTGTTCTCCAACTCTGGCCACAAACTGTAGTCCATTGGATTCTAATCTGCACTTTCAGACGGTCAATCGTCTGCAGCTATGAAACCAGGAATATTGCCTTTAAGCCACTGCTGTGTGGATTTTGCTGTTTTGTGCTGGAGGAGAATCTTTCTTCAATGCTCTACATTGAAGAGAGTATAGCTTAACTACTTTACTGCACCTTCTAAAGCATCGTGCTGTACACTTTTGCCCCGTTTTTACTCCTTTTTCACAGAAGTGAAAAGGTGTAACGTCTTTACAGGAGACTCCCTACCTAACCATTACAGCGGCATTATGCGACATTTTGCTTATTAAAAACTTCTTCAACAGTTAAAATTTTGTCATCTAAAAAAAAAGAATTTTTCAAGCACGTTGTCAGAAGAAGACCAGTTTGTTCGAACCATGCGAGGAACTTCTCTTTCCATCATCAACTGCAGACTTTTGGAAAAACATAGTGAATTTTCGAAATATTAAGCTTTTTCAGAAGCTCATAAATTTCACTTGCGGTTTTGGTCCGGTCGCCTGAAGCTAAGATTGACGGAGAGCTCCTTGCAGAAAACTCCACCTCTTAGCTTCGATCCAAAGCTGCTTCTTCCCATCCACATGTCTCTCGTCGGAATATGAGTAGAGAAAGAGCCGCCTCAGTGACGCAGTGATCTAAATTTTCCGGAATGTAGCTGAAGGAGGAAAGAGTTTCGGCGTGTCCTTGCTCGGACCTTTTCATTAGTCCAGCAGCTCTGAGCCTTAGAGCATACTTCGCAGCAATGCACCTACCGGCAATGTCCACAGGTGCTATGTTTAAAATAGCAATAAGAGTTAACGTTTGTGTGGTCCGCAGTGCACCGGAGTTTCCGATGAGCGCCGCTCTTTGGACCCGCTCGAGCTTTTTTAGTCAGTGTGAAGCTTTCAAGCGTCCTCCACCAGACGAACACACTAAAGAACATTATTGGCTTGACTTCGGTTTCCTAGAGCCAGAACACCACCTTAGGTGAGAGTCCCAACCTTTTCCTTATAGCCCCTTTGCAACAATATATGGCGACCGATGCCTTCTTAACTCTCTCCTCAATGTTTGGCCTCCAGGAAAGTTTTCTATCGAGGATAAGCCCTAGGTATTTGACTTTATCAACAGGTTGAAGACGTGAACCCACGAAAGAGGGGAGAGGCACATTTGGGATATTATAACTGATAGTAAATGAAACCCTTTTGGTTATACTTGGGTTGATGGCTAGGCCGCTTCTATTCGCCCAGTTAGATACCACGTTTAGGTACGCCCGTAGACGGTATGTAGGAATTTTCCCTTAACCATAAGAACCATATTATCAGCTGTCGAGTGACAGCCTTGTTACTCGAGTTCTATAAGTAGGTCGTTTATCACCAAGATCCCGAAGCTTGCTGCAGCACAGAACCCAGTTGGTATTCCTGAAATTTCTATAGGTTTTGAGCTCCGGGAGCGAGGCGTTCAAGCTAAAACCAATATATCTATAAAGGAATGGTCGTCTGCAACCCTCCATTCCGAAATCAAGGGTAACGTCAAGGACTTCCGCTCTGCTAGCTGTCACTAAGGTAGGGCAGTTCCCCTATTGCATATAGAAAGGTCTACACTACAAATTAAATCAAAAAGTGACTCACCGCTTGCGTTAATGTCCGAGCTCCCCCAGACGGTGTGCCTTGAATTGGCATTCGAGCCTATTAAGACTGCGGCTCCTCTGCGCCTGGCCTTTGCCAGAGCCCTCCTCAGCAGGTCCGGAGGAGGCTCCACCTCGTCGTTGTGCGGTATGTAGGCTGAGACAAGCCAGAGTTCTCCAGCACTGTCTTCCAGTCTAGCAGTGACGACATCTTCGTCGCTGAAATTAGGCAAAAGAGAAACGTTAAGTTCGTTTCTGATCAACAAGCAGGCTCTGGTTCTACCTGTGCTGCTTGCAGCCGGGAGCTTATGGCCTTTTGTCTTTAGACCAGAGATACCGCTGCTGCTCAGCCACGGTTCTTGGATAAGGACAACGTCGACTTCGTCCCGTCCTAGACGAAGCAATAGATCGGCGGAGGCCACTTTTGAGTGCTGGAATTTAATTTGGAGGATCCTCATCCTCCATCCGTAACGCTACTTCTTCGACCTGCTTCCTCCCTCGTTCTTAGTTGTGTTGTGTTTGCTATTCATTTTAATTGGGTCGCCTTCCATGGTCCCAAGATTGTCTCAGTAACAAGGCCAAGGCGAGGCACGCCCTTATGAGGCAATGCGGTTAGGGCCTACCAGCGCAAAGAAGGACTCATCTCAACAAACAGCTACCACACCAACTTAATGATGACAGAAGGGGAACATACTCTGAAAGCTGCCCTGGTTTTAACGGGACGGAGTCGGCCCTGGCATTAGCCCGTCAGCCATTTCTGCTGGGTATCACCCCTGCATACTCAGGTGACAATACCACGACTAGCTCAGGTTTCAAACCGATCCATCCAATAGTCCAAGCTATGTCCGTGTAGAGCAAAGGTCAAATCCAAAGGCCGCAGGTCATTTAGCGTTATCCAGGATGCACCGCGTGGAGGCGAACCTGATTTTCATACCAAAGATATAGACTAATACAGAATATTATTATTTTCTTATTATTTAATTTCTCCATTCATTCATTAAACTTCACTGGGATTTAGGAGTTTTTGGTTGGCAGTGAAAATTATAATAAGAATCTTTTAACAGAAATATAAAAGATCTTTGAAAATTTCTGAAACTTAAGTTTAACATTATGTTTTTCATAAATAGTGTAATATAATAATACTCCTATTAAGTATGCAAATAAGTTTCTCGTTGCTATTTATGGTCTATGTGTACAAAAATCGCGTATTATTTGGTAAACCGATTCATTTCAAAATGTTTTTATCATGTGCGAAACCAGACAATAATTGCGCCTACTCTCCATGTAACTGAATATATAACTACATCAGATCGTTTTACCAGGACCAATAACGATATCGGAAAAAATCTATGTAAAAATAGAGACCATAAAATCTGGCATTTTTTCATCCACTAAAATTGTGAACCTACCCGGTTAACATAATAGATATAAAGAGATTTAAGTCTTTGACTACATTGTGGTTACGTGTTTATTAAACCTTCAGATATCTCGAGATAATTCAGACTTCTTAGATTGTTACGATTTTAGTTCACTAAACTCTTTTTTATCTTTCATTTATATTGTATTTAATTTCTCTAATTTTATATTTTTAAATAGACAACTTTCTTCGAAATGTCAAATGTTGTTTTTCTCCGCAACGTACGATAAGGAAGTTATGAATTTCGCTCAGCATATAGTACCTGATCCTACTATTATACGGTATGTATGAAAACGTATACAATGTGAACCATATGTATTGTTATGTTTCACTGTTTTAGACTTATGAGAGAGCAAGAGTCGCTAGAAAATATAAAGCAATATTTTGTGAAATGTATGAATGAAGAAGACAAATATAATGCAATTCAAAATATTTATGCCGGAATAACAATAGGTCAGGCTATCATATTCTGTCATGTATGTATAATTAAAAACACTTTAGAAGAAAATAATAAAATTTGTTTAGACTCGTAAAACTGCTGGATGGCTGGCAGGAAAGATGTCATCGGATGGCCATTCTGTTGCTGTACTATCTGGAGATTTAACGGTGGAACAAAGGCTTGCAGTTTTGGATCGATTCAGGGCTGGTCTCGAAAAAGTTCTCATAACGACAAACGTACTCTCAAGAGGTTAGTTCGAGCTAAATTTTCGTGTGTCAAGTAACATTCCTCAAATAACAGTTGCGGTTATGTAGACCCATAAGCTTTTAATTTTATTGAATAAAAAACGACTAGACTAGAGATGCACTTTCGCTTTCCTCACCCAATTCATTAATCGGCGGTTCCATACCTTCGGAATTGGCTCAGTTTGCAATAGATCAATATTTATTTGTATTTTATTACGTAAAAATCTTAAAGCTCAATTTCATTGCGAGAATACAGTTAAACATATAGGATACCTAACATGTCTCTCATTTTCGCAGGATGCCCTCCCCGAGGCAGCTCCTCCATCGTTCCTGACATTAAATCTTTAATTTCAAAGAATTCTTGAAGTATGAGCAGGATTTGAAGGTATATTCATACTTGTATTATTTTGGAAATCAAAAAATATCTGCTGGCATTTTTTGCATGTGTTTTACTGTTTACCCTACACACTTTAACATATTTACAGAGCTGTGAATAAAGTACTGGCTATCAAACCTTTATTGCACAAAATGAAATGAGCATATAAGTTAGATTATAATACCAACGCAGTGATCGCATACTTTCTATTTCGCGAAGAAGTACTTAATTTAATGCACATTTTTTTAAAATTGCTAAAAATTTATATTCCAAATAAGTTGGCTACTTGGCGTAGTGGCGATTACTTAACAATCTTGCGATACCAGTCGCTGAGCAACGAACATGAAAATTTGCTATACGCAACCGTCTTGTATTATGTATAATTTATTCCAAAGAGGTCTCCACAATAATATTTGTTCATTTAATACTTTATTAAAACACACTTTTCGAATAAAATTTACTTGCCTTTCATAAAATTATTGTTGAGATGCAGTTTTTAAGCAATGCTTATTAACATATTAATTTTAATAATTAAGATCGACATTTTTCCCAAGTTCGGTTGTTGTAGCGATGATCTAATCTCTGCTTGGGTGGGTACTTGAGGATTTTGTTGCGGCTCTATATTTTGGCTGTCTTATGCAGCGAATGAGCCTGTCTAGTTTTACACCAAAATTCTTAAAATTGTTGACAGCCGGAATTTTAATGCCATCGACTTTAATGGTAAGATCCAATCTGTACTACTTCGCCCGGTTCGTGAATATGGCGCTGTGGATTTAGTTCTGTGGTGGTGCTGTGCACTTTTCGAAAGCCATGCTGGTGGTCTGCTGGGCTCAGGTAGTGAGTGAATGTCGGGAGTAGCAAGGTCTCAAGTGTCTTTACTACTGGAGAAAAGAGAGTTATCGACCTTGGGGAGATAGCTTACTCCCGTCGAGCCTAAATGTTTTAGCATCAGCATGTTTATTCCATCAGGACCAATGGGTTTAGACGAACCTTGTTGATGACACTCTGAAATTCCCCCTCGGTAAAAGTGCCGAAAAGTGCAGTGTGAATTGCCGGCTGAAATAGCTCGCGCACTTCTTCGAATCCGAGGAGGCATGGCCATTGAATTGAATTTGAAATCGTCGTCATGTCTTTTCGGATCTTCCAGAGCGTGGTGCATCTTTGACATCGAAATTACCGGAACGTTATCGACGAAACCAAAATTGCGCATGATTGACTGTTACACATTTTCAGCCGCCTGGCTTGCGTTTTAGTCCTTATCGAAGACACAATGTACAATATAGCTATTTTCGCTTTGCTAGTGTTCATTTTTGACGTGCGCTCTAACAAAACTGAATCAACCAATTACAAAACTGTCAAAAAAGCTTTTTTAGTCCGAAATGTCATCTTCCTAACGCCATCTAGCCGAACCCGATCGGATTTATTTTTACTATACCTAATATAATTAAAATAATATTTATAAGTTACTTTATGACTCGGTGAATTTCGCACCGCAAAAAAAGGCAAAAAATATAGTTTATAAAAAAGCTTTACGTTAATTAACTGTACAACCAGCCACAGCAGTGTCAACAACAACAATCCTACAGATTCACATCTGTATTTTAAGCTTTAGGTTAGGTTAGGTTAGGTTAGCGGGTCGATCCTAAGAAGGATCACACTTGGACAGCTTAAACGCCGGTTCGTTGTGGTACCCAAAACTCCTATGAGCCGGATCAATAGACCCTTACATGTCGACAAAGCGCTTTGTGCCTATGACAAACTTGTTGAGATGGCCAATATCTGTTTCGGCCAGATCTTCTGGACCGCCAAAAGTATGATTGCCGAGATGTTTCAATCTCAACCTAGCAAAAGCCGGACAATGGAGGAGAAAGTGCCGGAATGTTTCCACTTCACCCTCCTCCATACAGCTTTGACAACTGCCATCGGGTAGTATTCTAAGCCGCACCGCATAAGTTCCCATTGGACAGTGCCCAGTGAGAACTCCTACCATGGCGGCGAGGTGAACTTTGTTCAAGGCGAGAAGATCCCCCGACCTCCTGCGCTCCACTCTCGGCCAGAAGGATCGCGCAGGAGCTGGTCGCCGACCAGCGTCTGCTGAGCTCCTGCGAGGTCCATTGGTCCAGAGCGAGAATGCAAGACGTTAGTGGAGAACCAACTCGATCCCATTCCGATGTGAGCGGGGCAAGGGTACCCCCCCTGGCCAGCTCATCGGCCTTGCAATTCCCAGCGATTCCTCTGTGACCAGGCACCCAAACGAGCCTGATATTGAAGTAGCCTGATGCTAATTCTAGCGAGGACAGACACTCCTTGACTAGCTTTGAATGCACGGTTCGCGCACTCAGGGCTTGTATTGCCGCTCTGCTGTCGGAGTGAATGCTCACCTCTCTAAACGAAGCTACACTACGTAACAGTACTTCTACCGCCACCTTGAACGCGGCCACTTCCGCCTGAAAAACGCTACAGTGGTCCGGTAGCCTGAAGCAAAGATTGACGGAGAGCTCTTTACAGAAAACCCCCCCTCCAACTTTCCCTCCTAGCTTCGACCCATCCGTGAAAAAACTCACCGCGCCTCTTTTCCAGCGGCTTCTTCCCCTCCACATCTCCCTCGTCGGGATATCAGCAGAGAAAAAGCCGCCACGAGAGGCCTTCGTGACGCAGTGATCCAAATTTTCAGGAATGCAGGTGAAGGAGGAGAGAATTGCGGCGTGTCCTTGTTCGGACCTCTTCACAAGCCCAGCTTCTCTGAGCCTAATAGCACACCTCGCAGCAATGCACCTACCGGCAATGTCCACGGGTGCTATATTTAATATAGCGTTGAGAGCTATCGTTGGTGTGGTTCGCAGTGCACCGGAGATTCCGATGAGCACCGCTCTTTGAACTCGCTCAAGCTTTTTAGCCAGGGTAGTCTTTTTGAGCGCCTTCCACCAGACGAACACACCATAGAACAGTATTGGCTTGACTACGGTTTCGTAGAGGCAGAACACCACCTTTGGTGAGAGTCCCCACCTTTTCCCTATAGCTCCCCTGCAGCAGTATAAGGCGACCGATGCCTTCTTGACTCTCTCCTCGATGTTCGGCCTCCAAGAAAGCTTTCTATCCAGGATGAGCCCTAGGTATTTCACCTTATCAACAGGTTGAAGACGTGAACCCCCGAAGGAGGGGAGAGGCACATTTGGAATCTTATACCTCTTAGTGAATAAAACCATTTCGGTTTTACTTGGGTTGACGGCTAGGCCGCTTCTGTTTGCCCAGTTGGATACCACGTTTAGGTACCCTTCGGTGAGCTCATAGACGGTATTCAGGAATTTACCTTTAACCATAAGAACCACATCATCAGCATAGGCTATCACTCGACAGCCTTGCTCCTCGAGTTCTATAAGTAGGTCGTTTACAACCAAGATCCAGAGCAGAGGGGAGAGTACTGCTCCTTGCGGAGTTCCCCTATTTACCTTTCTGGTTGACTTAGCACTACCCCACTCCGCTACGACTGTTCTGTCGCAGAGAAGACTGAAAATGAGGTGTTTGAGGTTCGAACTTCAAACTTTTCGAGGGCTTTAACCACTGCCTCTGGCCGAACGTTATTGAAGGCCCCCTCGATGTCGAGAAAGGTGCCCACTGCAAATTCCTTTTGCAATAGCGCTGTCTCCAGCCATGACACTACATCATGCAAAGCAGTGTCGACCGACCTGCCCTTGATATAGGCATGCTGCGCTCGTAACAGTTTACCCCTCGGTATTCTGCACCTGATGTGCAGATCCATAAGTCTCCAGCGTTTTTAACAAAAACGAGGATAGGCTGATGGGTCTGAAATCTTTTGCACCGACATGAGAGCTTTTACCGGCCTTCGGAATAATCGCAACCTTAACCTGTCTCCAGGCCTTCGGGACTTGGCCCAATCTAACACAGTTCGCGTAGATAGGGGCCAGCCAGCTGCATGACACCTTAACCGTTCTTTGTAGTTGCGCCGGTATGATGCCATCAGGACCCGGGGACTTAAAGGGCTTAAAAGATTTCAGCGCCCAGGTAAGATGACGCTCATTTAGAAGGTCCAAGAAGGCTGTACAGCCTTCCTGAAGCTCCCCCAGTGGCACTTCTTCAGCAAAGCGATTTCGTGGAAAATGAGCATCTAGGAGTAACCTCAGCGACTCCATGCTACTCGTAGTCCACCCGCTATCTGCATTTCTTAGATACCCCACCGGAGTAGGATTTTTCGCAAGAATGCGTCTAAACCTTGAGGAATCGTGACAACCCTCTACACTGTCGCAGAAGGCTTTCCACGAAGCCCTCTTGGCTTTCTTCAAGTCGGACTTGTAAATGGCCAATCCGGCCTTGTACAACGCCCAGTCGTCGCTAGAGCCACTTTTACGGGCTTTATTTAAGAGTCGTCTACTCGAAGATCTGATCTCCGTTAGCTCCGAAGTCCACCAAAGGGGTTTCCCTCTACTTTTCTGAGTTTTCAGAGGTCAGGAGCTTTCAAGAGCAGATCTGCTGACAGAGCGGAAAACCTCGACGAGCTCCTCAATCGCGTCCGCAGATAGGATCGAATCCCTGTCAGGCGCGGTTGGGAGAGCTGATCGAAGCTTCCTGCAATACAGGACCCAATTGGTATTCCTGAAGTTTCTGTAGGTTCTATGCTTCGGGCGCGAGGCGTCCAAGCTAAACCCAATATATTTATGATCAGAAAAGGAGTGGTCGTTTAGAACTCTCCATTTCGAGATCAAGGGAGCAATTTCCCTAGAGGCTAGCGTGACATCAAGGACTTCCGCCCTGCTAGCTGTCACAAAAGTAGGGCAGTTTCCCCTATTACAGATAAAAAGGTCTACATCACAAATGAAATCAAAAAGTGACTCACCTCTTGCGTTTGTATCCGAGCTCCCCCAGACGGTGTGCCTTGAGTTGGCATCCGAGCAAATTAGAACCGCGGCTCCTTTGCGTCTGGCCTCTGCCAAAGCCATCCTCAGCAAGTTCGGAGGTGGTTCCACCTCGTCGTCGTGCGGCATGTAGGCTGAGACAAGCCAGCTTTACAATGTTGACAAATTATTGACATTTACCCAATTGTTACAGATTCTTCGGCTTTATAAACCGGTCATCAACCCAATCTTCGGTTTATTGCCGCCATCTTTTCATCCGGTATGCTTCCATTACTCCATCATAGGACAGTTGAGTAAAATAGCAGTTGTTTATATCTCTCACTACCTCATTCCCTTATACCTTATGGATCTCATGCGCGCTGCTGTTATGATCGATGCGCCCAAACTCGTTCCATTCTATGCCTATCCACTTTATTGTAATTCACTGTAGAACGCAAAGCTGTCATCCCCTTACGACTGTTATTATTATCATTCTCTCGCTGGTCATCAGTGCGTTTAGCGAAAGTTTTCGTGAACTAATAATGGTAAATATAATGATGACAGAACGACAAACAAAATTTTTGTTCTCGTTTTTGGTGTTAGCTTCAACGCACTTTTCATATATTCAGGATATGACAAACCTTTGACAATGACTTTGACAGTTTATATACGGGCTCAGATCGTGTAAAGAAAACTTTTTCAGTATATTTCTGACTGCATCCAAGACAACAACCAAATGCCATACATGTTTTAAATCTAGAAACGTGATATTCGGACAATTATTGATTCTTATAAGTATGTTGTCGATTCCAAACTTTTATTTAATCTAGATCTATCGGGCAGATTCTGTAATTCCCTTTCGAGTGGATTTTAACAAAGCCACTTTTAATCCAACATTCGGTGTTCTATATTTCACTTTCACTATTTAATTTCCTTATTTTTTTAAAATGAATTCCGAGTGGAAATGAGCGTTTTGAAAAACGAATATTCAGTTCAAATCAATTGTATTAATTTGGTGCGCGCAAACATGTAAGTGCTAAATTTATACAGAAAAAATATTTAAAATAGTAAATTTTGATTATAAAAGTAATTGTTAGTTAATAAAGCGAAAACATAAGGACGTAGAAAAGGGAGTATTTTTTCTACATGTGGTTTTCAAGAAGTAATAAAACGTATATAAGATAATTTTATTTCCATAATTCCATTATGTTTTAAAAATGATTTCGGACAAGTGACCGCCGCGAATAAATTCCAACTGAGAGGCCAAATTTTAGACCACTTTTTATAGCAATTGGGGCGATGGTTTCTGTCCTTACACGAGTTCAATTTTGTAAGCCCGCAAACTAAAATCTTCCATAAAGTGGATGGCACTGATCCAATTATTGCGCGCGATGGCTGATGGACTCATTCGGGTCTTCTTCAAAACTCTGCTCCTCTATAACAATAGCGCTTTCGGTGCGCTCTGTACGGCGTCTCTGAGGTTGCGTATTCTCAACTAGAGTAAACGTAGTATGAAAATGATCCATGGTTGCTCGAATTACCTCCTCTGTGGGGCGATTATGTCGACCGAATATTCGACGTCGCGCGAACCGACCAATTATTTTAGTAACAAATTTTAACGATTTTCAAAAGTTATTCCTGAGTTAATCTCTTCATCACAAAATGGCAAACCAAACTGAGTATAAGTCAATTAACAGCTGTTAAAAATATCAATTTCGCAAAATTTTTTGCCTCATTGAAAACAACATGTCTAAGAACAACACCCGTTACATGATCCACCTGGAAGAAGGTAAAACCAGTAATTTTGTTTTTCAAAAGATGTTCTTTTAAGCTAATTTTTCATCAGGTTTAGATGGATTGGAAGGCTTTCATTAGGAAAAGATTTGTTCACAACATTTCTGAAGCTAGACAAATGGGCCATTTAATAAATTCACATTAACCGCTTCAAATAATTTCTTCTGCATTCAACTCATCTTCCATAACAATCGTTGCAATTTTATTTTGCGCACCCGTTTTTTATTATTAGTGTTAAATTTTATTGTTTGAATAATTTGAATTCATTTGTATGACGTAAGCATAACGACAACTATGATACACTGGCCTTCCGCCATACATAGGTGTGTAAATCTGATTAATCATATTTGGTCGTTAATTGTTGCGACTTTTAAATTAAAAAATCAATTACTTACAATTGACAAAACAAAAAAAAAATTCAAAAAACAGATAATATCTCGTTAATTCTTTTTCGATGATCTCAGTATTTCGGTGATGATTGTTTAATTTCGGATTTTTATAATTTCCACCACCGATAATGATTAATTTTATATAAATCCTCGCTAATAATTAGATTTGAACTAAAAACCATGAATAATTATTTGAGATTTTTTTTTTTGGTCAAAATAATACTCGTTTTTAGATCACAGGTTTCTTATGCTAACTTCGTAGCATGTCCTTTCAGAACAAATCTCAAGGATCAAATTTATGTTATGGCATTGCCTTTTCCGCCCCTCCGAAAATTAGAAAAAATAATATCATGCGTAATTATTGAGATAGGGCCGTGAAATTTCACACACAGGATTATGTCCTGGTTTGCATGACTATATTTTATCGTTATCGAATCCAAAACATGAAAGTTATTCCAAGAATTGTTTCTGTCGCAAATATGGGTGTTATCAAATTTTTGTGTTATTCACAAAAGAGAAAAAGAAGATATATGTTACTTTTTTCTAAAAGAGTATACAACGAAGTTAGCAAAACACTTTATAAAAAGCGTACAATCAAAAGTTAGCTTTATTTTGTGCAAAAACGAAATAAAAATCATAAATAATCTATTCTATTAAAAAAAAAAATTAATATCATAATCATTATTTGATTTCCATAAATAGTCATTATTTGTGATTTTAAGTTTTTTTTTTGCTCAAATATAATGATTATTTACGATTAATCAGGAGTGTTGTAGAAACTGATAGTTGTCGGAATCAGATTTAAAATGGATAAAAACGTAGAAAGTGTCATGAATTCAGATATTATTGGTTTGACGTTCAAAATAGAAATTGTATCGGTTTTAGGTGTCACGGAATCCAATTTTATCGAGTTTATTATCAGAAACAAAACAGGAGGTCAGTCGCTGACAGATTTGAAATGTAATACTATGTTCGCACCGAATTGAAATCCTCTTGAAAACACAATTTGTGGTTTGTCAACCAAAGTCGTTCTGACCGACATTGTGTGTTTTCGATGAGTTTTCGTTGACAGTTCACACATGTTTACATTTGTTATGTACCCTACAAGAACAGTGACGGTCATCTGATGGGTAATATGACAGTCATAGCTGAAAAAATTTTGTCAGCGCGCACAACAAAGTTTCTAGCCTTTTCTTGATCCTTGTTTTTTTTTGTTTGTTTGTTTTGATTTTTCTGAGTCATTGCTGACCATAAATCCGTCATAGCTGAAAATTGTCAGTTATGACTGAAACGCTAACAGAAGTGAAAAATTCTTTTGCGCAGTAGATAATATAATTTTTATTTCTTTAATAAATTTCAAACTTTTAATCAAAAATAGTAATAATAATATACTTAAATATAAAAAGGAATGCAACAAAAAATATAATAAAATATGAAAATATAAAAATAAATATTCACTTGATGCCATCTCCTCCTCTCAATAGGTCTGCGTACGCCTTTCTCCAATCAGTGGATAGTTCTGAATTTAAAAATGCAAATGTAAATTAACAGTACTGACATATCAAATGTGAGTGTATTGGTGAACCCATCAGCAGTTTCTTGTAGGGTATGTTTAGGTCAATTATGGAATGTAAACAAATTGTCAACTGACATTTAGGGCTGGCAAAATATGTCTTCTAATAATATCGATTAAACTAGAGAAGGCACCGATTATAATGAGTGGAATGTAAGTTCAAGGGGTTTTCAGCGAAAACTGTGTTCTCGTTTGACAGATTTTGTATGTATGATAACACATATAACAAGTTTTCGCGTGAAAACCTCTTTTGTCTATGAAAACACGAATTTTGTGTCGAAATTATTTATTAATTATTATTGTTACGATTTAATTTATCTTTATTTCTATAAGGGAAAACATAAAACCAAAATGTCATAATTGTTTAGTTTGTGGCAAACATCCAGAGTTTTTATAGGAAGCCTTACAAAACGCAAAAAACGTAATTTAACTCCCAAATGCGTCTTTATTCAGTCGATAATGTGATATAAATCGGTAAAGTAAGCATGTATACAAGCATACAAGTAAATGCAAGCCAAATTTCACATGCGATTCCCCTGGTACATCAAGTGGATTACGGTGATCTTTTAATATAATATTTTCGTTGCTTTTTTATTCCAATAAAATAAAAGCTGAAATATCGGCAATCGTAAACTTTAGTGCACTTTGTTCAGTATTTTAAATTTATCAAACGTTCCGAAATTCATTCATTTGCAAGTTTTGTCACATTAGTAAACAGCTGATTCGAATATTGGTATTGCGTATTTTCGAAAAGACGAAAACGAGTTCTGTGACACCATTGAAATCCAGAATTGGTTTGCAATTGTGACAACTACGCGAATCTGTTAGGATTCTACCACACCCCTGTATATTAATCAAAATTAATTATTATTGGTGAAGAAAATCGTAAAGCTCAATATATAATCATTATTACGTCACATCATTAATTAATCATTAAATCTTGTTTTCTCTCTGATAGTAAAAATCGACAACTATCAGGTTTAGCAACTACCATGATTATATTGTTTTTTTGTTTAAACGCAAAAAAAAAAAAACTGATACAATAGTTGGCGGCCATAAACTCCCTGCCATTTCATGCAATAAAACATACTTTAGATCCAATGGGTTCCTATTGTCACCCATTTGTGAAGTTATATATCATTCAATCTTTTACTTAAGATTGCATTTCATTCATTTAATGTACGAGTTTAATTTTACAAGTTCATTTCGTCTAGGTATTGACATTGAACAGGTTACGATTGTTGTTAATTTCGATTTACCCATGGATGCAAAGGGGAACGCTGATTGCGAAACATATTTACATAGAATTGGTCGTACTGGAAGATTTGGTAAATATAAAAATTTACATATACAAATTGCAAACAGCTTTCATTTCGTAATATTTTTCAGGCAAAAACGGTATAGCAATTAATCTGGTTGATGGAGAGAAGTCTATGAATATTTGCAAGTACATTGAAAACCATTTTAAAAAAACTATTCAGCTTTTGGATACAGCCAATTCAGATGAAATTGAAAAGATTGGATATTAATAAAATGTTATAAATTACGTATATGTTTGTGTTTACTTGATTCAAAAACTCACATTTGTAGTAATTATTTCCAACAAATTGGAATTTGGAAAAAAAAACATATGGACGAATAGAAAAAACATTTGTTATCCTGTAGAAAATAGGAGTCACTTCCAAAACCCAATTTTTCCGTTTATTGCTTCAAGTTTATTTTTAATTCGTTAAGGTATGCATATTTGTCCATTTTGGACTCTATAATTTCCATTCGACCAACACCACAGCAAAACCTTTTAAAAAGGCTACTTTTACGAAAACAAGTAAAACTATAACTTTCCGACACTTTTACATTTGGTTATATGATTATGCTCTAAAATTTAGTATATAAAAGTGATTTTTTAATGAAAGAAAATAGAGAATAGATATAATATTAGCGTTTACACAGACTTTTTCTGGCGAGAGTATGCATTTAAGGTATGGAAGGACTTATAATTCTAAATAAGAAAAAGTATGGTACACCAGACGTCCAAAGCTAGAACTTAAATTCATAAAATTGTTCACATATTTTCTGCAAAACAACAAATAACGACGTCAGATACAATTGGGCGTTATCATAGTTTTTCAATTTTTTTTTCTAAATTTCGATAATTTCTCTTTGACGTTACGCTATATGTGACGAATACTGTAACGGATTTCTTAATAAATCGTCTACCTTGTAACTCACTCTTGAGTTCGATAACCAGATTGTTAAATAAAAGTCCCAATTTAATGGCTATACACATTTTTTTTTTAATTTAAACAACTTATCACTCGTTATTCGCGTTTACACCTAATTGCTTATAGTTCTTTATTAAGCAGCACTCTAATCGAAATTGTGTACCTGCTGTACAATCCGGCAGCCCGTATGTTGTAGATTGTAAACACAACTTCGCCACTCGAAAAGTCTGGTAACTACAATTTCGCTGTCGAGTTGATTCCAGCAATTTATCGTCGATTCTATTTTCATTAGACATATTCGCAGTACCAACCGCTGCAAGGCTTTCCAGACGATACACTTGCATTTTATTCCAATGTCCAAGGTTAATGATCTGTATGTGCTTCACTACCATGGCATGTTTTCCTCCGTTGGCTTTAATTACAAATTGTAAATCAATCGGTAGCCAAAGATTATTACTAAAAATTACCCTTGCTGGAGTCTGTCCTGTTGTTTCATGTACAGCAAACCGATAAGCCATCGGGAACAAGGATGGGTGCTTTCGAGTTATGTAATAATTACAGCAGTACAGCAACTGTGTTGACTATTTGCTGATGTGCAGACAAAAATTTAATGTTGCCGATTATTTGCATAAATTGCGCGCAAAAAGTGACAGTAGAACGTGATGCTGCTGCAAGTGTTGCCATAAACTCACGCAGAACGTATTACTTTGACAAACTTGCAACACTGCTGTCGTGATTGCCATCTCGAACGTACCCGATATATTGGTATCCCAATATTTTTGATACTCGTTCACACTTTCGTCAAATGTTCTTCCAACTTTCGGTTGAATCGTTCTACCATGCCATCATACTGCAAATGTAGTGCAGTTGTACGGGTTTTCCGAATACCCTGATTCTGGTACAATTACGCTGATTCAAAACTCCTCCCTTGTTCAGAATGAAATTCTATTAGAATTGTTAATGAATATGACCGCTACTGTTTCTGCCTCTTGGTTAAGAACTGCGTATACCTCTGGCCATTTGCTGAAATAGTTCATGACTACCAAAACATACTTGTTTCCTAACTTAATGGTGGGAAATGGACCAGCGACATTCATTGCAATTCGGTCAAACGGCACATCTGAATTGTACTACTTCATCTGGCTATGACTCCTGGACCTCGGCCCTTTAGCTGCAATGCACTCGGCACAATTGGCGATCCACTCCGTAACTGATTGATGACAATCAACCCAATAAAATCGTTTTTAAATTTCCCCTAGGTTTTAGTGAAACCCATGTGTCTTCCACTTACTTTCGGAACAATCATCAGAGCTCGTGACCTTTGCCGTACTTCGCTTTCCCTGCGATGCAAGCACCCAGACACTTCATACTATTCCATTGTGTCCAATACGCCTTTGCGACTGGACATTATGCAGCTATTTCTTCTCTCGTTGAACGTTTATTCATCTCCAATCCATGTATTACACATTTCAAATCTGGATATTCTTGCTTTTACATTTCCGTTGTTCCTCCTTATCCCAGTCTGGTATGATTGTCATTAATCGGACATCTATAATTTCTTGTTTAGTCTCAGCTTTTGAGCAATGTCTGCATTCGAAGCTACAAGGATGGTGGGACATCGCATCCGCATTTCCATGATTACTACCTTTGCGATGTTCTATAGAGAACTTAAGAGTCCCTCAATATATTGTGCCAACTTTCCCTCTGAGTTATTGAAATGTGCTGCATGTCATTTTAATGCTGCATGATCTGTCCTTACGTGAAAACTTTGGCCATAAAGGTACTTATGAAAACGTTTGCTGCATTTCACCAACGCCAGTAATTTCCTCCGAGTTACACAATAATTTCTCTCTATCTTGCTTATTGTCTGACTGTAGTACGCAACTACCGTCCCATGCCCACCAATGACTTGTGATAGAACTCCTCCTACTGCATACCCACTAGTATCCAAAATAAACGCTGATCCTGGGAACGTGTATGTTAACATTTCCGCAGTAAACTGCCGTTTCTTCAGCGTTTGAAAATCCACTTCCTGTTCTTTATTCCAATCAAAGACTCTGTTCTTTTTCGTGAGTTCGTGAAGGCTACTAGCTACGATGACAAAATTTGGAACGAATCGTCGATAATAAATATGTAGTCCAAGGAAACTGTAATTTAATATATGACCCGGCGAATTTCACACCGCAAAAAAAGAGAAATAATATAGTTTATAAGAAAGCTTTAAATGAACTAACTGCATAACCAGCCGCAACAGTGGCAACAACAACAATCTCACAGATTCACATCTGTATTTTAAGCTTTACAATGTCGACAAATTATTGACATTAATCGAATTTTGGCATTATAATCTATTTCCGTATCGTTAGAGATTGATCTCGTTCTAGGTTCACTGAAGCTTTGCATCTGCGGAATCAATTAGTTTCATTTTCCCATGCGCGCTGCTGTTATGATCGATGCGCCCGAACTCGTTCCATTCTATGCCTATCCACTTTATTGTAGAACGCAAAGCTGTAATGCCTTTCCGACTGTTATTATTATCATTCTCTCGCTGGTCATCAGTGCGTTTAGCGAATGTTTTCGTGAACTAATAATGGTAAATATATTGATGACAGAACGACAAACAAAATTTTTGTTTTCGTTTTTGGTGTTAGCTTCAACGCACTTTTCATATATTCAGGATATGACAAACCTTTGACAATGACTTTGACAGTTTATATACGGGCTCAGATCGTGTAAAGAAAACTTTTTCAGTATATTTCTGACTGCATCCAAGACAACAACCAAATGCCATACATGTTTTAAATCTAGAAACGTGATATTCGGACAATTATTGATTCTTATAAGTATGTTGTCGATTCCAAACTTTTATTTAATCTAGATCTATCGGGCAGATTCTGTAATTCCCTTTCGAGTGGATTTTAACAAAGCCACTTTTAATCCAACATTCGGTGTTCTATATTTCACTTTCACTATTTAATTTCCTTATTTTTTTAAAATGAATTCCGAGTGGAAATGAGCGTTTTGAAAAACGAATATTCAGTTCAAATCAATTGTATTAATTTGGTGCGCGCAAACATGTAAGTGCTAAATTTATACAGAAAAAATATTTAAAATAGTAAATTTTGATTATAAAAGTAATTGTTAGTTAATAAAGCGAAAACATAAGGACGTAGAAAAGGGAGTATTTTTTCTACATGTGGTTTTCAAGAAGTAATAAAACGTATATAAGATAATTTTATTTCCATAATTCCATTATGTTTTGAAAATGATTTCGGACAAGTGACCGCCGCGAATAAATTCCAACTGAGAGGCCAAATTTTGAACCACTTTTTATAGCAATTAGGGTGATGGTTTCTGTTCTTACACGAGTTCAATTTTGTAAGCCTGCAAACTAAATTCTTCCATAAAGTGGATGGCACTGCTCCAATTATTGCGAGCGATGGCGGATGGACTCAGTCGGGTCTTCTTCGAAACTCTGCTCCACTATAACAATAGCGCTTTCGGTGCGCTTTGTGCGGCGTCTCTGAGGTTGCGTATTCTTAACTAGAGTAAACGTAGTATGAAAATGACCCATGGTTGCTCGAATTTCCTACTCTGTTGGGCGATTATGTCGACCGAATATTCGACGTCGCGCGAACCAACCCATTATTTTAGTAGCAAATTTTAACGATTTTCAAAAGTTATTCCTGAGTTAATCTCTTCATCACAAAATGGCAAAATAAAATGAGTATAAGTCAATTAACAGCTGTTAAAAATATCAATTTCGCAAAATTTTTTGCCTCATTGAAAACATCATGTCTAAGAACAACACCCGTTACATGATCCACCTGGAAGAAGGTAAAACCAGTAATTTTGTTTTTCAAAAGATGTTCTTTTAAGCTAATTTTTCATCAGGTTTAGATGGATTGGAAGGCTTTCATTAGGAAAAGATTTGTTCCATAACAATCGTTTTATTATTAGTGTTAAATTTTATTGTTTGAATAATTTGAATTCATTTGTATGACGTAAGCATAACGACAACTATGATACACTAGCCTTCCGCCATAGGTGTGTAAATCTGAATAATCATATTTGGTCGTTTATTGTTGCGACTTTTAAATTAAAAAATCAATTACTTACAATTGACATACATAAAACAGATAATATCTGGTTAATTCTTTTTCGATGATCTCAGTATTTCGGTGAAGATTGTTTAATTTCGGATTTTTATAATTTCCTTCACCGATAATGATTAATTTTATATAAACCCTAGCTAATAATTAGATTTGAACTAAAAACCATGAATAATTATTTGAGATTTTTATTTTTTGGTCAAAATAATACTCGTTTTTAGATCACAGGTTTCTTATGCTAACTTCGTAACATGTCCTTTCAGAACAAATCTCAAGGATCAAATTTGTGTTATGGCATTGCCTTTTCCGCCCCTCCGAAAATTAGAAAAAATAATATCATGCGTAATTATTGAAATAGGGCCGTGAAATTTCATACACAGGATTATGTCCTGGTTTGCATGACTATATTTTATCGTTATCGAATCCAAAACATGAAAGTTATTCCAAAAATTTTTTCTGTCGCAAATATGGGTGTTATCAAATTTTTGTGTTATTCACAAAAGAGAAAAAGAAGATATATGTTACTTTTTTCTAAAAGAGTATGCAACGAAGTTAGCAAAACACTTTATAAAAAGCGTACAATCAAAAGTTAGTTTTATTTTGTGCAAAAACGAAATAAAAATCATAAATAATCTATTTTATTAAAAAAAATTAATATCATAATCATTATTTGATTTCCATAAATAGTCATTATTTGTGATTTAAAGTTTTTGTTGTTCAAATATAATGATAATTTACGATTTATTATAAACAGGATTGTTGTAGAATCTGATAGTAGTCGGAATCAGATTTAAAATCGATAAAAATGTAGTAGGTGTCATGAATCAGATATTATTGGTTTGACGTTCGAAAAATAAATTTTTTCGGTTTTTATTGTTACGGAAACCAATTTTATCGAGTTTGTTATCAGAAACAAAACAAGAGGATAGTTGCTGACAGGTTTGAAATGTAAGTATATTATTGTTACATTTAATTTGTCTTTATTTTTATAAGGGAAACATAAGAATAAAACACAAAATTTTATAATTATTGAATTTGTGGAAAAATCCAAATATTTTAGGAAGATTTACAAAACGCAAAAAACGTAATTTAACACCAAAATGCATCTTTGTTCAGTCGACAATGTGATATAAATTCGTAAAGTACGCAAGCCCCTGGTGCATCAAGTGGGTAACTGCCATCTTTTAATATCTTCCTTTAAATATTTTCGTTCCTTTTTTTTTAATAAAATAATAGCTAAAATATCGGAAATCATTGTTAACCTTAGTACAATTTTTCAGTATATTAAATTTATCAAACGCTTCTAAATTTATTCATTTGCAAGTTTTGTCCCATTTGTAAATATCTGAGTCGAATATTGGTATTGCGTAATTTCGAAAGAACGAAAATCCAATCAGAAATCCTGTGACACAATTGAAATTCAAAATTGGTTTGCAATTCTGAGAACTACGCAAATCTGTCTTAGATTCCATAACACCCCTGAGAAGTCTCTGAGAGCCTTTTGGGTAATTAACCGGCGACTTAACCGATTGGTTATTCTTGGCTGGGTTGCGCGCATGTGGCTTTAAATCGTATGTACAGATAGTTGTTAAAATAATATTCAAATTGTTAAGTTTAAATATTTTTTACACTTTGGTTAGGTGTTGGATGTGTTAGAGGGAATGTTGCAGAAATATTTAGAATTAGGTAAGAATTCAATATTATAACAAGAATTAAGAACCATGGGAAAACAAAAATTGTAAAGAAACCTTCATTTTATTTAGTACTCTTGTTTTAGAAAATTAAATTATGAAAGATCTTATGTGAACATTCTGTTGTAATTGAATTTCCCCATATATATAATACATATACATACTCATACCCAGTAGCATTGGTCTGCCTACAGTGCATATAAACGAATATCACGTTAATTAAATTTCTTGATCTCATATTAATTTTGCAAATATATAAAAAATTTAAATTTTTTTATAACTCGTCCGCTCTCAAAGCAGCTTATGTAGTAAGGCTGTGTGCCGAACGGTAACCTTTTTCCCTGTGTTGAGTTTCCTATAGTGCACAGTTGAAGTTTAAAGCAAACGCAATAGCGATATTTGAAATTTTGTCTTGTTATTTAAATTAAAAAATATACTTTCAAAATTAATAGCATTCAAAACAATACTTGTATTACAACTACGTTTTTTTTTATATTAATTTTGTACAAATCATTACAGGATATTGTTTATCTTCATCCAAAAATTACATCTGAGGATATCAATGATAATATGTCCGGTAATAGAAAAAAAAATTAGAATGCATTTAAGGATCTCTGCCAGCACGTTTAGAAAAATTGTGCTAATCATTCCGAAAAATCACATGGTTGGTCATTGTTCTTTTTTTATTTTGGTTGGATGGTGGTATTTTTTTTATTTTAGTTGGATTGTGGTTTTTTTATTTTGGTTGCATTGAGGTTTTTTTTTTTTTGGTTGGATTGTGGTTGCAGTTATCGTATTGCTGCAACATTTATGTGTTTCAGCCGGTTAAAAGTAAGGAATATTATACATAATATGTTAGATGAATTGCGAAACCACATCAATTAATAAAACATGCTTCTGTTAACGATTATAATAGGCTACATAGGTTTAGAGTTTGGCAGAAAAGCCAAAAGTAAAGCTTTTCTCAAATTCATTAAAGCCATCGATTGTTCTCACATAAGAATTAAATGTCCTGTTAAAAAACATATTGAATATACTAACCATAAGAAGTTTGATTCAATTCAACTGCAAGCATTTTCTGATAGTGATGCAAATTTTACGGACGTTTTTACAGGCTTTTCGGGATAGGGGCATGACACTCGTGTTTGCCTCAACAGCCCTCAATATGCAAAAGGTAGTTACCCTTCAAACCACCCTCACTGCTGTCAAGCAAATAGGGAGGGTGGTAATTATCCTAAGGGGATGCATACGCGTGCATTGTCTCAAAGTACTCCCAATCTTAAACCTCTTTCGCAGCGGCCTCTTCTCAAGTCACTTCACCTAAAGAAGCAATATTTAATTTATGAAGTATTTCAATAATAAAACAATGTTTTCATACCGGTCCAGAGCTGAAGAAGTTTTTATATTTTTAAACTATGCTGTTCCAATGTGATTTGCAACTGACCTAGTTCTTTGGATCAGGAAATATTTCCGCTACTTTTCTAAAAAGATATAGATTATGATCTGCATATTAATTGAATAAACATTATGGCTGACTTCAAAAACGTCAAATGAAATGTATAAGAACAAAGTATAATGTTCTGTAATGCATCCGAAACATTTTTGACATTGCATCATGTTTTAAAATGCATTAAACGGGCAGTCGTAACAGTGTAACATCAGATTATACAACGCATTATTTTGCAAAGGAGTTTGATTACATTCCAACGATGTATAAATACTGTAGTCATTGTTTAAATATTTACACTTGCACTCATCGTTCAAATGCGTTTCTTAAAAGCCAAAAAAATTACGGAGAAGATTCAAGATCTTTTTTAGATCACCCGGCGGTATCCTCTCCGTTTATTAAAAGGGATATACAATGTATTAAAAATTTAAAATAGAACTCGGGCGAAAAGTTGCTGCGGTTGGGGGACGTCTATACGGCGCGAATGCGAACGAAAAGAAGAGGCCTCTGGTCCTTTGTTAGTCCGTTTTGATGGTTTGGTTGTGTAGAGTTGTGATGTTATGTGATGTGAATGTGTGGGTGGTCTGCGTGGTGTGATGTCTGCAGGGTTGGTGTGTGTAAGTGGGTGCAGTCTTCTTGTGGAATGTGTTGATGTGATGCGTTGGAGCTCAGTGGTGTGTATGGAGGAGAGAGGCGTAACTCATCAAGCCAGTCATATTGTATCGATACCAGGGATAATGGGATGCCCAACTCTTTCCAGTGTGAGAGCGCCTCAAAGTAAGCGTTATTTATAACATTTTACATTGTAGTCAGATCGGAAATTAGAACACGCAACATTTAGTATGATTAAAAATTGGGGTGGGCTTTAGTTTAGCATCCCACGATTTCAGGGTTAAGAGGGGTATGGTTGGATAGAGGAGATTCTCCAAATTACGAATATATATAATTATTTCAATTTCGCGTTTTCTTTCATTTTCATTGTTTTCCAATTTTTGTTAGTGATCTTCAACAGCAGCACAAATCTCTCTGTTTACATATTTTTCTGTAGGATTTTAATCTGGCCGTCCCTCTTTTTCCAATTGCTAAACGTCAGACCTACTGAACTTTGACAGTTGCTTGAGTTCAGTAGGTTTTGACGTTTATCAATTGCGCTCTCATTTCCAGTGAGAGACGAGTTGGGCATCTCTTTATCTCTGATCGATACTTTGCAGTAGTACGTTATCGAAGTCTACCTATTTTTACTTACTTCCATCCATCATTGGAGTTTGCGTTTGGTCCGCTTAATAGCGTATTCTCCTCTATTCTCTTTCTTATTAGTAAGAGTCTTTCTGAATACTACTTTTCATATTTAAGAAATAACAGTATAATTGAGTCGATAATTCTAATTATTTATTATTTTAGAACTTACAAATTATGTAGTTTTTTTTCTTAAATTTTCCGCCATCTTCGTTGTTATATACGCAACTAGTTCTTTTGAATTGACATAAAAAAATTTATACGTAACTTTATTAATTTTTTTGTTTTTTCCATCATTGTTCATATTTTGTTTTATAAATAAAGCCAGCGAAAAGTAAAAAGATTTCAAGGGGAAAAACTCTTGATAGTTTTACAGCTCTACGGTGAGTTCAAATATAAAATGATGGTTGATGAGTTTATTTGAACGTTTGCGGGCAAGACTTCACTCACACATATGCAATCTTAGATGTAATTATTTAATCATCTCCAGGGCACTTTACTCTATAAGACTTTGCGAATTAGTACTCTTTAACACATTTGCATTGTCAACAGTATTGTACTGTTTTTCCGTTGACACCTTTCAAATATATTTGGTATTACTGGCCAAAACGAAGGAAAATGAAAACAAAATGAACAAAATGTAAAAAATAAACGGACGTACATTTTTCAAATTGTGCAGTGTTGTAAATTAAGTTGAAAGTTTTAAAAGGTGTATATATTAATTCTGTTAAGTTGTGGGAGGAATACACAAATACACAAATAAGGAACGAGTGGAGCGAAAAATTATTAGGGACAAGTCGAATGTAAAGAGTCTTAGTGAAAAAAGTCAAATGTGAATGATAGAATATAATGCGAGTTTACTCATAAATAGTTTCGTGCAAATTTCCGCTTAAGCAAGGAATGATGTAACTCAACGCAGGTCCACAAGAATACCAGTAATTGTAAAACTAGCTGCAACTTTAAAGTTTTTGACGCAGGGAGGATAACAACAACGAATTAGACGAAATCACTATACAGGACTAGCCCAACAAACAGTTTCACGTCATGGAAGGGGGAGATAAAGCGAAACGAGCTTTTTACCCAATATCTGTTAATTTTTAGAATGTTCCCTAACAAAAGAAATTATTTTAGTAAATTTAAACAAAAAATAAGCGTTAAGGACTTACATAGTTTGTGCGTTACGTTTGACAATCGCTTGCGCAGTACGGAGTGCTGCCATCGCGAAGGGGGAAAACGCATCCGTAAAACGCGAATTCCAATGCGCCAATCGCCTTACAGAGATGGATTTTCGCGTTAGCGATCATTTTTACTCGTGTAACGCTTTACACAGTAACTCTCCACGCCGGAATCTTCATGAAGCTCTGAGGAACAGGAGTAATCAGCAAAGACCAAAATTATTGCCAGCGTTCCACAATTTAAATGTCAAAAACAATAATGAATGTATTATTAAATGTATATTGAATTATGTGCAAATGGAAAAATTAGCCCAGGAGAAAAAAAGGTCGTAGAGGTAATAAAAATTTTTTTAAATAAAGACCGCCTATAACCTAGGGCTTCAAGCAGTATTGGAACCGAATAAAAGATTTACTGATGTAACCTGTAGCAAACGTGGTTCAATTAATATTCAATTCAATTCAGTTAATTTTTCTTTTTTTTTTTAAACTTCTTGCTGCAAGCTGAATTAACTGCTTGCGGTTTATTAAAAACAATGTATAGAAATTTAATATATTTTACCGAACATATTCTGAATATATACACTCTATTGCAAAATTAAAAGACCAATAAAATTATAGTTGTTAAGTCCAAGAAGTAAGTATTATGAAGAAAATTTCTTCCATGAAGCCTGTATATTGACAACTCAAGTGCTTTGGAACCAATTTTAATAACAACACTATAAAAACTAAAAAATTTGGATAGAAAATGTATGAAATACGTGTTGCAAAATTATAAAACCACTCATACTTTGCTTCTGTTTTGCGGACTTTTGTGATTTTTTTTTAGCTTAAGTGCGTTTGAATTAAAATTGGTAATTAATGATTTAATTAAAATGCTTAAGGGCAAAGCGTTTAGTTAAGTTACGAGGTGTTTTAGTAAATTAAAGTCCAACTGTTCCTACTTGTTGACTGTGGCGACATTAAGTTCATGAAAATTATAAAATTAGCGATTTTAAGTGTAAATACAGCACACAACGATCTCCCATATGTTTTCAAAATAATTTACTTCTGAGGAGCATGCCGGCTACTCGAGTAAGTTTATTGAGATCGTGGCCATCCAAGTGAAGAAAGGAACAAACTTCTGCGGAGAATCCCTATGTAATCATGGCCATTCCTTCGGATAGAACAAAACTGCAGTTCTTTTCGTGAACGAAATTACTTCCAAGACAATCCTTTCTACGCCGAAATTTCGTTTCGAAAATGAAAGCGGTTCTTTTCGAATATCATACTGGTATCTTTTAAAAACATCGGGACCATCAAGGTTAAAGTTCCTTTCGGCAAAAAATTACATATGGCAGTACATTTTCAATAAATATGGTAATTTTTATGAAATAAAAATATCACTTATTCGTCTTTCAATCTAGAAATCCGTCCTATATATAACACCATTAACGCTTTTATCTAAGGTATTTTGAATAAATTATTATATAAATATTTTAATCCAAGAGCACTAAAGCTAATAAAACAAGTTTCATAAAAGTCCGCAAAATTGAAGCAAATTAGTAGAATAAACACTTGTAAAGTTTATATTATATATTTTCTGTTCCCATTTTAAAAGTTGTATAGTTATGTTATTTAAATTGTTTCCGCAGCATTAAAATTGTTAGTACACAAGTTTCATAGAAGAATCTTTCTTCAAAATACTTATCTGTTATACTATGTTCGCACCGACATTAAACTCGTGTTTTCATAGACAAAAGAGGTTTTCACGCGAAAACTTGTGTTTTCATCCATACAAAATCTGTCAAACGAAAACACGGGTTTCGCTGAAAACTGCCTGCTCTAGTTTAATCGATATTATTAGAAGACATATTTTGTCAGCCCTAAATGTCAGTTGACTATTTGTTTACATTCCATAATTGGCCTAAACGTACCCTACAAGAAACTGCTCATGGGTTCACCAATACACTCACATTTGATATGTCAGTACAGTTAATTTACATTTGCATTTTTAAATTCAGAACCATTGTATAAGCCTACAAGTAGCCAAAGCTGTTTTCCTATGTGTGTGAAACAGCCGTGATCACCTGATCGAATCTGCCTTTTTTTTGACACTGAGATGTAAATGAAAGGCTTGTTTGTGAACATGTATTTGTAATGGAGAAAGTTAATGAAAACTTTTAAGGATAATGTAACGGATTTCTCGATAAATCGTCTACCTGTAACTCACTCTTGAGTTCGATCACTGGATTGTTAAATAAAAGTCCCAATTTAATGGCTACACACTTATCTTTATTTCTAATTAAAACAACTTAACACTTATTGCTCGTTATTCGAGCTTACAACTTCTTGCTTATAGCTTGATTGCTCTTATCACGACAACATTCTAACTAGAACTGTGTTTGCTGCACAATCCGGCAGCCCTTATATAGTAAATCTGTAACAAAACATTGCTTCTAGAACATTCTGGCAACTACGAATTCGCTAACTAGTTGCTTCTGGCAGTTTATCGTTCATTCGATTTTGTTCTATCATCTATGTTCGTCACACTGCCCTCCACCTAAGTCTGATCGTCCCGATTAGACATATTTGTGGTACCAAACGCTGCAAGCCGTTCCAGATGAACCACCTTCATTTTATTCCTTGGTCTTCCAATGGTCTGTATGCGATACACTACATCATTGAGTCGTTTAATAACCTGGTATGGTCCTTCCCAATTACACTGTAATTTGGGAGATAACCCTTTCTCTCGTTGTGGGTTATATAACAATACCCAATCGCCTTCAATAAAACCTTCCGAGTTTATTACCTTGTCGTATTTTGCTTTCATCTTATCGCTCATAATTTTGGTGAGCTGTCTTACCATAGCATGTATATCCCTCATCTCGTCTTCTAGGATGCTATTGAATTCCTTAGTATTCCTTCCTCCGTTGGCGTTAATTCCAAATTTTAAATCAATCGGTAGTCGAAGATCATTACCAAAAATTACCCTTGCTGGAGTCTGCCCCGTTGTTTCATGTACAGCAGACCGATAAGCCATCAGGAACAAGGATATATGAGTATCCCAATCTTTTTGATACTTGTCCACAACTTTCCTCAAATGTTCTTCCAAAGTTCGATTGAATCGTTCTACCATGCCATCGGACTGCGGATGTAGTGCAGTTGTACGCGCTTTCCGGATTCCCAGTTTCTGGCACATCTCCTGAATTATAGCTGATTCAAAATCACTCCCTTAGTGAGAATGTACTTCTATTGGAACACCATATCTCGATACCCAATTCTTGATGAATACGTCCGCCACTGTTCCTGCCTCTTGGTTAGGAATTGCGTATACCTCTGGCCATTTGCTGAAATAGTCCATGACTACCAAAACATATTTGTTTCCTAACTTACTGATAGGAAATGGACCAGCTACATCCATGGCAATTCGCTCAAACGGCGCACCCGAATTGTACTGCTTCATCTGAGCATGACTCCTGGACCTCGGCCCTTTAGCACCAATGCACTCGACACAATTGGCGATCCATTCCGTAACTGATTGACGACAACCAACCCAATAAAATCTTTGTTTTAATTTCTCCAAGGTTTTAGTGATACCCATGTGTCCTCCACTTGGACCGTTGTGCAGCTCGTTGAGAACTTCAGGAATTTTTACTTTTGGAATAATCATCAGAGCTCGTGAACTTTGCCCATCTTCGCTTTCCCATACGCGATGCAAGCAGCCAGACACTAATTTTAAACTATTCCATTGTGCCCAATAAGCCTTAGCGACTGGGCTTTCTGCAGCTATTTCTTCTCTCGTTGGACGTTTATTCATCTCCAATCCATGTATTACACTTTTCAAATCTGGATCCTCTTGCTGACATTTCCGTAGCTCCTCCGGATCCCAGTCTGATGTTATAGTCATTAATCGGACATCTATAATGTCTTCTTTGGCCTCAGCTTTTGAGCAATGCCTGCATTCCAGATTACAGGGACGGCGGGACATGGCATCAGCATTTCCATGATTACTACCTTTGCGATGTTCTATAGAGAAGCCGTAACTTTGGAGTCTTTCAATCCAACGTGCCAACTGTCCTTCTGGGTTCCTGAATTGCAGAAGCCATTTTAATGCTGCATGATCTGTTCTCACCCGAAATCGCTGGCCATAAAGGTACTTATGAAAATGTTTGATGCCCTTCACCAACGCCAGTAATTCCCTCCGAGTAACACAATAATTTCTCTCTGGCTTACTTATTGTCTGGCTGTAATATGCAACCACTTTCTCATGCCCATCAATGACTTGTGATAGAACGCCTCCTACTGCAAATCCACCAGCATCCGTATCCAAAATAAACGTTGATCCTGGGACCGGGTATGCTAACATTGGCGCAGTACTTAATCGCTTCTTCAGAGTTTGGAAAGCCACTTCCTGTTCTTGATTCCATTCAAAAACTCTGTTCTTTTTCGTGAATTCATGGAGGCTACTAGCTACGCTGGCAAAATTCGATAATAAGTACACAGTCCAAGGAAACTCCGAAATTCATGTAAATTTTTAGGATTGGGCCAATCTCTGACTGCCTCGATCTTTTCATTAGCTGTGCAAATGCCCTCCGTTGTCACTTTATGTCCTAAGTAGCTTACTTCTTTTTTTGAAAAGGGAACACTTCTTTGGACTCAGCTTCAGACCAGCGCTAGCTATCCGTTGGACAACCTCTTCCAAGTTCTTAAGGTGTTCATCGAAGCTTTTACATAACACGATGATATCGTCGAGGTATACTAAACAGGTCTTCCAGTGTAATCCTTTTAATACCTGGTCCATAAGTCTCTCAAAAGTAGCAGGAGCGTTACATAATCCAAAGGGCATTACGGTAAATTGCCATAGACCATCTCCAACGCTGAAAGCCGTCTTTTCTTTGTCTTCTTCGTTTACCTCCACTTGCCAAAAACCACTTTTCAAATCAAGTGTTGAGAACCATTTTGTGCCTGATAACGAGTCCAGTGTGTCATCGATTCTAGGTAGTGGATAACTGTCTTTCTTTGTTACATCATTCAACCTTCTATAGTCCACACAAAATCTCATGTTGCCATCTTTCTTCTTTACAAGTACAGGTGAGCTCCACGGACTCTCTGATGGTTCGATTACGCCGCTTTCACTCATTTCACGTATGGTCTGGCTTACAACTTCACGTTTTGGTAAAGGAACGCTTCGAGGAGCCTGTCGGATTGGTCTTGCATCACCTGTGTTAATGAAATGTTTCACAACTTTGGTTCTTCCTGGTTTGGCATCGTCTTTATCAAATATGGATGAGTATCTGAGAAGAATTTGTTTAGCCATAATTTGATGGTTTGCCTCTAGTTCCTTGGTCCATTCGTTTATTTCGCTCGATATGTCGTTTTCGTCCATGGAATCTTCCTCAACTTTGCGTTTACGTCCAACTGGATTATTGGACTGATTACAGTTGCGTGCAATATGGCCACTTTTCCCGCAGTTGAAGCATTTAAACACACCATCATTTTTCCTATGCGCTTCCTTAGATTTTTCCAGTGCTTTCTGCATGTTGTCCAATTATTCAAGTAATTGGTTCACCCAAGTGTGTTCCTCTATTTCTACTTTGTGAGCTTTAAATGTTTGATTGCAAAGCAGAGATGCAGTTTCCTGTGTCAGAGCATACGAAACGGTTTCTGCAAACGTCAATTTTGGACATGCTAATGCAGCGAAGCGTGTAGTGTTATCTCGTATTCCATTGACGAAAGTCTGAATTTTCATATCCTCGATGTATTCCACGGATTTATGTGCATAAGCTAAGTGAGCTAACCTCTCAATCTCTGTAGAAAACTCCTGCAGAGACTCATTGGCTTTCTGGCGGCGATTTCGCAACTCGATTTGAAAGATCTGCTTCCTGTGCTCACTACCATACCGCCTTTCTAATGCACCCATCAACGTTTCATAACTACTCGCCTCGCAGTTTGGAATGGTCTGTAATATCTCCGCTGCAGATCCTTTTAATGCAACGAACAATGCAGCTACTTTGTCTTCAGCGTTTCAATTATTTGAAGATGCCGTCTTTTCGAAATGAAGCTTTAAAACGTGGAACGGAACAGTGCCATCAAAGGATGGAGGTTTTACTTTGGCAGAAGCTGACGACATAATTGGCCGATTTATTTGTAGCTCACGGAGACGATCTCTCAATTCATCCATTTCAGTTTTAATTTTATCCCGTTCTTCCGAAATCTGTGAGGAAACTTCTGCTATTTGTGAGGTCACCTGCGATATCCGTGCATCCTGCTCTTTCAATTGTGAGGACACCTGCGCTGATATACGTGCATCTTGCGTTATGAACTGCTCTTCCAAATGCGTTGACAATCGCGTTTCTAACTGCGTTGACATCTGAGACATACGTGTATCCTGCTCTTTAAATTGTGTCGACATTTGCGTTGACATCTGCGATATTGCAGAAAAAAGCATGTTCATGTCCACCATCTTTGACGAGCATTGAGCCTCTTCCTTTTCTTCTATCTTTGTTGTCTCTTCTTCTAATTCCATGTGAAAGACATATTCCTCAACATTAATGTTTTCCGCCCCCATGGCCTCTCTCAACCGTGATTGTAATTCAGTTTTTAATCCATTTGTCGCCAAACCACGTTGTTCCAGCTCCTTTTTCAGTTGTGGAATCTTCAGATCGTTAAACTTGGCCATTTTTAAATAATTATCTTCTTGGGAATTTATTTGACAATCCCACTTCTGACACCAATTGTAACGGATTTCTCGATAAATCGTCTACCTGTAACTCACTCTTGAGTTCGATCACTGGATTGTTAAATAAAAGTCCCAATTTAATGGCTACACACTTATCTTTATTTCTAATTAAAACAACTTAACACTTATTGCTCGTTATTCGAGCTTACAACTTCTTGCTTATAGTTTGATTGCTCTTATCACGACAACATTCTAACTAGAACTGTGTTTGCTGCACAATCCGGCAGCCCTTATATAGTAAATCTGTAACAAAACATTGCTTCTAGAACATTCTGGCAACTACGAATTCGCTAACTAGTTGCTTCTGGCAGTTTATCGTTCATTCGATTTTGTTCTATCATCTATGTTCGTCACAATATTTTCGAAGCAAAATATTATTATATATTGTATTTATTGCTTTTCCTCAGAACCTCTGAAGTTGCAATATTGGTGCGTTACCGATCATTTTTAGGTGTTCGGTTCCCCCATATAATAAATATACAGTTCTAAAACAAACTACTTTTCATAACAATTATAACTCGAAAAGATATATACATAAAATCAGGTACATGAATCAGGTTCATGAATATTAATTATTTGATTTGAACAAAAATAAATATAAAAAATGGGTACAATTCAGGAACAAGAACAACAATCAAAACAATCTACTAAGTAATAAATAATATTTACAAATTATTCATAATCACCGTTACACAATAATATATTTGATAAAATTGGAAACATTTAATAATATTTCAATACAATAAATAGTAATTTAAATAATAGTATGTAAATTTAATCTTTAGGAATTAAAACAACCGAAAAATAATATATGAATATGTAATAAAACATACTTAAAGTTATAAATTTTAAAACATAACACGGCAACACACTATAGCAGATTTGTGTCATTGGACGTTTTAGTAGTAGAATATTGGTTGGCAACCCGCACCAAGTGAGACTTTAGTAGCAGAATATAGGTTGGCAATCCGTACCAAGTGTGATTTTAGTAGTAGGATTTTCAAGGCAACCCGTACCAAACGGGACATTTTTGCGTGTGTATTAGTGAAAATCTTAGGATTGGTTACTTGTAGATTTATACAATGTTCAGAACTATCCACTGATTGTAGAAAGACGTACGCAGAGCTATTGAGAGGAGAAGATGGCATCAAGTGAAAATTTATTTATATATTTTCATATTTTATTATATTTTTTGTTGCATTCCTTTTTATATTTAAGTATATTATTATAACTAATTTTGATTAAAAGTTTGAAATTTATTAAAGAAATAAAAAGTATATTATCTACTGCGCAAAATAATTTTTCACTTCTGATAGCGTTCAGTTTAGACTTAACTACTACAATTTGATCGGTCTTATAATTTTGAAATAGAGTGTGTTATTATTATTGTTAGTGCTTTTTTCCCCTATAATAAGTGTTAAAAATTAATGACTATTTTGATGATTTTTTATAAAGTCAACACTAATACGTACTATGTGGCAGCACTGTTTGAGAAAATTAATTTTTTTACCCGCATGTTCCGCTGCGTTACAGATGCCAGTAAAGAATACGTATTGTAACTCATTTCTCGATAAATTGTCTACCTTGAAACTCAATATTGAGTTGCTACATAAAACACTCAATGTAATGTCTGTACACTTATCGATCCCAATTCTTTCAATTCCATCGAAGAAAATTATTGTGGCGAACACGAGTACCAGAACAAATCAGAATTGACGATGAACTGCCAGAAGCAACTAGACAGTGAATTCGTAGTTGCCAGAATGTTCTAGTAGAGAACTTTTGTTTAAAATTTACTATATAACGGCTGCCGGATTGTGCAGCAGACACAGTTCTAATTAAAGTCTTGCCGCGTAAAGAGCAATTAAGCTATAAACAATAAGTTGTAAGTTCGAATAGCGAGCAATAAGTGTTAAGTTGTTAGAATTGGAAATAAAGATAAGTGTATAGCATTAAATTGGGACTTTAATTTAACAATGCAGTGATCGAGTTCAAGAGTGAGTTATAGTTAGACGATTTATCGAGAAAGCCGTTGCAATTGGTGTCAGAAGTGGGATTGTCAAATAAATTTTCAAGAAGATAATTATTTGAAAATGGCCAAGTTTAACGATCTGAAGATTCCACAAATGAAAAAGGAGCTGGAGCAACGGGGTTTGGCGACAAATGGATTAAAAACTGAATTACAAACACGGTTGAGAGAGGCCATTTAAGCTTAAAACATTAATGTTTAGGAATATGCCTTTTACATGGTATTAGAAGAAGAGACAACAGAGATAGAAAAAAAGGAAGAGGCTCAATGCTCGTCAAAGATTGTGGACATAAACATGGTTTTTGCTGCAATATCGCAAATGTCGACGCAAGTATCGACACAAATTAAAGAGCAGGATACACGTATGTCTCAAATGTCAAATCAAACCAATCGTTAAACTAAAGCGAGCCAGCCGAAAAGGGCACGGGCTGGCTCCCGCAAGCAAATGCCCTGTAATCTCCATTTCACAAATAAGCAGGAATACGAGTAACGTTATCGTTAATGGATGTGTAGACGATAAAAAACGCATACTGACTGGATACAGGCGCATCACATTCCATAATTCGATCTGATCTGGTTGAGAAAGAAGTGGGACCGTTAGCTGGGGCAAAGTTCATACTGCAACTGGAGAAGATACCCTAGTTCTCGGAAAGGTAACGTGCGAGATCGTAATTGGAAAGGCAGCCGTGTTACACAATTTTATAGTGGCAGATATCGTTGACGAAGTCATAATTGGAGTAGACTTTCTAGCGAATCAAGGAATCAAAATTGACATGAAAAACAGGATTATGTCCTATAGAAATATGGAAGTGCCACTTATGTTCGGTTACGATAATATGTACAATGTTAGACGAGTGATAACAACAGAGAGCCAGCAGATTCCACCAACATCAGAAGCAGTTATTTGGGCAGAAATAGATAGAGACTATGGGTGAAACAAGTGGTGGATTGTTGAGGCCACAAAAGAATCTACACCAAACTTACTTATAAGCAAAACCTTGGCTACGACAAGACAAGACAAACATGTTCCAGTAAGAGTACTTAATGAGTGCAAGTTACCAATCAAACTCTCCAAAGGAGCTGTATTAGGGCAGTGTCAAGAGATTGAGACCATGGTAAATTGCGAAATAGGTCTTGAGGCAGATTCCATGAACGAAAACGACATATCGAGCGAAATTAACGCATGGACTGAGGAACTAGAGGCAAACTATCAAACTACGGCTAAACAACTTCTTCTCACATACTCATCCACATTTGATAAAGACGATGCCAAACCAGGAAGAACCAAAGTTGTGAAATATTTTATTAACACAGGTGATGCGAGACCAATCCGCCAGGCTCCTCGGAGCATTCCTTTAGCAAAATGTGAAGTTGTAAGCCAGACCATACGTGAAATGAGCGAAAGCGGCGTAATCGAACCATCAGAGAGTCCGTGGAGCTCACCTGTAGTACTTGTGAAAAAGGAAGATGGCAGCATGAGATTTTGTGTTGTCTACAGAAGCTTGAACGATGTAACGAAGAAAAACAGTTATCCATTAACTAGAATCGATGAGACACTTGACTCTTTATCAGGCACAAAATGGTTCTCAACACTTGATTTAAAAAGTGGTTTTTGGCAAGTGGAGGTAAACGAAGAAGACAAAGAAAAGACGGCTTTCAGCGTTGGAGATGGTCTATGGCAATCTACCGTAATGCCCTTTGGATTATGTAAGCTCCTGCTACTTTTGAGAGACTTATGGACCAGATATTAAAAGGATTACATTGGAAGACCTGTTTGGTATACCTCGACGAAATCATCATGTTGGGTAAAAGATTCGATGAACACCTTAAGAACTTGGAAGAGGTTGTCCAACGGATAGCTAGCGCTGGTCTGAAGCTGAGTCCAAAGAAGTGTTTTTTCCTTTTCAAAAAGGAAGTAAGCTACTTAGGACACAAAGTGACAACGGAGGGCATTTGCACAGCTAACGAAAAGATCGAGGCAGTAAGAGATTGGCCCACTCCTAAAAATGTACATGAATTGCGGAATTTCCTTGGACTATGTACTTATTATATTGCCAGCGTAGTTAGTAGCCTCCATGAACTCACGAAAAAGAACAGAGTTTTTGAATGGAATAAAGAACAGTACTTCCTGAGATTGGCCCACTCCTAAAAATTTACATGAATTGCGGAATTTCCTTGGACTCACGAAAAACAACAGAGTTTTTGAATGGAATAAAGAACAGGAAGTAGCTTTCCATACTCTGAAGAAACTGTTAAGGGCATGAGAAAGTGGTTGCGTATTACAGCCAGAGAGAAATTATTGTGTTACTCGGAGGGAAATACTGGCGTTGGTGAAGTGGTGAAGATGGGCAAAGGTCCCGAGCTCGGATGATTGTTCCAAAAGTAAGAATCAAAAGTAAATTAGCAAACAAATATGTTTTGGTAGTCATGAACTCTTTCAGCAAACTACCAGAAGTATATGCAGTATCCGAAAAACCCGTACATCTTCAATACAGCCGCAGTCCGATAGCATGGTGGAACGATTTAACCGAAAGTTGGAAGAACATTTGACGAAAGTTGTGAACGAGTACCAAAAATATTGGGATACCAATCGGGTACGTTCGAGATTTCAATCACGACAGCAGTGTTGCAAGTTTGTTAAAGTATTATGTTCTGCGTGAGTTTATGGCAACACTTGCAACTACATCACGTTCTACTGTCATGTTTTGCATATAATCGGCAACACTAAATTTTTGTCTGCATATCAGCAAATAGGCCACACAGTCGCTGTACTGCTGTAATTATTACGTAGGTCGAACGCACCAATCCTTATTCTCGATGGCTTATCGGTCTGCTGTACATGAAACAACGGGACAGACTTCAGCAAGAGCAATTTTTAGTAATTATCTTCGGTTGCCGATTGATGTAAAGTTTGGAATTAACGCCAATGGAGGAAAACATGCTGTTGTAAGACAGCGCACGAAAATTATTAGCGGTAAAACGAAATCAAAAAACGACAAAGTAATGAACTCTGAGCGTTTTACTGCAGGCGATTGGATGTTGTTATATAACACACAACGAAAGAAAGGGTTATCTCCCAAATTACGGTGTAGTTGGGAAGGACCATAGTAAATTATTAAACGACTCTATGATGTAGTGTATCACATACAGACCATTGGAAGACCTTGGAATAAAGTGAAGGAAGTTCATCTGGAACGGCATGCTGCGTTTGGTATCGCAAATATGTCGAATCGGGACGATCAGACTAAGGTAGAGGGCAGTTTGGCAACACGAATTCCAGAACAAAATCGACGATAAATTTCCAGAATCAAGTCGAGAGCGAAATTCGTAATTATCATATTGTTCTAGTAACGAAGTTTTGTTAGCGATCTACTTTATAAGGGTTGCTAGATTGTAGAGCAGACACAATTCTAATTAGAGTACTAAATATAGCCATTAAATTTGGAATTTTATTTAACAATCTAGTTATCAAACTCAAGAGGGAGTTAAAAGTAGACGATTTATCCAGAAATCCGTTGAAATAAATTCACTGAATTCTTCCCCAATTTTCCACATTCGTTAGGTAAGTAGGTAGGTAAAGTGGCTGTCATTCGACACACTTAGGCCTTTAGGAGGCCAATTGTGATACTACTGGGACTGTGATCCCCTCACTCTATTGGCTCCTCTCTGAACCACCCCGTACTTCTGATGAACTTCATCAGCGAGACAAGTTTTATCTGTGCAACCTCCGAGACGTCGTCAAGAAACCCACGACCGATGGTTGCGATTATTTTCCTATACAGTGTTGCGCAATCGCATAGAAGATGTTTAATGGTCTCCTCCTCTTCTACTTCCTGACAACTTTTACAATAGTCGTTATATGGCTTGCCAAGTCTACTTGCATGTCTGCCTATTAGACAGTGGCCTGTTAGTACTCCTACTAGAGTTCTTATATCATTCCTCTTGAATTTAAACAGTCGGCATATGCGGCTCAAATTCCATTCTTGCCACGTTTGCCTGCTAGTTGAGCAGGTCAGGGACTGATTCCACTGACACTCGGCTATATTAATGACATGTTTGTCGATTGAGTATCTACAAGTAGCCAGAGGCATGTTTATGTCCTCCTTACCAGGCTCTAGTTGTAGGGTAGTGCCTGTTCTGGCTAGTTCATCTGCTACGCAGTTCCCAGGGATGTCACTGTGTCCTGTGACCCATTGCAGGTTTACCGTGAAATAGGATGACAGATCCGCTAGAAGATCATGGCATTCTTTCACTGTCTTCGACGAAATCCTATGAGACATCAGAGATTTCAAAGCCGCCTGGCTGTCTGTATATATGAACACACTTCGTGTTGTGATTACACTTTTTGTTAATACAAGAAGGCTTTCTTTAATTGCAGTGACCTTCGCTTGGAAGACACTGCAGTGGTCTGGTAATCGGAAGGCGATTTTGGTATCTAGTTTAGCCGAGAAGACACCGCCGCCTACTCGGTTATCCAGTTTGGAATCATCCGTATAGAAGCTTATCCCCGCTTCCTTTCCTTGTTCCTTGAGGGGAAGGCAATATTGAGGAGCGGAGTTAGGTTCAGCTCCATAGGATTGCGAAAATCCGTAGTTAAGGGAAGAAACGGGAACTTTCTAAGTATCATAGAATGCCCCTTGTTGCTGGCGACTAGAAGGGAGGATTCGCTCAGTCTCAGAGCTGACTTCGCTGCCATTTGCTTGCAATACAGATCTGTTGGCAGCAAGTGTAAAACTATGTTGAGTGCCTGGCTTGGCGCAGTTCTGAGAGCTCCACTGATGCAAATACTAGCTGCTCTTTGTATACTTTCCATGCTTCTGATCGTATATTTCTTTTCTGTAATTGGCCACCATACTACTATACCGTAGGTCATGATAGGCCTTACAATTGCTGTGCACAGCCAGTGAGCCACCCGAAGTGTCAGTCCCCATCTGGGCCCCACCATTCTTTTACATGTGTAAAGCGCTGTAGCTGCTTTCTTTACCCTCGCTTCCAAGTTTTGTTTCCAAGAAAGCTTCCTGTCCAAAATTAGTCCCAAGTAGCTTGCTTTATCTCCTACCGTTAGCCTGGTGCCATTTAAAAATGACTGCGTGATTTTTGGAGTACTGTGTTTCTTTGTGAACAATACTAGTTCTGTCTTGCTAGCATGTAAATTCAGTCAGCATGATATGGACTATACCTGTCCCCCTGCGGGTAGGGGTAAGAATTTACCCGCGGTAAGGCATGCCTGTCGTAAAAGGCGACTAAAAGCCAAATGCACTATGACTGTTATTATGTACCTTGCTCAGTAATATCAGCATAGTATGTCAGAAATAATGCTATAATACTCAGCTTGAACTGATATTATAGACTTTAAGTGAAAAAGCAAATAAAAAGACATTTAAAGTTCAAGCGACAAATGTCACCAGTCATTGAGTAATGTGTTGCTCAACTGGCAGTAGTTTCGGCTACACAGTCTTACCGGAGACTTTCTGGTACCACGGGGAGCAGAAAGCCCTTGGACTTCGGTCCAATCTGCTCATTGGGCTATGGCCCCTTTGGGGAGATTTGTGGTGGCTATGGTTGAAACCTAAATGCAGGAAGAACTGAAAATTCAGCCTAACTGTTTTTTCAGTTCTAAAATAAAGTTGCAAAAAGCAACTGGGTTCCGTACCCGAAAACGGAAAAGGTTTTAGGTCCGCCTCGAATCATACCAAGATGGTAGTGTGGACCCAGACACACTGCCACTGGTATCCAAATAAATACTTGCAAATAGCTCGTATTGTTTGGGGCGCTTATCAACGCATTGTATTGATACGCTGTGTTTTGGAACACCGTGAGGTAAGGCCGTCGACGGCAGGTACGTGAGTACAACAACAACAACGAAAGTTATACCATCGATTAATATCGTTTAATATTGTCTGCATAAGGCTAGCGAGGGTGTTCGGGAACTTGCCTCTAACCGAGACTGCCACATCATCAGCGTAGGCCACAACATGTACCTCCTTCTTTTCTAGATCCACAAGCATTTTATTCATTGTCAGGATTCAGAGAAGTGGGGATAACATGCTTCCTTGGGGTGTACCCCTTCGGACAGATCTGTGCATCGTTGAAGCTCCCAGCGTTGAAATAATTGACCTGTCCAAGAGCATCTGTTCAATTAATTTCCGGAGAGGCTCAGAGATGCCCAGATCTTTAAGCGCGCTCAATATGGCCTTCGGCTGCATTTTGTTGAAGGCACGTTCTATGTCTAGGAAGGCTACGAGGGTGTATTCTTTTATTTCCAGAGACTTTTCAATCTCTGCTTCGAGTACGAATGCTGCGAAACTGCCATTTTTCTTGTGTTTAGTATGTCCGTTATATGTATTTCTATTAGTCTCTCCAGCGTTTTTAAAAGAAATGATGAAAGACTAATTGGTCTAAAATCCTTTGGATTAATGTGTGAGCTTTTGCCAGCCTTTGGTATATATATCACCTGGACTTCCCTCAATATCGAGGGAATATAGTTTAATTTCAGTGCCCCTCTAAACATGGTTGTTAACCAGTTTATTGTGTAGCTCAGGGACTGCTGTAACTGAGCCGGGAATAAATCGTCTAGTCCTGGCGTTTTATAAGGCTTGAAGCTGCCTATTGCCCAATAAATATTGCTATCTGACACTATGTCTAGCGGAGGGGACTCTGAGCCTACTTCACTCTCCATTATATGCTCCCCTACGAGGTTCTCGGAACTTTCTGGGAAGTGAGTATCCATTAGTAGGCCCAGAGTCTCTTTACTGGATACCGTCCAGCTGTGATCTGGCTTCTGAAGGTATCCGATGCTATGTTTCGACTGTGTCATTATCTTTCTCAGTCGAGACACTTCTGCCGTATTTTCGATGTCATTACAAAAAGATTTCCACGAATTTCTTTTTGCTTTTCTTACCTCCTTTTTGTATGTCCGAAGGTGGTTATGATAGTTATCCCACTCTATATCTTCTTGGGATAGTTTGGCAAAATTGAATTGCTTCCTGCAGAGTGGAGACCACCAAGGAAGTCTAATTCTTCCCCTACTGTACGTTAATGGACAAGCTACGTCTAGTGCTTGACGACAAGAATCTGTGAATCGTTTAACGAGGATGTCTAGGTCCTCTTTCTTTTCCGGTTGAAATGGTGGAGTCATAGGAATACGCTTTTTTAGCTCCTGCATGTGCATCTGCCAGTTCGTTTTCCTATGATTCTTATATTTCTCTTCCCTAACTACATTTTCTTCAATTATACACTCAATGTAGCGGTGATCTGAGAAGGAGTGTTCCTCCAATACCCTCCAATGTGTTATTTTATCCACCAGTTCTTCCGATACCAGTGTTATATCTAATACTTCCTGTCGGTTTCTGGTTATAAATGTTGGCGTAGTACCTTTGTTACATAATAAAATCTTACTTCCTATTAAATAATTTAAGAGCAACTCACCCCTTACATTAATATCCGTGCTTCCCCATAGAGTGTGGTGCGCATTGGAGTCGCACCCAAATATAATCGAACACTTGGATGCTTCGGTATCCCGTACCATCTCCTTGAACTGCTGCCATGGCACTGCTGCCTCGTCGTACGGCATGTAGCATGATGCTAGCCGGTATTTCTTCTTACTAGCTAGCCAATATACATGTCCTAGGCTTACCTACACAACCATTCGCGTACTATAATCTGTCCTCAGACCGCAAATACGCCTTCCATTAACCCATGGCTCCTGAATGAGGACAAAGTCAGGCCGTTCTTCTGCCATGCGGTTAACTAGGGCTAGAGACGCTAGTTTGCTGTGGTGTAGACTAATTTGGAGAAGACGCATTAGTTATTGTCTTCTCTGCATCATCATCAGAGTCGCTTAAAAGCTCACTCTCAGTGTAAAGTTTAGAGAGTTTGTCCGCAAGCTCAGACCCCGAAGTACACTCACCTTGATCTGTGACCTCAGCGTCGCTCGAGGTCTCCACTGGATCTCCCTCGACTTCGCACTCCGATTCCGATGCCAAGTTTTCTCCTGCATCGGCGTCTGACTTGTAGGGCTTGACCTTCACTTTTGTGAGTCCGTAGTTGATCTCTCCGCCATGACACCTTGATCCAGCCTTTTTTATACCTCCTACCATGGTAAGACCTCCTATCTGGATACTGCACTATTGAAGAGTACCGAACACCCAGAAAGGAAGCCTGACCTTAGCTAGATACCTCACTACTACAACAGGGTGGTATCTGTTCCCAGTCGGCACCCTCTTGGAGGGTTCAGCGGAGGATTTTGCCAACCTTCCACATGCATTAAATGTTAATAAAAAAAGCCTTATTTTAAAATTCGCGTGAATAAATCAATCCCTTGTATATTTATCTATCTTGAATTTCGTGCGAATGACAACTTATGTTCAAATATCGATTATGCCATTGTAAACTTCGGCAATCTGTCACACATGTTCTTGTTTTGACTTAGCCAATTATACGACTGTTTTAGTCCAAAAGTGTGTTTTTATTTTTATTTATGTATGTGCATATTAGAGCTCTTGGTATTTGACTAGTCGACTAACCGGATTTACCGGATAGGGCATTATTCGAATAACAATAAAATTTGCAGTACCCGGATTGTAGTAAGTCGTCGACTATGCGATTAACCGATCATTTTCGACTATCCGGTTAGCCGTTCGTTGTCGACTATTCGAATAGTAAGTTGTTAAATTCTATTAATTCTGACAATAACAAAAGGGTTGCAAAATTTGAAATACCAAAGTGTACCAAAGTTTTTACGCGCAGAAATTCTTTTTGCGTTGTTTCCTGTATCTAGGGTACAATCTCTCTGTTTATTTTATTTTTCTTCGTTTACAAAATATATTAGTATGGCAGCACTGATGTTTGACATTCACAACCATTTTGTTATTGTCAAAATTAATAAAATTGAAGAATGATTTAAATATTGAAATAAAGCTATTTTTGCAGCATCTAATATAAAAAAATTTCTAAAAACGAATTAGTCAAGTGTTAATGGATATAAAAGTGAAAAATATAAGTGTATAATTCATTTTAAATCGCAAAAATAAGTACTTTAAATAGTTGAAATTTTCAACTTTAAACGTAAATATCTCGAAAACTATAATATTCTGGATCTGGAGGATCTCCTCTATCCGCTCATACCCATTTTATCCACGAAAGCGTGGGACGTTATTCTAAAGCCGACCCCTAATTAAAACAACTAACGCTCTATTACCCGATATTCGATTTTTCAACATCTAGCTTATAGGTCTTTACTAAAAGCTTTTTCGCACAGGAGCTAATTGATCAATTAACCCGTCATTGTTCGATTAAAGCGCTAATTTAGATCGATTTACATAGAAAATAAAAATTTTATTTAACAACGTTAATTCTTAGTCTAATACAAATCGAGTTGAAACTGGAATTAAACTCTGTGGGCTGTTGTCCACAATATACATTTGGCTGTGTTTATTGATAAAATATTGTTCATTTTTTGACTATGTTCTCACCTCACCTTTTTTTCACTAAACGCTCACTTCTATGTAAAAATTGCAATTTTTCTTCGTAAAACGTTTTATTTTCTTTTCGAAAAAATTTGAAAAAATAAATTAAATTCTATAAGCGAAGCTAAATAATGTACCAAATAGACGGACGACCGTAAAAAATGGCGCAACTCGAATTTATCCTGTGCTATCGCTGTCTAGAAAAAGAGGCCGGCGCGATCGCCGTCCCTCTTTTTATTAATGTTGGTGTGTAAAGTTATGGTGTCTTGGTATCCTGCTGTGTGTGGGTGTATGCTGCTCCTTCCAGTAAGGTTGGTTGTGGTGTGCCAGTGTTGGCTTGTGAGTGGTGACTTGTTGAATGCATCAGGGCGGGAAGCTCAACTCATTTAGCCATCACCGGCATTTCAGCGTACATAGCTACCCGTATGGAGAAAAGGGCGAGTTTGGTTACGGCTCAATGGTATAGGTTATGGATATTTTTTTTTTTATATATAACAAAGTTTCTTTGGTTTGTGGGGGTCGTATTAGTCTACCCACTATTGTATTAGTATATATGGTTTACTACTTGCGTTTTCACTATTATCTATTATATTGGTAGGAAGCATAGTTTAACGAAATCTAGTATTGAACCTTTTCACAGCTGATTCCCATAATCCACCCATATGAGGAGGGCTTGGAGCGATAAACTGCCAATTAATACCTTGGGGAGCGTACTTTTGTACAATCTCAGGTGAGATTTGTTTGATAAAATTCATGAGCTGTTCTTCTGTGGCTCTTTGGGCTCCTATAAATGGTGTTCCATTGTCGCTCATGAGTTTTGGCGGAAAACCGCGTCGTCCAACGAAGCGAGAAAATGGCGCGAGAAAAGTTCCCTTTGTCAGATCCGTACATAGCTCGAGGTGCACTGCTTTTGTCGTAAAACAGACAAAGACAGCCTCATAGCCATTAACGAGGGTGGGACACTTAACATGGACGCCTTTATCTGAAAAGCCCCAGCAATGTCGATACCTCTAATAATGAAAGGCAGAGCGAAATTACAGCGTTCCGGAGGAAGTGCTATATAGAGGCGCAGTATGCCTTTCCAGGGGCGTCACAGAATCCGTGTAGTTCGACTTTGTGTTCGGGGGAATTGTTTACCCATCGTGCGATTTGCATCTGCCAGATATCATTTAGATTGCTCGCCAACTGGGACCATTTTTCTAAACGAAGTGGTTTGACTTGTTCGTAGGAATATTTTGTGTGGATAGAACCGACAAACAATTAGAAACAGTGGATTGGAGTCTAATAAATTCTTCACTTGTTTCTTTTTGAATCTTAGGCAAGTTCATTAGTATCGTTACTTGCTTATCGACCAATATTCCAATCCTAATTAAAAATTATCGTCATTTAGTGCGAACTATTTGACAATTGCGACTGCTTGGCCTTTTGTTTTGTATCGGAGGAGATACATTTTTGTGCATTTGATATTTTGACGACCGTTGTTCATAACCATCATGAAAAATGTCTGTGTCACATCCGGGTACCTTAAGATGGATGCCTAAACTTGCCTCTTGACTACTTTCGGCAAATCTACTCGCTGATGAGGAGTAGGTGCAATTGCTGTTATTAGCTTTAGATGATTAGAAATCATTGCTTTATTTTCTTCAAACTGGTCTTAGCAGTTTTCGTATTTGGCGTAAGCCGAGGATTTAGAATTTTCTGGTAGGTCTGACCGTCAGATTTTATTATGGCGTCATATGCAGCTTGAAGACGTGTATAGAAGTTGTCATTTTTGATTTCTAATGCCTATTCGGAATTACCCTGTATCAGCGAAGATGAAAACCTAATGCAGTTTCTTATTAAACTCTCACTTTCCGAAATGAATTTTGTGTAAGAAATGTCTTATCCCCATTTTTGTTTTGTAGCACCTTGCTTAGAGCGTGTAGCTTTTGCTGGTGTAGATGGACTTTTATCATCAGAAATCATCTCCGGTACGTGTAAATATATTTTGAAGAATTAGATTCTTTTGAATCTGTGTTAATTTAGAAAAATGGAAACCTAATAAAATAATTTTTTTCAGTGTATATTTAATAAAATAAGCGATACTTTGTAAATAATAACTGCAACCGAAACTCTTTACTTTACGCAAATAAGAGTTGTTAATTCGGATACAATGAACAAAGGTGCGCGTTTTTAAATGTTTTTTTTTTGTTTTTAATACCGATTCGGATGTTTATTTGAGATATCAAATAATAATTTGTATTATATTTAAGTATTTGTATTGGTTACAAATGTTTATATTAAATTATTTATTAATAACCGCAATTATTATTAACGTTTTTTTTGTCCGAAACTCCTATAGGGTATACCTATAAGCGGATCAGTTTATAAACATATATTATATTTGTGTTTATGTACAAATGAGAGCTGGTGAAGAGATCATTTTATACAAAAATATGCCCGATTTGTTTGTGCTTGAAGTTCTGTATGCAATCCTGCCGAAGTGGCCTTTGAATATCATTTAGTTGTTGATCAACCAATATACAATAACAATTTTTTGTATTGTATTGTTGTATAATAATAAACCGTTCTATATTTTGTGTTTTTGACCAATTTAAGATTTGTGTGAATTCCGTTCATCGTGCTGTTTTAATTTGCGAAATGTGACGATTACTTTTTCGCACGATTGTACCCTATGTATTTAGGGTATACAGGCACAAGCACATTGTATACTGTGTATAGGTATGTACATATATATGCATATGCGTATTATTTCCGCGGTACGAATTAAGAGAGCAGAGAAATACAGGTATTTTACCGACTGCACTTATGTATGTATAGATATGTATAAATATGTTTAAATATCTAAATTTGTGCGTATGCAAAAGAGCAGCTCCTTTAACTTTCGCTCTCGCTTTTGCTATTTTGCACTTAGGAATTAGTATGCATGTATATAATGAATATGAATATACGTATAATGGATATTTGTATGTATGTTTATTCTTATTTGTTTCTTTTCTCTCCCCTTATATTTTCCTTTATTATTACTTTTTATAATTCCTCCAGGTGTTTTGGTGTGTAATATATATTTATGTTAGATGTAAGTATCTGAGTCGGAGAGTCCTTTCCGCTGACTGTTTCAGATATCCGAGATTCTGTTGCCTTTTAACTTCGTTGTAATTCCTTGTCTGTTTGTTTGGATGTTATCTGTTTCTATACTTTCTGTTTTAGTACGCGCCCGCTCAGGTATACGATTAATTTTGTTTTTAGTTTCGCGCTCGCTTATATGGGTTATTTGGTTTTAGTTTCGCGCCCGCTTTGTTTGTTATTATTATTAACACTTAATATTTTATTTAGTTATTTTTATACTCTCGCAACTTGTTGCTGCCGAGTATAATAGTTTTTTTCACCTAACGGTTGTTTGTATCACCTAAAACTAATAGAGTTGGATATAGAGTTATATATTATATGTCTAAATGATCAGGATGAAGAGGCGAGTTGAAATCCGGGTGACTGGCTGTCCGTCCGTCCGTGCACGGTGTAACTTGAGTAAAAATTGAGATATCTTTATGAAACTTGGTACACATATTTTTTGGTACCGTAAACACGGTTGGTATTGCAGATGGGCGTAATTGGACCACTGCCACGCCCACGCCCACAAGACGCTTTTAATCAAAAACAAATAAATTGCCATAACTAAGCTCCGCAATAAGATACAAGACTGTTATTTGGTACACAGGGTCACATTAAGGAAGGGCATCTGTAGTTAAATTTTTTTAAAGTGGGCGTGGTCCCGCCCCTAATAGGTTTAATGTGCATATCTCCTAAACTGCTAAAGCTATAATAACAAAATTCACTGGAAGCAAATGTTTTTAGCACCTCTACCTACAGTGGGAAAATGGGTGAAATCGGGTGATCGAAAATATCGGTAACCATAGAACAAGGCGGCAAGATCCACAAAGAAATCTAAAACGAGTATACCATTTGACTTTGCGAGAGTATAAAATGTTCGGTTACATCCGAACTTAGTCTTCCTTACTTGCTATTACTTTTCTTTGTTTCACTGTATTTTGTTTTGTTTGTTACGTCACCTTTGTTTCATATTTATTTATTTGAATATAAACAAAGGTATATATGTTGCCCAAAAAAAGAAATAAAATTGCTTGGTTTTTTCTGTTTTGGCTTTCACTTCACAGGGGTAAAAAAAAAAACGCTGTTGCCGACCAAACGCACGAAACTTTATACCACTGCATATGTACATAAATTATATTTAGTTTTGCACTATAACTGCACTTTTTCTTTTTTTTCACATAATATATATGTATGTTTTCACATATACATATTTATACCTATAGTATGTCTTTTTCAAGGACAAGAGGAAGCTGTTAAAGCAGTCCATTAAGAAAAGCAAACGAGAATGCTTTCTGAAACTCTGCGACGACGTTGAAGATAATGCTTGGGGGCTAGCATATAAGGTGGTAATGGCAAAACTCCGTTCTCGTGGGCAAATGCCGACCTCCCCCCCAATGCTGGAAAGAATAGTATCGGTACTTTTTCCAACCCGACCCCTGCATTCCCAACTTCATCAAGCGATTATAAAAGTAGCCCCAGATATACCGTCTGTTACGAACGAAGAGGTCCGAGAAGCATGTGACCGGTTAAACCCATCTAAAGCCCCGGGCCCAGACGGAATACCTAATTTAGCGCTGAAAACATCGATATCTAAGAACACAGACCCCTTCCGAATTATGTATGACACATGCATTAAGGAAGGTTGCTTCCCTAAGCTATGGAAAAAGCAGCATCTAATATTACTGCCAAAACCAAACAAGCCTTTGACAGACCCGTCCCATTTCCGGCCACTCTGCATGTTGGACTCCGCTGGAAAAATCCTTGAGCGAATTGTATACCGACGCCTAAACAAAGCAATCGATGACGCTGGCGGATTATCCCCGAATCAATTTGGATTCAGAAAAGCAAGATCCACCATCGACGCGGTGACCCTAGTAAAGACACTGGCCGAAAAGGCAATTAGTGGAAAAAGATGGAAAGGCGGCACAATACAATATTGCTTGGTCGTAACACTCGACGTTAAAAATGCTTTTAACTCAGCATCTTGGTATAGCATATTAACTGCCCTAAAAAGTTTCTCCGTGCCTCAATACCTTTACAACATAATCGTAAGCTACTTTAATGAAAGAATTCTGAGCTACGACACAAGCGACGGCTATAAGGAATATAAAGTCACCGGTGGTGTACCACAAGGATCTGTACTCGGACCGTTACTCTGGAACATCATGTACGACGGAGTATTGCGACTAAAGGTACCCAAAAATGTTCACATCATAGGATTTGCAGATGACATTGCTGTTGTGGTGACAGCTAAGCACATAGAAGATATTGTTGCAATAACCAATGCAGTAATATCTTTAATTAATGATTGGCTTGAAACTAATGGACTTACCCTAGCAGAGGGCAAAACGGAAGCCGTGCTTATTACTGGCAGAAAAACCCGAGAGACTGCTACATTCAGAATAAAAGGTGCGTGTATAACTACACAACCAGCGTTGAAATACTTAGGAATTGTTCTTGATGCAAGACTTTCCTTTAAAGAGCATTTAGCCTACACCTGCGAAAAAGCTTCAAAAACATGTAGAGCCTTAACCCGAATGATGCTCAATACCCGTGGACCGAAGCAAAATAGGAGAAGACTCCTGGCTGGAGTTCTGAAGTCCGTCACTCTATATGGCGCCGAGGTTTGGGGAAAAGCACTCGAAACAAAATCTTACCGACGTGGCCTTTTTTCCATTTATACCATTTGCGCACTCAGAGTATGCTCAGCTTTCCGTACAGTGTCAGAAGATGCTGCCCTTGTAATTGCGGGCTTACACCCATTAGATCTCTTAGCCAAAGAGACCAAAAAGCCTGTAACGGACTTACCACCCCGAACCGTAAAAGGAAATGCCCGAGCGGAGACGGTGGAGAGTTGGCAAAGACGATGGGAAGTCAGTCAAAAAGGACGTTGGACTTTCCGACTGATTCCCAACATTGACCCATGGCTAAAAAGACCACACGGCGAGGTAGACTTTTATTTAACTCAAATCCTGACAGGGCATGGCTGTTTCAAAGCATATTTGAAACGCTTTCAACACGAAAATGATGATATATGCGATAAATGCGGTGGCGAGACAATTGAGAATGTAGAACATACGTTGTTCCATTGTCCGCAATACGAGCAAGAGAGACGATTCCTCAAGAGTGCATTCGGTATAGACCCAACCCCCGAAAACTTAGTAGACCAAATGGTGGAATCAAAAGCTAAGTGGGAGGCGGTGTGCGAAATAGCCGCCAAAATCATGAAAACCCAAAGAGCCCGAGAGCAGCAGCGGAGAAGAGAACTCCAAAACTTAACGGACCACTAGAACGCGGACCAAACAAACGCACTAAAGGGGAAGGGTTTGGCGACAAACATTGCACGGGGCGGGTTTAATACCAACAGAGGTGGGGCCAAGTAAATGCAACTTGTTACTGAATGCATTGAGACTACTACAAACGTATGAGCACTCAACTCAACCATCCTCCCGACGGAATACTTGACGGTGGTACCGGGGGGAAAGGTACATGACGGTAGGAGGTTTAGTTGGATTAAAGTTCCACACTGACTGGGGTTCAGGCTTTCGATGCTTCCTCCTCGTAAAAAAAAAAAAAAAAAAAAAAAAAAAAAAAAAAAAAAAACCTATAGTATGTCTATAATATTGATTGATTGATTGATTAATTTCTGAGGTATGCACCGCGACCTATGGTCTATTGTGCCCTCCCCTAAGTCATATCGTGTTATCTAGGCCCAGCATATTGATAAATTCCAAAATTCTGCTGGGTGCTAGTGAGGCGATACAATCCCTGTGTGGAAACATGGATCCCAGGGCCTTTATTCTGCGTCTGCAGACTGCTGTGCAGTTCATCAGCAGATGTTCGGGGGTTTCCGGCTCTATGTCGCAGAACCGTCAGTTTGCAGAAGAGGCTATGCCCATGTTAAAGAGATGCTTCTTGAGCCTGCAGTGGCCGGTGTAGAACGCTACCAGTAGCCGGAATTTGTTCCTTGGGAGATTAATTATGGCATTGAACCGCTTGAGATCGTAACCCCCCATTAGCAGTCTGGCATGGTGCATGCCCTGGAGTTGTTGCCAATATATCTCCCTGCCTGCTCTTTCCTCCTGCGGAGGAGCTCTTTGATGGTATGTGGACCAACCGCTAAGTATGGTTCCGGCCCTACCATTCTTGTAGAGGCTGCAGAGCGAGCTAACTCGTCGGCTAGTTCGTTCCCAGCTATACCCCTATGGCCAGGCACCCAAATAAGGTGCACTCGGTTGTGCTCAGATAGGCTGTTCAGCCGTTCTATACACTCCATCACTAGGAGCGATCTGACCTCATAGGCAGAGATCGCTCTTAGTGCCGACTGACTATCGCTGAGTATACCGATACTTTTATTGCGATAGTTGCGTTGGAGATTTATTCCTACACACCGACTTATAGCATAGACCTCGGCTTGGAAAATGCTAGGGAAACTTCCCATGGGAATGGAGAGTTTGGGGCTTGGCCCAGCGACCCCTGCACCAATCCCCTTCTCCGCTTTCGACCCGTCGGTGTACCACTTGATGGTGCAACCCCTTAGCAGCAGGTCTAGTGAAGAGTCCTTCCACTCAGATTTGCTGCCAAGGGTTATTTGGAACTTCCTGCTGAAGTTTACTACTTTGGTAATGCTATCCCTTGGGAGAAGGGCTAGTGGTATTTCCTCACTTAGCTCTTTCATCTGCTGGGATGAGATTACCTTCCCTTTGCCAGCTCCCTCTGCTGTCATTTGGAGCAGAGTTCATTTGGCAGTCTGTTTGATTACCAGGTGTAGCGGTGAAAGTTCTAGAATGACCTCCAGTGCTGGACACGTTCGCATTGCTCCCGACGCGCAGATGCAGGCAAGTCTTTGCAGCTTCGACAGTTTAAGTCCTACCGAAGTCTGCGATGCTTTCGAACCCAACGATACTGCTCCATACGTGATAATCGGTCTCACAATCATGGTGTACATCCACCTGATAGTCCTTGGGGAGCACCCCCAGGATTTTCCAGCAAGTCGGTTGCACACTATGAGTGCTTTTGTAGCTTTGGTTAGGGTCTGGTCCACGTGCTGATTCCATCGCAGTGTGGAATCCAGCGTGAGTCCCAGATACTTGACCGTGCTGGACATCTCAACCACTCTGCCGTCCAGGGATATATTCCTGAGGCCCGGCAGTGACCTCCGTCTGGTGAAGGGAATGATTGTAGTTTTAGCGGGGTTGATGTTTAAGCCAACCCCCCTACACCATCCCTTTGCCAGTCCCAATCCCCTCTGAACGATATCGCAGAGTGTGTCTTCAAATTTTCCCCTAGCTAAGATAACAATGTCATCCGCATATCCCTGACAGCGGATTCCATTGCTAGTCAGCCGCTCAAGGAGGTCGTCTACAACTAGGCTCCAAAGTAGGGGGGATAGCACTCCGCCCTGTGGGCAACCTCTTGTTGTTCCCAGACGAATTTTAGTTTCTCCTACTGCGGCTTCCGCCACCCTAGTGCGCAGTACGACTGCAATCCATCTGCGCACTGGTGCTGCCACACTCCTTTTCTCCAGTGCTCTTGACACGCACTCGTGAGACGTGTTGTCAAAAGCACCTTCTATGTCGAGGAAGGCGCATAGCGTCACCTCACCCCCATCTAACGAATTCTGGATCTCTGAGGTTAGCTGGTACAGAGCAGTGTTAGTTGATCTACCTGCTCTGTAAGCATGTTGCTTCTCATGAAGCGGTGAAGCTTTCAGCACCTTCGATCGTAATTCGTGGTCTATGATCTTTTCCATACTTTTGAGTAGGAAGGAAGTAAGACAGATTGGCCTGAACGATTTCGCCAATGAGTAGTCTTTCCTTCCTACTTTGGGTATGAAGATCACCTTTGCGGTGCGCCATGGTTCTGGAATATATGCCAGCGCTAGGCTATCCCTCATCAGCCGAACAAGGTGGGGCAGTAGCACCTGCTCCCCCTGTTGCAGAAAAGCTGGAAGGATACCATCCGCACCCGGTGACTTGTATTTTTCAAAGGAGGCCAGAGCCCACTTGATGGAGTCTGCTGTGAAGAGCTGTTTTGCGAAAGTCCCATAGGTCGAATCTGGTCTTCTTGAATCGTCTCCGGGAAATGCGCTAGTAGAAGAGCCGTAGCTCTTTCTTCTGCGCTGGACGTAAAGGTCCCATCAGATCGTTTGATCGCTAGTACTGTGTCCGTCTTGCCCCTAGCCAGAGCCTTATGCAGTCTAGCTGCCTCTGGGGTAGAGGAGACGCTCTCACAGAACTTCCTAAAGCTCTTCTGTTTCGCGGTCCTAATCTCCTTATTGTAAGCAGTTAGGCTGCACCTGTAGTCCTCCCAGTTTCCGGTGCGCTTAGCCTTATTGAACAGCTTGCGTACCGTTTTTCTTAATTCTGAGAGCTTACTAGACCACCAGGATTTATTGTGGCTCTTGGTGGTTGTCTTTAGGGGACAGCTGTTGTTATATGCCTCTATAATGGATTGGTTTAGAGCAGACAATCTGCTTTCCAATCCAGAAGCCGTTGCACTCCAGCTGCCCGCTTCTACTAACATTTGTTTTAAGCGAGTCCCTGAAAACGGCCCAGTCCGTGTTCCTAGGGATACGCTTGGGAGGGGGTTGCCCGACCCCCATCCCCAGCACGAATCTTATGATGCGGTGATCCGACATGGAGGGTTCCGATGATACCCTCCATTGTGAGATCAGCCCCATCTCACTGAGAGTGATGTCAAGCACCTCCCTTCTGACACTAGTTACAAAGGTGGGTTCGCACCCCACGTTTGCTATACTTAAATTCATACTAGCTATAAACTCAATGAGAGGCTCACCCCGTGTGTTGCAGTCCGTGCTGCCCTATTCGATGTGGTGGGCATTCGCATCGCAGCCCATGATGAGGGGCAGTTTATTCCGCCTGCAGTGCTCTACCAGGTTGCCGATTGCCTCTGGGGGTGCTATCGGAGTCTCCCCCGGAAAATAGGCCGCTGCCACGACGAAGTCCGCTCCTTCGTCGTTCGTGGCTTGTACAGCGACCAAGTCCTGTGTTAGGAACTCTGAAATACAGAAAAAATCAATACCGTTCCTAAGTACTATGCAGGTTCTGGGTCTCTCACTTGAGAGGTCCCAAATTACCTTGTTTTACTCCATTTTGAGGCCCCTGACCTCTCCTTTTCTGACCCATGGCTCCTGGATCAGTAGTATGCCCAGACCATCGATCGTAAACCTGCTCGCGATAACCGCCGAGGCTGGCGCCGCGTGGTGCAGGTTTACCTGGGCAACTTCTATTCGCGGACCCACTACAGGATCGGCTCCATGAGGAACTGGTCCTCATTCTCACCGTCCTCCGCGATGTCTCCCGCCAGGTTCGTGAGCCCCTCCAGAAGCTCCTGAGTGGAGGGCAGCGCCCCCCCTTGCTCGCCCGTCTTCTCGGAAGGGACCTTCACCGATGTCTCGGCAGCTGCCGCCTGCTCCGACGTTCTTGGGCAGGGATGAGTGGCAACCTCATCCACCTGCATTTTTTCTCCTACATCGCCCTCGGTGGTCGTTTTAGGCCTGAATGGCCTCAGGACCACCGAGCTGAACCTATAGTTCAGGCGGAAGCTCACCTTCCTGACGAATTTGTACGATTCGTCATCTATGGAGAGGTTGAGCCTCCACCCTGAATCCTCCGCAGTGCTGCTGGTCACCCGCCAGGCCGATGTATTCAGGCCATCGTTCTGGTTGCGGATGAGCCCGAGAGCAAATTCGTAAGGCTTGCCTGCGCATCTTGGGAGGAATACCGTCATGCTATGCATGGGCGGAATTTCGTCCCCCTTTTTCGCGCAGAGGATGGGTCCATTCCAGCCTGCCAGCTTGGGAGCGATCTTCCGCAGCCAACAAGCTGACCTTTCATACTTGCAGTCAACCTGCAATATGCCTCCCTTCAAATAAACCCCATGGAAGGAGGCTTTGTATCCAGACCCCCTGAATACCTCCTCCATGAGCAGACCTTGGAGCACGGTGAGCTCCTCCGACCCCATCGTCTCCGCGGGGTAGTTCAGCGGCAGCACCGCCATACGAATGGCTTTGAGGGCATCCGCATACCTGCGCTGTCCCTCCGCTACCCGGGGGGGATTTGGGGCGGAGCGGTTGCCACCAGTCGCCTGAGCAACGTTGCCCCTCTGCCGCTTGGTGTTGGGCGGCTCCTGTGGCGTCAGCTGTCCACTTTTTCGCTTCGCCGCTTGGGTGGTCGAGGGAGCTGCCCTTTCGCAACCTCGGCCTGCGGGCTGAGTTGCGTTTACTGGGCAGTGGCCTCGATTGTTGCCATTGCGTTTCTTAGTGGCCGCGGTATTTCCACCCTTTTGATTTCCGGAAGCCGGGGAAGTGCTGTCACCTCTCACCCTGTTCCGCGCTAGGTCTTCTGCTACCTCCGGAGTTCTTCCCTCCTGGAGGTGCCTCAGGTACCACTTCAGGCTGGCACCGCTCATACCTTTCCTCCTGGGATCGTCCTGTCCTTCCGGACATCCCGTTGGAGGCAGGGGGGGTAGTCTGCCTCTCCTCTTCCTTTTCCGTTTAAGAGCCCCACCGGAGGTCGCCCGTTGCGACTCCTCTGCATCCGAGCAGTTGCTCCTGCTCGAGAGAGTCTCCGTGGGGTTCTCTTTTGCTTTTTCCGCAGCGGCCGCAGTCGAAATCGCCTGCTGAACGCCGCTGCACGAGGGCATGTCACCGTCGTCGTCCCCGGGAAGCTCCTCGAACAGCGCTCGCTCCTCTGGTCCAGGAAGCTGAATTTCCGTTTAGCACCTGATTCGCCCTTACCTGCACCGCTGTCCTTGTCGTTGCCATTTGCCGTCGTTAGCTGTTGTTGTTGCCGAGATCCGTTTGATTTTGTTGTTGAGGTTTTGTTTTTGTTATTCATCTTGTTCGTACGACCCTTGGCTCGACGAGGCGAGCCGTCGGGTCAGCTTTCGGTAAGGGAACAAAGAGTCCGCCGCGCCAGAGCCCCTTGACGCGGTAAGGTCACCGTTACTTCCCAATGCGGCCCGGTGTTGGGAAGGCTCCGTTAGAATACAGTCGAATTTACCTCCTGGCTGCAAATCATCCAATGGGCACGGGAGTCGCATAACACCCTGGATTGGGAGGTGGCAGCTCTTGGTTGTCGCACGCATACGGCCTCTGACAACCAGTGTGAGGGTGCAAGCACCGCTCGCACCAGTTGGGAGATGCCGAGAATGCCTGCGACTTAAGCCCCTGCACCACGGCAAGGTGCCTGCCATTCGCAGAGGTCTATAATATATCTTTTTCTTTGTACTTTTGTAAATTCCCTGCTTCCTTTATTGCACTTCACGCAGGTTTTATTTTCCGGTTCTTCTTTTTTCACTTTTTGATTGCACTGTGGTCGTATATCGGTAATTTTTTGGTTTGTTTTTGTTTTCTATAGTGCCTTTCTTTTAGGCTCGAAGGACAATGTTCTTTTTTTGACTATGTTCTCACCTCACCTTTTTTCACTACACGCTCACTTCAATGTAAAAATTGCAAAAGGCTAAACAAGAAAAAATGCAGCAAGTTTTCTTTGTAAAACGTTTTAAGTACTTTATTTTCTTTTCGAAAAAAAAATATATAAATTCTATAAACGAATTTTAAATAATGTATGAAATAGGCGGACGACAGTGGAAAATAGCGCAACTCGAATGTATCCTCAGCTATCGCTGTCGATCGCCGTCCCTCTTTTTGTTAATGTTGGTGTGTAGAGTTATGGTGTGTTGGTATCCTGCTGTGTGTGGGTGTATGCTGTTGCTTCCAGTAAGGTTGCATTGGTGTGTGGGGTGTGGGTGTACTGATGTTTCTAGGTGTGGTGTGCCAGTGTTCTCTTGTGCGGTGTCAGCTGATGAATTTTAATCGTTACAATACATATACAAAATGAAGAACATAGTATAACAGCTGATCGTTAATCAAGTAACCAGCAGTGCAAGAAGCGAAAACTGGTTTCTCAACTATTATCTTAATGTACTTAACTAATTTGGCTATGCGAAAACGCTATAATGCTAAAGTTACACGATTAAGAACTTGCTTTCAATTTGATCACGCAATTTACTTGTCAAAACTGATTTAAATTATCAGCCGTGACATAGGGTGCAAGTACCTAATAATCAGTAATAATTTTAAAATTTAGGATGCCAGAAATAAAAAATTTATTGAAAGAAGGAGAGTTGGATAGAGATTATCTCGTTTTACGAAACCAGCTTCAGAATTCATTCAAATATTCAAACTCCAGATTTTTTGCTTTTTTATACTAATGCAACATATTGCTACAGAGTATAATAGTCGTGCTCGCCTAACGGTTGTCTGTGTCACCTAAAACTAATCGAAAGAAATATGAAGTTATCTATATGTAAATGATCAGGATGACGAGACGAGTTGAAATCCGCGTGTCTGTTCCTTGGCACCTAAAGAAGTTTGGTATTGTAGATGGGCGAAATCGGACCACTGCCACGCCCACAAAACACAATTTATCGCTCATTAAGAATTAAGCCTGTTGTTTTTGCAAACCTGCAATGAATTGCATTAATAAGCGGCATCTGTAGTTTTAAAATTTTGTAAAAGTGGGCGTGGCTCTGTTCCTTAATAGGTTTAACGTGGTGAAATTACATATCCCTGTACCTAGCCGACCAATTTCAACCAAATTCCCCATGTAACACAATTTTAAATTCCATCAAAGGAGTTCACTTTCTTTTATACAAAGAAAGCTCTAATAAATATATCGGGATAAAACTATGCCCAAATAATGCCTTAACGGGATTCTATCTTAAGCAAAAATTATCAAAATTGGACTATAATTGTTCAATCCCTAGATACCGAAGATGTGAACCCCAGTGCCTATGGGTTCTTGCCTGCATTGCCAACACAGTTCGTTTTTAAGCAAAAATATGATATAAGCTAAATGCGTTTTATTTGTCATTGATTGTCGGTCAAACAAAGCACGCCTATTAATGATGGTATGCGAGGTACCGTAATAACGCTCAGAGAGCATACCATCCTATCTTCCAAATACAGTGTGGCTCACGAATTATACTACAAAAACAAACCGTAGTAACTTTTTTTTAATCAATTCATAACATTTTTTTTTATTGTATAGCAAATTATATTTTATTTTACAAGTATATATATATGACCTCCATGCTCAGCGACGCATATGGGACACCTAATTAGAAAATTATTAATTGCGACCTAAAGGGTTGATGTCGAAATTGCTTCAGTTATCGATTTAATGGACTGCTTCAATTCAGTCAGATATCTGTGTTTTGATTGGCACACCGCTTGTTCGACATAACCTCATAAAAAAGTCTGGTGCAGTCAGGTCATTCATTTTTAAAAATCTATATAATAACCTGCCATATACAAAAAAAGTAAGTCGATTACTCACACAGAAAAAAAGTAATTACGGTTCTCTTTTGTAGCACGATTCGTGAGCCACCCTGATTATGAGATTTTCAAACTTTCTGTTTGCTTTATTTTAAAAATATCTTCCAATATATATAATAAATTAGCAAAATTAACTGAACGTATAATATTGGATATACTATACCATAGTTTAATGTCGAAAATATGTTAAATTGGTTTACCAATTACCTAAACTCTCTTATACTACATACCTATAATGATTTTCATTTTGCCGAATATATCAGTCAGTGTATGATTGCTAACATATTCTCAATTAAACCTGAGCAATGTCAAAAATTAATTCAATAAACCCACACCTTTCTCTGCTCTTAAAACTAAGTGAGTCTATGACTTATAATATAACTTAATAAAATGCCAAATTTTATTGTAATCCATTCATGATTCGAATGTCGAATAATGAATGTTTAATTCTTTCGCAAAATTTTTTTAAATAAAGTTTTGCCAACACTTGGAGGCATTTGCCCGGCTTTAATCATTGCAAGTTGTAAGAGTATAAATTGTTTGGATACACCCAAACTCAGCTTGTTAAACTTTATTTTTCTCCACAATAAGCTATTCGCGAGACACAGATTTTTTCATTTCTGTAGAAATTGATTATATACGTTTATTTTGATATCAGTCCATCGATATAACAAAATATTCATATTCCCTACAATTGCCCGACATTTGTTTGCAAAACTGTAATATTTGATCAGCTATTTTAACTTGATTGACTTAAAATATTCTTAGAATTTTAAACAAAAATTTTTAATTTGGAATGTTTTATTTATTATATATATTTTATTTTACATACTTTTCCGGTAGGTTTTAAATCTAAAGTTAGCCTTAACTGATTATTACCCTTTTAGGCACTATATATAATCCAAAACAAATACTTTGCATCACCGCCACCATAAAGTACTAAAAATTAACTTTTTGAGAAAACAATACCGCTAGCCAAATTTCATGTTTATAGTGTGTAAAAAGAGAATGCACAACTAGCTTCTGCACAACTGCAAGCAGCACAATCGACAGCAGCGATAATGGCAACATAAACCGGTAAAAACTCTCTTAACTTTTTACGAACATCTTTCAATTAATACCTTTTTTTTTACACAATTTCAATCGCTCCTCCTTGCAGCGCAATTTTCTAACCGCGCGTACTGTGAATGATTTTTGCTGAAAGTTTCAGACTTGGAATGTCTATCTAAGATAAACTTGTAATAATTGCCAGACAGTCCAATAATCCAATTAGTTATATAAAAGTTTCTATTTTGACATTTTTCACTCTTATTTTAATTTCCCTTTTTGGAATTTTTTTATAAATTTTCCATAATGACAAATGTGTTTTCTCATTCGCACTCATTTAAATAATGGGATAGGAAGCTTGGTTTGTTTGGAAAATGCAAAATTAGTTAAAACAATAAATATCCCAAGGTTATGCGTTGGGTTTAGTGCTTAAAGAAAAAATATGTAATTAAAAATAATAATAACAAAAATATGTATATATCGTTACCAACACATCGCCAATATCAATTTTTCCAACCAACTCATGTGACAACTTGGTAATCAAGTCAAAACAGCTGATTACATAGTTTTGTAAACCAAAGCCATGCAATTCTAAGAAATATAATTCGTTATATTGATGGACTGATATGAAAATAAATGAAGAGAAATAGATTTCTACCGAAATGAAAATGCCTGTGTCTTCGAAATGCTTATAGTGCAGAGAGGAGTTAAGTTGAATAAGTAAAATAATCTGTATTTTGTATATCTGTTGACATTTGACAAAAATGTCTCTCGAAATAAGATAGTTTTTTTCATAAACGAAAAGTTTAAATACGCTACTTTCTGTCTATCTCAATAAGATAGTTTTCCATAAACGAAAAGTTTAAATACGCTAGTTTTACGTCCAATCCGCATATTTTTACGATTTGTAGTAGAAGAGTTGTAGCATTCGTCAAATCAACTTCTTTCGCTATTTTTTTGTTTTGCGTTTGACAAAAGAACTTCTATCAAATAGCCAGAAATTTCGCAGAATTTCAAAATAAAACGCATAACCTACTTTGGAAAAACAGCCCATATTCATTTAGTGCTAATATAATTTTTCAGAATTGCGTTTGGCAGAACAGCTTCTTTCGGTTGAATCTTTTTTGACAAAGCTAAATTAAAAAATAGCGCTTTCTCATACGGTATAGGTTGATTCATGAATCATTCAACTGCGAAAAGTCAATTTGGTATAACAAATTGTGTTTAGTGAAGTTGTTCTGGAAATTGTAAAGTGTAAAAAATGAAATCTTATGGAATATGGAATTAGCAATTATATAATCTCTCTGCTGCGGCTGGAAGTTAAGGTTTTTGATATGAGTGGCTCTAAGAAGCAGTTTTGAAGAAGATATTTTTCCTGAAAGGGATTTTAATGATTTGCCGCGCAGTGTTCAGCAAAGAGGTCCATAGGCCGTAGTTGGAATGGTTCTCAAAGCTCCCGTTATGCATAGCGCCGCGACAAACCTGTCCACTACACCGTAGAGCAGAATTTGTCTTACGATCGCTGAGTAACACCAGTGGATGAACGAGGGAGAAATTCCCCAGGGTGTGCCGAACATTTGCCTACACGCTTATACGGCATTGCTGGCCTTTCTTACTCTTTCATCCACATTGTGCTTCCACAGCAGTTTGCTGTCCTAGATTACCCCAAGGTATTTGGTGCGGTCCTTGAGAGATAGTTGTGTCCCATTTTTCGAAGGGATCCTCCATGGAGTGATTTTGTATTTCCTGGTGAAAAGAAGCAGATCCTTTTTTCTGGATTGAACCATAGGCCCGCTTGCAATGCCCAATTCTGGACTGTATTGAGGGTGCTGATCATAATACGGCTAATGGTGTATAGGCACCTTCTCGGTATTAGGATGACAATGTCGTCTGCATATTCCATTATCTTGGGGCCCTTGTCGTTTAAGTTCTCTAACAGTTTGTTCACCATTAATGTCCATAGGATCGGAAATAGCACTCCACCCTACGGAGTGCCTCTACAGACTTCCTTGGTCATTTTAGCGCCGTTCCGTTCTGCTCTTATACTCCGAGAGGTCAAGAGGGGTCAGAAGCCTCAGCGTTGTAAAGCAGGATCAACACGATCAATAGATTCGTAGATACGTTATTGAATGCTCCAATATCCTCCAATTCCAGGAACACTCCCAGAGCGTATTCTTTAATTATAATATATATTATATAAAAGAAATGAGCGAGAGGGCTTGATATTTATATTGACAAGATTAACTAGTTAAGTGTCTTTGGGATAAGCGTATTGAGGGTTGAGCGATCCACTGTAAAAATCCATATCATTGTGTATGTAGAGTATTGACTAGCTTGGCAATTTAATCTTGTGGGCCATTGAGCACATAGTTCTTTGTAGTTTTTGTGGTTTTCAGCAGATGATTGGCCAGATTACTATGCCATACTCCAAGATAGGAAGAACTAATGATGAATAAAGGCGCAGCAAGGAGTTTGGATTTGAAAAGTCTCGGCTGGAGCTAATTATAAAACCTAGTACCTTAAAAGCCTCGAGTGTGAACCTTTCGATATGCTTGTTGAAAGTTTAGGGTGTAGTTAGCTGACGAAAGAGAGTGCGATCTTGAGTTGACATTCAGGTCGAGTTTGTTTTTGTGGCACCAAGCTGGCAATATTTCCACGTCACTCTGGAGAGTTTGGGTGTATTGTACGCCTGTTATCATTCGGAAAATCTTCAGGTCGTCCGCATAAAAAAGATATTCAGACTTGAAATTTGCACCGATGTCGTTAACGAAAATATTTAAAAGAATAGGTCCCAGGTGTGACCCTTGGGGTACTCCGGATGACACCTCGTACTTTATGGATAGATGGCCATCGACTTTAACTTGTAGTTGCCGTCCGGTTAAATATGAATGGATCCAGCTCAAAGCTCTACCTCGTATACCGTAGTTACTTAACTTAGCCAGTAGAATATTATGGTCTACTCTATCAAAAGCTTTACTGAAATTCGTGTAGATGGTATGGACTGCATGTCCATTGTTTAAAGCTTCCAGAAGGTAGTTAACATAGATGAACAGGTTAGATGTTGTAGACCTTCCACCGTGGAAGCCATGTTACATGCTGGGGATGATGTTTGTAAAGAGAACAGTGAGCTGGGAGAGAACCATCTTCTCAAAGTGTTTGGACCGTCCTTGTGAATAGGACAGACGTAAGATAGTTTCCAGTCTGTTGGGAATATTCCATCCTTAAGTGAGGTGCGGAAGATGTGGATAATGTGCACACTAAGGCTTGTAGCACAGTTTTTAGGAAGATATTTGGCAGACCATCAGGACCAGCGTATTTCTTCGTGTTTAAGGATAACAGTGTTTTATGAACATTGTTAGTAGTAACCTCGAATTCCTTGATGATATGATTTGACGTAGGTATATTTATACCGAATAGTGGGTACTGGTGAGAATCGTTAATGTAGACGCTCTCAAAAAAGAATGCGAGCAAGTTGCTGATTTCAAGCCGGAGTCCGCCACCATTTTTCCAATGCATACCAGAATGCATTTGTATCATCTTGCACTTGATGTTCAACTTTATCTACGTAGTTCCTGTAACATTTGGTACTGTTTTTCTTGAGAAGTGTTTTATGTTTCAGTTCATTAGAGAACCAGTAAGGAAAAGTATTTGATTTTTGTGTACACACTGGAACCAATCTAGAGATGTCTTCGTGAACTATATCATAAAAAGCACTAATTTTATTTTCCAGTCCGAGTGATGAATATACTTTCCACCAATTCGTGTTCAAGTAAAAGGCATTTAGGTTGACATAGTCGGCGTTTTTAAAGTCATAGAAAGGCAATCTAGCTGGTTTAAGGTTGGGCTGGAGTTCAACTATTATACAAAAAACCGGATGATAGAAATCCATTGTGACAATTGGCTGAGTCCAGGTGACTGAAGCAGAAGTCTAGCAGGTTGTCAGATTTGATTCGAATACAATTGAACTGTCGATATTCTATTTGTGAGAGTCCTTCAGAAAGAAAAAATGCTATAGGCACTACATTAATACAAAGTTAAACTAATTAATTGATTTATTATTAATAATTAATAGCAAAACTATGTAATTTATATTCCAGAGCCTTTTCAATGTTGAATACTAGTGTATGAAGTGCAGTCTTTACGTATGCCTATAGTGTAAGCATATTACCCTTTAGACAATCTTCTAGGGGGCGCTATACCCCTGATAGCGCTATATTCAAGATTTTCTGTAATGTTTTCAGCAGAAAGCAAGTTAAGCTTGGCCTTTAAGCTCTTGCGAGTAGGTTGGGTTGTTTCTACCTGCCTTCGGTAGGAATATTACACTTGCCTCTCTCCATGAGTGTGACACATATCTGAACTTCAGGCATCCCTTAAAAATCGACTTCAGGCATGGCACGGATACACAAAAGTGAATTCTGCAGCACGGCTGGAATGATTCCGTTAATACCGGGATATTTGTATGGGTCGAAGGAGCGGATTGCCTATTCTATTTTATTTTCCGTAATGATGTATGCGGGAAAGTTTACAGGACTACTCTCTTCATAGCTCGGACTAATCGCGTGCTTACAATCAGGAAAGTGCACACTTACTAGGACTTCCAATGAGTCCTCACAGTTGTTCGTCCATTCCGCGAAGCTCTTGCGAATTAGACCCGGCGCTGTGTGTCATTTGGATAATAGTTTCCTGAGTTCTTCTAGGACTTTTCTCGTTTCAACAGTCTTCGCTTTCTGTGAGCTTGGCCAAGCTGAAGAATTCTCGTACTCTGCGTTTCGTTTCGCAATATCTCTGCTAGACTTAGTCGACTTGTTGCTTGACATTCAGCTTCTTGGATATGTCTCTACACTTTCTCCTTTTCCAGGGTGCCTGCGGTTCGCTGCCTATTTTCAGCGATTAGCTCCTTTATACAATTTGCAAACGCTGGATCCGAGGCACTTTAAAAATTTCGTGTGGCGAAATGTAGCCGGCCGTTTTTCACCTCCGCTCCCTTCAGGTTGGACTTGCCTACGAGTCGGTAACATATCCAGACTGTCGCCTTGTATCGCCCTTTTGTCTTCAGGCCCTCTTTGCTAGGCTTCTTCCGGTCGCCTCTTGTTACCAGAGTTAGAACCCTTAGTCACCTTCTCAGAAGAATTCAGAATCTCTTTTTTTTCTGTATTGATGCTCACAGCGCTTTTCGTGGACTGCGGCACCCTTGCGCTGTAGACCTGGCTTAGCAGTAGTACTAGATCCACCGCAACCTGCTCCCATTGTCGTGGAGTTTGACTAGTGCATTTTACCGTCCTAATTTACTTGTGTGTTTGAACAAATTGTGGAAATACACTCCAGCTTATCGTAGGCCACTAGTCTGAGCTATATTGCGATTTTTCGCAATCTAGGATTTCAGTGATTGCTTTGCGATCGCAACTAAAAAAACCAATTTTCAAATTTGGTTTTAACAATAAATAAAATTAAAAATATAATTTAATTAAATTGAAAAATTCCATAAGCCACTTTTGGTTACTTCCTAAAACGACTAAACTTAAATTATATAAGACAACTTTTTAACATACGTATTTAAAAATATTAGAATTTTGGCCTTTCCATCGTCTAAACGCGTTCGCCTTTCGCTTAATATTATTCCGCCCGTAGAAAAAAAACTTTTAAAAGGTATTGATGATGCTAAGCATCCTAATTTTTCACGCGCAAATGGTGACAGGTACGGGTACTTATAATAATATAAAACCCAACGATTACCATCCTCCCGCCCAACCGACGCGAGGGGCGCAATCCGCATACGTGCGGAATTAGCCGAGTCAGAAAAGGCAAGAGAGTTTTTTAAGTGTTGATATCTAAAACTGCTCAGCTACAGAAACAAAAATTTCAACAGCTAAGATCTAAAGTTACAATATAATAAATTGTTACATTTTCATTTATTAAGAGAAAACAATAAAGTCTTTTTAATTTTGAAAAGTGAGTCAGATAAGTCAAATGTGCTGGAATGAGAATTAAAATCATGACATATACGGCGGAATGGCTCGTTTAGTTCAAAATTTGATCTACAGGATTTTAGCAGTAAAGGTCTAAACTGCCTTGAAAGGCGAACCGGGATATTAAATTTAATTTCAGACAGGAGAAAAGAACTGCAAACAGTTCCATTCAAAAGTTTCACTAAGAATGTTATGCCAAGCATTTCCCTACGACTAGAAAGTGTAGGTAGATTAATAAGTTTTAAACGACTAGTGTATGGAGGTAGACTTACCCTAGCATCCCATCGGAAATGCGCTAAGGCGAAAAGTAAAAATTGTTTTTGAACCGACTCTAACTTGTCAGAATTTGGTAGCTAGGGTTCCATACCACAGAGCCATATTCCAATATAGGTCTAACCAAAGTTGTATAAAGTGTTTTAGTAATATACGGATCTCTAAATTCTTTAGACCAACGTTTAACAAAACTGAGGACAGCTTTTGCTTTCAAGACCATGGTATCAATATGAAGACTGAAATTAAGCTTAGGGTCCATATTAACTCCCAAATCAACATAGTTTAAAACTTGCTCTAGAATATGGTGTTTTATTACATAAGAAGAGGGGTGCACAGATCTACGGGAAAAGCACATCGTCTTACATTTATTGAGATTCAATGGCAAATCATTTCTATCACACCATGCAACCAAATTGTTGAAGTCTGTTTGCAACAGACACCTTTCCTCAGTTGAAGTGTATGATTTAAAAAGCTTTACATCGTCAGCGTATAATAAAATTTTTGAGAATTCTATTATTGAAGAGATATCGTTAATAAACAACAAGAACAGAATCGGGCCATGATGACTACCTTGCGGAACACCAGAAGAAACATTAATTGTATCTGAAGGTTTATCCTCAAATATCACTCGTTGTGTTCTATTATAAAGATAGGAAGATACCCATTGAAGGAATCTTGGCTGAAAGCCCAGCAGATCAAGTTTATGTATGAGAATCGAGATATTTACTTTATCGAAAGCTTTGCTAAAGTCTGTGTATATAACATCCGTATGCTTATGTTCCCTAAAACCCAATGATACATGGTTTACAAATTCAAGTAAGTTTGATATAGTCGAGTTCCCTTTACGAAATCCATGCTGAGATGAGGAAATTAACGGAGAAATCGAAAAGGTTATATGGTCAGTGATGATAGCTTCAAAAAGTTTAGGTATAACTGATAGTTTTGCGATACCTCTATAGTTTTCAATGTTGGATCTAAATCCACTTATATGCAAAGGGATTATAAATGACTGTTTCCATATTGAAGGAAATATACCGTGTTTAAGAGAGGAATTAAATATCCTTGTCAAAGGCAAGTAAATATATTTGGCACTATTTTTTAGGAAGCATGAGGGTATCATGTCTGGGCCATAACTAAAAGATGGTTTTAACTTATTTAAATTAAAAAGGACGTCTTCTTCAGAAATAACTGGAGCGTTAATTAAAGTATTCGAACACAGCACTTGCTGATAAGAAAAAGTTTTGAAAGAATTATTACAGTAGTTTGACTTGAAAAATTCTGCAAACATATTGGATATAATATCATTGTCACTTGAAATGATAGATTTGTATTTCATTGCGGACGGAAATTTGGAAATCCTGCGTTTGGAGTTGACGAAATCATAAAACGATTTTGGATTACTTACAATATTTTTTTTTACTTTATTTAAGTAATTATTATAACATTTTTTGTTTAGGTCAAAATATTGTCGACGCAATAGCGAATATTTAGAATAGTCGACAAGTGAACCGGTTTTTTTAAAATGTTTAAAGGCTCGAGTTTTTCTGTTTTTCAATTTATATAACTCTTTCGAAAACCACGGACTTATACTTTTGCTTTTATTAACAATTACTATTGGAACATACTTTTCAAATAATTTCATAATAATGTTATTAAAATGAGAGACACTCAATTCAATGTCACCATTATAATTAGGCCATGTTATTGTAGAAAGTTCTGTATTTAATTTTTTTAAATTAGCTTTTGCAAAGTTAAACCGAGTACAGAAGCACGTAGTTTGATGATTATTATCCCGTACAATGCCTGAGATTTCGACAGATATTTCCAAAGCAGGATGATATGAATCCTCTGGTAGAACAAGAGGATTACTCTGAATAACGGAACACTTTGCAGAGGTATCAACGTATACTAAATCTAAGCATTTACCAAATTTATTCGGAATCAAATTAATTTGGTTCAGACCCAACTCGGACATTTTTTCGAAAAATTAAAACATCATTCGATCATTAAAACATGACCGATTGCAAATTGGCACGATATAGTCATCGAAAGGTTCCACGAAGCACACGGTAAATTGAAATCACCTAATACAATTATTGAATCTGCATTATTTGCCATCGAGGTAGCACTATTTATTAAAGAAGCATGCTGCATGTATACAGATAAGTCCGAATGAGGTGGTATATAAGATAGGGTTAAATAAATAAAGCAATTATTAACGTATACTCTAATACATTTAAATTCAAATGAGTCGGTCCCTGGAACGAGAATATTTTCAGATGGGATAGAGGAATGCACGGCAAATAGAACACCTCCACCGATTCTGTTCAGTCGATCACATCTAAAAATTTGAAATTCGCTGTTTAAAATCTCATTATCAAAAATGTGAGGTTTTAACCAAGTTTCTGTAAATCCAATTATATGGAAATTAAAATTGGAACTGTTCAAATACAAGTCAGTTAATTTTGTATTAAGACCTCTAACATTTTGATAATAAATGCTTAGCGAATTTCTACCAATCAGTTTTTTATATCGCTGGTTGCTTTTGGTAATTTAACACTGTTTTCCTCAGTTTGACTTCTAAGTTTAGGTTTAAATTCGCGTACAAAAGTCCCAGGTGGCCAGAATGAACTAGCTAAGATCTTTTTGAATGTTTCAAGAGATACGTCTATTTTAAACGATGATATACTTCTATCATAATTGAAGTTAAATTTACGTATATTGATATCATCGATTTTTAAACGTGACGAAATGTAAGATTTAATGTCCTCCACCAAGGTATCTTTGGCAAGTCTCGAAATAAATATAGACTTTTTAGGTGGAATAACTATCAAATTATTAACTGATGCTACTAAGTTAATAGGGGGAGCCTCTGGAATTGTGAGACACTTATTACTATTAGATAGAGCTTTCGGGGAATTGAGCTCTTTGGAAGTTGACGGCTTATCACCTTGAGGGCAAGGAGAAGAGAGATTTATTAGGTCATTGGGAGGAGACGTTCTTTTCTGAACAGAAGAACTAAGTGTTACTTCATCGGAAGGACGTTTACGCTTAGGAGCAGGTTTAGAGGATTCGTGAGAATCATTCAGGCACTTAAAAGATTTGAACAATTTTTCATAGTGCCTAAATTTTTCAGTGAGGGTTACAAGATCACGACCGATTTCGTTAAAGCCATTGCGTGTCTCCCTATAAACTTTAAATAGATCGATTTCAATAGATCTACAATTTAAACAGGACCAACGCAATCCCTTACAGTCGATAATAGAATCTAAGATTCTACCAGTCAGTCCAGCACATTTAATATAGGCAAGCCCATCACAAAGCCAGCATGAAACGTAGCGATCTGACTCGCCTTTAATGTTACAATTGGGGAAGTTACAAGACATAATAAACCACAAGAATGAAGATCAAATAAAAGAGTAGGTAGAACAAAATTTAATTGATTTATTAATAAATTAGTGTGTTAATAAAATATTATTAATAATAAATTCAATTAAGAACAATTTTTTTTTATCAAAGTTTAAAACCAAGACAATTTGAAGGAGCAATATAGCGAGCAGTTTTAGAAGCACTGTAACAAATAAAAAGCTAAACGCAACACAGCTGTGAATAAAGAAGTAAATAAGATAAACAAAGTGAGAAAATAGAATAAAATAAAACAAAATGAAAGAAAGGCTGACTCGGCACCAAAAATTGGAAAGTTTAAACTTTTTGATACTTTTTAATACCGCACAAAACAGAACATTTAATACGTATCATGAAACTGAGAGTTTAATCACTAAAAATTTGTATTAACACGGTAATAAAAACCAGTTAAACTTCAAGAATTTTTTAAAATAAAAACACAAATGTACACAGCTAAAAAATTACAGCTTAAGAGCTTGAAGTGTTGCTACCAATATTTGTTTTCCACCATTGCAACGAATCTTCTGTTCGGCCAATAACTTCACCTTCCGAATACATCTGAACTTCGATAATTGCACATGATGTTCTAGTATCTTTCGACTTATATGTGTCTAACTTACTCAATATTGAGAGATTTGATACAGAAGGTATATTTTAATTGCAACATCGATATTAAAAATTATGAATTTATTTTTTAATCCAAAATGTTTAAATTATAAAATTTTCACCCCTGCGTAACACTCGAAAGTAAATACGCTATGACGAAAAATCGTATACAGGTATTTCCAATACTTCGAAAAAAGCTTTTATAGAAGTGAACTGCTATTTACAATAAATGATCGCAGTTGCGATATGCTTTGCAATCACAGCGAAAATATCACCGGTAGTGAATTATCGCTCAACATTATGGGCCACACAAATATTATTCCACCTCGTCAAATCATGCCTGCTGTGGAATTATCTACTAACTATACGACTCTATTGACCATATCACATTTACCAAAATATAAATACCGCTGGCGAACTTCTCGTAAAAATTGATACGGCTCTCAATGAAATAGATGAGGATTAATTTAATTCCCATTTATTTGTATTTTAATGTATTCATCTTTATGAATTTCTTTTAAAACTATTATTATTCCAAACCACAACCATATATGTATATAATAATACAAATTATTACCCTTTTGATTTCTGAAAAGTTATTTTTTTCCAATTTTTTGACAAATTAACCTTATTAGAAACCAATTTGAAAAACAAATTGTGTGGAAAAAATCACGTTTTTTGTCACAGTGTTCATAAGCTACTATAAGTATAAGAAATTCAATAGCTAAAAATGTACTGAGTAATTGCAAATAACGTCATCAAAAGATATTTTTACTTTCAATGCAAATATTTCATGTTTTGTAGCGCACTTCATGTTTTTTTACTCTTCCGAAAAATTGGCATTTCAAAAAGAGGTTGTTTTGTCAAATGTCCACAGATATATATTGTAAAATTGTTTTCGTATAACGAAAGAGCTTTTATTCTTATTTCTTATGATAATAAATTTTTGTTATTTTTCAATACAATATCTAAAATTTTTGAGCTGCCAACAATCCCAAATCCATCAGCAGCTTCATTGCGTATAATGATTGACGAAGTGTCAGCGATATACAATTCATTGCTATCGCTGGGCGACGAAAAGCAGGTTACAAACGCCATAATTATTCATATAGTGATGACAAAGGTAGACAACTGGATTACGACAAGCTACCACTGTGGAAGGATTGTGAAGCCACCTTGAATAGCGGATATCAGCACCTAGCATCGGAAGAAGCATCTTGTTAAAAGACCACTACACAACTGCCTGCCCCAATTTCAAGGTACTTCTAGTACAACAGAAGTCCGAGTTTGCAAAATCGGTGCCCTTATGCATAAATTGTTTGCGTAAGGGACACACATCACACCAGTATACGGTTTCCTTCCCCGCTGCATCTCATCCGCAACCATCCAACACACATGCTATACACACAGCGAGTATGCCGGATCTGGATTGACAAGAGCTACCCTGCCACTTTTTTCTGTGTTTTGTGGGTTTGCGGGTTGCCACTTTTCCTTTCGTTGATTTCTAGCTTTTGCCATCGTCGCGAAAAGACGTTTGTAGGCAAACGCATGCTCGGGGAGTTATGAGGGTGTCTGCTTTTATGAATGAAGCGAGTTTGCTTGTTGATAGTGCGCTGGCGTTCATGAATGAAAATGTTGTTGTTGTGTGCTTTACTACAAATTTAGGATTTGTGAATTTGGCTGCCATATTGTTTCTGATGCTGCTCATGCCTTTTTAAGACAATTGTTGTTTTGGCACAAAAAGTATTATATTCTTTTCTTTTGGCTGACATACTTACATTTGTATGTATATACGTATGAAGATTTGTGTATGCATTACTTATTTTGGAATGTCATACGCATATTTGCATATACATACGTTCATGTTTAAATGAAAGTGTATATACTTTTTCTAAGGTCTATGCATGTATATATGAACGCACAAATCTCGACATAAAGTTTTTAAACGATAAATAACTTATCATTAAAATAATAAATATTGGCATAACATTGACATCAAAATTGCCGACGGCAAATTAATACTTGTTCGACTTCATATTGAGTACATATATATACATATATACATACATAAATTATTATATTTGCAATAATTGAAATTAGAAACATATTAAAAAAGTATATTATAATATTTTTACATAATCTTTCGAATTTTATTATGCCGCATTTGTGAAAAATAAATTAAATTTTATCAATTATTTTTCATAAAAATCGCTTATATGACAAAAAATAATCACGCACACATACCTATGTATGCGAAGTGGCATTTGTATTTTTTGTTCAAAGTTTTTAATTTTTCTCCTTACTTTGGTAGATACGTATTTTTGCCAGAGAACGTTGTTAAAAATTATTATTTCTGCTAAATAGTAGCGAATACATTAGAAAATTCCCTACTTGGTGTTTTTCAGCTTTGTGAGCCTTCTAATCGAGCATCATACAAAATTCAATTTGTACCTTCTCGTTGTTCTAAGTTCTCTGGCGATACTACGAAGTCCAGAAATGAATGTTCTCACTGCTTTAGACTAAACTTCTTCCCTCAGTGCATTAAATACATTTTTGTTTTTGTGATTCATTTCGATTTTTCAAAGAACCACATTCAATTCCTGATTTAGTTTGTCATGGTAAACGTGGATTAAATTATTGTACTGCCTAATTTTCATCATCACCTCTTCTTATAGTCTGCTGCCGTTGCCATTGTTGTATATTTTATTATATTCCAAAATATTATTTATAGGATTAATATTCTTTATTTTGTATAGGACGATATCTTTTCTTTTGACTGCACCTTTAATTTTATTTCTGAATCCTTTTAAACCTGCCGCCCATCGTTGGGCGCCAATTAATCTTGCAATAATAACATATTATAAATAAAATATTTTGTTTGCTCTACACATACTTAAAGTATGGAGCGTTCTTGTTCACTTCACCGTCACACAAGTAAAACACTAAACATAAAGACAAGCCTTCCTATGTTATGATTACTATTTATACTTAACTAAAACTACATAATATGTTGGACTTCGACAGCTATATATATGTGGTTGTGTAGTAGAACTCGCGCCGGAAGAAAAGTAGAAAACGCCTTTGAAATTTCGGCATCTCGTTTCCGGATTTTATTGAAAACTATAAATTTATCACCAAAAAGAAGTTGCTATGATTTGTTTGACGTGTTATTACCTACATAAGTTTTTACGTCGAAAATTACTTAAGAGGTGGTTTTACTAATGAAAAAATTTATACTGCAGATATAATATGGGCGGATTGGCAAGAGAAAAATATATCCTTAACACTATGACTTCTGTTAGCAGTCATTTCATATTACAATATTTTTAAGTATTGTTTTTGCTAAAGAACTGAAAAATGAAATTTTGTATTTTATAATTATACTAATGGACCCCGTCCCGTAGAAAATAATTCGTGCAAATATTTGTCAATAGAAAAAATTAATTTTTCATTTGGCATTTTACTCAAATTTTTGTTAAATTTTTTTTTTAATTTTGAAAACAAGCTTATGTGTAGAAAAATTGTTTTTAATATTTTAAATTTGAGATTTTAACTATTCTATGTTTTTGTTTTGTATTTATGTTGGGTCAACCTGGACACAGTGTGCTAAATTTTACTAAAATCGGTTCAGTAGCTTAGGAGATAAAAAATTAGGACCTTCAATAAAAATAAAATTGTATTTCATAAAAATACTTAAAAACAAAAAGATTAACTCATATCAAGCTGCAAAGTTTGAAAATAACAGTGAAAGATGGGAAATATTCACGAAAATTAGAAATATATGTATATAAAACTGAAGTAAAAAATGCACAAAATAAATATATAAATAATAGTTTAATTAATATAAAGGGACCACAAAAAATGTGGAAAAAAATAAAAGAACTAGTTTTATGTAATGAAATTTCAGAAATTGACTCTGTAGAGTTTAATGCAGTGGAATGTCGTGGGTACGCAGTTATTCCAAACAAATTTATTAAAAGTATTGAAAAAATCAGCGAATCGATAGAGTATGTGCAATATAGTAAAAGTAATGAAAATACAAGCAGCGAATTTAAATTTAAAGAAGTTACAATTGATGAACCGTGTAATGTTTGTATGAAGATTAAAAATAAACTCAGACTTTCCTCAATCATTGAAAGAATTATTGTTAACGCCAAATAAAAAAAGCAAAAAAGGTTTAAGACTTCAGACCTTACCTACCTTAAAAAACAGAAGAAAAAATTTAGAAAGTGTTGTCAAAACACAACTGATGAAATATTTGGAGCGTAATGAACTTCTTTCGAGATTCCAATCGGTCTTTTCCAAGCATCACTCATGTGAATCAACAATAAATTATATTATTGATGAATGGAAGTCAGGTATTATAGGCAGATTTTGATACGAAATATGAGTAAATATGGGATTCGAGGAGTGGAACTTGACTGGTTCAAGTCATATCTTGAAAACAGATTTCAAAGAGCAAAAGTGAGCCGAGAGATATCAGACTGGGATAGGGTGGAGAAAGGAGTACCACAAAGTTCAATTCTTGGGTCCATATAATTTAAATAATACAGGTATAAATGACAAAGAAACTATATAAAAAATGGAACATAATATGATGAGATACGTAAATTTATGCTGAACTAAAAAAAAACAAAAAAAAAAGGAAAAGTATCGAGATAAACTGTTAAATGATATTGATTTAGTCAGTAGTTGGTTAAAAATTAACTAACTTAAATTAAATAAGAGAGGACTAAAATTGGGGAGATAATTTTTGATGGCGCTTTTGAATTAAAAAACAAACAACAAAACCATAGAAAAAACTAAAAATATCAAATATCTTGGAGTAATTATAGATAGTGAATTAAAATTAAATGGTAACTTTGAATATATGTGTATGTAAAAATTTACCATCTTTTAGAATTCGCAAAAAAAATGGTATAATGACGGCAATAAATATAAATAACGTTATTATTAAACACCATTTTCAATATTTCTCCACTATTTCATGTACATGCTAGTACAATCAAATTCAGATGGAAAGGCTCCAGAAATTACAAAACAAGGGAATGAGAATTATATTGCAAAGTAGTAAAGATACATCTACAATATACGTTTGTTGGCACACCTTATAAGTGAGAGGGTGGTCCAGGTCTTCCCCTGCCCATTTCGTAAAGACAGCGGAGATAGCAGCCGCTACCCGCTTCCACTCACCATGGTAGATGGCTCCATCTCCCCTTCTGCGGTCGTACACACCAAGCTCTATTGAGCTGGCGAGTTTAGCGATTTCGCTAAACATTGGTGCGGCTCCGACCCGAGGCTTCTTGCCGAGGGAAGATTCCCGCTCCTGCGACCTCTGTCGCTTCATCGAGGTCTGGGGCTCGCTCAGCCCCACTTTCCTGTCATTAGCGTCGCTCAGCACCCTTTTGGCCCCCTCAAGTGTCATGCGCTTCCCCCCGGGATCTTTAACAATTCGCTGAGGAGCCCGCGCCCCTCATGAACTGAGCAGAGGTTCCTCTGCTAGTGCCCGTGATTCCAGTCGGCAGATTCCTACCACATTTTGGACGTGCTTCGATTAAAACAAATTATCAGCAATATTTATTGCTTTGTGTTTATATTGTGACGAACACGAATGATAGAACAAAATCGAATCGACGATAAATTGCCAGAAGCTACTAGTTAGCGAATTCGTAGTTGCCAGAATGTTTTAAAAGAGAATTTTTGGTAAAGATCAATTATATAAGGTCAGCAAACACTGTTCTAGTTAGAGTGTGGTCGTGTTAAGAGCAATTGGAAGCAAGAATTAAAAGTAAGGATAAGTGTATAGCCAATATATTGGGACTTTTATTTAACAATCCAGTGATCGAACTCAAGAGTGAGTTATAGGTAGACGATTTATCGAGAAATCCGGTACAATATTTTTAAATATATTGTTAAGTGTATTCAGACGCTGAGTGTTAAATTGTTTAAATGTACTATATATACATATGTGCGTATAATTTTCTCTCTTTTTTAGCGAGCCGTCGATGCTTCATTACAGCGTCGATTTAAAAATGACATTTTTATATACATTGACGTATGTATGCGGTCATATATATTTCCATTCACACATATACACACATGTATAAACCACTATTAATGTAGAAATTTGTTTTTATTATTTTTATTCTGTTTTATATGAAGAAAAATGCCATATGGGTCGGCGAACGCGTAATGCAAATGAGGTGGCATTACTAAGGCGATAACAGACTGCAGATGAACGCGCACTAGCTAATGCACTAGCTTTGCCAATGCTCTCCTGCGAATGGCAGGCACCTTGCCGTGGTGCAGGGGCTTAGGTCGCAAGGCATTCTCGGCATCTCCCAACCTGGGTGAGAAGTGCTGTCTAGCACCTGATGACGACGTGCCCTCTCTCAGTGGCAATCGTAAGGCGGCTACTGCGACGAGTGCAGATAAGGCGGATCCCACAGAAACCTCTTCAAGCAGGCTCGGCTGCTCAGAGAAGGACGAACCAAAACGAAATGGGACAGAAGGTGTGCGCAAGAGGAAGAGGAAGTGGTGGCCCAGACGATCCACGCAGGAGAGGCATGAGCGGTGCCAACTTAAAATGGTACCTCAGGCACTTGCAGGATGGCAAATCCCCGGAGGAAGCATTGAAACTCTCCACGAACAGGAACAAGGGCAGCAACCCATCTCCGGCTGCAAGGAGACAAGCAAACGCCGCGTCTGTCGCGGGACGTGAGACGCAGAAGGTCAGTCGAGATAATGCAACCCCGCTGGGAAACGAGGGAGCGGAAGGGCGTAACCACGAAATGCTACAGTGCAAACCGCGAAAAGGAAGAGCGGGCAGATAACGCCTCAAGAACCCCCGAATTCAAAGAGGCAAAAGAGGAATCAGCCACTGGCGATCGGAGGATCACGTTCTGCTCCAAATCCCAACCCAGCTGTTGGTGGTCAGCGCAAATATTCGGAAGCCCTTAAAGGCATCCGGATGGCGGTGCTGCCACGAAACTACCCGGCGGAGGTCCTGGGGTCAGAAGAACTGACAGCGGTGCAAGATAGCATCATGGATGAGGTATACAATGGGTGTGGGTACACCGGCTCATTCCATGGTGTTTATGGATGGAAAGGTCCGGTCCTATGCGCGAGGAGGGGCGAAGACATACCGCCTATGCACAGCATGACGGTGTTTCTTCTCAGGAGCGCAGGAAAACCCTACGAGTTTGCTATTGGTCTCATACGAAACCAAATCGATGGGCTTAGTGCATCGGCTTGGAGGGTAGAAGACAGTAGTATTGAGGACGCCGGATGGAGACTCAACATCACCATCGATGATGAGTCCTACAAATTCATCCGAAAGGAGGGGTTCAAAGGGCAATGGCACTCTTGCTTGAGCACTTCCCGGAGACTATTCGGGACGACCAAATTCCACCAGTGGTCGCACATAAGCCAGATCGCTCAGATTGGACAGCTGCAAGAAGTTATTCAATGCAAACTCAATCAAGTGGGAACTGGCTTGCTTCTCGAAATATAAGGCACCAGGGGCTGACGGCATCTTCCCAGCACTTCTACAGCAAGGTGGGCAAGCTCTATTGCCGCACCTTGTAGGGCTGATGAGAGATAGCCTTGCGTTGGCGTACATCCCATCACCGTGGAGAGTAGCAAAGGTAATTTTTATACCCAAGGTAGGAAGGAAGGACTATTCACTAGCCAAGTCCTTCAGGCCTATTAGTCTCACCTCCTTCATGCTAAAAGGTATGGAAAAGATTATAGACAACCATATAAGATCGAATGCACTAAAAGCAGCACCTCTGCATGCAAATCAGCACTCTGCACGCTCAGGCAGGTCTACTAATACTGCTCTGTACCAACTAACTGCTGAAATCCAGAACTCGCTGGAGAACAATGAGGTTGCGATATGTGCTTTCCTAGACATTGAAGGTGCTTTTGATAATGCGTCCCACGCAAGCGTGATCAGAGCACTGGAGAAAAGGAATGTGGAAGCTCCTTTATGCAGCTGGATTAAGGCCGTACTGCATACTAGGATTGCAGAAACTACGGTGGGGGAGAGCAAGATACGTCTTGGTACTACGAGAGGCTGCCCTCAGGGTGGGGTATTGTCACCCCTTCTATGGAGCCTCGTAGTAGATGAACTCCTTGAGTTGCTGACGAACAATGGAATTAGATGCCAGGGGTACGCCGACGACATTGTTATAATGGCAAGAGGTTTGAGAACTTTCTCTGCGACATAGTCCAAAGGGGCCTAAGCCTAGCAAAGGGATGATGCGATACGGTAGGATTAAGCATTAACCCGCAAAAAACAACCGTCATCCCTTTCACAATAAGAAGGTCTCTTCCAGGCTTTAGAATACTATCCCTTGGGGGCAGAGAGTTAGAAGTGTCCAGGGAAGCAAAATACTTAGGCGTCACACTGGACTGCACCTTGCGGTGGAACAGGCATGTGAAGTTAACGATATCTAAAGCCACAAAGGCACTCATGGTGTGCAGATGTCTGGCCGGCAGATCCTCTGGCTGCAAGCCTAGTATCATCAGGTGGCTGTACACCATGATCGTGAGGCTTATTGTTACTTATGGAGCGGTGGTCTGGGCATCGAAAGCAGCATAGACTACGATAGGTCTTCAACTATGGAAGCTGCAAAGACTTGCCTGCGTCTGCAGACTGCGAAGTATACCATGCTGCTTATGACAGCAGAGGGGTACGGGAAAGGAAAGTTAATCTCGTCTCAACAAATGAGGGCCCTAGAGGACAACACGCCACTAGCCCTTCTTCCAAGAGACGGGGTAACGAAGAGAGTAAACTTTACGAAAAAGTTTAAGGTTACTCTCGGCAGTAAAACGGAATGGAGCGATTCCACACTCGACCCTCTGCTGAGAGGCAGCACTATTTAGTGGTACACTGACGGCTCGAAAACACCAGAAGGAATTGGAGCTGGCATTGTGGGACCACATACCAAGCTTCCCATTCCCATGGGTTGTTTTCCAAGCATCTTTCAGGCAGAAGTGTTTGCCATTAGTCAGTGTGCAGTAATAAATCTCCAACGCAACTACCGTAATAAGAGTATCGCAATACTCAGCGATTGCCAAGCGGCGCTAAAAACGATATCGGCCTGCGAGATTCGATCGCTATTAGTGGAGGAGTGTATAGGAAGGCTTAACCGCCTATCAGCTTGCAACCGTGTACACCTGATCTGGGTGCCGGGGCATAAAGGGGTAGCAGGTAACGAGCTGGCAGAAGAACTCGCCCGCTCTGCTGCTGCTACCAGAATGATAAGGCCAAAACCATGCATTGCTCCATACAATAAAGGAGCTGCTCCGTACGGAGGAGAGAGCGAACAAAGACAGTCACTGGCAACAGGCTGCAGGGATGCGCCATGCTAAACTGCTACTGAGAGGGTTCAACCTAGCCAGGTTCAGAATAATGATAAACCTCCCTAGAGACAAACTCCAACTCCTAGTCGCACTCTACACTGGGCACTGTAGGCTCAAGAAACACCTGTCAAACAGGGACATGGCTTCTTGTGGCAACTGCCGATTCTGCGACATGGGGCCGGGAACACCAGAACACCTGATTCTAGATTGCCCCGCAATTTGTAGACGCAGGCTCAAGGCCCTAGGCTCCACTTATGTGAACAGGGATCACATTGCCTCAATAGCACCCAGCAAGTTGTTGGTGTTTTTCAAGGTGCTGGGACTTTGGGAAAGCATGTGATAGAGGAGAGGGCACAATAGACCCTGGGCCGCAGTGCAAACCTCATATTCATTCTATTCTATTCTATTCTAGCTAATGCATCGCAGCCTGAAGGTAATACACGAAATGGATCAGGCCCTGTGTCTGTACTTGCACGACGATCACGAATACGTCGTGCGGTTTCGGCTAAAATGATGCGTACTGCTTTTAATAACAACAATCAAATTGGTTATAGTATGTACGAAGATATTGGAATGATGGACGCAATATGTTCACAATGTGATGTGGCTAACTTTCCAGGTGAAACCCCTGAGAGTGTTGGTGGGGAGATAACTTAGAATCGTCTATTTTAAATCATTCGCTACTGTTGTTAATAAAAAAGGAAAGCGTAACGTAAATATATACTCGGAATGACATCACATAATCTTCGGTTGAAAATTATTCAGAGTAATTTCAATTCACCACAATTATGCAACGGTACAGGTTTGGTAATAAAAAAGATTACAGGAAATATTATTGTAGCAACCACTTTAACTGGAAAATTTAATAGAGAACAGATGAAAATGTTTATAATCGAACACCGAGAAGAACTATTTAAACTTAGGGCCTTAATAGACCAAGGATCACAACGATCATTCATTGTGTCTAGGGCACAAAATAGGCTACAACTGCTAACAGAACAACTCTGTCCTATTACCCTAATTTCCCCGAAGGGGATAAGGACATTCAAGCAGAAGTTATAGTCTTACCGCAACTTACAAATACACTTCCAATCTATCACATAAATAGCAAGCATTGGCAAAAGATTTCACACCTAAAGCTAGCAGATCCCAACTGCAACACCCTTACTCAAATAGATATACTTGTAATAGTAGGCAGCGAAATTATACCGCAAATAATAAATGAAAGTGTTGAAAAAATTTGCCTACGCTACCCTTCTAGCCCAAAATACTATATTCGGTAGGATTCTAAAAGGACTAGTTGCAGAACCAGTTTCCACATCAACAACCCAAGTTGACGCATAATTAAAAGAACACAATAATTCACAATTCAGTAAATGTTGGGAGTTGAAAAATTTCTCCCTCATATCAGTTACAATCCAAGAAGATCGTAATTGTGAAGACTTCTACAAAGCCACAACTACTCGATCCGATAATGGCCGGTACGTCGTACAACTAACACAAAAGCCACAATTTTGTTACATTCCACATACTCCTACATAAAACAAAGTCGGAGTTTCCTCTGGCAATGTTCAAAACACCAATACATATAATCTTAACACATCACCCAAAAATAATAATACATATTAAAAGATAATTTTTTGTACACTAATTTCCTTAAATTTAAAAAGAATAGTAAAAAAAAAACACAGAGGATCCAATGGATCTGACTAGTTTTATTATCTTACTGATTCAATATTAAATTAAATTAATTAATATCCAATTCCGCATTATCCCCAAAGAGGCAAATTTTATCCTCTGTGGCAAAAATTCGACTCCGCAGGATGGCTTTTGCCAATAATGATAAAAGTGCTGATTAAAGACGGAACCAACTGTGACAAACAAGCGAAAAATATTCGCTTAGAAAACGGATCCCATTTTTCACACAATTTAACCGCAATTGCGCAGATAAAAATACCACGCTGGGCGAACTATTCCCATAATAAAAACTCAAACCACACTGCTTCGGTGGCGCCACAGAAAATCCATACTGCGCACCAATTCGACTTGAGCTATGTGGTAGTGCCAAATAAGCATCCACAGTGTAGCCGCATTTCAATATGGCAAAATATAATTCAACTCGATACTCCGATTACGGAAATATTTTAGCCTGAAGCCCTGCTTAGAAAACATATATCTAATTGCACGTACACTCGTTCATGCGCAACACAATACACAAAATTGGATGATACTCACATCCTTGAGCGATTGCTCGTTCCCCCGAGCACTCAAATCTATCTGAGCACTCATCATTTGGATGGTTAATGGGAAATACGTGTAAACGCTGCGAATCTACTTAAAAAGAGTAGCCGTAAATCACCAATCAAATAACTGCAAAACTAAGTTGCTTGTCTAACGCACTAACTCCCAAATCAAAACACATAAGAACCATTTAAAAATTAAAATTGTTTTCTACGCGTACAGGTAAATATGGTTATACCACTACTGCATAATCATGCATGCCGTGCGCTCTGCTACTCCAACAGCAGTACGCCGGGATACCTGGAAACTTTACTGTAAATATGTGCAATACTACGTAAAATATTCGCCTAGGGGCCCAGGATGTTTAAATGAGCTAAGCCTCAGTAAATAAACACACCACTCTACTCGCGCGTGTACATCACCAGCTAATAAAAGGGATGGTTCACGCAAATTTTTTCCCTCATTGGATTATCATTTTTCGACATCGCCACGTCAACCTTTTTCGTGCAACACCGATCCGGTTCGAGACTTCCATCGATCCCGTTCTATAGGCGTCTGCCGGTTTCCATTCGCTACCGACACCGTCAATCGTCATCTTCGGCATTATCTGTGCTCCATACTTTGCCATTCGAACACTCCACGAATTGGCAGAAAACAAAAAGTCCGAATTACATCTGTTAACTCCACACAAACTCATGTAGGTCCGTACCTCTTTCGAAATGATGCCGGTGATACCGTTACTGTCAATGGAGAGCGGTATAGATCGAGGATAAGCAACTTTTTATGTCCGCAATTGGAAGAAGTTGATCTTGACAACATTTGGTTCCAACAAGACGGTGCTACGTGCCTACGTCAAGAAATTGTGACATATAATGGCCTCAAAGAAGTTGTGCTTTAACACCATTAGACTACTTCTTGTGACGTTATTGGAAGTTATTGGTCTTAAGCAATAGACTAGATTTTCGTTCTTTATGCTTTAGAAGTCAATATTGAACGTGCTATTAATGACTAACGACTTTAATGGAAAAAGTACTCCTACTTGGGTTCATCGAATTTCTTCCTGGGAAAGAAGTCGTGGAGGTCATTTGAATGCACACTAAATAAAAAAATATTTGAATTCCCTTAACAATTACTGTTTTTTTTTAAACATCATATTACTCTTATTGAAAAATCCTTTATATAGATATGTACATATATACAGTAGTGGTCAATGAAATGGTACCACCCATAAAATTTTGTCATGCCAATCAAATTCCCGAAATTTGTCTTTTTATTTCTCTTACATAACCGTGTTTTGAAAAGAAGGTATTGTTGCATAAAAAATTTTAATTTTTTAAGTTCTTATCCTAATGTAAGAGCTAATTAGAAGAAAAAAAACTCTGGCTCGCTGGCGTATAAGTATCATAAAATTTAATCTTCTTCGAATTTAGTGAATTTTTTCGTTGCTCTGACAAAGATAGGTTTAATAACTAAAAATAAATGTTTAAAAAAAAAGTTAGTATTTTGTATGCCCTCCTCGAGCTTTCACCACCAGGGCCTAGAAGCAGGACTTAGATACATGATACCTTATATTCTATTCTTATTAACTATTAATTATTAGTTATTAACTTTTGCATATTAATATTAGATACATGATTAGAACTATTAGTTTGAAAAATCTTCAAATCTTTAAGTCTATAAATTACATTTTGAATCACTAAATAATCTTTGAATAATATTTTTTGGAAAGTCTTTAAAACTTTAATTTTAATTTTTAAATTTTTAAATTGCATTGGCCGTATCTATGACACTTCAAGCCTTCTGTTTTTTTTTTTTTTGCAATTTCTTTCAACCAGGCTACTGCTGTCTTCTCACCTTGAACGCTCAGGATTTCCTCCGTTGATAATACGGTTCTTTGAGTTTCTGTGCATTCTTGTCTCCAGTGATCTATTGAATCTTTGCCTGTACCACACCACCAACATACTTTTACTTTGTCGTCAGCCCATTTTTTATTTGCGCCTTCTAACGTTCCACATCTTGCTTTTGCAATTAACGCGTAATCTTCGCTAATTTTTAAGTATTCTGGGACTTCACCTGAGTATATAGATGAGTATCTTTGGTTGTACCTCAGCTTTTCGATTTTGTTCCACTGAAGCTGCCTTTGTACAGCCATTCCTCGCGTTTTGACTTCATCTCCAACTGACCTACCAGCGTCTCTTATTGCATCAACTTCTTCTTGACTGAGTCCACACTCATTTAAAAACTTCGTTCTGTAGTTCAGACTTTCCTTACCTCCTCTTCCTCTGCATCTTTCCACCAGGCACTCTTTGACCAGGCTTTCTTTTCCCATAATTTTGCTTTCGTAATTAACAGCCAGTTTTGCGAATCTTAGTCTTAGCTTTTCTCGTTTAGTCTCTTCCAGCAAAATGCAGTCCGGTGTACATTTTTCTAAACCCAGTGTCCACTTGAGGTACTTCTTCTGAATTTTTTCCATCTCTTCAACATCTTCCCACCCCCATATTTCGGCTCCATATGACATTATACTGACTACAAGGCTGTCGAACATTTTTATTCTTCTTAGATAGTCTTTCTTGAAAAGACGCTCACCTATACTCCAAGTATGTTTCATCACTATAACAGCCTTTTTGACTCTATCTTTGATATGAGCTCTATTTTTTCCGCTACTCTTTATAGAGGTACCCCAAATAGATGAATTCATTTACTTCTTCCAAATTTTATCTTTTCTTATGACAACCCCACCAGTTTGTCCTTTACTTAGTTCTATTCCCAGATCAGCTATTAAAATTATGAAGAGTGTAGAACTTAAGGGGCATCCTTGTCTTACTCCATCCTTTGTCCAGAATTTCTCCGATCGCCTACCATCTACTCTTATTTTGCATTTGGTTTCTTTGTACAGCTCTTTGACTCTTTGGATTAGACCATGCCTTACTCCACTTTTCTCCATTGCGCTCCAGAGCACTTTCCTGTCAACACAGTCAAAAGCAGCTTTTAAGTCTACGAAAAAAGCAAAGAGTTTCCCCTTTTCCTTAGCAAGTTCTTTCTCAACTGCGTGTCTTAATATGTAGATGTTGTCGATGGCTCCTCTGCCCTTTCGAAAACCAGCTTGAGTGTCTGGAAGGATTCTTTTCCCGTCGATGTCGTTTAATAATCTATCATTCAGAATCATTGCGTAGATCTTATACGCCGTGTTCAAAAGTGCAATGCCTCTGTAGTTTTCCACGGTTTCTTTATCGCCTTTTTTGTGCAGTGGCGCAACTAGCCCAATTTTCCAGTCTTCAGGTATTCCTTCTCCATGCCATATCCTTTTCATTAGGTTGCATATCTCTTGTTGGGTATTACCTTGTGCAAAGATCCATGCTTCATTTGGGATACCATCTTCACCAGTAGCTTTTTTCCTCTTTAGTTTTCTTATTTGCTTTGTTATTTCCTCATCTGTTAAATCTTCTTCCTTTTCTTCATCTTTGTCAGCACGAGTATAAAATGTTTACACCATTTTTCCATGGGGATGTCTTTGCTAATTTCCGACCTAGACTTCCTATATTTATTGATGTACTGCCACACCTTCTTTTCAGTATTTGCGTTTTTTATTTCTGCAATCTCGTTTTCTTTCATTTTACTTTCTTTATCAAAGCATAGTTTTCGGAACTCCTTTCTTTCTTTCAAGTAATCTTCTTTTGTTGCTTGGCCGTGCCTCCATTTTATTAACTTAATTTTGACCTTTCTTTTCTTGCGCTTGCATTCTTTATCCCACCATTTTTTCGGCTGAATTTCACCTATCTTTCTTTTCCATGCTTTCTTACACATATTTTTGTTGATAACTTCTTTCAATTCTTCCCAGTTTCTATGGATGGAAGCATCTTCACTGAATACATTATTTGTAGTAGCAAGTTGGAATTTCATTTTACTGTCATCATCCCACATTATTTTTTCTCTAGATTCTGTTGATTCTTTTTTGCTTTTGTGGGCTAGTTTACTCTTCAATTTACACATTATGGGCATGTGGTCTGATTCAACTCTATCCAATACTCTAAATTCTTTTACCTGTACTAAGTCTTCAACACCTATTATTACGTAGTCAATCACAGACTGTCCTGATTCGGCAAGAAATGTGAAACTTCCGTCTTCATCACCATTTGTGTTTCCATTCAGCACACACCACCCTTCTTCTTCTATAATACTAATTAGTAGCTCACCTTCTGCGTTGCACTTGTTGTCTTTTGATTGTCTTTGTATATCCTCTTCATCGGGTCCTGCGTATAAGCTACCTTTGTGACCTGTTCTTGCATTGAGATCACCACCTACCATTATTTTCCCCTGTTCTGATTCCTCACATATGTTTTTTAGCAATTTTTTAATTTTACCTTGATTGTAGACTGTCCATATTACCCACTTATCATCCACTATTTTGACAACATTTTTCACCGCCCCTTCAAACTCAAAATTATTATCTTCAACTACAATGTCTTTTCTCACCCCAGTTATTATACCACCACTAGCTCTCCCTTTCTTTTTTTCTCTTTTCGCTGCTTTACACTTCCACTCGTACTCTTTTGGAAGTCTTTTAGCTAATTTTTCCCATCCCTTACTTTCTACCCATGTTTCAGTTAAACCGATTACATCATATTGTCTAAGAAAACTCCAAAAATCCGCATTTTTTTTACCTAAGCCTGCAACATTCCAAAACACCACTTTGAACTCATCGCCTCCTGTTTTATTGGCCCTGTCTATTAAAAATCCTTCTTTTCCATATTACTTTTTAATTGTTGCCACGAGAGCCATTTTCCGTCGACACACATTTTTCTATATCCTACTTTAACAGAATGATTGTTTTTTCTTATTTCTTTCGCTTCTTGAGCTATTCTCCTCTGCACTTCTCTTTCTTCACGCGTGAGATCGTTTTCTATGAAAATCTTCGTATTTACTAGCACTTTTTTATTCTTCATGATTTCCTCTTTGGTTTCCCATTTTTTCAGTTTCACAATCACCACCTTTTTATCTTTACCTTGTAGCCACATGTCCGCAGCATCTACCTTCACTCTAAACTTTTCTTCTATAAACCTTACAGTCGTTTGCTTCGGATCATCATCTGTGTCTATTAGACCTTTAATGACGATGTTGTTTTTCTTTTCAATCTTCAGCTGTTTTTGCTTTAGCTGCTCCATTTTCTCAATTTCGGCGATAATTCTTGCCTGCTGCTGTTGAATTTTCTCTTTTTCCTCTTTCAATTGATTGTTTTCGTCTTCCGATAGTTTTTCCGGTACACCTTCCGTCAATTTTTTAATTTTATCTTCCATCAGGTCAATGTGTTCCCACAAAAGGTTTTTTTCTGCCTCCCACTTTTTATCTTTGTCCTCAATGTTTTTCTTCAGCTCATCAATTTCTTTTTTAAACTCCGTTTTAATTTCTTCTTTATTTTTCGCCATGTTGTCATTTATTTTCTGTAGTTCTCCCATGATTACACTGAGCGATTTTTCAATACCTGTGGCATCATTTTTGTTAGTTCCAGCCTGACTCGTACTTCTAGTGTTTATTGTGTACATGTCGATTTTCGTTGTTTGTTTAATGCTTGTGGCGTTTTGTTTTGAGTTTCCCGCCGTGCGGCTGGGTGTTTTTGTGACCTCTGGATTACCCATAGCTGTTATGTATCTGCTTTACCTTTTGTGTGTTAAGTTTCTTTCTTTTTCACTTTAAGTCTTAGATTTTACGCCTTGTTGGCTTTCTTGAATTATCAGGAAGAACTCCACTAATTTCAGATTATGTAGACTGTAAAATTTTAATTTATAAGGACTCTTTTACTATTAAATTATGTTTAGTAATTAGGATAGATTTTTCACACAACCTTCCACTAACACTCTCTCTACCTAAGTCTAGTTCATTCTGGCAATTTATCGTCAATTCGATTTTGTCCTATATTCCGTGTTCGTCACACTGCCCTCCGCCTAAGTCTTTATTTGCGGCGCCAAATACAAAGCATTTATGTCTCTCATCTCGTCTTCTAGGGTGGTGTTTACTTTCTTAGCCAACCTTCTCTTATTGGAGTTAATACCATGTTCTCCGGATACCCAGTTTCTTGTACATCCCTTGACTTAAAGCTGACTCGAAAGTCCATTCATGATCAGAACGTTCCCCACTTGTTAATGAATACGTCCGCTACTGGTTCAGTCTTGATAAGAAATTGTGTATACTTCTGGCCACGCGGTGAAATAAATCAAAAAACACATTGGTTTCCAAATTTATTTGTGAGAAATGATCATGCATACTCACGGGAATTCGCTCAAATGGTCCACCCGAATTGTACTTCTTCATCAGGCCATGACTCTTGAACCTCAACCCTTTAGTTGCAATGCATTCAGCATATTTGTCAATTCTGACTGATTCACGACAACCAACCGAATAAAATTGTTTCCTTAACTTCGTGAGTTTTGCACACCAACTTTAAACTGCTCTGCTCTGCCCAATATGCTTTTACGACTGACCTTCCTGTAGTTATTTATCCACTCGTTGTACAGTTATGTAGTTATTTATCCACTCCAGTTCATGCAATACACTTTGCAATTCAGGATCTTCTTGCAGAGATCCATCCGTTTCAGCTTTAATTTTATCCTGTTCTTCCACCTGTGCTGGTCTTCAACTGTAAGAACACTTGTGCTGATGTACGCACGTTCAGCTCTTTCGACTATTAGGACCATTGTACTCGCTTCCTGCTTTCCGACTGGAGGAATACTTGTGCTGGCATACAAGTGTCTTGCTCTTCTAACATTGAGAACCCTTTTACTGCTTCACACGCTTCCTGCTCTTCCAACTTGAACACTTGCGCTGACATACGTACGTCCAGCTCTTTGGCTGCTAATAAATGTGCTGACAAACGCTCCCAGAACGATTCCAAAGCAGCATTAATAACCTCTACTTAACATCGAGTCACTTTCCTTTCTTGTATCTTTCTCCAATTCCTAATTAAAGACATATTCCTTAACATTAATGTTTTTTGCTTCCAAGGCTTTTTGTAACCGTGACTGTAATTTGGACTTTACTCCATTTGCTGTCAAGCCACGTTTTTAGAGCTCTTTTTTCAGTTGTGGAGAATTTAGATCATTAAACTTGGCCATTTTCAAATAACTGTCTCCTTTGAAATTTTTTTACAATCCCATTTCTTGCATGATTTCTTAAGTTCGATTACTGGATTGTTAAATAAAAGTCCCAAAATAATTAAACACTTATCTCTATACCCAGTTCCAATAACTTAAGTTTAACTACTCATTTTCCTAATTTGCAACTTTTTACTTATATCTTAATTGCTCTTCACACGGCAGCACTCTTACTAGAACTGTGTTTGCTGTACAATCCGGCAGCCCTTATATAGTAGATCTTTAACAGAAGTGGCTTTCTTAGAAAATTTTGGCAATTTCGAATTCGATGTGTAGTTGCTTCTGACAATTTATCGTCAATTCGATTTTGTTCTATCCGTGTCAGTCACAATATGATGAATGACATATTACGAAACTCGTTGATTCGAAAAGAGAGCTGTCAAAACCAAAATTCTTTATATTATTTGCCAATGTAGCCACTTTCAAAAAAAATCGATGGTTTATGTTAAAACATTTTGGAATTTTGCAATTTCCACACTACCATTAGGGTATGCAATTAGTAGGTTTATGTCATTCATTTACTATATACATAAAATACATATTAAAAATTAGACATAGTGGTATACTATATATATAATACTATATCATCTATATATACTTATGTATGGTGACATCGCTAACCCTAGGCGAAAAATCACACTACGCATTTCCATATTTACGGCATTTTTTCTATAAAATACAACACACTAAATCAGAACATATCACAAATATCACAATTGTTGGTCATATGTTCGAATACACTTTGTGCTATTTCTTGTTCTCTATTGATTTGTCAAAAATATTCAAGGGCAAGCATTAGAAGTCATTCACCTCAATGCAGTTAATAATTGTATTTGCATTGTGTACATACTTACATATTTATTTGCTTGCTTTGTACATTTATGCACCACGCAATTACATGAATATTTGTTTATGCGCATTAGCTAGTCCTATTTAACATGTACTAAGCTTAATATGTAAGCAGCCTCTTCCAAGGCTGCGGTTCCATTTTTATACTCTCGCAACCTGTTGCTACAGAGTATAATAGTTTTGTTCACCTAACGGTTGTTTGTATCACCTAAAACTAATCGAGTTAGATATAGGGTTATATATATATAAATGATCAGGATGAAGAGACGAGTTGAAATCCGGGTGACTGTCTGTCCGTCCGTCCGTCCGTGCAAGCTCTAACTTGAGTAAAAATTGAGATATCTTTATGAAACTTGGTAGACATGTTTCTTGGTACCGTGAGACGGTTGGTATTGCAGATGGGCGTAATCGGACCACTGCCACGCCCACAAAACGCCATTGATCAAAAACAAATAACTTGCCATAACTAAGCTCCGCAATAAGATAGAAGACTGTTATTTGGTACACAGGATCACATTAGGAAGGGGCATCTGCAATTAAAACTTTTTTTAAAAAGTGGGCGTGGTCCCGCCTCTAATAGGTTTAATGTGCAAATCTCCTAAACCGCTAATGCTATAATAACAAAATTCACTAGAACCAAATGTTTTTAGCACTTCTATGGACGGTGTGAAAATAGTTGAAATCGGGTGGCAACTCCGCCCACTCCCCATATAACGGTACTGTTAAAAACTACTAAAAGCGCGATAAATCAAGCACTAAACACGCCAGAGACATTAAATTTTATCTCTGAGATGGTATAAATTGGGTTTATTGGAACCGCGTTCAAAATTAGTCAGTGGGCGTGGCACAGCCCACTTTTAGGTGAAAACCCATATCTTGAGATCTGCTCAACCGATTTCAACCAAATTTGGTGCATAACGTTCCTTTCATGTTTCTATGTCATAGTGCGAAAATGGGCGAAATCGGACTACAACCACGCTTACTTCCCATGTAACACCATTTTCAATTCCATTTGATTCTTTCACTTTCCACTATGCAAATCAGGTAACAATGATTATATCGGGGTAAAACTTTGCGTGAATAATACATTTAAAGTATGCCACCTTGTGACCAAAAATTGTCTAAATCGAACCAAAACTGTTCAAGCCCCTAAGTACTAAATATGTGGACCCCAGTGCCTATAGTTGACCTTCTACCGAAAATATTAGTCAATCCACAAAGAAATCTCAAACGAGTATACCATTTGACTTTGCGAGAGTATAAAATGTTCGGTTACATCCGAACTTAGCCCTTCCTTACTTGTTAATATTATATATATTTAGGAGCAATAGCTTAAAATATGTACTTGGGCTATTCTCCTTGTATGAACTGTTAAAGGTATATAAATTACATACTTATGTATAAAAGCATTAATACAAAACGAAACTATATATATAACGGTATTGAAATATTGCTTAGAATATTATTTAAGGAGAAGAGTTTTGCAAATAAAGTTAGTCTAATGGCTGACCACAAATAGCATCATTACTCGGCCCTTTGTATTTTTTCGCTGTTACAACTTCGCTTAAACTTTTCGTTTTTTCGATATTTGCGCGGTTACAAAAAAGCTTAGTAGCCCTTCAACTATCATTATTTATTGTTCGCAAATAATTTATTATAATTCAATTTTATAATCATAACAATATTACCGACTTGTTCTCTGAAATTCTGTTTCAAACTAAATTCTGTCGGTTATTTATAGCTGTTTTATTTGTGGCATCTCGCCTATTTTGATATCAGCTGTTCAAAACTTCCTAATCTACATGAGTAGAAACCTGTAACAAATTGAGACTTTACTGCAAATGATCTCAAATTGTAATGTAATTAATTTAGGAATGTTTGGTAATAAAAAAATATCCATTTGCGATGATAGCGACATATCAAACAGCTGATATACACAATTTCGTTGTTGCCGTACTAAAACAACGTACAATTTAAATTTTTTGTTCAAAGTGAAATATTTTGTCCTAAAAAGTAAGTAAATAGGTCGATTTATTGTTTTAAATTATCAATTGTTATTGCAAATTATACATAAGCGCTATTTTATGCTTCTTTTGGTAATATAACATACGATTTGTTAGAGCTTTGACCTATGTTACATGTCACATATTAGTGGCGACACTACAGCTGCCCATTGTCGTCTTCAATATTAGTAATAGTTTTAATTTATGAACAGGCAATTGCAAGCCTGCTGCCGTGAAGACGTGGGTTTGTCTAAATTCTTGTGCTTGTCTCCGTCTATGCGTTTAGCACTTGTAGGCTTGCAGAATTGAAAATACAATCTTAAAAAAAAACTCGCGAAGTGGAAACGCTAGTTAAGCGGATTGTCTATCTTGTTATCATGATAACTGAAAATTCATAACAATCGATGTTACTTATTGTTTAGAGATTGTACTAAATACCATGGGAAATAGCAGATGTAATCAAACAAAAAAAGTTTCTAAAAAACAATTTAAAAGTGAACGTGATGTTTACGTTACATCGAAATCAAGTTTCGAGGTTAGTGATACTAAATATCTATTTTGCGCTCCTAAGAATATAGTCGGGGGTCAAATTGGTATGATTGGATAGAGGAGATTCTCCACATATAATTATCGCCGCCGGAAACTTACAGTTTTCGAGATATTTGGGTAAATGTATATATTAGGTCTCCCAACGAAGAGGGGGGACAAATCAAAACTGATTTGGGAAAACTTTAGAATATCGTCCTAGATATATAAAAGCAGATAATACCCCAAATACAGAAAGGGACGGCTCTAGAATACCGTCCCAGGAATCGGAGGATAAAATAGTAATGGGTGGATAGAGGAGGTCCTCCAGATCAAGAATATACGTATTCTTTCGATTTAAAATGAATTATGCACTTATATTTTTCACATTTATATATACTAACACTTCACTAGTTCGTTTCTAGACATTTATTTTATATAATATGGTGCAAAAAAAAACTATGTCAATATTTAAATTATTCTGCAATTCTATTAATTTTGACAATAACAAAAGGGTTGTAAATGTCAAAAACACAATTCCAGAAATCTGATGATATGGCCGAATACTGCACTGGCGGCCTTCTGTCGCACTTCAAAAAAATAACCCTGGACTGTCCAATACCGGGATGTCCTTAGTTCGCCAGTGCAGAAAGTAGTTACAACGCGAAAGAATATGTTCAAAGGGTTTTTTCTTTTGATTTTAATTCAAAAAGAAAACAAAAAGTATTATTGAAAAAGAAACGAATTTCGGAAGAAACTTGTATGCCCCTTGTATCTATATATATATATATATTGTAATGTATATATATATATATATATATATTGATACGTATATATATTTATATATATATTGATATGTGTATATATATATATATATACATATTTTGATACGTATATATATATATTGATATGTATATATATATATATACATATTTTAATACGTATATATATATATTGATATGTATATATATATATATACATATTTTGATACGTATATATATATATTTTTGATATGTATATATATATATATATATTTTCAATTATTTCATATATTATATATATATGTCTCCATTAACAAAAAACGCAAACTTATTAAAAAGTACGGATGAATGCCGACCGCTCAGGTAGTTCATAGTCCACGGCTTCAGCGCTGGAGGGAGCGTTGATTGTTCTAGGTCCTCAAGTAGCGTTGTGTGATTGACTGTGTCAAGAGCTTTTGACAAGTCCAACGCTACGAGAATCGTCCTCTCGCAGGGTGGCTTCTGGTTGAGGCCATGAACTATCTGGGCGTTTATGACGCTAAGTGCTGTGGTGGTACTGTGCACTTTACGGAAGCCATGCTGATGATCTGCTGGGCTCAGGTGGTGAGTGAATGACGGGAGTAACAAGGCCTCAAGTGTCTTCACTACTGCGGAAAGAAGAGTTATCGGGCGATAAGACTCCCCTTTGTTGGCGGGTTTCCCAGGTTTCAGTAGTGGGACCACTCTTCCGACTTTCCACACATCGGGTATTTGAAGAGTGGATATCGACAGGTTGAGGACCTTGGTGAGGTAGTTTGCTCCCGTTGGGCCAAGGTGTTTTAACATCAGCATGCTTATTCCATCAGGGCCAATGGATTTAGACGATTTCGCCTTTTTGATGACACTCTGAACCTCCCCATCGGTGAAAGTAAGTGGTGCGCAGTCTTTTGGCATTTTGCGCAGCCGTCGGGTAACACATCGTTTGGCCTTGTCGGTCGAAGGGTGCAGTATAAACTGCCGGCTAAAGTAGCTCGCGCACTTCTTCGGGTCCGAGGAGGCATGGCCGTCGAATTGAATTTCAACCCGATCGTCATGTCTTCTCGGATTTGACAGGGCCTTGACAGTAGTCCAAAGCTTACTCACACGGGTGGAGAGGTTGCAGGACTTCAGGTGCTCTATCCATTTTGTCCGCTTATGATGATTTACCATTTGCCGAATCTCCAAATTGAGATCCCTTATTCGGGGATCACAGCGATCGGCATGGCGTAAGGTGTCGCGCTCGTTTGCTAATACAGCAGCTTCGGCTGGGAAATTAGGGCGGAGTTCCGCGATTCTTCCAGCCGGTATGAAGCGAGCAGTAGCAGCAGCGATCACCTTGCGGAATTGACGCTCGCCGACGATGACATCCGTAGGAATGGATAGTGCGTTGAAGGTGCTCTCAGTAAATTCTGTGAAGCCGACCTAGTTAGCTTTGTTAAAGTTAACATAAGTGCGGTTGTCCACAGAAATAAAGTCAGGAGGTTTCTCGATCGAGATAATTATGGGCAGATGGTCTGATGCGAGAGTTAGCATAGGTCGCCAGGTTATACTATTTATCAGACCACCGCTAGCGATGGTAATATCTGGCGAGCTATTACAGGTGCCCATAATTCTGGTGGGGGCTTCGTCATTCATTCTGCAGAAAGTCGAATCGTCTATCTGTTCCGCCAGCTCCATCCCCTACGATCTTTTGACAGGCCGGAATGCCAAAGATCGTGATGCGCGTTAAAGTCGCCTAGCACCAAAGGGTTTTCACCACGAAGTAGCGCATCTATGTTCGGGTGATATCCTGTTGGGCAACATGTAACTGGGGGGATGTATATGTTTAATATTGTATTTCGAGCTCGACTTCGCCTGACCATACAGCTATATCCTGACATTCTAGGGTAGTGTCCCTACGGTCGATGTCAACATCGATAAGACGATACTGCACGGTGTTGTGCAATATGAAGGCTAGGCCTCCACCATTATCTCGCTCGCGATCCTTACGTAAAACGTTGAAACCTGCACAACTTAGAAGATCTGAGCGGCTGTTTAGCTTGGTATCTTGGACCGCAGCTATCGTTACGCGCTCCCGGCTCATGAATGCAACTATCTCCTCGATCTTACTCTGGAGTCCGTTGCAGTTGAATTGTAAGAGTCGCGTTTGTCGCGGGTTTCCAGTCGTGGGGGCAGACTCCTACAGCATGGGGCAACGTACGACGCACTCCACTCTCGTGTGGTGCGCAGACCAGAACACGACAGAAAGCGACATCAGCCAGTGCAAGAATTGCACTTGACTGATGTGACATTCCATGACTGTGCGAGGAACCAGGAGTTGCTGGGTGGTTCTCGCACGAGGATTGGAGCTGGGAGTTATGCTGTCTGTGTAAGCTCCTTAGGGCCGTGGAGGTCCTATCTTGGCCACTCGACTGGAGTGTCAGCGCAGTGCGCCAACATAGTGCAGGTTGCACAGCCGTTGAGGCAGATGTTGCATTATTGCGTTGACAGCATGGGGCCACGTAACTTGTGGTCCACTCCCTATGTGTCTTAAGGCCTGAACAGGTCTTAAGATGGCTCCATCCATTGCATGTATTGCACCTAACCGAGGTGGAGTTTGGATGGAGTCTTTTAGCGCAAACGCAGCAGTAAAATTCCTCGGGGCCCGGGTTGGACTCGATGCCAGCACGGGCTAGGAGGATACGGAGCAACCCTGCTGCTAGGTGTTGCTCCAATGACGACAAACTTAATCTAAAACTCACCGATCCAAACAGGGTTAGATCGCCGAAATAACAGCCCTTGGCCGGATAAAATCCGGGTCAATTCCGGTACCGCAGAACCGGCTGTTGTGGGAATTGGACGTTTGACATATTGTCTGGAGCCCTTTCCACCAAATAACACAATTTTACTTTCGCACTCCATAAAATATTTCGCCAGTTAAGGTGACTTTTGGCGAACTCCAAACGTGCTTTGACATGTCTGGTGGCTAACAGTGGAACTTTTCGTAGATGGCACGCTTTGAGAGTTTGTTCTTTAAGACGTCGCCGAATAGTAACGCCACTAACATTCAAACTTAAGTCATTTTTTATCTTGCTGGACGATGCACAAGGCTGCGCCCTGCTATATCGCACAATAGATCGGTCCTCATGAGGCGTGGTTTTACGTTGGATACCACGACTTTCGGGCATTTCTTCAAAGTTTAAACCATTATGAATCATTTTAGCAGAACATCCACATATTTCTTGGATGTCTTTATATGTTTTTCACAGGTTTCTTAGTTGCACTATAATATTTCTTTTTTCAGGAGTACAATGTTTGGCCGTTCCCACTAAGTTAAAAAATATAAATTTATTTTAGTGTTTTCTAATGTTAATAATATTCACTAACACAAAACCACTTACTTTTTATCAATTAAACGTCTTAACAAAATTTTTTTGGCTTATCATAATACGCACTGCTATTTTAATGAACAGCCAAAGACTGGTGATTCTAGCAAAAAGAGTTGTTCATTTACTTAAATATCGCAAATCTAACGGGATTTTTTCGTTTCTTCCATATACACATTCCATTCTACAACAACAATGCGTAGACGTTGGAATAAACGTAACGGAACTTGAAAAAAAATAACATTACTTGATTGCATTTCTCGCACTGCTATTTTTGTGAACACAGCTGTATATGTATATATTGATATGTATAGATATGTATATATATATATAGGGGCCGTCCATAAATTACGTCATTGATTTTTTCAGATTTTAGACCCCCCCCTATAATCATCCTATCGTCATTTCTTAATGACCTCCCCCTTCTCCCAAAATTGACGTCATTACTAGTTTGACAAAATAAAACATTGCAGATTTGAGAAAAATAGGGTATTAAATGATTAAAACACTTGGTTATAGAATCACCTTTTATTATTATACTTTGGCAATAATCATTGATATAATTTCTTTGGGTCAAATTCACTCTTCAGTTTACGCTATATTTCATCGCTTCGCTTTTGTGCGGCTTGAGGGGTTTTATCAAAATATCGTCTCTTCACAGCAGAAAACAATCGCTGGTGCACTTTTTGTAAGTCAATAACCATCGCGGATCGACTATAGTAATAAATAGCAGTGAAAATAGTTTTCTGATTTTGTTATTTAACGAATTTGCGTTAAACGCGTGATGGAAAAATCTGAGCGGATAAACGTGTTGCATCGTTCACGTTCGTACTCAGATTGACAGTGAGCGCAGGCCGCAGGTCCGCAGCGGTGGCGGTGCGCGCCAAAGACAAAGGAAGCCGACTTTGTTTAAACAGCGCCGATTTCTTTTATTCTCCGAGTCGCCGCCAATCTTCATTTAATAAATACAGTGTCGCATACAAACTATTTTCATAGGTACGATGTTATTTATGGTTTAAAAAAATAATGTAGACATGCCTTGACCTTGTAATAAATAAATAAATAATGAGTTCAATAATTAATACCATAAATATCACAAGAACATTATCTTTCCTTAGTATGAGACATGTATTTAAGTATAAGTATAGTATTAATATGTACTTTTATTAATTATGTAATGTTGTAGTTATTATTTAAGTATTGTGTTTATTAGTATGCTTAGATCTTTAAAACTACGCAACGGATTTTGATGCGGTTTTTTAAAATAGATAGACTGATTCTTAAAGAAAGTTTATATGTATAATACATGTAAGTACCACGGGCGAAGCCGGGGCGGGCAGCTAGTATTTTACTAGGTGTGCTGGAAGAAATTTCTTTTTAGAAATAATCTTTTTGTACGTGAAAAATAAACTATAAATAAATAAATAAGAATGACGTCAATTTCGAAACACCCCCCCCTATTTATCAGTTACCGTCATCCGCAGACCAACACCCCCCCCACCCCCTAATTTAGAATGACGTAATATATGGACGGCCCCATATATATATATATATATATTGATATGTGTATATATAGATTGATGTGTATATATTTCGGGTTTTCTAAAGGGATCATATAATTTCTAAGTGTCGTTTCGACTATTTTTAATTGCACGATCTGTAGTTTAATTGTTCTTCAATTGCAACTTTTTGTGTGCTTTTGCTATTTTATGGTCGTAATAATCGTCCACCTGTGCTCGCTATTCGTTGAATTGTTGAACATTTCGAGCGTACATTATCTTTACATAATGTTCAAGTCCCAATAAGACAAATAACCGCTCGAAGTAATGAAAATATTTTTGGTGTTCAGGCAAGTGTTGCTGGAGAACGCAATTTGTCGATTCCAAAACATTCTCAAGAATTGGGACTGTCTCAAACCAAAACTATGTGATTTTTAGAAAGGGTTTAAGCTTGCATCCGTTAAAAATTGTTCTAACCTAAGAACTGAAGCTATTGGACCACCGTGAACGTCGAGAATTTTCTGATTTTGTCTTAGAACAACTTGAAAACGGTAACGAGTTTTTTAAGAAAATCCTCTTCTCCGATGAGGCTCACTTTCATCTGAGAGGTGCGGTAAATTAACTATCGATTATGGTGCGAAGAAAATGCAAAAATTAATCATGAACAACAATTACGTTCACCTAACGGTGATACCGTTATTGTCAATGGAGAGCAGTATAGATTGGCAATTGGAAGAAGTTGATCTTGACAACATCTGGTTTCAACAAGACGGGGCTACGTGCCTCACTGCTCGTGCAAAAACTAATTTTTGCGACAAAAGTTTGGAGATTCGATGATTTCAAGTAATTGTGACATTTAATGGTTTCAAAGAAGTTGTGATTTAACCCCATTAGACTACTTCTTGTAAGGTTATTTGAAGTCATTGCTTTATGCTTTGGAAGTCAATATTGAACGTCCTATTCATGACATACTACTTGATTTAATGGAAAAAATACTCCTACTTAGGTTCATCGAATTCCTTCCCACTCAAAAAAACATTTGAATTCCCTTAACAATTATTGTTTATTTTTAATCATCATATACCTCTTATTGGAAAATCGTTTATATGGATATGTGCTTGTACATATATACAGTAGTGGTCAATGAAATGGTACCACCCATGAAATTTTGAAATGCAAATCAAATTCCCGAATATTTGACTTTTTATTTCTCTTACTTAACAGTGTTTTGAAAAGAAGGTATTGTTGCATACAAAATTTTAATTTTTAAAGTCTTTATCCTAATGTAAGTGCTAATTAGAAGAAAAAAAACTGTGGCTCGCTGGCGTATAAGTATCATTAAATATAATCTTCTTTGAATTTAGTGAATTTTTTCGTTGTTCTGACAAAGATAGGTTTTATAACTAAAAATAAATGTTTTAATAAAAGTTAGTATTTTGTATGCCCTCCTCGAGCTTTCAGAACAGCCGTAATCCTGTCGGGCAAAAAAAAAGTACTTGAAATACAGCAATACAAAGTTTTCAACCGTGGTATCATTTTATTGACCACTACTGTGTATCTATACACATATATAAAAGAAACTTGTGTTAGTTACACTATTTATAATTGAAGAACGACTGAACCAATTTTGCTGGAATTTAGTGAAGAAGCAGCTTAGAACCAGGGGACTCTCGTAGGATACTTTTTATCTTTTTATTATAAAAGTCAATACAATGCATAAATAAAAATGTATATATCAAATAAACTTGTGTTCAAAATTCAGGTATGAATCAGTTCAATATTTTATTACTTCAAAAAATAAAATAACACAGCTGCAAGAGTACAATAATTTAAAATTTCTTCGGAACGGGACATAATCATCATTACAATGCCGCGACAAAGACGAGCGAATCTTTCCCGACAATGCCGTAATGCAAAAAGGATACGAAATATTGCGAATGAAAGGTCTATGGCTCGACTTCGTGCTTCTCAACCGCAAGATCAAATTTAGGCAGCCTGTGAAACGGTTGGCAATGCGAACTCGTCTAGCGAACAACAGAGATCAACAAGTAGATGATTTACTACAAGAAGGGCTCTATCAAGTGCTGATTTGATTCGCGTAGCTTTTAGAAACGATTACAGCCTTGATTATTGCTTGCAGCCTAGCGTTTGCATAAAACCAATGGACGTTGTTTGCGAATATTGTGGCGCATTGAAGTTTTCCGGAAAAACGGCCGGATTGTGCTAACTTAGTGGGAAGGGAAAATTGCCATTATTGACTCCGCTACTTGAGATATTGCATTAATTGATTTGTGTCGAATCACCTGGGCTACGTAATTTTCTTGCAAACACAAAAATGAGGATTTAATCCAACAATCAAGGCATTTATATATTTATTTTTGTACTGACATACAATATAGTAGCAGACTAACTGACTATACTTATTCGTAAGTATTATGTTTGGAAAGTCTAAAAAAAGTGTTTATAAATCAGTAATAGTAGTTTTTATATTTTGGAGATACACGGACAGATTCACCATCGAATTGGATCATTACAACCTATAGAATATAGACAGCATAAATTTTTACCAATATATGTACTTCAAGGCCAACATGGAAAAACAACTTGATTGACGTTAAAAGAACAATACAGCAATGAAAACAGGAATTCTTTACGATTTGCAGCAACTACTACATGAACATCATGCAGATAAACGACCATCTTGAACTCACGAACGCACATTTTACATTGTTTGACGACATGTACGCCAAGCTAGAAATAGAGCGTTTAACTTTCATGCAATTCGTACCAAAGAAACTGCAGCTAATATTGATCGATTGACTATTCAGCCTGCAACGTACATAGGTATGTCATGTCATATGCAAGAATATGCGCAAAATGCAATGACGTATGTTTGTAATTACGGTCGTCCAGTTTACCTATAATCCAGCACGTGTTTCAAAGTCTGCCCCTGATGAACCATATTGTTAAACAACGCGCCTTTGGAGATACTCGATGCTGGATGTATTGAATTGTAAAAACGAGACCTGCCGCACGCACACATTATTTGGTTAGTAGAAAGAATTTAACCAAACCAAATAGATTATATCATATGCGCCGAGATTCCCGATGAAAACATATCGTTGTTGACAACAGTTGAATTGTTCCATATTCGCCACTTATTTCCAAAACGTTCAAGCCACATCGCAATGTTGAGTATTGCTATTCAGTAAAGTCCATAAAATGCATTTGCAAATATGTCATAAAATGGTACGAAAGGCAGCATTATGGCTGTTTTTGGCATAAAATCCTCGAATACCAACGAGGAAATTGTGCGCTATCAAGTTGGTCGTTACTTCAATTGTAATGAATGATTTTGCATATATTCGCATACGTCGTCCTACAATTGTACATTAGTTGGGGTATCTGGAGAATGGCTAACGAGTGTGTTTTACTTCTTCGAATGTTGTTCAACGTGCTGAAACACTTCCAGCGACAACATTGACCAGTTTTTTTGCGATCTGCCAAAGCGATACGTTTCCACGAGCTTTGCTTTGCTCGGAGATGCCACGATACTACATTTGGAATGCTGATGCTCTATGGTCGTATGTATACAGTTCATCCAAAGAATGACGAATGTTCCAACGTCATTTGAAACACAACGGACTATTAATGGAATAATATTCCCAAAATATGGTGCTGCATGTGAAGAACTCAATTTACTAGAAAACGATACCCATTGAGGGGACACTCGTTGAAGCCATTATCTCTGCATCTCCAAGTCAGATACGCACATTGTTTGATATCATCATTTCATCGAAGTCATCTGTTACCTCATGTGCGGTAGTTGTATTAGTCAGGTTAAGATTGGCAGGGCCAAATCGTGAAATGAATGACGCATTTAAACGAGAATTGGAACTAGAACGTGAATATGATCACCAATAATTAGATTTAGTAGTTCAAAGGAATATACACCTGTTGTATTCCCAACAAAAGAAAGTTTGTGATACATTAATGAAGGAAATTGATGATGGAAATGGTGGTTTATATATTCTTGATGCCCCTGGTGAAACTGGTAAAACATTTTTCATGTCAGTACTTTTACCCACTGTTCGTGCGAGATCCAACATTGCGATTGCAGTTGCTTCTTGAATAGCAGTCACATTGTTAGAAAGATACCATACGGCTCATTCAGCATTAAAATTGTCGTTAAATCTTCAAAATATTGAAGAACCAACATGTAATATTGCAAAAAACTCAGCAATGGCCAATCATTATCTGTGACGAATGCACAATAGGGTGATGATTCTTAATTTTTAACAATAATAGTATTTATAATTTTAATTATAAACATTTTCAAATTCAATTTAATTCAGCTCTTTCGTATCGTATTGTACATCTGACAGTACCATTGAAAAACGTGGCAAGAGGACCATTTCTCCATTAAATTTTCAAGTCAAAATGGTTTTTAGCGTGTACCGCTACATAATTTAGGTGGAGTGAAATTACGCTGAATAATATTAGTTCAACAATTTTAACCCAAGATTATGTGACGTAATTCCGAAATTTTAGATAATATACGTTTTCAATTTTATCAACAACAGTAGCGAATTATTTAAAATACATCTGATAGCCTGGCAACAACTGTTGTATCTCAAAACTAATTTCGTCAAAAAAACACCGCTTTGTTCAGTAGCAACGATCAGTATAATCCATATACATATGTATGTATTGAAAAATTAATGTATTCTAGCAGTATCTATGTGTTATTATTATTTTTTGTTAAGTAATAAAATATGCAAATTATTCTTTCATGAATTTTGAACACATGCTTATGATTTGAAATATAATTTTGTATATATGAATTGTATTAGCTTTAAACATAAAGAAATACAAAGTATCCTATGTCCTCTGTTTATAAAATATCTCCCCACCAATTTTCAGCCAAATCAGTTAAACCGTTCTCTAATTATAAATAGTGTAACTAACACGATTGTTTTTATACTCTCGCAACCTGTTGCTACAGAGTATAATAGTTTTGTTCACCTAACGGTTGTTTGTATCACCTAAAACTAATCGAGTTAGATATAGGGTTATATATATATAAATGATCAAGATGAAGAGACGAGTTGAAATCCGGGTGACTGTCTGTCCGTCCGTCCGTGCAAGCTCTAACTTGAGTAAAAACTGAGATATCTTTATAAAACTTGGTAGACATGTTTCTTGGTACCGTGAGACGGTTGGTATTGAAGATGGGCGTAATCGGACCACTGCCACGCCCACAAAACGCCATTAATCAAAAACAAATAAATTGCCATAACTAAGCTCCGAAATAAGATACAAGACTGTTATTTGGTACACAGGATCACATTAGGGAGGGGCATCTGCAGTTTTTTAAGTGGGCGTGGGGCGGGAGCCTCTAATAGGTTTAATGTGCATATCTCCTAAACCGCTAATGCTATAATAACAAAATTCACTGGAAGCAACTTCTATTGACGGTGTGAAAATAGTTGAAATCGGGTGGCAACTCCACCCACTCCCCATATAACGGTACTGTTAAAAACTACTAAAAGCGCGATAAATCAAGCATTAAACACGCCAGAGACATTAACTTTTATCTCTGGGATGGTATGAGATGACTTTATACGAACCGCGTTCAAAATTAGACAGTGGGCGTGGCACAGCCCACTTTTAGGTGAAAACCCATATCTTGAGATCTGCTTAACCGATTTCAACCAAATTCGGTGCATAACGTTCTTTTCATATTTCTATGTCATAGGGCGAAATCGGACTACAACCACGCCTACTTCCCATATAACACCATTTTAAATTCCATCTGATTCTTTCACTTTCCACTATGCAAATCACGCAACAATGACTGTATCGGGATAAAACTTTGCGTGAATAATGCGATTAAAGTATGCCACCTTGTGGCCAAAAATTGTCTAAATCGAACCAAGACTGTTTAAGCCCCTAAGTACTAAATATGTGGACCCCAGTGCCTATAGTTGACCTTCTACCGAAAATATCAGTCAATCCACAAAGAAATCTTAAACGAGTATACTATTTGACTTTGCGAGAGTATAAAATGTTCGGTTACATCCGAACTTAGCCCTTCCTTACTTGTTATATGTATAGATTTATATATATAATATATATGTATTGTATGTATATTCATTTACAGTTAAACTATTTAAAGTGCGTGTTTCTTTGATTTATAATGAATTTTACACTTATATTTTTAACTTTTATATTCACTAACACTAATTCGTTTCTAAGTATTTGTTTTTTTATTAAATAGTGTAAACTTAACTTTGATTAAATTTTTTTACTTTGGTTCATTTATTCATACAATAACGAAATAGTTCATGCAAACAAAAAGAGGACAGGTAGGTAGAATAGTTGTCTTACGACGCCTTTGTTCGTTTTTGTGACAACTATAATCCTACGCGCTACATCTAATCCCAGTTTGGCTCATCTTTGCGCCTAAGGGGACTCCACGGCTTCAGCGTTCAACGTTACCTGTTTTCGATCCGTGCTTCCACTTGTACAGCGTTTGTAAACGAATTATAATTATTATTTAATTGCGTTAATAAATAAAATTTTATTAATTTAATATTACATATACAAATTACACGGGTGTTTTGTTCACAATACTTTGGTGAGAGTGTCTAATTACTCATTGTCCTTCGAGCCATAGTGAGCGGCACTATGGATTAAAAAAAAAATCCACATATATGTATAAACAGTGCGGTTATAAAGTTCAGTGACCCAAAAATATATAATATATAGTGGTACAAACAACATACATACAGCTAAGTTAACAAGCATATATAGGTATAACAAAAATAACACAAAAGAACAGTGCAAAATAATAGTTACATATTGAAACTACACATACATAGTTAAAAAAGGGTGAAGAGACAAACCCAAAGTGCATGTAAAGCAAAATATACAAAACTGTATAAGCAAAAAAAAAAAAAAAACAAACTAAAACACAAATCGGGCGCGAAACCTAAAAGCACTTAAACTCAAAACAGAAATAAAAACAAAATAAACACATAAACTCAAATTGTTTAAACAACAGACAACACAGTACTGCTGGAAGACTTCAGAAGAAGAGGAAGAAAGGAATTGGTATAATACGCCGAGGCTCATAAACATACACACATAATATTTTTACAGACGTACAGAAGTCCCTGGAGAGAATACTAAGTGAGCATATTTAGTCCTTAAACATTTATTATACGAAAATGTATCATATGTATGTATGTACAAACTATAGGCTTATTTATAACTAAATAAAACCTGTAATACCAAATCCGTTTAACAATTTTATACGGTTACCAAACTGATTAAATTTTCGGGTTTAATTTACGGGAAAACCGAAAACAGTTTGGTATAATATATTGACACATACATAAAATCAAATATCTAATTATTATCCAATAACAAACACAAAAAACAAATTTAAGTATATTCTTGCACATTTCTCCAGCAATACCCCTTATGTTAAAAAAAAACAATAAGCAGGATTGCATAAACTAAGTAAGCAAAGGCACAAGTACATATTAAAATTATAAAACATAAACAATTACATAAACACAAAACAAGAAGAAAACTTCAAACTTACATAAACGCATGTTTACTTAATGCCTTAATGCATACCTACATACATATATTCCTATTATACATATATACGTATATACAAAACATTAACAAACTGCATAATAAACATTAAACATTGCTAACATTTATATAAACAAACGGCAATTAATATATATTATATATCTGTAACCGTAGGGTATATCTTTATCATAAATTTGGAATATTATCAAACGGCGATAAAACTAATATATGATAAACGAATTTATTAAAAATTAAAATTATGAAAAATAAAATACAAAAAAAAAATTTCCAACACCATACTTACATACATATGTTACATATATTGGTATATACAATTTTACATATGTATATTCAAAGTCATCATAGGCAATTATCCGGCAATACCCCTTGTTCTTTGGCAAACAAAAACAAGCAGGATTGCATACAAGAAAAAAGCGCATTGATCAACAATTCGTGCGTACTTATGTACAAAGCGCATTGATCTCTTCAACGAGCTCTCAATAGCAAAAGAACCTAACTGCGTACAAACAAGTCCATATTAGGGTATACCTACATTCTTCAACATAAGGACATAAAAAGTATTAATAATTAAAAGTACGGTTTCATGAAAAAAATATATACATATATTGTATATCTAATAATAACAATAATAATATTGCAAGTAAATACCAAACTGTATTAATAAACGTTTTACCAATATAATATAAATAACAAATACTTATTTACCGAAAAGAGTAATAAACTTTATTGCTTTTTTCAAATCAGTATACACTACGAAAATTTTAATTCCTTTTGACACTTATTTAAACATATAAATAAAATGATAAATGTTGATAATAAACAACATACACCTGGAGCTACACGCTCAAAACAGGTTGCCATATTTATTTCAGAAAGTGGCAGGTTAATTAGATACTGCACTAGGTTTTCATCTTCACCAATTCAAGACAACTCAGAATCGTTATTAGAAATAAAAAAGCAAAATCTTAACAATTTATGGACTCGTCTCCAAGCGGCTCATGACGCCATAGTAGAAACTGAATCATCAGATCTACCGCAAAATTTTAAAACCTCGGCTTTCGCCAATTATGAAAACTGCTTAGACCAGTACGAAGCTACAAAAGCTATGATCTCCGATCAGTTAAACCTAATAAAAGCTATTGCACCTACTCTACATCCGAGAGTAGAGCTGCCACAAGTACAAAATCAAGAGGCAAGTTCAGGCATACACCTCGAGGTGCCCGCATGTGACACAGAAACATTCCGGGACATGTTTACAGCCGTTTACATAAACCATCCAAAATTATCAAAAGCGCAAAAATTATATCACCTCCGATACAAAACAGAAGGTCAAGCAGGCGTAATAGTCAAACAGTTCGCACTTAATGACGAAAATTTCAATTTGGCTAATAGTAGTAACGACACTAATAAACTTGCCTAAAATTCAAAAAGAAACCAGTGAAGAGTTTATAAGACTACAATCCACTGTTTCAAACTGTTTGTCGGTTTTATCGACACAAAATATTCCCACAGGCAGCTGGGACCCTATACTGGTAAACATATGCACTGCCGCATTACCAGAAAAATCGTTACTTTTATTGGAGCAATCGCTCTCATCACGAAAAAAATGCCCCACGTGGCACCAAATAAATGACTTTCTAACTACCCAGTACGAAATCGCTGAAAGGGTAGATAAAAAACTAATTAAAACAAACATTGTTTAACACGACCTTCAATAGACCCCAAGCTAGTAGCAAAAACAAATTAAACAGAAGCTTTTGCAAAACGCAATCGTTCACATCCGAGCAGAATAAACATTCGTCATGCGAACTATGCACAAGAGGGCATAAGCTACAATCTTGCGAGATATTTAAAAAATTGAAAATTCACGAAAGAAACAATTTTGTAAGATCAAAAAGATTATGTACAAATTGCTTGTCACATATGCATACGCATAAAAATTGCAAAAGCAAATTCAATTGCATCTACTGTCGAAAAAGACATCACACAATGCTTCACTACAGCACATTTCCCAGCTCACCCCAAAAGAACGCATACATTAGTACAAAAAGAACCAGGGGTTTAGTTTCAACTGCAAATTCCGAAGTGCGAAATCCCGAAAATTGCCAAGAAGCACGATGCTGCTCAAAGGCATTAAAAACCCAAACGCTACACAGCGAAAATCAAAGTAGAGTACTACTACCCACAGCAGTCGTGTCCATCCAACACCGAGGAGAACTGTTTAAACTTAGGGCCTTAATAAGAATCCCAAGGATCACAACGATCATTTATAGCGTCTAGGCACAAAATAGGCTACAGCTGTCAACAAAACAAGCCAACTTTGAAAATACAGGAATGGCGGAAGAGTAGTTCAAAACCCTAATAAAATCTGAGCCATTACCCTAATTTCCCCCAAGCGGATAGGAGAATTATAGCAGAAGCTATAGTCTTACCGCAGCTAACAAATATGCTTTCAAGCTATCATATAAATAGCAAACATTGGGAAAAGGTTTCACACCTAAAGCTAGCAGATCCTAACTGCAACACCCCCGCTCAAATAGATATTATAATAGGCAGCGACCTTATACCACAAATAATACTTGAAGGTGTTGAAAAAATTGCAACCACCCAAAACACTATATTTGGTTGGATTGTAAGTGGACTAGCTACAGAACCAGTTTCCACATCAACAACTCAACTTGACGAAAACCCTAAAGAATACGTTAATTCACAATTGAGGAAATTTAGGGAGTTAGAAAAACTCCCCTTCATATCAATTACAGCCTCAGCAATTACAACTACTCGATCAAATAATGGCCGATACGTCGTACTAGTACGACAAATGCCAAAATAAAGTCAGAACTTCCTTTGACAACCCCAATATTAAAAACACATACATATATAACTTTTCGACCCCGCAGGATGGCTTTCGTCAATAATGATACAAAAATCCCGTTTCAAAAATCTTGGGCTATATGGCGCGCTACTACTTGTCAAATTAGTACATACGCACATAATATAACATATAACAAAATTGTTCGAAGAAAGTCGAAAAATCGACACTTCTATTTTACATATTTATGTATATAACACTTCAAAAATAAAGTTAAGGGATCACCATACTTCCAATGTGATACAATGACGCACCCAGACATAAAAAGCAAAGGACGCACTTATCGCAACTATCTAAGCGCTCATCATACGGGTAGTTTATGGGAAACACTAGTAAAAGTTGTAAATCTCACTTCAATAAAGTGAGCGAAAATCACAAATGTCAGTCTCGCAAGATCCCTCTTCAAAGGTGTCAAAGGAGCATCCATTCTGGCCACACCTGAGCCAGGCGTGGAATCGCTATCATCAATGATGCCGATGGAAAAAATAATATTTAAAGGACCTCACCAAGAGGCCAAAGAACGCCAAACCTTGGAGATTGTGTCCTTACTAATAATTCCGTTAAATGTAAAAAAAACAGCGAATACCATGTGTTGTAAAATCAACAACAAATTCAAGTAGAGAGTAGATCAACATGACTACTCCTCTTAAAAGTCAGTAAAATTGCTTACCGTAAATACAACTAAATACATACCAAATAAGTTTTAATGCCACGCCCTAGGCTACTCCTTCAGCAGTACGCCGACTACATGTAATACTAGGCAAAAAATTCGCCTAGGGGGCCCAGGATGTTTAAATGAGATAAGTCTTCCCTACACATACACATCACTCTACTCGGAAAAAACTGGCGCACCCTAGTATAATCCACCACACTCATACATCACCACACAAGACACCACAGCATCAGAGAACTTAAAACAATGAGAAGGTGCAAATTGAATTTTGTATGATGCTCGATTGGTTGGCTGAAAATTTGAGATCAAGGAGTTCACCACTTTCTGTATAGTTTTGCTGTTATTTAACAGAAATGAGAATTTTTAACAACGTTCTCTGACAAAATTCGTATCTACCAATATAAAGAGAAAAATGAAATGAAATGAATGAGAAAACAAGAAATACAAATGCCTCTTCACATATGCATGATTATTTTTTGCCATATAAACGATTTTTATGATGAAAAATTGATAAAATATGATTTTTTTGCACAACTGCTACATTGATAAAATGTGAAAGATTATGCAAGAAATGATTTTTTACTATTTTCATAATTTTCTAATTTCAATTTTTACAGAATTAATAATTTATGTATGTACATCAATATGTTATATTATATAATATATTATCAATTATCAATAAATACATGTGAGCGCACTGCTCTATATGTAAGTATGTATGTACAAATATGCATATGACCGCGCAAAATTAGTAATGCATACACAAATCTACATACATTTAAGCGTACAAATGTAAGTACGTCAGTCAATAGGAAAAATACAAACATTGTTGTACAAAAACAACAATTGTCTCAAATAGCATCAGCACCAGAAATCAATATGGCAGCCAAATTTACAAATCCTAAATTTGTAGTAAATCACACACCAACAACATTTTCATTCGTGAACGCTGGCGCCCAAGCAATAAGCTAAGTCGTTTCATTCATAAAAGCAAACGCCTTACACATCTCCCCGAGCATGCGTTTGCCTACAAGCGTCTTCTCGCGACGATGGCAAAAGCTAAAAATCATAAATTGAACAAATTTCTGATATTCCCTCCAGAAGGGAAAAATGACAACCCCTCAAATATGAGTATTAAAATATTTTAGAATAAAAGTGACAACATAGTAAATTTGTCGATTTACAATTCAAGAAACTTTTTAAAGAAAATATTCAATATTCCTCTGATTTATGTATACAGTAAAACCCGGTTAAGTATCACTCCTCCAATCCCTCTTATCTGCCGGTGTCTTGCTGCATCTCACGTTTTTTTTCTTAATTTTTTAAAGAAAACGGTAATTTTTTTTTAAATACATAGAAATAATTTGTTTTGGTACCACTCGCTTAAGTACCACAATCGCTTATGTACTACAAAGCACAAAAAATCTGCATCTTTGGTTTTGGCACTTAACCGGGATTGACTGTATTTGTCAAAGAATTTACGTAAGTACGTTCGAATTTTTTGTACACACATTGACTTTGCACTTGCCCATATGCGATGTATGTTTGTAAGAGTGTGTATGGTACATCTCGGATTTTCTACCAACAACACAATGTTGTGACGCTTTGTCGTCGCGTCAGTTCTTCGACAGATTGACTCTTTGACATAAAAGCAAAAAATGTGTCAACGGAGATTTCACATGAAGTAATGAGTGTACATATCTACATAAAAATACATACAAATGTGTAAACGCCATAATATATGTATGTCCTGTTACATATGTTTACACATGCATTTGAAAAGAAAAATTGAAGCATGAATGTGAAATACCGACGGCAAAACACAATTCTGTACTTTTATGACTCCATAATGGTGTCAAGTACAATTAATGAATTATTTTAAGAAATATATCAAAATACTTTATTAGTAATAATTTAAAAGTATTTTGATATATTTCTCATAATAAAGTAAAAATGAATTAACATAAAATATTTCTCATAATAAAGTAAAAATGAATTAACAAAATAATTTAAAAAATAATAAATAATAGTTCAATAAAAGGGAATATATTTCAAATGGCATATCAATATGCCCAGTTTTGCTCACATATTATATTCTCTTCAATATTCGTCGGTTGGTTATGTTAAGAGAGCGTATGTGTACAGATTCACCGCTGTTATAAAAGCGACAAATGTTACTTGTTTCTCGTGCATCTGTGGTGAACTCCTTGATAAATTCCTACAAATTGTTCGCTGTCGAACCTGCACCTTCTCATTGTTTTAAGTTCTCTGACAGCATCGCGCCTGTACACCACCTGCACAGTTTGGCTCATCTTTGCGCCTAAGGGGATTCCACGGCTTCAGCGTTCAACGTTACCTGTTTTCGATCCGTGCTTCCACTCGTACAGCGTTTGCAAACGAATTATAATTATTATTTAATTGCGTTAATAAATAAAATTTTAATAATTTAATATTACGTATACAAATTACACTGGTGTTTTGTTCACAATATTTTGTGAGAGTGTCTTAATTACTCAATTATTATTATTATTTGCAATTTATCGTATTAGCTTTACTGAAAATATTTGGTGTACGCCTTTTTTGGTCTAAAACAACAACATTATAAACCCTCGCACATAAACATGCTAGTTAACATATCCATAGATAAATCAACCCCTAGTTAAATCTAACCAGAAGAAAAAGTTAACGGTATTATAGGAATCTTTGAAAAAAAAAATTATAATAGAAATAACCTTAGTTACTTCCTATTATATAACCCCTGTGAAAGTCCTACCCAAATTAGTACAGACGTGTCAGAGGTTAGCCGGAACAAACAGACAGGCAGACAATTGTAAAAAGTATACGACAGACACTCCGATTTTATTTATTTGTACTGATATAGAAATTAATATTTCACATGAGTAATCAAAAACAAAAAACCTCAGAAGAATGAAAGTTAAATTAAAAAAACATCGGGCTTGGATTTAGAATAGCATCCTTCGAATTCGGGGATAAAATGGTTATCAGTGGATAGTGGAGGTTCTTCACATTAAGAATCCCAAGAAAACTTATAGCTGTTAAGATATTTGAGATTTGCTATTAAGATAACAAAAGAGAAAGATTATACCGCTAATACAGAATCAGTAATCGTTTGATTTGTAATTTGAAAAATACTACAGATAGTTGCCATAGTTTTTCCCCTTGAAATGTACTTTCTTTCCTCTGGTTTAAATTAAGAGATCTTGGCTTTGTACACTTAATTTTTATGAAATAAACTTTGGATTTATTTATAAAACAATGCATGAACAATAGCGGGAAGACAAAACTTTTTTAATCTCTTAATAAAGTTACATATAAAATTTTTCATGTTACTATATAAACTGCTCTGAGAGCTGACGAGTTGAAAAAAGTACATTTTTGATACACTTACTCAATGTAATATGAAATCAAGAAATTTATACTTATAATACGGTTCGGTAGAGTACTTTATTCCTCAATAATGCACTTGTTAATTCTTATTAAAATACGGGAAAACCGTGACGTCAAAAATTATGATTCCGTATAAACAAGTGGGCTTATGTGCAGACTATATTTCAGAACATTAGAAGTTCTTACCGAATTGTAAATATTTCCATAGCATTCATTCTAACGAATGCACCACCTAAATAAAGTGTAAAAAGTTGTTAAATTAAATAACTTGTATATTATTTTAAAAATTTTAAACAGCATGCGCGTAACCAAGCTAATAATGAAAATATTGTAACGGATTTCTCGATAAATCGTCTACCTTGTAACTGACTCTAGAGTTCGATCAATGGATTGTTAAATAAAAGTCCCAATTTAATGGCCATATAATTGAAAGTTCGAAAAAGCATCACTGTCGCAGCTGTTGCGCAAAACCGCGCAAACCTTGCAAAATTTGAAAAGAAGTTCACAAAAAAATACATCAAAACCAACTGTGCTAGCTAAAATGTCGTTGTAAGTTATTTATTTTAAATTTAATTTTAATTTTACTGTTTTATTATATTTGTGGAGTTTTTTAAATTTTATAGGATATAGTAAAAAGATTGCGTAAAGTGCACTAAAGCTTTCACTATAGGAATAATCCGTTAGACTTCAAAGCTTATAGAAATCAATAACACTGGTAAACAAAATTATTTTTTTTTTTGTTTTTGAAGTTTCTTAACTGTTTCTTACTAATTTGACGTCGCTGATTTCAAATCTATTAGATCTCAGTTTCTTTCTAGCAGCTCTAGTTTTAGTGATACAGATACTTCTTGAAATATGGTTACTCGGCTTATTTGAATTAATTTTTAGGGCAAAACCAATTTCCAATTACCAATTTCATAAATAAACCGCTAAGTATACATTAAGAAGAACTTGTTTAAATGATCCGAATAGTTTTTGTGCAGTTATTGGTGACTATATGTTTACCGTTACATATAGTGAACGAACAGACGGCCAAACAGACCCTGCTTCAAATGACAGCAGAAGGGTTTGGCAAAGGGCAGGTAATCTCGTCCCAGCAGATGAAGGCCCTAAGTGACGAAATGCCACTAGCCCTCTTTCCAAGGGACAGCATTACCAAAGCAGTAAGTTTCACTAGGAAGTTCAGAGTTACCCTTGGCAGTAAGGCGGAATAGAATGATTCCACGCTGGACCTACTGCTAAGGAATAGCACTATCAAGTGGTACACCGACGGCTCGAAAACGGCGAAGGTGGCGCAGGGGTCGCAGGACCACGCACCAAGCTCTGCATTCTAATGGGAAATTTTCCTAGCATCTTCCAGGCGGAAGTATATGCTATAAGTCGGATATGATAAGAGTACCTGCATACTCAGCGATAGTCAGTCGGCACGAAAAACTATCTCGGCTTTTGAGGTCAAATCGCTACTAGTGCAGGAGTGCATAGAACGGCTGAACAGTCCATCAAGCCACAATAGAGTGCACCTCATATGGGTGTCTGGTCACAGGGGTATATCAGGAAATGAACTGGCTGACGAGTTTACCCGCTTTGCAACCTCCACAAAAATGGTAGGACCAGAACCGTACATAGCGGTTTGCCCGCATACCATTATAGAGCTGCTCCGTAAAGAGGAAAGAGCAGGCAGGGAGAGACATTGGCAACATCTCCAAGGCATGCGCCATGCCAGACAAATTTGCAAATGGTGTCAGTGCAGAGCGATTTCTAAAAATTTTTTGATCGATTTTGGATGCAGTGAATCGAAGGTTTTGTTTCACACTTTGCAAATCGTTAAGAGTTTCACGCTGTGCTAGTATTTTTAGCCGCCCTGGACGCGCGGGATGGAAAAACGCCGGCATGTTATTAATCTATTTTATTACTCTTTGTATGAAAGAATGTGTTCCTGCAACCGATTTCAGGGTATGTTTTTTACTTCTTTGAAAAGTTTAACCATTATTTACCTTTCGTCTTATTTCTTTTCTTTTAGGCGAGATTCGATATTCTAAATTTAATAAAAACTGAATAGAACAAAAATCTTTTAAAATTGCTACTTTTACGAAACAAGTACAACTATAACTTTCCGACACTTCTACATTTGGTTATTGCGTAGGAAATTTCCATTTTACTACTTGTACGCAGACTATTTATCCGCTGCCAAACTACAATTTTTTTTGAAAATTCGCCTATAAAATTTGCTTATGGTGGCAGATTTTCATTTCTTTAAATGATATGGGGTTATGCAATAGACTAATAATAAAGCACTTAATATTGCCCAAAAATTTAGTATATAATAGTGATTTGTTAACAAAAGAAGATAAAATATAAGTGTGTACGCAGACTTTTTCTGGCGAGTGTATGTGTTATTTATCTCTTTATATTGTATACAAATTGATCCAACCTCAATAATTTTTACTTGAACTCTTTCATTTCAGGCACAAGTAAAGTACTGTACAGATATTTTCAATACAGGCGAAAAAGTTATATATCTCCATTGCATGGGAAGTTCTATTAACCGTTGCCTTAACTTAGCCTTACACATTATTAAGAATTCCGGTCAGAGAATATCATACTTCATACATACTTCAACTATCAAGTTGATTGGTAAGTATAAACTTAACTGTATAAAGAAAATAAATATTTATGTATATATCATACAGACTGAAAAGTTCCCATTGTTTCTTTTAAAATTGATTCCATATAATTTTAGACCTAACCTTTAAAAGACAATTAGTTCGTGCGGTAAGGCAGCGTGTCCAACACGTAATGAGGGTTCATGAATAAGTATGTGCCCACGGGCTCAGCATATAGGTTTTCCGTCGATATGCGACAATGAGTTAAACATAACTCGATCATATAATTACGAAGTCCGAATCACAGTCATCTGAGTGTTTTACTTGCGATAAACCAATTTCACAGCGTGGAAAAACTGGTATATATTTATTCTGGAAAATGCCTAAAAGAATTTTTATCGAGAAAAAATATTACTTAACATCATTAAGGTATATCTCATATTGAACAATGCAATTGCAATATAAAGTCAAGTGGGAAGCTCTATATTTACCTTCGTATATGCTATGATTCCACTAATCCTTATCAATATAGTTTTAGTAGTTTGCCAGATAAATATGTATATTAACATTTTTAGGTGCCGGAACCATGTCCAAGAAATAGATAGTTAGATCATTATTCAGATATGCACTGCGACCTGTGGTCAGTTCTGCCCTCTTCCTTCCAGAACCGACAATTTGCAAAAGAGTATACAGTGATCGGTGTATATTGCCAGAAGTAGGCAGACTTTACTCCTAAGGAGTTTGTTGGAATTTGCTTAAACCTTTTGATGGAAATTCATAAGCCAGGTTATTTCCGGCGTCACGCTCTTGGCGATAGTTGCATTGGTTAAGCTTTGCACACTTACTTATTATAAAGCCCTCTGCGAAAAAGATGCAAGGAAAGCTGCCCATGGACACTGAGAACTTTGTGTATTAACCTTAAATCGAGCACGTTTGCCGACGCTTTTTAAGAAGCAGGTTTTGTATGGAGTCTTTTCATTCAACTTTGCGACCAAGGGTAATTCTAGTTTTCTTGTTGGAATTTGTACGTTGGGTGGTATTATCTCTGTCTCTATCCATAGATCACAATTTTTCTGTCAGATCCTTCTGCTGTCATGTGCATAATGGTTTGATAGGCATAATGGTTTGGTAGGCATAAGTGTTTTTTTTTCTTCCCTTCTAATATACTATCCAGCTATACATGGAGCCATATTAAATCTGTTCATACTGCCAATGCACCATGCGGCCGCTTTACGGCGATGCAAATTGCACTAAAATTGCCTACTTAGTTTTTTCTAGCTTTGGCTAGTGTAATTACTCCAAATAAACCATCGTGCGAGCACGTTCACTCCGGGTACTAAAACATTAACAACTACATGTACCTCAGTCCCTCACACCCATGACCGTACTCATCTCTTTAAGATAGATCGAGAGGACATTTATCGAGCTGTCGGAATAGCGATTTGACATACCCCAAAATTAATTACACAAGTAAGCAGCTAGTGATATTCTAATAAATAGCGTCACCTGGCGACCAATGCTGACCTTTACATCGGACCACCTGTCTATAATTATCTGGATTGAGAAAACACCCGACCTTGTTTCTGCTACCATCTTTAGCACCTGTAGCTGTACCATCTTTTACGAAGTTTACGATGATGGCTGCTGCTTCTTTTCGCTTAAATTATAAAAGTGATTTCAACTTGCCAGTCGCAGCAGCTTTATCAAATGGGTACGACAAGACGGGAACTCTTCGGTACAATATTACATTATTAAAGTGGTATTGAAAAATGTTTTTTCTTTGAAATGGTACGATCTTTTCAATCTGCGTGATGTACAGTAGGTGTTCAAGTTATTCGACAATATATACAATATTAGCATTCTTCGATTTTAAATTAATAAAACTTTACTTTAAAATATTTTAATCTGTGTATGTTTATTTTAATTATTCGGGAACATGCTCACATATTGTTTAAATCAATTATATAGTTTAAAATGAATTTACAATTTATTATTCGGCAAAACCTTGAATGGATTACAATCATTTTGGTGACGAAATTTTACTGAGATGACTTAAAATCTGACCGATTTTTTTGGCATAGGGTCCATTGAAGTAACCATAATCATGTAATATAATATATGTAGGATTGAGTAATTCGTGAATCGATTCCATCCATTTTCACCAATCTAGTATAGTGTAGTAGGGGTGGTTCTAGTCCGTTTTCACTCATTTTCACGGTGCAACAAAATAATGTTATGCACCTAGTTTCAACATTTGAAATCGGTTCAGTCGTTCCTGAGGCATAGGATTCGACTTAAAAGTTTAATTTTTATGGCGTGTTAGTGACTTATCGGCCTTTTTCAACATAACAATTACATAGTAGTCATTCTATATTAATTTACCTATTTTTCACTGTATGAGGAGGAGCTAGGAGGACTTGTCCTCAGCAAGTTTGGTTGATATAGCTTTAGTGGTTTTTGAGATATGTACAATAAGCTTATTATGGGGTGAGTTCGCGCCCACTTTTTAATTATAAATTTTAAACTGCAGAAAAAAAATAAAAGAATTTGAGTGAACTATCCAAATGAATTGAAATCTTTAGGATATTTTAGATGTTTACAAAGATGTTCGCTATTTATATACACATTATATGAAAAATTATAAGCGTTCGAATGACTTGACTTCCAACTGTCTAGGCATATACCTATATTTTATATAAATATGCAATTTCGTTTTTTTTTTCAGATGAAACTCATCCTTTACACGAGAATGAAGATATTGCGTTAAGAACACGTAATAATTCTGCTGTGCATGTAAAGTTATTACGTCATATAACTGAATAAAAATCGATCTACTTAACTATGTTCAAATTGTCAGAACTCGTTCGGTGGCTCGGTCTAACCGAATTTGAAATATTGGTTAACCTTTGCGGAATGCTTACATTTACAATCATCCTCGCATTTAAAATATCTGGAACTTACTCAAATTCTGTAATCGATTGGTTTACTGCATTTAGTCCTTTATTTTGTATTGATATTTTTAATTCATATTTTTGTGTGATTGTGGGCATTCGAATGTATCTTGATTCCGATAACAAACGCAAAGCACTCCACAGAGTTATGTGGAGTACATACTTCCTGGTACTTATATCAATATTTAAATATTTGTTGTGTTTAAAATTATCTGGGCAAACTGGCCTTGAATATAGTGAGGTTTTTTCTCCTATTTTTGTTTTACTTCAGTTGGTTGCAATAAGAGCTTGTCAAATACCTAACTCATAATAAAGTTTATAACCTTAAGTTATATTTATAAAATAATTATAAACATAAAATCTTATCACTCTGCCCATATGGATGCTAAGTTATTTAGTTTTGATGATTGTACAAAGGACCGCAAAAAGGAGTTCTACGCGAAAGAACTGAGCACAGCCCGGTGTTTGACCGACCAGGGTAATTTGCTTTCTGAGGCGCGGCCGAAGGCCACCAAGAGAAAATGGTGTTCTACGCGAATGAACTGAAGACACCCCGTTGGTGGACCGCGAAAACTGTGTTATTTATTTCCTGCCATTGGGGCCATCTGTTTTCTTTGTTCCTTTTGGTTCCTTTGTTTGTAGATAAGGTAACACTGAGTATTTGTTAGAATGCAACCCTTTTGCTATTGTGAATTGAACAAAAGTTAAATATTGAATTAAAGTTATTTTTGCACCATTTAATATAAAATAAATGTGTAGAAACCAATCAGTGAAGTTTTAGTGGGTATAGTATAATATAGGGGTAAATTTTATTATAAATCAAAGAAACACGCACTTTAAATAGATGAATTTTTGTACTTCTAATATCATAAAAACCATAAGGCAGTGGCAACTAATAGTATATATTTTCTTAATCTGTAATCCCTCTCTATCCGTACATACCAATTTTAACCCCGAATTCGGGGGATGCTATTCTAAAATTTATCCAAAGTTTTTGTTTTTTTATTATGTGCAGTGTGTTTTTTTAATTATATTCTTCTACATTTTCTTTTAACATAAGTAAATATATTTAAAAAACATAAATAATAGTTAAAACTAGATGAATTTTGGTCATAAAAATAGCTATACTCGTTTGTACAAAAGCGCGTTTGTGACAAGCTTTTTGCTTAAAAAAAAACCTATTAAATCAGGTTACTATGATTACACTGGGTACCATGGCCTACTGTACCGTAAATTATAAATTTTTTGTGAAAAATAAATAAATAATTTCAAATTACAATATTTTTGAACGCTAAAATAAGGTTTTCAAACGCAAAACTAATTTATAACATTTTTAAATCTTATTATTATTAATTGCTTACAAGTACATTATTAGTTTATATCTTTTTATAATTAATATTTTAAGCTGTTTCAAGTATAAAAGAACACATCATATTTAAATGATTATGGCAACCAACCATGAAACGTATTATTACTTGTGACGAGACGTCGGTTTTTGAATGTTAATCACCCCAAAATCGGTCAAAAATCAAGGTGATGCTAATTGTTTTCTTTGATTACCGTGTTGTGGTGCACCATGAATTTGTTGTACAAGGTTAATAAGGAATACAACTTTACATTTTGAGTCATCTACCATAAGCAATTCGTGGTAAACGAGCAGGTTTGTGGGATGAAATTTCATGGCTTTTTCCAAATGATAATGCAACCTCACTTTCCAGCATGTTTGTGACTGACTTTTTAGCAGAACACGAAACGATACTCATCGCTCAACCACCGTATTCTCCAGATTTGGCTTTCTGTCTTTTTTTTCTGTTTTTTCGAAACTAAAAAATCCGCTTCGGGGAACGCGTCATGAGTTCATTGAAGTAATTAAAAGTAATTTGCTGAATGCTCCGACAGTCATCCCAGTTGAAGCTTATAAAAAGTGTATAGAAAACAACAACGTTGGTAAATGGAGTATAATTTTAAGGCGATATTAAAAGTTTGTATTAAAATACGTGAAAAGTTCTTTTTGTCAAATTTAATAGATGTAGAAGTTGATTTTGTGGATGTGGAGATGTTGATAACAAATATAAGTACAAGAAAGTGGTCAAATATGCAAAGAAAATTCTGAATATATCCGGAACAAATTTTAATGTTTTTTATGCGTTTCATTGTTCACCTGTTAAGTTTTGGCCAGACTTGGCAGCTATTCACTACTCGAACGCAGTTTTGAATTGGTACAAGGAAAATAATGTATACTGCTAAAAGTAATCAAGAAATATTGGACTAATATTAAATACAAATTAAAACAAGTAAGGAAGGGCTAACTTCGGGTGTAACTGAACATTTTATAATCTTGCAACTTGTAGGTATTTTAGTAAGTTATATTATAGGTCACAGACTCACTTAGTATTTTGCTATAATTTATTTCACGTCAGCTAAAATGTATACTTTGTGATATAAACTAAACCGATTATGCTAAATTCAATATATTGAGTTGATGTAGAAAACGGTAAACAAAGAATCAGAATTCATTATATTAGGGATATAAGGTTTAGACTAACTTCATTCTTCTTCAGCCTAAACCATATAATTTTGAGGAAAATTTGTCCACTTAAGTTCATTAAAATATCAGACATTTTGACCAACCTAAACGGATTAAAGTCAAGCGGAAAGTCGGAAATCAATATATAGGGTAAATTTGGGACCATTGACAGCTCTGAAATGATTACATTAAATTTTGACATTGCTCAACTTTGACAGGTATGCCCAAGAACATATTTTGAAGCCATTTTATAAATATTAGGTCAAGTAAAAAGTTCATTCGGTTTTTATCTAAGATATGGCGTTATTGTCCATAGTGCTAGTGTTACGTGTCGCATCATCATTGTCCTTGACAGTTTTTCGATTGATTGACTCAGTACTCAGCAAAGAGAAAATTCGCTATATTTTAAAATTTTTCTTCGATCAAGGCGAAAAAGCAGCCAAAGCGGCTGAAAACATTAATTTAGTTTATGGGCCCGATACTGTAAACGAACGTGTAGCACAAAAGTGATTTGCAAGGTTCCGTTCCGGTAATTTCGATGTCAAAGATGCACGACGCGTCGGGAGGCCTGTCGTCGAAAATTGCGATAAAATCATGGAAATAGTGGAAACAGACCGTCACGTGAGTAATTATTTAATTGCTGAGGAACTAAAGATAAGCCAGAAAACCGTTTGGAACCATTTGCATAACCTTGGATTTAGAAAGGAGCTCGATGTTTGGGTGTCACACGAACTAACGCAAAAAACATGATGGACCGAATTTCCATCTGCAAATCGCTTCAGAATCGCAACAAAATCGACCCGTTTCTGAAGCGGATTGTGACTGGCGATGAAAAATGGGTCACTTATGACAACATCGAGCGCAAACGGTCGTGGTCACAGCTCGGGGAAGCGGCCCAGATGGTAGCCAAGAACTGATTGACGGCCAGGAAGGTTTTGCTGTGTGTTTGGTGGGATGGGCAAGGAATCATCTACTGCGAGCTGCTCCCCTATGGCCAAACGCTCAATTTGGCCCTCTACTGCCAACAACTGGACCGCTTGAAGGCAGCACTCATCCAGAAGAGGCCATCTTTGATCAACAGAGGCCGAATTGTGTTCCATCAGGACAACGCCAGGCCACACACGTCTTTGGTGACTCGCCGGAAGCTCCTGGAGCTCGGATGGGAGGTTCTAATGCACCCTCCTTATAGTCCGGACCTGGCACCAAGTGATTACCATCTTTTCCTGTCCATGGCGAACGCGCTTAATGGTGAGAAGTTGGCCTTAAGAGAATTGACTTGTGAAAATTGGCTCTCCGAGTTTTTTGGGACGCAGTCTTTTACGAGAGGGATATAATGAAGTTGGCATCTCGTTGGCAACAAGTTTACGAACAAAACGGCGCATATTTGCCTTAAATCGGACAAATGTACACAAAGTTATCATCTTTTGAAAAATCAATAAACAACTGAACGAACTTTTTACTTTACCTAATATATGTATAGCACACTGACCGATATATTCGACATAATAACGAAAATTATTATATGTATTTAGTATATAGGATTTGAAGTAATTCCGTGAGCGATTTAACATATTTTCCGCATTATACTGTAGAGTTTTCAAAATTCTAAGTTCAGTTAATTTTGTTAAGATATCGTACATATTGGCCAACCGGAAGTTTGAAAATTTTATATGAGGACATGAGAGAGATAGGAGAGATAGAATCAGTATTAATTCAATTTTATCTATTCTTACATCACTTCATAGACACAATCACGACAGAAATGTTGCAAAAGAATCAAAGTAATACGTTCCAATTGAATTTCTGGGAACACTTGCAACAGTATCACGTTCTAATTAATTTTTGTTTGCACATCAGCAAATTATCAGCAACGAAGTGTCAAATATTCAACAACTGCTGTACTTATTACGTAGCTTGAATACAGAATATTATTAACAGAAAAAGATGCTCTCTTAGTTTCATTAATGTACTTCCTATACCATCATCAATATATAAGGACAAAAATCAACCGGATGTTTGAAAACGTCACTGTTATTAGACCAACACGTTGTCCCATTTTAATTAAGATAACTCACATATTGGCCGATGTATGCGGTATAAGGTCAGCCGGAAGTTTGAAAGTCTTTATATTAGGTATAAGGTAAAAAAGTATTGACCCGATCCATCTCATGTTTGACATACAGACATACTATTATCAGAAAAAGACTCTCCAAATTTCCATAATATATCTTCCAGATTGACAAAAATTTAGTTACCAAAAGGCACTAGGGTTCACTTATTCGATATCTTGGGCCTTGTAGTAGTCCGATTTTGACAATTTTCGTTCAAAAGGTGGCACACCTTAAATACACTATTTGTACTGGAAAGATAAAAAATTAGATGGAATTTTAAATTGTTACGTATGGTAAGTAAGAGTGGTTGTAGTCCGATTTCGCCCCTGTCAGGATAATATAACGTAGCGAGCTTGGAGGAAATTAGTCATTTTATAAATTTAAAATACTGAATAAGTTTTATTAAAATTTACAATGAGGTCCGCAATTTAGCTTTTATTTTTTTGGATTAAGGAAAGAACGCGCAGTGGGAGAAAAGGCCAAATCGGCGGAGTTTTAACGAAAACATAAATTTTCGAATTGTACCGAATTTCTTTATTTTTTTGAGTGGTAGTAAAATGCCGGTCGTTAAGGGAAAATATATACATACACACATGACTGCTAGTGTATATTTTGCAGTTTTGTGGTTTGTAATGTGTGTGTGCACACATTTTTTCTTTTTTTATAGTAAAGCATCAAAAGCCGAAGTGCGGAACTTTAATCCTCTAAACCTAACCTACTCCCAACTCATATCTCTCCCACGGAACCACTGGACAAAGTATTATTTCATGGGAGAGAAAAAGAGAATTATTGATTTTATTTGCTTTACCCGTAGTGTTATCCAAGTGCTCTTTAAATTTTAGCCTTGAGTCCAATATTACACCAAGGTACTTCAGTTGTGGCTGTGAAGTTATCTCACATTCTCCTATGGTGAGCCATATTTTTTCTTCAATTTTCCTGGAGCTAATGAGCAATACTCAATACTTCGGTTTTCGGCTCAGCCAACTATAGGCTCATGGTAGCGAACCATCGTCGTAGACCATTTCTGCACAATTCCCACAACAGCCGGTTCTACGTTACAGGAATTGACCCGGATTTCATCCGGCCAAGGGCTGTTATTTCGGCGATCTAACCCTGTTTGGATCGGTAAGTGTAAGTCCGTCTGTCTTCACGAGAGCAACACCTTGCAGCAGGGTTGCTCCGTATCCTCTTGACCCGTGCTGGCATTGAGTCCAACCCGGGCCCCGAGGAATTCTTTTGCTGCGTATGCGCTAAAAGGCTCCATCCAAACTCCTGCTCAGGCCTTAAGACCCATAGGGAGTGGTCCACGAGTTATGTGGCCCCATGCTGCCAACGCAATACTACGACACCAGCCTTAATGGCTGTGCAATCTGCACCAGATTCGCGCACTGCGCCGTCACTCCAACTGAGTGGTCAAGAAAGGACTTCTACGGCCTAAGGAGCTCTAGGCAGCATGACTTCCAATCTGATCAACCCCACCCCCCTCTACCTTCATCCTGCTCCAATCCCCGTGTGAGAACCAATCAGCAACTCCTGGTTCCTCGCACAGTCTGTCCCGTGTGTCAGTCCGTAACAGGTTTCAACGTTTTGCGTAAGGATCGCGAGCGAGATAATGGTGGAGGCCTAGCCTTCAAATTGCACAACACCGTTTAATCGATGGTGACATCCACCGCAGGGACACTACCCTTGAATGTCAGGGTATAGCTGTCCGGTCAGGCGATGTCGAGCTCGAAATATTTAACATTTACATCCACCCAGTTACATGTTGCCCAACAGGATATCACCCAAACATAGGTGCGCTGCTTCGTGGTGAAAACCGTTTGGTGCTAGGCGACTTTAACGCACACCACGATCTTTGGCATTCCTGCCTGCCAAACGATCGTAGTGGGATGGAGCTGACGGAACAGTTTGACTATTCGACATTCTGCACAATGAATGACGAAGCCCCCACCAGAATTATGGGCACCTGTAATAGCTCACCCGATATTACCATCGCTAGCGGTGGTCTGATAAATAGCATAACCTGGCGACCTATGCTAATTATCTCGATCGAGAAACCTCCCGACTTTATTTCTGTGGACAACCGCACTTATGTTAACTTTAACAAAGCTAACTAGGTCGGCTACACAGAATTTACTGAGAGTACCTTCAACGCACTACCCATTCCTACGGACGTCATCGTTGGCGAGCGTCAATTCCGCAAGGTGAGCGCTGCTGCTACCGCTTGCTTCATACCGGCTGGTAGAATTGCGGAACTCCGCCCAAATTTCCCAGCCGAAGCTGCTGTATTAGCAAACGAGCGCGACACCTTACGCCATGCCGATCCCTGTGATCCCCGAATAAGGGATCTCAATTTGGAGATTCGGCAAATGGTAAACCAACATAAGCGGACAAAATGGGTGGAGCACCTGAAGTCGTGTAAACTCTCCACCGGTGTGAGCAAGCTTTGGAATCAAGGCCTTGTCTCATCCGAGGCGACATGACGACCGGGTTGAAATTCAATTCGATGGCCACGCCTCCTCGGACCCGAAGAAGTGCGCGAGCTATTTTAGTCGGCAGTTTACACTGCACCTTCGGCCGACAAGGCCAAACGATGTGTTACCCGACGGCTGCGCAAAATGCCAAAAGACTGCGCACCACTTACTTTCACCGATGGGGAGGTTCAAAGTGTCATCAAAAAGGCGAAATCGTCTAAATCCATTGGCCCTGACGAAATAAGCATGCTGATGCTAAAACACCTAGGCCCAACGGGAGTAAATTATCTCACCAAGGTCCTCAACTTGTCGATGTCCACTCTTCAAATACCCGATGTGTGGAAAGTCGGAAGAGTGGTCCCACTGCTGAAACCTGGGAAACCCGCCAACAAAGGGGAGTCTTATCGCCCGATAACTCTCCTTTCCCCAGTAGTGAAGACACTTGAGGCCTTGTTACTCCCGTCATTCCCCACCACCTGAGCCTAGCAGACCATCAGCATGGCTTCCGTAAAGTGCACAGTACCACCACAGCACTCAGCGTCATAAACGCCCAGATAGTTCATGGCCTGAACCAGAAGCCACCCTGCGAGAGGACGATCCTCGTAGCGTTGGACTTGTCAAAAGCTTTTGACACAGTCAATCACATAACGCTACTTGAGGACCTAGAACAATCAACGCTGAAGCGGTGGACTATGAACTACCTGAGGTCGGCATTCATCCGTACTGTTTCGAGGTCAAAACTCCAAACTTAGGAACATTAAACAGGGGGTTCCGCAGAGCGGTGTCCCCTCCCCACTACTGTTTAATTTCTATATTTCGAAACTCCCCCAGCCACCAGCAGGAATTTCAGTGACCTCGTACGCTGATGACTGTACGATATTTACGTCGGGCAATGGAATCGATGGCACGTGCTCAAAAGTAAACAGCTACCTCTCCGACCATTCTCGCTTGTTCTCTGCAAGGAGCTTAACACTCCCCCCCACTAAATTCACAGCGACCATCTTCACAAATTGGACGAAGGAGTACAGACTGGACCTGAACATTTCAGTCGATGGCATAAAAATTCCGACAGTAAATAACCCTAAAATTTTAGGCGTCACATTGGACAGTCTGTGCTTCTTTACTCCTCACACGACCGCAATAACTGCCAAAGTACAGAGCCGGAACAAAATCCTCAAGTCGCTTGTCGGCAGCTCTTGGGGAAAAGACAAAGAAACGTTGTTGCAACTTACAAGGCAATCGGCCGGCCGGTCCTAAATTACGCAGCCCCAATATGGTCGCCTGGATGCAGTGACACGCGGAAGAAGAAGCTTCAGACCTGTCAAAACAGTGCACTCCGGACTATCACAGGGTGCCTCTTGATGTCCCCAATTGAACACCTACATAGTGAGGCCCTTATGCTTCCGGTTAAGGAATCCTTAGGGCTCCTCTCCAAGCAGTTTCTGCTGGGGTGTTTTCGCAGAAATCACCCCTGCAGTCGCCTGCTTGAAGCGGAGTCGCCTCCTAGGAACATCAAGAGGTCTTTCCTTGACTACGTCGACGACATTAGATAGTACGCCGACCGGACTTCGGACGCAACGAACTTCAGACAGGCACTGACCGCCATTCACAGTGGAACCATCAACACCTTCACAGACTCCCTCTCAGTGAATAGCGTAATAGGAGTCAAACCACCACCCATAGCAGACATAGAGCTCGAGTTGCCTCGCGAAACCAGAGTGACCCTCGCGCAACTTCGTTACGGATACTGTAGCAGGTTAAACTCCTACTTATCCAGAATAGACCCCGACATACTAAACACATGTCCTGCGTGCAATGAGTCTCCGCATGACACTAACCACCTCTTTGCATGCCCAACAAACCCCACCCATCTAACACCCTTCTCCCTATGGTCCGACCCCGTCGAAACAGCACGTTTCCTGGGCCTCCCGTTAGATGACTTCGACGACAACGAATCTGGAATTTATCACCCAAACGGGGACTAGGTAACCGTTACAACAACAACAACAACAAGAACGTCCACCTAACACAGAGTATGATCCTAGGTACACTTTGAAGACAGTTAAACACGGCGGATTGAGTATTATGGTATGTGCATGAAAAACATGTGGAGTGGGCCCTATATTTATGATTGATGGGATCATGGATCGATCTGTATAAGTTAAAATATTAGAAAATGTTATGTTTCCTTATGCCAATTGGGAAGTGCCACTAAAATGGACGTTTAAACAAGATAACGACCCCAAACATACAAGCAAACTGGTCAAAAGCTGGATGGCATCAAAGCGGATCGATCTTATGTCATGGCCTGCGCAGTCTCCGGATTTAAATCCAATTAAAAACCTATGGGGAGATGTTAAACGATATGTTTCAAATGCAAATCCAACATCTCGATCACAGCTTTGGGAGCTTATTCAAAAATCATGGGAGCGGATCTCTGTCAAGCGCTGCCAGGACTTGGTGGATTCTATGCCTCGCAGATGCCAGGCCGTAATAAAAAATAATGGGTACACGACTAAGTACTAACCCAAGCAAACAAATTAAAATAGTTTTTTGGAGTTCAACAATGTTTTATTCAACTAATTCCACTGTTTTCATTACTCACTGCTATTTTTATGAACAGCTGTAAACACAGCACTTTTTTGTTAAAATTAATAATGTAAAAAAAATTATCAACATTTTGTATAATAAATTGATTTGTTTTTGTTTAAAATAATCACAAAGTTAAAACAAAATTAAATTTGTGAACATTCATTTACTTTTTGATATATAAAATTAAGTTTAAAGTTGCAGCTCATGAGCACTGCTATTTTTATGAACACAGCCTTCCGCTTTTTTGTCTTTTGAATTTCGCGGCTATGTACAAAGCGCTACAGAGCTCGTATTTGGCAACACTATACATAATTTGAAAGGTCTTGACATAACCTACAAAACAACGCTATGCATGATTAGTTTGGATATTGCGTTCAACAGTTATAGACGTGTAAACATGGAGTTCACTAACGCCGAAATTCGCGCTATTTTAAAGTTTTCCTTCGTTAAAGGCAAATCCGCTAGAGAAACGTTCCGTGAGATTAATGGTGTTTTGGAGGATGGTACTCTATCACTTTGAACCGCGGAGGAATGGTTTCGACGATTCAGAGCCGGTGAAAACGACACCATGGATAAGCCAGCCGGCGGAAGACCTGTGACGACAAATACCGATCAAATCATGGAATACATCGAGTTAGACCGGCATATGGCATCTCGTGACATCGCCCAGGAGATGGGAGTTAGTCACCAAAACATTTTGAACCATCTGCAGAAGGCTGGATACAAAAAAAAGTTTGATGTTTGATGATGTGCCGCATAATTTGACGCAAAAAAACCTTCTGGACCGAATCAACGCCTGCGATATGCTGCTGAAACGGAACGAACTCGTCCCATTCTTGAAGCGGATGGTGACTGGCGACGAAAAACGGACGTAGCGCCAAGTGATTACCACCTGTTCCTGTCCATGGCGAATGCCCTTGGTGGTGTAAAGTTGAACTCAAAAGAGGCTTGTGAAAAGTGGCTGTCCGAATTCTTCGCAAATAAGGAGGGAGGCTTCTACGAGGAAGGTGTTATGAAGTTGCCGTCTAGATGGAAACAGATCATCGAACAAAACGGCGCATATTTTAACTAAATCCGATCACTGTAACACTTTTTATAAAGCATTGAATGAAGAGCAAAAAAGCGGAAGGTATTTGATATTTGACAACCTTATATTTATACAGTGTATCATAAAAATAAGTATGCACTATGTATGTGCGTAGAAAAAGTCATATCAATTGTAAAATAAAAATAAAACTTTTCGTGTTTTTTACAATAACTATTACACATAACATCGCCTTCTTGAGTATGATAGATCGATGTCATTCACATTTCCCGTTATTACGAACCGTTGGATTTTCTCAGTAAAAACCAAAAATCATGTCACATAAGTATGTGTGCGATTCACCATTTCAGTATGTTTTCGGCTGGCACACAGTATTCGTCTCCTTCAAAATCAATAAATAGTTATTTCTTGTTTAAGATATAAAGATTTCCAAGTTTTAATAATATTTCAACCGTAAATTAATTTAAATTTTGATCATGGCGCCGCGCGGAAGAAACCTATCATAAGATTTAAAAGATGTTATAATAAAACTACACAACGAAAAAAAAGTCACGAGGCAAATTGGACAAATAACAAACAAAAATAGTTCTATTATTCAAAAAATAATAGAAAAATATAAAAAAGAGGGAAATACACAAAATAATGAAAGATCTGGGCGGCCAAAAATATTTGATGCAAAGGAGCGGCGTATAATATACGCAAGATACAGGTGAACCCAAAGAAGAGAGCACCAAAAGTGAGTACAGAGATTAAAAACGAGATTGGTAAAACCTGCAATCCCCAAACTATACGTCGAATACTGTATGATTCTGGCTACTATGGCCGTAATGTCCGTAAAAACCCATTCATAAACAACATTAACAGACAAAAAAGGTTGAAGTTTGTGAAAGAGCACGAAAATAAAGACGAACATTTCTGGAATTATGTTATTTTCTCGGACGAAAGTAAATATAATATTTTTGGCTCGGATGGACATGAAAAAGTTTGGAGAAAAGTGAATACTGAGCGTGATCCACGGAATACGACTGCCACGGAAAAACATGGTGGTGGGTTGCTCATGATGTGGGGATGTATGGCAGCATCTGGAGTAGATAATCTTGTGTTCATTGAGCATATAATGAACAAATATGATTACCTTAACATTTCAAAAGCAAATTTGAGCGAAAGTGCGCCTAGATTGGGACTTGAAGGATCATATGTATTCCAACACCACAATGATCCAAAACACACCGCTCGCATTGTTAAGGAATGGTTTCTTTACAAAACACCCAAACAATTAAAAACACCAGCCCAATCTCCTGATGGGATTATTTAGAAAGAAAAATCAGAAGACACTAAATAACCAGCAAAGAATCTTTGAAAGCTGCGACATGGAGCAAGATTGCACTTTCAGTAACCCAAAAGCTGGTGAAGTCCATGCCATCCAGGTTGAGTGCAATTAAAAAATTCAAAGGATATCCAACGAAATATTAACCGTCCATCAAAGCTCAAAAATTAACCCGTTAGAACTTTTTTTCGCAAATTACTTTTAGTGCATACATTCTTTAGTCACGTAATTTTAAGCTGTTGGAACATTCTGTTCTGTAATTTGAAAATTATTACTTTAAGTTTGGGTTTTTTGTTAATGGAGACATATATATTATATGTATGAAATAATTGAAAATATATATATATATATATATGAAATAATTGAAAATATATATATATATATATACGTATCAATATATATAGATATATTTATATACTTATCAATATATGTATATATATATATACATATCATTATATATATATACGTATCAATATATATATATATGTATCAATATATATACAGTATATATAGATACAAGGGGCATACAAGTTTCTTCCGAAACTCGTTTCTTTTTCAATAATACTTTTTGTTTTCTTTTTGAATTAAAAAAAATCAAAAGAAATAACCCTTCGAACATGTTCTTTCGCGTTGTAACTACTTTCTGCACTGGCGAACTAAGGACATCCCGGTATTGGGCAGTCCAGGGTTATTTTATTGAAGTGCGGCAGAAGGCCGCCAGTGCAGTATTCGGCCATATCATCAGATTTCTGGAATTGTGTTTTTGACATTTACAACCCTTTTGTTATTGTCAAAATTAATAGAATTGCAGAATAATTTAAATATTGATAGTTGTACTTGTTTCGTAAAAGTAGCAATTTTAAAAGATTTTTGTTCTATTCAGTTTTTTTTATTAAATTTAGAATATCGAATCTCGCCTAAAAGAAAAGAAATAAGACGAAAGGTAAATAATGGTTAAACTTTTCAAAGAAGTAAAAACATACCCTGAAATCGGTTGCAGGAACACATTCTTTCATACAAAGAGTAATAAAATAGATTAATAACATGCCGGCGTTTTTCCATCCCGCGCGTCCAGGGCGGCTAAAAATACTAGCACAGCGTGAAACTCTTAACGATTTGCAAAGTGTGAAACAAAACCTTCGATTCACTGCATCCAAAATCGATCAAAAAATTTTTAGAAATCGCTCTGCACTGACACCATTTGCAAATTTGTCTGGCATGGCGCATGCCTTGGAGTTGTTGCCAATGTCTCTCCCTGCCTGCTCTTTCCTCTTTACGGAGCAGCTCTATAATGGTATGCGGACCAACCGCTATGTACGGTTCTGGTCCTACCATTTTTGTGGAGGTTGCAAAGCGGGTCAACTCGTCAGCCAGTTCATTTCCTGATATACCCCTGTGACCAGACACCCATATGAGGTGCACTCTATTGTGGCTTGATGGACTGTTCAGCCGCTCTATGCACTCCTGCACTAGTAGCGATTTGACCTCAAAAGCCGAGATAGTTTTTCGTGCCGACTGACTATCGCTGAGTATGCAGGTACTCTTATCATATCCGACTTATAGCATATACTTCCGCCTGGAAGATGCTAGGAAAATTTCCCATTAGAATGGAGAGCTTGGTGCGTGGTCCTGCGACCCCTGCGCCACCTTCGCCGTTTTCGAGGCGTCGGTGTACCACTTGATAGTGCTATTCCTTAGCAGTAGGTCCAGCGTGGAATCATTCCATTCCGCCTTACTGCCAAGGGTAACTCTGAACTTCCTAATGAAATTTACTGCTTTGGTAATGCTGTCCCTTGGAAAGAGGGCTAGTGGCATTTCGTCACTTAGGGCCTTCATCTGCTGGGACGAGATTACCTGCCCTTTGCCAAACCCTTCTGCTGTCATTTGAAGCAGGGTCTGTTTGGCCGTCTGTTCGTTCACTATATGTAACGGTAAACATATAGTCACCAATAACTGCACAAAAACTATTCGGATGATTTAAACAAGTTCTTCTTAATGTATACTTAGCGGTTTATTTATGAAATTGGTAATTGGAAATTGGTTTTGCCCTAAAAATTAATTCAAATAAGCCGAGTAACCATATTTCAAGAAGTATCTGTATCACTAAAACTAGAGCTGCTAGAAAGAAACTGAGATCTAATAGATTTGAAATCAGCGACGTCAAATTAGTAAGAAACAGTTAAGAAACTTCAAAAACAAAAAAAAAAAATAATTTTGTTTACCAGTGTTATTGATTTCTATAAGCTTTGAAATCTAACGGATTATTCCTATAGTGAAAGCTTTAGTGCACTTTACGCAATCTTTCTACTATATCCTATAAAATTTAAAAAACTCCACAAATATAACAAAACAGTAAAATTAAAATTAAATTTAAAATAAATAACTTACAATGACATTTTAGCTAGCACTGTTGGTTTTGATGTATTTTTTTGTGAACTTCTTTTCAAATTTTGCAAGGTTTGCGCGGTTTTGCGCAACAGCTGCGACAGTGATGCTTTTTCGAACTTTCAATTATATGGCCATTAAATTGGGACTTTTATTTAACAATCCATTGATCGAACTCTAGAGTCAGTTACAAGGTAGACGATTTATCGAGAAATCCGTTACAATATTTTCATTATTAGCTTGGTTACGCGCATGCTGTTTAAGATTTTTAAAATAATATACAAGTTATTTAATTTAACAACTTTTTACACTTTATTTAGGTGGTGCATTCGTTAGAATGAATGCTATGGAAATATTTACAATTCGGTAAGAACTTCTAATGTTCTGAAATATAGTCTGCACATAAGCCCACTTGTTCATACGGAATCATAATTTTTGACATCACGGTTTTCCCGTATTTTAATAAGAATTAACAAGTGCATTATTGGGGAATAAAGTACTCTACCGAACCGTATTATAAGTATAAATTTCTTGATTTCATATTACATTGAGTAAGTGTATCAAAAATGTACTTTTTTCAACTCGTCAGCTCTCAGAGCAGTTTATATAGTAACATGAAAAATTTTATATGTAACTTTATTAAGAGATTAAAAAAGTTTTGTCTTCCCGCTATTGTTCATGCATTGTTTTATAAATAAATCCAAAGTTTATTTCATAAAAATGAAGTGTCCAAAGCCAAGATCTCTTAATTTAAACCAGAGGAAAGAAAGTACATTTAAGGGGAAAAACTATGGCAACTATCTGTAGTATTTTTCAAATTACAAATCAAACGATTACTGATTCTATATTAGCGGTATAATCTTTCTCTTTTGTTATCTTAATAGCAAATCTCAAATATCTTAACAGCTATAAGTTTTCTTGGGATTCTTAATGTGAAGAACCTCCACTATCCACTGATAACCATTTTATCCCCGAATTCCAAGCCCGATGTTTTTTTAATTTAACTTTCATTCTTCTGAGGTTTTTTGTTTTGATTACTCATGTGAAATATTAATTTCTATATCAGTACAAATAAATAAAATCGGAGTGTCTGTCGTATACTTTTTACAATTGTCTGCCTGTCTGTTTGTTCCGGCTAACCTCTGACACGTCTGTACTAATTTGGGTAGGACTTTCACAGGGGTTATATAATAGGAAGTAACTAAGGTTATTTCTATTATAATTTTTTTTTTCAAAGATTCCTATAATACCGTTAATTTTTTCTTCTGGTTAGATTTAACTAGGGGTTGATTTATCCATGGATATGTTAACTAGCATGTTTATGTGCGAGGGTTTATAATGTTGTTGTTTTAGACCAAAAAAGGCGTACACCAAATATTTTCAATAAAGCTAATACGATAAATTGCAAATAATAATAATAATTGAGTAATTAAGACACTCTCACCAAATATTGTGAACAAAACACCAGTTTAATTTGTATACGTAATATTAAATTATTAAAATTTTATTTCTTAACGCAATTAAATAATAATTATAATTCGTTTGCAAACGCTGTACGAGTGGAAGCACGGATCGAAAACAGGTAACGTTGAACGCTGAAGCCGTGGAATCCCCTTAGGCGCAAAGATGAGCCAAACTGTGCAGGTGGTGTACAGGCGCGATGCTGTGGTGTCTTGTGTGGTGATGTATGAGTGTGGTGGATTATACTAGGGTGCGCCAGTTTTTTCCGAGTAGAGTGATGTGTATGTGTAGGGAAGGCTTATCTCATTTAAACATCCTGGGCCCCCTAGGCGAATTTTTTGCCTAGTATTACACGTAGTCGGCGTACTGCTGATGGAGTAGCCTAGGGCGTGGCATTAAAACTTATTTGGTATGTATTTAGTTGTGTTTACGGTAAGCAATTTTACTGACTTTTAAGAGGAGTAGTCATGTTGATCTACTCTCTACTTGAATTTGTTGTTGATTTTACAACACATGGTATTCGCTGTTTTTTTTACATTTAACGGAATTATTAGTAAGGACACAATCTCCAAGGTTTGGCGTTCTTTGGCCTCTTGGTGAGGTCCTTTAAATATTATTTTTTCCATCGGCATCATTGATGATAGCGATTCCACGCCTGGCTCAGGTGTGGCCAGAATGGATGCTCCTTTGACACCTTTGAAGAGGGATCTTGCGAGACTGACATTTGTGATTTTCGCTCACTTTATTGAAGTGAGATTTACAACTTTTACTAGTGTTTCCCATAAACTACCCGTATGATGAGCGCTTAGATAGTTGCGATAAGTGCGTCCTTTGCTTTTTATGTCTGGGTGCGTCATTGTATCACATTGGAAGTATGGTGATCCCTTAACTTTATTTTTGAAGTGTTATATACATAAATATGTAAAATAGAAGTGTCGATTTTTCGACTTTCTTCGAACAATTTTGTTATATGTTATATTATGTGCGTATGTACTAATTTGACAAGTAGTAGCGCGCCATATAGCCCAAGATTTTTGAAACGGGATTTTTGTATCATTATTGACGAAAGCCATCCTGCGGGGTCGAAAAGTTATATATGTATGTGTTTTTAATATTGGGGTTGTCAAAGGAAGTTCTGACTTTATTTTGGCATTTGTCGTACTAGTACGACGTATCGGCCATTATTTGATCGAGTAGTTGTAATTGCTGAGGCTGTAATTGATATGAAGGGGAGTTTTTCTAACTCCCTAAATTTCCTCAATTGTGAATTAACGTATTCTTTAGGGTTTTCGTCAAGTTGAGTTGTTGATGTGGAAACTGGTTCTGTAGCTAGTCCACTTACAATCCAACCAAATATAGTGTTTTGGGTGGTTGCAATTTTTTCAACACCTTCAAGTATTATTTGTGGTATAAGGTCGCTGCCTATTATAATATCTATTTGAGCGGGGGTGTTGCAGTTAGGATCTGCTAGCTTTAGGTGTGAAACCTTTTCCCAATGTTTGCTATTTATATGATAGCTTGAAAGCATATTTGTTAGCTGCGGTAAGACTATAGCTTCTGCTATAATTCTCCTATCCGCTTGGGGGAAATTAGGGTAATGGCTCAGATTTTATTAGGGTTTTGAACTACTCTTCCGCCATTCCTGTATTTTCAAAGTTGGCTTGTTTTGTTGACAGCTGTAGCCTATTTTGTGCCTAGACGCTATAAATGATCGTTGTGATCCTTGGGATTCTTATTAAGGCCCTAAGTTTAAACAGTTCTCCTCGGTGTTGGATGGACACGACTGCTGTGGGTAGTAGTACTCTACTTTGATTTTCGCTGTGTAGCGTTTGGGTTTTTAATGCCTTTGAGCAGCATCGTGCTTCTTGGCAATTTTCGGGATTTCGCACTTCGGAATTTGCAGTTGAAACTAAACCCCTGGTTCTTTTTGTACTAATGTATGCGTTCTTTTGGGGTGAGCTGGGAAATGTGCTGTAGTGAAGCATTGTGTGATGTCTTTTTCGACAGTAGATGCAATTGAATTTGCTTTTGCAATTTTTATGCGTATGCATATGTGACAAGCAATTTGTACATAATCTTTTTGATCTTACAAAATTGTTTCTTTCGTGAATTTTCAATTTTTTAAATATCTCGCAAGATTGTAGCTTATGCCCTCTTGTGCATAGTTCGCATGACGAATGTTTATTCTGCTCGGATGTGAACGATTGCGTTTTGCAAAAGCTTCTGTTTAATTTGTTTTTGCTACTAGCTTGGGGTCTATTGAAGGTCGTGTTAAACAATGTTTGTTTTAATTAGTTTTTTATCTACCCTTTCAGCGATTTCGTACTGGGTAGTTAGAAAGTCATTTATTTGTTGCCACGTGGGGCATTTTTTTCGTGATGAGAGCGATTGCTCCAATAAAAGTAACAATTTTTCTGGTAATGCGGCAGTGCATATGTTTACCAGTATAGGGTCCCAGCTGCCTGTGGGAATATTTTGTGTCGATAAAACCGACAAACAGTTTGAAACAGTGGATTGTAGTCTTATAAACTCTTCACTGGTTTCTTTTTGAATTTTAGGCAAGTTTATTAGTGTCGTTACTACTATTAGCCAAATTGAAATTTTCGTCATTAAGTGCGAACTGTTTGACTATTACGCCTGCTTGACCTTCTGTTTTGTATCGGTGGTGATATAATTTTTGCGCTTTTGATAATTTTGGATGGTTTATGTAAACGGCTGTAAACATGTCCCGGAATGTTTCTGTGTCACATGCGGGCACCTCGAGGTGTATGCCTGAACTTGCCTCTTGATTTTGTACTTGTGGCAGCTCTACTCTCGGATGTAGAGTAGGTGCAATAGCTTTTATTAGGTTTAACTGATCGGAGATCATAGCTTTTGTAGCTTCGTACTGGTCTAAGCAGTTTTCATAATTGGCGAAAGCCGAGGTTTTAAAATTTTGCGGTAGATCTGATGATTCAGTTTCTACTATGGCGTCATGAGCCGCTTGGAGACGAGTCCATAAATTGTTAAGATTTTGCTTTTTTATTTCTAATAACGATTCTGAGTTGTCTTGAATCGGTGAAGATGAAAACCTAGTGCAGTATCTAATTAACCTGTCACTTTCTGAAATAAATATGGCAACCTGTTTTGAGCGTGTAGCTCCAGGTGTATGTCGTTTATTATCAACATTTATCATTTTATTTATATGTTTAAATAAGTGTCAAAAGGAATTAAAATTTTCGTAGTGTATACTGATTTGAAAAAAGCAATAAAGTTTATTACTCTTTTCGGTAAATAAGTATTTGTTATTTATATTATATTGGTAAAACGTTTATTAATACAGTTTGGTATTTACTTGCAATATTATTATTGTTATTATTAGATATACAATATATGTATATATTTTTTTCATGAAACCGTACTTTTAATTATTAATACTTTTTATGTCCTTATGTTGAAGAATGTAGGTATACCCTAATATGGACTTGTTTGTACGCAGTTAGGTTCTTTTGCTATTGAGAGCTCGTTGAAGAGATCAATGCGCATTGATAATGGGATGCCCAACTCTTTCCAGTGTGAGAGCGCCTCAAAATTAGCGTTTTTTATAACATTTTCCATTGTAGCCAGATCGGACAAAATAATAATTTTAGGGAATTTAAATTAAAATACCCATCATTTATAAAGATTAAGCATTATTATACAAGTATCCGTTAAACATATGCAGAAACTTTTTATACTCTTTTTTTGTGATTTTGTGATATATTAAACAATTGATTTTTTAACTTTCAATACGTAATCAAAAGAATAAATGTATTAGCTCTCAATTAATAAATGTTTTTAAAAATTTTCAATTGAAAATCAATACCACTTAGCATGACATCATAAAAGATATCATCACATACATTTCAATTTCGCGTTTTCTTTCATTTTCATTGTTTTCCAATTTTTGTTAGTAATCTTCAACAGCAGCACAAATCTCTCTGTTTACATATTTTTCTGTAGGATTTTAATCTGGCCGTCCCTCTTTTCCAGTGAGAGACGAGTTGGGCATCTCTTTATCTCTGTCAATGCGCTTTGTACATAAGTACGCACGAATTGTTGATCAATGCGCTTTTTACTTGTATGCAATCCTGCTTGTTTTTGTTTGCCAAAGAACAAGGGGTATTGCCGGATAATTGCCTATGATGACTTTGAATATACATATGTAAAATTGTATATACCAATATATGTAACATATGTATGTAAGTATGGTGTTGGAAATTTTTTTTTTGTATTTTATTTTTCATAATTTTAATTTTTAATAAATTCGTTTATCATATATTAGTTTTATCGCCGTTTGATAATATTCCAAATTTATGATAAAGATATACCCTACGGTTACAGATATATAATATATATTAATTGCCGTTTGTTTATATAAATGTTAGCAATGTTTAATGTTTATTATGCAGTTTGTTAATGTTTTGTATATACGTATATATGTATAATAGGAATATATGTATGTAGGTATGCATTAAGGCATTAAGTAAACATGCGTTTATGTAAGTTTGAAGTTTTCTTCTTGTTTTGTGTTTATGTAATTGTTTATGTTTTATAATTTTAATATGTACTTGTGCCTTTGCTTACTTAGTTTATGCAATCCTGCTTATTGTTTTTTTTTAACATAAGGGGTATTGCTGGAGAAATGTGCAAGAATATACTTAAATTTGTTTTTTGTGTTTGTTATTGGATAATAATTAGATATTTGATTTTATGTATGTGTCAATATATTATACCAAACTGTTTTCGGTTTTCCCGTAAATTAAACCCGAAAATTTAATCAGTTTGGTAACCGTATAAAATTGTTAAACGGATTTGGTATTACAGGTTTTATTTAGTTATAAATAAGCCTATAGTTTGTACATACATACATATGATACATTTTCGTATAATAAATGTTTAAGGACTAAATATGCTCACTTAGTATTCTCTCCAGGGACTTCTGTACGTCTGTAAAAATATTATGTGTGTATGTTTATGAGCCTCGGCGTATTATACCAATTCCTTTCTTCCTCTTCTTCTGAAGTCTTCCAGCAGTACTGTGTTGTCTGTTGTTTAAACAATTTGAGTTTATGTGTTTATTTTGTTTTTATTTCTGTTTTGAGTTTAAGTGCTTTTAGGTTTCGCGCCCGATTTGTGTTTTAGTTTGTTTTTTTTTTTTTTTGCTTATACAGTTTTGTATATTTTGCTTTACATGCACTTTGGGTTTGTCTCTTCACCCTTTTTTAACTATGTATGTGTAGTTTCAATATGTAACTATTATTTTGCACTGTTCTTTTGTGTTATTTTTGTTATACCTATATATGCTTGTTAACTTAGCTGTATGTATGTTGTTTGTACCACTATATATTATATATTTTTGGGTCACTGAACTTTATAACCGCACTGTTTATACATATATGTGGATTTTTTTTTTAATCCATAGTGCCGCTCACTATGGCTCGAAGGACAATGAGTAATTAGACACTCTCACCAAAGTATTGTGAACAAAACGCCCGTGTAATTTGTATATGTAATATTAAATTAATAAAATTTTATTTATTAACGCAATTAAATAATAATTATAATTCGTTTACAAACGCTGTACAAGTGGAAGCACGGATCGAAAACAGGTAACGTTGAACGCTGAAGCTGTGGAGTCCCCTTAGGCGCAAAGATGAGCCAAACTGGGATTAGATGTAGCGCGTAGGATTATAGTTGTCACAAAAACGAACAAAGGCGTCGTAAGACAACTATTCTACCTACCTGTCCTCTTTTTGTTTGCATGAACTATTTCGTTATTGTATGAATAAATGAACCAAAGTAAAAAAATTTAATCAAAGTTAAGTTTACACTATTTAATAAAAAAACAAATACTTAGAAACGAATTAGTGTTAGTGAATATAAAAGTTAAAAATATAAGTGTAAAATTCATTATAAATCAAAGAAACACGCACTTTAAATAGGTTAACTGTAAATGAATATACATACAATACATATTTATTATATATATAAATCTATACATATAACAAGTAAGGAAGGGCTAAGTTCGGATGTAACCGAACATTTTATACTCTCGCAAAGTCAAATAGTATACTCGTTTAAGATTTCTTTGTGGATTGACTGATATTTTCGGTAGAAGGTCAACTATAGGCACTGGGGTCCACATATTTAGTACTTAGGGGCTTAAACAGTCTTGGTTCGATTTAGACAATTTTTGGCCACAAGGTGGCATACTTTAATCGCATTATTCACGCAAAGTTTTATCCCGATACAGTCATTGTTGCCTGATTTGCATAGTGGAAAGTGAAAGAATCAGATGGAATTGAAAATGGTGTTATATGGGAAGTAGGCGTGGTTATAGTCCGATTTCGCCCTATGACATAGAAATATGAAAAGAACGTTATGCACCGAATTTGGTTGAAATCGGTTAAGCAGATCTCAAGATATGGGTTTTCACCTAAAAGTGGGCTGTGCCACGCCCACTGTCTAATGTTGAACGCGGTTCATATAAAGTCATCTCATACCATCGCAGAGATAAAAGTTAATGTCTCTGGCGTGTTTAGTGCTTGATTTATCGCGCTTTTAGTAGTTTTTAACAGTACCGTTATATGGGGAGTGGGCGGAGTTGCCACCCGATTTCAACTATTTTCACACCGTCAATAGAAGTTGCTTCCAGTGAATTTTGTTATTATAGCATTAGCGGTTTAGGAGATATGCACATTAATCCTATTAGAGGCGGGACCACGCACACGTGTAAACAAATTTTTCAACTGCAGATGCCCCTCCCTAATGTGATCATGTGTACCTTGTGGCTTGTATCTAATTGCGGAGCTATCTTTGTTTTTGATTAATGGCGTTTTGTGGGCGTGGCAGTGGTCCGATTACGCCCATCTGCAGTACCAACCGTCTCACGGTACCAAGAAACATGTCTACCAAGTTTCATAAAGATATCTCAATTTTTACTCAAGTTACAGCTTGCACGGACGGACGGACGGACAGACGGACGGACAGTCACCCGGATTTCAACTCGTCTCTTCATCCTGATCATTTATATATATATAACCCTATATCTAACTCGATTAGTTTTAGGTGATACAAACAACCGTTAGGTGAACAAAACTATTATACTCTGTAGCAACAGGTTGCGAGAGTATAAAAACAATCGTGTTAGTTACACTATTTATAACTAGAGAACGGTTTAACTGATTTGGCTGAAAATTGGTGGGGAGATATTTTATAAACAGAGGACATAGGATACTTTGTATTTCTTTATGTTTAAAGTTAATACAATTCATATATACAAAATTATATTTCAACCCATAAGCATGTGTTCAAAATTCATGAAAGAATCATTTGAATATTTTATTACTTCAAAAAAAAATAATAATAACACATAGATATTGCTAGAATACATTAATTTTTCAATACATACATATGTATATGGATTATACTGATCGTTGCTACTGAACAAAGCGGTGTTTTTTTGACGAAATTAGTTTTGAGATACAACAGTTGTTGCCAGGCTATCAGATGTATTTTAAATAGTTCGCTACTGTTGTTGATAAAATTGAAAACGTATATTATCTAAAATTTCGGAATTACGTCACATGATCTTGTGTTAAAAACTGTTCGTATTATTCAGCGTAATTTCACTCTACCTAAATTATGTAATGGTACACGCTAAAAACCATTTTGACTTGAAAATTTAATGGAGAAATGGTCCTCTTGCCACGTTTTTCAATGGTACTGTCAGATGTACAATACGATACGAAAGAGCTGAATTAAATTGAATTTGAAAATGTTTATAATTAAAATTATAAATACTATTATTGTTAAAAATTAAGAATCATCACCCTATTGTGCATCCGTCCCAGATAATGATTGGCCATTGCTGAGTTTTTTGCAATATTACATGTTGGTTCTTCAATATTTTGAAGATTTAACGACAATTTTAATGCTGAATGAGCCGTATGGTATCTTTCTAACAATGTGACTGCTACTCAAGAAGCAACTGCAATCGCAATGTTGGATCTCGCACGAACAGTGGGTAAAAGTACTGACATGAAAAATGTTTTACCAGTTTCACCAGGGGCATCAAGGATATATAAAACACCATTTCCATCATCAATTTCCTTCATTAATGTATCACAAACTTTCTTTTGTTGGGGATACAACAGGTGTATATTCCTTTGAACTACTAAATCTAATTATTAATGATCATATTCACGTTCTAGTTCCAATTCTCGTTTAAATGCGTCATTCATTTCACGATTTGGCCCTGCCAATCTTAACCTGACTAGTACAACTACCGCACATGAGGTAACAGATGACTTCGATGAAATGATGATATCAAACAATGTGCGTATCTGACTTGGAGATGCAGAGATAATGGCTTCAACGAGTGTCCCCTCAATGGGTATCGTTTTCTAGTAAATTGAGTTCTTCACATGCAGCACCATATTTTGGGAATATTATTCCATTAATAGTCCGTTGTGTTTCAAATGACGTTGGAACATTCATCATTCTTTGGTTGAACTGTATACATACGACCATAGAGCATCAGCATTCCAAATGTAGTATCGTGGCATCTCCGAGCAAAGCAAAGCTCGTGGAAACGTATCGCTTTGGCAGATCGCAAAAAAACTGGTCAATGTTGTCGCTGGAAGTGTTTCAGCACGTTGAACAACATTCGAAGAAGTAAAACACACTCGTTAGCCATTATCCAGATACCCCAACTAATGTACAATTGTATGACGACGTATGCGAATATATGCAAAATCATTCATTACAATTGAAGTAACGACCAACTTGATAGCGCACAATTCAATTTCTTCGTTGGTATTCGAGGATTTTATGCCAAAAACAGCCATAATGCTGCCTTTCGTACCATTTTATGACATATTTGCAAATGTATTTTATGGACTTTACTGAATTGCAATACTCAACATTGCGATGTGTCTTGAACGTTTTGGAAATAAGTGGCGAATATGGAACAATTCAACTGTTGTCAACAACGATATGTTTTCATCGGGAATCTCGGCACATATGATATAATCTATTTGGTTTGGTTAAATTCTTTCTACTAACTAAATAATGTGTGCGTGCGGCAGGTCTCGTTTTTACAATTCAATACATCCAGCATTGAGTATCTCCAAAGGCGCGTTGTTTAACAATATGGTTCATCAGGGGCAGACTTTGAAACACGTGCTGGATTATAGGTAAACTGGACAACCGTAATTACAAACATACGTCATTGCATTTTGCGCATATTCTTGCATATGACATGACATACCTATGTACGTTGCAGGCTGAATAGTCAATCGATCAATATTAGCTGCAGTTTCTTTGGTACGAATTGCATGAAAGTTAAACGCTCTATTTCTAGCTTGGCGTACATGTCGTCAAACAATGTAAAATGTGCGTTCGTGAGTTCAAGATGGTCGTTTATCTGCATGATGTTCATGTAGTAGTTGCTGCAAATCGTAAAGAACTCCTGTTTTCATTGCTGTATTGTTCTTTTAACGTCAATCAAGTTGTTTTTCCATGTTACCCTTGAAGTACATATATTGGTAAAAATTTATGCTGTCTATATTCTATAGGTTGTAATGATCCAATTCGATGGTGAATCTGTCCGTGTAGCTCCAAAATATAAAAACTACTATTACTGATTTATAAACACTTATTTTAGACTTTCCAAACATAATACTTACGAATAAGTATAGTCAGTTAGTCTGCTACTATATTGTATGTAAGTACAAAAATAAATATATAAATGCCTTGATTGTTGGATCGCATCATTGTAATGATGATTATGTCCCGTTCCGAAGAAATTTTAAATTATTGTACTCTTGCAGATATGTGTTATTTTATTTTTTGAAGTAATAAAATATTGAACTGATTCATACCTGAATTTTGAACACAAGTTTATTTGATATATACATTTTTATTTATGCATTGTATTGACTTTTATAATAAAAAGATAAAAAGTATCCAACGAGAGTCCCCTGGTTCTAAGCTGCTTCTTCACTAAATTCCAGCAAAATTGGTTCAGTCGTTCTTCAATTATAAATAGTGTAACTAACACAAGTTTCTTTTATATATGTGTATAGATACACAGTAGTGGTCAATAAAATGATACCACGGTTGAAAACTTTGTATTGCTGTATTTCAAGTACTTTTTTTTTGCCCGACAGGATTACGGCTGTTCTGAAAGCTCGAGGAGGGCATACAAAATACTAACTTTTATTAAAACATTTATTTTTAGTTATAAAACCTATCTTTGTCAGAACAACGAAAAAATTCACTAAATTCAAAGAAGATTAAATTTAATGATACTTATACGCCAGCGAGCCACAGTTTTTTTTCTTCTAATTAGCACTTACATTAGTATAAGAACTTTAAAAATTAAAATTTTGTATGCAACAATACCTTCTTTTCAAAACACGGTTAAGTAAGAGAAATAAAAAGTCAAATATTCGGGAATTTGATTTGAATTTCAAAATTTCATGGGTGGTACTATTTCATTGACCACTACTGTATATATGTACAAGCACATATCCATATAAACGATTTTCCAATAAGAGGTATATGATGATTAAAAATAAACAATAATTGTTAAGGGAATTCAAATGTTTTTTTGAGTGTGCATTCAAATGGCCTCCACGACTTCTTTCCCAGGAAGGAATTCGATGAACCTAAGTAGGAGTATTTTTTCCATTAAATCAAGTAGTATGTCATGAATAGGACGTTCAATATTGACTTCCAAAGCATAAAGCAATGACTTCAAATAACCATACAAGAAGTAGTCTAATGGGGTTAAATCACAACTTCTTTGAAACCATTAAATGTCACAATTACTTGAAATCATCGAATCTCCAAACTTTTGTCGCAAAAATTAGTTTTTGCACGAGCAGTGAGGCACGTAGCCCCGTCTTGTTGAAACCAGATGTTGTCAAGATCAACTTCTTCCAATTGCGGACATAAAAAATTATTATCAATCTATACTGCTCTCCATTGACAATAACGGTATCACCGTTAGGTGAACGTAATTGTTGTTCATGATTAATTTTTGCATTTTCTTCGCACTATAATCGATAGTTAGTAGTAGAAAGTGAGCCTCATCGGAGAAGAGGATTTTCTTAAAAAACTCGTTACCGTTTTCAAGTTGTTCTAAGACAAAATCAGAAAATTCTCGACGTTCACGGTGGTCCAATAGCTTCAGTCCTTAGGTTAGAACAATTTTTAACGGATGCAAGCTTAAACCCTTTCTCAAAATCACATAGTTCTGGTTTGAGACAGTCCCAATTCTTGAGAATGTTTTGGAATCGACAAATTGCGTTCTCCAGCAACACTTGCCTGAACACCAAAAATATTTTCATTACTTCGAGCGGTTATTTGTCTTATTGGGACTTGAACATTATGTAAAGATAATGTACGCTCGAAATGTTCAACAATTCAACGAATAGCGAGCACAGGTGGACGATTATTACGACCATAAAATAGCAAAAGCACACAAAAAGTTGCAATTGAAGAACAATTAAACTACAGATCGTGCAATTAAAAATAGTCGAAACGACACTTAGAAATTATATGATCCCTTTAGAAAACCCGAAATATATACACATCAATCTATATATACACATATCAATATATATATATATATATATATATATATATGGGGCCGTCCATATATTACGTCATTCTAAATTAGGGGGTGGGGGGGGGTGTTGGTCTGCGGATGACGGTAACTGATAAATAGGGGGGGGTGTTTCGAAATTGACGTCATTCTTATTTATTTATTTATAGTTTATTTTTCACGTACAAAAAGATTATTTCTAAAAAGAAATTTCTTCCAGCACACCTAGTAAAATACTAGCTGCCCGCCCCGGCTTCGCCCGTGGTACTTACATGTATTATACATATAAACTTTCTTTAAGAATCAGTCTATCTATTTTAAAAAACCGCATCAAAATCCGTTGCGTAGTTTTAAAGATCTAAGCATACTAATAAACACAATACTTAAATAATAACTACAACATTACATAATTAATAAAAGTACATATTAATACTATACTTATACTTAAATACATGTCTCATACTAAGGAAAGATAATGTTCTTGTGATATTTATGGTATTAATTATTGAACTCATTATTTATTTATTTATTACAAGGTCAAGGCATGTCTACATTATTTTTTTAAACTATAAATAACATCGTACCTATGAAAATAGTTTGTATGCGACACTGTATTTATTAAATGAAGATTGGCGGCGACTCGGAGAATAAAAGAAATCGGCGCTGTTTAAACAAAGTCGGCTTCCTTTGTCTTTGGCGCGCACCGCCACCGCTGCGGACCTGCGGCCTGCGCTCGCTGTCAATCTGAGTACGAACGTGAACGATGCAACACGCTTATCCGCTCAGATTTTTCCATCCCGCGTTTAACGCAAATTCGTTAAATAACAAAATCAGAAAACTATTTTCACTGCTATTTATTACTATAGTCGATCCGCGATGGTTATTGACTTACAAAAAGTGCACCAGCGATTGTTTTCTGCTGTGAAGAGACGATATTTTGATAAAACCCCTCAAGCCGCACAAAAGCGAAGCGTGAAGAGTGAATTTGACCCAAAGAAATTATATCAATGATTATTGCCAAAGTATAATAATAAAAGGTGATTCTATAACCAAGTGTTTTAATCATTTAATACCCTATTTTTCTCAAATCTGCAATGTTTTATTTTGTCAAACTAGTAATGACGTCAATTTTGGGAGAAGGGGGAGGTCATTAAGAAATGACGATAGGATGATTATAGGGGGGGGTCTAAAATCTGAAAAAATCAGCCTTCATATTGCACAACACTGTTTAATCGATGGTGACATCGACCGCAGGGACACTACCCTTGAATGTCAGGGTATAGCTGTCCGGTCAGGCGAAGTCGAGCTCGAAATACAAAATTTAACATATACATCCCCCCAGTTACATGTTGCCCAACAGGATATCACCCGAACAAAGATGCGCTACTTCGTGGTGAAAACCCTTTGGTGCTAGGCGACTTTAACGCGCATCACGATCTTTGGCATTCCTGCCTGTCAAAAGTTCGTAGGGGGATGGAGCTGGCGGAACAGATAGACGAATCGAAGACGATTGAATTTACTGAGAGCACCTTCAACGCACTACCCATTCCTACGGACGTCATCGTTGGCGAGCGTCAATTCCGCAAGGTGATCGCTGCTGCTACTGTTCGCTTCATACCGGCTGGAAGAATCGCGGAACTCCGCCCTAATTTCCCAGCCGAAGCAGCTGTATTAGCAAACAAGCGCGACGCCTTACGCCATGCCGATCCCTGTGATCCCCGAATAAGGGATCTCAATTTGGAGATTCGGCAAATGGTAAATCATCATAAGCGGACAAAATGGATAGAGCACCTGAAGTCCTGCAACCTCTCCACCCGTTTGAGTAAGCTTTGGACTACTGTCAAGGCCCTGTCAAATCAAATCCGAGAAGACATGACGATCGGGTTGAAATTCAATTCGATGGCCATGCCTCCTCGGACCCGAAGAAGTGCGCGAGCTATTTCAGCCGACAATTTACACTGCACCCTTCGACTGACAAGGCCAAACAGCGTGTTACCCGACGTCTGCGCAAAATGCCAAAAGACTGCGCACCACTTACTTTCACCGATGGGGAGGTTCAGAGTGTCATCAAAAAGGCGAAATCGTCTAAATCCATTGGCCCTGACGGAATAAGCATGCTGATGCTAAAACACCTAGGCCCAACGGGAGTAAATTATCTCACCAAGGTCCTCAACTTGTCGATGTCCACTCTTCAAATACCCGATGTGTGGAAAGTCGGAAGAGTGGTCCCACTACTGAAACCTGGGAAACCCGCCAACAAAGGGGAGTCTTATCGCCCGATAAATCTCCTTTCCCCGGTAGTGAAGATACTTGAGGCCTTGTTACTCCCGTCATTTACTCACCACCTGATTCTAGCAGACCATCAGCATGGCTTGCGAAAAGTGCACAGCACCACCACAGCACTTAGCGTCATAAACGCCCAGATAGTTCATGCCCTGAACCAGAAGCCACCCTGCGAGAGGACGATCCTCGTAGCGTTGGACTTGTCAAAAGCTTTTGACACAGTCAATCACACAACGCTACTTGAGGACCTAGAACAATCAACGCTTCCTCCAGGGCTGAAGCGGTGGACTATGAACTACCTGAGGTCGGCATTCATCCGTACTGTTTCGAGGTCAAAACTCCAAACTTAGGAACATTAAACAGGGGGTTCCGCAGAGCGGTGTCCCCTCCCCACTACTGTTTAATTTCTATATTTCGAAACTCCCCCAGCCACAAGCGGGAATTTCAGTGACCTCGTACGCTGATGACTGTACGATATTGACGTCGGAATCGATGGCACGTGCTCAAAAGTAAACAGCTACCTCTCCGACCATTCTCGCTTGTTCTCTGCAAGGAGCCTAACACTCTCCCCCACTAAATTCACAGCGACCATCTTCACAAATTGGACGAAGGAGTACAGACTGGACCTGAACATTTCAGTCGATGGCACAAAAATTCCGACAGTAAATAACCCTAAAATTTTAGGCGTCACATTGGACAGTCTGTGCTTCTTTACTCCTCACACTGCCGCGATAACTGCCAAAGTACAGAGCCGGAACAAAATCCTCAAGTCGCTTGCCGGAACCTCTTGGGGAAAAGACAAAGAAACGTTGTTGGCAACTTACAAGGCAATCGGCCGGCCGGTCATAAACTACGCATCACCAATTAGGTCGCCTGGATGTAGTGCAGCGCAGACGAGGAAGCTTCAGACTTGTCAAAACACTGCACTCCGGACTATCACAGGGTGCCTCTTGATATCCCCAATTGAACACCTACATAGTGAGGCCCTTATGCTTCCGGTTAAGGAACATATTGAGCTCCTCTCCAAGCAGTTTTTGCTGGGGTGTTTTCGCAGAAAGAGAAAAGGCGTTTGGGGGCGTTCTCAAAATTTTAGAGTTCCTCCGAAAAGGATTCTCTGGTGTAAACCCCACTCTATTTTCAGAGGACATACCTCTGCTAGGGAATAGTTGGGGACACCTGTCAATAGGTATGCTTTGTCCTAAAAACCTTACTTGTCATTTTGATGGTTGGCAATGCCGTAACCAAAAGCAAAACGAAACAGAAACAGCTGATTGTTAAAAACAAAACGGCAGATAAAAATTGAGTGCACGTTTTGATATTCTGTTATTAAGGGAAATTGTAACTTATTTTATATATCAACAAATTTACCGCGAAAAAGGGCCAGGTAAGTGCAAATAAATTTTTAATTTAATCAGATTTGTACTTATCTATTTCTTTAGGTTCAGTACCTTCTCAAAAGGTCCAGTCTCCCTGTAAGTCACTACGAAGATCTATATTGGTGTCACTATTAAAAACTAGGGGTATATAGCAATTATTCCTAGAGCGCTAAGAAACACGTTTACTTTACTCAGACAAACATATATACTGTATATAAACTTGTATATATACAGCGGGGAGCAAAACCGTTCGGATGTGCACCACTTTTGCATTCTAAGTGCTGTAAATTTTTTAACGACAGCTCAAATATTATCAAATTTTCAGGATAGGCTTATGTATTTATTGTACAAAAAATAATATTTGAAATAAATTTTCATTCACAAAAACTAAAGAGAAATACTACAAATACTGAACTAAACTCATTAAGTGCAGTTTTGCTCGTAAAAAGTAAATGGCCTAAAACATTATTTAATATTTGGTCCAAAGACCTTTGTGTTTAATTACATTTTTTACACGTCTCGGCATACTTTCAACTAAATTTTCTATTATTTCCTTCGTTATGCTTCTCCATTCGATTTTTAATTTGCTCCATAGCTCCTCCATATTGCTCGGCGCTGTTCGGTATATGCACAATCTACTCTTCACTATAGCCCACAAATTTTCAATCGGGTTAAGGTCGGGACTTTGTGCTGGCCTTTGAATGAGTTGAAATCGTTGACATTGAAGCCAGTGAGTAACAATTTTTGGCGGTGTGTTTCGGATCGTTATCGTGTTGAAAAACGATATATTTTTCTGCATAAGCACACTTGTCTGTAAAATCCGATAAATTTGACTGTAAAATATTCAAATAGTCTTCTTTTTTCATAATTCCATCGATTTTGACTAACGGACCAACGTTCCACTAAGTGAAGCACCCCCATACCATGAGACTGCCGCCACCATATTTTACAGTCTATCGCACATGATGTCACTTCAAATTTGGTAACGTTTGAGCTAACAGTTCAAATGTTAGAGCACTGAGAGTGCAGAAGTGGCATTCGAACGGTTTTGCTCGCCACTGTATATATATAATATATGTGTGTGTGTGGGGGACTTTTGTTCGTATGGAAAAGTGCATGAGAATTTGGTGAAAGCACATTTTTTTGATATTTTTAATTCAAGTGCAAGTTTGTTGGTGCATTAATAAAGTGCATGAACGTATAAAAAGCCTACCATAAAAAATATATAATATTTCATACTAATTTTCATAATGTTTGCGACAGTAGATGTTCAAGGCTTCAAAGCCTATAATAATAAATTTATTGCAAAGGAAATAGCTGTCGTCGTCAACAATCATGAATTTCATTGTTCCCACATCAAATTCTTTTAATTTTGAAATCCTAATGGAATACAGCGAGGTCTTTCATTTTCACCAACCATTTTAACCATAAGATATTCGTGCTTTTTCTAGAGAAGAGGTTGTTTACTATTTATTATTATCAACATAGTTAACCGATACGAGTCTGAAAATTAAATATGTGGCACTTTCCATGTAATATTTAAAAGTTTTAATAGAAGTTTTTCTTTTTCTGTAGTTGTCATCATAACAGCATCATCTTCTTTAGCTCGTATTAAAACTAATTCATGTTTACAATTAACAATAATTTTATCAAAATCTTCATCAAATCGAAGCAAGTTTTTCAATGGTATACAAAAATTAAAATGTCCAGTCTTTAGGTGAATATTTTGAAAAGGGCACCATCCTGCATTATTTAGATTTGTACTCTCCAATTCGTCAAGTGATGCATAACTTTTCATTTCTGTTGCAATCCCCAATTTTCTAGTGCGATCATTCTCTATTCCATTTATTTCATATCGTATCTCCTCCAATGAATAGGACATACAATTATTTAGCAGCTCTACAGTTTTTGAAACTATTGCTTTACTATTTGATATGAATTCCTCAATGTATAAAATACTTTGATTTAGTAGCGCATATAGGTCTTGATTTTGTATGGGGATCCGAATTTCATCATAGTTTTGAAACGATTGTATGGTATGTAGCTATAATAATCCTTTTTTATTATGCTATTATCAAAATTAGATCCTCGACTTATTAGAAACGCCTTATTCGACTTATTATAAACTAAATTCAATTTTATGTTGGACAAGAAAATTTTCTTCTTTAGAGCGGATATTTTTGGTTTTCTGAAAACTATTCATAAAATCTGTATGTAGATGCTTTTTACTAAAAATTATAATTTTTTTCTTTAGATAGGTAAGATGTAGTCTTATTGAGACTAGACAGTTCATATGTTCCAACAGGGATCTCAATAAAAGTCGATCCAATGTGAAACAAATTATTTTCTTTGTCTACATTTGGAATTGTATGATACGAGTCAAAACTTATTAACCCACAAACATAATCTATTTTGAGTTCTATGGGAGGGAAAAAAGTTGCAACCAGTATAAATGAATTACCATCTATTGTTAATTTAATCGACATGTTGCTAGGTTATCATTAAATACTTAACTGAAATTATTTTTAAAACACTTTTATTTATAATACATATTATTTTTTTTTGTTATTTAAGTCATAACCATTCACCCAGGAATTGTGTTCAGAGGAGACTCCTAACCATTTAACATAAACTCCATTGTTTCGACATCTCAAAACTTGTTTAACTAAATATACATGAGGGAGTTTAGTTTTCATTAGTTCATATTCGTAGTCATAGTAGTTCATAGTCTTCAAGTATATAGTATGTTGTAGAGTTTGTGTTTTTAATTGATTTTATTTTAAAAACTTCTATTGTCCAATTTGGTGTATACCCCTTTTCAAATACATGTTTATATTTACTTATTCTAACATCATCATTTATATTTAATTTTGGTCCATGAAAAACTTTTAAATTGTTGTATGTGGTGTTTAATAAATGTTGTTCATTCGAGGAATTTAGCTCATTTGGAGTCATTCTGATGGTCCTGTGAATAGTATTATTATAAACATTGACTAAATTATTATAGATATCAATCCATTTATAAGCTCCCCGGAAACTAAACTCTTTCCACATCATTCCTTTTAATGTTCCATTGAACCGCTTGACTTTTTAACCGTTACTTGAGTTTAAATTGCATTTGTTACATATTCTTTAGTTTTATTTTTTACTGCTTCGACCCAAGTCAATTTGACGGAACTCAAACTTTGCAATGTAATATCTCGAAAACCGCTCAATCGATTTCAACCATTTTGCCTCGTAAATTAATAATTTCTTCTAATGAATTTATATACACAGTTTCAATTCAGTAAACAATCCTAATATATTTGCTTCCCTTGTAAAGTTATATCTCCAATAGCAAAAATAAGACTTCACTGATGACCCTATTCATGAGTAAAAACACGAGATATAATAAGAAATTTACCAAAATTACCAACATCAATGAGAATTGTTCTGAGGTGTCCTCCGAAGAAGATCAATATGAATTAGGTGAGAGTGATGATTACAGTGAAGATTCTGAACTCACTGAAACTGCAGTAATGGAAGGATCCTCCGGTGGTGAAGAGGAAAACTTCTTTAATATTCGTCGAAACAAGAAAATGGCAAGGATTATTTCTAGTTCTGACACCGAGGATGAGAGGACGAGTATTCCAAGTAAATCCCGAGATGTAATGGAAGATATTGAAATTGCAGTTGACGGGACACGGTGGGTGAGACTGAAAGCAAGGAAATCTATGGGTAGGCCGTTCATACTATATTCAAGGATAACGCAGAGCGTACTGGTTACGCAAAAAGAAATATTATATTATGTCGGGTGTTGCGTAACTAGTGCTTTTGAATTGATAATTGACGCTCATATTATGAAACATATAAAATACTGCACCAAAACCGAGGCACGTCGAGTTTTGAAGAACAACTGGAAAATTACACTTGCCGAATTACGTATTTTTTTTTAGCAATAGGGTCCTTCTTTTTTCCGAGTCACAATGACAAAAGATAGATTTATACAAATTCTGAGATTTATACGTTTTGATAAACGAACCAAGCACTAAGAAATAAGCACCGAGCATAGAAATATACAGATAGAAATCAATAGAAAATGTGTTCCAGAAACTATTACATTTTATAATAAAACAAGGTTTGGTGTCGATGTCGCGGACCAGATGACACGCAAATATAGTGTGAAAGCAAGGTGTTTTCGATGGTCTCGTGGATATTGTACAAAGAGTGTATCGGATTAAAAATATCCAGAAAGAATTTGTATTTTCTTTAGCCGATGAATTAGCTGCAGAAAACAAGGAGAGCATTCATCACAGTTCAGACGTTTCAGATCATTGTAAAAGTATGTAGCCTTTATATTATTATCATTTCCGTAATAATTTAAAACAATTTTTGACTTATTAATATTTTAATTTTACGTGAAGCCCTATATTGTTAAACTTAGATTTAGTTTGAATAGATTGATTTTATTTTAAATAAATACGTATTTGCATCCACCCGTCAATTTGACAGATGCTCGTAGAGATAGGTATATAAGAAACGCCCGTAAACATAGTTTTAATAATAACACGTCTTCGTTTAAAACTTTTTCTAGCTTGTTTATGTAATTCTTCTACACTAGTTCTTTTGTTATTAATTTGGTAATGCTCTTATACTTGTAGTAGGCAACTTTATTTTTAGCACTTCAACGTCTTTTTCAGTAGGATGTTGTTTCAACACAACGAATCGCGTCAAATAATCCTCAGTAGTTGATGAATAGTTGTTTATATTATATTATACAATTCTTCCCAAATGCACGTTAGATTCGTTGGTCTATTAGATGTTAAGAATTGATACATCATTTTTAATACTATTGTTCAGAATTACATTTATTTCTCTAATTTGATGTTCTAATTTGTTTTTCATGTTATTTAACGTTTCTAAAAGGTAGACTTTCGAAATGGCATCATCGTCTTCCATAGGAGCAGTTAGGCTAATTATTCTTTTCTTGTTTAAATTAAGATTTTTGTATCGGTTTAGAATTGTTTTCTCTTTTGACCTATTATTATTAAATGAGGAATATCCAAATTTATTTATACTCATATTATTTAATAATATTTGCTTCTCACAACTCTTTATTAATTGATATAATCTCGTTTTGATGACCAGCACTTGTTAAAGATATAAGCAGTCTCAATCTATCCACCAACTCATTAGGGTTATCCCAATATTGATAAATATTTTTGCGGCAATCGATTGATTTCAATAAACCTCTACCACTTATGAACGAGTGTGGATTATAATTGAAAAATTTCCTGACAATATATAGATATTTAAATGATTTTGTTCCCTTAATTTGACTATTTGAGTTATACTTGTAATTACGTTTGTGAGCGCTTGTATCTAAAAAAATCTGTGGTTAAGTCTTCAAATCACACTTTTTATAATGTTGTGGGTTTTTATGAAATATTCAGGGGTGTTGTAGAATCCGATTGTTGTCGAAATCAGAATTGAAACTGATAAAAAAATGTAGGTGTCATGAATTCAGATATTATTGGTTTGACGTTCGAAACAGAAATTGGTTTTGTTATTAGAAACAAAGCAAGAGGATTTTTGCTGACAGATTTGAAATGTAAGTTGAGAACAAAATGTATATTATTGTTAAGATTATTTTATCGTTATATCTATAGGTGACAACATAAGAAAACCAAAAATGTCATAATTATTATATATATGGAAAAAATCAAGATATTTTTAGAGAATTTACAAAACGTAAAAAAAGTAATTTAACACCCAGATGCGTTTTTGATCAGTCGATAATGTGATCTAAATCTGTAAAGTGTACAAACATACAAGTAAATGCAAGCCAAATTTTACATTCGACTACCCTGGTACATCAAGTGGATTACTGTGATCTTCCTTTATCTTCCTTTTATTTTTTTCGTTGCTTTTTTCTTCCAATAAATTAAAAGCTAGAATAGCGGAACTCATTGTAAACTCTAGTAGACTTCATTCAGCATTTCAAATTTATCAAACATTTCCAAATTTGTTAATTTGCACGTTTTGCCACATTAGTAAACTGCTGATTCGAATATTGGTTTTTCATATGTTCGAAAAGACGAAGTTCCAATCAGATTCTGTGACAACATTGAAAATCAGAATTGGTTTGCAATTCTGACAACTACGCAAATCTATCTTGTATTCCACAACACCCCTGATTAACTCAAACAGACCTGGTATCATTTTCCATTTAACCTTTTCGATCTGTATAACATTTTTAGAATTAATTTTTAATGGTTTGAGTCCAAATCGATATCGACCATTTGAATCTCTATTCGGACCATACAATGTATATATCAAGCATTTTAAGATCTTTAAGAAATTTTATGTTTTGTAATAGTGAATGGGGGAGAGTAAGCTTAACCCGTTTAAAGTCTTCATTTAGTTGATTTTCAGACTGATAGTCCAGTCATTTAAGCTTAAATTAGGTAAGAATCTCGGAATTCAGATACCCAGCTGTAAGTCTGTAAATACTTGTATATTGACACCCTAAAAGTTGTCTCAAACCCTACATATGGTAGGGTGTACGCAACTATTAAATTTCAAGGTCAAAGGTCACAAAAATCGGTTTTTTGCGCTTTTTTTGTAAATATCTCATTTCCTATGGGTTTTTGGCTATTGGTATTTATTATCAATATTGTAGAATACAAAATTCTCTACAAATTTTGTTTAAAATTTTTTTTCATGCGGTGAGCCGTTTTCGAGATAGAGGGCTTAGAGCGCGCGGTCACAGCATCACTTCAGGTCAACCGGTGCCTCCGATCAAAAACGCGCCATATATAGTTGATGAACTATCGATAAATCAATGATTATAAATATTTGTCAATTTTTATTAACTATTATATTATATTTTATCATTTTCTTCATGCCTTAAATCTTTATCTATTCAATAATACTGATCACCGTTTCCTAAAATTAAAAAATAATGAAGGGCAAAACTTAAATCTTACTATAATTATATTCCCATGAACACTAATGACATTTTAATTAGAAAATAATTAAGTGCATCTTCTTTAAAATCTGTAAATTTGTAAATAATAGGACAAGATATTGATTTACTCATCATTTTAATTGGGCGTACACTGTCTTACGAACAAGAAATTTTCTTTAAAAAAGTTGGGAAAGGCAATGTAAAAACGGAGATATACTCGACTAAAAGTTTTGATAATTATCCTCATTCCAAAACACATATTTTATTTCTGCACGCATTAAGTGGATGTGACACAACTTCTGCGCTTTTTAAAAAGGGAAGAAAACATTTTTAAAAGTTTTTGAGAAACTGACCAACTTGGATGAACTAGCTGCAGCATTTGAGGAAGAAAATTGTTCGGCCCAGAGATTATTAGAGAGTGGAACTCAAACCTTATTGGCAGTCTATAATGCTCCGAAATCTGTGAAAAGTCTCGATCATCTTCGTTATATGCATTACGTCAAGTCTACAAAACTTAATAAACCTGTGCAGCTTTCAAATATTCCACCAACAAGTGCAGCTGCTCATCAACATTTCGAACGTGTATATTATCAAGTTCAAACTTGGTTAGAGCATGATTTGGAACCCCAGGTATGGGGTTGGGCAATGCGAAACGATTTTCTGGAGCCTATCATGACAATTTTACCACCTGCTCCAGAACATTTGCTAAATACAATTTTCTGCAACTGCAAGAGTGGTTGTGGTTCGCGATGCGGATGCAGGAAAGCGGGCTTGCAATGCTCTTTAGCTTGTGGCCAATGTAATGGGCAAGCTTGTCTCAATGCTCTACCATATCAGAGCGACATTAACGAAGATGGAACTTTTGACCCCGAAATCATGGAAGAACTTGAAACAAATGTCGTTGAAGACGATAATGAAAACCAGTTTGAAATTTACTAGCAGCCGGAAGACGACGATGAAGAGGAAGAAGATGATTAAAATTATAAATTGTAGTTTTTGTACCCTTTATTCCATTTTTTTAGTTTTAATAAAAATAAATGTATTAAATATTTTTTAATAAATTTTTTTAAATTTTTTTTTTATCATGTAAGAAGTTATTAATATTAATAAGGTTTAAATTCAAATATAATTCCTATATTTTCATTAACAATTCTGCAATTTCATGGGCAGGTAAGTGTTGTTAAATAAATTAATACTGAATAAAAAGTGGATAGGTTAGGAAAAAATGATAAAATATAATGTAATAGTTAATAAAAATTGACAAATATTTATAATCATTGATTTATCGATAGTTCATCAACTATATATGGCGCGTTTTTGATCGGAGGCACCGGTTGACCTGAAGTGATGCTGTGACCACGCGCTCTAAGCCCTCTATCTCGAAAACGGTTCACCGTATGAAAAAAATTTTTAAACAAAATTTGTAGAGAATTTTGTATTCTACAATATTGATAATAAATACCAATAGCAAAAAAACCCATAGGAAATGAGATATTTACAAAAAAAGCGCAAAAAACCGATTTTACCATGTGTAGGTTTTGAGACAACTTTTAGGGTGTCAATATACAAGTATTTACAGACTTACAGCTGGGTATCTGAAATCCGAGATTCTTACCTAATTTAAGCTTACGTTTTACAAATTTACGTTTTTCCCACCGATCAGGATCTTCTTCGATTCTTCTTATAATATAATTTTCAGTTGGAATTTTAGTAATTAAGTTCATCGTTTGGTTTACTAGGAATATATAGTTCTGGTCGTTCACAATTATTCATATAATTTATTATTTGTTTAACGCTAACAACCTTATCTAATTTTTGTTTTTTAATAAAACATTGTTCATTAATGATATCAATAGCTTTGCTCCTTTCAGGTTTATTATCAATATTTGATCTAATTTTCATTACATTGCTTTGTGTAGCTGCTTTTAGTAATTCATCATCAGGAGGTTTACTTAGATTATACGAGTCTGGCCTTTCGGGGTCATTCATAAAACTTATGTTTTGTTTGACGCTAACTTTCCTGGTCTTAGCAATATTTTAATGATTATTTAACATGATCTTTAATGAGTGAGTGAAAAGTCTGCTACCTATCAGTTGTATTGTATATCTGATACGAATCTGGTCTGGCATATGTTTTTGTAAATGTTTTTTAACTGTATAAAATCCTTTCGATATCGACCATTGTTTATAGGATCATCTTTACTTATAACAACAACACCATATTTATTTCTCCAAGACTCTTCACAAATTTTTTACAATGTTTTGTATAATATATCTCCTCATTGAAGTCCTTATAGATATTCTTAAGATTTATTTCATCTTGCTTGAACACAATAATCATATTTGTATTATCACGATTTAAGTTTTTAGGAATTTTTGTATAAGTTTGACCTAAATGAAAACAATCAATGTTTTTATGACCACCGATACAAAAATAATCTCGTATTACACTTTGTTTTCCACATATTACATCATCGTATATAAAAATTGGGTCTGATTTGCTTCAGTAGGCTTGATAACATCAACGTTTTCACTAAATGTATAAATATTTATTCCTTTTATCGGATAATAAGTCTTTTTAGATAGATGTATTTCGGCTGATGCAATGATTTTGAATAAATGTATATATTTCGGAAATTAAGCCCATTTGGGCTTTCAATTAAACTGAACATAACATTAGTTTTTCCACAATTTGATGGTCCTACAATCAGCGCTCGTATGGAATTTGGTAAATGTGGACTCTGTCCAGTAACATTTTTAACATTAATATATTTGTCAGCATTATTAACTTTAAGTTGGAGACGTTGTTTAACTACTTTCATTTTGTTTACTCGATTTATACCAATATAAACCATCACTTTTATAATAAAGACATAATTTAATGATAACTCACCCATATTATTTAGAAAAAAAATCACCTAATTGGACTAATACATAAAAAGATTGGACATTGGTTTTGTAAATAATTTGATTAGTTCTTTGCTTATTGAACTTTGACTTACCCGGATATCAATTTTGTGGTCCTGGAACAAAACTTGGACAACGGTTAGAAAGAGGAGATAAGGGTATTAATCCTTTAGATGATAGAGAACATGATATTGCATACTCCCAAGCAAACAAAATAAATATCAGACACCAAGCTGATAAAGTTTTATCTGTGAATGCCTGGCAGCGTGTTACATCTAAGGACAGTGATTTCAAAGAACGAAGAAACGCTTGGTTCGTTACAAATGCAATGAAAGCAAAACTCAATTTGGGAATGGGCATTAAAAATAAGAAAAGAAATACATCTTAAAGTAAAAAGATGAAAAACGAAATAGTGTCATCTAACAAATTTTTTATCAATTATCAACATGCTAAACAAAAAGAAGCCGCAGTGGTTAAAGTTAATGAGGCTTATAAAATTTCTCAAGTCTATAAAGTCTAGCTTTAAAAATAAAAAACCGAGAATAATTCCAGTCCCAAAAATTGGTGGAATTTTACTACTACTTCCTATTTTAACGGTGTTAGGTGCACTAAGTGGTATAGCATCTGGTGGATGAGCTATAGCAAAAGTTTTAAATGACGTCAGGAATAGAAAGGAGCAGGGATATGATTTATATTTACCACTCTATCCAAAAAATTAATTAAAATGCTACCCAAAAGTTTGTGAACAGGTGTAGATTTATTGCAAAATGCAAACAGCTTAAATATTTCAAAGGAATTTTTAGGCGAAATTCTTTACCGAATACTTGTAAACCGAAATCTCAAGAATGTGGAATTCTTAATTTTGACGATGCTGATAGTCCTGATACTCATTGGGAAGCTTACTATAAAAACAAAAATTATAAAGAATATAATGATAGTTTTGGAAATTTACAGCCACCGAAGGTGAAATTTTAATTGCTGACTAATATTATTTCACATTTCCTGTTTTTCAATCGAAGTTGCGCTAATTCTTTGAATTAGCAAAACATAAAAACAGCTAAATTTTTGGTTACCAACCAACTGCACGCGCATCCGGTAGAATGCTAAGTGCTGATGTCAGCGTCTAGAACAATAGGAAGAGGCAAGTTGTTGTTGCCTTCTGCAACTAAACTCAAGATATATTAATTTAATATTTCAATTAGTAAATTCAGTCTCATTTCTGCCGTGAAATCGGTTCGGTTGCGCGTAATTACAAAAATTACAAATTACGCTATTTGGCGCCCGATCAAAAAGAAATTACCCGGTTAATAAAATTTAAGTCTAAAAAAGTGCTACTACAAGAATAATAGTGCCACAAAGTTACTAAAATTTAAGTCTAAAAAAGTGCTACTACAAGAATAATAGTGCCACAAAATTAATAAAACTTAAGTCTAAAAAAGTGCCACTACAAAAATAATAGTGCCACAAAATTAATAAAACTTAAGTCTAAAAAAAGTGCCACTATATATAATAGTGCTACAAATAATTAAAAATCAACTCTAAAAAGTGCCACTATATAAATAATAGTGCCACAAATAACTAAAAATCAACTCTAAAAAGTGCCACTAAAGATAATAGTGCTACAAATAATTAAAAATCAACTCTAAAAAGTGCCACTATATAAATAATAGTGCCACAAATAACTAAAAATCGACTCTAAAAAGTGCCACTATATAAATCATAGTGCCACAAATAACTAAAAATCGACTCTAAAAAGTGCCACTATATAAATAATAAAAGTGCCACAAATAACTAAAAATCGACTCTAAAAAGTGCCACTATATAAATAAAAGTGCCACAAATAACTAAAAATCAACTCTAAAAAGTGCCACTATATAAATAATAAAAGTGCCACAAATAACTAAAAATCGACTCTAAAAAGTGCCACTATATAAATAATAGTGCTACAAATAACTAAAAATCAACTCTAAAAAGTGCCACTATATAAACAAAAGTGCCACACAAAAATTCAACAATCAACTCCAAAAAATTCACCAACCGAGGAACGAAACATCCCAGGAAGAGGCCTAAGTAGCAGCGGCGAAAAGGAACTACACTCACAGGATAAAAGCAGGATGCAGACTCACATAGTAACGTAAGGATAATTAGATTAATATAATAATAATAAAAATTAAAGGAAATTAAAATTTTAAACTAAAAATTTTTTTTTTTTTGAAAAAATTGTAATAGATTATAATTGTAAAAGAAAATAGAAGTTTCCTTTCTTTTAGACCTTCATAAAAAAAAATATAAATAAAAAAAAAAATAAAAATAAAAAAAATATTTATATATTATTATAGTATTAGGGAATTCAGACCAAAACCCACAGCCAGGCGCAAGCCCTGCCCTACAACCCACACCCGAACTGCAGAATCTAGTAAAGAACCTAGTGACGCAGATACTTAATACCGACGGACGTACTATAATTCAAAATATAGTAGGGACAGATGCCAACTCAATACCAGTTACAGACCAAATAATAGACGAACGGCATAGGAACAATCTCACAGAAATTGACAAGATCCCCGACGTAGTTAGGTCACTGAGGGAATTCTCTGGGAAACCAGCCGAATTCAACTCTTGGAAGAAAAGCGTAGAAAGGATTCTCCACATTTACGAACACACAAGAGGAACACCAAGATACTTCGGAATATTAAACGTTATAAGAAATAAGATTGTAGGTAGCGCTGACATCGCGCTTGAATCATACAATACGCCACTAGATTGGAGGGCAATTTCAATGTGTCTCACAACACATTACGCGGACAAAAGAGACCTAGCTACATTAGAATACCAAATGACAGGTCTGATTCAGGGCAGAAACTCAGTTCAGGACTTTTACCAAAAAGTATATTCCCACCTTTCATTAATCTTAAACAAAATCGGATGCATGGAAGTGAGCCAGGAATCCATTAGACTCCTTACGGAAACGTACAGGATAAAAGCCCTAGACACATTTGTTCGAGGCCTTAACGGCGACCTACCACGTTTATTAGGAATGAGGGAACCCAAAGACCTTCCAGAGGCGCTTCATTTGTGCTTAAAATTGGAAAACCAAAAATTTAGGAGTGCTCACGCTAACCAACAGAACGGATTCAACAATTACAACTTTAGACCACCACTGCCACCTCGAAATTATCCGAAAGCACCACAGTTCTATCCGGAACTTGCACATTTACCACAACCTCAACAACGATTTATGTCTTACCAAGTAGCTCAAAGACCACAACTACACCCTCAAAGACCAAATATTTTCAACAGACCACAATACCAACATGGACCGAACAAACCAACAGGATTATACCAATACCCACAGGGATACCACAATTATAATCAGCAGCAGACACAGAGAAATCAATACTATAACCCACCTCCTAGGCCTATAGCCCAGAAGTCACAACCAAAATCGGAGCCGATGGACATTGACCCTAGCATTAGGACAAATGCCATCAACTATGCAAATAGACCCAACTTCAAATACGCTGGGAAAAGACAACCCGATTCAAACCTAACAAACCCGCCTATGAAAGCCCAAAGAAATTTCCATTTAAGCGCTAGTCCAGAAGAAGCCGAAACTTCGTTCGACAATAAAGATAATACTCCACCTATCACCTACGAACAATACGAAGTCGAAAATCCCAATTATTATCCCTATAACTACGAAAATGCAGATTTTACTGACATCCATTTTTTAGAATAAGAAACTCTTCGTTACCCTATTTTAACTGCAGGACGAAGAGTGGACAAATTTTAAAAATTTTGGTCGACACTGGGTCAAACAAAAACTACATACAGCCCCAACTAGCAAAAAAGAAAATTCAAAATAACAACATTTTTTTTGCAAATTCAGTAGGGGGAAAAATAGAAATTACCCACCATACGTATGTAAATCTTTTTAACTTGCCAAATATCAACTTAAAATTCTATCTTTTGCCATCCCTCGTCTCATTCCATGCAATACTAGGTAATGACAGTTTGAAGGAATTGTCAGCAGTGATTCACACGAAAGAAAATTTTATGACCATCAACGATTCATTTAAAATACGCCTTAGGCAACTATTTTCACAGGATGTCAACCATGTGCCCATACGAAACGAACACATGAACAATTTTCAAAAACAAGCAATGAGCTCAATAGTGCATCAAAATAATGACCTTTTTTCTGACCCCAATGAGAAATTAACTTATACCACCAAAGTTGTCGCGTCTATTAGGACGGACTCAAACGAACCAGTTTACACAAAATATTACCCTTATCCCATGTCCTTAAAAGGAGAAGTCGAAAAACAAATTCAGAAATTATTAGACGATGGCATAATAAGACCTTCACGGTCCCCGTATAACTCACCCATATGGATAGTCCCAAAAAAACATAAACGAAGTCCTATCCCAACTAGGTAAAAACAGCCTATTTTCAGTTTTAGATCTGAAAAGCGGTTTCCATCAGATTCCGCTGAAAGAATCTGACATCGAGAAAACTGCTTTCTCAGTGAAAAATGGCAAATACGAATTTACACGTTTGCCTTTCGGTCTCAAAAACGCTCCCGCAATTTTTCAAAGAACTTTAGATGATATCCTAAGAAAACTTATAGGAAAGATCTGTTATGTTTATATAGACGATATAATCATATTCAGCAAGGACGAGAAAACACACGCCCAGAACATCCGTGAAGTTTTTGAAACCTTAAGGGAAGCTAACATGAAAGTACAAATAGACAAGTGCGAATTTTTCAAAAAAGAAATAGAATTTCTAGGATTCCTAGTTTCATCCGAAGGTATTACCACAAATCCCACAAAAGTTCAAGCAATAGTAGACTTTCCAAGCCCAAAAACACTAAAAGATTTGAGATCATTTCTTGGTCCCTCTGGTTATTACAGAAGATTCATAAAAGAGTATGCCAAAATAACCAAACCCCTCACTAATCTCCTGAGAGGAGAAGCAGGAAGAATTTCTAAAAACCAATCAAAAAATAGGCTCATCCAATTGAACAAGGAAGCCATCGAAGCTTTCAATCAAGTAAAAAATTCACTGATATCAAGAGAAGTGATATTAACTTACCCAAATTACCAAAACGAATTTCATTTGACCACAGACGCTTCAAAACATGCTATCGGTGCAGTTTTGGAACAGGATGGTAAGCCAATCACTTTCATTTCAAGGACCCTAACAAAGACAGAAGAACATTACGCAACGAACGAAAAAGAGATGCTCGCCATCATCTGGGCATTAAAATCTCTAAGAAACTACTTATATGGGACTGCCAAAATAAAATTATTCACAGACCACCAGCCCTTGACCTACGCCCTCAGCAATAAAAACGACAACTCAAAACTGAAAAGATGGAAGGCAATTTTAGAAGAATATGACCACGAACTCAAATATAAGCCAGGTAGAACTAACGTTGTAGCCGACACTCTTTCCCGACCACCAGAACTCAATACAGTAACAATAGCGACTCATTCAGACGAAAGCTCAGGACACAACTTAATACCAACAACGGAAGCCCCGATCAACGTCTTCAAAAATCAAATTTGGATAATGGTTGGCCAAGAAAATTCAAAAGACTTCAAAATTCCCTTTCCAACATACCACAGACATACAATTACCAAACTACAGTACTCCATGGACGATCTACAAGACTTACTCAAACAGCATCTAAATCCCTCTGTCATCAACGGCTTATTTACTTCTGAAAAAATAATGGGTCAAATCCAAGAACTATACCCTATTCACTTTAGCAATTTCAAAATTAGATTCACACAGTCACAAGTCAAGGACTTAAACACAATCAAACAACAGGAACATCAAATTTTAGTCGAACATAAAAGAGCACATAGGAACGCAATAGAGAACAAAAAACAAATTATTCAAAAATTTTAATTCCCACAAATGCAGTCAAAAATTAACAAAATCGTGAAACAGTGTAAAATTTGTGCAGAAAATAAATACGATAGGCACCCTAATAAACCAGAAATACGAAAAACACCTATTCCAGAGTACCCAGGACAAATCGTCCACATTGACATTTTCATAGCAGAAAAAAATCTAGTGCTAACAGCCATAGATAAATATTCAAAATACGCACAAGCGAGAGTTATTAAATCAAAATCAACAGAAAACATTCGTGAACCACTAAGGCAAATTCTCTTTACATTTGGAATACCCCAAATGATTATAATTGACAACGAAAAATCCCTCAATTCGCACTCAATAGCTTTCATGGTCGAGGACCAGTTAAGAATAAAAATTTACAAAACCCCACCACACACTCATACTGCAAATGGACAGGTTGAACGCTTCCATTCAACCCTTGCAGAAATTCTAAGATGTTTAAAAAACGAAAAAATAGACTGGACCTTTGAGGAATTGCTTGACAGAGCCGTTTTTGAATACAACTTCTCAATCCACTCTACAACTGGACTGAAACCAATAGAGAACTTTTTTGGACGCAAAGTCTACATTAACCCCGAACAGTATGAAGCAGCTAGACAAAATAATATACAAAGACTAAAACTGAAGCAGGAAAAAGACTTAGAACACCATAACAAAAACAAGACACCCTGTAAGTACTACAAATCTGGACAGACCATCTACGTAAAAATTAACAAGAGATATGGTACAAAGCTTACACCTCGCTACAAAAAAGAAATAGTCAAAGAAAATAACTCATCAACAGTCCTAACAGAATCGGGTAAAGTGGTTCACAAAAGCCTAATAAAATAAAAAAATTAACAAAAGATAAAAAAAAAAAAAATAATAATAACAATAATTTTTGATTCCATTTTTTAAAACAATTCAACATTTTTTTCCCATTTTTCCTTTCGAAGCAAAAAAGGGGAAAAGAAATATTGAATAAGCATAACGTAGAAAGTAAGAAAAAAAAAGACATAAAATAAGAAAAAATAGTCAAAATAATCAAAATAATGAATATTGCACATTATTGTATTATTTTTACTATGAAATTTTTAGATTGATTGCGATCATAACGATAACCTCAGCAAACGTACAACTTCTGGACTACTCATCATCCCAACTCGTGACAATTGATTCAGGACAAGCAAAACTACAAATAGGAAATTTTAAAATCATACATATAATAGAATTAGAAGACTATGACAATACTATCAGACGCTTAGAGACGACAATTAACGAACAGCTCCGAAATCATCCCTTAAAACCCATCCTTCTATCCCTCGTCAATCAATCAAAAAATTATCTACGTAGAGTTAGTGTAAACAAAGCACATAGCAAAAGATCATTAGATTTTATAGGATCCGCATGGAAATGGATCGCGGGAAATCCGGACCATAGCGACTTTAATATAATAGTCGAGAAAATAAATAACGTTTTAGAGAATAATAATAGGCAAGTAATAATAAATAAATTAACCAATGAAAAAATTAATGAGGTAATAGAGAATACTAATAAAATATCTAAACTAAACATAATAAATTCGTATATTCTATCTGATAAAGAAATGGAAATAACAAGGAAATTCTTAGAAGATGAAAATATTCCTTTTATAAATATTGACGAAGCACTAGAATTCGCCGATATAAAAATCGCCTCTAATAAAGAGAGCTTAATTTACATAATAAACTTACCTAAAACAAGAATAGAAGCTTGCAAATCATTAGAAATTAGGCCAATAAAGAAAGGAAAATTCATAAATAAAATCGAATATGAATCTATACTAGTATGTAAGAACGAAGTATATGGAAAAACTAAAAATTGTAAATCATATAATAATTTATCAATATGTTCAAAAGATTCAGTAGAAAATATTACAAACGGCACATGCATAGCACATCTGCTTAAAAGTAAATTAGATAATTGTACAAAAATAAAACTATAGAAGAAATGTCAAATGATTTAATCTTTTTAAACCAATACCAAGGTTTTGTTAAATTCGAAAATGAAAGTATAGAAATTAATGGAACATACTTAATAAAACATGTTAATACAACTATAGAAGTAGGTAATAAGTTTTACTTTTCTAAAGACATAACAGGGAAAAAACCCTTGCCTGCTATTTTACAGCCTATGGCCGAACATAAGAAAATTGAAGAAATGTTATCATTAAAGTCAATTAAAGAGTTGCAAACAAATGAACTAAGAGAACTAGGAATATTAAAAAACCGTAATCAATCATATTTCGCTATTAATGTAATCTCCATAGGAATTATTATAGTAGTTATTATTAGTACAATGTTAAAATTAAGATTTTTACGAAAAATAAATAAAGATAAATTACCCAACCGAAACACGATAGAAATAGGAGTAGAAGACGTACCAAAATTTTACGTTAACTCATCGATCGAGGACGCTCGATTTTAAGGGCGGAGGAGTTAACACATAATAAATTACCTATCATTTTGCCTTTGCTTTAAAATTACATACTTACATATTTTCGGCAATCGCCACAATAACTTGCTTACCTTTTGTTTCCGCTGAAATATAACAAATTACATATTTACATTCTTACTCCGCAATAAAAATTCCCACAGGTGAAATTTTAATTGCTGACTAATATTATTTCACATTTCCTGTTTTTCAATCGAAGTTGCACTAATTCAAAGAATTAGCGCAGACATTCTGTAAAATCACTTAAACTCAATGTTGAAGTTAAACCAATAAATTCTTTTATTATTAGAACCTTCTTATACAACCGAGGAAAATTAAAAATTTTTTCTATTGGATATGAAGAGTATCGAAAAACTTTGAAATGTCAACACGAATATCATTATAAAATTCATCAGTTTAAATATCATATATGAATGAATCAGTATCCATATAATTCAAAGCAATATTGTTTTTTATATTTCTCTTTGATATAATCATAATGGAAACTATACATTATATACATATCGGTTTATTGTACAGAATTGACACTTGTTTCATTTGAATCGATATTAAATTATCAGAAAATTTGCTTAGTCTGTGGAAATTCGGTTTTGCTATTAAGGCTCTAGCACTTAGTTTTCTTAACCGTTTCTCCAATACTAGTATTTACCCAATCTTGTACTAACTTAACATTTACTCTTTTATCTACATTCTCCATAGTTTTCCCATACACCGCATTATTTATAAATTTAAAGAAATTTTCTTCAAACTTATTTGCTGCTAATGTTCGTTGATGATTATTTTAATCAATATATTTTTTTAACCAATCGGATTAATTAAATTGTAGAATTCTATGAATTTTCTTTAATATAAGTTCATGTTTAATACATTGTTGTAATTTTTTATAATGAATTATATATTTTATTTTGGGCCTCAAATCACCAATCAACTTTTGAGTGTTTCATTGAACCAACTTTTTTATTTTCAAAACAAAATGGTAAGTCATTATGAATATTGTAAAAGGTTGTGGGATAATCTAAATCTATTTCTAATATGTAACCAACTAAAGAGTCTTCTGGTATATTAAAAACGTTAAACTCCT